>NC_135579.1:15220481-17720481 GCF_965152235.1 Eretmochelys imbricata
TGCTGTGTGTCTTTTATTGCAGTGTAGACATACCTTTAGGTTATGACAATCCTGAAGCTAGATTCAGCTCTCTTGCTACCTTAATGATTCCCGAGGAAACATTGCTAAGGAGCCCAGAAACATAACCACTGGTATAGGTACAGAGTGTCTCTTCCAAATGCTAATGTGATTATTGTACCGAAGCAGGCATGATGGACAGCCACACGTTGTCCCAGGAGAGACTAGTTTGGCATAGTTTTGCTCCCAGGGGATTTCTCCTTTATGATATGTTTTACACTCTAGCGCCATCAAGCAGCGTGCCTCAGAAACAGTGTTGCAGACATGTTGGAATCTGCCTTCCTCCTACAGAGCAGGCAGATAGTAATCTGAGAGGCAAGAGTAATGGAGTAAATGGAGAAATAGCAGCTCAGAATGGATTGGTGAGGAAAGGCCTTTTTCTGGTTCATCTGTGCATCTTATCCCTCCAATCTGTCGAAGTCTTATACTGCACTTTGTGGTATCTGGGCACCATTATTGTCACTCTCTTGACCAAGTTTAATTTTGAAGTAGGGTTACATGAAATCTGTGTTAAGCAGGATTCCCTGCATCAAAGTACATTGTCTGGTACTCTGCTCCTTGAATAGTCCCATTGGAAATCAGTTAGGTTAGTCACAGAGCAAGGTACTCCTCAGTGTAACTGAGTAAGGTTTGCAGAATTGGGGCCCTTAATGACTATAGACTGGCACGGGGCCAGAGTTTTTCCTCTTCAAAAGACTCCACTTCTCTGCCTTGTGTTTACTGTCCCACTCTGGGGCATGGAAGAAAGCACTACTTTTGAGTCACTGACCCCTCATCTTTTGCATTTTAGCGATAATTCACTTTCTAGGTGTTTGCACTTGTCCACACCCATTCCATCATCCCTGAAAAGAGAACCTCCCACCACATTCTCAAAGAAATCTCTTAAGGTACATTTGCACCACAGCTGGTAGCATGCTTCCCAGTGTGGAAAGACAGACAGACACGTGCTAGATCTGCTCAAGCTAGCATGCTAAAAATGGTGGTGTGGGCATGCCAGCAGCTTGGGCTAGCTGCCTCAGTACAATCACATCTGTTGCCAGCGTACTCGCCCAAGACAATGCAACCACAGTTATTTTTAGCAGTGAGCAGAGCTAGCATGTGCCTGTCTACCCAGTCTGAGAAGTGAGCTCCTAGCTGCAATGTAGACATACCCCAAATTGCAGCGCATAAAATTCTTCCACTTTTGGAGTGGAATTTTTAGCTTGTCTGAAATATTTGTTTACTTGTTGCACTTTCTGAGACATTTTTTTCGTTATAAAGACCCCCTATGTGCAAAACTAATTCACTGATCTTGCTGTTATTTTCATGACTGTTTCTTATGTAACCCTTTCATTTTTGTCTTTGTTCACAAAAGGTTTGGCAGGAAGAAAGTTCTGTTTGCGACCCTGGGGGTACAAACCTGCTTCAGCTTCCTGCAGGTCTTCTCTAGCAGCTGGGAGATGTTTTCAGTGCTCTTTGTCATCGTCGGCATGGGACAGATCTCTAACTATGTGGCAGCTTTTGTACTTGGTATGGGAGTTTGTTATGCATAGCACATTTTCAGTGTTGTTGTTCCCCCTGCTCTCCTCATTTACTAATGGTTTGTTTTTTTATTTTTTCCCAAGCAGCACTGTTAATAAGAATATAACCTTACCAAGCATGGCTAACTCCTAATCCATTTGAAAATTTTCCTTTTAGTAAAATAGCCACACATCAAAATAAAATGCTTTGTTTACCAAATACTTAAATGAGCAAAGGCAGTAAATCAGAACAAGTCTTTATCTGAAGCAAGATCTCTCCAGTGAGAAGATGCAGTTAGATGCACACTCATAGTCATATGTTGGAAGACGTGTAGAATGAGTTGTGCCCAGTTGCTCTGGTGAACTGCAGTTTGGATCCAAACACATGCAAATTGTACATATGATATTGTAATTTTTAATTGTGATCAAACATGTAAGCACAACTTAAGACTTCTTAAAACAATCTGTGATAAAAGTTAAACTGTCACATGGATTCTGTCATTGCATCCATTCTATGATAGCTAAGCAAAGGTGTCTGATTGGAGGACAAGTAAGACTGACTATGAATCTGTTTAAGAGAGATCTCTGAATGCTTTTGTTTTAAAAAGCAACTTCACTTTCTAGAGCACTGAATTCTTTGTGGCCATAACAAAGCCCAGAACAGTTCTGAAAATGGTGTTTAGCTAATTGCTGCAGCAGGCAAAAAACGTGGTTTATTGTTGTAGGTTTTACCAGACTGGTGCCTTTTGTTGTGAGTCCTTTTGGAATCCAGAAGGAATCCAGAATCTCATTGAGTTAGAACAATTTTAGGGTCTAATCACATAGTTTTTATTAATAAAATTACTACCTTTTGGTGCAGAATCAGGCCCTAAGATAGATCTGGCAGCGCCTCTTTAAAACAGGAAAAACTGCAACTGATATAGTGCTAACAATTGTAGCATGTGTGAGGAACAGTTTTGCTAAAAGTAGCATCCGTTCTTGTATAGTGGTAAAATATTTGGCTGCTATTATTTCTGATAAGTTAAAATGCTAATCCACATTCTCTTGTTTTGAACAGGCACAGAAATTCTTGGCAAAACAGTTCGTGTTATATTCTGCACACTAGGCGTTTGCATATTTTATGCAATGGGCTACATGTTGCTGCCGCTGTTCGCGTACTTCATCAGAGACTGGCGGACGCTGCTTCTGGCTCTTACTTTACCTGGGCTGCTTTGCATTCCACTGTGGTGGTGAGTGTAAATACTTTAAAAGATGTTTGGCTTCAGAAAGTTTCACCTACAGCTGACAGGGTTCAGACTTGAGGTTAACATAACAGAAATGTGGAATCTGATTCAATATTGGCCTTTAGCAAGAGGTTATGACTGAAACAGTATGAGTATGTCTGACGTTTCTTTGGGGGTGTTTAATAGAATCATAGACAGTAGAAATCTTTAGTTTTCATTTCTTCTGCCAGATTTTGCCATTGTAGTACAGAATCTTAAATTTCCTTTTTAAAAAGAATCTTTAAAAAAATGTATAAAACTACTTTTAAATTTAGGGCTGTCTGGCTGTGAAATTAAGGTTGATTCTTGTCTCAATAGCTCTGGATTTACACTGATGTAACTATGCTGGCTTCATACCAATAGCTGAGATTGGAAACTGGTCTATAAGTGTCATAGAAACACCCAAGTCTTACCTACACTTAAAGCTTCCACCAGTAGTACCGCATCAGGGGAGAATTACTGCTCTGAAGTTGGTTAACGTGGACCTGTGGTTTTCAACCTGTGGTACCCGGCTCCCTGGGGTCTGCAGACTATGTCTAAGGGATCCGTGAAAGGTGACTATGAAAATAAAGTTTCAGGTCCCAAAAAAGGCATTCCGTTTTTCTTACCAATCAAAAGTATGTGAATAACCCCACCGACAGGTCAAAACCCAGAAATATTATCATTACCATAAAAACCCACAGTTAGCCCTTTCTCATGTTGTGTCAAATGTCATGCCAAGCAGGTGCAACATTTATAGTTGAATTGTATTCAGTCAATTTTCAGCCTGGTGACTGAACTTTGTGACTTTGTCCATACCCATAACTATTTTACATTTGGGGACAATGTATACCTTCAGATCAGCGGCACTGCTATGGGTACCCGCATGGCCCCACAGTATGCCAACATTTTTATGGCTGATTTAGAACAACGCTTCCTCAGCTCTCGTCCCCTAAAGCCCCTACTCTACTTGCGCTATATTGATGACATCTTCATCATCTGGACCCATGGAAAAGAAGCCCTTGAGGAATTCCACCATGATTTCAACAATTTCCATCCCACCATCAACCTCAGCCTGGTCCAGTCCACACAAGAGATCCACTTCCTGGACACTACAGTGCTAATAAACAATGGTCACATAAACACCACCCTATACCGGAAACCTACTGACCACCATTCCTACCTACATGCCTCCAGCTTTCACCCTGACCACACCACACGATCCATCGTCTACAGCCAAGCTCTGCGATACAACCGCATTTGCTCCAACCCCTCAGACAGAGACAAACACCTACAAGATCTCTGTCAAGCTTTCTTACAACTACAATACCCACCTGCGGAAGTGAAGAAACAGATTGATAGAGCCAGAAGAGTTCCCAGAAGTCACCTACTACAGGACAGGCCTAACAAAGAAAATAACAGAACGCCACTAGCCGTCACCTTCAGCCCCCAACTAAAACCCCTCCAACGCAATATTAAGGATCTACAACCTATCCTGAAGGATGACCCAACACTCTCACAAATCTTGGGAGACAGGCCAGTCCTTGTCTACAGACAGCCCCCCAACCTGAAGCAAATACTCACCAACAACCACATACCACACAACAGAACCACTAACCCAGGAACTTATCCTTGCAACAAAGCCCGTTGCCAACTGTGCCCAAATATCTATTCAGGGGACACCATCACAGGGCCTAATAACATCAGCCACACTATCAGAGGCTCGTTCACCTGCACATCTACCAATGTGATATATGCCATCATGTGCCAGCAATGCCCCTCTGCCATGTACATTGGTCAAACTGGACAGTCTCTACGTAAAAGAATAAATGGACACAAATCAGATGTCAAGAATTATAACATTCATAAACCAGTCGGAGAACACTTCAATCTCTCTGGTCACGCAATCACAGACATGAAGGTCGCTATCTTAAAACAAAAAAACTTCAAATCCAGACTCCAGCGAGAAACTGCTGAATTGGAATTCATTTGCAAATTGGATACTATTAATTTAGGCTTAAATAGAGACTGGGAGTGGCTAAGTCATTATGCAAGGTAGCCTATTTCCCCTTGTTTTTTCCTACCCCCCCTCCCCTCCCAATGTTCTGGTTAAACTTGGATTTAAACTTGGAGAGTGGTCAGTTTGGATGAGCTATTGCCAGCAGGAGAGTGAGTTTGTGTGTGTGTCTGTGTCCCCGGGTAAAAGAAAAAAAGGGAGGGGGGGAGAGCCTGGATTTGTGCTGGAAATGGCTCACCTTGATTACCATGCACATTGTAGGGAGAGTGGTCACTTTGGATGAGCTGTTACCATCAGGAGAGTGAGTTTGTGTGTGTATGGGGGTGGGGGGGTGAGAAAATCTGGATTTGTGCTGGAAATGGCCCACCTTGATTACCATGCACATTGTAGGGAGAGTGGTCACTTTGGATAAGCTGTTACCAGCAGGAGAGTGAGTTTGTGTGTGTGGTTTTTGGAGGGGAGTGAGGGGGTGAGAGAACCTGGATTTGTGCTGGAAATGGCCCACCTTGATTACCATGCACATTGTAGGGAGAGTGGTCACTTTGGATAAGCTGTTACCAGCAGGAGAGTGAGTTTGTGTGTGTGGTTTTTGGAGGGGGGTGAGGGGGTGAGAGAACCTGGATTTGTGCTGGAAATGGCCCACCTTGATGATCACTTTAGATAAGCTATTACCAGCAGGACAGTGGGGTGGGAGGAGGTATTGTTTCATGATCTCTGTGTATATATAAAGTCTGCTGCAGTTTCCACGGTATGCATCCGATGAAGTGAGCTGTAGCTCACGAAAGCTTATGCTCAAATAAATTGGTTAGTCTCTAAGGTGCCACAAGTACTCCTTTTCTTTTTGCGAATACAGACTAACACGGCTGTTACTCTGAAACCTTTCAGGATTCTAACTCTTACCTTCCTGTCTGTATGCGTTGGTGTGTGCTTTTCCCCTTGTGACTCCAGGTTTAACTTGTTTGTCTTTCTTTGCATTTTGTTGTTTGGGATATTTTACAGATACATTGTTTGTTTGTCCATGAATGGAGTATACTAAAGTAAATATCGACTTATCAGTTTTAAATCTGTGTATAGTATCATCAGTCAAATAGGTACGTAAAAGGACTTACAGTCCAGATACACCCCCAGCCCTGACCCCTGCACCCCCCCCTACACACACTCCAGCCCTCTGCCCTGACCCCTGCACCCCCCCCTACACACACCCCAGCCCTGACTCCAGCACCCCCCCACACCCTATGCCCTGACTCCTGCACCCTCCTCACACACCTCCAGCCCCCTGCCCTGACTCCTGCACCCCCCCCTTGCCAAACCATGGGCCAAGACTAAATAAAAATGCTATCTGTGTGCAGTCTGTGCAGCTGCAGTTTATGGGACACTGTCAGCTCAAATTTTACCCAACATTTATTTAAAAAAAATTACTAGAAATGCTTCCATCAAATTGAACAAACAGTTCAATACAAAGAAGCTTTACGGAATAAATTGTCATTCTCCTCTGCAGCGTTTGCAGCCTGAACAATGCAGCACTGTGCTAGTTTGTGAGAACCGAATATCGAAGTTGACCATGCTGGGTGAAATGCGGTTTGTAGCAGGAACAAAATTAGAACTTTAAAATGTTAACTTTTAATAAACGTAATTATTTGTACCATAGGAAGGGAAATATTTTTCTCAGGACTATTCTGTCATCACTGCTGCTGTCAGGCAAACAAGGAATAAACAAAAAGCCATGTTAGTTCAAGGTCCATTAGAAATAATCAGTCAGATCCTAATCCCTGGCTTCCGCCGCCTTTGCACTAGGTGGGGCTGATCAGGGGAGGAGAGTAGAAAGGTGGTGTAGAGCTACTTCCTACTCAAAACCTGCTCCAGAATCCTGTGCCTTGCTTTTTGAAAGGCCAGGTCTCGCCTAGCATTTTGGACACAAGGGAATGATTTGCTCCTTTTCCCATTGAAGTCCATGGACTTTATTGAGAGTAGGATCAGGCTAAGAAAGGCAGAACTAGAGACCACTGGTAGCTGGGAGATGAGTTGGGATTGAGGCCTGTGGAACTTTTATTCAGAAAAAGTAGCATTTGGGCATCTATATGATTTCAGAATTTTCCTCCACTGAATACTGTTTTTATGGAATACGATAATCCTTAATAGTCCACAAGGTGGAGCTACTTCTCTTCCTAGATAGTAGAAAGTACAATACATAATTGAGTCGACTTTCTCTTGTGAAGGCAGCTTGTGTATAGGTGTCTCATCCCATACTGATATCTACAGTTGTTAACTTATATGTATCACTGTCCAAATGTTACCCACCTACAGCACAATGTCATGCGCACAGTTTCACACTGCCTTCGTTTCTTTTGATAAAACATTTTCTTCCTGTACTTCGCGAGTTTGATTTGTAACTTAACTTTTTAGTCCCTTTTAAGTCCATGAACAAATTTCAATCTGTTTTTCACAGTATATGCTCATCTGCTTTGCATAAATGTGTGTTGTGTTTTTGTTTTTAATCACTGCAAGGTACAGCACATTTTAAACTATTTATGCCTGTGGCGATAGGTATGTGTGTCTTTGCAGCCGTGGTCAGTGTGGAAATGCAGACGTTGTTGTTGTTCTGAAACTTGTTGCAGGGTCATTCCAGAATCTCCCCGGTGGCTGATCTCTCAAGGAAGGTTACAAGAGGCAGAAATCATCATCCGAAAGGCTGCAAAAACAAATGGTATTACAGCCCCAGATGTAATATTTAATCCTATGGAGGTAAACTTTCATGTGTATTAAAACTGTCTACCTGATCCTCCCTATAACGTCCTAGGCACTTTCCAAACAGATGTTCACCCCATATCCTTCCTCTTCGTAAATCTTCTGAACCTCCTGTGATTTCCATTCCAGGAGCACTCCAGCCAGAAAGAAAACACATCTCTGTGTTCTGCATTGTACCTGTTTGTGCCTTTTTGATTGTAGTCTCTTTAGGGCAGGCTCTTTAATTTGCTTCACAGTTTACTTGTTACTCTGTGGCTTGTACATACCCTGCACTAAGTAGACTATCTGAAATGCTGTCTTATCCTCTGTAATGCAGTAAATCTTCTCCCCCTCATGAGAATGGACTCTGCTTCTTTATATGAGACAGCTGACACATGCCTGTGAATTCTCACTTCTCAGAGTGCTGGAGCCTGGCCATATGGTGGGGAGATTCCTGAGATATCATATAAGATGGAGTTCGCTTTCAAATTTCCTCCAGCCATTGATTTTTGAATGTAAAGATCGTTGTCCCAGATACAGATGTAAAGCACCCCCCCGATGGTGAAACAGAATAAGAGAGCAGATAGCAAACAGGCAAAAACCTGGCCTTAAACTAAAGGGATGAATGAAAACCCATGGATCCCAACATGCTATTTAGGACCTTTCCTAGAGAAAGAGAGCCCTACTCAAATTATTTGAGGACTTCCCCTCAAAACTAAAGTCTAGCTATTTGTTTTAGTATTATACAGCTCTTATGTGGTCAGGGCTCTATCTTCCCTGAATAGGACCAAACCCAAAAGTCTGCCAATGTCACTGGGGGCTGGTGCTGAATGTTAAAGGGAGAGACTGTAACTCCTCAGATTGTAAGCCCTTCATTGCAGGGATTGGGTCTACCTCTGTGCTTGTATAGTGTCCAGTCCAACACAGTCCTGATCCTGGTCAGGACCTCTGGGTATTACTGTAATATAAATATATCCAAGCTCAGCATTACTTTCAAAACCCTTTAGGGCGGAGTCGTCATTATGCACTGCTTTCCTCTTTCTTCTTCCCTCAGCCCCACCAATATTCTCCCCCCACTCCTGGAAGTTTTCTTTCTGTCTGAGCTGGGCTAAAACAATGTAGGATTTGAGGTGGGAAAAATGTGTTAATATCCAAACTTGTCTCACTTTTGGAGGTCCCACTGAGCCCATTTGGGTGCCACTGATTCTGGAGGATGAGGGACTCCTGGACTCTGTTCATTTAAGGAGCAGTAGGGTTTCAGATTAGAGAGTTGCATTCAAAGCATCATTTCTATCTCCTAGCAAATGACCGGCCTTCTCAGCCACTCCCATACCTTCCTTCTGGGACCTGCCCCATCGAGGATTTCATTGTCTGTGTATCCAGCTACTAATGGGCAGAGCCTCTTCTCACAGATAGCAACTGTTAGAACTTACACTATGTTCCTGTTTTTAAGTTTCCTGTTTGTTGATTTCTTGGCAGCTAATGGTTACACAACTGTATAGTTCTTAATAAAGATCATATGATTTACAAGAAAAGATGGAGAGCTGCACTGCTGCAAGCAGTTGACACGTGACATATATGTCTTTAGGGGGCAGCACATTTTCAGGAAAACAAAAGCTCTAGTTCTTAGTGCTATTAAAAATGTCAGGCTTTTTTTAACGGACTATGATTTATAAAAACAACAAAAGGACCCTGCGAGGTGATGAGCTCCACAGCTTGGGCTGCAGCCGAAGCCCAAATGTCTCCACCACAATTAAACAGCCTCTTAGCCCGAACCCCATGAGCCTGAGTCAGCTGTGACGGGCCAGCTGCAGGTGTCTGATTGCTATGTAGACGTACCCTCAGAAATAGTGTACATTCACCCACAGTAGCTTTATCAGCCTTATTGAAAAGCTGCACTCACACTAGATCAGATACAATTTACAGCACATTGGTGAGGGTTTTTTGGTGTTGAGGGGTGAAGTTTAGGGCTGTTGTTCAAATTAGTAATTCTTATTCATGCAAGTAATTTCTTTGATTTCAGTGGGACACATTCTGTGTATAAGGATTCCTCACATTGGAGGCAGTTCTGCCACCATTTTTCATGTAGAAAGTACTTTACTCCACTATTTTTCCCGTTGAAGTCAATGAAACTTCTTTCGCAGTAAGGTAATATTCTGCGAGTAAGGGTGGCAGATTCAGGCCCAGTAAGATTGCAGGATTAGGCACTATGTAACTTTTGACAGTTTATTAGGGTCAGAAGCTCCAATGCAGTTGGCTTATAGGGACTTGATTTGGTATTAAGTATTTTATACATTCTTACATTGAGAACTAGGGAATGCGGTGTGTGTAGCTACTGTTACAACAGCCTCAAAGATAACACATTCCTTCCATTCTCTGCATGTGCAAACCTCACATTTATTTACATGCATTTCTATGCTTCAGCTGCAATTTAATCTCAGAATGACCTATCTGAAAAGGATGTGGACAAACCAGGCATTTCCTCTATCTCCAGGAACCAGCTTGTTGTAAAAACAAGAAATGTAGAACTGAGACTGATCAGGAAATTGGTGTGGTGTATCACAATATAGGGTTGATCAGATGATAAAACCAGTGGTTGGATTGTCCAGCATACCTCTTGAGTGTTGATTTGTACGGATTAAAGTAGTGAATGTTGTACCCCTAAAGTAACCTAATGCTCTAGGAGAAAATGCTTCTAAACAAAAACTTCTGAAATTTACAGTGGCAGAGTATACTATAACATCATCTGTCTAGTGCAAGTTAAAACTAGTGTTTGAAAGGTACTATTGAAGTGCCAAATATTGTTTAGTATTATTACTAACATGGTTAGGGGGTTCAAAGAACCAACATAAATTCTATCTTTAGAATTTGCTGTCCTCGGCCATTTTGAATTTAACTTGAGAGGAGAAAGGAACCTCCTACACAATTGTTTTTGCTTGCCTTCACTCAGTGTTAATCTCCACATATAGCAGTTTATGGAATGAAGCTAACGTGCAAAAAGCTCTTCTTATTGCAGTTGTAGAAATGGAAGTTTTCACCTTAACATAAATTGCCAGGGTGGATAACTATCATGATTAAAAATTAAATCAGATTGTTTCCGTGTTGATAGTTCTTTACTTCTCATTTCATAGTCGTGAATTGCTAAAGTGGATACTTGAACTTATTCCCTTATTTGATTTCCTAAAAAAAAGACCAGTCCAGCATTGTTACTTTGAGAACCACACAAACTCGGACATGAAATTGTGAAGTAAATACCTTGTGCTATATTTCCAACCAACACCATCTTCTGATGTATCAAACGCCCGCAAGTCAAGGATGCTGAAATGCTTCGACCAGGCTATTAAGCTCCATCAGGGTTTGCAGTTTGAAGTCAGTGGGACTTATGCTCCTAAGTCACTTACATGCTTTGGAAAATCCTTCCCTTAGATATTTAAATATAGGTTTAGGAGTCTAAAGTTAGTCAGAAAAAATTAGTTCACAAATAACTTTTCTTTGTTAACACTGAAGCAATTTTGTTTTGAAGTGACAAAATTTGTAGCCAATAAAAAGTAGTTTTGAGTAGAAATAGAATTTTACCCTCTGATACTGCAAACACTTGTGCAGATGTTTAACTGTAGTCACATGAGAAATTCCATTGAAATCAAGGGACCATTAATGTAACTAAAGTTACATACCTGCTTAAGTGTTTGCAGGATCAGAGCCTTAACTTTCAATATTTTGTCTCTTGCTAATAGCAGTTTTGTTAAGAGACCCTACCAGTAATGACATTTTAAGAAAGCATTTTATATATTAATTATAAATTTTAATTTAAAGTTGTAATAGCACAAATTTTCAAATTAGTTTTACAAAGCCTGAACAAGATTTAAATTAATGATTTTTTAAAAATCCTATGATTTAAATCAAGGGATTTAAATCATGTAAAAGACTACCACTTCTCTTAGTAGTTTGTTCCAATGGTTAATTATCCTCACTGTTAAAAATTTGTGCCTTATTTATAATCACCCTGATTTAAATTTCTCTGCCCGTAAGGTGTCCTAAAGCCTCTCAAGATGTTTACTGCAGTCCATATTGCTCATTCAGAATAAACGTTTTGCAATACAGAATTGGCTGTATTGACAATGTGTCCATGTATTTTTCCCCTAGCTACAGGAAATGACTTCCCAGAAGCAGCAGAAGCACACCATTTTGGACCTAGTGAGGACCCAAAATATCCGATTTGTCACTATTTTGTCAGTGATTCTTTGGTAAGCAAAAGTATGCTCCTAGAACGCACGAATACAAAGGCCGCTGAATGATAAGCACCTGCTGTTAGAAACTGCTGTGAAAAAAAAAAAATTAAGAAAAAAGGAGGCACAGACAAAGTTATTAGCATAAAGTTCAAAGGCCAGTAAACTTCTGGCTAATGCTACAAGATTCAGATTAAACAGGTTGGTTTTTCATTTAAGGATTACAAGAAGTGTCTTTTTTCAGTAACTAATAAAAAAAAAGACTTGTGAGAAGAGCGAATATTGAACAGTGTCGAATATTGACCTGTGTGTTCTCACTGCTCTTGAACTTCTTGCAGGGATGTCTGCTGTCATTGTAAAAAGTGCATGGCCCACTCTGCCCTCCAACTTCACTTCCAGCAGCCACCATAGAGTATCTCTTAATAACTTGGAAAAACTAGCTGGCATCTCCTGCCCTATAAATAATGTGTTCTGTATGTTTCGGGTATTAGTACTAGGAATAGTATAGTATAGGGTAGCTGCAAATAAAGGGGTGCATAACCCACCACACATCTCAAACTATATGAGATGAGTCTGTTGCCTCTGAACAAGTGAGAGCCCCCTAATCAAATCCCTTTGCCAGGCTCTAGGAGGTAGGGCGGAAGTCTGAGGCCTGGTCATCACATAATGTGTAAATCCCCCTACAAGAATGTTCTTTGAGCATCCATATCTGAGCATTAAGCTTTTCCAACATGACAGCCTAATGCAAACTGCATTGGCAGGGGGTGGCCGGTCTAGATTTGATGATGCCTTGAGCTCAGTAATAATTTTTGAAAGCACAGATTTGACTATATGGCAGAACAGCTGGGAATTCAGGATTCAAAGGGATAATTTGTGATAAGAACCATTCTTCTATCCCATTAAATTCTGCCAAACAACTATAGTTTGTAAATCATAGCTTAGGTTGCCAGGTCATACCAGAAAATCTGCATGGCTGTAGTGACTTAAATATTTCCTTCATCATGAGGCTTTTCCTGGTACCTTACAGATGGCACGTGTACGTCTCCACAGGTGCACTGATAGCTTCTTATTTTGTTTTAAGCAATTGAACCATGAGTATTTTTTTGCTGTGTACGAACCCAGCAAGAAACAGATTGTCTTTTGGATCGCAAACTCGTTGGTTATTTATTACGTGTGAAGTTAGCATTATAGGGCTTGACCTCCTTGAGGCTCTAGGCCAGGGATCGGCAACCTTTGGCACACGGCCAATCAGGGAAATCTGCTGGCGGGCCGGGACGGTTTGTTTCAGCCGATCGCAGCTCCCACTGGCTGCTGTTCGCTGTTCCAGGCCAGTAGGGGCTGCGGGAAGTGGCTTGGGCCGAGGGATGTGTTAGCTGCTGCTTCCCATTGCCCCCATTGGCCTGCAATGGCGAACTGCGCCCAGTGGGAGCTGCGATCGGCCGAACCTGCAGACAGTGCAGATAAAGAAACCGTCCCGGCCCGCCAGCGGATTTTCCTGATGGGCCGCGCTCCAAAGGTTGCCAATCCCTGCTCTAGGTCTCGATAAATAATAATGATAAAGGTGAGAGCTCTGTGCCTACGTGATTCGTTCAGAGATTTCCCAGTACAATAGCTGTGACCTCCTCATTTCTTTAATGGTTGTCTCATGTTGGTGAAATGTAACCTTCCCTGGTCAATGTGTCTCAAGATATTCTAGTTCCCTAGTTCTTTACAGGCTCTCTTGTTGCAGAGCCGCAGTGAAGTCCCAGTTTTCTTTTTCGGAGTACAGTTCTCTCAGCACAGAGCTCCCTCTCCCATTCCTTGTCTCTAGCTAATAATATCTACTGTAGGCCTCATTTTAATTTTGGAAACAGATTGAGTTCAGTTGTCTAGATTGTTACCTTTCATACTAAGACTGCCATTATTTATTAGTAGTAGTATGATTATTGTAATCACTCTAATATGGGTGCACTGCTGCCCTTTACTTGGTGCAATTGGAAATGTTCAGCTGTATGTTAGAAACTCTCTGCTAGCAACAATCAGAAGTTCTTCAGACAATGTAGCAGGGATCCAGTCTAAAAGTGACAAATGCATGAATCATTTTTGCTAGATCTGTATTGGAGAGAAATTGACATGGGCATCTTTTCAGTCGAAGGTAGCGGAAGCCATGTGTGGCCACTGTTGCTACAGGGGCAATAGTGAGGGTCCAGTAGATTGTGCTTACATAGACTCATGCATCAGCAGGGCTAACAAACGTCTCTGGAATCATCTAGTCAGATTGGATTCATTTTTAAACTCAATGGGAGTTTTTTTTTGTTTTGTTTTTTAAGTTGCTTTAAATTCAGGAAAAAATGGAAAGATCAATTCAGTATCTAGAAGGCCTTGTCTGAGTCTGTTACACCACTGTGTACAGCAATAAATCTACCTGATGCTAGCTTCAAAGCTAAGAAATCCTGGTAGGCACTGACATTCCCTACATAGGCAAATCAATTTTAATATTTTGCAGAGTAATTATGTGAGAGGCACTTGGCAGTCTGTGGCCATAGGAGGCTGAGGGAGAGCAGGAACAAGTCTGTCTGTCTGTCTGATTCTTTCCTATTTTGTGTCTTTCAGGATGATAATCTCTGTAGGCTATTTTGGCCTCTCACTTGACACTCCTAACCTGCATGGTGATGCCTATGTAAACTGCTTCCTCTCAGCAGTTATCGAAATTCCAGCCTATATTATAGCCTGGCTGCTTCTCCGAAATCTCCCCCGACGGTATTCGATGGCTGCTGCATTATTCTTGGGAGGCTGCGTCCTTCTCTTCATTCAGCTGGTCCCTCCATGTATGAACTTTTTAGCTGATATCAACCAGATTTTTTTAATGGGTAAATTCCAGTGCCTAGCACTGGACAGCTATGTGAAGTATTGTGGAGGAGAAGAATCTTTCTCCAGAGCTGTAGACCAAAAGCAGATTCCCCTTACCCATCCTTGCCCTTTCCTCCACATCTGCTTGCTGCTGCACAGGGAGCTCATGTGACACAAGGGGTATGTCTACACTAGAGCTGCAAGTGTAGTTTCCAGCTCGGGTAGACTTACCTGGGCTAGCTCTGATCGAGCTAGCATGCTAAAAATAGAAGCGCAGCTGTGGTAGCACAAGCAATGGGGAAGCCTAGAGGGATGGTATGATCATGTCTGAAACCCTAGGTACATACTCGAGGTAACTAGCCCCTCCTCCCACCCATGTTGCCATGGTTCCTCTTCTACTTTTAGCACACTAGCTCAATCAGAGCTAGCACAGGTATGTCTTCCTGGGGTGGAAATTACACCTTCAACTCTAATGTAGACATACCCAGTGTCAGACACATTCCTAAGCCTTTTCTTTCTCTAAAGTAAAGATAGTTTGTTCTCTATGGTCTGTTAAGATTCAGACTCTAGTCTGGTTTTGCCCTAATTTACACCCTGGTGTCCCAATAAATTCGTGGTGTGGGACAAGGTTTAGACCAAATGGAGTAGTCAATTGGGTGGCATGGATGGTACCAGGACCTGGCATAATCTTGCAGAACTTGTCTCCAGAAGAACCAATTGTCAATAATGTTTTTCCTACTTCGGTCTCATTAAGAACTTGAATTTCAGGAGAGCTATTATGTAGCCTTTGTGATAAATAACAATACTAAAAGTAAGGAAGTGTAGATACTTTTTAAAAAAAGTGAATGTTTGCTAATTAAAAAATATTTGAAGGAAGGTATCTCATACTTGGAATCCGACCATTAAGTAGCCTTCTGCTAGGTACACTAGAGATTGTTATCATACTGATCTGTTGATGGCTTTGACCATGTGCTTAGGGCTTGGTGTATAAGCATGTTATTGCAAATCAAAGAATAAATAAATGAAAGGGAGAACTGTCTTGCTTATTCTCCAAGAGTGACAGTGGGTTATATTATTTGCTACTCCTGATCTTTAAATCACCTGTACATTGGTAAGTGTTTTATTACAAAGCTAATCCCACTAGCTAGGGTGAACCAGGATCTTAGAAATACATTGCCAATGGATTTCTCCTTAAGCTGTCTCTCTGTTCTCAAACTTTATAGGTGGCAGGAGTGGATGACCTTAGGAGGAAGATTGTTTTATTAAGAGTCTTTATGTTAAAATGAATCAACCAAAAAACCCCAACACTGGAATTAAGTTGACAAGAAGCAAAAAATAAAAATGGGGTTAATAGATGCAGTGACTTGTTACAGTTTATTGATGTTCTGATTGGATCTCCCTTTCAGACCTTCATGTCCTGTCCATTATCTTGGTGATGCTGGGTAAATTTGGGATCACATCTTCCTTTTCAATGGTTTATGTTTACACTGCTGAGCTGTACCCAACAGTCGTGAGGAATATGGGAGTTGGAGCTAGTTCCATGGCCTCCAGATTGGGAAGCATCCTCTCACCTTATTTTGTTTACCTCGGTAAGATACCAGCTATTGTGTCTCCTGCTAGTATTGAAAACAAAATCGAACAAATGCAAGGGTAGGCTGATTTCTGTAACTGTGAACCAGTGCTTCAGTTAACCCGTGTTATGTCTGTATAGTCATGCTCTCGTCTTGCCTTATAAAGTCCAGGCTATTGCCCTATATTTGTCACAGATTAGTCAACAAATATCCTATAACAGAATCACAGCTGCTTCTACTCTTCTCAGTGAGTAACCTTAGCTCACAGAAGGCATTTAGAAATTCTAACATTGCTCAATACTTTGTGGTTTGGAAACACAGAACTCAAAGAAATTATACCCATATAATAGGATCTGTATTTGACCATTAGTTTCCTAAAGAACATTTGGCCTCAAAAAATCACTGAACAATGATCCTGACAGAGTATCTGTGTTTTAGAGTATCTCTTTGTTAGGCTTCTGAGGTGACATCTTATCAGGATGAATGGGGCAGTTCACTCTTCTCTCTTAGCTTTTTTTTTTTTTTTTCAGGCTGTCTGGAGACTCAGGGAAATGCCACTATGAACGAATTTTTACCATGTGAAACTTATCTTTGCAACCACGGGGACTAGTGACTTAACTTATTTTATAAAGTTTATATCTTGCAGCACAATGGTGCTGCAATTTAGACAGCTATATGTTTGCGTTATACACAGGACTCAAATATTAACCACTGGTTCATCATGGTGGTGATGTAAACCTGATATCAGCATGTCCTATGTTCTTTTAGGTGGCTATGACAGATTCCTACCTTACATCCTTATGGGAAGCCTGACTGTGCTGACGGGAGTCCTTACTCTGTTTCTCCCAGAAAGTTATGGCATGCCTCTCCCAGACACTATAGAGCAGATGCTGCTGGTTAAAGGGTAAGTGTTACCTTCTAATCTTCTCTCTCAAGAAAATTCTACCATCTCTGAGAAAAATATCTACATAAAATACAGTTCCCTCTTAGCTCTTTGGTCCCCAGCGGTCCTTTAGGGATGGTAAGCTAAAAAAAATTAAGATCTCAAATCAGCAATTGAATTCCACTGAGTTACAGCAGAGATGACTACCAGCAATATGCTGTGCCTACCATACATCATGCTGCTTGAAAGTTGTTCAGAAATTGGAGGGAGTTCTTAGAAGAACAAAAAGGAGTTGTAAGGATTAATGTACGAGAGACAACTGAACAAGCAAATTAAATGGAGCATGGGTAGGCATGTATAGTTTGTCTTTGATGGGTTTGCACAGGAGTCATTAAAGGAAGAATTTGGCCCTACTAATGGAATTTAATTGTGATTCTGTTGATGATTCATGAGCCTGAATAGAATCCAAGTCATTCTTTCAGAGTTGTGTGGCTCTGGGCGGCTCTGTGTACATGAGTACACAGTGCCCACAGAAAATAAACGTGAAAAATGAGCTATTTTATGTAGTCTTTTTAAGAGTATAACCACATTTAAGATATTTAACATAAACATCCTTAACATGTAGCAAACATGGTAAAAATGTTGAATTGTTGTTTCATAATATGAAAGTTCATCATCCAAATAATTTCTCCTGATACGAGTATGGGTAGAAAGTCCCCTGGGTATCAGTTGGAGGTGTTCAGCACTTTCAAATCCCATGGAATTGCAAGGTCATTGAGAGTTTTCAGCACTTCATTTTCTGATTTAGGAAGATGCTTAAGCATGTGAGTCATCCCACTGACGTCAGTGGGCTTTTAAAGTAAAGCACATGCTTAGGTACTTTGCCAAATCAAGGCCCATATGGACAAACTTACATTGAGGATTTTGGAGGGTACTGTTTTAATTAGAAATTGCACTATTCATTGTTTTTCCTTGTTTACAGACTCAAGTACAGACATACATCTAATAGCACAAGGGTTTCAAAGGACGAAGAAGAAAGCCCAGTGATTCTTAAAAGCACGGCTTTTTGATGACACTACACTGTATACTTCACGATGGACCGAAAAGTAAACTGACTTTTCTTTTAATTTTCCTTCCAGAAAGGGCTAGTAGCAACACTTTGTGTCCTGTAATTATAAACTTATTTATTAAATGAAACACTGTTTTCAATACGTTCTTTTTATCTGAAAGTAGATACTGTATATCCCTTCATGAGATCTCCATCCACAGTTGTTTAATGTGTCCAAAACACAGAACTCTGTTGGATAAACACAGTTTATAATTTTAAGAATGACTGACACACTTGCTGTAGATCTCAATATCTGAAAGGTGCTTGTTACTGAGTGCTGATGGAGTGACTTCAGGCCTTAAGGAGCTTAAGATAACTCATGTTAACAAGAGTTAAAAATTGCCAGCTCTTTCCAAATTGTAAGAAAAAGCTGCCAGTGACACTGGATTTCTCGACATGCACAAACACACACATCTGCTCCCAGGCAGGGAGCTTGTTATAAAGTAACAAAGGTGGTGAAAATACCTGGCTTGGCAATTTTACATAAATCATACACAGGTGGCTTTGCACATGATTAATTCCTGAACAACTTCAGGGATGAAAAAAGAAAAACTTTGACAAATGAATTTGAAAATTTGACTTTATTTTAGCTGGAAATGTATTGAGAAGATTTTCTTGCACAAATCATTTGCAATATTGAAGCTTTGCTAGCAAAGTGATTCTGATTGTTTCAAATATCGTTTTAATATGACACAGGGTGAAGTTGTTTACATCTGATATTGGGGTGTGTCCTATTCCAGGTGCTTATTTATTTTTAAAACTATAAATAGGTTTCATCTGTGTTTCTTGTATCCTTTTAGGATACAGTATCCAAGCTAATCCTTCTAAGTCTTCTGTACAGTTTGATTGGGGGCAGTATGTCTATTTTCAAAACTTTCTATTTCCTCTTTTGTTCTTTTTTTGTCAGTTTCCTCACAATATGGAGGGCTAAATTCCACTCTCGGGCGTACCCTGTGCACCTACATAGAATTGAATATGAGAGGGTTACATGGGTATAATTAAGATCAATATTTAGCCTCAAGTCCTGGCCATAAGCTCAACTAAGAGCCAAGAATGTCATTTTACGTGTTCTGTTTTCTCACAAATATCATGAAATCGGTGAAATTTTTTTTAAAGAGCAAAACAAAGAAATCGTGTTGAAAATCTGCCAAGAGCCAATTTCTTTGATTACAGAAGCTGCCTTGGTAGCATTTGTGTTTATTTCAGGAAAACTTCTGTTTTGTTCTCATTTGGACAATGCTGAAAGCACATTTCTTCACCCTGGGACAGGCTTAAGAAATGAATTTCATAAAGCATTCTGTGGTACTTTTTAATTTTTTTGGAGCGGCTTAATAAATAGAGTCTTACCTTTCAGTAATCAAAGCTGTTAGAGGCTTTTCTTTCTGGAAAAGCAGCTATTTACAAACGTTTAACATTTTACGACAGTGTTAAATTTAGCAGCAGCTAATTATCTTGATAGCCAGGGTGCCTTATTCTCTCCCTCCAGACCATGCTGTAGCAACAGGTTTGGTACAGTACCTCCTGCCTTATAGAAGTATGTTTTAGACCCTTCCTCTCTTTCTTGCCCTTACTGTGTGCATGCACGTTGCATGTGCTGTGTGTGCGTGAGCTGACCCTGATCTGATTCTGTAGTTCTGCCTGCCCACACCTAAAGGTGTGAGATTGTATGTACCTTATCCCTATCTATTAAATCTCTTATCAGATGTGCCATTGATATGTCTTTAATCATCGGATGGAAGTAACTAGAAGTTGGCAAGTGTTACTGTATTTTGGGGTATAGAACTGACAAATTATGCTGTGTAAAAGGGAACTGCAAGTAACATGCAGGGCCCCTATTAACTTTTAAAGGGAGATTTGTTGTTTCATGCTCCACCCTTCTACATTTCCTTGCCCTGTTAGGGCCATTATGAGATCTGGAGTGAGATTTGCAAAATTGATTCAGGTCAACACCATACTCTACACTGGTCTCAAATCATACACCACTGCCTTATGAAATCCACTTGGCAGGGACTTGTCACTCTGTCAAGTCAAATCGGCGACTCTTTTGAGTTTGCTTTCGTTAACTCTGGTTACAGTGTTTTGGCTATATTTCCATTTTCCCCTCCTAAGAATTGCACTTTGCAACATTCCTACCAGAAGGGCACAAACAGTCTCTTAGAGCATATGTCTACACTTCGCACTGGGGTGTAATGCCCAACTCTGGGAGACATGCCTGCGTTAGCAGGCAATAGGCTAGCCTGCTAAAAATAGAGGGTAGCTGCAGCAGTGCCCGTGGCAGAAGGGGCTAATGGCACCAAACACATGGAATTACACCTCGAGGTCAAGTGCAGCATACTGACTTTCTGTGTCCTATGCATGAGAATCTGTTCAAAAATATAACTTAAAAGTCCACATGCTGTAAGACTTAAACAGATGCCTAATCTAAAACTGGAATTAACTCTTGGCCAAGGTCTGAATTTCCCTTAACACCCTTAACGTTTAGCTGTTACTTTCCTCCACTGATTTATTCCATTATGTCACTTGACAATGAGATTTTCTTTCTTGAATTTTTAAATGTTCCAGTGTTTACTGAGCAATCTTAAGGACAATGGTTGAGCCAGCTGAACGGGGAATTTCTCAGTTGTGATGCAAGGCGGATATACCATGGCAATAACAAACAATTCTGATATCACAGCCTGTATTTTAATGCATATTAGTCTTCTAAAAATGGAAAATATAACACAAAATATCCTCTGTGCTTCTGCAGAGTGTATGGATATTAATATATTAATCTGATTCCCATTTGACAGTTTACCCCGTGCACTGTTTTCACAACTGGTTTTGTTAACGGGAGGCACTACCCACCTGGGTTATTTTTCTGTATGACTGAGTGGATTCTCTGATCTTGAAAAGAATGCACTAATTTTAGTAAAATAAAAACCAGCTCAGAATCTAACTGAAATATTCCTCCTGTGTTCTTTTGGGGAGGTATGTTAATAAGATCAATGTGCAGGTGAAGAGAGTCACAGATAAAATCTAGACTAGAGGAACACGATTCAGATAATCACTTTCAAACAGTGACATCAGGAATGGCAATAGAAGGTAAGGTCTGGAGGTGTTTAGCACAGTTATAGATACTTGTAGAACATTTTGGTGGCACCATATTATATCTAAACCTTGGCAGAGTTACTCTGAGTGCTACATGTTCAGACCTTTATAGCGTCAGGACATAAACTCAGTAATGGTCTTTAAAGATTCTGTTGGCCTGTCACTCCTTTTTCGTGTTTTGTAGGTTGGGGTGGCATTGGGGCCTTCTGATCTGAACACATTTTTTCAAACTCAGGTTTTTGGAAATGCTCCATTCTTTCTAAAAAAAGCCAACACGTAAATTTAATCGAAGCCTTCCTCCTTCCATGAATCACTTTCCAAACTAGAAAGACCACTATGAAAGTAACATTAGAACAGGGTCCGTTAGCACCAGGTAGAGTTCCAAGGTGAGGTCATCAAGGTGTTCTGTGTAATTCCATCTGCTATTATGTAAAGGCTTTTAAAATTGCACCGTTTTAAATTTTTACAAGTACATTAGTTAACAGCAGATATACTGTACAGAACATAAATATGTGGCTATAAAGAAGGCTTTAACTGTGCTTCAGTTAATAACTGAGGGCCCTGTTCTGTCACCCTTACCTTAGTCTGTGAGTAGTCCTATTGTTTGGATTAAGGTACTACTCATTGGAAGGGTGGCAGAATCTACCCCTGAATGAGGGGTTGTGCTAAGATGGTAAATTCACTGTAATATTTACACCAGGGCAGCATGCAAAATGGATTCAGGCTGTCTTCAATCTATAAAAGCTGGAAAATTCAGAATGGCTCATGCATTCTTTTCCTCATCCGCTAGGAATCACTGCCTGTATGTACATAAGATTCCTTGCTGATAGAGAACCCCCATCATCACTATGAGAGACATGGTGTAGTGGTCATGAGCACAGGGCTAGGATCCAGGAATTCCCAAATTCTAATCCCAGCTCTGAGACTGACTCCCTTCATTGTTTTGGACAAGTCACTTTGGCCTTGGTACCTCAGTTTCCCAGTATCTCCAGTAAAATGAAGATACCACCTCTCAAGGGGGTTGGAATTAATGAATGTTTGTGAAGAGTTATGTAAATACTCAGGATGATTCTCTGCCATTTCTGAGCGCTAGTTAGAATGTTTGGCTTTACTTCTGAATCTGGCTGGTTATTGTTCTGTAGCATCTGCTGCCAGCTGATCTCAGAGCACTTGTGATGTTAGCTTCACCAGTGCTGGTACATCTCTCTCTCCGCCCCCCCTTCACACCCCTAAATTACAGATTGGGAAAGAGAGGCACAAAGAGGAGGTGGCCAGGGCCCCACAGAAAGTCTGTTACAGAGCCAGGTTTAGAACCTGGGTTTTCTAGTCCCCAATCCTGTACTTTCAGCCACAAACTCCTTCCTCGGTGCTATGTAAAACTGCACTTTTGAGAGGGCTTCCTTTTGAATGTAGGGCACATTTAAAATTTACATTATTCTCCCAAGTGCATGGTGAGATGATCTTCTGTCGCTAGATTTTCATTTGTTCAGAGCATCCATAATAATACCACTGCCATGGTGCAGATGTCTTGGAACCTGCTTGGGTGCGGTAGACGCCTGGCTTGACACAACAGCTGTGCTCTTTATGTCCTGGTTCCAAGTGGCTCATCCATTATTATAAATTGCTCTTTGAGGCCCTAAGCCTGCAAGCACTTAAGCCCATGAGTAGCTCCACTCACTGGAGTACTCCTATTGAACTCAGTGAGACTGCTCCTGTGAATAAAGTTGTCTGTGTTACAATTTGTAGGATTGGGTCCTAAACTTGTACAACTGAAAACTATTTGATTACAACGTGAAATCAGCTTAGATAGCATAGTGCCTTGCTTGCAAATGCATCTTGGGGCACTTTATTATACCACTTATGCCCAGAGCCTTGTATATAGAAAGCCAAATATTTTCAAAATCAAAGAGTGGTTTCTTCTGTGAATGTAAATACTCTTTAAATATAATAAGGTTGATTTAAAATAGTTGATTCTTAAAGCATTTTCCTGTAAAAATTGTGATAAGATTATTTGTAATATTCTGAATAAAATCATTCTAAAGAGAATTCCAAATACGAAGTGTTGTCCTGGTGTTCTTTTATGCCTTCATGGTTTTTTACTTTATTCATTAACCAGATGAAATATGGACCGTCCAGTGCCGCCTCCTCCCTTTTTCAAACCTTCCAGGCCTTATCATGCTTCATCTCACAGGGTATAGTGCCCTTTCTCGTGGATTTCAAGTCAAGTTTGCTCTAAGCAAATGTCACATGTAGGTCTTCACCAAGGGGAGCATTGTCAGTTTCCACTGCCAAATGAGTGCGGGCTTGCAAAGAGGTGACTGGGATGCAAAGGAATTATGTAACCCGTGCCTGCTTGGTGGGTCCTCCGTCCTCCTGTAATCAGCTCTTAAACCATCTAGAGACTGAGTAGTCTGCTACAGCCTTAGCTAAGAGCCATGTGGCTTTTAGCTCATGCAATTGAGTCTCATACACTAAGCTTCAGAGGTCTCAAATTTGATCGCACCCACCCACCCGCCAACAACTGGGGTCTGTCAGTGTTACAAGAACAAGAAACTGAACTTTGCCAGGTAAATTCTGTACCAGCCGTTCCTCCACAGATGCTAATTAACCGAGGGTATGTCTACGCTTCGAGCCTGGGATGTAATTCCCAAGTCAAGGAGACCTACCCATGCTAGCTGTGATGGAGCCTAGTATGCTCAAAATAAAGTAGTCGGGGTGGTGCGAGCAGTGGGAGGGGCTTGTCACTCCAAGTACGTGCCTTGTGTCTCAGAAAGGCATGTCCTCCAGGCAGCTAGCCCTTTGTGCCACCAGGGCTGCACTCTGTAGCATGCTAGGTTGATCTTCTCATGCTGCAAATTATACCCTGAGCTTAAAATGCAGACATACCCTAAAAGAGGAGGGAATTCTCTTAAGCTAGACCGGGGTGGCCAACCTGTGGCTCCGGAGCCACATGCAGCTCTTCAGAAGTTAATATGCGGCTCCTTGGATAGGCACCGACTCCGGGGCTGGAGTTACAGAGGCCAACTTTCCAATGTGCCGGTGGGGTGCTCACTGCTCAACCCCTGACTCTGCCACAGGCCCTGCCTCCACTTCAGCCCTTCCAGCCCCCTCCCCTGAACCTGCCATGCCCTCACTTCTTCCCCCCACCCCGAGCCTCCTGCACGCCACAAAATGGCTGATCAGGAGGAGGGAGGGGGAGGTGCTGGTCGGCGGGGCTGCTGGTGTGTGGGAGGCGCTGGGAGTGGGGGGATGATGGGGGACTGCTGATGTATAACTGTGTCTCTTTGGCAATGTACATGGGTAAATTCTGGCTCCTTCTCAGGCTCAGGTTGGCCACCCTTGAGCTAGAGCATCCGGTCAGGTATGTATACTCTCCACCAACAGATGGCAGCATTTGCTCAGCTCACTGTGTCTATAACAGCAGTTGTTGCTATCTAACTCATCCATTCAGACATTCTAATTATAGCACCCAATAAATCATTAAGAACTTTTCTCAAGGTTCCCATATGCGAGTGTACACGAGCGCATCTGTTGGCCTCATTTCCAGAGGTTCTGAGCAGCCAGAAATCCCATTTAAGTCAATGAGAGGGGCAAGTGGTCAGCACCTTTTGAGAATCAGACCATGTAACTCTATAGTAGGACATCAATGACTCTTTAGAATTGATAAATCTGTATCTCGCATCACCTGTCTCTCTTGCTTTTCTTTCTCTCCTGCACATACCCTTCCCAACCGCCTTTATTTCCCATTCCCACTGCTAGGTTCGTGAACGGATGCTTCCCCATTAGGCCTTTGCTATTGCCATTTCCAGCAAGAGCATCAGTAATTCTAATTTGCTTACAAACTCCACAGATCTCCTGGAAATCTAGCACTGAGATGCACTATACAAAGTCTTTCTGAACTGCTACTGCCATAGCATATGGCAGTAGTTCTCAACCAGGGGTATGCAGAGGTCTTCCAGGGGGTACATCAACTCATCTAAATATTTGCCTAGTTTTACAACAGGCTACATAAAAAGCACAAGTGAAGTCAGTACAGACTAAAATTTCATACAGATAATGACTTGTTTATATCGCTCTACATACTATACACTGAAATGTAAGTACAATATTTATATTCCAATTGATTTATAACAATATGGCAAAAATGAGAAAGTCAGCAATTTTTCAGTAATAGTGTGCTGTGACACTTCTGTATTTCTAGATCTGAGTTTGTAAGCAAGTAGTTTTTAAGTGAGGTGAAACTTGGGGGTACTCAAGACAAATCAGACTCCTGAAAGGGGTACAGTAATCTGGAAAGGTTGAGAGCCACTGGCGTACAGGTCAAAACTAGATGGGTTGTTTCTTGCACAGCCTGAAATAGACAAGTCATGCAAGTTGTTCTACTGAATGGCCAAGATCCCCATCATTTGTCTTTCTGACTCACGCTGTATTATGTTGTACATTTCTTGAAAAGCAGAAATAACTACCAGAAGCCAGGTTAGCTTTTGTTGTTGTCTTTCATATAGTAGAGGAGACTAGGACAGCGCAGGAAACTGGGAATAGCATTGTAGGTGCTGGAACTAGGGGTGCTGTCACACCCCAGGGTTTGAAGTGGTTTCTATCATATACAGGGTTTACAGTTTGGTTTAATGGCTCTCAGCACCCGTAAATAGCATAGACTTTCACCTATATCATCACTTCACATTTGGACCAGCTTGGTATATGACCGGAAGTTGCAATCTGATGGCTGTTAGGTGGCTGCTACCTGGAAAGGTGGTATCAGAGCAATTCCTAGTAGATAAATGGTGTCTTCACCTTTGAGGAAAAGAAAACCACTATCACAATTGACATCTCTGCTGGCAATCTAGTAGGAAGGCCAAAAACTGAAGAGTCATGGAAACTGAACTACCTTTCCCCAGAGAGGAAAAAGACACCAAAATTAGATTTATTCACCATTAGATTCAGTGTTTTAAAAAGATGTCAGATTTGGGTCCTTAAATATTTAAACTAGGGTTGGTTACCTGGTGTGTGTTTAGATGCTGTCCTGTTACAACATAATTACTCGCAAAAAGAAAAGGAGTACTTGTGACACTTCAGACACTAACAAATTTATTTGAGCATAAGCTTTTGTGAGCTACAGCTCACTTCATCGGATGCATTCAGCGGAAAATACAGTGGGGAGATTTATTTACACAGAGAACATGAAACAAGGGGTGTTACCATACACACTGTAAGGAGAGTGATCACTTAAGAGGAGCTATTACCAGCAGGAGGGGGGGGGAGAAAACCCTTTGTAGTGATAATCAAGGTGGGCCATTTCCAGCAGTTGACAAGAACGTCTGAGGAACAGTGTGGGGTGGGGAAATAAACATGGGGAAATAGTTTTACTTTGTGTAACAACTCAATCACTCCCAGTCTCTATTCAAGCCTGAGTTAATTGTATCCAGTTTGCAAATTAATTCCAATTCAGCAGTCTCTCGTTGGAGTCTGTTTTTGAAGTCTTTTTGTTGTAATATTGTGACTTTTAGGTCTGTAATCGAGTGACCAGAGAGATTGAAGTGTTCTCTGTCTGGTTTTTGAATGTTATAATTCTTGACTTCTGATTTGTGTCCATTTATTCTTTTACATAGAGACTGTCCTGTTTGACCAATGTACATGGCAGAGGGGCATTGCTGGTACATGATGGCATATATCACATTGGTAGATGTGCAGGTGAACGAGCCTCTGATAGTGTGGCTGATGTGATTAGGCCCTATGTTGGTGTCTCCTGATTAGATATGTGGACACAGTTGGCAACGGGCTTTGTTGCAAGGATAGGTTCCTGGGTTAGTGGTTCTGTTGTGTGGTGTGCGGTTGCTGGTGAGTATTTGCTTCAGGTTGGGGGGCTGTCTGTAGGCAAGGACTGGCCTGCCTCCCAAGATCTGTGAGAGTGATGGGTCGTCCTTCAGGATAGGTTGTAGATCCTTGATGATGCGTTGGAGAGGTTTTAGTTGGGGACTGAAGGTGACAGCTAGTGGCGTTCTGTTATTTTCTTTGTTGGGCCTGTCCTGTAGTAGGTGACTTCTGGGTACTCTTCTGGCTCTGTCAATCTGTTTCTTCACTTCAGCAGGTGGGTATTGTAGTTGTAAGAATGCTTGATAGAGATCTTGTAGGTGTTTGTCTCTGTCTGAGGGGTTGGAGCAAATACGGTTGTATCGTAGAGCTTGGCTGTAGACAATGGACCGTGTGGTATGGTCTGGATGAAAGCTGGAGGCATACAGGTAGAATAGCGGTCAGTAGGTTTTCGGTATAGGGTGGTGTTTATGTGACCATCACTTATTAGCACCGTAGTGTTCAGGAAGTGGATCTCTTGTGTGGACTGGTCCAGGCTGAGGTTGATGGTGGGATGGAAATTGTTGAAATCATGGTGGAATTCCTCAAGGACTTCTTTTCCATGGGTCCAGATGATGAAGATGTCATCAATATAGCGCAAGTAGAGTAGGGGCATTACGGGACGAGAGCTGAGGAATCGTTGTTCTAAGTCAGCCATAAAAATGTTGGCATACTGTGGGGCTATGCGGGTACCCATAGCAGCGCCGCTGATTTGAAGGTATACATTGTCCCCAAATGTGAAATAGTTATGGGTGAGGACAAAGTCACAAAGTTCAGCCATCAGGTTTGCCGTGACATTATCGGGGATAGTGTTCCTGACGGCTTGTAGTCCATCTTTGTGTGGAATGTTGGTGTAGAGGGCTTCTACATCCATAGTGGCCAGGATGGTGTTATCAGGAAGATCACCGACGGATTGTAGTTTCCTTAGGAAGTCAGTGGTGTCTCGAAGATAGCTGGGAGTGCTGGTAGCGTAGGGCCTGAGGAGGGAATCTACATAGCCAGACAATCCTGCTGTCAGGGTGCCAATGCCTGAGGTGATGGGGCATCCAGGATTTCCAGGTTTATGGATCTTGGGTAGCAGATAGAATACCCCAGGTCGGGGTTCCAGGGGTGTGTCTGTGCAGATTTGTTCTTGTGCTTTTTCAGGGAGTTTCTTGAGCAAATGCTATAGTTTCTTTTGGTAACGCTCAGTGGAATCAGAGGGTAATGGCTTGTAGAAAGTGGTGTTGGAGAGCTGCCTAGCAGTCTCTTGTTCATATTCCGACCTATTCATGATGACGACAGCACCTCCTTTATCAGCCTTTTGATGATGTCAGAGTTGTTTCTGAGGCTGTGGATGGCATTGTGTTCTGCACAGCTGAGGTTATGGGGCAAGTGATGCTGCTTTTCCACAATTTCAGCCTGTGCACGTGGGTGGAAGCACTGTATGTAGAAGTCCAGTCTGTTGTTTTGACCTTCAGGAGGAGTCCACCCAGAATCCTTCTTTTTGTAGTGTTGGTAGGAAGGTCTCTGTGGGTTAGTATGTTGTTGTTCAGAGGTGTGTTGGAAATATTCCTTGAGTCGGAGACGTCGAAAATAGGATTCTAGGTCACCACAGAACTGTATCATGTTCGTGGGGGTGGAGGGGCAGAAGGAGAGGCCCCGAGATAGGACAGATTCTTCTGCTGGGCTAAGGGTATAATTGGATAGATTAACAATATTGCTGGGTGGGTTGAGGGAACCACTGTTGTGGCCCCTTGTGGCATGTAGTAGTTTAGATAGTTTAGTGTCCTTTTTCTTTTGTAGAGAAGCAAAGTGTGTGTTGTAAATGGCTTGTCTAGTTTTTGTAAAGTCCAGCCACGAGGAAGTTTGTGTGGAAGGTTGGTTTTTTATGAGAGTATCCAGTTAATCTTTCCCTGTTTGTTGTAGAGGATGTTGATCAGGTGGTTCCGCAGTTTCTTTGAGAGTGTGTGGCACAAGCTGTCAGCATAGTCTGTGTGGTATGTGGATTGTAATGGATTTTTTACCTTCAGTCCTTTTGGTATGATGTCCATCTGTTTGCATTTGGAAAGGAAGATGATGTCTGTCTGTATCTGTACGAGTTTCTTCATAATTACTGTAGGTTTAAACTAATCTGAGTGAGTTTGGACTAAACAACCATTCATTATTTTGCCCCAAAGAGTGTGCGGTTAATGGATTTATCTTTTTGTTTTCTTTAAATCCCACAGTCTGAATTCTCTGTCTGTTTGCTAGAAAGTTCATACTTTTTTTTTCTTCTGGTTTATCACTGTTTGTGTCTCTGGACCCTACTTCTGTGATCCTACTACAGTCACACCACACTTAAGTTTTCTCCTTTCCAAAGTATGGAGTCTGCAGATAATTTTTAAACACCGTTACCATATTTACCTAAGAAATGTATTTGTTCTAGTTAAGTTTGGTAAACTCCTGTTTAAGTTTGAAGTATCATTATTACTTGTGTTACCATCAGTGGGTAGAAGCCCTAGTCATGGGCCAGGAACCCAGTGAACTAGAGCCAGAATCTCCAGTGATTTGTACCCAAATTAAATTCTGGTTAGAGTTCAGTCTGAGGCCAAATCAAGGCCCGTCATGTGGTGTTGTGAGATTTCTGCTATCTTTAAGCAAAATCTCTCAAGAATTTAGTTCATGGAAGCAACTCAGACTATGGGCTCTTTCTTCTGAAAAGGTAGAATATTAATCTAGGCCTTATTCCATTTTCAAAAGTGACTTAGACTTTTGGAGCCTCACAGAAGTTTCATTCAGATTTTCAGAAGTCTCATTGAGACTTAGGTATCTGGTGTCTAGTGCCTAAGTCGTTTTTTAAAATAGGCCTTAGGCTCCTAAGTCACTTAAGTGCTTTTGAAAATATTATCCTTTGTCTACTACCTTAACCAAAGACTGTCTTTCCCCCTCGCTCAGCCTGCTAATGATTGACAGTCTTTAAATAGCTCTTTGGATTTATTTTTAAAACGTTTTTCTTCTTGGATTTTATTCTGTGGTTTCAATGTTTATATCCTGACCCTGCTCTGCTCTCTGTATTTGTACTGGATACAACTGTTGGTAGGGCAACTGTATACAGCAAAATAGCAACATTTATTTTAAAAAGGGAGTCTACAGTAGTTACAAACAGCTGCTGTAGGCAAAGTGTGAGAGCTTTGGCCCAGAAGCCATGCTGTTGTAAGAGCTGCCTGAACGAGCCAAAGTTGTGACTTGTAGCATTGTGGTGTGGCCCGGAAAAAAAGAGCCATGTTTTGGGAAAGTGACGTAGTTGGTCTCAGTACATCAGTTTACCTGCTGGGAGCTGTCTTATTACTTTGAATTGTGAGTAATTCCTCAATATAAGACCAGTGAGAGGCATTCTCAAAATCCCAGTGAAGATATGACAGCCCAAGAGAGAGAGAGAGAAAACCTGCTCATCTGATTCTAAAAATGAATGTACATGTCTCCAGGGAAACCCCTTTCTTACCTCTGTGACCTCTTGTGCTAACAGTACTTAGCCGGGTCACTTATATCTCTTTGCCTGCATATCTAAAAGCTAGTCGCAGTCTCAGTTTGCTAATATTGTCATTGTCTCTAATTTCTCAAGTATCTTTACTTGAGGAAACTAGGTAGATAATATGACTGATTAACAGGAAGTGCCCAGGGACACTGACTGACTGATTAATCTCTCAGACTAAATAAAATGGTTTTAAAACACTGAGTCATTAAATGAACTCCCCTGGTAATGGCACTGTGCTGCCCGGAGCAGTGCAGGAGAAGTTAAACAAAACACTACTAAGTGTCCAGTTTGCACAGGAGAAGGCTGGGTTATTGCCTAAAGTGCCAGTTTTCTGTTTGCAGACATTCCCAACTTAAGTCAGTGACATCCGCGAGCGAGGGAGATGTTCTCTTCTCTCTGGTCCTGCAGTTTTGAACAGTTTGGTTTCTTAAGCGATCTTAATTGCTTCCATCTGGTAGTACAGAATGGTTCTTGACCCTGGGATGAACTTAATTCATTTCCTTCTGACTTACTCATTAACTGCCTTGAACCATGAACAATCTCAAGGCCCTTAACATTGTTCTCTAAGCCACCAGGATTCAGACAGTAGGTTTCCTTACTCTTACAATTGCAGCTCAGGGTAGAAAAATCCACTTTTAAGCCCTGAGACTTATTTAGCACATGATGTCTGTGCTACAAGTGTCTTCCAGGAGCACCCAGCAGGGACAAGCCCTGTGTAGATTTATTTTTATTTTTAAATTGTCTCTGTAGCATGGGGTTTGTGCCTCTTTCACAGGAAAGCTGAAAGTAATATGGGAGATTTGGCATTTATATGGCTTGGATAGGAATGAAGTCCTTTTGGCAGCACACTCAGGATCCCAGATATGTTTTACAATATTATCTAAGGGCTTCTGCATCACATCCAGTTACTATCTGAAGCTGTATGACATTGTGCAGATTTCAGCCATATACAGAGCCTTCTGCTCTTGTCTGAAAGATAGTTATTCTTCGGATGGGAACTTGTGTAAATGTATTAATCAAGTTTGCAGAAAGCTTTGTTTTAGGAAATATAATTGGATAACGTAACTTGTGGGGTGGAACCAGAATATTCAGAGCAATCACCAATAGGTTGCAGCTCCACAGAGCTCATTCATTTCATCAGTGTTGCCAACTAGCTTTGCTTCTAACCAGGCTTCACCCCTTCGTAGGGGTCATTTTCTTGCACACTCTTTCCCCAGGCCTAGAGTGTAGAGGTGTAAACAGACCTCTCAGAGTAAGGTTATTGTGTTATAATTTGAAAAACATACAAGAGTCACCCTGTCCTAAAACCACCAACCAAAATTTAGTAGTAGTGGTCTGTCATGGAGGTGATGTAATTTACCTCGCAGATGAGAGCTGGGGGAAGTGTTACACTGTGATGAAAGAACAGGAGGACTTGTGGCACCTTAGAGACTAACAAATTTATTTGAGCATAAGCTTTTGTGAGCTACAGCTCCCTTCATTGGAGGCATGCAGTGGAAAATACAGTGGGGAGATTTTATATACACAGAGAACATGAAACAGTGGATGTTGGTCAGCCATTTTACGAGTTCTATCAACCACAGGATCTATGATTTCCCTCCCAATGGTGTAAAATCTCCCCACTGTATTTTCCACTGCATGCATCCAATGAAGTGAGCTGTAGCTCACGAAAGCTTATGCTCAAATAAATTTGTTAGTCTCTAAGGTGCCACAAGTACTACTTTTCTTTTTGCAGATACAGACTAACATGGCTGCTACTCTGAAAACTGTGATAAAAGGTTATTTAATGGTAGCTAAGTGAATACAATTGGTTGTCAAAAAATACGATAAAGGGGACTTTATTTAAACTGGAATAAACAGAATTGGATTCCACCTACCTACAACAACATTAAATAGAAGAATATGTATAAATAAAAAATTAGAACATCAGAAATTTGAATGCCGAAACATTTAATTTTTTGACCCCCCCCCCCCCAAAAAAAAAGTTTTCCAGAGAAAGCAGACATTTGTGAAAAATTTCATTTAGTTGTGAATCCAATTTTCCATGGAAAAAACAGTTGTGAAGGAAAATGTTTGACCAGTCCTGTTTCTCACAGTTGCTGCCAGTGGCGGATGCACTAGGAGAAACAGGGCTCTGGGTAGAGCCAACACAGTGCTTAAAATCTCTCTGCACTTTCTAAATAGAAAGGGAGAAGAGAATCAGTCCGAGTTTCCCAGGCCAGAAACGAGAGCCAGTCATGAGGACAGGAAACCTAGAGATATCAAAGATGCATCAAAACCAGGCCACTGTGCACGGTGATCAATGTGGTCAAAGGCTTCATGCAACCCAGCAGGAAAACATTTCTCTGACCTAGTAAAAGGGATTTTCTCCCACTACCAAGCCTGAAACACTCTAATTTACCATCTTCTACCCCCACAGAATTTGAGTTCCTCATATCCTGTCCCCCTGACATGCTTTTGGGTTCTTTTCTCTCCTCCCCTGCCCATTCTGCCTGTCCCCTGTCTCCGAACGCTGTGAAGTATAATAATCCCTGGGAAAATTCTGTGTACCAAACTGGATTAGATCCTAGGCCGTTGCTCCACCTCCCTCCTGTGCACTTTCACTTTCCCCAGCCACAGCTCTCTCTTCCCTCCCCCACCTATATTTTTGGAGGATGCTGCCTAAAGGAAAAGTGAAAGTCACCAGCCTTTGTTTTGACTGCGGAGAAAAACAGCCCTGTTGGGGTTCACAGCCAATGGCCCACACCTCGGGACCACAAGCAACAAGACTCAGCCTCTGAATGGGAGTGTGCTAAGAAATGGGATCCTAAAGACATCTGGAAATAGCAGTGAACCTGTGGGTACAGGCTGGACCAGACTAAGCATCTGCCCCTCTGCCTGCTCTGTCCCACCCCCACCAGATCGCAACAGTGGCTCCCTAAAGACTATGCTGAAAGGAGGTGATGCATGTGCAGGTAAAGGGTTTCTTTGACTTGATTCCAACTGGGGGCAGCCCCGAGGAGATCTCCTGCACCTGAGACTCAGCTCAGAAAGGTTGTATCCTCCATTGATCCGACAGGGGAACTGTGAGAAGGAAGAAGAGGGTGCTGAGGGAAAGGAGGGGGTGGGAGGGGAGGTCGAGGGGGCAGAGGAAAAGGCTGGGGCTGGGTGGGAAGGGTCAGAGAGAAAGGATAGAGGAGTTGGAGAGGGGGCAGAGGGAAGGGATGGGGTGGGAAGAGAAGCTGAGGGGACAAAGGGGCAGAGGGAAAGGAGGGGGAGGCTGAGGGAGCAGAGGGAAAGTATGGGTAGGAAGGGAAGCCTAGGGGGCAGAGAAAAGGGAGGGGGTGGGAGATGGACCAAAGGGGCACCAAAGAGGGCAGAGGGAGTGGGAGGGGAGGCCAAAGGGCAGAAGGAAAGGAGAGGGGGTGGGGGGAGGCTGAGGGAGCAGAGGAAATGGAGGGGGGCAGAGGGAAAGGAGAGGGGGAAGGGAGGGGGCAGAGGGAAAGGAGAGGGGGAAGGGAGGGGGCAGAGGGAAAGGAGAGGGGGAAGGGAGGGGAGGCTGAGGGAGCAGAGGGAAAGGATGGGTAGGAAGGGAGCCGAGGGGGCAGAGGGAAGGAGAGGGGGATGAGAGGGGAGGCTGAGGGAAGTGAGGGGGCAGAGGGAAGGAGGGGGGATGAGAGGGGAGGCTGAGGGAAGCGAGGGGGCAGAGGGAAAGGAGAGGGGGATGAGAGGGGAGGCTGAGGGGGCAGAAGGAAAGGAGAGGGAGATGAGAGGAGAGGCTGAGGGGGCAGAGGGAAAGGAGAAGGGGATGAGAGGGGAGGCTGAGGGGGCAGAGGGAAAGGAGAAGGGGATGAGAGGGGAGGCTGAGGGGGCAGAAGGAAAGGAGAGGGGGATGAGAGGAGAGGCTGAGGGGGCAGAGGGAAAGGAGAAGGGGATGAGAGGGGAGGCTGAGGGGGCAGAGGGAAAGGAGAAGGGGATGAGAGGGGAGGCTGAGGGGGCAGAGGGAAAGGATGGGTAGGAAGGGATCCGAGGGGGCAGAGGAAAGGAGAGGGGTATGAGAGGAGAGGCTGAGGGAAGCGAGGGGGCAGAGGGAAAGGAGAGGGGGATGGGAGGGGAGGCTGAGGGAAGGGAGGGGGGCAGAGGGAAGGGAGCGGTGGAGAGGGTGGGGGTAGAGTTTCTATAGGGCAGCAGGTGTAAGGTGTTTTTTTGTTGTTGCTGTTCCTAGCAAACCGTTCCTGTAGCTAATTTCCATTGTCCATTTGAAGGCTGGGGCTGCTCGTTATTAGCCTGATAGCTTCTGTTTCTCTTCCCATACCTTGGGCTGATACATCTAGTCCTCTTTGAAATGGGACTAATCAAAGCACACTAATGAACAGTTTATGCATGTCAGCAGAGTCCACGTGGACAATTAATATGCAGCAGGCTAGTGCAGGGTAGAATTACTCCAGTGTTCCACTTCACTGCTGCTTAGCAATTTCTCAAGAAGCAGCAGAAGCAGCATGAAACTGGTATATCTCACCACATCCCTCCCCAGGATTTTGAGAAGTGGCAATGAAATTGATCATTTATATTAGTTACACTCTGCTGTTGCTTGGCAGATCTATGAATAGCAGCAAAGGCATGGGAACCAGCTCTTTGCAGACTCAAGAAAACACCCATTTACACTCGTTCACATTAGAATGCCTTTGTAACCATAAGGGCCAGTAATGTGCATTTATATTTAAAAAAAAAAAAAAAGCCCTTAAATTCTGCATAAGTTTGTGGCTTCTCCCCTCCCCCACGTGAGTCAATTTTCACAATTCCTCATTAACAGGTACATTTCGAAAGCCATACTCATTTAAAGTCTCTGGATACGCTTAGTTGCTTTGGCCAGGTAGGTCTGAACAGGCTGGGCAATGTCTCTTTGAAGAAAATAGGAGATCTTCAGTAATCTGGGGAAAGTGGTTGTAAGGCAGCCGGAGGCTCTCTTCCTCCATCCCATGATTCTGGAAATACTTGTGACATGGTGCAATCTGGTGTTTTCTAAAGGGAAGAGAAAACTTCTGTTCATGAGACAGAGATACGTTATGCTTAGCAGGGTAGATTGAGAACTACACAGAGTTAAGGGAAACCCCAGCAGAGGCAGGGAGATTTCTCCTTCTCGAGGGAATCTTTTCAGTCTACCGTTTTTCTTCCCTTTCCCATTCCTCTCCCTACATTGTGTGCGTGCTCTGTCTCTCTCCCCCCCCCTTTGTGTTGTTCTACCCCCCGCTTCCAGCCTCTCACTGTATCACCCCCAACAGTCTTCCCCTCCTTCCCCTGCCTGCCCCTGTGCCCTGGTTGCTCCTCCCAAATATTTTCCTAAGTAGCCCCTCACTCACAATATAATCACCCCAGTTTCAATTATTTTGGTAATTTATTTCAAAATACCTGTCAGCAAGTATGTCTGTAACAATAGAGATAACAAAAAGAAGATTCAGGAAATGTTTTTGGACAAATAGACTCCTTACTAGGCATATTAATACAGAACTCTGAGTAACAATTCATTTAAACTACAATACAGAAACGTATTTCCCATATCCCTCAGAAGCAGTGCAAAGGCTTGGCAGAGGCAGGGGTAATGGAGGAGCTGAGAGAAAGGGCAGTAATTGCTGGGACATAGCCTGGGTTTAAACTTGGAGGATTGTTGGGTATGGGTGGGAAAAGTATGGAAACAGATTTTTTTGGGGAGCGGGTATGGGGAGGGATTGTTAAAGAGCTTCCCTCATACAGACGCTGGCTGACCCCTAGCCTCTCCCATTCAGTCAGGCACAACTGCTCGTCCCCATGTGTCTTTGCACCCGCTGTCTATGTATCCCTCCACCCCCACTCAGACAGCCACTCCCCCCTGTTCCCATGTGTCCTTGCACCCCCTCAACCCAGCCCCCTCTCCCCATCCCCATGTGTCTCTGTGCCCCCACTCAGCCATCCCCCATCCCCATGTGGCCCTGCACCTCCACTCCCATTCAGTCCCTGCCCCATGCTGTCTGTCTCCCCATATCCCCTGTCTCCTGACCTGGCCCTACAGGCATTGTGAAGAAGGCACAGTGCCCTTTGGTGGGGAAAAGGCAGAACTGCAGCAACTTTCCAGCAGAAGCTATTTTCTGGAAAAAAAATATGCAGAGCAAATTAATTATGCACACACAGTGGCACAGAATTTCCCCAGGAGTAATTACAGTAGCCCCTACAGAGCTTGGCCATGTTGAGCTGAGTGCTGTACCAACCCAGAGTAACTAAACAAGACAGACGAAGGAAGAATGATTACCCCCACTTTACAGATGGTGACCTGAGACACAGAGAGGTGACATGACTTGTCCTAGGTCAGTGGCAGAAACTGAACTCCGTGCTTCTGAATCCTAGTCTAGTGCCTCCATCACAAGACCATCCTTCACGGACTCTGACATGTCACTCACTCATTTACTCTCTGAAAAGCAAATGAGAGAGTGCCTCAGGAACTGTAGAAGGGCTGTTTACCCCGGGCCTGGGTGCATGTGTGTATCAGAGAAAGGGAGGCTAACCGCACCACCTGCAGAGCAGAGACAAGACAGGTTGGGGTGGGTGGTCTCATGCCAGGTGAGATTGTGCCAAAGGAGGAGTCACTGTCTCTGGAGGCCTCCTTCAACAGCAGAACAGAGAGAGCAGCTCCTGGAGGCTGGGGGAGGCAGCTAACAGGCTAGCTAAGTGCAACAGCATCCTGAGGCAGGAACACTGATTCAGTACTAAGTCGGTGCCACCTACTAAGTCACTACCACTGTTTCCTGCAGCACACCCCAGTTTTTCTTGGCAACTTCCCAGCCTGGTCTTGGCCTGGCAAACCTATTTAGCTGGTGAGCTACAACCAGCATAACAGGACTGTTGATGTTGGGGGTGAGGGGAAGGGTGGCGAGGGAAGAGAAACCAGTTAATTCATAGGTTTTCCCAAAAACTAGGTGGTTAAGGCTGCATTGCCAACACTGTACACCTGTTTGTCATCTTCTGTCACTGCATGGTTAGCTGGCTTTGGGATATGAGAGAAGCAATAGGCCAGACCGAAGCCAGTAGGCTTTCTCCAGGGGATGGAATGAGCTTGGCTCAATATGTCTCTAATTCTGTATTGATCAGTGCAGTGGGTTAATGTTAGGCTCAAAATACAAACCATTAGGAGAAAAACAATCTTCCTTGCAGCTTCTGACCCCACAGGAGAATTGTATTAAGCTTTAGGGGACTTTGAGTGTTGAATGGTTTGGCTGAGCATCTGTGAGCTAATACGAATTTGTTGTATTCCTGTTGATACAAGGGCTAGCTTGGGCCTGTGAGCTCAGCTGCCCCCCAGAGGAATGGATGGTTCAGAGCAGTACCATCCTAGAGGGAGTAGCGGGAGGCGGAATGTCTCCTGGAGCGTCCTTGTGTGTAGGGGGAGCGTGCTCCCTTCTACACCCTGTTATAGCATGCAGCCTCTCCCACCCTCTGTGGTGTTCCTGTTCTGGGGGCCAGGCTGTGACTGCCTCCTCCCCACCCCTTTAGGACATTACGTGAGCCATGAGGAGTACACAAAGTGGCTTCTGCACTCGAGCACAAGAGCTGCAATTATGCATGGTCCCTATGGGGGCTGCATGAGGGAGAAGAGTCTTTGTGCTCTCCCTCTCAGTAGACACCTGAGTAAGGGACCTGGCTGACACTCTAAAGGGCTTTTGAAATTGACATATGTGCTTTCCTGATACGTCTGGATGGTCAACAAGCATCCCATCTGAGTTAGGCCGTGTCTCTGCTGGCTAGAGTGAGGGATTGTGAGTCAGAGACCCTGGGTTATCACACAACTTAATTTTTCATGCTGGGCTAACTCCAAAAATGGCTGGATGGATTTTCTTCAAATTTTCCAGGAATAAGAAATTTTCTGTGGGGCTTAGACTTAACATGAGGTGAGTCTGCTCAGGAGAGAATTTCTTAAGGAAAGATATAAGCGACTGAAATAGGGGTTAAGAGAAGACATACCATCTTGCATGATATGGTTACAATGAACTGTAACGTGCTGCTGTGTTGACTCTCCCGGAACTGTAGAGGGCAGTAGCACCTGCAAGAATATCCATATTCAAAGGTGAAGCAGGTTATATGAAAGAAACAAAGGGCAGTCAGGAAATATGCACACATTCTTAACTGGCACCGTGGTTTGTGGTAGGCACATTGGGCTTGCAATGGTCTGAGCTCCAGACAGTAATGTTGGATCTCTTTTACTGACTTTGTATTTATTTTCTGGGTGTCCTTAATACTGAAATTGAGTGGAATCATTGAGTGTCCTTGTTTGGGCCCTTTTTCTAATGTTAGTTTATCACTTGGTTTTCATTGTCTTGCTTCATCAGAAGTGACTTGCAAGGGAATTTTTTTCAAAAAACTAGTCATGTTTGTTGTTGCTTGTTTATTCTTGAAGCCTTCCACAGCGTGCTAGGCACCATCCTGACCTAAAATAGACACAATTCCCTGCCACAAGGAACCTACTGTCTACGTTAGACAAAACACAGTATTCCAGACTCTGTGTTCCACTGTGGATCCATGATGCTGTTTTGGCAGCATAAAAGGGCTAACAGAATCAAGCCCTGCTGGGGAATATCCTTGTAGCAAGAGAATTCCCTGGTTGGTGTAGAGCTCCACACTGTCTCCCTAGCCACGTCTCATACAGGGTATGTTGGGGGTGGGGGGAAGGGATGGGTGAGAAGGGGTCTGAGTGGAGAGTAGGGCTGTCGATTAATCACAATTAACTCACACGATTAACTCAAAAAAATTAATTGTGATTAAAAAATTAATTGTGATTAATTACAGTTTTAATTGCACTGTTAAACAGTATAATACCAATTTCAATGTATTAAATATTTTTGGAAGGTTTTCTACATTTTCAAATATATTGATTTCCATTACAACCCAGCAAACAAAGGGTGCAGTGCTCACTTTATATTATTATTTTTGATTGCAAATATTTGCACTGTAAACACGATAAACAAAAGAAATAGTATTTTTCAGTTCAACTCATACCAGTACTGTAGTGCAATCTCTTTGTCATGAAAGTGCAACTTACAAATGTAGAATTTTTTTGTTACATAATTGCACTCAAAAACAAAACAATGTAAAACTTTAGAGTCTACAAGTCCACTCAGTCCTACTTCTTGTTTACGTTTATAGGGGATAATGCTGCCTGCTTCTTATTTACAATGTCATCTGAAAGTGAGAATAGGCATTCTCATGGCACTTTTGTAGCTGGTATTGCAAGGTATTTACATGCCAGATATGCTAAACAAGCGTCATCAGCACGGACGCATGTCCTCTGGGATGGTGGTTGAAGCATGAAGGGACATATGAATCTTTAGAGCATATGGCACATAAATATCTTGCAGCGCTGGCTACAACAGTGCCATGTGAATGCCTGTTCTCACTTTCAGGTGACATTGTAAACAAGAGCACAGGACCTGCAAGAAGCGGGCAGCATTATCTCCTGCAAATGTAAACAAACTTGTTTGAGTGATTGGCTGAACAAGAAGTAGGACTGAGTGGGCTTGTAGGCTCTAAAGTTTTACATTGTTTTATTTTTGAATGCCGTTATTTTTTGTAGATAATTCTACATTTGTAAGTTCAACTTTCATGATAAAGAGATTGCATTAGACTGCTTGTATTAGGTGAATTGAAAAATACTATTTCTTTTGTTTTTTACAGTGCAAATATTTGTAATAAAAAATAAATATAAAGTGAGCACTGTATACTTTGTATTCTGTGTTGTAATGGAAATCAATATATTTGAAAATGTAGAAAACACCCAAAAATATTTAAATAAATGGTATTCTATTATTATCAGCACAATTAATTGGTTTTAATCTTTTTAATCGCTTAACAGCCCTTGTGGAGAGTGCAGTTTAACAGCCACTTAGGGGCTCCACTTAGAGCGGGCACAAGGCTGCTGTAAGTTGTGTTGGAAGTTGCATCGGCCCCGGATGACTCCAGAAGGGAAGGAAAAATGGTGGCTAATGGCCACCATAGCCCCACCACTCCATTCCTACCTGAAGTAAAGCTCAGGTGGGATGGAGATTCTGGAGCAGCATGTCTGCCATACTGTCTAACCAGATCCTGGTCACTTATATCAGCACCAGTATGGAGTGAATCCATTGAGTTCAGTGGCATTACTCCAGATTTGCCCTCATGTAACTGTAATCAGAATGTGGCCCCAGATGGTGATGTCCTCTGAATCTCATCTCCCCTTTCTTTATCTCTCCTCTCCACTGGGGTGCTGCAGCAGAAGTGCCCCACAGGGGAGTTTTCCCCTGTCTTTACCTTGTACTAACAGCTGTTTTACATAACAGAAACCAGAACAGCAGATTCAGTTGGGGTTGGGCTTGTCTCTGCGTCTACTGTTTGAAGCACTATCAAGTTTGTCCCCACATTAACTCCTTTACTGGGTTGAGCTCTCCCTCCTGCCCTGGGGGCTGAGCATGCTACCTTCACTGGAGCTCGGCACCAGAGAGCCAAACTCGTTCCTGAGATAATGCCTTTGAAGCCACTGGACTTATATCAGAGATGAATTGGGCCCCAGGACTGGAGCCCAACCCCAGTTCTCTGGTATGGCAGCAAAGACCTACCAGCTAGCCACAAGGCTAGCTCCCCGCAACCTCCCACCACATATTTCATTTCTAGGGTCAAAACTCAGTTGAAATGTGCATGTTGTTTTCTGGAAAATACAATAATTGTTGCGTGGTGTGTCATGCCAGGAGGAAACCAGCAAACTGCTTTAGGGCGTATGCCACTGTGAGTTCAGTAACAGCACATTCCAGTGGGTGCTTTGTGGGGCTGCGTCTCATATGCTGCATGGGGAGATCGCGTGCCTTTTCAGTCGCTCTGAGAATTCGGGCGTTCGAGTCTCTCATCTCATATAGCTGCAACTTGTTCTCAAGCTGACACCCCACCCAACCCTTTCCTGCCTCATCACGAGCCTCTGCAGGGGAAAGAAAGCTGCAGCAGCAACACTTATCACTTCACAGCCGCTGTGGATGCTTGCTAGACGCAGGCTCTGTCCCACCGGTCTCTCGTTTTTGGCAGTTTTTCACTGAGCAATAATAGCAATCGAGAAAACATTCAGACGTTTGCTGCTTGGCTGCAAGTAGCTGGGAGAAATCCTCCAGAAAGGGTGCGGTGTGTATGCAGGTCCTGTGCTCTGCTAACACACAGGAGGGCTGCACTCAAAGCAAGGGAGGTTGTCCTAGGACTCCACTAGACTCATTTGAGGGCCCATAGGTCTCTTTCTCACCTGTGTTTTCTAGCACCCTGTTCTCTTTCGACCATGTTTCCCTTGATGGCTTCATCCCGCATCTCGTGGGCCAGCTGTCAGGTACTCTTGGGAAGCCTTTGCACAAAGATGAGCTCAAATGCAGTGGCTGCTGTAGAGTACTATGGTGAAAGGTGTTCAGCCCAGCAGCAGTGTGAGACAGTGTAGTGTGAGACCCACTACCCATGGAAAAAGGAATTCCCTGTAGGACAGAGGTGAGGTTGGAGGTTAACTTGCAATGCGGGGGAAGGAAATGGGATGTCACCAGGAAGGCCAGATCATTACCACAACCGTCGCAACTCGCACTCTTGCTGGCACCCTCAACATTGAGGCTCTACGGAAATCAGATGACCAGCATGGAGACCAAACTACCCTGGAGGTGCTTCCAACAGAGCGGTGGACTGAGCTGCATTAGTAGGATTGCACTCCTTGTCACAGCCAGAATTTTTCTGACGGGTTTGTATCTTGGCCCGCACACAGGAAGCTCATTGTAGCAGTGGAGATATGTTGGCAGGTTTTGCATCTGGTGCTGTGTCTGGTGCTACTTTGAGCTGGTCGGTCCTGGTCTGTGGGCAGCTTCCTTCTGATTATGAACTTGGCGGGGCTGTTTGAAGGTTTCCTCCAAAGTGGAGGACAGTTTGTACTCTCTGACGGTTCTTACATAGTCAGGGAGAAATCGGTGCTCATTTGACCTCTGGGAAAGCAAATGGGAATATTTTTGTAATATTTCCTGCCATAGAATCACCTGTTTTGTCTTGGTTTAGCATTAGATTTTGGATGAGGTGTACTATTTAATCCCTAATGCTGTCCTTACTTTATCTGAGTTCTCCTGGATCATTCACCACTGACTTTGTCTATGGCAGTAATGTTGGTGTCCCTCTTCAGATATGAAATGTATAGATGCAATGGGGGACAGGTGTTTTTGCTATCATGGTGTTCTTGCCATATTGTTTTATGGTCCAGATTCTGCCATCCTTACTCATATTAAGAAATACCTTACCCTTCAGTGGGATTAGTTGCTGAGCATAAGGATCTACTCAACATTAGAAAGGGTGGTAGAAGTCAGCCTTCTATTATTTATAAAGTAGGGTCAGATTTAATGCCTTGCTTTCCAGTTAAATCTCTTATGATTGCTGTTTGTCCTACTGGTTATGTGTCATTATCACACTGTACATGTGCACACTAAATACTTGTGATATCTTTATGATAAGGGACAGCCCCAAAATTAGCGAGTTTATTAGTTTAATTACACTGTCAGCTGTCCTCAAGCCACATAGCTGTAACCTAAAGTGCATGTTGTAAATAAAAAAAACCTGCCAGCCAAAGCTGCCAGGATGTTCTTTACCTGTTCAAGCAGGTTTCCTGGATATATAATAATGGCCAACTTAACGCTGGTTAGATTGCACTTCTTAGGAGACTCGAAATCAGATAATAAAACTGGTAGTCAGCCTCTTTTCAACTCAGAGAGAAGAGAACAAGAAAAACCTGACAGAATCATAAGGTCAGACTCAGGCTTTAAAGATAGAATTCAATGTTTATAGTTCCACAAGGTAGAGAAAGTATAATAGTCTGCCGTCTAAATCCATCATGGGGGGATGGAGAGAGAGAGAGATGCCTGAGGATCTATCGATGAAAAACAAAGAAGGGGAACTTGGGCAAAAGAGAAAATCCTGCAATGATATGAAGGCAAGAGCCCCTTCTCCATTTGGGAAGCTGTCAAAGCCCCATTAAAGTCTTTCAGTTATTTTAATGGGAGTTGGGTCAGTTCCCAACTTTTTGCCACCTTGTACAACCTTTGTATTTGTTTAAGTGAGGCATTACCCACAATTTCCACTTAAATTGCTGTTCTCATTCCCTAGGATTAGAACCCCAAATAGGGAATCTAATGGGGTCTGCATTCTCAGATGAACACAAGCAACTCAAGGGTATTGATCTTAGTGGGCATGTCCCAAATAGGAGCCTCATATAAGATCACAGCAGTTAGAGAGAGAAAATTCACATTCGGCCATAGAGTTCTTCCTCCTACAGATAAAAGACTTATTAGCTATTTAAAGTGATACTACACTCCCCTGAGCTAAAAGGCCTTGTGGGGGAAAGGGCATGTGTTATTAAGTGAACTCTGCTGGAGGCACCTTGCCATAGTTCTACAACGGTGTTCTTCCTGTATAAAAATTAATCACAATGAGAAATATGATTAACCTGAATAAAGATCTCTCCATAGCACAATAGTGCTATAAACACCAGGTTTACTATCCTCCCTGGGCCACCACCAATTAGCACAGGGTAACCTGACCTGAAGTGCTGTAAAACCTGTCCTGCCAGCCTGTTACGGGAAAGGTGATAGTCTCTAATATGTTTCTCATAAGACTGAATTATCGGAATAACAACTGGCCACCCTTGCCTAGATTCCATCCAGCTGCTTTGTTTGTTTCATGGTTTTACATGTCAGACAAGCTTTGCCTTTGCGTCATGTCATGACTGTTAATATGGTTAGAACATGAGAGTATTGGAGCAAAGAACACCTTGAGTCTCTGGTTTCTTTTTTCTGCATTTTTATTACTGTTCAGTAATTTGGGTAATTGTATACTGTCCACCTAAAATTTCCTCTGCAGAGGCAACTGAATGTGGTACTTTTCACTTCCTGTCCAAAGCCATTGTTAGCATTGCTGTCAGCTGTTAAAAGCTGCCATGTTTCTCCCCAGAGGGGAGGCTGTATTTCAGCGGTGGGTAAAGTAATTCTTGTGTGCATGTAACTTAGAGATGCTCTGAATCCAGCAGATTCTCTCAGGCCAGTGCCCTAACCACGAGGGCGTGCATGGATGTGTGCGCACGCGCCGGTTTCGATCCAAAAACAGGCATTTGACACAATTCTGGCTTGGTGAAAACATTCAAAAGGTTAGTTTTTGTTCCAGTGGAAATTTCCGCCAGATGGAATAGTCATTGTCCAGTGAGCTCTAGTTTATAGCCCTTCCAAAACTCTTGGTGATGGCAGTGGAGGGGGGAGAGCGTTGTTTGTTTTGTTTGCTTTTTCATCCTTGCTAGTGTGACTCTACCCATATTAATGTCCAGTCCTGCCTGTCACCAAATTCTGCCCTTGGGTGGATATAGTTCCCATGGAACTCAATGGAAGGTCACATACATCCGAGTCCAGATCACCACAGAACTGCTAATGAAAATCAGCTTTTCTGTGTACAAATGGAGATTTAGCCCCCCTGGCATGGACAATGGCAATAACTGAGTAGCCATACAACTGCATGCGCTCAAACTTACACAGACCTTAGGCTTCAACCTTCTGAGAAGTGAACCCTAAATATGTAAATGTGGGAAAAGTGGGTATTATCTAGCTCCATTGACTACATTCCAACCTGTATGAGGATGAACTTTCAGTTGTAGGGTTAATGATTCCCAGTTAGCGATAAGGATAACAGCTTCCCAGGAGGTTATTCAGTGGAAAGGTTACATTATTGACACTATTATCCCATTGTTTCTGGAAGTGCAGTGTGTCTCTCAAATGACTTACAAAGAATTGCCCTCTGCTCTCTCCCTCTTGAACACTGTTTACAATAGATAGTTGATGCCCTGTTGATCTGAACTTCAACGTATTGCTTTATGTCCTAGAAGAAATGCTGCTTCAGATCGACATGTCTGCAGCTTGCCTTGCACGAATAGACCTGCCTGGATTTGAATGTACTGGGGTTTAACAGTGAATCTGTTGCTAGAGGTTCATTAGTATCCATCTTCAACTAATTTTTGAAGGTCCAACTTGGCCATTTGAATTTGCATTTTCCAGTTTCTCTTTATCTCGTAAATTCTTATTACTGATTTAGCGGCATTTTGTGCTTTGATTTAAATCCATTCCCTTGTTGTGGGTTTAGATTTGATTTAGTTGTGCTGCTGCAATTGAAAACGATGGGTTTATGACCATGGAGCAGGCCAGTACCAAGGACTGCCCATGAGCCTGGAACTTACGATCTTGCAAGAGGAGGTTGGCCATTGAAGCTATAAAACATAGAAGGCCAAATGGTCCTTTACATGGGTTATTTCCATGGACTGTACAATTCTGTTCAATCACTTCCTGGGGGGAAGCAGTGTTACCCCCACTCCATGGAATAAGAAAATGGCTCAGTCACTGATACACAAGGCCACCCCGCCCCCTGCTGTGTCCCAGGGCAGCACAAGTCCTGCAAGTTCTCCCCAGCTGCTGCTTATCCCAAAGCCCCTTGCAGGGAAAGGATGTTTAACTGAGGAGTGGAGGAACCAGCATTTTTTAGTGCTGATTGGGTCAGAAGTAGCTTACGCCTGAACCCCTGCAGGGAAAGTGCAACAGGGAAGAAATGATGCAGAGGAAAAGGACCATCCTTTGTTCCTCCCCAAGCTCAGTCCCCAGGGAAGGGCTTGCACGGTTAGGGACCAGGGGAGTATGTGTCAGTGATGGTTCTCCCTCCCTCTGTGGTTCCACCCAGATACACTACTTTTTGATCCCGGATGCTTTTACACCTGAGCAGCTAACGAAAGCCACAGACCAGGCGGTTAGCAAACAGAGCAGCAAACGTCAGATTTCTTTACTCTTTTCAGAAGCAGTAAATAGTGTTGTACAATACAGTTCAACCTTCCCATGTGGCTGTTGCATCACCTTCCTCTAAACAAGCACTGCGGTTAATAAAAGTAGTACGTGCACAAGTCTGCAATACAGGCATGAATGTGGGAGGCACACCCTGCCCACTCGACAGGATGGGCTGGGTTACTTCTTCCCCAAAAGATCTCCCATCACCCCTTGAGAAGAATCTTTGCTTAGTCCAGAGCTGCAGTGTAGGAATGAATTCTTAGCTGCCTGCCTTTTCTCCATGTTAATAAAAACAGCTTGTGCTGTGTAAAAATGTAACCTATGCAGTCAGTGCCACGCACATGGGATGTGTGGCCAGGAACTGATTTAACTAAATAGCATTAAAAGCTGCTTTAGTGGGAAGCTTCTGTGTATTTACCTGGCCAATAGGGGTGGCTGGCAATTGATTTATGCCTGATTTGAAAAGAAAAGCCCAAGGCACTTTTTACACTGCCAGTCTGTGACAGTGCTCTTTGAATCCCTTTTTTAATGTCGGGCTGTGTGAATGGTTGATGTGTTTCGTTTAACCTTTCCCATTTTTCCTTATTCTTTTTAAAATGAATTGTTGATTAAATAACTTGCATTTGCTTTAACTTGTATGTAATGGTCAGTGGGTCAGAGAAGTGCCCAGTGCAGAGAGAGTACCCTGGAGTGGGGACACCCTAGCCCCTGTCCTAGGTGACCACAGCAGGGTTGGGGGTCGAGCCCCCCAGGAATCCTGGGCCCAGCCTTGTTGGGGTTACGAGGACTCTGCCAGACAGGAGAGTGGAAGGGGAGCCCTCAAGGGCAGGGAGGCCACTGGGTAAAGGAAGGGGGAGCGAGGACTCAGATCCTTTTGCTAGCCCACTTCACCGGGGTAGTGCAGAAGCCAGGAAAGTTCCCCACAATAGCGGGACTATTCCCCCACTTACATCTAGAAACCTAGCTTTGGAAATGTTAGAATCTCTGTAGTAGTCTCAGCCCCTATCTCAGTTTTGGCAAGGTCACTTTTCCTTTGTTGGATGAATATGTGTAGTTCAGTGGCACATCTGAAAACAAAACAATGCTGGGGCCTACCACAGCCTGCATCTTAATCCACCCAATAACTTAAAATTACAGCCTCCAAATGCATTCTAGAATGTCACTGGAGAAACTGCTGGGGAAAATTTATTTCCAGGGCACGAGCGGAGGCAAGTTGTCTCAGGTCAGCAACATGTGCTTCAACATCAGCAGGCTCTGCTTCCTTTTTCAATTTCCCCACTGGAGTCTGGAGCGGTAAGAGCACTCTTATGCAGCACGTCCACAGGACTGGGGCAGGGAGCATTTTAAATCAAGGAGTTCCACCTGCTAATGTGAGGCATTATTGCCACAACTGAGTTTGGTAGCTCAGGAATTTCTCTTGCATGGAAGGGCATTAGAGCAGCCACGTTCTGTCCCTGGCATTTTTATAGCCTCTGGGACACCCCAGTAATAATACTCTGAGATTCCAATTTAGTTTTAGGCCCAACAAATCTGGAGTAAAATTCTGGTCTCATTGGAGTCTATGGGAGTTTTCCATCAATGGAGCCAGGATTTCTCACACTGACTTTCATCTAAGTGTAGCCTTACAAGTTGAACTTCCAGGATTTCTAGGGTTATTTTTGAGAGCAACAGTGTTCTCTTAAGTGCTGTTTGAAATAATTAATAAGTATTTACAGTCTTAACTTCAGTTTAATGGAAGGTTGTTTTTTAATTTGTTTTTGCCTGGGGATAGGATTAACCATTGCTCTTTAGGGAATGCTAGAACCAGTCTCCCTCCTACGCGCCCAGTTTGTGACTGGTACATTAGCTATAATTAGCTCAGCCTTTGCTTGGCATGTTTTGAAAAGAAAGAAGACTGTTGTGACCTAAACAGCTCAACCACAAATTTAATCTGGATACTTTTTCAAAGTGTGTGTGTTTCCATTTGCTGAATTCCTTTCCAGTGTCCTGCTGGCTTTGTCATTGCTACAGTTTGCTATTTGTTCCCATGTAGGGACCTTTGTGCATGAGGAGCTAGGGCAACATAGAGCCCCTGTGAGTCTTCAAAAGCATGAATTAACTTTGATCTGTGGTTCTCTTACTCAGCAAACTGTAGAAACAGGCGCCGAGCTCTTCCCAAATCAGAAATGATTGCACTGCAGCCAGATAGGAGACAAATAAAATCAGCCTGCTTGATGGCAGTCCAGATGTTCAGAGAGAAGCTGCTGGAGTGGCCTACAGAAAAGAAAAAATATTTTCTTTCTGGGAAAAAATATTAAGAATTCCCCTAATAGAGGGCTGGTTTGCATTGGGAAACATATGGGTTGGTGGTAACAAATGGGGCTCAGCCCAGATCAGGTGGTTGGAGGAGGTATTAACCAGTTACTGAAATGATGGTGAAGTCAGTTTGTCCCCAGCTGTGTTTACTGAGACTGCAAGCTCTTTGGGACAGGCACTGTCTTCCTGCTTTGTGTGTGTACGACACCTAGAACAACAGGGCCCTGATCCCTGCCTCTTGGTGCTGCTGCAATACAAAGCAATACAAAACTCTGGCGTGTTGGAGAATGAATTGTTTGTGCTGCTGCCAGGGCGGTCAGGCCATTTTGAGCCTGGGATTGGGATGAGAGCCAGAATGCCACTGTGTTACGTGTCTGGAGTAGAGGAGGGATTATGGTCCCAGAGAGCACCACTGATTGTTGCTTTGCAACTCTAGAGCTGAGTTCTGTTTGGTTTGGCTTTTGTGTTGTGAACTCTCTTGGTTTCCTTTACCGGTGACTGTTTCTCGGAGCAGCTTCCATGACAACAGGGAGATGAAGCCATAATAAGTGAATCAACCATAGGAAAGGTTCTGACTGGTGGTTGCTCTCATGCTTGGAATAATAGCTATTAGAGAAACACTTAGTGATTGACACACACTGTGTCCTCCAAATGCAGGCCAAAGTGTGGCTGTTTGGCTACTCTCTGCTGCTGGTGTGGAGACACACATTTCCCTAAAAGGAGCTCCCAGGGCTGCTGCTCCTCACCTGAGCACACTCCCCCAGCTATGATGACCACAGGCCAAAGTAGCCCGTTAGGCCCTTCAAAAATGTGCAGCACCAAGCACATCTGAGCCCTGCCTGTGAGCATGCTCAGTACACGTTATATGTGGCTGTGGCTCCTCTCTCCCCTCCTGCCTTGAAGAGACTGACCCTACTCTTGGTGGTTGTCCGTGAGCAGGCAGCCTGCCCTTGCGCTATTCAAGCCAATGGGAGTTTTGTTGCTAGCTTCAGTGGGGGGAGGATTGGTCCTGGGCAGTTTGAGGACTACAACTGTGACTAGCCCCTGCCAAGGGAGGAAAGCTGCAGAGTACTAATCAAAGCAGCCCTATGGGATTGTTGTGGGGTTGGAGGGGAGAGAGAGAGTGTGTGTATAGACAGACAGATATGTTGGGCCAGACCCTATCCCTTGTAAAGGCAGTAGTGCAGAACAGCTTAAAGCCAGCTTAACTAGCCAGTTGGGGAATTGCCCTGGTGTGGAGGTATGACATAATGGGATGCAATCCAGATCAGTGAGGAGCTGTGTCAGCCCCTGCCCTGCAATCTTGGGGGTCTCCCAATGCTTTGCTGTTGTAGCTCCCACCTGGGTTGCTCGCAAACAGCCTGCTAGCTGTCCAGTCACACTCTGGCTTCCCAGCCTGGGTGATGACACACAGGGTGACCCCAACACACTCTCCATCCCGATTCTCCTGAAAAACATGTTTAGCACTGTCCAACTCTCTTAGTCCAGATATATTAAATCTATTGCCCCTCTAAGGGAATCAAGGTACTTCAGCTTGCCACCTCAAATGGAATTACCCAAACAATTCACAAGAGTGGATTAGTTTTGATTAAACAATAGAACAAGTTTATTTAAATTCAAAGAGATTTTAAGTGAGTATAAGGCATTAAAGTCAGAAATGGTTGCAAGAAAATGAACGGAGGTTTATTTAAGCCTAAGTTCTTACCACAAGTTTTCAGGACAATCCCGACCAAATTCTCAGGCCAGGATCTGCTCAACAGCTATTTTTTTATTGTTGTCTTAGTAGAAAAGAGCGGGAGAGATAACTTGGGGTTTTTTTTTTTGCCCTTACTTTTATCGTTCAATCACTCTTTGAAATGCATTGTCCTGAGAATGACCTCTAGATAAAGTTCTCTCCCGCTGAGAGCAAGGAGACATGAATGAAGTCTGATGAAGAAGAGGTGTTACACTGTTTCTTTTCACCTGTGTATGCTGAAATGCAGATTTTCTTTGTCTTCTTTCTTCGTGCTCTTGCTGTTTGAGATTCATTACAACTTATTTGCAAATTGAGGTATACACACATCCCTTTGTTTAAGACAGGTTTACCTAATTGACAAGTTCTACCTAATTGGGGCTACATGAGTTTGAACATGCCTTTAACATCAGGCATGGGGGATTTCATAACTTTACACACCATGTTGCTACGTACATTTCACCATATTGACCATTGAGTTGTTAGTTTTCAAATGATAGCTCACAAGGCATATTTTGTACAAATATCATTATAGTAGTGTGTAGGGTGTGAATACAGGGGTGCATTCAGTTACCGGGGGAATACCTCTGGCCGGATGTGATCACCAGCCAGGTGTACAGCCAGCTATACTAGCTAAAGTATTATGTCTTAATTGGTTAATTTAACAGTGTTATTAGATCTATGAGAGCTAGTAAAAAATTGGAATTTCTCTCCCATGGGGAATGATATTTCAAATGTGTTTTCATCCAGAAGTGGGATGAATAGTAGAAATATCAATCATTGTTTTCTTGTGGAATGGAAAGTTCAGAAAAACTATAATACAGCAATGTCAAAACATTTCATTTCAACTTGGTTCAGTATTAATCTGTGTCACCTTGAGCTGCTGTGGTGCCTCATGGGAGTTGTAGGTCAGGTGCCACATATCCCCATTCTCCTCTTTGGTCTAGACTGTACATCTTCCATGATGCACCATGGTCATGGGACTCCCATGAGGTACCGCAGCTGTGCCCTGGAAAATGTTGATTTTGTGGAGATTGCATTTCCCATTGAAAACGCATTTTGATGATGAATTTCCGACCAGCTCTAATATCTATCTATGCATATGGCCCCATCACCATAGACCAGCGGTTCTCAAACTGTGGGTCGCGACCCTGTTTTAATTGGGTTGCTAGAGCTGGTGTTAGACTTACTGACGCCCTGCGAGCCCCACCACCCAGGGCTGAAGCCCGAGCGCAAGCCCCACCGCCCAGAGCTGAAACCTGAGCCCTTGAGCTTTAGTCCTGGGTGGAGGGGCTCAGGTTACAGGCTCCCGCCTGGGGCTGAAGGCTTTGGGTCCCACCCCTCTCCTGGGGTCAAGTAGCAATTTTTGTTGTCAGAAGGAGGTCGTGATGCAATGAAGTTTGGGAACCCCTGCCATAGACTCATGGTGATGAATATCTGAGCCCTGCACAAATCTCAATGAATTTATCCCACAACACTTCTTTGAGGAAGGGCAGTATTATCACCCCCACTTTATAGGTAGGGGACTGATGCACAAGAGTAGATGACTTGTCTAAGCCACTCGAGATGCCAATTGCAGACCTAGATTTCCCAAGCCTCCTGCTTTCTCGTCTGTCCAAATGCTGCCATTGCCTATGTCTCAAAATGCATCATCACACTGGACTTCTGCCTGGAAGCAGAAATAGGAGTAATATTTAGGACTTATTTACACACATTTCTCTTTGCAACACCCTTGGTAGGCAGCCAAGAATTATTATCCCCATTTTACAGATGAGTAAGCTGAGGCACACCAGTGGTGACTGGCCCAAGACAACAGAACAAGCTGATGGCAATGCTGGGATTAGAACATTAGTGTTCTTGGTTCCTATTCCCAAGATAAAGCCACTAGCCCACACTATTCCTGAAATAGCTAATAGTACTCCGGAGCTTTCTTTAATTATAACTTTGAAGAAATATAACTGTGACAATGGCCATGTGGAAAAATAAGAATCTTAAAATAATAACTACGAGTGGATGTGTGGCACGCTCTGTGTCATACGAAAGATCTCCCTCTCTCTCTTCTGAGTTTGGCAGTATCTGGTAGAACCATGCTCCTAGTATCTCTCTTTTTTATAACCATGACTACGAGAACTTAGATAACATGAATAAAACGGTAACTTGACGCCCTGACAGCAAACCATGTGATGCAAAGAACAAGCTCAACTGTGGTCAGGCAACAAGCAGTGACATGGTTGGCTGCCGTGAAAGGCATTACAGAAGACAAGTGTTTGCTGCTCCTTTAAATGTGTAAGTTAAACATTAAATTATATAGTATCGTGTTATCTTTGGAGTCAGGTAGGCTGGGTCATCTAGCCATAGATTTCCTGTAGATGTTATTTGCTCCATAAATTTTGTATTATCAGGCTGGCAAACATAGTTTATGTTTCCAGGAAATCACAGGAAAACAGAAAATTGGAAGGCAGATCCAAACTACAGACCAGCTGAGGAGTTTGCCTTGGGTAAACAAGGCAAATAATTCCTGGGTTAATGAAGCTGAGCATAAAAGCCCATCCCAAACCCATAAGAGCACTACAATTATCTGAAGTGACTCCGGATGTTCTCCTGGTCTTGGCTTATCGTCCTTGAACAGAGACACATTGGTTTCAGGCTATAGCCCTGACTGATTGGACTACTGTTACACATCAAACTAGTTTTCTGGCCTGTATCAGCAGAATTTCCTGAGCACTCTCTAGCAGCTGAAAAACAGATATTCCCAAGCCAGAATATAACCAGTCTCCCCAGCTGCAGTTGGCTGTGCTCTGGCTCGCTTTCTGCGTGATGCAAATTTGACGGGCATTGAGGAGGAGTTTCAATAGGCTCCCAGTTTCTAATGGGATTGGGCTCTACTATTGTAAAATTTCAGAGCAGTGTGGGATTTTAACTATGTGCTTTCCATTGACTGTGGTGGGCTTCATGTGGCCTAAACCTCTACATGCTGCTTATGGCCAACTAGTCTTCATGCCATTGTTCCAAATGCTTTTTCATCCAAAGGCCAACCACTCTGCTGACACAAATAGGTGCAACTCCAAATTTGGCCCCAGGATTCTAGCTTTGTCCTGTGTCCAAGCAATTGCAGCACAGAGCTGGTCAACTTAATTAGAGTTTTATTGTTGAAAAATGGCTTATTAAATAAAAATAAAATTCAGGGTTTGAAATTTTTCTATTCACATTTTTCTCAGAATTTTTCATTTATCATTTTTCAGTGTTTGGTTTTGCCTCCTTTGTTTTTCCTTTTTCATCTTTCCTTTTGGGTTTCCCCCCATCATTTTTGAAAACTGAAATTTTGAGGGGATATTTCCATTTTCAAAAATTGACTTTAAAAATATTTCACGAGCGCTTTTTGAAAATATAAAAAACAAGGCAGAACACACACAAATTTAAACTTCTGAAATTGTTAAATTATTTTTTTATTTTTCAACCAGCCTTATTGCTGGTCTTACAAAAGCTGTGCAAAGGTTTGTATGTCTCCATTATTTTTCTTTCCCATCCCTTTGGAAAAACTACAGATTCTGATATCATTGCTGCACTTACAGTTCTCTGAGTCATCGCTCTGAGCAGGTCTAGACCATACAGTGGAAAAAGCACCTGCACCCAGTCTATTACTAACAATGGAGCTACACCAGTGGTGGGAGAGAATTCACCAAAATTCTCAGTGTAGACACAGTCTAGCTGGGAGGGCTGGCAATGGTTTAACTCTCTCAATGTCAGTGCATTTTGGTCAGTCTGGATTTGCGTTCCATCTTGGATAAATACCCCTAGTGGTCCCAAATTTTGTACAGTTCCATTCACTGATCTGCTATTCTGTACTAAAAGGGACTGGTCAAAAAGAGGCACAAATATGGAACAACTGTAAAGCCATACAGTACATGGTCATTTAGTTATGTTGGTCCCCCAGGTCTAGGTGGTGAAGAACAGAGTGCAACTCAAGATGTGTGCAGCTTTCTACCGGTGATGTAGCTAAGAATGGAAATTTAGGTGAGTTCCAACCTATGGGTCCACTCACAACAGACTGGTGACTGTTTTTGGAAAGTTTTTGGAAAGTGTAGGGGACAGTTTCCTGGTGCAAGTGCTGGAGGAACCAACTAGGGGCAGAGCTCTTCTATGGTGGATGGGCGATGATGTCTCAGTAAATCATTTATATTGTAAATGATTAGAAACAATTAAAACTCATTGAATTAAAAATACATTGAATATCACCCCATACATCCCTTTAACAAGTATTTTTTTTTAAAACAGGCTTTTAACAAATTTATGTACTTAAACAGTGGATGTAGCCCAGGCCCCACTCTGGCTACACCCTGCTTTCTACCTGGATGGCTATATAATGTGGATATAGAGAATCCTAAATTGTTACTTTCATGCTTAGCTGTTGCTCCTCTCAAAAACTTCATAGGTGATTACCCATTTAAAAATTGCTTTTGCAGACTCGAGAGGAAGATCAAAGACCATATGAAGTTCAAAGGTTATTGCTGCTTACTATACGATCGCTGAATTTGCAAAGCCTTGTGATAGTTTTTGTTTTCTTTGAACAAGGACTGAAGGTCACATGAAATTCGGTCACTTTAATTCTGTCTAAATGTATCAGAGTTTGCACTAGGCAAGCTGAAAGCGGGTAAAGAGGAAAATTCCATATCTCAAATTTTAGGGCCCATTCAGTTTAAACAGGATCCAGCTCCCGGGCAAAAGGAAGCTGTAGTAGTGGATGGGCATTTGCTCATTTTTGTCCCATAGATCTCGCTCCTCAGAATACTTAGTTGGCAGTGACTTGTCTGCCTTGTGCTGCATTGCAAATTTGTAAACCGGGATTTGTTCCTCTGACCTTTAGTTGAAAAACCTGTTGTTTGGATTACTTGGATAATATTATTGTTTGAACAGCAGTCTCAGGAGTTTAACCTATTAAAATATATAGTGTACATTACTGTAAAATGTTTTACATGTCTGAGCAGCTACTATTCTTGGAAGGAAATTAATTCTCAGCATTTGTCAATGTTCAAACATATTAGTGCAGGTAAACAATCAGTGCAATTTTGTAAACTATGAATTAACAACACAGGCTTCTTTGGACTGATGCAGTAGCTTCCATGGGATTAAAAGGTGTCCTGTGTTGTCATTTTGGAAACTGCATACATATACCAAGTACTCACTGGGAATGGCTGGTGTTGAAGACATGTTGCCAGCTCTTATAATTTTATTGCATGTCCCATGATATTTGGTATTTTCCTTAAAGCTCCCACTCCTGGAGTCATGTGAATACATGAGAATTTCTGCTTTTATTTAAAAGTTTCTAGCCCTCATGTTTACAGAGAATAGCTTGAAAATGTGATTCTCCCCCCCACCCCCAAAGCTCAAATCCAGAACATGAATAAGAACCCAACATTTATTACTTTTAAAAAAATCTCCTGGTCTGGGGGGTGTTCAGTCATGGCTTTTTAACGGTTGGTGATACTGCACAGTAGATATAACTTGTTGACAGGTCCCTGGGCATGTTACACTCATTAGTTCCAGAAATGAGCAGTTGGAAAAAAACAATAAGGGAAACTGGTGTGACAGAATTGGATATGTCTGCATCAAAGAATGAACTCCATTTTGTATTACGTGTTGAAAACCAGCCTGGACATACTCCCAAACAATCTACTCCATGGTATTCAAGACAGCTGCCCTGCCCAGGAAAGGTGTTTGACACCTCATTGAAGGACTGTCCCTGAGAGCCATATGGGACCATCTACTTGGAATCACTCTCAGCTACTTGCCTACCCCACCATGGAACAATGGTTTTTCTACACAAGTGGGGAAAGCCTGGCAAGGGAGGGGGCTGGATCTCCTACAGTAGTGGAGCAGATTGCATAGAGACAGGGGAACTGTTGTATGCAGGGGAGCTGACCATTGCCACATATACAAAGGACTTGACAGAGAAAGGGGGTGGGAGGGACTCTGCGCAGCCGGAAATGCTGACAGACTTAGACTCACAGGAGGTGGGAGCAGTACTGTTGTAGCTGTGTTGGTCCCAGCAGGTGGGAGATCAGACATGGGGAAGATGGGTCTCAGGACTCTGCTGGTTGTTGTTTTCAAAGATTTCTAACCTTTGAGTGCTTTCGAGGTAGTGTCTGTGGTTAAGAAACTTCTTTGCTAAGCCCGGGTTCCTTGCTCTCCTGCCAGGTTGTCTCGGAGGTCTCAGATGCTATATTTGGGGTTCAGGATGGCTGGGTGGTGGTGCCCAGGCCACAAAGAATGGTGTAAGACAAGAGTTTGGAGCCCTATAGACCCAGAGCTAGAAGCGATACTAGACTCTACCTGGACCCAGCAAATGGGTCCACTCACAACAGACTGGTGACTGTTTTTGGAAAGTTTTTGGAAAGTGTAGGGGACAGTTTCCTGATGCAAGTGCTGGAGGAACCAACTAGGGGCAGAGCTCTTCTTGACCTGCTGCTCACAAACTGGAAAGAATTAGTAAGGGAAGCAAAAGTGGATGGGAACCTGGGAGGCAGTAACCATGAGATGGTCGAGTTCAGGATCCTGACGCAGGGAAGAAAGGAGAGCAGCAGAATACGGACCCTGGACTTCAGAAAAGCAGACTTTGACTCCCTCAGGGAACTGATGGGCAGGATCCCCTGGGAGAATAACATGAGCGGGAAAGGAGTCCAGGAGAGCTGGCTGTATTTTAAAGAATCCTTATTGAGGTTACAGGAACAAACCATCCCGATGTGTAGAAACAATAGTAAATATGGCAGGCGACCAGCTTGGCTTAACAGTGAAATCCTTGCTGATCTTGAACACAAAAAAGAAGCTTACAAGAAGTGGAAGATTGGACAAATGACCAAGGAAGAGTATAAAAATATTGCTCGGGCATGCAGGAGTGAAATCAGGAAGGCCAAATCACACCTGGAGTTGCAGCTAGCAAGAGATGTTAAGAGTAACAAGAAGGGTTTCTTCAGGTATGTCAGCAACAAGAAGAAAGTCAAGGAAAGTGTGGGCCCCTTACTGAATGAGGGAGGCAACCTAGTGACAGAGGATGTGGAAAAAGCTAATGTACTCAATGCTTTTTTTGCCTCTGTCTTCACGAACAAGGTCAGCTCCCAGACTGCTGCACTGGGCAGCACAGCATGGGGAGGAGGTGACCAGCCCTCTGTGGAGAAAGAAGTGGTTCGGGACTATTTAGGAAAGTGCATGATGAGCACAAGTCCATGGGGCCGGATGCGCTGCATCCGAGAGTGCTAAAGGAGTTGGCGGATGTGATTGCAGAGCCATTGGCCATTATCTTTGAAAACCCATGGCGATCCGGGGAAGTCCCGGATGACTGGAAAAAGGCTAATGTATGCCCATCTTTAAAAAAGGGAAGAAGGAGGATCCGGGGAACTACAGGCCAGTCAGCCTCACCTTAAAAATATCTAAGGAAGGAGATTCCACCACCTCCCTAGGTAATGCATTCCAGTGTTTCACCACCCTCCTAGTGAAAAAGCTTTTCCTAATATCCATTACTTCATTAAAATTGTTTCATACATAAATGATTTTCATAGTATTTTAAACACAGTAAAACCTCAGAGTTGTGAACACCTTGGGAATGGAGGTTGTTCAGAACTCTGAACAAAACATTATGGTGGTTCTTTCAAAAGTTTACAACTGAACATTGCCTTAATACAGTTTTGAAACTTTACTATGCAGAAGAAAAATGTTGCATTTAATCATCTTAATTTAAATGAAACAAGCACAGAAACAATTTCCTTACCTTGTCAAACCTTTTTTTAAACTTTTCCTTTATATTTTTAGTAGTTTGTTTAGTAGTACTGTTCTGTATTTGCTTTTTTTTTTTTTGTTAATTTTTTTTTTTTTTGTCTCTGCTGCTGCTTAATTGTGTATCTCTGGTTCCAAATAAGGTGTGTGGCTGACCAGTCAGTTTGTAACTCTGAGGTTCTACTGTATGAATTTCTAGCACTGATGATATTGTTCATTTAGTGTGCTGCAGCTTTTGGCTACTTATGAAAATAACATGTGAGGAACTGGTCTGCATATTTCATAGACTTACATACTACAGCTGCTGAGAAAATGTTTTATTTTCCTGAACTTTTTTTGACAAAAACTTTTTTTTTAAACCTGTCTGTCAATATTTAATTGAAAAAATATTTTGGATGAAAGTGAAAATTTCCTTGGAAAGCAAAAACTTGCCTCAAAAAAAAAAAGTGTTTTTTTAAAATTCAAAACTCAGTTTTCCCAGGAAAGGCAGTTTTGATGGAAAGTTTTTGACCAGCCCTAGCTCACAGCAAAGAGCAATTTTAACAGCTATAGAGCCCAATAGCTTCCCATTTTTGGGCCCACAAAAAATGGCAGGCCCAGTTAATTGCCTGCGAATAGCACTTAGCTGTTGAATGCTTGTCTTCATCGCTGAAAAGTACTTAGATGTCTATGTGTTATAAAATACACACAAAAAAGGAGTTGAGACCTTTTGTGAACTGGACCATGTTACTAAATCAAACCCACTTTAAGAAGCATAGAAAGTTGTTAACACTATAGAAGAGGGAAGTGGTTGAATTAGAAGGAGCTATTTGCCACAGCTTTCTTAACTTGGTGCTTTATCCTTCTACTTTTGCCTCAGCAGATATTTGCACAACTTTATTTAGTATGATTTAGTTTCATTTCCCCTTTATTTATACTGATCCTGAAATGGCCTTTTTTTGTGCTCAGACTCACTTTGTGCATATGAGTAACATTAACATGAGTGAATGTGACTTTCAGGCACTGGTGGGAACACTGAGCCCTCCAGTTACATCACTATACAGCACTGTAACACAGTAAACAGCAGTATATGTATTTAGTTGGGAAACCTTAAGAGTGTTTAGCTGCTGCTTCCTTCCTGTTCATGTTAATGGGACACTTGTTTCTTAGGTTGAACACTTTACTCTTCCAGTTCAAGTATCTATTTAAAAGTCAGACACACCACGAACCTTTGAGATGTGCTAAGAACCTGAAAGGTGCATTGCCTACAAGGGAATCCTGCAAATAACCCTAACAGTAGCACTAGAATTAGAGCTCCGTATGATTCCCTGGTGCGTCTTTCTGTTCTAAATTGCTTACAATCTTTATTTTTTATTGTTGCATAGCTGAGGTTGCTTTTGTCTGAGGCGCTCAAAGTATTCTATAAACGGTAATGGTAAGTACAAATCTGTGAAGTAAGCAAGTATTAATATTCCCATTTTACAGAGAAGGAAAGTACAGAACAGAGAGGTTAAGTGAATTGTGACAGATTTCCTATTACCCTGTGCTTTAACCACTGCAGAAAGTTTCCTTTTCCTTCATAATTTTTTAAAATTCTTTTTCCTTTGATGCTTGCTTATTTACCCACAATCGTGCCCCCGGAAGGCAGAAGTCTTGGTCGTATCTGTGGTGGGTACGCAGACTTCACACTGACCAGGGAGGGGTTAATGAGAGGGTGTGGTCCCAATCAGCCCCAACCTGGCCATTACACCTGTGAATGTTGTCAAGCTGGGAGAGAGATAAATGAAGAAAAGCCCAGCTCAGCGGTGGCTGGTAGGAAGAAGGAGTAGGCTTCTTGACCTAGTTCTATGAAGGGAAGTCTGGCCTGGGCTAGAGCCTCACCAGAGGCTGCAGTGCTGACCGGACCCACCAGGATCCCTTTTTGACCGGATGTTCCAGTCCAAAACTGGACACCTGGTCACCCTAGTGAGAACCTTAACAACTGGGCTAAAAGTTATGAGGGAGGGCCTCCTACTCCTCTCTCTCCTTCAGCTGTTTTGTGTAAGTTCCCCTCTTGGGACTAGATCTCGTCGGTGAGCTCTGAGCACACCTATGGGATTGGGCGCTGCAGGTGAATCAGGTGGAGGAACTCCTATCTTTTCCCCCTGTTTGTGCATCACACTGGGGCTTGGGCATCTGGACACCTGGTGTGGAGCCACATAAGCATGCTCAAAGGTAGAAACTTGGGAGCCAAGCAAACTTTACAGCACAAATATAGGCCCTGAGCAAGTTGAGGCACCTACAGTGTTTATGGGCAGCTGAGCTGCATTTTTGTGAATCCTGGGGGGGGTGGGTGTGATTCTGGGATTTAGGCACTGAAAGGGACAGGTGCCTAAGTCCTTTTGGGAATCTAGCCCTAAGTGTTTTGTTTTTTAAATCCTAATGTAATGTATGTCTTCGTACGGCACTACGTGGCTACCTCATTAGCTGGAGAGGGAAACAAAGTCAGGTGAAAGGTACTGCTTTGTCAGATCTGCAACCCTTGGCTCTAGATAAGAACTTCCTCCAAGTTTAGTGACACTTGGGTACAGGGTTTTGTCAGGCCTGTTAAAGAGATTTTACATTTTGTGTTCTCCATTATCTGTGTGAACTCCTCTTTGAAAATTGAAATCATACCCCCCCCTCCCCCCGTGTGTGTGTGTATGTGCAGAATTTGGCCTGTTTCCATTTTATTTCTGTGGTGTCTAGTTCCCTGTGTTTCTGAAGAAGTTTAAGCCAATATAGCTTCTTTTGTTCACTTTCTAATGAATGTGCTAGTAGTGATGACAGGAAGGCTGATGGATGCAAAACCAGCAATGGGAGCACAAGACAATATCAAATCACATTGATTATCAATGGGGGCTGGCTGCCTACCTCCTTCGAAATGCCTACCCCTATTGAACAGATTCTACACACAAAGTAGATTGTTTTTATTAATTTCTTGACAATGTAGTTGATTTAGACAAACACTATATGAATATTTAGACTCTAGAGTGCATTTCACACTAGTTTATAATAGCCCAGTTCACTCTTACCTATGGTGCAGCTCCCATCGTCCCATAAAAATTGTATAGAAGATAAAATCGGGATGTAAATCATTGTCACGTGTTGTTTTTACAACACCCAAAATCGATGTGAAACCTTTACAGAAACAAATAGAAACACATGGTCCCATTTACAGCTGAAGGGCCCCAATTTCAGGCAAGGTTCAATCTGAAACCCACTGAAGTCAATAGGAGTCTTTTTATTTACTTCCGTGGGCTTTGGATCCAGGCCTAGCCACTACAGAGTTGCTCATGTGAGCAGCGTGTGTTGGTGTTTAGACATGAGACAATGCATAACAAACAGCAATGAGGGGATAGAATGAGGAAGGTTGAGGTTTACAGCAACACAATCAAATGGCCACTCAGTTCTAGGCATTCTATACCTTGCTGGTACAACTATTGTGCGTGTTTGATACATATCTGTGGTGGTTAGATGTTGCTTGTAATTATTAGAATTGGGAGCACTGGCTGTTGGGAGTCTGAAAGGACAGGAAACAGGAAGGAGGGGAGAGGAGTTGAGAGGCTAGGAGAAAGCTACAGAGGGTGCAGCAGAAGCTTGGTAAAAGGGTTTCCACTTTGAAAATAAAGTCCTGTTGAAGCTTGTTAGTACCTTGCCTGGTTGATACAACGTTTTGGCAACGAGGATGTATCTTCTGCCTCTGAACCCACCTGTGCCCTTTCTGCAAAGCCCAGGTGAGCCTCCAATTGCTTTTGCTACCTGGATCCATATGTTTGAGACTTATCTGCTTGCAATCAGTGCTACAGAGATTTCTGAATAAGAAAGCGTGCTCTGCTAAACCACTGCAGAAGGGCAGCGTATATTTTACACTTTTTCCCTTGCAGATGATAAATATGAGACTGCACTCACTGCATTAAAGGGTTCTTTTGTGCCAAAATGAATGTAGTAGCTAATGGCTACAGATTTCGCCAGCGTGAGCAGAAACCAGGGGAAACTATAATGCAGTATATTGCTTCCCTGAGGAGTCTGATTGTAATTTGTGACTTTGGGAATATGGTAGATGAGATGATTAGAGACCAGCTCATTGAGAAAACAACCATGCTTCATATAAGAGAACGCTTACTTCTAGAACCACAACTTACACTAGAAAAAGCAATAACCATTGCTATTCAGATTGAGTCAGCTACAGCTGAAGCCAAAATAATGAGCATGGATACCGGAGGCACAGTCCAGGCTGTGACTCCTTTGCAGAAAAGTTCACTACCACTGCAGACACACAATTGCAAGAGGAAAACTAATGAAAAACCACCAAATCAGCAAATTCAAAATATAGTACAAGCATGTTTTCACTGTGGATCCCCATAATACCTTGCAAGCTACACAGGATGTCCAGCAAAAGAAGCTCAGTGCAATCATTGCAAAAAGATTGGACATTTTGCTAAAGTATGTCGCAGTAGCCAGTTCAATCAACAGGTGCATGCAGTTACAATACCAGTTGTCACTGTGCTGAGTGTGGACAAAATCACTACTGCACATATTCCAGAACAGATAAAGTGCACTGTAAACATTTCTGCCATACCCTCAGGCAAACCACACTCTATTCAGCTAATGTTGGACACTGGCTCAGCAGTATCTATACTACCTGATTCCATCTATCTGCATTACTTTAAAGATGCGCCTCTTACTGAACCCAAACTTCACTTGGTGTGCTATTTGAAAAAACGTATTCCAGTACATGGCTGCCTGCTAGTAATAGTTACTTTTGGTGATTGCTGTGTAATTGCAGAGTTCTACATTGTCCACAAAGGCACTCCTATCCTTGGCAGAGATTTATTGGCTGCTTTAAATCTCAGGGTAATTAATGGATGAATTGATCTTCCTCAGCAAAGCACTCTTGCAGTACACACACCAGTTTCTGCTGGGACCCAACACCAGGTTGAGGAGAAACTTGGCTGTGCTTATGGGTTTCTGCATAAAGTTAAAATGCGGAATAATGTGATGCCTGTATGACAGAAGTTGCGGCGCTTACTATTTTCAGTCAGGGAAGCTGTTTCAGAGGAGCTTAGAAAACTTGTTCAAAAGGACATTATTGAAGAGAGAGACTCCTCGGAATGGGTTTCACCTATAGTAGTGACGCAGAAGAAGGGTGGAGGCATTCACCTTTGTGTGGACTTAAGGGAGCCAAATAAATCTATTGTGATTGACAGCCATCCTCTTCCACACATAGAAGAAGTATTTGCAGAACTCCGTGGAGCAAATATGTTTTCTACTCTTGATTTGCGGAGCACATACCACCAGGTTATGTTGCATGAAGATAGCAGAGACCTCACAGCATTTATTACACATGAGGGACTATTTCGTTTTAAACATGTTCCATACGGTCTCGCATCTGCTCCAAGTGCCTTTCAAAAAATGATGTAATTGATTCTGAAGAATCAACATGGAGTTCAGTGCTATCTGGATGATATTATCGTGTTTGGAAATACTTTCTGAGGAGCATGACAATAACCTGCAGTCTGTACTAAACTGCATCAGCGCAGCAGGCCTCCAGCTCAATAGGTCTAAATGCAAATTTAGACAAACTGAACTCTTCTTTCTGGGGCATACAATTTCACAGGCTGGACTAAAACCTAATCCAGATCCTATCCTGGTAATTTCAAATGCTCCTCCTCAAACAGATTTGCAAAGCTTACATTACTTCTTGGATCTTACCTTCTGGTATGCAAAATTCATTCCCAATTATGCTTCTGTCATTGAACCATTATGGGAATTACTACGGAGAAGTTCAACCTTAGTGTGGACAAGGGATGCACAAGCTAGTTTCAAAACGGTGAAAGACTTGATTGTACTTAGTCCAGTACTTGCACTATTCAGTCCTGCATTGCCCACAATTGTAACTACTGATGCTTCTGGTTATAGACTTGGGGCTGTTCTCACACAACTGCATGAGGACAACACAGAGAGGACTGTTGCATTTTCTTCAAGGACACTAAGTAATGCTGAGAGAAAATATTCTACAGTCGAAAAAGAAGCACTTGCTTGTGTCTGGGCTACTGAAAAATGGAGAACTTACCTGTGGGGCCGCACGTTCAAGTTGCGCACAGACCACAGCCCTTTGACGACGTTGCTCACCACAAAAGGACTGGGAAGAGCAGGATACTGTATTGCTCAAAGGTCTGCAAGACTACTCTCTTTCAATTATGAACTGGAATATAAGCCTGGAAACCAAAATGTGGTCGCTGATTGCCTTTCTCGTCTGCCTTTGCCTTCACCAGATGGTCCATCGGAGGATGAGGGTGTAGTGGTTGCGCTTATTACAAGCACTTTCACTGCAGTTACAAGAGAACAATTTCAAGCTGCTTGTTCAGCGTGTCCAATTCAACAAAAACTACGGGAATTTCTGACAAAGAGATGGCCCAGTCACCCTAAAAACCTCGACCCAGTTTTGCTGACTTATTTTAGAGTTCGGGATGAACTTTCTTTGTTTGATGGCTGTGTGCTACGAGGTACACACTGGCTCCTTGTGCCAGAAGAATTACAGTCAAAACTCATACACCTGGCACACGATACTCATCAAGGAATTGTCCGAACCAAACAACGACTATGCGATCTGTATTGGTGGCCAGGAATGGACTCTCAAACTGAAGCACTCATACAATTCTGTGTCACTTGCCAAATGCATGATAAGACAGCAGTGATATGTACTCCTCCATTACAGCCTGTTCCTGAATCTGCATGAGAAAAAGTGGAGATTGACATTGTAGGACCCTTTGATACTGCTCCAATTGACTACCATTATGCCATCACTTTAATAGACTATTTCAGTAAATGGCCTGAGGTAACGTTTACCTCGCAAATCTCTTCTGCTACAGTAATTAAGTTCCTCTCTTCAGTTTTTAGCAGGGAAGGTAACCCCAAAGAACTGGTTGCAGATAATGGTAGTCAATTTACTTCCTTGGAGTTTGAAACTTTTCTAGCACAGAGGAACATTTTACACAGAAAGGTCATCCCTATATTACCCTCAAGCCAATGGGGAAATCGAATGGTTTAACAGAAGTTTGAAAGAGAGTTTGCAAACTGCTAAACTAGAAGGTTGATTGTGGATACCCTTCACTACTGATTTCTTGCAAGCATACTGGGCTATACAACATGACACAATGCAAAGATCACCCGCAGAGTTACTGCATGGGAAACAGATGAATACTAAACTGAACATTGCTGGATTGTTTAAGGCACGACCTGATGCCCCAAACAAGGATGATGTGAGAAAAACAGTTGAACAGAACCAAGCAAAGTCTAAGGCTTTCACAGACAAGCGGCGGGGTGCTTAGGAACCAAAGTTTGAGTGTGGTTCCTTCGTTAGAATACGAAAACCTGGAATTTTACACAAAGGGGACCATAAATTCACAGCTTCTCTTAAAATCATAGAGAAGAAGAAAAGGAGTACTTGTGGCACCTTAGAGACTAACCAATTTATTTGAGCATGAGCTTTTGCTCAAATAAATTGGTTAGTCTCTAAGGTGCCACAAGTACTCCTTTTCTTTTTGCAAAGACAGACTAACACGGCTGTTACTCTGAAACCTGTCATAGAGAAGAAGGGACCTTACACCTATCGACCTTCTGATGGGCCAGTATGGAATGCTTCTTATCTTGCACCTGCCTGTGTACCAAGAGGAGATTATGCCAACACCCAGTCTGCACTGGATAACTTCACCGTAGTACCAACACAACAAGACACTGCACTGGAACCGGGGCTTGAGAGACCGTCTGTCAGACCCAGACAACCACCTGTCTGGACTAGAGACTGTTACGTAGTATCTACAGTGTTTTCAGTGTAATATTTCTGCCAACAGTATAGTCTCTAGTTTCATATTTGTTCCTGTGGTTAGAACAATAATGTTTATTTTAATTGGGAGAGTTTCTTAAGAGAGGAGGAAATGTGGTGTTTAGACGTTACTTGTAATTATTAGAATTGGGAGCACTGGCTGTTGGGAGTCTGAAAGGACAGGAAGGAGGGGGAGGAGTTGAGAGGCCAGGAGAAAGCTACAGAGGGTGCAGCAGCAGCTTGGTAGAGGGGTTTCCACTTTGAAAATAAAGTCCTGTTGAAGCTGGTTAGTACCTTGCCTGGTTGATACAACAATATCTAATATAATGTAATTGTGACTATTGACTTGCTTCATGTGGGGTAGATGCTGTTTCCCCTAACTGTTACTAGGATAGTTTCTCTGTCCTTTCAGACGCCCAGAGCTGAGATATGCCTATATATGATGGTAGTGCCTGTTTTGTGACAGTCCTGTTAGCTAGTATGATTCCCTATAATAACCACAGCAAAATGTGTTCTTGTACCATTGCTATGAGAAACATCTTTAGTTCTTCACAAGAAGAATCTCTCTCTCGGATAGGTGTAACTGTTGCTAGGTTATCAGTAAAACTGGCTGTGTGTGAAAACATGTGGAACTAGTGTCATGAACTTACACTTGTTCATGGGAAGTGCTGATGCAATGCTTTGCACAGATGTGCCAGGCAGGTGGCCAGATTTCACTTCGACTGTTGCAAAAGCCTACAAGTGGGATTTCCTAGGTGAGAAGTTGGCCGCTGAAGTGGCCTGTGTGCTGTGGCACGACTCCCGCAGTCTGTTTCCGTATTTGAAGTGGTCCTGCCGTATTCATGAAGTGGACTCTGTCCCAGGAATATGTTTATCTAAGGATGCTGCCAGCACTGTAAAAACACCTGAGTGTTCATAAATCTCAAATATGTTTTCAACAGAATCTGGGGATTTGAAAACTTTCACGCTACTTGGTTTGCAATCAGTCCTGCTTTGATCCAAATATAAGAAACTACAAATATTAGAGTCAACAATGTATGCTCTATCATAGCTGAGTGGATCATCATTATCTCCACACTAATATGCATTCACTATATTCAAGGGAATTTTGCAGGGTGACTAACGTTAGGCACCTATTTCTGAATATTTTAGCCTTAGGGTAAGTGTGTGAGTGGACTCCCACAGCACTCATGTGCCCACCCTTTTTGGAGACAAACCCAAAATAATACGGTCTTGCACTGTATAGAAAAATCTGCACAGCGCAAGCTCATAAAAATCTGCTTTCTTCCTCAATGTGAACAGAGATGTGCATGACTCCTCCCCCCCACCGTTAGAAATTACGTAAACTGGGGTGAATAATAAACAAAATAAATTTATTAACAACAAAAGATAGATTTTAAGTGGTTAAAGGAATAGCAAACAAAGCAGATTACCTTAGTAAATAAACAAAAGCCGCAAACTGAGCTTGACACATTAGATAGGTTGGGTACAAGTTAGCAAATTCTCACCCTGAGTGATAAACAGGCTGGCAGATTCTTAAGGCACAAGTTGCCTTGGCTTTTCCAGGTTTTCTTGAACAGGCTAAAAATCCTTCCAGCCTGGGACCATCACTTCCCATAGTTCAGTCTTTGTTCCTCAGGTGATTTCAGGTGTGTTGCTGTAGGGAGAGTGACGCCCCCTCTTTGTTGTTGTTGTTGTCCCTCTTTTATATCTTCCCCCCACTTGCTGGAAAGCTTTTTTGCTGTGACTTGGGTTCAACAGTTCCCACTGTGTAGAGCTATCTCTGAGAGGTGTCTATTGCACATAGTTCCTGGGATAATCCTTAAGCTTGTGTGCATTTCTTCAATAAGCCACTAACATTGTTTGGCCTCATCTAACGTAGCACATTTGAAATACAGAGACATGGTCAATATTGCTAGCTTTAGATACAAAACAAAAAATACAAATTGGGTAAACACATTCAGTAAATTATAACCTTTCCAATGATACCTTACAAGACCCATCTTGCGTAAAGTATATCTTCATTATACCATATTCATATCAGAACCGTATTTCCATGAAGAATATGGGGTGTAACATCACAGCTATGTCAATCTAATTTTTAAATGTAGACCAGGCCTAAGCATTTAAATATGGGTCCCCAAAATCTAAGGCAATTTTTAAAACTTTGCCCAAGGTCACACAAGATGTCTATGGCAACACTAGAAATGAAAGTTAAGTTCCTGATTTCAGTGGGTTATCCTCAAGACCATCAGTCCCCAGCAAGAGCATGTTCTGCTGGCTGAGCCATGGAACAATATTGGAATCCACACTCTAAGGGCTGGATGTTGTGGGGGGCTGGATGCCAGCCAGATGAGAGAGGTTTGGAGAACAATCACACTAAAAGTTAAGGAAAGTGTGAGTTTCTAATGTGCTCTGTGAAATGACAGGCAAGGAGAGGAAAGTGTGCCAGGAATGCTTAGAATTATTGCCTCCACTGGAAATTCTAACAAAGGCAAACGTTGCTTGCCCTTAACATTACATTTGGAGAGCATCTCCTCCAGAACATGGGTTTGTGGGTTCTTTGCAAAATTTATTATGATTGTTGGTTTTTGTGCTTTTCCTGATCCTGCATCTGGAGATACTTATCTTTGTATTGTAAACTGCTGAATCACTCTAAAAAAACTACTTCTGAAAACAGGAACTTGGGGTGTTTTTCAAATTAATTGCTAAAATGCTTATATTCTCCATCTGCTTCCACAGCTCAACTCCCTCCAGCCAAAAAAAAACTTGCTAGCTACCTTGAGTTTATAAAATGGATATGTACATGAAGGAAGCAAAGCAATTTTGACAGAACGTGGCTCAAGTATTTGGATTATTTAAGGTCTGGGGACTAAGGATAAAATTTCCAAAAATGCCTAAGTGACTTAGAAGCCTACATCTCATTTTCAGAAGTGACTTCGACATTTAGGCACCTAAGTGCCATCGACTTTTTAGGAGACTTTATTCCTAAGGCCCAGTCCTTAAAGTAGTTTCAGCTTCTAACTTTTATTGAAATCAATAGAAGTTAGGTGTCTTTATGTCTTTTGATGATCTGGGCCTTGATTTCAATGGGTGTTAGGTGCCTGGATGCTTTTGAAAATTGCACTAGGTGCCTATATACTTCTAAAAACCTGGCCCCTAATACCTTCATCACTTTTGAAAATGGGACTAAGGCCTGGTCTATACTTAAGTTAGGTATTCATAGCTACAGCCCCTTCACTGTCATAGCTATGCTGACCTAACCCATAGTGTAGATGTAGCTATGTCAATGGAAGAATGCTTCTGTCAACCAACCTACTGTTGTTCAGGAAGGTGATGGTCCAATGGCTGTGTCAACTGTACAGGGTTTTGCTGGCATAGCTGTGGAATGTACCTATGCAGGCATAGTCTCCATAGAGGACACATACCCTTAGGCCTGGTCTACATCTAAACATTAGATTGACCAAGCTACATTGCTCAGGGATTTGGAAAATGTTGTGCCCTGTATGTTGTTGTTAGGTCAACTTAATCCTCACTGCAGATGCAGCTAGGTCGACAGAAGAGGTGAATTGACTAGTTTGACAAGAAAAAACCCCTTCCATTGATGTAGGAAGCATCAGCACTACAGTGGCACAGCTGTAACTCCATAGCTATGCCTCTGTAACCGCTGTAGCATAGACGTCCCCTTCGGCTTGTGAGTAACTTAAAAATTTTTGAAAATCTTACCCTTCAACTCATTAGCACCTTGAAGACCCTGAAGGAATCAGTTTAAAAAAATCCTTCCCCATTGTTTTATGCTGCACTTCAGAATTCTTCCTCTCCGCCCAAATACAATTTCCATCCTGAAAAATCTGTTTGACCTCTCATTACTCACGAGAGCTTGTTGGAATTCTGCACATTTCAATTGTTCTTTTCATTTTCAATTTTGATTTTAGATGTGGGGGGTGGGGAGGAGGGACGCAAAAGGAATTCAATTAAATTGTCATAGAGATTTCTTTTCTAAAACGTTTTTGACCAGCTACAGAGCTGGTTGGAACATTTCAATTTTCAAAAATAATTGATACAATTTTTGAAAAACTACTAATGAATTGCAAAAAGCTTGCCATGTTTTCGACTATAAGAAATACTATAGGGGCAGCCCACCTTTAAATTCATTTCTAGCAGGCTAGTTAGTTCAGACAATTCCTGACCATAGGATTAGCATTAAACTAAACTTTTTTTAAAATTGCAGATCTTCAGTGGGGAAAATGTCCTTTTTAGTATTAGCACTGAATAATGTCAATTATATTTGGTATTGAAGGAAGTACTTCTTCACACAATGCACAGTCAATCCGTGGAAGTCAGTGCCTTGGGATGTTGTGAAGGCCAAAAGTATAACTGTGTTCATGGAGGATAGGTGCATCAAACAAGATGGTCAGGGACGCAACCTTGTGCTATCTAAAACTCCAACTGTCAGAAGCTGGGAGTGGACAACAGGAGATGGATCACTTGAAATTGCCCTGTTTTGTTCATTCACTCTAAGGCCTCTGGCATTGGCCGCTGTCTGAAGACAGGATACTGGGCTAGATGGACCATTGTTCTTATGTTATTTTCTTTTGACTTATTTATATAGCCTATCTAATAAACTGTTCTCTGTCTACACAATATTTATCTGTGTTTTGATAGCAAACCCCTTGAATTTGCCTTGAAAGGCTCCAGCTGGCTGTAGGCCAGAGGAGAGAAGAGGAAAAGGGAGAGATGCTAAATAATACTTTCCTTGGTTTACAAGAAGCGGGGGGTGGGGAGGAGTATTTTAAAGCAGATTTAACCTTCTGTGTCACTCTGGAAGGGGTCTGTTGTGTTTACTCTGTAGACAATGTATTAAAATCCCACTTTTTTTTTTTTAAAGTGTGTCAGTACAAAGGAGTTGGAATTTGGCCAAAGCTGGGAATTGCCCCAGTGCATACTAGTCCGACATCAACAACCCTCTTCCCACACACACAGACACACCCCTTGGAATAGGGGGCTTGTCAGGGGATGAAGAGGGGGTCCACCAATTTTCAGCTGGTGTAATCATCCCTTAGGGGGACCAAACTAAGCTGACATAAGTGACAGCTGCTGGAGCTGCAGCCAGGGGAGGTCAGTCCGTAGAAACAGGAAGCTATAACCAATTGTCCAATGGCCCCTTTCTCCCTTCTCTTCTCTCCCCCCACATTGAGATCCTGCACTCTTATGCTGTGTGGACCTTGGTACAGGAAGGATCTGACCCAAAGTTTATTAAGACGAGCACTAGTTGCTGGAGCAGCATATACTGCACTATGTATTGATCACTGTTAAAAGGTAAACAGTTACCAATGGCTGTCACTGAGAGACTGCAGCGAATTCCCTATTCCATGGGTGGTAATATGCATAGTATCAAGTTGATAACTGGTGGTAAAGGTGTTGATGAGCAATGCTGGCTTCACTTCACCCACCACTGAAATGTAGCCACTTCTGGGGTGAAACACAATGGCTATTAACACACAGCAGCTGTTGTCATGTGCTTAAGCTAGTAAAATCACACATTGAAACTGCAAGGGAATGCAGGTGGCAGGCCAGAATATAATTACTCAAGATGGAATTTAGCCTTGGCAGTGAAGCCTTGTCTATGCTAGGGAACATTATGAAAAATCCCTGTAGCTGCTAACATCAGTTGAATTAAATTGATATTAGCAATGCTAACAATGAGAGCCCAGTGCAGACAGAGTTGTAACGCTGTGTTATCAAGGCTGTGTCAGCTAACACTTTTGGAGGTAATCTAATCAACGTGATGCAGAAAACCTATCATCAGCTGAAACTCCATTTACACTAGGGAAGGGATCATAATGTTGCTAATCCTGGAAGTTTGGGCCAAAGGCTGCAATGTAAAACAGAGGCTCAGGCTCCTGCTTTTTTCGGGGGGGGGGGAAGGAGGAAGGGGAGGGCTATATGGATCTGTAGTGACCAACGGAGGTGAAACCCTCAGTTCTGTGCCTCATTCAAAAATCCCACTTCCAGCAGCACTGTGTCGCCTAATGCCGCTTTTATGTGATTCCTTCCATTTAGCCCCAAAGAAGGTCAGTGTCATCACCCCCCTTTTACAGACGGGGAAACTGAGCCACAGAAAGATGAAGTGACTTGCCCAGGGTTACCCAGCAGGCCAGTGGCAGAGCCAGGGATAGAATCCAGGTCCTTTGGATCCTGGTTCAAGGCTCTAACAAGTAGGTTACACTTAGGAAGACTCCTGATGTTTTCACTGCTAGAGGGAGTCTTTCTGTGTTGACATGTCCTTGAATCTCAAAGACTCCACTGATTAGTAACATTTTTCTTGTTGCTGAACAGAGGAATTTAGCATGAACAGGAAAGTCTGGGGCTTCCCTGCCTCAACCACAGTGTAGTGTGTCTTGGGGTTTCCAGTCATGCTGCTACACAGTTGCCTGGTAAGTATCGTTACAAAGCCACATTGGAAATGGGTGTGTGTGTGTGACTTGACCCCATCGTCAGCGGGGGAGTGTGCTGTCTAACAAACACGGGATCGGAGGGAGATGTTTGTACAGTGGCAGTACAAATACTGAGCAGTTGGACGAGTCTTGTGTTGTAGCAATACAAATAGCAATAATATGGCTTGCACATTCTGGTCTCAATTCAGCTTAAAGGAGAGTGTAAGCAGCTGTTTATGGGTGCAAATTAGTGAAGTGCACATGCTGAAGGATGTGAGAGTGAGGATGTGGCAGAAGAGACATTTTCCTGTTGATTGTTAAGATAAAGTATGAGGGTTCTGGTTTATCTCACATCTTCTTACTCTCATTTGTTGTTTTTCCAGCTATAGTCCCTACCCTTCCTTTCCTGGGGCATATAATTTAAACATGGACACACACCAGGCATATAATTTACTTCCACACCCCTTAATGTTAGGTATTTTACATCAGCTCTGAGTTTGGCTCTTTGAGGCCAGCTTGACTGTAAGTCCATGCGTTATGTGGCCTGCCAGCATCCAGGGTTGTTTTATGGGTTTTATTGTTTTATGAGCTGTGTTTGGTTGCGTAATAATGTAGTAAGGTTATGCACATATTTGCATATTTATGCACATATTTGCACATATTTGTGGCTCCAGTGTTGAAAGTGTGGAGGGAGAGGTGAAAGAGACAGAAAGTCAAGCCTGACCTTAAAAACTTCTAAGGAAGGGGATTCCACCACCTCCCTAGGTAACGCATTCCAGTGTTTCACCACCCTCCTAGTGAAAAAGTTTTTCCTAATATCTAACCTAAATCTCCCCCACTGCAACTGAGGCCATTACTCCTTGTCCTGTCATCTGCTATCACTGAGAATAGTCTAGATCTATCCTCTTTGGATCCACCTTTCAGGTAGTTGAAAGCAGCTATCAAATCCCCACTCATTCTTCTCTTCCGCAGACTAAACAATCCCAGTTCCCTCAGCCTCTCCTCATAAGTCATATGTTCCAGACCCCTAATCATTTTTGTTGCCCTTCGCTGGACTCTTTCCAATTTCTCCACATCCTTCTTGTAGTGTGGGGCCCAAAACTGGACACAGTACTCCAGATGAGGCCTCACCAGTGTCGAATAGAGGGGAATGATCACGTTGCTCAATCTGCTGACAATGCCCCTACTTATACATCCCAAAATGCCATTGGCCTTCTTGGCAACAAGGGCACACTGTTGACTCATATCCAGCTTCTCGTCCACTGTAACCCCTAGGTCCTTCTCCGCAGAACTGCTGCCGAGCCATTCGGTCCCTAGTCTGTAGCGGTGCATTGGATTCTTCCGTCCTAAGTGCAGGACTCTGCACTTGTCCTTGTTGAACCTCATCAGATTTCTTTTGGCCCAATCCTCCAATTTGTCTAGGTCCCTCTGTATCCTATCCCTACCCTCCAACGTATCTACCACTCCTCCCAGTTTAGTGTCATCCGCAAACTTGCTGAGGGTGCAATCCACACCATCCTCCAGATCATGAATGAAGATATTGAACAAAACCAGCCTGAGGACCGACCCTTGAGGCACTCCGCTAGATACTGGCTGCCAACTAGACATGGAGCCATTGATCACTACCCTTTGAGCCCGACAATCTAGCCAACTTTCTACCCACCTTGTAATGCATCCTTCCAGCCCATACTTCTTTAACTTGCTGACAAGAATACTGTGGGAGACTGTGTCAAAAGCTTTGCTAAAGTCAAGGAATAACACGTCCACTGCTTTCCCTTCATCCACAGACCCAGTTATCTCATCATAGAAGGCAATTAGATTAGTCAGGCATGACTTTCCCTTGGTGAATCCATGCTGACTGTTCCTGATCACTTTCCTCTCGTCTAAGTGCTTCAGAATTGATTCCTTGAGGACATGCTCCATATAAGACAAAGCCCCAAATATCAGGACTGTCCCTAAATAATCGGGACATCTAGTCCCCTACATGGGTTCCTACACTTCCCTCAGGATGGAATTCTGTGGTCCAACCACTCTTGAACTGGATCTCTGGGTGGCAGCATTCCCTGTTTCCCAACCAGGTTAACCCAAGAGGCCCAACTGACTTTGGCCCCTGGAGGCCTTTACAGCCAGAGACTTGTGACAGCACCTGTGTAGAGTGACTCAGAAACAGCTTCTTCATAGCAAGGCAGGATTTATTCTTTCATCCAAAGGTATGTCTTATGCAGAGCAAAGGGGTAAAATAATAAAGTTCTATATAAACTTCCCCTTACCTCAGAGGTGAAAGTAAGCCAGTATGGTATGGTCCGGCTTACCAGCAAGAGCCAGTACACCGTGCAGGACCGGACCAGCTTTCCCAGGCTGGCGCTTTAAAAGGCCTTGGGCTCCCCGCAGCAGCTGGAGCCCTGGGCCCTTTAAAGCGCCGCCCAAGCCCCGCTGCCAGAGCCCCTGGGGTAGCGGCGGCAGGGCTCCGGCAGTGATTTAAAGGGCCAGGGGCTCCGGCCGCTGTGGGGAACCCCAGGCCCTTTAAAGCGTCCCCCAAGCCCTGCTGCCGGAGCCCCCGGGGCTCCCCGCAGTGGCCGGAGTCCCCGGGGCTCCCCACAGCGGCTGGAGTCCCCGGGCCCTTTAAAGCACCAGCTGAGCCCCGCTGCTGGTGTAGTGTATTAAATTTCTCCCTGTAGGAATGTGCTCCTTATGGAGCACCAGGACCCGCAGCCGTAAGTAGTACACCGTAAGTAGCACACTCCTACGGGGAGCAATTTAATACACTACACTGTGTGCGGCCCACGGGCTGTAGTTTGCCCACCTCTGGTCTGCACTAAAACGTCACTCCCACCGACGTAAGTCATCCACTACGTCGACTTAATAACACCACCTCTGCAAGAAGCGTAGCACTTAGGTCGATGTAGTTAGGCCAAGGCAGTATCAGTGCAGACACTGCATTGCTTACCTCGACCGTTGCTGCCTTTCAGAAGCCATCCCTCCATGCCTCACAATGACAGTTAAATCCGTGCAAGCGCTCCTGGTGAGGACACACATGCTGTCACAAGGAACACAGTGTGCACAAGCAAAAGCGATTTAATTGCTGTGGTGGCTGCACGTTGATGTAACTTAGGTCAACTTAATTTTGTACTGTAGACTTGCCCCAAGTCTTTTCTTGAATTCGGTTGTAAGTTTCCCCTCATCCCAGCTCAGCCTCATCTCTGAGCAGACTGGCCTGCTTGCAGCATGACCTCTTTGTGTGCCTCCTTGCCAGCCTGGCTGCTCTTGCTGATGCTCCCTGGGCACCTCCACCCCTCCTTCCTGAGGCCAGCTGCTTTAAGGCTTAGGTTCCCCTTTGATCCTAGACTTTCAGAGGCTTTAGGGAAGAGTAAACCATGCCAGCCTAGTGGGAGTCAAGTGCAGGATCTCCCCATTGCTCCTTTAAGGAGCCTTATCTTTGCCATTTTGTCTTTTCCTGTTTGCTTCCTCCTTTAACAGCCTCTTGATTTAACCTGCCTGACTGCCAGCCAAATGAAACCTGAGGGATATATGGTATTTATTAAAAAATACTACACTTAACTCCCTCATTCTCCACCCGGGGATCTAGGTTCTGTTAGCCTTAGCTCACCTGGCAGAAAGGAGAAGTGAGGGGAGAGAGAGGGAGAGACATGGAGAAATTATTTTTGAAAAGAGATACATTCATGGCAGGCCAGGAATGTACTCTTAGTGTGCTGGGAGTTGTGCAGCATTGCTTGCCAGTTTCTCACACCCACTGGCCATTGTTGGAAGGGACGCCAGAGAGTGCTGCTTGGCATTGTAGCAGATGTAGTTTTATTCTTCGCTCCTCTCGGTTTATTCTGGTTTATTGCTGGGGAGTCCCCTTCACGTCTCCCATGGTTTGAATCCATGTTGCTTTGTTTTCCCTTGCACTTGGTAGTGATTGTATGACCAGTGGCCATACAGAAGGGTGTCATCTTCATTCCCCACAAGTGGCTCCTCTTTAAGCTTCTAGTCATAATTTTGCCATGACTGTGCTTAGCATTAGTCTGGTCACTACAGAATCTGCTGTAGTGGTCAGGCCCTGAATAGGGGTTGGGAAACAGGAACCACAGAGTTCTAACAGGCTTTAACAATGACTCCTGCCCTTGCACTGGACAAGTCACTTAACACTCCTGCCTCAGTTTCCCCATCTGTAAAATGGAGATAATAATACTTCCCAACCCTCACAGTGGTGTTGGTTGATTACAAAAATAGGGGGTAAAAAGTAATAGCAGTATCTTGGGTGCCCTGAAGATTGTCAGTGGTGTTAAAGCTGGGCCAGATGTTTGCAATCAACAAGCACTGGTAGTGTGATATGAGGAAAGAGAATCCAATCATCTGCACATGTCTCTCCTCAGTGCTCGCTTCCTATTTCTTATTCCCCACCCAGAGTATCTTATAAAGGCACCAAACCCTCCAGCGTTTGAAGGTGTAAATCTTTGACAAATAGGGGAGGGAGAAGGGCAAATAAGGGAATTAAAAACCATCTGCATTGGAAGAACCAAGAGGTGAGAGTGGGCGTGCTGTAAAGCAATGAAGGTTTATGAGAACTGTGGCCAAGGGCAAGACTGTGTGAATGAGCCAGTCTCTGCACTGCTGAGCTGGAAAGTGTGTGTGTGTTTGGTTTTGTGTGTGTGCTGGGTAGCCCTTTGGGGAATAACTGTTAGATATTTTAGTCAAGTAAGGACACATTACTTGCAGCTGGCAAACTGATTAATGAGCATGTGAAGCAGGCAGCACTGTTAACTGAACTGAGAGCTCTGGACACTCTCACCACCTAGCTCAAAAACAAGAAACCACATCCGGCTCTATGAGGCTTGTGGATGTTCTGCAATGGGGGAAGAAGCAGAGCAGGCCCAAGGGTTGGCCAGGATAGTGGATTTCCAGGGCATACTTTCTTGTGCTTGAATGTAATTAGTAGCAGATGATAAAGGATACAGCATCTAGAGAGTGTGGGTGGATTTGTATCCAGTACTTATCTTTGAAAAGTGGTTTCTTACCTTCAGGGTCATCAGCCCTGCAGTGGAGGAGTGAGCTGCTGTCCAGCATCTACCTGTTGAGCGGAGGTTGGGACTGTTTAAAAGCTTAGATAATTTTGCTGTGGGACGGCTCATTGCACTCCTCTGACCTAGAAACAGGAATGTGTTAAGCTAACATTTAAATGTAAAAGAAATGGGAAGAGTCAGAGAATTCACACAGTGTTCAAAAAAGAAAAGAAGCTGGCAGAGTTTTAAAAAAGTAAAATGCTTAATAGTGTTTGAGCATTCAGGATATGCCCCCTGTAGTCTGATTTAACTGCATGCTTTCATGATTCTTCCCTCACTTCTCCTGTTTGTTATATTAATTACCACTTACCCACTTAAACTAGGCAGCAAGGTGTTCAGGGCAAGGATCCAAAACTAACAAATAAGCACATCAATTCTACGTTTCCCCTAAACTGATCAGCTGTGAAATAATGTGGCCATTTGAATTGTTCATCTCTGGGCTTCAGAGAAAGACCCGATAGAGATGAACCAGAACATTTGACTGCAAACAGACCTTACTATGTGTGTGGATACATTTGGTTCCTATTTTGAAGGTTTTCTTCACAATCTTAGGGCTAGAGAATTAAGAGGTCAGATTGTTCTCTGGTGTAAGTTATCAGATAGTAGCTGCACTCAAGTGAAGAAAGCCACCTTAATTTGCAGCTGAAGATCTGTGCAAAGTTATGTGATAGTTTAAAAATAATCCAGTTACATGACCATTTGTGCAGCTGCATAAGCTCATAATACACAGAGCCCTGAGGAAGTTCTCTGCTGGTTGTGGTACTTCAGTAGTGGCAGTATTTTCCAGGGAATCCTGAAGTAACCTCTCTAGATTGCAGTGTCTACTTTTCTAACAGTCTTTAAGCATGATCACTGCAAAGCAAGGCAAACCGGGGAGGCGTTGCTCAATGCCAGCTCGTATGTAAGGAGCCTCAACAACCTCCTCATTAGAGGAGGTCTAAACAATTCAGGGAGCGCTTTAGCCTCCATCCCTCTCATTCCAGCTTCTCCTGATGCAGAGCTGGGTAACTCCAAAGAGAGTGCTACCCACCAGACCATTACTAGGGTGGGTGTATGAGAAATTGAAGGAGTGCTGGCATCTTATGGCATGACAGAGGTGCTGGTTGGCAGCTAGTCATTGATCACAGGCATTACTCAGGCATGTCAAATTTCAGGAAGTACTATGTTAAGTGAATGTAATGCTCTTTCAAAGTGTATTTATACAACTCTAGAGACCCCTTCTGAGAGCGCAGGTGGCAGCCAGCTTCCTTCATGCTGCCACCACAAAGCTGTCCTGGAAGCACCATGTCAGGGTAAGAGGCTACTTCAATCTCCATGGCCCATTTAGTTCTTGGCCTATCTGATGAACTGTTGGTGACAAGTGTATTCTATTTACCTACAATAATTTTTAGGCTTACAGCATGTCTACACTTACCGGGGATTGACACTGTGGTGATCGATGCACCGAAGGTCGATTTAGCAGGTCTAGTGAAGGCCCACGAAATCGACCACAGATCGATCTCCTGTTGACTTTGGTACTCCACCGAAATGAGATGAGTCAGGGAAGTCAACGGGAGAGCATTTCCCGTTGACCCAGTGCGGTATAGACACTGCAGTAAGTCAACCTAAGCTACGTCAACTCCAGCTACATTATTCATGTAGCTGAAGTTGCGTAACTTAGGTCGACTTACCCTCGTAGTGTAGACAAGGCCTTACTCCATAAAGGTATTTATGTGATAGCCTCCATCACCATTGAATCTAAACACCTCACAAGCATTACTGAATTTTTCCTCACAGTACCCCTGTGAGGTATGGAATAATTATCTCCATTGTACAGACTGGGAAACCCAGGCACAGAGCAATCAAGTGACTTGCCCAAGGTCACATAGGAAGTCCTGTTGCAGAGGTGGGAACTGACCCAGAGTCCGATACCAATATCTTAGCAACACAAACTTTCTATGTTCAAATATTACATTACTACCTGCATTGTTCTTTAAAGATCTTTTATTATTCTTATTTTATTATGGTACAATGATAAATGAAGAATGGGATTTAATTCCCAGGGTTTACATAAACATTTTTGCCTCTCCAATGATACCCATCATTGGAGAGGCAGAAAAAACCCTGCCCATTTAGCTGCTAAAGGATCTGAATCTGATGTAAAGTACTTTTGACAGTCTCTAAGCAAGTAATTCAGAAAAAAATTCCCTAACACTTTATGTGGGATGGTGCCTTTTCTAGAAACCTTCTGCAACTGGGCTGGACAGATAGGCTTGGTGCCAGAAATAAGATGCCTAGTCACTGATCTAGGAACTCCAGAACTGCTGGGCCTGGTGCAGAACAAGAACAACTTGAAAGTGTTAAACCATAAACATTTCTCAGAACATGACTCGCACACAGAGGCGGTGCTGAAAATAGTTGAGAAACTGAGCAGCCATTGTCTCCTCTGTAGGAAGCATGTCTTATCAGGGGTCACTGCAACTTTTTCCTCAGTGTAGGAAGCAGTAAATAAAGAAACTGGCAGGTTTTGCCACACTTCAGTTTAAAAAAAAGATATGGTTTAATAGCTGAGGTATCTTAGAAGTCTGATTTCAGTACCTTGCAGGTTCAGACTTCAATGTGGCGGTCAGCACGCTCCCGGCTTCTTGAAGCCAGTGGGAGATAAAGATGCTCAGTACTTTACATGATCTAGCTGCAGCATTTCCAATGCTTAATGTATGGGCTAAGCAAATAATCGGCCCAGGAGGTGAGTATGTTATTCCAATCTGCCATCTCTGACAGCTGCCCAAAATGATTGACTGTAGCATATTCAGTACTCCACTTTAGAGATGCATTGATCAGGTTGTTAGTGTATGCAGTTGTTCATCAACATTTTGAAAACAAAAAGACCCACATAAAAAGTTTTGACAAAATTGTTGTTGTTTTCAGCCTCCTCTACTGGTTAATATTGGGCCCTAGTTAGACAACTATGGGCCCCAACTTTTTTTTTTTAACCTGCCTTATAAACACGTTAAATTTACATGGGAACAAAGAAATTCATGTCGATAAAGGGGGACTGGTGAATGTTGCAGAACAGAGAAAGGGAACATTAAAAGCACAGTTCACAGTAGATGTAGTTGACTGATCAGTCAGAAAATATTGCATATGGCCCTCTCCAGCGTATAATGCACTCCTAGCTGGCTGTGATCTGTTGTGGAACTCCTTTGGTAGCTTGACACTTTGTCCTGTTTAGAGCTCAACATGAACTGGAATTTCCATCCCATGGGAAATTCCACTACTTTTGACATTTTTCATCCCAAATCAGGACTAAAAGTAGAGAAAACAAAAGGTTTTGTGGAACAAAAAGTTGTAAAAAGAAATTTTTCAGAAACATCAGAATGTTTTGCTCCAACACCTTTTTTACTGAAATGAAAATTTGTTACATTCCCAAATCAAAACATCGCAGTTTGGCTCAGTTGGACATTGACCTGCATCTGCCTGAGCTGCCGCCTTGCTTCATGGGAGTTGAGTTCAGGTGCTGCATGCCCATATTCTCCTCCGTGAGTGAGGCTCCCTGGCCAGACTCCATGCACCACAGGCCCCGGACTCCTGTGGTGGCTCAGCCAGAAGTGAGACAGGAGTGCATTATGAAAGATGTCGTCTTGTCAGGGAACCTGGCCAACAGACGAACAGGGTCCCCAGACACTTGAATTACAACTCCCATGAGGCAATAGGGCAACTCAGGGGGACCCAGATTAATGTCTCACTGACCTGACACAAACATTTAAATACAGTTCAACCGACCAAACTCTTTCAACTTGGGAAGCAAAATATTTCCTTTTGATTTTTCCCAGTGGAAAAATCAAAATTTCAGCAAAATCAAAAATTACCCCCAGAAAATGTTAATTTTGTGGAAACCACGTAAAAAAAGAGTGAGAGAGAGTTCCCAATCATTTCTAAGCCAAGCATTTGTTCTAGACATTCGGGGGTACGGGGCTGGTAATGCAAATGATACTTTGAATGCACAGGCATTGGTTTTGGTCTTAACTGTACCTGAATAACCCTGTGGTATTTGCATACATTTGGTGGTGTGAGTTGCCTTAGCTGGAGCATGAAGGCCTGGTTTACTGTTGGTCCCTTCAATTTAGTCCCTCTAAATTGCCCCAGGTGTCCCCTGTGTTCTGTCTGTGTCAGCGGATGGAAGAAATCAGAGCTGTGACAGTTTATATGACTCTCCATTAGCTGCATAAACAAGCAGAAACCCACCAGCTGTTAGTACTGTGTATGATAACTCAGCCCAAACATAATCTGATACCCAATAAATAACCAATATAAATATAACGGTCTTCCCCACAGGCTTCATGATTCAATCCCAGTCAAATACAAGTGGTTTGAATTGAGATCAAGCTTCTAAAAGCTCCTGTACTGCAGTATATAAGTTGGTACTACCTTACAGTGAGGGTAACTGTGTCTTTGGTTTCTGGCAAAGGCATTCAACAGTCAAGTACCACTAATGAGAAGCATCAATTTCATCATCATTTTAAGCTCTCTATTAACAACCTCTCTTCTCCTGCACAGATAATCCATTCCCAACACACAGAGGGAGCAACTACTTAAACAAAAATGAGCCAAGAAATAAAATTAATATAAACTTTGCTTTGATAACTGTTTTCCCTGACCTTGAGGGAGATTATTATTTGCAGTAACGTTAATCTTATCTTCTATTCCGTCTCAAAGTACTAACCCACGAAGTACAGCCAGCATGGGGGTTGAAGGTGGCAGCCTTCACAATAGTAGATGGGAAGAGAAATCTTGGCAAAGGGAGAACACAGGCTTTATGGGATCTTCTGTTCCCCAGCCTCCCACCCCAGCAGCAGATATGTATGATACTGTGATGAAAGTGCACCCAGAGCTTTGGACTTTAACATTTTGCCCATCATATGTTCCTGCAAAGAATGAAAGTCTGATTCATCATTGCAGCTGTTTGAATCTGCTGAATTGGGATAAAGCAGCCTCCATGGAGCAGCTAGCTCTACTGGTCTGGGTCCTCAGGAGGTGGCTACACCCTTGGAAACACCCAGTGAACTGCATGGGTTCTTGGACTTGGCTCATGGTCTAACTCCTGCTGTTACTATCTTGGATGTCTTCTCACAGTCCCTTCCAGTCCTATCCTCCATTTCTGGGGTGAAACCAACCACACTTAGTGTTGGGAAATGCTTCCACAATGTAAAAGACATAAGATAACAGTGGTGCAGCAGTAAGGGGACCACCCCTTTCCCCAGTTTACCGGTGAGAGGTAGAGCTTGTCAGAAAATAGCAATTATTTTTCATAGGATTTTTGTGGGGGGAGGAGAATTATTTTCTTTCCTTTTCCACATGAAAATATTTTAGTTTTTTTGAAAACTAAAAATGTTTTGATTTTCAAAAAACTGTTTTTTGGAAAATAAACTTTGGGTTTCAGTAAAAATTTTCAGTTTTTGAAAAGTGTTTTTGGTCAAAAACTGTTTCTCTTAGGAAAATGTCAAAAAGCAATTTCTCCACATTTTTTGTTTTGTTTTTCACAATAAGCCATTTTTCATCTAAATTAGTTTTGGATTAAAACATTTCCACCAAGATCTAGTTAGGAGTCCTGCCCCCAGCATGAGGATAAAGTATTTCTCCCATTAGACTGAATTGGCACAGCACTGAATTTCTTTTAGGTGATCTCTAATGGCAGACATGGCCAGTGCAAAGTTTCAGCTCCCAATGTGCCACTATCAGCAAAACAGAATGAATGAAATTGTTTCCATGCTGTTTTGCCTGCAGTAACCTGGGACTGAGTCCAAGAAACTGAGTCCTGGCTGTGAGATTTGATGCAGAGCAGGATTTACCCTTCTGTGCCACACACCTCTCAGATTGTCCCAACATCACTGCCTGCGGGTTTTGCGGGAAGTTGTTCTTTCTTTACCTACAAGGTTTTTATGGTGGTTGTCACTTTTTAATGTTGTTGAATGAATTTTCCTTCAGTTGAAGGGCGTGTTGTGTGTTAGAGTAACTGGGTCAGTGTGACCATTGCCAGGATAGCTTCAGGTTTTGCCTTGTTAACTGAAACAGAGCACGTTCATCCAAAGAGTGAGGCTGGGCTGGATAAAACAAACCCCCAAAACTGGTGCCAAACCCAAGAGTTGTGGAGGCTTACAGTAGGTTTATTCCCTCCCCCACGAACCTATTATTTGTCATTGTCATGTCCCTCTCCATATCTTGGTTCTGGTGAGGGTAGAGAATGGAAATGCCAGAATACCCCGAGAGAGGTGGTTCTTGTGAGATTTCAGCTCAGTTTGTCAGCCTCAAGTTAAAAATTCAGCTAACCCTAGAAATCGAAGATGGTAAAGGTCTTGTGACATCTAGTACATCCTCTAGGCCAGTGCTGGATTGTTTCTTGCAGTGCATTTTACTGTGCAGTGTCTGGCTCAGTTTTAAATGTAAACTTCAGAGCTTTGCTTACCCAAGCTCAAATTTTGACCCTCTGGCATTTTGCCTGTTCTTATACAAAAAGATGGGGGAACTCTGAGTCTCAGAGGAAGCTCGGTATCCCACTGATATGTCTCCTGAGTTGGCTCATGCCTTTGACAACCAGCAAGTCATAAGCTAACATTGGTGCAGCTGTAAGGGGACCAAGCCATCTTCCAAGTTGCTGGTGAGAGGTAGAGCTAGGTGTGCTGCTGGATTGCCATAAAGTCACGCCAGTACTTTACCTGTGCACCTTCTCTGCACAAGATGTTTTAACCTTAGATGTCCATTTGTCAATTCAACTCTCATGATAGCTAGAGATGGGCCAAAACTGGAACATTTTCTTGAAAAGCCTTCACACTCTGGTGGCTCAGAATCCCAGAAATGCCTGTTGTGGGATTTTGTTTTGTGAAACCAAACCTTGACCAGTGAGGTTTTGCAAAATCAAATCACAGCTCCGGAACTGAGTCTAAGAGTGAGCAGTTTGGGGTTTAGTGGGGTAAAGTGAGCAAAGTGCTTCTTCTCATTCACCTAACCTTTGTTATGCCAAAAGACCCCCTATTCAGGAGACTGCATACACATAAGACTTCCACACCAGTAAGTATTTTAAACTTCTGCACTGACTACAGTATGAACTGTAGGACACATTTTATTACTTCCACAAAGTGCCTGGGCATGTGGTTTGGCTGACTGTTGATGAGCACTTAATGTTGAACTGTTTTTACAACCTTAATTTTAGAGACCCATTGGCCATACCTTTCATATTTCTTTGGAATCACAGGCAGTTCTGTTTTCCCAATGACTCAGTTAATTTTGTCTTTGTAAAAGACTGGGAGCATGGTCACACCCAAAATTTGCTTTCCCCACACAAATATGTAAATAATACGGTCGTCTGTTCAAATTCCATTTTCCTTTTAGGGTCAAATTGTGCCCTCAGTCCCACTCATGAGATTCACACTGCAGGTAATATGAATCTCTTAATGTAATGTCCCATTGCCCACAGCCAGTTTGGTTTTCAGTACTATTCACATGTAGTAGCCCTCCCATTACTTCTGTATATGCTTTCTAAGCCTTTCTAATTTTGCAAGATTTGTCCCATCAAACATGCCTCCTTCCACCCCAGCATGTGTCCTAATATTAAAAGCACCAAAAAGACACCTTGCTTTACTGAATAGATAAAAAAAGACACAGGACTTTCTTTTCCTCAGTTGCTTGATACCAAACCCTCATGAGAACAAGGTTAGCATTAAATCCTATAGGAAAGGCTTTGTTGCAGGAGGTTTACGCTTCTTTAACAGATGTCTGTGCAGTTGGCCCAGCAGCTGTTACAAAGCTGTTTAACCATTCTGAGGGGATAGTTAAGACATGTTTTGTCAGCCCTGTCTGTGGGTCTGTACTGTAGCTTCCTGGATTTACAGCAGAGTACTAGAGCTAATGCTAGGATTTTGGAACAAGCTGAAAGCATCTCTCTGGATATCTCCCAACTTGTTCTCCCACCACGGAACTCTTGTCCTATGCTATTGGGTTCTCATTGGTGAAGAAAAAATGTTTTAGTTTCCTAAAAGCACCAGACATCTCAAACAGAGCACATAGAGTTTAGGCAACTCAGCTAAGAATAAGGTGAGAGAAGCATCACTATTGTATACTGCTTTCCCCCTGATTTTTAATTCTTTTTTGTTTATTTACAGCTCTTCATATCTGAGTAGTTCTCTTGCTATATTTCACACACCAGTTCTTTGAAGTATGAGACTTTTCTTATGCAACAGAAGAGCTCCATGGCTTGGCTTTCTTCAGCAGAATTTAGAACTTTTGCTTCAAGAAAATGTGTTTCCATTGGTCAGCAGTCATCACAGGAGTGGATATGAAATGCTGAGTGACAAGGGAACTCTAACCTGTTCTGATTTCACTTCCACTGGGCTTACACCAGTGGAACTCTGTTGACATCAATGGAATTATTCCTGATTTGCACCCAAGTAAATGAGGACAGTAGGCCCATTGCATTTTTCTGCAGCCTGAAATTATTCTTTACTTGCTTCGTTTGGTCAATTAGGAATGCTCAGAACAGCATCAATCCACTTTAATATGCTGGTACTGAGATCTGAAAGGATCTGATTTGCTGGCCTGAATGTGGTTGGTGAATGTGTTTGTGAGACAGCAATGGCTGCTCAACACCTGGAGTTTCCTTTGAACTGGTCTCAGAGTAGCATCAGAATCTTGATATCTTTCCGAGAGCAGACTGCTCCCAGCTGCAGCAAAAAGGACAATGACCTCTGTTGGAGGTGCAGTGCTTGAAAGATGGTGTTAGGCCCTACAAATGTTAGGTGTAGTGCACACCTCATTAATATTGTATTATATAGAGCATTTGGGCAGTTATGTGAACCAAGTTGTATTATGTCTTTCCCACAATGCTGTTCACTTCCACTCAGGCTCAGATAACACCCGTAACACTTTGTAACGCTGAAGTCAGCTTTGGCTCCAGCAGATTCAAAGGCAAGATGCATGAAAGGTGTGTCTTGTTACAGATTGGAATGCACCTCAATGGTCCAACTGGTACTTGGAATGCAGTATCCAAAACAAAAAATACGCTTGATACAAGAAAAGCAAGACCAAAAGTTGATTGGTCGATTTTAATCTTGGCTGACATGTAGTATGCTCTCTAACCATACTATAAATAGTTTAAGTGCATATTTTCAGCGCACACCTGTGTAAGGTGAACTGGGATGCTGCCAGAATTGCTTCTCAGAAGGACTGGTGAAGTATGAACTCTTTACTTTCTGTATTATGCTCCTTTGTCTTTGACAAATAAAAGTTGGCTAAGCTTGGTTAACTGGTCTCTCAAACATTCTTTATAACATCCCACAAATGTAGCCAAGCAATTGGCTATACCTTTAAGGAATAGGGGTGAAGTAATGTGGAACCCCATAGAGCTCTGTGTGAACTAGGTTGGGTTAGATCAGAGGCAGAGCACCTGTAAAAGAAAACTCACTGTGGGGGTGTGATGGGATGGACTAGGCCCAAAGGCCCCCTGCTGGAGGCCTCAGGGTTCTGCCACACCCATCCCAGGGAAGGAGCAGTGGAGAGGTCCTCCAAGCAGGCTAGAGTGGCTATAGGGGAAGCAGCCAATCAGGGCCCAGGAGGCCATATAAAAGGAGCTGCAGAGGAGTGCAGTACTTAGTTGCCTGGAGCAGGAGAAGAAAGGGCTGTAGGGCTGGCTGCCTGGAAGAGCAGCAGGGCTACAGATGGTTTGCTAACAGGGAGTGGGGGAGCATGGAGGGAGCTCGGGGCTGATTGCTGAGACTGAGCCTGGGGAGGGCTGCAGCCTGTATGAGGGCTGGATTACTAAAGACCAAAGCTCAGGGAGGGCTAGAGAGACACACCACCAAAGGGGTACTGAGATATGCCCCGGTGAACCATATACCCCAGAAGGGGTTTGTGTTGGTTAACATACAGATACGGTGACTTGGCCGGAGCACTGTGTCGCTGACAAAACTGCCTGAAAATCACTGAAAAGGGTCACTAGAACTAAAGAACGCAGGCATGCCCAACCAGAATGGGGCACTTATGAGAGTTGGGTGCCAACCCCATTACAGGGTGGGGGAAAATCTAGGGGCCTGCTCTGTAAGAAGTGTTGGCTATTCCAAAGTGGGTGAGGAGGCCTTTGTCCATTCGCCTCTGGTAGTGCAGTGTTCCCAGTACATCCAGATTAGTCTCAATGTTTTTTCCATGCAGGAGTCACAATGAAGGAGTGGTAACAGTGGCACTGTGTACCACATGTCAACAAACCACAGAAACATTTCAAAATTAACATGGCCCATAATTTTTAACATCTTCATATCTGAGTTGCAAAGACTTGAGCTCTGCAATGAGCATAAAGGATGAAGTGCAGGTTAGTGTTTTACATAGAAAAGGCTTCCGATTGTTTGAGCAGTAGTGAGATCAGGCTAGTGTACAAAATATTTATCCTCAGAGATAGATGGCCAGATCAACCTGACGTGGAAGCTGTTTGAAATCTGAACCCAGAGTTGGGTGTTGAATGTTGCATCTTAAGCCCATTTCTTCTCTTAAATGGTCACTTTTAGGGCATAAGCAAACCTTGAATGGTTTGGAGGCGTGGAATGGATATAGACATTAAAGATCAGAGGTTTATCTGAGCCCTCTCAGCATCTCTGGTCTGTAAAACAAGGCTTGACGTTTTGGGTGTTTACTGACTATTTAGGCTGGAACTGGGACTAATGGGGGGTGGGGATAGTACTTCTTAATGGCTTTTCTGGTCAGGACCTGGAGATCAGCGGTGTGTCTCCAATGCACAGTTGCCAACTTTCACGTGGTAAATAAGCAGCCCGACTTTCACAATAAGCCAAAAATCAAGCTCAGCCCATTTCAAAACAAGGCCAAAGCAAGCCAATCCCTAAGAACCCCACACTATATGACTAGATCCCCCGGCATGCAGTCTGGGACTGTGGTTGGCCTGCTGTGCACCCCTGACACTCTCCCCCTCCCTTGCCCCTGTTTGCCAGGAGCCAATAAAAAAAAAAGAGCAACAAGCTGCAACAAGCTACAAGCCAAAAACTAGCCAACAAGCAACTCACAAGCCAATTAAGCAAAAAACAAGCCCAATTTCTGCATTTTTTCTGTGGGTTTGGCATGTCTGCTCTAATGTTTCTCATTTTTGTGTCTCCATATAGGTTCAACGAAAGGTTAGTTGAGGTCTGGGGAAGGTTTGGATCAGTTTTATCCAAATCATTTCACCCATCCTTTGTGGAATATTTTGGGAAGCATTGTGTACGGAAGACCTAATTATTGTGGTTAAGATCAAAGTTATAGTATCAATTGAGTTTCTGGTACAGTCTGTCATGGACTACATCCTGCTCTTGGTGTGAAAGGATTCAATGATCTAACAGGCCATTTGCATTTGTAACTGATGCTAATTTTTCTTTGGAAGATTCAGCAACATCAAGAAGAAGTGTGGCTTGTTTTTAAAAAACTTTTTGTTTCAAAATTTAGCTTCAGTAGGTAATTCCCAGTTTGAGAGAGTTATGGTCTAGTGGTTGGAGCAGGAATGAGGAATGCCCAAGTTTTAATGTGTGACATTCCAGTTTTAGGACCAGACACCGTAACTTAAATGTTTAAAATAATAACATGCATGTTGGCCAGTTGATCGCCTTTATTTAACACAAGGACTCTCAGGGAAAGTACAGACTTGAACTTCAGCTACTAATATTTCACTCTGGGCTCCACAGTCATTCTAGTGGCCCAAGGATCAGCAAGCCTAGAGGTAGTGGGTAGTTCAGGAAGGATGGATTTAGCTTCTAGCAGGCAGAGATGAGAGGACATCATTAGTTTTCACTGCTTACTCGAACGACCTATTCTCTTGCTGTAGCAGCTGTACCATCTCCGAGGAGGGGTGAGTGTGTTGATTGTTGGGTTATGGTTAGTCAATTGATAATTAGTTGCACGTCAGTCTTTTCTGATTATATTTGGGATGGAGCATGGCTCAGACATCAAACATTGCTCCAGTCTTTGATGTAGGATTTTCCAAATGGGTCATTGTCTTGGTTGGTTTATTTTTTTTGGCCTATTAGCCCTGATAAAGTATCCTGTATCTCCACATCATTTTTGCATATTGTGTGGTTCATCGTGGACTGATCAGAGTTAAAACTATTCAGACTGTAAGCTCCTCGGAGCCGTGACTTGATCTATGTTTCCCAAAAAGTACTTTGCAGTAGGGCTGGCTGGAAAAAAAATTCCAATGGAGAAGTGAGTTTTAAAGTAAACGATTTTTTTTTTGGTGTGGAAACTTTTACTTTCCACTATTTTTTTTAAATTTTGTTGTTGGATTTTCTTCATTTTTTTTTTTCCGTTTTCAGCAAAGGAAAATTTTTTTTGTTAAAATTTTACACTGAAAATTGACAACAAACAAATTGATTTTGTTGAGGTTTCCCCCCCCCACCCCCCCCAAGCCAGCTCTGCCTGGCAAGCTTGAAGTAACATAAACAGATAAGTAATAACAACAATGTAGAACTGTTTGCTTCTGGTGGATTCAAAGTTACTACTCTTCGGGGACGTACTATTTTTGTCCTTTTTGCTCCTACAACAGATTTGTAAGTGTGCTCTGGGCTCCTGAAGATGCACTTTTTTCTTAATTTGGGATGTTTATTCAAGCTTAGTGTTCTCTTCTGGCTGTGTGTACCGTTATCAGATTGGTAATGACCTGTAGAGACCAGAAATGTGAGCTAATGAGTCAGGCGATCTTGGTTGTGTTCCCAGTTCTACCACAGACTGACATGCTGTGTGACTTCGGCCAAGTTGCGGAACCCATCTGCACTTCAGTACCCATCCCGTCAGTATTAACTGGGACAATAATAGATACCTAATTCATGGTGTGTGGTGAAGGGAATGTGATAGTTCTGTGGTGGGTTGAAAGCAGAAGCTGAACTCTGCGCAGGCTGCCAATTGAAGGGCTCCCCGAGAGGCTTGTGGGAAAGGTGTGAGAAGCTAGAGAACCGCTCTGGTTGCCGAAGAGCTGCAGCAGCCTCAGTAGAAGGTTAGAGGTGGGAGTTCCTGCGATGTACAACTGCAAGAAACCGCCAGAGGTATTGAGAGGAAGGCTTCAGACAGCCCGATAGCGTGTTGCTTTCCTGCCAGATGAGGCTTCCTGTGAGGGAGTCGGGACCTAGGATATACCTTCCTCTCATAATGCGACATCCTGTCACACAGGCGCCTTCTGTTTGAAATGTGCTTTTGTACTGGTACTGTCTAGTAAAGAATTTGGGCAATTGCATCTGAGCAAGTCAGATGCAGTCAGAGGCCTGAATTTATCCCTGCACCAGGGCAGAGCTTGGTTCAGGGTGGCACTTGCCTCCCCTAGCCTGGATCTGGTTCAGCCCTTGGCATTGGTTAAAGTAGCTCTCAGAGCGACTCTGACTTGTGCTCCGGCTGTGGCAGGTCATTAGGGCTGCGATATAGGCTCAGTCCCTCTGGCCCCTAGAATGGCTCCTACATCAGGGTCCCTACGGGCAGGGAGGGAGGGGTTGAAAAGCTGTCAGAGGCCCCTTATGTCAGCGGGACTGCCCCAGCTGGGGTGGGGGTGCCAGTGTAGCTGCTCTCTGGCTCAGATCGTAAGAAAGTGAAGAATTCCCCCTAGTGGGTTCATGTTCCCCTTGACACAGAAATGCATGGGCTTCGTGGCCTACATGGCTGTAGATGGAAGCGGTACTTGTAAAGCCAGACTCTGGTGCTTCAGACCCCTTCCCCGCTCCATTTCTACCACACAACAAACTCTCCATTAATCACCTCATGACACTCCAAGCTGTTAGCCGGGACAAGCTTGGTGGGAAGCGGAGGAGATAGAGTCTGACGCCGCTGGCTGGTTTTTATTTACAAGCTGGACAGTGTGTGAAACACCTCCATTTCTTTTCTGTATTTGAAACCTTATCACAGGGAAAGCCCATCTCCTTTGACAGCAAAACCCACACTGGGATGGCGGGGGAGAGTGATGTCCCTAAATCCTGAGACACATAGGAAATGATATGCCTTGCTGGTTAACTAAATAAGTAAGGGTAGGATGGACACGTTCTCAGGACATGGGGAGCTGTAGAAAGCTCTGGGAGCTGCTATCTGAATACTCATGATCCTGCCCTATTGCTGGGAGTCATCGGCAGTTCAGACCACAGAGCTGCTCTCCCACAGACTTCAGCCTCCAGCTGGGGTTGGGAGAGGGAAGACTGTGTTGCTTTAGAAAACCTGTTCTCTGTAGTGCCATTAGCAAAGTGCTAGCCCCCACCTGAATAGCCTGCCATCCAAAGCTATTCAGAACCAATCTGCAACATGCTCCTTGCTGAATATACTATACCATGGGATTTCTGATTTTTGGGGACAATAGTACTTGCTTCCTTCGGGGGGCTGGTTTCAGAATGAATTTATTAATCTTGGAGAGGCACTCAGCCCAGATCCTCAAAGGTATTTAGGTGCCTAACGTCCACTGATTTCACAGTTGTAGGAATTGGAGAGATATAGAAGTACCTAGGCAGAAACATGAAACATACCAAAGATGATTAATAAACCCAAAGCTCTCATCTACAGTACAGAAAACAAATGGGGCTGCCTCTGTACTGTACAGGGAGAACAGAAACCAGCATGTGAAGAAGCAAATGCATCATAACAGAGAGAGGAATAGCAAGAGTACTGTTTTCACTGGAGGAGCTGGAAACAATACAATCTCCTGGGTGGCATTAGACACTAATTTTGTCTCATTTTCTTACAGTGCTCAGTACATAATTCAAGTATCTCCAGAAGAGTAAACGGGAGGAGATGGAGGCCTGAGAATTTGCCCTCGTGGGACCAAGGATGCAGAGCACATTTGCAATGGAGCTGAATAATTCACAGTTTGGGAGCTGTAAGGGAAAATGTGACCCCCTTCTGCTCCTGTATTTCTAAACTCCCACATGTCAATCCTCTAGAACAACTCTTATGCCAGAAACTAGATGAACCAGTTTGGCTCAGGCTATCACTTGGATAACTACAATTAAAAACCAGATACAGAGGGCAAACAAACATCTGTTGGGGGCCTTATCTACAGAGGGCCCTCGACTTTGTCTTGGCAATTAGCACTCTGTGGTGAATTATAATCCCCACTAATTTATTAATTTATTGCTTCAGACCTGGTAAAGATCCCATGTGTTTATTGTTGCCAGGACTTTGTGCCTTCTCCAGCCAAAGAATAACTAGGCTTCCATACTGTGCTTTGAACAAAAGATTTGACTGGAAACTGACAGGATAATGCCAGAGTGTCATGTGTTTGTTTAGGTTGCATGCTGTTGATTTCTGAACAACCTGGTATAGACCTCTGTAAGCAGCTAAATTACAACAGAGGTGAAAAAGTTTCTTCACTTTGGACCTTCTGACATCACTGGTTTTAACTCTGCTGGCATGCTTGTTCCTATGACTTCATTAACAGCCAAATCCTGATACATCAAAACCAACGTAAGAACTTCTTGTGACTTCAGGGTAATGCTGAATTTGGTTCTCTGGCACTGAGTGCTTAGGCCTGGTCTACACTACAAAGTCAGGTCAATGTAAGTCATCTTGCATCAGCCTCTTTGAGTATGTGTCTACACTCAAATTTGTCTCTGGCTGATGTAAGTGCCCCACTACAGCGACACAGTAAAAACACCTGCCCAAACTGCGGAGAGCCACGGCTGACCTACTGAGGTCAATGCAGAGTGAGCGTAGCCACTGAATGACCTGTGTCGATTCCAACAACCTCCACCAGCTGTCCCAATGGACAGTGACCATCCTGGTTATATTTTTAATCTCCACTGCCTATAGGTCACAGAGACCGGAAACCACACACCCCCATTTAAGTCCCCCTGTGTGCTTTTGAAATGCCTCTTCCTGATTGCCCAGCTTGGCAAGCACACACAGCAGCTCACCTTTGTTACATGCAGTTGCCTTGCCTAGCTCCCTATGCCAGCTCCACGCGCACAGAGGTACAAGATACAGTCCTGCCTGGAGTAGACAAAAAGTATTGGATTTCCTGGGCACAGCTATGGACCAGCTGTAGAAACATGGACATCTACGAGCAGACTGCATAGGGGATGCAGAGAAAGGAGTATGACAGGGATCAGCAGCAGTGCTGTGTGAACGTGAAGGAACTTTAACAGGGATATCACAAGGCCAGGGAGGCCTATGATGGATCTGGTGCTGTGCCACAGACCTACCGCTTCTACAAGGAACTGCATGCCATCCGTGGTGGAGACCTCACCAGCAACCCACAGACCACTGTGGATACCTCATGGGATCCCGAGACCCCAGCTGTGAATGGCGAGGAGGAGGATGGGATGGGGGAAACAGGATGCTGTGAGCCAGGACCTGTTTGCAGCTCCACCAAAGTCTGGCAAGTCCTACCAAGCAAGCACAGATGAGCCTAATGAAGGGGAAGAGAACTCAGGTAAGTGTATACGTACATTTTTTCCTTACAAGGTTTAATTTTAAAGATGGTGCCAGGCCTGGCCCCAAGTTAACAAGACAAAGGTATCGACTTTTCATTGTTTTACTCATATAAGAAGAGGAGGAGGTAGAGTTGGCATCTGCTTTTCATTTCCTTGTTGGGTTAGGTGGAGGCAGGGGACATGCAGAGCACTTTGTCTATGCACGTAGGGATGTCCCTTTTATCCTCCTGAGAGATACTCTACAATCCTCTTCCGTAAGTTTCTGATTATGGCAGCCTTATTTCTTCTGCCATGTGTGATGAGTTTAGCTGGCGGTAAACAGACTCGCATCATATGGGCCCAGGCAGCTTTGAATGCCAGCAGCAGCTTTGTTCTCTGTGCCTTTGTGACTCTCGGGAGTTGGATCTCGGCTAGAATCCCCACAGCCTGTGGAAAACTGCCAGTCAATACCCACTGCACTGCTGGGTGCCAAGGACAGGCTGTGCTCAGGCATAGGAGATGAGTGTCAGGGCCTGGCTCCACTTGCAGATGTAGAGCACTTTGAGTTAAACCAGCCTTCGGAGAGCGCAGTAGGGAAAGCGCTGCGGTTTGTCCACCCTGACAGCTTCAAGCACACTGACGTGGCCACATTTGTGGCACTTGTAGCGGCATTGGGAGTGATGCATTGTGGGCAGCTATCCCAGCATGCAAGTGACTGCAACGTGCTTTTCAAGTGAGGTGGAGTGTGACAGGGAGTGTGTTGTGTATATGTGGGCGGAGAGAGAGTGGGGTTTTGGGGGCTGAGAGCATGTCGGCATGCTGTCTTGTAAGTTCAGACAGCAGCAGACCCCTCTCTCTTCCCCCCCCCCGGGTCTCTCTCTCTCACACACAACATTCCACACTAATGGTTTGCTTTGTCTCAGAGCAGATAAGCAGCCGGCTGTCAGAAACGGAGCTTTCAAAGGGCATATCCACATTCCTGCATTGATTCAAAAACAATGACAAGAGTGGCCACTTGACTTAAGGGGATCATGGGATGTTTCCAGAGGCTGATCAGAGTGCAGTAATGCAACACCTCATCCACACTGGTGCCGTGGCACTCCCCTGCACTGTAGCCGCAGAGTCAGAGCGCTCTATGTGCCTTGCCAGTGTGGACGGGTAGTGAGCTAGTGTGCCCGGGGCTCCTTTATTGCGCTGTAACTCGCAAGTGTAGCCAAGCCCCCAGTCATGACAGCAAAGCACAGCGGCAAGAGGGTTAGAGGAAAGACAGTTTTCCAGAACTGGTGTTCTTCGAGATGTGTTGCTCACGTCCATTCCATGACTCGCCCTCCTTCCCCACTGTTGGAGTGTCCGGCAAGCAGGAACTGAGGGTGGGGAGAGCCGGTGGCACCCCATATCCTGTGCCATGTGGCCACCACTCCAGAGGGCGCCAGAGCCAGTCCCCTACGGATACTGCTGAGGAAAAACTTCTGGCACTGATGCATGTGGCAAGCACACACACCTAATGTGGAATGGACATGAACAACACATCTTGAAGGACACCAGTTACGGAAAAGGTAACTGTCTTTTTGTATAGCTTAAGGCCACATAAAATCCTTCCTCTCCTCCACCCCCCGCCTCCCTGACAGGCTGTACTCACCAAGGATGGGACTGGAGAGCAGTGCTACGCAGAGGCACTCCAAAGCTGAAGTGTCGATAAGCATGGCTTATTAAAAGTGTGTATGGGAAGAGTTTTGAAACTTATCTTTCCCTTTCTCTTGTGACTGTAAATCCAGTGGCACATCTGTCTGTTTTTATCAGCAGCTTTTGGCAGGGTAGCCTTGAGAGGTGCCCCCTCCTCGCCAGCAGAACACCTGACCCTGAAGAGGAGGAGAAAGAAGAGAATGAGGGAGGACATGATTTGTGAGATCCTGCATGCCAGTGCTTCATCAGACCATGAACAAAGGGCTTGGAGAGCCACCGTGACCAACAGCATGGAAAAGGAAAGAGAGTACAAGAAAGAGGCCTCAGGAGTTGCAGCGGGAAATGTAGCTAATGTAGTAGGTCTTCTCAGGTAGCAAACTCAAGTGCTGCAGGCCCTGATTGACCTACCAGTCCAAAAATCCCAGACCTGCCCACCCTTTGCAGTCCTTGGAGAATTCCATGGTCACTGCTCCCTGCACCTCCTAATATACCACGTGGCTTTACAGGGCACATCCTTACCCCTTCCACTCCATGCCAGGGACAGTAAGGAAAACCACAGCTTTACATACACTGACCTGTGAGAACCCTGGCAGGTGGTGTGTGTAGCCACACTGGACTATGCTTGTTTCCTCAACTGGACACACATGTTTACTTCCTTTTATAATTTTAAACTTTCACCCCATTAAGTTAAAAACTTGTGTAATAGGGTCTATGTGATTTTTGGCTTTTGCACATTGATTTTCTGCAGCGTTGTTTCTTTTTTTCCCACTCAACAAGGGTTTTTTGGAGAATTAAATTAACTCTATTAGAGCAGGTCTTCACTACCCGCTGGATCAGCGGGTAGTGATCAATCTATCAGGGATTGATTTATCGATAAAGATAAATCGATCCCCGAATGCGCTCCCCTTTGACTCCGGAACTCCAGCTCGCGAGAAGCGGAAGCGGAGTCAATGGGGGAGCAGCAGGTAAGTTGACCTAAGATATGCCAACTTCAGCTACACTATTCGAAGTTGCGTATCTTAGGTCGACCCCCCCCTCCGGCCTCCCCACCTGTGTAGACTAGGGCAGAGTTCACAACAAACATTGCAGAATGCAGAGTTTGCAAAAAATGCAAAGCAGACAGTATTTGTAAATGCATGCCGAGCATCATAGAATTCATAACTACTGCAAAACACCCAGTCATATTCATAAATGTAAAGTAAGCACTACAAGCAGCATGTAAAGCTCTAGGCCAGGGGTGGGTAAACTTTTTGGCCCGAGGGCCACACCTGGATATGGAAATTGTATGGCGGGCCATGAATGCTCACAAAATTGGGGTTGCGGGGGGAGAGAGTGAGGGCTCTGGCTGGGGGTGTGGGCTCTGGGATGGGGCCAGAAATGAGTTCAGGGTACAGGAGGGGGCCCTGCGCTGGGGCAGGAGGGGTGGGGCATGGGGGGGGTGAGGGCTCCAGTGGGGGTGTGGCTCTGGGGTGGGGCTGGGGATGAGAGGTTTGGGGTGCAGGAGGGTGCTCCGGGCTGGGACTGAGGGGTTTGGAGGCGGAGAGGGGGATCAGGGCTGGGGTAGGGTGTTGGGACACGGGGGAGGGGGTGAGGGCTCCGGCTGGGGTGCAGGCTCTGGGGTGAGGCTGGGGATGAGAGGTTTGGGGTGCAGGAGGGGTTCGGAGGGCAGGAGCAGGATCAGGGCTGGGTCAGGGGGTTGGGGCATGGTGAGAGGCTCAGGGGTGCAGGCTCCAGGCAGCACTTACCTCAAGCGGGCCCCAGAAGTAGCGGCGTGTTTCCCTCCAGCTCCTACACGGAGGCGCAGCCAGGCATCTCTGCTGCATGCTACCCTGTCCACAGGCACCGCCCCTGCAGCTCCCATTGGCTGCAGTTTCTGGCCAGTGGGAGCTGTGGGGGTGGTGCTTGGGACAGGGGCAGCATGTGAAGCAGAGCTCTCTGGTTGCCCCTATGCATAGGAGCTGGAGGGGGGACATGCTGCTGCTTCCGAGAGCCGCACAGATTGGCCTCCGATCCTGCTTCCCAGCTGGAGCACCAGAGCAGGGCAAGCCCCAGATCCTGCTCCCCAGTGGGAACTTGAGGGCCAGATTAAAATGGCTAGTGGGCCGGACGCGGACCCTGGGCCATAGTTTGCCCACCCCTGCTCTAGGCCCACAGACCACTACTAGGGCTGACATTTAAAGTGCTGTTTCAAAGCTTCCTTCAACTTCATGTTTCCATTGTGGGGTCTTGCAATGAACCAGGAGTCTGGCTGTTCAAAGTCAGTCAACGGCTGCTTTGCATCTGCCCTCCACCCTGGTGGCAGCTTTTCCCCCTTGGCCTCATAGATATTATGCAGGACACAAGAGGCAGCGATAACCATTGGGATAACTATTTTCTGACTGTGCTCCGAACTAGTGATTAGACACTGCCAACATCCCTTCAATCTACCAGATGCACATTCAACTCTCATTCTGCACCTGCTGAGCTGGTAATTGAATCTTTCCTTGGTGCTGTCCAGGTAGCCAGTGTGTAGCTTCATGAGCAAGGGGTAGGCTGGATCCTCTAGCATCTTTATTGGCATTTCAATATCACCAGTGGTAATTCACTGGCCAGGAAAGAATGTGCCTCCTTTCAGATTTCTGAACAGCCATGTGTTCTTAAAGATATGGGTGTCATGCATCTTCCCTGACCAACCAACACTGATGCTGATGAAGGATCCCCAGTGATTCACCTACGCATGCAAAACCATAGAAAGGTTCCTTTTCTGTTGTATTCTATAGGCTGGTGCCAAAATAGAGAGCTGCATGCTGTCTGTCACCCCACCACTGTTCAGGAACGCCCATTGCTGCAAATCCACCCACTATGTCCTGCCTGTTGCCAAGTGTCACAGGCCTGCATAGCAAGACATAATTAATGTTTCTACGCACTTGTACAACAATGGCCCTACTGTGTATTTTCCAACTCTAAAATGATTTCTCATTGACCAGTAGCAATCTGGTATTGCAAGCTTCCAGCGTGTGATCGCCACTGGCTTCTCCATTGTTGATGCACCTCTCATTCTGCTGTCCACGCACTGAAGGGCTCGGGTGAACTCCGTGCACAGATCCAGTCATATGGCCTTGCGCATCCCAAAGTTCTGCAGCCACTGTGCATTGTCCCAAACCTGCATTATGATATGATTCTGCCAGTCAGTACTTTTTTCTCAGGTCCAGAAGCAGCACTCCATCATCTGTAGCTGCTCTGTGAATGCCACCAACAATCTTGAATTGTTCTTCACTGTGTCCCTCAGCAAACTGTCCTCAAAGAAATTCTTGTGTTCCTGGTTATTGTACTTCCTGAAGGTCTTCAAATGCAGGGGAAGTGTGTGTTCTGTATTTGCAACATTCACGAGAACAGCATAGAGCTCTGCGGACTCTGTGCTTCAGCCAGAGATGGCAGAGACTGAGAAGTGTCATGCAAGTTTGCAGGGGGAGGCGTTTGAAAATTATGGGCTCTGGATGGCGTGATGGGATGGAGAAAGTTACCTGCTGGGAACTTGACCCCTAGCTCCCAGAGATCTCTGGGTGATTCATTACTATCCCACAACACATTGCAAAAATGGCCCATATGGCATTGCGCCAGATGGCAGAGCGTGGCACATTGGAATACGTTCCCATAGTGCATTGCACTTTGCATTGACACAAGCGTGCCTGGTGAGTAGTCGCAGTGCTAACACAAGCAGCCAGGTAACCGAGCGACATGCAGACTTTGGCGGCTGTATGCCGACGTAACTTTGTAGATATGTAGATACGACCTTCGGTAAGCGCTGGCAAAAGCAGTGGCACTTAGCAAGGCCTTTCCCTGCCCCAAACAAAGTAAAGATCTGTGCTAAATTAAATGTTCCCACGTTCGTTCTTCTAGGGAGTGGCGTTTGCCTTCTGTGATCCACCCTGTTAACGAGACTCCTGGCTGTTGAGTGAATGCAAACCATAGAAAGAAGAGCTCCCCATAGTGACCTTAGGTAATTAGTATAGATGTAAATATAACTGGCCAGATCCTCATAACATGCAAATTGATGCAGCTCCTTTAACTGTAGTGGAGCTATGTTAATATACGCCATCTGAGGATCTAGCTCAGCGGTCGGCAACCTATGGCACACATGCCAAAGACAGCACACGAGCCCATTTTTAATGGCACAGGGTGCCGGCAGGCAGCAGGGTGCCATTAACAATCCAGCCCTGCCCTGCCTGCTTTTCTCTGCTCCCCGCCCCCTCCCGCGGGGGCAGAGGGCAAGGCGCAGAAGCTTGGTCCTGCCAGCTCCCCTGCCTCTTCCTGCAGTGTGCTGGGTCCCTGCCCCTCCTCCTCCTCCTCCTCTCCCTCCCTGTCCCTGCCCCTGCCGGCTGATCAGCTGATGGCCCCTGGGAGAGAGGAGCAGAGTCAGCCTGCTCACTGCTCCCAGTGGAGGCAGAGAAGAAGCGGGGGCTGGGCCTTGGGGAAGTGGGGCATATCCCCTCTAGCCCCCTGCCGTGAGCACCCCACGACCCCAGCCCACACCCCCAGCCCTCTGCCCTGACCCCCGACACACACACCCAGCCCTTTGCCCTGAGCCCTGCAGCCCCGCACACCCCAAAGCCCCTGCCCTGAGCCCTGTACCCCCCTCACATACACCCAGCCCTCTGCTTGGCTCCTCCACCCCCCCTACGAACCCAGCCCTGACTCGGCACCCCCACACATCCCCAGCCCCTCCACCCCCCACATCCCCATCCCCACCCTGAGCACCAAATGGGAGCTCGTGCATCTCCCCCCCACATTCCCACCTGCACCCCTCCCACCAAATGGGAGCTGCCCAGGTAAGCACGCCATACCCAAACCTCCTGCCCCAACCCTGAGCCCCCTCCCTCATTCTAGCTCCTAGCCAGACCCTGCACCCTAACCCCCAGTCTGCTCCTTCACCCCCAGCCCTGTGCTCAGTGCACTCCCACCCTCAGCTCAGTGCAGAGAGAGATGAAGAGAATGGCCAGAACTAGGGAGAAGGTAAGTAGGGCCGGGACCTCAGGCCAGCAGCGGGCTGAGAGGGGCCAGCAGCCAGGACCCCGGCTGGCAGGAGCTGGCGGATGGAACCCCTGAGCAGCAGTGGGCTGAGCCGCTCAGCCCACTGCCGGTCTGCGGTTCTGGCTGCCAGCCCCTTGCCAGCCAGGATCCCGGCCCTAGGCCCCGCTCAGCCTGCTGACGGCCTAGGTGAACAGAACCCCAGGCTGGCAGTGGGCTGGCGGCGTAAGATCAACATTTTAATTTAATGTTTAAATGAAGCTTCTTAAACATTTTGAAAACCTGTTTATTTTACAATACAACAATAGTTTAGTTATATAATATATAGACTTATAGAGAGACCTTCTAAAAAACATTAAAATGTATTACCGGCACGTGAAACCTTAAATTAAAGTGAATAAATGAAGACTCAGCACACCACTTCTGAAAGGTTGCCGACCCCTGATCTAGCTCATAATGGTAACAGTAGCCACAGTGGCCCCGACCTGTTTGGTATGACTAGGCCTAGGAAATAAAGTTAATTCTCATACAAGCACTCCTTTGTCAGTGTGTGCTCATCTCTGTGTATGTCTTTCACTGTCACTAGATTATGAGATCACTACAATCCCAGGTATAGACCACACAGGGGTAAAACCTTGGGGGATCATCACTCCCACAAGACCTTAACCACTGAGAGAAATGTTAGGGGACACAGAACAACTTGAGAGACTACCAACACCTCACTGCTGCCATCAAAGCTTAATGAAGCCTTTTAGCACTTCCATTGAGGGCCAGGTCTTCAGGTGGTGTCAATCACCTCCAGTTCATACCAGCTAAGGCTACAGCCCAGACGGAGCTTAGCAGGGATATGGAAAAGCCCTAAAACACCCTGGCAATAATATGTTTGCAAAGCTCCATACAGGCTCCTGCTCCTTTTCTGAGTTTCCTTTCCTGAGTTTCCTTTCCTAGTGATCACTTGTGTATTTTTGTGTAACAAGGTGAAAGGCTGGTTGAAAGGACGCCTTTTTATCCCATTTGGGTGACAGCCTGTTAAAGTGGGTCCCTAGCTCACCCAGGTTCTGTTCAGTTGTTTCCCTTGCGAGGGTTCTGGAGCAGAACAGATTGAAGCATGAACAACTGAAGTGGATTTGGGAATATGGGGATTTGTAAAACATTGATTCTCATCTTTTTGTTTTTAACATGAAATGTGTTCTGGAAAACCATGCAAGCTGTTTTAGATCCTAAATTGTTAATAGAATGAGTATGAAATTCCTTACTAATATTCTCATCCTTTGAATTTATATAACGCTTACCCACTGGATCCCAAGGTTATTACAAACAATGATGATTTACTCCTCACAAACATCTAGTGATTTAAGGAAGTATGATCCCCAATTGACAATGGGGGACGCTGCGATCACATAGGAACTCTGTGCCAGGACTGGTGATGAAACCCAAATCTGAAGCTTAGGCTGTACCAGAGTGCTTACAGATGCACCTGATGATGCAGCTGCACTGATGTAAATTCTCCGGTGGAGCCATTCTAAACCGACGGGAGAGAGCTTTCCTGTCAACAATTAATCCACCCCCCCAACGAGTGATGGCAGCTATGTCAGTAGGAGAAGCCTAGGTCAGTGTAACTTATGTCTCTCAGGGTGACTTATTCACACCCCTGAGCGACATACGTTATACCGACATAAGTGGTAGTGTAGACATAGCCCTAATTCTGAGCTTTAACCAATAAGACTATGCTTCCTCATAATTAGCTAATGTTCGCGAAGCACTTGGTAGATGAAAACTGCTATATGAGTGTATAAAAATATGACAGTTCCATTTTAAAGGTGAAACTAGACGTGCTAATTAGAATTGGCCAACAAATTCCACAATATTTTTCCGCATGTTTTCATTGAAGTTTTGAACTCTTCAAATACTTTCTGACCATCTGTCATGTTAAAACTGCTTGGGATGGATTTATTCATCCCTTGCACATTAGATTCATTCACATTATCTGAGAGCTCCCCTGGATTTAAATAATACATAGCAAGGAACGAAAGGCCTAACTAACAAGCTGTGAACCTGGTGGGAGATTATATTTCAATCTGCATTAAAGTGCACCTTTGAGCCTTTCACTACTTCTTTTCTGTAATGTAATAAGCTCAAATAAAATGACACGACTGATGATGAGAGAGGTTGTGGCTTTGGAGATGTACGCTTCACGTTTGTGGTTAGCATTTCCCAGGCTGCTCAAAGGTCAACGTAAGTTCAGTGATGTTGTCACTTCTTTGGTAGATTTTGCTAACGCCTTTAAATGGCTGGTAAACGGGTATAAGAAAGGGGCCTGCAGTGGTTGGAGGATCTGTGTAATGGAAGACTGTAGGGATAGGAGGGCACAAAAAGTTGGCCAAGCCAGTGTTTTCCAAACAGTGGGTTGCTGGAAGGTTCTAAAAGGAACCCGGTCCTAGTGCAGAGGGGAGGCCATGGGACGCTGGATCTAGGGTGAGCCACCCCTTCCTCATGACAGAGAGGCAGCTGGGCCAAATTCCAATGAATAGCATTGCAATCTGGTGCATGGGGGTCACAGCACCACTCCAGTTTGGCCACTCACTCAATTGGGCACAGGGGACAGCTAGGCCAAACCTGTGAGGCACTGTGACCCTGTGCAGCAGGTCAGAACACCCGAGGCAGGGAATCAGGCCCAGCACTGCAGAACAGTAGCCATTGATGTGAGGTGAGTGTGGGGCGGGTTTGCTCTCCAGCCCACCCACCGCTGGGACTCCCCTCCACACCAGGCTGGGATCAGAGTTGTCATGCCAAGGCCGAGGGTACTGCTGCAGGGACCAGTGGAGAGGCAAATGAAGGATGCTGGCCTATGATTTTGCCCCTCCCACAAATTTGAACCTTAGATGGGTTGCAGAAAAAGACAAAATGCAGTTGGTGGGTGATTTTAGGCTACTGAGTCTCAAATTTTTTACTAAGTTTTAACCTGCCTTAGAGCCTGTCTCTGTATTGGTGGTGGATTTAGTTCTAAACGATCGCAGTAGACATCCAAAATCCCTGGACATTCTGACTGTTGCTGTTGCAGTGGACTGAAAATAATTGCTATGGATTAGTTGTGCAGCAGTGACATTTCCAGTCACTTAGGTTTTTCCCTTTATCCTGGGGCTGACTAGAGGATGTCAGTGTGACCAGGTCTAGTCAGCCCCAGGATACTACTAATGCCGGTTTCTTCACCCCGATGTGCATCTCCCGTGGAGACTCGTAGGTAGGTCAGTCTCTGTGCCCATTTGGACCTCTCACCTTTCTTCTGAGGCAAACAGCAAGGGTGCTAACCAAGGCTATTTGTGATGGCAGCTTCTGTGCTGTGAACAGACTGAACTGCAGTGAACAAATCATTTCATGCAGTCAGAGCTATTGGATGGTAATTATTTTCTTTCTCTGCTGACTTGAGGTGGAGTTGAATCGGTAAAGTAGAGATCAACATCTCTGTCTTTCATTTCCAATCCTCTGACCCATGCAGCCCTCTCTGTTATTTTAACTATTGCTTTTAAAAATACAAAGTGTATTTCCTTCCTCCCCTCTCTCCCCCGCATGCCTCTCAGAACTGGCCAAACCATTTTACTCAAGTTTCACAAACATACACACAAAATCACCATTGGGCTGATTGAACCCATTTAAAATTACCATGAAAGGAATGTTTAGGATGAAATGGCCTTCTCCACATTCACTAGTACATTTAAGAATATTAATCTCCTTGACCTTGGATAGGAAGGATAGAAAGAGAAGTTTCCCAGAGATCATGATAGGACAGGGGTGGGCAAATGTTTTGGCCTGAGGGCAACATCGGGGTTCTGAAACTGTATGGAGGGCCGGGTAGGGAAGGCTGTGCCTCCCCAAACAGCCTGGCCCCGCCCCCTATCTGCCCCGTCCCACTTCCCCGCCCCCTGACTGCCCCCCTCAGAACTCCCGACCCATTCAACACCCCCTACTTTTTGTCCCCTGACTGCCCCCTCCCAGGACCCCACACGGTTAACCACCCCCCAGGACCTCAGCCCCTATCCAGCCCCCCCTGCTCCCTGTTCCTTGACTGCTCTGACCCCATCCATACCCCCGCCCCATGACAGGTCCCCTGGGACTCCCACGCCTATCCAACCCCCCCTCCTCGTTGTCCCCTGACCGCCCCCTCCCGGGACCCTCCGCCCCTAACCACCCCCCTGGGACTCCACCCCATATCCAACCGCCCCCTGTCCACTGACTGCCCCGACCCCTATCTAGTATCCACACCCCCGCCCCCTGACAGACCTCCAGGGACTCCCACGCCTATCCAACCGCCCCCTGCTCCCTGTTCCCTGAGAAGATGTTGCCTGAGAAGAGGAATAACGGCTTAAAAATATAACACCACCATGTCCATCACCACACAGTGCTGTGGGCTCCCCAGTGCTATTGGGCTGCTCCCTGGCTTTGGCAGGACCTGACTCCAATTTTACACCAGTAGGAATCAGGCAATAGCTGTTCTGAAGTCAGCAGAGCTACACTGATGTCAAATTTGTCTAAGAAACATCAGAATCAGGCCCAGGGACTTCTCCTTTCACAAGAATGGTGGTCGCTTCAGTTCTCTTTTCCTGGCACTGAGTGTTTCAGCTCATCCCCTCTCTCTCACTCGCTTGCTTGTCATTTGCTTCCTGATCACTGGACTGAAGTGCATTTCAGTATTTTTAACTGCAGTCCTTCCATTCTTAGTTAAGCTCCATCACAGCTTCAGGTGGGCAGTTTATTTTTGATAAGGGCTATAGCAGCTGTACAAACGCTAGACCAAGGGAGATAGTTACACCAGGATATTGGCAGCTGTGTCTCTCCAGCAAGGCAAATAAAATCCCACCTTGCTCCCTATGCAGCCAGGCTCCACTCCCCCACGTTTGTGCTCTGTCTCTGCTGTCAGTACCCTCTCTCTGCTCTTTCTGTTCTGCCTCTGAGGCTCTTGTGTCTCTCCTCCCACCCTCCATTTAAAGTTAGCCAGTGATGGCTCCTCCCACCCCAAACAGCCACTACAAACTGTAAGTCCCAGAGCATTAGAAAACTGTTCAGAGACTGGCAATAAAGTTAATTGGGAGCTATGCCTTTGATTATACTATTGCAGCATCACCTTCTCTGCCTCTTCTTGCTCAAGCACATGGGTTGTCAGATGGTTTCAGTTATACTGGTCTACAATACACAATTGTCAGCTTGATTTTCCATACATGAAGGTGCCAAATAATTCAGCTAAAAAGGTCTCTAAGGTGCCACAGTACTCCTTGTTGTTGTTTTTTGCTGATACAGACTAACACGGCTACCAATCTGAAACCTGTCACCAAATAATTCAGGAATACAGTGCTGCTGAACACAAGGAAAATGTGTGTCTTGACTTGGACTCATTGCATTTGCTAGATCTGAGTATCCTTTCACTGCGAACACTTCCACTGACTGGTAAGAGACTGAGAGGTTGGACTGAAAGCTGTTTGGGATACAGACCACATCTAACCTTGTGTTTGTCCAGCACCTAACACAATGGGGCCTTAATTCTGGTCAGGGCCTTTGGGCACTACCTTAATATAAATATTAAAAAATAATTAGAAGAAAGAGCTTGTCTGGTTGTTCCCAAGCAGTCCCTTTCTGGGCACTACCATAGATGAACCCATGTCAATATAAGGGGACTGTTGCCCCCTTACTAACAATCAGTGGGGGTGTTTTAGTTGCTAGCTCCCCGTACTAAAAGGGGGGTCGATGGGAAATCAGGACCCTGAGACTGACAGTCCCCAGGAACAATGGGGAGAGGCCAATGCTCCAGGTCAGCCTGAATGACAGGGCGGGCAGGCTAATCAGGGAGTCAGGAGGCCACGGAGGTCCATGTGAGCTGGACTTGCCTGGGTCAGACAGAGGGGGGCCGAGCTAAGGAGAAAGCAGGGGCCCAAGCTGAGCTGGGGAGCAGAGCTGTGCCAGATCCAGAGGGACCAGAAAAGCAGCCCAGAGAGAGCAGACCCTGTGCTGGGAGCAGAGCTGCAGCCCCAAAGCCAGAGGCACAGCCCAGGGAGAGCAGACTTGCCCGGGGAGCAGAGCTGCAGCAACCAGAGCCAGAGGGGCCAGAAAAGCAGCCCAGGAAGCAGGTCAGTGCTGGGAGCAGAATCACAGAAGCAGCCTGCAGAGCAGACCTGTCCTGGGAGCAGAGCTGCAGCAACCAGAGCCAGAGGGACCAAAGAAGCAGCCCAGGGAGCTGGAGGCAGAGCAGCAGCTGCAGCAGTGCAGAGACAGAGCGGTGGAGCTGGGGCTGGAGCAGTCCGGAGCTGGGTGCGCTGAGCAGCTGGGGAGAGCGAGGGGGACCCTGGGCAGCGGGCCGAGCACAGGGAGACACCTCAGCCAAGGGGCTCTGCAGGCCAGGCTTGGATCGTAACCCCGACAGGGCGGGGGTGACACTGGGAAGAAGGGTCCTACCCCTTAGAGCCTGAGAGCGTGTGGCCACCACCAGAGCAAGTGTCCAACCCACAGCATCCCTACAGCACAGCCAGGGCCTGAGAAGGAGACCTGGGACTTACAAGGAGCAGACTGTGAACTGCCCTGACATTCCAGAGACACAGTTTGTGATGTTCCCTGCCACAGAGCAGGTTGATGTGTTCCCTTTAACCTTTCCCATTTTTCCTTATTCTTTTTAAAATGAATTGTTGATTTAATAACTTGTATTTGCTTTAAATTGTATGTTATGGTCAGTGGGTCAGAGAAGTGCCCAGTGCAGAGAGAGTACCCCGGAGTGGGGACACCCTAGCCCCTGTCCTAGGTGACCACAACAGGGTTGGGGGTCGAGCCCCCCAGGAATCCTGGGCCCAGCCTTGTTGGGGTTACGAGGATTCTGCCAGACAGGAGAGTGGAAGGGGAGCCCTCAAGGGCAGGGAGGCCACTGGGTAAAGGAAGTGGGAGCGAGGACTCAAATCCTTTCGCTAGTCCACTTCACCGGGATAGTGCAGAAGCCAGGAAAGTTCTCCACAATAGCGGGACTATTCCCCCGCTTACATCAACACTCAAGCATGACTGAAGGTCATGTTTCTTTTTCTTCTTAAAGTTGCAAGGAAGTGGAAGCTGTCACTAGAGGGAGAGTGCTCTGAGAAAGTCTTACCTGGGGCCAGAGCACTATGTGTTAAAATATGTTGTTGTTTATGCTAGAGTTTTCCTTCTCTCCTATTCCTATATGAATGATGGAAGCAGTGGATGCGTGAGTCTCTTTACCTTCAGTGTTAATCCAGCACACTCTCACTATCTATATATTCTGTAAAAAGAAAAGGAGTACTTGTGGCACCTTAGAGACTGACCAATTTATTTGAGCATAAGCTTTCATGAGCTACACCTCACTTCATCGGATGCATAAATGCACTCCTTTTCTTGTTGCGAATACAGACTAACACAGCTGCTACTCTGAAACCTATATATTCTGTGTGTTTTGTTTAGTGGCTTTTGGTAATTGAGAGTCCCCAGGGGCTTTTGTTTCTTATCAATAGGGGCTTCCGTTTGATGCTACATAGCACTAGGCACGGATAGGCATGAACCAGCAGTTTGATTTATCCTAATGCAGGGGATTCTGGGATAGCTCAGCCAGCTGTATAAGGCCACAGCAATAAAGCTATTCAGTTTGGTGAGAGCTTCTCCTTGCTGTGTATGGCAAAAAACAACAGTTTACCCTCTTGGACTTTTGTATTTCCTTTAGTAATCTATGTACTACTCCCTTGAGGGATTACTGAGAAACTCTCTCTTGGGATTTTGGTGGCTGCTTCTACAAAGACAGACCTGAAGGGTCTGTGTGCTCCACTTCACTGCAGGTACTCTGACATCACTTCTGTGTTGAATATGTTATATAATTACCTGCTCACCGAGGCTACAAATTGCCAGGAACCACTAGAAATGTAACCTTGGTGTACTGAATGCACTGTAGGAGCATTTCCTGTGCTTGGGGTGGTGGGTGAGAGGGGCACAGAGGAGGAAAGGAGCAGTAAGCAGGTAGGGAAAATTGCAGGACCCTGGGTCAGAAATGTTTCTTCCTGCAAGCTGCTACTTCAAGATTTTTCCCATGGTTTTCAATCACCTACAGGCACAAAAACACTAACCCGGTCATGTCTCAGCCCTGGTTTCAGTGACAGTTGAGTCTGTTTTATTTGTTAATTGGCTATGTTGGTGTTTTTATAGCAGGGTGTGTAGTAAATGATCATACTTTTAACTATAATTGTCTGTAGTTTAAATTAGCAATAACATTGCAAAGTGTGTTTAATTCTGTTTTCCCTAGTAGGAGTTACAGATAACTAGTAAATCCCAGATGTATGGGCTTGGTGGGAAACAGATAGCTGTCTGGCAGAATAGTGGCTGACCTTAGGGCACTGACTGATAATACTGTGCTGTTAACCATTCTGAGAGGAGAGCTTTATGGTCACCTTGAGCAAGAGAGAGGGGTAAAAAACGCGTAAGGTAGCCGTACCCTGTGGTGTGTCTTTCCCATGTAAAACATTGCATTATAACATCGTAAGGGGAAGAAGCTGCCTTTTCCCTCCTCCCAGTGCTCTGTGAGGCCTTGCACAGAGGTGCCAAACACTCGCCAGATCTGGTGTTTGCTCTGCTTGTTTCTCTGCAGGCAACCTTTTCAGGCCTGGGCTTTGGTTTTCCACCCCTGGTGCTGCACTTAGCTCCCATCCCCCTACAAGCCCTTATTCAGCCTATTTCTCTTATGCGTGTTGGGCCCCTTGTTGCCTTGCCCTGAATGGTGGCAGAGCAATGGAGGCTGGTGAGATCTGGCAGACAAGGCAAAAAAAACCCCAAAACCTATTAACTTTTTAATTTTTTAAAATATATATACAGAAAAAACCAACATAAACTATATGTAAACTTCTCAAAATACATAAACTTTCCCTATATTAACCATTTGCTACCTAAACGCAGCTATACTTGAAATATAATATGAATGGTTAAAATACAAAGAATTTATTTATATGAAACAATTTACAGACAAAATTTGTTTATAAAAATCCAATTGTTTAAAAGTATTAAGATAAAGAATAGAAGCAAAATTCAGAGGAGGGGAATAGAGAAAGGGAGGGAAGGAATTGCGTAAAGAGGAGGGGAAGGTAAAGGGACGCCCATGCATTCAATAAGAAAATTCAGATACTTTCAGGAAGGCATCGCATATTTCTGAGAGCTTTTCTTGGGTATTTCTGTTATGGTGGACAGCTTCTTTCCACGGTGGCCAAGCTAACAATGTCTGTGCTCCAGTCTTCAATTTTTGGTTGCTTTTTGGATTTCTCTATTTGTAGTACTAGTCTTTTGGCAATTCTTAGTGCTCTGCCGAGCCACAGAGTTTCAGATTTATTCAGCTTTTAATTAACCTCCATTAGGTTTAAAATTACATGTTTAGCTTGGAACATAATTTGATCTGATAGGAAAAAATGAACTCTGCAATTAAATTCTGCTGCGGATAGGCAAAGCCAATGTATGCAAATTGACAAAGAGTATGCTGGCCCTGAATGTCTCCCCACCTCTCCACTCACACGTGTTGATTGTCTTCAACTCCCATAGATTTCAATGGGTACTGAAGACACTGGGAACCTTGGAGGATTAGGCCCCTATATCTGGCTCAGAATAGGCAAGATAGATCTGTACACGAGACCCACATTCAGTACCCTCCAGCTGCAGACAGCACATTTTCTTCTGAACTTCAATTTTCCGGTATATGGATCATTTGAGTGTTAGGGTTTCTGCTTCAGTGAGCAGGTGAACTGCAAGTACAACCCAAATGCATTAGATGTATTAATAAACAGAGGCTGCAACTTGGCAAAATCTCTAGCTATACCTTCCCCAAACACACATGCGGATAACAGGGAAATTTCAATTTCAGTTGACAGTCTTATCCCTCTACGGTCTCTGAGCAGTGTTGGAGAAGGTTAACCCATAACCGAGACATTACTTGCAATTTACGGGGAACTACCACCTTGGAATGTCCTAACTGGAGGGAAGATATGGACTCCTGTTAATGCTGCTGCGTCTTTCATTGACTTTTTGGATGATGGATTTGGGGTTTTCTTTTGCATGATACTTGATAACAACAACAAGTGACACATTTAAAATAGTGTCTCTGTTTCACAAACGCCTTAGCTAAGCATGAAAGCTTTTGCTAGAAAAGCTGTTTGTCTGAAAACCAGCAATGACTCACATCAGTTATTATAACTTATATAGGTACTTTTGTATGGGCCCCAGAGGCTCCCTCAAAAACCAAACTCACTCCTCAGTGTAGTATTTCTTGTTCTATTTCAAAATATGTACTGTTCTGCGCTTTGCAACAGCGATGCTTTGCTTCTGGCTTCTACATCCCACAGAGGACAAGTTCCTGTTGATAAATATAGCCATCGGATATTAAAATGTGAGGAGACAGGAGAGGCCTTGCCCAGCTTTTGCCCAAAATAAAATCAAGGTTTTACAAGGAAATTGCTCCCTCTTTAAGACCATCTTTGATGTAGAAGCCAACCTCAAAAGATAACACTGTAACCAAGAAGAGAAAGCAGGATAGTTTCTCATGAACCACATCACCTGTGATAATTTCCCCACTGTAACTGGAAGAATGCGGTAGAATGTCTTCTACAAGCCTTCATGCTGGGTTCTGAAGAGATTAGTCCTGTTCTCTTTAGTTCACTCTCATTAATGAGTTCTGCTGGAAGATGTTCTGAGCACAGGACTGGAATACAGGAAGTTTTGAATTCTAGGGTAAAATCTTGGACCCACTGAAGTCAATTGCAAAACTCCCATTGACTTCAATGGGGCCAGGATTTCATCCCTAATCCCTATTCTGACACTGACTCCCTCTGAGGTGTTGAGCAGTTGACTCAATTATGCTTTCTGCCACACTTCCTGTAAAGTGCCAAAGCCCTATCTCACAAAGCTGTAGTGAGAATTAATCAATGAATAGCTGTGAAATGTTTTGGAGGATGACAAGGGATCTACAAATATTATTGCTGTGTTGTGGTACTATCAGGAAGTCTGTAGAAAAAAGTGTTATTCATCCCTGGGCATTGCCAGATGATTTAAAAAAATAAAAATAAAAGTTCTTGCTCTTTCATAAAGTCTAAACACATTCTTATCAATTTAACATCTATTTTAACAATGCTAACATACAGGTGAGCCAGACTGGTTTCCATCTATGCATTTGTCAGTGTTCATTGAGGCCTAGAGGCATAGGTGCTGACTCCATGGGTGCTCCAGGGAGCCAGCTCCCTCTGGCAGCCAGCTCCCTCCTTCCCCCAGCACTTGCTGCCCGCCTGCTGCCCCGCCAATCAGTGCCTCCCCTCCCTCCCAGCGCCTACTGCCTGCTGCGATCAGCTGTTCCACGGCGTGCAAGAGGCTCTGGGAAGGAGGGGGAGGAGTGGGGATTGGGCACGCTGGGGGGAGTGGGCGGGGATGGGAAGAGGCGGGGTGGGGACTTGGGGGAAGGGATAGGGTGGAGGCAGGGCCTGGGGTGGAGTGGGGGGTTGAGCACCCCCGGGGCCCAGAGGAAGCCGGCACCTATGCCTAGAGGCCCTGGCATGAGCTGGCACCTAAGCACCAGTGTCACAGCCTCATAAGAGGTAGGGAAGAGGAGGATGCCACTGCAGATGGTTTGTTAGGTGATTCTTAATTCTGTGTTCAGGGTCTAATCCAATGCCCACTGGAGTCACAGGAAAGAGTCCTGCTCGCTTCAGCAGCCATTAGTTCAGGCCCCTTGAGCCTAGATACCGTGGTAATGGACACACTAGAAATTCCTAAGTAGGAAATAGGTTAAAAAGGGATTAGACAAATCCATACTGGAGTAAAATTCCTTGAACATCCCTCCTTAAGTGGAACAAGGATCACGCACTGGCAAACAGATACATCGGTGCTCCCTGATTTATACATTAAAGACCAGGAAATGATCACTGTTCTGTTTGTTACCAGTGACGGTTGGTCTGCTAGGCCTATGTCAAGTATTTTGTGCTTCACACCTCAGTTCAGGAAACACTGTGGTTTGCTCAGCAGAGGTACAGAAGGCAGCAAGTGTTCTCAAAAGTCACACTGGCTCTTCTCATTACTCCTCCACCATTTGCTAGTCTGTCTCCTCCAAAACAAAAAGCTGTGCTGGGAGCTGGGGGAGACACTGAGGAGAACACAATCCTTGTGACTAGGAAACTTCAGGTTTGCGAAAATCTGATATTAGAGGAAATGCTAAGAAATCTGAATGGAATCCCATCTGCCACATACTTTACTCAGTGCTAGAAAGGTCTATAAGGAGGTGAACTTATAGTTAAAGTTTCTTCTATTTTTATTGTTATGGAGGTGGATAAACTGAGTACTACAAACAGCCTAGCTTAGGCACTCATTAATTAAAACCTGGTGAATAAAGTCACCCTGGGTTCTTATTCCTCTGTATGAAACATGAGGTGCCCGTAATGTGAGAGTGGAAAACCACAACTAGTTCATTATGAAACAGTGGTGAGAACCTAACTCCAGCTGACTGACTAGCTGCAGGCTGAAGTAAGCTTCCTTTCAGACAGTTACTGGGAAATCAGATGAAGCAGGTGAGTGCAGCGCTATGGGTAGGGGAGAGACCTAGTTAAGGCTTGGGCCCACGTGTTTCTTGGCCAGGTATTGTGATTTGTTAGCTGATATAATAGTTTGGTTTCTCGGCTGCTAACGTTAAAGTTGCAGGTGTCTTACCTGGTTACGTCATTGCTGGGAAAACTGAGAAACAGCTTGTCAGAACCTGAATTTGGGGCTGTGTGGTGTATGTCTATCCTGCCAAAAAAGACACATGGCACCAAGTCTCAGAGCCTGGGTCAACTGACTTGGGATTGCAGGGCTAAGCATAGCTGTGTAGACGTTCGGGCTTGGGCTGGAGCCTGGGCTCTGAGACCCTCCACCCTCATGGGGTTTCAGAGCCCAGGCTCTGGCCCAAGCCTGAACATCTAAACTGTTCTTTTTATCCCTGCTGCCCAAGCCCCACACATGTCCGGGTCAGTTGACTCAGGTGCTGAGACTTGGTGCCTCAGGGCTTTTATGGCAGTGTAGACATGCCCAAAGTCTCTTCCTGCGCTGCTTCCCCGCTTCACAAAAGAAAAAGTCTCCTTCCTCCTCCACCTGCTTTGTTAAGGGTCCCATGAGACTGAGGACATCTGATCATACAGCAGATGCAGGGCCAGCTTCCCACATGTGCTGCTCCCACTCTCATCAGTGCATAGGGTGACCAGATGTCCCAATTTTATAGGGACAGTCCCGATTTTGGGGTCTTTTTCTTATATAGGCTCTTATTACCCCCCACCCCCGTCCTGATTTGTCACATTTGCAGTCTGGTCACCCTATCAGTGCACCCCTGCTGTTTAAAAACTACCTCTTGTTCAAGTCAGGCCTTATTCTCTCTGCTGAGACTGCCCAACGGGGCCAATGATTTATGCACTTGCTCGTTTCTACGACTGCACGTATGGGTTTGGTGAATGTTTTGAGATTTATCTGGTATTTGGTATGTGCGTTGCGCTGGCCAGTTTCTTTCTTTGAGCCCTCAATCTAGATGGGGTGGGACTTCATCTGACAATTCTTGTCTTCGTGTGACAATTACCTGGCGTGTAACATCCTGCGCTATGTGGGGAGAGAACATCACAACTAGAAACTTTAGTGTAGCCCACAAATTCATCTGACATGGGCTACAGCTGAGCTATTTGTGGCAGCATGGTCCAGAAGAAAGAGCACAGAGAGGAGACTCAGTAGTTCAAGAGTTCTAATCCAGGCCCAGCCGCTGCCTTGCTGGGTGCCCTTGAGTAAGTTACTTCACCTGTTTGTGCCGTGCTTTTCCTATCTATGGAACATGCCTCCTTCATAGGGAGTCACAAGAGTTAAGTGCCCAGTGTCTCTACAGTGCATAAAAATGTAAAGCACTTTATAAAAGAAGGCAATACACATTTACACTCCGTGTGTTACAGATGTTTAAAGCTAGTGGTTACTTTCCCTGAGCTATCACCTGTTCTCAGTTGTTACCTCTTCGCTAACCATCCAGGATTCCCTCACTGTTTCCTTTGCCAAGAAGATATTACTTCATGTACTGCTCCAACCCATGGGAAATCTTGATAGGACAGAGGGGAAGTTAGTTTTTCTCCTGCTGGGAAATTCAGAGGCAGTTTCCTCAAAAAGTGGACTGACTCTCCTTAAATGAACACTTCCTTCAAGGGCAGTGTGCTCTAGAGCAGAGGTTCTCAAACTATGTCCTGTTGGGAGCTGACTGGTCCCATAGCATGAGTTCTCTTCCTTGTTTCCAGCTGCTAAATCACAGTAAGAGAAACTAAAAACGCATTACTTTCCTAGCACTATTTTTCCATGTAAACAGTTGGCTCAAGGGTATTATGCCATCGCGAATGGCTGGGGATGTGTCCACAAGACATGATCCAGTTGGTAAAAGAACAAGAGCCTCTGAACTAGAGAAGTGAGGGGGGAACTGTAATTTCGCCCTGTTAATTTCAGTGTGCCACCTTAAACGTCTGATGAAGTGAGCTGTAGCTCACGAAAGCTTATGCTCAAATAAATTTGTTAGTATCTAAGGTGCCACAAGTCTTCCTTTCCACCTTAAACAAGTCACTTTAAAAGTGATCTCTGATTTTTAGGTGTCTCAGTTCTTAAGAACTAAACTTGGGGCCTGATTTTCAGAGGTGCTGATCACTTGCAACTCCCACTGACTTCAGCTGGGGCTATGGATGCACTTCTGAACACCAGGCCCAAAGTGTCTCTAGCTGCCTACTCAAAGCCTCAGGGCACTTATCCTGCTTCCACTGAAATCAATGGGAATTTTGCCTTTGACTTGACTTGGCTCAGACTCTAAAAACCTATCACACAGAATGCTATTAATAAAGATCAGCATGGCGAGACTACCTGTAAAAGATGATGATTGGGGGTGGAGGGTGGGAATAAAAAACACAAACAACCAAAAAACTCTGAGTCATTGCTTACTCCAGGGTGAGTTGCATTCAGACTAATTGGTTGCTCCACATCTGGTTTTACTCAGACAGAATGCAGAGGGAATCACTGCAAAAAATATGTTCTAGTTCGAAACCACGTTCACACCTGGCTTCCAGGACCAGCAAATGCACTTCTCCAGCTCCAGTACAGAACTCCATCTGATTGGAATGGTGACCAAGAGGACATCTTCCCAGCATGCAGCCGGCTGGCCAGAGCTGACACCAAAGTTCTGGTGTATCTCCAATGTGAAGTCTGCAAAGAATGTGATTTTTGGACCAAGAACAGAATTTAAAGTTATTCCTGCAGTGAAGATGCCCCCTGAAGGGAGTGGGAGCAGGTTCTAGTGGCCTGATCCAAAGTCTCTGAGGCCAATGAAAAGATTCCCATTGACTTCAGTGGACTCTCGTTCAGATCACAGGTGAAGATAACACTGAATCAGCTAAGAAAGGATGTTACACTGGCCAGCAGTGGCCTCTAAATAAAGGGACACCATAAATTTGAAATCTTTTCAATTGCAAGAACTTAGTTAAAAAGTAGTGTCAAGTACTGTACGTAATATTTCATCATGGTTTCATCATCATTGTCCTGTGCTTCAACGTTATTTTTCTTGCCTCTGTTATAAAGTGAAAGATGCCCACACACAGAGCAAGGGAAACAGACTGACTATATAAGGGAAAACACTGAAACTGATTATACGCAGTATGCTGTGGAATGCCAAAGTAAACAAACCAAATTAAAAAGAATGTGGTGTATTGAAACTGTAGGCTGTCACTTTAAATGCTTAGAGGAGTTTCCTGGTCCTGCTTGCAGACTAGGGAGCTCTGCCGGGAAGCATGGTGCGATCTTGGTCTGCCAGCAGTCAGTCTGCACACAGCCAGTCTAGAGTAAGGTGGTGGAGTGAGATGTGCCTCTCTGTTTTAGGAAGCAGTCTGCTTTCTTTCTTTCTCTCTCTGTTTTGGGGTTCTTGTGTGTTATTCTTCTGAACTGCAGAAATAAAGTAGAGTTATGTTGCAACCTTCCAGCAAGAGTATTTTGTTTTATTTAACTTCTCTGTATGCTGTGAAACATAACACAGAGACTCTTTTTTTCCCCCCTTAATTTTTTTCATTTATAGTAATTCTTCTGTGTTACATGCAAACAATAGTTCATTTAAAAAAAGCAAGTCAGATAGATTGGGGCCTTTTCTGCTGACAACATCCCTTTAAGGTTTGTGTCCTGCAAAGATGCCCTGTGATGTGCGCATTGCAAGCAACTCCAGTATGCTTCCCTGGGTAGCTATTGCTGTCAGAAGGTGGTGAGCAGCTGGGGAGAGATGCTGAGTACGTTCAGCTCCCAAGGAAGCCAGTTGGGCCAGATCCTCACGGCTGTACCCTGGCACAGCTCTGCTGAAGCCAGCAGAGCTACACTGACTGATGGGAAGTAAGGACCTGGTGCAGCTGATGTCAGTAGCAGTAGGGAGCTTTCAGCACACTGCAGGATCAAGCCCATAAGAGCCATTGTCACTATGTGGCAGGGATGGTCCCTAGATATTTTTAAAACATAGAATTTCTTTTTTTTCCCTCTCTCTCTCTGTCCCTCCCAAGTCTCTTGGAGTATGTCTACACAGCAAAGACAACCTGGGGCTCAGGCTGTGGGAGCTGTTTCATTGCTGTGTAGACTCTTGGGCTCAGGGACCCTGTGGGGTGGGATGGACTCAGAGCCTGGGATGCAACTCAGAGCCTGGAAGTCTACACAGCAATGAAAGCCCCACAGCCGAGCCCTGTGAGCCCCAGTCAGCTGGTACAGGCCAGCCAACAGTGCAGACATACCGTGGGTCAATGGAGTGGAATAATGGCAAGTACAATATGATACTACAAAGTAAGCGTAGTCCAGGGCAGTGACCTTGCTCACTCATTGTTTTAACTCAATGATTTTGAGAACCCATATTTCTGATCTGAACAACTCACATGTGGACACATGGAGGGGATCTTACTACACTTGCAAAACACCCGTACAAGCTGTAGTGGTTTGGACCACTGCTGCCAAATAACGTGGGACCGTTTTGTAAGGGGTCTGGCATTAGTAGCTGTCATGAAGCATTAACACTCCCCATTTTATAAGTAACGTTCTGTAGGCAACATTTAAGATGCTTTTTCCTTGATCTGAACACAGTTTTGTAGAGCTGTCTGGTCCCATCTGAGCCCTTTCTCTCCCTCCCTCTCTTCTACAGGGCTCACTTTGAGTGGGTTTTGAAGGGGACTTTCTCTGAAAAGGCTAAGCGTGCTGGAAATAAAAACACTGAGAGGAAATTCCTTTTCCTTCACACAGTCTACACGAGCTGGAGCAGCAAGTTACAGTGCACAATCTGAGACCTGCTGCCGTGCTGTGCGCTTTGTAATGAGAGCTGTATAGAGCACTATATCATGGCAAATAACTTTGTTTAGGTCATTTGACGGATAGTAATTACAGTCTGCGATGCTCTAGATGAGCAAAGTATCCTCCAGGAATGGGAAGGGTTTGTAGAGAAGATACTCCATAGATTCATGATGAGTAAACCAAGAATTATGATAACCTGGTGGAGAAAGTGGTTGGGTCAATTATTACATTGGGTTAAATCCAACCCTCGTGTAAAACTATTGAAGCAAATGGACTTACGCTAGGGAGGGATGAATGAGACCCAAAATTCTGCTAGTTCTTAAGTGTTAACCTAATTGCTCACAACAGAGCAGTAAAGTCAATTTATAGTAACGTGCCTATGATCTACAGAAGGTTAACATTTGTGCAGAACTTTGAAGAGGAAAAGAACAGTGCAGTGTAAATGCTACATAGTCTAATGGCACTAAAATAATTTAAAAAAAAAATGGTCTAAATGAACATTTACATGGGGCTGAGCTTCTTGATTCCAGGGGGACTATGATGTGTAGATTTGCAAATATGGTTTGTTTGTCAGTCTCAATATCTGCCATTTACAAATTGATATGGATATGTAAATCCCTTCCCTCTCCCCCGCCCCCGTGGATAATGTATATTTACATAACTTCAATTTGTTTTTTATTTGAAAAAAATCTGTTTTAAAAAAACAGCGGTTCTGAGATCTACAGCAGCTGTCTGTGAGACTAAGATTGGGAGCAGGCCTCTGTATAGCTATTCTGTTGTAGGTCCATCCCTGTCTGTTCCCTAGTGCTGTTTTTGGACAGTTGTCCTGCCCATAGTATAAAAAACATCTTGGAACACAGATGCCCGCTAACTGGGCTTGGCAATTGAGCTGACGCATAGCCCCGTACACACTGTGCTATTAAAGAGATTAAGGACTGTGGACAGGACCTTGATAGTCAGAGGTGAAAGTAAGCCTGTATGGGCTGGTACGGTGTACCGGTAAGAAAGTGGCCGCTGGTATGGGCCGGCACACAGACAACATTAAAGGGCTGCCACGGCAGCGCTTTAAGGACCGTACCGGCAAGGCTGCTGACATGGTGTGGGGAAGGGGCAGCTTCCCTGGGGCTCTGCGATTTAAAAGGGCGTGGGGTTCCCGGCAGCGGCCAGAGCCCTGGTCCCTTTAAATCGCTGCTGGAGCTCTGGGCGACACAGGCTGGGCAGCACAGATGGGCTGGTGGGGGGAGTCTGGCCCTGGCCCCGCCCCTTCCAGGGGCCCAGAGCCACCCGTCCCACCCCCCACCTTGCCCAGGAGCCCGGCCACCCTGCATACTGGTAAGTCCTTTAAGTTACTTTCACCCCTGTTGATGGTATCCATTAGTGGTTGACAGAATGAACAGAGTGAAACAGACCTTTGTCATTATCTGCATGGTAGAACACTGGAAGTTCAAATGCTCAGGTTTCTGTAAAACAATGGGACTCCTGCTGAACACACAGGCTTGCAAGTTACTTTGTGAGATGCTGGTAGTTGAACTTCGAATGATGGCCGGACTCATCCTGCTCTTTGCCCAGTCTTGTCTCCCACACTGTGTCCTTTGGAGAAATATCATTTGATTTGAGATGAGCAACACCTTTATGTCCTCTCCTGTTGCTCAAATTCAAAGCTATACAGCCAATTACAGCTTTTTTTTTTTTTTTTTTAGCACTGAAACTCACACTCTGACCACTGACTTGTGTTCTCTCATCGGATAAGTTGCAGTAAAGGAAGCAAAGGTTGTCATCATCATCAGTAGTAGAAGAAGCAGCAGCCTCTGATCAAGCGGTTATATGAACACATCTGGATTTCCCCTAAAATCCCTTAGGGGAGGTGCATAATTCATGGCTTAGAATCATAGAATCGCAGGGTTGGAAGGGACCTCAGGAGGTCATCTAGTCCAACCCCCTGCTAAAAGCAGGACCAATCCCCAATTTTTGCCCCAGATCCCTAAATGGCCCCCTCAAGGATTGAACTCACAATCCTGGGTTTAGCAGGCCAATGCTCAAACCACTGAGCTATCCCTCTCCCCTGGCTACCAAGGTTCTGTGTATATGGCAAAGTATGGCCTGTCACTTATGACAGATTAATGATTTCTTGAATGAACAAACATTGAACAAAATGCATTGGAGACAGACAGTAGGGATGTTGGATTTGCCATACCAGAGCAGGTTGTTGGTCTGTATGATCCAATATGCTGCCTGCAGAGGTTAATAACTGATGCTTTATACTGTATCAATATCGGCAGAGATTCTTTGATTGCTTTTTGGTAATTTTTGTTGGTGGGGAAGCCCTTTTGAAACTCATTCCATCCCACTGGTGAAGAATCCAAAAACTATGGTATTGATGGTTGAGACACAACTACCTGCGCATCAGGTGCATGTGAAAAGTGACCTGCCCATAATTTCTTCGAACAAGTGTTCCTATTACTCAAAAAGACAGCTAGTGGAGACTCTGGACTTCTGAGGCCAAATTCTTTGCTGGTGTAACTCCATGCTGCAGTGTCCAGCTGTTTAACTCCACCCAGGATCTTCTCAGTCCTTGTGAAAATCTGGAGGTTTCCTCAAAGGATGGGCCCACAGGTTAGCTAAGATGGGATGCGCGGATTCCATGCCTGCCCTCACTTTGTGCCAGGGTGCTGATTTTATGTGGGTTTCCTTAAGTTTCATAAAGAAGTTTCTCTATGAATCATGAGTGAAATGAATAGCGTGTATCAGCATATTTCACCCTTCTTCTGGGAGGAGACTGCCTAGAGCAAGCCTGGCTGTCAGGGTGAAGATCAGCCCATCATTTTCAGTTACTTTTCTTTGCTCTCAGATATGTCTACCACTGCAATTAAACACCTGCAGCTGGCCCATGCCAGCTGACTCAGTCTTATGGGGCTTGGGCTAAGGAGCTGTTTACTGAGGTGTAGACATTTGGACTTGGGCTGCAGCCTGAGCTCTGGGACCTTCCCAACTCACGGGGTCCTAGAGCCAGGGCTCCAGCCTGAGCCCGAATGTCTACGCTGCAGTTAAACAGCCCATTAACCTGAGCCCCACAATCCTGAGTCAACTGGCATGGACCAGCCCTGGGTGTTTAATTGCCGTGTAGACATACCCAGGACTCTGAAAGAAAAATCTCTCCCGGGGCAGTTAATGTTGTTTTCTGTCTTTGCTTTAAGCACATTTCACCCTCATTCCTGCGGAATGGGAGGAGGCGAGAAGAGCAGCTTGTGCCAGCAGAACTTGTCATTTTTCCAGAGAAACTCCTTTTCATCACTCCACTGCAAGTGAGCAGCATAAAAGTGATTTCATCCTGGGTATTTCTCTGGCACTTATGCAACAAAAGGCTGGGTAAGGCATCGTTATCAGTTCACTTCGTAGTCATTGGTCCCTGTGATTCAGACCCAACCAAGATCATGACCTCATTGTGCTAAACCCTGTATACACTTAGGGTATGTCTACACTACAAAATTAGGTCAAATTTATAGAAGTCGGTTTTGTAGAAAGCGTTTTTATACAGTTGATTGTGTGTGTCCCCACACAAATACTCTCAGTGCATGTAGTAGGCAGAGTGTGTCCACAGTACTGAGGCAACCGTCGACTTCCGGAGCGTTGCACTGTGGGTAGCTATCCCACAGTTCCCGCAGTCTCCGCCGCCCATTTGAATTCTGGGTAGAAATCCCAATGCCTGATGGGGCTAAAATATTGTCGCGGGTGGTTCTGGGTACATATCGTCAGGCCCCCCTTCCCTCCCTCCCTCCGTGAAAGCAAGGGCAGACAATCGTTTTGCGTCTCTTTTCTTGAGTTACCTGTGCAGACGCCATACCACGGGAAGCACTGAGCCCGCTCAGCTAACCGTCACCGTACGTCTCCTGGGTGCTGGCAGACGTGGTACTGCATTGCTACACAGCAGCAGTTAATTGCCTTTTGGCAGCAGACAGTGCAGTATGACTGGTAGCCGTGATCGACGTAGTCCTGGGTGCTCTTTTAACCGGGCACCTGGGCAAACATGGGAGTGACTCAGCCAGATCATTTCCCTTGTTTCATCTCGTGACGATTCGGTCCTACCGGCAGTGCACTGTCTTTTAACCTCCAGCCAGCAGAAGATGATGGCTAGTTGTCATACTGCACCGTCTTCTGCCGAGCACCCAGGAGATGATGACGGCTAGCGGTTGTACTGCACAGTCTGCTGCCAGCAAAATGTATAAAGATAGATGAAGTGTCTCAAAATAAGAAATAGACCAGATTTGTTTTGTATTCATTTTCTCCTCCCTCCTTCCTTCCCTCTGTGAAATCAACGGCCTGCTAAACCCAGTTTTGAGTTCTATCCTTGAGGTTTTGAGTTCTATCCGTGACGGGGTCATTCAGTTTCTCGCAAAGCCACCCCCTTTGTTGATTTTAATTCCCTGTAAGCCAACCCTGTAAACCATGTCGTCAGTCGCCCCTCCCTCCATCAGGGCAATGGCAGACAATTGTTCCGCGCCTTTTTTCTGTGCAGACGCCACACCACGGCAAGCATGGAGCCCGCTCAGATCACTTTGGCAATTAGGAGCACATTAAACACCACGCACATTATCCAGCAGTATATGCAGCACCAGACCCTGGCAAAATGATACCGGGCGAGTAGGCGACATCAGCGCAGTGACATGAGTGATGAGGACATGGACACAGACTTCTCTCAAAGCACGGGCCCTGGCAATGTGGGCATCATGGTGCTAATGGGGCAGGTTCATGCGGTGGAAGGCTGATTCTGAGCTCAGGAAACAAGCACAGACTGGTGGGACCGCATAGTGTTGTAGGTCTGGGACGATTCCCAGTGGTTGCGAAACTTTCGCATGCGTAAGGACACTTTCATGGAACTTTGTGACTTGCTTTCCCCTGCCCTGAAGCGCAAGAATACCAAGATGAGAGCAGCCCTCACAGTTGAGAAGCGAGTGGCAATAGCCCTCTGGAAGCTTGCAACGCGAGACAACTACCGATCAGTCGGGAATCAATTTGGAGTGGGCAAATCTACTGTGGGGGCTGCTGTGATGCAAGTAGCCAATGCAATCAAAGATCTGCTGATATCAAGGGTAGTGACCCTGGGAAATGTGCAGGTCATAGTGGATGGCTTTTCTGCAATGGGATTCCCTAACCGTGGTGGGGCCATAGACAGAACCCATATCCCTATCTTGGCACCGGCGCACCAAGCCGCCGAGTACATAAACCGCAAGGGGTACTTTTCAATTGTGCTGCAAGCACTGGTGGATCACAAGGAACGTTTCATCAACATCAACGTGGGATGGCCGGGAAAGATACATGACGCTCGCATCTTCAGGAACTCTGGTCTGTTTCAAAAGCTGCAAGAAGGGACTTTATTCCCAGACCAGAAAATAACTATTGGGGATGTTGAAATGCCTATAGTTATCCTTGGGGACCCAGCCTACCCTTAATGCCATGGCTCATGAAGCCATACACAGGCAGCCTGGACAGTAGTCAGGAGCTGTTCAACTACAGGCTGAGCAAGTGCAGAATGGTGGTAGAATGTGCATTTGAACGTTTAAAAGCATGCTGGCGCAGTTTACTGACTCGGTTAGACCTCAGCGAAACCAATATTCCCACTGTTATTACTGCTTGCTGTGCGCTCCACAATATCTGTGAGAGTAAGGGGGAGATGTTTATGGTGGGGTGGGAGGTTGAGGCAAATCGCCTGGCTGCTGGTTTCGCACAGCCAGACACCAGGGCGGTTAGAAGAGCAGAGGAGGGCGCGGTGCGCATCAGAGAAGCTTTGAAAACCAGTGTCATAACTGGCCAGGCTACGGTGTGAAAGTTCTGTTTTTCTCCTTGATGAAACCCCCCGCCCCTTGGTTCACTCTACTTCCCTGTAAGCTAACCACCCTCCCCTCCTCCCTTCGATCACCATTTGCAGAGGCAATAAAGTCATTGTTGCTTCACATTCATGCATTCTTTATTCATTCGTCACACAAATAGGGGGATAACTACCAAGGTAGCCCAGGAGGGGTGATGGAGGAGAGAAGCACCAGGAGGGGTGGTGGAGGAGGGAAGGACAAGGCCAAACAGCACTTTAAAAGTTTAAAACTTTAAAACTTATTGAATGCCAGCCTTCTGTTGCTTGGGCAATCCTCTGGGGTGGAGTGGCCGGAGGCCCCCCCACCGCGTTCTTGGGTGTCTGGGTGAGGAGGCTATGGAACTTGGGGAGGAGGGAGGTTGGTTAAACAGGGGCTGTAGCAGCAGTCTGTGCTCCTGCTGCCTTTCCTGCAGCTCAACCATACGCTGCAGCATATTGGTTTGATCCTCCAGCACCCTCAGCATTGAATCCTGCCTCCTCTCATCACGCTGCCGCCACCTTTCAGCTTCAGCCCTCTCTTCAGCCCGCCACTTACTCTCTTCAGCCTGCCACCTCTCCTCCCGGTCATTTTGTGCTTTCCTGCACTCTGACATTGTCTGCCTCCATGCATTCGTCTGTGCTCTGTCAGTGTGGGAGGACAGCATGAGCTCAGAGAACAGTTCATCACGAGTGCGTTTTTTTTGCCTTCTAATCTTCACTTGCCTCTGGGAAGGAGAAGATCCTGTGATCCTTGAAACACATGCAGCTGGTGGAGGAAAAAAAAAAGAGGCAGTGGTATTTAAAAAGACACATTTTCTAGAACAATGGCTACATTCTTTCACGGTAAACCTTGCTGTTAACATTACATACACAGCACGTGTGCTTTCGTTCCAAGGTCGCATTTTGCCTCCCCCCCACCACGTGGCTAGCCCCTCACCCCTCCCCATGGCTAACAGCGGGGAACATTTCTGTTCAGCCACAGGCAAACAGCCCAGCAGGAACGGGCACCTCTGAATGTCCCCTTAAGAAAAGCACCCTATTTCAACCAGGTGACCATGAATGATATCACTCTCCTGAGGATAACACAGAGAGATAAAGAACGGATGTTGTTTGAATGCCAGCAAACATACACTGCAATGCTTTGTTCTACAATGATTCCCGAGTACGTGCTACTGGCCTGGTGTGGTAAAGTGTCCTACCATGGTGGACGGAATAAGGCTGCCCTCCCCAGAAACCTTTTGCAAAGGCTTTGGGAGTACATCCAGGAGAGCTGCAAATACCAGGGCAAATTAATCATTAAACATGCTTGCTTTTAAACCATGTATAGTATTTTAAAAGGTACACTCACCAGAGGTCCCTTCTCCGCCTGGCGGGTCCGAGAGGCAGCCTGGGGTGGGTTCGGGGAGTACTGCCTCCAGGTCCAGGGTGAGAAACAGTTCCTGGCTGTCAGGAAAACCGGTTTCTCTGCTTGCTTGCTGTGAGCTATCTACAATTTCATCATCATCATCTTCCTCGTCCCCAAAACGTGCTTCTGTGTTGCCTCCGTCTCCATTGAAGGAGTCAAACAACACGGCTGGGGTAGTGGTGGCTGAACCCCCTAAAATGGCATGCAGCTCATCATAGAAGCGGCATGTTTGGGGCTCTGACCTGGAGCAGCCGTTTGTCTCTCTGGTTTTCTGGTAGGCTTGCCTCAGCTCCTTAAGTTTCACGCGGCATTGCTTCAGGTCCCTGTTGTGGCCTCTGTCCTTCATGCCCTGGGAGATTTTGACAAATGTTTTGGCATTTCAAAAACTGGAACGGAGTTCTGATAGCACGGATTCCTCTCCCCATACAGCGATCAGATCCCATACCTCCCATTCGGTCCATGCTGGAGCTCTTTTGTGATTCTGGGACTCCATCATGGTCACCTGTGCTGATGAGCTCTGCATGGTCACCTCTGCTGATGAGGTCTGGCCAGCGTGGCAAGCTGCAGGTGACCATGCAAACAGGAAATTGAAATTCAAAAGTTTGCGGGCCTTTTCCTGTCTACCTGGCCACTGCATCTGAGTTGAGAGTGCTGTCCAGAGCGGTCACAACAGAGCACTCTGGCATAGCTCCCGGAGGCCAATACCGTCTAATTGCGTCCACAGTACCCCAAATTCGACCCGGCAAGGCCGATTTAAGCGCTAATCCACTTGTCAGGGGTGGAGTAAGGAAATCGATTTTAAGAGCCCTTTAAGTCGAAAAAAAGGGCTTCATCGTGTGGACGGGTGCAGGTTTACATCGATTTAACGCTGCTAAATTCGACCTAAACTCCTAGTGTAGACCAGGGCTTAGAGCCCACATGAGCTTGCCAGCAAAATAGAAAAGACAAAGGTCACAAAAGGGATCTAACATACAAGCAGAGTGAACAGTGTGATGATCGCAAATATCAGGCTCGCTCCACTATCTTTTGTTCTTGTTGGCTTGTTTCTTTTCTGTTTTTTTGGGTGAAGTCCTGTCAGGGAGGAATTAGCAAAGCTGACTAAGGAAAAGAGCGAGACGTTGAAGGGAAGAAAGGAATGAAAAAGGGAGAAGGAACTGGAGGGTGGAAGGCAGGTGTGCAGTCAGGCTGAGGTGAAGGGACTGTGAAGAAGGGGGTGGGAGAGAGGTGGAGCAAACAGCCAGTCAGCAGAGAAGGGAGGCATCTATTTTGTGTATATGCCCATATTTTCACTGCCCAATCCCGTGTTTGTGTGCACAGGCTGAGTACGCACATGGATGGGCTTTCTCAGCAAAGAGGCACAGAAAACATCAGCCTTCTAAGTACATAATGGTGAAGCCATGAAGTTGGGACTCAATCATTTTGGCGGAAATCACAACTTGCTCAGCTCTGTAACCTGAAAGCTTGTTAAGAGGTGCTTCACCTCCCCACACTTGGAATAAAGCACGAAGAATCATTTCTAAAATGAAATTGTTTTTATTCTGTTTTTATCTGAACTCACCTCAAATGATAGGATTTATAGCTATGGTGTATTCCTCTGGCATGAATATACAAACGCCATGAACCTGTCCTGGAATGTAACTAAAAATGAGCCCTAAAGCAAAATCCTTGGAATTTAGGAAAAGTTTGAATCCAGATCCTGATCCAAACTTTGCAGTTTGGATTCCTCTCTGTCATGTCCTGTGGGACTTTGTCTTGTATTGTGGGTCTGTCTCTTGGAGACAGGATCCCAGGTAGATATTAGGGCGCTATGGGAGCCTTATTCCTCAGCTTCTTTGCTTGCTTGAATGTAACCATTATGGTGACATGAATGGTCAGATCCTTAACTGGTATAAATGGCAAAGCTATACAAATTAAAGCTGGTCAGAAATTTTCCACCAGACTGTTTTTCTGGTCAAAAATGGTGAGTCGTCAAACTCGAAATGTTTTGTGGAAACACCAATTTTGATGAAATTCCACTGTGGAAAAAAATCAGACCAAAACGTTCCCGTCAAATCAAAACATTCCATTTTGACCTTTTTCCAAATGGAATGTTTTGTTTGTTCCGAAGCAACTTTTTGTTTTAATTTTTTTAATTTTGATAAAATATTTATACTATATAAGTCAAAATTGGAATGAAATGTTTTGACTTTTCAGAACAAAACTTTTCAATTGATCCAAAATATTTTTTTCAGAATGTTGTTAGATGGGAAATTTCAAAACTTTTAGATTTTGTTCAATTTTGGAGTGGGGAAAAAGTTCAAAATGGTGGTATTTTCCACAAAACAGAAAATCCAGTTCCTGCTCAGCTTCAATGCCGACTTACACAAGCTGGGGATCTTGCCTGCAATATGAATGTGATTTAACATAGCTTATCACAGTTGAATAGCTTTTTCAAGGGCTTGCAGTTACAATGAATTTGTCCTGTACAGTTCATTTCATCAGGGTAGCTATGACATGGTGCTTATGGGAACCTGCCCCTGCACTTTGAAATTATTTGTAATGGTAAAAAGTACCCTATTACTTCTATAGCACTTTAGAAACAACTAATTAGCATTTTTAGACTATTAATTTTATAGCCCCGCACAACACCCCTGTGAAGGGAGTTAATATCCCCATTTTGCGGGTGGATAAACTGAGGCAGAATGAGTCAAAGGCAGCACTTTGATTGTAATCCAGGAGGTTCTGGTGCCTCCCTATCCTCACTCTGTTCTTCCCATCGCTTTCTTCTGCGAAATTAATGATTAATATCCAGACAATTGATGCACTTAAAAATCAAACCATAGGGAATCTGATCAAACGGAGACTCTGCTTTCCCTTTGCATTGGTAAGGAGATGTTGAATGAGACTTCTGTATACAGTGCCTTTATTTAAAATAAATCTCTGTAATCCACTTTGCAGAATTCTATTTTACAGATTATGTATTTACTTTTGTTATGATGCCTCTGGTTTGGACCAGGACCCGATTGTGTTAGGTGCTGTACAAAAACAGAACCAAAAACTGGTCGCTGCCCCAAAGAGCTTACAATCTAAGTAACTAAGGCATAAAGACATTTAAGTTGGTTTCCGTGGTGAAAGCAATAACACCTAAGAACATAAGGTATCATTCTGGAGAAGGAGCAAAAGGCAGTGAAAACATTGATTCAATATAGAGCACTACAAAATTATCAGATTACATCAGCTGGTGGGAAGGTCCACCAATGTAAAGAAGATCAGCATTTGCACTCTGATTCAACACGTTGCTATTTAAACAGCTTGTCTTGCAGCTCCAAGTTAAAATATGCCCCTTTTGTTTTCCCCATTGTACATTTACACCTTTAGTCTGAAGAATCATAAGCCATTATAGGATCTGATATGGCAAGTCCCGTGAGTAACTGGAAAACTAGTCGGGCTTCAGGATTCAGGATGCTGCAAACAGAGTTATTTACAGGCTCTGAGTCTCCACTGCCTGGTGCAGTTACTCCTATGCAAAGTGGGTGGTAATGCTTTCCACGCCCTTTGCATGGGAGTGGAGCTTAGGGGCCAGATAGGGGAGGATCAATCCCACCCATAGGCTGTACAATTCTCACCAAACCCTTTTGATTAACAAGGCTTTACATAGGGTGAAGGGAGGGAAATGCACATGCCATTTTTTAAATCATGACAGGTGCAGTTGTGTGAGCAGCTTGGGCTTAAAACACAGGGAAAATCAGCACCCTCTCACTGCATTATTTCACAGGTATCTCTAGAAAATGCAATAATATCCAAAGGCAGATCTCTCCAATCTTTGCATGGCAGTGTATCCACAGCAACGCAAACCTTTGGATTTAAAGCCCCAGAAATTCTGCCTTTAAAGTCACAAAGTGTCCATAGTCGCTGCAACAAGGTGTGTGTGTGTGTGTGTGTGTGTGTGTGTGTGTGTGTGTGTTTTGACGTTACGTCATGAAGTGTCATGTTGTGGGGCTGGCTATGGGAGTCCATCGGAATTTGTTTCTGGTAGATTTTGTCATTCCTTCTCCAGCAAATGAACTGATTTGGGGGAGGAGGGGAACTACAGTAAACACCTGAATAAAAACAACTGCAGATGAAAATGAACGTAACTGGAAAGGGAGGGCCTGATTCTGTTCCCATAGAAGGCAGTGGCAAAACTCCCATTGATTACATTGGGGCAGTTGGAACCGAACACTTTAGACACTGATTTATCCTTTGGGGAACAGGGGGAGGGGAAGGGTTCTGTTTATTTTAAACGGTGACGTTATTGGGGAACAAAGAGAACAAACTCCACCTCTGCGAACTATGCAAAATGAGAGGGAGATATTCTCATGTCATCCAAAGATGTCCATCTAGCTACTTTGGCTGAGATCAGAGCAGAATTGGATTCACTGCAATGATGTGCTCCCCTTGTTATGTGGGAATTTCCCCATGCCAGATGTATGCACAGTGCAAACTCCTATGACAACTTCACAGCCACAATGGCTCTCATTTAGTTAGGGAAATTCACATGGAGGCTTATTAGATTGCAAACTCCTTGGGGCAGGGACCATCTTTTTGTTCTGTGTTTATACATCTCCTAGCACAGTGGGGCCTGGTCCATGTCTGAACCTCTTACGCTCTACTGCAATACAAATAATATTAAATATTTAATGCACACTTTGTATAGATCTAATGTTCAGGTGGGGCAAGTTCTGCATTTATCTTTCAGGAGTGCAGCTTCTGAGCCTTTCCAGCTGCTCCAAGGGTCAAGCTTCTTGAATGAATGTCATTTTATGTTAGTGGCATGAAGTTTGTCCAAAGCTAAGCGCTCAGGATGTTTCTCAAGGCCAAAGTGGCACGGCATCTTTCCTAAAAATATACTGAAAGAAACCAGTGCCATTAAAGAAAATGTTTTTCAGGAAAGATCTACTAAAGACACCAGAAGGGCAGTGAAATACTGGAAATGATGGCCTCGCTGAACAAGCTGCATAGCAGTGCGAGGCACCCTCCAGAGTGTTCAGTTTATGCTGCACTGTTCCAGGGTTCTATTTTAATACTACTCCAGCCAGCGCTGTACTCCTGACATAGCCTCCTCTGAGGTCGGAGCTCAGTTTATTTCCATCCGAGGTTATTGCCCGAAAATATTCCCAGTTTCATAGTCACCACTTCCAATTCCAGCTCTTTTACATACAAGCTAATTTGACTGGCAAAACAGAACATAGAAAAGCTGCACTGAACTATATACCCTAATTTAGGAAGTCACTAAGGAAGGTGGGGCTGGTTAGAGACAATCCCAGGGTATTTTAGGAGGTCTTTTTTGTGACTCTCAGCTGCAAGGTAGTGTCCTCCTTTCAGCCTTGCCCACTTTTGTCCCCAAATCTATGTCTCTAGCCTGTAATCTCCAAAAAAAATTCCCAAACACCCATCCTCCTATATCACGGTGTAACCTGTACACACTTTCTCTCCTTTCATAGAATCGTAGAATCACAGAATATCAGGGTTGGAAGGGACCCCTGAAGGTCATCTAGTCCAACCCCCTGCTCGAAGCAGGACCAATTCCCAGTTAAATCATCCCAGCCAGGGCTTTGTCAAGCCTGACCTTAAAAACCTCTAAGGAAGGAGATTCTACCACCTCCCTAGGTAACGCATTCCAGTGTTTCACCACCCTCTTAGTGAAAAAGTTTTTCCTAATATCCAATCTAAACCTCCCCCACTGCAACTTGAGACCATTACTCCTCGTTCTGTCATCTGCTACCATTGAGAACAGTCTAGAGCCATCCTCTTTGGAACCCCCTTTCAGGTAGTTGAAAGCAGCTATCAAATCCCCCCTCATTCTTCTCTTCTGCAGGCTAAACAATCCCAGCTCCCTCAGCCTCTCCTCATAAGTCATGTGTTCTAGACCCCTAATCATTTTTGTTGCCCTTCGCTGGACTCTCTCCAATTTATCCACATCCTTCTTGTAGTGTGGGGCCCAAAACTGCACACAGTACTCCAGATGAGGCCTCACCAATGTCGAATAGAGGGGAACGATCACGTCCCTCGATCTGCTCGCTATGCCCCTACTTATACATCCCAAAATGCCATTGGCCTTCTTGGCAACAAGGGCACACTGCTGACTCATATCCAGCTTCTCGTCCACTGTCACCCCTAGGTCCTTTTCCGCAGAACTGCTGCCTAGCCATTCGGTCCCTAGTCTGTAGCGGTGCATTGGATTCTTCCATCCTAAGTGCAGGACCCTGCACTTATCCTTATTGAATCTCATCAGATTTCTTTTGGCCCAACCCTCCAATTTGTCTAGGTCCTTCTGTATCCTATCCCTCCCCTCCAGCATATCTACCACTCCTCCCAGTTTAGTATCATCCGCAAATTTGCTGAGAGTGCAATCCACACCATCCTCCAGATCATTTATGAAGATATTGAACAAAACCGGCCCCAGGACCGACCCCTGGGGCACTCCACTTGATACCGGCTGCCATTGACATGGAGCCATTGATCACTACCTGTTGAGCCCGACAATCTAGCCAGCTTTCTACCCACCTTATAGTGCATTCATCCAGCCCATGTGTAGATGAATTTACCCAACTGAATAAACTATTATGGGCTGAAGAAAATCTTCATTAATATAGTTCATTTTCCCTGCTACATAGGAAATTTTAATGCCTTTTAAATTAAATTAAATTAAAAATTGTAGCTTTTTAAACAAAGTTGATTTCCTTCCACTGCTACGCGCTAAGCCTAATCCCGCTCTAGGTTTATATCGATGCTGCGTTACACTTAGCAAAAATGTTTTCCCCGCTTCCAGTCCTACTTGTGATCTAAGCCAGAGGGCAGCCAGCATGTTCTCTAGGTGGCTTCCATGAAGATTTTGCAGGGCGCATTGTGGGAGTGCTTCATTACCATGCAAGTGGGAATAGCCCCTCTTGTGGGGAACATCGGAGAACACAATGTCTTCGTCACCAATATCTATTTAGTAGATACAGTTCACATCGGGCAGGTGAGATGCTATCTGCTCTGAGCAGCAACTGCATGTAAGACCATGTAAATGAACCCAGTGCTTAAAGGACATGTACTCTCCAGCTGAGTAAAACCCACCACATGGATCAACTGATTCCACCTAACTACTGAACATCCATCTTGACACCATTCAAATTCTTACCTTTACTACTGGGCACCAGCAAGCATAGAGGCTGATATCAGTAATGGGTTAACCGCAATATTCCCTTCTGCAGCTACACCACAAGCACCGCCAGTATGATGGGGAAAGACTTTTGTGACATTTTTGATACCTAGCTGAGGGAAAGGCGCTTTTCTCCCCTGCCCACAGTTGTCTGCCACTTTGAGTTGCATCAAAGTTAATGTATGAGTTGGTGATAGTGACAGATAATGAAATAATCTTTCTTCACCACTTCATTCCCTGTGCTTCCAGAGGCCATCAATCTTGCACAAATATGCTAGTTTTCAGTAACCCCTAATTTTTATGGCCTCGCTTTTATTTCTCTATTTTCCTCTGTATCTCCATTAGTGGTGAGTTACATGACACACTTTTGACTATTGGGGTATACTTCCCCATGTTTCTTTACACTCTATTTCATGCCCAATAAGGGCCTGAGTCAAAACCCACTGAAGTCAATAGGAATCTTTCCATTGACCACGGTGGGCTTTGGATCAGGCCCCCAGTGTTTAGATCTTGGTCTTAACTTCCTATCCTGGTGTTTCTTTAAGGGCTTCATGCTGCAGTAGTTTTTTTTTTCAAGCAAAACTTCCCATTTGAGTCCATAAGAATCTTGTCTGAGTAAGCAAGGAATGAAGCATCAAGCCTTAGCAAGAGCGTAAGTTCTCTAAATGTTCTGATATTTGTTCAGCATTAGTCACGCTGCACATCAAGGCCAGCTGACAGGGGATAGAAGCATTATTTACTGGTTGTGTCTGTGTGTGCATCCTTGCCAGCTGTCTTCTGACTTCTCCAATCTCTTTTCTCACTTCAGACTAAGGGTGTTATTCCTCAAACATGTCACTGACCCCAGAGACTGATCTGACCCAGCTTCTTCCTCAGCTAGAGCTTGAATTAGCATTGTCCCAAACTCAGCTGCACGCAAGAGTTCCACACACCATGTTGTAAGCAGTATCGGATTTCAGGGTCTCTAACTCAGGCCACGTGTGCTGCCCTATCTGCCCCTTCTCTCCGCTTGCCGGAGAAGGAGTGTTTTCTAATGCAGCGTAGTGCTTACTGCAATCCAGCATGTGGAAAAACAAAACCAAGTAAAAAGTTAAGCTTCTTTTTTGCAGCTAAATGTCTATTTGCTTTTCTACTTCGAGTGGTCTAGCCTGTCCGGCTATATCTACACTCAGGACGCTTCTAAAAACGTCTCATCTTCACTGATACCAGCTTGACTCCACTGGTATTAGCAATATTGGGAGCCAGAGCACAGACAGGCCACTCGTGCTTTTTTCTTTTAAGTACCAAGTCCTCTATCGCTGCTCAGAGCAGGGCTAACTGGCATAGTACTTAAAGTATCAGTGACAGAAAGTGGCCCACCTAAACCAGGGTTTCTCAATGTTTCTAACACTGGTAAAAATAAGCCACTGGTTCCAATGGTGGAAATTTTTTAAAATGTCTCCAATGCAGACCAGGCCTATGGCTCCCAGTTGACTCTCGTTGAAAGTGATGGAAGGAATCCCATTTGAGTCAATGAGTGTTCTGTTGGGTACTGGTCAGGATCACAACAGATCCCATATTTAAACATGGTGACACTAGGAGTATTTCCTCCAGCAATCTGACTCTCAGGAAATGCCCAAACAACCCAGAATACATTTTCTCATTAGCTTTCAAGTAAGTCAAATACATTTCATATATAAAACATTTTTATTAAAACAAATGTACAACACTTTTTATATACACAACTATGTACAGGAAAATGCTCAGTTACAATTAGTGATTTGATGTGTTTCCAGATATTTAAGCATAAATCAAAATGACCTCCCTCCTTTTTGTACTTTGTACTGCTCTGCATAGGCTTATAGCTTTTGGTTCTCTAATGATCTTCTCTACACAATTCATTGGGTATATACTGTACATGGTAGTCTATGTACTCTATTGCAATGAAGAGCATTAAGTTGGCTTGAAAGAGCATGAAAGGCACTGTATAAATAAAGTGTTATGCCCATCAGTGCAAAAATGTATGGGTCCCAAAGTGTGGCTGCTCTTTCATAATTATTAAATGAAAAATTGGTAGACGTCCTGCATAATGACAACAGAACAGAATGTCCTATGAGCAGATCTTCTGAACAACCGTAATACGTAGAAGCAAAGCCTGTAGCTGATTTTCACATTTTCTTGGACTAAACATATTTACAAAAGTGAGGAATTTGATTTGTCGATCAAACGTGTGCTGGAGTGATCAAAGGAAAGAGGGTCAATTAGTGCAATTTTTGTTGAATCCAAAAATCTGTAATGATTGTCATCAAGCTCAAAAGTACTTCACCAGGTATGTAGCAACCAGAGCTAACATGAATAGGCACATTTGCCCTGTGCCCCCTAAGCACTGGCTTGGTAAAGGAGAGTAAATGAAACTGTAGATGATCTCCTCCAAAAGCAGCGCTTTTAAGTTATAATATGAAACACAGAGAGAGAAATGGGGATCCTAGCCCAGCTTCTACTGACCCACAGCACCTTTCACTTGTATCCCAACAAAAAGGTCAGAACCCCATTTGACATTAATGTAGGAACAGCTTCACATCAGAAGCAATTTTAAGTTTTATAGGACAATGGCTTAGTCAACCAACGTCAATGCACACAGTTCTGCTAAGGTTTTTTTAATAATGGAGTTTTGATGGCTCAATCTGTTCAGTCCCAGAAGCTAAACGGAAAGTAGAGGTTCTTTTTTTTCACTCAGTCAGTAACAAACAAATGCCTTCCACTCTGCTCACTTTCATGAGGAACAGGAGAAGTAAAGCAGTTCACAGTCTGAGGAAGCAAAAGAGGATTACAAGCTACATGGAATGGCTTGTATACCAGTGGATCGAACTGTGTCCAGCCAAGAGAATTCTAGACTGCTTTTCAGATCAGTACAAAATCTGAACTCTATTTCCCCTAAAAAAAAAAAAAAAAAGAAAGAAATGAGAAGAAATTTACTATGTGCAGCAGCAGCAGCAAAATATTGAATGTATATTAATAATACTATAGTGAAATTTAAACACTGTTCAAATGATCTCTGACTAAAATTGAATATATCAGCAAGATTTTTATCTTAAAAATGCTTTAAATTTGCTGAAATCCTTATTACAACTTTTTTTTTTTTAAACATTCTCACTGGCCATATGGTTAGGTAACTTTAACACTGGAAACTGACACATATTCAAAGTAATCTGTAAGGCTAAAATGGAAATTGAGTTAAGCACGTATTTCTGTGAATTCCCACTAATTGAGCCAAGCCTGCATATAAACGTAACTTTTAAACACAAATCTATGGTACATTTTCGAGTACAAATTGTCTTTTAAAAAATCCCCAGCAAACTCCTTCAATTTGAAATTAACATGCTGGTCAGAAATCTCAAATAAAACAGAGTAATGCATGAACTGCTCTATTCTTTTTGGTTTTCCACCCAACTTAAGTCATCTTGCCTAAAGAGCTCAATCTGCTTCTCCCTCTGCCTCTGGTTGCATTCTCAGTAACTCTGCTTCAGAAATTAAGGTATTTGTACCTGAGGTTGTGTCTATTTCAGAATCTTGCTCCTTGTAGCTGAAGTTGCTGCAAATGTTTTGTGTGCCGGGCTCATTGGTGAGATACCCTTTCCCACCGACACTGGTTGCATGCCAGTCTTGTTGTTCAAACAGCTGTAAGAGACAAAGGGGAAGGTTTGAAATGTGCAGGCCTTACAATGTTCAAGAAAACAAACCAAACCTGATTGGACAAACAGATCAGCATCAACAATATTTCCTACAAAGGGCTGATGATGCCAGCTGGCATTGCAGTTAAACTTAAGGGCAGATTTCATCATGATGTAGATAACTATGAATACACATCATAAAACGACCTCACAATTTGCTGGGATTGTTAATTTTCACGCAAGAGAGCTAACACTGGACTAGCATAAGTACTGCAAATCAGTACTGAGGACCCCTGTAGGGAAGCTCGCACAAAACCTACCCACACTATGGTTACTGCTAATAGCCCCTCACTTTCATAAATGCTAAACCTTGCTCATACATGTAAAATTCCTATTAATTTAAGTAGGGATCACAGAACACATGCCTAGAGAACACCCCAAGAAAGAAGGTGCTTATAAATAATAGTGATTAATGTGTTACATGCCTAGATGTATAGCTAAATTGATTTAAATGCACCACGTTAGCTGGGGGTATAGAAGAGATTCCTTCTAGAGTGTAAATGTCTTCTCAGTCTCTGATCCATCACTAGGCTTTTCAATGTTTGTCTCTCAAATGGTACATGTGCTCTCAAAGTGACAGAAGAATATAAAGTATTTCCACTTGTGTGTGTACTCCATATTCTGGCTGTACACAGGATTTTTATTTACAAGTACACCTAACTCTGTTTATATGTTTTGTTTTCTCCTCCTCCCTTGATACAAACAGCAACTTATTCAATATTATTCTGAAAAGAAGAAATAATCTTTTTACCTTGTAAAGTTGCTCTCTCATTTCTTCTGCATCATCATCTGTTACTGTTAGGTTTTATGAAGACATGGGGAAAAGACGAAAACATGTTTCCATTAACTCGGTGTCTTCACTGGCAAAAATCACAGAGCAGCTTCCCAGCTTTTCCATTCAGTTATCACCAGAGGCTACTTCACGTTTTCTATTGACATAATAGCACTAAAACATCTTATAAGCCAGGAGATTCAGGGTCACTTCTGCCACCTCTATGGGTAACAGGAAGCCCTACGAATTTCTGCAGGCTATAGACATCACCACTCTAGGAAACTCTGAGCCCCTTGTGTACCCCTCCTCCTGCAGTGATGTGACATGGTTTTGGGGATAGATCACATCAGAGGAGTGGACAGCTGATCCACAACTGGAGGCTTCCATCACTCTCAAACTTCCCCGTCCTCTTATAAACCCAGTTTCTGTTAGAGGTCATGGACTTCAGTGACAGTTGTAGGCTGGCTATGCATCTGCTCTACGCCCTCCCAGCAGGTTGGGGGAAGAAATCTTTCCCCCTGGAGCTCTCCAGTACAAAGCACTGTGAAACAATGAATCATGATCAGAGATCTCTTCCTTACCCCTGATGGTGACACCTTTATACCTGGAAGTGAGTAGTCTGAGACATGTTATATCCCAGCACAGTTCAGACAGCTAATGAAAATATTTTTCATCCAAACCTTCAGTCCCTGTGCCCTCAAAACTGCCAATGACTTCAGCAAGAGTTTTGCACGTATAAGAGATGCAACATAAGGCCCTTCAACTTTAACAAACTAAAGCTTTTTGTTTTTGTAATAAATTTCACTACAGATGAGTAGATCCCATTAACCCTGGAACGCATCCTAGATCTTGCCACTTGTACAAAGGGCCTATTGTTTTTTCTGGCACCCCATGCAGCTTCATGTCTTGCTTCTGCCCCTGAAACCATCAGTGGTAGGATTATTTCTATCTGGTTGACCTGAGGTTTCAACCAATAAAATACCAACCTTCAGAAGATGAAGCCAAAGGTGACACTTGAAGGTGGTAAAGGTCATTGGTGCTGTCAGCCATTGCAATTTCCATTGGATTTCTCCAATCTGTCAGTGCATTCATATCACACGGTGAGAGATCTGTGGAATGCACAGAAAGGAAGAGTTAGAATTTTTAGGAAATGCAAAGGCTTTCTGATTCGGAATAGCCTCCAGTCCCTCATGGCCCATGCTACAGCACATTGCATATATACCATTATATAGCTGCCAAGGAAAAGCCACCGTTACCTCTGATTATGAGGCTGAGATCTCCTATACTGGGGTTTGGTAAGTGCAGCACATTCTGCTAAGTTAGAAGAACTAAAATTGAATCTCACCTAGGGTGATGGAAGCGTTCTCAATCTCCACTTCTTGTTCTGCATAGCTGTGAACTGTATAACCACTGTGGTCATCTGGTAGACTGCTGCTGTTCAGTGCTTCTATTGCCTCATCCATCCTCGGGTCTTCGTATGTCTATAAAGACACGTGCATTGAATGAAAGATCTACTAGACCAAGATGTGATCTATTTGTTCCCGTCTGTCAAAACTTCAAAGCAAACCTCTGACTTCTTTAACTGCCAGAGTCAATACATACCTTTCTCTTACTCCTGTTTTTTGACTCTCTAGATGACTTTGACTTCCTTTCTGTGAAAGCAAAAACACGGTGACCATGAGAAAAAGCCTGCAGCCACTTCAGATGGCTCCAATCATACACGACCGCAATTGCTCTGTGTAGTAATGCTTTGCGCTGCAAGGGCATGATCGTGCTCTGGGAGTTTCACCATTGATTTCCGTGACAGCAGCGACTGCTGTATTCTTCCCACCCCTGAGAGGAGCGCACTTCTGTGCCTGATGAAGTGATCCCATTAGGGGTATTGTGAGAATGAATTAATTTTCAAAAAAGTGCCATGAGATCTTGGGATGAAAGGAGCTCTACATCCAAAGTAATATTTAGCAACAGTAATAAGACTGCCTATTCACAGCAATACTTTACTTCTATCAAGGAATTTATACTGTACCTATTCACAAGCAGAACAGGAAACGTAAACAGACTATAAACTGCAGTAATGGTCCCCTTAAGGCAAAGTATTTTGAGGATAGGCTGTAATACACATACCTTTTTTCTGAAGCTTTGTTAAGGGTGGTAGCATCCTGTAAACCCGGACTGCGCTGCAGCCTTTGTTGACACTTTTGTCCTTCACTTCCTCAATATCAGGCAGTGAATTCATGGCACAGCGGAAATTTGCCTTCCAAGTTTTGGGGTCTGGCGCTTTCTCGCCTATCTTGTATCTCCCTATAAATAAGGGATGGTGCGTAAATATTCAGAATTTTCAGACTACTCTGCAGTGATCGTTCCCAAAAGAATTAGTTTGTGTTCCATTCTTCAGTCATATAAGGCAGTCAATATAGTTACATGGGATGTAGATTAGCGTAGAATTAGGCTCTACCTGTTTATGTGATAGACAGAATTTAAAAACAAGCACGTACCAGTATGAATGGCCCAGCTCCGGAAAAGGCAGGCATCTTTATCTATATCCCAGCCATGTTTAGCTGCATGTTTCCATGGGATTTGGAACATCATCTTATCCTGTAGTTAAACAATGCAGTTTTGAATACAGGGAATATAACATACACCCACTCGTGACTAAATATGGACTTAATCCAAGATAATTCAGCCACGCCAAGGGAACTCTGCATTAAGTCTGCCACCAGATTCCTAAAGTAGGATTCACTTAGTACCATATTATGTGCTACATCCCATATAACGTTCCCCAAGGGTTCTGAGTTTCAAAGAGCTGTATAACAAGATATAATAGATATGAGGGACACTGTCAGCCTCATCTCAGAACTACCTTGGTCTGTTGGTTTGTCTCTGATCCTTATGTTTATCATAAAATTGTGTCTTTCTCTGTTTGCACAGAATCTTTTTAAAAATTAACAATAAGGACCTATGGACACCATAAGAAAAATATTTCCTACAGTGCAACACAATAATTTAGCTCAGATAGCTCCTTTCATATGCGCTTCAAGACACTTTACAGTTCAAAATATTCAACGAGCAAAAAGTCCTGAATCAATGAGGATACACCTAAACAATCTTATTGTGGGTGCGTGTCATATGGCTGTAATTCTCAATGAAGTGGTGGGCATACAGTATTGAAGTCAATGGTTCAGGTGCTCAGTATCTCTCAAGATTTGGTGAGATTAGTCAATCATTCAGTGGTTGAGACTGTAACACTGATTCCTTAACTGAGATAAATGACTTGACAGAGGCAGATCTCAGATGTTCTTGGCTCCCAATGTTATGGCCTGACTGCTCTCATTTTTTTTCCTTCCTAGTACTTCCCCTATAAAAGTCTGGTCTACTCCATTCATCATTGATCAATTACAGCTACTGTTTTCTGAAAACAAAAATGCTGTTTTATATAGTGTGTGTAAACTCTTTCCATTTTCTTTTAATCTATTTATGTGACCTTGATTTTTATATAACATCAGCTAAGAATACCAGGATGAGGATGATTAAAGATACAAAAGTAATGACAAAGAGACCCACCTTGTTGATCCACACCAATCCTGGTATTTGATTGGAATTAATCTGCAACTCCAGCCAAGGCCTCATGCGCATTCTTGTTACTGGCATGTTGTCTGTGAAAGGAAAATAATAAATACAGGTAAGCAAAAGAGTAAATATTCTGGTATGCTGGTCATTTTGTAACGACATCCCTCACTCCTTACTCTTAACACTCCTAGTAATGGGCAGTATGCATTCAACAAAACCAAAACTTGGCCCAGAATCAATAAACAATTTCTCTTCCGACATCTTGGCAGTTTCTGAATGGCAATTTTTGTTCTAATCTGGCTACATGATCCCTTAAGTAGATAAGTAAAATTATTGAATTTGGGAAACTGGATGGCTCCAGAGGTTGGTACTGGGATGCAGAGCACTTCCCATCTAGGGTCCCATTCAGAACTCAGCCCTGCAGCGAGAGAGAAGTATTACTCTAGGTGCTGTTTGGTGGCTTACCTGAAAAGAGTTTGGTCTCAAACCTTCACCCAGTGAGCAAATTGCCACATCTCACAAGCCTCTCACACCTCTGGTTCTCGGCCTCCCAGGCTCGGTGCAGAAGGCAAGGAGTCAGAGATTCATGGACTCTGAACTCTCTCTTTGCAACCACAGTGTTAGTCACTCCAAGCTGTGGCCAAGGCATGCTGGCAGGGCAATGTGAGTTGCTAAGTCCTGTGCTGCACTTGTCCTGTGCCATACCAAAGGATGGATGTCAGTCTCCAGGGCTATCACACCTGCACATCTCCTGAACAAAAAATTCTTAAGTCTTTGTACCTGGGAGAGGGGGCGTGTGCATGTGAAGCGTGAGTGTTAGGCTCCAGAGGAAGTATAGTCTAGCAAAAAAATTCTTTCTGAGGGAGTGTCTTTGTTACTTGTCTTTTCCTTGCCACTTATTTCAGTGCCAAGTTTCCCCTGTTCTTAATGTTTACCTTTTCAAAAAAAACAACAACATTGCAGTAGATTAGTCTATAAACATTACACTCTGCTACAAATTTCTCCTTACACTAAGACCTACTGGCATAAATATTATTTCTTGTCTTGTTTTTTATATGAAAATATCAGCATTTCCAAAACAATAGAATTCAGCATTTTACAAATCCTAGACCTTCCTCGACAGCTTCAGGGGGCTGGCAGTGGGGTTAAGCTTACATAACCCAACTCCCCTTTATAATGGGAGAGGAGATCAAATAAATACTTTCTCCAAGTTAACATGCAGCTTTTCCACTGGGCTCCTCTTTTCCTAGAACACATTCCTGCCTGTATGGCCTCCATGTGGACATTAGCAGTTAGCTTTGGTGCTAGGATAGGCTTAAAGAAGGGCTGCAAAATTGAACTCAAGGAATAATGCTTGGAGCCCTATTGTAAAACACAGTTAATTAGATAATTTCAAGCCAGGAGCGGTTCTTGACTTTGACTAAAAAAGCCTCAGTTGACATTACTTTCAGCTTTATGCAGCTCCTTCATACTTAATGACAAGTATATAAACTGAAACAGGAATGCAATGTTTGTGACTGAAAATAGCATTACTAAACCCTGGCAAGCAATCCTGAACAGCAAATTATATTTATGATGTAATGTGTCTGATAATAGCATCCTGAGGCCCCAATCGCAATCAGATCCTCCGTACACATATACAGAAAGGCATGGGGCCCTGTCACCGTATGCTTACTGTTCCTCATGGATGTATTGACACAATAGATTATGCTAACATGAAGAAATGTTATGCAATATTTTCATTCCTAAGCAGCCAATAACTAAGGTTTCTGACTTCCACTCTCACTACCTACCCCGTTGGGCAAATTATAATACAGAATGTTGTACTTTTCTCCATGACCCTTGTGTTACTCAGATTCAGATGGGTTTATTAAGCATGCTTGCATTCAGCATTTCCTTGCACTGGGAGGTGTAAAGTTAGAGCTTTGCCATTAATTTCACACAGTTTGTGAGTGTTCATTTTACTTATCATTGGTTTTGTGAGACTAAAACAATGCCATCAACTGTGCTAGCTCCAAAATTCTTGCGGTGATTTTTGTTTAAACTTGTATTTATATGCGTATTTAGACAATATATATTTCCAAAATACATTTCAAAATACGCGATCTTATATTTCTCTAGCTAATAATTATTCACCTGAATTTCACACACTTAAATGTTAATTTGCAACATGGCTCATTGAACAAACAATCCTCAAATTCACTAAATCATAAAATACAGCAGTCACCTCTTTTGTGGCCAGTTCTGCAAATGCCTGAAGATTTGACTCTTTATTTGTTGGTCCCACAGATCTTTCCCCATAAACCTTGACTATTTTTAGCTTTTCCCAACCTCATCTGCATTCAAATGCTTTAATTCTCTCTGCTGCCTATGAACGCTGCTCTCCGGTGTTGAAGCCAAAAGCATGATTTTATTTTCAGCCTTTACTTCCTGTGTATCAGAGAGCAGCAACAGCACCCTTTGTTGTCACACAGTTGCTCGTATTTGTCTCAATCTCTTCCCCCACCCTCACCTCAGAAAGCAGTCTGATGCACAAGCACAGAATTAGAGGTGCTTCTTACTTTGTCTTTGCATAACTGTACATACAAGTAAAAGCAACAACAAACCCCTTCCTCCCTAACAAGATAAATTCTGTCGCCAGAAAGTGACTGAACCTCTTACGTGCACAGCCGCTAAAGTTTCCGCAAATTCGCTAAACTCCTCGTTTACCAGTTCAGAAGTTGATTTGCAGGGCTAAAGCCATTTATTGCATCTTACTTGCCATGCAAACTTCCTGCGACTGATCTCTGCTCTCTGTCCCCTGGCTCACACGACTAAATACTCATTGCATCCCTTGTCTTGCCAAGCCTCCGTAGACAAGCTGCTTTCCTGCTATTTCCTTGTTGGCCTCTCTGATTACAGGACCGAATGCAAAGTCCTGCAAAGTCCCGCAACTCTAGTTCCCAAGTTGTCCTGCACCGAGTGCTCTTGGCAGGAGCGGAGAGCAGGAGACTCTTGGCAGGAGACTCGACGGCTGTTAGCTGCACCAGGCGTGGACCCACCTTGTTCTCCGGTCTCCAGTGCACAGCCTTGCAAAGGTGCCCGGTGAGCCGGTAGATCCGCCTCCCGTGAACGACCCGCGACTTCTGCAGGCTGCGAAGCGGAGTGGTCTCAGTATATCCTTACACTACCCGGGATTCCCCACCACCTTGGCCAGAACGTCTCCTGCCGACCAATCAGCATTCGCCCAAGAGCTTGACTGGGCTCCGCCCGCCGCTCATTGGCTGGCTGGCGAGCATCATTTCGGGGAAATCAGGCTGTTGTAGCGCTAGAGCTGAAGGGGAAGTACGGCTCCCCCTCCCCCGCCCGTCTCCCTGCTGCTCCCTGGGTGTGGGAGCGGAGGGATGGGGGTGAGACGTGAGAGGCTCCTTAGGAGCCCTCTGAAGCTGCCTCCCCACCCACCGTGCACCCATCAGTGTCACAGGAGCAGGTGGATTCCCATCCCACCCCCGTCCCTATCCCTGGGGAGGAGACAGGGTCTGGGTCCCACTGTCCCAGTTTCTCTAACTGGTCACATCCATCCCTGTACTTCTGAGGGGCTGGAATCCAAATAGGGATCTGGGTGCTGCGTCCCGCTTTCAGCTCTGGGCCCCTTTTGCGTGGTCTTTGGAGCACGGATCTTGTCTCTTGCGCACCTTTATGCAGTGCAAGGTGTGTTGGCATTACTGGTGAGACCCTGTGCTCTGGGTGCCTTCCATCTGAGGATCTCCAAGCACTACACGGACACTAGTGAACTAAGCCTCATAACCCCCACGTGTGGCAGGTGTTATGTCCATTTTACAGAGAGAGAACTCAAGGCATAAAAGGTTAAATGACTTGTGCGAGCTCCGAGAGGCACAGCTGGAAATCAAGAGAACTTGGTGCCTAGTCCCATGCTCAGCCCACTAGACCAGCTCCCTCTGCATAAAATCTTGCATGCTAATATTACCTTTCATTCTAAAGGCTCCTAAAGCGCTTAACAGACCGGCTAGGATGCTACACACAAGGATTGTTGAATCCACCCCTGAAATGTGGCAGTGGAGGTGTCAGGGGAGAGCAACAGCTTGTCTGAAAGCACATAACACTAACAATTTAGAACAGGAAATGAATGAAAGTACTGCATACAGCTGAAATTGCAAAAAACCCTGTTTAGCCAGGACTTAAGGGTTAACATTCCGAACTCTTGCAAAAAGGGTAGTGGGACTGTAACCAACTGGCAAGGATTGATGCTGTTTTAACGTCTCATTGAAGAGACTGCCCCTTAACACCATTCTAGGGCATCAGTTTAGTACAAACTAGAAAGAAAGACTCACCGATAACACAGTTCATGACTCCTAAGGTGGACCTTGTAACCATGCATATAGTTAGTCAATATTAGAGTTACATAAGAAAGTATGTAGCAGCACCTGAAATAAAAAGCAGCTATGATGACCAGTGGAAACCAATCAAGAAGAAGATATCAGGAAAAATAAATGTGTGGGGAATGTTCCTGATTTCCTTTTTTCTTTTTAAAGTTTTGTACCATGTAGTGATAGCTAAAAGCCTGTTTGCTCAGTTTCTTGAGTCAAGGTAACGTGAAGTTACTGGTGTGTCTTTAAAATGGCATAAGCAGATACAATCAATCCATCTTAGTAAGGGTCTGATCCTGCATTAACTCAAAACTCAAAACCTAGCAGTGCTGAATGTTCAGGGAATGCACATTTGGGTCTAAAAGAAGCAGGTAGGGGCCTCTGTGAATGCAGGCACCAAACAAGTCTCTGTGTACACTATAAAAATAATTAAGTCAGGGGAGCTGCTTATAATATAGACCCCACCTGGTGTCACTGGCAAAAAGTGGTAGTGTAGACAAAACCTGACCGTGCCCTGTGACTATGTTAAAAACCTGGACAATCTTAATTGGGTCCTTTAATTAGGTTATAGTTGAAACATAGATGGGGTCTTACTTTGTTGTCTCTGTTCATAAAACTCTTAGTTGAAATCTGGTCTCAGTCTTTCACTCCCATAGGGTTATAGAACATTGCTTAGTTCTCCCATGAGTCCCAAGACACTCTTTACTTCCACAGCACCCATCTGCCAGGTGATACATACAGTTGCTTGTAGCAAAAATTTTAAAATTCATCCTATGTATCCGCCCTCCTAAGCTATCACTATGGAGGAGGAGGAGGGACTGGAAAACAAGGACACTTTGCAAACACTGGGAAAGAAAGCACCCGGGGATGGTCTCTCCAGCTTCGGCAGTGTGTCAGGGATGTGTTGCTTTGAAATAACTATCCTAAGGAAAGAAGGGTGACCATTTTTTGTCCTCTTGTATGCCTCTGGGCAGGTACAGGAGTAGGTGAGGACTTGATTCACACCACTGAAGTCAAGGAAAGACTCCCGTTTATTTTGAGAGAGTTGGATTGGGCCCTGAGAGCAGCACTGGGTATGCTGTTTTGATAGGTGACTTGATTCGAGCAAAGAGTGAGGTAATTTTGAAATGTCATTAGTCATTTCATGCTAGCATTTTAATGGTCCCCAAGTAAGGTATGAAGTTCACATCTAAGAGGAAGGTAGGTTTGGGTTGTTGTTTTTTTGTTTTTGTTTTTTTTTTCAAATCTAGGTTAACAGCATCTGCCTGTTGTTTTCATGATGAAAAACATAAGCATACTCTTTAAAAAAAAAGTAAAGCTTAGATTCTAAAGAAAGAAGCAAAAATCAGAAATCTCTTAATTTTTTAGCTTATAATTTTATTATTATATATTGTTTAACATTTATGCTATGGTAGGACCTTCATGCCAGCCAGGTCAGAGCCTGTTTTGCAAGGTGCTATACAAAAAAACAGAAAATGACAGTCTCTGCTCCAACGAGCTTACAATCTAAAAGACCAGGCCTAACAGGTAGATGAGACAAATGAGCAGGTCAGTACGGAGACAGGGAGACAAGGCCGCAAAAATGAGATGGTGTGTGCAATTCTTCCCCAATCGGGGGCAACAAACACATTCTCCACTTCCAGACAATGAGCTACAATTGATCTGAAATGCTGTAACATTCATTCTAAAGGTGACCTGCAAAGAAGGAGAAAGTTTATTTACCTTTTTTCACTGACTTGTGTTGTGTAAAGCTGGCCTGAAAGATTTGTTTGTTTTATCTTAAAGCCCTGTTTTCCGCTCACTTGTAAACTTTAGAAGTACCAGAATGACCTTCTCTGGCTTTGCTGGAGGTGTGGAGGTCTTTAGAGAGAGAAAGAGATGATGAGTTTTAGATATATAGGAATTGACATTCTGGATTAGGATAGTATCCTATCACCACCGATAGTGGCTAGTACCATCTGCTTCTGAGGCGGTTACAAGAAACCTACAGGCGGCAGTTATGCAATTATCTGCCCACAGGGAAAATTTCTTCCTAAAGGTTCCATTAGAGCAGTAGTTCTCAACATTTTTCTCATTTGTAGACCCCTAAAAAATTTTGAATGGAAGTGCAGACCCCTCTGGAAAATTTAGACTTAGTCTGCAGACTCCCAGTGGTCCACAGACCACAGGTTGAGAACCACTGCATTAGAGGTTTGGTTTTTGCCTTGAAGCATGAATGCTTATATTGCTTCCAAAAACTATTTTTTAAAAATTCTTACTATTGTATCATTTTTCTCATCTCTGAACAGAGGGGCTGGAGATGTTGAACTTTGAACGAAAACATCTTTTCTCCGAGTTGTTTCTCAGGCATTTGAATTTAACAGATGCTAACAAAAGCAGGCATGCAAAACAAGAGCTGTAAAGAGGGTAAATATAAATCACTTATTATCTGAACTAATTAGGGTTCGTTTACATAGTGGGTTTTATGTCATCCTATGTATGTCCAGTCATCCAATAGTCTTTTGGGGGGGAAAAGTAATAGTATTAGGAAAACATTACAAGCTTCTTTATACATAATAAAGATTGGGAAAAAAGGGCACAAATCTCTCCCCCTCCCCCCCTTTTTGCAGGTCAATTTAAGAACAGCTATTCTGGGCCTTTCAGGTGTGGTGGGCCAGTATTCTTCAGTACTACATGTGACTGTGTTTTGAGCAGCTGCGCTGTTTGGTATGTGGGGTGCACAATGTAATCTTCTTTGCTACGTATTTTAAATCTATAAACTCATCTAGAGCTGTGAGTAGGCACTTACAGTAGGAATCAAAATAAATGCAGAGTAGGAATGCACAAAGGGAGAGTAACACCTTGATCCCAACTCTGCTCTTGCTTACAAAGAGTTAAATCAGCAGTAACTTCTCTCAGTGCAATGCAATTTAAGTGAGAGTAGAATTTGGCCCATAGATCCCACTCAGAGTGACTGCAAAGGATTTTACGCAAATCAGGGTGGTGCTTGTTTTGTTTCATTTGTTTGCTTCTTTCCGGTGCCTGGGACCAAGAAATAAAAAATCAGATAAAAAACCCTTTGTATGTTATGCTGTAATTGGACTCAGAGAGAACTAAACTCCTATTTTCCATTCCTATTTATATACTAAAACACTAACAACCCTACTCAATACAAAAAACAAAACAAACAAAAGTGCTTAGGGTAATTACTGAACAATATAGTTAACACAGTAAAAATTACAAACATGGGGACACTGTGCATATTTACACAAACCAGCAAACACTGTGTGATCAACACACTTCGAGAAACAGATGGATCATTCATAAAAAAGTATTCTGCTCCACATCATGGAGAAGCGCATGTACAGTAAGAAGATCTAACAATTCACACATTGCTTAATGTACCCAGAAACTACATTTCTTTGTCCTACTTTATTTGATATTGAATTAGCTTAGGCACCTGTATGGCCCCATTACTGTAGTATCAGAGCACCTCCTAATATTTAATGTATTTATCTGCATGCACCACTGTGAGGTAGCGTAGACCTATTATCATCACTTTACAGATGCAGAATTGAGGCCCAGAAAGACTAAAGGACAAATTTTTAAAAACCGGCGCAAAATACCTTTAAAAGTCTAGCCCTAAATGACTCACCCAAGGTCACACAAGCAGTCTGTAGCAGAGAAGGGAATTGACCTCAGCAGTTCTAAGTTGCAGGCTATTGCCTTAACCACGGGGCCATCCTCTTGAGTAAATAATCAGCAGCGTACTTCAGTCCTTGTCCTCAGAGGATGCCTGCACACCACCTTCAAAAGATGAGCATGGGAACTTAAATTCCTAACAGAGACACTGGTTTTATGGCTCACTGCAACAACTTGTAACACGCCCGACTGGCTACTAATCCTTTGCTGCCCACTTCATTGTAAGTGGTCTTCTACAGCGCCCCACGTGAACCTCTTGTGCTTAACAATCTGACCCATCTTGTCTTTCATTCAGACACTCTGGTTACCTTCTCCAGACCTGAGGAAGAGCTCTGCGAGGCTGGAGAGCTTGTCCCGGCTACCAATAGACGTTGGTCCAATAAGATACTGCCTCATACCGTCTATATGTATCTACATAGGGAACAAATATTTAATAATGAGCTCTTCAGTCAAGCAGTGACAGATATAACACGATCCAAGGCTGGAAGTTGAAGCCAGACAAATTCAGACTGGAAATAAGTTGTAAATTTTTGATAGCGAGGGTAATTAACCGATGGAACAATTTACCGAGGGTTGTGATGGATTCTCTATTGCTTCTAATTTTAAAATCCAGATTGGGTGTTTTTCTAAAAAATATACTCTAGGAATTATTTTGGGGGAAGTCTATGGCCTGTGTTATACAGGAGGTCAGACCAGATGATCACATTGGTCCCTTCTGACCTTGGAATCTAGGAATCTACCTTGTCTCTAGCATAACTCAATGACAGAACAAAACAAGGAAGTAATGCTAAGGCTGAAGGGGCAGCATGAGTCAGGTGATATGATCATGAGTAATGGAGGATTACATGATTCTGGCAAGCTAACAGGATCCCTTATCAGTGCACGTCCCGGTGTGCTAATATTATTTTTAATGAAGGTGTTGATTTTTTTTAAAAGGAAAGGATTCTTTTGGCAGGCAGAGTGTCAGCTGCCATCACTGAAACACATTGTTAATTTCAACCCTATATGATGAAGTTTTTTGCTTGTGACTTCCCTTTTTCTTTAATGGCACCAACAGTTTGAGTCTTGTTGGCATAGAAGGTCTGCAGAGGGGACACTTGCTCTGACCAGTTGAATGAGGCCTGCCAGTTCAGGGCTTCCCTCCTGCAAGCGTGAGCAAGTCCATAGAAGGGGCCTGTGTGTGTGTGATTTTGGTGGGGATAATAAGTTACAGTGGGGTGGGACATGGGGTTAGAGGATAGTGTTAGGGACAGAGGCTTTATCCACATGGAAAATTTCCATGCCACTCACCAGACTGCTGTGAGGGGACCTAGCAGCTGCATCCTGAATGTTTTAAGCCTCCAGAATCTGAACAGGCACTGTCCCTGTCTTTGCACTGGAATCTACAGCATTATTGTTCTTTACTTAGTCAGAGGAGAAATACATAGATCTATACACAAATAATAAACCCTACACACCTCTCCCTGCTTCAACTTCCTCACCACTCTGAAGCACTCGTTGGGCTGGGGTCAGAGTCCTTTGGGATCCAGAGTTCTCTCCACCAGTGCATAGTTTGTGTTCTGAAACATCATGCCTTCTCCTCCCAGCTCTTCTTCTCTGACCTTGGCCTGTCTGTCCCATGCCCTCTCCTGCATGTCTCCCTGAGTTGTTTTATAGCCTCCTGCTTTGGTCACCTCTCTCTGTTCTGCTTGGAGAATTTCCACTCTCCAAAGCCCCACCACTGCAGATCACTTGGACAAACTTGTTTCCCTACTCAGACACTTTTTTAAGTAACTGTTGTATGGTCAGAGCACAGTCACAAGGTTGACCACTCACCATTGTCCGTGGTCTGGAGAAGACATGATACAGCCTTTTCGGCAATGGGGGAACCCACAGATACAGAGGGGCATTCATGATGATAAAGCAGTTTTCACGCTAACAACTTCCTAATAACCAGAATTCATAAAGTATACATAGCTTCCCCAAATCATCACACATCCTGTCTCCTTCCCCCCCAAATCCCCCATCACCTGACCCTTTCTATGCCCACCAACACCCAGTTTTCCATTCCCCTCACCCTCCTTTTAAGCACCTGTCTGACTTCCCCAGTCCACCCACCTGTCACCCCTCTCCATGCTCCTCACAGGTCCCGTGCAGTTTCCGAGTCCCTTTAACATATATCTTTTTTTCCCTGCACCTTTTTCATGCCCTCCTTCTGCCTGCCCCCATGACACTGGTGTGCCTTGAACCACCTTTAATTCTCTCCATGCTCAACAAGTCTCCTACAACCGCCCTGTGCACCGCTCTTCTTGCTTCCCCAAGAGTCCTCCATCCTGAGTCCAGGGAACATAGTGTCCATCCCCAGTTCCTACCCCACTTGGGGGTTCTTTGTCCCCCTCTTCTATTGTCCCTTCACCCTCCATCCTCCTGCTCTCCTGCATTTCTCCTTCTCTCCCCCCTTCACCCTCACCCGAATTTAGGGGCACTTGTTACTTTTTAGAGGAGTTAGGCTGGGAATATATAAATGGGAAGCTACCTTCAATCTCAGCTATGGAACAGCTCCCACCACTCCCTAATACTGAGCATCCCATAATTGTTCCCAGATTTAGGACCCAATGTTACCCACAGCGATGTACGTGTCCAACCCATGGTGCTAACACAGCTGTGTGGGGTTAAATCCATGCAAAATTTGTCCACAGACTTCTATATGAGACAAAGAACAAAGGGGTGTCATTTCCCACCAGTCGTCCAGATGGTGAATTGCAGCAAGGTAGCTTTAAACTGTTTCCATTTCTTATAAATGCTTCTTGTACAAAGAAGAAGCTTGGTTGCTGTACATGTAGGAAAATAGCTCCAAGAATGTTGAAGTGCTGCCCAGTTGGCAATAGGTGATATCCCTGCTGGCTGAGATATTCAGAATATAGTAAATATGTTTTGAGAGGGTGGTGACAATTTCCCAGAATCCAAATGACTTATTTTAGGGCCTGATCCATAGTCTATTAAAATCTACCAGCATCTCTCCTTTGACATCAGTAGACTTTGGATCAGGCTCCTACTTTAATAATAAATAATTATTATTATTATTAATTTAAAAATTAGCTGTTTTGCCTGTATGGGGAAAAATTAGAGAATTTTACCAGTTCCATCAAAACGTCACCACTATTGAATTGTAATGTTGTTCCACAGGAAGAGCTGGATCCCTTATCAAATGTGTACATCAGGAAGGGAAATTTGCCAAGGGGTCTGATCCTGGGAAGTGCTGAGCACCCCGTGCCAGCATTTTCCACGTGTGGTTTGAGGGCTCTCGGCAATCTCAGTACTCAGGGTCCAGGTCTGAATTTGAATCCTTCCCACTCTGCTTGAGCTCACTTAGGGCATGAACAAGGCTCTGCCATCACTGTCTGTCATGCTGTTTGCAAAATAGCTGCCTTGTTACATCTCTAACATTTTTTACAAGGCTAGGTCACTGGCCTGTTGCTTATATCTGCACCACCCTAAAAGCCACATCCGTACTCAGCAGCTGATTGAGGATAATGGGCGGAGGGAGACTGTGGTTTTCCCTGCATGAGAGCAGAAGGGGGTAGTGAGGGAGACAGTGCACCAAAGGTCACCTCTCCCCAGAGTTTCTGCACGAGTTTCAGTTCTAACTTCATTGTGGGGGACACAGTCCCTCCTCACTGGTTCTTGGAGCTAGGCTGCCTGAGTGAGGAGTGTCACTGGTCCCGTGCTCCTGGAGTCTTTGCACCTGGTTCAGGCATAGTGGGCTCTCCTCTTTAACTCCTTTTGCAAGAGTGTAACCCTCTTGACTTTGGAGAGGTTACTCCATTGCTCTAAGCAAGGGGAAAATCAGGCCCACGCAGTGTGTCCAGGACTTTCTGCTAGGTCAGTGCCTCCGATACCACCAGCAGCGATTCATACGTCATGATCTCACCCTCAATCTCTGAATATCTCAAGATATAACAACCCACCCGACTGACATAAATTTCACCGACAAAAGTGCCGGCATGGACAGCGCTATGTCGGGGGGAGAAGCTCTCCTGCTGACGTAATTACCACCGCTCGTTGGGGGTGGTTTAATTGTGCCAGCAGGAGAGCTATTTCCCATTGGCATAGAGCGGCTTATGGTGGCACAACTGCAGGGGTACAGCTGTGCCGCTGTAGGGTCTGTAGTGTAGACATAGCCCAAGTCTGAGAGTGCTTGCTTTTGCTAGCCGTAAGAACCGCTGGCCCAAATGAGAAAGCAGATGATAGGATGCTAGGGTAGAGCATAGAAAGCGTTCAGCAACTTGGAGCTCATGGTTTTGTGGGTCCAAAAGGCAGATATGCTCAAATCAAGAGATTATTGTATTGCATCCCCTTGACTGTCTGATTTGAAAGAAGCACAGTACCAAGCTTTGGCGAGCTGGGGTGGGCTGGAAATTACAAGGAGTATAATTTAATCACGACCAGAGCCGTGAACAGTCTCTTAGAAAGGCTGTGTCTGGAATGCACTCGTTGTAGTCACATATAAATGAGCTTTATGTGCAAGGATCTCAAAATGCTTTGTGCAGTACTGGCCCATAGGGGATTTTTCTATTAACCTTCCTGGGAGAAGAATCTGTATGTTACTGTTGCTGTTACATAATGGAGTTTACCGCTGTGTTAAGTAAACAGTCTGACCGATGTATTTACTGCCTTGCAAAATTCTACTCACCCACTCGCTGCACACAGAGTGAATCTTTTTGATGGGTAGGTACAATATCATTTATATTGTCAAGGGCAGATGAGTAGCTGTGGTATCTAGGCTGGTTACATTTTCACAACAGTTTTGTTCATCTGCATTAGGGGAATGTATGGTGTCAAGGGCATGACATGACTGCCAGCTAGTGCAAATTTGCAACCAGAGTTTTAAGGTAATTCCGTAATGCAGCTGGGTGCCAAGGAACAAGAAAGTTTATGTCTGCGACTCTGATAATGTGGGTGCAGTAAAGAGATTGGCCTACAAATGACAGAGCCCTTGACTACATGTTACAAAAACTGGAGTGTGTACCAGCTCTCCCACTAACTTGCTGTTTGATGCTGACCCCAAACAGCTGTGCTCAGAACACATGCTTCAACGTGGATCAAGCCTGGAGCAGAACCAGTTGATGATGCTGTGTGACTGGCTTAGTGGGGACTGTGTTAATTCAATGTTTTCAAATCTGTTGAGTAGTTTCTGCACTGGGATGAATGTAGTTTGGTCTCTGTGCACAAAGACCGCCCACAATATGTTAGAAACCCAGTTCTGCCGCACTGTCTGCAGACGTGTCTGCTAAACAAACACCATTCTTCCGTTAGGTCAGTGAGGGGACTGCTGTCCAGAGCGGGGAAACCTCTTGGGAGGGATAACCTAAGCAACTGAACACCAGAGAGCTTGCAAACAACTGTCTGAATGATTGCTTGCTGCTCAAGCAAAACATGGGGCTGATACCAGTTGGTATAGCTGGTGCCAGCAGCCATTCATTGCCATTGTAGTCCCAGTCAGTTTACATTGGAACAAGAGATGCAACCCAACAGGACTTGGCTTTGGTATAAATTGCCTGTGGCAAACTTACCAATATTGATTTAACAATCCTGCCAGCTTCTTGTGCAGTGCCTAGCACACTTTGGGCATTCGGACCAGCCATTTGAGAAGGGTTCAGCCCCCTCAGCCAGGCCCAGATTTTCAAATGAACTCAGCTCCCATTTAGGCACCACAATGAGAGGCCAGATTTTCAACAGCTCACCAGGTTGGATGCACATTGGGTGTTTAGCTCTTTTGGAAAATCTGGCCATGGGAACTGCTGGGCGTTGAATACTTATGAAAATCTGCCCCTTATCCAGGTGCTTAAATGGCAGCTGAGCTCATAGGAAAATCTGACCCTCGTTGTAGCTGCCAAGCACTGGGAAATCTGGGCCTGAGATCTTTTGAAAATCTGACCCTAAGGGTTTGATCGAAGGCCCATTGAAGTTATTGCCAAGACTCCTATGCTCTTCAGTGGGCATTGGCTCAGGCCGTATACAATGAATGCTTTTCTATGGGGTTGTGAGGGTTAATTATGTTTGTGCTGAGCTTTGAAGAGGTGAAATGCTGTTTAGTGCTACAAGCCTGTACCAAAGCTCTCTGAGGCCAATGAGAGTCTTTTCACTGACTCTGGATTTGTCTCTAAATGTCCTGTATCTATTCAGCCTCCATTACGGCCAGACCCTAACTTCCTTTGTGGAATCTCACCTACTCCAGTGAGATGTGTCATATGAGAAAGGCAAACGAGAAATCCAGTTCCTGCAGCTGCCTCTCTGACTCAGACCCTGTCCCTTTCATAAAAAAAAATGCCATGGCAAAATAAATAAAAATCCCTTGGATATCCCCTTCCAATAAGGAAAGGGATTCTGATGATGATTCACTTCCACTCTGCTGAAGCTGGCAGGGGTCCCAATTCTTTTGGACTCAGACATGCGGCATGTGAGGGTACTGAAACAACTGCTACATTCTTTGGTATAAGTGCATCAAATAAGTGACAGAAGAGAAACCTAAGCATTGTTCCTCCAAGGGAATGTGCAGAACTATCTCCTCACTTCAAACTAAACCAAAACATACCCAAAAGGGGTTGTCTCTCAAAAGACAACACATTTGCCATCCAGTGAATGGCTGCTAATGTACTAAGGAATCAGTACTCTAGTGAATTCCTCTAATTAAATATTTTTCCATACACAAAAATACTTTTTGTGAGAATAACCTTTGATTTGAGATTTAAGAAAAAAACAAAAGGAAGTAGTAAATTCTTGAGGAGGGATCACATGACATTGTACCCTTGGTAACAACCTGCCATGAAATGAATGCAAAATGGTAGCCTGCTCCTGCAGATGATAGTCCTTGAAGATTCAAAGGAGGCAGAGAGAGAAAAGGCACCTCTCTAAGGCTCTCTGCTGTCTCCAGGGGCTGAGCAGTCATCATAAACAAATAGACAAACTTATTAGGTCCCAAAGCCCTCCTAATCCACCAAAATAAACTTCTTTCCTTCCCTTCGCTTCAGTCACATTTGGTCCCCTAGCTGGAAAATGATGGAAAAACAAAGGAGGCTTGCGGAACACTCTGAAGATCACCACATTTCTGGATTGTGTCAGACCCAGAGAGGGAGGTGAATTCTAGCATAGGGACTCTATCATGAAGAATGTCCTAAAGGATGGTGACCCCACCATACTTTCATTTACTACCCCTAAACAATCCCATCCCAAAAAGTCTCCCCTGCTCATAACGTGGTCTAAGCTTTATACTCAGACAAATATGGTAAGCATTTTTTTAAAAAGTCCTCTGGTGCACATTCTGAGAGTAGTTGTTGGCTTCCCCTTGCCCTGCACTACGATCTCAGGCAAGTGCTTCTCTGCCATGGCAGAGAGGCAGCGTCATTTCTCCTGAGTCCTTTGGCTAAGCTCAAGCCTGGCTGATACCTTGAGAGAAGGGGGATGCTCTACTGCCATTCACATGCTGATCATCAGAGCACTGGGAGCCTGGGGCCCCAAGAACGAGACTCTGCTCCGGGACTGTATTGTGCCCAGACACTACACCAAGCTGATGAGGCAGTTGAGGTTTCCGATACCATCCGTTGATCAAGGGACATCTATATTGAACATGTGACTGAACACCACCGATATGAGGATAACATGATCCAGATCACTAACTGAGAAGCGACAAGACCGAAGGATCTTTGAACTGATTTAACGAACTAGTGCACTTTTTTTCTTCTGTTATATGCTTAACCACTAACCCTTTTGTCTGTATTTTCTACTGTGGGCAATTGTCAGCTCACACAACTTTTTTCTCTCTCTCTTCATTTGCAATTCATGGTTATAACCTTGTTTTTGACAAACATGAACTGATATATTGGCGTATTTATCATGTGTGTTCAATAACTTGTGCTCTAGAATATTCTCTGATAAAAGTTTTATCAGTTTAATATTGGAGGCGTGTGCTGTCTGAGCGACTATAACTACATTCTGAATTTGTCATGGGATGGTCCTGATTACTCAACATTTTTCCATCTCGAATTGCTGACTTATTTGCGTTGAATGGAGAAGTTGTCATTTAGCAGGGGACGGTTGATGAATGATATGGCACTTAGCTGAAGGAACCTGATTGGTCACTATTGCTCACTGTTGAGTCAGCAATTTTTGGTTTCTGTCATTCATCTTCCCTATGGATGGAAAATTCCTTTGAATGGCATGAGGTTGCCAATGCCACATCTTGTAATGGGACTCAAACTACTCACTGAAACCATTTAGAACATAGTTTTAAAGACATTCAAGCTAAAATGGTTTAAATGTGGTTTAGCTGACAAATTTAGCCCTGTTCACAATGGGCAGTCTCAGTAGAGTTCAGCCAACTTAGTGTAAACCAGCTTTATGAATGTGGCTACCAGCACAATTTAGAAGGGGCCTCAGATAGTAAATTCTTCAGGGCAGCAACACCAGGCCAAATTCCCCAGGAGTGAATTTGCCCACTGTCTTTTACTCTAGGAGGTGGTGTTTGGATTTGGATCAGATTAATGTTAGGCTGGAGCTTGGGATCTGGATTCAAGGCTGAACCATGACTGGGGTTTGGGTTCAGATTCACAGGTATCAAAATTTTGCAAGCAGCTTTCATGAAATTTCCACCCCAAATGGTGGAAAACTTGTCAGATCAGCTGTTCTTGCATGAAGTTGGCTGTGTTGAACCTGAAAATAGGCACATACTGTTTTTTGGTATCACTGTAAACCAAAACCGTCTTGGCTGGTTCAGATTGGTGGGGTAAATTGTGACTCCCTTAGCCCCCAGCTTGAACCCAACAAAGGGGGGTGGATTTGAGGTTCCAAGCTTTGGCCGAGCTCTCTTTGTGTGCTCTGCAAAGCACAGTGAGCATGAGTGCTGCTGTATCAGCTGAAGATGATAAAAGCGCTCATGTCACTTTTGGTCACTCTGTGACGTTACACTCCATATGTTTTATGGAAATATGTTAATGAGTGTGAATATAATGTAACTGGAATATGCTTCATGCAAGAGGTCTCTTGTAAGGTATCATTACAAAGCTTATAATCTACTGAGTGTGTTCATCCTGTTTGTATATATATATCATTCTTGTATCTAAAACTAGAAATATGAAGTATAACTCAAGTCCTATCGTAATTATGCAAAGTGTGGGCCATTAATGGTGGTTTAGAAACTTGATGGCTCCTATTGACTAGGACAGTTTGTTGTAAATGGCTCTGTTTACTTGCAAGCCTTCCTGCATTCGTGTGAGTCAGTGTGAGTCAGGCCGGGAAGAATGGAGGCTTGGGGTCTCACAGGACATGTGACCATGTCACCTGCTACTGGAATCCATCTTAAACCTGGTGCTTTTCCATTTAGAAGGAGGTGGGGGGGACCCAGAGAGACAAAAGATTGCCACCTTGTGCCAAAGACTATAAAAGGGGGTGGAACAGAATGAAGAGGGTTGCCAGTCATGAGAAATCCCCTAGTTACCACCTGAGCTGGAACTAACAAGGACTGTACCAGGGAAAAGGATTAGGCCCAGACTAGGAAGGAGTCTAGTCTGTGAAAGAAGCTTATTGGAACATCTCTGAGGGTGAGATTTACCTGTATTCAGTTTCTTAATGTATTAGGCTTAGACTTGCATGTTTTGTTTTATTTTGCTTGGTAACTTACTTTGTTCTGTCTGTTATTACTTGAAACTACTTCAATCCTACTTTTTATATTTAATAAAATCACTTGTGTTTATTAATTAATCCAAAGTAAGTGATTAATACCTGGGGGATCAAACAGCTGTGTATATATCAGTGTTATAGAGGACAGACAATTTATGAGTTTACGCTGTATATGCTTTATACAGAGTAGAATGGATTTATTTGGGGTTTGGATCCCATTGGGAGCTGGGTGTCCGGGTGCTGGAGACAGGAGTACTTGCTGAGCTGTTTTCAGTTAAGTCTGCAGCATTGGGTGCGTGGTTCAGACCCTGGGTCTGTGTTGCAGGAGGCTAGCATGTCTGGCTCAACAAGGCAGGGTTCTGGAGTCCCAAGCTGGCAAAGAAAATGGGCTCAGAGGTAGTTTCTGCACATCAGGTGACAGTCCCAAGGGGGTGTCTGTGACCGAACCTGTCACACGCTCCAAGTGGTCATCGGGCTTTGTCCACATGCCTTGCTGCCCCAGCTATCCTTTGGGGATGGGTAACGTTTTGCCCTTTGCCATTTTACCCAGTTTCCCAGCCCTATCTCTCCCCCATCCTTTTGCTCCCCCCAGCAACCCCTGCAAAGTCAGAAATGTTTTCTTTCCTCCAGGAATAGACAGCCACATGAAATCACCCATATATCTTAAAGAAAACCAAGTTTAGTAGAGAAGGTGGGAGAAAATCATATCATATCCAAAGCAAATGGTGTGAAACCAATCTGCTTTAATGCTGGACAGCAATTCAGGGCTTGTCAACACAGAAAAGTGTTACCAGTTATACCATTAAAATGATACAGGTATAGTTAAAATGCCATAGTTATACAAGTATAACTCCCCACCTAGGGCTTATCTACACTTAAAACGCTGCAACAGCACAGCTGAGCCACTGTAGCACTGCAGTGAAGATGCTATCTATGCTGATAGAATGGGCTCTTCTGTCAGTGTAGGTAATCCACCTCCCTGAGAGGCAGCAGCTAGGTCAATGGGAGACTTCTCCCGACAACCTAGGGTTGTCTACTCCAGAGAGTTAGGTTGGTTTAACTGTCATTGAGGGATGTGGATTTTTCACACCTCTCAGCGACATAGTTATACTGACCTAACGTCCTAGTGAAGACCAGGCCTTAGGGCATGTCTATACTGGAAATGCCATAGCAGCACAGTTGTGTCACTGTAGCTTGTAAGTGTAGATGCTCCCTATGCCAACGGGAGGGGTTCTCCGTTCGGTGTGGGTAATCCACCCCCTCCTAAAGATGGTAGCCAGATCAATGGAAGAATTTTTAGCACTGTCTACAGTGGGATTTGGGTCAATTGAACTATGCTGCTCAGGGGTGTGGATTTTTCACACCCCTGAGCAATGTAGTTAAGCCGACCTAATTTTCTAGTGTAGACCAGACCTCATTCTGAAATAAGAGTGGCTTTTTTCAGATCTAGCGTAAACCGCTTCCAAAGTGACATAAGCTAAGGCCTGGTCTGCGCTAGAAAATCCACACCCCTGAGCAGTGTAGTTAAACTGGACCTAAATCCTCTTGAGGAGATGGATTACTTAGGCTGCCGGGAGAACCCTCCCTATTGGCATAGGAGATGTGTACACTGAGGCCTGATCTAACCTACAGGGTTAGGTTGGCGTAAGCTGCCTTGCATCGACCTAGCTGTGGAAGTGTCTTCACTTAAACTTGGCTCCCGCTGACCTAAGTGCTTCTCTACTCCAATTTAGTGTCACCACCTCCCCAAGAGCGACGTAGTGTCACAATTGATGTAATTAGGTGACGCAATGTCAGTGCAGACTCTACATTGCTTACGTCAACTGTTCGTGGCTTTCAGGAGCCATCCCACAATGCCCCACACTGACAGTGCAATCGATACAAGTGCTCCTGGTGAGGACACGCACCGCTGATACAAGCAGCCAAGCATGCACGCTCTTAGGCAATTTAATAACTGTGGTGGCCAACTGCTGATGTAAATTAGCTCAACATAATTTTGTAATGTAGACGTGGCCTGAAGTGCTACAGAATGTGGACCAAGGAGATCCAGCGTACTTAGATTTTCAGAAAGCATTTGACAAGGTCCCTCACCAAAGGCTCTTACACAAAGTAAGATGCCATGCAATAAGAGGGAAGGTGCTCTCATGGATTGGTAACTGGTTAAAAGATAGGAAACAAAGGGTAGGTATAAATGGTCAGTTTTCAGAATGGAGAGAGGTAAATAGTGGTGTCCCCCAGAGATCTGTTCTGGGACCAGTGCTATTCAACATATTCATAAATGATCTGGAAAAAGGGGTAAACAGTGAGGTGGCAAAATTTGCAGATGATATAAAATTAGTTAAGACCCAGGCAGACTGCAAAGAGTTACAAAAGGATCTCTCAGAACTGAGTGACTGGGCAACAAAATGGCAGATGAAATTCAATGTTGAAAATGCGAAGTAAAGCACACTGGAAAACATAATCCCAACTATACATCTAAAATGATGGGGTCTAAATTAGCTGTTACCACTCAAGAAAGAGATCTTGGAGTCATTGTGGATAGTTCTCTGAAAACATCCACTCAATGTGCAGCGGCAGTCAAAGAAGCAAACAGAATGCTGGGAATAATTAAGACAGGGATAGATAATAGGACAGAAAATATCATGTTGCCTCTATATAAATCCATGTAATGCCCACATCTTGAATACTGCATGCAGATGTGGTCACCCCATCTCAAAAAAGATATATTGGAATTGGAAAAGGGTCAGAAAAGGGCTACAAAAATGATTAGGGGTATAGAACGGCTTCTGTATGAGGAGAGATTAATAAGACTGGGACTTTTCAGCTTGGAAAAGAGGCGACTAAGGGGAGATATGATTGAGATCTATAAAATCATGACTGGTATAGAGAAAGTAGATAAGGAAGTGATGTTTATTGCTTCTCATAACACAAGAACTAGGGGTCACCAAATGAAATGAATAGGCAGCAGGTTTAAAAACAAATAAAAGGATTTCTTCACACAACGCACCGTCAACCTGTGGAACTCCTTACCAGAGGAGGAGACCAAGTTGTGAAGGCCAAGACCATAACAGGGTTCAAATAAGAACTAGATAAATTCATGGAGGATAAGTCCATCAATGGCTATTAGCCAGGATGGGCAGGGATGGTGTCCTTAGCCTCTGTTTGCCAGAAGTTGGGAATGGGCGACAGGGGGTGGATCACTTGGTGATTCCCTCTGGGGCACCTGGCATTGGCCATTGTCAGAAGACAGGATACTGGGCTGGATGGAGCTTTGGGCTGACCCCGTAGGGCCATTCTTGTGTTATGTTCTCATGTACAGTGTGCTGCTATCCTGCTGTAGTGTTTGAAGAGTAGACAAGCCCATGCTGCTAGAAATAAATTCAGACTCTACCTAGGCTCCAGTATCTGTCCTCTGTAAATTAGCCTAATTAAAGCCTCTTTCTCCAAGCTTCTTCGTCAGCTTTGTCGGGCGGGGGACCTGCTACTAAACTAGCCTCAGGGCAGGTCTTTAGCTCTAGGGGTCCTGACTTTGGCTGCCCTACAAGGGGCCAGTTCTCCGTTCCTCTTTCTTTGCTGGTTTCTTAGAAACTCTGGCGATTTATTAAACCTCGCAGAGGTCACGAGCTGTGGGTTCACTCTTCGGGTAAAGATACAACCGGCCCCCGCCGGCGGAGCGTCTTTCCCGCTCCCTTCCTTCCTTCTTCCTTGGCGGGGCTCCCGCTCCCCGGCAGGCTGGAGTTTCGGTTTCTTGCAAAAGGCGCGCTGTGAATGAAACGGAGACTCTTCCGGGAATTGGCAATAGCCGCAGGAGGCCAGCAGGGGGCGGCCGGGCTGAGCCACTGAGGAGTGACAGGCCTGCACGAGCCGCCGGCACCGGCAGCTGCGAGGAAGAAGAGGTCAGGGAGGGGATTTTGCAGCTTGCAAGCAGCTTGCAGCGCCAGGGCAGAGGTCGGTGCCTGGCGAGCAGGCGAGGGGAAAGCAGGCCCCTCCCCACCACGCAGTGGGGCTGGCGGGTCCCCGGGCTAGCCGCGGGGTGCAGAGAACCTGCTCTGCTTTGGAAGGTGGCGAGGGGGTGGATCTCTCTGGGTGGGAGCCTGTGTGGTCCCCATTTTCCTACCAGCTCCAGTTTCTGGGGACGAGACCCTGGGCGAGCGTCTCTGTGCAGCCGATTACACGCTGGTCAGCTTGCAGCTGGCCCGCGGGCAGCGGATTAGATTTGATGGTACCAGTGAGTGAGGAAGGGCTCAGTGAAACCCCCCGGCAACTCCCTCCTGCCCTCACCGGCAGCCGCCCCCGGCGTGGCTCAGCGCCCGGGCCGGTGCGCAGCTGGTGCCTCTGCCAGGCGCATTACAGCAGAGAGCCCGGAGGCTGGGGAATCCCTGGGCGAGCGGTGAGTCAGGGGTGGGCAGGGGTCCGGTGCTGGAGCCAGCGCCGGGGCTGGGAAAATCCGTGCCGTGGGGAAAAGCCCGGCGAGAAGGCACCTGACTTTCCGCGCTCCCCCCCCCCCCTTCCAGAGGGTTGTTTACTCTCGTCCTAGCTGCCGAAACGGGGCGGGCTGTTTTACAGCCAGGCTCACAGCTGTGGGGTGTGCTTCGCTGTCCAACAGCCCCAGCTGTGTCCGTCCAGGGGCGCTGACAGCCCCGGGGAGGGGGGTTTGCTGTATGGCTGCAGCCAGGCTGTTCCAGCGCCCTGCTCTGCCTGTGCAAATAATGCTGCTCTGACTTGCACAAGCACCGCCTGAAAAGGGCTGAGCCAGCCTTCTTCATATGAATTAGCCCCTCTGCTCAGGTTTCAGAGTAACAGCCGTGTTAGTCTGTATTTGCAAAAAGAAAAGGAGGACTTGTGGCACCTTAGAGACTAACCAATTTATTCGAGAATAAGCTTTCATGAGCTACAGCCTGTAGCTCACGAAAGCTTATGCTCAAATAAATTGGCTAGTCTCTAAGGTGCTACAAGTCCTCCTTTCCCCTCTGCTCAGTTGTCTGTCTATGGTGCTGATGCATCTGCAGTGTCTACCTGTAACAGTTAGGCGTTCTCATTGTAGGGTCGCAGAGAGCTTCACCAACAATAATTAAGCCTCACAACATCCCTGCGAGGTAGCTACCGAGAGGGGCAGTGAGGCACAGAGGATCTGCTCTGTTTATATTCTGATACTGCAGCCCTCTGTAAAGGTTTTGTGAGTCATGATCCAGATCACTCCCAGCCTCCCGCTCAAACCAGGAGAGGCTCCCTTGCAATCTGGATGAGCAGGCGGTGTGAAATGAGTCAGGGTGAAATGCAGGCTCAGCCTATGAAAATAACCTGTTTAGTGGTGGAATTCATTCGCAGAACAGGGGTGGTTATATTTACAGGGCTGTAAAGGGTTCCGCTTCAAAAGGTATTTACAGCATGTATCAATATTATTAATAAACAGAGGTTCCTTTTAAATGACACTTCGCTTTACAAACATAAATAAGAGAGGGTCCTTGTGCCAAGCAGTTAAAGCTTAAATAGCACACAAATACCTGGGTACCCATTTTGCATGTGCAAAGGTGAGGTGTACATCCACATTGTCTCTCTGTGCAAATGTTAATTACAAAATTAGACAATTAAAAAAATTAACCCCATGTGAGTTACCTACCTGCTATTCTGCAGCCCTATACACTCATCCTTAGATTCTCTAGTCACTGTGATGCTTTTGTCTCTTGAGCGTTCCCCGGGATGTACCTGTTCACTCAGAGACACCTCCTGGTCAGATTGAGACTAGCTGTGCTCACTGGCCACTGTAAAATGACACCCCTCTACCCCTCATGTATAGGCTAGTGCAGGATCATTCACGTAACCACAATATCCACAGTAGATGTCCCAGAGCTATAATCTCTATCAAACAGTTCCACAGTATCTGCGACCAACATAATTGAACTTCTTTCTGCTAAATATTAGCTGGCCTCTAAATGATGCCTGCCCCATTGCAGCTGAACTGTATTTGAGGTTATTTCTAAGCCCCCTGCCTCTGAACTAATCCTGCATTGGCAGGGAGATGACCTAATGCATCTTTCCCATCTCTGATTTCTATAATTTAATAGTGCTCTGCAGCTATTCTGTCTTGGGCTGTGGATTTACTAAATCTCATTAGCGAGGCATCTTCAGGCTGAGTCAGTGCTTAGCTAGAAGACCTTGGGGGGAAAAGCCCAGGTGCTCAAGAAGAGGAGCTGGAGTTTCAGTAGTTAATACTGTTCTCTCTGAATGCTGTTCTCTCTGGGATACTGTTGAACCAATGCCCCAGCTGGGTTCCCAAGCTCCCGGTGAACATTGCTGAAGTAGATTTAAAATGTGCCTTACTCATTTGGGATTGCGAAAGATGGGACTTTCGGCTCATGTCAGAGTATTGTTGGTGCCAGGGCCCTGGCCGGATTCCAGCTTTGGGCCTATGCTGCATGTCAGTAGCCCAAGGTATTTTTCAGTACTTGTGGTGCTTTACAAACACGGCAGGAATCACTTCGTGGATTCCTATGGCCTGTGCCAGGCAGGGTGCTCAGACTAGATCAGAGGTCTCCAACCTTTTTACGCCCAAGATCACTTTTTGAATTTAAGGGCAACTCAGGATCTACCCCACCTCTTCCCTGAGGCCCTGCCCCTTCCCCAAAGCCCTGTCCCACTCACTCCATCCCCCCCTCCCTCCATCACTCGCTCTCCCCCACCCTCACTCACTTTCACCGAGCAGGGGGTTGGGGTTCGGAATGGGGTAAGGGCAGCACTTACCTCCAGTGGCTCCCAGTCGGCGGCAGGCGCAGTGAGGCTAAGGCAGGGTCCCTGCCTACCCCGGCCCCACACTGCTACCAGAAGGGGCCAACGCACCCCTGAGGCCCCTGGGGTGGGGAGGGTGGGGGGCACATGGCTCCGTGCACTGCCCCTCTCTGCAAGCACCGTCCCCAGCCAATGGGAGCTGCGGGGGCGGTGCTTGCAGGCAGGAGCATTGCGCAGGGGGAGACTCCTGCCCCCCGTCCCTGGGGCTGCAGGGCTGCAGTGGCTGCTTCCAGGAGCAGTGTGGGGCCAGGGTAGGCAGGGAGTCTGCCTTAGTGGCAGCCACACTGTGCGGCCACTGGAGATCGTGATCAACTGGGAGATCCTCTAGGATCGACCAGTCGATCGCGGTCGACTGGTTGGTGACCACTGGACTAGATGATCACAGTGGACTCTACTGGCCTGAAAATCCATGGGCCTGGTTCTCAATAATGCTGAGGCTCCCTGAACCACTCTGATAGTGTAAAAACAAGGCACCTTGTCTCAGCAGTGTCAAGAACCCTCAGTGTAACAGCATGGGCCCAATAGCCTATGAATTAAAGCTGAGGGTTTGGTCCTATTTGTGACCTGAGATGCTATAGTTGGGCCTTTTATTTTCCTTTCACAACTCTTCCCTTCCCAGCGTCTACCAACTGCAAAGCCTCAAGGTCCTGTGAGGCCCATTGGGTAGCTTTGGCCACACATCTCCCAGAGATGTACAGAAGAGGAAGGAGGTTCAGGGCATGGATTGTGATTGCGGCTGGGGTGATGAGGTGGTGACCTCAGATACTATTATTATAGGGAAGATGAACTTAACTAGCTGTGATAAGACAGGTGAAGGTTTGTTCCCCTGAATAGCCTAAGCATGGTCTTGAGGAGTTCAGGAACTAACAGGAGAGAATGGTGACAGCATGGGCTTGGGGAGAGCCTCGGTATGACCCAGTGATGCTGCCCACAGAGGGGCATTTTCTTCTTTCACTCATGACTGCTGTTCTGTGCCAGCTAGAGTGGCTCTCAACACCCAATTGAAGGGGACAAATAAGCAGGCTGGTATCCGGGCCAGAGTGAGGGAAGGTATCAGCGTCTTAAGGGTCTAACTGGCTCCTACTGCTTCAGCTGACTGCCTGTTCTCCTCAAGTGGGTTCAGGGAAGCAGCAGGAAACAGGAAGCTCCCTGAGAAGCTGGGGTTAACCAGTCCAGGCTCCTGGGGGTGCTAGAGAGGTGCATAAGAGGCTCCTCCTCCTCTCGCTCCCTGCAGCTCCTGCTGCTTTCTGCTATTCCCTCTCACCTTTTCTCCTGCCTGCCTGTTATGTCTCTTGTGCCCTCCTTCCTCCAGCAAAGCACTCCACCATCTCTGTGGATCTCGAGCAGAGAGAATACATATGCCCCAGCAGCAGACACAATTTTCTACACTCTGGGTCCTAGTGGCCCCCCCTCCCAGTCTGGCACCTGAGGTGGCCGCCTCCCTTCTCCTCATGGCAAGGCCAGCCCATTGTCGAGCTGACACATGTTTTTTGTTAGAAACAATTTTTCGTTGGAAAATCCTGTTTCAGTTAAACTGAATATTTTGGCAAAATTGTATCTAGTTGACACAGATTCCCACAAAAACAAAATTTCCCCAAACTAAAAATGAAGGGCAGCTGCTGCTTAGTACAGATGGAAACATTTTATCTTACTCTCTCTAGATCAAAGTGTGTCCTGTTTGTGTTGTTATATGAGACAGTTTGATGGAGTCCAAAAAAATCTGCCATTAATTTCCTCTATGATTTTGGGCAAGTCACTTTTCCTCTCTGTGCTATGGTTTCTCCAGCTGTAAGGTGGGAATGCTAGTGCTGGCCAACCTCACAGGAGTGTTGTGAACCTTACTTAATTGTCTGGAAGGCCCCTAAGAGCCTCGTATGAGAGAGTGTTTTAGAAATACCAAGTTTTATTATAATTGAAGTTTGTCTTGGATGGCCGTGGACTCCTCAAGAGAAGACCCTGAGACTCAAAGAAGAGCAACCACAACTACACCTAATTATGAGCCGCACCCTGTGTGTAACGGCACAGATTGCTGCATAACTCGGGATATTTCAGGACTGCCTAATTGCGTTCTGGAATCTAATCCTTAAATTTAAGCCTCTTGCCCTTATGATTGCGAAGATAAACTTTGCAATGTGAGCTGAGGATATGTCTACACATAAACTACTACAGTGGCACAATTGCACCCTGTGTCACTGGAGCACTTCAGTGAAGACACCACCTATGCCGTGCAGGGGGTTCTCCCATTGGCCTAGGTAATCTATCTCTCCAAAAGGTAGTAGCTTAGGTTGGCAGAGCTGACTGGACTCTGGGTATGGATCCCGCCGCCGGAGGCGAGAAGCCCCCAGCGGCTGCCCCCCTGCTCCCTGCTGGGAGGGGAAAGGTGAGAAGCCCTGGGGGGGAAGCTGGACTTCCGGATGGGAGCTGCATAGAGCTGAGAGCCCTGGCTCTCAGTCCCCCTCACTGCCCCTCTTGAGTGGGTGGATGCACACCACCAACGGAAGGAGGGTAGTGTGGACACCAGCCACCACAGTAATTAATGGTGTGGCTGTAAGTCGAACTAACGTAGGTCGAGTTATCGTTGTACAGGAACTCCTCATTTAAAGTTGTCCCGGTTAACGTTGTTTCATTGTTACGTTGCAGATCAATTAGGGAACATGCTCATTTAAAGTTGTGCAATGCTCCCTTATAATGTCGTTTGGCAGCCCCTTGCTTTGTCCACTGCTTGCAGGAAGAGCAGCCCGTTGGAGCGAGCTGGTGGGAGCTTGGAACCAGGGTGGACCGACAGCCCCCACATCAGCTCCCTGCTCCCCTAAATTCTCTGTGCAGCAACCACCCAGCAGGCTACCAATTGCTGGCAGTTCAGCTGTCCCTCCCCCCACTGCTGTGTGCTGCTCCTGCCCTCTGCCTTGGAGCTGCTCCTGGGAGCCTCCTGCTTGCTGTGCGTGGGGAGGGGGGGAAGAGGGGGGCTAATGTCAGGGTGTCCCCCTCCCCCCTGCCCCTGCACCACGCTTACCCCATTTCCATGGGTGGGGGCGGGGGGGGTACACGACAGGGCTCAGGACAGAATGAGCTTCCTGGCAGCAGCTTCTGTCTCAACTTGCTGATCTACTTAAAAAGGCAGTGTACTTAGAGTGGGGTCAGCATACTTAAAAGGGCAATGCACATCTCGCTCTCTCTCTCTCTCTCCCACACACAGGGTGTGTGTCTCTGTCTGCCATGCTGTCTCCCCTCCCTCCATTTGTGCTGCCTTGTAGAGTGTGAGGCTACATTAACAACAGTGGGTTAACCCTAGAGGGCTCAGCTGGTTGCTAGATCATCATGTAGCAGTAAGGAGCTAAAAACAGTTGGGGGCAGATCAGCCAGGTTGTAACCGCTGCAGAGAGAGGTACTCTCTTCTGGGGAGGCTGGCATATACTAGTTCAAACTAGATGCTGCGGAGACCAACAGACAAAGAAAAGATGTTTGGATAAATAGCCTGAATTTAAACGGAGTCAGGGGGCTTCTTTTTGATCCAGCAAACCCACAGGACCTTCTATCCAAGAGGGGCCCCAATCCTTGCAGTAGGGTTGGAAGGACTTGACCTTCTAGGGCCCTATCAGATGAATGCAGGGGTCGCCAACCTTTCAGAAGTGGTGTGTTGAGTCTTCATTTATTCACTTTAATTTAAGGTTTCGCATGCCAGTAATACATTTTAACATTTTTTTAAGAAGGTCTGTCTCTATAAGTCTATATATTATATAACTAAACTATTGTCGTATGTAAAGTAAACAAGGTTTTCAAAATGTTTAAGAAGCTTCATTTAAAATTAAATTAAAATGTTGATCTTACGCCGCGGGCCCGCTCAGCCCACTGCCAGCCTGGGGTTCCGTTCACTTAGGCTGGCAGCAGGCTGAGCCGGGCCTGTGGCAGGGACCCCAGCTGGCAAGGGGCCGGCAGCCAGAACCCCAGACTGGCAGTGGGCTGAGCAGCTCAGCCCACTGCCAATCTGGGGTTCCATCTGCTGGCTCCTGCCAGCCACAGTCCTGGCTGCTGGCCCCTCTCAGCCCGCTGCTGGTCTGGAATCCCAGCCCTGCCCACATAGAGTGGATACCTACCTTCTCCCTGGTTCTAGCCCATTCTCTTCCTGTCTCTCTGCACTGAGCTGAGGGTGGGAGTGCACTGAGCACAGGGCTGGGGGTGAAGGAGCAGGCTGGGGGTTAGGGTGCAGGGTCTGACCAGGAGCTAGAATGAGGGAGGGGGCTCAGGGTTAGGGCAGGAGGTTTGGGTATGGAGTGCTTATCTGGGCAGCTCCCATTTGGTGCGAGGGGTGCAGGTGGAAGTGTGGGGGTCTGTGCAGGAGCTCCCGTTTGGTGCTCAGGGTGGGGGTGGGAATGTGGGGGGTGCAAGAGTCAGGGCATGAGGTGTTGGGGGTGCAGGAGTCAGGGCAGAGGGCTGCGGACATGTGAGGGGGGGTGCAGGTGTCAGGGAATGGGGTGTGGGGGTGCTGGGTATGTGTGGGGGGTGCTGGAGTCAGGGCTTGGGTTGGGGGGTGCAGGGGTCAGGGCAGAGGGCTGGGAGTGTGTGGGGGGGTGCAGGGGTCAGGGCAGGGGGCTGGGGGGGTGTGGGGGGGTGTAGGGGTCAGGGCAGAGGGCTCGGGGTGTGGGCTAGGGTCGTGGGGGCACTCCCATCCTCCTTCCCAGGGTGGTTCACGGCAGGGGGCTGGAGGGGATATGCCCTGATTCCACCCCCCTTCCCCAAGACCCCGTCCCCATGTCTTCTCCGCATCCTCCCTGGAGCAGCGAGCGCGCTGCAGCTCCACTTCTCCCCCTCCCTCGCAAGGGCCATCAGCTGATGGGTGGCAGGGAGGGAGAGGAGGAGGGGCAGGAACAGCGCACGCTGGGGGAAGAGGCGGGGGAGGGGGGAGCTCGCCTGCCCTGCAGCAGCAGCCGGCAAGACCAAGCTTCTTCACCCTGCCCCCGCTTGGGGGGGGGGTGCGCGGAGAAGAGCGGGCCGGGGTGGGCCGGATTTTTAATGGCACGCTGCTGCCTGCCGGGGTCCCGGCCTGGGTTCAGCTGCGGTCTGAGCGGGGTGGGCGGCTGGGACCCAGCAGGCTGCAGTGTGCCATTAAAAATCGGCTTGCGTGCCGTCTTTGGCGCACGTGACATAGATTGCCGACCCCTGGACTAATGGATGACATCCGGTAAGCAGGAACTTTTATTGTTTTTACATGTTTTTTTTCTGTAATGGTTTTTCCTTAAAAATAAATGTGCTTGCTTAGAAGGAGCTGTGTGGTAACTGATAACTGCAGGCAATACACTGCTCAGAGCCCTTGGAGAGAAAGCAAAGCACAGGCACTGACCTGTTTAGGCAGTATGGCTTGCTGGGGATATCACACTATAGATTAGGGAGCTGTGCTGCCTTAAAACCCTGCTCAGAAGGGAGTGAGATGCAAGTCTCCACCTAGAAGAGGTGAGAGCTGGGAGCTGGAATCCTAGAGTTTGTTCTTGCAAAGGAACACAGGTACAGCTGGCCTGAAGCTGTGACATTTGTCTTTAATTTAAAGGGTATCTCAAATTCTTCTGGGACTTACCAGAGGTCATCAGAGACAGTTGTTATGAGCTTTCCCTATTGAGAAAGAGTGATTCTGTATAATATAGCAGTGATCATTTACACTGTGCACTGTAGATTATCGTGTGAGGTGAGAGTCTAGGAAAAAAATTGGCCAGAATTCTGTTCTCTGTTAAATCCAGACCAATCTGAGAGCTCTTATAAGGTTGTATGAAGTTTTGCTTTTCAAAGATAAATGACCTGCCTTGTTTGATTTATGTGACTAATGTGGATGGATTTCAATTAGAATCTGTGAATGCATAATACTAATTTCACCACAGCTCTTTTCCATTCAGGTATTTCATTCTGCATTCATTTATTGTTGCTCACTCCTGGTTTTCGTTAGTCTTGTAAGATGGGAATGCTCTTGTTTAAGGCTATTTCTTTACATGCCAGCTATCACTGGAACGGGAGCACATTGAACCTGTTGATGCCTGAAGTGTTGCCTTTTACCTTAAGTACTTTTGTCTGTGTAGCTTATACCATGTTTTATGAGATGACTGGTTATTTGCATTTGTCTGACGTGTTAGTGCACACCTGTTTTCCCGTCAGTTACCTGCCATTTTAAGCTGACCCATACAGCCTACTATAAATAAATATGTGGGAACAGGTTCACACCAAATAATCTAACCTAGTTCAAATATTAACGAGAATTGTGCTCTCTGCACACACTCAAAAGTTTCAATTAGAAACACTGATCTTGATAAAGGCGTCTATCTCTGAAACTGAAACATTGATACCTGTGCAGGGAGATAGCACACGGATGTTAATACAGCAATGTGGTGTTTTAGACAGTCCCAAGAGTGCAGGATGAGATTGCACTCAGTGGAACTTTCTCATGTGCAGTACACCAGAGAATTACTAGGAGGTCACCCACTTCATCGCTTCTGTTGGCCAAGATCATTGCATGCACCAGGGGCTCCTGACGTCCCTCCGTTCCACCCCACCAGCCTTCAGTGTGCCATCCTCCCAAACTCTGTCTATTTCAGGGACTCCCTGCAACTCCCCCAGCCGCCCTTTGCCAGGGGTATGCCCTCCCATTCCAAGGTCCCCCATTCTCCCCTTCATGGCAGGGGCTCTGTGTGTGCCCCCGTTCCCACCACTCTCCACCACCTGCGTTCCTTCTTCCCCATGTCAGGTTTCCCCCTTCCTTCCCCCAAGCCAGGGGCTCTGTCTATCCCCCCCCCCCACCTGTCTTCCCTATTGCGGAGGGTCTGTGTGCACCCTCATTCCACTCTTTCCTCTGTGCCCCCATTCTTTCCTTCCCCCCATACAAAGATCCCCCAATTTATCCCCCTGCCAAAGGTTCTGTGTGGCCCCCATCCTGCCTTGCCAGGGACTGAGTTCATGCCCTTTGAGCATCTCTTAGCCTAAATGTACTTTAGTGGGTTTCTTAGCCTGCATGATGTGGTCTTAAAGCCAAAGTGTAAGAAAAGATCTTTGCACTTCAGAGCAAGTACGATCAGGTGATTAGAACAGGACAGAAGAGGTCAGGAGATCTGAATTCTATTCCCAATTCGGCTCTAAAATCCCTGTGTAACATTCAGCTTTAATACCTCCATTTGTAGATGTGAGTCTTGCCAGCAGAGATGTTTGAAGCAATGATATTTTGTAATGTTCTGTGAGATCTCAAGAAGTAAGATGAAAATAGAATTATTATTACATGTAAAAAAATTGCCTTAAGATAGAGTTAACCCACAGAGTTCCATTGCCCCTCGAGAAATTTACCTACATGTTCTGAGCCTGGTTTTTTAAATCTGTAGCATCTTTATGAGACAATAATACTAACCAGCCTGGATGTAACGGTGGGTAACATAACTCCTGCATGTAGCAAATTTTACCTGTGGAAAATAAAAGCAACCCTTTTTTTTTTTTTAACCAGTTGTGAGATTGAGACTCAGAGGTTCAATTACTTGCTTTTTGGAGCACTATGGTAGTTGTTTAGACCAGGATTGTAACCTTTCCTTGACACTGATTTGCTGTATGATCTTGGGCAAGTGACTCAACCTTGAGTCACTTCTGATCCTCAGTTTTGCCAGCTATGAAATGGGGACAATAATAATTAACTAAACTTTGTAAAGGATTAAGGCCAATCACTGGGACTAGAACATGGGGCCTCGTTGGTTTCTGCCCTGTCTTTAATTCGGTAGTTCACATGGCTTTTGTGGGATGGGAGAGGAGAGACCATTCCTCCTCACTGAAATTTTTGCAGGCCTCAACTTTGAAAATTCCCGCTATGCTTCCTGGTGAAACTGTCATGATTTCATAAGCACTTTGCATTTGTGTCATTATTCAACCCCCAATATTTTCAGTCTCCTGAAATTTCACTAATTCTGCGTTTCAGAGGACACAAAATCATACAGAAAAATCTTGGGAAAAGTCTTGTGACTTTTGTCACCAGTTTTATCCATTCCTCAGTGAGACCTGAAGCAAAGAGCCAGTGTAATTAACAAGACATTTTGCCAGCAGAATCCTGTGTTGTTCCATTTTGACATCCTTTCTGAGGTAACTCTTGGAAATCTGCTTTTCATAGTTGCAACAGCATTGTTACCTTCCCACCCATTGGTTTGTTGCTCTTTGGTTCAGTTTGGCTCCTCAGAAATGGCTTTGTGGTATTAAAATGAGGCTCTGCCTCGCTTCAGTGTTTCCGTTTCAGCTTTCAGTGCTCCCCTGTTGTTTGTGCTGGCTTGTGTGTGCAACCAGAAATCTTTAATTTCCCATTTCACAGCCTATTGCCATTCTCACAGCTGATACATATGGTACCTGAGGTACACTAGCATGGCCTTGCCTGTGAAACTGACAAAGTGGGACAGGGGGGAGGGTCTGGCTGATAAATAAAGCCATTAAATGCTGATGAGCACAGAGCCTGTGAGAGAATTCCCCCTGAATCGCAAATGTCTCCTGTACTGAAAGATCATGCAGCTCTATTTAGGGTCATACCCTTCATATCTCTGAGATTCTGGGCCCTGCTGGACTCCTGCCTGGCACAACTTAGAGTGGCCCTTCTAAATTATATGCAGAGTAGTTGTAGCTGTGTCCATCCTACTCTCCCTTGAATGATGGTCCCTTAGAAGATGTGCTAATTACTTATGCTAAACAATCTGTCCCACCTTGTATTTAGCTGTGACGCTCGGAGTACCTTTCCCACACCTGAAGAAGAGCCCTGTGTAAGCTCTAGAGCTGGTTTCTCTCACCAACAAAAGTTGGTCCAATGAAAGATATTACCGCACCCATCTTGTCTCCCTTCTGAATTATAGCAGCATTGAATGGCTACCTATGGGCTTTCCTGATGGCCTACAGCTAAATGAGCTCTGGCTACGCCCTTTCCTTTACTGCCACACCTTCAACATGCACATGACAGGTGCTTAATTTAACTGTGGGTGACTGGTGCCTTCTCTATTCTTGTGGTAGCCAAAGTAATAAAATTCAACCACATTTTGAAATTATAACAACACTAGATTTTATAGCCAGATATACCGGTTAAGGCACATAGTTAGTATTGGTTACACAGCCCTTACTCATGTGGGGTGCTGAGCACTGACCCCTGTTGACTTCAGTGGGACTGAGAGCACCTAACTGCTTGCAGGATAGGGCCCTTTCTGGGAACTCCTATTCTTTTAGGCTGTGTGAGGCACTGGCAAAGTTTCAGGCAAGTTAATGGTATGTTGGCTATAGTACAATGAGACAATGACGTGGAAGGAGGGCCCAGGTCAGAGTTGCCAGCCACGTACACCCAGGAAGAGCCATATGTCCTGTATTTGGAAACATGTAGAAGTCCAAGATTCTGGCTCTTAACACGCTTTTAAAAAGCCAAGTAAGAAAAATGAGTTAAACATGACACAATGGCTGTGAATGCGCTAGCATTTTTCTTCACGTTTCCCGCCATTGCACCGACAGGTGCAGCCCACCAGGGACAGCAATGGGAAATGAGCTAATGCAGGCTGGCCACAACGTCACCTAAACCTGCTCAGCGTTACGGTTGATCTACACTGAAAGGTTACATTGGCATCGCTATATCTCACAGGGATGTGAAAAATCCACACCCCTGAGAGATTAGTTAAATTGACCTACCCCTAGGGTGGACAGCGCTAGGTCAGTGGGAGAATTCTTCTGTCAACCTAGCTACTGCCTCTCAGGGAGGTGGATTATCTATGCTGCAGCTGTGCCGCTTTAGCATTTTAAGTGTAGACATAGCCCGTCAGCAGCCTGTCTGCATTAGCACTCCTACTATCGCTCGCTTGGTTGGAAATGCATCTGTAATACTGTGATTGTCTGAAATCTGAAGAAAATTCTAGACCGCTGGGTTAAATTAATGCTTGGTGCAACTCCACTGAAGTCAATCAGCTACACCTGGGGTGAAGTTTAACCATGGTATCTAGTTTAACTTGATCTTTTAAGGTGGATTATAGGCAGGCTGCGTGTGCCACGCCCCTGGTGGCTGACTGAGTTACTCACACCTGTCAGTGCACACAGTGCTGTGTTGTATATTTACAAAATGGACACTGACTTTTTTTAAACTGAAAATCCACTAAAACTAACTAACTTTAGGATAACTGGATTTCATGGATTTTCCACAAACACAAAAAAAAGTTTCTCCATGCATGAAAAGGGGGATTTTGTTTTTAACCCAAGAAAACACATTGTGCAGTTGTTCTGATGCCGGAAATCTTCTTAATTTTTATATGCAGTGTTGTTGTAGGTGTGCTTGTCCCAGGGTATTACAGAGACAAGGTGGTTGAGGTAATATCTTTTATTGGCCCAACTTCTGTTGGTGAGAGAGACCAGCTTTCGACCTTTCGGGTCTATGTAAGCTTCTATCTCTCACCAACAGAAGCTGGTCTAATAAAATATATTACCTCACCCACCTTGTCCTTCTCAATTTCTAGTCTAATGCTGCCATCTGCTGTCTGAAAGTTGTACTCTCATTGGGCTTGAATGATTATCCTCTGCTGTAGTTATGTTTCAGAGTAGCAGTTGTGTTAGTCTGTATCCACAAAAAAAAAAAGGAGTACTTGTGGCACCTTAGAGACTAACAAATTTATTTGAGCATAAGCTTTCGTGAACTACAGCTCACTTCATCGGATGCATTCACTGTACAATAAATTTGTTAGTCTCTAAGGTGCCACAAGTCCTCCTTTTTCTTTTTTTTTTTGTAGTTATGTATTCCTCCATAGTTACCCTTAGGAACATAAGAGGGTGTTCCAGAACTCAGCAATTCAAAGACTGGATTTAGGTGCATGAAGTGATAGGTTACCATTATACATAGCAAACAAGTCATCATGAATAATTTAGCTGATTAATTTTGCCTCTTTCTCTCACACATATTGTCCTCAAACAGAGAAGTGAAATGTTGAGGAAGGATGGTTTAATGGTTAGCCTGGGACTTGGGAGAACTGGGTTCAATCCCCTGCTCTACTGACTATCTGTGTGACCTTGAATAACTTACTTGGTCTCTCTGTGCCTCAGTTCCCCATCAGTAAAAGGAGGGTACTAGAACTTCCCTACTTCATATGGATGTTATGAAGAGAAATACATTAAAGATTCTGAGGTGCCAAGATACAGAGATGGGTATGAGAAAGAGATTTTGCTTCTACTGTATAAAGAGACAACAGGTTTGTTTTAATTTTTTTTTTTACAGTTTTACTTTCTTACCTAAAAATTAAGAATGTCAAGACCAGTCTTCCTAGGTTTTGTAGGAAGACTTCTTGACATTGGGGAAAACTCAGAGCATGTGTATTGTGAGCCTGGCATCTTTACTGAAGGGATGAGGAATCTTTAACAAAGACAATATTTGTCCAAACTGTGTATTTTTCATTGTAGTTAAATAAGTGCTAACAAGAACACCCAGATAGGAATAGTTTTAAACCATCTAATTAAAAATCTCTTCCTCTTTCAATTGCACAACTTCAGTCTCTTGTGATCTCATAATTTCAGTAGTTTTCTAGTCATCTTAGAGTCTTCTAATATCTGAAATCCTTTTTTCTCATAAAAATAAGAGGAACCCTTTTCCCCTACTATCCTCATCACCTTTCTTTTTTTAATAAGCAACCTTCCAGGCTGCTTGTATACATTGTAGAGACAAAAAGAGAGCACAGACCCATTTTTCCCTCTTCGCTGCTCACATTTTAAATTCACTTTTCATGAGCATTTGTGCCAGCAAGTCCTATTTGTAGAAAGGGAACACAAACAGGACATGAAGACAGTGAAGGCAAATTCATTAGCGCCACCAAATTAATATTCCTGGGGAACTCTTTTTTTTCACTCACCAGCTGAAGTCAGAGCTGCAGTAAGTAATGGAAGAGGGTCAGGTTCCAGGAGTTGCCCCTCTCTGTTGTGAGCTGTATTTGAGTCTGTAGTACAGGTTACGAGCACAGGTTTTATACACATAAATACATAGGTATACAGACTGAGGTTATAAATCCATCTCACAATGACCATCAAGTTCAGAATGCTACAAGCTTCCATAAAAGACCTTACTCAGCATATTTTTATACCCAATAACCTTATCTACAAAAGGTTGATTCAATTGCTTACTCTTTGGGGTTCAGACCCCCTATTCTCCCACTGAGGTGTCTGGACCCTGATTGTCACACCTCAGTTGGTTCAACACCTGGAGCTCAGGAGTGCAACCTAGTGGTGAGGTTGCTACTGGATAAATATAGACTGAGCCGCACGTAAGACTGGCCTCTGTGCAAACTCAGGAAAGATCTCTTTCCTACAACTCTGCCTGCTGCATGGCCAATGAAGTAAGCTCTATCAATGACAGGTAGTTTTTAAAACAAAGCTTTAATTGCCATCATATCTGATTTCCCTGTGACCCCATAGTAGCAACTCTCTGCCATTCCCCATGTGTTTATACCAGACTTATTGCTGTTGTATTTGAGTGCCTGACCTGTTTTAAAGTTAAAATCTGCCTCTGTTTCTCACCTTTTCTCCCACTGATTGCACGTTGGGTGTGTCAATTATAGCACTGGCACTTTTAGTAGTAGAATATCCTGGCCTACACAGACAATCTGGTCCTGATTGCAGACAACCCTGAGAGTCTCCAACAAATGCTTGAAATCACCAGCCAGGCTGCCAACTGGATGGGACTCCACTTCAATGCCAGGAAGTGCGCATCCCTGCATACTGATGGCCGTGGAAGGGACTCGGTTCAGGCGACGCCGTTTCGGATCCAGGGCGAACCCATGGTCTTCCTCAAGGATGGGCAAGCGTACCACCATCTTGGCACGCCCACGGGTTTCTGCATCCAGCAGACACCTGGGGATACCATCACGGGGATCCTATGAGATGTGGCCAGGATTAACTCCTCCCTACTGGCACCATGGCAGAAGATCAACACCTTCCTGATTCCCCATATTTTATTCGTCCTGAGGGGGGTCTGCCATGGTGAAGGTAGCTCTTAACAAGGCAGACAACACCATCAGGCAGCTGGTGAAGAAGTGGATGTTTCTTCCCCAGAGGGTCAGCAACGAATTGGTGTACATCTTGCATGGGCAGGGTGGCGCCAGTGTCCCTCGAATGGGTGATCTGTGTGACGTTGTGGCAATCACTCACGGCTTCTGACGTGCCCGGACTCCATGGTGAGGAACATCGCGGAAAGTGCTATGCAGGAAGCCATCAAGAAACGAATCGCAAGGACCCCTCCAACGAAGATGTCGCCATCTACCTGAGTGGCTCCCTGGAAGGAGAATTTGGAAGAGAGGGGGAGACTGCTTCGCTCTGGACTCGTGCCCAGAACGCTACGCGATGACTGGAGAAGTGTATCGGCTGCCGTTGGATGTGGTGTGTGAGGAATGCCAAGAGATGGGAGTCCTGGTGTCACAGATGAAGAATATGGATCGTACTATCATCACTCTGAGAGCTAGAACCATGCTGGAGAGGACCCTGAAGGATGCCATCTGCTGCCAATACGTGGAAAACCTGAAACAGAAGCCAGACCAGGGCAAGGTGTTCGAGGTGACATGCAAGTGGGACGCCAACAACCACTTCCTCCCCGGGGTTAACTTCTCCTGAATTGCCAACTAGAGGTTCATCCACAGGGCCCAGCTCAACTGCGTCCCACTGAACAGAGCCGTCCGCCACAGGAATTGGGACAAGTGATACAGGAAGTGTGGCTATGCCAATGAATGCTACCCCGTGTCCTGTGTAGCTGCAAGCCCCATTCCAGAGCCTGGCAGCTGCGCCACAATGCCATCCAAGATTGCCTGGCCAGAGCCATCCCACCGCTCATGGGAAAGGTTGCCGTGAACTCTGCCATCCCTGGAACTGACAGCCCAACCAGACATCATCATCATCAACGAGGACTGAAAGAAGATCATCATGGTGGTCGTCACAGTTCCCTTTGAAAACAGGACCCTGGCCTTCCACGATGCCTGATCTCGAAAGCTGGAGAAATACGCCCATCTAGCCGACACTTTGAGAGCTAAGGGTTACCAGGTCCAGACACACGCGCTGATCGTCGGAGCCCTGGGCGCATGGGACCCCAGTAACAAGTGAGTGTTGAGAGAATGTAGAATTGGTCGATGCTACGCAACTCATGGTGTAGGACGCCATCAGGTGGTTGAGGGACATCTACATAGAACACGTCAGCAATACGGGGAGGGATGATCTGGAGTGCCGATGAGAAGTGCAGTCGGGAAAGTAACTGAAATACTTTCTCCATGGATTGTATTTTCTAAATGGACAACTGTGACATTCCCCTATGGTTTATCTGGACCAGTGATCTGCTCGGCCTTTCCAATCCTTGACTCTGGGAGCCAGCCTTACCCAGCTCTGCTGTGAGAACCCCCACTCCTGGGCTGTTCATGCACAGCCTCTGGCATGTAAGCTGCTCCCAGGTACTTGTGAGCGAATGACACTAGCCAATATCTCTGGTCCCAGACACAACCCTAGGAACCTCCATCTTGCAGTGTCCAGTTATGCCCTCTGGAAGCTGCAAGCTTATATGAGTTCATCAATTTAACAAAGCAATTAATATGTACCAGGGTTGTTATCCCAAGGGGAGCCTCTGACACACTTCAAACCAAACACACTGCTTCAGGTAGAATAAACAAATTTATTAACTATAAAGGTAGATTTTAAGAGATTATAAGTCAAAGCATAACAAGTCAGATTTGGTCAGATAAAATAAAAGCAAAACACATTCTAATTTGATCTTAACACTCTCAATGTCCTTACAAACTTAGATGCTTCTCACCACAGGCTGGCTGGTTACTTTCAGTCAGGCTCTCCCCTTTGATCAGCATTTCAGTCACTTGGTGGTGGTGGTGTCTGTAAATGGAGGTGGAAGAGAGAGAGCATGGCAAAATGGCTTTGCTCCCATCCCCACTTTTGAGTCAGGTAGGCATTACCTCATCGCAGTTCCAAACTGCCCAAAGGAAGGAGGTGACTCCCTCGAGGGTCTAACAGATTCTTTTGTTGCTGCCTAAGCCAACATCCGTTGTTCCTGTGAGGCTGGACTGGTTTTGTCCCATCCATGCCCTGACGAGGTGTGAACTGCCTCTCTGCTCTTGGAGAGTTTTTGCATGGGCTTGCTTTAAGTCATGAGGATACATTTTCAACCTCATAACTATATACATGAAATTATAATCTATAACCTTACTATAACATTACTATAACAATTACTATAACAACCATGCTCAGTGCATTATGAGCCTTCCGAAGACACCCAACATGATAAACTTTGCACTGGATACCACACAATCATTTTATAAAGATGAACATGGGGGTGCTGGGTGTTCCCCTGAGGTACAGAGTGTTCACAACAACCTACCCTAAATTCTCAATTACTGAGGGACAATCTTCACTCATTATTATATTTGCTTTCCACATCCAACTCTCTGTATAACTTTTCATGAGTGATGTACCTGAATACTTGGATGCTAATATCTAAATCTTATGACTTTAAAAACAAACTTTGTATTTGTGAATAATCCAAGCACTAAACCCAGACACTCTTTTCTTAACCTGTATACTATACAATTTTTTTAACATTAGCATTAATACATTTTTAACTATTGTGGAAAGTAAAATCAAAGAGGCGAACTTTGCCCTTTTATTGGAAAGGTGCTGATGTTTGCTGTCATTCTAATCTTGTAGGGAAATGAAGTCTGCATTATGAGAGCTGTCTCCTGTGCTCATGAGACTCTTATGCTTGTCATTTACACAGCTGTTTCTCCTGAGGAACGTAGCTGTCACAGGGTGTCATGGCTTCAGAGGGAGAGGTGATCTGTCACAGGCAGCTTGGACCAGTCCCATGAAAGGCTTTGAATATCAGGTCCAAAAATTTGGATGTGACTTGGCATTCAAGAGGGCCCAGGTGCAGAGAACTGAACACTATGGTGATGTGCTTTTAGGCCTTGTTTATGTTGACAGCAGCATATAGGACATGTGTAGGTACGTGCTGCAGTGAAAAGCAAGCTGCATCCACACTAGTGAGTAGCTACACATGGTAATGAAAGGCTGCCGGAGACTTTTTCTGCTGCCTCCCCCACCAGAGCCTTTCCCGGCTGCCAGATCCTTTCCCTGCAGCAGGGAAAGCTCCAGCAGCAGGGAGGCAGTGGGACACTACACTGCTAAAAACTGCAGCGGAGTGGCATGGCTCGGGCATATGGAGAGCCATGTATGGTACAGACCCTACGTTTCTGGCGTGTCTGTTCTGTACTCACCTTAACAGGGCCTCACCATCTACACCACTGTCTCTATGTGCTAGGGGGGCATGCAGTGTGTGTACACAACCTACTGCCATAAGTGCAGGCATAGGCCGAGTCCTGTGAGACGATGCTCCCTGTACCAATGGGAGCTTTCTCTGAGAGAGCAACTTCAATCCTAGGTGTAATGTTCTTGAGTAATCAAAGCTGGAAGTCACAAATGCATAGATTGTTATAGCCAAGCCTGAGTCTGATGGCCTGGGGGGCAGTCTTCTGGCCAGCTGTTGATGGAACAGGGCATTTTACACTGTTATGTTGTGGTTACTTGAACATCCTATTGAGTGAGGAGTGCTACGGCCTGATTTAATAATCAGAGCGCAGATGACTTTGATGGAGGGGGATAGTAGGGAATGCTCTTCAGAACAGTTTCTTCTTCCCACCAGAGTTGCCTGGGTTCAGTTTCAGCCAGCTGTTCTTTTTCCAGGGCTTCATGTCTCCAAGGCAACGAGCTGGAAGATAATGCTGTTTCCATGAAGAGGTAGGGTTAGGTATTGTCTTTGTGTTACTGACATTTGAGTATGTGTTGACACATGGTCTCCCTCAGTGACTTCATGGAAACATTCAGTAAAGTAATAATCCTTCTGAAACTGGTCTGAAGGGGAAGAAGAGTTGCTCATAATGACCCTCTCAGAGAAAGATTAGGAGCTATTTCAGCTTGATCCCTTTCACTGCTATGTCTCTACAGTGGGACAGCCATACTTTATGTTCAGTAGAATCAAATGCCATTGTGATATGCAGAGAATGAGTATGTATCTATGCCCCTGGGTCATGGAGAAGAGGACGTCATTCTGGATCAGCATAACCTATGCAGCCTCTTTCCCCTCTTCTTTCTGGTAGCTGATGGGTATGGTTGGAGATAGTTCTTTCCTAGCTTGATCAGCTTGCTCAGAAATGGGAGGTTAGATTCTGATGTTCATTTTGGGAGGTTGCTTGGCAGACTCGGGTGGGATAACACTAGAGTATTAACACTCTGTTGGTGGGGATAGGCTGACATCAGGTTAATTGTCCTCCCTTCATTGATCTGCGCTTATTTGGAAATGGGTGTTAGTCCTGTGCACCATTAGATGGCAGATTTATGTAATCTTATCTTTGATTTACACAGTTCTTTATCTTGCTTCCCTCTGTTGGTCCACGAGGTAAGTTACAGATTTGCCCTTTATGATTTCTAAGAACGCTGACTCTTAGATTTGGTTTCACATTGGAGCAGGATGTACAATAACATTCTGCACCGGGAGCTGGAAAGAGTGAGAGTGACTTAATAGTGTCAGTGGTCGCTGGCTGACATTTTCTGACGAGATTGTTCTCCTCCTTCAAGGGCCTGATCCAAAACCCAGTAAAGTCACTGGAAGTGTTTCCACTGACTTCAGTGGTGCTTGGACCCTAAACTGCAATCACCTGCTCACACTCTTTCATTAGGTTCAATACAAATTTGGTACAGGTTAAATCACGAGGCACTGTTTTTATTAGAGGTGGCCACAAATGAGAACACTGGTCATAATCCTCCTGAACTTTGGCGAGATTTGGATCTAGATCTGAATTTCAAAGCTTCAGGCCTCTTTGTATACAAAATCAGAATACCAATTATTTATTTAAAATCGGTTTGGATAGCAACTCTGTGTCTTCTCCTCATTTCTAGTCCTTATGTCTAGTGTTTGTGCATTTTCCTGTCCTTGGGCTCAGAAGGGGGACTGCATAGCTTGTAAACTCTTCAGCATAGGGGACCAGTCTTATGTATAAGAAAATCAGAGGAGATAGGGAAAGAATATAAGCAAGTTATACCTGTTACTTCAGCTTTTCTTTAGAAGTCTTTTTCAAGTTTCAGAGTTTGTACAATTACCACAAGACAAAATAGACTAACAAGTCTAATGTAAACATTGCAAATGTTTGTTTCACTTGTTCGTCCATATTTCAGAGCAAATTGTTAAATGCATTTGACAGTGGATGTAATGTCCTGTTCCTATAACTCTTTCCATTTAAACATCAGGTTCCATTTGTGGAATATGAAACAATTCATAGCTCTAACTAATTAAAAATGGGTACATGTTACTCCATACTATTTAGTTGTGCATCAGAGGCCAAGATAGACATTGCTTTCTTGTTGTTAGCCATTAGCTCAGGATTAATGAAACACATACTTAGAATTGACTAATATAAAAACTATCAATGAAAGGGGACCACTTTGTTTCAGATACTTCTCCAATGATCCAATAGGGTATGTCTTCATGCAAAGTTAACTCAGGTGACTGGCACCTGGATCTGAGCCCCTGGTGTAAGCAGCCACATGGCAATGTCTGACTATATCCTCACTGGTGATGCGCTTTCCCATGTGCATTTCTAGAACTTCTGGGGGCTTCCATGAACTTCCATGGTTCTTTGTTTTGCAGTAACCTGAGCCACTCTGATTCTCTCCCATTGAATCATGAGAGAACTTGTCTGTCCTTGTGGGGGCATGGGGAATTGTGGGAAGGCTTTGGAGGACTATAAATACTCAGGATTTTGCCTACATCCTCACCGCAAAAGGAGCATGTTACTAGCCTAAGTGAAAGCAGTACACAGGTTTTAAGCCATAACCCAAGCAGGGCTAGCTAGCCTGAGCTGAAAGTATTACTAGTTTCAGGTGAGTGGGTTTTGTGTGTGGGCTGGAGGGGGGATAGAGGTAACTCCGAGTCAGAGCCTGAGTTAACTCTTCAGTAAAGTAATTTGAAGGAAATCCTTTGTAGGCATTTTTCTTGATTGCTGTTTAAATTGTTTGATGGAAAAAATGACCTAACCTGAACATATGTGGGTTTTCTTAGTGAAATCCCCAGGACCACATATACCATCTCCATGGCCTGCCAGAATAGTTTTGCTGTCTCACACCTCTGCCATGCGTGAAAGAAAGTCCCTGCTTCTCACCTCTCAGCAGGATTTGGTCTGTGACCCAGCTGATGCCATTTCAGTAGGGGCTCCAGGAAGCCCTATTGTATGTATTGATTTAAATGTAGCCTCTTACCTTCTGTGAATCACTTGACATTTGGAAAATACTTTAATCCTCTTGTGCCTGTCAAGAATCAACACTCCACTGGTTCTGAAGTGATGTCAGTCTGAGGCTGTTAGATTTTTGAATCTGTGTATTCATGTTGGACTGCTGAGTAGTGAGCATCCACATTCAGTCAAAAAAATTGCACAAAGAACTAGAAGGGACCTCGAAAAGTCATCTAGTCCAGTCCCCTGCACTCATGGCAGAACTAAGTATTTTCTAGACCATTCCTAATAGGGGTTTTTCTAACCGGCTTTTAAAAATCTCCAAATGATGGAGATTCCACAACCATCATGGATAAAGGTGGCAGTCAGCATTGAGCAGCAATGGGGAAGTACAAACCCCATGTTAAAATTCTGTACATTTCTAATCTGGTGGAGTTACAGACTATTCTCTCTGTTCAGGTTCTAGATCCCACTCACCACCATGGCATCAAAGTGTCCCTGAAGTCATTGTGTAACAACAGTGACTAATGTCTCTCAAGCAAAGTTCTTCTCCATTCCTTCTTGACATGGAGACCCCAATTACTTGAGACTCTCCTTTAACCAGCCAAGAAGGACAGGGATCTGCATCACAGCTAGTGGATCACATCTTTTTAGAGTATCTGCTTTTTGTAACTCCCATGGAGCACCTCATTTCTATACTGTCCAAAAACATGGCATAGTTGATATAACTGCTGCAAAGCAGCTGCAAAACCTGCTTGGATCAGAAACTGTTCTGAGGAACTGTAAAGTGTGGCGGGGATTCTTAGAAACTCTGTTAAAATTCTGCCAACAAAATGAAGGGAAGTTTGGGCTGAAACTCCTAAGCTGGATGGAGAGAGGACCTAACCCATCAGAATAGCTGTCTACCTGACTGCATCAAACTGCAGGTATTTTCAAAACCCTTCCTGAAATAGGATCTGTCCCTCTGGTCTCCCCAAAAGTGTCTCATCTTCCATACACTGACCCAACCAGTCACTCAGCAGCTCATTCAGATTGCTAATGATAATATGAGGTAATGGATGTTCAGTGGCTGTGCATTGTCAATTTGTAAACTCCGCTGTGTAATCTAGCGCTGTCCCCACACAGCTTAAGCGCACACATGCTCTCTTAACAAAATTCCAAAATGAAACGCTCCACTGGGAGGAGGAGGAGGAGGAGAGAACAAACATGTAACCCTTCTGCCCGTCAGAGTTGGCAGCAACAAGGGCTGGGTTCAATATCTAGGGGATCCATTCCAATAACACAATGCAAACCGGCTCGAGCCCCCACCCAGTGACCTGGGACAAATATATACCACCCCCGCTGGGCGCCTCCAAGAGGCAATACTTCCCCTCTCACAAGCACATAGTCTGAGTGTAGCAAAAAGCCTTTTAATAACAGAGAGAAACAATGTGGCATTATGTTGGGGAAACACCACCAACAGGATTCATAACACAACCCATGAGCAAAAAAAACCCACCCCAAGCAAATTGGGGCATGCCCCTTTCCCTTTGGTTCTTGAGTCCAGCAACCCCAAATTACCCAAAGTCCCAAAAGTCCAATGACCCAAAAGTCTCTGTCCCTGGTCAGGGCAGCCCCAGAGTTCGAAAGTTTATCTGCGGAGCTTTACCTCCCAACCTGGGTGGAGATGGGACGGGGGTAAGAGGCACCTTACATGATCTGAAGCTGACCGCCCCACAGCTCCATAGGCCTTCGCTCCGCCAGCCGCCCCACGAACTCCTTCGCTCAGCTCTGTGGCCCACAAGTAGCTCCCGCCGTCCCATGAACTGCTCCACCAGCCTGTCCACAAGGCACTCCAGCCGTCCTGCAAACTGCTCCACACGATATCTTCAGGCTCCCCCACTACTTAACACAACGCTCAGTGATTTCAGCTCTTAGTCAGTTCAGCTCTTTGGTGAATTCAGCTTGTAGTAGGGGAGCCTCAGTGCTGGTGCACTGTTAGCCCAAAGTGAGCTCAGCACCTGTAACTAGACTTCTAATGAAATCAAAATTAGCTCTGATATTCCACAGTGGAGAGAGGAGGAAGTGAATTAGCATGTAAGGCCCTCACCAAGGGGCCCATGCCACCAAGTATTAATACTTGTCCCCAGCCTCTCTCAATTCACAGTTTTGGAACCCATGACCCTTGCCTAGCGAGTGCCACTTAGTTGATGGTGAGTCCCCTCCACCATAACAAAAGGCCAAGTACAGTTCCAAGCACAGTTCCCATAATCAGGGTAATAACAATTTATTCTTCCTGCCCCAATAACAGAGACACCTGGGATCCCACAGCAGCCAAAGTGACCATTTGGGCAGCTATGGCCTCATTCTAGGCGGGGTGGGTGTGCCTATGCAAATGAGATCGGCCCCTGAAGTTCTTTTCCACAACTTGCCACACCTCACCACCAGATGTCAGGGTGGAGCTCATCCTGACACTGCTTACATCCATATGACAGGTGTTAGTCACAACACAGATGCTACTGTGATGAGCGCAGTATGATACCTTATCTAGAATAGAACAAGGACTGGAACATGCTCAGTGCAGGCAGAATCTCTAGAGAATTTAGCTGTCAAACTCTAACAAACTATTGGGCATAGAGGAAATTAGTTCTTTCAGAGACTCAAAGCTCGGCCAAATTTGGGTGAATTTTCACTAGGATGACTAAAAGCACATCCCTGACACCAGTGTGACTCCATTGCCAACTTCTGAGTGCTTGACTTTGCAACCTCAATAACATTATTTGAACTTTTTTTTGTGTGTAATAGCCCATCCTGCCACAATCTATTAGAAAATGTAATATGCCTTAACTGATTTCTAATTGGTATAGCTAGATTAGTATTTATTTATTACTGTGCAACGCGTAATCTGGAACCCACTGAAATGCAAACCTATTTCAAGAACAAAACTGCTGACTGTAGCCATTTGCTACCTGTCACAGGGGAAAGTAATATATCCAGAATCCCCTTAGGTGTATGCCTATCAAAGGAAAGGTCAGCTTCCTGTGAAGCAAATGATAAAATGCAGCCATAATGTAACTGCATGAAATAAAACCCTGTAACAGTACGTTTTACCTTGTACCGTAATTATGCACATTCATTACTGTAGGAGTGAATCACTCCCAAATCAGTTACTGGCAAAAGTATATGTTTTTTCAAAGAAAAATATTTCCCATGGATTTCCCCTTGGAAAGTATTTGTTGGGGTTTGTTCATGCATATATACATGCACGCACATATAAAGATATATAATATGGGGAGAGGCGCACGCAGGACTGGGCTTCTTCTAGCCATGCCTTTTTTCTTTTGGCAGCACGCACTTTTGTGGAGTGCTGCTGCAGGGTGCTCTCTTCATTGCAATACACCAGCCTGGAGCAGCAAAGAGAGACGATGCTGCTAATTTAGCCTAAATGTCCCCTATTATTCTGTGTACCAGCTGAGCTCACATTTGTGTCATTCCTTGTGATGTTCTGTCAGGAAAGGACAATCAGGTTGTTTCCTAGTTAGAAATGTATAAGTAGGGGCAGAGCGAGCAGATCGAGGGACGTGATCGTCCCCCTCTATTCGACATTGGTGAGGCCTCATCTGGAGTACTGTGTCCAGTTTTGGGCCCCACACTACAAGAAGGATGTGGATAAATTGGAAAGAGTCCAGCGAAGGGCAACAAAAATGATTAGGGGTCTGGAACACATGAGTTATGAGGAGAGGCTGAGGGAACTGGGATTGTTTAGTCTACAGAAGAGAAGAAAGAGGGGGGATTTGATAGCTGCTTTCAACTACCTGAGAGGTGGTTCCAGAGAGGATGGTTCTAGACTATTCTCAGTGGTAGAAGAGGACAGGACAAGGAGTAATGGTCTCAAGTTGCAGTGGGGGAGGTTTAGGTTGGATATTAGGAAAAACTTTTTCACTAGGAGGGTGGTGAAACACTGGAATGCGTTGCCTAGGGAGGTGGTGGAATCTCCTTCCTTAGAAGTTTTTAAGGTCAGGCTTGACAAAGCCCAGGCTGGGATGATTTAATTGGGGATTGGTCCTGCTTTTGAGCAGGGGGTTGGACTAGATGACCTCCTGAGGTCCCTTCCAACCCTGATATTCTATGATTCTATGGCTTTTTGCCATGTTGAGGTGCAATGAGGAAGGGTCTGAGAATTTTCCCCCTTAAATATCATTTTCTTTTGAACTAATTTCTTATGCTTGTGTGACCAGGGTCTCAGTGGGGCCAGCTGAGGTCACTCAGTTAGGATGAACTGCAAAGAGTGGGGCAGACAAACCCCAAAGCTGGTGGATATTCCAATACTTAGATTTACCAAGCCAGCATAAAACAGCTTCTTTATTACCTCAGGTTTCAGAGTAACAGCCATGTTAGTCTGTATTCGCAAAAAGAAAAGGAGTACTTGTGGCACCTTAGAGACTAACCAATTTATTTGAGCATGAGCTTTCGTGAGCTACAGCTCACTTTGAAGTGAGCTGTAGCTCACGAAAGCTCATGCTCAAATAAATTGGTTAGTCTCTAAGGTGCCACAAGTACTCCTTTTCTTTTTACTACCTCACTGGTTGCCCAAAAACCAACACGACAGTTCCCTTAAAAAAGTGACCCAGTCTCAGGCCTGCATCCAGGTACCCAAGTCAAATATGATGAAGATTTCTGAAAATCATATATCATATAAAATAAAAGGTTCTACCAATCCCAAAGGATCGGACACATTACCTCCCAGGTTAGTGAATATTCCAGTTCTTACCCAAATACATGCATACAGCCCATTCTTATTAACTAAACTAAAATTTATTAAAAAAACAAAAGAGAGAGTATAGGCTAAAAGATCAATATACGTACGGACATGAGTTCAGTTCTTGAGGTTTAGATTCACAGCAGAGATGGAGAGCTTTGTACCTACTAATTCAGAGATCAAAAGAGAATATTAACATTTAGATGAGTCTTGGTGTGAAGTAATGTCATTATCATTGCAGTGTGTTCCAGCTTAGGACTGGGATCTTAGTCCTTATGGCTTATACTTCCCTCGTATGAAGCCTCAAGCAGATCTGAGATGACAGAATCAGGACCCAAGGGTCTTTTTGTAGTGACCCATCCACTCCCAGTCTTTATTCAGGGCTAATTTGATGGTGTCCAGTTTGCAAATTAATTCCAGTTCTGCAGTTTCTCATTGGAGTCTGTTTCTGAAGGTATTTTGTTGAAGAATTGCCACTTTTAAGTCTGTTATTGAGTGTCCAGGGAGATTGAAGTGTTCTCCTACTGGTTTTTGAATGTTACAATTCTTGATGTCTACTTTGTGTCCATTTATTCTTTTGTGTAGATGAAGTGGATTTTAGCCCACGAAAGCTTATGCCCAAATACATTTGTTAGTCTCTAAGGTGCCGCAAGGACTCCTGGTCTGTTTTTGCAGACTAACACGGCTACCGCTCTGAAATGTATTGTTTATTCACCCAACAGGCTACACTACTCCATTCTCCCTTCCAGCACCTGCTGCCTGCTCCCAACTTCCTCTTAAAAGGGTTTTAATGATTTTATGTCCATTTGACCCTAGGCTCTGGCCTTGGGAAAACAAATCTGCTTAATTGGCTGGAACCAGTTAGGTGGGCGTTTCCCAATTAATAGTCCTCCATTGTTCTCCTAAGGACCCTTGGTATTCTCTGTGGAGGAATCTGATCTCTGTCATTGTTTTGTTTCATGTGTGTTTTTTCCCAAACAGTCTTCTTTGATTTAACTCCATGCATTCATACAGAATAATATCAAGCAGATAAACTGATGTGCAGATAATAATCATAAGAATATTGTAGAGATCTCCCTCCTTCTCCGCTATTGGCCTTCTACATATCATAGGCAAATGGTAATTCTGGTAATGTTAAATGGCTGCTGTCTGATAATCACATTTCCTTGAAAATTCTAGTGACACATAAGATAACTGAAAGATGGTAATGAAAACGCCCTTTTTTTCCAGTGTTCTGTGTGGTGTTTTGTTTTTTAAACTCTGTGCAGTTTCTGGGTAGTCAGTGTTATTAGGTTCCCGTATATTGTCTCTCTCTTGCTGAGAAGACCCTTATAAATATCACCAGAGCCGGAATAATCTGTATAAAAACTGTTTTTAAAGAATTAAAAAATATACATATACTGAAAACAGACTGATCCAGATTCAGCAACGTACTGAATGAGGTGCCTAACTTAAATGACTGTAGTGGGACCACTTACATGCTTTAGGTTAGGTTAGGTATATGCTTAAGGAATTTGTTGAATCAGGGCCACCATTTGAACAGTGCTCAAACAGGAACTGCAATGTTTTAAATGAGTCCATTTAAAAAAAGTCAAGTTGACACTGCCCTTTTGATTTTGCCCCATAATAGTTTTGTTCCAACTCTCCAAATCCATTTGATTATTTAAGCGATAAGGCTCAACTTCAACTTACTAGCCCTGTATCCACCTGCTAAAGATTGACAGAGATGGTTAAATACCCCAGAAGTAATGGTGGCAGTGTTTGTTTTAATAGGTTTTTGCAAATGTGTTTTCAACTGACTTAGGTACTTCAGGCTGAAAGACGAGCACTTGAAATGTTTATTTAAGCATGCCCTTGAAGTATCCCATTGACATAAGGTTACTTCCGATCAGTTTATCTGATCTCTAGAGATGATTGTGAAATAATCAGTGGATTTAAACAGCTCTGGTATGGTTTTGGATCTACTGACAAGTTTAACAAATATCACCCCTTTGACCTGCCCCTTCCATAGGGTTTAGATACCATGGCACCTTAGAAGCATCCAAGCTAGATTTACCTATGCCTTTTAGCACAAGCGTCTCTTGCAGTTGTATTCTTGCCACCACGAATCACTGACTAGGGGTAGAAATGTTAAAAGTGGCTAAGTGACCTAGGTTCCTAAATGCTTCAATCACTTGTCAAAATGGAATGTAGGCTCCTAAGGTCCAGATTTTCAAAGGTATTTAGATGCCTGAAGATGCAGATAGAGGCCTAGTGGGACATAAACATCAGAAACACATAAGCAGGTTAGGTGACTAAGTCCTATTTGAACCTGTCCAAAGTTTAGGGATATTTGGTTCAGTGCAGTGTTTGGGATTTTTCTTTCTTTGTATATTGTGCATAGAGATGCGGGAAAAGTATTCCCACTGAGTCATTATTACTGATAGACTTTAATTAGAAAGTTGTCTGATTCTGGGCCTTTCCCTGACAATGGCACCTTCTGCCTTGAGTATACTATACTTCATAATAGCAATGCCTCAGAGTGGTAGGAGACTCGCACAACTAATTCACATAGCAAGAGTAATTCAGCTCTCTTTAAGGAAGAAGATAGATCATCATATAATCAGAACATAAAAAGAAGTGGACCAAAGCTAACCCAGAAGAGAGAGGATAATCGAGGATTTGCTGTGTCCAGATTCAAGGAGAGTATTGGGAATCTATTACCTCTTGGGTGAAACAAATAAAAGGATCTAATCAAATCATTTCTACAGAAAGCATGCATGTTGAATTCTGAACCATTCTGGTAGTAATGTTTATGAGGGTGGCCATTTGTGGCCAGGCATAGAAAGTACATACGGAAAATTAAACATGTTTTTGCAATTCTGCATGAACATGATATTTAAAAATCAAGCCCTGCTTATCCTAAACCATGCTCTGACGGCCTTTGTTGTGGTCTTTTAGAGATGTCAGAGCTGTACACCAACTCCCAGCCAAATTCAAACCACGAAAAGAAATAAACTAAGACATATTGATTATGAGTTTGTTACTTAACTTCCAACAACACAACACTCCCCTGCTGTTTTCCAATCTCCTTTCATAGGGCTATTTTGTGCTACAAAGCAGTAACGTGATAGAGTGGCTCATAGGAGCACTGCATTAAGCTTCTACCACTCAGTCCTTCTTTGGTGGACTTCAACCCCTCTCTGGATGCTGCTTAGTTATCTATGCCAGAGAAACTCACCGCTGGGTCTCCTAAGAATCCTGCAAAAATTTTGCCCTTGGAATTGACCAGATTGCACAAAGTGGCAGGGATTTTTCCAAACTTTTCTCAGAGGGAGTGGATCCTCTGAATTCCCCACATGTTCTTTATCCCTGTCCCAAACTTCCAGCTACACAAGTTGGATGCTTGTCAAAATTTACCAACAAACTCAGTACAGCTCTCAGGGACGCACTGAAGCTATTTCCAGGAGTTTGTTACCCAGTGGTGCAGCCTCTTGCCTTATTGTGGGTGTAAGAAAGCATTTTTCTTTAAATAAATGAATGGACTCTCTAGTCTTCATTCCTTTCTGCAGCATCTGCCAACCTGATACATAGCATATACTGAAGGCTACATTCAAGGATTTGTTTGGGAGACTAGCAGGGTGCCATCCCTGAGCCTGGCCCCTTGTGGCACAGCATGGCCCTGCAGCCACCCCACCCTCAGCTCCCCCGTGGTTGTTGCAATAATTTGCTCACAAGCCAAAATACTTCCAGAGAGGGGTCGAAGCCAGGATTTAGGTGGGAAGGCTATGACAGATACAGAGGCAGCAGTGGGAGTGACCCATGTAGTGGAAGACACAATGAAGATGACTGGATGTGGAAGCTGTGATATGTACATGATCCTGGAGGGGGTATCTGGTAAGAGTTTTGTCTGCATGAAATGCCGTCTGATAGAGCTGATGGAGGAAAAGATCCAAGGATTGGAGATGCAGGTGGAAAGTCTGGTTGAGTTTAGAAGGGGGGTCGAGCAGATTATGGAGTAAAGACATGAGGTAGCTGAAAGGAAAAGCTCAGACTTGCAGATGGAAGCAGGACTGAGGAATTCTGAGGGGAGACTGCTGGGTGAGGAAAATGGACAGTGGAAGCATGTGACTAAAAGAACCAGGCAGAGGAAAAGATGGGCTAGTGAAGGAGAAATAGAGCTCAAGAATAGGTTTGCAGAGTTGGAAAATGAAGAAGGGGCTCAGCAGGTGGTCACTGAAGGTGGAAGGGCAAGGGAGACGAGAAGAGCAGCTAGTCCTATAGGAAAACGGGAAGAGTCAATGGAGACTACACCAAATATGAGTCCCAGAAGGATATAGGATGGGTTGAAGAGGATTACAAGGGAGAATAGGAATAGAAAGAACTTGGGAACAGGGGATAGACTGGAGAATAGCAGCATCACTAGCAAAAGGCAGGTCTACGTGATCGGGGACTCTTTACTGAGAAGAATAGACAGGCCTGTAACCAGAGCTGATCCAGAGAATAGAAGGATGTGCTGTCTTCCAGGTGCTAAGATACGGGATGTAGACCTGAGGTTGAAAAGGATCCTAAAGGGAGCGGGAAAGAATCCCCTAATTATCCTTCATGTGGGAACAAATGATACCAGTAGATTCTCGCTGGAACGTATCAAGGGAGACTATGTTAGGCTGGGGAAGACGCTTAAGGAAATCGGGGCTCAGGTGATCTTTAGTGGGATTCTGCCAGTTCCTAGAGAAGGGCAAAAAAGGTGTGACAAGATTATGACTATCAACAGATGGCTCAGGCAGTGGTGGTATAAGGAGGGCTTTGGTATGTATGGCCACTGGGAGGCATTCATGGACAGAGGACAGTTCTCTCGGGATGGACTTCATCTGAGTAGGGAAGAAAATAGATTTCTAGGATGGAGGTTGGCACAACTGATTAAGAGAGCTTTAAACTAGGAATTTGGGGGAGATGGTTGGGATATGTCCAGGTAATCTCCACGCCGGATTTTAGCATTGAGAGGGAAGAAAACAAAGTAAGAAAGGATACAGCTGTGGGTAGGAGAATGGACATAAGGAGGAAGGGCAGTGTGGATACTAGTCTAATAGGTCATACTGGCTGTAGAATGACCATGCCTAATTGGGTACAGAATGTGAACGAGGCCAAACAGCAAAAATTAAGATGTTGGTACACCAATGCGAGGAGCCTAGGTAACAAAATGGAGGAACTAGAGATACTGGTGCAGGAAGTGAAACCAGATATTATAGGGATAACAGAAACATGGTGGAATAGTAGTCATGACTGGATAACAGGTATTGAAGGGTATGTGCTGTTCAGGAAAGACAGAAATAAAGGTAAAGGTGATGGAGTAGCATTGTAAATCAATGATGAGGTAGAATGTAAAGAAATAAGAAGCAATGGAATGGATAAGACAGAGTCCGTCTGGGCAAAAATCACATAGGGGAAGAAAACTACTAGAGCCTCCCCTGTGATAGCGCTTGAGGTGTGCTATAGACCGCCGGGATCTAATTTGCATATGGATAGAGCCCTCTTTGATGTTTTTAATGAAGTAAATACTAATGGAAACTGCGTGATCATGGGAGACTTTAACTTCCCAGATATAGACTGGAGGACGAGTGCTAGTAATAATAATAGGGCTCAGATTTTCCTAGATGCGATAGCTGATGGATTCCTTCATTAAGTAGTTGCTGAACCGACTAGAGGGGATGCCATTTTAGATTTGGTTTTGGTGAGTAGTGAGGACCTCATAGAAGAAATGGTTGTAGGGGACAATCTTGGTTCAAGTGATCATGAGCTAATTCAGTTCAATCTGAACAGAAAGATAAACAAAAATAAATCTGCAACTAGGGTTTTTGATTTCAAAAGGGCTGACTTGCAGAAATTAAGGAAATTAGTTGGGGAAGTGGATTGGACTGAAGAACTTATGGATCTAAAGGCAGAGGAGGCCTGGGATTACTTTAAGTCAAAGCTGCAGAAGCTATCGGAAGCCTGCATCCCAAGAAAGGGGAAAAAATTCATAGGCAGGAGTTGTAGACCAAGTTGGATGAGCAAGCATATCAGAGAGGTGATTAGGAAAAAGCAGAAAGCGTATAGGGAGTGGAAGATGGGAGGGATCAGCAAGAAAAGCTACCTTATTGAGGTCAGAACATGTAGGGATAAAGTGAGACAGGCTAAAAGTCAAGTAGAGTTGGACCTTGCAAAGGGAATTAAAACCAATAGTAAAAGGTTCTATAGCCATATAAATAAGAAGAAAACAAAGAAAGAAGAAGTGGGACTGCTAAACACTGAGAATGGAGTGGAGGTTAAGGATAATCTAGACATGGCCCAATATCTAAACAAATACCTTGCCTCAGTCTTTAATAAGGCTAATGAGGATCTTAGGGATAATGGTAGCATGATAAATGGGAATGAAGATATGAAGGTAGATATTACCATATCTGAGGTAGAAGCGAAATTTGAACAGCTTAATGGGACTAAATCAGGGGGCCCAGATGATCTTCATCCAAGAATATTAAAGGAATTGGCACATGAAATTGCAAGCCCATTAGCAAGAATTTTTAATGAATCTGTAAACTCAGGGGTTGTACCGTATGAATGGAGAATTGCTAACATAGTTCCTATTTTTAAGAAAGGGAAAAAAAGTGATCCAGGTAACTACGGGCCTGTTAATTTGACACCTGTAGAATGTAAGGTCTTGGAAAAAATTTTGAAGGAGTAAGTAGTTAAGGACATTGAGGTCAATGGTAAATGGGACAAAATACAACATGGTTTTACAAAAGGTAGATCGTGCCAAACCAACTTGATCTCCTTCTTTGAGAAAGTAACAGATTTTTTAGACAAAGGAAACGCAGTGGATCTAATTTACCTAGATTTCAGTAAGGCGTTTGATACCGTGCCACATGGGGAATTATTAGTTAAATTGAAAAGATGGGGATCAATATGAAAATTGAAAGGTGGATAAGGAATTGGTTAACAGGGAGGCTTCAGCAGGTCATACTGAAAGGTGAACTGTCAGGCTGGAGGGAGGTTACCAGTGGAGTTCCTCAGCGTTCCTAAGATTTGGGACCAATCTTATTTAATATTTTCATTACTGACCTCAGCACAAAAAGTGGGAGTGTGCTAATAAAGTTTGTGGATGATACAAAGCTGGGAGGTATTGCCAATTTAGAGAAAGACTGGGATATCATACAGGAAGATCTGGATGACCTTGTAAACTGGAGTAATAGTAATAGGATGAAATTTAATAGTGAGAAGTGTAAGGTCATGCATTTAGGGATTAATAACAAGAATTTTAGTTATAAGCTGGGGACGCATCAATTAGAGGTAACGGAGGAGGAGAAGGACCTTGGAGTATTGGTTGATCACAGGATGACTATGAGCCACCAATGTGATATGGCCGTGAAAAAAGCTAATGCGGTCTTGGGATGCATCAGGCGAGGTATTTCCAGTAGAGATAAGGAGGTTTTAGTACCATTATACAAGGCACTGGTGAGATCTCACCTGGAATACTGTGTGCAGTTCTGGTCTCCCATGTTTAAGAAGGATGAATTCAAACTGGAACAGGTACAGAGAAGGGCAACTAGGATGATCCGAGGAATGGAAAACTTGTCTTATGAAAGGAGACTCAAGGAGCTTGGCTTGTTTAGCCTAACCAAAAGAAGGTTGAGGGGAGATATGATTGCTCTCTATAAATATATCAGAGGGATAAATACCTGGGAGGGAGAGGAATTATTTAAGCTCAGTACCAATGTGGACACAAGAACAAATGGATATAAACTGGTCATCGGGAAGTTTAGACTTGAAATTAGATGAAGGTTGCTAACCATCAGAGGAGCGAAGTTTTGGAATAGCCTTCCAAGGGAAGCAGTGGGGGCAAAAGACCTATCTGGCTTTAAGATTAAACTCGATAAGTTTATGGAGGAGATGGTATGATGGGATAACATGATTCTGACAATTAATTGATCTTTAAATATTCATGATAAATAGGCCCAATGGCCTGTGATGGGATGTTAGATGGGGTGGGATCTGAGTTACTACAGAGAATTCTTTCCTGGGTATCTAGCTGGTGAATCTTGCCCATATGCTCAGGGTTCAGCTGATCGCCGTATTTGGGGTCGGGAAGGAATTTTCCTCCAGGGCAGATTGGAAGAGGCCCTGGAGGTTTTTCACTTCCTCTGTAGCATGGGTCACTTGCTGAAGGATTCTCTGCTCCTTGAAGTCTTTAAACCATGATTTGAGGACTTCAATAGCTCAGACACAGGTGAGAGGTTTATCACAGGAGCGGGTGGGTGAGATTCTGTGGCCTGCATTGTGTAGGAGGTCGGACTAGACGATCATACTGGTCCCTTCTGACCTTAATATCTATGAATCTACTTAAAGTAAGTTCCCCCTTTATGAGGTCTTATTTGCTAAGTCTTTTCAGAATACAGACTCTTTGGCCCCTCAGTCCCAAGGTACCTTCTCCATGCTTCTGGGGCCCCAAAGACCTCCTTCTTGAGGCCTGTGCTGTGATTCTGCAAGATTTTGCTCCTTGGTTCAGGGCCCCGACAGCCTTCCTTCTTGCAGTCTCCTTTCTTTGTCTTTCAGGAGGCTTCTCATTTGTCTCCAGGGTGGACTGATTTAACCATATGACCTTCCTGTCAGGTGACTACACTAATTTTCCCTATCTGGGGAGGAGAGATGAATGAGTCATGTGCAGGGATGGACCCATTACCTCTTAAAGAAGCCAATCACTCTTTGACAGAGACCTTCGTTAAAATATGGGCAGTTCTTGAGTTTGAGGGTGGGCATATAACAGCGGGGCTGTTGGCTTTTACCTGTTCCAAAAGGCCTGAAACTTTATCACTGTATGGAGGCACATCTTGTAGCAGGATTGTCATGTGGATCACTTCCCCTCCCACTTTAAGAGCCGGAAAGGACGAGGAAAAGGAGTCAGCAACATGTGACTAGCCAGGTCTCCATGGCTCATCAACAAATGTTCATGTTTTGTAGGCCACCAGTGGAGAACCTCTGATCTCTTGGATGGCTCTGCTAAGTGCAGTTATGGGCTATTGCTACTGGTATGTCTGCAGGCAGTTTCTCTCCTGCCTCACAATGCACTCAAGGCAGGCACCATAGTGTACATCCTGTTGTTGCCTATTGCTTAATCTGTGCCTCCCTAAAAACTGACTCTAGCAACAACTTGACCCATGCTTCTCAAAAACCAAGAGTCTAATTCACAAAAGTGATTTGGCAATTGCTAAACATGAACATGTACAGAAACAAATTTGTTGAGAGGCAGAACAATTTTATTCACAATTTAAAAAATAAAATATAGAATAAATATTTATCCACAAAATACATATACCGGTAAAATGTAATATAATTAAGTTAACTTCACAAAATAAGTTTCTCTTATCTGAGTGAGCTGAGCACACATATTATTTCATATTATCCTAGGAAAATACATAAATTTTCAAAGTGATTTAATGCTTATGAAGGTTGTTGAGCTGATGGCTTAGGAGACTGAAGTCCTCCATTTCCCCATAGAATCGGTGGAGTGCAAGCTTTCCCCCATCCAGCTTCGGCGTTCCATCTCTTTCCTGGAAGACCTCCTCTGGTGTGGAGGAGGGAGTTCAGTCCTGATGGCTCATTCAGTCCCTGGCTTCTCTGCAGAGACTTCTGCCAATAGTTGGTCCAGAGGTGGTAAGTTTTATAACGTGGCAGGTGTACTTTAACACAGTCTGTACCTAATCTCCATCAATGGATGCTGTTGCACCACCTTCAACATCTAATGTAGTCAAATCTTCTTGATAAGATGCTGCAAGAAGCTGAGCACTGTCTACACCAATACCTAAATCATTGCTAACCGCTGTGCTTTTTTACTCTTTGCTGATCATTGTACAAAATAAGCTCTACAGCCAAGTCTAGAGAGACCACCAAACAAATAGCAGGTGAAAATGAATTTTGCTAGCTATCCTAAGTTCATTTCAAACCAGTGACTAAGGCCAAATCTACAGTAGAAAAGTTTTGCCAGTATAGCCATGCCGACTAACCCTCCTAATGTAGACACAGCTTGTATCAGCAAAAGAGTGCTTTAACCAGTATAGCTTATGCCAATTCCCTGAGCAAAATAAGTTATACCAGAAAAAGCACTTTTACGCTGGTATAACTTCATCTTTATTTTTGGGCTTCTTGCTTTACCACTGTCCATGACTTTTACAGGTAAGCTGTCTATCAAAGATGTTTAAAGAGAGGAGCTTGGTGGTATTATATAGTCATATAGCAATGCCACCTGTGAAAAGATTACTTTGAATCTGGTTTATGACACAAGTGTACCTGATTTTAGTGATGTCACCAAATATGATTGTCCACGTCATGCACTATATACTTGTCACTACATCTGTTTGTCCACATCATAAAACCACCACAGAGCTTGCTATGGTTGTTGATATCTGCTTCGGCGATTCCTTGAGTTGGCATGGGGTGTGCCGGTCATTGTCAAAGCAGGTTGGCAGAGTTATGTGGGAAAAGCACACTGAATAGGATAGTCAAACTCATGATAAATTCCATCCCTTCCACTATTATTTTTCACCCTGTAAGCTTCTGGGGTGATATCCAGGCTTCAGATGCACGACTACAGCAGCCATGTATATGGGGAATCAGGAATTCTGGCCTTCTAATCCCAGTTCTGACAACGACTCCTTCTGTAGTTTTGGACAAACCACCTAACCTCTTTTCCTAAATTTCTCCATGTATGAAATGTGGCTCTTTTAATTTTCTTATCTACCACACAGCAGTGTCAGAAAACTTAATTAATGGCAAAATACTGCTGACCTTACCCATTTGGCAATCCTGTTGACTCCAATGGGATTATTCATATGACTCAAGCAGGATTTGGCCCAGTTATTGGAACCTGAGTTGAAGATGAAAAGCACCAAATAATTGCTAAAATAATACTAATACTTATAATAAATAGCAAGAAATAGGTACAAAGGCAGTTTCGCCCAGAACTTGCATCCTGAATAAAAGACATTGTGCAAGTCATTGAATTGCTTGTGAACAAAATAGAGGGCACTTGTACAGTATAGTTGGGGATTGGTCCTGCTTTGAGCAGGGGGTTGGACTAGATGACCTCCTGAGGTCCCTTCCAACCCTGGTATTCTATGATTCTATGATCTTCATTTGGGGTTTTGTTGATATAAAAATATTGCAAAAAATCACACCCCTAACTGACATTGCTATACAGCAGTGGTGGGCAACCTGCGGCCCATGAACTGCACGCAGGTTTGTTTACATTGACCCTCTGCAGGCACAGCTGCCTGCAGCTCCCAGTGGCCGTGGTTTGCCGTTCCCAGCCAGGGGGAGCGGCGGGAAGCAGCGAAGCCCGTACGGACGTGCTGGCTGCCGCTTCCCACAAGTTGCTCACCACTACTATACAGGCACAGGTTGCCCATCACTACTGTAGTGGCACATGATTCTCATGTAGGCTTGGCCTTAAACTTGAAAGGTTCACCATCCTCTACATTCGGTCCCCTCATGGAACATATCCCCATAAATAGATAATCTTTGCAAGATTAAAATGCAAAGGAAGTATATTTTATACCACATCTTATCATCATCATCACTGTATATGACTCAAACTTTATACCTTAGTTTACATAACACAAGTTCATGCAGTAGTTCTCATAATAAGATAAGTCATATAAATATAATTCGTCTGTGAATGTGTATATAATATTCAAACATACTTTATACTGCATTTGTGGACACCTCTAAGCCACTTTTACACCAGTTACATTATTGTTTCTATCCTGACGAATGCTCTTCAAAATACCAGAAAGCAAAAATACGTTAGACACAGTAGTCCAAATTCATCCTTTGTGTATCTGTGCTGAAATCACAGTTATACCAAGGTGAGTTTGACCCATTAAATGAGATGAAACAGGTATTCTGAGCTGGGACATGGGAATATACCACACTGGCATTTCTGTTTCTGCAGCATTAAAATTCCATTTAAAAACAAAAATTACATTCTTGGTCCCGATGGTTGCAAAGGTAATATTCCAAACACAAATCAGTACAGTGCCTGAGGAGGCGATAATATACACGTCTCCTACGTCTTCAGACAGAGAAAGAATAACTCTACAAGAAATATGAATGTCCCCTGTTCATTTAAATTTGTGTTGACTGTAGAATCTAATAACATCACTCTCAATGTTTTGCTGTTAGGTATTGTGTTTTGATGAAATGTTCTAGTTGGTTTATGAATTTACTCACAGTCACATTTTCTGTATCACAACTTTCCTGCAAAATGAACCAAAAATTGGAAATTACCTAATAAATACTTAACAGTTATAGTTCTTTATATCTTGAAAACATTGGACAAACATTCACGAGTCCTTGCAGACCCCGCAGTCATGTACGTACGCGCATAAGTACAGCAGAGCCCCGTTTATTCGATCTAATTGGGACAGGGGCCAGATTAGATCATCAAAAATTTGGATAACCTGGAGAATGGGCAAAAAGCTTTCTAGTTGTTATTTTAAGGTGCAGAGTTGCTTTTAAACTAGTTGACTCCTCCCAGAAAAACATTAAAACATAATTACAGTATTTATTTATTTACAGTATGCATGAACCAGTACTCCTAGTAAAGAGTACAGTACCAGTTTTTAAAAAGAGCAATGATCATTTTAACTTGCAACAACAGCAATCCTGTACTGTTTTTGAGTTGCTTGAGTTTATCATTGCTGCATTTTTAAAAACTGGTACTGTAGATGTAATAGTTCATATACGCTGTAAGTGAAGGGGGGGTGCGCTAGGTTTTATTGCTTTGTAACGATCCCGTGTATGCACTTTGTTAATACAGGGAGCCGGATAATGGCTAGTCGGATAAACGTGGCTCTTCTATTCTGTACTATGATCCCTTTCTGTGGAGGGGTCAAACTGAGATGTAGAAAAAGGGGGACAGAAACACAGAGTAGCAGAAAGAGAGAACTGGAATTCATGAACTGCTTTAAACTTTCAGTAGAAAGAGATAAAGAACAGATAAAAGAGAAAAGACAACTAAATATTTGGTCTGACTACAACAAACTACATTGAGATCAGCTGAAGCTGGAGTCATGAGATGTTTAGTGGCTTGTCCATGCTACAGCAATCACAATGCAGAGTCAAAATTTGCCATCTCATTTTAAGCAGAAGTCCCCATTCAACACAACTTAAAAAACAATGGTATGGTATGATCCCTAGAAGTTCCTGATCAATCCATTAAATTATGCTGCCTATGAAGAATGTGTGATCTCTGGAAGAATAAACATAGCGAGGAAATAAAAAGCTACCTGTGTTTTCATGTTCTTTTGAAGTGATGTTTTTAGCATTTTGAGGTTGAGAAAAAGATTTGAGAATTTTTGCATTCCAGGATGTTTTTCCAGGCAGTCTATCCCTTCAAAGATTGTGCTGACACAATCTGCAATCTGAGAAAAAAAGGTAAAGGAAAAGGATGTTTATTCAAAATGAGATTGAAGAATTGTCAGCTGTTTAATAGAAATGTGTGGTTAAAAAAATATTGACTTAGGTTTCACACAGCAGGGTGGCAAATGGATTGTGAAACTGGCTCTGATATTTAATGGCCTGATTTTCAAGTAATTTAGGCAACCAATTGTATACCTATACCTAATTGTATACCTTATATGTATATGTACCAAGACTGCAGGCACACATTAAGTACAATGTGCAAATGGCTGATCTGGCATGCATGATTTTTTGTAATTTCTTAAGCAAATTAGGTGCATGATTGCTTGAAAACAGGGTCCTCACTGCGTTAAGGTCAGATGAAATAAAGCAGCTAAACTACAGCTAAAGGGGAAAATGTTAATATCTAATAAGCATACACCCTAATATCTCATTTTTTTTTACAATTACTTTATTAAACACTCTCATGGATGTCACTATAACACAAGCTAAACAGTATTAAAACTACACTAAACATTTTGAGGCTATGTCGTTTTGTGAATTGTACCGAGAATGTATTTGTGTGTGCAGAACATATACACATATGTAGGAAATGCAGAACATATACACATATGTAGGAAATGTGCTGACATTTTAATCCTTATTTCCCTTTTTGTTTGCCTTTTACTGTGATAAGTATTTTATAATGTGGTTGACATCTTGGACCTGGATTAAAGCATCGACTCATTTAAACATGTCACTTCAGAAAATCAATTCTATACAAAATGTGTGTATGTATATGTAAAATATAAAAACAAACTGTTCACTGTCCTTGCTTTCTTTTCATATCACAAAATATTTTTCTTTGAATTAATGTTTATTCAAGGTTTATTTGGAGCAAGTGCTTTTTAATTTCATGGTAACTAATATAATAACTGCCTTAAAAAGGCAAATATTCATTTGAAAATTAAATTGAAAGAACAATCCATTTTTCTAAACTACTGGCTGCACAATTTTAGGACATTACAACTTAGTAATGTGTACTCTTCTAGTATCATGAAGCTCGTTTTAATCAAATTTTTACTTACATTTTGGTGAACTGGGGTTGGTATCCTGACACTCTGAAAGAGAAAATAGCAATTAAAGTCTTCAAATACTGTTTTCATAACACTTATAAAAGATGTGGCATAGTATTAGTAAGTTGGTTAACATCTTCACATCTCAGTAAAAAGTAAATACAACACGGATAAAAATGACTACATGTATCAATTCTCAGAAAGGTTTAAGTTGACAGTTACCTGATCTTCTTTCATTAAATTTTTAATCATTTTTGTTGATTTCAGAATTTCTCGAACTGTAATAGAGTCAGGAGCAGCATAGATACTCAAAGCTAGCAAAAGAAAATATACATTCAACGTCATTGTTCTGAAATGCTCAAAGAGGGTCTGAAAACGCATACTCCTGGACTTATACACTACCATTTTATGGTTTCTCTTTAAGGAAATGAATAATTTCTCTTGATTTTTGAGGTTGATAAAACAATCATTGTGTGGGACTTTTTAGAACAAAATATTTCCAGTAAATTTTTTTTCACCTTCATGTTCACTCCTTACTCAAGTAAAACCTCCAAGGAAGTGAGTAACAAAAAATGTCAGGAGCTGGATCTTTGTTCTACATATTATCATTTAAATAAATAATGACTTGACCTGTTGTTGAACTGCTGCCACTCTGATTAATTTCCCAAAACACAAGCCATCCCATTCAGTAATGAGCGGAAGAACACAATAGTTTTGATATGTAAAGAGGCTGTGGTAAAAAGGAGTTTTATGCAAAACACGTGGAATGTTGCCCAGAAAAAAAAAGTAAGGTGGCAAAAGCCATTTGTGAGAGTTTTGCAAAATTCTATTAGAATATCAAAAAATCCACAAAATCTCACATTATTTTACAAAAATTAACTTACAGCCCAGAAGTTGGAAGAGGCAGGAAAATATGAAAACTCCAAGAGGCTGCACTCTATGTGGTGAAGAAGCAAAGTGAAATTCAGATATATAGTGCTTTCCATCTCAGGACTGATCTGTCTCCTTCATAAATCTCCAGCAACTCTACTACCTAGGCCAACTGGACATTCTCCCAGTGTAGGGCAATCCCCAAGGTGATGGTAATTCAACAGATGCAGCTTTGTGCTCTGCCCATTCTCTTTGCTCCAGTGTATTTATCTATTTTAGGTACTTATGTGGCCACTACCACAATATATTTAATGTTGTTACCCTCACAACACCATTGTGAGGTAAGGCAGTGTTGTTATTCCCACTATACAGATGGGAAACTAAGGCACAGAGAGGATAAGTGATTTGCCCAAGGTCACACAAGAAGCTTGTGGAGGAGCATGGATTTGAACCCTGATCTCCCTAGGCCTGTGTCCTAACCACTGGACTGTCCTTCTCTAGGGAATATGTAGAGGGTACTCCTTCAGCCCAATCCTTTTCACCAGCCACACTCCTGCCAAGCACCCTGCTCCTCTATTGGAAGGGGTGTGGCTCAAGGACTGTTGGGTTCTGGCAATCCTGAGTTTGTGGAACCACCCCTTTGGGGTCATAACCAAGTAGTCCAACTTGTAGCAGAACTCGGGTAACTACAGGGCTATGTCTACACTGCAGTCATTGGGTGTGATCACAGTGCATGCAAATATCCCTGAGCTAGCTTTAATCCAGCTAGCTCAGGTACAGGAGTAGTGAAGCTGTAGCAGAATCAAATTTCACTTAATTACCCAGGGTCCCAAGTGGGTTTGTCGAGCCCATGTTGCCGCAGCTTTGCTGCTATCAGCTGCAATCAGGGTGCAGCTTCTGCAGACAAATCTGAGTTGTGCTAAGAGGCAAAGCAACTGTTAATTGTCCCCAGGACCCGGAGTACAGAAAGCTGGTTTACAGCCACCTTTGCACCCATTTCCTCAGCTCTGCCAAGCACAACTTGGGTACAGTTGAGGCTTCATCTCAGGACATTAAGCTTCAGCATTGTCTTGGTTGGACAGTGGTCTTGGTGCCACCATTGCTTGGTGGGGTGGTTGGGATGGAAAAACTGCAGTGGTGCTCTGGAGACATGAATTTATCCTCGCAACACCCCAGAGAGGAAAGGAATTATTTTAATTGGGATCCCCATCTATTTGAACCTGAGGGCTGTTGCAGTGGCTGGTTTGGTGATCCCTTGTTCTGGAGGAGGAGCAGTGTATTTTATTTACTCCTGCTTTGAGCTGGGGTCCAGGATTTGGCCCTTCTTTTTCATCAGAAGTGGCTTTGAAAGGAGCAGAATGTAAAGAAGCAAGGCCACTGGTTTGTAACTGTAACGTCACCTAAAGCAGAAAGAGCTCTTATGCAGGAGAGCAGTGAGCAGCATTTGGAAGGTAAATAGACGTTCAATGGAGAATGGACTCCACTCTCACTGCTAGAGGTGCTGCTTTCCAGGCATATTGGCAGGGGCAGCTGAGCTGGGTCTGTACTAATTTAAGTCCAGCACACATTGTGGATCAAAAGTATGACTCTCAAATCTTGTGTTGTTGGTATCCTAAGGAATCCCCTGCTCCTCAGACAGCCAACCCCCCACCTCGCTGACTTCTTATTGTGATATGTTGAGTTGCAAATCACTGTTCGCACGTCAGAACATCGTCCAGAAGGCAAGAGTGCAATGCTTAGACATAGATATAGACAAAAACAACAGTGCAATACAAGCAAGTGTAGACCCTGGTCTGGCCAACACTTACGCATGTAAGTGAATTTAAGCATGGAGACAGTCCCGTTGAGCTCAGTGGTGTATAAAGCTACTCAGATGTGTACGTGTCGCTGGGTCAGGGTCTTAAGCACCAGCACCACTAGAAATAGGAAGCAAAAAGAAATGTTTCCAAGTTGAAAGGCAGAAAAGGGGGATACATTCTAGATACCGGTGGAGGCTGGCATTTTGGCCCTTGGTGACCCAAAGAAAATGTTGATTGAACAGTGATATTATATAAGCTAGTGAATTAATCAGTGACCTTTGAAACTGGTATCAAATGGAAAAGGTCACAACTGGTAAAACGTCTATTCTGGGGCTGGTGAGTGATTTCCACAGCTGATAAAACTGTCTGACATAAAGGAAGAAATCAGATAATGATCTGAATAAAAAAATGAAACAGGGTTGAAAGTATTCAAAATGCCAGCTAAATGCACGTGATGCCAGCTGTATGGGCACCTGTGGCAAACTACTGTCAGAAGTCTTGGATACAGCACTGAATCACACAATAGATATTCAGCGGAAGTACATCAAAGAAGTTTGATGTACTTTGTATAATTGAAATAAGAAAATACTTAGCAGTCAATTAATTAAAATCTGACACTCTGTTTTATTTCCTAAGTCTCCCTAACTATAAAGACAAGACAACTAAAAGTAAAGGGCCCAATCTTGCTAGCATTAAAGGTAGGGCCATTTGGCTTAAATAGAAATATGATTGGTCCCCTAACACATTGGTCTGACCCTTTAAGTCTCTGTTGCCTAGGGCAGCATGGTGTGCAAGTTTCTTGAAAATCTAACACCAGTGTGTGTGGAAGCTATAAGTGTCATATTTTCAAAAATATATATCAGGACAGTTTTGTGATAACATTTTTTGGAGTCATGAAATACTCAAGTGCTCCTCATTCTAGATCCTTACTTTGAAAGCTCCACCCAAGTCATCAGTTCATTCAAACTCTATTGCAATGTTGCCACCTGGCACATTATGACAAGCTTTGGCTTTGAGCAATGGTTGACATGAAACGGGCTTGCTACATGACAAGAATGGAACAGGGCATATGAAACATAAGCACTTCCGATGAAGTGAGCTGTAGTTCACGAAAGCTTATGCTCAAATAAATTTGTTAGTCTCTAAGGTGCCACAAGTCCTCCTTTTCTTTTTGCGAATACAGACTAATACGGCTGCTACTCTGAAACCTGTCATAACCAGTATGTCTCCAACACATCTTTTGTACAGTAGAACCTCAGAGTTATGAACAACAGAGTTATGAACTGACCGGTCAACCACACACCTCATTTGGAACTAGAAGTTCACAATCAGGTAGCAGAAACAAAAAATTCAAGTACTGTACAGTACAGTGCTGTGTTAAACATAAACTACTAAAAAAAAATGGGAAAGTTTGAAAAAAAAACAAAAGATTTGACAAGGTAAGGAAACTGTTTCTGTGCTTGTTTCATTTAAATTAAGATGGTTAAAAGCAGCATTTTTCTTCTGCATAGTAAAGTTTCAAAGCTATATTAAGTCACTGTTTCAGTTGTAAACTTTTGAAAGAACAACCATAAAGTTTTGGTCAGAGTTACAAACAACCTCCATTCCCGAGGTGTTCGTAACTCTGAGGTTCTACTGTACTCATAAAACCCCTCAAACCCTGAATGCTTTGATTGATGAACTGAAATACCAGGACATTGCAGGCATTCAGAAGGAAGTTCTTGGGACCTTGGGGCATCATGTGGAAAACAGGACTGGTCTGATAAAATCATGACACACAGTTTCTTTATCCATGCAGATACAATTAAGGCTAAATGTTAGGTGTAGTCAGTAGGCCGTGGAAAGTCTCTGCTCACCGTTGCCTTGCTACTTTACTCTCCAATGACCAGGTGTAAGTTTGAAGCTCATCATGCTAATGAAGTGCTTAGCTATGTGTTCACCTCTTAAGCTTCACTCCTGCAACTGGGCAGTCACCAGCAGCATCCTCATTGATGCAGGGCCCGGGTCCTTTCTGTTTTTTCCCTTGCTGATCACTTTTTATCCTTTGTGCCTACACATACTGCACTCTGGTCTTGCAGAACGCAGAATCAAGCCCCTTTAATTGTTAAAAGCGCAGTTAAGGATGTTGAAGAATGACCTGATAGTTACTAATTTTGGACTATACAAAGGGGATAAAAGTAAAATTATTTACGGGAACTGCTGTCAGGCTACCATGCGCTATGTAAACACTAAAACCTGTAGCTGGAATCATTACGTGAAAATTGCAACTGTCTGCAATGGCAGTTTTTGCTCATTTCATCTAGATAACCTTAGAGTTATGTAGATAAGATAAAGTGTATTCACTGATAAAAAAAAACCCACTTACTTAACAGACAGTTAAGATTGCCCAGGGATATCTTGTGCCTTACAGAATATTGATTTCAGCACAACTCAAGCCTCTGAAAACCAGGAAATAAGGTTGCAGAACATGCCAATGCAAACTTATTTCTGACCCCCACAAAGCTGCTATTACCATTGGCAATCATCTTCATGCACTCCAGCAACATCATGTGTTAGATGTAGCTGTTTTGAGTGGTGGAGGGATTAACTGGAGAAGCTTGGCAGAGCTGTGACTGTGATATGAGGTGACATGGGGCGGGGGCCTGCCTCTGAGGGGAGGAGGATCTGAGTGCCTCTGTCTGCCCTTCACCCCATGTGTGTAATGAAAGGAAACAGGTGCACATGTACTCTGAGGGATGCAGTTTGCCTTATTTCAATGCTGAGTTGTGCAGTGTGTGTCAGTAGTGGTATCCAGGAATTTCCTTCCTGTGGGGGATTGTCAGCCGTGAGATGGGGTATGAGAGTGGTGTGAGGACATTATGATGGGTGAGGAAAAGTGCTGTTATGGAAGCCTGTGTGTAAGGGTGACGTTGTTAGCACGGGCTAAGGTATTGTACAACATAGTAGGTGTGGGGGTTTGTGGAACAGCTTCAGTGTCTATGCGAATGGCAGCTGTGAGTAGCTCCTGCTCAGAACACCGAGACGCAAGTTTTGCTTTAGCAAAACGAAGGCTTTAGACTGTTCTCCAGTCATCGTGCTCCCCATTCCCAGGCAAAGGCAGAGTGCAAGGATGTTTTTTTATGGACGTATTGGGTGGAGTTAAGGTTATGTCAGCATGCACCTGACTTCTTTATTTTCTACTTCTCTGAGGTTTGGTTTTGCTGAACTTGATGTTCCAGAAGAGCACACGTTTCTCAGGGCAACCTTAACTCTGTGTCAACAAAATTTAATGTCAGTGAATTGCCTAATTTTCTTTTTGTTTGTGTTTTTTACCAGAAAGAAAAATGTGTTTTGTAGAAGTTGGTAGTCATTTAGGAAGTTGTAGTTCACATAGGTTTCAGTAGAAGTGTTGGTGAAGCTAGCTAAAGAAAGGACACTATGTGACTTCTCCCCCCATCCTATACACTCTGTTATGGTGGAATGGTGGTAAGGGTCATGCTTTGAAATGTTTGGAGTGGGGATTGGCCAAGAAATCCAGAGAGAGAAACCACAACATGGTCCATCTGCTGGTTGCAATAATATTAAGCATGTGAGTGAAGACTAGGGTGTCTGTCTCCTTCTCCATTCCCTTCTCCTACCATACCCACAATATAGTCTCCCCTCCCCGCCAACATTTTCAGCTAATTCTCCCTTCCTGTCCTAGTGTTGCCAACTTGGGATTTTTCTCATGAGTTATGGAAATTCAGCTGGGGCTGGACCTGGTCTTGATGTGACACAAGATGCTCCAACCCCACTCAGCAATGTCGGGGCTGCCTTGGGGGGAAATCCTTCTGATTGGCTGTCTTCCCCACTTGCCCACCCCTGGGCAGTACTTTCTCCCTCTCCCTTTGGGAGCTGACACTATTCTTACAAGAGATGGGGAAGGAGGGAGCAGAAAGCCCAGGAGTTCAGAACAACTCTGCACCCAGCCCCCCTCCCCTTCCTATGAGTAACAGCAGGCTCCTCCCTGCTTCACCCCCTCCCATTTCCCTTCCTGAAACATCCATCCCAGGAAGGGGGAGAAGAGATCCCTGCTGCATCTGCCCCCACCCAAGCTTGGGGGGATAGAACTGATGTGGGAACTGGAGGACAGGATAGATTTGGAGACTATGGCAAAGAACTAATTGCTGGGCAAGCAGGGGATGGGTAGATGTGGGGGTGAGAGTTCCTGCAGCGAGGCTGTGGTGACCACCATTTCAAAATGCAAAAATGGGACACATGCAGGCCCCATGGCCAGCCTCCTGCTCTTCCTAGTCCCCCCTGAGGCCCTGCCCCCTGGCCAGGCTGGAAGCCTTAACTGGGCAGTGGTAAGAACCACCCAAGGAGTCTGGGCTGCTGTGGGGAACCCTGGACCCTCCACCGGCCTTGGGCAAAGGGTCAGGTGGCCAAAAGTGGCCCCCACCCCATATCCCTGCCCCCCAGGGCATGCTGCCCTTGGTAGGTTGAGGGTACAGGACACCTGGGCTCCCTGGGGGACTCTTACTACTGCCCGGCTTAGGCTTCCGGCCTGGCCAGGGGTGGAGGCTTGGGGGGAAGAGGAGGAGAAGGGGGTGGAGCCTCATGGCAAGGGGGGCTATGGCCCACCTCAGCCCCCACCGGGAAGAAGCTGGTGCTGCCCCTGAGCCTTGGGCAGACGCAGAGCAGCACCACAGGGAATCTAGGATGAATGCTGTCCCAGAGTATTTCAACTCTGGACCAGGACTTGAAGTGTACATTCTGAGACTGTCCTGCCCAATTAGGGATGGGTGGTCACCCTAAGCAAGGCCCAAAATGGTCTTTCCCACTAAATTTGAGTGAGTGGGCAATACTAATTGTGACACACATGCATGCCCTGGAGAGGAGCAGCATGAGTTCCAAAATCAAACAACAGATCAAAAAATACCATAATATAATCTTAAAAAAAGAATATAACCACTCATGATTTTGGGGCCAATCTTATTGTTTTTGAGGTCTGACTCTTGAGGTTTGACCCTTTGGGGTTAACAGTGCTGAGGTCCCTTTAAGCCCTTAGCACTTGAGAGGCCCATTAGCTAGGATGTAAAAAGCTGCTTCTTCGTATCTGGGGCTCTCTGAGGCTACAAACTCCTCTTAGAGGCAGCTGGTTACTGGAGGAGGCTCACATAGTTCCTTGGTAACATAGGTCAAACTGTGCACCAAGAGAGACCCTGCAGCTCCATGATGCTCCTCCACTTCAGCTGGGCGCCCCGTCCCCCCACTCTGGCCTGGCCTCCCAAGCTATCGAATCATTGTAAGGTAGGGCTGGAGGGGAACTCGAGAACTAGTCTAGCACCCCGTGCTGACGCAGGACCAAGTAGATCTAGACCATCTCTGACAGGTGTTTGTCTAACTTGTTTTTTAAATCCTCCAATGATGTGGCTTCTACAACCTGCCTTGGAAGCCTATTCTAGTGATTAACTATCCAGATAGTTAAAAAGATTTGCCTAATATCTAACCTACATCTGCTTTCCTGCAGATTAAACTGATTATTCTTCATCCTATCTTCAGTAGACATGGAGAATAATTGATCACTGTCCCCTGTGTACCAACCCATAAGATATTTGAAGACTGCGATCAGGTCCCCCTTCAGTTTTCTTTTCTCAAGACTAACCGTGCCCATTTTTTTAAAACCTTTCCTCATAGTTCAGGTTTCCTAAACCTTTAATCATTTTTGTCACTATTCTCTGGACTCTCTCCAATTTGTCCACATCTTTCTTAAAGTGTGGCACCCAGAACTGGACACAGCACTCCGGCTGAGGCCGCACCAGTGCCCCACTCCCATGTCTGACATACAACACTCGTGTTAATATCCCCCAGAATGATATTAGCCTTTTTTGCAGCTACATCACATTGTTGACTCATATTCAGTTAGTGATCACTATAATCCCCAGATCCTTTTCAGCAGTACTATCGCCTAGCCAGTTATTCCCCATTTTTATGTGTGCATTTGATTTGTCCTTCCCAAGTGTAGTACTTTGCACTTGTCTTTATTCAATTTCATCTTGTTGATTTCAGACCAATTCCTTAATTTATCAAGGTCATTGTGAATTCTAATGTTCTCCAAAGTGCTACCAACCCCTCCCAGCTTTGTGTCATCTGCACATTTTATAAATATACTCGCTACTCCATTATCCAACCTATTAATGAAATTATTGAATAGTACCTGACCCAGAACAGACCCCTGAGGGACACCACTAGATATGCCTTCCCAGTTTGGTAGCAAACCACTGATAACTATTCTTTGAGTGTGAGCTTTTAATCAGCTATGTCCATTTTACAGTAATTTCTTCTAAACCACATTTCCTGAGTTTGCTTATGAAAATGTCATGTGTTAAAAGCTGTGTTAAAAGCCTTACTAAAACTGATATATCACATCTATCTTGACTTTAGAAAGGTTTTTGACATAGTCTCCATGACCCTGGCCCACCCAATTTGCGCCCCTTCTCCAAGCAGGCCCCATCACCTCCCACTCCAGCTAGCCCTCCTCCTGCCATGACTTGTGGGGTTGGCATGTACTTTGACTTTGTATTTCCTGATTTTCAAAGGCTTAAATTTGTGAAGCCTTAACTCTACATTTTCTGGTTTTTGTCAGTCTAAATTTAGCCTCTCTCTACATTATGGAAGGACACTAGAGACCACTAGACAACTTTAGCTCTGTGTTAACTACATTTTTAGGCCTTTAATTTGCATGGTTTTTAAAAAGCACCCTCATTTACCACAACCTAGTTGTCTCCCTCCACGGCCTTTGGCTCTTTAGCAATGATTACCCTGGACACAGAATGCACTGGCTGCATGATAGTCCCTTCACTGCGTCTGCATCATCTCCTGTTTGTCTTGATGTCCATATAGTCTGGTTCTCCTTTCCTAGCCATCTTCTCCACTGAGTGGGAGGTGTCAGCCTGGGAACCACAGGCTGAGGAACTGGTGAGAGGATGCAGGGACTAGAGTGGAGTCAGAGGAGACAAGGGAAGGATAGGCCAGTGGTTAGGATCAGGGACCTGGGAGACCTGGGTTCAAATTCATACTCTGTGACAAACTTCCTGTGTGACCCTAGGCTAGTTATTAAGTCTCTCTGTGCCTGAGAGCCCCATCTTTAAAATGGGGATAATAGTACTGCCTTAATTCTTAGGGTGTTGTGAGGATAAATACATTACAGATTGAGAGGTGCTCAGATACTACAGTGATAGGGTGTCATTTAAGGACTTATAATTGATTGATGGGTATGGGGTTTTTGGAATGACAGAGCTGAAGCCCCCAACATCCACCACTGCACAGTCCTGACTCCCTGCTTTCCACCCCATTCTTTCCTGCACTGTTCCAACTTCCCTCATTGCTCCAACCCCAATATCCACCCAACTGTTCTAGGCAATGTCCCCATTCCCACAGTCAGTGTTTTAACCTTCTAATTTCCTGAGAAGTGACCCATGAGCAATTTATTAGTAAACTTCCCTCGTCTTTTTGCTTTTCTGTCTGACAGGTCTTTTCTGAATCTTCCACCTTTTCCTCTTTGCAGTTGGTGAATGGGATCGGCATATGGGGAATGTGGCTTCTGAAATCTACCTCCGAAATTCTTCCCACCTAAGTCCTCCTGCACCATATCTAGGGGTGCTCCAAGGTGCTCGGATTTTAATTCATGTCCTTGTGTTTACTGTTGAGGATTTGGACCACATTCACTATGGCGCGCTTCCATGATGTCTTTTACTCCCAATCTGAGTGGGAGCCTGCAGCCTTTCACTGGATCCCAGGCAGGCTCTTTAAGAATATCCTTAGAGAGTGACTTCTGGCTTTTCCTTCATCCCGTGGTTATAGTCCGCATCCTGGCATCATGTACTTGCTGAGAGGTTCCATTCAATATTTTCAGCAAGCTATTTGCCATTACAAGTGGCTACCTACCTCTTGTGTGCCTTGGGCCAGGTCTACACTAGGAACTTTTGACAGCTTCATTTAGGAGCGTGCCTGTTTTTTTCTGGCAACATTTCTATACCGGTAAAAGCACTAGCATAGGTACAGTTATACCAACGTACTTTTGCCAGTACAGCTTATTTTCCTTGCTAAATCAGTATAAACTAAACTTGCAAAAACACTTTATTGCCAGTATAAGCGGCGTTTACACTAGGAGGGTTTGCTGTGATAGCTGTACTGATATAGTAAACCAGCAAACATTTTTTTAGTGTAAACTTCATCTTGAATCAGTTCAGCATAAAGAGGTCTTTCTTGGCATTTTGGAAGAATTGAAATGGAATGCTGAATGAATAGTGAAACGAATAATGAAACATTTCGGTTTGAATTAGTTCAGCATTTAACTGCATCTGCTACAGTGCCTCATGGAAGCTGTCATTCAAGTGTCTCATGCCCCTTTTCTCCTCTATTGGGCAGACTATGTGGCTGGACTGTGTCTCCCATGATGCCCTGCAGTCTCCTCTGGCTGAGCCATCACAGTACACCATGGCACCACAGCACTTAAGGAAGATGCAGTTTAATGATGAGCAAACTCAAAATGAAACATTTTGACTAGGGCTGTCAAACGATTAAAAAATGTATCACGATTAATCATGAGAGAAAAAAAATCATGATTGATCACAGTTTTAATCACACTGTTAAACAATACTAGAATACCATTATTTAAAAATTTTTGATGTTTTCTACATTTTCAAATATATTTATTTCAATTACAAGACAGAATACAAAGTGTACAGTGCTCACTTTATATTATTAGTTTTGATTAAAAATATTTACACTGTAAAAAGAAAAACAAAAGAAATACTATTTTTCAGTTCACCTCGTAAAAGTAATATAGTGCAATCTCTTTATTGTGAAAGTGCAATTTACAAATGTAGAATTTTTTTTACATAACTCAACTCAAAAATAAAACTAGATAAAACTTTAGAGCCTACAAGTCCACTTAGTCCTTCTTCTTGTTCAGCCAACCGCTAAGACAAACAAGTTTGTTTACATTTACGGGAGATAATGCTGCCCGCATCTTATTTACGATGTCACTTGAAAGTGAGAACAGGTGTTTGCATGACACTGTTGTAGCCAGTAATGCAAGGTATTTATGTGCCAGATATGCTAGATATTTGTATGCCCCTTCATGCTTCGTCAGCATGGAAGCATGTCCTCTGGAATGGTGGCCAAAGCATGAAGGGGCATACGAATGTTTAGCATAATTGAAATCAATATATTTGAAAATGTTGAAAAACATCCAAAAATATTTAGAATAAATTTAAATGGGTATTCTGTTGTTGTTGAACAGTGCAATTAAAACTGCGATTAATCGTGATTAATTTTTTTAATCAAATTAATTTGTCTTGAGTTAACTGTGATTAATTGACAGCCCTAATTTTGACACTTCTAAATTGAATTTTTTGGGCACTTTTTGTTCTATGAAACGTTTCAGTGTTTTGACAAGTTTCAGTATCTTGATTCTCAGCAAGTACTACAGCCAAATCTTCCTGAATGATGAATAGCAAATCATCTCAAACAGATAATTAGGGAGCAATGAATAAGAACTCTGCAGATAATATGGTAGATTGTAGTAATGAAGGGACAAAGAATAATATGTGGGATATTTTGATGGTTGCAATATAAACTGATAGTACTCATTCACCTGGCAGAATCAGAAAGGGAAACAAAAACAGGATGGACTGGTGTGGGGTTTCTTCATTACAAGGAGCAATCTTAAAAGAGTAACATTTACTTCAGAAAGGCTTGAATGAAAAATAAATAATACATATGGTAAAGGTCAGCTGAATGCCCTTGCTCTTTCCCCTGGTACTAGACCAAGAAGATGTTAGATGAAAAGACAAAGATTTAAAAAGATAAAAGGAAATAGGTTTTTTTGTGCAATGTTTAATTAACACATGAAACTCATTACCACCTGATATTTATTTTATGTATCTATTTGTCCGGGTTACTTACACTATACAGAACACTGAAGTATCAGAACACTTTTATGATCAGTTTAAAACTAGAGGATATTAGAGTATGAGTTATCCAGACAGGATGTTTGTTCGGTACAAAACCTGTCTATTTTATATTTCAGCGATAAGCAAGTGAAACTAAGGCAAGGGGTATTTGTAATCCAACACATCATACTTTCAAGTGCACACAGTAGTCTTACCAAACTGCAGGTGACCTAACACTTCTCAACAAACTTGCCCTGTGCTGCAACACGCACAACACTATGCAGTGCGCCTAACACCCTCAACCCTCCTGCTCTGTGTCTGTCTTATGTTTTCCTAGCAAAATACTGGAGCTGGCCTCTCCAGCTCTCCAGCCACCTCCTTGTCCACAGAATCCTTGATCCATTCCATTCTGGTTTCCATTTCTTCCACAGCACTGAACCACCTTCCTCTACTCTGCTGCTTCTGGTTCTTTCATATTACTTATCCTCCAGGTGTTCACTGAAGCATCTGGACCACACCTTAAATGCTTTGCAACGTCCTAAATGCTTTAAAGTTTCAACACTACTCTGGTCTTGAGGGCTCTCTCCTCATTTGGGGTTGTTCCCTTCTCTCCACCTCTACCTTTGTCTCTAGTTGCAACCTCACCATGGACAGTAAACTGCTCCTTAGTGGAATTGTCCCAAGTTTTTGCATTCCTCCTTCACATTTCTTCCCATGTGGGCCTAACATTTTACAGTTCAACTCCAACTGCCACTTTTATTCTAATGGCACAACTCTCTCTTTCTCTTCAATTCTCCATTGACTTCCCTCAAATCTGTCTTCACCAAAACACCTGTCTCCAGTTTAGCTTTCTTCAGCTGAAAGTCCCAAGATGGACATCCTCAGCTCTGATCTTCATTTTGCCTATCTGTAATCTTGGAGTCATTTTCAAATCTGAGCTTTCCTTTTCTCCTCACATTGCTGCACTCTGCATGTCTGCCTATTATGATCTTTCCAACACAGCCTGAGTCAGCCAACACCTTGATCCTTACTCTGCCAAGTCACTTATTTACACATTTGTTACTTTTTGCCTTTGTTATAGTCTCTCCTCTATGGCTTCCCAAAATCACACCTATCCCAAGTCCATCCTGCTTAGAACTCTGCAGCATGCCCTTTCATCCATTCGTACGAATGTCACATCATGCCCAACCTGAAAGACTTCCACTAGCTCCCTAATCACTACAAAAATTAATTTAATTGTACCAAGACTCTGCATTGCAATACTCCATTTACCTCTGTGAATCCAATTGCTTTCTTTGCTCTACTAGTTGTGACAACCTTTCAGACCTCAGGTCCTGCTTTTGGCAGAGGTGGTTCCTTTTCTGTTGCTTCACAGGTTATTTGGAACACAAAGTCCACCTCCTTTCCTACCCCAGTTCTAGTCTCCACCTTTTCTCAAAATGCAACTCAGAGCCTCCTATTCTGTATTACCAACATCTGAGTAGCTATTGGTCAGTTCCATCATGCCAGTACTTAGTATTACCCATGACTGGCGTAAGAAAATCTGAAGCAGTCTGCAAACCTTTTTGATTTAACCCTCCAGATGCAACATGCTTTCTCCAGCTCTTTCCCTCCCTCTATTTCAGCCCCAATTCCTGAGCCAGTTGGAGGGAGAAAAGGGATCAGGTGCAGCATGGCATGAGGAACAAATAACACATAGAAAACTGATGTGTGTTTGCAGAGTTTTAGGGGAATCTGACTCTCATTGTTGCTGCCTATGGCACACTCACCTGCTTCTGGCAGTTTTCTTGGTTAACAATCTGATCAGCAGAACTGATGGCCTAAAATTATTTTGATTTGTCAAAAATTGGAGGCCACTTACCCAATGTACCTCATGAAAGAAATTAATACAATTTTTCTAAAACTAGATGGATCAGTTTGATAGGGTGCTATCCCTTTAAGAGGAAGGGGGTGCTGGGAACCCTATCCAACATATAAAATGAGAAAATTAACAGATTGGAGGGAGTCTGGGTCAAGGTCTGGTAAAATATGAAGGCACTGCAGTATGAGATGCAGGCCTCTGTGAAGGGAGCCTGGTCTGGAGGTGCAGGTTATATCTAAGTTGTTGGGTTTTTAAATTGTTGCTATTAAACTGGGATTTGCTCTTCTATTTCTTGAGTCCTTCCATTTCTTATTCTGGGATACATGTGACCCTACATCACAATTATTAATCAGTGACCTATGTGGAAGAAATTTCAGAGTTCAAATTTCAGATTTTTTTCTGTATTCAGCAGCCCTGAATTAACAAGTATACTAAATATCCAGACTCTAGCCAAAGGGTCTTTAATTGATTAAAATCATGTAAGACTGATTACCTTTTGATGACCCCTGCTGGAAAGGGTGAAATTGAAATTTGAGATAATTTTATTGGTACTCATTGGCTCTGTCTGGAGTGGTTCACAACTATGAGTGACAACCTCAGGGCAGACTGTCAAAAAGCAGGGCAAACACCTCAAACTGTTGATATGTTCTATAAGTAGATTTCATCAACCCAGCAACAAATGTTAATTTGTGAAGCACTATAACAGACTGACCATGGAGTCACAGACTCCAGTGTACCTTGCCACCCAGGCAAGCTGGACTTAGTGATAAATGGTCATTTACACCAAAGATCACAAAATATTCAGGTTGCTTCAAGTCCCAAGTGACCAGTCTCTTACCTCAGGTCAATTTGTACTTTAGATCTCACCCCAAAGAAAACTATGAGTGATAACCTCAGGCCAGACTGTAGCTGAACCTGTAGTAAACTAACGAAAGGTTTATTAAGTAGGAAAAAGCAATGAGAGTTATTTACAGGTTGAAGCTGGCAACCATCTATGGTTCCAAAAGGTGACAGAGATGTAATCTGTCAGTACGGAATGTCTTTTAGGGCTAATCCAGGTTGACCACAGGGATCTCTTCTTTTTTTTCCTAGCCCCAGCCCTATCAGAGTTCATACAGTAAAGAGAGAAGAATTCTCATGTCAGAGATCTTTATTTCCTTCTTCCAGAATTTAGGTTAATGGGAGAAGCTTCCTTACACATAGCACCTTTACGGGTGTGAGAAGGCCATTAGCCCGTCTTTTTATCGTGATTCTTCACATTGGCCCACTTAGTTTTGATTGTCCTCCTTCAGGGGCGGGAGAACCACTCCTCTTGCCTGAGTTCACAAGTTCAGAGCAGGCATTTTTACAGTTATAAAGCAAAACTTACATATTACCTTATTGCTTGGGATAGATACATTACAAGTAAGATTAATATATGCAGCAACTTACAAGCATTTTATAGAGTCTAAACACACCCTTACAATGCCAAAAAAATTCTCTAGATTAATGAGTGTGAAAAATACCTTTGCCTTTGATTTCAGAAATATTCTCTAGTATGTAAAATGTGGTCAATTTATTTTTATTTTTAGAGTATCATTTTTAATTATGATTAGAGAAAAAAATCCACAGATTATTCATCTCACACTGTAGTTAGTGTATGTAAAGCAATATCTTTATTTATGAAAATAAATCATGAATACAGAATTCATTTTATAAAAATACTAACTCAAAACTATTCCAAACAAAATTTTAGATAAAACTAGTACATCCAAATTAAACATTAAATGTATATAATTATTTATTATTATTCTAATATAATATTTATATTGTAGTAGTGCGAAGACTTAAGATCAGAGCCCCATTATGCTAGTTTCTCTACAAACAGATACGAAGGCATAGTCCCTGTCCGAAGAGTTTACAATCTAACATAGTTTGACAATAAATATTAGTCTGGAATTATATAAAATATGAACATTCTGTTTCCACAATAAATATGTTGACATAAATATACAGTTGTTGACATAAATATACTGTAACAGTGGTTTTCAGCCTTGGGTCTAAGATTTCCAAAGGGGTCTACACCTCAATTCGAAATTTTTTAGAGGTCCGCAAATGAAAAAAGATTGAAAACCACTGTGCTATGACACTGATACAATAAATATACTGAGCCGTAATGGGTGCCATAGAAATGCATTTGGGCCTTGATTCAGGAAAGTACATTGACAGCCGTGGGAGTGAAAGGTAAGTATTTTCTGAAGTGCTTTTGTGATTTGAGGCTGTAATGATTAGGCCAGTTTTTATTATCTGTTTTCAAAGATGTCAACAGACAGAACTCTGAATTCTACCATCTAATATGCATTTTAAATAATTTTCATTTACAGGATTTAATTTTGACCATTTAAAAAGATACTAAATACTAAAATACCTCATGAAAGAATAAGATGGAATTCATTATTTTAGTTGCCCCTTTCATTCTGTAACATAGTTTGAATGCTATGGCTTTATATAAGTATAAAGGCACCCTCTAAAATAAATAAATAAATAAATAAATAAATGCACTATAAATTTAAGTTACAAACATTTGGTATGTTTTAAATATTCACGTTAACGTTGTGTGTGTCTTTATGTATTTCCATGGTAATTTTGCAATATTTTCTTAATACTTAATGTTACCTAAAACATACATCCAACTAGAATGGGTTGCTCGTCTCAGTTCACTGGGATTTAATGCAATTAAATTCATTCAGTCTTTCAAAGAACTTTTTATAGAAATGCAATGCCCTCTTCAGTCCTGCTTCTTTTGTCTCACAGCTTTTAGATGGATTTACCTAGAAAAATTAAAGAGTTAATATTTTGCTTGCTATAAACAGTCAACATTTTTTAAAAAAAGAAACATTGGTTGAAACAAAAAAGCAGCACAAATTAAGAATGACATTTTGTTCAATGTAAATTTTTCAGGAAGGAGAGAGAAATCATCTACATAAGTGAACAAAGAAAATAAGACCTTGGAAAAACAGGAATGTTGCTTTTTGGGTTATTTTGTGTGTCCATTTAATGGGTTTTAGTTGACCTTCACATGTCGTTTTGGTCTTTTAGCTAATCTCAAGTGCACCTTTAGTTTAAAATCTAATACATCTTTTAGGGGACTAAGAGTGTGATCCAAACCCCATTAACTTCTATGGGATTATTCACATGCCTAAAGATAAAAATGGGCAAAAGTGCTTTGCTGGATGGGAAACAGAGCACTCAGTACTTTGTAGGATCGAGCCCTTAAGAGTTTACAATGATAGTTGAGGACAAGATGGAACAGGTAGGCGAAACAAACACATGGGGGTGAGAGATGAGTCTGGTCAAACAATGATATAAATATGATTTTGTATAGACTAGCTGTCTGCACAATTTGTAAGTACAGAGGACGAAATTCTGTCCCTTTGTAGTCAACGGGAATTTTTCCATTGAGTTCAAAGGGGCCAGGATTTTGTCCAGGCTTGTTTTGGATTTGTTAATGCAGACAAATAAGCAGACCTGTAGTAGTAATCTCAGGTTTCTACCTGTGTAACCATTATCAGAAACATATCAATAAACTTACTTTATCTCCTTTCTCTAATCTATACATCAGATTCTTCATATTCAATTGCATCAGATAAAGATGTTCCTTCGCCTTTGGCTCATCGTTAAATTTTTCTTTTAATTTTTCCAGATGTTTCTCAGTATTACTAAGGTAATCACGAGCACATTTGCACTATAATATAAAACAATGACAAAATTATACTCTACTCAAACAAATTAAATATTAATCACTCACACACAACTCAGTAACCAACTATATGCACTGCAGTTCACATGCTAGACAGACTAAAGCCCCAAATCTGCAAAGATTTACCACGTGCGCTTAACTTTATGCACATGAGTGTTATGTTGGATCATATTAAAGAAGTTCTGTATTAAAATCACAAATGAGTTTCATTCCCCATAGTTTAAATTCCAGGGTATTACTAATTAAGAGGTCTCTTGTGTTTTGGTCTCTGATTTTTTACTGTTTCTCTCCCTCTCTGTGTGAAACTTGCAAGCTGCTAATTGTGTTAGTACATCCCAAGACAGAGTCTGTTCTCAAAGCAATACTTTGTAACAACTACTATCACACAGAGAGAGACTCAAAGCAATACTTTGTAACAACAGAAATAGCACCCAGAGACTCCCCACCCTTTTTGCTGTATTTATTTCGCTTTGTTAACAATTGTGACTAAAATAGAGATAGAGGATGTATGTGGATGTATGCTTGGTGTGGATAATAAATGAATAATCAGGGAGGTGCCAGCCTAGGAGTTCAGTATTGATCGGCCGACGAATGCGCAGAGTGGAGACAACGAGATGACCCCCGGAGGGCAGACTGGAATCCACCCAACAGCCTCAAGGATGGGAGAACCGAAGAACAAGATAACATCTGGCAGCACGGAGCCATCAGGAATGTGCCATCTGCTGATTGAGTCAGCAACAGCATGTTGAAGCGATTCCCACAGACTGGCATAGGAATAAATTCCTATAAAAATGGACTCTAGAAACTGAGAACTTTGGGGTCTGATTCTGCAAACCAACTTCCAGGAGCATCAGATGCTCATCTGACAAGGCCCTGCTACCTCCTTGCATCCAGGCCACCGGTCCAGTGTCTTAGCATGCGCAGCTCTAAGGCTGGTAACTATGATAACAACCTTGCAGAACCTGTGTGTATGTGAATGAATGTGTGAATAAATATGAAATTGAATGAAATGTTATAGCTATAACTAACTGCTTACTATGATTCTTTCTGTATTCACAATAAATGTGGCATTTTGCCTTATTCCCTTTAATAAGATCCTGCTGGTGTTTATTTTATTGGTATAACATGAGAAGTTCCATTAAATTCAATGAAACTACTCACATGCAGAAAGTTAGGCCAATGAGTAAATATTAAAAGGATCAGGGCTTTTGAGGCTCAGTCTTGCTCCTACTGAAGTGAATGTCAAAACTCTTATTGATTTCAGTGGTAATAGGATCAGATTTTTCATGGCATTGTTTAACAATTTACTGTCCTCAACATTATTGGCATTAAATATGACCCTGGAAGTCTACAACCATTCAATTAAAATGTAACAGAATTAATAATAATAACAATAATAATAATAATAAATGGAAATTTTAAAATATACTTGTATCTCAGATCATAATTAAACCTTTCAAATATATAAACTGCATTTAATCTACAGTAGTCTATATTAATATAATTTTTCTACTAAACTACAGTACATATCTGCTACTGTCACTGAGTTATCTTCTTTTTAACAGTGTGTTACAGATAAATATCAATACTTTGCATTAGGTGGATGTCCATAATATGAAATAATTATAACAATAAAAAAACTTTTAAAAAAATTCTTACCTCACAATTCTTTAGTATTGGAAGAAATATCTAAATTTAAAAAAAAAGGAATATTGTAAACCGATGCTTTTAAACGTACATTGCCATTGTTCATTATCTCTAGCTTCATATCATCTTCATCTACATTTCTATTTCTGAACTTCCTTTGGGTAAGCAATTGCCACACTGACTTCAGAAAAGGATTCAACACACAGTACCTTGAACATTCAATTGTAATAAACAAGAAACCATGTCTGTAAACCAGAGTTGAAAGTGGCGAACTTTATGCTACAATGCAAAAAAGCGAAAGAAAATGAAGGGGAAAAGTTAATGGCCCACCTGCTTTTTTGTCAAATTCACAAAAGCTTCCAAGTTTTCTTTAAATTCTTCTATCTCATTGCCCACAGAGAGTGATAGGCAACAACTCAACAAGAACAAATAGAGAAACAGCATTTTCACTTCTAGGAAAGCTTATATTTGATTCATGCATTTTTGACATCAGAACCTGTTTATATATACTCACCTACACCTTGCATATTAAATTAACTGTGTATCATAAAGGGAAAATTTTCTCATGTAGGAAAAGGTACAAGTACAGAGTCGTAATTATTTTACATATTGTGGGAGGCCTCACTGTGGGAGACGGGGGTTTCCTTTCACTCTGACATCAAAAAGGGAAAAATACCTTTGCAGATAAGATTTGTCATTTTGCTACATGATACCAAAAACTTTTACAAAGGAAATGGGAGTATTCCTCATGCTGTTAAATATAGATGTGTGATTCTGCTCATGCTTTCACATCACAGACGTCACATTGGAAACCTGGACACCTGGGGAACTCTTGTGTTTGGTTTATTTTAGATGAGATCCTCCATTCAATGAAAGATTTGATTGCCGGATCAGTTGTAAAGCTGGTATTCTTCCTTGTAAATAATAATAGCTCATTTTAAAAGCCCAAAGAATCTCTGAGCATTTTATAAACTTTACTTTAACTCTCATTATCCTTTGTGAAATGTACTAGGTATTATTAACCTTACAGATGGAGAAACCAAAGCACAGAAAGGGTTAGCTGACCAAAGTCAACTAGCTAATCCATGATAGAAATTAGAGTAGAAACTAGCAACGAAAGCCCCCACTAGCCCTAAAATGTGTGTACAGAGAAGTCTTTCAGTTTTTCAAGGGAAGGTGCATGTGCTGAAAAATCGGTGGAGTCTGCATAAAGAACAAAAACTACCGTAATATGTTTGCCAAGTGCTTATAAGAAGACAAAAATTGGTCATAAAAAACTTGCTAAAAAAGATTAAACACATACCTCTGAACAACAGGATAGAAGAGTCACCCTGTTTCTGTACTACAGAAGGTACTCTGAACTTTTTCCTACTTTATAGATTCCTTTTAAAGGCAACAGAAGACGTATGTCACATAAACAAGTCAGCCGAGGCAGAACTTATTTTCTGGATAACGTACTAATTTTATGAATATGAATAGATATTGCTTTGTCTTGCAGAATATGGTGGCTAAAAATATTTCAACTGAAAAGCTATGTTTCTGACTCCCATGATTAATTCTGAAATTCAGCAAAATAAAGATTCACTGAAGCACAGAAACTCATTAATTGAATGAAAAGACCTTTTGGAATTCTTAAATATAGGAGTTATTGCCTACACCATTGTCCACCAACAGGATATCCTAGGCTCAGCTAGAGGGCAGCAGTAGGTTTGAGCAACTGGCAAGGAAGACCGAGATCAAAAACATTTTTTCTGGTTAGAAGATATTTCCTTTTCCCACAGTGTAGAGCTGAAACAGGAACTGGTGTTAATTATTTGTTTTAATATTACAATTAAAATAAAATGTTTTTTCTAGACAGATGGGGAACAGGTGCTATGTCACATTTGATTATTATTTACCATCATCTTCTCGATTCCAGTGGCATCTACAATGTGCTAAGCACTTTCCAGACATTTAAGGTGCTTGCCCCAATTTGCTTACAATCTAAGATGACTAGCATTATATGGGGCTTTTGGGAGAGGGATAAAATGTGCAATATTTTTTTAATAGATATAAACTAGCCTTCTATCTACCCATCATCAGTTGGCAGTTTCTTGTAGGCATCATGATAACAATGGGTCTTGAAAAGGAATTTGAAAGAAAAGAGGGTTGTGGCATTATGGGTTCATAATGAGATGGTGTGGAAAAAATATGCAAAGACAGCTGTTGAACATGAGTTTCTGTGGACCTCTTCTCCCATTATGATGTCTCTAGCCTATAGAGAAAAAATCCATATCTAAGCCTTTAATTGTCCATATTATTTACTGCAAATGTATTATTGTTATGGCTTTTAGGCCATACTCATCATTGTGGCAGTCTGAAATTAGGGGGCACAACTCCACATTAATATCTTGATATGACTATAAATCTCTTCAGCTTTTTAAACTAAAAACCATTTCTGGAAATCTGAACTCTGTTCTGAGTGCCAGCCAAAGGAGACTGCTCAAGAATAATGCAATGCACTCCTACTATCTCATCCCTCAATGACTCCTATACTGAGTTAGGTACTAAGCTTCGTGTTAATTGGGAGATAATAAATTGTCATTCAGAACAACAGAAAATGCTAGAATGAATAAAGTCTCTCATGAAAGAAACCTTGGTAGGAGATTATTAAAAACAGACCATCACAAAAAGCAATGTGGAAGAACTATACCCCGGGAGAAAACAGAGAGACAGCAGAGTTGTCCGGCTATACCAAAAGGAGGACAGGAGAGATTTGATATGGGTTTAATCAGGCTGCAACTTTATTATTAGATGTCTGGGACTACCAGGCAGATAAAAATGTACAATGGAGGTGACTCCACTTAAAGGTGTGGTGCAGTTAATGGCATTGCGTTGTGTAGCAACCAGATCATGTTCAGACAGTAATGACAAATAAGCACAAGGGTGTTCTGTGTGTGCTGTTCCTGCCCTTGACAGCTAATGGGTCTGACTTTTACTTACACTTGGCTTGGCAGAATTCAATTTTTATTTTTAAGCATTTTTTATATTTTTATCAATTTAAGTGTTCATAGCTGTATGAAATTATGGAGTGGTCAGACAGTGAGGGCAGTCAGAAAATAATTATTTAATGACAGTAGATGTTGAAATTCAAAAAGTTTAAGCTTTATAATCATTAAAACACAAACTGTCATCACATGTCAAAATATACAAAGTATGGTAAATATCCTTAAATCAAACTCTAAGAAGTTCTCAAGCAGTATTTTTCTTACTTTGCCTGTCTGTGAATTTTGATTATTATCAATGGAAATATTTTTCATTGTTTTGTGTGTGTATGGTGAAATAGACATTTACCAATAAAAGTCTAATACTTCAAAGCCTATTCAAACTCCATGAATACCTTTTCACTATCACTCACAATGATTTCATCAGTGGAGTTATCACGGGACTAGGCTCATAGTCATTGCCTGAATTATCAGCTACAAAACTAGTCTCAGGTCAGAACTCATGATGAAGTCTAAACCAACTTCATCTGTCATTTATCTGTCAATCACTTAAACCAGAGATGAGTCTGATGGAAAGTACAGATTCAGAAAGTTTGGGGATGTTTAAATGTAAAAGGTTGGTCCTCCCATTGTAGAAATAAGGACCAGTTGCAAAACTCAGATCCATCTTAAGATTTCAAACCTTAAAGGATGTTGAGATCCAGGATTTTAGTTCAGGTCCATCTCTAGAACAGACTCAAAGTATATTAAATGTATGTAACAAACTATATTCATGAAATGTTAAGGTTACAAGTTCAAACACCAAAAAGTCAGCAAATGCAAAAGCTAAAGTTTTCAGAGGTACCCAGAAAACCACAGGAGGGGTCTAGGGACTTTTAGCCACCCAGGAAGTGGGTGAAGCTCCTTGCAATGGAGCTGGAGGTGGCATCTCTTCTTTTTCTCCCCATTGTGAGCAGGGTCAGATCTGAAAGTTATGATAGTGACTTGAACTCTTCGTTCTTTATCCCAGCAACCGTTGACAGGAACCAGCTGCCTCACTGCTTCAGTATCTGTCACTCTATCCAAAGATTGACAAATACATTAGCAGATTGTTACTGTTACGACTTCTCCAGGTGTAGCTCCTACTTTGTGTTTTATAAATATCTGTTTATTTACTAAAAGTGGAATCCAAATTATTCAATATGTCTTAGTTATGACAGTCCAATACAGACTGCTGCTCATATGGAGAGTTCACTGTTGTTATTTCTTGATTTGTTCTGTGCATGTGAGATAAATAATTCAGACTGAAAGTATCTGTTAGCTGTTTGTGTACAGGAATACATCTTAGATTCAGCTGCAAAATTCTATGGGAGGGATGAATTTTGTGGCAATAGAATTACATAGGGTCTAGGAATTCCCCATTGGATAGATCAGGGAGCAACTTTTAATTGTTTCTAATTTTCTTATAATTTAGTTGGGTGTGTGCTTGTTTTCCAAATAAATAAATATACTAGTTTTTTAGTGACAACTAGAAGTTTTTTGTTTTGTGAAGACTAGAAGTGATTTTGTTCAGTGATGAGCAACAGAAATCTTAATTTTTTTCAGTGGAAAAAGTTGTTGAGGTGTTTTTGTTTTATTTCCTTCTCCAATAACCCAAACATAGCTCCACCTTTTTTAAAACATGAAAAAATTCAGCCCACAAGAAGACTTTCAGAAAGTTATGAACAACTAAAAACAGGGATTTGTAATGGAAATGTTATTGCAACCAAAATTATAGTGTTTAGGAACATAAAGATTGCCATACTGGATCAGACCAATGGACTCTCAAGTCTGGTATCCTATTTCCAACAGTGGCTGATACTAGCATCTTCAGAGGAAGGTGTAAAATCTGCATAATAGACAATTATACAATAGTGTGCCTATGGGGAAAATAGTTTCCTACTTGAGGTGGTTAAGAAAAGGCTATATATCTAGGTTTTCATACTGCAGTAGTGGTATTTTAGCACCTAAATAATGCAGTGATTAGTGTTAAATAAGAATGTAAGAGACAGATATTTGTACTAAAACATGAGGGTTTAGAGCCCTTATAATTATTTATCCTATGTAACGTAACTGGAGGTATTCTTAAATCCATCTTGTTTAGGTTCTTATGCCATGCCCACCACCATGATATTACTCATCTAAATGTCTGATCCTTTTTTGAATCCTATTAAATCCTTAGCTTCAATAACACCTCATGGCACTGAGATTAATAAATTAATTGCACTACACTAATCTCTAAACACTATTTATTTTCCAGGTAGATTTAAAGGACAGGTTGTTTTTGTCCCCAAAATTAAGTTTTAAAATAATAATCCTACAGTAAGATACATTGCCATATTGTATTCTAATCCTACAATAAGCACTAATATTTTTAATGGGATTTTTATGGTTTTTATATGAATTTATAGACTTCTCATTCAAGTTCATAAATCGCCAACTCCTACAATACTGTTTAGACTACAACCTGTAACCATTTCCTGGCTCAAGGTTGTCACTGAGGGAGAGCAGCTGCATGGCTTACACTGACATCAGCGTCATGGTACAACCACTGCTCTGCCACGGATGTGCAAGCCCAGGCCATGAATGTAGAAAAAAGTCCCCTCAAACACACACAATTACCACGAATATGGTTGGGATTATTTTGCCATGTGAGGTGCATAGCTCAGCTCTGATGCCACTCTTACCCACCGACCTGGAACATCATTTATTTTAGGTTTTAATCGGAATAATTATCTTGCCAGTATTGAAGTGCTGAACAGAGTAAGTGGGTTTAAAAATAAAAATAAAAGTGTGTTCTTACTCCTCTTTGGTTTGATCACTTGTACTATGTATATATAATTATCAGCATACAACCTCCTAGTTTAGTTAGACTTTCACGAAAAGGAGGGACTGTGCTGGATTCTGAAACTGGACAGATTAGAGCATATTCTGATCTCTAATGGGGGTGTTCCATAACCTAGGGCCAAATGCAGATAACATCTAGCCTTCATTTCTTTAGTGAGGGAAAAGTGCTCTGGTATCGCTGATGTGTGAGGTAGTCTTGGAGAGTGGGGGTTGTACATGATAAAATAAGCTAGTTTCAGCCTATTAAGGTCTTTAAAGATTTAGACCAAAAAAATGAATATCAACCAGCACAGAGTGCAGAGAACTTGTCCAACGTGTTCCTTGTGCCTCACCTGACTCAGAAGGCTGGCTGCTGTGTTTTGGACAACCCAAAGCTTTTGCCTGGCCTTGGTTGCTAAAGCCAAAGCAGTGAGAGTTCAAGCCCTGAGGTGATTTGACATCAGCTTTAACACACCTATTCTCAGATCTTCAGAGTTGGATTAAATAACTTCTTTCAATAGAGAGCACCCGCAGCCCGGTCAGCCCCTATCAGTAACCCAAGGCTGGCCCTGAGACAGGTGACCAAACTGCTGTAGAAAGCTAGTTAAGAAATTGTAGTTTTTATGGGAAAAAAATATTTTTCACAATTTCTCATTATTTATTTCTGTTGTTCTTTCCTCTCCCCTTTCTCTTCTTCCCTCCCATCCCCCATATCCATTGGTGATATGAAAAAAGGAAAAAAGGGGGAAAGAAGGGAATGAAGGAAAGAGGGAGAGAAGGGAGATGGGGACTGACTGAACAAATGGACAATTCAGAGAACAACAAAAATATGGACATGGGAAAGATGCGGGGGGTGTGAGGTGGGTAGAGTGGGGGGTTGCTATGGGCATGGGAAGATGCGGGGGGTGTGAGGAGGGTAGAGTGGGGGTTGATATGGGAATGGGGAAGAGGCGGGGTGTATGAGAGGGTAGAATGGGGGGTTGATATGGGAATGGGGAAGATGCAGGGGGTGTGAGGTGGGTATAGTAGGGGTTGATATGGGCATGGGGAAGATGTGGGGGGTGTGAAGTGGGTAGAGGGGGGGTTGATATGGGCATGGGGAAGATGCGGGGGGTGTGAGATGGGTAGAGTGGGGGTTGATATGGGCATGGGGAAGATGCGGGGGGTGTGAGGAGGGTAGAGTGGGGGGTTGATATGGGAATGGGGAAGATGCGGGGGGTGTGAGGAGGGCAGAGTGGGGGGTTGATATGGGAATGGGGAAGATGTGGGGGGTGTGAGGTGGGTGGGGGGGGTTGATATGGGCATGGGGAAGATGCGGGGGGGTGTGAGATGGGTAGAGTGGGGGTTGATATGGGCATGGGGAAGATGTGGGGGGTGTGAGGTGGGGGGGTTGATATGGGCATGGGGAAGATGCGGGGGGTGTGAGATGGGTAGAGTGGGGGTTGATATGGGCATGGGGAAGATGCGGGGGGTGTGAGGAGGGCAGAGTGGGGGGTTGATATGGGAATGGGGAAGATGCGGGGGGGTGCGAGGAGGGTAGAGTGGGGGGTTGATATGGGAATGGGGAAGATGCGGGGGTGTGAGGAGGGTAGAGTGGGGGGTTGATATGGGAATGGGGAAGAGGCGGGGGTGTGAGGTGGGTAGAGTGGGGGGTTGATATGGGAATGGGGAAGATGCGGGGGGTGTGAGGAGCGTAGAGTGGGGGGTTGATATGGGCATGGGGAAGATGCGGGGGTGTGAGGAGGGTAGAGCGGGGGGTTGATATGGGAATGGGGAAGATGCGGGGGGTGTGAGGAGGGCAGAGTGGGGGTTGATATGGGAATGGGGAAGATGCGGGGGTGCGAGGAGGGTAGAGTGGGGGGGTTGATATGGGCATGGGGAAGATGCGGGTGGTGTGAGGAGGGTAGAGTGGGGGGGTTGATATGGGAATGGGGAAGATGCGGGGGGTGCGAGGAGGGTAGAGTGGGGGGTTGATATGGGCATGGGGAAGATGCGAGGGGTGTGAGGAGCGTAGAGTGGGGGGTTGATATGGGCATGGGGAAGATGCGGGGGTGTGAGGAGGGTAGAGCGGGGGGTTGATATGGGAATGGGGAAGATGCGGGGGGTGTGAGATGGGTAGAGTGGGGGGGTTGAGATGGGCATGGGGAAGATGCGGGGGGTGTGAGGAGGGTAGAGCGGGGGGTTGATATGGGAATGGGGAAGATGCGGCGGGTGTGAGATGGGTAGAGTGGGGGGTTGAGATGGGCATGGGGAAGATGCGGGGGTGTGAGGAGGGTAGAGTGGGGGGTTGAGATGGGCATGGGGAAGATGCGGGGGTGTGAGGAGGGTAGAGTGGGGGGTTGATATGGGCATGGGGAAGATGCGGGGGGTGTGAGGAGGGTAGAGTGGGGGTGTTGATATGGGAATGGGGAAGATGCGGCGGGTGTGAGGAGGGTAGAGTGGGGGGTTGATATGGGAATGGGGAAGATGCGGCGGGTGTGAGGAGGGTAGAGTGGGGGGGTTGATATGGGAATGGGGAAGATGCGGGGGGTGTGAGGAGGGTAGAGTGGGGGGTTGTTATGGGAATGGGGAAGATGCGGGGGGTGTGAGGTGGGTAGAGTGGGGGGGTTGATATGGGCATGGGGAAGATGCGGCGGGTGTGAGATGGGTAGAGTGGGGGGGTTGATATGGGCATGGGGAAGATGCGGGGGGTGTGAGGAGGGTAGAGTGGGGGTGTTGATATGGGAATGGGGAAGATGCGGGGGGTGTGAGGAGGGTAGAGTGGGGGTGTTGATATGGGAATGGGGAAGATGCGGCGGGTGTGAGGAGGGTAGAGTGGGGGGTTGATATGGGAATGGGGAAGATGCGGCGGGTGTGAGGAGGGTAGAGTGGGGGGGTTGATATGGGAATGGGGAAGATGCGGGGGGTGTGAGGAGGGTAGAGTGGGGGGTTGATATGGGAATGGGGAAGATGCGGGGGGTGTGAGGTGGGTAGAGTGGGGGGGTTGATATGGGCATGGGGAAGATGCGGGGGGTGTGAGGAGGGTAGAGTGGGGGTGTTGATATGGGAATGGGGAAGATGCGGCGGGTGTGAGGAGGGTAGAGTGGGGGGTTGATATGGGAATGGGGAAGATGCGGCGGGTGTGAGATGGGTAGAGTGGGGGGTTGATATGGGAATGGGGAAGATGTGGCGGGTGTGAGATGGGTAGAGTGGGGGGTTGATATGGGCATGGGGAAGATGCGGTGGTGTGAGGAGGGTAGAGTGGGGGGTTGATATGGGAATGGGGAAGATGCGGCGGGTGTGAGATGGGTAGAGTGGGGTGTTGATATGGGAATGGGGAAGATGCGGCGGGTGTGAGGAGGGTAGAGTGGGGGGTTGATATGGGAATGGGGAAGATGCGGCGGGTGTGAGGAGGGTAGAGTGGGGGGGTTGATATGGGCATGGGGAAGATGCGGGGGGTGTGAGGAGGGTAGAGTGGGGGTGTTGATATGGGAATGGGGAAGATGCGGCGGGTGTGAGGAGGGTAGAGTGGGGGGGTTGATATGGGAATGGGGAAGATGCGGGGGGTGTGAGGAGGGTAGAGTGGGGTGTTGATATGGGAATGGGGAAGATGCGGCGGGTGTGAGGAGGGTAGAGTGGGGGGTTGATATGGGAATGGGGAAGATGCGGCGGGTGTGAGATGGGTAGAGTGGGGGGTTGATATGGGCATGGGGAAGATGCGGGGGGTGTGAGGAGGGTAGAGTGGGGGGGTTGATATGGGCATGGGGAAGATGCGGCGGGTGTGAGGAGGGTAGAGTGGGGGGGTTGATATGGGCATGGGGAAGATGCGGGGGGTGTGAGGAGGGTAGAGTGGGGGTGTTGATATGGGAATGGGGAAGATGCGGCGGGTGTGAGGAGGGTAGAGTGGGGGGGTTGATATGGGAATGGGGAAGATGCGGGGGGTGTGAGATGGGTAGAGTGGGGGGTTGATATGGGAATGGGGAAGATGCGGCGGGTGTGAGGAGGGTAGAGTGGGATGTTGATATGGGAATGGGGAAGATGCGGCGGGTGTGAGGAGGGTAGAGTGGGGGGTTGATATGGGAATGGGGAAGATGCGGCGGGTGTGAGATGGGTAGAGTGGGGGGTTGATATGGGCATGGGGAAGATGCGGGGGGTGTGAGGAGGGTAGAGTGGGGGGGTTGATATGGGCATGGGGAAGATGCGGCGGGTGTGAGGAGGGTAGAGTGGGGGGGTTGATATGGGAATGGGGAAGATGCGGGGGGTGTGAGGAGGGTAGAGTGGGGGGTTGATATGGGAATGGGGAAGATGCGGGGGGTGTGAGGTGGGTAGAGTGGGGGGGTTGATATGGGCATGGGGAAGATGTGGGGGGTGTGAGGAGGGTAGAGTGGGGGTGTTGATATGGGAATGGGGAAGATGCGGCGGGTGTGAGGAGGGTAGAGTGGGGGGTTGATATGGGAATGGGGAAGATGCGGCGGGTGTGAGATGGGTAGAGTGGGGGGTTGATATGGGAATGGGGAAGATGCGGCGGGTGTGAGATGGGTAGAGTGGGGGGTTGATATGGGAATGGGGAAGATGCGGCGGGTGCGAGGAGGGTAGAGCGGGGGGTTGATATGGGCATGGGGAAGATGCGGTGGTGTGAGGAGGGTAGAGTGGGGGGGTTGAGATAGGAATGGGGAAGATGCGGCGGGTGTGAGATGGGTAGAGTGGGGGGTTGATATGGGAATGGGGAAGATGCGGCGGGTGTGAGATGGGTAGAGTGGGGGGTTGATATGGGCATGGGGAAGATGCGGGGGGTGTGAGGAGGGTAGAGTGGGGGGTTGATATGGGCATGGGGAAGATGCGGCGGGTGTGAGATGGGTAGAGTGGGGGGTTGATATGGGAATGGGGAAGATGCGGCGGGTGCGAGGAGGGTAGAGTGGGGGGTTGATATGGGCATGGGGAAGATGCGGGGGGTGTGAGGAGGGTAGAGTGGGGGGTTGATATGGGCATGGGGAAGATGCGGCGGGTGTGAGATGGGTAGAGTGGGGGGTTGATATGGGAATGGGGAAGATGCGGCGGGTGTGAGATGGGTAGAGTGGGGGGTTGATATGGGCATGGGGAAGATGCGGCGGGTGTGAGATGGGTAGAGTGGGGGGTTGATATGGGAATGGGGAAGATGCGGCGGGTGTGAGATGGGTAGAGTGGGGGGTTGATATGGGCATGGGGAAGATGCGGTGGTGTGAGGAGGGTAGAGTGGGGGGGTTGAGATGGGAATGGGGAAGATGCGGGGGTGTGAGGAGGGTAGAGTGGGGGGTTGATATGGGAATGGGAAAGATGCGCGGGGTCTGCGGTGGGTCTACTGGAGGCTGATGTAAGTTTCGGGGTTGCAGGTGGGAGAGGGTCTGAGATCGGTGTGGGAACCATTGGTGCCTGGCTAGGCTCCTGGCCACGACCGTTCGCACTGGGCCCGGGTGGCCGCTCTGTGGGGCGCGTGACCGGACAGACCTGGGGAGAGGCCGCGCGCTCAGGCCGGCCACAGGCAGCTCAGCTGGGCGGGCTCCCTTCTTGAATTGGGCGGGGCCGAGCTCGCTCGCGCTGGAGGCCGGGCGTCAGAGGGCGGGCAATCACCAGCCTGAGCGGCGTTGCGGCCTGTTGTGAGGTGACCTGGGGCGCGTGCCACGCGGGGGTCTCTGCTGTGGGGGGCGCCGTGCCCTACCCGGGCTGCGGCTGTTTCCTGAGGGAATGGGGGCCACTGGGAAAGGCAGGTGAAGGGGAGCGTTGGGCGGCCGCCCCCCGCCACGGCGCTAGCTAGGCGCCGGGCTGGGGTATAATGTGTTCGGAAAGGTGCTCTGGACTCCCAGCCCCCGGTCACCGCCACCCCCGGAAATGCCCCGAGCCCACCCCCTGGAACCAGCCACCCCCGGAAATGCCCCGGGCTCACCCCCTGGAACCAACCACCCTTGGAAATGCCCCGGGCCCACCCCCTAAAACCAGTCTCCCCCCCGGAAATGACCCGGGTCCATCCCCCCAAGGGAATGTCCCGTCCCCACCTGCCATCCCAAGAAATGCCCCGTGCCCAGCCCCAACCTGCCACCCCGGGAATGCCCCGTGCCCCCTCCCAACCCGCCATCCCCAGAAATGCGCCATGCCCACTCTCCTGCCCCTAGAAATGCCCTATGCCCACTCCCAACCCACCACCCCCAGAAAGGTCCCTTGCCCACCCCCCAAGCTGCCACCCTGGAAATGCCCCATGCCCACCCCCTAACCTGCCATCTCCAGAAATGCCATCTGCCCATGCCTCTAACCCACCATCCCTAGAAAAAGAAAAGGAGGACTTGTGGCACCTTAGAGATGAACAAATTTATTTGAGCATAAGCTTTCGTGAGCTACAGCTGCTACTCTGAAACTCATCCCTGGAACATGTCCTGTGCCCCCCACTATGCTCCCAACACACCATTCCTAGAAGATTCCCCCTGTCAGCCCCCACCTTGGTAACTTGGCATCCCTGGAAATTACCCCACCGACTAACCTGCCATCCCTGGAAAATTCTCTGTGCCTACCCCTCCCTAACTCACCATCAGTAGAAAATATCACATACCAACTCCTATCCTGGTAATGTACCATGTCTGGAAAATGCATTGTGCTCCCACTTACCCTGATAACCTGCTTTCTCTGGAAAATGCCTAATGCCCCCACTCACCCTGGTAATCTGCCATCTTGGCAAAATATCCTGCACCCACTGCCAGTGTCCTAATCTGCTATGGCTGGAAAATTTCCACGCCCACCGTGGAAATGTGCCATATTAGGGAAATTCCTTTCGCCCACTACTATTTTGGTGTCTTGCTATCTCCAGGAAATTTCCTGTGCCCACTCCCACCAGAGTAACGTTCTAGAGGATACGGCATTGGACTGGGTTTCAGGAAACCTATGTCCTGTGTGTGACTCAACCATTGTCCTGTACTGTACTGTGATCTTGGGCAAGTCACTTCACTTCTCTGTGCTGCAGTTTCACCTCACATTTGATCTATCTTGTCTAGACTGAGAACTGTTGCAGCAAAAATTGTTTCTCGCTATGTGTTTTTTCAGTGCCTAGGACAACGAAGCCCTGATTTTAGCTGGGGTTTCTAGCAGCTACTGTAGTATAGATAATCGTGGAATTGAATAATAATAAATAACCTGTGGCATCAGGAGCGATCTGTTATTGCTGAGAAATGTCTTTTTTTCTACTCCCCGTCTGTTGCTGCAGTAAATTGCTTGTCATGGGAAATAACCTTTCATTCTCAAAAAATATCATGCTGCAGTGATCACTGACAGGGAATGATGCACAGGGCAAACTGCTCCATGCCTCACCTAATGAAATAATAGCCAAACAACTAAAATGCACATCTTGGTTTCATCCAACAACTCCTTTCTCTGTGTTCATTATCAATAATCCCTTTACTCTCCATCTGTAGCTCACGAAAGCCTATGCTCAAATAAATTTATTAGTCTCTAAGGTGCCACAAATACTCCTTTTCTTTTTGTGGATACAGACTAACACGGCTGCTACTCTACATGGGCTGCGACCCTGCTGCCTATACTGAGTTCCACTGATTTCAGTGAACTCCATGTGGCTGCCAAGGCCAGCCTGCATGATTGTAGGTCTAGGCCTGTAAATCTATCAAAGATAAAAACATCTCATAGCAGTAGGACCTTATGTGAATTAAAATGTTAGATTGTGGGGAAGGGGGTTGGGGAGGGAGATTACTGTAGAAGAACCTGAAAGCCAGTCCATATGTGCTTGAGTTTTGATACTGTGTTTGTAGTGCAACAGCAGATTTTGAAATTTTTCAAGAAAAAGTGTTAATTTCTATAACTTTTTCTTATTGACACGTTTTGAGCAAAAGCTCATAAAATTCAGTTATAGTTTTTACTATAGTTAATTCAGAATATTTCTTTTACTAAACACTCGGGAAATGTTAAACATTTTTAGGCTGACCATAGTTGTTTAGTTGTAATGGGGAATAAGTAAAGAATGGTAAGTTTCTTAACTTACCAATCTATATTTTGTTTGGTTTTTCACTGTAAAAGAGAAAATCTCTAAATCAAAAATAAGATTTTCATTACAAAATAATTTAAAGGAGTGTCTGTAATCCACACCTTCAACCATTATCAAAGAATCTTTGCTCTGCTTTCTTAAATTACACATAACATACTTTTTTTTTTGATAGTACAAGATTTTTTGGGAGAATGGGATAATGTTTGGTACCTAAATCATCACTAAATTTAACTGTTTATTTTGTAGGATTTTGAAAATTAATTTTTGGGATTCAGAAAAGAAGAAGAATATTCTACAGAAATGTCTAAGATTGATAAGATGAGCATCCTTGGAGTGAGAAGTTTTGGGGTAGAGGACAAAGACAAACAAGTTATCACTTTCTTTAGTCCTTTAACCATTTTGGTGGGGCCAAATGGTGCAGGAAAAACGGTAAGACTTTTGTACAGTGCAAACAGGCTTCATGTCATTATAAATAATTACAAACTCATAAAAACAAGAGTGATTGTTTATATGAATTTATAATTAATGAAATTATAAAACCTTAAACAGTTCGCATTTTGTGACACTTGCATAATTTGGGCTCCACTTTCAGGCTTGCATTCTGCAACGAGCTTTGCGTAGGCACAGGATTCTGCCTGCATGGTGCTCATTGCAAGGTCAGAGCCTTAGTTGTTTTACAAATACCTGTTTATGCACTAAGTATTAGAACCATATAAATTAGAGATGGGAAAGATCTGTTTAGTGTTTCTCAATGACCAGTCAGTCTGTGGACCGGCACCAGTCCCTGAGAACTTCCTGACACAGTTTAGGAAGGCAGCAAACCAGTCCCTGGTATCCAAAAGGTTGAGAAACTGCATTAGATCATCTAATTGATCTCCTTGCCAATGCAGAATTATGCCATATTGTACATTTACTAGTGTTTTGTCCAATCTAATTTTAATCCACTATTGATTGGACTATCTCCACCTGAAGGTCTATTCCACAAGGTAATTAGAGCTATTGCCCTGAAGTTTTTCCCAATACTCAGAACACTTATCTTAATTTCATCCCATTATGTTTCTCCTTTCTTGGTTCTCAGGTATTTAAAGACAGTTACTCTCTTGCCTCTTTAGTCCAGCTTTTTACTTGCTCTAAATTGATATTACTGATACCTATTTATTTCCATTTTTGTAGACTATCATTGAATGCCTTAAATATATTTCCACTGGAGATTTCCCTCCAGGCACCAAAGGACACTCATTTGTTCATGATCCAAAGGTAGGAGTCATGATGGCTAGCTTGTATGTCTAACTGGTAGTAGATACGACAAAATATTTAATGAACATTGGATTGTGCCACAAATGGGGGGAATCCAATAAGAGTTAATTATTTAAATCACCCATTTTAATGTAATACAAAAGCAAGGATTGAAGTTGGGAGGGAGAAATTACAAGAAATGAGTTGTCAACCTTAAATTTCTTGGTTGTCTTTTTTCTCACAATCTTAACATTACAAACTAGATTGTTTTGCAGTTAAATTTACCTTTATGAAAGATTTCCACATGTGTATATACAACATCTAAGATGTTAAATTGTTTAAATCTTGTTAAAAATGCTAAATTCATGTTTGCAACAGTATTTAGTTTCAGTGTGAGAATATCTGTTTCATTATTCTCTGGCTATGTTTTATAAGTTTTAGTTCCCAGAAAATACTTATACAAGAATAGGTAACATGTGACCTGATCACTTTTTATAATGTCTTTTGGTACAAAATGTCTGTCAAATAGTTGTTTGGTATTTGGTATTTTCTTAGTCAGTATTGGTAAATGGATGGTTTTAACTAAAATGTTTTGAACATGGACTATTCCTTCCCAGTTACTGATATTAAATAAATAAGATTTTATGGGAATATAATGTGGACACGTTGCATATGAGCTAACCTACAGTATTAGAGATCTGCTCTCTGCATGATTTAGGCCCGGATCCTACCATGACTTGCACACTATGAGTAGTCCATTGACAGAAATGAATGTTTGGTGTCTGACTTGGAGGAGGTTATTTTTCTTTTCTGTTTACTTAAGGGAAGGCCCTCTGATGATAACTGTTTATCAGATGGGTGTGGGGGAGTGTTTGCATTTTAGGATATAAGAATAGCCAAAGTGCAAGGTATGCATAAGAATCCTGGATAACCTCTAGGCCAAAAAATGATTTTGAGTGAAATCCTGGCCTCATTAAAGTCAATAGCAAAACTCCTATTGATTTCAGTGGAGCCAAGATTTCACTTACGGCTTTGGAACAGATGCTTGGATGACCACAAAAGTTTTCTTTGTTAAATAAGTTTTCATAATTTTTTTCCTGCCAAAGGTTGCTAATGAAACAGATGTCAGAGCTCAGATTCGACTGCAGTTTCGTGATGTTAATGGAGAGCTTACAGCTGTTCAGCGATCCATGGTTTGTACTCAGAAAGGCAAGAAAACAGAGTTTAAAACTCTTGAAGGTATCATTACCAGAACAAAGTAAGTTGTAGGTTTTTTAAACATTGCTTCTTAGTTTGAGTGTCCATTTGCTTTGTCTGTATCTTTTCATGTAAGAAAAGAGATAAGTGGATAATTTATTCATTCAAACCTTCACCCATTCTTTCAGATTAAATTAAGTCTAACAAAAAGTTACATGTAGTCCCACTGCATTGTCTATTTGTTTTATGTGTTACAAGAAATCCCTAGATTTAATGGGTAAAACTTTCAAAATGGCCAAAGTCTCTTTGGTTTTCCATGGACATAGGCGCCTAAGTCACTCAGTGATAGTTTAGTTCTGAAGGTGGTGTTTATGCACTACATTCACTTTATGTCCTGTTGGCACTGCAGAAGTAAATTAAAGTAATTTTGTGGGGAAATAGTTCCGTTCCAACTCATTCCAAGTACCTATCTGTTTGTTTGATTCTCATCTCTGACATTTTTTTAAAAAGATCATTTGTTTTGCACTGATCACTATGGTTTTTGCTCCCTCTGCTGGCTATGCAGTCATAGTTAGCAAACTGGTGCTATATACATGGCTAACATGACATTAAGTTACAGAAAGATAGCTTGAAATCAAAGGAGTGCTGTATCAAAATCCATTTAGTTGAAAATGAGGTATTCAGGGTTAAAAATGGAAAAAGTGAGAGAAGAATGAGGGGCAAAAAACATTTACCATTGTAAAAGTAATTATTTGTGACTTAGCATCAAAACAGGATGGGTTAGAATGTTGAAATTATACAGAATGTTATTTATTTTAGAAAAAAATCATAACTGTACAGCAACCAGTAGTCATCTTATTGTTATGCACTTTCTTAATCTATGTACACAGGCATGGGGAAAAGGTCAGTCTCAGTTCCAAGTGTGCAGAAATTGACCGAGAGATGATCAGCGCTCTTGGTGTTTCCAAATCTGTGATTAACAATGTCATTTTCTGTCATCAAGAAGAATCCAACTGGCCCTTAAGTGAGGGAAGGGCCCTGAAACAAAAATTTGATGAGATCTTCTCAGCAACAAGGTTTACTTCTTTCCATAACTAACATAATTACAGTAAAGTACTCCTTCCATTTAATTATAATTGTTTAAATGCTCGCTAAAAATGCTCATTCGTAAAGCTGCATGTGCCAATAGAATTTGAAATTTACACATGGTTTTCTTTTTGAAAGGTATATTAAAGCATTGGAAACTCTTCGTCAGGTACGTCAGAAGCAAAGCTTGCGGGTAAAAGAGTGTCAGACGGAACTGAAGTATCTAAAACAGAATAAAGAAAAAGCACGTGAAATTCAAGATCATCTTAGTAATAGGGAAGCTCAACTGGCTGCTTCTAAGGAAAATGTAAAATCTATTGAGAATCGACTTGATCCTCTAAAGGTAATTTTATTTGTATGATCATGTAATTCAAGATTTTATTGTAATACTGTACATATTCACTAGGGGAGAGAGAGTAAAGGTTGCTTGCTATGGGAATTTCCTGACTTCTTTGTGATTAAAATCTCTCCAGTTTAATGTTGTATTATCAGGGGGATTTTTTTTGCCATTTAACCATAAAATTCAGAGCAGAACTTAAGGCCATTTTCATCATGACAAATAATGAAATTGTATGAGTAGAATTTATATTCAAAGATGTGGTGGAAATGATCTGTTCTTATCTTTACACCATCTTGGACCAGTTTATTTGTTCTTATATTTAAATTAATTTACATCCAATTGGAGATTTTCAGGCCAAATCTTGAAAGCAACATGTATCTTTCCTTTCTTAAGCTGTCTGGTTTAGTTACAAAACTTTTGGGAAAATGCAATTTTCAATATTTACTCAAGCACCTCAACAGCTGATTTTGGAAGATTGATTATACAACCTGCATAGTTTCACAGAGTGGCATATTTTCATATCTATTACCTTCCCCTCAAATAATATATTAGTACTTGAATATACTGTCAGCACAGGGTAGAAAAGCATCTATGCAAAACCCTCTCCCTGCCTCTAAGTAAATGATACCTTGAGCCTGTATTTCCCATGATGTCATGACACATTCCATAGCTACAACCAATGTAGATAAATTATAGCAATTCTTGTCTCAGTAACTCTTCCATTAGTAGTACTGTGCATGTTTTTCTGGGATACCCTAGTGCAGAAGTTTTTAACCACGGTATGCAGAGATCTGAGTGTTAGCTATCTTTAAAAGAAGTTAAAATACATTAAATACATTGCTTTTATATTGTGTTGCATCTACATAGACAGTCAAGTCAAGTGTGTTTAAGATGCTTAGATAACCATGCAATAGGTGAGGTCATTATTTTTTTACACATATCCATGAGGGAACAAGGTATCCCTTGCTGATGGGTGCAGCCTGTAAGTATGTGGCCTACATATTCTAACTGGCCACAGCAGGAAAGGAGGGAGTTACAGAAGCCTACTTATTGTCATTAGCAGCACATTTGATCACTCCACATCTAAAGTGATTGAGCTTCATCCAAAGATGGTGTAGAAGGTCAAAACCAGAGGGCTGGACTGTTGGATGTGTTATAAGATAGTCATTGGCTATGTTTGAAGCTTGTTCTTACCCCCTAGTATGCCACCTGGGAGTGATATTGAGGATCCTTAGGGGAATTGTCCAAGCGCAGTGCCATGAGCTGAGATGTTGGCTTGGTGGATTAAACAAATCTTTAAATGGGTAGATATGGAATGTCTTGCACCTTAGGGAGCAGATTCTGCAAGGCTACTTGTTGCCTGAAGTCAGGAGGGACAGTGTTGTCTCATGGGGCTTGTTATATGCATGGTTTCATTCAGCTGAGTGTCTAGGAGTCCTGTGTGAAGTGAGATGAGACACACCAGGGAGCAATACTCCGTTACAGAATAGCACAAGGTAAGCCCAGGGTTTCTTACTGTTTTACTCCTGGGGGAATTCTGCACCAAAAAATGTAAAATTCTGCATATTTTATTTGTCAAAATAATGCAATATAATCACACCAGTTTCACTTATTTTGGTAATTTATTTAAACTATCATACAGAAAAAATCACAATAACTGTTCAGTATTTCCTAAACACATGAAAGTTAAATTACAAATACTTGGTAACCAATACCCTGCATTCCAGTTGTAATCCTGGATTTTCATTTAAATTACATTACTTTTATTTTGGTGTTTGGTGTTCTGTAAAATAGAATGTTGCTTTAAATTGTTCACTTTCACACATGAAAGTCATACAGTTTTGCTAATCACTGTTGTGCATTTTTTTTAAATGGATAAGTAAAATAGATCCTGAGCTGTAACCTTACCCCATTCATTGTGCCTCTCTGGCACAGGAAAAGCGAGAAAGCCCATACTCCTTCCTAGCTGAGGACTCTATAAGGCTCCTTTACACCACTCTAGCAAGGTAAAGGAGCCTTAATTGACTAAGAATGGGAACAATCAACTAACAATGGGAACATTAGCAGCCTGCCTGCTTAGGGCTTGTCTACACTGGCAATTTACAGTGCTGCAACTTTGCCGCCCTCTCTCCCTCCTCTCCCCCCCCGCCCCCCCCAGCACAACAAGTTTCAGCGCTGTAAAGCGCCAGTGTAGACAGTGCACCAGTGCTGGGAGCCACACCCATTGTGGAGGTGGTTTTTTTAGAACACTAGGAGAGCTCTCTTCCAGTGCTCTGCCGTGACCACACAAGCCACATTAAAGTGCTGCCAGTGTAGAGTAGCCCTTAGTTGTTACATTTATGCTCTGCCTCAGGGACAGAGACTGCTTCACACAGCCCTACGCCTCCAAGCCCAGGATGCAGCAACGGTGAGCGAGAGGGACAGAGTGAGTCTCTCTTACTCTTTCGCATGCAGGCACCTGCCCAGTCCCACCCCCATAACGTCTCTGCCGAATGCACGCAAGCCCAGCCTCCCTCCTTCCCCTCCACGGTGATCTGCTGGCTTCTCCCAGCAGACGCGCCTGGGCTGCCGCAGAAGGGACGTGTGTTCCCCCACAGACTTTTTTGCTCCCACATCTTTCTGTGAGGGAGTCAAGAAATCTGCAGACAGTATGAATTCTGCGCCCCTCCAGGAGTAGTGTTTGTGCTTTGGCTTCCCAGGTAGAACCAGCTGATTTGCTGATCAGGCTGTTGTCTTTATTTTCAGCAACGTTTTGGTAAGGTATTCCTTGAAAATCAGTGTACAGCCCTGTGTAACTGCTAGATATACAGGCTTTGGGTCATGGTCCAGCCTTTGTCCATTCAGGAGGCTGTTGAGCAGTTTGTAGGCTTTTATGTGGTGTAGATGGAAGGAGCTGGAAACTGTCTTTTTGGTATTAGGTTTAAGTCTCCATCTTTTACGATAGTAGGCCATCTGTTTCACGTCAACATTCAGCACTTCTGAGTGACTGGAATCCTGGTACTGTACTACCAGACAGATGTCATGACATAGATAAAATGCTTGGCAGTGGTATTGGGAAGGTCATTGTGAAGAGACTGAAAAGTGTTAGTGTTAAAATTGAGCCATAAGGTAAACCATTGTTTTGGGACCTCTAGGAGCTGGGATGTATTTTTTTTGTCCAAGCAAAATTTTAAATTAGCAACTTCTCAACAACAGTTCAACAGCCATGACAACCTGCTTCAGTGGGACCTGTGACAGTTTGTATAATAGGCCTGTATACGAGATCATGTCATACTCAACAGTAAGGTTTAGGAATACTGCACCTGTCTTCTGCCTGCTCTGAAGGCCATTCTCAGTGTGGGTGGTGAGTACCAGCACTTGATCACTGAGATTATCATCAATGGTGGGGGAAATTCTCTGAAGAATAAGCTTTCAAATAATTTGTTAATATTACTTTTCCATTTAAGTAATGACTGTAGTTGCTGCAGGGATGCTGTCTAATCAGGAAGGGGAGGTGATCCACAAGATGATGTCTTGATTAACATGTGGGGCAAGGTCTGAAAAGATTTGAGAACCCTTGTCTTAGTGTCTAAAACTCCTTATAAACTTGTAGGTGCTGGAAATGACCCATTTTTAAAATGCAATATATTTAAATAGAAAATTTGATTATAAAATCCATAAACTGTAGTGAAGCCAATTTACTTTAGCAATCCTCTTCTCTTCTCTTCTCTTTTCTTTTCTTTTCTTTTCTTTTCTTTCAGAACCGTCTCGCAGAAATTGAACAGAATCTTGCAAAAGTAGTGAGACTTGACAATGAGATTAAAGCTCTGGACAGCAGGAAAAGGCAGATGGAAAAAGATAACCAAGATTTGCAACAGAAGATGGAGAAGGTTTGCTTTATAAATCCTGTGTGTCACCATCCTTCATCTTAAAAAATCAGAAGCAATCATGTATTACAGAATGAACAGTACATTTACTATAGAATGAACCATAAATTTTACAAAACTTGTGTACCCATAGCCAGAACAGTGTTTTGTTCCGTTGGTTTTATTTTCCAAGCATTTTTGGTCACAATTGTTATAAAACTGAATACAGAAAGGTGTGAATGTTTTTAGTGTACTCAACGGAGTATTCTTCAGTAAATATATAAATAAATCTTTTTTTTTTTTTTTAAATCCCCCCACTAGTAAAGTCTCAGTCCAGGAAAACACTTAAAAATACGAACAGTCCCATTCAGTTCAGTGGGACTACTCACATGCTTAAGTGTTTTTCTGGATCGGGGGCAAAGTTTATAAAAACTCAGTAAAAAAAAGTACAAAGAAACTATGAAAGGTGGTGGCTGTGGTTTTAAAATATACAGTTTGCTAAGAGTATTAAGCAGTTAAGTGTGGCTGACCCTCCTAATCAGTACTGTTTTTATTATCAGTCACCAGCATTGTTGATGTTTTCAAGCAGGCAAGATGCAATAGGTTGTTGTATAATGTAGTTAGGTAGTAATACAGATATCCATAAATATTATTCTGCATGTATGATTTCTGAGCAATTTACGACATTACAAAGTGAATTTTCAGTATGCTTTGGCTCTCAGAGTGAAGAGCAACCAGACAGCCACGAGTGGTCACCATCAACAAAAATGACCCCTAAAATAAATGGTTTAAATATAGCAAGTAGCTGTTAGAATACGTCATGAAGATGTGTTTTTTTGATTTAGTAGGGAGATGGGGATTAAAACTGTTATTATTACCTTTCCCTCCAAGATCTACAGAGTAGAATGAACTGCTCAGTGTGATGAACAATGGGGTGAGCAAGTTTATAGAGTAGTAATGACTTGTCATGACCATATGTAAATGGCATTAACTGGCAGTGGACAGCAGAGCAACCCAAACTTGACCTACAAGTACAAGGACATCCCTTCTCATTAGCATCACAAATATTCCTGTTTTCTCTCCCCTTTAAAATAGCCAGTGAAAAAGTTAGTGGTCTTTTATTATGTTTGCGCTAATTATCTGAAATTATTTTGACAACTAGAAAGAATTTGTCCAAGAGCATGTATCACAAAAAATATGTATCATATTGTTTTATCAATATGAAAAAAGGAGAATCCCTTTATTGGACCCAGATAATTTTACTTAGTTCTTGTGGCTTACTCCTGCAGTAAGAAGTTTATTAAAGCTAACTCAAAATACCTTTTAGCACTGCAGTTTGAGTAGTCTTATGGTAAAAATTACAAATCGGGTGATATTTTATCTTTTTTAATTTTATTTTGTGTTTAACCTTTGGAAAATGTATTATATAGTTTATAAGCATGTGCAAAGTATTTTGTTACAAATCAGTTTAAAAAGCTAACTTTTTAATACTGCAGTATACTCTGACTGCATAGGTTTTTCAAGGAACAGATGACCAACTGAGGGATATGTACCAGAACCATCAGAGAACAGTAAAAGAGAAGGAAAGGAGATTAACAGACTGTCAACGTGAGCTGGATAGAGCAAGCAAAGAGTGTCAGAGATTTAACAGAGAGAAATCAGAATTACTTGTTGAACAAGGTATAATAGGCTAATTTTAAAAAAAAATAATGCAGAAATTATCTAATATAATATAGACACTTGTAAAAGGATGAGTGACAGAATTTCCATGTTTGAGCCAATGAGAATCTTGAAATGTGGTGTACTTATTCAGTATTGGCTGCTTAGTACAGGGGGTCAAAGTTCAAATTTGAGACTTTGACCTTCACTGTCAGAGAGAACCAAAAGGTCATTAGTCTTCTCCATGGGATTTCAATTGTACACGTGCCCTTTTGATCAATAATGTTGACATTGATGCACTCATTCATTTATGGACTTTTTGTGGAAAAGGAGCCATTTTGGGCATTTCTGTTCTAGGTCACCAAGAAGTCATCAGTCTAACAATTTACAAAGCATATGTTTGGTCTGTGAGCTGGTTGCGTTAGCATGAGTCCTCCAGTTTGGAGGAATTGAGATCTGTCGCCAATTGTAGTTAATGGATTTTAGCCAAGAAAATTGTTGGGAGGGAAGTGAGTGCACCATACATACCCAAAGGGTTGACTTCAGGCAAGTTGTATTTCATGTGGTTTCTTTAAAAATCCCTAAATACCATGCATCATGTTCTGTATAGCTTATTAATTATTTCAAGATACATACATTAATTACAAGTTTTACGAAAATATCTATAAACAGAAAGTGTTGTCATAACTACAGTTATAATAATATCAATATTTGATAGTATAGTTAATAATGATCTTTGGAAGGACTATAAATGGAACAGGATTACTAGGTTAGTAAGAGCATAACCTTTAAACGGTGGACATTCCTTCTTGGTGTTGTGGTAATTAACCCCTTAGGTCCTGTGTTCTTGATTCAGACAATTACCAAAATTCTTTAAAAGGACAAATTAACTTAATACACATGGTATGGAGGGAGGTTATTGCTTTTCTACTTAAAACAATTTTAAAACCTATATACTGAATTTTATGTGGATTTAGAAAGAGAAGAAAATAAATATGAGCTGGCAATTTTAGTGCAATTTTCATAATTACGTAATTTGAATTGGCTGAATGACTAAGGCCACAAAATAGGCACTTAGAAAAGAAAAAATTATCTTAAATATTGGTGGCAGCTTATCTCCTGCTGGTCTGCCACTGCATTTCTTTGCCCCACCTACTAACATTCCTGCATTAGAATAAATGGGTTTTTGTTGAATTGGTCAAAGAAAAACATTTTGCTTTTAGGGTTTTTTTTTTAAATCTGTACAAAATACAGACTGAGAACTCCAATGCCTTGTTTCATTGCAAAGCAAGTAAAAGCTGTGATCTGCTGTTAAGATTTACTAGTGCAAACTCTTCTGCCTTCATGGAGTCTAAATGTAGGTCTTGTTGAAGACAAATGGAGCCTAAAATAGGGGAATAATAAAATGTTGCAAAATGTGGGAAAAATGGCAATGCCAATAGACCTTAAAAAGGGCATTTTTGGGTAGTTTAGACCAGTGATTCTCAAACTTTTGTATTGGTGACCCCTTACACACAGCAAGCCTCTTTTTACATTTAACGCTATTACAAATGCTGGAGGCGAAGTGGGGTTTTGGATGCTGCCAGCTTTTGATCCCCCCATGTAATAACTTTGTGACCCCCTGATGAGTCACGACCCCCAGTTTGAGAACCCCTGGTTTAGACACAAAATTCAATTTTAATGTCCTTTTTTAAAAAAGGAATTTACAAGACTGTAGAAGTGTTTTCATGATTTTTTAAAAGTCAGTTAATATTTTTATTTATTTTAGAAAAATAACACGAGACTTGAAATCTAGTCTTTAAAAAAAAGAAAAGTTAAATGTTGTTTTGAATACTGCACGAGACAGACATCCCACTTTCCTGGGATCACAGCAATTACATTTTCCTATTTTAAAAAATTGGAAGTGGAAGGGCATTCTCCCCTGCTGCTGTGTAAAAGGCCCACACAGACTGTGGAAACTGAGTAAAGGTTCAATGCTGCAAACACACTCACAAGTAAATGAGGATAGTCCCACTGAACTCAGTTGACAGGTTCAGCCTTATTGACTACATGGGGGGGAAGTGACAAAATGCTGTGAGATGTACAAAGTAAAAAACAGGGGAAAAAAATTTCTCTAATGTCTGTCAGTTCTAGAAATCATATAAGTTACTTGAAACAATAGTAGGTAAAAATAAATTTTCCAACAGAAGTGAGTTGGGTTTCTTGTTTGTTTTTGGATTGTTGTTTGGTTTTCTCCCCCTTAGGACTTGTTTGTATACAGAAGTTACATTGGTTTAACATAAATCAGTTAAAAAAACAATTTAGGTAAACTGTTGCAACCCACTGTGTGGGCATACCTGCGTTGATTTAAACCTGGTTGTATTTTGTAGCTTGTTTCTGTCAATTTACTAATGAAGGCTAAACCAATAAAAGTCATGTTTAAATTATTTTAGCATTCATACACAAAGTGGCCCTGATGAAATCAGTTTAGCAGCACACCTTTAGTGTGAAATTATGTGGGCACAGCAGACCTGACTAAAAATAAAAGTTACACTAATTAGCATATGTTCATTGTCCAAGTTAAGGGAAGTTCAAAAGTAAATAGCTAGCATAAATAGTGATAAGTAAGCTAAACTGTTTGTGTTAATAAATCTAAAGTGGCATCAGTAACATAAGAAATGAAACATATTTCTTTAAAAAAAGACCTTTTAAGAGTCTCTTCAACTATAGAAACTGCTAAAATTCAGTTATTGATGCATGCGATTTAAAAAAATTCAGTAGAAACATCCCTTCCAAGTGATTTGCATATTGAACATAATCAGATATAAGCAACATATGTTCTTGATGTATACACTTCTAAATGTGAACCTTATTTTTTTTGTGTGTGTGTGCGCGCATGTGTGTACAAACATATATGTGAAGGTCGTCTTCAGCTACAAGCAGATCGTCACCAGCAGGACATCCGAACCAGGGATTCGTTAATTCAGACTTTGGCAGCACTGTTGGAATTAGATGGTTTTGAACGAACACCTTTTAATGAAAGGCAAATTAACAGTTTTCACAAGCTTGTGAAAGAGAGACAAGAAAGAGAAGCAGAAACTGCCAGTCAGTTAATGGTAAGATTTTTGTCACCTTGCTTTATGCATTCTCATAATTAATTCTCATAATATCTGTTTTCATAATGCATGTGACTTGATAGCAGTAGAGTCATCAGAAGTCATGTTCTTTATTTCCTAGTCAAATGTTCACAAGGGACCTACATTACCATTACGTTAATCCTTATCTCACAATTAGAATAATAGAATATCAGGGTTGGAAGGGACCTTAGGAGGTCATCTAGTCCAACCCCCTGCTCAAAGTAGGACCAATCCCCAACTAAATCACCCCAGCCAGGGCCTTGTCAAGGCTGACCTTAAAAATCTCTAAGGAAGGAGATTCCACCACCTCCCTAGGTAACCCATTCCAGTGCTTCACCACCCTCCTAGTGAAAAAGTTTTTCCTAATATCCCACCTAACCCCCCCACCCCCCACTGCAACTTGAGACCATTACTCCTTGTTCTGTCATCTGCTACCACTGAGAACAGCCTAGATCAATCCTCTTTGGAACCCCATTTCAGGTAGTTGAAAGCAGCTATCAAATCTCCCCTTTTTCTTCTATTCTGAAGGCTAAATAATCCCAGTTCCCTCAGCCTCTCCTCATAAGTCATGTGCTCCAGCCCCCTAATCATTTTTCTTGCCCTCCGCTGGACTCTTTCCAATTTTTCCAATTCTAGTATTATACACACAGTTGTCAACCGTTTTTAGAGTATGCTTGGTATTAGAAGATGCTTCTGCCAGGAAGACCTTGCAAGGACACCTTATATTGTTCAGGTGCTGTTGTTTTTTTAAATTACACACAGTGTAACTTATCATAAGCTCTAATGTAGTGAAAAAACATTTAATACTTGGATTGTAAGTTCCCTGGGGAAGGCACCATCTTTTTGTTCTGTGTTTGTACTGTGCCTAGCATAGTGGTGTTCTTACCCATGACTGGGGCTCGTAGGTAGCACAGCCGCCAACTTTTCATTGTGCTGGTGGGTGCTTAACCCCTGGCTCTGCCCCAGGCCCTACCCCCACTCCACCCCTTCCATCATTGCCACAGCCCCGCCTCTTCCTGCCCCTGTTCCGTCCCCAAGGCTGCCCCCTTTCCCCTCTCTCCCCAGCCTCCTGCACGCCACAAAACAGCTGATTGCTGTGGATGGGAGGGATGCGGAGGTGCTGATTGGCGGGGTCTGCTGGCAGGCAGGAGGATCGGGGGGAGGGGGAAGTGCTGATAGGGGGCTGCTTAGGACCCACCATTTTTTTCCCTGTGGGTGCTCCAGCCCCGGAGCACCCACGGAGTCAGCACCTATGTTAGGTAGTATGGTAATACAAATAATATTCTGCTTAACATGAATGTCTAGAATTGGCTGGAAAAAATCCTCCTTGCCTATGCAAAATTTTGAATTTTGGAAAAAAAACTTTTGTCCCACATCAGGAGAATCGAAATGGAATTTTTCAGTTTGTTCAGAGGACTGCCCGACTCCTGCTAGGATGGCTGACTCCCCAAACACATGGTTCTTTGGGCTGCCCAGCTTAGAAGCTTGCTGCCCAGGCATTCGGGCATCCCCAGCTCCCAAGCTCTCTGCCAGGTGAACTGCTGAGAAGCGAGGGAAGTCGGTAGATGAGCTGGTGGGAAACCAGGCAAGTTTTTGTTGGAAACCTGCCTGGTGTCTGTCAAAAGATTTGTCAAAATCAACACTTTCTTGCAAAATGATTTGATTTCAACGACTCGGTATTTTCCAACAGAAAAACATTTTGGTGGAAAATTTCCAACCAGCTCTATTACTGTTCCAAAATATTTCAGTGTGTTGCATTAAACAGGTGTCAATATGGTCATAGTGATCTACTTATAGAAAAAAGTCTGTAGGGGGCTTTGTATAAAATAATTCAGCTGTAGATAATTGCTTAGTAACTGTTTTGGATGGCTTCTTTGTTCAGAGAGAATTTGCAGAAAAAGAAACAATGAAACAAAAACAGATAGATGAAATAAGAGATAAGAAAACTGGACTGGAAAAAATCATTGACCTGAAGTCAGACATTCAAAATAACAAACAGCTTGAACTGAAGAATGTGAAATATGAACTGAATCAGTTGGAGGAGTCTTCAGACAGGATTCTGGAACTGGATCCGGAACTCATCAAGGCTGTAAGATTTTCTATTTGAATAATTTAAATAAATACACACCAGAAAGCATATTTGGTTGTCTTGTTGCTTTTGGTCACATCAAGTATTGCAGATGCGGACAGCAGTGATATAATGAAAGAACCTGATCACCTCTGCCATCCCCAAAACCGTGAAATCTATATCATGTTCTTTGAGAGTAACCTAGATTTTACTTGTTGGAATCAGTCATGATTGTTCTTGGACCCTGAAAAGAACATAGTGCCATGATTTTCACAGTTATAAACTTATAACAAGCCATCCCTATTCAAAGGCAAGTTGTCTAATTGCTGCCTCCTTACTTGTGCCTTTTTAGCCAAATGTTTGTACTTATAGCTGAAGAATTTAATGCATCATGGAATTTCTCCACATAGTCTTTCCCTTAAGTAAAACTCTTAAGTGTACTTTATCATTCAATGGATGCCAAAAAGCAAAGACCAAACAGGATGTGGATGAGGCACATTGAAGCCATATTCTATCTATCTAGCACCTTAACAGAGGAATGAAAACTCATTTTTCTTACGTTAGCATCCATCAGGGTAGTAGATGAGCAGTTGGGGAGGCTGTACAACCTTTTTGGAGTCTTAACATCCATGTCCTCTTTTCTTTGTTTTACATCCCTTACTTACAGCCCCATTTCATAGCCTTCATCCTTCTGTCTGGAGTCCTTTCCGATCATGTAATTGTCCTTCCTTTATCCATCAGAGTTATTACTGTTGAGTAATGAAAATCCCTTCCTCTTGTCTCATTATCAGTCTGACTTCATTAGTCTTGTTTGAATTGGCATAATTATAAATCACATTTTAAAAATAAATCTTTGGTTGATTTTATTTTTCTGTTTAGGAATGTGAACTAGATGAGGCTGAGAAGAACAGCAATGTGGAAGCTCTTGAATTGGAGGTACAGAAACTTCAGAATGAGAAAGCAAACCTGGACAAGGTCCTTCGGAAATTGGATCAAGAGATGGAACAGCTAAACTTGCATACCACGACAATCACTCAAATGGATATGTTGACGAAAGACAAAGTAGCGTATTTCTTTTGATTTTCCTAGTATCTTCCTTATTAAGAAATGTACATGAAGTTAATATCTTTCATTGAGGCTTTATGAGGAGCAGTTATTTATCAGAATCTTACATCATTAATTGCATAAAAAATTGTGCATTTGAAAAAAGATGTAACTTTATAAGTACACTGAATAAAATAACAGTTTGTGAATATAGAAAAGTATATTTTAAGAGTATTTTGTTCCCCAAGGTGGACAAAGAGGAGCAGATCAGAAAAATAAAATCTAGACATATTGATGAATTGACCTCATTGCTGGGATATTTTCCTAACAAAAAACAGCTTGAAGATTGGCTTCATGCTAAAACTAGAGAAATTAATCAGACAAGAGACAAGCTTGCCCAACTTAAGTAAGTATTCATTTGCTTGATTCTGGCTTCAGAATTAATTTCTGAAGTTAGTTCATTTTGAAGATGGAGATTTTAATCCATTGTTTCTGTTACCTTACTACAGATATGTCTTGTTTGATTTATTATTGTTTGTTGCATCTTAAAATTAATGCATATATAAGGTCAGAAGGGACCGTTATGCTAATCTAGTCTGACCTTCTGCATAACACAGGCTAAAAAACCTCACCCAGGAATCTCTATATCAAGCCCATAATTTCAGTTTGTAAAATTATTGAGGCCCCAGTCCTGCAGTGGGACACATATTGACAGACCCCCTTATAGCTGTGCAGAATCCAGTTGAAGTTCATGAGACTCCATATAGATCTGGTTATAAGATTTGAGACTCAATGATACTGCAAAGTTCAGAAACATGAAATATAATGATCAGTCAAGAAATATACTTTTCGTGAAGAATAGAATGACAATTTGGTTTGGGTTTCATCCCCTTATGGTTGTAGAATAATGTTTTATTCAATAATATAAGTCTGATTTTTTTTTTATATTGGAAATATCCACGTACCAGGTACGTTCTGTAATGGACTTTGTTTATAACTGTTAGGAAGCAGTCTAATTTTAGAATTCCTAACAAATATATTTTTGCATATGTAACTTAGCCCCCTTTCACAAGGATACTTAAGCCAAAAGCCAGTTCAAAATATTTTTAGAAAATGGGTTAGTATTAGGGCTGTCAATTAATCGCAGTTAACTCATGGAATGAACTCAGAAAAATTAATCGTGATTAAAAAAGTTAACCACGATTAATCGCACTGTTAAACAATAGAATACCAATTAAAATTTATTAAATACTTGTGGATGTTTTCTACATTTTCAAATGTAATTGAAATCAGTATAACACAGAATACAAAGTGTACAGTGCTCACTTTATTTTTTTATTACAACTATTTGCACTGTAAAAAACAAAAGAAATAGTATTTTTCAAATCACCTAATACAAGTACTGTAGTGCAATCTTTTTATTATGAAAGTTGAACTTGCAAAGTTGAACTTGTTGTAAAATTATGTACAAAAATAACTTCATTCAAAAATAAAACAATGTAAAACTTTAGAGACTATACGTCCACTCAGTTCTACTTCAGCCAGTCGCTCAGACAAACAAGTTTGGTGTTACAATTTGCAGGAGATAATGCTGCCTGCTTCTTGTTTACAATGTGACCTGAAAGCGAGAACAGGCGTTCGCATGGCACTTCTCTAGCCAGCATTGCAAGGTATTTACATGCCAGATATGCTAAATATTGGTATGCCCTTCGTTGTTCGGCCGCCATTCCAGAGGACATGCTTCCATGCTGATGATGCTCATTAAAAAAATAACACGTTAACTAATTTTTTGACTGAACTCCTTGGGGGAGAATTGTATGTCTCCTGTTCTGTTTTACCCGCATTCTGCCATATATTTCATGTTATAGCAGTCTCAGATGATGACCCAGCACATGTTCGCTTTAAGAACACTTTCACTGTAGATTTCACAAAACGCAAAAAAGGTACCAATGTCAGACTTCTAACCAACCCAAGGTTTAGGAATCTGAAGTGCCTTCCAAAATGTGAGAGGGATGACTTATGGAGAATGCTTTCAGAAAACTTAGAAGAGCAACACTCAGATGCGGAAACTATAGAACCAGAACCACCAAAAAGAGAAAATCAACCTTCTGCTGGTGGCATCTGACTCAGATGATGAAAATGAACATGTGTCAGTCCGCACTGCTTTGGATCGTTATCGAGCAGAACCCATCATCAGCGTGGATGCATGTCCTCTGGAATGGTGGTTGAAGCATGAAGGGACATATGAATCTTTAGCACATCTGGCACGTAAATATCTTGCGGCGCTGACTACAACAGTGCCATGCGAACGCCTGTTCTCGCTATCGTATTCCTTATAGATTAGGTTTTCAGCCAAAACTAGCAGGAATTTGTCCAATGTGAATTTGAAATTCAAGCTAACCTAATAGTTTCTGGGCTATAATGGTTTGTAAGCTTGTTTCGGTGCCCTTCTTTAATATAAGAATTCACACACTGTTTCAGTAAAGAACTAGCTTCAGCAGAACAAAATAAAAATCATACCAGTATTGAGTTAAGAAAAAAAGAAGAGCAGTTGTCCAATTATGAAGACAAACTTTTTGATGTTTGTGGAAGCCAAGATTTTGATAGTGATCTGTACAAACTTCAGGATGAAATTGAAAAGACTTCAAAGCAGCGAGGTAAGTTTATGTATTTCTTCACTTTCTTCTAAGCTCTTTTTAAATTTAAATTCCAAATCTTAAGACAGTAATAGTGCCTGTTATATGGAGTAGTGGGTCCTTATCTTTATTTGTGAGATGAGCAATAGTTAATATAAAATTTTATATAAGGCCCAACCTGAAGGTGCCACATTTAAGAATAAAATTAAAATCAGTTTTCCTTAGTTTTATTCTTTTACTTCTATATTGCATGTAAACAGCCACGAAAACATTTTCGTTATCTCAGTGAATTTGCTACCTTATTACTTTATTCTTATAAATTTACTAATAACTACTTTGACGTAGTAAATATGTAGGTCCTGATCCTGGATTGTGTCAAAGCTGGGAGAATATTCCACTACCTGGATCTGCCAGCTATACAAACAGAGCAAACTAGCAGCTGCTGTTTGGCCATAGAAGTGGCTCGTCGTGCCTAATGTTAGCAGAAGAGTCTAGTAGTATTCAAAGAAAATTACAGTCACTTTCACAATTCATTTATTTAAGAGAGAGCAATTTAAGCTAAAATATTCCATTGTTCTGTTAATTTCACAGGTTTCAACTTTGTTTCCTTTTATAGTGCTACAAATTATTGTTGCAGATTTGGTTATTCACTGCTTTAATTGACAAACTTTAATTTATTCTTTTAAAAACAGCTATGCTTGCTGGAGCCACAGCAGTTTATTCACAGTTTATTACACAGCTGACAGATGAGAACCAGTCATGTTGTCCAGTTTGTCAGAGGGTCTTTCAAACAGAATCAGAACTGCAAGATGTAATTAGCGATCTGCAGTCCAAGTTACGTCTTGCTCCAGATAAACTGAAGTCAACAGAGTCTGAGCTTAAAAGAAGAGAAAAGAAGCGTGATGAAATGATGGGGCTTAAACCAATAAGGTACCATGCAAAGTATACTGCACCTCTTGTTACACACTTTTAAAAGGAATCATATTATTCCAAATGATGATAGTTTCTGTGCGTTACAAAGAACAAGGATAAACGTGAGGAAAATATTTTGAAGTAGATAATTCAACTCTCAAAACACTAACCCTCAAAAGTGTCATTACATCAATATATAATAACCAAGAGCTTTGTCCTCTACTCCGTTTAGACTGTACTATATGTTTGACAATTCCAGTACTTTCACATTTCTGTTGAGGATTAGGCAGAGGAATTGGTTAAGTGTTGCTTCTTCAGAGGTCATGTCCAGTGTAAAAAATCCTTCATTTTTTTTTTCACTTTTTAACATCTATATAATTAAAATGGTGAAATTATTTATGCTGTCACTAAAATGTCTTCATTCTACTTCATGTTAAATATGTTTGCCATAAGTGCTGAAGCAGAGGCTATGTTGCTGAAAACAAACTGTGAATCAAGCTCACCATTTTACAAACATTTTGTTACAGGAGATATAAATCAATTATTTTTATTAATCTTTCTGTTTCTGAGAAGGTTTTGTGAATTCAGACCTTCTGGAGCAGAAGTTCTGAACTTGGGATCTGCGGGGACATCCTAGTGGGTCCCCAGTACCTCCTCTGTATTGCTGAGGTTCAATGTGTGTGTGTGTTTTCCTGCCTTTTTTGGAATCCATCCTTGTATCCGTATACTGCTAATCCAGGGGTTCTCAGACTTTTGTACTGGTGACCCCTTTCACACAGCAAGCTTCTGAGTGCAACCCCCCTTATATATATATAAAAAGTGTTTTTAATGTATATTTCACACCATTATAAATGCTGGAGACAAAGTGGGGTTTGGGGTGGAGGCTGACAGCTCGTGACCCCCCATGTAATTACCTCATGACCCCCTGAGGGGTCCCGACCACAAGTTTGAGAACCCCATCCCTGCATGGATTGAATTTTATCCCTTGACATTAGATATTTCTAAGGAGCAGTTTAATTGTTGTTGTCTTTGAAATTTACCAGATGGCATCAGATAGCAGTTAATGTTGAAAAAAAATCACCAGATGGATTCCTGCAGATCTCTCTACAAAGATTAATTCTCCTTGCTTCAAAATTGTCTGCATCTTTTCAACTGGGAAAAATGTATCACACAGGGCACTTGGGAAAAATGTATCACACAGGGCACTTTGAATTACTCTCCTTTTCTTCTCTCCCAACTCTCCCAAAACAAAACTGAAAAAAAGTTTAGCATTCATGTCAGTACCAACAAGATTTGGGGTTGGGGTGGAAAACGCATGAATTTTGCAGAGGTGAAGGATCTCCAAGCTCAGGAAATGTTGGGGGCCTGTTTTCTAGTAGAGTCTGGTTAGCTCAGGGTTGCATGGGACTTAGTGTGTAAGGGCAGGGGCCAGGGGGGAATACACAATATAAAAAGCTGAGATGCTTTTTCTTCACAAGGTGGTAGTATTGTATAGTGGTTTTCTGTAAGATCTGAGACTAGCATGAGCACATTGCTTTGATAAGGTTTCTTGGCTTTGAACTGATCTTAGCTGACTGAAAGGATAGGATCTGTTACCATAGGTTGATGAATGAGATAACCAGATAGGCAGGTTTCAGTAAGTGACAATTTCTGTAAAATAGTTCCATCTGCTCCAATTCTAAATCATAGCACAAATTACACATTATATTGAACTTAAGCTACTATTTTTAAATGGGCAATTGTTATTATAGATTTATATTTTATATTAAGGCAGACCATAGCTGAACTTAAAGAAAAGGACATACCAGACTTAAGAAACAAGCTACAGAATGTAAACCGAGATATTCAGCGCCTAAAGAATGATGTAGAAGAACAGGAAACTCTCTTAGGTACAGTTATGCCTGAGGAGGAAAGTGCCAAAGCATGTTTACAAGATATAACACTTATGGAAAGGTATCAGGTAAGTTTACTAGATTTATTAATGAATAAAATAACACTCCCTTAGTGCTACCTTGGTATGCAGTCCATCACGGTGCCTCTAAATGTTGAAGAATCTCAAAGCCAATAGAGGAAAAAAAGGATTTAAAAAAAATAATACCAAACTTATCATATGTTTTGGGTGATGATAATATTATATACTTGTATAGTGCCCTTAATTTCAGAGGATACTAAAGTGCTTTACAAACAATTCACAAGCATCACTGGGTTTGTAGAACTCCATGGTGGAAGTAGGTGAAAGATCTTTTTCCTGTGTTCTCCAAGTGGGAACACAATCACTTTGGAAGCAACTCCTAATTAGTAACTGAACTGTCCTTTACACCCCTAACCTTCTGCCACTCTATTCCAACTCTTCCTGCATCTGGGCTTCATACTATGTGCCTCTCCAAATATTGCCCATTTGCTATAGCTCCATCCACATACATGTGGGGGCAGCATTTGCCTCATAATTAAGTGAAAATATTCATGCAGCACTGAATAAGAGAAGATAAATTCAAGAATGTTCCTAACTCTGACTGATTTTTAAAAAAAACAGTACAATAGCTGACATAGTTTCAGCTGTGTCAAACCGTGGCACAGTGTTTAAAGGTGTCAAATGGGCAGGAAATAAAGTCCTATACTTCTGCACCCTGTATGATTTGAAGTAAGTCATGTTGATCATACTGATTTAAAATTCCCTTAGTTCTGAATGCATCATTATATATTTATTACTCTGGCTACATTTTTCCTTTCTTTGTTTCAACAGACCTTAAGTGTAAGCTTTTACAATTGTGCCTAATTTAATAAAATGGACTACAAAATTACATCATCTGTTTTACACACTGAATTTTTCAGATAGAAACCTTTGTGTGAATGCTGTTTTCCCGTGCACAACTGAAGTTCTGAATTTGAGAATATTTAGGTGTTCAAAATAAATTATGCAATTTTGGAATCTGCGTTAAGAACTCTGCAAATTTTGTCTATAGTATAAACTCATTTTCTAATAACCTCATCCATTTGTACATTTGTTTTAAAAATAAATAGTACATTTTAGATTAAAACACATTTTTTAGTTTAAGCTGCTCTGAATTTGAAGTAGTATAAGTGCAAGATTGTTTTCTTAAAGTTATTAAATACAGCAGTCAACAGTACAAAAATCTTAACGTTTTTCCTGTTATTTTCAGACTGATCTCAGGGATGTTGAACGAAAAATTGCACAGCAGGCCAATAAGCTGCAAGGGGTAGACTTAGGTCGAACTGTTACACAAGTAAGCCAGGAAAAACAAGAAAAAAAACACCTGTGGGATACAGGTAAATCATAGAATTAAACTGTTAGTTTCCCAGCCACTATGCATTTTGAATATTGAAAGTAACTTTTTAAAACTCTGTATTTTAAAGTATATGCTTATTTATATTTTTAATGTTTTAAAGCAATAGTTGATGATTATTTAAGATCTTTTAATGAAATCTTATGTCAGGCATACTGCTTCTCATTTTTCATTGGAATGTTTTGTGTGTTATGATCTGTCATCTGATACTAAGAGTAAGATTTCAGTTAGTGCAGAGTAAAAGGTGTTTTGGTTAATGTAAGGTTGATTAAATGTGTTGTTTTTTTTTTAATTTATTTTTCTACAGTTACTGGTAAAATTGAGTTAAATCAAAAACTTAAACAGGACCAGCAGACTCAGATCCAGCAGCTAAAGAGTACAGTGAATGAACTTAAAGCAGAGAAGCTACAAATTTCCAGTAATATGCAGCGTCGACAACAACTGGAAGATCAGACTGTAGAATTGTCCACTGGGGTTCAGTCTTTGTACAGAGAGATCAAAGTAAGAAAATCCAATAGTAATTTATTTACTTTTGCGGAAATACTGTTAAATATTTAATTTAACTGGGGTACGCTAGGATTAACTTTGTCCTATTTTAACATTATCAGTTATCATGGAAATTAAGATTTTTTTTTTTTAAATTTCTCATCTTTATTTTGCCACCATATAAATTTGGGGACCTATAGCACTTGCTTTATCGGCATATTCACAATTTCATTAACCCTGAAAAAATAAACATACTTCCTTTAAAAAACATTCCAGGTCACAGAAAAACCATGTCTGTTCACATTCATGCATGGTTTTTTTTTTTTCACAATTTTAGAAGCAATAACATGAAACAATCTCTAAGGCATTGAGAAGATAAGGATGGATTTCTAATGGAAATTAAGCATCTTGGCCTTTTTTCCCCCAGGAGGCGAAGGATCAGCTATTTCCTTTGGAAGCAACTTTAGAAAAACTTCAGCAGGAGAGAGTAGATCTAATCAACAAAAAGAACACAAGTAACAAAATAACACAAGAGAAGGTTAGACTACTTATCACATGTTAGTAAAATATATTTTGCTTGTTGGGATAGTAGAAATTCAGTCAATTAAAATTACACACTCTTTTAGACAAAGGTGCAGGGCCTTTGTCATCAGGAAGTTTTCCTTGTTGAGAATTGTGGTGGATTTACATAGTAGAAGATTAATGTGAAGCAACCTATCAAATGTGTGAGATTGTTTAGAATTTATATTGGTACTCATTGCAAAGCACCTGGCTACTTTACATTTCTGACAGCAATTAATTAAAAATCAATAAAATGTAGTAATATAATAAATAGCCTTGTTAGGGGAAAAAAGCTCTGTGTAACAACAGTCATAAAAAAATAACTATGCATCTATCTGCTAGAAAATATAACATTTTAACGTGTTTTGAAAAATATGGTAATGTGAGAGAAACTGGATTATACTTGGCTTTTAAAAACTAAATGGTTTCACAGCAAAGTAAACTTTAGCTATGATAATGATCTGCACTTTGAAAATGTTCTGTACTTAAAGTTTATGCAGTTCTGTGAAGTATATATATTTCTTAGACCTAAACCTATATTTCATTAGATACTTTTCTCCACAGATAAATGAGATCAAAGAGAAAGTTAAAAATATCCATGACTATGTGAAAGAAATTGAGAAATATATTCAGGGAGGAAAAGAAGACTATAAAAAGGTAATTTTATATATAAAGAGAATAAAAATACTCTTAAACTTTATTTTTTATTAAACTAACAAAACTTCCTTTTTGTGTCAGCAAAAAGAGTCTGAACTTGATGAAGTAAAAACTCAACTATCTGACTGTGAGAAACAGAAAGAAAAAATAAATAAAGAAATGGGAACAATTAGACAAGACATTGATACTCAGAAGGTAGGTTCCGACTCGTCTTGGTTTATGATAGAGCATATACTGAATGGTTAGGTCTTGATCCTGTAGGTGGGTCCAGGCAGGTGGTCCCTAGCACCCAGGCAGAACTGCGGTGACTCAGGAGTGACCTTCGCTGGCACAGGGTCTTCCCCACATAGATCAATTTGCCTGATCAGGACCTTAGTGCAGAATAATTACCATGTATCAGCCCAAAAAATGCAAGATTTACACATTCTAAGTAGATGCATTCTGAAAAGCAGGGTCTGTAATGTTCAGTTTACGTGGTAGTCCAAAAGAGATAAGTATATAGTGTAATTAACAGCCTACATTTTCAGAAGTGACTAGTAATTTTGTGTCTAGAGCCTTCTGAGTAGGAGGGCCCTTTAAGGATACCCAGAAATCAAGGCATCAGAAGCAACTAGTCACTCTTGAACATTTTTATTAGCTTGTACTGTGCTCTTTCAATACTTGTAAATTCTTTGATGGTGTATTTAACAAATACTACGTATATTCTCAAGCATGAGATTGGATTTAATCTCATTTTTTTCACTATGCTATGTGTTTAATCAGAATAAAGTATTATTGTGACACCCTAAATTTTATTTATTTGCAAGCAAAAATCCCACTGGCATGTCTGATATTTTATTATTAATAATATTCGTTGTAATGCCTAAAGGCATTTTGAGGCATACATGGTTCATGGAAAATTTCATCTCCGATGACTTATCTGTCAGAGCCATTGATTAAAATAATCAAAAGCTTTCATTTAGTTGTGGAAAGTCATGTTTTTTGTAAAAACATGGAATTTGAAAAATGCATTAATCTGTTTAAACCACTTGACTTTATTTGACTTTAGATCCAGGAAAGATGGCTAGAGGATAACCTTACATTAAGAAAAAGAAATGAAGAGCTAAAAGAAGTTGAAGAAGAACGAAAGCAAAATTTGAAGGAGATGGGGGAAATGAAAGTTCCACAGCTGAAAAAGTAGGGGTATCTTATCTTTTTTAAAAAAAAAATAACATCTTTAATGTTAAGCGGGCATTTTCAAGAAGTTGATCACATCTTAACAGAGAATTGTTTCATGGACAACCTTTCTCCACTCACACAGACCACTTCACTTCCAAGTTCATGCTTGCGTAAAATCCCTGTGTCAACTATAGCATAAGCTAATTGCTTACATTAAAAAGTGGTGCTAATTAAAAGTACATTCAATATTTTCCTGTCTTTTTGTGTGTCATTTAGTAGTAGGAATTAAGAGGAAGCCAGCAAATTTTTGTTGTTTTGATCAACAAATATTCCAGAAACCATAGTTTTGAGGACTGCTGCTTTACAAAATCTCAAAGGTCCAATCCTACAAACACTTCTTACATGAGTGAAGTTACGCGACGTGCATAAGTCCATTTGATGTTTGTGGGACTCCTCATATGAGTAGTCACTCACGTGTGTTTGCAGGATCTAGACCCAATGTAATCATATATGCTTTGTGACTACTGTGGCAACCAGTCCCTGCAAGTAGCATTTCAGATAGAATTATAAAATAAACAATACCACCACTTTTATATAACACGTCTAATACAGCTTAATATTTTATGAGCACTGTATCTTTTCCGATAGTTTTGTAATATGAAATTTAAAATGTCATGTATGATTGTCTCATTTTAAAAAATGTAGCTAGGGAGAGTATCTTTGCCCTCTTTCTTGTTGCTGCACGTTGAATGGTTTCAATGATTTTTCCATTATAATTCCAATCAATGGGTGGGGAATTAATTCACTTCTCCAGACAAGTATATCTTGTCTTCATGTCTTTTTTTTCATGCTCAATCCTGCTTGCATTAAAGCCAATGGCAGATCTTCCATTGATTTCAGCAATTTTGGTATTAATCCCTTGGGATTGTATATTCTTTGGGGCAGTAGCTATTTTTTATATTTGTTAGTACAGTGCCAAATGCAGTATTGGCACCTAACAAATTATCAATATAATAATCTTGTTGCTGAGCAGCAGCATGAATAATTAGGTCCATAATGTCAGACTAGTTATTTTATATATTTCTAGCATTCCAGCCTCCAACATTGGTCATTTGTTTTCTCTAACTAGATAGTGGCTTTAAATTTATTCTGTAAACAAATTTTATCAAAATGTTTTCTCACTTTTTGCCAATATTAAATGTACTTCCATAGTACGCTTCCAACTTTCAGACCAATAAATATACCTTAGGCCTGGTGGATTTAATTTCTAGTACTTAAGTTTGTATACAAAATGTTACTTTCTGGCGTAAATAGGGAAGTAGGGCTGTTTTTAAAGACTTCTTTGTATATGAAGCCTAAATGCTGACACATAATATACCTTGATTCCTCTCTTATTTGACAGTGAACGACAACGTCTGGAGGAGAAAATAGAGGATTTGAAAAGAAATCACAGTTTGGCATTAGGTCGGCAGCATGGATTTGAGGAAGAGATCATTCGGTTTAAGAAAGAGCTTCGAGAATCTCAGTTCAAAGATGCGGAGGAAAATACAGAGAAATGATGATTGTTATGAGAACAACAGAGCTGGTAAACAGGGATCTAGACATGTACTACAAGGCACTTGATAAGTGAGTATTTTAATATGAAGACACTCCCTAAACGTTTAGAGACTGTTTTACACTTAGAAAACATCACACACCACTCTCATGAGCCTAAAACTAAAATAATTTTTGAAATGCAATATTATCTTTTGCAGTGCAAACTATGCCACTAAAGCTGACTTATCATGTGTAGCTATTGGGGAAAAAAAAGTCTGATCAATATTCTTTTCTGCCGAGATGTAATTTTAAAAAGACATTGTCAAGCCCAAGGTTGACTGGGTCAAAATGGTTAGGTTTTGATCAAAGCCAAATTCTTCAATTTATAAAAATAAATTATTCATATAGTACACTTAGGAACAACAGTGTATAACAAACCATTGGTGAACACAACAGGGAAGGAAGAGTTTTGGTATGGAAACAGCTTTCAATTTCAAGCTTTCTAGGATAAATTCAAAATAGTGAGTAAATTAATTCTTAAAAATTCTTGACATTCTTGAAAAATACCATGATTCTTTCCCTGATATAAAATCAGTTATTTAAGTTTAAAGGTCCTATAGAAATATGAGGTATTTCTTTTTCAATGGTTCTATAATATTTATCCTGAAAACTTGCAACCGGAACTTCTTTATAGCTAGAAGATAGGATGAAGATAGCTGCATTTTCTTAAAACAAATTTTATTAATGAAGAAAATAATTCAGCACATTGCACAAGATTGGAACCATTAAAATGTCCCCAGAAATTAAGGTATATCTGTCATCATGTCATCCACTCCATTTTCATGTATGCAATCCAGCTGAACCAGTTAAGTCATAACAAAGTTGTCTTCCTAACCCTCTCAGACCCATTTCATTCCCAGTTCTTTAGAGTAACTCTTTGGGGTCTGGATGTACATGTTAGGAGGTATGGGAGAAGATTCATATCATTATATTCATTCACTGGACAAGTTTGCTGAACCTAAACGATAATACAGGATCATTCTGTTGGCCTTTTGTGTAGAACTCTCTCCGTGCTATGAAACCCACTTTCATGGGCTCCCCAGGGAAGCTAAAGGCAGAGGTAACCCAGGCAGCACTGTTCCCTAGCAGCAGAGTTGTCTGGGACCAGAGAGGATCCAAAGGTGGTGTGGAAACACAGGGTCTCCATGCAGATTGTCCTGTTCTCCTATAGATTCCTTCCACATAAAGGAATTTTTTAGGAAACTGTATAAGGAGAGTCACACAGAATTTTCATTTTCTTATCACTCCCTCTGATCATTGGCACGCCTCATACCGTTTTTTTTACGGGGGGAATGGGGAGGGAGTAAACTTTCGACTCAATTAAGATACACAAGGTATAACTGTTATGGATAATCAGGGATTTCTTTCTGCAGTTTTTCTTCATTTAGCCCCAAAGACAAAAAGTCAAAGTAACAGTTATGACCATGGTGGAATTTGGTTATCACACCCATTTTTTCCTCTTCTTTTCTATATAAGTTCTTGTACTACCTTCATTACCATAGTATCTTAGTACCTTTTAGTCACGCACTAAGCAATATGATTAGCATTTGTCACACTTTCTAACTCTCCTCTCATACCAAGTGGAGAATTATGTGTGCAGTGTAGTGTTTTGACTTGGAGGGGTTTGAGGGTTTTTTAATGTATGTGCTGTGTTTCTGTTAGAGAAGAAAAGATTGAACAAGTGCTCCTTAGAGTAGAGTGTGGTGAGGTTTGTGATGGTCCTTACTTCCTGTGGGAGTCCTTACGTCCTGTCATTCAAGTCTCAGATTGACCTCCTCAAGAAAGACTTTTCTCTTGCACAGAAGATCTTTCTCTTCTGGTAGAAAGCTCCATTGTCCCAAGAAGCAGAACTGTTGATCGCAGTCTTCATTCCAGAGCTTTAGTTGATCTTTTTGATACGCTCAGCTGGCCTAGGCTATTGAGTACCTTGCAGATAAGGATTGAGAACTTGTGTTGATATTCTATGGGAAACCAGCATAGAGAGTGGAGAACAGTTACATGTGCTTGTGGTAGCCCGTACTCCTAAAGAGATGTGATGAAGCATTCTGTACTAGTTGGAGTTTCCTAAGGGCTTATGGCTTCATGCCCAAGGCCTATGTTAAATGAATGTAAAGATAAAGCAAGCTGTTGGGGACTGTTTTTCCTCCATAATTTTTTTTAAAAGCAATAAACTAGTTTTCCTTTCTACTGGGCTTACAATTTTTCATCAGTAAAGGTATTCTACATGTTTGTTTTACAATGGAATTTAAACTACAACAAATATTCTTTAGTGTCTTCTGTATTTTACAAAGATTTAGAGACACAGAGAGCACAGTTTGGGGCTAATGTTATGATACTTAACATATTATAGTAAATTATCACAATTGTGTTAGTCTTTTATGGATGCACTGCGGATGTATAAAGGTTAGTCCTCCATTGATAATGACTTAACCAGAGATGGTTATATATTGTGATGAACAAGAATTAAAATTTAAATTTATTACAGTTCTATTCAGTACATATTACCTCGTGTTTTTTCTGCGGTGTTCAAAGGTTGATTTTCAGTGAAAGTATACTTTCTTTACATGTAAATTTTTTCAGAATATGAAATTAGTGTAATAGAAGTAATTTTATTACTACAAAAATTAATTTCAGTTAGATTTGTTAATATTCCACTATAAGCCTCTCCAAAATTCATTAAATAGTGAATGTTGAAATTTAGTGTGCAACCTTGCACACTAAATTTTTACCTTGCAATCTAAATGGACGTGCTCTCCAGGAATTCCCCTGCAGGTTTCCCTTTTAGAGTTCAGAACTCACTTGCATAGTATAGATTCTATTGTGTGTCTGTTTAAGGCAATACAGGAAATCCAGTCATGTAATTTCAAGAAAAAACAGATAAGCATCACTTATTGGTAATCTACAATAATCAGTGAGAAGAAATGTTGCCTCTAATGGTCAGAGTTTGAAATCTCTACATGTAGGCTGGGAAGGTTTTATGTGCACTTTTGTGTTGTCAAGTTTTCGCTGTAAGATTTTACATAGTTTTATTGTTTTGAAATTTGAAGATTGGTAATAAATATTGATGAGTAACAAATTCCTAAGTCCTTGAGAATGTTTTGAAGTTTTTTCCTACATTCGTGCTTAGCAATTCCTATTAACGGCATTGGGAATTTTGTATATCCCAACAAGAGGTAGAGAATGTTTCTGTTGATGGGCAGGTGGGAAAAATAGTTTTTTAAAATAGTACATTTTATTGCCCCAGTTTAAAAAAGGAAAAAAGAAACATTCATGCAAATGACGTGAGCCAGCAATCTACTTCTATTTCCATGTTCTTATCTGATATTATAGCAAAGCACCAGGTTGAGCACTGCTTTCTGTTTAAAGGTCAACTCAAAAATGCATCTTTCCTTCAGTGCTTACTTCTTACAGGTCTTTGGTTCAATGTCAAAAAAAGAAATGATTCAACATAAAAAACATACGTTTGATATTATTAGGTGGGGGATTCAAATGAAATATAGGATTAATAAAGTTCTTATGTCAGTTTTACTACTGTAGAACAAGGTGGGTGGAATTTATTAGTAGAATTAAGCATTTCCAAATGATTGAAACAGTATTCTTGGTAGAGCCAGAAGGGAGGAAAGAGTCCTCTGCACTCTGTAATCAAGAAGATACTACTCTATGTCCCCTCAATACCTGCTACCTGCAAAGCCCAACATATTATTGACTTGACTTCTTGACTGCAGAGTGAGTGCCTGAGTTGACTTTTGAAGCCTAACCCCTTCAAAATACTAAAGGGGCAAAAATGTTTCTTTTTCTAGCTAAAAGGGAGAAAAAGAGCACACATTTCTATATACATGTCAACCAAAGACCCAAGTTTATTTTTTATCCTTTTTGACGGTTAATACAAAAAGCCTTCCCACCATAAGAATGATGCTCACTAATCTGACGTTCCCTTCCACCGAATAAACTCCTACCAACAATAATAATAAAAAGGAAACTACTAATATCTAAAAAACCAAAGGAAAAAACCCATCCACCTACCCCAAGCAGAGGTTTTGCCTTGAAAAGGGAAACATGTCAGAGATTACATTAAATCTGCTATTGACTTCACCTTTGCCATTGGTTTTACTTTGTAGGTACTCAGATACTATGCTGATGGGCAACAGTATATAACACCAAGATAGATAGATACTCGCAAAATCTCTGAAATTACTTCAGGTTTTAAAATACACTATAAGACAAGACAAAGATAAGAACAAATAAATAATAGTGTGAATTAAGAAATCCTTGACAGAAAAGATTGTTGTTTGGTCAAAAGAGTTACCACAGGGAAGTATTGTACTATAACTTTTCTCTGTGAGGAAAATTATTAGAATTTATAAGGGACTGTACATTAAAAATACTGTTTAGTTTAGGGGAAGGTTCAGTGCTCTGGGAGCCAAAAGATCAGGAGTTCAGATCTCACCTCTTCCATTCCCTGCTATTTAAATATCTGGGCATTCCATAGCCTTACTAATAACATCAGACTAGATTATCATAATGGTCCAACATGGCCTTAAAATTTATGAATGTATGAAACATATATCTAAATTGAACCTCTGTTTTTTTTTAAAAAAAAATGTTCTGCCAAGCTTTGCTTCTCCATCCTTATGAGATAGAAACCAAAACAATCAAATATCTGTCCAGTTTTAAATATTTTTCTTGGCCCTCTAACATTAGTGATTTTCCAGTCTTGTCCAAAAGAATGAGAATTTGTCAAAATAAAAGGAGATGACTGAGTTAAAAAAATTTTCTTCTATTGCAACCATGTTTTCATTTTTATTTTAATTTGCATGTTTTTATCATTTTTAATATACACTTCGGCTGGGCTAAGAGGCAGGGATGGTGAACCATCGTGTGTTGGTATAGGGTTGCTTGCTCATTCCGCTGTAGTGAGTGCCTACAAGTTTGCCTAGTGACTGATCCATAATTTTAAACTCTACAGTGCATACTGAATGTAGCCCAAGCTTCAGATGTTCTTTGATTGTGGTATGTTATATGATGTTCATTAGTCTCTTGCCAGATCTCGTTCACTTCTAAAAGGATTTTATTTTATTTGTGTTTTTAACAATGAAGGCATATTTGTGCTTTTAAATTTGATAAAGATGGACATTTTTAGTGAAGGAAGACAAAATTATTACAAGGTTCACTTGCAAGACTGAAAAATCCCTAAATCCTTTAAAATACCATCCTGTTTGCACATGGTGTCATTCCCCACTCTGCTAGTCTGCTTTATTTTTGTATACAGGCAAGCTGTATACAATAAATATTTGAGTGCTTCAAAAGTAGGAATTTGGTAAATTTCAGTACCTGCAATAAATGGATAGAATGGGGCAGGAAGTATAACGACATGTATATGCACACTCTGTGACATGCATATATATATGTGTGCCTGCGAAGCAAGACATGGCTGAGAAGTCTTTCTGGGATTTTCTAAGCCCACCATCCTTGATGATATCCCTTTGCCTTCCTGTTGTGCCTAAGTATTGGATGGTTTGCAAATCAGTATATAAGAATTACCTGTATGCTTCAATATTTAGAAATGCTGATTGAGATTTTCAAAATCTAGGATACTTAACCACACATCTCTGTTCATTTTAAATGAATAGCTAAATTCCCTGCATTTCTTTGAAAATCTGAACCATTATGTAGAATCAGTCATAAAGGTGAAAGGCAGTGCTATTTTGTTTCTGTACTGTCAAAATTCTGTTCCTTTCATAAAAAAAGTAAATAAAAACTAAATGTTAGCAACATACTAAAAGAACAAAAGAGTTTCTGTTTAATAAAATTGTAATTAGCACCATCCTTTTAAAAAATTACCCCTCTAAGAATCTGAGCTGTAGACATGGTATGTCTGCCAGAATGACAGACATCAAGCACTATAACCAAAAGGTAATGTAACTAGAAATTTAGAATAGAAAGTTTCTTTCAGATCTCTGTTTATGGTAGTTGTGATCTCATTTTTCTGAAGGAGAAACCAAAAAAGACCAATTTTGCAAACATGTATGCACTTGAGTAACTTCATATATTGAACTCAGTGAGGGTACTTACATATGTAAAGATAGTCACCACCATAAGAGTTTCCAGGGTCAGGGCCTAAGTCTATATAGCTCATAACTTTCGGAATCTTAAACAGGTGTCATTTTTGCGAAAGTTTACTGAGATTTTTTTAAAAATGTGGTGCACCCATAACTTTGAATTTATTTTTGCCACTTTAACGCTAACCATAACTTACTAACCCTAATGTAACTTAATCACAGTTGCTTTGTAGTCACTGCAGGTTTGGGGAACCTTTAATTTTTTTGGTAAAGATTTGAAATGTAGATTTTACATGTGAATTATGATTATATTACAAGTTGTTAGTAGTCCTGTTCTTCAGTGAATGAATGCACATGTAAGAGTTTGCCTACATGGGAAGTTACTGCACTTCAAGTGAGGATGTCAAGCTACAGTATTACTAGTTTGCCATGTGGTACCATCTCATGTGAACACAGCCACAGCGCAGTAAAAGTCCCAGAATGTGGTGGCTTAATGTACTGCTGCGTGGCAAGCTGGTGCGCTGTAGATTCACATCCTGGATTGCTGTGCAATAAATTGCCATGTAGACAAGCCCTAAGAAGAGCAGTCAAACAATTTTGCTTCCATTGCTCCAACGTCTCTCAAGATGAAAATATATTAACATTAAAAAATAAGAGGTTGCGTAAGAGAGGGAATATTTACTTGTTTGTAATGTATTTATTGTATAGATATTTCTGCTACACTCACGACTATAAATTACTATTTTAAAGAGCATTTGAGTACCAACTATTTGCTTAGAAGACATAGAAGGAAAAGTGGTTCTTGCTCCAAGGAGCTTGCAGTCAGCCGCAGTGCACAGTTACGCCCAAAGCAAATGGACTGTTTTTTTCACCCTTTCTTAGAGCAATAATGACATTTCACAGCATGAAAATGGAAGAAATCAACAAAATCATTCGTGATCTTTGGCGAAGCACCTACAGAGGGCAAGGTACCTACATTATTTTTTGTAGTTTCAGTTTATCGATATCAGTCTTCAGGTGCTGTCTAGTAGGTATAGAATGTTCTATAATAAAAACTGTGTACTCAAAATATAAAAAGCTAAGATATCAAAATAGAGAAGGTGCCATTCTTCAGAATCTGCATCTGTCCCCCTTTAGACTGTGAGCAGATTGTAGTAGTAATAAAGAATTATGTGGTTAACCATGGTTTGGTTTAATCAGAAGTAATTCATTCTCTTCACATATTTTCCAAAGTTCAGACATCCTTCCAAAGAAAAAACTTGTGCCGGTTAAGTATGCTTCTTTAGTTTTGCCTGTTTGTATAAATTAACCTGCTAATGTCAAAGATTCATCTGATGGCACGAGTGTTCTGAATATTCTTTGTATAATTATATTGCCTACAGTAACACTCTCTCTCCTTCCCAACTCTGTTTAACTATTGCACATTTTACCACCTCACTGTCTCAATCCATTGTTTTAAAACATGTTTTTATAATGAAATTGCATTTTCTTCCCATGTTAGATATCGAATATATAGAAATTCGTTCTGATGCAGATGAAAATGTTTCAGCATCTGATAAAAGGAGGAGCTACAATTATAGAGTAGTCATGATAAAAGGAGATACTGCTTTGGACATGCGAGGGAGATGCAGTGCTGGGCAAAAGGTATATTACAGCATTTTATTTAAATGCACATTCGAGGAACAAGAAGTCTGTGGGAGGTTTGGATGTTTGGGAGAATAGGCGTATTCTGGATCTTTAGAAGCGAAGATAAGGAAAGGGGAAAAAATGGCCTAAAATTAAAATGAGTGATTCAAAATATGTCTAGCTGCTCCATGGCACTCATGCATTGACAGGATATTCTATGAAAAGATGCATCCAGTTATCAAGCTAGTGTGGGGAATGCCCTCAAATTAATCTCTTGCTGAAAGCAATTCTGTCCCTTTTTTTTTTTTAAATAAAAATTCCACATGTTACGTTTTGAGGAAAATCTAAGACTTTTGCCAGACAGCAGTGTAAAGATAAAACTAAAAATACTGTTGCAGTAGCCTAGGATGTTCCATGAGAGCCCTTTGTAAATGAGTGGAACATGTTCATTTCTTTTTCTCCTTAGGCATTTTCTGAGAACTAGTTCATCAGGAACTATGCCTACATCTGTGGTCACTGGAAAGCATCCTTTAGTAGAGTATACCCCTGCTACAATTCCCATTATGTCTTTATAATTTTTACTTGGTCATAAGGTCACATGAGAACCTAATCAATCAGGTTTAGTAACATAGTATCAGCCTGAGTAGTGGCAATTCAAGTGTCTCAACTTCAGAAAAATAATTCAGTGGTTCAGTTGCCCAAAAAGGGACCAGGTCCACTAAGATATACAAACAGATCTCAACCATCCAGTGTCAAAAGGTGTGAGAATGGATCAAAATAAGTGTGATCACCTAATTAAAGACTGTATCTTAATGCATTCTTACATACACATGGAATTAAGTTTCCTGAGATATACTTAATTCTGTTATTTCCTAAGTTTTAGGTACTCCACTTTCCAACCTTCACAACATTCTTTTAGCATAGCTTTTTTGAATTAATTGTTTAATTTAGATTAGAATTTTTTCATTTTGTTCTGTCTGTTAACAGTGAATGAATCTGTTAATGGACATTTACAAACATCTGGCATGTTGTCTTTTAACTCTAAGGCCTGCTGCTGGTTTTTCTTGGTGTTATAAATTGAACAGTTATGTACTTCAGTGCTTTCTAATAACATACTGAAGAGTGAGTTTTTATTTTCTTTCAGGTGCTTGCTTCCCTCATTATTCGTCTTGCTCTGGCAGAAACATTCTGCCTCAACTGTGGCATTCTTGCACTGGATGAACCTACCACCAATCTTGATCGAGAGAACATAGAGTCTCTTGCACATGCTCTGGTGGAGTAAGTGACTTCAGCTTTCATTGGGAGTCTTTTGGGATGATGTCTTCTGAGTTTTAATAGACTTGAGCAAGGTGGATTCTTTGTTATAAATAGATTTGGTTTTACACTACTGTGTCTTCATTGACCTATAGAGTTTTAAGTAAGAACAGAATCAGGTCCAGCATTTGCAGTAGTTTTGCCACTGGTTAGAATTTTTTTTTTTTTTTTTAATCTTGCCCAATGGCTTGCTAATTCTGTACACCTCTTACCATATTTTGGGCAGGAAAAGCTTTAGATTCCTGCTTCTTTGTTTGGAAGAGAAGAGAAGAATTGTATCAGTTTTCTTTCATTTTACACATAGCCAAGAAGTAACATGAACGTTAGCTGTTAGATTGTTTGACAGTTTATGCTCCTTGTCTTGGTGCATCCACATTAGGGCTACCACAGGAACAGTGAAGAGCTTTTTAGTCATGCAGTTAATATGGGTCACAGCTCTTTATTCTTTTATCTTTGCTAAGAGTTCACTACATCCTTGATACTCAGAGCCTAAGAGTATGAACTGTGAAGCATTTTACTAATGGGCAGATTCATTAGATGACAGGAGGAGAGCCTGCATTTGTTTCCAATAGATTCCTGTTTTTGCCCAAATCGTTAATCACATTTTCTTATATATGAAAAATTAAATTAAAAATGAAGAGATAATAATTAGGATGATACCTTTTTTATTGAATACAGTATTGATTAGAATATTGCATTAATGTTGTTTTAGAGTTTTTTATTTTGTGTATTTGCAAGTTATGTAAAGTTAGCATGCAACTTCCTTAAAAGTGTCCTAAACTTCAACTCTTTCATAGGATAATAAAAAGCCGCTCGCAACAGCGCAACTTTCAGCTTCTTGTCATAACACATGATGAAGATTTTGTGGAGCTTTTGGGCCGTTCTGAATATGTGGAGAAATTCTACAGGATAAAAAAGAACATTGATCAGTGTTCTGAGATTGTGAAGTGCAGTATCAGTTCCTTAGGTTCCTATGTTCATTAGAACTTTGAAGTAATTTTGTATTGTAGGATGACTCAGTAACACAGCAAAAGTTAAGTTACTGGATATGAAGAAAGGAACTATATTTTCTGACACTGAAAAAAAATATAGCTTAATGTTTAAATTCTAGTTAAGTAGTGTCAAACTATTGTACTGTTAAACTCTGCATCTTTAAAAAAAATCTAAAATATACATATTTCTGTGCTTGTTTTAAATGTAAATACAAAAATATGGAGGATTTTGAATTATTACAAAATGCTTAGAAAGCACTATAAATGTACCTGGTGCTTTAAAAATATAAATAAAGACATGTTCTTCAAGTATGTGTCAGCATGGATTCCTCTATAGGTGCACATGTCTCATGCATGCAAGGTCAGATTCTTTTGAATAGCAGTGTCTTTTAGGGCTGTGTACGTGCCCTGTGCCGCATAAAGGGCAGAGTGTCCCACCATCCCTCAATTCCTTCTAACTGCCTATGATAGCAAGATGGAACCCAGCAAGACTCCAATTTTCTACTTTTCAGAGCTTCAAACTTGTCTTTTTTCAGTTAAATTGCTGAAGAAAATTTATCTTCACCCTTCTTCCATGTTTTCTTTGATTGGATGTCCCCCATTCCTCCCCAAAAGGAGGGACGGGCAGATGGACACACCCACCTACCCACCCTTAAATAGGAGGGCAAGATACTGTATGCCAACATGGTTGACACTAAACCATCAGAGTTCAAATCCTGCCTATCCTGCGATGGACTCATCCCCACTCAGTCATTGATATAACCTGTGACTCTTCTGCCTGGAGAGAGCCATATCCTGGACAGGTGTTTCGTGTGCAGGTTGTTTTTCTCCAGAACCTTCACATTAGGGACATTCAACTCAAGTTACACGTGCTCAAGGAACCAATGTGGGCATGCTTGAGCAGTTGTCCACTTCAGACCCAAAGTAAATGTCAACCAAGGTGGAACCAAAAGAGCAGATTGGCAGAGGCCCTGGGGGTTTTTCACTTTCCTCTGCAGCGTGGGGCATGGGTCACTTGCTGGAGGATTCTCTGCACCTTGAAGTCTTTAAATCATGAGTTGAAGACTTCAGTAGCTCAGACGTAGGTCAGGGGTTTTACAGGAGTGTGTGGGTGAGATTCTGTGGCCTGCGTTGTGCAGGAGGTCAGACTAGATGATCATAATGGTCCCTTCTGACCTTAAAGTCTATGAGCAAGCATCAGTCAGTACTCCCCCAAGCAGACACCATATCCCGGGATCAGGCAGTGAAAGTAAGGAAATAAAGAGGACATAGTTAACACCTGCACAATCAGTATCAACCCTGACAACCTCGGCACCAGTGTCCTAATCACTAACAACCTTGACACAGACTACCTCAATAATGGACCTGGCACCTATGCCACTGATACGGAAAGGCAGTGCGAGAGACAAACCTGCACAGACCATAAAGGTAGCTCCAAACAGCACATGGGATCATCCCACAAGGAAGATGTAAAAAATAACTCCTTCAAGGACTGAGCCTCCCAAGTCCTCTAGCAAGGAGAGTATGGCACAGGATGAAGGAGGCCTGGCACTGATATTAGTGCTGATGACTGAGCCAATTACAGGCTCAGTTACTTCCCTCAGAGACTCCAGCATCCCCCACTCCAGAGTGGCAACCAGCTCCAGAATTGGTGCAGATGCCACATTATGGCACTGTCATTTGAAGTGATTTATTTGTCCTCACTCTTGGTAGCTTACTCCTTCCTTGCATTGAGCAGGGATTCCTTTCCCCTCTCTTCAGAGAGCAACCCCAAGGACAGTGCCACAAGTCCTTAATAAGATCTCTGTCCCAGGCAGGGCATAAGTGACACTGGGCCAAGTAGCCTCAAGCAAATCAGTACCCCATGCCACCTTAGCTATAACTGACTTAACTGGGGACCATCATTGCATGTGCCCTGGAGCAGATGCCCCTTTCACGCATCCAGGAAGAGGAGGAGATCCCATTCTCCAACAGCAGGCCTCATCTGATGAGGCAGTGACAACAGCTCCTCCCCTAGGAGCTGGTGACTTCAAAGCATTCTTCTGTCTGACATTGCAGATACTCTGGACATTGAAATAGGGAATGTAATATGAGAGAAGTCCCATGTGCTTTTGGAGATGGTTTTTAAGTTTGATAACTGCAGCCAGGATTTCCCTCCCTGCAGCCAGGATTTCCCTCCCCATAGTGTGGCATACTGGAGCCAGCTAAGGGACTCTGTCAGAATTCATCCACTCTCTTCCTCTATCTAAACAGGTGGGGAAAAATTACCAGATGTCTCCGAAGGGCTTTGAACTTTTGTACATCCACCAACTCCAGGATCTTCAGTGGTGTTCACAGTCCAATAGAAAATACATGTCATCACAAGGTACACCTACGGACAAAGTCGCAAAGAAATTAGATCTGTGTGGGTACAAAGAGTACACTTCTGCCTGACTCCAGCTCCAGGGATAGAACTATCAAGCCCTGTTAGCAAAATATAACATTTCTCACCTGGGAGAGGGTTACTCCCTTCCTGTTAGAGATCTCTGACAGGAGAACAACAGGGAGGAGTTGCCAGAAATCATAAGAGTGCCAAATGTTGCTAGAATGTCACTGTGGGTGGCCATGGACACACCCAGCACAGTTGATGGCTGTGGCCATCATGATGAGATGAATCTCTTAGTTGTTAGCATCTGAGTTACTCAAAGAGATACAAGTCACCTGCCCTTTGAGAAGTTGGAGCTCTTTAGCAAAAGAACCGATGGTGCTCTCCATTCTCTGAAGGTCTCGAGGAGTATGTTACTGTTAGGGATTTTCATACCCTGCCTTCCAGAAACCATAAAGGTATCAACCTTGGCAGAGGATGCCATTTTGCTCACAAGGCTGACAACACTGGAGCCAACCCAAAGCCTGCCACTACCTTTGGGAGCTGCCTTTCCCATTTCAGCCAACCTTGATCCATTGTCTTATTGGATAAATGGGTGATAGCATGGCCATGCTATTCGTTTCCACCAATTGAGCTGCAGAGAAAAGAAAAAGTACCTTCCTCCCCAAACCTTTTCCCCATTTCCAGTGGTAACAAGGTCTCTAATATTCACTCAGGTTCTTAAGTAAGCATTAACCTCTGTGAAGGAAGCACGCAGTCCCTACCCACCTTGCTCTACAACCTCCTGTAATGGTTTGACCTAAGTCCTGTTCAAGAGTTCCTTGCATCTCCTCTCCAAGACCCTTGCGGACAGAGAAGAAGGGGGAATGCCTTATAAGCTCTAAAGAGAGTTTCTCATAACGAAAAAGCAGTAGTGTCACCCACAAATCTAAAGGTGTTTGGGGAAAAAACAACAGAAAACCCAACAAAAACAACTCCTCAAACATACAAACACAAGGAAAATGTCCTTGGCAGGGTGCAGAGAGTCTGGGCCATAGGCGCTGACTCTGTGGGTGCTCCAGGGCTCAAGCACCCACATAAAAAAAACAGTGGGTGCTCAGCACACACCAGCCACAGCTGTTTGACTGTGCCTCAGGGAAAACTAAAAGTCAGCCCCTGTTGTCAGGGCCCCTGGCATAAGTTAGAATATGTAGAGATCACCAGCAGCAGTGCATCATGCTCAAGCTCTGCTACCTTCCCACCCTCCCCCTCACAATACGCACATCCTATGTCTCCAGAAAAGGCAAGTGGGTGCCGTTAAAACCAGAACAACTAGCCATCCCCAGGATACTTTTGTGTTGGAGCTACTTGTCAGATTTCCCCTACGATTTCATGTCTTGACACAGGGAGTTCAGGACTGTCTGATCCAAAAAGAACGGGGTTTGTCTGAGGCCACTAGACAGTTCATTTCTACAACCCAACATCTCTGTGATGTATGTACTGCTCCCCTTCTCTGCATTTCTGGAGATGGTTCAGTGCTGCAGCATAGTCTGTCTTATTGGGATCCAGGCTTCGCCCACCCACTGCTAAAGGATCCCCCCCTAGCCTAAGAGGGGGATCCACAGGACCTGGAAAACCAAATAATTACGGGGGACAACTAATGAACAACAAGGACAGGAGTGTGGTCAAAGGGTCAAACGAAGGGAACCGGATGGGGACACCGAGCAGAGAACCCTGGACAGCGCCCACTGCTCCTCAAAGGCGTCAAGGGAGTCAGTGGATGCAGCCCAGAGGAACTCTCCCCAGAGGCATGAACGGACGGAGGATCGGAAATAGGCCCCACAGTCACAGGAGACTCCATCGGCCAACCTCCTCACCCTGGTTTTATAGATAGCCACTTTAGCCAGAGCCAGGAGGAGGTTGACCAGGAGGTCCTGTGACTTAGTGGGGCCATGGACAGGGAGCGACTAGAGAAGGAGGTGAGGGGAAAAGTGCAATCAAAATCTTAACAAAATATTCGTGAGGAGCTGGAATAGGGCTGCAGCCTGGCGCACTCCAGGCAGACGTGTGCCAGGGTTTTCCTCATGCCGCAAAAGGGGCAGGTGTCCAGGATTAGGGTGAACCGCGCCAAGTACACGCCCATGCTCACGGCCCTGTGAAGGAGCCGCCAACTGATATCCCCAGCGGGCCTCGGGACCAAGATGGTATATAGGCCAGCCCACTGGGGCTCTTCACCCTCTAGAGGTGGCAGGAGGTCCTGCCACTTTGTGTCGGGGCGGGACACAAGAGTGAGGATGTGAAGGGTGTGGAGCACAAGCATGTATAGATGTTTCCTTGGCACGGTCTGGAAACAGACCGGCTGCAGCTCGTGTAGCCTGCAGCATAGTCTGTGCTGGACACATCCCTTTCTCCAGCTTCCCTCCAGAACTTCTGCCTCTAGGGCAGCAGTTAGTGGCAGTTTTCTTTGCTCCCAACCATTTCCTATGGCAACGTTTAGTTTTTAGGCATTAGCAAGCAATTTATAACTTTTTTTTCTTCCTTTTCTCCTGGATTGGGTAATTGGCAGCGTGGTGGCCTCATCCACCTGCATTTGCCACTCTTCTGCCTCCCACTCCCCTCAGGCAATAGCAGAGCCAGGGCACCAAACAGATGCCACATTTGGTTCTGGCCTTGGACTGCAGAGGCCCACTCCAGACAGCTTCTCTCCTCATTCATTACTAATGGCAATGCCCTCCACATGTGGGATCTGGAGCCAGTCCAGTGTCATTGTTTGAGACTGCAGATACTAAGCCTTACTTTTCAGCTCAGGCCAACAGAAGAGTTCTTCCAAAACTGTCAGAACACACTAGCACCTCATTAAGATAGCTTAATGATATGATATATTAATTAACCTTAATGCAATTAGAGATTAATAAATTACAAGGCTAGAAGGGATCGTTGTGATCATCTAGTCTGACTTCCTGATAACACAGGCCATAGGAGTTCCCTGAATTAAATCCTGTTTGAACTTGAGAATATTGTTTAGAAAAACATCCAATCTTGATTTAAATTTCCAGTGATGGAGAATCCACCACAACCTTCACTAAATTATTCCAATGTTAATTACCCTCACTGTTAAAAATTTGCACCTTATTTCTAGTCAAAATTTGTCTAGCTTTAGCTTCCAGCTACTGGATCACATTGTATGTTTGTCTGCAAGATTGAAGAGCCTTCTACTATCATATTTCCATTCCCCACTTATGGGACTATGATCAAGTCACCCCTTTAATCTTCTAAATCTAATTTCCCCAATACTAATTTCCCCCTACTGTTGCTCACACCTTCTTGTCAACTGTCTGAAATGGGCCACTCTCATTACCACTTCAAAAGTTATTTTTCCTCCCTTGGTATCCTGCTGTCAATTGAATTGTCTCATTAGACTGACCTCACGCTTGGTAAGGCAACTCTTATCTTTTCATGTATTTATACCTGCTCCTGTATTTTCCACTCCATGCAGCTGATGATGTTGGTTCTAACCTACGAAAGCTTATGCCCAAATAAATTTGTTAGTCTCTAAGGTGCCACAAGGACTCCTCATTTTTGCTGATACAGATTAACACCACTACCACTCTGAAACCTAAATAGATGGAATTATTCAAGACCTTCACTATAAAGCATGTTTTCCAATGTCTCAGTCAATTTTATGGCTCTTCTCTGAACCCTCTCTAATTTTTCAACATCCTTCAGAATTGGACACGGTATTCTAGTGGTAGTTGTACCAGTGCCAAAATACAGGTAAAATTATCTCTCTATTCCTACTTGAGATCCCCTTGTTTATGCATCCCAGGATCACATTAGTCCTTTTGGCCTCAACATCTCACTGGGAGCTCATGTTTATAGGATTATCCACCGTGACAGTCTTTTTCAGAGTCGCAGCTTCCCAGGATAAAGTCCTCCATCCTGACCTGCATTTCATGTTCCTACGTATATAACTTTACATTTGGCCTTACTGAAATGCATGTTGTTTGCTTGCACCCATTTTATCAAGTGACCCAGACCACTCTGTATCCGTGACCTCTCCTCTTTATTATTTACCATTCCCCCAATCTTTGTGTCATACACAGACTTTATCAGTAATGATTTTATGTTTTCTTCCAGGTCACTGATAAATCTTAAATAGTGTAGGACCAAGAACTGAACCCCCTGGAACTCCATCTGTTTGATGATATTTCCCCATTTATAATGACATTTTGAGACCTCTTAGTTCGCCTGGTTTTATTACATTTATGTTTGATGTTGATTTTGTATTGTTCTAATTTCTTAATCAAAATATCATGCAGTACCAAGTCTAATGCTTTGCAGAAATCTAAGTATATTACATCAGCACTCTACCGTTATCACCCAAACTTGTAATCTCATCAAAAATGTCCAGTTACTGTGACAAGACCTGTTTCTATAAACTTGTGTTGATTGACATTAATTGTATTACCCATCTTTAATTCTTTATTAATTGAATGATATATTAGTTGTTCGTTATTTTGCCCAGGATCATTGTCAAGCTGAGTCCATTAATTTTTTTAAAATATTGGCACATTAACTTTGTTCCAGTTCTTTGGAACTTCTCTGGTGTTCCAGACTTACTGAAACTCATTAATGGTCCAGAGGGCTCCTCTGCTAGCTCTCTTAAAATTCTTGGATGGACATTATCAAGAGCTGCTTATTTTAAAGTGTCTAACTCAGTGGTTTTCAACCTGTGGTCCACAGACTCCTGGTCTAACTTTAATAGTTGCTGTTTAATAGCCTCCTGAGTTACTGTTGGAATGGAAAGTGTTTCTTCATCATCATCATGATATGAATACATCATCTGTTTTCCCCCCAACTACGGAACAGAAATATTTATTTAACGCTTCTTCCTTTTCTGCATTATTATTGACGATTCTACCATTTCCAAATAGTAATGAACCAATTCCATTGTTGAGATTTCTTTAGTTCTTAATATACTTTAAAAACTTCCTCATTATCTTTAACTCTGCTATTCATAGATTTTTTTCCTCGTGCCTTTTTGTTTCCCATATCAATTTCTACAGTTCCTAGTTTCTAATTTATATCCATTGCTATCAATTTTCCCCTTTTTCCATTTGTTACATATTGTTTGATTTTTTTTTTTTTTTTTGGTAGCTGTTTTCACTTCTCCTCTAAGCCAGGTTGGGTTTATAATCAGTGAAGTCTTCTTTCTCAGTTGTCTTATTGTGGCTCTTTCGTCATAATTGTTTTCAGGTTTTGAGAAATTTGCTCTTTTAAAGCGTTAAGTATATGTATTGCTGGTTTGGGCTTTATCCTGTTTGCACATAACAAATGTGATCAAGTCACGATCACTTACATGTAAGTAACCATGTATGCAGTGTTGGTAAATGGGTGCAAGCAAACAACATGAAATGCATGTTGTTTGCTTGCACCCATTGTATGCAGTGTTGGTCCCAGGATAATAGAGAGATGAGGTGGGTGAGGTAATCTATTTTATTGGACCAATTTCCGTTGGTCAGAGAGGCAAGCTTTTAAGCCATACAGAGCTCTTCTTACAGTCTATGTGGCTTGAAAGCTTGTCTCTTTCACCAACAGAAAGTGGTCCAATAAAAGATACTATCTTGTCTCTCACATAAGTAACCACTCATTTTAATTCTTTGATTAATTCCCATCTATCAGTCAGAATAAGGTCTAGTGTAGAATTTCCCCATATTGAAGGCAGTGCTCTTTCAGTGAGGAAATTATCATCTATAATTTTTAGAAATTCCAAGGTTGTTTTAATACTGGCAGCATGAGACTGTCAGTATATGTTAGATTGAAGTCCCCTAAGATAACACAGCTTTTTTTCCCTACATATTATAGATAGATGCCTAAGAAGCTGGTCATCTTGTCCTCTCATGATTTGATGGTCTGTCACAGACACCAACTAGTCCTTCATCTTGTGCTTTATCTGTTAAAATGTTAAAAAATCTGTTAAATCTCCCTTTAGAGAAAATCGTCAATTTGTTACAGATTGTGTTCTGGTTGTGTCACAGCTACAGAGTGAACGTGCCTTTGACCGCTTTAGTTCCGCTTGAGTGTACCCTTTAGGAGACAGGCCTGGCTTCCTGCACCTCACTGTGGGTGAACCTCCACAGTCCAAACACACTTACACTGGTTTTCTGGGCTACATCCCAGCACACCTGGTTCCCAACTGTGTTAACTAGACAGGCCCAACTTAGTTGTGGCACTGATAAGAATTTCCCTTTGGGAGCCTGTGACCATCTACATTTGCAGTGACACAGAAACAGCATCTTCAAAACAAAGCACTATTTATTTATCCCTCAAATGCACAAAGCAGGTAGAGCAAAGGGCAAAAACAAGAAAAGAACTACATGCATGGGTGTCACTGACATCTTAAACTTTCCTTGCTAGCTATTAAGTTCCCTTTAGCCTTGTTAAATCGATCACTGGCAGGGAGAAGCAGCCTATCCTGCTCACAGTATCTGTGGCTCTGTCTCTGTGTATCTCGTTGCCAGTCTGTCAGTTTTCACTGACACACTAAGCATTCTCTGGCCCCTACCTCGTTTACTAGTATTTGAGGTTTAGGATTTCCTTTGATACTAGCCATGGGAAAAGTAAACCATTCTAGCTTGGATGGAGCCAGATTGATAGTTTCACGTGGCCAAGGAAAGAATTGTTTTTAGACCTGGCAGACTTGGTGTTGAAATCCTCACTGCATCTAACAATGAGCCTTGACATCCTTCACTGACATCCGAAGGATCCTGGAATTCCAGCTGTTCTGATTTCTCTTTAGGATCGTACGAGCAAGGGACTTCAGACCAGTACCATAGTGCATCAGATGTTGGTCACAGGATAGTCCCTGCCTATCTTACAAGTAGGGTCCTTGGGAGTTTTAGGCAAAATACTTAAGTCTCAAGATTTCTCAGCTTGCTCAAACTGGCTAGACTTATAATCAGACCAATCTTTCCAAAGTGGGATCTACCACTGGTACTAGCAGCTCTGACCACCCACCCCTTTGAACCTTTAACAATGGTCACACCATTCTATCTATCTATCAATCAACACCTGCTACTTGGTCACAATCACATCTGCTAGACAAGTCTTGGAATTAGCAGCTCTATCCATGCAAGAACCCTATTGTAGGTTCTGTGATGACAAGATGGTTCTTAAGGACTCCAGAATTTTTCTTACCAAAGATAACAGTGGTCCTCCCATTGTTCTGTCCAAATTCACAGCATCCTATTGAAAATATATCACATGGTCTGGATGTATGTATTAAAGATCTACCTCAAGCACACTGAATTGATTAGAGGATCTGGCTCCTTGTTTGAGTCCTTTCACCCAAAGTGCCCAGGTTTTCAGGCATCCAAACTATGCTGGCCAGATGGATTAAGTTGTGCATTGTGGAGGCACACAAAGCATCAAGTGAACCTATTCTTGAAGGTATTGAGGTGAATTCTACATGACCGCTGGTGACTTGGGCAGAAGGACCTTGTGCTGCAACTGAGGAAATCTGCAGTGCAGCAGCTTGGTGCTCTATCAACACCTTTTATTAAATGTGACAGGGTGGATTTTCTATCTTCTACACCAGCTTACTTCGGAAGGAAGGCGATGCCACCACTGATCCAAAAATAACTGCCAAATCAGGCATTTACTTTCAAGGAAAGTCTTCTCTATTTGTCTGTTTCATTCTCCATCCCTATTTAATGTTGAGTGCTTTTGCTACTTCCCACATATCACAGAACTGTGGCATCTGGGCTGCAGAGTGGGAAATTTCTTATTCAATAATTTCCTTTCTGCTAGCAGCGTCTCCCACAATTCTTCCCTCCCTGGTGTGGCTTCGTTAGCCAAGGGACATTTTAATTTTTTATGTCTACAGTATGTGGGCCAGCTGCATAATTTCACTGATTAGCATTGAGGTTATTGATTCCAATCATATTCTCGGAGCTCTGGAATAATGCTTCTGATGGGAAGGTAGAGCAGGAGACATGGCAAGCATGGGCTTCACTACAACACAACCCCCTCCAGAACTGCAGAGAAGAGTGAAAACAGCTTTTATGTCACAGAATTGTGAGAGATGCTACTAGCAAAAAAGGTAAATATTAGGTAAGAAATTTCCCATTTCCTTGGCTCAAGGAGCTCAGGGCTTTCTTTTAACAGTGTTGTTAGCTCTCCTGATGTTATCATGAGTCTTGTGGTATTTGGTATTTTACTTAAAGCTACCGCTGCTGGAACCAACAGATTGCATGAGAATCTCAGGGTTTGCTTGTGTTTTTTGTCTTGTTTTAAGTAAGTTTCTAGCCCTCATATTGGCAGAGAAAAGCTGGAAACCAGAAGGGAAATAAAAAAAATCAAAATATATTATTTTTTAAAATATCCAGGGATTTTTAAGCCAATGTCATGATTTTGGGGGTCCTGACACGTAGTTTTTTAACACTTGACTTTGGCAATACTGTTAGTTACATAGACTCATACTTCCAGGCCAGAAAGACCATCATGATCATCTAGTCTGACTCCTGCATGTTACGGAAGTCCCCAAATCATGATTTAAAGATTTCATGTTACAGAGAGTCCACCATTTACTCGAATTTAAACCTGCAAGTGACCTGTGTCCCGTGCTGCAGAAAAAAGCAAAAAACTCCCAGGGTCCCTGCCAATCTGACCTGGTAGAAAATTCCTTCCCGACCCCAAATATGGAGGTCAGTTAGTCCTGGTCTACACTACGGAGTTAGGTCGAATTTAGCCACGATAGGTCGATTTTAAAATAAATACGTCTACACAACCAACCCCGTTCCATCAACCTAAAGGGCTCTTAAAATCGACTTCTGTAATTCTCCCTGGCGAGGGGAGTAGCGCTAAAATCGACCTTGCTGGGTCGAATTTGGTGTAGTGCAGACGCAATTCAATGATATTGGCCTCCGGGAGCTATCCCAGAGTGCTCCAGTGTGACCGCTCTGGACAGCACTTTGAACTCCGATGCACTAGCCAGGTACACAGGAAAAGCCCTGGGAAATTTTGAATTTCATTTCCTGTTTGGTCAGTGTGGCGAGCTCAGCAGAACAGGAGACCATACAGTCCCCCAGAATCGCAAACAAGCTCCAGCATGGACCAAAAGGGAGACACTGGATCTGATTGCTGTATGGGGAGAAGAATCTGTGCAGGCTGAACTCCAATCAAAAAGAAGAAATGCTAATTATATGCCAAAATCGCACAGGGCATGGTGGAGAGAGGCTACAGCGGGGACACACAGCAGTGCCGTGTGAAAGTTAAGGAGCTCAGGCAAGCCTACCAAAAGACAAAGGAGGCAAACAGTCGCTCCGGGTCAGAGCCCCATATATGCCGCTTCTATGATCAGCTGCATGCAATTCTAGGGGGGGGGGACCCTACCACTACCCCACCACTGTCCGTGGATACCTGCAAGGGGGGAGTCTCACGCAACAGGGAGGAGGATTTTGTGGATGAGGAAGAGGAGGAGGAGGAGGAGAATGCACAGCAGACAAGCGGTGAATCCGTTCTCCCCAGCAGCCAGGACCTTTTCATCACCCTGGAGCCAATATCCTCCCAAGACGGGATCCCCGACCCTGAAGCTGGAGAAGGCAGCTCTGGTGAGTGCACATTTGTAACTACAGTACAGGGTTTAAAAGCAGTAGTGTTTAATGTTGGATTTGCCTTTCAGAATTGGGATGCATTCGCAGCCAGTACAGCTACTGGAAAAGTCTGTTAACGTGTCTGGGGATGGAGCGGGAATCCTCCAGGGACATCTCCATGAAGCTCTCCTGGAGGTACTCTGAAAGCCTTTGCAGAAGTTTTCTGGGGAGGGCTGCCTTATTTCATCCTTCATCCTTTACCACGCCAAGCCAGTAGCAAGTATTCTAGAATCATTGCAGCACAAAGCATGGCAGCGAATGGTCCTGGGTTTTGGTCTTTATCTTTCTGTGTTAGCCTCAGGAGAGTGATATCATTCATGGTTACATGGTTGAAATAGGGGAATTTTTGTAAGGGAACAGTAAAAGGACTCCGTTCATGCTGGGTTGTTTGCGCTTGGATAAAAGGGATCATCCCAGAGAAGAGCCATGCGGTGGGGTGGGGGGAGGTGTGTGCTACACATCCACCCAAAAACCACAGCCCCTCCTTTTAAATGTGAAATCCAGCTGGCATTGCTTGCTATGGGAAAGGATGGTGCTGCAGATTGAAACCATTCCCACATGTGATGAAGGCGGAGGAAGCCAACCCCGCATACCAAAAGGCTTACCATGGCTGCCTGGAAACTGAAATCTGTTGCTCAGCTGTGTGTGATGTGTCACCATACCAGCAGGCGCTCCTTACTACTGTCCAGGCTGCCTGTGTATGGCTTCATGAGCTATGGGAGCAAGGGGTAGGCTGGGTCGCCAAGGATAATTATTGGCATTTCAACATCCCCAATGGTAATTTTCTGGTCTGGGAAGTAAGTCCCTTCTTGCAACTGTTCAAACAGCCCTGAGTTCCTTAAGATGCGAGCGTCATGCACCTTTCCCAGCCATCCCACGTTGATGTCGGTGAAACGTTCCTTGTGATCCACCAGTGCTTGCAGCACTGTTGAGAAATACCCCTTGCGGTTTATATTCTGGTTGGCAAGGTGGTCCGGTGCCAAGATAGGGATATGTGTTCCGTCTATCACCCCACCACAGTTAGGGAACCCCATTGCAGCAAATCTATCCAACATGACCTGCACATTTTCCAGAGTCACTAGCCTTGATAGCAGAACATCAGTGATTGCATTGGCTACTTGTATCACAGCAGTCCCCACAGTAGACTTGTCCATTCCAAATTGATTCCCGACTGACCAGTAGCAGTCAGGTGTTACAAGCTTCCACAGGGCTATCGCCACTCGCTTTTCAACTGTCAGGGCAGCTCTTATCATGGTATTCCTGCACTTCAGGGCAGGGGAAAGCAACTCACAAAGTTCAAGGAAAGTGGTCTTACGCATGCGAAAGTTTAGCAGCCACTGTGAATCATCCCAGACCCGCAACACTATGCGGTCCCACCAGTCTGTGCTTGTTTGCCAGGCCCAGAATTGGCATTCCACTGTATCAACCTGCCCCACTGCCACCATGATGTCCCAATTGCTACAGCCCGTGCTTTCAGGAACGTCTGTGTCCATGTCCTCATCACAATCATCCTCGTGCTGGCATCTTAGCTCGGTTCTGCACATACTCCAGGATAATGAGCGAGGTGTTTACAATGCTCACAATAGCAGTGGTGAGCTGAGCGAGCTCCATGTTTGCTGTGGTATGGTGTCTGCACGGGTAACCCAGGAAAAAAGCTGCGAAACAATTGTCTGGTGTTGCTTTCGTGGAGGGAGGGAGGGAGGGGCAACTGACCACATGTCCCCAAAACCACCCACAATAATGTTTTTGCCCCATCAGGGATTGGGAGCTTAACCCAGAATTCCAATGGGCAGTGGAGACTGCGGGAACTGTGGGACACCCACCCACAGTGCACTGCTCCAGAAGTCAATGCTAGCCACGGTATGGAAGACACAGTCCACCGACTTAATGCGCTTGGTGGGGACATACACAATCAACTGTATAAAATTGATTTCTAAAAATCGACTTCTATAAAATCGACCTAATTTCTTAGTGTAGACATACGCTGAGACCCTGAACATATCAGCAAGACCCACCAGCCAAACACATTGGGAAAGAATTCTCTGTAATAACTCAGAGCCCTCCTCATCTAGTGACCCATCACCAGCCTTTGGGGATATGTGCTACAAGCAGTCACAAATCTAGTACATTGCAGTGTAGGCAGTGTCATCGTACCATCCTCTCCAGAAACATTTCACACCTCAATCATGAAGCCAGTTAGGTTTTTTCCCCCACTGCTCCCCTTGGAAGGCTGTTCCAGAATTTCACTCCTCTAATCGTTAGAAACCTTCATCTAATTTCAAGCCTCAACTTGGCCAGTTTTATTTCCATTTGTTCTTGTGTCAACACTGGCGCTTAACTTAAAGAACTCCTCTCTCACATTCATTAGGCATTTCTGTGTTTCTCTCAGTAACATTGTGGGGTTAATTGGCTCTCCTCCCCCATTCTTTGGTGGCAGGTTTCCCTCCAATTTTCCTGTGGCCTTTTCTCTGCTGGACAGGCTGTCACAACAGAGGACACTCTAGAGAGGTCCCTATGGCCTGCAATCTCCTATAGGGCCTACTATGTCTGTTGGGCTCTTTTATTGCAGCGATGTGACTGTCTCTCAGGACATCTTGGTTCCCTTTCTGGTTCCATTTCAATGCCTACGAACTGCCAGCTGTCCAATCAGACTTGTGTTCTCTTTCCCTCCTGAAGAGGGAATACTACTTGTGAGAACAAGGGAAACATATACATCAGGTATCATGCTCTAAAACTGGCTTGTTTCCATTATATCCATCATTTATGTTTTCTCAAATATTAATGATTTGTGGCTGCTACTTGTGCTATGCCCTATGTCTACATGAAGTCTCCACGTGTAATAAACAAGGTGCAACTCTGGTACTACAGTAATGAATGCTATAGAAATGCCAATAAATAAATTGAATACATTCACACTAAATAGTAAAATAAGTAACAGTATTCCCCTACTAATGCAAAACCAACACAAGTCATGACTAATTTTATTATTTATTATGGAGCAAAAATAGCGTGCTAAGCACTTTCAGACAGATATGAAGACAAGGTCCTCGCTCAGAAGAGATTTCAATCTTTATTTTAGAGTTCTTCAGTCAGGGAAGTTGGAAATTCTCCCTTTGCTTCCAAAACTCTGTTCCCTGGCTCTTGAAATAAAATAATGACTTAAGGAAAAGAAAAAATCCCAATGGTTCTTCTAGGAACAAATACTCAGCATAATCTCTAACTTGGAAGTTCAGTTTTTTTCATACATAATTATAGCCACTAAAGTTTTTTCATGCCCTAAAACTAAGAATTTCATATTCAAATAAGGTAATTAGATGGCTAAAGTACTCTATTTGTGTGTGAGCAAAAGCAACTTTGCAAAAACTCAGTCACAACCCAAAACTTGGATACATAAATATAGATGATGCTTTTAAATGTTTAACCTTTTAATATCTCCTTGTAACTGTGGAACAGTTTATTATTTAAACAACATTTAAATATCTGACCTAATCTATTTCAGTATGACAATTCTGTGCTAACTACTTGGCCAACATGTATCTAACCAATATTTTATCATCTATTTGTACATGAGAACTGAAAGGTTCAACTTTGGCTAACTTGATACAATTTACAATTCTACTTAGTCTCTCATTCCATCAAAATTGACCTATCTAAAATAATAAATACCTATTTGGATTTTTCTGTACCAATCATTTACATTTGCTTATGTAGCCAAATGATTTGCTTACTAAAAATGTTACTGTGGTATACTGCCAATATACTTATCAAAACGGCATATAAAATCAACCACTGATTAAGAGATACTACACATGCTGACATGAGATATATTGTGACTCATGTTTGGCGCTATTCAGGTTATAAAAAAATTCATTTAACTCCTGCATCATCTCCTAAAAATAAAGATCAGGCAACAATCAAGAACTCTAGAAAAATTCTTCCTTCTGTAAGGATCTATACTCTCTGAGGGCTTGTCAACACAGGAAAGTTATACTTGTATTGCATACTCAGAAAAGTCATAAAATAACATTATTAAAATTACAAAATCAAGCACTCAAAAGTTATGGAATGATGTATGCATTCATAGATTCCAAGGCCAAAAGGGACCACTGTGATCATCTAGCCGATCTTCTGTATTACAGAGGCCATAATACTTCCCCAAAATAATTCCTTTTGAACTAGAGCAGCTCTTTTAGAAAAAATTTCAGTCTTGGATTTAACAATTGCCAGTGATGAGAATCCTCCACAACCCTTGGTAAATTGTTCCAATGAATGAGGTCTTACGACCCTCACTGTTAAAAATTTACACTTTATTTTGTGTCTGAATTGTCTAGCTTCATTTTCCAGCCATTGGACTGTGTTATACCTTTGTCTGCTGGATTGAAGAGCACATTTCTAAATATTGTTCCCCATGTAAGGACGTATAGATGGTAACCAAGTCACCCCTTAACCTTCTCTTTGTTAAGCTGCATAGATGGAGGTCCTGGAGCAGTGGTCGCACCAATGCCAAATATAGAGATAAATAACCCCTCTACTCCTACTCAAGATTCCCCTGTTTATGCATCCAAGGATTTTATTAGCCCTTTTGGCTACAGCATCGTACTGGAAGCTCATGATCATTATGATACAGTCTTTAACTACATGATCGCATGCTATTTCTTCCAAAAGACCTCATTCAGTGCCCAGAATGGACAGTACTCAGTGAGTCAATATTTTGTTTTATCTTCATTGTTCAATATGTGGACACATGACTTATTTGCTATAACTTAGTCAAAACCTGCAATGAAGATAGAATTATTAATTTCCTCGTGGGCTTCACCAACAGTAATTAATATGTCTTCACATAACCCCTGTGAGGTGAAAAACATTTCACATGAAAATTTCACCCAGCTTAAGTTCTGGGTGCTCTGAACTTCTGGAAGTCGTGACCCAGGCTCTCAGGTGGGGGCAACCAGAAAATAAGGAACATACAGTTAGTGATCACCCAAAAGGGCTTGCTCAGCATCTCATAGTAACACTGTAGCAGAGACAGGGATAGAATACAGTTCTCCAGGGAAGCACTGATCTGCCTTTATCATGGGACTCCCTTATCTCTTCCTGAAGTCCCCTGCCTCATTCAATACACATGTTCCAACTTCTGTTGGGGGTCATACAGACAACAGCCTCTTTTACTATATTACTCTGATTCATGACCAGAGTAGAGGGAGCTCTCACTCACCTTCATGTCCAAGCTCAGTAATTATAATATATATATGTATATATATATATATAATTATAAGCTCAGTGTTTCCCTCAGCCCCACTCGAACTGGCTTCCAGTCCCGCCATCATTTCCATCACCATCTTCCAATCTCTGTTTCCCTGACTCCCACTTCTAGCCTCTCTGCCCAACTGGTGCCACGCTTCCCCTCCCAGTTCCAGTTTCTCTCCCTCCACACTCCGGTTCCAGTGTCACCAGACTCCTTGTCCTAGTCTATTCCTTTCCCTACCCACTGATCCAGATTTTGTCCTCTCTGCATTCAAATCAAACAGCTTCCTCTTCCCTGTGGACACATGGCTGAGTGGGGGGCATCTAAAGGAGAGACAATCTGGCTCAGAGCAGCAGTTACAGAGAAAGTCCTGAGCCCCTGTAGCCCTGGGTTTGGCGCATGCTTGGTTGCTCTGTGGGGATCGCTAAAGGTGCAGGCTGGTCACACATAGGAGCTGTGAGAGGATAGTTCAATCAGTCTGGGCCAGCGTGTGCAGTATCCAGCTACACACAGGCACTCTGAAGAGATGGATCATGTACAGTCCAATCGGTGCTAGGAGTGTGAGAACGTATCAGGCTCAGGGAGGACAGATTTTTTGGAGATTTTAGTTGTTAAGCTCTAGCAAACCTCCACTGAGCAAATGCAAACAGTGAGTTTTTAAAAGGCTTGGAATAGGGCCAGATTTGGGGATGGCAAAAGGCACATCCCTGAAACAAAGGTCAACCCCTTGCCAAATTTCAGGTTCCTCCACCGAGGTATAGGAGCACGAGAGCATTTCAAAGAAAATGTCTCAAGAATTTTTTAATATGAACCCAAGAACGTACGTTTCCTTAGCTTCATTCTCCAAAATGACTGACTTGTTCTGGCTGAAATTTTTAGAAATAATTTCAGTCTGAGGCAGATATCCAGCATGGAAAACTTCAGCCCAAATGTTTGAAGTTTGGCAAAGTTGTAAACAGAGTCTTATATTGGGAAGTGGTGAGCAACCTTACAATAATAAGGTGGTATGTGAAGTTATGTTGATATAACTCCCCATGTGGGCACACTTATTCTGATTCCAGTAGGAGTCCTTTTTCCAGGCTTAGTTTATAAGTATCCACACTGGGAGTTATACTTGTATATTTATAGTGCTTTAACTACACCTGTGTCATTATATTGGTATAACTGGAAAATTTTCCTATGTAGACAACCCCTGATATAAAAAAAGAGTCATGGAAAGAAGTTCATGGAAGAAGCAAGTCTTCATCAATCACTGGGGAAGAGGAGGATTACTAGTGAGGTGGTAAGTGACAGCACTGTAAAACTTTGACTATTATGCAGAAGGAAAACCAAAGCTTACTATCAGTGTAATTGTTTAACACATCCAGCTTCCTTGTGCCAGCTTTCCATATACCGTACCGTAACTTAAGCAATAAGATATGGCTCTGGGTTATTTAAACAGTAAAGGCTCATTTCAAGATAGTTTCATTGCTGTAAGGTTGTCTCGTGTGCTCAGGGGGAAGTGAGGAGTTGTCTATCATCAGTCGGAATGGAGACCTTATTAGGCATTCAAAGCTATCCCTTTATTTTCAAGAGTGTCACCATCCAGAAGCACAAACGTGGAAACACAGAGCCTTAATTGGGAGCCCCCAAAGGCTCTGTGTGCAAATTTGTAGGGTACAGAGCGGTTTCAGCTTCAACTTCAGTGCTACGCACCTTTCAAAAGGCCTTCGCTGTAGGTACAGTTTAATTTTCCAGTCTCTTTCAATGGGGCTTCATGCCCTCGCAAGCAGCTGCCTCTCTTGGGCAGAGAAAAACGGGAAAAGTTTGTCAATGTTATTAATTATTAAGCACTGACACTGTGCTTGGCACTATGCAGGACACAAACCAAGACAGTGTGTCTCAGAAGAACAGACAATCTAAAACAACAAATTATCTGATATTTGTTACTGGGAAGAGAGAACACAGCAGTTTTTCACCACTTCATAACAGGGGTTTTGGCTTATTACAGGCAATGCTGCTCTCAGGGTGAATCCTTAGTCCTTCTGACGTATCACAGCTGGTCACTGTGAATTGAGGGACAATGATGCCTTGCAGTTGGGAAAAAGCAAGAGCATGTGTCCACTTCAGAAGCAAAGATCCTGTTTTCACATAAATGTGTTTAGGAGTAAAGAGGAAATGAAATATACATCACATTGGTAGATACGGTTCTGAACAGCACGCTAAATTGAATGCTTTCTTGCACTTTCCAGAGCCACTTTTAATGGACTTGAGCTCCCAAGTTTGGATCCAGATCAGAACCCCTTCAAAGTGCAGGCGCGTTTGGATTTTGGCTCCACCCATTGTAGAGATTCAGCATGGACCAGTCCTGAAGTTTAATCAAGCTTCCCATTTTCGGGGGTTATATTGGTTTGGACCTTATCTCTGCTTTTAAAAAAATAAGCTAATTTTTTTGCACTGATTTAAATTAAATTGATCATGCTCTCACCCACCTACTTCCAGCAGCAACAGAAAGCAAATGTTTTCTTTCTGACCCTTCCTCCCTGTTAGTGAACATGGCCTAAGTTTTGGTTTTTTTTTTCATGAAAGCCAAATCCATGTGAAATTTGCTTAGTTTCATTTCAAAAGTTTTTCACCCACTCTGTAATGAGCAAAAACCCAGATCTACCATCCAAGGCCATATTTCAACAGGAAAGAGCACATCTGCATGCACATAAATGCACATGCATTTGTGCACTTATGTTTGCTTGCACAAATTGCTGTTTAATGTTTCAATACCTAAATTTGCATGAAAAGCCTGGGAAAGGAAGCTTGGAATGAAGACGGACCTCAGTTCCCCTTCGCTGGAAGTGACTCTCTGTGGCATTCCCAGGATAGCATAACATAGAGTCCAAGGTGGAAGCAAAAAGAATCGACACTTCTCCATCAAACAAAAATAGAATTGTAAATTGTTGCACAAATTCAAGATGGGTCGGGGGAGACGATGCTTTATCATTTTCTTTGGGGATATGGCTATACTGCAGTCAGTATTGGAGCAGTGAAGCTGTACAGGATGGTCTTCAGTTCAGACTAGCAACCCAAGTAATTACCCCGGGTTAGAGGCAGCTTTGTACCGGCCATGCCAAGGCCTATGCTGCCATGGCTTCACTGCTTGAGCACCTGAAGTAGCTAGATTAAATTACACCCCATGATTGCAGTGTAGACATACCCTTAGTTGCTGAATTTGCTTTAGTACTTTCAGTAATCAGAGACTGATCTGTAGAACGAAGTTTTGTCTTCCTTTTCCCCCCATCACACCACCGTACTGGGTCAACTGATAAGCCCGCTTTTCTTCCACCTTGAGTATTTTGGTAACTAAACCTATAGATTAGTGCTGTTTCTTAGAATCTCTCTCCGCAGGCTCCCCTCTTGCATTCCACCCACACTGGCTGAACTGACATAAGTATGGTAGGCTTTCCCCAGCTCTTTAACTGTTACAGTATCTAGAATCGGATTCTGTCATCTGTCTGGTAAAAGATTTTATCTCCCTCCTGGGTGATAGACCCATATTTACCACAGTTAGTTGTTGTGCTTTTAGTACTCCAAACTCTTTGCAGACATTCTCCTAACAACCCCAAATCACTCACTTTCCAGTCACAAATGTGGACAAATATGACAGGCACCTTTCCAGAGTTGGCACCATCAAACTCCCTGAGATCATGGAATTTCTGCATTCTTACATCAGGCTTGGGCAGTAGGTTTTTAGATTGTAAACTCCTTGCATCAAGAACTACCTATGTCTCTTCTGTGCCATTGCAATCACTGTGCAGGGATTTCACTAATAAGAATAATATTGGAGCAAGACTTCTTTGGACGTCTTGAACAGCACGGGGGAACAGAGACTGACTTTGACCACTTAACTGGAGAAATCTCCAGAATGGGGAGTCTCCGGTAGGCATACACCTAACCTAGTCAATTTCTAAATCTCTAGCCCTGTGACCTCTGGCTGAGAAGGTGGGGTGGGCAGGTAGAGGAGTGACCCAATGCTTGGCTGGGTCTGAGCTAGAGCTGGGTGGGAAGTGGATTTTCCATTTTGCGGGCAATTCCACAGTAGTTTTTAATTTTTTTCCATTCCAAAATGGAACAAAAACAGAAAATTCTCAATTTCCCACAAAACATCATTCCAGTAATAATTTAGTTTTGGGTCAATCGAAAAACTGGACAAAAATCAAAATGTTTCATTCCAATTTTGACTTTATTTTATACAATGCAATTAGTATACAGACATTAACTAACAGTTGTTTCAAAATGGCAAATCAAACCATTGCATTCCTAAAAGGTCAAAACAGAACATTTCAGTGTTAATAAAATGCCTTTTTTTCCAATCTTTTTCCAATACAACATTTCATCAAAACCGACCTGTTTCCACAAAGCATTTAATTTACACCAATGCAGTGTTTTCTGACAGCAGAACATTTTGTCAAATAGTTTCCAACCAGCACTATGATCTTTAGGGCAGCTTCCACACTCTAATCTGGGCTTCAGGCTTGGGCTGGGCAAAGAACTAGGTAATATAATTAGCTCCAGAACCCACAATCCTCCTTTTTTATATGCCTAACATTAAGCCAGATGCGGTAGAGGATATGCCATAATGAAGGCTATGATTATGTCATGGAATCCGTGACTGCCAGAGACCTCTGTGACATTTTCTGCCTGGGGCTGGAGCTGTCAGCTGACAGGCTGCACAGCTTTCAGCCGCTGCTGGTGGCAGGCCCCCAGCAGCTCCTAGCCCCTGGGCAGCAGGGGAACCCCTCAGCTCTCACCTGCTGAGGGTGATGAAGGACCACCCATTGCTCCAGCCACCACAGCTGGTGAGGGGATCCCCCGGAGCGGCCAGGGGAGCCCCCTTCCTCCCCATTTGGCCAGGGATATTTTTAGTAAATATCACAGACAGCACAGGCTGCTGTGAATTTTTGTTTATTGCCCTTGACCTGTCCATGATATTGACTAAAAATATCCCTGACCAAGTCTGAGCCTTAGCCATAATGCCCAGGTGTAAAAATGAAGCCAGAGTTCTTAGTAAGTAACAAAGCACATGTGCCTTTGGAGACTTGTTTTTCTAAAACTGTGTTAGAAAGCATGTAATGACTTACGTCTGTTCCTGAAAAAGTTTCGTACCATGGAATACCTTGACTTCTCTTAGAATAATGTGTCCACCAAATACTAGTCTATAATATTCAAAGTTCAGGCTGAAAGGGAAATACCATGCTCCAACTTAAAACTATTACATATTAGCCATCACAGAACTCGGGCCGCTGAAAAGAGTTGTGGATGCCCCTGGTCTAGCTGTTGCAGATATTGTGATAGACTTGTATTCTGTGTCCAGGTCACAGAATATAGAACACTTTAAAAAAAAAAAAAAACACTTCATGTGTTAGACCAATTTCTAGGTCATTGCAGTTGTTTAACGTCTTGATAAGTATTGAGGGTTTCTTTCAAATCCAATTTAGGCTTTAAAAATAAAAAGCATAGCTTGTAGCCACCTGCATTAAAACAATGCAGCTGTTTAAATATGTTTCATATACTAGACAGATAAAACTGCACCTTTTAAGCATTAGAAATGCTTGGGAAGGAATTTAAAATTAATTGGAACTGTTCGTTAAGTCTTCAGAAGTGATTATGTAACCCCCTAGTGAGTGTGTGTTATAGGTCCCCCTGTGTGCCCAGGCCACAGAAGTTATAAGTTTGTTACAGTCCCAGCTGGAAAGCTAAGTTCAAGCTATAGCAGTGCATGCTTTTAAGTCACAAGGTCCCCAGTTTAATCCACGGGGTGTTGGCCAAGACAACAGCTGTCACACATTGAGCAAATATAAATGAAATAAAATTTGATTAAAGTCATTGTAACAATCTCACAAGAACCATTTCAATGTATTCTCTTGATAGATGCATTTTCAAAGCCAGTCATCAATTTTTTTTTACATTTTCAAAGCCAGTCTCCCTCACTGGTCCCACTTTTGGGGATGTGCAAGATGACATTACTGTCATACTAGGCTGAAGCCATCCAGAGGGAATTAACGCAGCATTATCAGCAGCAGGTAGAGCCCCAGGTGAAATAACACAAAATAAAATGGAAAAACAATGTATAAATCAAAAAAACTGACCCTGCAGCAGTAGCTCCTGCAACTCTTGGCTGGCAAGGCTGGGCCAGTTCCCTGCTCTAGTTGTTGCAACTTCACACTTGAGGTCGTAAGGCTGTTCAGGTTTGGCCTGGCTGCCCATTGCACATGATGGTGGAAAGGCGGCAGGCCAAACCTGAGCAGCCCTGTGACCCAGTGCACCAGGTTGCAACACCACTTATTGAGATGTGGCCCAGCCACCCCCCTCCCCAGTCATAAGGATAACCAATATCACTATAAAGGTTTTAGTAGTGTCTGTACAAGCCTTAACATTTTTGTTACAAAGTAATAAAATTCTAACATCAAACAATCACAAAAGCCTATCTTCGAAGTGCCTAGCTGCCGTTTTACTCTGCAAAGTGACTTGGGAGGGTTCTATTAGCCAGACAAGGTGAGTGACATAATATCTCTTATTGGACCAACTTCTGTTGGTGAGAGAGACGAGCTTTCAAACTGAGCTCTTTCGGGACCATGCCTCATCGCCAGTAATAAAGATTACAGCTGTGCCAATAACCGATTTTTTGGTGTGCTGGCAATATCGAAAAAAAATTTCAGTCAAGCCAAAATAAGCTGGGAAAAATTGGTTACATTTTGATTTTGAACGTTTTTAATGTTTTGTGTTGCTTTTCAAATACAAATCAAAGAAACTCTGACCCAAAAGTCATTTTGAACCTAAAAATAAAAATGTTTAATTTCATAAATGTCAAAATGAATTTTTTTAACCAAAACTGTGTGTTTTAACTAAATCAGCCTGAATTCACAAAATATTTCAGCATTATAGTCTCTTTATTTTTTTGTTTAAAAAAAAATATTTTGGCTAAAATTTCCCACCCGGCTCTAATAAAGATTCTTCTTTGGATCTCCTATAATAAGCTTGCAGGAGACCTGAAGAAGCGCTCTGTGAAGCTCAAAAGCATGTCTCTTGCACCAAAAAAAGCTGGTCCAATAAAAGATTTTACCTCACCCACCTTGTCTCTTTCATTTGACACTTGAACAGATGCCTTAATAATGCTCTACCCTGAGGAAAAAAGCTGACATCCTCATCTCAAGGACTAAACTGGTAGAAATGTTGGAAAATAAAGAACAAAAGTTTGAAATAGTGAAATTCTAGTGACATGGACTAAATGGGAGAAATACTTTTATTTTATTGTATGTATTTTAAGAGGGTGGTTATGTTTTCATTATATTTGTTTTTATTTTGCTGTGCACTTTGGAGGGAATCTTTTCTGTAGTTAACATTATTATAAATAATACAACAGAGTATATGCATGTTAATAATAGACTATATTGCTGTATAGTAATGCATTTGGTTTTTAAGCCATCTAACATATAAAAGTAAGGTATGTATTATATGTATATTAATAACGGGTGTGATCCACAGCTTTTGGTCACTGGCAATTTATCGTGTGCATGCAATTTAAGAGGTTGGGGTTTTATTAAATATTATTTGTTTTTATTTAATGGGGGATGATACATAAAATTATTTTAAACAATAAAAAATCAAGGATTTGTGTATTGCTAAGAGTATATTATTACATACAATAATGGACATGGTTTGTCAGATAATGTTTGCTATATGTAGGCTGTATTTTATATGCATGTTGCTATGCATATTAATAGATATGTATACTATATCACAGAGTCTAAGTTTACAGCCAGAAATAATTATTCACTAGATCTGATAAAAGCAAAAATGATTTTGTGGTTCGGAAGTGGACACAGAGCAAATATGCCAAATCATGAGTTCCCCATCAAGGTCTACCTGGTAGATGGTTTGGAAAAAATGATTAAGAGGAAAACACTTTTTTTACATGTAAATACGTGTAACAAATAGCAAACTATTGTTTTCACTTAGTATGCAGTGATGTTGTAACCGTGTTGTGATGTTTAACTCCTTATCAGATCAAGTGACGTGGGTTTGTTTAAAAATAAATCTCTTTGTGTGTCATCAAAATCCATACAGCAGAATAGTTAGTTTACGTCATCATCGTTTCCTCTTATACACTATAAAATAATTTGCTTGCAAGGTGCATAAACGTTGAGAGCGCTTCAAACGGTTCTAACCAGGCAATACAAAGAGTTGTGACCAGGCAATCCAAGATGTTCAGTTTGTTAAAGGCAACTTTTGCTCTTTTCTGTCTGATAGATCATATTTCTTCCCGACCAATGATTAGTACCTCTATCAAGTCTGCTCGCCAGGAAACCAGCATGAAAGAGATGGTCAAGAGAATCACCAACCTAAGTTCAGGAGCTCAGGTAAATATGTCTAAATAATGTTTTTCGTTAATGATACCTAAGGAAACGTATCAGCATTTTGTAATTATTGGTTTCCAGTGCATAATATATACTTGATAATTATAGGCCAGATTCTGCCACATATTTTCTTCCTTGGAGCTGTTAACAGAAGGCCTCATTCTTGCAAACATCTACGCTTTACTGTAAGCACATAAGTAGAGCCATTGATCTCAGTGGGATGACTAGTTTCCTTCCAGTTAAGTACGTGCCTAAATATTTGGGCCGAAGGCATTATTCATTGTGAATACAGGCAGCAGAATTTGTCTGTCTCACCTTTGTAATTACACAGCTGATACTTTGTGTTCTGTTTAGATACATTTTTCTCTTTTGCTCTAGCAAACAGTAATAACAACTGTTACAATATTAACCTATGCATATGTAGTATCTATATTTTGAAAATGGGCAGGATTGAAGGAGTAATCTGATTGGCTAATCAAGGTTGTGATGATATCCTGAAATACAGTTTCGATCTTTTGCCTGCTAGCTCCTTTTTGCTTGTTTGTTTGATCACTCAAAGTCAAATTCGAGGTGAAGTCATACACTCCAATAAGGAGAGAGGTGTTTAAATTTACCACACTTGGGTCACTCTTCTGCTTTGAAGTCAGACGCCCGAGGCGTGTTCTTATCCCACAGCAACTGCAGCCCGTGCTTTGCACTACTGGAACATTTGAAAATTCCATCCTTAATGCTTAACATCTAGGAGTTAATTTTAGATCCACTTGAGTCCATGGGAGCGACACCTGTATGACTGAGGACAGGACTTGCCTCATAGCAATAATATCAAACCGCTATGAGGCTAGAACAACTAACTGGTGGTGTAAGAAATAACACACAACAGGGTATGGTATTTTGTGTGCTAGGCAAGGTGCCAGAGATCCTGAGCACCTGGCACCCAAGAAGTCTGTTGGACTCGGAACAACTGCACTGCCCAGATCACTAACTGAGGCAAAATGGAGATGTGACTAATTAGACAATAGATGAGAACTTTGTGATGTTTATGTGAAGTTGAAAAATATTCAGTTTATTTAAGACTCTAGTTTTAACTTATTTCTTTGGTTTGGTTTTTTTTCTCCCAAAGGAAATAATAGGGAAATACTTTACACATAGATTGTTCACAAAGCTTTGCTTGATTGTACTGGGGGTGGGGTTACACTAAAAGCACAAGTCTGCTGAAAACTGCCAGACACACACACTGTTTTGCTTTGAATCACTCTAAATTCTTATTCTGATGGCTATCATTTGTATTGCTTTTCCAGATACCCTGCAATAATACCAGAGTGATGAGGGTCAAATTCACTGATCCAAAGGTAAGAGATGATATATATGTATACAGAAAAAATATTTAAGACATAGACAGAAATAACTAAAGATTTAATTGTATATATAAACAGTATTTGTATTAGTTAGCAAACAGAAATTAAACAAGTACCACTAGCTTTTCTTCACACAAACTTGCACTGTTTTACTAATTTGGTTTAAAAATACAACATTAGTGAAATGTCTACACAGAAATCTGCAGCAAAGACTTGTTCTACATGAGCCAAAATGGAGACCTCAGTGATTAACATGTCTAAAAGATATACCAGTTGGTAGATGGTGCGCAATTTCTGCTAAGTTTTCATATAGCACAGGGATGACTTAAACACAGGCCATGTTTAAAATAATACCCAGGCCTGACAATTCATAAATGCTCATCAAAAGCATCTTGTTATCGTCTGATAACTGGCTAGTGTAGCCACTTCATGTCAATGGAACTGCTCTGTGGCTATATAAGGTCCTATAAAGACTACACCGAATATATGTGCATAACCAAGGTCATTTATCATATAGAAAGGATTTAGATGAGATTAAAGAGACTCTGTAAAGGGTAACTAAAGGGATTCTGGTTTAGGGAGTCAATGGCTAATTTCCCATTGATTTCAATGGGAGGAGATATCTAGAAACCATTAGCTGGGTGTGACCATTTATAGCAATTGCAAAGGTTTTAATAATTTTTCCTGCTGTCTTGTGTTTTATAGGTGCCTGAGTCTGAAAAGTTGTGCCAAGCCTTAGAGGCTCTGAAGAGCGTCACTAAATGTAAGGATTATTACGAACCAATCCTAAGCAATTTGCTCAGTCTGCATGAAAGAAACGTAAGTATCTGTTGAAAGCCCATAGTATAGTTCAGAATGTGTTGGCCAGGCATTTCTGATTATACTCTCATTTCTGATTATAGTCTCATGCCTCAGCTCTATTTGTTATACAGCCAATTTTTATTTTAAACCTGTTCTTTTTTGCAATTTAATTGCACTCGGAGTCGGAGAGTGAACCTCAAACATTCTCACAACAAGCTAGTCCAGATCTTAAGAATCAGTTTCAGGCACATACAAGATTTTATGAGGATGGTAATAATCATGAATGCATAGCAAATCCAGTGCTGTTAGTGTCATGGACATAAATGTTGCTCAGAGCATTTAAAGAAAGGTTTCTACCTATCTTAGAATGGCTCAGATTTGTGATAGTTGTGAGCCATTCAGTAATGGATTAGAAACGTGTCCTCTTAATGCAAGTAAAGTAATGAAATAATATTCTGCTTCCTTCCCCAAAACACAGATAAAAACAACCTTTGAATCTTTATCAGATTGCGGAAAAACATATTCAGTAGCCTATAAAGGGCAGGCCCTTTACTATCAGTAAAGCACTTGGCACATTGGGGATGTTATATAAATGCTAATGCTAACCCTAATATAATAAATAGGATAGGGGCTCCCTTGTTTCTGAACTTGAAGGTCTTCTCTCATCATCCTTTCCTAGAAAGGCAAAATTCCTGAACTGCAGGTTCGTAGTAAACCCCTCTTTTAATTGAACAGAACATACTAGTATTATTTATTATCTGTAAAGCTCTGTAGATCTACTGGTATCTTATTGACATACAGAGAAAGTCCGTGACCTGGAGAGCTTAACATTTACATTCCAAGTTCCAGTCATTGTCTCCACAGTCAGTAGGGGCAGGCGGTTATTTCGCAGAACTGATTTTGCTTACGTATTTGGCTCATAAAGCAAACAAATGGCCATTTGTTTTTTAAGTGATTTGAAAATTGCTGGTAGCTTTGTCTAACCATTTCTGACCTGGTTTCTTTAGCAGAACTGCTCCTTGGAAAACGGAGATGAGATTTATCTGAGAAACTTCTTGCCTCAGCTGGGAAACTACACCCAAGGACTCATCAGAAACTTAAGAGTCAACTAAATTAAACCAACATTTGATCAGGCTGCTGGCTGCAGATGACGTTTTAAAACCAACTGCCCATTAATCTCTGTTCTAATTGCTCTTAAAATAGGTTGTAACGTTGATAAATGCAACATGCTCTTCCTCAGCCTTGGACAGGTGAGTGTCCATTGATTGGTATGCTAACCCGCCCAATGCCGATGCGCCATTGAATTGTAAAGGGGCCAGCACTAAAATTAATTTGCGCTGTCTATCAAACGTGAAGCTGCCTCTTCCGCACTTGTGCCTCAGTTCAACAAGGTACTTCGCATATCATGCCTAACTGTAAGCATGTGACTTGTTCCATTGACTTTAGTGAAACTGCTCACGTGCTCAGGGTCAGGCACGTGCTTAAGTACCTTGTTGAATGGGGATCATACAAGTGGCGTAATTGTGGGCCTATTCCTCAAGGTACACTGGCATGGTTAGTTTTGTCACTCTATGCCCGGAGACATTCTGCTGAGGCACAATGTGTGTGTGTGTGTGTGTGTATATATGTGTATATATATATATATGTGTGTGTGTGTCTCTGTGTGTACCTAAAATAAATAACTAAAAGCTCAGTGGCAGGAGGGAGCATCAGTCCCTCCTTGCCCTTGGGATTTCTATACCACTGGAGCCAATAGCCTCCTCCTGACCTCAGCATCCCGTCAGCCTACAATGGGCAGGCTTGGAGCTCCTACATGGCCACTCCATTGTCAAGGCCACACAGGGGAGCTCTCGGGGGCTTTCTGTGTGACCTCTGCACTTGGGTACATGTCATCTCTATTTCATAAAAATGCTTTTATTGCCATACTGAATTGGTTGGCGGTATTCCCCTGGAGGAGAAGGTGAGCTGTGATAGGGGAGAGCAGACTACAGAGCATAGGACCTGATTCAAGAAACTGTCCTCCTTCAGAAAGGCACTTATTCACATACTTAATTTAAGAAAAAAGAAGAGGAGTACTTGTGGCACCTTAGAGACTAACAAATTTATTTGAGCATAAGCTTTCGTGAGCTACAGCTCACTTCATCGGATGCATTCACTGAATTTGTTAGTCTGTAAGGTGCCACAAGTCCTCCTTTTCTTTTTGCGAATACAGACTAACACTCTGCTTAATTTACTACTACTCTGAAACTTAATTTAAGGGCATGCTTAAGTGCTTTCCTGAAACAGAGCCATAATGGGTAGGGATGTCATTTATTTGTCTCATTTTTGGAGGCAGAGGGTGGTTGTAGCTGCTTGTTATTCCCTTTGATAAAGTCAGCGCATGTCACCATCTTCACAAAGGGACCAAAACTACAAAAAAAAAAATCAGAAAGTCCAATAGAAATATTTTCAAGACATGTTTTTAAAAACACAACCTATGAAAGCATTTCACTGGGGTTTAAATGTTTCCTCTACAGTGCCCTGTTGAGCTCAAGTTTGTGCCATGCATGAGACTGTCTTAGATCCCAAGGAGACAGCTCTTATTAGAAATACCTGTTATGCTGATGGGAAAGCTAAAACTAGAAAGTGAAATTGATTATAATCAGACCATTTTAGTTTCATTCTCTAAGCTGAGAAAAGTGGAAGTGTTGAACAAAATAACAAACAATCAAGGGGTGGGAATTCTTTCAGATGTAATAATCCAAGTATTGTTAGTACAAAAGGTAAATAATTTTTAATATATGACTTTAATATTGATAGTGTCCTTTTAAATCATTAATAGTAAAAATCCAGGATTCTGTACAATTTTGACAGTTTATTGGACTGCTTTGATGCTTTTAGTAGTTCAGCAGTACAATATAGTTTGATTTTATTTATTATTGTATTTTATTTAAAGGTAACTTATTTTATAGTGTATGTTCTAAAAATGATTTGATCAAGACCAAAGTCCTGATTTAGGAACACATATGCTTAAATTTAACAGCGACCTACAATAAGAGGCCAGTGCTTAGAATTTGCATTTTACATTTTAACTTATATATTTGTATTCTGTGTATTTAAAATCCTGCTACCTCATTCTCAGGGCATTATTTTCCAGTTGCCTTCTCAAGACAGCAAGTGAGCCTGTGCTGAGCCATAATTTATTCTTCTTCCCTATATTTAAACTATTTGTATTACAAAAGAGTTGTTAATATATTCAAACTGTCATATATAATTGTATTTTATTTTTTTATGACAAGTTGCTACTGACAATATAAAATACCTTGGTTTCCAAACAAGCAATAAAAGATTGAACAAAATATTCTGCAAATGACTGACTGTATTTGATATTATTCTTCACGGTATTTTATTAAGTAGCTAGGTTAAAATGTGGCAAAAAAGCAGCAACTGCCACATATGTGTGAATGTAAACCTCAGACAGAGGAACGGAAGGGGCCGATCCTGCAATTCCCATATACTGTTTCCAATTAAGTCATGTGATTAAGGGCTGTTGGGCTTGACCTTATTATAATGAATGTTTGAGCCAAACTGAAGACAATATACTGTGTAACAAGGCAAAACAAAGTGCAAAACAATGAAGTCTCTGGGCTCCAACTTCTTACTTGTATGGATTAGTACATAAGAAAGCTAATTTTGTGCACCAAACCCTTAAGCAGTGCTTAATTTGTAATGAAAGGGCGGCTGGAGCCCAAGCCATTCGTTGCTGGGGCTTAAGCAATATTTTTGCTTTCATAACTGATGCGGTAAACCCAAAGGTTCTGGGGCTCAGAACTGCCAAGCCTAGAGGTGCCCGGGGTTCAGCCCTGGTAAGCTCTGGCAAAAATTAAACACTGCCCTTAGCATGCAAGTTGATATCACTATTGACTTCAAAGTCCCCTGGAAGGACCACTGAGGGGATACAGGAAGGTGTCAGGCAGGACTATAGGGTTGTGTAATGGAGACAACCAGACAGAGAAAGCATGTAAGGGTTATACTTATATTGTAAGGTCTCTGGGGCAGGGACCACCTTTTTGTACCGTGTTTGTACAATGCCTCACATGATGGGGTCCTGGTCTGTGACTGGGGCTCCTAGGTGATACAGATAATACAAAAAAGAAAGGGGGCAGCTTTTAGCAATTTTAAAGTTGTCTTGAGTGGCAGAGATCTTGACTGCAGCCCACACAGTTACTCTCTAACCGTACGTGGTAATTCTACAAATTAGCAGAGTATGAAAACAGACAAGAATTTTTCTATGCAGGCTTCCTTGAACATGTTTACTGTAGCTGGTGTTTCCACAACACAACAACAACAAAAAAGTCTGCTTTTAGCAAGCCATTTAAATCTGTCGTTGGGGCAGCACAGCTTATTTTCATTGGACAAAGGGCCCATTTAAATGATAGGTAAAGTGAGCCCATTTTCAAGTTCACAATGAAATGTAAAACGGCCCTCAAATTCCATGTCGGGTTTTTTTTGTCTCTCATTGACATATTTCATGTTCTACTTTGTGGAATCATCATTTTTACCCCACACTGTAACTCGGAAGTTACAATTACAAACTGGCAGTTAAAATTGCTAAGATGTTATCAAAGAAAGCGTCAAAAAAGCAAAGCAAATACACCGCAAGCCACTCTTCAATGGAGAAACACTTCCACAGAAGGCCTTAATAACAGCCTGGCACAATGCTTGATTTCAAGATGCATGTATTCCTGTATTCCCACACCTCCAGCATTACCATTACCTGTGTTAGAGGAAGAAGTAACAGGAAAAAAAGGAAGAAAGACACAGAAAAGCCTGTTATGAATGACAAACTACAGATTTCCAAGGACTGCAACTCAGAGACCCTATCAGGATCAAATTATTCCCTTGGGACAAATCACATACTTGGCAATAAGATACATGTGTTGCACAAATAAATCCTCATCCCTAAAATGTAGCAGAGGATGGGCATATACGTTACTGAAATTGCCAGTCCATTAACCCACATAACCATGGGTGTGGAGGACAGTAGTCCATCAGAACAATGACTAAATACCTTTAAAAATCTGGGCCTTTGTTCCTACGTGTGTGGCTTTCACGTGGCCCTATTGTTAACTTGCACCCAGCTTACCAAATGATTCAGCTTGTTCTGTATCAGTGATGTGTCCTCTTCATTATTTACCACGTTCCCCCCCAATCTTTGTGTTGCTGGCAAAATTTATTAGTGATGATTTTATGTTCCAGGTTATTGATAAAAATGTTAAATAGCCAAGAACAAGGACCCCACTAGAAGTACACTGGCTCAGTGATGATTTTTCCCCACTTATCACATTTTGAGACCTATCAACTAGTTAGTTTTTAATCCATTTAATGTGTCCCACATTGATTTTGTAACATTTTATTTTCTTAATCAAAATGTTGTGTGGCACCAAACCAAATGCCCTGCAGAAGTCTATTTCCTCAACACTATTATCTTTTATCAACCAAACTTATACTCTCATCAACAAAAAAAGCTCATCAGTTTGACAAGATCTATTTTCCATAAACCTGTGTTGATTGGCATTAATTATATTATCCCCATTAAATTCTTTATTAACTGAGTTCCATATCAGCTATTCCATTATTTTGCCCAGGATCAGTCAGGCTGATTGGCCTATTTCACAGATCATTGCATTTCTCTTTTAAAATATTGATACAACTTTAGCTTTCATCCAGCCCTCTGGCACTTTCCCAGTGTTCCAAGACTTACTGAAAATCAACATTAGTGGGACAAGAGCTCCTTGGCCAGCTCTTGTAAAGTTCTCGGCTGGGAGTTTACTCCAGTCCTGCTGATTAAATATTATGAGGCGACCATTAGCACTAGTGCTAGACATTATGTGCAAGCTATGCATATACAACTCTGCTAGTTCACTTTAATCACTTCAATCCACTCCTTCTTCTAGCGTACTTCTGGGTCCACCTGAGCAACAACTGCCAATCAAGCTGAACTGAAGTTTTCTGGCATGTAGAGATAGCAATGAGCCTACCAAACCTCTTTGTCATTGGTAAATTACAGAAATCTACGATTTTTTGCACTCGGCAATGAAAAACAAATGTATTAATTGACTGTCTCAAAAACCAGGCTATCCCTGTTTGGATTCCTGTTATGTTTAAATAAAAGAGGCTTTAGGAATCAGTTTACCTGCTGCCATTGTCCCTTAACTTGCCATTGAAAGCAATGAAATCTTAGGATGTAGCTGATACATGCAACAGCAAACAAGTGTTTAACTTTCGTCACAACAAAATACCAAACTGTATGTTTTTAAATCTGCCATAGGGCTAGAATCCTGGGAGGCCTAGTTCTGCACTCTGCTGGCAACAGTATGCAGAGCTGACTCTGGGCTTTTCACTAGCAAGTGTGAGAGCAACATTTGGCTTATATCATTATTTAGAAACAATTCTATCAGAATTGCTACTTGTATTTTCCATACGGTAGCAAGAGCTTTCTCCCCCACCCCCAGAATCCTCTTCTCAGCATCATCATGTCTAACTTCTCACACTATTTACAGGTACTGACTTATCCACACACTGGAAAGAAGTAACCAATAATTATGTCATACAATCATTGTCAGGGGACACGATTGGAAATGAAATCACATGTTCCAACTGGGGCTGCATTGATTTTATTGTTAAACAATCTCACAACTGACCCAAGAATTTATTCATAGAGATTTAGACTGTATCCATACTATGTAACTATATAATTTAAATGCCTAAGTATAATTAATATTATACATCGCATCCTACTCCATGGAAAGCACGTGGTAATTTTTAATTTTTTTGTATTCTAGCCCAGTGATTTTACTACTGCATAGGTGATGCAGTTTTCCGTAGTGCATCAATCTGAGGCATTTAAAGGTTACTTTTTTTCTGTCAGTTTAGCGGAGCAGATGATTGAGTCTTAATTTCATAGCTTTCCATTATGATTGGTGAGTATCCGTGCTCAGTGATAGTGATCAACTGACATCTTAAAACAAAATATTTTTTTTATTTAGCAGTTGGAACAAAGCATCAGAGAAAAGGGGATTTTAACTTAACAAAAAGCCTGCATGCATATTTAGGCTCATCTAGTCTCAGGCTTCATACAAGCTAAGTTCGACAGGCTTTCCTATTCAGTTACCGGAACAGAACCATGTTACAGTCTCCTACCAGCTCAAATCCTCCTCTGAGTCTGTGGGATTCTTGGTCTTGTTTTCCCCCTTATCCACCCTGTTCAGACTGTCTTTTGATGCTCGACCCCACCCCACGACTACAGGCTAGAGCATGAAGGCTGGCTACTGGCTCTGGCATTGTCTCTTTAGTGTAAGCTATTGCTAGGAAATGACTAGAAAGTGCCTCCACCCTCTTTCCTTATGTTGGTAGATTCTGCTACCCAGACAGACTCCTGGGGCGAATGATCCATCCCTATCTATGGTAGACACAGCATGGCAGTGACAGACAATATTAATCATTATTAAAATGCACCCCCCCACACACACACATTTGTCACTGTACTTCTGGTCAATAGAGATACTGTGATCATAGGGTCCTCCCGCTAGACTGCTTTAACCTCTCATTTTATCTACCTTCGATTAAGGAATAAACACACAAGACCCCCTCATAACCATTCAGATTTCAGAAGCCCTTTGGAAGATCTTTTTTAGTCAGTGACTCTCCTTTCATCTGAGGCATTTCATGACTAGAACAAACACAATGACTCTCAGTTCGTCTGCCCCTCAATTAACAAAGCACACGGTAGCTCTTATCTAGCATCTCATTGAAAGTTGCTATTTGAGTTTGAAAAATACCAGTTAGCTATAGCAAAACTCCAAACTTTCCCAGCGCGGCTCTATGCTCAGCATTATTTCCGGATGCGACGCCGGTGTATGATGCTGAGGAAGGTATTGTCTGAATCCCCCATAGTCATTGGCACCGTACTATTTTCACAGCCTGATTTTGTCCATAACACTTAGTTTGCCAGCCTCTCTCTGTAGCTGATTTACAATAATTGCTTGCAGTAAATGTGCTGGGCTGAAGGCGAATACGTGAAGCAAGCCAAAGTAGTTGCTTTGATTTGCGATTGTGTGTGTGTATGTGGGAGGAAAACTCTGAGTCCCATCTGGCTAGGTGCTGAGGGCTCAACTCCCACTGACTTCGATGGGAGTTTGTAGTGACTTGACCATCTTAGTGGAGTCTCACCAGGATCTGTCCTAGGTCTGGTATGAGTCACTATTTTCATTAATAAGTCAGATGCTGGAGTGGAGAGTATGCTTATAAAATTTGTGGATGACACCAAGCTGAGAGGGTTGCTAGTTCTTTGGAGGGCAGGATTAGAAGTCAAAATGACCTTGACAAATTGGAGAATTGGGCTGAAATCAACAAGGTGCACGTCAATAAAGACAAGTACAAAGTACTAAAGGAAAATCAAATGCACGACTTCAATATGGGGAATAACTGGCTAGGCAGGAGAACTGACAAAAAGGAGGTTGGGGGTTACAGGGGATCACAAATTGAACTTGTCAACAATGTCATGCAGTTGCAAAAATAGGCCACTATCATTATGGGGGTGTATTAACTGGAGTGTTGTAGGTAAGAGATGGGCAGTAACTATCCTGCTTCACTTGGCACTGGTGAGGCCTCAGCTGGAGTACCGCATCCAAGTCTGGGTGCTGCACTTTAGGAAAGACGTGGACAAATTGGAGAGAGTCCGGAGGACAGCAGCGAAAACGATAAATGATTTAGAAACCCTGGCCTGTGAGGCGATCTTAAAATTGCTGGGCCTGTCCAGTCTCAAGTCTGCTAACAGGGTCCAAATACGGTCTGGGCTGCTGTAAACAGGCGTGGGAACAATTGGTCTTCATATTAGCAGCCGGTAGGACAAGAAGCAATGGACTGACTCTGTAGTAGTGGAGATTTAGGTTAGCTCAGTGGGTCTCAACCTATTTACCAGTGTGGGCTGCGTATGCAGCCCACAGTGCATTATGTGGGCTGCAGGTTGTGAACCACTGCGTCAGACACACACTGGCCCGCCCAGCCCTGAGCTGCCAGCCTACCCTTTCCCCTTGGTGGCAGACCCGCACCTCACTGACCCCCTGCCCAGCAGCCCCCTGACTCCCTATACCCAGTGTTCCCCGCCCAGAGACCCCCCTTCACAGAGTGGGGCCAAGAGTGGGGACGCCACGGCACAGGGCCGGGAGCAGAGCCCCAGGTAAAACCTGGGTGTGCTGCACCACCCTAGTTCCTGGGCCTATGCTGCCAGCACCCCCCTAAAATGCCCCACCCCTCACTGCCCAGAGACCCTCCAGAGACCCACTTTCCTGCACTCTGCCATACTCACCGGCCCCCACTGCTGGCAGGGCTGCCTGATGCTGTCGCCCCCCTCACCCGCCCCTGCCCCCTGCCAGACCAGAGAGACAAATTTTGAATTTATTTTTTGCAACCAGCTGGACTGCAGCTGTGTGCTAATTGGGCCACATGCGGCCCACGGGCTGAGAACCACTGGGTTGGCTATTGGGAAACACTTTCTAACTATCAGGCTAGTTAAGCACCAGAAAAAGTTTCCAAGGGAAGTTGTGGATGCCCCATCCTTGGTGCTTTTTTACGAACAGGTTAGCCAAACACCTGTCAAGGCTGGGCTAACTAAGGCCTTGTCTACACTACACAATTTTGTCAATGCACATTAAGCGGCACTCTGTCGGAGGCACGCGTCCACGGTTGGTGCTCTAGCATCGACAATGAGAGCAGTGCACTCTGGGTAGTTCTCCTACTCTGCTACTCACCACCTTCTGCAGCTAGGAGTTGTGGGAAGGTGGCATGGATAGCAGTGCATCATGGGTGTGGGCTCAACGTCCCATGATGTCGTGTTTTTTTTCCATCCCAGCATTCCATGGACTTCTGACTGTGTTTTGTGGCATTTTTCAATGCCCCCTGTTTACTGTGCACCCATCATCGCTGTCTGAAAGGATGGATCCCACACTGCTCTCATGGTCACTGTTATGAACACATCACGCATAGTCATGCAATATATCATGAGCTCCAAAGCTGAACCTGCTGTGTGCCATGGAAAGAAACACCACCAGATTACTTTTGGCATTCATGGAGCAGCTGAACATGGTGGACCATCACTTTTGGGCTGGGGAAACATGCACTGAGTGGTGGGATTGCATCCTTATATAGGTCTAGGCTGATGAGCAGTGGCTGCAGAACTTTCGGATGCGTAATGCCAGCTTCCTGGACATCTGTGCAGCGCTCGTTCCAGCACTGCGGAGCAAGGACACCAAAATGAGAGCTGCCCTCTCGGTAGAGAAGCACGTGGCAATTGGTGTGTGGAAGCTGGCGACTCCGGACTGCTGTTGGTGGGTTGCGAATCAGTTGGAGTTGAGAAGGTAACCACTGGGGCTCCAGTTATGCAAGTGTGCAGGGCCATTAAGCACATTCTGCTACAAAAGACTGTGCCTCTTGGCAATGTGCGTGAAATAGTGAATGGCTTTGCATCAATGGGATTCCCTAACTGCGGCAGGATGATAGACAGGACCGGCTCTGGGCACCAGCAAAGCAAGCATGCGCTTGGAGTGGCACAATTCCAGGGGCGGCATTCAGCCCACCCTTTTTTTTTTTTGGTTGGGCAGTTGCGCTCTCAGAGTTTGGTGTGGCAACAAAAAAACCTAGAGCCAGCCCTGGTGCTAGATGGCATACATACCCCAAATTTGGCCCCGGAGCATCTGGTGATGGAGTACCCCAATAGAAAGGGATACTTCTCTATGGTATTATATGCACTTGTGGCTCACCATGGGAGTTTCACTGACATCAATGTGGGGTGGTCCAGGAAGGTGCATGCTGCATGCGTCTTCAGGAGCACTGGCCTGTACAGAAAGCTCCAAGTAGGGACATTATTTCCAGACAAGAAGATTCCAGTGGAGGATATTAAAATGCCCACAGCGATCCTGGGAGACCCAGCATAGCTTTACACCCAATGGCTCATGAAGCCTTACATGGGAAACCTGGACAGCAAGGAGTGCTTCAGCAGTCGGCTGAGCAGGTGCAGAATGACCACAGAATGTGCCCTTAGCAGATTAAAAGTGCGCTGGTGCTGCCTTTATGGCAGGTTGGACCTAAATGAAGAAAATATTCCCATTGGCATAGCAGCCTGTTGTGTGCTCCATAATATTTGTGAGGCTAAGGGTGAAAAGTTTCCCTGGGGTGGAGCATCTGGCTGCTGAAATTGAGCAGCCAGATACCTGAGTTATTAGAGAGGCACAACGGAGGGGGGAGGCGGGACGGGCGTGCGTTATTCGAATCAGGGAGGCTTTAAAGCAACATTTTGACAATGAGCACCATTCATGTGTCTTTCTATATAGCTCTCTGCCATGCTTTGTTCACTTACTGCTATACATGAAAATTGTGATGATTCCTGACTGGGATTTGTAGTCAGCAAATGATCAAATTGCCACTATGTATTACTACCAGCAGCAACCCCCATGTGTAGGAGACAAATAAAGATTCGTTATCTTTCAGAGAATTTGCTTTTATTAAATACCGATTAACAACACATACAAAAGGCTTGGTGGGAAGAGAGATAAGAGTGCAGGGCAGGGCCAAGTAGGCTCTCATAGTTGTGCGTAAGTCCAGCTATCATTCTGAAAGCTGTCGGAAGGGGTGGAGTGAATGGGGTACTGAGACGTTTTGGGAAGTTGCAAGGAATGTTTGGGAAGAGTTTGGGGAGTGCATGGAAAGCAGTTCTATATTAGCTGCAGGCGTGGGGGCGAGCATACTTGTATTCTGCCTGGAGCATGATTAGGCACTTCAACATCTTTGTTTGCTCCTCCATCACTTTAATCATCCACTCCTGGCCCTTTACAATGCGCTCCTCACTCTCCTTTCTGTTCTGCCTTTCTATTTTAAATTTTTCCTTCAGGGGGGCTCTCTCCACTCCCTGCGTTCTCTTATTTCGGCCTCTGAAGATTGGCGCATCTCTCAGAACATGTCCTCCTTGCTCCACCTTGGTGGCCTCCTTATCTGGCAGAGATGCTCTGCTGGTGTGTAAGGGGTTCCCCTGAAGGCCACATCTGCAGCAGCACAAGAAATGATACACAGAAGCACGATTGTTAGTTCACACACAGCATTGAATCATTATAGTAAAATACACCTTTATGTACAAACATACAAATCACTTTCTCACTATCCTTGGGAAGCATACATCGGTTAACAACCTAAACATGGTGAGTTAACCCCAGAGCAGGGGGTCGCGTGTTCAAGATGGGGCAGAGGGTCTATGTGTTTTTTTAAGCAGATCACTGCAGGCCACTAAAGACAATATTGTAAATGCTGCCACCATTTTCCACAGGTAAGACTCATTTAAGCCGATATCTGACTCCTGAGGGTAAGCAAAGATGGAAGGGTACATCTCCTGCACACATGCAGCTTCAGACCCCGTCCCTATGCTGCTCACCTGTGTGCCACTTGGTCCCTGCACCAGTGACTGCTGAGTGATGCAGGAAAGTTTTCTACACTGGGGGAAGGATCAAAGCATATGTGCCACATCATTCCCAACTCAACTTCCTCATCCATGACTGCATCCTCAGGATTGAGTCCACTGTCTGTCATCTCCAGCCTAGCCGAATTTAGGGTTGCCTAATTGCACAAAACCGAACATCCTTGCCACACCCCTGCACTGCCCCTTCCATGAGGCCCTGCCCCTCCCCTTCTCTGAGGCCCCACCCCCATTCATTCCAGCCCCCCCCATCACTTGCTCTCCCACACCCTCATTCACTTTCACTGGGCTGGGGCAGGGGGCTGGGGCTGTGGGAGGGAGTGAGGGCTCCAGCTGGGGGATGTGGGAGCCGAGTGGCAGCCAGAAATGTGGGGTTCAGGGTGCGGGAGGGGACTTTCACTGGGCTGGGGAAGGGGGTTAGGGTGTGGGAGGCAGTGAGGGCTTCAGCTGGGGGGTGCAGGCTTTGGGATGCAGGATGAGGCTCTGGCCTGGGGCCAAGTGGTTTGGAGTGCATGAGCAGGCTCAGGGTTGGGGCAGTACAGGAGTACAGGAGGGGGTTTCAGTCTCTGGGAGAGCATTTGGGTGCAGGAGTGGGTTCCAACCTGGGGCAGGTGGTTGGGGTGAGGGTGGGAGCATGGGGTTTGGGAGGGCGATAGGATGTGGGACAGTGTTACAGACTGGGGCGGGGGTTTGGGGTGTGGCCTCTGGCTGGGCAACACTTACCTCAGGTCAGTCCCAGTCGGCAGCACAGCAGGGCTAAGGCGCCCTGGTTCCGTGCTGCTCCTGGAAGTGGCCGGCATGTGGCGGTGTGGCCAGACAGCTCTGCACGGCATATGCTGCTGGCGCCCGCAGACGCCGCCCCCCCCCCGCAGCTTCCACTGGCCACAGTTCCCAGCCAATGGGCGCTGCAGAGCCGGTGTTGGGGGCGGGGGCAGCACGCAGACCTTCTCTGAGTACCCCTAAGCCGAGGGGCCACAGGGACATGCCGGCTGCTTCCGGGGAGCTGTGCAGAGCCTTGGCAGGCAGGGAGTCTGCCTTAGCCCCACTGAGTTGCTGACCAGACTTTTAACAGCCCTGACAGTGGTGTTGACCGGAGCTGCCAACGTCCCTTTTCAAGCGGGTGTTCCAGTCGAAAACCAGACTCCTGGCAGCCCTAGCTGAAGTATCCATGGGGCTCTTGGCAGTGGAGGTGAGGTCACTGCCAAAGATGGCGTCCAGCACCTTATAGAAGTGGCTGGTCTTCAGTGTAGCACCGGAGCAATGGTTTGCCACCCGTGCCGTCTGGTACACCTGCCTCAGCGCCTTTACCTTTGCACAACACAGATGTGTGTCCCATTTGTAGCCCTTATACAACAAGCCATGAGAAATCTGACTGTAGATATCCAAATGCCTATGGCTGGAGCGGAGCTGGGATTGCACAGCCTCCTCTCCCTACAGACCCAACAACTCAGGTGTGCTCCAAGCAGGAGAGCATTTGCTGCGCGGAGCCGCCATGGTCAGCTGGGAAGATGCAATGTGATGCCACACAGAAAAAACAGGAAGTGGAATTTCAAAAATCCCTGGGCCTTCCAAGCAGGAGGGGTGGAGGCCTGAGTTCATGGGTGCAGGGCAGTGGAGTTCAAACTGCTGACCAGAGCGGTCAGGATGGGCATTGTGGGCCACCTCCTGGGGGCCATTTACAGCGACAAAACCAAGCGCGGCATCAACACTGACACTTTGTCGCTATAACTTTGCTGCAAAAAGCTCTAGTCCTCTCATCAGAGGCAACACATGGTGGGGAAGGGGCATGACAAGGTTCAGTTTCTGCCAGGGTTCACCTCAGAGCTCGTCGAGCAGCAGCCTTTCACCACTGTGCAGGTGGGAATTGATGGGCGCTGCTTCCAGCCGCAGAGGGGATGGGGGAGAAGGGATGACCTGGCAGCGCTCATCCCTTCTTCCCGCCAGCAGCTGGAAGCAGCTCCCGTTCCTCCCTGCCTGCATAGTATCAAAAGGCAGCTAATAGCTCCAGGCTGCTGCGGGCCACCAACATAATCCAGTCACTCCTGTCCCCTGGGTGCAGCGTGGGCAGGAAGGGGTTAAGCCCTAAAGAGGCATTGTGGACTGGGGCCCCAGGGAACCTGACTGCAGGGGCTTTAGCGGCTAGGAACACAGCCAGAGGTGGCTCAGCGGGGGAGGGCGCCTAGAGGACGGAGCAGCCCACGCTCCCTGGGGCCAGGACCAAGGATGCGGGGGCGGGAGAGGGGAAAGAGGACGCTAAGCCCCTGCCTGGGGGGCTGCTGTGGAGCTTGCCGGTTGGGCTGGAAATCGCTTCCCCTCTCTACTCCAGCACACATCTGAGGTGTGGAGAGGCGCCCCCATGCCCGCCTGTGTAGTGTCCAGCTGGTGCTGTGCAGGGCTCTGGGCGGTTCTGGCACATGCAGGGCTGCCTTCCCTGGGTGCCGGCCCAGCCAAAGGCAGTGGGGGAGGAAGGAGCCTGCCGGGCAGGCTGCAGGTGAGCTGAGAGCTCCCACCAGGGGCTGGTTCTCAGCACAGTGCTGGGAGCAGGACATGCCCCGCCGGGAGTTTATGGAGGAGCAGTGGGGATGGTGGGGGGCGAAGAGGCAAAACGGGAGAGGATAGCGTGGAGGGGAGCTTGTAAAGCACCGCTGGGGGGGCAGCAGAGGCTACACATGGGGCCATCGTGTGACCTCCAAATCTTTAAATTGCCCACCCTGCACTGTCAACAGTTATGAATCGCTGGCTCTCATCCAGGTAGTTTTTATCGGCAAAGCAGAAGAGTTTTGTGCGTGAAAGGAGCATTGCAGCGTGTACCCCTCCACTGTTTTGTCGATGAAACCTGAAGTTTGTCACCAAAACTATGTAGTGTAGACAAGGCCTAAGACAGGCTTAGCCTTGCCTCAGCTCAGGGGCTGGTCTTGATGACTTCTTGCGGTCCTTCCCAGACCTACATGCATCTATGATCCCAGCTAGATTGTTTAGCTAAAATAATTCGCAATGATCAAGTTAACACTGTTGATATTTAAACTACCATCAGTAGGCTTGGCAATTAACACCACATTGAGATGCACAGAGCAGCTAGCACTTCTCTTCAACCTATCCTTCAGCGTTAGCGCACTGATTCACAGTCAGAAGGGTTTCTCTGCAGTTACAGAACTACCTGTAACAGTTGGGTGACTACGCAGCCAAGATTTTTATAGTCTGATATGGCATTTTTTTTTGAGTCGGTTACTGAATATTTAAGATGTCTGTAGGGGCCTGATTTAGAGCCCTCCACGGCTTTCCCTGGATTACGGTGGGTTTTGCTCTACCCATTGACATACTCCCTAAAGGTGATTATTTTATTACTTTTTTGTTCTGATCATTTACTGATCATTTATGGAAGTAAGCAACAAAAGCATTATAGATGTGGCAGCAATGTTCATGGTACCTAGGATGCTTCTTCCCCCATCAGGGTACCTTTAATTCACCATATCAAGATAAAAATATAATAGGAAATGTCCTTCCTTTTTATGTCACCTTTTTCTATAGTGACCATTAAAGGATCTTTTTTGCACCAATTTAAGACACTGTAGATAGATAACGTTATGCAATGACCATTGTGAAACAAAAATTTGCTTTATATCAATATTTGTAAATATTAACATTAAAGAGAGGGAGCGAGAGCAATGAAAGAGTAGACAAGGTAATTAGAGGTCACTTCAAACCACAAAATTGGGACAAAGCCCCACTGGTGGTCAGATATGGGATGTTGGTTTGGGCTTATCTAGGCTCTAACTTTGCTTAACAACTGATTATACATCGCCTGGTGTAATGAAATTAGAAAAACTGCAATTTAGTTATTTGTATGCAATTACAGCATACAAATACCCTGAAGTGACTCCTATCAGTTGTTATCGGCAGGACGGAAATTTCCTATGATCAATTCAATTGTAAGATTAGAAACAAAAGTCTCATTTTTCCCTTTTATCTATATCCTGGAAGCAGATATAAGCTCATGAACAGTAATGACTTAGCCAGTTGTGCACAAAAATCTATTTATATTTTCAGTGTTTTTCCGGCAGCTTCAGCAACTTCATGCCTATAAGTAGTGACACTTTTTCCAGAATCACGCAGCAAGGTATTGTAAATAAATCCTCTTGATTCACAATTGCTAGATATTTGAATAATATATAATCAGACATGGGTGTAAGGTTTCCAGTTATTCTAACTTGCTTCTGCTTGTTAGCCTGCAACAGTCATATGGTCCTGGGAAGGCACAGAATCTGCTGGGTCACCTATTTAAGAGAGATCATCAAGATACTGGACAACATTACGAAGCAAAAGGTATGTGAATTCTCAAGAGCGGTCCTTTCACTATTTGATGGGAGGGACAAAAGACTTTATTCAGATTCTGTAACTGCTGAAGTAAAGATAAGCGCTGAGCTGACAGTGGCAGGCAAAAAAATTTGTTAAGCAAACTAGACTGAAATCATCCTCTAGTACCTCTTTGAGGAGAGCAGATAACCCACAAGCTTATCCGGGGGTTATCGGCTTGTCTAGCCTGATGTCTCCTCTCTCTCTCTTTTTGCCTTGATCAAGGTTTCCTGTGGTGAGATGAACGTGACAAATATTTTTGCAAACACAAAGGTAAGAGAAAAATAAATCATCCTAAATTCAGGCATAGCAGATGGTTGTTATGGGCTTCACCAAGAAACCCTGTTCAAAGAATGTGTAGCTGTAACAGTGCAGGTGGAACTGAAGAGTTTCCTCTCTTAGCTAGGGAACTGGACAAAAATACACCCCAACATATGGATGATGAACAATTCTGTTTCTCATTCTGCTAGAGATAAAACTGAAGAGAACACCTGAGTTAGAGTTGAGTCCACTATTCAGATAATAAAGGGCAGAAGCTTGCAGGCCTTCTTCAGGCAAAACCCTTCCTCCTGGAGGTTTTCAGAATTTAGCAGAAACTATTTCTGATAAGAAAGTTTGTAAGCGTTCTGTTCAACTACTTTCAGTGAAGAGCAATCCCACAGAGCAGTGGTGTTGACAGGATTGCTGGGATTACAATAACTGAAAGGCTTTACAGGCTCTTTACCTTTGCTGGCACAAGAGAACACACTGCAAAACTAAAAAGAATTGAAACTTCATTTTTCTTGGAGCTCTGTGTGTGTGTGTATATGTCTCTCTCATACACACATGCCACATCATTCTATATTGCTATTTCTGGTTAGGCAGAATATCCCTCTAGTCGCACTTATCTGGAGGAAGCTTGTTTAGTTAGCACATAGCGATTTAATAGCAGATAATAAAGTCTCAGATGCTTTTTTGTCCTCTGAAAACTGCTGCCTAAGTCAAGTATCTCTAGCTTTACCGTTCCTGCATTCATAGAAAGGTGATGTTCTATACTGCTGCAGCAAGGCAGCTCATGATCCTACCTGATCTCATCTGCTCCCTTATGGACGATGCCCTCCACACTGCTGAACCCCTCTTGTGCTCCTGGGCGGGGGGTGACAAGCCAGGCACTGCACCCCTTGTGCCCCACTGAGCTTGGCTCTGAACTGCCTCCAGCTGGACTGGCACATAAGGGAATGAGTTGCGGGAAGAGTCACTGGATGCTGGGAACACCAGAATAGGGGTGTGGAGAGGTGGCAGGAGGATCCGCTGCAGAGAGGCTGCCATGCAACCTGCTGTCTCCCTGCAGTTTGTACTGGGGACAGGGAGGTAATGTAGATGTCAGCCTCGCCGCCCGTTTGTAAAAAGGCAGGAATGGTATGGAGAGGCAGAAATTTCACCCAGAGCCTGTGTCCCTCCCCACTCCCAGGCTTCACTTTTGACACACACCGTTTTATAACAGATCTTGAAAAGTTTTCATTCTCGTTCAGTGGCATTGAACATCGGCTCCTTCATGGGGGATGATCACTGAAAAACCACTGGGATGGTGAAATTAGGGAAACCACCGTTCACTCAATTGCCATGGAGTTTATCAATGTTGTCAATACGTTTTTCTCATAGTCATATTTATTCAGGATGATCTAACAAACCAACATTCCTTTCTTTCTAATCCAGTTTCTGGCGTCTACAAGTTTAGTGAACATACCCCAAGTTCCAACCTGTCCATCCCTCATCCTGGTAAGTCACATCCAAAGAGTACTTTAACATGGACGCTTTGGCATCAAATACTAAGTCTGCTCTGGGCTATGGAAAGCAGAGTCCAGCAGGACATCCTTACAGAACAGGGTAGCAAGTGAGATCTTCAAGCGCATCAGGCTCTGGGTAGAGATGTTGCATCGACACACCTGTAATGTAAATCATCTCTTTTAAGGTGTTTCTAGCTTTGTCTGAATCTGTTCAGATGCAGCTAGCGTCTATTGGTTTTCAGCCCTGGAAGAGGATGGCTTCTAAAATTGTTTATAAAAGTCAAAAGGACTCTAATAGCTTCTGCCACTTCAATTACTTCTGAACTGCCTCCTCCCAAAAATGTTATAGTTAACTTAGGTGGCACTTTTCCTATTTGAAGCATTTAAGGAATGTTAACAGACTATCCACAACCCTCCCCTCTGAGCTGGGCAGTATTATGCCCATTTAACAGATGGGAAAACAGAGGGAGTGAGGTTAAAAAGTATATGCTGTCCACATGCCTGCCTATTTTCCCCTTGGAGTCCTCAATTCGCAATCTTATAATCAGATAGGATGACCAGATGTCCCGATTTTATAGGGACAGTCCCGATATTCAGGACTTTTTCTTATATAGATGCCTATTGCCCCCCCCCCCATCCCCTGTCCCGATTTTTCACACTTGCTATCTGGTCATTCTATAATCAGATCATTACGATGTATCAGTTGACATTGGAAAGTGTTCCTTGCTTATGCCTCCCTTGGAGTTGGTGCAAGACAGGAGCTCCTGAATCAGGGCTTTCACTTCACCACTCTTAATGAGAGAAAGGCTAACAACGTAGAGGCTGATCTGAGGCATTTTATTTAGTCTGGAGTGTTAAGAACTGCCTTTTTTTCCTGAAAAGTTGGCACTTCCTTCTCTGCTGCTAGCTGAAACCAGAACTTGTAGGCACATATTACAGACAGACAGACAGACAGACAGTGTGAGCAGGAACAAGAGCAGGAAGTAACCGTAACTTTTTCAGATCTCATGGTTTTAGTTCAGGGTGCAGTTTTCTTCCTTCCTTAGAATCAGAAGTGGATTGCATCTTCCCAGCGTTCATCAGCTACTAATAAAGTCTCTGCTATCACCGCGCAGTTATGTTTATCACCCCGTGAGAGTTTCTAGAAAAGGAATACACTTTTTTTCTCTTTCTTTTAGAAAAAGGAGACATTTGATATTTTATGCAAAGCTGCAACGGTTGTTGAAAACGGCCGTTACTGCCATCCCTACAAGTTTCCCTTGGAAGGCATTTATGTTAATTTAATACAGCTAATTCAGAAGGTGAGTAATGTCCTTGCATCAGAGCCAGGCTTTTTGGCCGGGGTATGTACACAGTGGTAGATTAACCACTGGGCCAAGAGGGCCCGTGCCCAGGGGCCTCAGCCAATTGGGGGGCCCCTAGAAAAATGTGTGCTCCTGTGCCCTGACCCACACCGCCCAGTGCTCCTGTCAGGGAGCGGGGTCAGGGCACAGGGGCTCGCCCCATTCTGCCTGCCTGCCTGGCACTCCTGCCAGGGAGCGGGGCAAGCGCCTGTGCCCCGACTCCACTCCCCAGCAGGAGCACAGAGCGCGTAGAGCAGGGCAAGCCCCCACACCCCGACCACGGTCAGCAGGGGGTGGGGGGGAGAGGGAGGGGGAAGAGAGAGAGAGAGAATGCAGGTAGAAGAGGTGGGGAGGGCCCCGCACTTTCCCAGGGCCCCACAAAAGCCTAATTGCTTCTGTACATACATCACCTAGCACACGGGGATTCTGGTCCATGACTGGGACTCCGAGGCACTACCCTACTAGAAATAATACGATCCTGTGTTTTCAAATAGGATACATTTTAGAAGTACATTCATCATTTTTCACTTTTGAGGGAACCTCACACAGAGCTCAACCAAGTGTTTTTCTACTGATTGGCTGCTTGCATGACGTTTTTCACCAAGTCATGGGTGATTCAAGCAAATCCTGATGAGTAATTCATACATTCACATACACTTCATAATTTTGCACCATTCAAGCCACATTTGGCTACAAACTATGTGAGAAAATCCTTCTCAGAGCAGGTCTAACCACAAGAAAGGTGTTTGTTCTTGCCACCAGTTAGCAGCTAAAACCACCACCATAAACTAAGTACCTCAGCAATTGTACTAACATCTGTGATATGACCTTTCCTTTATAGGTACCCTGTCCGGTGAAGGCAGACAACAATATTAAGTTGAAACATTTTCTAGAGAATCTAAAAGATTTCTCCAAAAAGATAATGAAAGAAAAACTACAGTAGAATTAGAAGATAAAATTTTCCATTCACAAATGTACAGTGGCATTGTATTATTATTATTAATAAAGATTATTTATAATTAACCTTAAAATAAAGTGGTTTTGGATCAATGTTGCTGATGTGTTATAGGAGACATTTGTTGGTAACCATTTGTAGAGCATCAGCAATGTACTTGGTTTATTCAGAAGACACAGCTATAAAGACAGTCTCTGCCTCATGCATTGTACAATGTAAAGCAGGAATGTGAGAGAGCCAAAATGCGCTGGGAGAAAGATGAAGCATTTTTTCTTCTGTCCTCTTCTCTGCTCACCAACCACACACAACATGGGAGCACAGAAGACACAAGCACATGTGTGTGTAGGGCTTTATTAGGGGTCTGAGGGAGGACAGTGTTTCTTTCACACTGGAATTGCAAGGTTATTACATGCCCAATGAAGGAACGGAAGGTATGAACTTGGGAGAGGGAGAAGGAAAGTAGGACGAGATGAGGATCAGATGTTTCATTTCGGTATGGTGAACAAGGGCAAGTCTGCGAAGGAATTGAAGGAGGGTGTGGTGTGGGAGGAGCAATGGGTGAAGATAATTTAGCAGCTGCGTTTTGTTAGGCCAGGAAGGGAGTGCTGAATACTACAACGAAGATGGTTTCAGTAATCAAGGAGGGAGGGAACCAAGGCACAGTGACTGACAAGTTTTACTGTTACACCAGAAAAGGAGGATCAGATTTTGACAATTGTGTGGTGCGAGCAGTGAGAATTGGTGCTAGCCCAGATGCTCCAAAAAGAGCTATAACTCCGACAAGAGGTCAGTGTTAGTGACAGCAAAGGAGAAAGGAGGAATTAAGCCTGGGAGGAAAGATAAGGAGTCATGTTTGGTTTCAGCTGGCAAAGGGCAAGAAAGAATCCAAAGCATATGAGAGTCAAATGGATGGTGGGAAGCAGTCATTAAAGCCATGAATAGAATATTCATAGAGTCTATTTTGCAAATCTGGTGTTCAGAAACGTGATCTTATGCAAGCAAGCTACAGGGATGGCATAAACCTAAGGCCAGCAATAGCAAGCCAGTGGCTCAGAAGTACATAGACGTTGGCTACGTGCTTCAAAGGGCAATATCAATTCTAGAGCCATGGGTGGTCACACGTGATTTTGCAGAGTCCTTCATACAGCAGACCTCAGATTTCCTCTTTTGAGTGCTCAACTCAGTGCAGCGCACGCCATCACCACCCTACTTTACTACTATCAACAATTCAAAGAGGAGTTTGTGACAGCAGCAACAAAGGGCAAGAAAGGAGAAAGGGCAAGAAAGGAGAAAGACCAGAGGGCCAGAAGGGGCAAGAACAAGAAGTCTGAGCTGAACACCCCCAGACTCCTGTGGCATTCAGAGCAGGAGTTTAGTTTCAAGTCTTTCTACCAACAAAATGCCTAACGCAGCAGGTTGCACTTAACTTCAGCAAAAAGTGTGGGAGATTTCTGATGAAACACAGCATGCAGTAGCTTTGGAAAGTCCCTGTACTCCAGTAAGGTTCAACTGGTACATCAGCTGAGTCAGAGTATTCTCAATGGAACTGCTCAGTTATCTATCGAAACCCTTTATCTATTGCCTGCACATAGCCCAAGAAAGATTTTCTTCTGCGAAAGGAAAGCACTCTAATACACAGTATTGTGTGTGTGTGTCAATAAGTCATTCCTTACAGCAGAGGAAATGGAACTTAACTTCTAAAAACCTCAGCTAATTTTGCAGCAGCCTCGCAACACTGTTTAGAGTATGCAAGTGTGGTTATTAACACCAAGAGCACATTTTTAAAAACATGAAATCAAGAGCAGTTTCAAAATGCTCCCCAATCTGTCATCTCATCTTCTACGTGCAGGGACTATTTTTGTTGTTGTGTACACAAAATGCATAGGCCAATGGCCCCTGATCCAATCACAACACAAATAACTACTACAAACGGGGACAAGACTACCTGTCATCACCTCTAGCCTCTCTCCCCCTTTCCCAGGAGGGCATATAGGCATTACAGCATAGGAGGTGAGCAAGTGCAAGGGATAGCAGGATGGTCTGAAAGGAGAAAGGAAGAATTTTCTGAGGTGAGAACACTATTCCAGAGGATGCTGGCAGTGAAGCTACTAGAAGGGGTGGATTACCATACCAATCAATCAGAGAGTGGTCTCCAAGGACGACAGCTGGAATCCATTTAGAGCTTTAAGGATAGATTTTCAGTAGTGCTCAGAACCCAGCTGCCCCTCCAATAGACTGGCTGGGTAAGGATCAATTTTGAAAATCTGGCCTGTATATGGAAAGTGTTGCCTTTAATCTATGAATCAAGAAATGAATGGGCAGCCAATGCAGCTGACAGAGCAGAGGTAATGTGTGCCCAGCAAGAATCACCACTTCAAAGGTGGGGCAACTCTATTCTGCACAAGCTAAAATTTCTAAATGGTCAAATTACTCTTTCTGCAGTCAACACAGGTGGAAGATTGCATTTGTGCTATGGTCAGATCTCGGAGCAAAGCAGCATGAAGCCAGCCTAGTGGTGAAATAGAAGACTTCCCAAGAGCACCAAGATGGTGCATGAAGTTGTGGTGGGAATTCAGTAGGTAGCACTTGGCTCTGAGTCATGCCAGGGTGTAAGTAGGGGCCTTACACAGCTGCAGGAGCTATCTTTTGGGCTAAAGCCTAGATAGTCTGACCACATGTTATTAAAGATTTCATGACACTTTTGCTAAAAGTAGATGTAATAAATGTTAGTTTCTGGACAGGAATTCTAGGGCAGGTAATTCTATTCTTCCTAGTTAAAAGTCCCCTGAATTTAAATTGGACACAATCTTCACTTCTGCTCCTCAACTGCATACAACATTACACAATTTAAGAGCAGCTAGGTTCCTCTCGAGAGCATGCCACATTTCAGTAGTGGGTAAAATGTCTTTTTTTAAAAAAAAAAAAAGCTCTAGCCCAACCAGGAGTTTTAGGTTTGAAGCAAGAATCACTGGGTGAAATTTTATGTTGATCAGACCAGTGCTCATGATGATCCCTTCTGACCTTAAAAACCTATGATCCTTATTGCTTACTTCCCTCGCAGGGGTGACTGACTTAGTTAAGACTAGTAAAACATTTGAGATCCTTGGAGGAAAGATGCTCCAGAAGTGCAATTAAATGCTATCATATTTCAAAGCTCTATTGCTGATCTTAGCTACCGTCCTTCTAATGACCATTGCATGGATCAGTCAATGCAGAATAGTAAGAAGTTGTGTACACAGAAGAACAGCCATACTGAGTCAGACTAATGGTCCATCTAGCTCAGCGTTTTGTCTTCTGACAGTGGCCAGAGTCAGACGCTTTAGAGCAGGGGTAGTCAACTATTTTTTGTTGAGGTCCAAATTTCTTGGTCAAGGTATAGTTAAGCTCCACATTCCTGAGAACGTTTTAAAAAAAAAATAATAATAAGTAAAAAAGATTTCAGGGTCAGTTCAAAAGCATCTGGCGATCAGGACTTGGCCTGCGGTCCACCTATTGACTACCCCTGCTTTAGAGGAAATGAACGGAACAGGGCAATTTCCAGAGATCCATCCAATTCCAGCTTCTACCAATTGGAGGTTTAGGGACACCTGGCGCATGGGGTTGCATCTCTGAACATCTTGACTAATGGCTATTGTTGGGCCTATCCTGCATGACCCTATCTAAACTCTTTTTTGAACCTAGTTATACTTTTGGCCTTTACAACATCCTATGGCAACAAGTTTTACAGGCTGACTGTGTTGTGTGAAGTAGTACTTCCTTATGTTTGTTTTAAACCTGATGCCTATTAATTTAATCAGGTGACTCCTGGTTCTTGTGTTATGTGAAAAAAGCCACACTAATAAAAAGATGAAACATTAGAGGAGTTCAAATTTTTATTCCTTGGCAAGAACATGCACCATGTACACACAATACTAGTATGTACAATGTAACAAATAAAATTTATACATAAAATACAATGAATAATCAGAAACAACACTTCCAAAAAGTTAGCAAAACAATAAATAGGGAGTAATTGTACAACTAGAATTCTTGCCTATATACAAATTGGTGAAACAGAACTAAAGAGAAATAGCTATAATTTAAAGTGTGCAGACTACAGTATAAGTCAGTGAAAGGCACTAAGGAAGATTTCCCCCCCATTCTAGCAATTCCAGGATCAGGAAAAAATTAAATGCACAATATGCTCTATTAAAAGCAATGTTAAGAATGTAACAAACTGACAAAAGACCCAGGAAATGTCAGTGTTAAGGCCAACACTTCCTGAAGAGAGGAAACTGGGAGGAAAACTGACAGACACAACCACACAAAAGAGCATGAGTTAAGGAAAGACTGAACTGAGACCAGAATAGCTGTATTGGCTAAAGCATAAATTTAAAAAAAGATTTAAAAATGAGTTTGGACAGAATAAGCCTGCAGATAATCCAAGAGCTGCAGGGTAAATCTGTAGCCCAGATGCATTTTTAGCAACTTTAAAAATAATGCCCATACTCAGACAAACATTCAAACCTTTCAAAGATCAGTCAAGCTTCATAAATATAAACAGAACCTACTTAAAAACATTTCATTTCAAAGTTCCTCCTTTTTAATAGCAAGGGATTTTGTTCTCCAAAGCCGAAGCTGTGACAGCAAATCACAGCCAGCAAGTCTATCATGGAGCATGCTGGTTTTATGTGCAAATTGGTATAAAAGATAGAAATGACACAAGAAGCTTCCTTTTTTAACAAACATACATACAGAAAAGCTGTCCTCTTAACTACTGTTGTACAAGTAACATTTGTTTATCAGGGACTTGTCTTTTACAGATCTGTTCCACTGTAGCAAATGCACTTTTAGACTTAATCATTTAATGTTTTAGTATGGGTAGAATGGCTCACAATGGCACCTTCAAGGTGCCATTAATGGTCTGTCAGACAGACAGATCATTTGGTAAAATCATTTTTAAAAAGCACTGATTAAGGAGGAAGTGTTTATTTGCCTAGTTGCTGGATCCTACTGCAACAAGGTCATAATGGTATTAACTTTTATCATAAAAACCAAGGAACTCCAGATCTTCTATTACTGACATTGGCCCCAATTCTACACTGAGCACATGGCTCCAGAAGCCCACATGAAGCGTGGGCTTCCTGCGGCTGCAGAGGTCCTCTTGCACGGACCTGGTGAAGGCCTGGGGCCATAGAAATGACTTCTGAGCCATTATGGACTCTCTTCAGTCTTTTTAGCATGTATGACAAGTATAGAAGTTACATAAATTAGGACGTTTAATAAGTTTACTGCACATTCACAGTAAGTTAAGTTTAAGTACCAATACTTAAATTTTTCTTCAAGATGAGAAGTACACCTCATTTTGGGGGAAGAGCTTGATGAATTGCCTCTTATTTAAATGCTGTGCTATAAAAAAAGAAATCTTGTATAAACTTTAAAATGACAGTGTCAATTGTTTTTAAAAAAACCCATGCAACATAATAAGTTTTGCTCCTGGGTGAAGACACTGAGTATGCCTACCCTGCAATTAAACACCCACAGCTAGCCCATGTCAGCTGACTTGGGCACACAGGGTTTGGGCTGCAGTGTTGTAAAATTGTGGTGCAGATTTTCAGGCTAGGGCTGGAGCATTCCCCCTCGCAGGGTCCCAGAGCCTGGGCTCCAACACAAGCACAAACATCTACACTGCAATTTTACAGTCCCCAAGCCTCGAGTTAGCTGACACGGACCAACCACGTGTGTTTAATCGCAGTGTAGACATACACATCAAAAAACAGATTTTTTAAAAAGGACAACAGAGCTTAACCAGAATGCTACTGAAATTCTCAAAGTTAAATATGTCCTTGTGAGACCAAATTTTAACTGCCAGACTGTGCATCTTACACTTGCATAGAGATCCACAAGACAGAGCTATTGGTTATAGTACTAAGAAGAACACATGGTATTTTGATGCATTTTTAAATATTCTGCACACTACAGAAAGAATATTTCAACTAACTGTAAATCTTGTTACCAGAACGAATGCATGACACCCGCAGTGGAACAGTGCTATGCTTTTGTTTAGGGACTCCACCTTTTCACATCAGCAGTCACAGCTTTTTACACTCCATGCAACATTGTAAGGTTATGCTGAAGTTACAGACATTAATAATAAACGGGTTTATGAAGATTGAAGACATCTGTAACTGATGTGTTCCTGCACTAGTTACAGAACATACACAAGACAAAGGAATAATTTCTCCTGTATCACAAAAGCAATATATTAAAATGTTAAATGTTTAGTAGCAGCACAGTATTCAGGGGGATCAAATGAACTAGCAAATCAGCAGCCACTCAATGCAAAGGATAATGATTTTAGAAGAAATTAAGATACTGTCTCTAAGTGTAACGGAAAACAAAAGGCTACTTGGGCGTAGACAGGACCGACTTTTGTGCGGATGTTACTACTACCTGGAGATGGGAAGTAAAGGAAGCACCTCTCTATTTTAAAATATAAAGGGTCCAAATTCATCCCTGATCAATAGAGCATTGCCCCCAAAATATTAGGGCCAAGGGTGCGAAAGCTAGCTACAAGCTCTGAAAACACCTAGCCTGAGCTATATTATGGGTTTGTGGCATTCTCCATCCATATTGAGAGTAGAGCAATTCATACAAAAAAATGCAAGGCTCAGTTACAATCAGAGAGATCAGTTACACATCCTCCACTCAGTGCAAGCGCAGTCAAGGTGCAAAGCAGCCTTTTAAAAAGTAAAACATATTCTCTTGCATTTTCTTCAGCAATGGCCACCCTCAGAAAAGTAGTCAAAGTTGTTGCCTAGAGATTGTGTGCATTTAAACAGTAAATAAAAGGATAACAGCACTTCAAATAAAATGAAACGAAACAGTTTTGTTTTCATTTGCATTGAAACGAAACAAAACATTGTCCTTGACCAATGTTCTTGAATTTGTACAGTTTAGGTTTTCAGAACAGTCACTCTTTATGCAACAATATACAGTACGTCTACATATGTCAGTTACTAAAGGAACAGAAAGACAGACAATTAGTCATTTAATGTATGAAATTCAAACAGCAGCTACAAATAGGGAGTATTTAAATAGCCAAGGAAGGGGGCTCAGTATTCAGATTAAGTTATATCATGGATTTATACCCACTACGTGAAAACATACAACAGTGCAACACAGGACAACAGCGTAAGCCGCTAGTTTATGTACAAAGCAGGACATAAAACAGAGTTATTAGGATTTAAAGTTCAGGATCTATCCACCACACTGGGCTAATATTTTTAAAATTTAAACACACCTAAAGTTCTTGCTTTCTATACATTTCAACAAGGTTTACTGCCACTGGTTTCCCTGCACAACACAAAGAGTGGTGTAATATATTGACAATTTTGCAACAACACATATATTGGTTTAACATATGTTAATATAACATACAGTATAAGGGTAATTAGAGAAACAAGTTCATTTTTGTTTACTGATGAGGCATTGTTTGGTAGCCCCTTCTGATCAAATTGCGCCAGTTCTTCAATATTTTCTAAAGAACTATAAATTTTAGCAAAGCATTACAACACATATTAATCTTTACTCTGAAGCAGAATGCAAAACACCTACTGAAGCAGAGAGTCAATGACGGCGCCTGGCTTTGCTGAACGTTTTCTGTTCAGAGAGGAGGGGTGGAAAAAGACAAACACACATTAGTAGTCTACCCAAGAAAAGGAAGGGGTTACATTTTCCAAATCTAAAGTATATAGTATTAACATTTACACAAGTTTGGTTTCTAGCCTCTAAAAATAATATGCTAAAATCTCAACAACGGCATATTTAATATTTTAGAAGGCCAACTCAAAGTACAATCTATCTAGGTTTACATTTGGTCATCCATCAGCACCACCCTCATTTGGACAGGTAACTTATGTGTACTCTCACATGTCACTTGTGAATCTGACCTCCAAAGTCTATGCATGCTAGAATAAAACACATCAAGTAGCCAGAGGAGAGGAATGTAGCAAGAACTAGACACACAAATGTTTAAGGTGTTAAAGTAGGCCACTTCTTCAGTCACTTAGACTTGATGTGTCTTTAAGAGTCAAATTTACCACACTTTATGCCTCTTAACTTGACCCCAAAAGTTAATGTTTCTTGCCAAAGCCAACTCTCCCATGATAAAAAACTACATAGCATGCGCAGTGTGTTTTTTCTATTGACTATAAATCTTCACGCACTACAGTCAGTTAAAAAGTGTACCTTAAAATCTGGGGTATGTGTAACATGACTGAGTAAGCATAATGTATGATGTTTGCTGACTTGGTGTTACTGTCCCAATCTTAATGCTGGTGGGCTTTTTGTACAATTAACCCAAACTGGAACCAGAACTAAACTTAGCAACTCCCAAACCTTGACTCAGACTGAGTCTCTACCTCATATCACCTAAGGAACGTTATATTCCTTTGTGTAGGCTTCAGTGATTTTAGCATTGTTGAGGCATGTATTCATATATGTCTCCCATGTAATTCCATTCTCCATTTTATTTAAATACCACTATTTATACTATGAAAAATCTTATACCCCTTTTTATAGTTCTCTGCAGACATAGGACTATTTAGTTTGAAAAAGTTAGTTTTTTAAATGTCAAAATTATTTAAAAAGGGGGAAAAAAGAAACTGTCAATTTTTGAAAAAACGGAGGAGAAATCAGAACCAGCTCTAATAATTTGAAATCTTGGCAACAGAAAATTGCCCTTAAATCAATAGAGCATGCTTTCCAAGTATTATGGCTTTTGATCAGCATTCACTATAGTTCAATGACTTTCTCTGTGGAATGCATTACAGCACTGCTCAAAGGGCCTGGGGTCCTGCTGTTCATTCCTTAACTCCCATTCAAATTAAAGGGATGCCCAAATGCAGCCTACTGGACTGATCCCCAAAATAAACCTTTAGTTAGGACTTAAAACACTTCACTTGGAAGTTCCCAACCACATACAAAACCATTTCACAAGAACTCACCTTCTATTAGTTTTAGGCCTTGATCTTCCTTTTGAAGTCCTCGGCCTCTCTAACTTCATCAAAGACTGCCTCAGGCTTTCTTCTGTGTAAGCTAGATAAACATGGGAAAGATCCACCTCAAAGGGCTAGGGAACGAATACACAGAATCCATTTTACGACTGTTAGTGTATGTTCTTCTATAACACTTAGCAAGTGCTTCATCAAAACACAAAGACTATAAAAAACAGAGTTAGAAAGTTTTACAGCAGGAGATGCAGCACATATGGTAGGGCCCTACGAAATTCATGGTCCGTTTTGGTCAATTTCATGGTCTCAGGATTTTAAAAATGGTAAATTTTATGATTTCAGCTATTTAAATCTGAAATTTCACATTAATTGTAGGGGTCCTGAAAACACACACACACAAAGTTGTGGGGTGGTCACAAGGGTTTTTTTTTGGGGGGGGGCGCGAAGAGGAGTTGCAGTACTGCTACCCTTATTTCTGCACTGTTGCTGGCGGCGGTGCTGCCTTCAGAGCCGGGCAGCTGGAGAGCGGTGGCTGCTGGTCGGGAGCCCAGCTCTGAAGGCAGAGTCACTGCCAGCAGCAGCGCAGAAGTAAGGATGGCACGGTATTGTATTGACACCCTTACTTCTGCGCTGCTGCCTGCAGAGCTGGACCCTCAGTCAGCAGCCACCAGTCTCCGGCCGCCCAGCTCCGAAGGCAGCAGCACAGAAGTAAGGGTTGCATAGTATGGTATTGCCACCCTTACTTCTGCCCTGCTGTGGGCGGGGTGCTGCCTTCAGAGCTGGGCACCTGGCCAACAGCTACCGCTCCCTGGCTGCCCAACTCTGAAGGCAGCACAGAAATAAGGGTGGCAATACCACGACCCCCTTGCAACTCCCTTTTGGGTCAGGACCCCCAATTTGGGCAACGCTAGTCTCCTCCATGAAATCTGTATAGTATAGGGTAACAGCATACAAAAGACAAGATTTCATGGGGGGAGACTATATTTCACGGTCCTGGACACATTTTTCAAGGCTGTGAATTTGGTAGGGCCCTATATATGGGTATTCATTGGCTTGTACACTATAGATCTATACAGTTTGATCCATATTTAAGAAGAGACACTTACATCTTTTTCCTTTTTATCTGGTACCGGGGTCTGTTTTCTCATGTTGTTCCCTGTATATGCAACACATTTCTTAAAGAAAGAGAAAGATCCGTTAGCAAAGTCAACTATATTATAAAACTGATTGCATGACTGGGTAGGTTTATATTTGCTTCCAGCCTCAATTCAATTAATCTGAGAGTTTACAAGATGAAAGACACACTTTGCACCTTTTACCCATCATGACAGTTAAGATTAGCTTGGATTAGAGCTGAATGCATAATTTTTTAAAAATCCACTCATTTCAAACCAATTTTTCTCTCTCTCTCTCACCAAAACAAAACAAAAAAAATATTCAAAAATTTTTAATTTGGGTCAAATCAAAACATTTGACATTTTTTGTCTTGAAATGTGGATTCAAAACATTGTAAAAAAACAGTTCATTTTGACATTTCCAACATTTTTGTTGTCCAGTTTTTTGTCAAATTCAATCCCAAATTCACGAATAATTTTAGTGCTCTGAAAAATGCATTTTCGTATCTTTATTTTTTTTTTTCCTTCCTGCTCAAATGCAGCTGGGATGTTCTTTATAAAGTGCCTGAAGCAGAACTTCCTAGGACTAGTGGCTAAATAGAACATCTATAGCTCTGCAACTTTTACTACCCTTGGCAGTTTGCCAGTCTAGTGAACTTCAGGCCACGATGCAAGATAAATATATATACACAAATATATATTTCTGTAAGATTTCAGATGATCTTTTCTGTTCCAGCAACATGGCTGGTAATATTGTTGGTGACAGCTGCAATGGCTTTGATTAGCTCACATCAATGAAACACCAAAATCCTCAAAAAAGACCCAAACAAAAACCTGCCATAACATCTGGGATAAGTAACAAACCCATCACAGAGATCTTGCAGTCAGTGTCTTAAACAATGGACTTTCAGGGAATTGTAGTAACACTGACTCTCCATTATGGCACAGTCTAACTAGTCAATGAAAACTGTATAGCTAAGGTTGGCGAGTTAGCCTGAGAACCCTCGCTTTCATTTCATACCCCTTGAGAACCTTTGCATTGCACTAGTGTAGCTACCTGCATTTTCTATCAGCTAAGCTTACCAACTGCCATTCTCCAATGTCTTCATTCCAGTGAACATAGTTTTCAATCATTTCCTTAGAAGAAATAAGAAAAATAATTGTTCTAGGTTTGTGAACTTTAACTCTTCATACACTCTAAATACATCTTCCATAAGGCACACCCAAGAGATCATGGGCAAAGTGAATTGAACAACAGCATTAAAGCCCTGTTAAACATGGCTCCTCCTCAAGTCAATTTAATCAAGGCTGATTCATTGATGTGGATGACCATACCCTGTTAAAAAACCGCACCCCACACTGAAGGCCATGGCCTGTGAGGATAGGTCTACACTGCCATAAAAAAATCCATGGCAGCAAGTCTCAGAGCCTAGGTCAACTGACTGGAGCTAAAAATTGCTGTGTAGATGTTTGGTTTCAGGCTGGAGCCCAAGCTCTGAGACCCACCCTACTTGTAGGGTTTCAGAACCTGGGCTCCAGCTGAAGGCTGAACATCTACACTGCAATTTTTGCCCCGCAACCTAAGCCTGAGTTAGCTGAACTGGGCTAGCCATGGCTGTGCATCTTTTATTGCAGTGTAGACATACACTTAGTCTGAATCACCTGTTCCAGGGCATATTGGAGTACCCTGCACATGTACAGGTCTCCAGTCATTAAGATAGTTGTCTGGGTGTGATATTCATAAAAACAAAGGAAAAATGCTTAGTGTGTTTTGTACTGGGTGGTGAGAGATATTTAAATTGTCAGGTTTCAGAGTAACAGCCGTGTTAGTCTGTATTTGCAAAAAGAAAAGGAGTACTTGTGGCACCTTAGAGACTAACCAATTTATTTGAGCATAAGCTTTCGTGAGCTACAGCTCACTTCATTGGATGCATACTGTGGAAAGTGTAGAAGATCTTTTATATACACACAAAGCATGAAAAAATACCTCCTCCCACCCCACTCTCCTGCTGGTAATAGCTTATCTAAAGTGATCACTCTCCTTACAATATGTATGATAATCAAGTTGGGCCATTTCCAGCACAAATCAAGGTTTTCTCACACACACCCCCCCACACACAAACCCACTCTCCTGCTGGTAATAGGATTTGTGCTGGAAATGGCCCACCTTGATCATCATACACACTGTAAGGAGAGTGGTCACTTTAGATAAGCTATTACCAGCAGGAGAGTGGGGTGGGAGGAGGTATTGTTTCACGCTTTGTGTGTATATAAAAAGATCTTCTACACTTTCCACAGTGTGCATCCGATGAAGTGAGCTGTAGCTCACGAAAGCTTATGCTCAAATAAATTGGTTAGTCTCTAAGGTGCCACAAGTACTGCTTTTCTTTTTATTTAAATTGTCAGATACAATGAATCTCAGGCATACCATAAACTGGTGAGCCAAGAGAACACTACAAAGTTCTAGGTACTGTCATGTTGTGCGTCTTTTAACATCAAATACTGCTGCTAACTTTATCTTCATCCAACTGTCCCTAGACCAGAACGGGTCCTGAAACATCCCATTAGTCATTCTGGAGAATGGATCAATTTTCATTCATTTTCTTGTAATGAACTGATAGCCCTGTTTTGGGGGGATCTGCACCAGTTTTAACACTTTGCCTTTGGGTAGGCTACATAAGCTGGCTTTGTGCCTTGTAACTCCTACTCCCTTTTGATGGGAACTGTTCATCCTCAATCAATAATGCTTTTTATAGTAGGAGGTCCAACAGGAGATTTTCATTTCTGTGAAGAGCAGAGTGAAAGATGAATATTTAAGATGCGTTGGCAGAGTTTGAGCCTGTAGTTCCCTGTTGATGCAGTCATCAGCTATTTGTAACCACTGTTGTCCAAAAGCTACTCAGTCCCAGGGTGAAGTTGCCACAGTGGACAATTACAGGTATACATTTTCCTATTGTAGAGATGGCCTTCAATTTTAGAAAATACTTCAGATCTTTTAGACAGAGGGTGGAGAGGAAGTGGATCCTCCCCAGATAATCAAGTAATTGCTTCACTTTATCAATATACTCAACCAGGCTTTTCAAAGCATTACATAAAGACTACAGGGAGCAAGGTGACTGGTGAAGTCATTCTGCTTAGTGAACAATTGTAATGCTCACCAGAAACCTCTGTCTTGGTATTTTCAGAAGATTGACTCAGTCACATCTGGGGTCTCTGATTCTCATGTTTTTGACAGTGATTTAAAACTAATATGGAAATGTGACAGAGTTGCACCTGGTAGCATGTTCATATAACTGTGTTGGTCTGAAACCTAATTACCTTGATTTTCCTTCTAATTAAATTCAATTAGAGGTTTGCTGTGTTTTATAAATACTCTTTTACAAATATATACATAAGTTAGAATCTTAAGTGGCTCATTGTTTTTTGTGCGATGTTGTTTAACACCTACTAGCTCTAACAAACTGGATACAGAGATGAGGTGTGCTGAGTCACTCCCACTACTGATGGGGACAGAAGGAATGCTGGAGGAATCAATGGGTGTGTCTAACATTACTAAAAACCCCAAATCCAAGACTAGGCTTCCCTTCCTTTACCTGGTAGTCCTGAGGAATGAAGTTATCTATGATGAGCATTTGAAGACGAAGCTCCCTGCTGAGCTGCCGAATATTCTCCAGCAATCCTTCAATCTCTCTCTGATGTTCCTGTTGCAGATCTGCCATCTATGGACAATAAAGCAAGCCATCAGGAAGCTAGAAGTAGTTCAAACATGAAAGCCTTTCAAAAAGTTGTTGGCCTTTCATCATTCCACCTCTATTTAAATTCACAGGCAAAATGAATTCATTTATTATAAACTATTCCCAAGAATTGATAAATTTAAACATACGAGCTCAGACTGGCACTTTTTGCCTACAAGACTTCTGCAAATCCCTGCTCTGCACTTGTTGGAAGAAACCAGGAGCAGAGCAGTCTAGGTATATCCTGTTCAAGGAAGGGACCTGCACACCCTAAAAAAAATCCCATTATCCAACAGACTACTGTGCAGCTCAGGCAGCTGCAGGAAGCAGCTCTCGGCCTGAAGACCTCCTGCAGCCTGGGCTACGGGCACCAGCCAACAGACATTCTGAGCTCCCACAGGTTGTAGGGAAAGGGAAAGAATGTGGTAACCAGGTGGCGGGTGATTGGGGATCCTGGCCAGAAGGATAGGATAGGGGAAAAAAGCTACAGAAAGGAGAAAAATATGCCACGGAGATGAAAAGTCACAGGAGAGAAAGAAAAAAACAAAAAAAAAAAGTGAAATTCCAAGGGAGATACAACTAAGATAAATTATTAATCCCATATTCTGTCAAGTGATTACATTACTCTGAAAGAAAAGATAAGAGACTATTCAAGTCAAGCAGAAGCAGGCAATTGTGCAGAGCAAGTGTGTTGGCAACTGATGATTTTATAACACGTTTAGCGATAACTGGTGATTTTATTAAAGCTCCAGCTCCCAGAGTCATATGAATGAGACCCTCCGCTTTCATTTCAAAGAAAAATAATTCTCGCCTTCATTAGGGTGACCAGGTGTCCTGATTTCATAGGGACAGTCCTGATATTTGGGGCTTTGTCTTATATAGGCGCCTATTACCCCCTGCCCCTGTCCTGATTTTTCACACTTGCTGTCTGGTCACCCTAGCCCTCGTAGATTCAGAGAAAAGCTTGAAGTTGTAACCCCCAGAGGCTCAGATTACCAGCGTTCAGTTAGTTCTCTGAAAACATACAAACCAAGAGGTGCTTTATAAAGACACTGGTAAAGCACTTTTCCAGGGTTACATAGTGTAGGGCACATATTTACAAACTAAGTCTGTTTTGGAAATACTAACTAAATAACTCTTTTGGACACTGACCTCTGATTTTGCAGCCATTAGCATTGTCCAGACTTTCTTCAGCTTCTTGGTCTTGCCTTGTGCCTCTTCCTGCAGGCTGGTGTACTTCTCCTCAATGTCCAGGCGCTCTTGCTGTTTGCAACATTTAAAAACAAAAGGCAACACACAATTTACTATTGTTAGAGAAGCATTTGGCTGTGGTATAGCCAAAGGAGAAACTACTTGGACTAAGTGAAGTGCCGGCTCTGCCTACACTGATCTGTATCACACACGCCCCACTGTTTTTACGCGCTGCTATAAAGCTCGTCCTTGCACACACTTCTGTACCAGAGAACTGCCTACCCATTTCAGGTGTCAGTCTCTAGGAACGTTGGCATCAGCTCCTGCCATAGCTTCCATATCAAGCGTGCACACAAGGCTGAGAGAGACAATGGAAGGTAAGCACAATCAGTCCTGTCAGTTAAGATCATCAGCACTACAATAAGGAAGCTAATCAAACCTCTTTTTCCTCAAGCTCTTTGCGAAGCTGCTCAGCTCTTTTTCTTCGCTCTTCAAGCTCCATGTTAGATTCCTCTAGAAGTTTCTCCTGCTCCTCAGCTTTTGCCAGCAAGTCCACACCTCCCACAATCACCTTCTTCTCCAAAGCTGATAACTTCTCCAGCAGCGACTGGTGTTCCTGTCTGATGAGAGAGACAGGGAGTGGAACACCATGTATTCCAGGCTCTCTCTAGTGGTGGGGCCTGGCCTGAACAATGGGTCTGAACTGTGGGCAGGAGGGGGCCTGAACACTCATCTCACTTCCGAGACTTCAAGAATAAGAAAATACAAGTTACTGGAGAGAGCTGCAGCTAAAAGTCAAACAGGGCAGCTGACAGCAAACAGTCTCTCCTGCTACAAATCCTCCCTTCCACTGGGGGCTGCTGGGGCACTGAGATCAGGGAGACTGTCTCCTCCTCCCCTTTCAATGCTCCCTCTGCTGGGGCTCAGGCAACGTGGAGACCCAGGAGGAGAGAGAATAAGAGGTGGCAGCAGCAGCTGTTTACCTCAGGGCCTTGGTGGCAAGGAGAAGAGAAAATAATCACACATGGGGGCCAGAGGAAGACAAGCAGGGATCATGGAGGCTTCACACAGGAGTCCATTACCTCTCCAACCCTTGTCCCACCAGCCATATGCCTCGTGCACCTGCTTGCCTTGTGCTCTGCCCTGAGGCCCTGTGAGAACTCACAGGTCACTTTTCAGCTCCAGCCTGGATCAGTCTTTCCACATCAAGATAAGTTCTGTGCCCAGAATCAACCACCTCCATCTCATTAAACTGTATGGCAGTAAAGGCTGTTCTGATGGTTCTTAGTATTTGACTACTTCATTAGCAGTCAATACATACAGGAGCTTGTCCAGCTTTTTCAAATTTGGATTTTTTTTTTTTTTAAAGCTGGCTGAAATTTTGAAAAAAATTTAAAAAATGCATTTTTTTTTTTAATTTGATTTTCTGACCAGCTCTAACCTACACAGGAAGCTCATTTGCTTTAACAGCAGGACAGGAGAGCATTCATTTTGTGCATCCCTGCTTTAATCAACCAATTCATTTGAATTTCCACCAGTCACACATCCCTAATTAGATCTGATTACTGAACTGTAAAAAAAAAATTGTTCTTATGATACAGTACTAACTGGGCTTTGAGAAGATCTTTCTCTCTCTTCTCCAGTTCAGCCCTGGCTTTGTTTCTCTCTTCCTCTTCCATGTCAAGCTTGGTTTCAAGTGCTTTTCTCTCTTCCTCAATCTTGGCTTGCATCTCTACCATTTTATCTGGGGAAACTTTCTTCTTGCCTTTGGAAAGATTCAGGTTAAGGATGAATTATTTGATGACAAAAATAAAACACCGTCTTTTATTATAGTGAAGATTTCTATCTTGTCATCCGATTTCAAATTAAATGTGATTTTCAACAAAAGTTAAATAAAAATATTTCAATGGCAATATATAGTTATACCCTATCTCTGCATCTACTGGAGTGTATAATAGTACTATTCAGTGCAAATGGATATTTAATAGATGCTGGTGATGCTTCCCAGCTCTGTCAGGAAACCAGCTTGTATCACAACACTGTCCAACACAGGCAACTTTTATACTAAACGTTTTGGAGTAGCTTTGTTATTAAGACTTCAACAAAGCCATCCAGTGGCACTTTGGAAACTGGACAAGAAGAAAAATAGTAACTGACTTATATGAAGAAGAGTTAGGTGCACACCAGACTAGTTCCATCTTAGAGATCTAGTGACATTTACAAGCCACTCAAGCCCTGCTTTTGCTATTTATTGCCACTGGGGACACAGAAGTATTAAGCTAATATTAGTGTATAATAGTAAAATCAAATTTAAAAAAAGAATAAAACCGTTGTGAAAAAGACTGCCATCTTAAAAAAAAGCCAGAAGTTTGAGACCTAAATTACTTTAAAGGGATAATGAAAAGTTAGTCTGCACAGTTCAATCCAGAGTTTATTTTTTAAGCAAACTTTAAAATGTAATCACTTCTCTTTATAATTAGATGCTCATGTTTCTTTTTGTAGCCTGTTAGAAGAGTTGAGTTCTAAAGCTAAGTTCAGAATTCCACTTTCCAAAAATTCACACTGGAAGAAATTTTCTCCAAGATACCCTTCTGTACTGCATTCCCTATGGAACGTCACTGCGAAAGTTAGCAGTAAGATCTTTTAAGACTGTATTGTCCACAATGAAGAACTACAATGTGCAGAGAAATGCAGAAAAGCCCGATTAGATAACAGCAGATAAGGGATGGACAACAGCTTGTGGACTCAGATTGTCTTTGTAGCAGTATCCATTCAGAGATTCTGGGGTGGTGCGATTTGTAATGGTCTATAAAGGTAGTACTTTGACCACTGGTAAAAAGTAAAAAACAAACCAGTTTTTTACACTACACCTCCGTGATTACAATGGAGGTAACTTGAGCAGCTAACTGGTATTCAGACTGAGTTCAGTAGCCCTATAAGGTCATCTGAAAATAATTCAGAATTCTAGAACAAGAAGAATGGCTCCTATAAAGCATCCTCCAAATCTTAGAGATCAACATTAGTTGAAAAATAACTTTGGATTGGGAAGATCTTAATTACAAAACTGCACAATATATCAATGCATATGAACACGAACAGGTTTCGGATTAATTGCACGAGGGGTCGCAGAGAGCATAGCAAGATACCAAGCTAATTTAGATTTCTAGAACTTTTAGTGTGTGGAAAATACCCTTTATTTACCCTGTTTTGATTTTTCCCAGCTGCATTCTAACAAAATCTAGACAAAAGAAAACTAACTTGAATGTGTGAAAATCCAATAGCAACAATTTACCGCTACTGCAGGAGAGAAAAAACAAGAAAAAAAACCCTGCGGAATACCCTGCCAAACATTATCATTCGGTAAAAGGCTCTCCACTGCGCATACACACACAACTTTTGTAAAGACACTGAAACATCACCTCATTAATTTTTAAATTAGGGCTGTCAAGTGATTAAAAAAATTAATTGTGCAATTAATCGCACTGTTAAACAATACTAGAATGCCATTTATTTAAATATTTTTGGTTGTCTTCTACATTTTCAAATATATTGATTTCAATTACACAGAATAAAAAGTGTACAGTGCTCACTTTATATTTATTTTTGATTACAAGTATTTGCACTGTAAAAAAAGAAATAGTATTTTTCAATTCACATAATACAAGTACTGTAGTGCAATCTCTTTATCATGAAAGCTGAACTTACAAAATGTAGAATTAGGTACAAAAACACCGCATTCTAAAACAAAACAATGTAAAGTTTTAGATCCTGCAAGTCCACACAGTCCTACTTCTTATTCAGCCAATCGCTAAGACAAACAAGTTTGTTTACATTTGCAGTAGATAAAGCTGCCCACTTCTTGTTTACAATGTCACCTTAAAGTGAAAACAGGTGTTCGCATGGCACTGTTGTGGCCAGCGCCACAAGGTATTTATGTGCCAGATGCGCTAAAGATTCATATGTCCCTTCATGCTTCAACCACCATTCCAGTGGACATGCATCCATGCTGAGAATGGGTTCTGTTCAATACCAGTCCAAAGCAGTGCAGACCAATGCATGTTCATTTTCATCATCTGAGTCAGATCTCACCAGTAGAAGGTTGATTTTCTTCTATGGTGCTTCGGGTTCTGTAGTTTCCGCATCGGAGTGTTGCTCTTTGACGGCTTCTGAAAGCATGCTCCACACTTCATCCCTCTCAGATTTTGGAAGGCACTTCAGATTCTTAAGCCTTGGATCGGTTAGAAATCTCACATAGATATCTTCTTTGTGTTTTGTGAAATCTGCAGTGAAAGTGTTCTTAAAATGAAGCTGTCTCATCATCTGAGACTGCTATAACATGAAATATATGGCAGAATGCGGGTAAAACAGATCAGGGGACATACAATTCTCCCCCAAGGAGTTCAGTCACAAATTTAATTAATGCATTATTTAACAAGTGTCATCAGCATGGAAGCACGTCCTCCTGAATGGTGGCCGAAGCATGAAGGGCCACACGATTGTTTAGCATATCTGGCACCTAAATACCTTGCAATGCCAGCTACAAAAGTGCCATGCAAATGCCCAATTCTCACTTTCTGGTGACACTGTAAATAAAAAAAAAGAGGGCAGCATTATTGCCTGTAAATGTAAACAAACGATTGGCTGAACAAGAAGGAGGACTAAGTGGACTTGTAGGCTCTGAAGTTTTACATTGTTTTGTTTTTGAGTGCAGTTATGTAACAACAACAAAAATCTACATTTGTAAGTTGCATTTTCACGACAAAGATTGCACTACAATACTTATATGAAGTGAACTGAAAAATACGATTTCTTTAGTTTATCATTTTTACAGTGCAAATATTTGTAATCCAAATGATACACCTTGATTTCAATTAGAACACAGAATACAATATATCTGAAAATGTAGAAAAACATCCAAACTATTTAATAAATTTCAATTGGTATTCTATTGTTTAACAGTGCAATTAAAACTGTGATTAATCACGATTAATTTTTTTGAGTTAATCGCGTGAGTTAACTAAGATTAATCAACAGCCCCATTTTAAATACACACACCCACACCCACTAGAAATGGGGGTGGGGAGGGGGAATTATGTAGGTATTTGGGTGTAGTATATAATTTCATGGCAGGATGTGTGACAGTAATTCAGGAACAGGACAATGAAAATAATTTGGTTTAGATTCCATTTGCTTCTCCTGTTGGCCCGATGGTAAGAAGTAGCAACATGTAGGTTCACAGCCGCAATATGTTGCTTGACCAAGCTTTGGGCAATATCCTTTAGAAGTTTGAGCTTTCTGTGAAATTCTATATAGAGAAATCCTTAAGCAAAAAGGTCAGGGACAGGTGAATGAAGGAGCCTTACCTGTCAAAACACATTCTTAGATCTTCTCAATTTTAAAGAATGAAAGTTAGATTGAGCAGCAAGACCGTTTACAAGCTCTGTATCGGTACTATATCGATCACAAATCAATCACACCAACCTGCTTGATCTTGCATTAAGAGGAAGTAGTAAGCAAATCGCAGATAGGCAGCATATGCATAAAAAAGGGAGGAAAAAGAAAAACATTACTGCTTGATTGTTTTGTTATAAAGATCATCAGTATCAGTATAAGGATTAATCTAAATCTGCATCTACAGACAGAAAAAATCAGCAGAATAATCATTGAGAAATAAGAGGCCATTAAAGCAAATATTTGCGTTACGGTTTATGGTTGGCCAGAGTAAATTTTCTGAACCAAAGGATACTTTTTTTTTGCATATTCAGATTAATCTTCAAACCATTCTTGCATTCTCCTATTCAGTTCAATATAACGCAGATTCTATATATGACATTACGAGCCTGCCGCAAAGATCATGCCCTAAGAAACATCCAAGCGGGCACCTACCACCCTAAAGTAAGACTGAGTTATGTTTTCAAGGTAGCCAATTTTTTTTTACCTTACCTGTAAAACCTTAGCACACAGAAAGAAAGCTTGCTTTGCATTTTAGCGAGATTTCCAAGTCAATTCTTTGTTTTATATGATCAACTGCACATATGGGATTTCAGCACAAGATTTCTATGTTCAATTAAACAGGGTATTAGTAGGTTATTTTGCAGTAACTGATGCTTCCATAGAGGTATATGGCTAATTTTGGTTATTCAAGCAGGTGTGATCAGAATGAAACAGGAAAAGAAAAAGAAAAAAGATAATGCAGAAGGAAGACGACATGCAAAAGATCCACACAACATATAAGGACAATTACTATTTTGACTGTAGAACAAGTAGTGTTTATTCTACCACTGACGGTCTGAGCCAACTTCCACCGTAATAAATTGGAGTCTCTTCACTGACTGATGGGAGGTGGACTGGTCCCCAACTAAGTATTTCAGTAGACAACTTGCCATTAAGTGATTTGCCCACACCCAAATATTCTGGTTAAAAGCAAGTTTGGAAAAACAAATGCATTTCAATGCCTCCAATAAAGTAAACCACTAGAGGGTTTTTACATTTTAAGCCTTCTTGACTGTGACAAGTAAATGGGATTTTGTATTTTACTATTGGTGGAAAAATGTTAATACCACCAATAAATGAACAGTTTAGAAACTAAGGAGCTCTCCTTTTTAGATAAAACTAGAAGATATCAACACCATGAACTATCAGCCTCTCTCTGCCTAAGAAAGGGGAAAAGTGTGACTCGGGCTTGCAGAAGTAAGATACAAACTAGTGTTAGAAAGTTCCCACCAATCTGGAATTAGGGCTTTTAAAGAATATTTTGAGTAAAACAGCCATCATTAATTAATTAATTCTGGTGTTTATAAGGGGACCAAAAAGCCCTGCCTGGAGCCAGGGGCAACTAAGCCAATAGTTTCTTCATCCAGACTATTGGCCCCTTCTCTGAACAAAGAATGACAATGATGCCCAAGCAAATGATGATTTACAGTGACTTGGATATCTTTCCACAATAGACAAGTCACATTTACTTGCCACCCTTAAAGATCTGAATCCAGATCTCTTTAGATCAAAGGACTGTGAATTAATCAGATGCTATCTAGCCCCCTTTCCAGATTATAAATCTAAAGTAAGATTTTGATTGTTCCACTGATTTGTTCTCTGCCAATGTCTCAATAAAGAAGGAAGCCAATGAAACAAAAACTGGAATTGGATTTTCCATGCTATTTCCCCCCTCTCTTTACAGTTAGCTCGAACAAAGCACTAACTTGCCTTACATTTTCTCAAACATTAAGCTAAGTTGCACGTTGAACAATTGTTTAAAGCTTGGAAGCAGCAAAAGAAAAGCATGCTTTAGCCAATTTATAAACCCACATTTTTCTCTTAAATAAAAAAAGTGGCAGGGAGCAGTGTGGCATTTACAAAATGGAGTGCACAGGTTATGGAAAGGCCAAAGCTTTGTTAAACGACTTAAGAGCTCCCACTCACTAGTTAAGGACTTATCCAGAGGTTTCTCTATGACAGAGCATGTGGAGTCTGAACTACTGGTACTGCTACTGCCTGGAAAACAAAAAAGTAAGACCCACGGAAAACCCAGGAAAGAAGGAACAAGAATATGAAGAAACACGCAGCTAAAAATTAGTTCCAAAAGAAAGAAATCCAAAGAAGCCCAGAAGAACCAGCAAACTGGTTTGAAAAGGCAAAGTAATACTTATGTTTGGAAGCATTTGCTTGGATCCCACTTAGATTCACTCCTGTAGAGCCACCATTGTATACTCTAAAATGTAGGCTATAGAACAACCATATTTCAGCAAAAATCCATCCTGACCATGTCTAGTATGAGACAACAAAAAATCACTAGCCATATTGGGTAATTGCTCAAAATGAAAAGTGACCCACATGCCTATTTTCACTTTAATTCTACAGATTATGAAAAAAATATTATGCACCATTCATTCTGTTATCAGGCACATGACTCCAAGAAGGATTTGTCCTATAAAGGGTCATAATACCTGCCTGCAAAGGGGCAGTTACTAAAAAGAAGCCTGTTGATCAGGTCACGAAGGTAACTAAATCACAAGAGAACACTTGACTCACTGTGCTATTTGGAATCGACTAGTTTAAAGCAGCAACATAAGTAGTGGTGGTCAGCTTTTTTGCCACAAGAAATGACCCTCGCACAAGAGACAAGTGCTAGGCTACAGACCTATTAAACAATGGTATATGCAATGAATTTCTAGAATCAATGAATCGTAATTGACAGGAGATAGCACCATACAATCCTCTGAACTGGCATACGCTGAAGATTTATAGTACTTAACAATGAAGGGCATATTACTTCACTGAGCTAAATTCTGCTCTCAGATAACCTTCTGGATTTGCACCAGTTAATCCGAGAGCAGAACTTCAGCCCCAGAGATACTTCTGTAATTGTACTGAAGACCAGTTACAACAATTCTACTTTTTGCCCTTATGGGCTGATAACCCATTATGAACATCGAGTACACGTAAAAGTAAAATCATCTAACCAATTGAAAGCATGTGAACAAAACAGAAAGGCCACTTGTGGATTTTAAAAAACACACCAGGTAACCATGCCAACAGCACTAGCAGCAACTTGACTGAACACGATAAACAGCTATAACATGAACATTACCCATCAAAAACAATCCCACATAAGCTTGAAATGACTTGTTTAAACCATACATCATACTGTAGATTTAAATACGATTATGTTGCAATACTGATCATCAGTAATGTGACTGAAGCCTCCTTAAACACCAACAATGAAACAAATTGTAGAGAAAGCTGCAGAATTTAGGCTCAGGACAGAGTTCTGGGAGTTCGCTGTGGCAAGAAGCACTTTTTACATCTGAGTAAACCTTTAAACATAAAAAGGTTAATTAAAACTGGCATTTGAGCTTGGGGCCCCTCTGAAGAAAACAGACAATTTGTGACACTAATGAAAGACAAGTCAAATGTAACAGATTCCTTCCAGCATTAAGTCTGGAATTCTGTTTAAACACATTCTACACTTCAGACAGGAAAGAAGTCTGAGCACTAAAAATAGTTTAACGAACAGGATGAATTTAGCTTGTAATATTAGAGCCCATTCCTACAGTCTCTACTCCCAGCAAAGAGAAATCAATGGGAGTTCCTTCATCTCTTCCATATACACAGCAGGCTCTTATTAGACAAGGCCACTAAGTTTCCTGTTTTTTGTTTTTGTTTTTTTTTTAGAAACTGCTCTCTCTCCTTGCGACAGCTCGTTAGACTCTCCCTCCCAGGGTTGCCAACCCTCCAGGATTGTCCTGGAGTCTCCAGGATTCAAGGATTAATCTTTAATTAACGATTATGTCATGTGACGACACCTTCAGGATACAGCGAAGCAAAATTGGCAACCGTACTCCCTCCCCACAACTCCATATCCCAGAGGCAGTTCTGTTGTGTGGGTTTGCTATCAGTCTCATAGACATGCGCACAGTAACAAGCCATACATGGCCACCCTGCTGTAACCAGGGAACCACCACGTAAGAGAAAGTTACTACAAGCAAAACTACCCAAGTGGAAGCAGATGCTATATAAAGGTATAGCAGTCTAGCTAGACTGACTGCTTCAAATGGCTTCGTTTCTACAAGAGGCATGATAATTGCAGCGGGCAGTAGAACTTTACTACAGTCTCAGTTAAGTTCATACTTATGCAAAGTTGCATACTGATTCCTTCATGCAAAGAAATTTCCGGAGTCAACTTCTTGACGACTAAGGACGAGAGAATTGGAGCATGCGAATACCTTACCCCTTCGTTTTTTACGCTTTTCCCCATCCTCTCCAACCTCCCCATCATCTTCTTCTTCTTCTTCATCTTCATCTTCAGAACCACTGATATCAGAGCCAGATATCTCTTCCCCTAAAACACAAATATATGTTTCCAAGGCACTCTCTTTCACAGCATATCAGACAATTATAACAGCAGCATTTTATCTACCTTCAACTTTATTTGAGCAGTGTCTTGGCAGCGGGTACTAAATGACTGTACAGGCAATGCAAATTTGGGAAAGATCTGGGTTTTTCCATTTGTTTACTCATGTAATAGGTACAGGTTTCTTTTTCAGCATATAAAAACTGATAAATATTAAACCAGCAATCTCACTAAAGCTTACAGTCCAGTTCCAAAATATGCTGACATACCAAAATTCTACCTATAATTACGTATTTTAGAAAGTTTGCGATTGGAGTCTAATATTGCAGCATTTGTAAAGCACAAGTGCTAAGCATTATTATGCTACAATTCTCCAACAAGGTATTATTTTACCTCTAAGCACTTTAGATGAAGTTTGAAATACAGAGAAAAATGGCTACAGTGTTCATAAGGAATAAATATTTACACTTTAAGCATTATGCCTATAGATGTTTTTTTTAAACTGTCCAGAGTCTCTCAGTTGTTTTCTGAAAAGATGACTCTCTGTTGTAACCAAGGTATGCTTTGGTATTTTTAATGTTTCAACTTCAATTTGAAACCAAAGTCTGTCAGAACTTTAAAATGTAATTCAGTGTAAAAGTTCAAAAGAATAGCACAGCTGCATCCTTACATCTATGAGTGTCAGTTTGAGCTGTACGCTTTAATCAGACTTCCATTTGCAAGGCATTTATTCTGCGGTGCGGGGCCCAAAATTAGCAAAGGGACTCAACAGGGGTTGAAATAATGGGTTAAGAACAGTGGGTGGGAACACTACTGTACTTTCCATGTCTCTCTCGGATTGAAAAGATTTCCGAGTGGAAATCTCCTTCTCTGTGCCTTCTCCCTTATCCACAGTCGGTAGGATACTGATGTGTCCGTATAAACACATGGAATCATAGCTCTGCTCTCTCAGGCTATACGCTGCCAAGGACCCCACCTACGAAGAGGCTGATTCTTGTTTGTGGGATGTGAAGGGCTCAGTTGCTCACAGAGCCTGTGGAGCCATATGGTTTTGTAGCTTTACCCCCTTATTCTTTAGAAGGAGACTTAAAAGCCATCTCCACAAGTTCAGTTTGATAGTTTCAGAGGCATTTGTTCCCTTCCCAAGCACTTTTTTCTGCTAGAAGGAGAACATTTAACCCTTTGTCATTATGCTTTTTAAAACCCCAGTTTGCACTTGTCCCCAGCCTAACATTAACATAACATGAATGAGGAGGAAGCAGGAGCGCGCGAGAGGGCAGGGCTCCTGTCTCATACTGAGAAAGAGGGACGATCAGCGAGTTATCTCAAGTGCCTATACACAAATGCAAGAAACCTGGAAAACAAGCAGGGAGAACTGGAAGTCCTGGCACAGTCAAGGAATTATGATGTGATTGGAATAACAGACTTGGTGGGATAACTCACATGACTGGAGTACTGTCATGGATGGATATAAACGGTTCAGGAAGGACAGGCAGGGCAGAAAAGGTGGGGGAGTTGCTCTGTATGTAAGGGAGCAGTATGACTGCTCAGAGCTCAAGTATGAAACTGCAGAAAAACCTGAGTGTCTCTGGATTAAGTTTAGAAGTGTGAGCAACAAGGGTGATGTCGTGGTGGGAGTCTGCTATAGACCACCGGACCAGGGGGATGAGGTGGATGAGGCTTTCTTCCAGCAACTCACGGAAGTTACTAGATCGCAGGCCCTGGTTCTCATGGGAGACTTCAATCACCCTGATATCTGCTGGGAGAGCAATACAGCGGTGCACAGACAATCCAAGAAGTTTTTGGAAAGTGTAGGGGACAATTTCCTGGTGCAAGTGCTAGAGGAACCAACTAGGGGCAGAGCTCTTCCTGACCTGCTGCTCACAAACCAGGAAGAATTAGTAGGGGAAGCTAAAGTGGATGGGAACCTGGGAGGCAGTGACCATGAGATGGTTGAGTTCAGGATCCTGACACAGGGAAGAAAGGAGAGCAGCAGAATACGGAGCCTGGACTTCAGAAAAGCAGACTTTGACTCCCTTCGGGAACTGATGGGCAGGATCCCCTGGGAGAATAACATGAGGGGGAAAGGAGTCCAGGAGAGCTGGCTGTATTTTAAAGAATCTTTACTGAGGTTACAGGGACAAACCATCCCAATGTGTAGAAAGAATAGTAAATATGGCAGGCGACCAGCTTGGCTTAACAGTGAAATCCTTGCTGATCTTGAACACAAAAAAGAAGCTTACAAAAAGTGGAAGACTGGACAAATGACCAGGGAAGAGTATAAAAATATTGCTCGGGGATGCAGGAGTGAAATCAGGAAGGCCAAATTACACCTGGAGTTGCAGCTAGCTAGAGATGTTAAGAGTAACAGGAAGGGTTTCTTCAGGTATGTCAGCAACAAGAAGAAAGTCAAGGAAAGTGTGGGCCCCTTACTGAATGAGGGAGGCAACCTAGTGACAGAGGATGTGGAAAAAGCTAATGTATTCAATGCTTTTTTTGCCTCTGTCTTCATGAACAAGGTCAGCTCCCAGACTACTGCACTGGGCAGCACAGCATGGGGAGGAGGTGACCAGCCCTCTATGGAGAAAGAAGTGGTTTGGGACTATTTCGAAAAGCTGAACGAGCACAAGCCCATAGGGCAGGATGTGCTGCATCAGAGAGCGCTAAAGGAGTTTGCGGATGTGATTGCAGCCATTGGCCATTATCTTTGAAAACTCATGGCGATCCGGGGAAGTCCTGGACGACTGGAAAAAGGCTAATGTAGTGCCCATCTTTAAAAAAGGAAGAAGGAGGATCCTGGGAACTACAGGCCAGTCAGCCTCACCTCAGTCCCTGGAAAAATCATGGAGCAGGTCCTCAAGGAATCAATTCTGAAGCACTTAGAGGAGAGGAAAGTGATCAGGAACAGTCAGCATGGATTCACCAAGGGCAAGTCATGCCTGACTAATCTAATTGCCTTCTATGACGAGATAACTGGCTCTGTGGATGAGGGGAAAGCGGTGGACGTGTTGTTCTTTGACTTTAGCAAAGCTTTTGACACGGTCTCCCACAGTATTCTTGCCATCAAGTTAAAGAAGTATGGACTGGATGAATGGACTATAAGGTGGATAGAAAGTTGGCTAGATTATCGGGGTCAACGGGTAGTGATCAATGGCTCCATGTCTAGTTGGCAGCCGGTATCAAGTGGAGTGCCCCAAGGGTCGGTCCTAGGGCCGGTTTTGTTCAATATCTTCATTAATGATCTGGAGGATGGTGTGGATTGCACCCTCAGCAAGTTTGCAGAGGACACTAAACTGGGAGGAGAGGTAGATACGCTGGAGGGTAGGGATAGGTTACAGAGGGACCTAGACAAATTGGAGGATTGGGCCAAAAGAAATCTGATGAGGTTCAACAAGGACAAGTGCAGAGTCCTGCACTTAGGACGGAAGAATCCAATGCACCGCTACAGACTAGGGACCGAATGGCTCGGCAGCAGTTCTGCAGAAAAGGACCGAGGGGTTACAGAGGACGAGAAGCTGGATATGAGTCAGTGTGCCCTTGTTGCCAAGAAGGCCAATGCCATTTTGGGATGTATAGGTAGGGACATTGCCAGCAGATCGAGGGACGTGATCGTTCCCCTCTATTCGACATTGGTGAAGCCTCATCTGGAGTACTGTGTCCAGTTTTGGGCCCCACACTACAAGAAAGATGTGGAAAAATTGGAAAATGTCCAGCGGAGGGCAACAAAAGTTATTAGGGGACTGGAACACATGACTTATGAGGAGAGGCTGAGGGAACTGGGATTGTTTAGTCTGCAGAAGAGAAGAATGAGGGGGGGATTTGATAGCTGCTTTCAACTACCTGAAAGGGGGTTCCAAAGAGGCTGGATCTAGACTGTTCTCAGTGGTAGCTGATGACAGAACAAGGAGTAATGGTCTCAAGTTGCAGTGGGGGAGGTCTAGGTTGGATATGAGGAAAAACTTTTTCACTAGGAGGGTGGTGAAACACTGGAATGCATTACCTAGGGAGGTGGTGGAATCTCCTTCCTTAGATATTTTTAAGGTCAGGCTTGACAAAGCCCTGGCTGGGATGATTTAGTTGGGGATTGGTCCTGCTTTGAGCAGGGGGTTGGACTAGATGACCTCCTGAGCTCCCTTCCAACCCTGATATTCTATAATTCTATGAGACTTTTAAAATTAGTACATTTCAATTATATATAGGTCACATCCAAACCTAAACCAAGGAGAAAAGAAAAGATGAAATCTGCTAGCTTATATTAGCTCTAAATACCATCTAGTGGACAAATCCAATACTTAACTGAAGAAAAGCTCTAGCTTGCATTCAGCATAGAAATACGTGCATGCCATCTATTTCTATTTATGGGTGATTTTGGGGTTTCTTCTTTTTACTTGAGACTAATGTAACAAACTCGTATGTAAAAGCATGGGGACTTCAGATGTTATTACAAAACTCCTGAAAAGCAGACCATGGTAAGTCTTTAAAAAGGAGACGTGTGATACAGGAACAGAATAACCTGAAGGTACAGAGAACATTATTAGGAACAAGGGAAGTTACCTTCCTCCAGCTTTTTTTTAAGCTCTTCAATTTCTTTTTGAAACTGACGGAGCAAGGCATCCTTGGGATCTTCATTAATTCTGGCCTTATTCTTGATGTTTTTGGCACGGTTGGCATACCTGAGTGTGCTGATAGTCTCATCATAATTATAGTCTGCCGGACCAATATTTGCACACTGTTACATAAAAAAAAAAAGGAGTTACTTGTGTAGATGGGATTTAGCACTACGTAAAAGCTTGAATGACACAAATACAAGGAATTGCAAGACCAGGAAATGTAAAAACAGACCCACGCCCTGTACTGCAAATCCCTTACTGTAGTTTTCTGCCTGCAAACTGTACTTTTCTGCTGCCTCCAGAGCATGAACAAAGTCCTGCCACGGGATGCACAAGCACAGCTTCCATTTGACCCTATGCGTCTGGGTACTCTTGTTCTGGTCTATAGCCTCCCATGTCCATGAAGTGAATTTTATGTTCAGATAGATGTAAGGCTAAAAGCTGTACAGGATGAGAGTATGTTAACAGGACTGTTGTATACAAGAGACACAGGAGGTAATTGTACTGCTTTATAAGGTACTGGTGAGGCCCCAACTGGAATACTGGATCCAGTTTGGGTGCCACATTTTAAGAAAGATGTGCCAAAGTGGAGAGTCCAGAGAAGAGGTACAGAAAATGACAAAAGGTTTAGAAAACCTGACCTATGAGTAGGGCCCTACCAAATTTGTGGCCATGAAAAACACGTTGTGGACCGTGAAATCTGATCTTTTGTGTGCTTTTACCCTATACTATACAGATTTCATGAGGGAGACCAGCAGCGTTCCCTTTAATTTTTCCCCATGCGTATGAGGAATGAATTTTATGATGTGCACAATATGGAGGTTGTGTACATAACAAAATTCATGTGGCAGGGGTGGGGCTGAGGGGTTTGGAGTGTGGGAGGGGGCTCAGGGTGCGGGCTCAGAAGTGGGGCTGGGGATGATGAGCTCAGGGCTGGGGCAGAGGATTGGGTTATGGGGAGGTGAGGGCTCTGACTCTGGGTGCAGGCTCCGGGACTACGGGAGGGAAGGAGAGAGAGAGGGAAGGAGGAAGAGGACTCCCCCCAGCTCTCTCTCACTGCAACAGCACCTGGGCTGGGGATGGGGTGGGGGAAGAGGCATCTCTCCCCAAGGCAGCTCTGAGGCTAGGGCCGTGGGATAGGCGCCTCTCCACTGGCCGCAGCAGGTCCGGGGCATCTCTCCCTGCCGCAGCCCTGAGCACCCGTGCAGCGCTTAATAGGCTGCTGCGTGGCTTAGAGGGAACTTAGAAAACCAGCGTTTCTCAAATTGGAGGTCCTGACCCAAAACAGAGTTTCGAGGGGGGGTCACAAGGTTATTTTAGGGGGAGGTTGCAGTATTGCCACCCTTACTTCCACGCTGCCTTCAGAGCTGGGCAGACGGAGGGTGGCAGCTGTTGGCCGGGCGCCCAGTTCTGAGGGCAGCGCCCTGCCAGCAACAGCGCAGAAGTCAGGGTAGCAAAGCCAGACCGTGCCGTCCTTACTTCTGCGCTGCTGCTGGCAGTGCTTCTGCTTTCAAAGCTGGGCTCCTGGCCAGCAGCTGATGCTCTCCAGCTGCCCAACTCTGAAGGCAGCACCGCTGCCAGCATCTGAGCAGAAGTCAGGGTAGCAGAACCGCAACCCCCCCTACAGTAACCTTGCAAACCCTCCCCCCCGCTCCTTTTTTGGTCAGGACACCTACTGTTACAACACCCTGAAATTTCAGATTTAAATGGCTGAAATAATGAAATTTATAATTGTTTTAATCCTATAACCATGAAATTGACCATGACTTTGGTAGGGCCCTACCTATGAGGAAAAGTTAAAACTGGGCATATTTAATCTTGAGAAAAGAAAACTGAGGAGGGCTGAAAGAAGTCTCAAATATGTGAAGGGCTGTTATAAAGAGGATAGTGAGCAATTGTTCTCCACGTCCACTAAAAGTAGAACAAGAAGTAACGGGCTAAACCTGCAGCAAGGGAGATTTAGGTTAGATATTAGGGAAAACTTTCTAACTATAAGAATAGTAAGCACCAGAGCAGGCTTCCAAGGGAGCTTGTGGAAGCACCATGATTGAAGGATTTTAAGAACAGGTTGCACAAACACATATTAGGGATGCCCTAGGTTCTTGGTCCTGCCTCAGCATAGGGGTTGGACTAAATGACCTCTCAAGGGGTCTTCCTGCCCTACATTTCTATGCACTGATGAAAGAGCACAGTCCTGAAATAAAAAAGGGTAAATACAAACGTCAAACTACTCCCATGAGAATTTTCCTTCAATTCCACCTTAAAGATATAAACCAGGTTACTGGGACATTGAACTTTGGCATATCCCATTCTTACCATCATGGTTTTTGAGTTGCCCCCCAGGGAATCCTGAAGAAGTCGAGTCAATTTAGAGTTACGATAGGGCACATGAGTACTCTTGCCATCCACCAGTGCAGAAATAACATTCCCAAGAGTGGAAAGTGAAAGGTTAATTTTTGTGGCCTCCTTTAGTCGTTGCCCAGTAGCTCCAGTTTTTGTCTGCCTTTCTGATCCCTGGTGAAAGGAATACACAGGTATTTAGAGGGTGAAAGGACAGGGTCAAGCAGGTCTTAATGGAATCTTTAGACTCATGGTAGCACTGAAACACAAAGAGACATAGCTGGAAAAATGGAATGTACCATTCTCATATACAAACATTTATTTTAGAAAAACAAACTGTAGCTAATACACAACACCCTAATGGTAAGTTTTTAAATATGATCTTCTGATTCCCCCAATCAATGGATATGAGGGAAAAGAAACATCTAGTAACTTATAAACAATTACACTTTTACAAGAAAAAAAATGTAATGGAACCATCTAGATGCACATAACACACTTGAGCGACCTCAAAAATTTGACTATTTTATCCCTTGTCCTCCCTCGGCCATCCTCTCCACTGGGAAAGTTATGCATGTCTAAGGAAGGCCCCAATCCTGCAATTTATTTCACATAGGCAGATCTTTGCATTCAGGCAGAATTGCATTGATTTAAATTGGGTTCCACAGCAGTCTGTCCCCACAGAAACTCTTACTGCATCTGGGCCTTACATCGTAAGCTCTTTCAGGGAGGGGCAGTGCCTTTTCCCTGTCTTGTTAAGGGTCCAGCATAACAATCAGTAACCATCCCACAACTAGCATTTTGTTAGATCTGCACATTACTACTTACAGCTAGATCTACAAGGTGCAGCTTGCCCATACGAACATGCATGTTTCCATCAACACCTTTCTCGCTGCATTCAATGGTAATAGTGAAGATGGCATGGGAACGGGAGCTGTGCTCATTCATATTAGTGGCACCAACAGAACCTTTAGTTAAGAGACCCAAAAACATCAGAATTAACAATGAACTATAAAGTAAAACAGTCCCTAATCTGAAAACAAAGAGGCCACAAAGCAGTTATAATTTACAGTTTTTATAATCTTACTTAAAAGAACTAAATGCATTTCTTGTTTAACTTCAGAAAATGACAAGACTTAATAATTAGTGTAGAATAATTATCTCAGCTGTAACACCCAACATTTTGCAGTGATTCTGATGCTGCTAATAAGAGTGATGCATCTCCCCTCAGACCCTGTGGTGAAGGAATTTTTTTCTGGGCTTGAAATTGCAGCATTCATCTTTAGTCCGGACGTGCAATCATTTGAAAGACAAGCAGAGGTTTTGCTTCTAGCTGTATCTCTGCATATGCCTTTCAAGGCCCAATCCCAAAAGGCACTAGGCAGCCTCACACCCATTCATCTCCTTTGGAAAATACAACTGACCTAGCAAAGACTGCAAATCCAAGAGAGATGATGCTCAGTACCCATTAGGGTCAGACCATTAATCCTGGCTGATTGAGTTGTGTTTACGAGTAGTAAAAATATTGCAGTTTTCAATGTAGTGGCAGTGACAGTCATTAACCCTTGCTTGATTTGTACATTAACCTATAGTACTTCATTCAGAAAGTGTCCTGGATGTTAAAATGAGCTGTTTTGTTGCTCCGAGAAAACATGCAATCGCATCACCAGTTTACAATACTACAGAGCACAACACTGGTCTAATGTTTCTCAGCTGGGCAAAGGTGAGAGGAAGAAAAGGAGAATGAATGGGCAAGTTCAAGACCCACTAGGAGTCCCAGTGGTCTCCTCTTGCTTTGCTGAAGTCTCACAAGCTCAGTTACAGCCCCACTCTCACACCCTGTCTCACACCATCAAGACTCCACATTGGAACAAGCCTTCCAGCCAAGAAAAGCTGCTGTATAGGGCCTGTCCTACCTTCATTGGCTGCTTCTGAATCACAGGACTTAGCAAGGAGTCATCCCTCTCACTGCTCAGCTGAGAGTGCTGTTCCTGAAGAGTTGTGAAGACTGTACCCAGGTCCGAAAGTCAGCTGTCTACCTGGCAATGCATAGTGCTACACTAAACTGTGCTCTGGACAAGAGTTTAAAACCCTAATAATGAGTGCTACTTACGGTTTTTGTGGCCTAGTGTCATGATTCTATCCATATCATCTGCATTGTTTACAACATAAGCTGAAAGATCTTTGATATAAACTCCCACATCAGGTCTCTCTTTAACCTAAACAAGAAACAGATTTGTTTGGGCACTTCCAGGAGGTGCACAGAGAGTATTTTTGGAAGCTGTTCTCTGTAGTATTCGCATATACCAGTTATCATAATGTAATGCACTAGTGTACTGCTATTTCTAGAAGCATAGTTTCTGTTCTATACAAGCATGACTTATCAGAACCATACAAGCCTATGGATCAAGAGTGTTGTAGCCTTCTACTGCCCCTTCTCCCAAGGCAAATCAAATGGAGGGAACACCAATCAGGAGGAAGCCTCAAATCTCCACAGAGATCGTAAAGAGGGGTTCAGAGAGGGGAGTAGGCACAACACATTCAGAGGCAGAGAAAGCACTTGGTCTAATCAACTGTTTCCTGGCCCCAGAGACCACTGAGAATTTCTGAAGTATTTAATAAATAAAAAGCTGGCTTGTCCATCTCTTATTTCTTCTCTCAAGAGAAGTACTTCAAACAAAGGTTTCAAGGCATTGCTACAATAACTGAACAACATACCCCACATGCCACTCTCCTATTCTGTACAGATGCCCACATCTTTTCTCCTAGCCCTGGGAAGAGTTTTTGTGAAGTCAGCTAAAGAGCCATGGTTTAGAGCAGGGGTCTCAAACACGCAGCCCGCGGGGTTATTTCCTGCAGACCGCCAAGCAGCCCGCACCCCACCGGCCTACCTCTAGGCCAGGGGTGGGCAAACTACAGCCCATGGGCCGGATCCAGCTGGCGGGATTGCCCCCCCGTGGCCCCGTGCTGCTCCCTGAAACAGCCGGCACAACTTCCCTGCGGCCCAGGGAGGGGGTTGGGGACAGAGGGCTCCGTGCATTGCCCTGGCTTCCAGGCACTGCCCCCCGCAACTCCCATTGGCCAGGAACGGGGAACTGCAGCCAATGGGAGCTTTGGGGGAGGTACCTGGAGGAGCCACAAGGCAGCACACAGAGCCCTGTGCCCCCCATTCCCCGGCCACAGGGACATGGTTCCAGCTGCTTCCCGGTGCGGGGCCGAGGCCGGCAGGCAGGGACCCTGCCCTGGCCCCAGTGCATGCTGCTGCCACCCTGGCACTGCTCTAAGTAAGCGGCGCCAGGCTGGAGCCTGCACCCCCAATCTCTCCTGCACCGCCTGTGGGCGGGGAGGGGGAGTTGGGGTGGGGACTTCAGGGAATAGGTTGGAATGGAGGCAGGGAAGGGGTGGAGAGAGGGGCAGGGACAGCGATGGTGGGGTGTCAGCGATGCGGCCCTCGGGCCAATGCACTAGTCCTCACGTGGCCCTCGTGGTCATTTGAGTTTGAGACCCCTGGTTTACAGCCTGGGGGTCTGCAGACTATGTCTAAAGGGTCCATGAAAGGCTGTAATTACCAGAGAACAGTGGTTTTCAACCCATGGTTGCTGGACCCCTTGGGATCTATAGACTATGTCTAAGATGTCCAAAGGTATCCACACCTCCATTTGAAATTTTTTTAGGGGTTGCAAATGAAAAGATTGAAAACCACTGGTCTAGAACCAGAGAGTAAATATACCACCCTGCAAACTGTTGGCTCTTATAAACAGGCTCATAACTCACTGAGCGATCTACAGACAGTCTGTCAGGGAGCTCCCAAAAGTCTTTGGGATGATGATAAGACTGTGAGAAAACTGGCCATAAAAGTGGGAGAAGTTCCCTGGAGGGAATCACAGGAAAAGCACCAGTGTAAAGGACAAAGGCACTTTGGTCACTGAGTTCATTTGACAGCAATACAGGTACTGACTAGAATGTTTTTGTATTTTGAATATTTTCAGCTATTCTTCCCCAGATTCTCCTAAGGGGAATTAGTCTAGAGTGTGAGGGAAATAATGTTACATTACTAGACTAAAGGTTAAGTGAGAAGAAGAAATGAGAAAAGGCAAAATATTGATAGCGGCAAAAGGTCTAAGGAAAACTTTTCTTCCCCTCCAAGGTCTGTCTGTTCTTTTAATACTCAGTTCCTCTTGAAGAGACAATTTGTTCCTTTAAAATGCAAAATGTCAGTGATTCAAAACACTCCATCCTCACCTCTAGCCTCTGTGTCTGGTCTTTTCCGAGCAGGTCACGTACTTCTTCATTGTAAATTTCCAAGTAAGACACTCGAACCAAAAATCTAAGATTGAAAAAGTCATTTATAAACTGAAATATTTGTTAAATGTAACTGGTTTGATCTCAGTGTACAAAGAAAATATGCAGAGTACTAATACAAACTGACAGCTTACTGATTCATAAACGAAGATGTGCTTAAGCACAAGAGGTGAAATCCTGGCCCACAATTAAGTCAGTGGCAAAACTCACATTGATTTTAACAGGGTCAGGATTTTACCCAAGATGTCTGAAAGTTTGTGCTTCAATCTTTTGCTTGTCTCGGGGACGGGGGTGAGGCAAAGGAAGAAAATTTGTTCACCTTGTGTCCCCCTCTGCCTTTGCAATGTGACCAAATATATGGGCAAATGAATTGGGGATGATTCCTCTAAGTTCAGGAACAGCTCGTACACCTTCCATGGTAAAAGTTTTGCCTGTGCCAGTCTGTCCATATGCAAAGATGGTGCCTGCAGTACAAGAAAAATATTTATAATGAATCGTAATACCAAAGATGGCAGTTTTTAATCATTACCTTGGCACTACCAAAACCACCAGCAACAATGAGTTAGAACTTTCCAGATTTTCCAATACACACTGTACAGGCTTACAGGAAATGTAAGTGTTGTACAGTCTTTGCAAACAGGGCTGAACTATCACAAAGGACTAATGTGTTATTTCAGTCAAGCACAACGGCTCTAGGAATATGTCTCACACAAACCGTCAGAGCTAGGCCAATCAATAATGTATTTATTAACAGGGAGAACAAATATGGAAATGTAGAATGAATGACTCTTCGTTCAGGCACATTTACTAGTTTCCTTTAAATTTAAAAAGTAGATTATTTCAATCTTTGTCTTGTACAAAGGCAAAGAAAAGTAATTAACTAGACAAAGGTAACTCATGTTCCGAAATATGTACAAACCTGTTAAGACAGAAACATAAGTTTCTTTTCAAAAGGGTAACTGGCTACAGAATGGTGTCAACCTGCCTCAGGGCCACTCCCCATGGGTGGGCATCAGCATTCCCTCAACCACAGCTGTAGCAACCTCAAACTGATTCAGCATAGGCCCCACACATGGGCATTTCACAAACCAGGATACAGATTTTCAGAATCATTTACAATTTGGATTACATCACCAATCTGCGAGGCATGAAACGTCCTCCTTCACTTGTATCAGAAAGACTTACCAGAATCATGGACCCAAGTATTGCAAAAATAAGTTTGGCTCCTAAGTCAGATTTTTGCTTTGTTGCAGCTACAAAAAACCCCTGGCCAAAAACAGACACTTAATTCTACTCTACCTTTACACACAGCCTTAACAAAGCTTTTGTCTTAGCATTTAAACTTCAGGAAACTTCTTATATTTTACACCTATACTTACCCCGATACAAATGAAGTATTTCTCCTAGATCTTTAAAATCTTTGCAACTTACTATTATTTATAACTGTCTATTTGGAAACCATTTATTTCCTTACCAACATTTTTCTTCCATTATACATACATGCCAAGTTGTTACTGCAGAGTTGCTCACACATGCAGGGCTACTGATATTTTACAAGAAGAAAAGCACTCGAGAACCTGGGTGTGCTAAAAAGATAAATAAAATGCAAATCCTTTACAAATAGAAAAAAGTAGTTGAGATGTTTGGCCCACTAACCTTGCCAGTACCTGATGCTCACAATGTAACTGATAATTATCTGTTACCAGTTATAGAAGCACAACCACTGGCAACAGGGAACTCAGAATTGTGAATACCCTTATTGGATTTTCTATTTTAAGTAAAACGAGGTTATTGTTAACTATATGAATGATATGGTGCTTTTACCTGCAGTCTTTCTTCAGATAAACTCTTACTAAAATCAGATGGAATTTTGACAGCATAAGGGATCCTTAATTTTTAGGACAATAAGGGACTTACCATTGTATCCTTCCAGAACAGAGTCAATAATTGGTCTCGCAGTTAAGTTATAGACATCAAGCTGTTTACTCTCTGGTCCAAAAACTGTATCAAATGTAAATGTCTTTGGAGGTTCGTTGGAAGAGTCTGTTTTATGAACAGTAATGGTTCCCCTCATTTCATCCACATTAACTGCCATCTTGTAGCACATTACTTTCTCTCTTTCATTGAAAGGTCGGCATCGGACAACAACCTTGACATTATCACAGCTCTCAGGCTTGTCCGGCTTCTCAGATTTGTTGATCTACACACATGAAAAACAAAATAAACATCTTCATGTGTTACAGTGTAAGATGTACAGATGTGCTTAAATGTACACACTGAGTAATTATATTACATATATTTAAGTACGAGCAAGTCTTTGCAGGATCAGGGGCCTAAGTGTTCAGAACACGACTGATTTACAACTGGAGCTAACAGAATAAAGTGCAACAAAGAACTAATTTGATTAAATTAACCTTTTTCTGTTCACAAGTTGTACATGGTTTGTGAAATTCAAATGTATTAGTCATTCAAGATTTGTGAATTTCAACAAATGATTCTTCGCTCGCACGCTTTGTTGAAAATATTTGTTCATTTGAAAACATGTTCACTGTACTGTTTAGTTACATTGATATTGTTTTTAGTCCCTGATTGAAAGATGTAAGTAAGTAATGAACACAAACTGCAGATTTTACAATCAAATATACTGTTAAACATTTGATTTTGAATATTCACATTTTGCAACTATGTACACTAATAACACATGTAAGCTTGAACATTCCCAGAATTCAAATACAGAAGGGTCATGAACACAATCAAACAGATATTTCTTTTGAAGTGAATATTTGCAAAAAGTCCATATACACACTTCGTTCAGTTCTACTTCAAGTGTAACTTGGGGGACCATATTTGGGGTGCTGGGTTTTTCATATACTCCTAAAATACATGAAAGTTTTCTATTCTGCCATCAAGAATTTTGAAATATGAATTGTAAGCCAACTGTTACACAATTTGAGGTTGAAAACTGCTGATGAAAGACATCTATCACTCATCTTAATACTTACAATTGCCCAGTCAGTACAAAAAACCCTATCGCTTGATGCTACAGAGGTTGCTAACTACCAGCCAGCATCTAACTTTTGCTAAGCAAGCTAATCAGGATGTTAGCATTTCGAGAGTGGGGTTTGTTTGTTTTTTTTGCTACTAGTCAGCAGCCAATATTCTGGATTGCTGTCAAGCTTTAGGCCAAAGCACTACTGAGGCAGCATTTGTTCTGCTGGTAGATGAGCTCCTCCAGCCCACAGACAAGAGAAGTACACGTACTCATCCTGTTGAATGGGTGATCAATTATTGTTCCATCATAGGACCAGCAGTAAGAGACACTCCCTGATATGGCCTACAAAACAAGTGGGTTATAACGGGCAACAGTTCCTCCATCTCCAAAGACGTCACCTGCATCACTCCACAAGACTCAGTCCCTTCTCCCATTACTCTTTATGAAGCCATTCGGAGAACTAGTTAAATAATACTGGCGATCAGCACTCAGATGAAAAACTGGCTAAAGCTGAACCCAGTAAGACTGAGGAGAAGGAAGTAGCTTCAAAAGAACATTCTTCTTGTATAACATTCCCCACTCAACCAAGGGCATCTGTCCTCAGATTGTTAAACTGGTTACTGTTACATTCCACTGGAACAATGAAACCACTAACCAATAAGAGAAGGGTGAGAAACACAGCTTTCTGAGCAGTTGAACCTAGCCTATGGAGGGTATTTCCACAAGGGATAAGAATGATCAGTAAACTCAGCATTCCAAATTAAGCATACTGGCATCGGAACACAACATGTAGGCAGAGCATTTTAAAAAAGAAAATCCCTATATATTAATCATGCTATCTCTCCTATAAGTTGGGAAGAGAAAGATTTCTATTTCTAGTCTGAAATACTTATAAAGAGCTCACATGCCAAGCTAATAGGGGCCTTATAAGTAAATTAGATCAAAAATCTTATCACCAAAGACTAAACCTAGTAAGAGCCACAGGGTGGGCAAATGTAACAGTTACTTTAGGTTATATATTGCAGTTCAGAGTCAGCAGAGGAGTCTAAAAGTAAAGACTTTAAGTGGAGATAGACTCAACAAGGCTAAAAACTTGCAGGTCCTCTGTCTGCAATCCAGTCATAAGGAGAAACCTTATTATTTAACTGAACCATTACTATTAGACAATGGTAAGGACTGCAGATCAGTAGTTCTCTGCTACAGTGAATATCACGTACTTTGAAATTCCTTGAACTCTCTAGCTCCCTAACATAAAAAAAAAAAAAAAATCTGTAACTAGTTGAGATTTCATCATATGAAGAAAAATAAATTGCAGAGCATACATCAGACAGTACATGCGGCACCAATCATTGTGGCTGCATAGATTACCAAAAGCACCTGTCAAAGAGTATTGGAAAGGCAGGCATTTTGGGCCTAGGAAACATATCACCTTAAAAAAAAAAAAAAGCAAGCCAAAAATAGCCTTATCACCATTAGAAGCTCAGGTTGATCGTAATAAATGTGCACAACAATCAGGATGACTTTGTGAACAACAAATAGAGACCATAGGAGGCACAACAGTGTGTTACTATCCATAATAAATTGAAATATGCATGTTCTGCAATCCAGTAATAGGAATATAGTATTTGCCATACTAGATACAAACCACTCACTCAAGAAGCCTAGTATCTAGCACTATCCAATGCTTCAGAAGAAGGTGCGAAAAATCTCTACACTTTCATTGTACAATAATCTATTTGAGGTGTGGAAGAAATTCCCTTTCTGAACCCTGCAACAACCAGTTTATGCACTGAACTGTGAGATTTGTTTGCATACAGAACTATTAGTAAAAAACATATAATATACTAAACACAGCAATTGGCGTGGAGGAACTTAGTTACAAAATAGGATATGATTCGAAGCAATAGCAGAATATTGCCCAGATCTTCCACCACCCACCAGGCCTATTCATTATAAAAGCATCCTGCCTGCTTATAAATGCACATGATTTAAGCTTCCCTGTGTCAAACTTCAACCACCACCTTTGTCTAGCACTTCTCTGCCCTTCCCTTCTCTCAGATCCCAGTACTCAGCAACACCCCAGGCCAGCACCATCCCTGTTACACCCGATCAGCACCTGCCTACACCGTGAACCCTAGGCCTAGGGCCCCAAACCTAAGGGCTCCAGAGCCTTCCTGCACCGTGAGCCTAGGACATCCAACACAAGCTACCCAGAGACAAGCACTTTACCAGGGCCCCTCTGCATCCTTCACCTCCAAGTGGGCACCACTCTCAGGCCAGACCCTCCCGTACCCTGCACTCCATCTCTCAATGCCAGGCCCATGATCCCAGACCTGCTCCACAGACCCAGCCCAGAGCCCCACTATACTCCATCCCTCAGTGCCAGGCCCCAACCTCAGACCCACTCCCCAGACCCAGCCCAGAGCCTCCCCCGTACTCTACACTCCACCCCCCCAATGCCAGGCCCCAACCTCAGACCCAGCCCAGAGGCCCCCTGTACCCTACACTCCACCCCCCAATGCCAGGCCCCGACCTCAGACCCACTCCCCAGATCCAGCCCAGAGCCCCCCTGTACCTCGCACTCCACCCCCACCCCATGCCAGGCCCCTCTCCTCAGTCCCCCCTCCCCGGTCTAAGGCCCCCCGTACCCTGCGCTCCATCCCCCAATGCCAGGCCTCGACCCCAGATCCACTCCCCCCCCCGTACCCCGCATGCCCCCCCCCAGCCGGCCCAGGCTCCCCGCTGCTCCCAGGCCCCGCGCCACCCTAGCAACGGCACAACACTCCGTAGCGATGGGGAAGGCGGGACAGCGGGCCGGGTCTGGATCCTCACCGGCATCCTGAGCGAGTCCCTGCGGGGCGGCTCCGGTCCGCACCCAGCTTCTCCGCCCGAAGGGGAAGGGCGGGCTCAGCGTAACCCCGAACCCGCTACAGTGTAACAATAACAGGGGCGCGAGAGCCGCGGCGCCTGCCGCTCCTGGCCCCACCTCCACGCGTGAGTGACTGGGCGCTCAGCTAACCCCTGCGCCATGCGGAGGACGCTCAACCAATGGGCTTGGGGATAGGGTGGGGCGCCTCTACCCCCCGCGCGGCCATTGGTGCAGGGTTCCAGCCAATGAGGGGAGAGGCAGGGGCTGGGCGAAGCGGCCTCACTGCAGCAGCCGCGCCCGGTGCTTCGGGGGCTTTGGCTCTGCTGAGGTTGGGGGCCGGGCCGGACCGGGCTGGGACGGGGCCAAACGCAGCCCAGAGTGGAGGCTGGATCCAAAAGCAGCCTCCTGGAGCAGCAACTGTCGTCACCATATTGCATCATTAATAATAATTAGTGCTAATTAACTAATCATTCATGAGTACTGATCTAGGGGTTCTCATCCAGAGAGCTCAGCATGCTCTGCCCAGTTCAGGAGCTGATCCTGCAGTCTGATCTGCTCAGGTGTACGCCATACGCCCACGCAGACTCCAGCAAAGGGGCCGGAATCTGGCATTATCTGGCCAGCTGAGGATTCACTGGTCTATACAGCTAGCTTCTATCTCAGCCTCCTGACCCAGAGACAGGCCTGGTTGGAGCACTGCTACATTCTGGTTATTCTGACCTGACAGGTGGCCTCTTTGTGGGACTTTTACCAGCTAGCCAAGGTCAGAGCAAGTTCCCAAGTTGCTCGAACCGGGGCAGCGGTGGCAGAGCATGAGGGGCACAGAATCAGGGAGCTATAATAACCAATTCTCTGATGGCCTCCTCTCTGCTCCAAGGAGCTGATCTCTGCTACAGCAAAGAACCTGGCCTAGTGACTGTAGATGTTAGTGTTCACCATAGTCGGGTTATTAGTTTATTTGGTAGAAGGCTCTGTTGTAATTATGGCTACACTATGACATGTACGGATGAGAAGCAGTTATTATGCAACACCGTGAAAGGGTCTGGTCCTGCAAGTGCTTTCATGTTTGCTCAGCACAAAATCAAGCCTGGTCTCCTTCCTCACAGAAATACTCTCATTGACTTCAGTGGGGCTTACTCACATGAGTAAGGTGAGCAAACATTGAGACCAATTTTCTCTTAAGGGAGCCATTGTGAAAAATGAGAACACAGTATTTTTATACTGAGGACCAAATCCTGGTTTTAGCATACATCCTGAGTACTGGGGGCTGGGAAAAAACAATTCCCTCATAGGCTGCACAGTAACTGTAAAACAGCAAAACCCTGCTGTGGTTTTACCCCACAGATCCTAATTCCACATAAAGAAATGGATCTGATTCTTCTCCAGTCTCTTCCCATCCTTCCCCCAAAATCCATAAGGAGTTTTCCCCCACATTGCCTGCAAAGCAAATCTCCTGTGTACTGTCTTGGAGTCCTGTACCACCTGCAGAGTAGCTGCACAGGTGTAACTAGAGGGACCACCATTTACAGTTCTAGTGGGCAGCCAAGGAGAGGGGAAGAAGTACATATGGGGCAACTCAGCCTCTGATTTTATACATCTACAAAAAACATCAATATCAGAAGAAAGGTGAGGTCTGTAACATTTAGCAACTGTGCACATTTGCCCTCAGGTTATATGAAAAAGTGGAAATATGGCAGGGGTCCAGACTAAGTTTTTATAAGAGGATGGGTTAGACACCTAATATAGTATTATACAACTAGCACTTATCCTGTGGCATATGCATGGGAACTTGCACATAATTACAGGAGTGTGTACCATTTCCTCAGACCTATAGGTGCTGTCAAAAGTGAGTCAAAAAGGTGAGAATAAGTAAGTAAAACATAATCTCTTCACAGCTATTTTTCATTATGTATATAGTGCCACAATGGTATATAGCACTTGACAGTGTGCAAAGAATCCTAATGGAGACATTTAGCCCTCCCCTCCAAGAGTTTATAACTTAAAAGCAAGAAGAGATTCAAATACAGTAAACAGACAGAATGGTGTGTGGATGTCTCCAGAGAGCAGCTGGGGCTTTGAAAGGGCATGGCATATATTAGCTGGGGGTCTACTCCATATGAAAGTGCTGCATAAAAGAATCCAAAATTAGACATGGAGGAAAAAGACAAGGGAAGCAGTCAGGGGAGAAGCTTGGGTGGAACAAAAGGAGCCAGAGGGAGGAGAGAAAGGCAAAAGCAGTTATATAGAGCTACGAGAGTGAAGAAGAGACACTTGGATTGTCTTATGAGAAGCCAGGGCAAAGATCCAATTCCTACAATCCTTGAGTAGCTGGTAGGGAAACTGCTCCAAGCAACCGCATTTTGGCTGGAGCTACAGAAGAAATTGCACAGGGGTACTCCAGAGAAGGACTCTGAAGGAAGTTGTTGTGGTCAAGGCAGTAGTCAATGCAAGGAAAGGAAAGAGGAAGGGACAGAGTCTGGAGATATTCTAAAGGAAGAAAAGGTAGGAACTGTAGCCCAGTCTTGTATTTTTTCCTCTGCCAAAACTTGAACTGACTACAGTGAAAGCAAGATTTGGCCCTATGGTAGCTAATGGACAGATTCAGCCACCCTTACTCATACTGAGTGGAACTTTGAAATCAGCTGGCCTACTTGTGGAATGAGGTACTACCCAATTCAAGTAAAAGTGACACAATTTGGCCCTGAATGTGTGGGAATTAATTTAAAATATTTATTATGATATAGGTCTTAGCTTTTCTTTCTTTTTTGCTGAACATATTTTCCATTCGTATAACACAACATTTTAGTCACTACCACAATAGTTTTCAATCACGGGCCCATGGGGGTTTTAAGACTGTGTCTAAGGGGTACGTGAAAGGTTGTCATAGTGATTTTCAACTTGTGGTCCGCGGACCACTGAGGATTTGCAGACTAAGATTTCCAAAGGGGTCCGCACCTCCATCAGAAAATGTTTAGGGATCCGCAAATGAAAAAAGGTTGAAAACCATTGGTCTACACCGTGAGTTTACTGGAATTTGTTTCGGGAGTGATTTCTAACATATGGCCATCCAAGGCTTGGGCTGCATGTACATTGAGAATGACTCATAGACTTTAAGGTCAGAAGGGACCATCATGATCATCTAGATTGACCTCCTGCACATTGCAGGCCACAGAACTTCACCCACCCACTCCTGAAATAGACCCCTAACCTCTGGCTAAGTTACTGAAGTCTTCAAATCATGGTTTAAAGACAAGTTACAGAGAATTCATCATTTACACTAGTTTAAATCTGCAAATGACCTGTGTCCCATGCTGTAGAGGAAGGAAAAGAAAATCCATGGCCTTTGCAAATCTGACCTGGGGGAAAATTCCTTCCTAACCCCAAATATGGCTATCTGTTAGACCCTGAGCATGTGGGCAAGATCCTCCAGGCAGAGATACCTGAGAAAGAATTCTCTGTAGTAACTCAGAGCCCTCCCCATCTAATGTTCCATCTCTAGCTCTTGGAGATTTTTGCTACTGGCAGTCACCAATGAGTTACATGACACTATCGGCAGTTTCATCATACCATCCCTTCCATAAACTTATCAAGCTCAGTCTTGGAAACCAGTTAGATTTTTTGCTCCCACTGCTCCCCTTGGAAGGCTGTTGGTTAGAAACATTCGCCTAATTTCAAATCTAACAAAAAAACAATAGCTAGCTCTTCACCTCCCTTGAACCAATCTGCACCCCCATAATCCTTCCCCTTTCTTAAAAGCCTGGGAAAACAGGCAGCCTTGCAGTGCATTCAGAAGGGTATTTAAATTGATACTATTATATTTTCATAATAAAATGTCATTAACAAAACTTGCTTAATGAAGTTCTTTGTACAACAGCTCAGGTGAACTTAGTGTGGGCCAATTTTTGCCCAATTCCTATTAAATCCATGAGTTGTTTGGCCCAACCAGTCAAATTCTAGCCTTTTGAAGTTAATATCAAGACTTCCATTGGCTTCAATGGAAGCAGGTTTTGGCTCTGATTTTGTTAATTCTGTGTGTGTTTGAGAATCAATCTCAGGGTAGTGGCTGAGGCCAAATGTTCCAGGCCAGGTGTCTATGATTATGATCGTATCAAAGAAGTGTTCCAATTTTGAAGGTGTTGCAGCACAATGATACTTGAGCTGTGATATTCTACAAGTGCCTGACACTCTTTATGGGGCCTGATCCAAAGCCCACTGAAGTCAAAAGAAAGCTTCCCTTTGGGTCGGTCTACACTCGCGGCAGTTGTAGAGTATGGACTTTGCATGTCCAGCTAGCATGGGTATAAATAGCAGTGTCGAGAGTGAGGCAGTCCTTAGGTGAGTAGACATGCCAGAACCCATGGGTACAATGTACCCTACACGGCTCTCTAAATGCCCAGCCAGTGCATCCCCCATCTACACTGCTGCTTTTAGCAGTGTAGTATCCCACTGTCCCTCCACTGCCAGAGCCTTTCCTCGATGCAGTGAAAGACTCTGACAGCAGAGAAAGGTTCTTGCAGGAGGAAGGCACCAGGGAAAGGCTCTGGCAGCTCCCCACTGCCAGAGTCTTTCCCGGCTGCTTCTTCTCTACCAGAGCCTTTCCCTGCAGCGTGTAGCTACACATCACAGTGAGTGTGGACGCTGTGTGTACCCTACACACTGCCACAAGTGTAGACAAGGCCTTTGACTTCAGTGGGAATTGGATCAAGCCCCTGTGTAGGCTCCTGTTCCCTGTAAACTCTTTAAAGTGTCATGTGACTCCCGGATCAGCTGTGAACACAATCTGGTGGCTGCCCTAGGAAAAACAATGACAATTTGAAACAGGTAGAAGGAGGCAGAAAGAAATACATACATATGAGTGGTAGTGAACCAACAGAGGCAGGTTTCAGAGTAACAGCCGTGTTAGTCTGTATTCGCAAAAAGAAAAGGAGTACTTGTGACACCTTAGAGACTAACCAATTTATTTGAGCATGAGCTTTCGTGAGCTACAGCTCACTTCATCAGATGCATACCGTGGAAACTGCAGCAGACTTTATATATACACAGAGAATATGAAACAATACCTCCTCCCACCCCACTGTCCTGCTGGTAATAGCTTATCTAAAGTAATCATCAGGTTAGGCCATTTCCAGCACAAATCCAGGTTTTCTCACCCTCCACCCCCCCACACAAATTCACTCTCCTGCTGGTGATAGCCAGAGTTGTCACTTTGGATGGGCTATCACCAGCAGGAGAGTGAATTTGTGTGGGGGGGTGGAGGGTGAGAAAACCTGGATTTGTGCTGGAAATGGCCTAACCTGATGATTACTTTAGATAAGCTATTACCAGCAGGACAGTGGGGTGGGAGGAGGTATTGTTTCATATTCTCTGTGTATATATAAAGTCTGCTGCAGTTTCCACGGTATGCATCTGATGAAGTGAGCTGTAGCTCACGAAAGCTCATGCTCAAATAAATTGGTTAGTCTCTAAGGTGCCACAAGTACTCCTCAACAGAGGCAGAGTTCTCATGCTCCATCTGTCAAGCTGCCCTAGATAATACAGTTCATATCACAACCTTTACTCAGCTCTTTTGGTGGCTATATATTGAAGTGGATTGTCCTAGTGATTGGAGCAGGACCCTGGCTGCAACACTGGATAACTCAAGTTGTGAAGAGCTACAACATGGTTTTGTCTTCGTCTGTGGATATATATGGTATAACCAAGTTAAGGAATTACATACCCTAAATAGCCACCAGGTTTAAAACAAAAGACCTACCAACATATAACTCTTATTTGTCAAGAAAGACATCTGCACCTGAATGCAGTTCTGAGATGCAGAGAGAGGCTAGAGCCTGCTATGCTAGTGAATGAAATTGAGACCCAGAAACTATTAACAGAAGTGGAATTGAGGAGTCTGTTTTTATTTTCCAGACTGAGTAAAACACAAAACAAAAAGACCATAAACAGTGAGAATCAAATGCCGTGTTTAAAATGTGTTCCCAGTTTACTATAACAGAAGGTATGGTCAGTAACAGACTAACAGTTATTAAACGTGTAACACATAACATTAAATATAGACACTCACTTAGGTCCCCAATCCGGCAAACACTTCCACATGTGCTTCGTTTTTATTACCCTGAGCATCAGTGGCACGACTCGGATCACTCTCCAGACTGCGCATTTGTTCCTGCAGACGCGTTTGCTTTTTGCTAGTCGTGCCCGCTGTGTTTTCGGACGTGTGGACCCGGGCGTCAGCAGAGGACTCCTTGCCGCGGCAACTCTCGAGAGACAAACAAAGGCCGGTGAGTGGCCGACGGCCACGCTGGCCTGGATACAGCGGGTGCTGAAAGCCCCCACGGTACCCAGGGAGGCTGGGACAGTCCGAGAAGCAGAGGCGGCTGCCAGGCTGACACCGGCTCCCGCCTCCAGCCGGGCGGGCTTGTTCCCAGGGCCGCAGGGCAGGAGGAGTTGCGTGCGGGCGGGCGGCGAGCTGCCTGCTCCATGCGGAGGCTCACGTAGCCCCCGGGAGGGGGAGCTGTCCTCCTGCCGCTGGGCTGGGCACCCCCGGGACCCGGCAGGGGAGGGCGATCTGTGCGAGCCCAGCTCCCGGCAGGGGAGAGGCGGAGCCTGGCGCGATCAGAGCCAGCCCCAAAGGCTGCGCAGGCTCCGGAGCCTGTCAACAGAGCGGTTCTCCCCGCTAGGTATCCCTGCCAGCGGCTCGTCCTCCGGGGCAGGGCAGGGCTGTCTTCCCCGCGGGCTGGGCGGGGGCCAGCAGCCCCCTTCTAGCATGATCCGGGGAGACCCCTCTGCCTGCACAGGCGGAGCCATTTCCTGGAGCTGAGGCTGCCGCAGCCGGAGCTGGGGCTGGGCACAATGGGAGGGGAAGCGGCGGAGTGAAGGGCTGAACCCCACCGTGCAGGCGGCTCCCCAATGCCCTGCCCGCGCGGCCCAGGAGACCCGCAGCGGCCGATCCAGGGAGGTGAGCCCCGGGGAAGGGACGGGCACGGGTGTAGCTCTCGGCGGGACTGCCCCCCCCCCCCGCCACCGGCCCCACTGGTACCCAGTGCTGGTACCCTGACTCTGATCCCAGCCCCCACCGCGTTCCCCGAGATTCCTGACTTGGGGCAGCCGCTCCCCGGCTCCCAGGGCCGGTGATGTGGTTACTTGTGTAGTTAGTTGCCAGCCCATCACATGATCGCCCTCCCTTTTGTTTCCGAAATGAAAACGAAAGAGGGATGGTGGAGTCGCTGCCTGCCTTGCTCCTGCCCTCTGCCCCTCAGCCTGGTTATTTTGTGGGTGCTGAGTGCAGCGTCCAGACAGAAGTTACCCCCCAGCGCGGGCTCAGATTGTGCTCCCAACATAAGGGCCTGGGAACAGAGCGGGAGAGGAAACCCTGGCCCAGATGTGTTCACACTAAGATCCAACAGTCAAATTCCGCTCCCCTCCCCTTCCTTCTGGTGCCTTTTCAGCATTAAAAAAAGACTAGAGCGAGAGAGAAACAGACAACTCCAGGGACCCAGGATTTTTTGCCCCCATCAGCTCTACAAGGGAGATAGAGCACAATGAGAAGTCAAGTGACAAAAGGTCCTAAGGGCATCCCTGGCACCAGATCAAAATCATGGACAGTCCACGGGGTTCGCCCAGTTACAAGGAGACCCCCCTCCACCCTACATCTTAACACCCTGTGACAACCAGCCCCCCTGAGTGGGTTGTCATATAAAGGGGGCTTTGGGCCAATGTGTGACGAAGGGGGAAAACGAGCGCACAGATACAAGATACTCCCACCCTTCCCACGGCCTGATATCCAAGTTAAAATGGGGTGGGGGGTTGTTAATGCTGCTCTAAAGCTATCCCTGCTCTGAGTGTTTTCGGAGGGAGTGGGTGGCACAGTACAGGCAGTGGCTGCTAGCCATGGCAACACAACTTGAGGCCCACAGCTGGAGACTGATAGGATTATGGAGATCTCTCTCTCCATACCCTGGCTAGGCTCACAAGTGTTTAGAGAGGTGAGAATTTCCTACGGGGTGCTAATTTCTTCAATCCTCACCCCTCTCACCCACCTTTCCCCCAACCATGTCAATCTCCCACTGCTTCCATCTTCTTTCTGTTTTTTAAAAAAAATAGGTTTCAGAGTAACAGCCGTGTTAGTCTGTATTTGCAAAAAGAAATGGAGTACTTGTGGCACCTTAGAGACTAACCAATTTATTTGAGCTGATGAAGTGAGCTGTAGCTCACGAAAGCTCATGCTCAAATAAATTGGTTAGTCTCTAAGGTGCCACAAGTACTCCATTTCTTTTTGCAAAAAAAAAATAGTCAAGCTTACCTTATTGCTGCTGCTTCCAGATCCAAGGTTTAGCCCACTCAGGGAATGGGGTACCCTGTGCGACAGCATGTCCCTGTGATTGGCTCTGCCTCATCAGTGTGACTGGGGATCCAGAGTTATGGCCAGGGATTCCTGACCTATATGGCCTACCCAGGCCCATCCTCATCATCCTGCTGTCAGCCCTGTGCAGAGGATGGTGTGTCTGAAATGTAGGTCTCTTATTCTCATGCGCCATTTGGGTAAATGTTGCCAGCTGCACCTCTTTGTGGAAACAAAGGAGGCAAAGACAAGAGAAGGAAATGAACTGTTGAATCATTTGATCCATTCCCCTGCTGTGGCAGGATTACTCTGTAACATGTCATTTTAAATAATGTGGTGCTTCAGGAAAGGCAGAAGATTGCAAATGGATTTTGATAAGAATCATTTGTAAATGTAAAATGTGAGATCCTTTCTGTTAATCACTTGGAGTGCCAAGTTTGCACATACAGTATTTTGGGAAGTATAGTTACTTATATTGCCAATATTCATTTTTCTGTATTAAGAATTGCTTCTGTTTAATTTTAATTGTTATTAATTTTTTTTTAAACCAGGAACAGGGATATGTAAGTGTGTATCAGAAAGTGGCCTGACAGTTCTTGTTTCGAACTCTCTTTTTGGTTAAATTGGCTTCAGTTCTTGTTTCAAACTCTCCCTTTGGTTAAATGTTACAGCTTTCAGTTCTGATGCTCTTTTACACCCAGTGCTAATTAAAGCCAAAGTCATGTGCATTATTTTTGCCTTTAGCAGGGGAGGGGAAAAACATGTCATGGAGTTTCAGCTTTGGAAATGTAGAGTAGTTTCCAGAAGATTCATGGAGGCTTTGAATACTTAACTGAGCTGCTGAAAATAGTGATAAGAGCTTCTGGGAAGCAAAGATGAGGAAGCCAGGGTCCACAGGTCTTTATAGAGAAAAGAAATCGAGAACTTAAAATTAGTAAAAATCAACCTTGGGTCCAGTTTCACAGGTGAAACACTATGTCCAGTGCTCATGCTCTTTCCTTTCAGCTACTCATATGGCACTGAATCTTTAATTTCACCTTGACAATGAAGTTGACATTTCTTGATACCCAAGTCTAACTGTTTTGACTGGTTAGAGGTGGTGATTTTTCTAAAGCAATGCTGTTAGTTTAAAATTTTGTTTTTAAAAATCAAATTTCCTTACCTGTGTTACCAGTAACAGCCAAGATTAAAACAACAAACAGAATTTTTAAAATCTAGTTTATTTTTCAGTAGCTTTCATTTAGCATCTTTGCATTGCTTTCTGCTTGACTAACGGAAACAGACTCACCAGTTTCATTTCAGGTTCTCAGTCACTAGCACTAGACTGTAAAGTTTAGATTCCAAACACTGCAATCAAAGTTTTATCTCGTTTTAAGCAAAACTCTTTCCCCTGGAATTATAAAACCCATTGGAAACAATTTTGTTCTTAGGTTTTGTGTGAAAACAAAGCAAAAAAGGATGTTGAACCTGTTTACCTTAAATTAAAACTTTAGGCCTCTGTTTTCCAAAACCTTTAATGTAGCAGTTAATAGGGTTTTTTTTTTAAAGCTAGTTGGGAACCTCATTTCATTTATAGAGTGCATGAGCTCAGTAGTAGGTAGTCTTCCATCAGAAGGCTACTGCAAGCATTTATGAAGTCTATGAAGAAAAGCCCTTCGGCTGCATAGTTGTTCAGTTATCTGAGGTTCTTTCATCATGGATCTGCTTCTGCTTCCGTGGAAGTTAATGGCAAAATTGTCGTGAACTGGCATGAAAGCAAGATTGGGTCCTACCTCTTAACATCTTTGGCCAATAGACAAGTAGCAGGGACATTCTTTAGCTAGTTCTCAACATTTTAAAGTTGAAGAAGCCACTATGAAAAAAATCCTCATATAGTTTTAAGGAGTTGTGATAATGTTTTATAATGCTTCAGTTTTCCTTGGTTTAGATAGCTGTGCCTGCCTGGGAAACTGGCCCATCCACTCGTTGCCATGAAGTGTACCAGATCTTCTGAGTGTCAGAGACTTCCCTTCCTACTAGAGGATGCCCTAACAAGAGAGGCCAGGAATTGGAAGGTGCCAGTTTTTTGGAATTTCACACTGAAGGTATTTTTTTCTGTTCTCTATGGAAATGCATTAGGATTCCAGAAGGTTTTCTGCAAAATACAGCCCCAATTCTGCTATCCGATCCACATGTCCACATCGCATATGGACTAGATACCAGGATTGGGATCTGTGTCTGTCCAGATTTCAATTTAGTATAACAAGATGCACAATATCGAAAACACAGTTGATCCAAAATAAAATTTAGAGAATATCCTTGCATAAATGAGAACCTGGGAGTGGCAATCAGATGACAGGGGATTGTGTTTATTTGGTGTTAAATAGGTCATATACGTAAGTAATCCTAAAATCTACAGTGCTTGATCACTTTTTATTCCCCACCCTCCAATTTCACTGAGATGAGAGTAAGAGAGGATGCTCTGCGATCTAATGATTAGGAGTCAGGAAACTAAATTCTGTTCCTGGCTCTGCCATTGGCTCACTCTGTTACCTAGGGAAGCCACTTAACTTCGCTCAGTTTTTCTGTTTGTCATATGGGGATAATAATGCTTACCACATTTGTAAAGTGCTTTGAAATCAAAGTGCAAAATTGCCCTTGAAAAGCATTTCAGGCTATGTCCCTTCTCTTCACAATCTAATGGAAGTGCTAGATAAGTGCAAGGTATTAGTATTTATTTTATTAATGAACCGGGCACTATCATCTGAATGGATAATTTGAGATCAATATAATACAAGTTAATGGTGGACATTGTTATCTGAATCATCCCCTAATTTATACTTTGTGCCTATGACACAGCTCTGGTTGCTTTTATATTAACATTTAAATGCATACCATAAATCACTTACAATAATACAATGTCAACAAGACTTATTTTAGTCTGTCCTCTCCTCGGAACATGTCCTCAGAAGAAAAGCCTCTGTAGGTAGATAGGTTTTGCGGCATGTCCTCTATGGTAGCAAACTTGGCTTCTATCCAGTCCAGGGATAGAGCAAATTTGAGAGACAAGGAGCTGCACAAAGAACCTGTAGATGTACAAATCAGCTCAAGCCCTCAAGATGATCTCTACTGTTGGACTAAGAGTATAACTGAGCTGTTGATTAGAGCATTTAAACAGATGGGTTTTTAAATTCTATTCCTCCAAAGTAAGTGTGGTGTTTAACAAACCACCAATTGTGTTTTAACTTTCTTCCTCCATCTCAGGGGACAGATCTCTCTCCATCACATTATGAGAAAGCAGTTCTCTGGATTGCAGAATTGAGCTCCCAGTTCCAATTTTACTCTGAAACGTTTGCCTTGGCTATCAACGTTCTTAACCGGTTTTTGGCATCAGTAAAGGTAGAGATTCTCTTTGGAAGCTTTCTTTTATGATTTTATTATTAACCAGGGCTGCCGCGAATATTTAATTAGGATTCAGTTTGTACACAAATCTAGCTGGACTGTAGGTATTTCGGAATCACTCCGATAGTGAACCTCTAGAAAGCACAGAACTCAGATAGCAATCAAGGCCCTGGCATGTGTTAAACTTTAAGTCAGTAGGACATAAGTAGGAGCTTAATTTAAGCACATACTTGAGTGCTGTCCTAAATAGGGATTCCACCTGAATTATAGTTCAAATGTAGTTATAAACATGAAGACTTTGTGTTCGTGCAACTACGTTTCACCACTATTTTACACAAACTACGGGCCTGATGGCTCTGCCTTTGGAATCAGTGGCAAAATTTCTCATTGGCTTTGGTGTCAACAGGACAGGACCCTATCTTATGTATTATTACTCAGAGTCATAATCGGCATCAGGCGAAGGTTCAAGTCTAGTATACAGTACCCACCAATTTACAATAAATAAATGGAATCATCACATTCTGACTGGTAGCCCTGCAGGTCAGGGCTGACTGTTTTGCATGATCTAAGAACGGAATGCCGTGATACCTGCACTCAGGAGGGGATTCCTTCCATTGTAATTTTTCATGTCTTTGCTTTGTTTGAGCATCAAATTATCCTTTACTAATAAGTAGTTTTAATGCAAACTAAAGGTGAAGACTTGGGCCTCTCTGTCTGAATGACCATTGTTTATTTTCATCTAGAACGTTGTCTTCTGTGCTCAGTGTTTTGCTCTTTCCCCTGCAGGCACAAGTAAAATACCTTCGGTGCATAGCAGTTACCTGCCTCGTCCTTGCAGCAAAAACCAATGAAGAAGATGAGGTCTGTATGTTTTATTTAAATACAGTAAATCAACTTCTGGTCATTCTTGGAAGTCATTCATGTTTCCAGGCTTTTACCAATTTATCCTCTTTGTCCTTTGGTTAGCTAACCTGTAAAGTGGGAACAATAACACTTGTCTTGTCTTGATATTACTTAACCATCATTTGGAAAGTGTAATGAGTCCCTTGAATGAAAGATGTATATTATTAAAGCTCTGTCCTTCACTTGTGCTGCAGTGGTGGGAAATTGGGAGATTAAGGAAGCCAAGACAGGGTAATAGTTCTTCAAAGGAAGGTTAGAAGGTATGTATTTTCCTGAAGGTAGAAGATGTGGCTTGACTTCTATCCAATTAAGTTTGGAGCAGATAACTCAAACATGGGTTGGTTCCCAGTCCATTCATTAAACACTTAAATCAGCAACTGCTTACCTGAAAAGAGATAATCTCTGTGAGATAATTACCCAGTTATAATCATGTGGCTAAAACCTCTTGCAGCATTTTGAAAGCACACCTCAAAAATCATGTAAACCGTTTTGGACTAGTTTCATTTCAAATTTGGAGATTAAAAAAAAAAAAAAAATTGAAGGCTTGTAATAATAGCTCAAAATTGCCTTTCAAGAGCATAGATTGCATCCTCTCCTCTTTGTTATCTAAATGTGGCCAAAGCTTTTATTTTTCAAACTGTAATGAAAAGAGAAGAGCTCTGGGCTCAAGGCCTTTTTAAAGGTCATGAAGTAGAAGAACTCGGTATTGTAAATGCTGGAGTCAGAAGTGTGTTTCTCCTTGAACATGTCAACATCCTTGAAATGCTCTGCAGAGATGCTCATAAGCCTTCACACAATACATACCGTAAGGTTGTGCTTTGCAATATTTTCCCAGTGTACAGGAGAAGTTGAGTCATTGGCCACAGGAAATAAGATAACCACAAATAAAGAAAAAGCACCGAGAAACAGGCTAGCAGGAGGCTTCAGAGAGACCGTCACAACAGCAAAATAATAAGGCTGGGGAAGCAGTGCTCTTGAATCTCGAATTTCATATTAAACAGGGTCACATTCCCTCTTGGTGTTGTCAGGAGGTATTTAGAAATCGGGTAACCTGAATTTAAACAATTCTTGGCTCCTCAAGGCACCCATATGTTAATCAGATCCCTTTGCATGCACAGACAACAAAAGGTCGCGCACAACGTTGTGTAGTAAGGTGGCTTCTTTATTATTATTATTCTTTTCAATTTTCACAGGTAATACCATCAGTGAAGAAGCTTGCAGTGCAGAGTGGTTGTAAATGCTCTCCAGCTGAGATTTTGAGAATGGAAAGAATTATACTAGATAAGCTTCACTGGGATCTTTACACAGCTACACCTATGGATTTCTTAAACATTGTAAGCACTAAGAATTTTGCAAAAGTCTAAACCAGTTTTGTTTCTCGTTTAAGGAAACAGCTCTTTTACCAAATAAGACTAGAAAACACAGATGCACGTGCGCTCACCACCCCCTTCCACAGTGACTTTTAAGCCACACATTCTTAGCTATCTGCAAGTCTTTTGAAGAATGTTACAGTGCAAAATGTCGATTTCTTTTAAACACTGCTAGTCAAAACCTTTAATTTTTGTTTAAAAATTATTCAACCAGACCCCCATTTTTAAAGGACAACTAAAATGGACTTTAAAAAGATTCCTGTACTGCACAACTGTACTCCATTTTTATTTCTATTTTTTAAATACACACTGCAAAAATATTTCTAACTATTTCCATTCTATTAATACTGTACATACAAAGCTGTCAGAATTTTTGCTACATTTCACACACAGGTCCTCTCAAACCATCTTTTGCCCCCCACTGAAACTTGACCACAGTTTTGGGCAATTAGACCATACGGATCTGGCACTTAGTCACATTATTTGCTAAACACTTCATAGAAACAATTACACTTTTCTTAAATAAATGATCATGTGTTTATAAGGCAAAAATCACGTGTTATGAACATACCCTGGGCTCTCTTTTTATGGTAATGGATGGATATTTAAACCATATTAAGCTGCTGATTGTTTGAAAACCACCTATCATAGCCAGGTGCTTGGACTATGAATTTACTGAGGAAACAGAAGCATTACAACTGAATTTACTCCTATCTGCTGGCCTGAATACCACTTGTCTTTTGTTGGCAGTCAGGATAATGCAGTGACTTCAGAATTTGTTAGAAAACACAGACCTTTTACATTCATTATAAGCTTTAAAACAGTTTGATGGTTGGCAAGTACAACACAAACCAAGTAACACATGGTAACAGGGAAAATATTTCTACACTTCCTGATGTGGATTGAAATTAGTTTGCACTTCTGGTCAATAACATATGAAACGTACAAAGTTCACTGTTGACCTCTGCTTTTTTTATATATATATATGTATGTATATATTTATCTTCTCTCCAGTTCCATGCCATGGTGATGTCCAACTGGCCCCATCTACTAAATGGGCTGCCTCAGATGAATCCTTCCCGCCATGTTGCGTTCTTGACCAAACAGCTACAGCACTGTATGGCATGCCACCAACTATTGCAGTTTAAGGGCTCCACATTGGCTTTGGTGATCATCACCTTAGAGTTGGAGAGGCTGACTCCTGACTGGTTTCCTGTTATTACTGATCTGCTAAAAAAAGCACAGGTAGGAGTCAAAATGGCCTCAAACCACAAATTTGAGGCCAGCGCACAGATAAATGAATAAAGCTTGCGGCGTATTTACAACCAACATTGCACGTTTTTAATGTACTTCTCAGGAGTGCATGTATATGTCAGGGTCTGTTCTCCCTTTGATACCAACCCCCTTAGTGTTAATAGGACTTAGGTACTCCTGGAGGAAAGAGTGCACTGCATTTCGTTACAGGGGTCTTTTATTGTGAAAGGTGGGTCAATCACATTAGACCCAATTTTCGAGACATTTCAGTGCTCATTTGCTCTCAAAGAGGAGGAGGTTCTTCATTGTTCTCAATGGGAACTGCTGGGTGCTGAGCAGGATTGAAAATCTGCTCGTTTATATGATTTAGGAATGCCAGGATCTTTCAGTGCATTTACTTCAGCTAAAAACAGTCTGTTGAACATATGGATAGATGAAGGCCACACCCTACCTCCTGGGCATTTCTGTTTGTCTTGAAATAGAGACATTTTCTCTTATTTACAGAACACATGTGCTCATTAAGAACATGTGCAGTGAGTATGGAGGTAGTCTGGGAGTCAAAAAACGTAGAATCTGTTCTTAACTTTGCCATTTGCTCATCATGTGACCTTGGGCTCGTCAGTGACTGAACCCCCTACATCCTAGTTTCCTCGTCAGTAACATTGGGATAATGATTTTCACCCACCTTTTGTAAAATTCTGGAGATCTACTGATGAGAAGCTCTATAAATGCTAAGCTATTATTATAAGCCTTGAATACTGGAAAATTTGATATTGGTTTTTTCCTTTCACTGAGCTTACTTAGAATTGCACGTCAATTAAAGCTTTCACCAGAGGACAGAATAATTTAACAAACTGGAGAAAAATGGTTCTGTATCTTTCATTGCAGGTTAGTAGCGTCAAATTCATCCATTGTAAAGAGCTTGTGGATCAGCAGCTAATGCATTTACAACCATCCAATGCTGTTTATATCTTTAATCCTGCCAACCAAGCCATCCAAGCCCATCCAGAGGAAAAGTTACCCTACTGTTATTCTGAATGGAAGAATTCAAGTCAAATTAGTTCAAGGGTCACTGTGAGTCAGCCAGTTCCAGCAACTTTCACACCTACTTCCGTCAAAATTCATGAAGACAGCATGGAGACAGATGAGTTCTATGATGGATTCAGGCACCTATACAACGAGGATGGTGTCCCAGAAGGTGGAAGGGTCAGCATCGCTGGCTCATGCAATAATCTGAGGCAAGGAGAAAGTAGTTCCCCTTGTCCTCCATTACAGCCACCTGAAATTAACTAGGGGAGGCCATAATTGTGTAGGAACTAGCAAATGCGGTTGCCAATAGGTCAGATGAATGGAATGCTAGATGCTGTCAAATGAAAGCATTCCTTGTTTTGGATAGAGCAATGCCAAAAACATTAACTTGCCGCCTTTTAAGTGTGTCCTAAAACAATGTTTGCTACTTCCCCACCATTTTTGTATGATCTGAGCATAAAGCTGGGTTAAAACCTCAACAGCTATGGATAGCTGAAGTCATACAACTCAGGGATCTAAATTCAGCAGATGGGGCTTCACACTGCACTTGGAGGAACTGATGGAACTACATTCCTTGGGCAGCTATTATTTAGGCTCTCTCCCAGCATGCATTGTGACTTCAGCCCTTCCAGACTATAACATTGTTCTCTTCTACCAGCTGTTTCCATAATTTGAACAGCTGTAGGTGAGTTGCCTTGTGGGGAAGGGCGCTCCCATTGCATGGACCATTAGGTCTATTGAAATATTCCTAGGTGGGACCAAACTTCTGATTTAACAGTGAACAAAAATGTGTCATGAGAACAGACTAAGCCACAGTGTAGGAAATTCCAGTTTTACTTAAGGGCTGATCTTGAACTCAAAATATGCTCTGAGTGCTCTGGCACCTTTCAGAATCAAGCTTTTAGGGACTGATCCATTGCAACCAATGGAAAGACTCCAGTGGGCTTTGCATCAGACCTTCACAGATTATGTGGTGCAATTGAATTTTGTTCATATTGTAGCATGCGAACTGTCTCTCTCTCTCTTTTTTTTTTTTTTAAAAAAAAACACCTTTTCTTTTACAATTTATATATTTTTAAAAACATTTGGTTCTTTGCCTTAACTACTAATTTCCACAGTGAGGCAGTTAAACTGACTTCTGTAGTTTGTAACAGTTTTAAAGCAGCCTGGCAAATGTTTTAAAGGATGAGTCCTGAAAGAGTGATTGTTACTTTATTTAAAACAGGGGCCAGCACTTTTAAGTTAATTTTTTGTTTGTATACTAATTTGAAAGTGTAATCAGAACAATACTGTAGGGAAAACAGATTAGGCCTTGATCCTGCAAGTTGTGGCCCAGTATGAAAGCTAGTTACGTGCCTTTGTATGAGTGCAGGTAAGGGGCTTCAGGCATAACTCATCAGAGTGAGGGCCCCGGCCCATTCACTCTCAGTTGCGCATGGGTGAACATGGGGTGGGGCTAAGCAGAGACCTGAATGTAAGTGTCGTCCTAATACTGCTAGAGGGTTTACCCAAGCCTCACTCTAGCTATGCAGCAGCATTCTCCTTAATGAAGGATGAGGTTTCCTGGCAATCCTTGTCCTGCTCATCTCTTTTTTACCTTGTGCTGATGTGAAGCATCTCCCACAGCTACGCTGTGCGGGCTCAAAACTGTTAGTGGCTGAATTAACAGATTTAGTTTTAGAAATGTTCTGGTAAAATGTTGACAGCGTAAGCACCGTGGTACGGTCAGCTTTGTGTGTGTCTACGTGCACATGCGTGGGTGTGTAAGCCAAATTTCTTTTAAACTGCAAAAATATGTGTTAAATGTACCAAACAGTTGTTATCGCAGGGTGATGAATTCATGCAAGCGAGAGATGTGTGTATGAGTGCATTTGGACAACCACTGGAACACAGGGTGGGGTCATACAGCAAGGCAGGGCTATCACAAACTGTGAATGTTGCGCTTTATACTAGTTTAAACCACAGCTCTCCTTACAGGTTGAACAGGGTGGTTTGCCAGTCTGTCTCTTTGCAAGGATGTAGTAAATAAGTTTTCAAATTGGAATTAAAAAAGGATGCACTGTACCAGAAGAGAAAACTGTTTACAAGCCTTTCCACGCATCTCGAGGGCTAGTTTCTGGAGGGACTTGGAATGTTATTTATTAATCCTGCCGAAGTCGCATAAGGAACGTTTTCATTTTGTGGTAGGACCCCCCGAAAAAAAGCCAAGAAGAAAAAAAAAAAAAAAAAAGCAACGCCTTCCTTTTCTATCACAAACTGTGACTTGACTGCCTGACTTTTAAAGAGGCAAGTTATCTTTTGTAGTTTTCATTAAATAAACTGTAATCTAAATTCTAGCTTTCTGAGTGTGTTCCTTAAGGTTAAGAATGTAATAAAATTGGAATAGGGCCACAATCTGCCCTGATGCCACTCCATGCAATCCCTTGAAGGTAACAGGGTTGAGGGGGTGTTTGTCAAGGGACAATTTGGTCCCAGGGCTGTTTCATTTTGTATGCTGTTTCTTATGCACCCTCAGTAGCATAGCTGTAACTGACCTAAAACACTCAGACACATTGCACATCTTCCTTCCTGTCTAGCTTTGAGCTTGTGGGTAGTTTCCTGCCCCTCAGCTGGACAATTCGTCCTACACTATTTAACAAAGCCAAATTTTAACCTTTCTGTATTCTGGTCCACGGCACTTATCCCACTTTGTATACGGTTTCTTCATTCTAAAAGGCACACTCACACTGAAAAGCCTATTCAGAGATGTCACCATTTCCCAAATCAGGAACATGACTTGACACTAAAAGTGAACAGCAAAATCTACAGAGTGCCCATTGCAACAAAGGTATTCTGGCAGCTCTGTACCTTTGAGAGCATGCATCACCTCCCAAACACGTATTCTAATGTTACAGCTGTATCATAAATGTACTCGTTAGACTTCTGCACTTCCTCAACAGACAAATAAAATGTCACTTGTCAGCTAGCCATGGCTATGTTATCTACATAAAGATCATCCATTAGAACTTATAAGACTCCATGGTATATCGCTCAGACATACTTGCTGTTCTTTTAAGGACAGAAGAGCTGCTGCAATGGTCTTACCCGAGCTATAAGGAAGACAGTATTATCTTGGGTGTATGTGGTGCATGTAAATTTCCACACCTGTAAGGGAATACGATCTGGGCTTGTTAGCACCTCTTCCCTTATTGACTGAGCAACTAATCAGCATGGGAAGGCTGTGTATACTGTTTAGTCAAGTGTCCTAAGGATCAGTAATACCAGAATTTAGAATCATGTTGCCAAGTTCAATTTCATGGATCAGTATTTTCCTTTTGCCACCCCCCTTCCCCTCTTTTTTTTGGTACAAGTCCACATCAATCACAGATTACACTCATTCCAAGCAAGATTTGCACTGGTCTCTCTTCACAGTATTATAAAGGACATCAGTGTATTCCGTTAATTAGCCAAATCATTGTGGCAATAGCAGCTATGGCTAAACTGTTGTGTATCATTATCATATTAAATAACCACTTTATTATGGAGGTTATACCTGCCATTGCTCCTGGGCAGAATTGTACCGATTCAGCCAGCTTTGCACTGGCTTGTGAAGGTCTGGTGTGGTTAGAGCTGATTTTGGCAGGACCACTATTTGCCAGAGGCTTGGCATGTACATATTTATACCTAGGAGTAAATGTATATTCAGTGGTGCTTACTCAAGACTATCAAAGCTTCTGCTAACCAAAAACAGCCAGTAACGTATGTTTCTAGCAGAGAAGCAGCTTGGGCTTTAAGACTGAGCATAGGACAGACAATCAGGAATGCCTCATGTCTAATCCTGGCTCTGCTACTGACTGACCATGTGATCTTGGGAAAGTTACTGAACTTTTGTGTCTGTTTCCTTATTTTATTTGGGATAAAATACTGATTTCTCTGTCTCATGGAGCACTGTGAGAGTCATAATTAATGACACTCATTTGTGGAGAGAGTGGGTTGTTCTTTAGTGGAATGTTCTCCTATGCCAACGTGTCACACCAGGAAAGATCTGGATGCAAAATATTATTGCAACATACCGTACGAGAGAAGCGTCTGGTTTTCTTCTCTCCTACACCACTGCAGCTCTATTGACTTCAGCAGAGTTACTCCTGATTTACACTGGTATAACTGAGAGCAGAACCTGGCCTTCAGGGGTATTATCTCTGTATTTTAATACAAGGTGAAGTTTTAGTGGTGGAAAAAACTCTTTCTGAGCCCTTAGGCGTGTTATTACCACCTATTTCTGTAATTAGGGAAACAGGGAGAATTTGTGGAGTGGGGAGGGTGAGTTGTACCATGGTTGATTCTGGATCCCCTTGCTGATGGTCTGTATGGATGGCCTAGCCTGGGTTTCCACATCAACAGTCCTTGTAAAGAAATGCCACCGGCTAATTATAGAATATTCCCAAAGAGCAACGTAGCTCAGCAAGACAGAGCACCTTGTCTGGTAAGGTGAAAAGGCTTGGGTCCGCTCTCACCCTGAATGGAGTTTTTCAGTCGTGTGGACACACCCTCTTCTTTTGAATGGTGTATTTAGCAAGCAATTTTTCCTGGTGTGAAACAACATTTAATGACACACTAAGGGCGTGTCTACACTACACAGCTTTTAGAGACAAGGTTTTTTTAATACTAAAATATTCAAATATGCACACCTCCACACCAGTCAAAAACAAATAACAGTCCAAAGTGCATCTGGACAGTTCTAAGTGAGCTCCACAGTGACGGATATGGGCAGGACCTATGCCAAGGCAGCCCGGTGGTTAATTAAAATCCTGGATAATCAACATCACTATCAAAGATGGGATCTTTTTTGCCTCTTGCCTCACCCTAGTCAGACCTCCCGCACACCGAAACACAAAGAAACAAGTACCTTTTACACAGACGTGCCATAACATAGGAAATCATCTACTATAAGTAATTTGTGGGACTGGTTAGCCTGTAAGCAGTTTCCTGATAAATCCTTCAGATACTGTTGTCTTCCAAGCAGTTTGAGATTCTGAATCAGAATCAAAACATGAACGTGAACTGAACATGGAAGCACATGCATACAGAGTGAAATAGTTTCCCATCAATGTGGTCACGTTTCTCCTTCATTAAATGTGTGCCACAGAGATTGGCTATATACCACAGTTAATAAAGCATATTACAAACAATCAGATCTAAATGTAGCATCAGGGCATTTCAAATAATATTCCAACCTTTGATCACTACTTGCTGCATACGTCGTGCAGTTAATCTAAAAGAGAAGGTAATTTACAATTACACGTATTAGGAAACTCCTGTGGTCAGACAAAGAAGAGATCCAGAAGCAGAGCAATGAAGAAGGATTTGAGATTCAAAATTCATTTGCCCTTACACAGGTTTCTGAAAGAAACAGAGGTGCTGAAACTTGAAGCAAAAGTACATGGCTGCAATGGGCTAATATTTTCCCCCTTTAATAACAGTAACATAAGAACAGTCATAACATTTAGTCCCATATCCTGTTTACAACTGACCAATACCAATGCTTCAAGAGAAGGTGAAAAACCTCAAAATAGAAAATTATGCAGCAATGTGCCTGTGGAAAAAGTTAGTGGTTGGCTTATGTTTTGAAGCATGGGAGGTTGATATTTTACTTACAAATTTTACCCTCCTTAGTGTAACTGACAATATCATATCAACGCCTAATCCTTGTTTGAATCCTACTATGCTCTTTTGTCTTAATAGCCTACAACAGCACGTTCCACACGTTAATTATACTTTATATAAAATGTTTCCTTCTACATCAGTTTAATCTGCTAGCTCGGGGAGTTTGCTTTGGTCATTGCTGGGGATGGCAGGGTATGTGCCTGTGACTTTCAGTAAATGTATCTCTGTACTGAGTGTATGTAAAAGGCACCCCAATGCTCTGGTGATGGGAGCGTTCATGACAATGAGAACTCTGAGCCCTCTCTGGGGCAGGCGGCACACATGCACTATCCCTGTCTCAAGATGCACACAGTCGTTTGCTCATTAATCCAAATTCTGGACCCATTCTGTTCAATGGGCACTTCGCGACAGACTCCAAGATCTGGCACATTGTGGAGATCACAGAAAGCTACGTTTCTTTCCATTCTGTGGCCCAGCTCACTGGCTCCACTTGGCTCTTTGCACCATTCAAGCGCTACAAAGGGAGTGGAAACCTTCCTCGAGACACCTGCCAGGGACTGCCCTCAGATGAAGGGAGCCCCCAGCAGGCACAGGGCCAGCATAGCTAGCTCCTGCCCCTGCCCACTCACAGCCCTATTGCAGGGCATGTGTTGGGACAGGGAAAGTGGCCAGAACAGGATGTGCTCTGGCTATCTCCATCTGGTGTATAGCTAGGAAAGTTGAGAGCAGCACCAATGTTGCTGTAAACCTGCACCCCAGAGAGAGAAAATCAGGGAGCTGTAACCAGCTCCCCAGTAGCCCCACTCTGTTTCTATCAGGTTTTTATTCTTATCTATTTTAAAGGAGACAAACAGGGTAAAGCGAACTAGATTTATGCCTAAAGTTATGAATTGGGACACATGGCTTCATTTTTTCACTGAACATATTTAGGTTTACTATAAAGTACACTTTTAAAGTATATATTCATTTCACAATTCATCTTTTTATTAAACCTACCTTTGGTGCAATGAAGATTATTCCTGTAACTAGTTTATGCAAGTTTTTAAACAAAAATGAAAAATGGTCTTCTGTATATTTCTATACTTTTGGTTTGGTGCAGAGAAAGTGCAGCCTTTTACCAGTATTTGCTTTTAGGGGAAGTGGCCCTCTGGCATAAACATATAACCTACAACCATGAACTCTACATTTTTCAGATTTCTAGCTTTAGGCCCTATTGCATAAAACTTAACCCTGTCATGAACTAATTACATTTAGTTGTCCTTTAAAATGGTTCCACTATCACTCAACGCATCAACAGATTATTTGCAGATAGAGAAGGATTCTGGAATTGCAATCCAATATTACCTGGAACTGAAGAATCAGGTGCAAACACAGAAATTGGGGACAACAGAAGTTTTAGGAGAGGATTTTTAAACATGAGGCATATGTGTTATCATTGGGAAAATTGAACAAATAAAGGGATTCTTTTGGCTATAAAAGTTTTCACTGATAATCTACATTTAAAAAACTATACAAAATAGTTATTGCTAAGAAATATTAGAATCCATCTGATGTGTTAAGGACATTAGAAACTTCTCTAATTACAATCCAAAAACCAAATTAAGAGGAACAAATCAAACTCCCATTACTGTACAATGGCAGCTTAAGCAGCAAGCTGAAAATCTGATTCATGCTAACACACCAAGACGGTTCCTCTGCTACTTGGAAACTTTAACAGTGTAAATGCTTATGACTACTTTGTATGGGTTCTTAACCCCAGAGATGATTAGTATCTTGGTTTTAGTGCTTGTCATGCATTAGCCGTAATTAGCAATTTATCTTTTAGTGAGTATCTTAGATTTCATTTATCAAGAAACCTGTTTCAAAAGAACTTGTCCAAATCAAAAGATACAGTATGTCTTAGTTCTTGCTATATACTCTCTTCTGTGCAATATACTGCAAGCATAAAGGTGAAAGCACCAGTTAATTTCTTCTGCATGAGATGTTTTGGCCTTAATAAATCTTCTAATTAACATGTCTTCCTGATGTTATGGAGCAGGCACTGGGAAGACTAAAAAAGCTACAGAAAGAACAAGAGAGAGTCAATATTTAAGTTGCAGGTAAATTGCATCAAGTGTAGAGAGCACAAAAGGTCAAAGTAGCACAAAACCTAAAGTTGCACATAGGCTGGTAACATGCAGCGCTAGGCATGCACGAGGCACCCCTGACTTGAACGGGGACATATTTGCGGAAGATTTCATGTTGGAACTGTGATTTTTAAATCAACTGGTAATGCTGGAGAAATCATCCAAAATAAAGATATTCCACAGAGACAGAAGGAAAGTGGAGCCCGTCTCCCTTGTACTCAAGTTTAGCCATAACTGAGGACCTCTGGAGATTAGCTAGTTCAATGAAAAAACAATTTTCTAAGATTAAAGGAGGCCAAACCGGTCTGTGCCTTAGAGACTTTATACACTTAACCACTACACACTCCTCCCTCTTAAATACCACAGAAGTGGGAGGCAAGAAACCTGGGTTTTGCTGCAGAGCCACATATAGGTTTGCTGTGTGACCTAGGTACCAGTTGTTTGATCTCTTGTTTTCTATCTTTCCCAGTCTATAAACTGCAGATAATACCTACCTCATCTGGGTGTAGTGAGGCTTAACATTCACCATTGTCTGTAAAAAAGCTTTGAAATCCTTGGAAGGTGGTACAGAAATGCAAAATATTATTATAAAGGTTACTTCTTTGGGAGAGAGAAGCCACCCTGAGAAATATTTTACCAGGTCACAAAGTGTTCACCATTAGTTATTACCAATGCAGCTACTAGAGAACTATGTACCCTCTTCCGTCACTCCCTTTACACATAGACCTTATAGGCCAAAGTTTCTTAATTTCCAGTTCAGGATGTGGTTAAGTCACATTTGCTGCAACTTCCATCTGCTTGGGATTCTGTGGGAAGTGTACTCATCTAATTCTAATAACTCCAACACTTAACAATTCCTAACTCTGTGATCCAGGCTGGGCTCCCAGGCTGGATGGCAATAGTATCATCAAGGCCATCAAAGGTTGGTCAATGGTCTTCAGAACACAGCACATGCCTTCCTTCTTTCACCCATATCCATTCAAATCCCCAAAACACCAGCTATTATGGAACACTTTTTATTTTTAAAGCTCTGGGTTTCAGGACAGCTTTGGCCAAAAACACAACCAGAGCTAGTGTCACATGTTAAGGTCAAAGTCTGCCTGAGGCTGGAATTAAGGTTGTTACTCCTTAAGCGCAACCGTAATTTCTGAGTCCAGTAGCTTAGGACAAACAGATCGAGACACTAATTCCTCAAGTTATACTTGATTTAAGAGTTAGCAGGGCCCCATGGAAGATACATTCAGAAAAGGACTCCAGTTAGATTTTTAATTAGCAAGTCTCTCCAAAATAATTTCGTGTATTTGTTTCCTAGGTTTGCTGAGTAAACTAAGGGCACGTTGTGCCCCTGCATAAATGAATGTTGCTTCCATTAACACTGAAAGGAAGTGTCAGTAGAAGACCAGATTCCCCACCTTTTCATGGAGATCCTATAGTGACAGTTTGGCCAACTTTACATCAGAGAAACATCTGATAGATCTATTCTTAGAGAATTACACAGTGGAAGACTGTTTATAAGCATCTTGAAAAAGCAGCATTTGCCCAATAGGAGAGAAACATAAGTTGGTACTTAAGAATTTTCCCCAAGATAGAAAAGCATCTCTTTTTGTACACCATATGATACATTTACTAGTTAGCTATTTTTATTTCATCGAGAGCCCAATTCAAAGCCATAACAGAAAACAAATACTGTATCTGGATAAGCGTGCAATCATTACACTATTATTTCATTAGGATACTATTAGCAGATGGAAGTTTTAGAAAAGTACTGTCAAATAAACGACACCACAAAACTCAAAATAAATGTGAGATTTAATAAAATAAGTACAAAGTGAACAGAAATAATTGAAAGTCAAAAAACAGTACGAATGACAAAGTGAATGAATGCAACACTTTCTGAGAAGCATGTTAACTTTCTAAAAGAGCAGTTCCACAAATTTCTCCATATTTTTGCCAAATTAAAAATCAAAAAAACCCAGCACCCACTTCTGTGTGGAACCTGCTCCATGCACACATAAAACGTTTATAAAATTAAGAGACATCCAAAATACATTTTAACTTAAAAAGCAGAAAAAATACATGGTAATGGGTGTTTAAATGATAGAAAATGGATAACTTTTCCATTAATGCCAGCATTTTACAGATGTATGTTAAAAAAATAACCAGAAAAAATATTCTAATTGGATTGCTCATTTTGGGTATAATTTCTGAAGCAATCATTATTTTCTTCTAGCCTACAACACAAGAGGTAAATCTTCAGCTTGGAGTGAGATTAGTGTCACATTATATTGATAACTTGTTAAATAAAAAGCAAGTACATAACTACCTTAATGCACCAAACATTTAAATTTGGTCTCAGGCAAAAATGAAAAATCAAGTACTAACAAAAGAAGAAGCATATATTGACTTCTGTTGGGGGAGAATATTATGGTCTATCAATTCAAGAGGTTAATAATGACCAAGGGAAAGTTGAGGTCAGTATTTAACTAAAAGGACAATGATGTTTACCACAACATGAAGTCAATGTATATATATAATAATAATAATAATTAATAATTAATATATCATTACATACATTCTGAATGTCTTCAGAAATATCTGGAAATCTCTCTCTTATGGCCACGGATATTAAGTTTTTATTTTTATCATCATTATTTCTTTTTAACTAACATACTAAGAAAACAATAGTTACAGCTCTAGGAATAAAAGTATTCTGATCGCTGATGAGCCAATCAGGAAGAAAATATTTGCATAGATGATCTTGTTGGCTGCAGCATGAGATCAGGAGAAAACTACTGTCTGAAAAGCCAATCATAATGCATTCATTTGCATGTGTGATCTAATTAGTTAACTTTATTCCAACTCTCAGTAATGTTGGCCTTTGAGAAGGTAAAATAATATAAACCAGAAGCTATTGCTTTACTCATGTGATTAGTCCACTGATCTTTATGGAACTTCTCCACATGAGTAAGAATACCATGATTTTCTACTAATTTGCCACATGACTATTTTCAGCCAATCATGTCCTAGGATTGTCGTGTATGTAACAATATGCTATATTCTTTGAGCATCTATTCTAAAAAACATATTAACCCTCAACATTTGACAGTTATTCTTTACAATATATTTAGTTTAAAGAGGCACAGCCTTAAAATTAAATGGTCAGATCTCAGCAAAGTCCTGAATAAGTGTTAATACTCTCTCTTAACTCTCTTTCTTTTTAAAATGGTCTGTCTTTAAAAGTACCTGTATAATTTTCATGAGGTTCTTACTTACAAATATCAAGTAATACTGTGACATGATTTTCAATATATTCATATAAAAGGCCAACATCTGTAAGAAAATATTTCAACACCTGAGCATGTATTAAAAAAGCTGCTTTATCAGGATATGCAAGTTGAAGAACCTCAGTATACAATACAGCTAAATGCTACCTCTGAACAGACCTGCTAAAGGCTCAGATTACAAGGCTATACACCATTTTTTAAAAGTCAAATAAGGAATTTGCCAGCACATTTGTTTAAAGACTAAGAGATCTCTAAAAATGATTAGAAGAAATGAATGCTAAATAAAATGGACATGCTCACAATCAACACCTAATTAGCCAGTGTTTGCTGAAACGGTTAACCAAAACTCTAAAGGCACTAAGTGGGAGCTAGTATAAAACATTTGTTTTCTTTTAGCCCATTATCGCAAGGAATTTTTGAGTCTAACTATTTTTAGCTAAGACAACTGTGTCTAAATGAAAAAGGGACAATCTACCTAACACACCCACAGTCACCAACTGCCTTGCCTACATCATGCAAAGGGTGGGCCATTGCCCACTGCTTGAAATAGTATTGTTCCCTATACAGCCCTGTGGGCTAAACAATGGTTTCCAAATATCAAAATAGTGTTAAAGAGAAAAATTTGCGAGAGGAGGGGACTAATGGGACTTGGGAGTATGTAGCCCCGCTTAGAATCAGGCTGCTTGTATTCATTACACATCTGTTTATGGGTATATTTTTTACACTGGAAACAATTTAAAAGTTCAAGATGAATGATCAAACATCTTGACAGCAAAACACACTGGTTAAGTTACAAGTGGAGGTACAAAAATCCCATCGTTCCACATAATATAACATACCCTAAGGAAAGGAAAAATTTCCTATTTAAATGTTCCATGTTAGCAGTAAAGAAAAATCAAAACGTTGTCATAGGACTTGTATTGCCACTCTCTTTATATTATGCATGGCACAAAGTGTTTAGAGAAATTAGGTTTTTTTAAAAAAATTACCTGAGAGTAGGTTACTCAGCCTAGAGCACTTGGGACCTGTTAGGACATTCAAAGTGTTGTTTTCAATCCTAAACTTATTCAAGTTGTGACTTTTGTTAGAAAAATAAAAGTGTGTTCTTCACACTACTCATAACAAATGTAGAAAAAAAAATCAAATCAGGAGCCCCATTAAGCAGTAAAAATTAATGTAATCTGTAAAGTAACTATTAATTAGTAATATTAGTTCTGATAAAACAATTATGGTCACTTTACAAGTGAATGTTTGCCCATCAGGTCTGAAACAAAATAAGCCTGCTCATTTTCAGGATTAGTTGACTTTGTGTCAGAAAATTTACACAGTATGACGTTTACTTCCTTAAAAACTGTTCATAAATTCTGTACAGATAACAATACATTGTTACACTGTAAACACTGAAGAGGCTCATTTTCTCTTTCACTTTGGTCCACTCACACAATGTTATGACAGAAGTAACACAAGGTAGGAAACTCGCGCAACTTAACACATGAAAGTACAAAGTCCACTCTTGGCCTGCGTGCGATTAACTGAAAGAAACAAAACATAAAACAAAAACAGCATGGATTAATGTTATGGAAATTAAACAAAAGCAAACTCTAGAGAAAACATATACAATGAAGAAGAGAGACCACAGATCTGGCATTTCAGGACTTGCTAACTGCGTCCTAAACTAAAGGTGGTGCAAAGCATAATCTGGCTGACAATTGCATTTGTGAAAGCCAGCCTCCTTGTTGAAACATTTTATCTGATTATTTGAAATCCTTAATCCCCGATTCCTGATTTTAATAATCAAAGCTATGAAAAAAAATTAACTCTATAGAAATTTAAAATCAAATGTCAGATTTAATGAGCCATCTTACAAGAACTTCAATGAAACAGAATTAGTAAAGCATTTCCACCAAGGATTCCTATTCTATCTCCGCATTCCTTCTCCCTGGGCTTACTTATCTCCTGCTCCCAGAAAGAAGATCTATCTGTTCAAGAACAGGCGGATGGTCCTCTGTTCAGACACCACTCCTACATCCACCAAATGGGTTGAGGAAACATCCTTTGTGGCATTCTCGGGTCCTGATTTCCCAATCCCTGCACCTTGGGTAGTCAGTGAGCGTAGAACACTACCATTATGAGTTGGTGGCATTTTACTCTCTCCTTTCACTGGTGTAAATGACTGCACAAGTTCAGCATAACAGAACTGGACCGTCAGCCTTTGTCAGTTAAGGGAGCAGGAATCCCGTCTCTGCAAATCCAACCCAGGTCTCTTGTGTGATAGTGCTCTGTACTAACTACAGATTCAGCTTTATAGAGTGTCAGCCTGACTGAAGTTTTCCACACACATACCCCTTTCCCAAGGTTAATATGAAAAGCACTGCTCTAAAATCATACTAAAATATGTGACAACCCAACAACACAATCAGGAAGAGGCATCGAAGCATGTTTTCAGTAGTATCCACCAGAGGTCGCTGTTTGCACAGGTAAAAGCTATCAAGGTTCCAGCACTTTGCTAGTTATGCTTCTGGTGAAACATCCCAAATTAAAGACACTGGATAATTAGGAATTTAAACACACAGCTCCCATTAATTTCAGTGGGTCTTGTGTGGCTAAATCTCCTAGTCCTCTTGAAAAATGTTTACTACTAAGCATATTATAACTTGGGCTGGGCAGGAAACTGTTTTTCCATTCCAGGAGACTTTGAAAAATTTTCCCATCCCAAATCAGGATGAAAAATCAATCTCAAAATTTTCATGGACAAATTTTTTTTAAAAATGGTTTCTTGGGGGGGGGGTCAATCAAAAACATTTGAGTTAATTAAAACATTTAATTTCAACTTCAACTTGTTCTCTTTTTTTTAAAAAAAAAAAGTTTAGCATAAATTAAGTTACACTTTGAAAGGAAAAGTCATTTTGACCCAAAAAACCAAAACTTTTTGTTTAAATAATGTCGAAAGGGGATGTTTCAACAATTTCAGAATGTTTTTTCCAACATTTTTTTAAGTCGGAAAACTCATCAAACCGACCCTTTCTTTTCTCAAAAAATTGCTGGCGAGCTGTAATTATAACAGTCCCCATAGGGGCAGAGCTGGGTGGGATGGGTTGAGACATAAGGCTACATTAATGCTCTTCCACACTCTCCCTCCTGTCTCCACATGGATATGCAATAACGGTATTACCAAAAAAAAAAAAGGATGGAAATACCATTCCAGACAAAATATTTAAAAAGTAAGAGCATTGGCAGGCAATGGTGAATGGAACCTTTTCCAGCTGGAGATTCTTACGTTCCGTACCACGCAATCCTGATTGAGCAGAAAACGTTTTGCTATTCTGTACAAACAGCATTCTGGAACTTGCCCCCATATTCATTGTCTCACAATGACTTCTGCAGCAGGTGTACAAGTAAAAAAAGGTGATATTTTTCAAAATGCCAAACTGAACCTGGAATCTGAGACTCAAGATAGAATCTTTCAGGTTTTTTAGTCATGGTTAGAGCCCCCACAACTGGAACTTCTTTATCAAACCTCTCGATGCACAAACCACAAAAGAATCCAGCTCAGTGTCCCGCCCATGCGTTCAGAAGTACTTACGTCAGCCAGAATAAATAGTCTGTAATTTATTCAGTCAGATTCTTATTCAGTTAATCTGTTGTCATTTTTACACAGTCCCATTTCTGACTGTAACCACCTTGTAATGACAGTGGCAAAACACAGACTATTCAGTCATGTGCTAATAACAAGGGAGTTTCAAATCACATCTCAGATCGATTGCTAAATAATGAAGCATATGATATCTATTTCTAAATGGAGATCTAGATAACGCATCATGAATGAGATGCGAACCCATCTGGCTTCTGCCTGGCCAGAGTATGGCCACCAACACTACTGCTGATGAGGAATGCAATTAGCTCATGTCCCATATTCAAATAAATTAAGTCAAAGTATATGTAAATTAGCATGTTTGTGTTTTTTTAATGAGATAATAAATACTGCAAAATTATGAGAGAGAGAAGCTGAGGCAGCAAGTGCTAAGTCACCCAGGATTTAAATGTTTATTTTAAATGCACGCATGAATTTGGGTGCTCGTTAAACAGCACGCAGGCCTGCAAACTCCCCCTCATACTTTAAGGTACCTCCCTCTTTATCTGCAGCATCCTCTTCTATTACATTGACTCACACAATCAGGACAAGATGCAACTCAACATGTTATTCCTGTATTGATACAGCTCTCGAGCAGAGCTGGTCAACAAGGCCACACTGTGTACTGCTAACGATGATTAATTATAACTCCCAGGTCCTGAAGGCTATGTAATCAAATCAACACACTAAGCCGTGATGGCCTGAACTACATTTAGCAGCATCCTCCAGTCACAAGATGTACAGAACATTATGCAACATTCAGAGCAGCAACAAAGGCGGCTATTCAGCCATGGAGTATACGCACTATATCCAAGGGCAGAGTATCAAGTCATTCTGGTCTTAAAGATTCTTTATACTGTAAGGGCGGGGCCAGATTCTGATCCTTCTTACGTCAGTTTCAGTTTACACAAGTGTAACTGAGGACAGAATTCGGCCCCTTGTCTTTTGTCTAAAAAGCCCCATGATGTTATTCAATCATTTTCATGCAAAATCATGGCTGACATTTGAAGGTTTGAAATAAATTTAGCCCAAATATCTCAGAGATGCACTAGCACGTGGGCCTTAATTTGCACTACATTTGAATGGACAATCCTTTCATTATAATATAATATTTTATAATCAGTGCTTGTATTCTAGCTGCAGGTCGGACGCGCACAAAGCATGCAGGACAGCACCAGAATTGGTTTTTACCAGGAAAATGTTAATCCAAAGTAAACACATTAAATAATAGAAACAGTCTTCCCTGGGAGGAAACAAACTATCTACTGAAGTGTTATTGCATACTGTACTGTAGTTACCATCACAGAGATAATATATTCGCTTGTAGCACAATATTTCCTAGGCAATCTCAAACCTGAAAGCCCTGTTGTCAAGAGTAAACTTGAATTATGATTGCTACACCTGTTCTTTATCTTTCCATCATCAAAATTATCAGTTACTGTTACCACCAGCTTGCTCTGGATCTGATGGAACATAAAGAGAATATTTAAGTTCCTCTTGCAGGAGAAAACAGCGTAAGATGTTAGAACAGCGGAGAAGTATAGCAGTTTTTAGGGTGACCCCTTTTCCATTTTGTTCCCTACCCTGCACTCACCGAAGACAGACTTCAATGGGAGCAGGAGCAGACCATTTGTTTCACTTGTTTTCTCTTTCCCCCGTCACGCGCATAGGGCTATATTCTGAAAACCGTTATTCCGACTGATGAGCACCCTTATGCCAGAAGCAGTACCACTGACCTCAGTGGGAATGCTAAGAGGCCAGTCACAGAGGTACCAGAGTCTGGCCCATAGGGTAGAAGAAAAATCTTCCTCCTATCTAAAGGTCAGTGATTCAAAATAGGCAGGAACGAGACCCAAGAGGCCACGATGCATTCATACCGTCCCTTCATTTTTAGCTGCCCTTTTTTCTTTTTTTAACTCTTTACTGTCCAGCAAAGCCAACAGCCCTTCAGCATCCTACAGACACAGTCCCAAACCCTGCAGCTCACAATAATGTTATTGCACTGCCTGAAGCCAGGCCTGAAGGACACTGTACTATTTGTTTTTTCTGGAATCCTCCTCTTCCCTCTCCTGTGAAAGAGAGACAACACATTTCCCTGAGGCTAAACAGGCTAAGCCAGTCCCTTGAACCGGCCATCAAGGAGGTGGGCATAAATGTCACCTGATTCTCATTTTTAACAGGCCTGAAAAGGGACAGATCCATTTTCTCTCCAGTCACCAAGGCTTCTATAGGGGGCAGATATAACCGGATCCTTTCAGGAGGATTGGAAGAATGCTGGTTTAAGATTTAAAATCCCCTTTAATTTACTAGCTTTACAGCTTCATTTGTGTGGTGTTTTATTATGTTTGTTTCTGTCTAAAACGACCAAGTTGTTGAAAGAATAAAATGTTTTGAATGTCTGAAAAAGGTTCAAATTAAACCGCTTACTTTTTCTTGTCTTTATCCTTCTTCAGTGGCTGCTGTGAAGTAGCTTGCAAGGACTGAGACTGCAGGGTTTCGACTGCTAATTTCCGCCTGTTGAAGGCATTCATCTCCTCCTCCAGCTCCCTCCTCTTCTCCTCCACCTTCCTCTTCTCTTCCTGATGTATCCTCTTTAAATGCTCAAACTTTTCGTGTAGCTGGTAGAAGACAGACTCCATGAGCGTTGCCTCCACGACCGTCTACTGGGCAACTGCCCCAGGCCCCACTTCTCACCACGGAGCAGCAATCACAGACTCTTACTGCTGTGCAGAGTCCCACTAAGGTCATAGAGCTTCAACACAAGACTCAGGGTCTGACATTGCTGCTCTCTCTGCAAGACAGGGGCCTAAACTACCTGCTTTTTGCATATTACTCGCCTTTGCACGTAAAGGGCAAGCCAACATGACAACCTCAACATTGTCTGTCTCAGTGTCTCTCTCTAGCCACTCATTATAATGTATAACAGCAAGAGGGAAAGGACGTCTTAGGGCCAGGGCACTGGATTAGGACTCAAAAGATAGAAGTTCAGTTCCAGGTTCTACCACAGGCTTCCTCTGTGATTTTAGTCATGACAGTAAGTGCTTGATTTTCACAGCTCCTGCTGGCGTCAACCAGAGCTGTGGGTGCTCAGCTCCTCTGAGAAGCCTTAATTTTCAGAAGCATCGAAGTGGCTTAGGAGCCTATGACCTCACTGATCCTCAATGGGACCTACGCAACTATTCCCATTGTACAGAATGGGGAGGAGGGAGGCACAGAGAATAACATTTCCAGAAGAATCTAAGCCCCCACTGACATTCAATGGGACTTACGCTTCTAAGTCACTTAGGGTATGTCTACACAGCATTTTGGAGTGAGCCCCCCCGGCCTGGGTCAACAGGCTCCGGCTAGCCGGGCTTGCACTAGTGTTCTAAAATTAGTTGTATATACAGCACTTTGCAGCTTGAGCTTGAGCTCTGAAGTCCACCTACTCCAGTAGTTCTCAAAGTTTTCTACTGGTGACCCTTTCACACAACCAGCCTCTGAGTGCGACCTCCCTTATCAAACAAAACTACATTTTTAAATAGTTAACACTATTATAAATACTGGAGGCGAAGCGGTGTTTGTGGATAGAGGCTGAAAGCTCAGGACCCTCACATTATAACCTTGTGACTCCCTGAGCGACCCCCAGTTTGAGAATCTCTGGCCTACTCCCTAGGTTTCAGAACCTGAGCTCCCACTCACTCCCACTTGCTTCAAAATGCTGTGTGGACATACCCTTAGGTGGTTTTCAAAATGTCATCCTCTGTGCCTCCCTCCCCGATCTGTACAAGGGGAATCATTCCCTACCATGCCGGGCTACTGCAGGGATAAATTCATAAACGTTTGTGAGCTGTCCAGATCCCACGGTGATGGGGCCCACATAAGCATGTAGCTAGATACCATTGCGTATATTTGAGACCCACCCTCGGGTGCTGGGGTAGGCTACTCAGGGAGTTACGTGACTCTGATTGCTGTGCTCAGCTCACAGCTTTCAAGAGCTCACACTTCATCCACATCTGGACTTCAGAGCTGAACGGGTGGTTTGGGCTCGTCTCGCAGATCTCTGATACACCCACCTCTCTTTCCTTCTCTTTCAGTTCTGATTCGGTCTCCTTGACTTTGTTAACAAACATTTGCCTCATTTCTTCCTCTTTCTTCTGCAGTTCACCAAGGAACTCTTTTCTTTTGGTCTCATATGTTTCTTGAAGGCTGGATAAAAAGCAAATGCGACACTACAGTATTATTCAATAGTGACTAGCAAGGCTATGCCCTTCTCAATTGCTTGAAGGCAGAGGGGACGGAGAAGAGAAAAAACATCTTAATCAGCCGAGAGGTTCAAAATCAATGTTAGCAGGTCTCAGTCTAGTGGCCTGATGTTGCAAGCTCTCTGCCTGTGGGGATTCCAGTGGATGGAAGGTTTGCAGGATTACTACTGGAATGCTACTGGAAGTGGATTGGGGAGATGAAGGTCACTCACCTGAATGGCTGGCTGTCAGGATCTGTGTCCTTGAACCCCATCTCCTCCAGCTTGCACCGTCTGTACAGCTCATAGTGGCGGGTGTGAGTCTGTTCCCGAAGATCTTCCATGTTGACCCGAATCAGCATTTCTCGCAGTTTCACAAAGTCACAGTGACTTTCATTCTCGACTGATTAAACAGAAGGGAAGAAATTCAGCAAACATGGGGGAGATTGAGCGGAGAGGAAGATTGCAAGGATACGGGCAGGATATTTTAATCCCAGTGAGATCCTCTCTCAGGGAATGTGTACCTCTGGTGCAATGGGCGAAACTTTCCAACAGGAGAGCATTGCAGAAGCAGGGCCTTTCCGTTTAGGAATAATCTGCATAGGCCGGAATCTGCTCCTTACCAGGGTGCAAGGTTCTAGGGCTAGGACAGCATTTCCGAGAGCTAGGGTCATGAGCACAAAGGAATTAATGGCCGTTCAATGGGAGGACCTATGGGACTTGGTGCCTCGCATACACTGCTGGTCATGGAAATGGGTGTCACAGAAGGATGCTCGGGCATGTGCACAAAGGTGGGTGGGAGCGGTTCTGTCACCAAGACTCTGCCCCACTCACGGAAAACAGGAAATAAAATCCAGAAAAAATACATTTCCCTTCAACCTGGGTCTATCTGCCGTTCTGAGCTGTACATTTGGCAGCACGGGGCTCAGGTGAACGATCCTGCCCAGACTGCCCACCACGTGTTTTGAGAGGGACTCCATAAGGAGGAGCAGCGCTCGAGGGAGGGCACTTGTACTGCACTAATCATCCCAGCACAACACTGAGTGAACGCCTCTGGAAGCAGCCTGAACAAGCTAGGGAGGGTTACAGTCCCCCACCTAGACATTCAGCACACAGCCACCATTGCTGGAAGGGGCACTGGAAGCGAGAGAAGCAGAAAGACCCTCAGGAGCAGCTGGAGTTCCCATCCTGCTCTGAGAAGAGCTCCCACACACTGTATAAAGCCAACCCTCCTTCCAAGGCTTGAGTTTCATTGGTAACAACAGCTCAACATAAACTTCAGTCTACGCTTTCGCCCTAAAATTGGCTGCTCCTAAGGTTTTCCCTGCTGGAACTTCTCTGACCCAGAGCTTAGTTCTCTCCGCTCATGAAAGAGACTCAGAACCTGCTCCAGCCTGGTTGGAGCAAAATGAATGCACCTGCCGGTATGACCCAACCATAAGCACACTGCACCTTCAGGCAGGGTTAAAGCACCTGATAACTTGATTCAACAAAGGAGCCCTGAATGGTGATACAGAGTCCTCAGGTCTCTTGCCCTGGCGCCCAACACGCTGACGTGGTGGTAGGAGGGAGACATGCAGGAGAGAGCGTGAGCATACACACACACTGAGGGGCTTCACAGCTCTGAAACATGCCCTGCTGTTGACTTTCTTACCTTGCACCACCCCCCATGGGTACTGACGAGCTCTCACCAGCTTGTTTCCAACTTTCACCTCCTCAGTGCTGCCCACAACAGCAAAGGGCAGATGAGCCTGAAACAGAACCAGCCCAGGGATTCAGTGCACACGCTCGAGTCTCTCACAAGCATCAGTCTTACAAAGCTGCCATGAGCCTCTTCTCGCTCAGGCACAAAATCTGCTTCAAAATCATTTCTCTTGAGCGCAGAATCTTTGTTACTCAGAGTGAAACCAATCTCCACTCTGAAACGGCATAGGGCACCCTGCGTGCCCAACACCTGCTTGCCGTGGAGCTCTGCAGTGCGACTTGGAGCCAGAGCATGGCACAGCAGGTTCGGGTACCGGCTTTGGCACTGAGTCAGTTAGAGATTTTATTAATGCCCTGGACAGTTACTTCCAAACTACAGCTGTTCCCAACATATAAAGCATCACTGGCTTCCATGGCGAGCAAGTAGAGGCCCCTCCCTGCCAGATTGTTCTTATGGCTGTAGCAACCCCAGTGTGCTAAGCCCTATCTGCACACAGAGGGTGGGACAATGCCTTCTTTGAAGAACATAAAAACAAAGACATTTGTTAGTGGTGATTTGCACAGCAGCTCACATGAAGGCACAGGATGGGACATTGGCAGGACACATCACGCATCTTAGTTATTGAGACATGGTGTCGAGGAGTGTGTGTGTGGGGGGGTGGAAATCACAACATGTTTAGGGAACATGGCATCAAGACGACATCATCAGCTTCGTAAGCGCAGTAAAGGAGGCCATTGGCTGAGCACAGACAGTGTTTGTTGGACACAGCCCGCAGAGTAGCTCCCATCTTCCCTTCTCCCAGCACAAATGGCTGAATGTCTCCTTACAGAGAGAGCTATAGACACTCAGTGCCTCGGTCCCATCCCAAGGCAAATATCAATTAGAGAACATGTGTTACATTCTCACTACTCTCCTCATACCACCGCTTCTTTCCTCTGTCGTGGTACTGATGCTGGAAGCTGGAAAGTCATGCTGCAATAAGTGTTATGGCACTTACCAGCACAGAATGACCACCCAGCCACACACTGCACCCCCTCCTGCCTAAGCACCAGACAACTGATCTTCCCCAAACACCAGCACATGCAGGGTTTTACTGTGATAGGTACAAGACTGGTTCGATTACCTGCTGGTCTGCCAGCAAAGCTCTCAGTAGTCAATGGGAGCTTTGCTGGAATAAGGAGCACAGAAAACACTAGGAGCTAGGTATTATAGTGGTACCGGATGCAGGTAGGTATTATGCTCCCAGTTACAGCCAGTATCCAGAGTTCACCACATTGTTAAACGTACTGCAATCTTGGTCTGCTTCCCAGGGATTTCAAAGGGGAGGGGCTAACAGAGGTCCTTAATTATTAGAAGGAAGTACACTCAAAAGCAGAACTCATGGGGAAATGTTCCCTCTTCCTTTCCCCATGAACAACTTTGATGAAAGCAAAAGAATGTTCATTTTCATCAACATTTTTCTGCATTTTTCAGTTTTTTGTCAAAAAAAAATAAAAAATAAAAATCAGCAACCAAAACCCAAAATATTTCAACCAATGGGGCAAACATTTTTGTTTTATTGCAAATTTGTCCCCAATTTTTTCAGTTTTGGGTTGCCAGAACCCACCCCCGACCCAATTTCCATTTTTATTTTTTTGGTGAGAGACCAAAACATTTAATCAAAAATAGAAATTTACTGTGGAAAAAGCCAATTTTAGTTAAAAAAAAAATCCAAAACACACCATTTCAGATGAAAAATTTCAACCAACTCTACTCAAAAGCGCAATTCAGATTTCAGATAGCCCAGTTCATGGAAATTAGCAAGACTCACACTCACTTAAACCAGGGCTGAATTTGGCCTTTAAAAAAACCAACACCACAGCAGAGTACAATAATCCCTATTTTTATTTTAAGTTGGGCTCAATCTATTTAGCTTCCTTGGTTTAGGAGACTCTAAACTAGAGCTGGTTGAAATTTTTAATTCAAAGCTTCCCCTCCCCACCATGAAAAATGGCCTTTAAAAAAAAAAAGAAAGAAAGAAAGAAAGATGAACAATTGCGGCACAAAGTTTCTGTTTCAAAATCTACTGAGTCTTCAACAAAACATTTAAACTCAAAAACGTTTCAGTTTTTCTCCTCTCCCTTCAACTCTTCTCCATTTTCTCCTTTTTTCATTTTGCTTCTGAAAAAGGGATGGAAAAAACTCCCAAACTTCAAAAAACTGAACACTTTTCTCTTTTCTCATCCCTAAAGTCAGAAAATTTCTAATTTTTTCTAAACATTTAAAAACCAAAAAAATTTGTAAAGCATATTTCGACTTGCTGCAAACCCAGCCTTGAAATATCAGCATGCAATCTATTTTAGAGCAGAACATGGCCTCTCATAAAAGCTGTATGAGATTAAGTAACAGTCACACTTTAATTAAATTCCTGTACAGTGACGTTTAAAGGCACAAACAAAATAGTCCCTTCCTCTCTTTAGCAGCAGCCTTAGGCCTCTGTCAGATGCACTGCTCATCTTTAACACAGATCTAGTATCCACACAACCCCCTTGAAGACCCACTTTAAAACGTGTCGTTGTCCAGCAGTTTCCTTTGTTACAATATTCAGAGGAAAGGCAATAAGCAGCATTACTCACATTCATTACGGAGTTGATCTCTGCAACAGCTTCGTCATCGGTGGGGAACTGATAGATCTGCACTCCGTTACTGACCAGCTCGCTCATTATCTTTATCTTAAACTTGTGCAGCTCACTCTTGGAAATGGTGTCTGCTTTGGCGATGATGGGGATAATATTCACCTATAGTGGGAGTAGGGGAGAAACCAGGGGAACCATTATTGGGCAGATCTGGGAGCAGCAGCCAATCATTGTCCCTAGCTGAGCAGCATATTGATGGGTTTTGAGCCGCTATAGCACTGACCCTCTTAACAATAGCTGTGCCACCTGGACGGCCACCTTAAATTTCTTAATATGCCACACACTTTGCATGTAATAAGACAGGCAGCAGCCCCAGTACAGCTAAGCACTGGATGGTGTAGGATGCCACCATCTAACTATGTTTTCTGCAACAGTAACTCCTGGAGAAGTTAAAGGACAAATGTCCTGTGATTAATGTGGACGACGAGTAGATGAAACCCTCTGTAACAAGCAAAAAATCAGACAAGACATTATCTGGTTTTAGCCTTAGCCCAGTGAGTGCTGGGACAGGACTTTGGTAGTTCCCGTAGGCGTAGCCATGATCAATAAAGATCATACTTTTGTGCTTCACTATTGTCTTGTTTAGGCCATTTCATCCCTGAAATGTTACAGACAGTGTGAAATGAGACAGTGTGATTCAGTGGGGGAAGAGCAGGGACTTGCTGTCAGAATCTTTGCAGCAATTTATTTTAACACTTGCTAAAACTCTCCTTGAGTGCCACAGTGCGTGTGTCTCCTGCAGATGAAGTGAGTGACTGGGAAATGACACTCAGCTGTGAAGTGCCAGCGTGCTTACGCTTGGCATTACTTAACAGTGTTTTCACATCAGCAGCTCACACCCAAAACAAACACCGTACAGTTACCTCACGCCGGGTTCTGCAAAGCCATTTCCCACAGCTGCGCTAAACTCCACAGGGAGAGAAAGTCGTTCACATTCACTGTATAGCCCAGTCTAGCAAAACCTAGGGCCGTTTTTACATTTCTCAGGCAGGAAGCCATTTCACTATCATCTAACACTGTGCAGAAGCCTGCAGTGTTGGGGTTAGGGTGGAAAGTCCTCTCATGTTCTCCCTCTGGAGGGTTGGTGAAGGAGAGAGCACTAAGGGGGAGGAAGGGGAGAATTGGGGGAAGTGAGAAAACAGGCTTTGCTTTCTCTCTGGGGGACCTGGCACAAGGAAAGGCAGCCAGTTGTGAATGATTTGTGGTGTCTGGGGCTTTTATAGGCCACCCTTGGAGGTGCTATGTGTCTGATGCTAGACCGCACGGAGTCTGAAGGCAGCTGGAGATGCGGGGGTAGGGAAAATCAGTTTACAGACCTGTCTGTGTCCTCTGGGATACAGGAGGTGGCAGCTGTTGGTGGTGAATGGCAAGTGCTTCCTGGAAGTGGGACCCGTTTCAGCAAGTGCTTCTAAATAATTTCTCTCTGCCCAGAAATGCCAAATTCCATGTTACAAACCACCACTGAAAAATTCTTCACTGGTTCCATACTCCAAACAGGGAAACACCAGACTCCAGACAAATTAAGGGAAAGTCTGATCTGTCACCTAATGTTTTTCTACTTCCCACATTTTTGACCTACAGAGGTTGGAATTCAAAACTGCTGGAATTCAAAAAACTGGAATTCAAAACCATCAAAAATGGCTGTCTATCGACGGCCATTAAAATAAACGAGGCTGCTCTCCCAGCTCTGAATCTCTTTGTAGCTTGCTAGGTGGCTTTCCACAGCTTTCATGTCATCCCCCTGCTTAACTTGCTGGTAGAAAAGGAGACCACTTATTGGATCAAAAAAGTGACCCTATTCGCTAGCTGCCCCATAATGATATTTTCCCATATTAGGCTTTTGTAGTGATGTTTCTACTCATGAAAGTAAACAACAAACAGCGCTAGCTGGACTCTGGCAAATTCTCCTGCCCAGCTCCTACCACATACCTCAGTCCTGTCCTCTGAGATCTTCGCTACTCAGTCCCAAGCTTCGCGTGACTAGAACCAGAGGTTAGGAAGGATAGTCCAGTGGTTAGGCTGATAACCTGGGACTTGGGAGAATCAGGTTCAATTCTCTGCTCTACTACAGACTTCCTGCGTGACCACGGGCAAGTCACTTAGGGCTTGTCTACACCAAGGCCAGGTCTTCACTAAATACTTAGGCTGATCCAGCTATGTCACCCAGGGATATGACGTAGTTAAGCCAAACTAAACCCCAGTATAGACAGTGCTAGGTCGGTAGAAGAATTCTTTTGGGGAGATGGATTAACTACAGCAACAGGAGAACCTCTCCCATCGCTGTAGTGAGCGTCCGCACTACGCAGCGCAGTTGCAGCGCTTCTAGCGAAGACATAGCCGCAGGAAAGTTAATCCGAGTTAACTGCCAAGGTGGTTTAGTTAAACCACATTAAACCCTTGTGGGGGACACTCTGATTCAGAATTAGAGTGTCTTTAGTTCAACTGAGCTTAATTCATTTCCAAAGGTTTAACTAATCCACTTTAAATTCATACCATTAGTTAATAAAGATTAACTTTCCAGAATGTCCTTGCATAGACAAGCCCTTATTCTTTTTGTGCCTCAGAGCCCCATCTATAGAATGGGATAACACTTCCCCACTTTGCAGCAGTGTTGAAAGGATAAACATATCATTCAGACACTATGGCAACAGGGGCCTATGACAGACAGACAACCTGGAAAGCAGTCTGTCCGTCTTGTTCCAGTTGCCAGTGGCCAAATGTCCTTCTTGTGAAAAAAACCAACAACACAACGGGCTATCTTGTTAACCATCTGAGCAGAGAGAGAAAGGACTGAGTAGACCCAGGACTCCCAGTGGTGGTCTCTCCAGGTCGGGTATGAGGCCCATTTACCTGTGTGGAAGAAAGAATGACCTTGGGAGGAAAGCCCAGGGCAGACTGTATGAGGTTTTGCACCCTCCAGCATTTCTGTCAGTTTGTGCTGACAATTAAGCAGGGCTTGTGCTTTCAGAAACATTGTCTAGTCATTCCATTTTTGGACAGTTTAATCAGCCTGTTTCCCAACATACCCTCTTCTCAACAACCCAAATCCTCCAGGGAAAGGATCAGAACCTGGGACTCTCTCTGACAATACATCCCATAGCAGCTAAGGAAGGGTTAGAACATTGAAACCCAAACCAGGGATCAATTTGGCTCAGCTCTCTTTATTAGTATTAAATAGTCTAATATGACCACGTAGTCAGAGACTAGGGTGACCAGATGTCCCGATTTTATAGGGACAGTCCCGATTTTTGGGCCTTTTTCTTATATATGCACCTATTACCCCCTACCCCCGTCCCGATTTTTCACACTTGCTGTCGGGACACCCTATCAGAGACAACAGGTCCTCCTCTTCTAACAGCATTAGCTAGGCTCAGCCTTTTACCTATAACAATGCAGGAGGCAAAGGGCCCCACACAGTTTGGTATGCCCTTCCAGTGGGGATGAGGAAGCAGAGATTGTGTTAACAGCTGTTTCCCCTGGTATTTTCCGGGGCCCTTGCACTGTTCAGATAAAGTGAAAGCCAAGGCTCCTAGGATTTGGTTCTAATCCCTGCTGATCAGATTCTGTTTGCCTTGAAAAGGCAAATCAAGGAGAATCCTCTGCTCCACAATTTAAGATCCAAGAGGCTTTTAAATAGATGACATGTCCAACAATCAGCAGCCAATACAAATATGAATGCCAGCAATTAGCTAACAGCAAAAAGATAATGGTATTTCAGTTAAATTAGTCTTGGATTATTCCAACTTTTCCTGACACCTGGCAAAAATATGTACAGCTGTTTTTTTAAAAAAAGGACATCAGGAAGGTATCAGAAAGCATCCTGTTACAATGATTATGTCACCCCCTTCAAACTGGGTTTCACTTTCCAAGAACTTGTCTACTAATGATCTATATGGGAGGCCTGGATGAAAAGCAGGAGGTAACCCCCGCACACACTCTCCCCCTCCCCTGTCCTCTTTATCTATTACTCTCTTCCCCTACTCTTTTCCCTCTTGACTTTGATTTCCTTCATTTTATTATTTTTTTGTTTTGATGTATGTCATAAGAATCCCTGTGCCGGGAATACTGCTGTTAATGCACAGAGGAATCCATGACCATGTAAAATATCTTGGTCTTTTCTGATGGATAGTTCTTTTTGGTACTTGCTTTATACGGTGGCTTCTAGAATTTGTTTGGTCTGTTGTACAAAAAAAAAAAAAAGATTGAAAAAGTCTAATAAATCAAAAAGAACAACGAAACTCCATTTGTTTTAAGTGCTGTTGAACTTGATCCATCCACCAATGTACATCATTCCTCTTACAGTGGCCTTCATGTATCTATTTGCAATATGAAGGACACAGCCCCAATCAACTGATATACAGTTTAGCTAGGAGTCAGAGCCAAAGTCTCATCTCACTCCTGACTAAGTTTATAAAGCCAGCACAAGCCCATCTCAACAAAGCGAACACGGCTGAAACAGGAAGAGGTTTATCCTTCCACTACCTGAGTAGACCCTAAAACCACAATGCTAATAATGCTTTGGACTTACACAGGGTTTTCATTCAAGGATTCCACAGTGAGTTACAAACAATAATTGAGCCTCATAGAGCCCATATGGGGTAGGTAAGTGTTATTCCCATTTTAAAGACAGAGAAACTGAGGCACAGGAGTTTACCATCTGGTTTTTAGCTCCCAGTAAAATCGATGGGTGCTCAGTACCTTGGTAAAATCAGGTTACAAGTGTCTGAAGTCATTGGCAGAGCTGGGAATAGGATCTGTGTTCTCACGCTGCTGCTCTAACCTCCGCATAGTCTGTGAGAAGGAGTGATTATATGTAAGGGCAGCTCTTACTGATTCGTTCTGATCAAACCCCTACTTGCCAGGCCTCAGAAGTAAAGCTTTCTGAGATCTAATGGTAACCCCCTTCATGCCCCTTTCTGATGTGATCCAGGTATTCACTGTGTATTCAGAATTCCTAAAAAGGATGTAGCCTTCACTCAGATGTCATTGGCTCATTCTACAGTGTTAAAGCTTTGGAATAAAAGGGCTATAAAGCACTCCATTTAAAAACATTGCACGAGAGGGCCAGCCCTGGGTCAAATAGGATCCCAGAGCGAAGCAGTAATTGTCGCCTCTGTCCTCACCCCCAATAAAAATAGGGAGATGAATATTCCCCAGCTCCAATGGCATCTCACGTTACTCTGTACCCAGGAGGTCATCCGACTGATCTCGCCCACTTTGCCCTTCCACAGCACTGGGTTGCTCCAGTGTAATAAAACCAAGGCCTAGGCCATAAAATATAGTGCTGAATAAGCAGTAGTAAACTACCAGGACACCGAACAAGGCTGGCTAGTGAGGGTTGCTTCAAACACATTCTGCAGAGAGCAAAACTCCTGCACTTTTGAATTTAGTTTTCATTAAAGTGCCATTGCACCCTGAAAAGGGACTGTGGAAAACTGCACCTTCTTACTCCTCCATTCTGTAAATCAATAAAAATATGTTTTCCTAAATTAGTAGAAGTGAATACATTTTTACTTCTTTTCACACTCCTGTTAGCACCGTAGAGTCAACACAGCTGGATTCTATTTTAGCTTGTGCACCATCAATCAAACCATTCCCTAAGTTCCAGTTACACCTGAAGGCAATGGAGTTGTCCAGGTGTCACTGAAAGTAGAGTCTGGGAATGCACAGAAACAACTAAGGGCATAAATTGGCCTGCAGAACCTCTCTGATTGGTGATGACGTGCAAGTAGTAAACAGTCCATCTGGGATCTCTGAACTCAGGTAGGGCAAGCAGTTAGCTTTATCTTGTAAATGGAGCATACTGATTGGGAAATCATGGAGAGATGATAAACATGGAGCCCCAGGATGCCAGTTTTACAGAGTCACTTTCTAGGGCAGAACAGCACTTTAAATGAATAACTCAGCGTGTTTATCTGTGCCACAGAGAGATGATTTTTTTTTTAAAGTTCTTTTCTTATTTCCCTACTCGCACCAAGGGAAAAGCTAGACACATTTCAATTCAAATATGCCTCTTCTTGTTTAACAGACATCCAGTCATTTATTATTTACCTAAAATCCAGCTTTGAAGATGTTTCTGGCTGCCTGGAAGTAATTAGATACAGCAGACCACAGCTGGCCATGAGCTCAGCTGCAGAACAAATGTGGTATTACGGCACGATGGAAGACTTCATGCAAAAAAGCCTTAGCCCTAGAGGAATCTTGAAAATTCAGTACTTAGAGCAAGACACATTATTAAAATTAACATAGGCAATCAAAATTGTATACCCAAGACCTGGCCTCAGGCTGCTGATATGGTACTGCAGAGGTATAACAATCAGATCCCTACCCAAAAAACCGAAGCCCCTTGCTAAACAAGTCTTAGAACTCAAGCCAAAGTAGGATCCACACCATATGAGAGAGAAGAGGATGGTCTGGTGGGTAAGGGGCAGGACTGGGACTCAGTAGACCTGGGCTTTGATTCCTAGCTCTGCCATAGACTTCTGACCTTGAACTTGATCCTCGGAAGATCTCACTGACATTAACACCTGTTGTGATTAAACCCTTAGGCTTTGTCTACACCGGAACTTTGTCGGCAAAACTTTTGTTGTTCAGGGATATTAAAAAAAACCACACACCCCGAACGACAAAAGTTTTACCGATGAAAAGCACCGGTGTGAACAGCGCTTTGTCAGCAGGAGTGCTCTCCTGCCGACAAAGCTGCTGCTGTTTGTTGGGGGTGGAATTTTTTTGTTGGCAGGAGAGCTCTCTCTTGCCGACAAACAGCAGCTACACTGCGGGCCTTTTTGCAGCACGGCAGGAGCAGCACAGCCGTGTCACTCAAAGCTGCATAGTGTAGGCATAGCCTTAGTCTTCCTGATTCCTCAGCTGCAAAATGGAGATGACAACATTTACCAGCCTACCAGGAGAGTGTTGAGAGACTAAATTAATGAAAGCTTGTAAAGCACTTTGGGATCCTTGGATGGAAGGTGGTAGTGAAATGCAAAATATCTGTACAGGCTTGGATTCAACAGAAGAAAGATCACCAGTCTCCCCTTTCCTAGTCATCATAAGCCTAGGTAATCATTCCATGCAATACAATCAATGTCGGAAGGCTTCAGGAGGGGATGCAATGGAACCATGTCAGTGTGGTTTAGCCAAGTGGCTTAGCCAACTTGAAAAAAATACTTCTCATATACGCCCAATTACAAATGATTAATTTTGGTATGATCCTAGCGGAAGCAGGGGAATGGTCTTGCTATAATTTTTCCTAGCTTCTATACTACCCCGCTGGAATCCGATAGAATCCCCGGCCCAACTCCCTTTCCCCAGGTGCCTGCTGGACCACGAGGACTCCTCTTTCTCTCTCCCATGCAGCAGAGTCCTTCTAACCCCAAGAACGCTGGGCCCAGGATCCGCGGGGGGCTTAACCCCCAGTTTTATCATGGGTCATTCAGGACAGAGCCTAGGGTAGCTCCACTCTGGGGTACTCTCTCCTCACTGTCCACTTCTCTGCCCAGTGATCACTACTATTGAGTTTTAACCACATACGATTTATTAAACAGCAATTATAAACAAATAAAGATCTGCCCACGTGGCCAGCTGGCTGACTTAGAGGGCTGGCCTCTCCCTATTGGCTCTGGGGACCTGTCAGTCCCAGGATTCTGACTCCTCTTTGGCCCTTCCCCTTTATCCTGGTATTGGGAGAGGGCCAACCAAAAAAGCACTAAGTTTCAGGAAGGGGCCAACAGCCCCTTTACATAAGGGCCAATTTAAAAAGGCAGCAGGAGATGTTAAGGGAAGGGAATGCACAAGGAAAGGAATGTAAAAGCTTAGTGGGACCGCCACCATCACAAAGGCACCAGGGAAATCACACATGGGCATTCTTGCAAACATACTTTAGAGAACACATAATGCTGTCATCACACCAAGAGCCAGAGTTTATTAGGGGAAAGTTTTCAGATGCCCGGTGATGTTAATGTAACAGCAACTCAGGGGTGCTGGAACAATTTGTATAGTGGGCGTGCTGAGAGCCATTGAACTGAACTGTAAACCCTGTATATGATGGAAACCAATCACATGACCACTTGCCACCTAAGGGAGTGACTGCCTGAGGACCTATGTAACGAAATATAGATGTAACCATTAGCTGGACTATAAATAGACCTACTTTTTAGGATCCGTATGACCGTGCTAAGTTATTGCCCTTAGAATACTTTGAGAAGGCAGTATGATACAGGAGTTAGACCATTGAGACACGTAGGTTCTGTTCCTGCCTCTGACTTTGATCTGTTGTTTGATCTAGGGCAAGTCACTTATCCTCTTTGACTTACTTTTCCAATGTGAAAATAGGGACAACAATTCTAAAGTGCAGCCGTGATAAGTCAAGTCCATACGTAAGAACATTTTTCCTCAACAATTGCTCCATCTGTATATCCAAGGGCAAAATCTGTTACCTTTAGCAAGAAGTCTCAATTTTTACTGCTTTCTGCCCCAGTTATCACTACTGACAGGACAATACAGGTAGCACTGCAGTGGGACAGCGAGCTGGAGCCTATCCTGGCTTGCATGTCAGCAAACCTCCTCTCTCCCCACTCCCCCAAAAAACAACAATAGTTAACTCTTCAACTGGAGACTCTCTTGTTTTCACAAGAGATAATGAGCCAGAAACAGCCCAGCTTGATTTTCAGACCACAAGCAAAGTTATTACAGCGATGGGTGCAGCAGAAAAACTTGAAAGAGACTATTTTCAAACTAATGTCTAGTTTTTCTTGCAAAAAGAGCAAATTTTATATGGAAGCCATTGAGAAGAAATGAACACAGAACCGCATGAAAGTATCTATATGGAGTCACTGATCAGGCAGATCCATGCTTTAACCAACCTAGCTCTCAGAGCTGTTATGAGAATTCATCAGTTGATGTCTGTGAAGTGGTTTGAGACCCATGTATGGAAGATGCTATGCATTAATATTGCTTTACATCTAACTGAAAGCATACATTACTTTTGAAGAGTGGATGCATGCCTTAAACGCCTTACCTTGCTATCCAGCTTCTTCATCGTTACCAGATCTAAGGATTTGAGCGAGTGCCCAGTTGGAGTGATGAAGTAAAGGCAGACATGGATTCTTGTGTCATGATAATTAAAGAGAGAACGACGGATTTTCAGCTCTTCTTGCAAGTAGTTTTCAAACTGCGTGTCAATGTAATCAACTACTGGCCTGTAACTAAAAACAGATGCCATTAGCAACCAGAATGCTGCAGTTTAAATGAAGTTGACAGTTTAAAGTTATCATGCATTCTCTCAGCCCCATTATTTTAAAACCATCTACAAAGAGGCATAAACAATTTTAGCCCTCCACTGGCAACGTGTAGAATGTTATGTTCACATGCGCAACTTCTAATCAAAAGGCGTATTGTATTTTCAGAGGCTGTATTGCAGCACAAAAGGGATTAATGGTGGTGGAACTGAACTATGGAAAGCAGACAACTTCCATACATCAAGCTTTGACCAGATTTCAGGTGTAAAGTATCTCGATATAGTAGCATAGCAATACAAAGAGGAGAATCCAGGAATCCTGAAGAGCCTTTACCACTGGATAGCCATGGCAGATTATAACTACTCTGAAAGGAGGCCAATTGAAATTATTACAAGATGTCTTACAGGGACTTAGACTCATAGACTTTAAGGCCAGAAAGAACCGTCATGATCACCTTGTCTGACCTCCTGCAAAGGTCATTTGATCCAAACAAGGTGCATGGGCAGTTAAATGGGAGTGGGTGAGAAGAACCAATATCACAAACTGATCATTGTTATAATGGGCAATTCCAACTATTCCACAGTTGGTTTGGTTTTTTAACTAGATTTGTAAGAGTTTACAGGTTAGCTAACCAAGCCATCTGAAAGGGAAGAGACTATTATTCCCTGCTAAAGACAATGGGACGAAACCTAAGATGTGCTGAGCATCTGCAATTCTCATTGACTTCAAAAGGAGCTGCAGATGGTCAGCACCCCTCAGGATTTGGCTCAGTAAGTTTTTGAGTGAGTTAACTAGATCTTTGATTTAAGACGCAGTTCTGTATGTTCCCCACTAATCCAGCCTCTTTCTGACTCATGATGTGAGTGAGCTCCCCTGGGTAATACGTTTTGGATTGATGGAGTGATAACACAACAAACCCCCCCACCGTCACTAATAAAAGGACAGATTTTGCACACAACAGGATTCCTCATAGAGTAGGAGACTACTCAGCCTGAGTAAGGGTGGCAGAATCTGGCCCAATGCTACAAAAGAAGAAGAGGTTTACGGCTTCTTCAACAAGTCTGGAGGTAAGAATTGCTCCTCAGCGGGTGTCCTAAGACAGCCATGTTGATTACAGACATTGGGTCTGTTGGTGTGTGTTTCACTGAATTAAGCAAACAAGTCAGCAGGATTACACTGGATTCTTTAAGACAACTCACAACATGTTACAGTTTTCCCTGCCTCACTAACCTCACTCTCTCTTCTTAGCCAAACATCCTCTAGCATTCTCCCATACTTATTACAGCGGCTCATTCCTGTCCTCTTCAGTCTAATGCGGCCATAATCAAGACTCCTCATAATCCAAATGGGAAAATTGGGTACCCAGTAACAGAGGCTCTGTCTGTAACATTCTGTTACATTCACAGGCTCTGTCTGCAGGGAGAATCACATATAGCTACATGTTAGAACACTAGAGGCTGGTGCAGAAATGGCAACTAGATGGCATGTGACCTGCCTTTCATCTTTATTAATCTGGTCTCCAAACCCCACTGCATCCACGATTGTCAGTTTTAGGTGCACGTTGCTCTCCAGCAAGTCATAGGTACGCGGTCGTAAGCGAACTGCATTCTCGTAGTGACTGGCCTCCTCCGTCTCAAAGGTGGTATTGAAAAGTGTGTTCATTAGTGTGGATTTCCCGATGCCTGTTTCACCTAGAAAGGAAGAATCACCAGTTTATTGCAGAGTGGAATTCATAAAGGGACTTCAGAGTAAATTAATTACAGACCACAACAAAAATTAAACTGAGAGAGATTACTGCAACTCCCCCAAGTTCAGAGAGGCATAATCATTGTGATGTTCCTACTGCCCTATTCCCAAAGGCCTCCAATTCTTATCTTATCCAGCACATTGCTTCTGTATCATCCGAATATCTCAAAGAACATGCAAACAAAATCAAACCAAACGTAACCAGAACCCTCTGCTGCCTCCAACCCAGATTCAGAGCCCAAAATGATGAAGTTAGGGAGAATCATAGAATACCAGGGTTAGAAGGGACCTCAGGAGGTCATCTAGTCCAACCCCCTGCTCAAAGCAGGACCAATCCCCAATTTTTGCCCCAGATCCCAAATGGCCCCCTCAAGGATTGAACTCACAACCCTGGGTTTAGCAGGCTAATGCTCAAATCACTGAGCTATCTCTCCCCGCAACACAAAACACAACACAACTTACAGGACGTTCAGTTCTGACTGATTCTTCAACTCAAATGCTTCTGTTCACATGTTACAGTGTACTTGGCTCAATTTTTGCATACCTTTTATGATGTACTCACAAAGCAATAAGGAAAGGTTTCAGAGTAACAGCCGTGTTAGTCTGTATTCGCAAAAAGAAAAGGAGTACTTGTGGCACCTTAGAGACTAACCAATTTATTTGAGCATAAGCTTTCGTGAGCTACAGCTCACTTCATCTCCATGTACTTAATACAGTTAACAATGCAAGTCAGTGCAGTGTGGTCTACGTTCCATGGGTCTGTGACAGAACTACATGAAACGTCTGCTTAAGTCTTCGGATTCTGGTTTTTTCATAGTGAGGTTTTTTGTGTGTGTTTTAGCAGTGCCCAATGTATTTGGCTTTTGGCTTCCTTTGTTTGGCCTTTTCACTTGTCTCTCTTTGGGGATTTGCACAAGCGGGGCAGGCGTGTTCTCCCTCTGTGAGACAAAAGACTATTTCCACCCTCCCAGGATTTCAGATTTTGACCATTTATGAAACAGAGGAAGAGGAAGTTATTCACCTTGTGCAGTAATGATGGTTCTTCGAGATGTGTGTCTCTATGGGTGCTCCACTGTAGGTGTATGTGTGCCCATGCTCCTCTAATTGGAGATTTTTGGTAGCAGTGTCCCACTGAGCCTGCACATGGGCCCTCCATCCCTCGTTGTCTGCCTTGAGGCTGTTTAGCACTGCCCCGGCGAACCCCCCTCACTTCCTTCTCTACCGCAGAGCCCTATAGGGAACTCCAAAGTAGAGAGGAGGAGGGTGGGTTGTGGAGCACCCATAGGGACACACATCTCGAAGAACCATTGTTACTGCTCAAGGTGAGTAACTTCCTCTTCTTCTTCGAGTAGTGTTCCTATGGGTGCTCCACTGTAGGTGACTCCCGAGCAGTACCCACTGCTGGAGGCTGGGACTTCAGAGTGGAGTCTTTTACTACAGAGAGTACTGTGGAGTCGAAGATGGTGTGAGTGGCCAAATCTTCAGTGATTGCATTATGTTCTGTGGAAGCATGGGCAGAGGCCCAAGTCGTTGCTCTATAGATTGCTGAGATAGGGGCATCCCTACGGAATGTGACTGAGGTAAAAACTGACCTCTTGGAGTACATATGGACTCTGGATAGAAGTAAGTAGCACCTTCGATAAGTGATTAATGCAACTAGAGACCCATCTGGATAGTCTTTGAGCCGATATCACAGAGCTTTTGGATCTTTCTGTGGACGAAAGGAAGTGTTTTGGGGGATTTCCTGAAGTCCTTAGTCTTGTCCAAGTAGAATGCTAATGTCCTTCTAATATCTAGCATATGCACAGTTATCTCCCAGTTGTCATAATGTGGTTTTGGGAAAAAACAGGGGGACGGATCTGTTGATTCATATGGAAAGTGCAGAGAAAGTAGGGAGAAACTTGGGACATCGCCTTAGAGTTACTTTGTCTTTTAAAAAAAAAAAAAAAGGGCTGTGAACGATAGATGTGCTATCAGGGCCGCTATTTCTCCTATGGGCCTAGCTGAGGTGATGGCAATTCGTAATGGTGTCTTCATGGACAGGTGTGAGAGAGAACAAGTTGCCCTGGACTCAGAGGGAGGTCTAATCAAAGCCCTGAGAACTAGGTTAAAAGTCCCAGGCTGGAGCAGGTGGTGTCAAATGTTGGAAGAGATTCCCAATGCCCTTAAAGAATCTATGCGTTAGTGGGTGAGCAAACACCAAGTGGGAAGCTGATTCCACCGCGAGATGAACCTTAAGGAAGTGGAATGAGAGTTTTTTTGTTTTGTTTTGTTTTTTACACTCTGTTGCTGGATGGTGCGATGGAGGCTGATGTCTGCCAGATGACTTTGGTAGGATCTAGAATCGCCTCATTAATTGGGAGGACAATTCTAGATGAGAAGGCGGTGTGCAGAATTTCCACCAACTTGTGATGTGTATCTGCCACCTCCTGTAGGGGAATCTGCAGCTTGTCTGCCACCCTCTTGGTAAGATCCAGAAAGTTCTTAAAATCTTCACCTAGCGATGAGGGGTGAGCAGCACAGCCTTGTCTGGGAGCGATGAGGAGAAGTGTGCCGGAGGGGTAGCTTCCTCTTCAGGTTCTTTTTCCTGTTCTGAAAAAGCTTCCTCCTGCACTGACTCAGGTGCTCTGGAAAGCCAGGCTGTAGCAAACCATCTGGTGGACTCTCCCTGACAGACACCGCGGATGGTCGCAACATGTGTGTGTACATCGCCCAAGAATTACAATATGACCTTGGCGGGGGTGAGGGAGGAAGGTGGGCATGGGCAGTGGGCTTACCTCAGGGGGCCCGTACCGCGATTGTAGGCTGGCTTGATGGGATTGGGAAGGACCCTTGTAGTGTGACAATGGGCCACGATGAGGGCCAGGGAAATGATCTCCTCCTGGCCAGTGTCAGATTCTTCAGTGGGTAAAGGTGGCGCTGACTAGGGTATTGGCAGTATACAGCCCGATGCCAAGAGCGATTCTGGGTGCCAGGATGTGCTTGATACTGGGGTCCTGGTACCAAGTAATGGGAATTGCGGTTCTTCCCCAATTATCAGGTCTCCAGGGTACCAGAGCTCATGTAGTACCATGGGTTCATTTGGTACCACAGAGGAGCGTCTGTGGTATGTTGTCAGTACCGACAGTTGGGCAGAGCACTCCCTAAATGAGAGTTTTGTAGTGCCCAGTACAGAGAGTTTGTTGGTGCCACTATTTTAGAGATGATAAGGTAATTGTCTCTCCCTGGGTACTGAGGCCACAGGTCTCCAGAGTACCAGAGCATGTGTGTTACCATGGGCTCACGTGGTGCCACAGAGGAGTGTCTGTAGTATGTTGTCAGTATCGATGGTTGGGAAGGTGCAGAACACTTCCTAGATGGGAGTTTTGTTGCACCTGGTACCAAAGGGTTTCTCTGTGCCGCTCTTTTAGGGATGGTACCATTGCCTGAGAGCCTGACTGCTGGAGCCCCTCGGTGCTGTGGGGACGGTGGGGCAGCAGAGCTCACAGCAGGGCAGAGCTGACAGCAGGAGACCCCTTCTCGGGTGCCTGCTTCAGAGCTGTGGTGCGGAGGGTGCCGCAACAGAACTCACAGCAGGGTGCCCCTTATTCCTCATCGGTGCCCTGCTTCAGAGCTGCGGGTGTCGTCCTACCGAGGTGGCCGCTCTACTCCCAAAGGAATAAAATAAAATAAAATAAAATAAAGAAACACTAGCCTAACTACTTTTAAGGAGAACAAAGGTAACAAAACAAACACTACTTATGCTAAAAGAACGAGGAGTGCTTGTGGCACCTTAGACACTAACATATTTATTTGAGCATAAGCTTTTGTGGGCTACAGCTCACTTCATCGGATGCATAGACACAGATAAGGAAGGGACAACAGCTCATTCCGTCTGAGGCCAAAGGGAGAAGGAAGTGAGGGGGGTTCGCCCCTGCAGTGCTAAATAGCCTCAAGGCAGACCACGAGGGAGGGAAGGAGGGAGGGCCCATGCACGGGACACTGCTACCAAAAATCTCCGATTAGAGGTGCAGGGGCACACATACACCCACAGTGGAGCACCCATAGGGACACTACTCGAAGAAGAATACATCATTTTTTTAGCAGATAGGGCAAAATCCCTCCCTAGAGTAAAAGCATGAGAGTAGTGAATCTGGCCCAGAATGTGGGAGGAAGAGGCCAGGATTGAGAATCTGGAGTGGATTACCTCAATAACCTCAGCAATAACCTCAGTTGCTTTTTATTTAGTCCTGGGCTGCCTGTTCGTCAATGGGCACTTCCTGAGCGTGCCTGTGGGAATGGAGAGTTTGTGAGTGCGCACAATCAACTAAGCAACTGTCTTGCCACATGCATGCCTAACTCCGCGATCTACATGTGCATGCACTGAGCATGTGCAAAGAAGGCACCCTGGAGCTCAGGCTTCTGTGGGTATATCTACATCCAATGGAGGTGTAATTTCCAACTCAGGTAGATGTACCCATGCTAGCTTTCATCCAGCTCACGTGCTAAAAACAGAAGTGTAGCTGTGGCAGCACAAGTGGCAGGACAGGACAGCCACCCCGAGGATAACCCTGCCTGGGACCCTAGGTACTTATTTAGGCCACTATCCCCTCCTGCCTCAGCAGCTACAGCTCTTTTTAGCACACTAGCTCGATCAAAGCTGGTGTATGTATGTCTACCAAAGCTGAAATTTACACCTGAAGCTCAAGTGCAGACATACCCTAAGTATGGAAACCAGGCCTGTTAGTAAGTACTAGAGATGGTTTCCGGTCATTTTACATTAGCAAATGCTGCTTGCGAAGTATTAAGAAATCTTCCTATGCAACCACTCTGCAAAACCTTTCTTTAAGTCTCCAATCAAAGCCAGGTCAACCCTAACAAATGCCCAGAGGCCTTAAAACTGCTTGTTCCTCAACTATACTCTTAATCCTTTCATCCCCAATGTGCCATTAATAAGGGTCAAAGGTTCATTGGGCTCCCACTGCACAGAAACCCTTAGCCCCCTTCCCTTCACAGAAGTGGACCTGCTAAGTCAGCTTAACCTGCCAGCCAACACACCTGTTACTCTGTTGTGCATGGCTGGTCTATGGTTGCAGGTCTGCCCTGGGCCAGCCAGACTGCCTGTCAGACGGCTGCTCCACATGGCCCCTCCCCCTGCTCTGATCTCCTAGCAGCTGCTGCCCCCCATCCAGCCATCTCGAGAGTGAAGATTAGAGGCACCATGAGTTCTTCTTCAGGGATGTGAAGCATGGATGTGAGCACACGCTACCCACAAGCCACACCCCTACAGTTCACAGACATGCTGGAAACGCCCCAGTCTGAGGCACAGGGTATCAGTACGTGCTGATCAGCAGGCAAACGCGTGCAGCATTGAAACAAGGGAAAAGGGAAACACTGCTTGGCTGTTTTATTTCTTAAGAACCCAATGCAAATCCCATTCAAATGGCTTAAAACACTCCTTAGATCTGGTTAGGTATAAATAAATCTTCCAAAAACATTCCCAGGCTGCCCGTTACAGAGAGCAGGAAATGGTGCTGCATGGTGCGAGAGTGGCTGCGAGGCCACACATCAAGCAGAACCAGCCAAGGTGGAACCACAAGGAGATAAGCAAAAGAAACGTTGCCTCAGGCACCCATCTGAAGCCACCCAGGCAAACTTCTGAACGAGCGATAAGCTGCTCAAAGGCAAAGAGGGGCTGGAATGTTTTTAAATATGAGTTAACAAAAGCCTCAGCGGGCTGGGGAGATCTGGTGATAGAATCCGGAGAGAGTGGAATGCCTAAGCTGTAGAGATGGTTTCCTCCTATAGATCTCTTGATGTGCAGAGCTTAGTCATTTCCCCCTCCCCCAACATTGCATTGTTGCCCTTACGCACAAGCTCCAATCCACATCAGCATGGTTTGTGGCAAAGGTAAAGCAAGACTAACAGGCACTTGTTTGGAGCTGGGAGTGGGGACAGTTAAACCAATGTCACATGTTTTGGTCTTGCAGGCCTCATACCAAGTGCCATATTGCTGTACTGTCTTGGCAGAGCATTGCCCAGGAGCAAGGCAGCAGAGATCCGTTGGTTTAGAATCATCCCCATCTCCAAATGTATCATCTGTGCAGGAAGAGCTAGAAGAAATCTCCGCCAAGTTGAATAATTTAGACAAGCAGAGGGATGGAATGTGAAGTCAAATGGGGATCCCAGAGACAGGCTCAGTGGGAAGAAGACTATAAAAGTAAGAAAATTAATAAAGGAAAGTTGAGGGGAAAATTTTTGTCTGTGATCCCCATATACCTACAGGCACCAAGAGACACCTAGAACGGATCAAGAGCCAGATTCTTTCCTGAAAATCTGCCTGACAAGGCTTTGAACTGATACTTTTTGTAAGTAAATGGGTTTGCGATGCTCTCCAGATTGGCCTACAAGAAGCACCTATTTCTAATGAACGAGAAGGTTATGGAATTCTGTTGGCCAATGGTGCAAAGAAAAACCAAACAAAACGGTGTGAAGTGGCTTTGCATTTTTGGCTTATTGACTGGGCACATGGACAGAACCTTTGGATCAGAGGGTCTCTCCCAGGCCAGCTTCCCCAGATGAATAATGATCACATGCACTGCCCACACACCAAGGCAAACTGTACAAGATATAATGGCTAAACTATAGTGCTACATTTTCAGCATTGACGGGCCACCATTTTAACTTTACTAGGCATGTCCCTTCCTGGCCATCACCTTTTGGAACCGATAAAGAGAGTCTAAGGTTCACCAATCAGTTGAGCTGAACTGACATGGTTATGGGAGAACGGGATAACTGGCAAGCTGCTAGACTAGAGAGGTACTTAAGCCTGATACAAGGTTTTTATTTTAAGCATAGCAGGTTCTGAAACCCTTCTGCTCCAACCTTGGAGAACAAATACTGCGTGGAATATTTGTACTGTAGATAGAATGGTGGAGAGCCAAATATTGGATCCCCCAACAATGGCTAAGTGCCATCTGAAGGAGACAGAAACCAACTGATGATCCAAGCCCACCTGACAGGGAAGTCATTTGGAAAGCTCAGGGCTGACCTTATCCAAAGTCTGTTAGGAAGCACTGACTTTCTCCCAGCAGTCTCCTGTCCAGGTTGGGTCAGGACTGGGAGGAAGAATTTGTAATGGCAGTCAACAGCTGTAATTGGGTTCTTCTCCCTTTGCCAGGGAACTATAGGAAATTGATGATCTCTCCCAATATTTCATAGATTTAAAGACCAGAAGGGGCCACTGAATCATCTAGTCTGACCTCTTCCCCCCTCAAAAAATAGATGTGGCAATTACAAATGCATGGTCTTCTGCTGCTGACACACTGCTTTTGAAGAAGGGCATTACAAAACTCAGGGTAACATCCTTGTTTGACATTAAACTCTGGGTACAAGCAATGCTGTTTACTTGGGTTTTGTATATGAAAAAAAAAAAAGTTGTAGATAGGGAGTTCCTAAAGGGGTCAGGATCAGAATAAAGGAAGTATTCCACTGCCCACTCTATGTAAAGCTGTATCCAGTCTGGGCAGGAAGAGATCTTGGAACACATTCCAGATATTGAAAATATCACTTCCCCTGCCTTGATCACTGGTCCAGAGCCAGTGCTGGGAAGAATTCTCTGCCCCCAAAAGCATTTCAACTGTTATTGCAGATTGCAGTACTTTAAGCCTAAAACAAAAGCATGCCAAGCAAACAAACAAAAAAATCATCTGCAAGCCAGCACCCCAGGCATCACCGGAAAGGACTGGCTTCAAGCAGTCTGTGTGGCATCAGCTACTAAAATCATGCACAAATTGAAAGAGAAAAAGCAAAATGATAATGAGATTATTGTAAGGTCTGTTCTCTAGCAACCGGTCAGCATGCTTAGAGATAAATGTTTTATGCTGAAGGCAAACAGGAAATTCCATCCTTCTTTGGGGACAGAAATGGGTCCAATTCAAAACCCTGGATTCGCCCACCCTCAAATTCTGGGAAAGTTCCAATCAGGACCCAGCTCAGCTATAAAGCATTACTATTTCTAGCTGTAGTGATAGTGATTCTTAAGCCTGCTATCAGCCACTTCATTTCCCCATCCTCATATCCATATGTCTAAGGCCCTACCAAATTCACGGTCCATTTTGGTCAATTTCATGGTCATAGGATTTTGAAAATCATAAATTTTATTATTTCAGATATTTAAATGTGAAATTTCATGAGGTGTAATTGTAGGGGTCCCGACCCAAAAAGGAGTTGTGGGGGATCACAAGGTTATTGTAGTGGGGGTTGTGGTATTGCTACTCTTAGTTCTGCACTGCTGCTGGTCGGGCACTGCCTTCAGAGCCGGGCAGCTGGAGAGCAGCGGCTGCTGGCCGAGAACCCAGCTCTGAAGGCAGAGCCACCCCCAGCAACAGTGCAGAAGTAAGGATGCAATGGTATGATATTGCCACTCTTACTTCTGCGCTGCTGCCTTCAGAGCTGGGCCCTCCGTCAACAGCCGCCACTCTCCGGCCACCCAGCTCTGAAGGCGGCAGCACAGAGGTAAGGGTGGCATGGTATGGTTTTGCCACCCTTACTTCTGCCCTGCTGCTGGCGGGGCACTGCCTTCAGAGCTGGGTACCTGGCCAACAGCCACCGCTCCCTGGCCGCCCAGCTCCGAAGGCAGCGCAGAAGTAAGGGTGGCAATACCATGACCCCCCTAAAATAACCTTATGGTTAACCACCCCCTTTTGGGTCAGGACCCCCAGTTTGAAAAATGCTGGTCTCCTCCATGAAATCTGTATGGTATAGGGTAAAAGCACACAAAAGACCAGATTTCATGGTCCATGACACGTTTTTCATGACTGTGAATCTAGTAGGGCCCTTCATATGTCCCACATCAGCTCAGGTAGAGAAGCTGATTCTGTTTGTCCTCCCATCACGATCTGGCTGCAGCTAAAACAACCCATGCGTAGGGATGGACAGGAAATTTTTTTTTCCATCTTTTGAACATTTTTGAGAATTTGAAAGATCTCCCTGTCCCAAATTTGGTTGAAAAGTCAAAGTATCAAAAACTTTTGTGGACCAACAATCCAAAAAAATCCCCAAAAACAAAAACCCAGTTTTGGCCAACTGAAAAATTGTGTTTTGATTTTTTAAAAATATTTCATTTCAATTTCAATCACTTTTAAAAATCTAATTAGCTTACATTTCAAAACAAAATTGAAAAAATGTTGACATTTTTGGAACTTTTGAAAAAAGTGTTTCAAGTTGAAAAATTCATCAAAACCTTTCCCACAAAAAGTTGCAGGTTAGATGAACTGGCATTATTGACCAAAAAAGTTTAATAATAAATAAAATTATTATTATTAATAACAAACAAATAAGTAATAATAATCCCTGCCCAGCACTATATATGTGGAATATTTCAACAGAAAAAAACCCCCCTCAACTATCTTTACAAAGAGGAACACTGTTTCCCTCATGAAACAATAAAACATGACATTATGTTAATGGCAGTCTGGACTTCTGAGTGCTATTGCAATGGCTGCCACCTTGGCCAGCACACTCGGGACTGAATTAGGGATCTCCAGAGCTGCTACAAAAACAGCTTAAGAGGATGAGAGTCCATTACAGCCCCAGCTAGAGAGCTTTAACTCTGGAGATCTATTCCAAGGGGAACCTGTAACACACACTCACAAGTGGTTTACACTGTTCCCAGATCTACTGCAGACTCATTGTTACACCTTCAGAAAGCCATTTAAGGACAAAACTTGCCAAAAGTGCCCACTAATTCTGAGTGCCTCGTGCCTGACAGGCCAGTGGCAGAACACCCACAACCCCAACTGATACTGAACACAGCTGAGGGAGCTCACAGCTTATGAAAAGCAGACCAGAGGCATCCAAAGTTGGGTCTACAAAGTAAACTAGCGCTTATGACAATTTAGGCCTATGTGGTTTGCTCCAGGTCACACAGTGACTTTGTGACAGAGCAGGGAACTGAACAAACTTTGGCCTTAACTTCTCAGCATTTTCGATGTAAAATGCCAGTAACGGTACTTATCTGCCTTTGTGACGTGCTCCGACATCCATGGATCTGATGTGCTACTAGATTATTATTCATTGTATTACTATTACTAAGAATTTCCCTAATTTATGGTAAACTCTGCTTACCCACACAGAGGATGTTGAAGCTGAATCCTTGTGTGACAGATTTGCTGACAAGCTGATCTGGGAGACTATCAAATCCAACGTGGCCCCCCAGGGAAAGATTCCGCTTCTCTTCATTCTGTTAAAGCAAACAGAGTCGATTGAGCAAGAGCGCATTAAAAGAGAGTCAATAACACAAGGGCCAAGGAATAAAATCACAAGAAACGTTACCATTGTACTCAAGGCAGAGCGTGTTTCCGAGTCACTGAGGTAATCCTAGCACTACCCGCACAGAGGTTTATTATGTTTTGATATCCACATTCCAGACATAGTGGTAATTATAGCCAAGCATCAGTAGAAAAAATCTAATCTTAACAGGGAATTTTCTTAAAGAGGCAGCTGTCTGAACTGAACTGCTGAACCACTCCGGAAGAAAAAGTCGAGGCAAGATTCAGCTGCGTCCAGCTTGTGGAGAATAAAGCAGGAAAAAACCATGTTCCCATGTTTAATTGATCACTTCCCTCCCCCTTTTGTGTTCTGAGAGGTACCTGCACTGAATTATGTCAGAGCTAGTCTGGAGCTCCTTCAGAGCCCTTGATCTTTTTCCTTTGGCTTTGCCTTAAGCAGCTTTTTTCAATCACACTTCCAGGGGTACATGTTACAAGGAAAGGCAAATGAACCCTCTCACCTCACCATCTGTGACCACACCAGTTCCTCTTCTTCTTCAGCTGTTCCTGTCTCTCCCATCCTCCCCCCATGCACACACCTTGCAATCCCATCTGTCTCCTTCCTCCCCAAGTGGAAGAAGAAGCTGGTCACTTTTACTGGAAGCTTGGTTTAGAAATAAATAAATAGGATCAACACAGGAGGAAATAACTCAGAGTAATAAAATGTCTCTCTTAATAAATCACAGATAGACAGAAAGGCATGAAGCCTTCAGTCTGCTCCAGCAGGGATGCACATTCTACTCCCAGGATTTTACTCTGCTGTGCCCTGGGATCTGAGTAAATACACACAAGCAAGAAAGTCATCAGCCCAGCAGAAGACACAGGCCAAACTCCTGATGACATAACCAATCAGCTCCAAGCTTCAATAAACTAACATTTGTTTACACAGGGGCTGAATTTGGCCCGGAGACTCCACAGGATTACTATTCTTCCTTGTAGCTTTAGTCTATTGGGCCCAGAAATTGACAAACATGCTTACAGTTTTAATCACCTTGCAAAGTTGACCTCTGCCTGGCAAAGGCATCCAATGGAATGCATAACCAGGACACAGAGAATTCACACAGACACTGCCTGCCACTGCACAGAGAAAAGGGAAAAAGAAAATTGGCTCAATTGAAAATCCAGAACCACTGTTACTAGTTACGAAAGTACCTAAAAAGGCTGAGCTCAGCCCTGGGATAAACAGACAAGTTATTGGGCTCAATGCAGAAGTAAAGGGGTGCAGTGTTGTGCCCTGTGTTACACAGGAGGTCAGTCTAGAGCAGGGGTGGGCAAACCTTTTGGCCAGAGGGCCACATCAGGGTGTGAAACTGTATGGAGGACCGGGTAGGGAAGGCTGTGCCTCCCCAAACAGTCTGGCCCCACCCCCTATCCGCCCCCTCCACTTGCCGCCCCCTGACTGCCCCCTTCAGAACCTCTGACCCATCCAACCCCCCCTGCTCCTTGTCCCCTGACCACCCCCTCCCGGGACCCCATGCCCCAAACCGCCCCCCCACAGGACCCCACCCCCTATCAAACCCGCCCTGCTCCCTGCCCGCCCCCCATGACCCTTATCCACACCCCCGCCCCGGATCTCATCCCCTATCCAACCCCCCCATTCCCCGTCCTCTGACTGCCCCGATCCCATCCACACCCCCACCCCCTGACAGGCCCCCCCGGAACTCCCACGCCTATCCAACAGCCCCCTACCCCCTGACCGCCCCCCACCCGAATCTCCACCCCATCCAACTGTCCCCCGCTCCCTGACTGCCCCCCAGGACCTCTTGCCCCTTATCCACCCCACCCTCCTCTTACCATGCAGCTCAGAACAGCAGGAGTTCGTAGCCATGCTGCCCCACGGTGGCACACCACAGGGGAGGGGGGACAGCAGGGGGGGACCAGGGGCTAGCCTCTGTGGCCAGGAGTTCAAGGGCCAGGCAGGACGGGCCCACGGGCCGTAGTTTGCCCACCTCTGGTCTAGATGATCTAATGGTGCCTTCTGGCCTTAAAATCTATGGGACATTGATTCCACTGGAATCAATGGACAAGGGAAATTGTATCCAGTATCCTTAGTTCAAATGATTCAGAACAGAACTGTTGCAAAGTGTTTATGTTGTATATATGTTTAGATTTACAATCAACTTTCACCTTCTCTCCACACAGCCAAGTAATACTACCAAAACTAACTGAGCAGACCACTGAATTTACACACTGGTTTTTCTTTTCATTTTCAAGTTGCGTCTAAATGCAGTTAGACCTAATGGAGAAGCAAATGTCCAGAAATGGCATTTTAGGGTACTGCTTATTCAGTTTCATCCTAACATTTCCTTTGTGGAATTACACGTTTGCTGTTGTGACATATTTAAATGCAGCCATTTTTTTTTAATTACAAGCACGGGGTGGAAAAGATAAGTGTCTACTTATCTGATCAGGTTTTTCTGCGCCTGTTCCCATCCCTCATTACTCTGCCCTGATGGTCCAGTGTGTAACACAGCCAGACTACAGAAGCCATACACTTAGAATAAAGTTAATAGGCTGTCATGTTTTAAAATATATTCCCATGGGGGAGGGGAAAGCTCCAAAAGGAGTAACTTGAAATTCATTCTCTCTGTGAGAGCAAGATTCCTAAACAAAAAATTAACTTGTTTAATTTCATCTGAAGTCAAAGTTGTCTTCAGTTGTGCCTTGGGAAGAATAAATAAATATTCTCTTTATTTAAAAAAGACTTTTAATTACAAGAGGAACTTTTAAATAGCTGAGGCAGCTACCACATTTGAAATAAGACTGAACCTTCTTTTCTGTGGGTGTAGATCTGTTTTTGTTACTGTCTTTCAGACGAAAATTATCACAATGCTCTCCCTGGAGCAGAAAGACAATCTGACCATGATCTCTCCCTTAGAGAGAGATGGTGTCTGTTCAGGCTCAAATGTGGTCAAGTGCTTAGACACCAAAAGTATTTCCCATTGTTTATCAACTAATGTACCATGGGGGCCTTACTCAGGGCACAGTGACACTTGGGTAACGTACCATAGGGCCCCTTATCCAGCGCACAGCAACCCCTGGGTAACATAACATGGGGCATCTTACCCAGAGCACACCAACCCGTGGGTAACAGGAGAGTGATAGAAGGCAGATATATTAGCCCCAGATTAAGCAGGTCCTTTTTCCCTGGCTAAGGTAACGGGTAGGTTCCAGAACAATCAGGAACTTGCTGGAACCAATTAAGACAGGCAGGCAGGCTAATTAGGACACCTAGAGCCAATTAAGAAGCTGCTAGAATCAATTAAGACAGGCAGGCTAATCAGGGCACCTGGTTTAAAAAGGACCTCACTTCAGTCAGTGAGAGGCGCGCAAGAAGCTGAGAATGAGAGGGTGTGCTGCTGGAGGACTGAGGAGTACAAACACTATCTGGCATCAGGAGGAAGGTCCTGTGGTGAGGATAAAGAAGGTGTTGGGAGGAGGCCATGGGGAAGTAGGCCAGGTAGTTACATGGCACAGGTGTTACATGACAGCTGTGATCCACAGGGCCCTGGGCTGGAACCCAGAGTAAAGGGTGGGCCCGGGTTCCTCCCATCCCTCCAACTCCCTTTTGGATACAGGAGGAGTGACCTGGACTGTGGGTCCCACCAGAGGGGAAGGTCTCTGGCCTGTCTCCCGACCCACTAGGTGGATCATCAGAGACTGCAGGGATTGTTCTCCTTCCTTTTCCCCATGCTGGCCAGTGATGAGGTTAGCTGAGTGAACAGCAGGTTTGAGCCACTTGCAAAAGTGGCCAACTGAGGGCTGCCTTGAATCTCTGAGGTGAGCAAATCTGCCAATAAGCGTAGGACCCACCAAGGCAGAGGAGGAACTTTGTCATACCTCCCATCACATTTCGGCATGATTTGTAGTCTTGGCCCAAAGAAGGTATAGCGGGCATACATCCCATACCTGAGAACCCCCTGCCTGCCAATGCATTTCAGGCCTGAGCTGCCTGTTAAGGCCTGGTCTACACTATGGAATTAGGTCGACATAAGGCAGCTTATGTCGACCTAACTCTGTAAGTGTCTGCCCTACGACATCAGCCAAAGGGCAATGGGTCTCCAGCTTTGAGCCTCGCGCAGGGGTAACAGCCAACAGGTGCTGTAAGTAACGTCGTGTCTACATAGATACTGCGTCACCCTAACTACGTCAACCTAAGCGCTACGCCACTCGTGGAGGTGGAGTTATTAGGTCGGTGTAGTGGGCGACTTATATCAGCGGGAACAACGTTGTAAGTAGACCCTTACAGAGTCTGCCTTACGTTGACCTAACTCTGTAATATAGACCAAGCGCTAGACAGGCACCGCAAACCTGAAATGCATTGGCAGGCAGGGGCCCCTGTTCCCATGCATGGGATGTATGGAGAGTCGGGAGCTTGCCCACCACCTGCCTGCACTGTGTTTGGCCAGTTGTTCTTGGTCTATTTTCATAAGCAAAAATTAATGCACAAAATTTTTCAAGAAAAATTACACATTTCCTCTCCCCTGTCCCCTTTCTGCGCCTTCCTCAAATTGCTGTTTACATTTTGTCCAAGTGTTTTCTCTGTCTCTTTTCCTCTTGCTTCTTACAAGGAACACACTGTAACAGGGACTAGCAAAAGCACCATCTGGACATGTAAAGAACTCCTTGAGGCTTCCGCCCACATTCACTCCAGCCTCTCAAGGCTGGCTTCCCTTTTCCCCTACCCACATCACTCAGAGAGAATCCTCCCCCGAGTTGGTCACACAGGTTAAGATATTATCAGGTAAAGTCATTCTGATGCAGAGACAATGCGGCAGGAAAGCACATTACTTCCACAGAAAATGGACTGTTATGGTCGTGCGTGGGGGGTGAGGGGGGTCAATCAAGCCTAACATACACCAGAAGTTTAAGATGCTTTCCATAATCACCACTGTCTGAAAAGGAAATAAACAAGGCTGCCTGAGAGCTATGATTAGAATAAGAATGCCCCCAAAAGACTTGAGAGAGGTTCCTAGGCAACAGCCGGCATCACTATTACTGATTTTAAAGCAGGCTCTAGCAAGGCCAAGCTAAATCAAAAACTAAAACATGCTGAGGAAAGGGAAGGAGAAAAGCCAAATCCCCAACAGCCTTTCTTTTGCTTCTCTTTACAATGTTTAGTTGCAGGGCAGTAGTTGTCAAGAAAGGAGCTGCATTGCACATACCCTGTTAAAACACTGAACCTCTAAACTGGTGGTGAGGTTAAAAATTCAGTGAATTGCAAAAATGTGTCCAGTATTGTTGTGATGTTGTTGTTTTTCTCTTTTTATTTTTTTCAATGGTGACATAATCTGATCCAAATCCAAGATCCTGTTGCCACTGAGGGCAAAGCAGAAGTCAGCTGAACTAATGTGTGGAAAGAAAACTACCATTGCATTGCTGGTACAGACTAACACGGCTACTATCTGAAACATTGCATTGCTGTTATCCTACCACTGCTGCAGCTATCTAGGAGGCATTACCAGTATGGCAAGGGCAGTTGATTTGTTCCATTTCTATGGCAAGCCTCTAGTGGCTTTGACTGGAAAGGTAGCTCAACCACCAATTAAAAAAAAATAATCACACTTCAGTTGAAGTGTGTGTGTGTGTGTGTGTGTGTGTGTGTGTGTGTGTGTGTGAGAGAGAGAGAGAGAGAGAGAGAGAGAGAGGTACCAACAAAAATTAATATAAAGGACAGAGATTAGAGAAAAAGGAATATTTTTCTTTATTTTTTCCAGTTCGCTGACTTTGTGCTCTTCACAGCTCTTTGTGTAGAATCAGTTTCCCTGTATAGTCAGTTTCTCTTGTTGTTTGGATAGATCTTTCATATAAACAACAAAGGAGAGGAAGACATTTTTAAAAAAATATAGGAAACTGATTATCAAAGTACCATAACTAGTGCAGGGCTGGTAGAGTACCTGAAACTATTTGTATCTCCTTTTTAAGATGGCTAGATTTCAAATGTACAATCTTCAACACATCTGCTTTCACCACACTAGCAGGTTATCTCAGTGACACATTAATGCAGTTCTAACAGCAATAAAGGTGGGTACCATCGGCATGAAAGTGACACAGATAATCAAACAGTACCCAAAGGTGTCTAGGTGCTTCACGGAAGAAATACACAACTCCTACTCCAAAGAGTTTACAGTCTAAATTGTAGGTGTGACAACTAATAGAGGTGACAAAGAGTAAGGAGGCAACAAGGCTTTTACAGAAGCCAAAAAGACTAATAAAAATATTTCTTTGGCCCTGTTTAAATCCAGTGGAAACCGTATTTTATTTGATCCCCCTGCCAAATCTGCAACCCAGACAATGCAGAATTGAGCTAATGCAGAAGAGTCAGGACATGAAACTGACTAGCCTGTTTTCACTGCAATGGAAAATGGAAAGAGACAGTATGAGAGAGTGAAGTTAGATATTTAAACTGTAATAGCTATGGTGTACCCCACAAGGAAAGAAATCAGACCCTGATCCTACAGCTCTTCCTCAAATCATTAGTCCCATTTGACTAGTCCACAGCAGCTGCATCTTCTGTAATGCTTCTGTTCTTTGGTACCAACACCAGCTAAGGAGAATTACTACTTTAATTCACAAATATACGCAAGAGGCTGTGCAGGGAGAGGTCTAGATAAGCTTCCCCACTTCTGACAAGCCAGGCCTTCCAGGGGCTATGGAGATTCTTTCTCCAGTTTATTCACATCCCAATCAGCTTGCAGTGGGTCTGTGAATAATTCTGAGGCTTTAGCCTGTTCCTCTTAGATGAGAAAAAATACTTTTTTGTAAACTTTGCAACATGGTAATTATTAACTTAGTATAGCTCTGTGATACACAGATTCCCACAATGAAAGACCTTGCAGTGTTAAATAACATCCTCCCAGTCACTCAGTACCCCAATGACAGGCTGCCATCAGGATTTTACTCAGAGCCTTCCAACGTGCTCTTTGAAGATTTTCTATGCCTTGTTTTTGTTCGTCTCTAAGTTGCCACAAGGACGACTCATTGTCTATGCCCTGAGATATTCTTTGGAGTTTTAACAGGGACAATAAGGGCTTATTTGTATTAAGAGCCTATGATTTGGTGGGGAACGAAAGAATTATCAGAAGATCGGGATCAAATTCATTAACAGCTCCAAAGTCCTTTAAATATTTTAACTAAGCCAATCATGCCAGAGAATCCTTGAGTGAGCTGTACAGCATACCATTTAAACTGCACAAACAGGCAGCATTAGTTTCATGATACTATGGCTGAGGATGCCAGAGGAAACTTCATGACACCAACCATTGCCCACAAGGAAATGGATTTCTTCCTATGGTTTGATTGTTTGGTCACCAGGACAGGGACCCCACAGGTGAAGTACCGAGCAAACTTTGGCAGTATAAATAAAACCATTAATAACAATAAATTTGCAAAACACCAGGGATAACTGATCAAGACAGGCCAAGAAACATACCATTTCAAACCAGTATCCACTCACTTAGCCATATAAGCAGTTATATGCCTCACATACACAATGCAGGTGAGGGAATATCTTTTATTGGCCCAACTTCTGTTGCTGAGAGAGGCACACTTTTGAGCTCCCTAGAGCTCTTCTTCAGGTCTGGTCATATACAAACTGACATTCACACCTTTGCCTTGATTATAACACATCCTCTGCAGCAGCTAGAAGATCCCACCTACTGACTTTGAAGGCTACAAAAAGGGACCCAGGGAAGAAGGAGGAATAGAGTCACATTTTCAACCTACTACTTTTAGTGCATCCACGGCCCCACCAACAAGACATCAAAGCCTCAATCCTATGGATTTAAACAGTCTTTAAGGGCTGGTCTACACCACACAGCTTTTAGCGACAAGGCTGTGTCAAAAGTCAGAGTGTGTAAACGCCCTTTGTCGGTACTTTGTCTGCACTTTTGCTGACAGAATGCTTCCAGCCCCGCGAGCGGCGTTAGCTCTGTCGGCAGGAGAGCGCTCCTGCCGACAAAGCCGCATTCACACTGCCACTTGCGTCAGCAAAACTTTTGTCTTTCGTACGGGGGCTTTTTAAAGTACCCGTGAAAGAAAAAGTTTTGTCGACAACTTCGCAGTGTAAACATACCCTAAAAGAGCTAAGATTTCATTAAGGATAGAGTGGAAAAGGTGTTAAGAATTTTACTACAAAACAGAGACTGCACGCTTAAGTAAATACAGTTGGGTGTGGGGAGGTGTAGTGTATCAGAATTCAGCTGTATCCCCTTAAATAGTTTGCAAGCTGTCTACTGGTCCCCACTGTCTTCTATGTCTCAGAAGCCACTAGAGAGGCAGTGTGCACGTGTAGCCAGGCCTTAAACACTATATATAGTCAGCAGACACAGCTATTTGGACCCCATTTTGCCTGTGTGGCTCGTTCCTGTTATGTTTGTGGTGTAGTTTGCTCTTTACACCCAAGAGGAACAGTAGGGAGGGATACTTTCTTTGTCCCAACCACGGTCAAACCACTGATGACAGAAAGCAGGTGTTGCTATAAGGCAGTAGCTCCTCACATTTTCCTGTCACAGCCTCTTCCTCCTCATGTCCTGGATGCCATTTTCTTGGACAGCTGTCACCATCTCTCCTTTTGCCCGCCACCCAACCATTCCTCTATTTTCCCCCTCATGTATTTTTGCATTCTCCCTCCTCTTTCCCCTGCTCACCTGAAATCTCCCTGCTTCTCACGAGGAGCGAGGCATCCATCAGCAACTTCCACAGACTGAGATGCATGCAATCTTGCGCTGAGAGGAATATCATGGAAGCAAAGCAAATGCAAGATTGGGCTGATGTGCAGCTACCTGAGTCTGCACTTCTGTACAGGTGAGCTGCATGCATGTGGCCAGCTGCATTGAGGGGCCTATGGAGGAGCAGGGAGTGTAGGAAGATGGCCTTCAAGGAACAACCTGGGCAGGACTATTTTCAAGGCCTGTACGGTCAAATTCTGTGGGTGTTGATTTCCACTACGATCTTAGGAGCTGAGAGCCTTCAGCACCTTGTAGGATGTAGCCTCTGCTCTCTACAGTCACCAACTGGCCAGAAACCATATCATTAACGGAAGGTGAACATTTTGTCCTTCTTCGTCAAAACAGAAAGTGCCCAAGGAGAGGCTGCAGCAGAGAAAGGTCAGAGGGACCAAACCAGGAAGCTTTTGAATGAAGGGGTGGGCATCAGCCATTCTACATACTAACAAGCTTCAGCTAGCAGGAAAAGGTAATAAAGGAACAGAGAGAAAAAAACAGCAGCAGCCAGTTTGGTTGTGGTTCTTTAATGAAGTCAGATGTAGTTTTCTTGCTTCTGAACTCTTCCTGTTTTCATCCCCAAATGAGCATCAATTTCAAACTACATCATCCCATTTTCCAGCCCCTACTCCCCAAAAGCCTCTTTTCACTGCAACATGTGCACTTTATAAGGAGTGCCACCATCAAACCAACTCTGCTGTCTCTCGCGTGTACCATTTCCCCAGCAGGCCACTGGCGAAGAAAGGAGTCGTGCTGTCTTATGCCTGCCATGGATCTGACCCCTATGGGTTCTCAGAAATGCAGTGTGTGCAGGTAAGTACTCAGAAGGGATTGTCAGCAGAGACTCACCTGAAAAGGTCCTCCTGCTTGACTTAACCTAAAAATCTGGTCTTTGCCAACTGCCGGTTTTAATCTTAACCTCATTTTAATGAGAAAGGCTGTTTGACAACTGACACTTGTGTTTTTAACAGGCAACAGCCCTGATGTTTTTTAATGATTTTGTTTTCTTCTCAACGCGGCAGCTCAAAGCAAAAAATAAGCAGGTGCCACATTCCCAATTTATTTGGTTAAGTCTGATGCCCAATATGTTCTTTAAAATCTTAGACCCAACTCTGGCAAACACTTAAGCACACGAGCAACTTGTAAGTAAAGTTTTGAGGATCAAGACCTCATATTTAAATCCTGCAGCTGTTACTAGGGCAAAACACCACAGGAGTGAGAACTGTTGGGCTTGGACCCTAAGGGATTATATAAACGTGGCACTTTCTTGTTTCTAAACTCCTCCCCTCCCCCCTTCTATGGCAAACTAAAACATGTGAAACAAAGATAAATAGCAGGCAGTTTTCCCAGGCAAAGCAGCAAAGACATAGCAAAAAAAAAAAAGGGTTCTTTTTCATAATAAATAAAAATGGCTTTATTTTAAGAAAGTCACAAATTGTAAATTTAATAGATAAAGGGTTCCCCTCCAATGAGCCCAGCCCTTGAGAACACTCCCTGCAGTGTTGTCATGGCTTGGAAGAATAAAAATCAGAACAAAATCGCTGACCGCCTTCACTCCAGCCAAGGTGTCTAATTAGAACTAGGGCTGCCCATTTTGGTTGGCCGTATTCCTGGAGATTTAATCCCATGGCATAATCTTTAATTAAAGATTAATCTTTAATTCCTGGAGACTCCAGGCCAATCCTGGAGGGCTGGCAACTCTAATTAGAACACAGTTGAGGTTGCAGCATTCCAAGAGCTAATGCGATAATTGGAAGAACGAATGGTTGGACTGGAACAGAGTCCTCTAGTTTCAATGCCAGGAAACTGTGACAAGTTTCACTGACAGCCATGTTTAAAGCTTGCATCTCTGAGCCTGTTTACTGCTTTCTTCAATAAAACGCTGGAAGCCAACCCCACACAGTCACTGCATGGTGCGTCGCACCGAAGGGCTTCTCCAGCTTGGAAACTCTCATTGACAGAATATATTTTCGTTTACAGAGCGCCCTGGGTTCTAGGGAAGTAGTTAAGAGTTACATGTGCATAGTGCAGAATTTGGCCCTTAGAGCAAGAAGCAGCCCAAGAACAATAGCCTGGATTCAAACACCATCACACCAGGAGCTGAATTTTGTAGCTTGGGTATGCTATAAAATTGGCATTGTTAGCCCAGCACCCATCAGTACACCATAACATCAAATGTATTATGAGGTTTGTTCTTTTGTATTACAGTAGCACCCGGGGGGGGAGGTGCAGAACAGATGGAGCAAAGAGTTTACAGTCTAACCAAACTACACTGTGAACAGGGATACAAGGAGAAACTAATGTTAAGGAGACAGATTGCAGTTCTCAGCCCTCAGTTATTCAAAAAAGTGAGATGAAAAGAAGGAGGGAAGTTATATTTTTATATACTAAATATCCCTTAGATGCCGTTTCTGGGCTCAAACCTGTGAGGTTCTGAATACCCTCAGCACAATTGGTCCTTGCTGGGAATAGAGGATGCTCAGCACATGGCAGGATCAGGCCTCTTATTAATCACAAAGCAAATGACTTTACCTTCTCATTCTCCACTCCCTGATACAATGGTACATGCATCAAACACTCTGATTAATGCAAAAGTCAATGGCATTGATTAAGATGCTATCCACTTGTCTCCCAAATGAAAAATGAATGGCACAGGGAAATTACTCATTCCTGCTGCAGTTCTGCAGTAATTCAGGCCCCTCCAAAAGAATCTTAATTATGACTAAGTGGGGGGGAGGGAGGAAGATTACGCAGAATAACTTGGCTAACCTTTTGACAGGTAAGTGGGCAGGGTGAGGCAATCTCAGAGGCTTACTCATTCTGTAACGCCTTACCTTTGTCTGTCTGTCCTTCCCACCACCCACAATGCGTATCTTGACCACACAGCTCCCTGCTGGTTTGGATGTCAGATCTGTGCAAGAGCAAGAGATCATGTTGCCCTCTAATGGCTGCAACCTACACTGGATACTAACCCTAATATAACTACAACAATACTACCATATATGGAAGGCATGATCGTGAGAGGCATTGAGAGCCCACAACCAGATCAGACCATCGTCACATAGGGTCCTTTCCTCTGACGATCTCCAAGTGCTTTACAGAGAGAGAGATGTTAATATCCTCACTTTACAGATGGGGAAACTGAGGCACAAGTCAGTTAAGTGATTTGTCTAAGGTTGCACAGGGAATCAGTGTCAGGTCTCCTGACGCCAGCCCCTGGCTCCAAACTTTGGCTTTCAAAGTTAATGCTAGTATATCAATAATATGCCAGATGATTTTCTTTCAAGTTTCCACCCTTCTGATCCTACATCTTTTCCTTTTGTAAATCCCCTCGTATGTTATTAAAGAGACCACCCACCACCTGACACTTTTCAGGGGCTGAGCAGCAGGAACCAATTCCGACTTTCACGGAGTAAAGCTTCTTTATCTTGGCCTGGCCGATTAGGAGGAGTAATGGTGAAACCACTGTCTGACCTTTCAGGAGCACGTTTATGATACTAGCAATGCTCAGACTAAAATTCATAACAGACCCAGGATTTTTTTTACAGATTAAAACGTTACCTTCCCTGAACCCATGTGCTGAGCACTATTAAAATATTATATTACCGCTCTGTCCAGCAAGTTTGACAATATGTAAGAACGCTGGTTAGAAAATAATAGCATCAAAGAGGTAGTAAAATCACAGCTCAGGACAGGTTAATGATGGCTAAGAGGTGCTGAGGCAGACAGCACAGCAAGTATCTATGCAGAGTTTAGGTAAACTATGCATAATCTTATAGAGGCAGTTGATAATCATAGTACTGTTAGCTGTGGCCTGATAAGCACAGTTCTCAGCATTAAAATTCACCATATGATGAGAGATTGATGGTACAAAGCTAGACAGAAGAGATGAGACTCCCTGACCTTTGTGATGCTAAAAGCTGTTATGTCTAATAGCCATGCAGGTGATACTGAGTCTCAACTGGGCCCCAATTCAGCAAAGCACTTAAGCACCCACTTAAGAGTCACTGAAGTCAGTTAAGTGTTTTGTTGAATCAGGGCCTGGTATTTCAAAGCAAAGGCAAAAGTCCAATGGATCAATAAAAGCATTTAAACGTGGGGTTTGTATTCATTATTTGTATTATGATTACAGTCTGCTGCATTTGAGCTTCTCTCTTTTGCCTCAGCACAGACTTCGCTGGTTTATTACATGGCTAGCAGAGAGGAAAGCATGTCTTTGTATCTGCTATTCTGTGCTGAAGGATCAGTGACATTCTCCTACCAGGGGAGGTGCTAGCACACAAATGGGCCCCCAGAGTTTTATAAATTGTGCTGTCTAGCCCTGAACAGATCTAATTGACATGATGGTAAAATATGTACCTTGACAGTGTATTCTAGAGTTCCTATGGATTCAGAAAGACCTCAGCCAAGGCAAGGCATCATCGGCTCATCATCAGGTTCATTCTGGGAGCCCTCATTAACAGAACTACTCATGTAAGCAGTATCCCCAACCACAAACGTTTGAATCAATTCTGAAGCACTTCGACGAGAGGAAAGTGATCAGGAACAGTCAGCATGGATTCACCAAGGGAAAGTCATGCCTGACTAATCTAATTGCCTTCTATGATGAGATAACTGGGTCTGTGGATGAAGGGAAAGCAGTGGACGTGTTATTCCTCGACTTTAGCAAAGCTTTTGACACGGTCTCCCACAGTATTCTTGTCAGCAAGTTAAAGAATTATGGGCTGGATAGATGCACTACAAGGTGGGTAGAAAGTTGGCTAGATTGTCGGGCTCAACGGTTAGTGATCAATGGCTCCATGTCTAGTTGGCAGCCGGTATCTAGCGGAGCGCCCCAAGGGTCGGTCCTGGGGCCAGTTTTGTTCAATATCTTCATTAATGATCTGGAGGATGGTGTAGATTGCACCCTCAGCAAGTTTGCGGATGACACTAAACTGGGAGGAGTGGTAGATACGCTGGAGGGTAGGGATAGGATAAAGACGGACCTAGACATATTGGAGGATTGGGCCAAAAGATTTCTGATGAGGTTCAACAAGGACAAGTGCAGAGTCCTGCACTTAGGACGGAAGAATCCAATGCACCACTACAGACTAGGGACCGAATGGCTAGGCAGCAGTTCTGCAGAGAAGGACCTAGGGGTGACAGTGGACGAGAAGCTGGATATGAGTCAACAGTGTGCCCTTGTTGCCAAGAAGGCCAATGGCATTTTGGGGTGTATAAGTAGGGGCATTGCCAGCAGATCGAGGGACGTGATCGTTCCCCTCTATTCGACATTGGTGAGGCCTCATCTGGAGTACTGTGTCCAGTTTTGGGCCCCACACTACAAGAAGGATGCGGAAAAATTGGAGAGAGTCCAGCGAAGGGCAACAAAAATGATTAGGGGACTGGAACACATGAGTTATGAGGAGAGGCTAAGGGAACTGAGATTGTTTAGTCTACAGAAGAGAAGAATGAGGGGGGATTTGATAGCTGCTTTTAACTACCTGAAAGGTGGATCCAAAGGGGATGGATCTAGACTGTTCTCAGTGATAGCAGATGACAGGACAAGGAGTAATGGTCTCAAGTTGCAGCGGGGGAGGTTTAGGTTGGATATTAGGAAAAACTTTTTCACTAGGAGGGTGGTGAAACACTGGAATGCGTTATCTAGGGAGGTGGTGGAATCCCCTTCCTTAGAAGTTTTTAAGGTCAGGCTTGACAAAGCCCTGGCTGGGATGATTTAGTTGGGATTGGTCCTGCTCTGGGCAGAGGGTTGGACTAGATGGCCTCCAGAGGTCCCTTCCAACTCTGTTATTCTATGATTCTATGAAAATCGGGTGCCAGGCCCTACAAATCAGAACACTGGCTAAAATAATAAGGTTCTGACAATAATAAATTTTGTTTTCCTTGCTTGGATTTGTCTTCTGACTTTTGAACCTGAAGGGGTCACATTTTCAAGCTTTTTTCTGAACCATGAAGGTTAGAAGCTTACTTTTCATTCATATAAAAACAGAGATTCTCACCTTATCATCTGACTCCAGAAGCTGGAGATTTATGAAACACCACCAAATATCATGGGACATGATAAAATCACCAGAGCTGCTACACTGCAGAAAGACTCTACTAGGTTTAACACACAGTTTCCTAACAGGGACTTTTCTTTTTTCCTTCTTCCTTTTTTTTTTTTTTTTGGGGGGGGGGGGTGGGTCCAAACAGGCCAGAAACCATGTTCTTAAGCAGCTGGCCCACAACAATGTTTAAACATGGTTATTTGTGCAATGTGGCTGTGGCTATGAAAGAGCTGCTCAACACGAGGCATACAGCTCAAGTGCACCTTATTTGACAGAATGTCACGCATTTCACTCCCAAATTGCCCAAGGCCCACACAAATTGAGTGACCCCCTCACTTTCATTGTGGAAAATTATTGACATCAGAAATGAATGATCATGACACAGAAGCCATGGAGAGAGCCCGTTACACGAAAGGACTGGATCTGGCTGTATTTTAAGCTTCCTGCATTAATAATTTATTGGTGCCACTTCTTTCTGGCCTCTCTCACAAACGGCCTTGGCAAGGCGAGAGGTATGAAACCGGCATATACCATCCACTTCTGGATGAGAGGATGTAAACTCTGCCCCCTTCTGCTCACCCTGACTACGTCCCTCTGCCCTCACAAGGCCCCCCAACTGCAACAAGGGCCCTCTGTAGGGTCCAGACAAGAGAGACAAGGGAATGGTGCCATGAAGGTACTGATCCCCCCTCCCTTCCACAGAGAGGGGTTCAGAACCACACATGGAGAAACTCAGGGAGGGTAGGGGGTGATCTGGCCCTATATTAACAGCTGGATCCTCTAGGCAGCTCTGTGAGACCTCTTCCTTACCAATTCAGTGTTGCTATTACCCGGGTGATATTACTATCCTGCATCAAAATTCTCAGCACAGTACTGCGTATTTGCATTTCCTTCTCCACTGAGGCCCACAAGCACGCTCCAAAATAAGCACTGCAGATTTCACATTTGAGTTTTGACATCACAGTCACAGTATTTCTTCGTACAAAGGAGACCATGTAAGTCACTTGATTCCCGTAGCACAGAACTCATGACAACAAAGTCTTCAACGAAGCTCCTGGCCTGCACTGCACTCTCCAGAATTAAAAATCACACACAGGAAAAACAATTCCTACCCAGCCCCACTCTTCCACTTTAACCCTTTTCTTAAGAATGTCAAGAATTTTCACAGAACACTCACGCCATTATTCAATATCTCCCCCAGCTTCAAGATGCCCAGACTTGGCACCAAATGTCATTAAAGAAACCAAACATAGAACAACAAAATCTATGTTAAATAAAATTAAACACAGTGACTTAAAATTGCACAGGCAAGAAAAGTCAGAGTTTGGATCCTCCTCTGTCCATAAAGTGACACTAGCAAAAGATGAAAACAAACTGCACCCACCCTGAAAGTCTGTGGGCTGATTTTCAGAGGTTCATAGCAACCCCAGAGCCCATAGAGGTCATTGGGAGCTGCAGGTGCTCAACATCTTTGCAAATCAGTCCATTGTTGTTTATTTTTCACACTGCCCTTCCTATACCATAGGTCCCTAATCCTGGACTACCCTAGACAGGCTCCTCCCAGGAAATAAACTGAATAAAGTGCTCTGTTTTCTGAATGTTTAATTCTAGGGTCACCCAACTATGTAAGTGTTGTTATCAGGCTCATTTAACAAACAGAACTCCATTCTAATTCTTACGCAAACAAAACTCCCAAATTGCTCCCCTTTGCCTAAATGGTGGTGTGATTTCTTACGCCACTTTGTAACAATGTTTAAATAGCAAACCAAAAGCTGAGCAATCTCAGAACCAATCTAGAAGCCTGGATTTCTATATATGCCTGCACATCACAGCGCTTTCCTCAGCTCTTGCAAGTAAACGGTTGTATTATATACACACACTTCTATTGTTGTATTATATACACCTTTGTATTATTCTTCTATTGTTCTACAACTTCTATAATTGTATTATATACAACTTTTCCCACGGCGTTTAATCAGCCTTTCACCCCCAAAGCAGCTCTTCACAGAATTATGTGGATTGCTATTTGCTTTACAACATCGTCTTGGGGAGGACGGGGTTGTTAAATTTTTTTTATAAGCAACATTTATTGTGTCAGGTAAACTTCAGCTAGGGTATACACTGCTGCCCGTCTCAGCTTACATACTGTACATCCATCTAAGAACAAACACTACCTACAAATACAACACTACTTCAGCTTTCTACAAATGAACTGACCAGCTCTGACTTATATTCCCCTTTAAATCCTTTAACTGATAAAAAGTGTATGGCAATTTGCTTTCTAATCTCTTACTTAGCCATTCAGTTGCAATGTTTGCAAGATCTAAATCACGTTAATTAAACAAGGATTAGATGTACATTTTGTCATTGCGACTGAACACCCAGAAGATTGCCCTACATATGAGCTTTGAAAAAAAATGCCATATCTGGGCTGCCTGTCAGTGATGCTAGGGAGACAAGGTGGTGAGAACAGAAGTTGGTCCAATAAAAGATATTACCTCACCCACCGTGTCTCTCTAATATCCTGGGACTGACACAGCTACAACACTGCATACGATATCTACCATGACATATAAAGCTGCGCTCAGATGCCTCTCTCATCTTTTATTGGACCAACTATAAGCGGCAAGAAAATCCAGTATCAGGAACACAACATTTAAACAAAAACTACAAAAACTCCTCCACAATATTCAGTTTAAGATTTAAAGACAAAACCACGTAGAGCAACACAATCTATAGGATACAGTCAGCTCAAGCTTCACGTACAGGGGTAAAAACAAAAACCTCATCTGAATAGATATGTTCTCATGAAGGCTTCTTTTATTTTCTAAATAATTATCCAAAAGGTGGGGGCTTTGGTTTTTAGTTTAAACTTTCCCATATAATGGGCACAATCCTATTTCTGCTAAGTCAGTGGCAGAATTCTAATGGTCTTCAATGGGGGCGCAAGCAGGCCCAGAGCCCCAGAACACCAAATCAGGAAAGCAAGAACCACGGAACATATTGTCTCCCCACACAGGGCCTGACTCAAAGTTTACTGAAGTCAGTGGAAAGATGCCCATTGACACAACAGACTTGGTTCGGTCACAAAGTACACCTGTAACTCCATATATTAGAGACATCAAACATATGAAGAAAGAAGATACCTCATGATAGATATTTGTGGATATCTTTTATTGGACTAATTTCTGTTGGTGAGAGAGACACACTTTTGAGCTCTGTGTAAGCTCGAAAGCGTGTCTCTCTCACCAACAGAATTTGGTCCAATCAAATATATTACCTCACCCACCATCTCTCTCGAATATCCTGCAACCATCACGGCTAAACCACCACTGCATACAATATCTATCGTGTCATATAGAGCTGTGCTCAGATGCCTCTCTCATGTTAAAAGCAAAACTAAAACAAACCACTGTATTTTCTTGTTTTATCTGATATTTGGACCCATAAGCTATATTTTCAGGATCTGTATGAGCAAGTCAGGTGCTCCACATAGAATGTCTTTTGCAAATACAAACTTTGCCTTTGAGAATGAAGAACAGCAGTGGAAACAGAAGGAAACTATGGAACCAAAAATGAAAGACATTTCCTTGAAGGGATGAGAAAGTTCAGCACTTCAGCTGCATAAGAATTCCATTCTCTCACGAACTAACCTCTGACTGAGAAGGCAAAAGTTAGAACAGACACTCTTCCTCAGTTCCTTATTTAAAAAAATACCCATGCCAAGCCATCTAGTAAATTACCCTCAGTTTTGTCTTTCAGATATTATTTACACAGCTCCTTAGGCGCCTTAGTTAATTAACCCTCACAGCCCTATGCAAGGGGATAAGCATTATTTCTGCCCACCCCATCCCCCTCAAGTTAGACACAGTAAGTGACTTTCCCAAGGTCACACAACAGGGCAGTGGCAGTGCTGGTTTGTAGTCCCCTGGTCTAACCACTAGACCACATTTCCCTCCCAACCATCCTCTCTCCTTACTTTGAGCAATGGGTCTGCAAGTGAATGAGACACACTGCCAAGTTCCACCCAGAGCAACATGAATGACTGTTGGACAAACTGAAAGCAGAAGTTTGGCCCACAACCTCAAAGAGATATTAGTGGGCAATTCTACACCACATAATGGTTTGGTAAAGGTTAATGGCATTTTTAAGGAAGTGTCATCGAAAGAGGAGAAGATAACTCTGATTCATACTATGTAATTATCCAGCTGCTCTATTCTGCATGCTGAATATTAGCCACAAAGATTATTTGTTTTAGTTACTATTTAAAATAAACATGGCTAATTCCTGCATATGTTTCCAGAATTCCTTGCCTGTTTATAATGAATTCCATCATTCAATACTTTTTTAGGCAAGGCAGAAAGGGATTTTGGTAGGGGGTTACTCTTAAGAGAGCCAATTAATTCTAGCCATCGCTGGGTTTAGTTTCCAGTTCTCATGACACAACAATCCAACGCACAGTATCTCCAAGAAATTTCCATTTCCAGCCAATGGACAATTCTATGTGTGTGAGTGTGAGCAAGATTCATTTTCTATCGATTTTCATAAAGAAAGACAATGAAAAGTACAAAAAGGTAAATGACTTACAGCTTGTATATGTTTCGAAATACCTCACGTTTCATATGCTATCCCAGAAGAATTATGCAATTTTACAGCTTATCAAAGCTGCGAGACCAGACAATACAAAGTCAGACAATACTACACAGATGTCACACGTTAGGGTGGAGTTAACAGTGATAAAATAGGAGAAGACATACATGAATAGGCAGAAGAAGGAAGGAGGTGGCTGTGGTGAGGAAATGAGGAGAGAAAAAGCAGAGGGGTTATATGGAATGGAAGTCTAGAACTGTTTTAGCCATGTCAACATTTTATACCCAAACATATCTAGAAATCAGGTCCAAATCTCTTTGAATTCATATAATTGTTCTCTATGGTGATAAGCTATTCTTTCTTTGACTGCTAACTCAGACAGTCCAAATACCACTACTGTATGCTGTGTTTTGGTGCTTAATGGCAAATATCAGGAAGACAACAAGTAACCTAATCTTGGAGGCAAGGCTATACATATACACCAAAACCACTTGGCTCCAAGAGCTACCTCAAAATCATCAGGCTAATAAGATGACTACTACATATCCTATTAACTGAGGCCTTTAGAAAGCTGCAAAATACCTTTAATCTGAAGAGTCAATACAGTTCAAAAAGCATCTAACTGCAAAACTGAAATAGAAGAAGAGAAATTCAACATAGTCCTTTCAGCCGTGATACTGCAGAATAAACCCTTACGCTACGACGCCTATGGAAGATGCAGAAAGCAGAAATAGTTCTCTCAGGGCCCATTTTTGCAGTCCTTATTCAGGCAAAACTCCCACTGAACCCATACTGTACGCCAGGCGGGGTGGGCAAACTATGGTCTGGGGACCGCATCCGGCCCTCCAGACGTTTTAATCTGGCCCTGGAGCTCCTGCCGGAGAGCCGGGTCTGGGGTTTGCCCCGCTCTGTGTGGCTCCTGGAAGCAGTGGCATGTCCTCCCTCCTATTCATAGGGGCAGTCAGGGCGCTGCACATGCTGCCTCCTGCCCCAAGCACCGCCCCCACAGCTCCCATTGGCAGGGAACCACAATCAATGGGAGCTGCAGGGGTGGCACCTGCGGATGGGGCAGCGCACAGAGATGCCTGGCTGACCCTCTATGTAGGAGCCAGCGGGGGGACATGCCGCTGCTTCTGGGAGCTGCTTGAGGTAAGCGCTCCCCTGCCTCAACCCCCTGCCCCAGCCCTGATCCCCCTCCTGCCCTCTGAATCCCTCAGTCCCCACCCGGAGCACCCTCCTGCACACCCAACCCCTCATCCTCAGCCCCACACCAGAGCCTGCACCCCCAGCTGGAGCCCTTACCCCCCTGTACCCCAACCCCCAATTTTGTGAGCATTCATGGCCCAATTTCCATACCCAGATGTGGCCCTCAGGCCAAAAGGTTTGCCCACCCCCGCTGTACACTAACTGAAGTGAGCTGGGAGAAAGGGTGGGATTAGAGTCCAACAATTTTCTGCCCTCATTCACCAGGGCATTTTGTTGGAATTCACATCATTTAACAACCTGCCTAAAAGGGCCCTTTTTCTAGGGACTGATTTGATCTACCTCTTTTATTACTATTAAATGGTTCAGCTTGAGTACAAACTTCGAAGGCAGCATACGAGTTCCTTGCACACCCTAGGGCAAATGAAATTCAGTTGCAAGGAACATGTCACACTGAATCCACAGTTTAAAGTTTCCTGGGTCAGATAATGCAGAGGTAATGGAGCAGGGGCTTATTGTGGCATGTCATTTAGTAATAGTTCAGTCAGAACTCAGGACTGGATGGGAACAGGCCCACGCACCTAGGAGCACCTTCTGTACAAACTCTCTCATCTTTCCCTGCGTCTCCAACAGCTCCCAAGTAAGTTAGTGCAGAGCCGGATGGGTGGGAGACAGCAGGGGTGTGATGTTTCTGGTTCTAAGGCACGACAGTTCATGGGAACTTCTACTGTAGCTGTTTGACATCCCTGAAATTTCATGTATGTGAGAGACATGCTTTTTGGCTACAATAAGGAATTTCAACTTCTAAACAAAGTCACCCATCCAAGTACTGACAAATCCGCCCGCCCCCAGATCCTAGTTAGCTTGGGAGTTTATAAGAGTTCATAGCACAACGGGGAATATATTTGGCAGAAACTTTACAGATCCCATTGTGGGATGGGCCTGTACACAGATTTTTTTCAGAAAATAATGTTTCCCTATAACATCATTTCAGAGAACATTTGCCACCCCTTCACCCTTTGCTCCACCCCAAAAATATCTGTCATGTTTCAGAGCCTACACAGCTATTTATGCCAGCTGGCAAGCTTCTGAAAGGGAGACTTCAAGGCCTAGACCCAAGACTTGAGGAGAAGGTTCAGGAGAACAGAATTGCTCAAGTTCCTCAGCTCTCAAGCAGTTCTACAAGTTAGCATGGGGCGCTCCTGTTATCCAACATCCCATTGTTTCAGGGTCCTTTTGCCTCAGACTTTATTGGTTTTATTTAAGATCGGCCCAGCTCAAGTTCTGGATGCATGTACACATTTTATCAGTCAAAAATCAATACAAATGTCTTTGACCAATGTCCAAATTAAAAGCCCCCAAATCAAAACTCTCTCACTCCCCCTTTACACACTTGATGAAGTTGGAAGTGATATGGTGCAGATATCCTGGCCCTGAATGAATGGGGCACTATTCTCCCTGTTTCATGAGACTCGATTCCTTCAATGTATTGCACAATTGGAAGGAATAAATCTGGTTTTTCACATACTGTGTTCCATTTCCTCCTCTCCCACTCCAAGCAAAGAGGCATATGGGAAAGGGATAGGGAGATTATCAGGAAGAAATATTGCAAGAGCACAAGAACAGGCATGATGGAGAAAGTTCCACAGACACTAATGACCTGATCCTCAGAGGTGGTAGGCACCCATAGTTCCCACTGGGGTATATCAAACCTTGAGATGAAGGAAACAGGAACAGCCGGTACACTGGGAGGAAAAGACAGAGGGCCAGTTTTCCTGATTTTAGCTGGAAATAACATTGGTATAATCTTCCCAGAGATAATGTAGCTCCCAAAACGTTACCGCTCCTCACAGTGCTGGAGATTCCCTGACATCTCACAGCCACAAACCAAAAAAGGGGCCCTGTCATCTCACTGCATCCCAGAAAGAGAGAATTGTTCTTCAGGTTTGCATATGTTATTGCTTCTCCAGAGGGCATGCAGGGTTCAGATGGTTCTAGGATTCTCCAGTTCGTGTGTTCTTACTCCCACTGCCTCAGAGCTCGCAGGGATCACACGTATTTAAAAAGATGCTCCCAACTCCCACTTGGAGTAACATATTGTTTCTATATTACAGGAGGAAGAGACACATTGGATTTGCACTGACAGAAACAGCAATACATTTGGAAAAGCTGATACTTTTCCAGCAGACATTTGTTCCGCACATACAGTTAAAACACTCTTCTTTGTAACCTGACGGATTGTGGGTCAAAGAAGGATGAGCTTGTGCAGGCCACTTGGGGACAGACTGTGGGTCAGAAGTGCAGCCAGCAGTGCCAGCCCCACTGGGAGGAGAACAGTGAGGAAGATCATTTCCCATCCTCACTCCTCAGGCAGGTACATACCCCAGTTAGAAGATCTAGCCAGCACATGGAACGGAATACGCTGCACATTCCAATTCAGAGTAGCAGATCTGCAGCTGCACTTGCTCCCTGATCTGTTAACAATTTTAAAACTCACTTCTTTCTGAAGTTCCTATTTAAATAATCTCTTCCAAACTGAGCACAAGGTCAAAGGTAAACACTCAAGTTAGATAATAAGAACAGACTAGTCTGTTTCTCTCTAGGGCTCCCAAGTCCTAGCAAAACGCTGCAATGGGCAGGGTTATAAAATCTGCAGGAGAATGTCTGAATCCAAATAAAAACTATTTTCGCTGGAATTGTTTAAGTCATGGGAATATTTCTGAAATGTTATTTTTAAAAATATCCAACCTAAGTTTGGGGCCTGCATTGCCCCACCAGTGGCCTTTTCATTGGCAATTGTTCAGTCCTAAACTGGATACATGCAGCTTTCTCCCTTCTATGCTCAGTCTGTTCCTCATGCCCACATCATTCTGTGAGGCCACACGAGCTGGTGTTTGCCAGCAGAATCCTTTTCATGGGGAAGAACTATGATATCTCAAACACCAGACTGTGAAGTGACTACATGCAATAGGCAGGAGGATACCAGCTGTTAAGGAGAAAACTCCTGTTTAAACAAAACCAGCAGTGAAGGCAATGTAGAAAGTTTTGCAAGACTCATCCAATTCTGGTGAAACCTTACAGATACTTTAAAGGTTTTTCCTGGTGGTTTCTCAAGGTCATTAGCTACATAAATGAACAGGTGACAACAATACAACAAAGCTCATAGCTTTTCCAACAGGCAACAATCGCTGGACTCTCTTAAATGTCTGTCAAAATCGAACAGGCACATGAGGTTAGCGGCAAAAATTCCACCATCCTGTCACCACTGGGGAAGACACTCCATTTTCCTCTTTAAAAGTAACAGTTTCTCTGGCAAGATTTTAAAAGAAGGATATTACTGCTTTCTACACAAACCACCAAAAAAATTAAAAAAAAAAAAAATCTAGCTACATTAGTTTCAGGACGATTGTGCAACCATTAAACTGCATATACAACTCAGGTCTACCTATGCGCAAATGCCCAGTTATTATTCCAACTGGTCTCCAACATACAGAAATCTCCAATCTGTGCAGTCACAGTATTTGCACATATAGATTAGGGATGACATTTTCAAAATCCAGGGCCTAGGGGACTGACAAAACAACAGATGCCTGAACATCCAGTGTTAAGGCTGAATATCAGGCCTGACACCTTCCTTCTAACTCATACTAATGCGCCATTCTGAGGGCACATGACTGCCTGAATTAAGGTCAAAGTGACTTACTGCATTTGCACCTATCAATTAATGTATTAGTGGGTTAATCGGACCCTTCACTATGCTACTTGTTGAAATGAAATTTGCCAGGCTTTTTGGCTTACAAAGGCCTTGAAAAAAGTGGGACTATTTTTAATTGTGGGTTTCCACATTTTGTCCCATTTTGAGCTCCATTTACTCTACTCCTCTTCTTCAGTGCCTGCTCTCCCACTTCTTCCCCTCCCATCTGTTTAAACTCTTTCCAGGCCCATTGCATTTCCCTGCCGTTGTTATCCTCCTTCTGCTTTGCTCCTTGCATTTTCTGCCCATGGTGATTGGCTGTTGCACAGCACAGCAGATATACTGACATCCTTTTACTCCTGCCAGTGGCTGTGGCAGCACACAATCAATCACATGTCACCTCTTAAGCACAGGATGGCTTGGGGGACTGATAATGAAATTAATACCTTTCATGTATAGGATGTTGGTTCAAGTGCATCCCAGCTCAGTAACATTGGATGGATATTTAGTAATTTATATGAAACGAACTGCTGGTCTCCGTCCAATTCCCAGGGGAGAGATATCCACATCACAAACCAGCTGGGTGGTTTTTATTTGTTGACCATGTCAATAGACACTCTAGGGTAGCAATGGGCTCAGAGGCTGAACTATCCTCCCCTATGTAGAGCAGGTCCTTCTGGGTCAGGGCTGGAGCCCACTGATGGAAAGCCAGTGCTGCCAATGTCTGTGCTGTAGCTGTTGTGTGGCTCAACAGAGTACTACAGTTTCCAGGGCTGTGAAACCAACATATCTTACAAGCACTATATTTACAAGAACAAAAGCACTCTTGAGCACTGATGGTGCGATTCTGCAGCCTAGAATGAATGCAGTCTTAAATGCAGCTTTCTGTGGGTGAATTTTCCTTTCACTTGTTTTTGTTGATTGTTTCTAATATTACTACTTCAAAGGAACTTCATTGTGTTGGAGCGGGCTGTGAAGACATGGTGGAGAACTATACTGGAGAAGTATGCACTTGGAGATTTAAATACAGATTCTTAATTTGAAGAATCATAACATTGTGAGGTGTCAGTGTCAACTAACTGATCACACCATTACACTATACAATCACTAGGACTATTTAATCAGATTTTTTTTTTGGAAAGTTATATATATAGGGTTTTTCCATGATGCTCCTCACAGTATATACGAGAACATGCTAATTGTGTAAATAAGGACTCTGGATTCTGAGCTTAGAGCATCACAGTCATTTTGAAAGAAATTAGCCTCACTGCTCCTTGACAATAGGGAACTATTATCATCTGTACTTTACAGTTGAGGAAGTGTGCCACAGAGAGGTTAGGTGTCTTGACCAAGATGACAACATCTGTAGCAGAGCTGGGAGTAGGACTCAGCTCTCACAACACAACACTTTAATCACACAATCGCCCTTCTTCCATAGGTGCTGTCTCATGTAACAGAGCATCTAGGCAGGTCCACTGTCAACATGGGGAGGAAATGGGTTGGGACTCTTCCTATATAAATTAGAAACCGCACCAGTGAGATATTTAGTTCTCCCCTCCCTGTTTCTTTCAAGTATAAAATGTTCTCTCCTGCTACTTGGGCAATACTGAGACCACCTGACCTGGCATCCCTGGCCTTTAGATAGGGCCAGATTTTCAAAAGAGGTCAGTTACCATTCAGGCACCTAAAGAAAATGAATAGATTTTCAATGGCAGCTGCTGGGCACTGATTGTTCTGAAAATCCAGCCACTTCATGTAGGTGCCTAAATGGGAGCTGAGTTCTTTTGAAAATCTGGCTCTACCTAAAGGTCAACTATTTATTATTAAAGAAAGGCTCAGTCCACAGGGTGCAGGAATGAACCCTATTTTCTCAGAAGTTCAGTGAGTGCTGCATCTGGTGTTCCAGCTTGATCCCATCTTCAATTATTATTGATTCGCTTTAAACCAGGTCAGCGTTAATGTCACACATACGCAGCAAGCTAACATTCTAGAAATTCTTACATAAATATCAAATGGGAAAAAATTACATCCCCTTTCCACGTAAATTATTCTGTTTCCATTCTCTACTTCTACCCCATCCCCGCAAAAAAAAGTCTTGAAACATCTAATTTTAAAAAACAAAGCTGTACTTGCATTATGTGAACTTTAAACAATTTACAGTTTTTCAATTACATTGACAGGGGATTTCTCTCCCTGTGCCCCAAGTATCACTTTTAAAAATTCACTCTCCAGCTGAGAAATGTTATGCCAGGTTGCAGAGCAATGAAGCAGAGCTGAAGACTCTTGGTAGAAAGGATTTATTATAAGAAGGAACTTATCTGTTTTAGCACAACTGACACGTCTATCATTCAAATGACCGTCACTTCCAGCCCCATTTATTTAGCAACATCAAAATGCAAAATGGTGAGTTTAAGGAACTATGCTATTTAATGTGGTGAAGACATTTTCCGTTCTCAAAAGGTAGAAAGATCCATCATCAGCCTGTTTATTTAGAGTACCCTTCCAACACAATTTTAAGCCTTTGACAAAAAACAGCTTTAAGCCAACAGATTTCTGTCAGATCAACTTCTGGTAGCACTTATCCAACATGTATTGCCACCCTTCTATTCCTCACCTAAATCATGCTTCAGATTTATTATACAATATTCTTGGTACATTGACTCAAGAACAAAGATAAAACATAAGTACTCTTTAAAAAAATACCTTCAAACACAAGGCCAATTTTTCTTTGTGCCAATTACTCTTTATGGTAATATATACTGTTAGCTATGGAGAGCAAGCCTTTGGCAGTGTTTCAAGACATTGACATAAAACTGGTATCCAAACAATTATTATTATTGTAAACAAGGCCTTAACTCACTTTATTTATTTTTCTCATCCCTATATAAATGCATACCTATGAACACATGAGTATTCAACTTCCTTTGCAAGCATTTTTGGCATCACAATGGTATTCACAAACTATAAACTTCTTTATGAATCATTTATGCATCAAGCCACACATTGAAACTATACAATAGGCTGGATGGAAATTTTCTTCTGGAAGTGGTTGTATCCTTAAATCCATTGCAGAGTGACCATTTGTTTGCTGGAAGCATATTTCTGCACCTATCGAATGAAGCTTCAATACCAGCATCTGCCATTTGGCTCTGAACCTATGCCCACACTTTATATTGTGATTTTATGTATGTAACATCCCACCTGTTCCCTACAGGTCTGTAATCTATTCTTTCAAAACAAGCATATCAAAACACTGAGGTGGTATTTGTAGAAATGTTGCAATGTTTCTCTAAAACTTCCAACCTAACATTAAGACACACACTAAATCATAGCTGATTTTGTTTATAAAAGTGCAGGTCAAACTGTAAATTAATTTTATCATCCAGAAGCACCCACAAGATTGGCTATAGAAATATCCTTTGCTTCTTTCTTGTTTAGATGCCAACATTTACACAATTAAGGATTTGCAAGGGCCAAACACATCTGCCAACTAAACAAACGTTTGCTATATTCTAGATAAGATAATGACATGCACAGGAGTTCAACAATCAGCTTTTTCTTTTATTCTGAAGAAAACAATTATTTGTTGTAGAAAACAATGAATAGGACGTATAGCTGTACAAAACAGAAGCATCTCATGGGGCAGGGGAAACAGAGATTTAACATGTTTTTTTATAGGGATAAATGAAAAGTAACACAGAGCAAGAATGAATCAGCACTACAAAATACAACACAAGTTAAGGGCCAGATTTTGTCTTCCTTAGGTTGATTTAAATGGAACTGCTCAAGAAGCAGTGTGGTACTTAATGTGAATTACAGAATATAGTACTTACAAATATTTTACCCCAGAACAAGTTCAAATAGGGCATGATTCAGCCGGCCTTAATCATGCCAAGCAGTACTTTACACCATGAGTGGAATAACAGAAACAAAGGATATTTATCTATCTCCAGCCCGGTGAGATTGTATCAGAGTGACTCCCCCCCAGAGCATGAGAGTGCGCCGGGTAAACGGGCAGGATCGGGCCCAGAAGGATCTGACTGCCTTTCTAGCCTCCTGCTTGCTGTTCTGGCTCTTTCATTACTGGATGGAGACGCTCCACCTAAATTCAGCGGGACTGTCCCTTTGTTGTGTCACAACTTGCGCAACGTAACAGAAGAAAAACCTTTCGGGTTTGTAGAGTTAAACATTGCAACACGTCTGCAAATACCCAGCTCCTCACAGACACAGGCCCTCTTCTTGAAGGCATTTGACTGATCACCTCCCCGCCCCGATCATCTCTTCCAGCTCGGCATTCCCCACGCCCAGCGAAAGCCCAACGGGAGATCAGTTCCTGACCCCCGCGTACTAGCAACGCCGGGAGCCCCGCTGTCACCGCCCCCTCCCCTTGTCCCTCCCGCAGCCCGAGCCCCAGAGCATCCTCCTGCAGCAGAGCCCAGCCCGGGCTTTACACCCAAACTGCGGCTCAACCCTCCAGCCCGCAGGCCCGGGGCTCGCTGGGAGAACCGCTGCTGGGCACGGGGAGAGCGGGACCGTCCCCGCGCGCTGGGCTGGGCGCCCCGGGGAGAGAGGGGAGGTCCGGGGCTGGCGGAGAGCCGGGACCCCCGGCCGCACGCGCGCTGCAGGGGAGGCTGAGCCCGGCTCCGGGCTGCGCTCCCCTCCTCCAGAGCCAGAGGCGGGCAGCGCCCGCCGGCGCGGCCCCAGGGGGGAAGCTGCCTCCAGCGCGTCTTCCCCGAACTTCCCGGGCGCCCCGGCACAAAGCGGCGACTGACACATCATCTCCCGCCCCGCCTGCAGCCCGCGCTGGGGGCGCGCTGCCCGGAGCCCCCGCGCCCGGGGGCAGCGCCGAGCGGGGCTTCGCACTCACACAGAAGCGCTCCAGGTCCGTGGCCGCCATGGCGGGAGCGGGGGGAGGGGTCTCTGGCCGGGAAACTGCCTCGCCGGAGCCCCGCTCTTCTCCCCGGATCGATGCGGCTGAATGAATCCAATATGGCCACTTCCTGGAAACTCCCCTTTGCAGGCTGGAGAGGCCACGGGGAGCCGCCCTCAGCCCCCCCCAGCCTGCGGGGGGAGGGAGTCAGCGAGGGAGGGGGGGCTCAGGGCCAGCGCAAAGACACCCTCCCCCGCACCCCTTCAGCCTGAGGCTCCCCCGCAAAAGGGGCCGGGGGGGGGCACCCGGGCGGTGGTCGCCGCCGCTGTGCCGCCCCGTGGGGGGATGCTGGGAGTTGTAGTCCCGCGCCTTTGCGGACCCTGTGCCAGAGACAGATGGATTTTGGTTCAGGGCGCAGCCAGGGGCATCCGTATCACGAGCTCCGAGGGCCCAGAGCCACCTTCCCCTGGGGAGCCCCGGAGAATCCCAGCGAGCCTGAGTAGAACTGAGGGAGCCCTGCCCGCCTCCCTCCTTGCTGGGATGTGCGGGCCGGGTTGGCTCTCCCCGGGCATGCCAGGAGAGAACTGCTCCTGCCACAGGAGGCCCGAAGGAGGTTCTGGCAACTGAGCTGTAACAGTGAAGCAAACAGGTGAGGAACCCAGAGGTGAAGGAGTCTAGTCACATCACAGAGAGGGGAAGTGCGCTAGAGTAAGACTTTCTGCGGGGGTCTCCCGTTGCATCTTGTCTTGCTAGACTGTAAATTGTTTGGAGCATGGAGAGTGGTGACTTGCGCAGGGCTAAGACTTAACAAATAATGCATTGTAATATTATCAGGTTTCAGAGTAGCAGCCGTGTTAGTCTGTATTCGCAAAAAGAAAAGGAGGACTTGTGGCACCTTAGAGACTAACCAATTTATTTGAGCATAAGCTTTCCTGAGCTACAGCTCACTTCATCGGATGCATAAAGTATTTTCCACTTTATGCATCCGATGAAGTGAGCTGTAGCTCACGAAAGCTTATGCTCAAATAAATTGGTTAGTCTATAATATTATCAGCAGGACTGGTAGTGTAATGCCGACAGACCCCGGTTGTCAGCTGCGGGATTGAACTGGGGACCTCTGGAGCTGAGTGAATGAGCCAAAAGCCAGCTGGCTCTTAGCTAAGGCTGTAAAGCAAACTCACTTAACTCTCTCTCTAATGGTCTCATTGCCACTGGATGGGACAGAACACCACACCCAGGATGTATGTGGGTTACATACTTCCCCTAGTTGAGGAAGCACATCCTGAGCTTCAGAGACTTCCCAGATGAAATCCTGGTCGAGCCCCCACTTGTAATGCTGACAGACCCCGGTTGTCGGGATCAAATCTGGGGCCTCTGGACCTTAGTGCATGAGCCTCTACCACATGAGCTAAAAGCCAACTGGCTGCTAACTAAGGCTGTAGAACAAACTCATTAATCTCTCTCTTTAAGTGGCCTTGGTGCCACTAGATGGGACAGAACACCACACCCAGGAGGTGTGTGGGTTACAGCAGCACGACCTGTTATTAAGATTGCCCAGCACATCCCATTATAAGACCCTGTTTTCAGTTGCTTATAACTTTGCCAAACTTTAACCATTGAGGCTGAATTTTTTCATTCCTCATTCACTTCCCCCTTGCTGCCTCAAAGGAGGCAGAGATCAGACAGTTCTCCCCCTCCCCAGCTGATGCCTAATTTTTTTAAACATTCTGTTTCATGTATTTTGTTACCTGTTTCTGTGGCATGCCTAGCATGCTTTTGGGTATTTGAGAATAAATAATTATGTACCCACAAAAGCCGACTGCTATTAGCAATGTCTTTTAAAAGAAGCTAAAACAATAATAGCTTTTTTAGTGCCTCCCATAAGAGGATCTAAAATGCTTTACGAACATTATTGAATTAAACCTCTCCACCTCCCACAGTTAAGTATGTAAATATCACCACTAGTGAAACTTTCACAGAGCTGCGCACTCAATGAACAAATTAAAACTGAGACCACTGTTGGTTCCATCGCTGTCCATCTCACGGTTATCTTGTACTCCCCCAGTCTGTTTGTTGTATGCACCTGTTACCTCTCATCTTATACTTAGATTGTATGCTCTTTGGAGAGTGACCATCTTTGTGTTATGTGTGTTTTACATGTGTTATCTGATCCCTCACTGGGGCCTATGGGTACTACCACAATATAAATAATAATAATGAAGTAGTGTTAGATTATACAGTAATGAGCCGGTTTGCTGTGGTACAATAGGTGTATAAAATCTTGTCTTAATCAATATGATCCTTTATTCGTCACATTGTTCCTGAATCATTTTGCAGGAGATCAGACAAGCATGTGACTGGAGGAATAAAACCACAGGATATGAATATCAGAGGTAGCTGAGATAACTGGAGTAAAGGGGGCAAGGGTCATTAGAAATAAGCTTTCTAGTCTCTATTACAGAAACCAGGTCCTATGATGAAAGTGCTAGGATGTATTTTCCCTGCAGCAATTTGGAGGTATTTTCTAATTAGGTATCATTTGAGTGAGTTGCACTGTGGATTACATCAAAGAAGTATGATAAGCCCACTGCTCTTTGGCAGACATATTGCTTTGTCTTTCCTGAGCCCATCTCCCCTTTGTACATTCACTTCCAAGCTGTTTCCTGTGTTAATCTGCACTCTGACAGCAAGGCTGCCAAGATGTCATCTTTATGGGTTCTTTCCTGAATCTAGGGTTTATCAAACACATTTATGGCCTGATCCTGAATACCCTCAACCAGGTTCATAACTTTATGCTTGTCAGTAGTCCCACTGACTTTAACGGGACTAACTGTGGGCCTGATCCAATGTAGTCAATGGGAGTTATTCCACTGATTTCAGTAGGTGTTGGATTAAGTCCAAAATTGCTTGCATACAGGATCAGGGCCTTCATTTGTATTTTTAAATGTAAGCTGAAAAAATGTAAGCCCATGCCCTTTTTTGCTTCTTTTGTGCTGTATAAAGTAGGCCTGCTTAGTTTATTTTCTCTCCCCTCCCTGTCCCACCTCCAAAAAAAAAAAAGTTCTGTTCTATAATTTTAGTACCTTAGAACTTACAAGGATACAAAGTATCATCTTCCCTGTGTTGCTAGAGCCTTTGAGAATTGGAGTGGAAACTTTCTCAGCCCTTGACCAATGGCATAGGCTTGCTGAGTCCTTCACCAACAAAGCTTTCCCCTCCCATTTGTTTGTATGGAGTTTGAGTTAAATAGATGTTAGAACAAACCAGCAAAAATCCCACTAAAAGTCCCCTCCTCTCGCAGATCTCAGGTTGTCATCTCCGCTTGTCTCGTTCCCACAGGTTCTCCAGTCCTCCAAGGAATCCTCAGGGAAAAACAGGGAAGTCAGGACCTGATACTTCTAATGTGCACAAAAGGCAGATTTCTTAAAAGGCAAAGAAAACCTTGCAGACCTTCTTTATTACATCATAAAGAAGCAAAAATAAATTAATTAAAAACCCGCAAACTTTTTTTCCTTTTCTTTGCAGGTGATCTTTAAGGCTCCAATTTACCAAAGCATTTAAAGTACTTGCTTAACTTTAAGTATACGCTTAATTCCCTCTGAAGCCAATGTCTGTGCTTAAAGTTAAGCACATACATAAGTGCTTTGCTGGATAGGGATGCACTTAGTAAATCAATCAAGATTCTTTCTCCCCAGTAAAAAGAAAACTGCCCCAGTGGGGCTGCTGCCACTGGGAAAACTGCCCAATGGGTCCAAGGCCCATTGAAGCCAGTGGATAGACTCTATTGACTTCAGTGGGCTTTGGCTCACTCCCGAAGAGAGTAAAGATGGAGAGGAAGGCAGAGGAAAAATCCAGAGACATGGTAACTGGGTCAAGAGACCATTCTATTGTAGCTGCATCCTGTGACCTGATTGTATTTGTAGTGAAGATGGTGCCTGATTGTTGAAACATTTTCCCTTTCTGAGGTTGATGTCTCTTCTCATTTTCTTTGGCTGCACCAAAAGGGGTGTCATTGAGAGGTGCTTAGCCCCATGATCAGCACAGGATAAATGCCTAGAGAGACAGATAGACAGCATGAGGATTTTATTTTTAACACCTTATTATTTCAGAGGACACATTGTTCCTAAGGATAGGGAGCCTGATTCTCTATTCCTGTATACAAGCTCTACAGCAGTGCAACTCTGTTAATTTCAATGGCTTTATGTTGATGCAGAACTGGTGTAACAGACAGGAGATTCAGACCCATTAGGCTTCAAGACATCTATCATTCTGCAGATTGTTCTTAAGCACTCAGGAATTAAATTTATATTATTATTGAGTTGGGTGGGCGTTCCTGCCAGGATCTCTAACTCTGGTGGAGTATTTCTGCCTACTGAACATAACGCTTACTTAGGGCTAGATTGTGGATTTGCCACAAGCCCTGAGTAAGCTTAGCTACCCCATGAACAGAACAGTGAGCTGCTAGTGAGCCAAAGATTCACATTTGGGTCCCTAATTCCTTCCTTGCCCTGGGAGAGGGGGAAGGAATGTGCACCAGCCCTTTCCTTGGTGCAGCTTTCCTCTTTGCCCCAATCAGATGTGCTGGCAGAGGCATTGAGAGTAAGAGGGACAGTTTTCTCCTCCGGCCCCCTCACATTGTGACCTAGGATGCAGGTAGCCCATGCAGGAGAGAAAAGGAGGCACTGTATGGCCTTTTACTCCCCTGTGCAGGCACATTGAGCAAGTGACTGTCCTGCCCCTAATTTCCTAGCTTTCCCATTTATGCCATACCAAAGCCACATGCAGCCCTTTTGTACACGGTCACCTATTTTTCAGGGCTGGATAAAACCCTTGATCTTCCTATGTCATCTGCACTGGCCGAGATGGGGGCTGGATTTGATTTCTTCCACATCATTCAACACAGGCCAAACAAGTAAACATTCTGTGGACCTTAAATGATTCCTTCTGCCTTTGTTTTACTGCAACATGCCTTAAACTGGAGGGCTTCACAGTCATTGCTTTAGCTTCAAGACCGCTGAGGAGCTGAGCGTCTTTGAATATCATTAGTAATCATGATAATACTTTGTGTTTATACGGCCTGATTGTTCAGCGGTGCTGAGCGCTCATAACTCCAGTTAAAGTCAGTGGGAGCTGCAGGTGCTCAGCTCCTCTGAAAATCAGGCCCATTCTTCCCTCCTCACACACCCTGAGTTGTACTTTACTCCTTGGAGCAGTCCCAGCAAATTGCCCAAGGTCTGAAAGCATGTAACCAGCATAGCGGGGAACAGAACCCAATCCCCTGACTCCTAATCATAAAGGGCCACATTCTCCCACCCTCACTGAAGCTGATGCTGTGAGTAATCCCAACCATTTCAATGGGTCGAACTCAGAACTAAGGGGCTATTTACTGTGGGAATAGGAGCGGGGGGCAGAGTCAGCCCCAAGGAGATTCATCTGTGTGGAACAGCAGGCAGTAATTATCTGGCAAATATCATGTAAATGCTGTCTACTCTTGTCCATTTAGTAATGTTCTTTTGAATTGGCCCTTGAGTTGCAGTTGAGCCTTACTCCTTCATCGGATAATGCCTTTTATCTCTAGATGTTTTCCCTCCTTCCCAGACTTTTGTTTGATTGTGTATTCATTGAAAGTTACTGCATTTCTCTCTGGAACAAAGGAAGAGCTCTTTGCCTTCACATAACTCAGCCTTTGTTTCACAGGGAAATATCAACAAGGAAACTGGAAAATTGTGGCTTTGGTCATTCTTGTTGGATTTCATATAGGAGAAAAATCTACCTTTCCTCACTGAAGGTACAAATTTCATCAGTGCCCAGTGCCATACAGCCCAAAGGGAAATCCGCAATATTCTCTAAAGCAGGATTCTCCTGTCCAACACTCCTTATGCTGGAAGAAGATTGGAATTTTCCCTGCCCATTCATCCTTGCATTTTTCCTTCCTCTTCTCGTCTGTATTGCAATATGATGCCTCACCTTTCTTACAGTTCAGAGCAAAGTCACGTGGCTTCTTTGTTACACAGCTTTACAGTTCCTGTGCCAAGGAGCAGGAGCACTGGACTGGCAAGGCTTCCACCTTAACCCTGAAGATTAAACAGACAGTACTGTGATTGCAGAGCCTGGATATGGATGCTGGATATTCCACTTCATTTTCCGGTGTTGCATCATTTGAATTGTTGCAACCATGCAATACTATCCTCCTTCTACTGAGGATAATGGCAAAATGCCCACAGTTAGGTGTGTTTGCTAACATGGCAATATTGATGGGTCCCTAGGGCTGCGATGTTTCACAAACACTTCCCAGTCAAATACATTAAAAGAGGGACAATGTTTGTGATATAAAGTTAGAAAGCTGCAAAGTTTGGTTTAAAATATAAATAGCAGAAAATTAAAAGATTTTTTTCTGTTTTCTGTACTTTTCTTTTGTCCTAGCTGGTAAACTGGAAACACCAAGATGTTGCGTTGTGCAGGAGGTCAGACGAGACTATCTTAATGGTCCCTTCTGACCTTAAAGTCTATGATTCTATGACAGTTGGCTCGAAATCATCTGAGAGGCAGCCTGCAGTGTTCCATAAATAACCAATCCAAAAATACGTACTTTTTAGGTTTTTGGCAAAAGGAAAAAGGGGGAGGCAAAATTTCCCTTAAGGCTGGAATTTTCAAAGGAGTTAAGTACCACAACACCAATACGGTTCCAGCTGATTATTCTCTGTATTAAAAGATTTTGCCGGAATATATTTATGGTGGTATTCAAAGACATCATCAATCAGCATCATTTTTGTAACTCAATCTACTTCTTAATCAGTTATGGAGAAATAAACTAAACACCATACAGATAGAAAAGCCCAGGGGACTTGTCTATAAATGGATAACCTTCACCAGGTCTGAACCACTTATCAATGAACAAGACCAAGCCAAGCATTTGCCATTCTACAATATTAATTAATGATGCCCAGCTCTTATATAGAGGTTTTCATCTGTAGGCCTCAGAATGCTTTGGAAAAGAGATCAGTCTCCCTTTTATAAATGGGGAAACTGAGGCACTGAGCTGTGCAGTGACTAGCCCAGGATCACCCAGCGAGCCACAAATGGACATTCTTTTTTTTAATCCAATTAAAACTGGAAGTAGCTGCATGAACCCAAAAATAGTGTAGTGAGGATTCCCCACATGACTACACAATTTCCCACCACCCCAGGATTACTAATTATTATTATTATTAAATATTTATATTATAGTAGTACCCAGAGGCCTCCAAGTGGGCTGGGGGCCCCATTATGCTTGGGGAACGTACAAATACAGAAATGAAGCAAGTCCTGCCTTGAAGAGTTTAAAGTCTAAAGACTCTAAACACACAACCAGACAAAGGCTGAGGGCTAGGGATACAACATACAAACAAATGAGCATGGGTCTGAAATGGTACAGCTTAGTTAGTCAGGTATATTGTATTTTGTTTTAATTGGTGCAAGGCATAAGTACCAACCTTTTAACAGACACTCAATAAATGAGAGTTTGTGAAGGGAAACACACCTATTAACATAATGATAACCGGGGTGGGGGGGGAACGAGCATGTGTAACTGACACTTGGTCTACACTACCGACTTATGTTGGTATTATGCATTGCTAGGGGTGTGGAAAATCCACCCTCCCCAAGCAATGTAGTAATACCAGCCTGACCTCCAGTGTACACAGGAGAGCTTCTCCTATCGACACAGCCACATACTCTGACAGGAGACACTCGCCTGTTGGCATAGGTAGCTTCTTCATTAAGCACTACGTCAGCACTGTAAGTGTAGATAAGCCACAGCGCAGAAGAGAGTAACTTGTGGAAAGAGTTTATGGGACAGAGTAGTTAAAGTGGGGAAATCTATTCAGCGCCATCACAATGCAAGACACATTTCCGCACATTTTTCCAGTGCTTTTATTATCATCATATGGCCCTATGCTCCCCTCCACTTTGGTGGGTGAAGGGACACCACATCTACTGATCCCAGCTGAGGAACATGGAAAGGAGGGGTATTGCCTCTGTAGCACATTTTCCCCATCCCACAAGATTACAGGTCTCTGTGTGGAGAGAGGATGGGCTGGGATGAGACTAGAGTGCTGGTTATATGTGGAGCCCCCCTAAACTGAGTAGTAAACCTTCATAAGCTACTGCAGATGGGGTTCTGGTGGTCAGGGGACAACAATTTGCTGGGTGAGGGGAACAATGCAGAGGCAATGGGCAAAGATACAACAGCATCCATGTGGCCCTCTAGGTATTCATGGCTTTTGAGATGCAACCTGCTGTCACTTTCATGGGAGCTGTCCAGACAGCAGGCCAGCCCACAGGCGTGCTCACGCAGTCGTCAGCACCCGTGAACTGCATTGATTTTCAGAGTTCTCAGTGTAGAGGCAGCCTAAGCACAGATGCACCCAGCTTGACTTTAACCAGTGCCAACAGTGTCTCCTTGGAATGCCACCAAACCTCCACAAATGTTTGTAAAATAAGGCAAGTGGTTCCAAAAACCCTATCGTCCTTAGTTCTTCTCCCTTAGCATATTCCTCTTGTTCATGCTCTGTGAGACAGAACATAAGAAGTGAAGGATAGGCACAAGGTGAGAGGAAAGGTTTGCAACACAAAGGATACAGAATGAATTCTTAGGCTTTCATATATCTGTATTAGATTCTAATAACCAACCTTTAAAGCAAGTCATAGCAATTAGTTTTGGATGCTTATTTATTATTAGATCTCTGCGGTAAGCCAGCCAGCATCGTGGGGCTGCTATAAACAAAAAGGCATTGCTAATGCAGGGGTGGCATTAGTAAAATACCATACACAAGAGACAACACCAGCAAAGTATATGGTTACTGTGCAAACAATAGGACAGGCATGGTGAGGCAATGTTAGGCTTGAAGTAATCAATGTAGGAACATTACAGAGCTACAGGCTCTGCTAAGATAACATGGAATTAAGTGAGAGAACATTAGTACAGTACAGCACAGCACAGACACTTTGAGGAAAAGTGCCAGCTGTTGTCAAGGGATGAAATATGTTTTCAGATGAGATTTGAAGAGATAGAGAGATAAGGTGAAGAGATACAAAAAGGATATTCCATGCAGCCAGTGGGAGTTTCAGAAGAAGGCTCTTGAACCAACAGTAATATGGGTGGAGGAAGAGAAAGGAAGACAGTGCCAGATGAGTAGAGGGATGGGGAGCAGAGAAAGATGAAGACCATGAGGAAGGCTGGACCATGAATGGTAATAATATGCAGGGCTTAGAAATGGTTTATACTACATAGTTTCCAAGTTTAAGACACTGGAAGTTAAACACATTTATTTTCCCTTTCCCATTCATTCTTGCACAGACAGTTACTTTTATCTCTCTGCCTTCCCAACATGCTGACTCCACTTATTTTATGTTCAGGCTCCTTTGTTGTTTTCCAGTCAAACTGGTGGGTCATTCAAGAATCCATTTCATGAGCTGGTTGGGAACAAAGTGATCAAAAGAAAATAAGCCTTAAGGAATGGGTGTCATTTGCTCCTTTCTTCCAAAAAGGCCTTTGGGCCCAATCCTGCACCCAGTGATGTCAGGGGAAAGTTGCTTGAAGTTTTCTGAACCACTTACAAAAAATTAATAATTTTAGATATTAAAAAAATGCAATTAGAAATAACAGATGTGGCAATGTATTTATAAAACTTCCTTCTGAAATACTAATGAAAGTGGTTTACGGAGATTGTTTAGCTATACAATATAGTTTAATTCATATGTTTTTTCTTATCTTGTTTGCAGAGAAGAGTATAACTCAAAAGGATCACAATTTATCAGATGTTCAAATATCATAGAATCATAGAATCGAATCATAGAATATCAGAGTTGGAAGAGACCTCTGGAGGTGATCTAGTCCAACCCCCTGCCCAGAGCAGGACCAATCCCCAACTAAATCATCTCAGCCAGGGCTTTGTCAAGCTTGACCTTAAAAACTTCTAAGGAAGGGGATTCCACCACCTCCCTAGGTAATGCATTCCAGTGTTTCACCACCCTCCTAGTGAAAAAGTTTTTCCTAATATCCAACCTAAATCTCCCCCACTGCAACTTGAGACCATTACTCCTTGTCCTGTCATCTGCTATCACTGAGAATAGTCTAGATCCATCCTCTTTGGATCCACCTTTCAGGTAGTTAAAAGCAGCTATCAAATCCCCCCTCATTCTTCTCTTCCATAGACTAAACAATCCCAGTTCCCTCAGCCTCTCCTCATAACTCATGTGTTCCAGACCCCTAATCATTTTTGTTGCCCTTCGCTGGACTCTCTCCAATTTTTCTGCATCCTTCTTGTAGTGTGGGGCCCAAAACTGGACACAGTACTCCAGATGAGGCCTCACCAATGTCGAATAGAGGGGAACGATCACGTCCCTCGATCTGCTGGCAATGCCCCTACTTATACACCCCAAAATGCCATTGGCCTTCTTGGCAACAAGGGCACACTGTTGACTCATATCCAGCTTCTCGTCCACTGTCACCCCTAGGTCCTTTTCCGCAGAACTGCTGCCTAGCCATTCGGTCCCTAGTCTGTAGCGGTGCATTGGATTCTTCCGTGGAAGAATGGAAGCTTCTTCTGAAATATAAACATCTGGCTTTATGAAGCAAAGTAATTATATGTAAAGCTGTGTCATTGATTTGATAATAACTGAGACAAAAATCATTATTTTAGCAAGTAGGGGCAGAAGTAAATCAATGAAACTGTTAACTCAGTCCAAGCAATCTCCACATGGCTGGAACTAATGTTCTATGAGACACAACTTTGCTCAATTACCTTCCAAAGTTAATGGAGTGAGTGAAATTGGAGTGGTGTTTACACAGATTAGACAGTGGGAATTCCAGCTGCTCAGCTTCTCTCAGGACAAAGCCCTAAAAGCTCTACATTTTATCTGAACTGTTAGGTAGTTTAGCTGGCACAGGCACTGGTAAAACAATGGGTGGGACTGTATTCCTCAGGTAGCTGCATTTCCCTGGGGAATGAAGCATTTTTTAAAAAAAATACTGAAAAGTGGTTCTCTGCTGTGCCCTCCTCCCCACATGCACACACATGTGGGTAACTCAAACAGCTGAACTGATTGCTCAGAATTTCCAAAATAGGATACATTTCCCCTTTGGGGGTTCAGGCCCTACAGGTAAAGAGGCAGCCCAAAAAGGATTAATTTTTTTCAGCGACAAGCAACCCAGAACAGAGAGTTAGAATCTAGGCCCAGCTCCTGTGCTGGTGACAGCCCAGGGCTCTGCCCTTGTGGAGCCACTTGCAGAACTGGCCCCAACTGTGGGTTTTTAGGTGAGTCACTCAGGGCTTGATCCTGGAAGAGTCAATGAGAGCTGCCAGTGTTCAGTACCTACTCTATGCCTCGATTTCCCTACCTAGGAGATAGTGACAATATTTTTCGGACACTACAGGGGGTGGGACGGGAGTCACCAGGCTGAATTCGCTGCTGTCTGTCAAGCTGTTGATCCTCGGCACAGGCTGCTGATTGGCCGCAGTTAGGCGGTGCCCAAAGACGACGGTGATGGGCGCATTTAACCATACGCCGAGCAGATCCGGGGGCAGGGGCTCCCAGGGGAGTCTCCGCTCAGGATGCGGGTTTGCACAAGCCCCGCAGGGTGCCACCCACACGGTGCGACGCGCTCTGCTCATGCTGCGGCCAAACCCTTCCGCTGCCAAGCGCAGCCCTGGGGGCTGGGGACCGCGCCAAGCCCTGCGGCTGGTGGCCTCTGCTGCGCGGCTTGAACAGCGGGCAGGACCCGCCCTCCCGCCGGCCGGAGCCAGCGCGCCCCGGGGCAGGCACAGGGGGCGCCGCGGGCCCTGCCTGGGAAGCCGCAGGGGTCACACTCAGGTGCGTCTCGCCTACAAATCCCAGACACCTCCGCTCGCGGTCCCTTCGCCACCCCCCGGCCGGGCTCGGCTCCCACCCCAGCGGGGAGCGACTGCCGAGCGGAGCCGCGCTCCCAGCCAGGTGCGGGGCATGGCCGAGCCGGAGCCGGAGCCGAGCCGGGCGGCCCTGCTGGGCTTCCTGCGGGAGCATGGCGGGCAGGTGCGGAGCGCGGAGCTGCGGGGCCGCTTCAAGCCGCTGCTGGAGGCCGGCGAGCCCGGGGAGCGAGCCGCCCGCCGCGAGCGCTTCACGGCGCTGGTGAACAGCGTGGCCGTGGTGAAGGAGCTGGACGGGGTCAAGTTCGTGGTGCTGCGGAAGAAGCTCCGAGCCCAGGCTGGGGGGGAGCCGGGCGAGGCAGCGCAGCCCCCCGAGGCGCCTCCGGAGGGCGCCGGGCAGAGCGGGGCAGGCGGGCAGGGGCCGCCTCCGCCCCGCGCCCCCGAGCCGCCCCCTGCAGCCGCGGAGAGCCAGTCCCTGAAGCCTGTGTCCGAGCTGAGGGGGCTGTTCCAGAGCCAGGACGGGGAGACGCCTGGGGCCCCCCCGGGGATGCCCGGGGCCCCCAGGAGAGGGGCCCCCCAGAAGCCCTGCATGTTGCCAGTGCGCTGCCCGCAGCCGGCCGTAGGGGCTGAGGAGCTGCCAAGGCAGCAGGAGCAGCCTGGGCACAGAGCCAGGCTGCAGGTGGGGACCCTGCTGGACCTCCCTGAGCCGGCCTCTCCCAGATCCCCGCACATGAAGAGGAGGCAAGTGGATGAGGCGGGTGCCAGGTCGCCCCACCTGCGAAGGGTGTCAAAGACTCAGAAGGTGAGCGAAGAAACTGGGTGCATTGCTGCCGTTCCCCTGGAGTCTCTGGAGCACGAATGGCTGGTGAAAGCCACCGCCGGCCAGTGGTCCCAGCGGCTTCATGGCCTCTTGCTGAGCGATGCCAATCTAGCAGGGAAAAGGGACTTCATGTCTGGGTTTACAGCTCTGCACTGGGCAGCTAAGAGTGGGAACTGTGACATGGTGGGGAAGGTCATTGAGGTGGCCAAGAAAGGTGGCACTGAAATTGATGTGAATGCCAAGTCCTATGGAGGTTACACGCCCCTCCACATCGCTGCCATACATGGCCAAGAAGAAGTCATTACCACATTGGTCAAGACATACCGTGTCAAGGTTCATCTGAGAGACTACAGTGGGAAAAAGCCACACCACTACTTAAAGGAAGGGTCCTCTTACGCAGTCAGGCATCTGCTGGGTGATCCTGACCTTCACAACAGTGTTGGACATGCCTTTCCAATCAAGAAAAATCCAAAAATTGGTGCCTCCATCTTGAGCTCCACCAGCACCTTCCTTGGAGTCTTATCTGAGGACATGCCCTTCTATGATCTAAGCAGGGGTCTGAAGAAGACTTCTTCCTTAAATAAGCTCCTTAATGCATCTGCAGGCTCAAGGAAGAAGCCTAAGACTAGGGGGACTTTCCTGTCTTATTCTTCTCTTGTCGAAGCCGTGGAGGAAGAGCAGGAGGAGGAGGCCACAGTGAAACACAGACCAGTTTCTGAGCTGTTCTTCAGTCACTAGTCTCTGTCTTCTTGAAATCAAAGTAATTCAAATAATGTATAGAAGTTTTCTTGGGCCCAGATCCTCATGGATATTTAGGCTCCTAACTCCCATAGAAATGAATGAGAGTTAGGTGCCTAAAGAGCTTTGAGGATCTAGGCCCTGGTCTTCTTTCACAGAAGCAGTCTGTGTCTTCTACCCCCCCCCTCCCCCCCCAAAGGTGTTTAACAGCCCACTGTGTAGGGTCTGAATTCAAAGCTCATTGAAGTCAATGGCAGTCTTTCCATTGATTTCAACAAAGCTTGATCAGGCCCACAGAAAACAAGATTCTCTTAAAAATGCCGTACCTACCTATGTACTGATGCGTTAATTTAATCCACAAAGACTCCCTAACTCTATGCCTAATGTCTGAAATAGTGTAAAAAAAAAAAAAAAAAAAAGCAGTGTGGACAGGTTACAAGGCTTAACATACAATCTTCTTAATGTACAAATTCCTCCAGTGAGTTTGTAATTCTTTGAGGTGGAAAGTAGGACTAGGGTAAGGGATTGTTGCACATTTTATTTACACCTTGATTTTAAGATAGATCAAACCTACTTTAAAATGGCTTTTTATCCTAAAGGTTTAAATAACAAGGTACATAATAAGGAAGATGGATAATTCTGTATGACATTTACAATTAATTTGGTAACAAATAGATAGTGACAAGGAAAATCTGTTTGTTTTTTAAAAGATTATTTAGTGCTCTAACTTTTTAAAAACAAACTTCTCTGCTAGAAATGCTAACTAGCAACTATTCTAATTGTTGTCTAATGTATTTTGCTATGTGTAGAATACAAAACCATTTATGCAATGAGAAAAAGCAACCCTACCAATTGAAACACTAACCTGTCTACCTCAATTTAAATGCTAGATTACCATTGTTGGCTTTAGTATTTTTTTTTTAGAACTTTCTGACCACAAAACTAATGTTACCAACTAGCTATTTTGATAGTACTGTGAACTTTTAAGTGTGATGGTAATTTAACAAATGCACCTTTAAAGGAATCTAACAGACTTTTAAAATGTATGATAGTGGGACATTCAGGTGAAAAACTAACTACGGGAAATTTTCCTCAGACTATAGATTTTTATATATGGATAGCCAACTGGAAATACAAGTTTAGGTGACTATTTTTGTGTTGCTTGTCCTATAAATGTTAAGTGTTGTGTTTGACCCAATTACAATAAAGAGTTATAAAACCAAGGTTTAATGATGTTAGGTATTTCATAACAAAATGCCTGCATGACCTCTACTAAAACAATGTATATCTGAACAGTGTGAATCAATGACCTAAATCATTTTTTTTCCCTTGTGCCTCTTCCTTCTGTCTGTATGTTCACACAGTTCAACATATAATTCCAAAGAGCATGTGAATTTTGTGTTTAGTGCCATGTGATATTTCCAATGAGTGTAATAAAGTTGGTTAAAGTAAAACTAACCTAAATAAAATTTCTTAATGTGTCTGGTTCTGTGTATACAATCATGCATTTTGACTTAGTTTCAAAGTTTATGGTGAACCTAAAGGGACCAGTTAGTCCCCTCTGTTAAGTCCCTTTGATGATTTGTATTTATGTAGTACTTTTTCCTCAGCAGATCTCAAGGCTCTTTGCTACAGTAGGTAGATATTATCCTATATTCTAAATGGAGGGGCAGATATTCAGGTGTAAATGGGCTTAGGTCCATTTACTTTGGAGTCATACCAGCTGCGGAGCTGGCCGAGTGTAACAAGCACAGTGAGGTCAGCTGACTTGCCTAAGGCCAGAGAGAGTTAAGGGGCAGAGTTAGGAACAGAATCCAGATCTGACTCCTGTGACCAGTCCACTGGACCACAATAATTTTCTCTTTAAAAGTGGAAGCTATTTAAAAACCAGCATACAGTTCAACCATAGGAGGACAAAGCTGATAGTATAATTATGTTTGCTCTGCTTGTTAAATCCCCATTAGGTGGTCAAGTTTCTGCAGTGCCACACTACTTGCATGCTCTGAAATTCTTTGCAAGTCAGTAACTTTTGGAATGTTTTGATTTCAGCCTTGAATTAAACCCAAGACTTCCTCTTTCTGTCTGCATAACAACAGGCTTTGTTGAAACATTCCACAAGCCATACTGCACTACTAGTGCCGACTGGAAAAGGCATCTTACTCTCCTCCCCACCTTCTTTTGTTCCCCTCGTTAAAAATACTACATGGAGTGTGCCACATTCATGCCAAGTGGAACTCTTGATTCCAGGGACAGCTTTGGCCCGGTTTATCTCAGAAGATAATGGATTGTTTTGCATGGGCCCTGCTCATATATTGAGCTAATCAAGTGGGTAAGCAAATGTCAATGACCAAGTGCCTCATGATTTCTATGTTTGGCATTGGTAGAGTAAAAAAAAAATAAAAAAAATAGCCAATTGGTTCTGTAGCTGATGGTGTCAACATGATCAATATGATAGATACAGTGCAAATGCAAATCAAACCCCCATTGCTCCAGAAGAAAAACCCATGCAATGAATACAGCATAACCCTATATGAATTTCTTAAGAATTCCTTATAGACCACCTGACAGTAAACACCTCGTTCTGTTCCTTCAGCCCAAATGGGCACACTGCAAAGCCTGAGATATTGCAGACATGTTGCAAAGGAAAGGCACGTTAGCTAGTAAAAATATTCAGTAGCTATATGCATGAAAACTATCACTTGAGTGACTCAGCCCTTTATCATTCTGAGGCTAAGTGATAAAATATGGATATGCTCAATCCATGTTCATATTTTACATTGGAATCTTTTATACTGTTTTTGAGAAAGTGTCCTTTCATGTTCTCCTGCAGATAAAAAGCATACTTGCAGTAAGAGTTTCTTAGAACAACAAACTGTGCCTATATCTTCAATGAAAAAAAGGGAAAAGGGTGTATGTGTTTTTTACATCAACATAGCTGTCTTGATGTAAAATCCAAGTGGAGACAAAGCACCCCACATGGAGGCTATAGAGTTGTCCTTGACTATCTACATCTAGGTAAAAGCTACCTGTGCCTTGTGTAGGATTTTACATTGAATTAGCTAGTTCAGTGTAAAAAACATGCTTTATTTTTGCAGTGAAGACAAAGCCTCTGTGTCATTATTATAATTCATTTGGACCATGCTCAAGGGTGTGTTAAGCACCTTGCAAAACAAACAGGGAAGAGTTTGCAATCTATAAAATAGATGGGTGCGGGCAGGCCAGAATTCCATCAACAAGTTTATATGGTGACTCAGTTAGTTCATGCCTACCTTCTTAGTAAACAAATTTTTTAAACCCTAGATATTAATTACCCAGGCACTAGTTAGTGTTCCCAATACCATGTGACTTCCACAAGTACAAACAGTATTCCGGGGTATTAAGAATGAACCCATTGTAATTCTATGGAAATGAATTCTAGTGAACTATAACTTGAATTCAAACCAATGGCTCTATTGTTCTGCATTTCTTCTTCATGTGCTACAGTTGTGATTGTAAAGGAGACACAGTATTTAATTCCCAACAAATCAGAAAGGCACATTTCTTGGCAATGATCAAGGTTATATCAGTTTTATTCTTCTATTTGGGGACAAAATCTTGCCCTTTGAAGTTACAAGCAGATGGATTTTATAGCTCTCCATTATTTCAAATTACTCTGGGGTCAAATCTAACAAGCCCTATTTAGGCAAAATCCCCACTGAACTCAATAGGAATTTTACCTGTATGAATGACTGCAAGATTTGGTCCTTGATGCTTTAATAAATACAGCACATACTACACAATAAGGGAAGGCGGGTAGCTGGCTATCCCCTAGTATCTGATGGTACAATTAATTACATAATGATATCCTCACTGTAAATATAAATCCAAATCTAGCATAACATTTTATAAACATGTAGTCACACTGAGCTGATTTACTACAAAATTCATAGTGTGACACCCACATCAGGTGAGTTAAAACTAGATTATGTTTTAGTTGAATTGTACTCAAGGTCAGAAAGAAGTAACATTTGGCCTGTGCTGCTTAGTTTGTTTTCCCCCCTCAACATAGATATTTCAGCCTTTTCCAAAGAATGCCAGTAACTCAGAAAGTCAGTGCTCAGATAGGACACTGAGAGGTGCTGTTATGAAAAAATACAATAAACAAACCCAGAAGATAGATAGCTCCACCCAATAGTAACTTCCCAGAGTGAGTGCAGAAAGGCTAGACTTTGGCCTCCAAGACAAAGCTGTGTGATAACAACACAATGACATGCTCCCAGTGTCAGGTCCCTAATGACCTATTGGGGGATGCTAAACATCCCTCTCAAAATCAGGCTGGTTCTGTGTAAATCTTGAGAGCTTGCCTTGGAAAAGAACCTCTTAAGGAAGATTTTAGCTTCAGGCTAATGACTGTACTAGAAGCAAGGAATTCTTGTCAACGGAGTATCAGTTCTGGTGTCATCTTCCTTGGTGGCATTTCACAACACATTTAGGCTAAACATTTTTTAAAATGTCTCCCTTTGGGGTGTCTCCTTTAAAAAAAAACATGCTGACCTTGAAACACACAGGGCCAGATGCGGAAAGTTGCTGGATCCCCCACATCTCTAGCTGGATTCAGTGGGAGCTGCACGTGGGAACCCGGAAAGAGTTGAAAATGTTGACCTTAACCTGTCTGCCTTTGTTTCCCCATCGGTCAAATGGGATAATCCCTGACTTGCAAAGGCATTGAGGGAGGAGCGAGTACTTTTTAGTCAAGTGCTAATCACTGTGATGGAACTGTTTCTTTACCAAGTGTGTTTAGATACGGTGCGGTAGAAACATAACATGAGTAAGAGCCTCCTCCTTGTCCTGTCCATTACTTGCCCCTCTCCTTTCTTCTCCTCCTCTCCTTCCTGCTCTGCATACTGCCACTCTGGGACCTACATTCCCTTGCCTCCTGATTTACATATGAATCAAAGTAAAACCGCATCATGACAGTTACTGATGTTTCCAGTGATTTGTGTTAATGAAGAAATGTCCAAATTAAGATTGCACTAACATGCCTTTGGCACAGACGCAGTTTAGGCACAAAGAGCCTGTTGTTTGTTTAAGGGGGGGAGACAGAGCACGTGTTCTGTACCATACTGAGGAACGTTCATTTGCTATTAGTTCATTAATGATAAAAAAAAGGGGGGTAAAACCCGAGTGCACCTTGTGTTGGGGGCTGCTGCGGGGACAGCATGTTAATTAATGTTTGTACATCACTTGGAAAATGCCATTATATAATGGCTGGGTATTATTATTCAGCCCCAGCAGGGGGAGCTAGAGTCACATGTTCCTCAAAATGATACCCCTTACCCTTTAAAGGGCAGCAGTGCCTGGCTGCGAAGGGACCCCAGGCCTTGGCGGGGTGACTGCAGTGTGGGGTTTTGAGTGTGGCATGAAATCTGAGGGAGGGAGCAAATCATTGGTGGGGGTGGGGGGGTCCTGACAAATAAGCCAAGCCTTCCATGACATCCCAGGGGACTCCTGTCCCTTTCTCTCTCTCCCTCTGTATGACCTTCCTGTCCTGGGCATGGATGTGGAGGCATTAAGGTTGAAGTGGGCCCAGACCCACCACACATTTCTGGAAGGGTCCACCCCCATGCCCATCCTGCCTGGCTTCCTCTACTTCCCCCTTCACACAACTATTCCTCTCAGCCTAATCTTCCACCCCCAAACAGCAGAGGAGAGTAAAAAAACAAGAAGACTGAGCAAGATTTCCACCACTGCTGCTCTAAACAACCTCCCTTGTTGCTTCAGTCAGTTACAGGCCAGCTATCAACCAGCAGCGAAAGTATTTACAATGGTGACATTTTAAATGGTCACCACTAGTCTTCAGCTTCTCCAGCCCCTTGAGATGAACAGGGACAGCCCACAACTTTTAGTTCTCTTGTTTCTCTCAGTCTGCAGACTCAGGCAGACTTCAGTGCATTGATTTACACAGGCTGGAAACTTATGAAAGCCTGGATACTGGAACACAAGATGGCAACTTCTGGGGGGAAAGCGCTGGTTTGCTCAGCTACCACAAACCAGCCCACTGGTCAGTACCTGCCTGTACCCTGAATGTAGTAGGGATAAGCCTGGGGATGGGCAGTCCCAAAGATCAGTCCATACCTCTCAGTTTATTCCTGTACTGGAGCTACTCTCTGGCTGTGTGCAGTGTTCAGAGAGGTGACGTTAGCTGGGCAGAACACAGCGGTTTACATTCCAGGGATGTGGGACTGATTCTCCACTCCCTAGTGCTCCTGTAGTTACCTAAGTCTGTGCACAGTGAATTTCAAATGCTACCAACTCAGGGGCTCAGGATGCAACCACAGGGGAGGGGAGCCTTTATGCTTCCTTAGTGCTCTCCAGATTCTGGGCTACTCTGGGGACTGAAATGGCCCTGGGGCTGCACTCTGGGCTGCCAAGTAACACCCAGGTCACTACAGGCCCTCCTTCTGCCAGTCCCACTCCTGGCACTTCCCCTATGTTGGGGCTTATGCGGGGGGACAGCACAGTACAGTGGCCCTACACTGTGTGCGTGATGGGAGAAATTCTCCTTTGCCAGTTGCAGCTTCTACCCACTGCCAGAGCAGCATGCAGGGGATAGAATCTGTCCCCAGTGTTTTGTTCCCACCGTGCTCTCATATGGCAGAGCTGTAAATGATTACACTGGACCCTAGGCAGGGGAGAATCAGGTCCATAATCTTTAAACCAAAAGAAGCTAGAAAATTTGAGTGAAATCTTAGCTGCTGTAGGAAGAAACAAAACAGCAGAGACCCTGCACTAGCAGCGGGGCACAGGAGGAGTTTATCTGTGAAAGAATTCTCACCGCCTCTCTGCTCAGACAATCCTGAAAGCTGTAAGATTCCCACCTACGGTTAATCAGAGACAGAACTAAAGGCTTAATATTCAAAATGGATCCACATAAGGTTTTCCTAGACAGACACGTTTTATATAACAGGATATTGTATTTCTAGACCTGTGCTTGAGGGAGAGGTTATGGGTATTGCTTTTAAAAATATAATCAAACAAAAAAGGTTTTAGTGGCAATAAAGCACAGATGAAATTAAACTTCAACCAGCAATTGATCAGCTTTGGCCCTTAGGTAGTTTAGGTGTGTTTCATGTTACTAGTTTAGCTTCCTGGGCCTAGTTTTGTTTGTACAAGTCTGAGATGTTTTTCCCCTAAGGAGCTACTTGTTTTGACAACAATAACACAGGGCCTATATGCTAGCATAGGCTCTTAGGCTCAGGGGACCACTGGCACCAAGGTTCCGAGCAGGGAGGGAACTGGTGCTGAAGCTACTGTACCCGCAAGGTTCCCACATCACAACAAAGCGCATTGCCTAGTATCACATCAGGAAACTAACAGGGAAGAAGCATAAGCCAGTAGATTCCAACTTTAGCCCAGCACTAATCTTTACTCTGTCCTCCACGCGCTCACCCATCCCAACATACAGACTCACCTTCTCCCCAACACTTTCTGCTGTATAGAAAACAGTGACCCTTTCCTATGGTCCACTGCAACCATCATGCAATGTGTCAGAAACCCCAGCCCACCCCTACCTAATCTCAACATAACAGGCAGGGTCTTCTCCTACCCCCCAAATACACTCCTCATTCATACCAGAGACCTCTCCTTCCTCCCATTCACTCATTTTCTACAAGTGACAGTATCCATATGGAGACTAGAGGAGACAATATAAGCCACAGGTGTAAGTCACAAGAGCATTTCCCTGTGGGCAAATGACTTTAGGGGCTAATGCTATCTAGCTTTGATACTTAGATGACCCCCATTACTAGAGTATTTGAGCACCTCTCAATGGTTAATGTATTTAGCCTCATGTACCCCTGTGAGGTGGAGAAGTGCTATTATCCCTATTATACAGCTGGGGAACTGGAGCCCAGAGAAGTTAAGTGACTTGCCAATGGACATGTAGAAAGTCTGTGGCAAAGCAGGGAATTGAAGCCCTGTCTCTTGAGTCTCAGCCTAGCAGCCCCCAACTATTAGACTATCCTTCCACTCTAATTCTGAAAGGTGTTGAGCATTTCCTGAGATTTACCTTCCATTGACCTGAGGGCACACAGGTCTGAGCCACAGAAAACTGATCATATGAGAAAGTAACGGTCTTTTGCTCACAGGATGATGACTTGCTAGTTAACACCCTCTGTCTGCCTTTGTAGGCAGCTCTGAACTCCTCTAGCAATAATCTTCCTTTCTGGATTTTGCTCTTTTTATGAGAAGATTTACTTGTTGCATAGAAAAGCTTACCAGCAGCTTCACTAGGGTCTTTAGAAGCAACTTTACCCCACTGGAATTCATTTAAAGAGGTTTTTCATCATACTCTCCTCATCCTGTTTAATTTGGCGCCCGCAGTATCCTTCCTTCTGCTAGCTGACTTCAGAGACAGCCATATCTAAGAGCTAGCACGGTCTGGGCTTTATCAAGCTTTACAGATTTAAAGGGCCTGCATCACTAATAATGCTGCTATGGGCACATGTAAGTGAAGTTACTTCATGTCCAAGAGGAAGGCTTTAGCGATACAAATTTGTGTTGTGATCCTTAGTAGACTCCACAAGCCAGACCAGGTCAGATCTGGAACGGGAGCCCTTTGAAGGTGTCAGCCTCTCCCCAGTCAGGATTTTGAGGCATATTGGCAAGAACAGGGGGGAGTTTGCACTGCCATAGTCCACACTGTACTTGTTCTGCTGTCAGAGGACTTGAATCCCCAGGGGTGTTAGCTTGATCCCTTTCAGTTCACTAAGTTCAGCTTTGTTCATCACAATTATTACTGTGATGAACAAAATGGACTGATTTTAGATTAGAACATTAAGGTGCCCTTGAACCAGACAAATTAGATACCCTCTGTTCATATCAGCATTATGTTAGTAAATCCTTTTCCTGTGAGCAGACAAGAGCTCTGTGTGTGAGCAGGAGAATGTGTACATGTCGTATTAAGGGAATGCTGCACATCAGCTGCTTTCCCTGCCTGGGACAGCTACCCAAAACATGACTGTCTGGAAGGCTCAGCATTCCCTCTCTGCTGCTTTTGTCTCACACCCCTCTTACATTAAGAAAGAAAAGTCTCTGGATTGTCTAAGAACATAGCTGAGGTTGGATCCAATCCAGGAATTTAGTGTGAAGAATCCATTCAGCTTTGCTGTGGTAAATCATGTATTTATGTATTTAAACCATGCCGGCTTTCTCGTTCTTGAGAATAAACAGTCGACAAAAGAGAATCAAAATGTTATGTGACTTGAGCTCAAGGCTGAGCTTGACTGTAGACTCGCGAGAGATACAGGGCCAAGCCCTGAAATTCAGATCCCAGCTCAACCTCCCCAGGAGTTTGGATCAGTGCTTTGATCAGGCTCAGGCCCATAGTGAGGATTGCCTCTTAGGGCCCAACCCTGAGAGGAGCTGAGTGGTCTCAATTTGCATTGACTTCAGTGGAAGATGATAGTGCTCAGCATTCTACAGGAGGTTCTCAGCATTTCAGAGGATTGGGCCCTTGCTTTGTAGCCAGAGCACACTTGTGATCTGTCTGTGTGGCTTGTGTTAGCATTTTGCTCAAGCTGCCTTATGCATCAGGGTGCCACTTCTGAGCATAGTAACAAGTGATCTTCTCTCCTCATGGCTTTTCAGTCCCGGAGTAGCTGGAATACCATGAGGAGACCAGTTTGCATGATATTTTGTCCCATAAATAGTACCCCAAAGAGGGTGCAGGGAGACCCTTTAGAGAAAACACTCACAATTGTTGTAGAGTTACCAAGACATTCGGGTTCCTGTGGAGCTCAAATGAACAATCCTGGAATGTAATATGCTCGGGGAGCGGGATATGGGATGCTATCATTCTCTCTCTAAATGACAGAGCTATTGCCCTATTTCTTCTTAGTGAAGCAGGTGGTCTCAGCATAGCCACTCCCTCAATATTTACCAGTACAATGGTGATGCAGAAACAGAGCAATATGTGCAAGCTTCCAAGATTATTGCTACATGATGTTTTGTTATGGGTTCCTCACCCCTCCCACATGCTTTGCCTTGGCTAGTTTCTTCCAGTCCCTGCAAGCCCTGGTGTGTGTATCATTAGCTGCCATATACCAGATTCTGCTTAGATAACATAATGATGGGGGGGGGGCGTGCATTATAAATACATAGAATAGCAAGGACTCATTTGCCTCCCAAGGACATTGACGCAAAGCATTTGATCACCACTTAACCCCACCACCAGCCCCATCCTTTATATCTCGAGCAAATGAGACTCACCTCCAGAGTAGGAAGGAGCAGCCATCTTGGCCACGGAAGTGGAAGCTGGTGCCATTTTCCACTTCACAGCAGGAGTTGCCATGAGACAGGGAAAGGGTAAGTGATGAACTAGAAGTTGTTCTTGAAGTGGCATCTTCCATGAGGTAGCTTGGGATAGGGAAAAGTCATGACCAGAAAGCTTGTTAGAAAACCCCCTCACGTTAATATTTGTGAAAGAGGAGCCTTGTTATTCTCTAAACCAAGCCTGTACATTCACACAATATTTTAGTACATGGCTTCAGCCACAAGGGGGCTCAGCTTCTGGGGGCTTGTGACATTTTAGCTGTCTCTGTTATGACAAGTCAGATGCCTTCAGGGGCAAACGGTAATGTTCATTTGTTGCTTCTTGAGTGGTTTTTGGGTTGCCTCTGGTGCTAATCTGAGAGGTTGCATGACTCCAACTGCCTGCTCAGTCTTTCATGTCTAATTCCTGGGCTCCCTTCTGGGCATTGAGGACTAGTTGTGCGATAAGTGGCTCTGCTCTTGGCTTAGAATTAATTTACATTCAGAATGTTGCTATGAGTTCCCAAAGCCAGGGGTATCATTGCACTTAATAATTACTGTAGAACCTCATTAATTCACACTAGTGCCTAGGATTGGGAGACCCATTTCAGATCCTGCAATGAATATAAGACTGTTTCAGTCATCTGTCTGTCTAAAGTGGGGCTCCATGCAATGAGGCTTGGCCAAAAGGAGTTCATTGCAGCCTTTGTGCATCCAGGCTTGATTTAGCACCCACTGAAATCAATTGAAAGATTCCTGTTTACTTCAGTAGGTGTGAATTCAGCTCCCTAGTGAACACATTGGTTTTTTTTTTTTTAGAATTGCCATATTTATTTCCATGGCACCAGCATAAGCCTGACTCCCATTGCTAGGCTCGTGCCAATACAGTGATCGTTCTATCCTGCAGTGGTCACTAACGCTTCTTGCCCTCCCCCACCAACCTGCTCTCCTAAGGAGAGAAGGCTTTTCCCACCTAACATTATGCCTGCCCTGCCTCCTCCCCTCACATCACTCTCTGCAACCAGTACTTTGTATCCCACTTGCGTTAGTTGTAATTAGTTGCTGCCCACTATGCTAGTACCTATTATGTTTGTTTTATGCAAGTAATGAAACCTTACTAAGGCAAGCTCTCACTACAGGGCACTACTATTAACTCTTTCTTGGGCAGTGGGCTGAAGCGACCTCTTTGGGTTTTGTGCGGAAAACTAGGCCTGCAGATTAACCAAGTGAGAGGTAGCAGGCTTCAGCTGGACTTTGATTATTCTGTCACTTTGTGAGTTCTGTAGGACTGCATTGGGGATTTGCTGCAGTGCCTCGTTCAGCCCCTCTGGCAGTGAGTGGATTCCTTCTTGACATTGTTCCCTATCTAACTTCCTCTTTGGGTAAGAAGCAGTCCAACAGGTCTAGTAGTGGTGAGGTGCCAGTGTCCTGCAACTCTGCAAACCAGTAATTTTCCAGTGCTTTGAACAGGGGTTGGAATGAAGATCAGAGGCACTGGGACTTCCTTAATCTACTTGGCAGAGGGAAAGTCACTATCTTTGCTGAAGAGAAAAAAATGCATGTGAAGCAATCCATAGCCACCACCCAAATTAGAGGTTACAAGTGGAAGGTTAATATATGTGGTGACGCCACTAGCAATGTATGGGGGAGGTATTTATTTGCACTGCACAGAGCTTTAGTTGTGTGCTGGTTTGGGGCAGAACGTCTATTGACTTCAGGGGAAAGGCTTGCACAATCGGGACCATATTCAGCATCTACAGCTTCAGAGAACTGTTGGACTCTGAAGGCAGTAATGCTGGGTCCTTTTATGACCTTGTTTCTTCCTGCTCCCAGCTTTTACCTAAGCAAGCCAGAGTGAAAAAAAACTGGATGTAAATGGAAACGCTGGAGGGTCACGGTTTTCACAATAAAAGGCTTCCTTACTTAGAGCTAACTGCTACCTTGCAGAGATAATGCTTGTGAACAAATGAGAGGCTGTGGACTGCCATTGGGTCAATGGGTGTGGAGAGGGAGAGAGAAACTTTCCTACCTCTTCTGAAAATGTCTGTTTTCAACATTCCCAACCTCCTTCCCCTTTGCTGGTTGTGGGGACTTTTTCTTGACACATACTGGAACTCTCCATACCTTAGAAGAGCAAAGCCTGCAAGACTCAGGGGCATAGCACTATTGGGATGAGGTGGTGTTTGTATTTATCTTGTCTACTTGAAAGGCAAAGCACGATGAGTGCTAGCAGCTGATTGCTCTTTGTGGGAAGGTTAATAGGCCTTTACACCAATGTTGAAATTATTCAGGGCTGGGCCAAGTAGGTTTTTAAAAAAGACTCTCTAACTCTCAATAAGGTCAGACTAAATGTATATCCCCAGCTGTACCCCTAACTTTAAAGCAGAACACTCCAGCCCACAGTGGGAATTTTAGATGTACAAGGAATGTAGGACTAGTCTCATATGGGCAGCCTGAACTACACCACAGCTATCATGGGGCTTAGGGCACTAATCTAAGAACTGACCTCCACATCTCCTAATGCTCCTCAGAGGCAGTTTCCCCTTTGTCTACTTAAAAGTTGTTTTCATATTTCATCAACACTTGCACTTTTACACTTTCCTGAAACCTAGACAGAGACATGACAGAGGAATTAGGAAAAATAAAAATAGCACATACATGGCACTGTAACTACTTTTTAGACAACAGATTAGTTGTGGTATTTGTTCATTAAGGCCTTGTCATATCAAAAAGTTTGGTAGTTGTAAAGATAGACCTATCAAGCATTATGTTCAAATACCAAAATATTAAGAGTGAGAATTTGCACAGTACCCAAGCCAACTGCACCTCTGCTGTGAGAGACCAGAAGGATACCCTTTTAATTTCTGCTAGTTTTAAAGCTACATCATTGCCTCAGGATGCCTTGAGAGGGATTGTTTGAGCTACTGTTATTTATACCAAGCAAGTTCCCATTTTTAATATCAAGCAGACAGTTTACATCTCATAAACAACTCTCTACAGTTATATTCTTGGACTGGGAAAGGGACTATACGTTTGATTTCCATTCAACAGAGAGATCACCCATATGGTAGCATTGCCAACTGGCACATGGGGCAGATGCCAGGCATTGTTCTTCACCACTTCCAGTGGTTTAAAACTTTTATTCATTCTAATAAAGTTAAGCTTGAACTACAGTGGTTATCCTGGCAAACATCTCTGTATAAGGAGCAGCAGTTGAAAGAAAAAAAGCATTGCACCTTCAAATCAAACTTCGTGATATATATTCATACAAACAATTCAATAGATTTAACAAAAATATCCATAATGATCTTTTAGAATTGTCCATTCCTTGAACATTTAATTTGTAGGGTTTTTTTTTTTAAAGTCCACTTCTGAAGGGGCACTGTCATGTTAAATCTGTATATAGTAAAAGGTTTCTTTGGGTTATTAATAATACCTTAGATTATTGAGACCAAGGCCCGGATCCTGCAAATATTCATGCATGTGCTTAACTTTGAGCAGTCCCACTGAGTTAATGTACATGATTGTATGCAGAATTGGGGCCTAATTTGCTTATTGCTATTTCTACTGTTTCTTTTGTGTACTTCCTTCATCCTAGACAGTTAAACTGTACTAAAGAGTTAATTTCAGTCTCATGTTCTGATTCCAGGGCTATAATACCTGAGTTGCAAACAGTGCAGGAGAAATGTTTCAATCCAAACCCAAAACTGATTTAGTTGGAATTTTAAAATATTTACAATATTTGTATTACTACTTAGGTTTGTTTTTACTGAACGTAAATTTGTGGCTTGATTCACCTGACAGTGGGGAGATGGAGATTTTTAAGGTACCTTGAACTTCGTGTTGTTGGTAAATCATGCACTCATTTCAAATGCTGTTCAGGCGAGGTCATTTAAGCATGAAGGGTCTAGTTTTCCTCACCACTGGCTTCATCCTGGTGGAACTCAACTGACTTATGTGGAGTTACCCCTGATTGTGTGAGAGGAGAATCAGGACCAAAATGCTTTTGAAAATAATCTACATCTGATGTATTTTCTGCTATGTCTGTTACATTATCTATTGCACTGAAATACTCTTGTATGAAGACCTTCTGTCTGTCTAGACATGAAGAGCAGCATCAGATAGGAAGGCATTTTCTCATTGATACCTATTCTTCCATTGTATAAAGATGTACATACAATAATATACAAGGATCTCTGTGAATGATGATGAGTGTTTGCTACTGACAGGTAATGAAACAATAATGAAGCAGATGGTTGGAAAGAAATGTGTTATTTCTCTGTCCATAATTCTATATTTCAGCATAACCAACACTCCAAAGCACTAACATGGCTTAATAAATTTTTAAATGCATAGAAATATCATCTGCATTTAATTTACACTAATCCAGTTTTCGGGAAGGGGGAGGAAAGAAACATTTTAAAATACAACAGTTTTGATAAATTGTGCTAAAATATTCAGTTGAAATGCATAACATACTGTACCTTTAAAAAAATCATATAGAGTCTAAAATAACTACTGACTTTCCAAATTCTGCTAATACCAGTACTGAGTTCACTAAAATTAGTCACATGACTAAGGCAGACACAATTTGGACTGGACATAAGACTGGAATAGTATTTTGGGGCCAGATTGTACTACTTGCCGTGTCGCCAGCTTTCACAATTTTATCACAAGTCTCATGCTACTTGGTGGTTTTCTTCAAGTCCCAGCTCTTGGAATCCTGTGCATATGAGAGAATCTGGTTTTATTTTTTTAAAAAAAGGTCTGAGGTTACAGAGAAAAAATTATTGCAGATGAAGGTCTGAAAACGTGGCTTGAGTGTATCCTAATACTAAAGTATGGCAAATTTAAAAAAAAAAACAACAACCAGAATTATTACCTGTTAGAACATAATTTTAAGCCAGTTTCATGACTGGGGAGAGCGTGATGCATTATTTTTGAATGCTTGGGGTTGGCAATATTGCACTTGGCTCCTCGTGCGAAGGAGGCCCTCATGTGGACAGGGCTTTGTGGATTGCAAGGGTCAGGTTAGGATGGGACCCATTCCCAATTCTGCAAGAGATCCATTGCAAAAGTCCATAAAGTCTGAAGCTTTCAGAGTTTTCTGTTAAGCCCCTTCTGTGCTGTGGAACACTCCTTTAGAAGATTGCAGCGGAAGAGCTCCAGGAAGATGGGCAGTAGTAAGCTTTTGTACAGATGGCCCTGGGCTGCAGTGGATTCCCATCAATCCATGTAGGTCATCTGAAGCTGAGCCACCTGACTGTTCTGTGTGGGAGGCTCAAAACCCGCCCCAGCTCCCATGTTGGAAGTATGAGTAAAACTCCTCAGGGGTCCTCGCTGAGCTTTCCTTGCCCCTGGCTCTCTCCTGGTTGTGGGTGTTTCTGGAAGATGGTGACATCGAGCTCTCTTGACTGTGAAATAAATATTCTGTTGTAAACTTTAAGTTATTTGGTTTCAGCTCACTGCTGTCTGCTTCCTAGGCCAAGCAGTACTGTGCCTTATACGAAATAAATTTAAAAGACAGGCAGCATACTGTACGTGCGTCACAGACTTTCAAGAATTGAAGGCAAGGCTTATTATCGCAGCAAAGGCTGTTCATAGCATCGCAGGGTATTTTTCACTCTGTGTTGTGAAACCTGCATGCAAGCTAAGCTTTAAAAGCAATTCCCTCTGAGAAGACCTGTGCCTTTTCGAGCACAATTTCGTTGGTGTCTGGGCTGTATCGAACCATGGTTCCATTTATTGTACAGCTGCATACTAAGTAACCAGACAACCCTCACATTCAGCAAGTTATGTGACAAGGCAAGAACTGAAAAATAATGAGAACATGTCTTTTTTAATTACTCATCTCACCTCAGGATCTGGAGGACTTTTGTTCAAAATGAGCCAAGAGGAACAGATTTTATTACTGATATCAATTCTACAAAATAAAAGATTAACCTTTTCATTACTGCTAACAAAGGCAGGTAGGTGAAGGGCAAGGGGAATCACCTTGCGTGCAGGGCTATCTCACATAATTTGTTCTTAGTATGCCCTTACTGAAGTGCCAACATAGAAGAATGCCACCACACTGCAGCTGATCCCAGAAAAGCAGATAAAACTGGAGCAAATCAGGAAAGGGGGATGGGTGGAGGGTTTTTGGGGCAGTGTAATATGGAGGATCAGAAATCACGACCTCTAGGAGTGGGAACTTGCTCAGTCTGGTGGCAGAGGTGGTATCTTGTGCTCATGCTTTAGTAACCTCTGCTGGCAGGTATGAGGGTTGGCCAGTCCCAGAGAGCTACCTCCACCTGTGATTGAGTGACGTATTTAATGGTGAGGAGCAGTATGTATAAGTGGAGAGGGAAACCTCAAGGCTCTGAAGGAAAAAAACCCACAATATTTGGTAGGGGGAAATAAAGGATGATAATTAATAGTGAGATTTATTTGCAACACGGTTCTATGAACACTGGCTGTGCATGTATGAAAGTTCCATGGGCATCAACCATGGAAGTTTTCTATGCTGCATCAGACCCAAGGAGCCTTTCTTTCTGATGCAGGGGATAAAATTGTCTCCCTTTCTCAGTATAACAAATGTTGGTGACTTCTGTCACTTGTGAAAACATCAAGACCTGCCTTCCCCTCTTGCCCAGATCTGGAAGAAGCTCCAGTTAGATTCGTGAACTTCTCATTTGATGTTCAGGGAACCTACAGCTGATACACCTAGTGATGAAGGAGTATCTATCTAGTGGTAAAGGAGTATTAAATGAAACAATTTCAATACAGTAATATCACTTGAAAGACCTTCAATAACACATTATTTTAAAAGGACATCGTCAAGTAACTTTCCCCACCTTTTAAAGTCTTTTTTTTTTTTTTTTGTACTCATGGTTTACAAAAACTCTTTGAAATTCAACCAGTTGTATCACAGCACAGTGGTTTTTCATGGCAGGGTCCATAATAAGTGCTGGGTGATTGGCACTAAGTGAAGAAAAACAAACAGACAGTGTAGCAATAATTTGAAAAACAGTCACCTAGGAAGCACTGTGTGGAGTTTGCAGATAGCGAGGGTAGGTGCAATTTTTGGATTTACCATTTTTGAGAGCATCCCTTTATGTCAACTTCACCACTAAATACTTCTCTGTGGCCTGCGGGAACCCATGCCCACAGCTCTTCTTGCAGTCCTTGTGAGTTTTCTGTTGAACATCCCACCCAGATTCAGATGAAATAGCCATTGCATTCTACAGCTGCAGAGTCATAAAAGGCCGGGGGACTTACTGCTGATTAAAAGAGTTCAGTATTATTCCTGTGACAATATGTTCCATTATTACACGTCACTTGAAGGTATTAACCGGGGACGCTATCATTAAATTGTCAGAGGAGTTTCACTAAGTGGCCCATGGCATTGTGCTTTGGAGTTGTTTATCCTCTCTTTAATTCACAATTCAAACACCCACATAATTTCTTATTTTGAATATTCAACCCACCCACAAAGAGGAAATATTTTTATGAGTCTTTTATTGAGATGATGTCAGTGTGGAAACGGGCAGATGACAGGGAGAAGGAAAAATGTCAAATTAATAAGGGTGACACGTCTCATCAGTCATTTTCAAGATGCAATCTGCTACATACTGTAAGATTTTGTCATTCAGCTCATCCAAAGAGGAAAAACCCTTCCAACATGTCCCTAGACCATCTAAGGACTTATCAACACTATGACACTAATAGGAATTCATCAAACTGATCCATGTTCATGTCTTAGCAGCAATGCAGTGAATATGTATGAAGTTCCAACACAATGCCCGAATCCTCCATTCCTGGAAGTGGATGGCCTGTTGATGTGGCTCAGAGAAGGATGCTCTTCTCTAGGCTCTCCAGCTGCTCCTCGAGAAATTTAATCTGCTCCTCAAGGTCTTTCTGCTCTATCAGTAAAGAGGTCTTCACTTGAACAAAGTGTTTGTATTCCTGGAGTTGCTGGTCAGTCAGGTATTTGGAAAGGATACCAGAAACCACTCTTTCCCTGCGATCCAGGTTTTCTTTCAGATCTTTTGCATCTTCCCGCTGTCTAGACAGGAGGTTGTGCCGTTCATGTAATGATTGCTAGTAGGGAAAAAGCAAAAGCAGCATACACCATGAAAATCAATAATTTCTGACAGACTCTAGATCTTCATTCTGGAGCCACAGTGTATTAAATTTAATTACTTCCCCTTGTGGCTTTAGATTCTGGATGGCTTCTCCTAGACTACATTACTGTCCCTTATGGCTTGCAAGGTAAAGGTGCCTGGCAAATCCCATCAAGATTCACTTTTTATGTTGCCCACAGGAAGCAAGTCAAAGGTAGTAATAATATATTTAAAATCCTAATTATCTCTGTGTGTCAGGTCTACCCTGCATCTGTCTTGTGTAGACTGTAAAACCTTTAGGGCACAAAGTGTTTGTATTTGTGGCCTGAACAGAGCCAAATATAGTGTCAGTGCATAACAAATTATTATTGGTAATAATAAACTATATAAAAGAATAAACTATAACTATTAATGTACCTGGAAGAGAGTAACCTGCTAAACAAGAGTAGCTACTAAGTGAGGATGGCTTTTAAAACAGTATATATTAATTTGTTTAAGCCTGGCCTACATTAGGGAATTTTAACATTTCCACCATTGCGAACACTAGTTCAGCTGGCCTGGTTTTAGTAAGATTAGCAATGTGGGACGTTTTCAGTACCATATCAATTAAACCTGCTCAGAACAAGTCTAATCAACTCCATGCTAAACAGGGCTGTTTGCGCCTGAGAGGCGTGGGCTCCCAATGTTGTTAAAGCTTGTGCAGCTGAACGATTGGAGATTTTTGTAAAAATTGTAGACAAGGCTTTAGAGCACTTTATCCAAAGTCCTGAGTAAAGTACCCTAACTAATGTGAAGAGCTCTCAGTGTAGCTGGTTTAGGGGAACTACCCCACTAGAAATTAACTGTTCGCTGGGAACATCTATAACCAGTTCAGCTTAAATGTGCTTTGACTGAAGAGTAGAGGGCAGGCGTCACCTTGTTTTAAGCTGTGTTAGCCAAAACCAATTTAAAATATTGTCTAAAACCACTTTTGCTTCCGTGAGCTCAACTCCAGGGCAGACATATTCTGAATCTCCAGGGGGCATCACATGATAAGATTCTGGTGGTGAGTTTCTGAATTTGGATTGATTGTATGCATTTGATAATGTAAAGAAAAATGACCCACAAGAATTCAAAGCTCTGCAGAAAAGGAGCAGCGCTGCTCATGGGGGTAAGATCACAGAAGGAACTCTGTGCTCGACTTGTTCCTCATTTGGGAATCCGCCACGTGGGTAGTATTGTGGAAAGGGGCACGCCTTATTTAACAAGGACAGCAGAAAAAAGTATCTCTTAGGACATAATGGCTTTGTCTACGCTATGGGGAAAAAAAAGCAGTGTTTCTAACTCAAGTTAGCTAACTTAAGTTAAATTCCTATTGAAGACAAGGCAATTTGTGGTGTTCACATGAGTTAGCAGGTTGAGTTAAAGACTTTGGGGGATTTCACCTCCAGTTCGGAACACACTTTTTTCCCCCTAGTGAAGACAAGGCCATTGGGTTAAATAGGATTTCCAAACTCAGAAGAAATTATCCTCAGTGGAAAACATCTGGAATACAGGATTTTGTTCTACACCAACAGGAGACGTTTAAGTGGCTTCCCAGATCCCCAGTCCCATATACTGACAATTTCAAAAGCCACAACTATAGTTCAGCATCTACACAGTGCTTACCTGTTCCCATCACCACCTTGCACTCCTGCTTTAGGTAGGAGCCTAACTTTTCCTCCACTGAGCAATTATTGTTTGTGAGGCTCACTCTTTCTCTGCCATGGAAATACGCCAAGCCAATTATTAACTACTACTGGCAAAGCCAGCCATGGTTCAGATCTGCATCTAATTTTATCCATATCTCTATAGAGTTCTGAGACAGAGAAATAGATCCAGTGAAGGTCTATCTTGAAAGATAAGTGTGAAAGAAATAAAGAGGCTAAATCTCCAATCCTTTTGTGACTCACCTTCTCCTCAGCATCTGTATTCTCATTGATTTTCCTCATGGCATTTTGGACTCGAGCGAGGCGGCTGGACAAACAGAGCAGCAGGCTCACTACCTTTTCCAGATCACCAATGAACATCAGGTAGCGCTCATACTCATTGGGCTTGCAGACATCTTGTACCATTGCCTCTAGCTCTTTGCCACGCAGAGCATACTCCTTGGTTTCGGATAGGACAAGTTCCCTTTCTTCCCAGAGGGTCTGCAGTTTGGATTGGATGCTAGAAATAAGTTCCTTCTGCAGGGGAAATAAAAAAAAAAATTGGAAACTTTGTTACTAACTCCCAGAATCCAAACTGCTTACAGACACTGGCTTTTTCCACAGATTGTCTCCTCCAGATTTTAAACTTTTTTTTTTAATACTTTCAAGCCTGTACAAAAGACAGTTACAAACAAGTTCCAATGACTTTATAAACTATATTATTATTTTCACCCCCAAGAGTGAAAGTCTGGTAGTTGCCTCAATAAAGCCAAAGAGTTTGCATAACATACCTGGCAAGGGTAATTAAGGCCTGGTCTACACGGGGCAAGGAGGGCTAGTTAAGTCGGTCTAAGTTACACAATTTCAGCTACGAAAATAGTGTAGCTGAAGTTGTACTTAGAGCTACTTCACTGCAGTAGGTCGACAACTGATGCTCCCCCATCGACTCCACCTGTGCCTTTCACCCTGGTGGAGTACCGGAGTTGACGGGAGAGCGCTCGGCGGTCGAATTATCGCGTCTTCACTAGATGCGATAAATCGACCCTCACTGGATCGATTGCTCCGGAGGTAAGTGTAGACATGCCCTTACAGGCAAAAAGGGAAGGAGGATAAGGGTTATAGTATTAAGAGCATATAATTACTCAGTAAGACATGGACACAGTGTGATGGTTCCATTAAAAGCTAATTCAACTCACTTCCTGTAGTCAATATAACAGAACTGAATTCTATGGGGGGATTTGAATGAGGCAAGGGAGGTAGGTTGGTGAACAGATTTGGGGAGGGTGTACCATCCACAGTGGGCAGCATGAAAGAAGGCTCAGAGATGAGAGTGGGAGAAGGATCACACCAACTTTCACTGAAATGCAGCCAACTCTGACATAGAAGGGAGCAGCCGCTAAACAGTGCGTAGGGAAGAATACCACATCCACTGTAGGAAGAATTTTAAGTAGGCAGATTATAATTAATTTGGCCATATTTCTACAACTAACAAGCCTAATTCTTTTGAAGAGTGATATGGGTTATTTTTAAAGAAGCACAGTATTTCTGCTTTAGGAATCATAGTCTAAGCTTATCTTTTTTTTCTCTGCACATGTGAAAGCCAATAGACAGATGCTATCAACAGAAACTGCTGCTATCAACAGAAACTGCTGCCAGTCCCCTAAATGTAAAGATCATCTTTCACTTAGATTGCCAGATGTAATCAATTTAGGGTTCAGATCTGGTCTCAAATACTGTACAATTTTGAATCAGCTAGTGTACAGAAGCTAGTTTTGCAAGGAAGCGTTCAGCTCAGAGTCTATCCCTGATCACTCTCACAGTGGATGTCTTTGGCAGATGAATAAAACAGGACAGAATTTACCAGTTACAGTCAAATATACCAAATTCATCATGACTTTAAATGGAGTTATAATAAAGATGAATTTGGCCCAGAAAGTCTCAATGCACTTTGAAGTACTGATATGGTGTTAAAGTATGTTGATAAAAGTGCTTTCTCTAACAGTACACGTACCAAATGTATGACAATATCTTAGTTACTGTAAGGAGACCCACACAGTCCTTTTCACATTCATATACCTACTTTCTTGGAAGTGATGTCATCAAGGTCATTTGAGCCATCTCTGTTCTTAATTAGGATTTGGTTCATGTTAGAATTGGGATCTTCTGTACTCGGACCTGCACTGTGTTCAGTCTCAGAACATGGTTCTGTTGGACCGTCAATACTTTTCCTGCTCCTGAAGCGGAAAATAAATATGTTAACAAATGTTTAGAGCCTAGTTCATGAACAATGTGGTTCCTATTCACATGTGTTTCTAGATTATCCAGAATCATTTTTCCCCCCCACTCAGGGATATTCTAACCTTTGAAAATATCTGGAGCATAAGATTTCTGACAGCCAAGAATTATCATGTTCCCTTCTAATAACTCCAGAACTACTTTGGGATCTCTCATGAAAACATTTCCAGTCTGGCACATTGCATGTGATACAAAAAAGAAATCCATCCAGGGCACTAGCATAGCTATTCAGGGCCGTATTTCCCAGTCAGAATTCTACCTCTCTTTCTTATGTACAGCTATGACTATTTCCTTAGACCTTCCTTGGTGTGACAACCAGAAGATGGGCCACAGAATTTGTTGCTCATTTAAAAAAACAGAATCCCCAGGTATTCTGATGCTCCAGTGAACGAAGGAGACAAATATACATTGAGACAGAAAGGAATGTGTAATCTCAAACTACTTACTCATTTTCCAGGACAGGCTGCACCTCTTCTCTCATCCTAGCTCCCTTATTCCTGTGTGATCTGTCAGACATTGAAATATTAACAGGAAAAAGGCCCTCCAGGAGGTCTAGAGCAGTTTTTCTAGTAGGATGAGGGATAAGGATATCAGCCAGAGAATTGTCTGTGGCAATTATCTCCATAGCAAGTTCTTCATATCTCTGGTCTTCAGGGGATTTCAGTCTCCTTTTAGGAAAGTCTGTCTCCTTTTCTGGCAGGACACAATTCTGGCTGTTGTACGCTGCTTTTTCATTTAAGGCTGAACTACTGATTTGATCTCCTTGCTCGGACTGAGCTGATGATGCTGTGTGGCAATTTATTTTTTCCTGGGAAAGTGCAATATCATTTGACTCTAATTGCTGCCGTGGGGTTCCCTTTGAAGCCTTGCCAGCCAGAGATTTTACACTGCATTCTTTTTCCACCTGAGTCTCTTCATTGTCTCCTCTTCTAGGGAACAGGATAGGGATTTCAGGAGTTAGTTCCTTGACATCTGGACAACATGAATTCACAACTGTACTACTGTCTTTATTCTCCTCATGCCGACCTCCATGACTGGATTCCTCTTTCTCAGGAATCTGGTATCTACAGGAAAGAAGAAAGAAGTTGCATTCACTGTGGACGTTCACTGCTCCACCAGAAGTTCTGGCAGATCAGGGCATAGATATTTTCATGTCTACCTTTTTCAAAGTCTCAGAGCTTCTGAATCTGTGATAAATGTTCACTGTGCTTGCGGGCCACAGGGCAGGGCCAATGCTAGATATGTGCTAATTGTACAGGCCCTCACATTTCTGGGGTCCTCAGTTAATATGCAGTCTCCCATTTCCAGCTCCATCCCTTCGCATTACGCCTCCTTTGAAAACATTTAAAAACCCCGTTGTACACTGACTCCTTGAGATGAATGCATAATACACAAGGAAGCAGAGCCATTGCGGCACTGCTTGCTATCATATTGTGCCAGACGCCACAGGAGAACAGACAAAATACCAGGAATGTGGTTTAAGGGCACAACTTTATTGAGTAACACATCTGGGAACCAGCTGCAATAACTCGTCCAGTGCAGGTCATCTTTTCTTTGTACCACCTGGTGGAGGGCTGCTGTCAGCCCCCACAACTCTTTTAACCTTGTCCCAGCACTATTGCTGGCAGCCCATTGCCCTCCCCTAATATGAGGGTAAAGGAGGTGGAGAAGAAGGGGTTGTCTCCTCCCTGAACAGACGTTAGGAGCCCAACGCCATTCCCCACCTTCCTTAGGAGCTCAACTAGGGTGTACATTCCCATCGGGTACATTGATGATGCATTTAGTGGAGTATGGTTTTTCCTGCAGAGCACCTTCTTGCTGTGTTCCCACTGAAAGCCGTTAGCTAGAAATTTGGTCCATTCACAATAGTTTCACGGGCATGTGTAAAACACCCCCAATTTTACTAATGTCTTTGTGAAATCTGAAAGCTTTGGAAAACTGTATATTTAAATATCTGAGAGCTGCAGTTCAGCTGAGTGCCCAGCTCCACAGGCTTGGAGCTAAATTCCTGCTGATCTCTTAGGTGCTGCAGTGCTGTTGCTTTGCTCAGCTCCTAAATGCCATAGGAACTGACTGACAAGGGAGATCTGCTTCTGTAATTGAGGACTGGCGCTTCAAACAGTGCAGCCTCAAGAGGCATAACTGAACTATCCAGAGATTTGATTCACCAGAGTTCAGAAAATCAGGATTAGACTTTGCCCCCTGTAGTGAAGGGAAGTATTGCTGCCCCCCAAGTATTTTCTTCAGAACAGTTTTTGTGACCCAGCTACAATATTGTGAATGGAAGAAACTTTACTGTGTACCTTCTATTTATTTCTGCAGCAAGTGCCCTCTAACCCAGAAAGTATCACCTGAGTTTAGGTAGCCACTCCCTCAATCTGTTCTTCATAAACAACACTCATTTTCTAATTCTAACTCTTTATTAAAGGAGAGGTATAACAGCTGACCGGTTAATATTTTTCTCTTTTTAAATGGGCTGAATGCAGATATGGAAGCAGAAGGCAATAGGCAAAGGGGAAATTGTTCAGTGTAGCTGAGCATGCTGGCCCTTTAAACCTGAAAGGGGCAAGAAAACCCTGTTCCAGAAACAATTAAACTAAGGCTCAGGAAATGGTCAAAGCAGTAATGGGGAATTAGTAGTTGGATGAGAGGAAAAACCCAGGACACTGTCCCTTTAAGGGCCTGGGACCAGGAGCCCTGAAGTGCAGTGTGGGACAGGTCTCCCCTCTCTCCCAGCCAACTAGGAGGAGCTCTCTGAAAGCAGGCAGTATATATGCTGCCTTCTCCCTGAGAACAGGGGAGATGCTGACAGAAGAAGGAAGCCAGGGCCAGAAGGCTGTGCTCCTGCTGGGAAGGTCCAAGAGTGAGGGCTTCATGAGGAGCAGAGTGGGATATAATAGGAAAAGAGCTCTGTGTGGTAGAAGGGCCAGAGCTGAGTATAAACATTTGGGTTGGGGAGATGGTCTTAAATTTTGAGGATTATTTTGAACTCTTTCTATTATATACCAAAACTTCAGACTTGGAGGGAGGAGGGTGTTAGCCACAAAAAAGACTGTGTGGGAGTCTTAAGGGGACTGAAGAGGGAAACCAGAGGTAAGCCGCAGTGGAGCCTGGGCTGGCCGTGAGGAGGCGATCAGGAGGCAACAATCCTGGTACATGCAGCTGTTGAGGTTTTGTGGGTTGTTGCTGCGTATGGGGGTGGGGAGGTAACACTTGTTTTGTAGATAAAAGCGAAACATTTATTTAATCCATTCAGTCAGTAGTTTTAGGAGTCGAGGCTTCTCCTTTTGTGCTGGTTTCCTCCTAAAGTTTTGGGCTTTCATGTAGCACTTAAAACAGAAGCTTTGATGGCAGAGGCTACTGACTATAGGGAATAAATAATTGTAGTCATACTGCATTTGCTATATAGAATAACCACAGCCATCTTTTTAAAGTACCTTTAAATCCAGATTTTGTAACAACTTAGGTGCACGGATGAACATACAAAACATTTGTAGTTTCTGCAGCCAGTTTGCATGTGCAATTACTGTTTGTTTTGTGTATGCATGTTATTGCACGTCCAAGTGATCATGATGTTTGCACATGCAATTACCAAATTCATGGTTGCATTAATGCACAAATTAGTTAGCACATAAATGGCCAAACTATCTGGATCTCTGGCCATTCAAATTTCTTAATGAGTTTATTATATACAATGGCTTTTTCACAGACACTATTTTTAACTCTATCTAAAAATCTGTGATAACTGAATGGGGTCTTATGAAGAGGGAGCACGGAGGAAGGCTGTAGAGATAGGCATAGAGATATGGCCGCCTGTCCTTTCTGCTTGGTATGGTTTTGTACTGTGATTATTTTGAAGATCACATGTCAACAGAGCAATAATTTAGAAATAGAAAGGTTACCTGGCTTTTTGTTCTGCTTTACTTTGCTTTCCCTCCAAGGCAACTTGCAAAGACAATACAGTCAGGAGAGATTCTGGCATGTCTGTCCTTGAAACTAAAGTATCACTTTGTCCATAGAGACAGGAAGGCTTTGATGTTATTTCTAAGCCATTGGTGACGGAGTCATTAAAGAAAACATTGTCCTCTTCCACAGAAGACAGGGCCAGTGGAGAATGAAGAGGAGACTCTGAATGTAATAGTGGAGATTGCAATGTGCCCAGGGAGGATACACACCATGGGGATAGATTTTCAATACTTAAGGAAATGCCATAGGGCTTTGTTGTGCTAGGAAGCCTTCCAAGTGTTTGGACCATTGTATCTGATCTCTTGAGCCCCGCAACGTCTTCAGTATTTGTTTGTCTGGGCAGATTTCCTGATACAGACTTGGTGCTGTGCAGATCACTTTGATGGTTTGCAGCTGAGCTGTTTTTACCACGTTCAAGTCCAGGCACTGGCAAGATGTGCAGGCTTTTCATGTGATGAAGCTGATCTGTGCTTTGGCTCAACAATGAAAGTCTTACAGTTTCTGAAATTCCAATTTCTTCCATAGACTTTCCCCTTCCTCTGGCTGTACAGACTCGCTGTTTTTCATCTCTAATACAGTCTTTTTCCTCCACCAAGTCAACTTCATTCTTTGATGGAAAGCTAAAGTTTCAAATCATATTTCACATTAGTTAATTACTAACGCCACCCTTTGGAGGCATTTTATTTATTATATGGAACTATTTAATGCAGGTAAAATACAAACCTCACAAGACCTTGAGCCAGCATTTGTAATCTAGGCCCACCAATGATACTCAATTGCTGGAAAAATCATTTTGTCAATCAGAGTTGAAGAGTGTGCCAGCCCGACGTTGTATTGTAAAGTTTGAGTCATGGCATTGTATCAGTGTGATGCTGTTGTATTATGACTCGGCATGATCTCATAGTGAGACAGCATCATGACAGGATGGCACAATTACTTCATCCCTTTCTTCCACAACCTCAGGGTGTGTTTACATGGAGATGCAGCACACAGCACGATGGGGTGTAAATTTACAGCTGTGTGGACCCTGCTGACGCACACGGAAAATTCCACTGTGCACTTTGATGCACTCTATGTAGTGTGCAGCAGGTGAGTACACTCTATTTTCACAGCCTGGGTTGCTGTGCCCTAAGTCTCTGTGGAGACGAGCCCTAAGAAAAGCACTGTAGACATGTCAGAGACTCCTTGGGCCTGAGCGAGAGACCTGGACTGCAGGGTAAATGCAGCAACTGTAGTTATTACGAGAAGAAAGTGGTAGGTAATGGGTAATAAGGGGGGAAAAAAACAACTTCAAATGGGATTATAAAATAGAATGGTTGCCAGAAGCTGGGTAACTTCTGGATAAATGCCTTGAAGTTAGCCAGTTCCTGTCTGGAGGGAATGAGATCCTTCTTGTCAGCAGGGTCAGTATTACATTAACACAGTACGCACATTGGGACAACTGGAACTCTCCAACAAGCAGGAAAGGCACACGTGTGAGGCCTGCAAGATAATCTGCTCTCATCTTTCGGAGCAAGTAATATCCAAACATAGTAAATCTGCACCAGTTTCACTGACAGGTTTGGATTTGCCACCAAGGTTCAGCGGAACACAGCTACAGTATTATGCAGCACAGTGGCAGAACTTGGTGGGTTGGGAGGTAGAGGGAGATATTATTGTACAGTAGGAGGCTATGGCTTCCTCTATAAATGTAGTACAATGAAACCTGAACTTAGTCACCTGAATTAATAGCCAGCAAAATCAGTCCCTACAGGATTTCCCTCCTCTCCCATATTCACTTGCCCTGTATTAAGAGTTTCTGACCACACATGGACTCACCCACACTTCCAGTTGCATCAAAAATAATCTGCTGAAGTGAAGCTGCTCCACCGGAATCAGGAATCTCAGACAGACCACTGAAGTCCTGCTGAGACAGGCTACCCTGTATCAAGCAGCCCCACTACACAGAATGGCCAAAACAATGGGAGTCCTAATGGTGGGTGTTAACAAGCAGTTTTTGGTGTCATTTTTTTGGTTGAAGCAAGACTTGATTGTTCCTCTACCAATTCTTCTAGGCAAGCGATATTGGATTAAAGTACTAGGAGCTTTTCTATGTAAATGTTTATTAAAAATGTATATAAACTCCATGCTTTAAGCATTCTGACAGGATCTCTGTGTTGTTCTTCTGTGGACAGGTCTGGCCTACCCTTTAGGTGCTGTTTTTGGCAGAGATCAGATGGTGGAGCTATGCACTCAAGTGAGGAAAAGAGGGGAAGCTATGGTGGTTTGCAATATGGAGTCTTTTACTGTAAAGAGCTTCCAGCCCTTTTCATGCATATTTTGTGTACATTTTACACCTTTTTTGTTCCACAAAAAGGCAAAAATTATTTTGAAGGCTACCTAAAAGGAAAGAAAATGATTTGGGGAATAAATAACCCTATTCTAAGGATGTGGGATTGTAGGATCACTGAGAAGAACCAGAGAAGTGCTGAGCACCTGTGACTCCCACTAAAGCTCCACACCTCTCAGGAGTAGGCCCTGAAGTGATCTCTCGTCAGGTAAAAGCCTTTAGACGGGAGATGCATCTCTGTGGTGCAGTGGCTGTATTATGCCTGGCTAACATCACGTGGAGGTTGGAAGCGACTCAGCATTTCAGAGCAGGCTGCCAGGCAATATTGCCTTTTCTGCGCTGCTACAGCAGTCCCTGGTGGCAAAAGCACAGAGTTGCTGCCTTTAACCAACATTTCTCAAGAAGAAACTCCCGTCCCTCCCTTTTGGATCTTCGTAGCTGGGAAATAAGATATCATTATTTCAGCCATCGCCACGTAGGCAGCACAAAGGCTAAATAGAAGAAGGGTAAATAAAAGAAGCAGAGTAAAGACAGCTGTATTGCAGTCTATTTCCCTATAGCCAGATGCATAATAAAGGACTAAATCCAGTGGCACTTACTTTGTTTTCACTCAGTTTTTACTCAGATAAAACTCCCCATAACAAGGTAAGGACAGACTGAAAACTGGATGAGGACATCGGGCTTAACCTAATAATAACAACAACAACTTGGCATGTGTATAGCACTTTTCATCTCTAAAGTGTTGTACAAATATTAACTAACTGATCCCCACAGCACCCCTGTGATACAGGGAGGGATTGTGATCCCTCACAACCTTCACTAAAAAACCTCAGACTGAGGGGTAGCTTGGAACGGAGGGAAAAGCACAGAGCTGGGGGATCAAACTCCAGATTTCTCTGCCACTGACTCCTTTTGAGGCATTGGTTAAGTCTAATCACCTCTGTGCTTTCGTCTCCCCACTTATAAAATAGAGAGAACACCTCTCCTGTACCTCAGAGGTGTTGTGAGGAATAGCTAATATAAGGTAAGTGCTTAGAAAATAAGCAGTGCTTTTAATGTCTGAAATCCTTTTGTCTCTGAACTAAGCATGATTTCCTCCATGATCTTTTTTAAAAGATTAAAATCTCTAAATAGTATTTTGTACATTTGGGGCCCAAGAAGTGCTGAGGGCCAACAACCCCACCGGCTTCAAATGGGAGTTGCAGATACTCCACACCTCTCAGGACCAGACTCTACATTTACAAGTTTCTGAGGTAGATTTTCCCCGACTTTGGCAATTATTAAGGCCATGATGATACTATCCATTTCTTTTGGGAACATCCACCCTAAAATGACAGCGCTTCCTTGCTGAAAATGCAACACTGCATTTTATTAGCATGGAAGAGCCTCCTTCATTGATGTGTCAGGCTTCAACTGAAGCGCTGTGAATTATATGATACCAGTGTCAGTCTGAGGGGCTACGGAAGTTCATGGATTCATATATCAGACCACTTCACAGGTGCCTGAATTACCACTTAATGAAAAGTCTCTCTACTTAGGCCCTGTCCACACAAAGACAGAAGCCATGCTAGAAATAGCTGTATCTAAACATGGCTGATGGGAGCAGGGTTTTACCAGCACTCGTCTAACAGAATGGCTGTGTCTACATTCAGGATTTTCACAAATTCTCCCACTGTTGCTTTAGCACTGGTGCCTCTCTGACTGTAAATAGCAGGAGGAGCATCCGACCCTGCTCTGAGCTACACTTGCACTCTGAACAGTTGTTAGCACTAGTGGAGTTGAACTGGTTCTACAGAATAGAGGTGAGAGGTGTCCACAAACAAAAACCTCATTGTAGGCCAGGGCCATGTGACCAGTTTTTTTTTAAATTCTGTTTTACGCCTGAGAACTAAACTAGAATTCTGTAACAAGGCCATAAGAGAGACAACAGATTAAACACGTTTATTAGTAGCCATGTGGGTATTTGGGTGGGGATTAGACTGAAGCATGGTTTAATAACACCTTTCTAATCCTTGTGCATGCTTGTCAGGGAAACCGTTCTAGAACCCTGCTAGCAAGAACTGTGTTTAAACACTGTTGTTGCTAGCTAACACATGTTTATTTCCAACATTGGCAGGACCTGTACTTCCAAAAAAAACTAGGAAACAACAGACTTCAGTTAGGAATCAATCACATTATAGAGCATCAAAATTAACATCACATTAAATTTACTGTATTGCAAAGAAACATAGTGAATGTAGCTGGCCACTAGTGTTTGAAAAAATTTCTAAATCAATGTTCATCTGGGGAGGGTAGAGTAGTTCTCACAACTTTACCTGGGGATGCTGGGATAGTTTTCACAACCTTGAATTGATGATGCCGGAAAAGTTGTACATCTATGAAGGTCCTGAAAACGCAGAAGACTTAACTTGAGCAGCATTGTAAATTCTTATTGCTTTTGTGTACTCAGCACCTCCCCAAGCCTACTAAGGTGGAAACTCAACAGTAGCTCAGATAGCAGTTTACTAAGCATTTTAAGTGTTTTGTTTCCTTTCAGTCATGTAATTCCCATCATTCTCTCCCAAGTTAGCATCAGTTTCCCCTTTAGAAAAAGGGGAAACTTCTCCATGACAAACTTCTCCATGACAGGAGAAGTATCAAGGAAGGTACATTTTACATGCCTAAGTAGAGAAATTTTACACAGTGCTCAACCCTGCCCCACAATCTAATGAAGCCCAGACAGTCAATAATCTGTTTCATGGTCGTTGAATCATAGAATCTTTTGGATTGGAAGGGACTTCTAGTGAGTTGTCCAGCTCATCCCAGTGTATAATAGTGGTTATTACTTGCACTTGGATACTACAGTGAGTGGTATCCTACAGATACATCATAATCAAATTGATTCCATTATCCTTCAACTATCCAAAATAGATGGGTTTTTCCAGGCTAGGAGGCAGTCAGTTAGGCACACACTAGACTGATTATCTATAGGTTCTTCGCAACTGTGTATCAATCCCCTCTGCTTATCAGAGAATCTAGTCTATCCTCCAACCCAGAGGTAACCCACCCATTCATGGCCTTCATAGGTATTGTTCTGGGTTACTCTTCACAAGGCTAAGCTCGAACATGCTCACAGTTTGAAAAATTCAAAGCTACAGCCATGGGAACATGAGGTTGAATGGTCAAATAGACGGCTAATCTTCACCTGTCATGCTGATAGACAATACAGGAACAAAATATTGACTCTACCTTTGCTTGTCTACAGTTCTGAAAATAGGCATCTTTGGTGGCAGTTTCTTATCTCAGTGGCAGTTCCATTAGCTAGAAGATGCTAATGGCGGGGGAAAAGGCTTTCTCTTCTCTTTCCCCTTTGCCTCTGTTTATTTTCCTTATCTGTCTTTTCCAGAAATATTGACATATATATTGTCCTCCAAATTCTGGCACTGAAAAGTGCATATTTCTGCCCTGACACTGGGACAATGTTCGCTGAGCATGTAGGAAATAAAGCAAATGGCCAATTTTACCTGTTCCAACAGGCTTCTAAAGTGTTAGAGTCTGCCAGAAGCCACATCATCATATTATTTAAACTCAAGGCTGTTGTGTCAAGAGCAAGGGCAAAAGGAACCATCCATAAAGACTCAGCATTGTAGTCTTTTATGGTGTGTGGTGAGCTAGCTGTTGGTAGCTAAGCAATGTTGTTCTATATATGTAAATATCTATATCACATGCTCTTCACCACAGTATCTGAGGTATCAGATGAGAACCATTGTTTTATTTTCCTAATTGTGGTACCCTAAGTAGCCCAGAGACCCTCTTGCTATCCCAGAATGAGTAATTTTGAGATCTAAACAGTGTGTGGGAAGTCGTATTATGAGAAGAGATGGATCCATGGAAGGTTCTCTCTCTTCTACCAAATGGAGAGCCACCAACCTAGGAAACAGAAATCTCAGTCCTATAAAACAGATTTCTAAATAAACAGTGATGAACACATATTCATCCTGTGCGAGTCTGCAGTGTCCATGAATTACTTCTACCTGAGAAAAACAGGAAATCTAATTTCATCAGGATAACTATCCAAAAGTATCTGTCTAGCTATCTTCAGTTTTTTTAAGTGGCTGGGTGTGAGGTTTGAGAAAACTGGGAAGGATGCAAAGTTGCAATGTATAACTAGACAAAGCTCAGTGGTTTCTGCTGAGTTTTAGTTTGAAAATCTGGGTTCAATTAAAAAAGTCAAAAGTGAAACTCAGGTATAGGAAGGAAGACTTCATAAGAGCCAAAAGAGACAGACAAACATAAATAAAATATTTGCACTAATTCTGTCAACTGGAACCCACAGATTTCTATATGGCTTTGCTTTTCAGGGCAAAAACCACTTAAAAGCTGTTCCCTCAAAAGACTTATCTGGGAGAAAAACGTTTCTTCTAGTTTCCTCATAGATACTTAGGATACAGCAGGCTTGCAAGCTACCCCTCTACCTCCTTGGCAGCCTACCCAAATTCCTCTCCTAATGGTCAAATCAGGTTCAAAATCCAGAAATCTTTCCTTGTGGACTTTTCAGATGAATTTCTACCAGCCCTGTTTGTTCTACCAGCCCTGAAAGAGCATGTAATATTTAGCATGTAAGAGCTTTTATCTATGGCAATGCACTTAAGTTTTCAACCTCCAAGCAAACTTATTAGCAACTTGTTTTCCATTAAAAAAAAGAAAAATCTACAGTTTGTCTGCAAAGCACTATGCATGCCAACAATTAACAACCATTATTGTCATTTAATTAAACATAATATTTTAAAACATTTTTGGTAGGATGGCTTTTAGAACTCCAAACAATTAATTTTATATTCTCTCTTCTAATCTGTTCCTCCAACCAAACTCAAAACATACGATTTGCAAACAACTGTGAGGTTTCCTATAGAATAACAAACACAAAATCCTCCTTTTTTTCTTCCAGGTTTCAAGAACAGGCTATAGCTCACTAAGGATCAGATTATTAGTTTCTTACTTCCATTGGTGAGCAATGGGACTCATGTGAGCAACTACTCACCAGTATAAGCAAAGGGTTCACAGTCTGGCCAAAAACTGGAAATTACCTTGTAATATCTTTCATACCTGTGCAGGAGAAGATGACGATTTTGATCGTTCTCGACCTTTGCTGGATGCAGAAGCCCCTGATGGAATGAGATTTTCAGCTGAAGCACATTTGCTGGTGCAGTTTCCGTCTGTTTCCCTGACAGCAGACTTGGGTTTTGAATGTGCTGTCTCAGTAGCCGAAGAACTAGCACTGTGTCTATTGGTCCAGATCCCTGTGGCAATTAAAGCAGGGGAGGGTTCTGGAATTCTTTCTGGAGAGAGAAATTGGCAGATTACCTCATTATTTTGGGTCTTTCTGGTAATATCTGGTTTGGAAGTCTTGCCCTCAGCAAGCCTCTTAGCATTTGAAGGCCTCTTCTGCAGGGGCGGTTTGTGCAGAGCACTAGCGGGCCTTTGTGCAATCTTTCGTTCCATGTATTCAATAAGTGCAGTATGCTGGATTTGCTTCAACTCGGTCTTGGAGAGATTGGAGCTGGCAAGCGCACTCCCTCGGTTTTCCAGAATCTTTCTTCTGGCTGCCATTGCATCTTGTTCATTAATTTCATCCGACCTGACCCCGGTGCTTTCCGATCTTTCAAGATCACCCTGATCTTGCTGATCGTCCAGTTTATTGAGCTTCTCAGGTTCGGAATAACACAATTTCTTTTGTTCTTCTGTTATCCTTTTTCTTCCTCCTATTCGAGCAGCTTGTGGCCTCTTTGTTTCTTCTTCTTTGCTGCTGTTTTCCAGAGACTTGGGAAGAGGAATCAACTTGGCATCCTCATTTGCACTGGATAAGGACAAAGATCTGAGATGTTCAATTGACGGTCTTTTGGAGGGTTTCTGCTTCAGCCTTATGGGCAAGCTCATCTGTAAATCCTTTCTTTTGAAAGATGTTTCTCTCAGGACCTTTCTTTGAGCAACTTTAAGTTTTTCCCTGTAATCATTCTTGAAACTCTCATCCACCGATGAAGCAGAGCTCCCCAGAATTACATCATCAGTCTCATTAATGGTATCATCCCCTGTGCACTGAAGGTGGTGTTTGTTCTTTTGAAGCTGGTTAATTTCTCTTTCTATCTCTATAGGTTGTGCAGAAACAGGGTGATTGCTCCTTGGAGAGGTCTTAGGCAAACTCCCTGAGTCCTCATGTTGCTGAGTGTCATTTTTGTGACTCAGAATGTTGGTGTTTTTCCCACCAGAAAGGTAATAAAGGAGAGGAGTTGTCTGCCTGTTTATTTTTTCACTGGCAGAATCATCCTGAGGCTGTCTTTCAAGCTTCTTTTGAAATTCAAGTTGGTGTTTTCTTTGATGAACAGGATTTAGGGTGTCCTCTTCCTTTGGGTTCATGTTAAGGTCAGGACTGCTATTGTTAGATTGTGTTTCACTCTGGAGTCCATTTGGAAATTGAGATGGGGAGTCATTGTTTGGTCTGTAATAAGATGTTTGGTCAGCACTATCAGAAAATTGCTTATTTCCAAAATCCAATTCCCCATGGTGAATAGGCTCTGTTTCTACACCTTCCAAGCTGTAGGACAGTGGTGATTTCTGCATTTTGATATGTTGATTGAGAAGTAGTTCCCAAACATCATTCCTGTTTTCTTCTTTGGAGCCAGAGCACTGATTCTTGTCCTCGGAGCTGTTCAGTTTCTCAGACACATCTTCACTTGGAAGAGGACTGTCCATGTATTTTAAGCCTGCCCTACTCTCCAATACATCCTGATCCAAGCTTGAATACTCTTCAGTCCAGAATGGGCACTGAATGCAGGGAAACTGTCCCTCTTGTTGGCTGGATTCTGAGACTCTGCTTTGCAAATCTGCTTCTCTAAAGAGTGGTTCGTGTACTCCACAGGCAAAAAGATACTGTTTGTTCTCTTGTGTATCATTAACAGCACTGAGGTTGGTATGCAGTGGATGAGAGGACTTAGAGTTCATCTCCTCAGGAATTTTATAAGCTTGGACTGAATTCTGAGTACAGAAAAGATTTGGGGTCTTAGCCAAAGAGTCAGACTTTAAATATTCTTGAAAAATAATAGACGAGGGTCTGATGAAAATATGAGGCTTGTTTTGCTTTGTGCCATCTTGGGATGGATCCCTCTCTTTGCTTTCCTCAGGCATTAGCCCCTCATTCTTTGACCTGAATACCCAGTTTGTCCCTGAATCAGAGGGGAGAAGGACATTGCTAATATCCTGAGCACAAGTAGCTAGTTGCACACTATAGTCAAAATGATTTCCAGAATTAGATTTCCCTCTTGTAATTTCAAAATTTCTGGTAGCTTTATAGCTATGAAGTCGTGCTGGTGGTGATGGTGGACGAGGGGGTAAAGCCAGAGGTGATGGTGGCTGACATAAAGTCCCATGGGTAGGAGTGCTTCTGTATTGTCCATTGAGCCCAGTATCGTCGGAGTTGTGATGACTACCCAGCTCCAGTGACTTGTGCTGATGTGTGGGTTTAGGATCAGAGTTTATTGCATTAGGATTATAAATTCCTCTTACATATTCCGAGTCCATATATGGCAATCGCTCTAAGGGCAGACAATAGTTTTCATTATAATATGGTGGAGAATGATATTCTGGAACGTTTGAGCCACCAGAGAAAGAGCTGTAAGCAGAATCTAAGAGGTGGTCTAAGCTGCTGATGGACTTAAGTGGCGAGAGCCTGTTTCCATAATCAGGTGAGACCACTGGCTCCAACAGTTCTGCAATCTGGCCAGCTTGCTTGAGGTTCCATCTTTCGATCTCATTCCCATAGGAAGCCATATCTACTATCAGCCAGCTCCTCCAGGAAAAGAATTCAGATTAAGTCTCCCTGCTTGTGACTCAGCACATTTTACTGTATTTAGCACATTTCATGTGTAGGTAGATGATCCTGGAGAGAAAAACAAACATTTTGAAAAACAGCCATTGAGAAGGATGATTACAGATTTAGACAGAGCTGTAACGAGGCATTTTAGTACCCCGGGCAAGCAAGCATCTGTGCACTCCCTACTGTTTTTTCCCCTTCATTTCCCTGCCCCATTTTCCCACCCCCATGACTTTCAGCCTGGGAAGCTACCCCGCTCACCCGACCCTGGTTACAGCCCTGGCGTTAGACTATGTACTAGATCCTCAACTGGTGTAAACCATTTGTAACCCCATTGAACCTGAAGTAAATCAGCGTAGCTCTATTGACATCAGCTGAGACTCTGGCCCTAAATATAATCAATGGGGTCTGAGTGTAAAATTTACATTCAGCATATTTCAACCAAATTGTTTTTATAAGGAGCACAGATAACATGTGACCTCTAAGAAGTGGGAAAATCCTGGGATTCCATTCTTTCTCCCATTGTATCAGCAATATCTGGTGTAAGTTTCATGTAGTACTGGGGCGGGGAAAGGCCTTCATTAGTCACTGTGAAAGAGGGAGTCCAGTGAGTTAAGCACAGGTGTGGCAGCCAAGATCTCCTGAGTTCTAATTCTAGTAGCTTAACTTTTAAAAGTAAATGTTAATGTCTGTAAAGTGTGACTGGAATGTGAAATGTGTGTATTTAAATGGGTTACATAGAAAGAAAACACGTGCGATGCTTGCTTCTAAACATAACTTTTGTGCTCCAGCTCCTCTTGAATTCCACTGCGCAGGAATGGCATTTTTAAAAATAAAATAAATTACTCCCAAAGAGATGAATACTAGATTTCAATCCATTTTTTGGAGTCTGATCCATTAATGGTGACAGGTTTCAGAGTGGTAGCCGTGTTAGTCTGTCTCAGCAAAAAGAACGAGGAATACTTGTGGCACCTTTAAAGACTATCCAATTTATTTGGGCATAAGCTTTTGTGGGCTAAAACCCACTTTCGTGTCAAAAGCTTATGCCCAAATAAATTGGATAGTCTTTAAGGTGCCACAAGTACTCCTCGTTCTTTTTGCTGATCCATTAATGGCTCCAGGTTCATGCTAATGCTTGGCAACTTTATCCAATACTTTCCATGAACTGGTGCGTAAAAGAAAAGGAAATGTACAGGGGGGTCATTTCATGCAACACTGAATACAGCAGTTGTTATAACAGCACAAGTCAACTCTTTAGGACAGAAAGTGAAGAATATCTTCTTATTAATTTGAAAACAGAAAATTTAGGGCGGTAGAATGTAATTACTTGAGTTAGAATTTTGGCAGGATGCTAGGATTATCATCCCAGCTATCACAAAAAGTGCCCTGGGGACTTTTGGATAAAGCAGAGATGCAGACCATTTTACCATTAAAGACTGCACCTGCAACTGGACAGCTCCTCCAACACCAGGCTTGGACATAAATTCATTACTGACTCAAAGGGAAAAGCACCTCCTTCTAAATCACTAATATGTTTTCCTGCTAGTACCTTGAAGATCTTTTAGGGTATGTCTACACTGCACTACAAAGGCCTGCGGCATGATTGGCCTAGGTCAGTTGACTTAGGCTCATGAAGCTCAGGCTGTGGGCTTACAAAATTGGAGCCTGAGCTCTGAGACCCTGGGAGGTGCGACGGTCTCAGAGCCCAGGATCTAGCCCAAGCCCGAACATAGACACTGCAATTTAATAGCTCTGCAGTCTGAGCCCTGCAAGCCTGAGTCAGCTGATCCAGGCTCTAAGATTCCGTTCCGTGGGTTTTTTAGCACAGTTTAGACATATCCTTAACCAGGTACTGACCTGGTCTGATGTGGAGTTTGTGAGGGCTGGTGAGATTACAGTGCAAACTGGTGTGGCTGCAGGTGTACTTGCCCTGTTAACCTTTTAAGATGCGTGTTTGGAACCTGGAAGCTTGTATGACTTCCTGCAAATTGTAGCTTTATAAAACTGAATCCGTTACTATATTTAAGGTATCACTTATCTATATCTGCTGTTTGTTCAGAACTGAAATGAGTCTGATTCTGACATTACACAAATTTTACACCGGTGACACTCTGGTGGCATTATTCCTGATTTACACCAGCATACCTGAGAAAAGAACCAGGCCCATTCTCAATGTACCAAACTATAATACCTCCTAAATCCTTTTCTTTTTGTCCTGCTATCCTTGTTAGTCTAAGATACTATCTGTTAGGAACTGGTTTTCAGATTAACTAATTATTATTCCTTCCTATAAAACAATTCTATTCAATCACCTTTATCAGTATAACTGTCACTCTTCTTTCTAAATAAGTAAATCCAAGCCTGGCTAGCGCACCAGCCCCAATCAAATGAATGTCTTTTGTCAGTATCTGGGCTTTACATAAAGATTTACTGTACATCTGGTTTGCATGTCTCAAACCTTATTCTGCTGTGTTAATATTTAGTTACATTAGCCAAACCAAAAGAGAGGGCTATATAAACAAAAGGAAACTAATGCAGATTTCAAAAGGTTCCTGTCATATTTCTAGGTGTATTGATATTTAATGGTACCAAAAACAGCTGACATCAGTAGTGCTAAAGAGTAATTCACCAAAACTCAGCAGTCATCAGACCGTTTGAAAAATGAAGAGTCCAATACTTTTGCACAGATCATGTCCATTATTTCTCTTTCTCAGGGCTAGTCTTCATTGGAACAGTTACTAGAAGGAGCCTAGTAATGCAGTGGGAATGCAACAACAGGCTAGAGCTCAAGTTAGCACCACTCATCAACAGCTAATCCAATCGCTCTGTGGGTATGTCTGCCCTTGGCAGAGGAGGTGTAAATTCCAGCTTGTTGCCGGCACCCAGTGCCGAGAGGCTGAACAACAGCTTGAGTTGGGGCTTCATCGACACTCGTGGTCTTCCATCCCCTCGAGTTACCTAGTGGCCATGCCCCAGTGTTCCCAACAAGCTCAAGGAGACATACCCACACTAGCTCTGGTCGAGCTAGCACCCTACAAGGGTGTAGCTGCAGTGGTGTGGGCTAGCCATGCCAAGTACATATCCAGGCCTGCTGATGGGGGAAGGGCAAACGGGGCAAATGCCCAGGAGCCTGGATGACTTAAAAGGGCCTGGGGGCCCGTGGCAGCGGTGGCCAGGAGCCCTGGGCCCTTTTTAGATCGCCTGGGCGGGCCACAGGGCTCCTAGGCACGCGCAAACACTCCAGGGCTGGGCCCCGCGGGCCGGCACGGGGTAGGTCCCTCAAGTGACGGGATGTCCCGGAAGTGACAGGTTCATCTCTTCTGCCCCAGTCCCCACCCCCTTTAAGGACAGCCCTGGCCCTGAGGCCTGGAATTTCTGTCGCCAGGCTTGTACATACCCATCCAAGATGCTAGGCATGTACTCAGGCAGCAGTCCATCCCGCCACTTATGCCACTCTATATTAGCATGCTAGTCTGATCAGCGTTAGCGGAGGTATGTCTCCCTGAGCTGGAATCTACCTCTCCAGCTCCAATGGTAGACATACCCTGCACTGCTAATCCAATCACTCTGTGTAGCTCAAGTGTGGCTTGCAGTATGGTTGCTCTCACCCTTGCGCCTACTCATTGCTTAATATTCATAGAATCCTAGAACCATAGGGTTAGAAGGGACTGCCAGGATTATCTAGTCTAACCCCTGCCAAGATGCAGGGTTTGCTGTGTCTAAACCATCTAAGACAGATGGCTATCCAGCCTCCTTTTGAAAACATCCAGGGAAGAAGTTTCCACAACTTCCCTAGACAGGTCTTTTCCATTGTCCTACTGTTCTTACAGTTAGGAGGTTTTTCCTGATATTTAATCTAAATCTACTAAACTGTGGTTTGAACCCATTGCCTCTTGTCCTGACCTCCATGGCAAAAGAGAACAACTTTTCTCCATCTTTTTTATGGCAGCCTTTCAAGTATCTGAAGACCGCTATCATATCCCCTGTTAATCTCTTTTCCAAAATAAAGATACCCAATTCTTTCAGCCTTTGCTCATATGGTTTGCATTCTATCCCTTCGCTCATCTTTGTTGCTCACCTCTGGATCCTTTCCAGTTTATCTACATCCTTGTATAAATTGATGACCAAATTAGGCATAGTGCTCCAGCCGAGGCCTAACCAGTGCAGAGCATAGAGCGGTACTGTCACCTCCCGTGACTTGCATGCTGTCATAAAAATAAAGGGAAGGGTAACCACCTTTCTATATACAGTGCTATAAAATCCCTCCTGGCCAGAGACAAGACACTTTCAAATCAGAAGGGGGGGAAACAAAGGTTTGTCTGTCTGTGTGATGCTTTTGCCGGGAACAGATCAGGAATGCAGACTCAGAACTTCTGTAAAGTTAGTAAGTAATCTAGCTAGAAATGCGTTAGATTTCCTTTTATTTAATGGCTGGTAAAATAAGCTGTGTTGGATGGAATGGCTATTCCTGTTTTTGTGTCTTTTTGTAACTTGAGGTTTTGCCTAGAGGGATTCTCTATGTTTTCAATCTGATTACCCTGTAAGGTATTTACCATCCTGATTTTACAGAGGTGATTCTTTTACCTTTCATTAAAATTCTTCTTTTAAGAACCTGATTGATTTTTTTTATTGTTCTTAAGATCCAAGGGTTTGGGTCTGTGTTCACCTGTACAAATTGGTAAGGATATTTATCAAGCCTTCCCCAGGAAAGGGGGTGTAGGGCTGGGGGGGATATTTTGGGGGAAAGACTTCTCCAAGTGGGCTCTTTCCCTGTTCTTTGTTTTGTTTCCATGCTTGGTGGTGGCAGCATAGGGTTCAAGGACAAGGCAAAGTTTGTACCTTGGGGAAGTTTTTAACCTAAGCTGGTAAGAATAAGCTTAGGGGATCTTTCATGCAGGTCCCCATTTATGTACCCTAAAGTTTAGAGTGGGGAAGGAACCTTGACACATGCATGTTAATGCAACCAAATTGCATTTGCTTTTTTTTTTCTTTCTTTCTTTTCTGCGCAACAGCATCGCATTGCTGACTCATGTTGAGGTTGTGATCCACTGCAACTCCCAGGTCCTTCTCAGCAGTGCTGCTCCCAAGTCAGCTTTCCCCCACTCTATATTTGTGCATTTGTTTTTTCACAAATGTAAAAGTGTAGCACCTTACATTTGTCTTTGTTGAATTTCATTTTGCTGCCTATAGCCCAGTTCTCCAGTTTATCAAGAGCCTTCATATTAAGCATGTTCTTAAGTGCTTTGTGGGTTTGTATTTCATGGACCCTTTCCAAAGTCATCTGAAGTGGTACTCTTTCCATTGACTTCAATGGGCTTTGGTTCAGGTGTTTAATGAAAAAGAGTCAAATTAGGGTCACTGTCAATAATACAGAATAGTCTTATCTTCATTGCAGTGTATCTCAAGGTAGAACTCAATTATTGCCCCTAACCTGACTCTAGTCCACACACAAAAATCTCTAGCTCAAGTTAAATAATACTTTAGCTAGCTGGCCCATCTGGGGGAAAATGGATTGAAGCTTGAGTGCTGCTAATGCTGGAGCTAGTAATGCAGTGGGGAGGCAGCTGCATGGTACAGCTTGTTAGCACCAGCTGTTAATCCAATCACTCTGTGTAGCTCCCCTGCGATTGCACAGTGTGGTCATACTCACTCTTGATTTAATGTTAGCTGGGATTGGTTTTAACATTTAGGGGGTTGCGTACGTCTTTATAAAATCTGTTCATCTAGGAAAGAATTTTTTAAAAATGTGTCTGTCTCAAAAGTCAAGAGGAAAAATGAATTAGAGAAAAGGAGGGGATCGAGTGAGGAAGAGAAGGGAAACAAAGAGCGAAAGCAAACTGAGCAGAGGAAAACAAAGTGATAGAAGGAGAAAAACAGAGGGGAAGTGAAGTGAAGAGGAGGGGGAGATGGAGAGGGGAAAAAGCTGGTATAGTGAAATAGAACCCAGGAACAGAGAAAGGGTGAAGATACAAAGACAGAGAAAAGCACAGAGCAAGAAAAAAAGGATAGGACAGGGAGAGAAGCCAAGAATGAGATAAACAGGGAGAACAAGAATATGATTAAAAAGAGAAGAAAGGAGGTGGGTTGACAGGAGACAGCTGGAGCATACAACAGAATAAGTTGTCCCTACATACATTTCCACCTAGTCATCCAAAAGGAACATGCACAACTGATAATTTTTCATGGTACCTCTTACAATGCCATATTCTACCACTCATAGCAACACTGTACTTCAGTGTCAGAAGTGGATATGTTTTTTCATTCAAAATAAATAAAACTAGAAGGAACTAGATTACTCTTCAGGGACTAACCCTAGGATACCAACACTATCTCCTCTAGGCCACTAGTTTGAATCCAGCACAGGTCAGTAATGAGTCAACTTTTGCATATTCGCATCCATCACAAAAAACCACCATCAAAATAGGCGTTAATTTTACAACATGTTGCTAAGCTCAGCAGAGGCACACTCGAGTGAGCAGTGTGTCAGATATGGCTACCCACCAGATTGCTGTGAGGGGAATCTCATTTCTGGTTTCCCCTGGTATTTCAAACTTCCCTGGGTCTCAGCAAGTTGCACACTGTTACCTCCCTTGGCCTCTCTGGCACACTACTGGTGCACCAATTCTGTCTTGTTACCTCTTTGAAGAGTCCCTCAACCCACCTGCCTAGGCCTCCAGAAAGAGCACTGATCCCCAGGGTACCCCAGTAGCTTAAACACACCTTCTCCAAGAATCTCACTGAAGATGTGAACCTTCTGGGTTACAGTCTAACTCTCTCAGGAGGCACGTTGTGGCTATAGCACATAACACACAGACACTTTGCCCAGAGTTATACAACGCAGTTACTCTTCACTTAATCACACATGCAATACTCAGATCCATACAAAAAATAAACCTTACACACATTTTCCCTTTCTAGCTTCCCTTGAAAGAGCAAAGGCCGCTTCTGCCCATTATAAACTTCCAGTCTCTTCTGTCAGGTGACTCCCTGGGCAGAATGAGCAGGTGATCACAGAATCTTCCCAGGTGACTTCATTGTTAGGTGATCTCTACCCTGTTGAACCAGTTCTCCTGGTTGGCATAGAGTGACCAGATGTCCCGATTCTATAGGGACAATCCTGACAGTTGGGACTTTTTCTTATATACGCACCTATTACCCCCCTCAACCCTGCCCCAATTTTTCACATTTGCTATCTGGTCACCCTAGGTTGGCAGCCAGTCTTTTGTCTAGAACTATTACATTTCAGAGGTATGGCAGGCACATAAATTAACGTTAGCCCTCTTTTGTTAGCCCTTTGCCATCCACCTTTGGAATTTCAGTCCACCATGGAGGCAAAGGGACACTAGAGAAGGCAAAGCACTGCAGAGTCAAAGTGGAGTTTGCAGCTTGGCAAAGATACACACAGAGAGTTCATAATCTCACACAGAATTCACCAATGGCACAGCCAGTTTTCCCAGATTGACACTGTGAGCCATGAAGACTGACGTGTTCACTCATGCAGCAGCACTCCCTCTAGGATCTGGCTGAGGTGCACCAGCAGCTGCGGTCCCTGCCTGTGCTTTATCTATTCAGAGGTAAAACAGAGGACCCCAGCCAATCCAGCACTTTTCATCTGCACTAACTTTACTTTAAATAAAAAAATTAAGCTACCCAGCCCAAAGCATTGTGGGCTGGCTTTTCTCACAGGCTTGAAATACATGTGGAGTAAATCATTTCTAATGCAATACACAACACAAACAAGGGCCAGTATACTGTCCCAGGGGACACACTGGTAAGTTGCTCCACAAAGACTCATTGAGAAGCAAGTACTAGTTCATGCCTTGTTTGACGGGCGTCATAAAAGCCGCTCATTACTTCAGTTAAGCTTTCATGCCACTTATCCTCTAACTTAAAACTCTACATCCTGTGAAATCTCTCTTAACTGATAGCAGAGGGACCACCAAAATTAAATGCTGCTAGAGACTCAATCTGTCTTCACAGATTGTGCTGTCAGCAGCACGATATACATCATAAAGAGAGGCAAATACTTTCAGCACTGGGAGACTCAGAACTCCCTTACAGACACTTAAATGCAATGGAAAAAGCAGCAGCAGCTGCTAAGAGTTCACATATAATAAATGTTCTGTACATGAGAGCAACTCTGCCAATTGTTTAAAAAACACCCTATGTTTATAGGACCAAATATGGAGCACCTGACATTGACACAACACTATTATTATTTATGATGCATGGGGATCAAGTACAATGAGCAACATCTCCGCAAGCAGTTCACTTAAGCAGATAAAGCAAACTGGCTAAAGACATTTGGAGCTATTAAACATAACAAATATTCACATTAGCTAACCCACCTCAGCACAGAACCTCTTGGATGTATTCACAGAAGGTACTAAAGCTTGGCAGAGTCAGAGAGGACCCATCCAGTGACCCAGTTCAATATTTCCCCTTTAAAACTGCACTTAAACCTGATGATCACAGTGATTTTAAATTAGTTACCAACATAAAAAGAAACCAGATTCTTCAAAACCTTCCATGCCAAGCTCCTTAATACTGACCCACTTTCCAAAGAGATTCAAATTATATCCAAACGCAGTCAAAGTTATAGATGGTCTTCCTTTCTGAAAAAAAAGTCAAGAACTAACCAGAATTTTAATCTACAATCCCCTATGAGGCACATTTCCAGCTGGCAGGGGGAGAAAGATTTCACTGGTGATGCTGCTGTTTGAACAAAAAAGCCTCACATTCCTGGCTTGTTTCAAAGACAGTCCTGGTATCATTCATTTTGAACCAAGAGAGAAGGTGGAGAGCAGCCAAGCAGAGGGGCAGCTACAAGTTAATTTATAAAAGGAACTTGGACTTGCAAGGCACAGTAAACAAATTAACTAGCTTCTGGGAAAGCGATGGCAGAGCAGCAGCATAGTGTGGAAATTTGTGCTGGGTTCTTTGGGAATAAAATTGTTTTCATGCAGAATAATGCAAATGGGAAATAGAATTAACCAAACTATTTTTAAGTCTGAAAGATCTACTTGACTCTTGGAAGAGCGCTGGCTTTGTTTTAGAGACAATCCAAACAGACACAGAAGTTAGATTCGGGCCCTGAATAAGGGGCCACCATGTGAAAATGCTAAGCATAATAGGTTTACTAATGGCAAAACTCCCATTGACTTCAGTGGGGTAAGGCTGGAGCCACATTTAAGAAGTTCAGGAAGATAAAACACTGGATATCTGGCAAAGAGCAGAGTCCTGGAGCTTTTGAAGCTGCGATAGAAAGAAAAATAGACACAGAAAGTTTGCTTTGGAAGTAGGGGAAGAGTTAGCATTGACACAGCAAGGCCATAAAATTAGAATCAGAATCTAACGCATTTACCTTCATACAAATTTTAGATACACTGTTTACATGCATCCAATGAAGTGAGCTGTAGCTCACGAAAGCTTAGGCTCAAATAAATTGGTGAGTCTCTAAGGTGCCACAAGTACTCCTTTTCTTTTTGCGGATACAGACTAACAGGGCTGCTCCTCTGAAACCTGTTTACATCTGTTAACTTAGCAGACTAGGAATCTTTCACATGGTGCTGACAAAGTGCGCAAGAGGGGCATCATTTGCGAAGTGCACAATGGGCTGCACTCCGACTGCCCTGCGTAGACCCTGCTGCAATACTCCAAAAGATATCTAGTTTGTGTTGGTGTAGTTCTGTTTGAAACTACACTGGGAGTTGGGCTGTGATGGCCTAGAAGACTTTAATACAAACTCTTAGGGCAGTGGAGAGGCCAAAGGGTAGGATACAATGCTGATAGTGGTCCCTGCCAACTACAAAATGTAGGAAACATCTGTGAGATGGGTGCATGCCTATATGAAAATAAGTGTCCAGCAGGTCAAGAGAGACAAACCAATCTCCTGGATTCAGGAGGGTAACTCAACTCCAGAAGGTAAGTCAATACAAGGGAGGAATCTCTCTCAGTACCACTCAGCAAAGGTAACTCAGGTTCTTCAGGATCTAAAGGTCTTTGTGGCAAAAGGATGATGATACCTGGATGATACCAGGAAGCCTAGATAGTACTGAGGGGTAGTCTGACCAGGCACTCTCCCACCATGGTCTGAAGACAATTTAGCCTTGCTCATAGATGAGTCCTTGTGTTTCGGAGACACGGATCCAGTATTGGTGTCGATGCTGCTCAAGGTTGTTTACCAGATGGCTTCTCAGAACCTGGCATGATCTTCATGATCTTTTTACCTGGCGCTGGGGTCTTGGTATCAGAGGAAGTAGAAGCCTCAGCAGTACCTATCCCAGGACTCAAGGTCTCCTTAAACCCAGTCTAAAAGGGTGGCTTTCCCCTTCTCTTGGATTCTCATTCTAGACTATATGGTCTCTTCTTTTTTGGCAGTCTGGATGACTCTGAAGGCCCCCTGTCCCCCCGGGTCTTCACTTACCACAGCAGGAATGGTCATCGGGTCTCTCTGAGCAGCCGAAGCCAATGTACAGGAAGGAGACTCAGACCCCACAGTTCTCAGAGAACACTCCATCAACAATAGTTTTAGTCTCTGTCCTCCCTAAGTTTTTGAGACCTGCTTTTGAAACCTGAGCAGACTTTACACTTGCAGGGAACATGAGTCTCTCCAAGGCCGCAGAGGCAGCTTCAATACCTGAAGGGAAAAGACCTGTCTGACTGGGCTTGAAGCCGGGGTCTTGGGCATAAACTGTTAGGAGAGGCTGCAGATTGAAGCCCGAGATAGAACAAAGACCCAGACTGGGCAAAATGAAGAAGGGAAGGGGGAGAGGGTAAATGAGACACCTGTTACACTCTTGGGCTCTTTTCCCCTAAATCCTGAAATCGGAAACTTCAATCTGAATGTGTTTTAAACAATTATGTGGAGCTAAAACCCCTCTGCAAAAGGAAAAAGGAAACACATTCAAAATGCAACTGATATCAAAACGATGCTATTGTTTTCCTAAGCCGCTGAGTGGCTAAGCCGCCACATAGAATGCAGTCTCTGGGTCTTAGACATGTCCAAGCAACCCTGTAGTACACAATTCTGGAACAATGTACACATTCGAGGCATGTAGCATATATTGTCGTTTCCTTGTCAGAGGATTACAATGACATGCATTAAATTAAAAAACGTAAGAAAAACAGCAGATGGAGTCAGGTGCATTAGTAGTGTACCATTCAAAAATCTAAGGAAGAAATAAAGTCACTAACCATTCAAGGTACAAATTTGAAATGGAAAGTTAAGGCCAACTTGATTTCCATTGGTTATTATTTACAGTATGTATTACAATAGTACACAGGGACCCCAGCGTGGCCCCTTTGTGTAGGGAGAGACGGTCACTGCCCTGAGCAGGGCAGTCCCTAAGGGTGTGCGGGGCCCGGAACAACCCCTCCCCGCCCTCACTCCACCCCTTCCCCCAGGCTGCCACCCCCGCCTCTTCCCCCAATCCCTGAGAGTTTACCATCTGAATAAATGAGAAGACAGAGGGTGGCAGGGGAAACAGAGCCACAGAGGGGAAGTGACTTGCCCAAATGTCACACAGCAGATCAGTGGTAGAGCTGGAGTAGAACCCCCCATCTCTTGAGTCTCAAGACAGTGCTCTGTTCACTAGACTATGCTACTTCTGAATTGGCCATACAGTGCTTAGCACAATGAGGCTTTGATCCTTGATTAGGGTTCCTAAGTACAATAGTAATATCAATAATAGCAGGTCAATGTACAGAAGCTTACACGGTTGTTGTCCATTCTGCATTTCTTCTGTGGACAGTAACTCTGCTCAGATCAGGTATGGATAACACGGCGATAAAAGCATGTACCCTGTCCGCATTAGAACTCCCACTGCCACTAGTGAGAGTGTAACAATGAGAGATTTCCTGAAAAATCCTACTGAGTATACTTGTGCAAGTGATTCTCTTGTGAGTAAAGGATTCAGGCTCTGGCACCAGTCCTAAGGCATAGTACAGTTACTCATGGAGTACTCTATTGCTGTTAAAATATTAGCAGCCCAGTTAATCGGTCATAAAAACATTTTACATTTCTGGCAAATATCTCTGTACAGAGGGAGAATGGTGACCCTAAGCTGCAGCCAGTTAACAAGGACAAATCTTATCCTTCCTTTATGGACAAGTTTTCTTCCTCTCTTTAATTTGCTCTTGTTTGGGGTGACCTTCCTTAGATTATGTTGGTTACTGTTAATTAATCAATTAACTTTCTTGGCAGTCTGTACAACACTTGTCCAGACTAGACCAAGGCCTCTCTGAGTATTAGAGATTTTTTTATCGTGTCTCTAAATTCTCCTGACAATCCAGGGAGAACAACTCTCCTTGCACTAAACAAAGCATGCAGTGCTGCTGGTTTAGTGACATTGTAAATTCACAGGCACAATCTTTCCATCAGAGCAGCCTGAAACAACACTTAATAAATATGACGCATGGTTTGAACCCCTGAGGCAGATTTCCCCTAGGTCGAGTGATTCATGCCTGTGAATAGGTTTAGTAACTGTGGGGCATCTATGCTCACTTTGGGATGACCATTCTAGTCTTGGACACTCCTACTTTGGAACGGACTTTTCCAAAATGAAATGTCAGGTCAGTCTGTAGCATCCAGAGTGGGTCAGGTCTGTGGGAGAGGTGTCAGCCCATCTCCCATCCAAAAATCAGGGGAATTACCAGAAACTTCAATGATTCAACGTGTATCTAGAACAAGCTTTCTGGAGTGGAACAAGGTGTCTCTGGGTATTTCCCTCTCTCCCTTGCTGAGAATCTCTCTGTGTCCATGTTTTCTTTCAGATTATTTGTCCTACTTTTTTAATCCTTTTTTAAACATTTCATTTTCACTTCTCTCACCTCCATTCCCCTCTTTGTTCCCTTCTCCCCTACATTTTCACACCCCTTGGATTCTAGCCCCCTTCCAAAGAGCAGAGGTCTCACTGGTCCTCCAAATGCAGCTAATATGATGTGGGCAGGTGACAAAATGAATTTTTAGGGGTCATCTTCCAGCTGCAGCTGAATTGATGTCCCTAGCAGTTAGTAATTAAGTACCCTGCACACTGTGTACACTATAAAAAATAATTCATCCTGTATCTTTAGCATCTAACTGCATTTCAGCTCGGTCCGACTCCAGTACCGTAAACAATGGAACCTTATTACATTTGCTCCTAGGTGATCAGTGGGAGTTAAACTCACATAATAAGTGTTGTAAGTTTGAGCCTTATTTAGTGAAGTCATTTTTTTTCCTACTGACCAGCTCCATTCTGGACCCAATCCTGCAGCCGTTATTAATGTGAGTACTCCTCTTGACTCACATAAACAATGGCTACAGCTAGGATCAGGCCCCAATCTAAGCAGAGGCTTGCATGAACCAGAATAGCAAATCTACACAGTAGGATGCACAGATACACATGCGCTTTTCATTCCTCTTCACTACACACTGAGTTCTAGTATATGAGAATTTATTCTAAACAGATTGTAAATCTCTTGATTAATGAAATAAAAATCAATCACGTGTGAATGAAAGAAATATTTCTAGTGGTTGAGACAGGGAAAGTTGAGGAGCTATTTGCCCCATCCCCAGAGTGTAGAGGTTGGGGTTTTTTGCCTGTACGTGCAAAACTGTCCATATATGTGCATGTGGAGTTCTTTAAACAGAGGAGAGTCTTTGGCAGGCTTAGTTTTATTATTCAAGTTGAAAGTATAGGAGAAGTGACTTACTCAACAGTCAGTGGCATGTTCCATAGGCACTGACTCCTTGGGTGCTCCGGGGCTGGAGCACCCCAGAAAAAAAATACTTGATGCTTAGCACCCTCCAGCCACAGCTCATCAGCGACGCTGTCAAACAGCTCATTGGCGGCTGAGGGAGGGGCTTGGGGAGTGCAGAGAGCAGCAATCCAGAGGGGGCCTCAGGGAGGGGATGGAGCTGGGGCGGAAAGAGGTGGAGTGAGGGCAGGGCCTTGGGGTAGGGGTGGAGTGGGGGTGGGGAAACACCCCTGGGGAAAAGAAAAACTCCATGCCTATGGCCTGTTCATCTTGTATTGTGTATGCAAAGGAAAACTGGCCTATTTTAGGGCCCAGTCCTGCACAGTGCTTGAGAACTGAGCATTCTCAGGTCCCACTGAAGTCAAGGGCTCTTCAGACAATCAAGCCCAATAACAATAAAACTTCTCACGTGGAGGCTCAGGTTTGGCTTTCGTTAGATGGAAGCAGGTGGCAAACCATGAACGTAGATGTTTTAATGGACTCTGTAACCCCACTTGATGAATATCTTTCAACCACACCTTTTCCCCTTCTAGCAATTAAATACTTATTTTCAACTTTAATCTAGTATTTCATTAATTAATAAAATGCACATTTCCACGTAGTGTGTTTTACAAAGTAGGAAGTAGCAGCACTTGGAAATGAGTGTTTATCCCGATCAATGAGTAACCAATCCAACGCAGCAGCTACATTATATAAACTCTAATCCCTGACATATTTGGCCTTCTCTGTCTGTGCAATCTTATTGACTTTAAGCAACAGCTGTGTCAATCCCAATATAAAAAACAAACAAACTGCAGTTTAATGCAGTTAAACCTAGTGGAAAAAACCCATTGCAGACAATGAGTATGATTCTCCTTGGCTTCAGTGGCATTGCACTTAATTCCAACCATTGTGAGTGAGAAGAGAATCAGGCCCAGTAGCCCCAGAAATTACTACAATAGGCTCATTGTAACGGAGAGATTAAAACATTTTTAAACCCACCTAGACACCCATCCCCGATATACTGCAACACAAAACTGAGTAAAAAGAAAAGGAGTACTTGTGGCACCTTAGAGACTAACCAATTTATTTGAGCATAAGCTTTCGTGAGCTACAGCTCTTCAAGAAACTTTCCAATGTTTCTTAGTGGTGTTTCAGTATGAATGAATTTGAAAGAAAAAGTAGGTTTTCTTTTCCTCTCAGAGCACACAAAATCTACTGGGGTCTGATCCCGAGAGCTCTCAATTCCCCCTGGGTAGTCAATAGAGGTCAGGGGTAACTACCCCCTTGCAGGAGGCTCTCAACACCAGGTAGTATTGGAATCCTGTTTAGCACAATGCTTCTCCCTTCTAAAATACAGGCCTGATCCTGCAGACTCACAATGCCGGGTCTTTTTACAGACTTCAGTGCGAGCTGAGGGGCCTCAGAACTTCTTTAGAGACACTCTGCACCTGCAGTGCCTATGGAGTTCAGTGGGAGTTGCAGATGCTCAGCCTTCAGTAAGGGTTTTGCTCTCAAATGGCTTTCACTGTTGTCTCACTAGGCTTGATGTTTAATAGCACAAAGGCCATATGGTCCGCGTCAGTGAAAGCAATCAGGACATATGGGGGAATTATTCTAAAACTCTGAAAAAGGAAATCCCAACAAATTGTCCATTCTGGGCGGGGCTTAGTGGCCAGGCAGAAGTAGCACAGGACATTAGATACTAAACAGATGGAGCCCAGTGATCCATGGGAAATCCTGCCCCTTATGTAGCAGTTTTTGGATCATCCCTGCAGCATAACTGCCCCTCCATCCCACTCTCCAGTCCCTCTGCCTCCAACGACATGGCTTACCACTGATTCATACTGCTGTTGGGTCATCTGCTGTGCTGTGTACTCCCACTCCTTTCGAAGGAATAAACTTAATGGAGTGGAAATGATTGATGCTCTGAGCAGCATTAGTGTTAGTGAACTTATCCATCTGAAAATACAAAGTTTCCTCAGGGCATCAAGAGCCCATCTCGAGCAGTTGTTACCCTCAAGCCAAGCACAGCTCCTAACCCCAACAATTTTCATGATGTTCCTCCAAAATAACCTCTGAGATCTCAGGAAAAAGGGGGAGGATGTGGTGCAGCCTTTTGCAAATTCCAGCTCTGTTTTACTAGGTTTTCTGGTCTTTTGCTTTCCTTTCCTCTCCATAGTGCACAGCGTGAGGAAGCATACAGCCCATAAAGTATTTGCTGCAAAAATATAATCGTATGGTTTTGTCTGTTACCAAATATGGCCCTAAATTCAGATAGCATGAGTTTTTGAGTATTACAGAAACTGAACTACGTTAGACACCCAAACTATAATGATTAAAGAATCCATCACACACACAATGCAGTAACTGAGACACAGCAAGTTTGTTTTACGCGACTGTATTCATGAAAGAGTAAATGGCTTACAATAAGCAGAACAGAAAATGATCACATCCAATTCCTCCCTTTGTTTTTGTCACTAACTATGTACTCTGTATCTGAGAGAAGTACATGGGAGGGGGTAGTTCATAGCAACTCAAGTTTGCTGATCTGATTTTCTGCCCTGACTGCCACATTTGAAGTTAAAATTATAAACCACCATCTTCAAGCATGCGAATACACTGTGTCGGCCGAGAACAATGCATCCTGACAGTCTGCAAGTATATTATACTTGCAAAATCCTCCCCTGCCCAAAATGGTTTCCTATTTGAAGTAGAACTGCAGAGTCACAGACAGAATTCATTGTTCAACCAGCAAGACAAACATTATCAGGTTAAAAATTAGCGAATGCTAGACAGTTACAAAAGCTGCCCTCATAGCCTTCAACACAATCCACAAAGCCAGCCCCATGTTGGACAGCTGGTCTTTGATTAACAGCATTTTTTATTACTCTAATTTATTAAACATTGTTGCGTGGTTGAAAGGTGCTATATAAACATCAGTCATTACCCTTAAGAAATGTAGACTAGAGAGTATAGCAGCTGATTTGGATTCAGGACTCCTGGGTCCTACGATAGCTCTGGTCCTCCTATATGTACTGTATATCTGCTGTTCTTTAGGGAGCTTTATAGTGGTAAATTTCATATTCACACCTGAACACAGCTACACTTACACTATAAAATAAAATAAAACAAAACACTACAGTATTTAAGAGTAATGACAGACAACACCAATATGCGAAGCTAAAATGGAAAAACAGTTTCTCACTGTTTTGAAAAGAATCCTTTGTATATAATGGAATTCACCCTTTAAGCTTAGCCTATAGGAAGGAATTTTTAAAAATTCTTTCAGCTCCTCCAAACAATCTACTAATCAACATTACATTAGTGAAGAGGAGTCCCTACTTGTCCCAGACAAAATTCGATGTCACTGCTGAGACTAAGGCACATACCCTGCAAACACTTAAGCATATGCAAAACTTTATTCACATGAGTACTCATACAGGGGTCACTCTGCTTGCAGGATCAGGACCTAAAACTGTAGTGTGACTCAGTAACCAATAGTTTGAGAAAGGGCTCTTGGGGCGAAATCCACCTGTAAAGCAACATGGAAATTGGTTTCTTGTTTATCAATATGATCAGAAGTATTTGTTCATATTTTGGGAAATACAGGAAGACTTCAGGCCAGATTCTCAGCTGATGTAAATCCGGTGTAGGTTCTCAGTTGATGTAACAGGTTTGACTCCTGGGGGGAATTCTGCGACACTGCGCAATGCAGAATTTTGAAGAAATTAACATTGCATGTGCAGAATTTCCTTTTCCCCACAGAAATGGGCTGAAGTGCTGCTAGCCATCACTAGGGGCTGCTGGACTCGTCAGAGCCCCACTTGCACATAGAAGACACTGCTGGGGGAAATGGGGAGGGAGTTAGAGGGCTCCTGGCAGCTGCAGTTCCCAGCATGCCCAGAGGGAAGGAGAGGGCGGTGCACAGGAAACTCTGTGCAAGCCTGGGACCAAGCATCCGGTTGTTTCTACTGCTGGATCCCTGGGCTTGGGGAGAGGGAGGGCACAGGTGTCTGGGCAAGGGGGGGGCCCGCAGCTGAGCTCTGGGGGGGCAGTGGGTTCGAATGTATTTGCTGGGGGGGCCCACAGGTGGGCTGTGGGGAGGTGGGGTTGTGGGTGTCTGGCCCCCCAGCTGGGCAGAGGGGGGAGGAGATAAGGGGGCAGAAAAAGAGGAACTGGGTTGTCATTGGAACTTCTTTAACTCTCTACTCCTGGGGGAATTTTTGTGTGTCTCTATATTGTTACAGACATACTTGCTGACAGGTATTTTGAAATAAATTACCAAAATAATTGCAAGTGGCATGATTACGTAGTGTTATTTTGACAAATAAAATTAGCAGAATTTTTAAATTTTTGGTGCAGAATGGCCCTGGGAGTAAGGTTTACAGCAGCTAAGAATCTGGCTTTTCATGTTACAGTTAGGAATGCACTGAAAGATGAACACATATTAACCAGGCAAGCTGCTCAGTGGTTTAGGGGAAGGGAAATCAACTGTTCCAACCTGGTTAAGTTTAGGGGTTGGTAGCTACTGTATAATCAAAGTAAAAAAGCCTTTACAAAGGCTGCAATAAAGTCAGCCTGTGTATTGTAGCCAAAAATCTACCTTAGTTATTCTCTGGTCATTATAAAGACGGTGCTTGATTCTTCCCTCACACTGTTGTCAATCTGCAGTAATTCCCTGAAGCAAGTGGAGCTACACAGGAGTCAAAGAAGTATAAGTGAGAGGACAGTCAGGTGCATGGTTTCCCATGGAGAGGGACGTCAGAGAGAATAAATAATTGTCCAAGACCAAGATTTATAGATAAATCTGTTTGCAGTCACTGAGCAAAAGAATATTGCAATATTTCAGCTTATTTCATTGGTGTTTGGTGAATGTTCCCCCCACATACTCATGCAGCTTTGCTGTGGCATGCAGGTACAACATTATTGGTTAAAGTTAGGGAAAGGCACAACATGTCCGGTAATCTCAGCCCTTTCTCAGCCTGCAAACTCTCTGGGGCAGGGCTTGTCTTTTTGTTCTGAGTTTGTACAGCACCTCATGCAGTGGGGTCCTGATCCTTAACTGGCACTATTGCACTACAAATAATAACATCAGTACATGAACAAAAAAGAAAGGATGTTGAGGGATAAGACTGCCTCTTTAAAACCAGCTCCTGGAAATAAGAGAAGAAAGAAAATTTTCCTATTAATCTGCATAAAGTCACAATGTGCAACAGACCTCAGAAGAATGTGAGCGATAAGCGCGTGAAACACAAAGCAAACACTGTTACTAACCTGCCCACATTGTGTGATTTACATGATTGTGAATGACCCATTCCTTATCAAGGGACAAATACCAGGGTAAATATTAGACCAAATTCTTCAGATTCCATTCAGTTGCACAGTCTGCAGCAACAAGTCCAGGTATCTTACAGACAGAGGCGCTGTTAAATAGAGTCACCAGTCACAGTACAAAAATCACCATCACGGTTGATACTAACGGACAATCTTATTGGATATCTCAGCCAAGAGGCCAAGGACTGAATGTGCTCAGGAGCCTTCGCTATCTCAGACTTCCTGGGCAAGTCATTTGCATGCCAATTTAGAAGCTACATGTGCTCAGCATCTCTGAAAATCAGGACACAATCTCTTTGCTTCTTAGTTTCCACTTCTGTAAAAAGGAGATAAAAATATCTAAATGCTGCTATTGTTGTTGTTATTATAATCAAGGATTTGAACCTCCAGGGCCTTCAATTTCACCAGCAGCAAATTGACTTAAAAATTAGAAGTAACATAAGGAAATACAGCTGATGATGACACCTACTCTGGAAAGCTATATATGTTCCTTGCCAGTTATCCATATCTGACATGCAAAATTGTCATCTGAAGGTATTATATAGTACATAGATTCATAGATATTAAGGTCAGAAGGGACCATTATGATCATCTAGTCTGACCTCCTGCACAATGCAGGCCACAGAATCTCAACAACCCACTCCTGCAATAAACCTCTCACCTATGTCTGAGCTATTGAAGTTCTCAAATCATGATTTAAAGACTTCAAGGAGTAGATAATCCTCCAGTAAGTGACCCATGCCCTATGCTACAGAGGAAGGCGAAAAACCCCCAGGGCCTCTTCCAATCTGCCCTGGAGGAAAATTCCTTCCCGACCCCAAATATGACAATCAGCTGAACCCTGAGCATATGGGCAAGATTCACCAGCCAGATACCCAGGAAAGAATTCTCTGTAGTAACTCAGATCCCACCCCATCTAACATCCTATCACAGGCCATTGGGCCTATTTACCATGAATATTAAAGATCTATTCATTGCCAAAATCATGTTATCCCATCATACCATCTCCTCCATAAACTTACCAAGTTTAATCTTAAAGCCAGATAGGTCTTTTGCCCCCTCTGCTTCCCTTAGAAGGCTATTCCAAAACTTCACTCCTCTGATGGTTAGAAATCTTCATCTAATTTCAAGTCTAAACTTCCCAATGACCAGTTTATATCCATTTGTTCTTGTGTCCACATTGGTACTGAGCTTAAATAATTCCTCTCCCTCCCAGGTATTTATCCCTCTGATATATTTATAGAGAGCAATCGTATCTCCCCTCAACCTTCTTTTGGTTAGGCTAAACAAGCCAAGCTCCTTGAGTCTCCTTTCATAAGACAAGTTTTCCATTCCTCGGATCATCCTAGTAGCCCTTCTCTGTACCTGTTCCAGTTTGAATTCATCCTTCATAAACATGGGAGAACAGAACTGCACACAGTATTCCAGGTGAGTCTCACCAGTGCCTTGTATAAACAGTACTAAAACCTCATTATCTCTACTGGAAATACCTCACCTGATGCATCCCAAGACCTCATTAGCTTTTTTCACGGCCATATCACATTGGCGGCTCAAAGTCATCCTGTGATCAACCAATACTCCAAGGTCCTTCTCCTCCTCCGTTACTTCTAATTGATGCGTCCCCAGCTTATAACTAAAATTCTTGTTATTAATCCCTAAATGCATGGTGTGCAGGAACAAAGGTATTGCAAATCTGCTGCTTTTACTGCACTCTCTGAAGTCTTGCAAATGTCCTGAGCAGTTTGGAAAAGGACAAGACCAATGACTGATGTCCAGATCTCTTCTACTTTTTAGGCCAAATCTTGGCTATCCTTACTCAAGCAAGATTCCCACAGACTTCAGAGGGAATGGTGCCTGAGCAATGATGCTGGAATGTCCTTTGGGCAGCTTCTTATCTTGCATAACTTGATGACTACCTGTTGGATAAGGAGGTGTCAGAGTAAAGGGTTTGGTGGCCAGTCCCAAAAGGTATTTTGTTCTAAAGATCATAGGTTTGATCTCTGGCCACGGATTTAACAAGGAGGATCAGAAATTGCTGCTCACAACAATGGTTTGAGAGAACAATGCTCAGCATCTAGCCGAGTTTGATTTTTTAATAAGAACAGTCAGTCACCACATACATCTCTATCATCGCTGAATTCAGTGACATTCCTTATTCAGCCTCACAAATTTCTTGCAGTTTCAGATATCTTGATTCTCATCTGCACTAAACAGTTCCTTATCTCTGAAAGCACTTCCAGTGGGGAATGTTCTAGTAAAATAAATCATTGTCTCTGCTCCTTTCCGAATGCTCCTGTCATATTCTTCACATCTTTCCCACTCCATCCCTTCTTACCTCCCCATCTTGACTCCCACCCCCATGTTCCAGATCTAGTTCATTTGATCCTGTAAATTATTGTTGTCATGATTTTGTGTGTTACTTTTCCAGGCAACCAGAATAGACTCACTATGAAAACATTCAAGAGCATTTTTAAAGAATAGACTCTTGAAATGTCAGATTAAAAATATACATGATCATGTATATTTTTAGATTTAATCATGTTCAGTCTGAATCAAGAATTTTTTTAATCTAGTATCAGGGAAGGAATCGAAACAAAAACTCAATCTAACGAGAGGGGAAAAAAAACAAAGAAAAAAAAAAGACTCCCACCTTTAGATGACTGACTCCCACTAATTTTCCCCAAGACTTCCTGTTTCTGATATTCCTAAAGAATTTCTCCTTCTACCTTAAATACTACTCATGTAAAATGATCACTAATAAAAGGAACATGAAACTTCATAGGCCTAAATCTCGACTTACTTCACTGGCATAAATCAACCGTAACTCAATTTAAAACCAGTGTAAGTAAGAGGAGAATCAGATTTTCTGTTTCAAAGATCTGCTTTGAAAAATTATGTGCATCTAAGAATCACCTCTCTCCAGACCAGTCCCGCAAATTAAAGCCAGTGTGGCCGTAATGTAACACTCTGCATCTGTTTAAGAAAACCAGGCTACAAAGATTCATTTGTTGGCAACACTAACTTGCAACAGCCGAGCCCGTTTTGTTTTATTTAACTTACTGGATTGTGCAATGCCCAAGCCTGACTGCAGAGCTATTATGTTTGAGATTGGATGGGAGCAATTAGGGACCTTTGATTCTCCCTCCCGTCCCCTGCCTCCCCCTTTTATGAAATTTCTGGATTCTATTCTCAGTTACCTCCTGTCACCTCTGCTTAGGACAGAAGTTGGCCTTTTCAGTGCAACAATAAATTATTTTAGTTTTTTGTTCACTCAACTTATTTACATGGCCATTCTAAAAGAGGTGAAACTGGGATAAATCCAACATGTTCAAAGTCTGGATTTTACTGATAAGGGACTTGTTCTTGACTACATATATTTCAAAATAATATGGAGTTTAGCATCAGCATTCCATAACCTCCCACTAGAAAGGACCCAATGGCATCACATAAGTGACATATTTCATCTGGCTCAGTCATCAAGCATGCTCCAATGGGTGACCACAGAACACAGGTGCATGCCTACAGAGTATATATCAAACAGCTGCAGAAATGCAGGGCTGCGATGTAGCTGGTGATGTGCAGTAAGGGAACTGGAAGCCCAGAATGAAAAGGTGAATTTAAGGCCAAACGATCCCCACCCAAATCTGTGCTTTGGTAATAGGTGCCTTACATAGATATCTGAGTGTAGCCATACATTCCTAAGACTCTCAGATGCAACCTTGCCCTGAGCAATGAAGCCTGAGCATTTGAGCCAGCCTAACTGCTCCAAAATGGTTGGCACTCTCATGGAGTTTTATGTACATTAGCATAGTTATTTCCCAAATACAGGTCTCCATTTTATTCACTGAGCAACTGAGGTAATGAATACATGCACTGACTTCATCCATGGTTCTGCTCAGTCAATTGTCCTGACAGGTTGGCTTTGAAAAACAGATCTCAATAACAGTCTTGTTGCAAGTCTGCACTCCTTCCCTCTGTTCATAATCTTGACTGAGTACAACAGCTAAACGGAGAGGAAAGAATCTTGCAAGCTCTGTTCTCTAAAAGATCATTAGAGTACACCCAAAGGACTATTTCCTCCTTGATGCAGTAGTATAGTTCCTATATACATTAATGTTCAACAAGGAGACAAACCTATTGGTCTTCATGGAGAGAGGAAGCTGCATCACAAGAGACTCTAAACTAGAGCACATTCTGGAGGATTACCAGAAATAGCGTCTCAGAAGATACTGGTTGATGGCTGCCTCCTCACTGGCAAGCAGGCATGATTGACTATGGGAAGATCAGGAAAGGCTATGAAATTCCCACAATCCCTCTGAACTACTTTGACATCTGAACGTATTGTCCTGGGATCCCCAATGGATTCCGTATTAAGGCAGGACAGTGGGGTAACGAACAGGCCAAGCTTGAATATGTGAAGTCTATGCAGCTGGTTGAACATTCCCTTCCATTGACTGGACTAAATGTGCTATTTGGCTCCAGGAAAATGAATCCCAGTAAAGGTCAGTCAGCACAGCCTATGCAGAACTCAAGAGATGGATTGAAAATCATGTTCATTAGAAGCAGAGTATGTCTGTTCCAACCACATCTGGTACTAGCAGATTGCACACTGTCATTTACAAAACAATGATCGCCACCACCATCCCCGGGGCATATTTCCCAGACCAATCATAGTCGAGACATAAGGTATAATAAGAAGGATCTTGGATTAGAACCCGTCTTTCTGGACTTTTACTAGAGCTTGGGGTGAAGAAAGATGCTTTCTCAAGTCTGTGGGAGAGAGCTGGCAAGCAGAGAACTGGGATAAAGTGATCTGGTTTTATAAAGAATAGTAAATTTTCCAGCAGCTGTGTATATTTTCTTTAGTTGGAACAGAAAATTACTCTGAGAGACTTAACGACTGGCTCTATCAGTCGAAGAGGCCCAGCAAAGAGGAGGTTGCAGATTTCAGCTTTTCCATATTATCATTATCCTTTCCACAGACAGAAACTGCCATCAAAACATAAACATTCTTCTCTCCTCCAGTTTCAGGATGGATAGATAGAAACACATTCACAAGGCGGATTACGCATAGTGTCCAATTTCTTTAACAAGAGTCCTGTTAAATCAACCCCCTGCGGCCCTGCTCTCACCACAGAGTCCTACCACATGAAATCCATGGTTACTGAGGAACTACTAAAACCATGGCATTAAGACTTGATAGAGATGTACTATGGGGATGATCCTACTCCCATTAAAGCTAACAGGAGTCTTTCCATTGACCTCAATGAAGTTTGAGATTGGACATTATGAGCTTCATTAATCTGGATTACAAGGCATGAGCAGTCACCCTGCCTTGACTCCACTCAGAAAGGGCTTAATGTAAAACCTGGGATAGAGTCTCTTGTTTCATTATTCAAAAGGCTTGGTGCCTTCTGGAATCTGGGGAGAATGTCCCCAAGACATTATTTCCAGCTTATTTTAGACAATGGATGGGATGGTAAACACATGTGACAGTTAGTGGATTCTATAATATCTGATGGAGGAGGAGGGGAGAGAAATGAATATATATATATATATAAAAGAGCAGAGGTGTCTGAGCACAGAGTTACAGCTAACAGAATACAGTGGATGCCGATTAGTAACTAGTCAGTTCCCAGCAAAAGGTTGCTATTATCTGAAAGTTGCCAATAAGCAAAAGGCAGGTTTATGTGGCTGCAGCCAGGGAAGGAAGCATAGGAACATATCTTTGCACTTCCTTCCCTGGCTGCAGCCCCACAAACCTGCCTGCAGCCGGGGCCTTTTCTGTTTTTGGAAAAGAGCTGTCAATAAGCGGCATGACAGTTGCTAATATCCAAAACTTGTTAACGTGAAAGTCAATAGGATGGGACTGATTCTCAGGAAAAACGTTGCTAGGAGCCGAAAGTTGTCTTTATCTGGACGGCTAATAACCGGAGTCCACTGTGAAAACTAACAAGTTTAGTCACAGCACAAAAGAAGACACAAAAGATTGGGGTTTTGGTGTGTGAGATTTAGGAAACTGGATATACAAACCAGGTCTGCTGAAGACAGTTTCCTGTCTGCATCTCTCTGAGGTTTTAGTCTGCACATGCTAGCACTGCTCACAATAAGATAGAGTACGTTGCCTTTCTACAGCACCTCTTCTCAGAGGCTCTCACAGCATTCTACAAACACTCATTGAACCAACCTCACAATCCCACAGTGAGGACAGTACTATCACCCCAGTTTTTCAGAAATGGAAACTACGGCAGAAAGAGGCTGAGGCCCAGATCCACAAGGATACTTAGGCACCTAAATCCCAGTTTTAGGCTCCACAAAACACCTGCTCGGCTGCCACCAAACCCTGCAGGTGCCAAAACTAACTCGGCATCTATGTGTTCAGAGTAAAAGTCCCCTAGGTTCCCTACATGCCTAGGTTTCTGCCACTGAGCATGCCTCACTCTAGACATCCAGATGCTTGTCTCCCACCTAAGAGCGATCCATGAAGCCAAGGGAAGATAGGTGGGCACACACCTGTCTTGCCCGCAGAGCCCAATCTGGTAGGTATGCTCAGAGGCCACCTACTGCATCAGATCCCATTCAAAATCCGGATGAAGGAAAAGGTGACAGTGCTGCCACCCATCTTATCTTTTAGCCCAGTGGTTAAAACACTCACCTGGGATGCGGGAGACTAATTCCCTCCTCTGCCAGAAGGGGAGAATGGATTTGAAGAGGGCTCTCCCACCCCTCAGCAGAGGGCTCTAACTGGGATATTTTGATGTGGGGCTCCCTCCATCTCTCCTGTTGAAGCTGTCCCCCTGTGGATAAATAATTAAATAGTCCTTTGTGCTGGGGGATTGGATCCTGGGTGTCCCAGGTGGGTGCCCCAGCCAGCAGGCTATAGAGCACTCTCCAACTGTCTCTGGACAAATCTCTCTTTCATTACTTATCCACAGGGGAACAGCTACAACAGGGGAGCCTGTCGGAGCCTCACTTCAGCCTGCTGCTTAGCTCTGTGGTTACAGCATGCTCCTGAGAGGTGGGACACCCCTTTTCAAATACTCTTTTTCCCCTTTGGCAGAGGGGGCGAGCAGGGCCATCCCTAGTCATTGTGGTGCCCTATGCAGTCCCCCCGCTGGGGGGGCATACCCAGGCCTCTGCGGGGGGCGGAGGGGCTCTGCCCAAGGTCTGTGGGGGACAGGGAATAAACTGCCCTCCAGCACGAGCCAGCAGAGCAGGTTGGGGCCGGTCGCTCCACTTCCTGCCACACGGTGATTGCAGGGCAGGCCTGACTCTGCACTCACGGGACTGCGGGAAGTGGAGTGACCCGGCCCCAGCCTGCTCCACTCTGCTCCCCTGGCTCCCAGCCTTGGGACTTGCAGGGCAGAGGGAAACCGCTCCCCAGTACTCACCAGCGGCACGGCCGGGAGCTGGCAGAGCGGGGCTGGGCTGGGGCCGGGTCGCTCCACTTCCCGCCACCCCATGAGTGCAGGGCGCACCCGACCCCTGCTGCAGTCCCCCGGGACGTCCCTCAGGGGAAGAGGAGAAGTGGGGGCAGGGCTGAGGCAGAGCAGGGGTGGGAAGAGGTGGGGTGGGGGCGGAGCAGGGGCAGGGGCAGCTTTCCTGGCTGGCTCAGCCGACCGGGGAATCGGGCTGGCTGCTGGAGCTGGAGCAGCACGCAGCTGCGTAGGGCACTAGGAAATTCGGGGCAATTTGGTGCCCAACATTTCCTGGTGCCCTACGCAGCTGCATAGTTTGCATATGGGTAAGGACGGCCCTGTGGGCGAGTAAACCTGGGTCTCCTACGTCCCAGGTGAGTTCTCTCTCCACTGGGCTAAAAGTTATAACAATGTGAGGCTGGTGCTCAACTCATTCTCACATGAAATGACTTAGCCACCTGACTCCAGGAGAGGGGTTCCCCATTGTAGATCACTAGCAGAGATTGGTGCCTCCCTGCAGCTGGGCCATAGGCACCTATCTCGGAGACAGGAGCAGGGTTTAGTCTACACCTCTCTGGCTGGCATCTCCCACTGGCTCGTTTTGTGGATCAGGCTATATGGCCCCCCCTCTCTCTCTCTCCTCATTCATTATACTGGGACCCCAGGCACCTAACTCAGGCTTTGAGGGTCTCTTTGTTGCTTCAGTGATTTCCTATACCTAAACATTAGGGGTTGTGATGCTCAGCATCCCTTTGTGGATCTGAGCCTTAGCAACTTTCCCAAGGCCACAGCATGAAATTACAGCATGATTGGAAAGAGAATTGTAGTATTACTGGGTAGCTTTCCCTCCTTCCAGTCCTGTTCTTTAACTACAAGACACGTTTTGTATAATTTGGTAGCCACACAAGTGTATTTGACTTGTTCTTTCAAAGCCAAGTTGCCACCCTACAAAATGCAATTATTAACAGTAATACTGAGCACTTATATAGTGATTTGTACACATCAAGAGCAATGAATAAACATTAACTAAATAATCACATTTAGTGCCTAATGGAAACTAATGGCTTACTAACAACCTCACTGTTTTGACAACTACCCCTTTCCAAAGTCTCTCTTTCTTCAGTGTATTTCCTCCAGTTGTTAAACTCCATTATAAATGTACTTGGACAAGAAACTAGTGTAATTATCCAATGTCCTCTGAACATTCAGTAGAGAAAGAAAACAAAACCACCAAACCCAAACCCAGATACACACACACACACACACACACAACAATAGAATGGTACCTGAGTACAATACTTGTCAGAGGAATGTATTTTCCCACATCCCTCAGTTCTGTAAACTTCATAATCACTTCTACCTAATCTCTTGCTACACATTGCTATCAGTGGTTTCCACAAGAACAAATGAAACAAAGTGTTCCACTAGTTAAATCTACTATGAGAATATCAATTCGATAGGACAATGCAGGTTTAATAACAGGCTGCAGCCTGCAAATAACTCTGCAGCACTGGCTATAACTGGAAACCAGGATTAGACAGACAGAACAGTAAAGTAAAAAATAAAATTAAATACAATTTTAAAATGTGGTGGATGGGGGACAGAGATGTCTGTGAGAGAAATGTAGGTTTGTTGCAATGTAATTTTGGAGCTTCGCTGGAGACTTGCAATAATAAGGCAGACTGCGTGACTTAGCCAAAGCCTAGCCAGTTGGCCTTGCCCTGCTTCTTAGAACCTATGGGTTTTTCAGTAGATAGAGGTAGGGGAAATCTCATTCATCCATTCATGTGGTTTACAAATTAATCTCAGAGGCAACCCAAGACATTTCACTCCCGGTAATACTTCACACGGCTGTAGCAGCTTCTGTCTAAGCATCTGAAAGGACTTTACAACCATTAATTTAGCCTCACTATACCCTGTGAGGTCAGGAGCTATTATTATCCCTATTTTAGAGATTGGGAAACTCAGGCAGAGAGAGAGTAATCCCCAAGATCACACAGCAAATCAGTGGCAGATGTGAGAAGACAATTCAGGTGTCATCACTGCATAACCAACCTATAAAATGGAAAACATCACCCTCTGCCTGCCATTTCAATGCCAAGACTTTGCAAGATAAGAACCCCTCACTACTTTTTTTGAAACATTTTTATGTACATTTTCAAAATTCTTCCTCTCCAAATGTACCAAGTTACTTCTGAGGAACTTGCATTCACCTTTATTTTTCCAGCTGCTCAAACACTACAAAGGGTAATTCTCAGATAGTTTCAACTATAAACAATGTTTCCTGGAGCTGGATTTTCTATGAGCTGAATTCCTCTTGTGCGCCAGTGCAGGGACTAGGGGGCAGGCAAATTGAGCTTCCCTCATCCTGAAGCTGCCCTAAATTTATAGCTCAGTTCTCATTGTTCCTTGCAGCAGCTAGGCAATAGCTGGTTTCAGAGTAGCAGCCGTGTTAGTCTGTATTCGCAAAAAGAAAAGGAGTACTTGTATCTCCTCACTGTATTTTCCACTGAATTCATCCGATGAAGTGAGCTGTAGCTCACAAAAGCTTATGCTCAAATAAATTGGTTAGTCTCTAAGGTGCCACAAGTACTCCTGTTCTTTAGGTAATAGCTGAGGCATAGGAATTCCCCAGCCACATCTCCCCCTGCCCCCAGCACATCTCTTGAGCCAGTGGTTCCTGGGGAGGTTGCAAAACCAGCTTAGTGCTTACCAGAGAGGCTACTTATGCTGGGGTTAATTCCCCAGAGGGACTACATAGCTGCATTGCAGCCTGACTTGCGAGGACACAGCCAGCTACAAAGGTGCCATAGAGCACTGATGAATTGGTCTCCACACAAAACAAAGTGTTTTTAACCCACAGTGTAATAAGCCCTTGTGAAAAGAAAAGGAGTACTTGTGGCACCTTAGAGACTAACCAATTTATTTGAGCATGAGCTTTCGTGAGCTACAGCTCACTTCATCGGATGCATACTGTGGAAACTGCAGAAGACATTATATACACAGAGACCATGAAACAATACCTCCTCCCACCCCACTCTCCTGCTGGTAATAGCTTATCTAAAAAGAAAAGGAGTACTTGTGGCACCCTAGAGACTAACCAATTTATTTGAACATGAGCTTTTGTGAGCTACAGCTCAGTATTTGTGTATGTGGTTTTTGGAGGGGGGTGGGGAGGTGAGAAAACCTGGATTTGTGCTGGAAATGGCCCACCTTGATTATCATACACATTTTAAAGAGAGTGGTCACTTTGGATGGGCTATTACCAGCAGGAGAGTGAGTTTGTGTATGGGGTGGCGGAGGGTGAGAAAACCTGGATTTGTGCTGGAAATGGCCCAACTTGATTATCATACACATTGTAAGGAGAGTGATCACTTTAGATAAGCTATTACCAGCAGGAGAGTGGGGTGGGAGGAGGTATTGTTTCATGGTCTCTGTGTATATAATGTCTTCTGCAGTTTCCACAGTATGCACCCGATGAAGTGAGCTGTAGCTCACGAAAGCTCATGCTCAAATAAATTGGTTAGTCTCTAAGCTGCCACAAGTCCTCCTTTTCTTTTTGCGAATACAGACTAACACGGCTGTTACTCTGAAGCCCTTGTGGGTTCCTTTGGGCATGGCCTCTACATTTAACCTGTTGTATAGAAAGTTTCAAAAAAGTACTCATATGCCTCAGCTGCAAGACCTTCTCTTCACTATTTATCATGTACCTCGATTCCTTTTACCATGCAAATAAACGCATACTCTCAGATTTGGGCCCAGCCCTGCAGGCATGAGATGACCCCCAGTGATAAAAACCTGCAAGCATAGCTCCTGCATCTGTACTAGCTTGAGCAATATAGGAGATAGAAATGCCCTCTTAGATCATCTTTCTCCACCTTGTGCCCAGGATTGTTCCCTGCAGTCTTGGGTTCATGAAACAGTGTCGGTTTCAACAACTCTGAAGTTTAATTTTTTCTGGTAAATTTCATTCTAGCCTTGTAGATTTAGTCCAATCATTTGTCACTGTCACGAGTTTTCCAGTGAAAAAGGTCAAGACTCTTGTCATCAACAGCTTCTGCCCCCAAGTGGGTGATACCTCCTGTGATTGCATGCCCCTAAAGTCAGCCTTGCTCTTGAGGCAAAACACTTCAAAACATGGTTTTAATAGTTTCCAAAAGTGTTTCCTGCCCCTTGATCTGTTTTCCTGTGGGCAGCCCCAGCAAAGCTCTCTTTGAATGATAGCAAATGGATTCTGGCAGCAGGCACACTGGAGGTAATCAGAGAGCCAAGTTACTCCTCAATGGGTAGTATGGATAATGTACTTCTACAGAAAACACAGTTTCCTTTTCCCATTCTCCTCACTCTGTCCTTCTGTTGCAATATCTCTGTAATTACCCCATTACTCTGTCCTTCCTAGGGTAGCATCACAGGGGCCCCCAAACCTTTTCACTTTATGGCCTCACAGAACCACCACTTTCTCGCACAGACTAAGAAGGAATCTCTTAGGCCCTGGATCAGCTGAATCTACACTCTGCCCAGATTCACAGCAAATGAGACACTGGGCAACACGGAGTAACTGCAGCTCCACTTTCTGTTATTCAGTGTCTGCACAAAACAGATAGGGATGTACATATCATAGTGATTGATGCATTCTAAATAGAGAGATTAGACAAGATGGAGCCACCTAAAATACTCACACACACTACACTGGTATCTGATTATTCACCAAAGGCGGGTCAATGGACTGAATTAACCCTCTCAGGCTTTGAACCTTTGGTTCCAAGGAATCTAGATTGTTCATATGTTATAACCTCCAGTCTTTCACTTCAAAATACTGAGGTAACACATTAGGGTCATATTCCAGGTTCAGTCTTTGGAAAGATCTGAAAGACGATGGCTGAGAAATTCTAAAAACAGGACTCGACACATCTTTCAATGGGATTCAGATAGGTGTCAGGGAAGTGGCTTCCTACGCTACCATGTGACTTGGACGTCTCATGTAAACAGTACAGCATTATGCAGTTCATAGAGATTAAATACCATCCACATTCTGAAGCCATTTTCTTCTGTAATTTATCTGCTCAACAAGTGGAAACTGTTCTTTGATTGATTACCTTCCACCATGCTCGGTGTTGGTGCTGCATTGGAAAGGAAAGGAAAGCAAACAGCAACCACAGATATTTCATTATCTTGCTAGTCAATTATTAATTAGAGTTTCATTTTTGGCCATCCATTTGACCAGTGATCATAACTCCTGCACTATATGTTGCTTTGCTGGGTGAATAGAACTGAAAACTTCCATGAACCTGGGAACAAATCAGAAGAAGCAGCTGGAAGGAACACTCATCGGGAGCTAGTATGCAGTGGTTCTATTTGTTTCCCATAGAAATGTAGTTACTCCCTGTGACGTCGTGTTCAGGTCCTTTGTCACTCCAGAGAGAGGACTCTGAAGATCTACCACCCTTGTCCCAGCTGCACCAAGCCAGCCAACAGTCTTGGGATTCAGGAATTTTTTTCCAAGGCAGGGTTCAAAGGCAGCCATGGGAAGCATTGCTAGCTGAGAGTTGATTAAATGCAACTGAAAGTATTTCATCTCAGCTAAGAAGAATGTGCTACTCTCTGGGATGAGGGTTGGGGAGGAAGGGCAAGGGACTGTACATATGTCAGGACAGGATGCTCTGGGGAAACATAATAGCTACCCTCTATGGTTTGCCTTTTAAGTTTACTGTTTGTAAAACTGTATGGAAGGAATGCAGTTGGAAGCTTGATTAAATCAGAACCCCTGCAGTAAAACCCTAATTTTCCACAGCCAGGGCACAGATTCACTCAAGAGCTATACAAAAGAAAAACAATCCCAGTCCAGTACTATATTACACAATATAGGCTCCTACTCTAAGAGGATAAAAGTGTCACACTTTTAGGTAGAGGCCATTCATAAAATAACCCAAAATAGCCAATCCAGTAGCACTATCACTCCTACTTGAACTGTCAAATGGTTAATTACAGAACCTCCTGGGCAATAAGGCTCAACTTGTGAAAAGCACTAATGTCAAGGGAAAACTGGAAAAGAACATCCTTTTAAACATCCTTTAAACGTTCATCCCCTTTGTGGCTAGATTTAATTTTTTATAAAGGGCTCCCTGGAGCAATTCTGGTCTTGTTTTTAAATTGACTTCACCACATTCTCTGAGCAGGCGATGGTGAAGTCACTACAGTAAAGACTGAGAACACTGTTTATAGTTTAGTGAAGAGAAAAAGCAGGCAGAGGATGTGGGTTATTTTGATGCGTAAATCATGCTGACCTCTGAAACTGCCTGTCTGTTGAGTGTAAAGGGCATATAGGAACTTCCTGATTACAGCCCTGGGTTTGTTAATTTGAGATTTTTCTGGAAGCAGCAATCCAGGCTCTTTTAAAAAAATAAAATAAGTCACAAACTACCAAAAATCTGTCTCCAAACAGCCACAATTTATTACCAGTAATTTTCAAGCACCTACAAAAGGGATGACTGACTTGTCAAAGCTTTGCAGACACAAAGACCGAGATCCTCAAAGCTATTTAGCTACCTAACTCCCACTGAAATCAATGACAGTTAGATGCCTACATACCTTTGAGATCTGGGTCAAAGGCCTATCCTACTCCTGGACCTTCCTGACTAAAAAAAGGAATAATATACCCAACAACCAAAGCTGGAAAACACAGAGGTGGAGAAAGAAAAGGAGTACTTGTGGCACCTTAGAGACTAACCAATTTATTTGAGCATGAGCTTTCGTGAGCTACAGCTCACTTCATCAGATGCATACCGTGGAAACTGCAGCAGACTTTATATATACACAGAGAATATGAAACAATACCTCCTCCCACCCCACTGTCCTGCTGGTAATAGCTTATCTAAAGTAATCTTCAGGTTAGGCCATTTCCAGCACAAATCCAGGTTTTCTCACCCTCCACCCCCCCACAGCTCATCATTTTATAGTTTTAAAATCTCTCTTCTGAAATCTTTTCAGGAGTATGCACTGACAGTCTATCCCCCAGTCAGGGAAGATGGATAGATCAGTAGTCTGGCACCATGCTGGGTCTTGGGAGAACTGGGTTCAATTCTCTGTCCTGCCATGAGCTTCCAGGTGCCCTTCAGTATGTCACTTATGGCCAGATTTTTACAGCTATAGTAACTCCTCGCTTAACGTTGTAGTTCTGTTCCTGAAAAATGCGACTTTAAGTGAAACGATGTTAAGCAAATCCAATTTCCCCATAAGAATTAATGTAAATAGGGAGGAGTTAAGTTCCAGGGAAATTTTTTTTTCACCAGACAAAAGACATATATATAACACACACACACACAGAGTATAAGTTTTAAACAAACAATTTAATACTGTACACACAATGATGATTGTGAAGCTTGGTTGAGGTGGTGGAGTCAGAGGGTGGGATATTTCCCAGGGAATGCCTTACTGCTAAATTTCAGAGGGGTAGCCATGTTAGTCTGTTTCAGCCAAACCAATGAGGAGTCTTGTAGCACCTTAAAGACTAACAAATTTATTAGAGCATAAGCTTTTGTGGGCTCTGACCCACTTCTTCAGATGTATGGAGAAGCGGGTCATAGCCCACAAACGCTTATGCTCTAATAAATTTGTTAGTCTTTAAGGTGCTACAAGACTCCCCGTTGTTTTTACTGTTAAACGATGAACTAGCAGTAGGCTGAGCCCTCAAGGGTTAACACATTGTTGTTAATGTAGCCTCATACTCTACAAGGCAGCACAAATGGAGGGAGGGGAGACAGCATGGCAGACAGAGACTGAGACACACACCCTGTGTGTAGGGTGACCAGATGTCCCGATTTTATAGGGACAGTCCTGGTTTTTGGAGCTTTTTCTTACATAGGCACTTATTAGCCCCCACCCCCATCCTGATTTTTCACACTTGCTATCTGGTCACCCTACCTGTGTGTGTGTGTGTGTGTGTGAGTGTGAGAGAGATGGATGCACATTGCCCCTTTAAGTACTCTAAGCCCCCATCAGCTCGCTCCAAAGGGCTGCTCTTCCTGCAAGCAGTGGACAAAGCAGGCAGCTGCCAAACAGGAGCATTGAGCAATTTTAAACGAGCACGTTCCCTAATTGATCAGCAACGTAACAACGAAACAACTTTAAGTGAGGAGTTACTGTATTTCAGTGCTTTTCTTCCAGCACCAGGGATGAAGAACAGCCTCTCTGAATGGAACGAAGGGGAGCACTGGTCATAGATTCCAGTTTGTTCAGCACACGCTGTGAGCAGGAAGGCTCTGAGGGTGGACAAAGTGTTGCCTCCATGAAAAGGAACTTGAGTCTGGCTGCTCTGTCCTTTTTGGGATGGGGCTTAAAACCATTATGAATGTGACATCTGTCACTAACCTGTGATTCCCCCAGGCATTTAAGACAGGAGGGGTGCAGATCACTCACAGGCACAGGTCTGCTGCAAGAGAGACAAGACTTGAAACCTGGAGACCAAGGCATGACCCTAGCACAGGTACACAGTTGGGAACTGGGGAAACCAAAGTCTTAAAAACTAAAACCTAACTTTCTAAATATAGCTTTACATGCTCTAAACTAGGCAAAAAATGGGTGCTTGCAAAAACACAGGCTCCAACCACCATCACAGGGGGTAAGAAGGAACTTCGGGGGCTCAGTGGCAGCTCCGACCCTTATACCTTTGCACAGTAGTGTGAGGCAGCAGAGGGTGCTCATGCTACCCTGATGGATGCTGCTGAGGGGAAAAAAATATCCAGCAACTGTGCACAGGATGTGCACACGCCTAGAGTGGAATGGACATGGGCAATCACTCGGAGAGGAACAGAATTTCCTACCTCACAGGATGTTGTGATGTGGAAACTACAGAACCTGAACCACCAAAAAAGAAAATCAACCTTCTGCTGCTGGCATCTGACTCAGATGATGAAAATGAACGTGTCAGTCCGCACTGCTTCGGATCGTTATCGAGCAGCACCCGTCATCAGCGTGGACACGTCCTCTGGAATGGTGGTTGAAACATGAAGGGACATATGAATCTTTAGCACATCTGGCATATAAATATCTTGCGACATTAGCTACAACAGTGCCATGCAAAGGTCTGTTTTCACTTTCAGGTGACATTGTGAACAAGAGGCAGGCAGCATTATCTCCTCCTGCAAATGTAAACACACTGATTTGTCTGAGCGATTGGCTGAACAAAAAAATAGGACAGAATGGACTTGTACGCTCTAAAGTTTTACATTGTTTTATTTTTGAATGCAGGTTTTTTTGTACCTAATTCTACATTTGTAAGGTCAACTTCCTGATAAAGAGACTGCACTACAGGACTTGTATTAGGTGAACTGAAAAACACTATTTCTTTTGTGAGCTACAGCTCACTTCATCGGATGCATACTGTGGAAAATACAGAAGATGTTTTTATACACACAGACCGTGAAAAAATGGGTGTTTATCACTTCAAAAGGTTTTCTCTCCCCCCATCCCACTCTCCTGCTGGTAATAGCTTATCTAAAGTGATCGCTCCCCTTACAATGTGTATGATAATCAAGGTGGGCCATTTCCAGCACAAATCCAGGTTTGGTTAGTCTCTAAGGTGCCACAAGTACTCCTTTTCTTTTTGTGAATACAGACTAACATGGCTGCTACTCTGAAAACTATTTCTTTTGTTTTTTTACAGTGCAAATATTTGTAATAAAAAATAAAGTGAGCACTTTGTATTCTGGGTTATAATTGAATAGATTTGAAGATGTAGAAAACATCCAAAATATTTAAATAAATGGTATGCTATGATCGTTTAACAGTGTGATTAATTGCTTGACAGCCCTAATTGCCTATTTTAAAAAAAAAAAAAAAACATAAAAAAAGACTCTGGCACTTCTCAAATATTTTTCACCCAAGGATGGGAAAGTGTTTCACAAGTATTAACAAGTAAAGCCCATAACGTCTGTGTGTTAGCTCCAGTCAGTAAGAGTTACAAGTATCACTTCAGTCACTCCTGAAATGCAGCCATCGCTAAGACAGAGTGCAGTTTATCATATCGTTGTTTAGGGCAGGAAGTGAAGAAGAATGACTTTCTAGGATGCGGACACTAACCATTCCCCTGCTCTTACAAAAACTGTCACAGCATCTTCAACGATCACCAATGGTCAAGGTGTCTGTCTTGCATCTTATCCTAAAAAGACAGTACTTCCCACCACACAGCACCTGCTAACGCCCTGCAGAAGCATTGGTTTTTAGTAACAATTCAGAGGGAGTACCACCACCTTTTGAGTCATCAGCACTGTTTCCTGCAGCAGCTTGGCATTCCTGGGAGATGAACCCACCTCAGTGAACCAGGCTCAGAATTGTCAACCCCAAGGGATCAAAAATCGTGGGTCAGGCCCTAAAGATCAAGAGATTTGCTTAAAAACACATGAGATTTTGTAAGAGTAATATATTTTAGGTTCTTTTTATTTGACTTAGGGTTTCTGACCCTTTGGGGTGCGCTCGCTTTCGTGACAGCTAAAAAGTAGATTTTTTTAAAAAATGAAAGCCAAGATTCTCAGGCAATCTTTTCATTCCTGCAACTCAGGCTTTAAGAAAAAACACATGAAAGTTTGCAATCAAAATTGCAAGAGCTGGCAACAATGCATGCTTACTTTGTGAACTCTGACAGGATCACAGCACCACAAGGTGATATGGCAGTATTACAACAGGCCAAAAATTGCCTCTTCAGTCTACACTATAAATCTATTACCTGAACTGTACATCTTTCGTATGTATTCTGCACTCCTACTGTGTTACTTCGAATGACACTGACATCCATTGGTAGAAGGAGCGTAGAATGTGCAATTATGGTGTACAACGGATCTAGGAGAAGAGATTTTGCCCACCGTACTAGCACTTTGCACTGAGGTAGTTCTTTATTCTGTTCTTCATTTCAGTCACCTCTGTTAAGTTTTCAATAATTATAGACATGTCAGCCAAATTTTAAGTCAAAATGACTCCTAACAACATTGACAATTTTTCCTCCTTCAACTTCACACACAACAAACTGGTTGCTACCCAGCCTGATGAAGAAGATTTTAATCAAGCATAAAGTGAAAAAGGAGCAGGTAAAGAGAATTAACAGGCCAGATGGGCACATAACAGGAGAAATTGTGAAAATAAATGAAAGAAAAAGATAATCCAATAAGTACTCTATTCAAGATATATTTCATTACCCCATAACACTCAAAATCTTATGCACACCTGGCTGTGTAACCTGCTTTAATGTATGCTCAAGAAAGCAGAACTCAAAATGAGGGTAAAATGCTGCAAACACAAATACCAACCGCTACTTGTAAAAACCTTAAATCACCCATTGGGGATATTTCCTTAGAATGTTATTTTTGTTACTTGGCACCAGCAGGGCTACAGATGGCTGCTGAGAGTGTTGGCTTCGAAAACTAGGTCAGCGGATACACAAATGCAGAGTTTAAAAAAAAATTCATATTTTTCCCCAAGATCATCCAGATAACAGCAGCCTGACAGCCACAGAATAAAACTGCTGGAAAACGTCTCCTAATGACAGACATCACAGATATGGTTACACTGACTAGTGAATCAACCTAGTTAGTAGGGCGGAAAATTGAAATACTGATCTCACAGACATACTTACTCTTTTCTCATTGGAATCCTTCCTACTCGAGTTAATCCCCGATCACTGCATTAGAGCAGGAGAATGTTGTAGTTATTCAGTATTTTCTACGAATTAGTTAATGTTTGTACAGGACTTTGTAGATGTATGGCAATATTAAATGCCCATTATTTTAACAAGCCTTGCAAATGCATCATGGGCCAAATCCCAAAGGCTCTCACTAGGGTTTTAAATCATTCTTCACTCAGGCAAAGCTGCAAGGAGAGTTTGTCCCCATTAAAATAGACTAACAGACACAAAGTCTACTCACCCGATTTGACTGTAATGATGACCACAACAACAACAACGAGAATATTATTACAATGGTGACTAAATGCCCCTCCTTGAGATAGGGGCCCGATTTGCTAGCCACTGCACAACCATATAGGGTATGTCTGTACTCACACTAGCTCTCATCGAGCTTGTTTGCTAAAAACAATAGTAGTAGCTGGGGTAGCACTGGCGGCAGCTAGCGGTGGCGTGGACTAGCTGCCCCAAGTACTTATCCACTGGGCTCAGGCAGGTTTGTACTGAAGCATTGCTAGCCCATGTCACCACTTGTCACTGCCCCGGCTACACGAATATCCTTAGCGCTCTAGCTCAATGAGAGCTAGTGCGAGAAGGTACGAAAGCTGAGAATTACACCTCCCAGTGTAGATGTAGCCATAGAGATACACCCTGCCCCTGGACACTTTGAAGTCTAAATGGATGAAACAAAGGGTGAGAAGAGGAAGAGAGGTACGGAGAGGGGAAGTGACTTGCTCAAGGTCACACAACAGCTCAGAGCTGGGAACAGAATCCAAGTGTCTAGACTTCCAAGAGACAGTGCTGCCTTCTTTTCCTCCTCCCTGGTGACTATTACCCAGGCACATATGTGTAACTGAGAATAGGAGTGTGGGTTTGCAAATGCACTGAAAGTGAATAGAAGAGTTTTGACCTATAAGACCACCTAGTACTCTGGGATGAAGGCACGGTTGCCGACTCTGCTCCTCTGGCTGGCACAATGAAACTCTTGCCAGTAAGAGGAAGGTTCATCTGTGTGAGAGACAGAACTTTCCTGGGGTTGGTCAGACTGTGGAATGAACTACCTCAGAAACGAAGGACCATCATAAACCTCTCCACCTTACGCTCCAAGTGCCAGGTGCATTTGTTTACCCTGCCTTCTCTAACATAATCACATAGCAAAGTGACATTAAAAAAAACAACTTTGTAAACCAAAACACTCCACTGCATACACAATTCTTTCTCTGGGTAGAAGATGAGAAAATAAGCCACAAGAGACAGATATCAGGATGTGTCTATACAAGGGCTGGAAAGTGCTTGAGGAGATATAACTGCACTAGCTCTGATTGAAACAGAAGTATATAGGCAGCAGTATGAGTGCTGGGAGGGGCTAGCAACCCTAAGTACAATCCTGGTCGAGACCCATACTGGGGTGACTAGACCGTGACACTGTTCATGCCACAGTAGCTACTTCTATTTTTAGCTTGATCAGAGCTAATGCGGGTATCTCTTCTTGAACTGGAATTTACACCTTCCAGCTCCCGTGCAGACCTCCCCTCAGACACATCACTAAATGCATACTGGAAGGCGCTCAGATACCCTGGTAATGAGCATATAGAATAGAATAGACTGTGACAATGATTTTATGAAGTCTGCAGATTTTATGAAGTCCCTTTACCTCAGTTCATGTTCAACTGTGTTTAAATTTGGTTTTCCAAGACAATACCATTTTAAAAACTGAATTGGGTTTATCAACCAGAACATGAACACCAAATCCTTGTGTTGTTTTAAATACTTGTCTGGTACTGAAGTGGTTCATGAATCTTTAAGTCTGAACAATCAAGTCATGTTTCAAAGTCCCATTAGAAAATAAAAACAAACATCACACAAGTTTCCCACATGTTCCTTTTTAAGGACATACAACTTGTGTTCTATTGAAAGCAAAAACCTAAAACTTATTTATTCTTTATTAGCTTCAGCTGGAGGGGCTGCTCATTCCGAAAACTGCAGGACAGTGTTTTATACTTTAATATTAGCCCCAGAGTCCTGCCTTCATTGTTACAGAAGACAAAAAGATGAAAGAAATATTAGAAAATTTACAACTTTAGGCTGCCTTAATTACTGGTCTATAGGCAGTGGAGTAACTACTCACATTTGAAGATTATGGGTAGAAGCACAAGGTTTGGGATAGTACATATTATGGAGTTTGAAGTGATTTGGTAAAACAGAAGCCACTTGATTCATCAGGTGACCAAAAGATCAAGGACATTTAACAAATTACATTTCAGATCATCTAACCTTGAAGTTGTTGCAGCTCAGAAAGTGTAGGGTCCCTTAACTTTCCTATATGGTAGCCAATAAAGCTAATACTTACCCACAATGAGACTGCTAGAATATCATGTGCAATTCTGGATGCTATGTTACAAGAAAGATGCCAATAAATTAGAGGAACTTCACAGAGATCAATAAGAATATTAATGGATTGGGAGGGATTGGTTTATTATATATGATCAAAAGAATAAATTAGCCTAAATGATGGCTAAAGGAAAATATAACTAAGTACAAATGTTTGAAGGGCTTAAATCCTATTAAAGAGATCAAATTGTTTAAGCATTAAAATTAGTGCCATGACACTGGGCAAAGGAAAAATTTAAGCCTAGAATGTGACAAATTCCTTCTTGAGGGAACACATCATATATGAAATATCAGGCATTACATTTCATTTGATACATACTGTGAATCCAGATCATCATAATTTGTTGGAGGAAAGTGCCCTATTCCAAACAGATGTGATTTATTTGCTATATGGATAGTTTTCATTCATGCAGCACTACCTGAAGGGAGAAAGGATGAATTTAGCCTTCATAATCCACCTGATATGGTGACTAAGGGCATAAAGATAGAACACTGTCTGAATGAAGGAGTTGCAGCTGTAGCTAAATGTGGACAGGAAATCAGACTGAAGTTCCCAGAGGAGGCAGGTAGCTTTGAAATTATATAATTTGTGATTTGCTATAATTATTTGTTGTAATTTTTAGGAAATCTTTCATTTTTACCTTTGGCCTCCTCAGGATGATAGCATTACGGACCTCAACCTGCAGAGTGCTCAGAGCTTCATGTGAGGTGCTGAGACTGTCAACTCATTTTGAAGCCAATGGGACCTGACATCTCCTACTGCATCCCAGGAGACACTCAACGTTTTACAGGATAGGACTGTGTAAGAGCAATGATTTTGCAGCTCTGTGTCGCCCTATATGAGGCAGCACCATTCAACCAAGCTGCTTCTTTTGTGGCAGCTATCTGCTAGTGTGCACTTCAGGGGCTCAGACCGATGGTGTTGGCTCTGGTCCTCCAACAAAAGGAAAAAACAGATATATGTTCCTCTGTGATTTGTTTTATTTATACTGTTTCTGTACTTATAGGGCCAAGACTTTCAGAGGGAGTTGTGTTTATTGTCACATATGCATACACAACTGTACACAAATGAACACAGACAGACTATGTGGTTCTCAATCTCTTACACTAACTAAACAGACTGTCCTACCTAATGTAACCACACAGAATCTCAGTAGTCTTCCAAACGGAGTAGAGAAAGCCCCATCACTTGTGTCATTTAAAACTAGCCTAGGTGAAGGTGCAACATGGATAAGCAAATTTCTGCTCATAGCCTCAGTCCTGAACCAGTGGAACCACTGAGAGAGGTCTCTGTGGCATCCAAACCATGGCAGCAGGGATACCAAAGTAATGGCAGTTGTAGGTGTTGTGATGTGACCACTGAGCCATTGGCAATTGGATGAGATCACCAACTTGAAATGCAGTTTAGGGCTAGGTTCTGCTCCCATGGACATCTAGGGTCAGGCCATTATTAGGTTAGAAGCAGAGACAGAACGGCCAGCCAGCTATAAGAAGCTGTTATTGCCTAAAAGTCTGTTGCCTTCCCCTCACCATCCCACCTTTTCTTCTACAGATAACAGTATTATATATCTGGGACTTAAATGTAATAATAATTCCCATTTCAGAGAGTCAATCAGGAAACATGTCTGTAGCTAAGTACTGATAAGAAACAGTATTGCAAAACTCTAATAAAACACAGTCCCCAGCAAACTGCAATCCATTTGTTTCTCTTCCAGGGAAAAGAGTGAAACAAGTAAAACAAGAGAGGGATGTTTTAATTCCCAGGAGACAAGGACCCAGCTGAAGAGACACAACAACAGCTAAGGCCTGCTTTTGTCATCAGGTATGCATTCCTTTCTTTGTATACTAAAAAAAATAAATAAATAAAGAGGGCTTCTGTTGGAATGTTGATATAGTTACACAGCAAGGGCAGAGCCAGCTCTCTGTTTTCTCTCACAACACCCAGGCACAATGGTGTCCTTATTACAGGGAGCCTAAATAAATAATACAGCCGTCAGACATAAGAAAGGGAAGGAGCATTACAATATTAAGTTCCAAAACCAGAATGGGGGACCTTTTCCTACTGAGCAAAGAAGACTTAGCCCAGTATGATTTGGAAACCCATCAACTTAGACAATGGTCTGATCTAGCAGTTCTTTCACGGGCAAAAATTCCATTGTCCCAATAGGGTTACTCCAATTACCCCAACTGAGGATCTGGCCCATTTGCTTGAATTCAGGGTACTGACTGAAAGCAGAAGTTACTTACCTTACATGTTTTTTTGTTGGTGCTTCCTTGACTTCAGTGGGAGTTTTGATTGTACAAAGACAGCACTATCTGGCCCAACCTCTCTCTCTTGAATGCAGATCTGACTCATTAATCTTTTGAGGACTGCGGGCATATCTTCACATTCTGCTAAGCATTCATTTGGCTGGTAGTCTGGAAAATGCCAGTTAATCATTTAAAGTTTGGAATCTCTCTGAACTTCAGAAGACATTGGGAGGGCAGAACAACATATAAATCCATTAAATTCCCCACCTGTCATCTTTGTGACCCTGACCTTTAAAATGGGATTTTGTGTGTTTAAACATTTATATTTTACTAAGAAGAATTTCTTTTTACTAACTAAAAATTTCACTGTCAGCCAAGTGCCTGATCCAGTAAGAGTTTTGAGTGCTGAAGAAATACAAGATTAAGTCCCAAGAATGTTAACTCATGGATGGTAAAGTTATAAATAATGAGGAATAAATAATATTCACAGAAAAACAAGAGACATAAGGATTTGACTTTTATGGAAATTATTTCTTACATGTCTGAAATGTAAGACACATTATAATTTGTTCACTGTATTTTTAGTTTCATAACTTAACATGTCTGAGACTAATTATATTAACAAGAGAGGGAACACTACAGTTCTGTAGGAGATAGACTGGGAAATTAAGGTTGAAAGCCTCACTTACTTTCTCATGTAATAACAGACATAATGACAGAAGATTTTATATCCAATTGACAAGCCTGGCTAAACTTGTAAGTGTTATCAATTAAGTGGAAAGAAACAAGAAGGATTTGATCAGATTTAGTCCAACTACCTTTTGTGGAGGTTTATGTTTAATACATTTCAGGCAAAATTTTCAAAGAGCATGTGAAAAACTACCTGGGATTAAAAATGCTATCCAAATAATTTAAAAATTAATAAATGTATACATTTTGAAATGTAAAATTTGGCAAGGACATCTGTTAGCAGGAACAACGTGAGGTTTTTATATGTGCAAATGGATAAATATAATAAAAATCATACTTTGTACTTAAACAGCACTTATCTATATATCTTAGAGCACTTATATTACATAGGGAAATATAAATTCAGAGTTATAAAACAATTTGTCCAAATTCAGATAGTGAGTCAGTGGCAGATCTGGGAATCGACTGCATGCCTCCTAACTCCCAGTCCCATGCCCTGTCTACATTGCTTCCTCCTAGACCAGGTTACTATGTTGCATACATGTTTTGTGACAACATTTTCAGAGGTCCATTAAAAATAAGACCCAAATCTTCAGACTCAAGAGACTTAAGACCGAGGCACTCAAATCCAGATTTATGTACCGAAATAGAGGGTTTTCAGAAGTGCTGGGCAAACTCCCACTGAAATGCTATTGAAGCATTGTGAAAAGTCACACCATTTATTAGGTGCCTTAATATGGATTTAGGTGCCTAATTATATATCCTGTGTCTGTGGAAGGGCTTCCATATGTTTTCCACATTCTATGGCATGAGGTCTGCCATTTGGAATATGAGAACAGCTGGGGAGAGAGGAAGGGTTGAGGAGGAATAGATACATCATTGAATCATTCTCACCCATGTAATTCTAAGCTTGGTTATGTCTCTGCATCTGTCTGCTGTGTGTGATTCCTCATCCCCTGCTGGAAAACACCATATGACTGCAACAGGAGCCAGTCTGACTGAGTAGCAGAGCTACTTGTAGAAAAAAATAACATTCTCTGGCTCAAACAGCTTATTTCATTCAAGATATTGTAAGCTATTCTCACGAGACTTTGGCTAAAACTATGGAAATTAGCATTGATATAATATACCTGGAGTTCTGTAAGTCATATGACTAGGTACCGCATGATTAAAAGTCTAGAATGATACAAAATTAACATGGCGCACACATGGAATGGATTAAAATCTGGCTAATTGCTAGGTCCCAAAATGTAGTTGTAAATGGGGATTCATCACAGCGTTTCTAATGGGGTCCCATAGGAAGGAATCGGTTCTTGGCCCTATGTTTTTTAACATTTTCATCAGTGACCTGGAAGAAAACAAAATATCACTGACGGATGGACACAAACATTGTGTGAGTGGGAAATAATGAAGAGGACAGGACACAGTTACAGAGCAATCTTGATTACTTGGTAAACTGGGCACAAGCAAACAATTTGTGTTTTAATACAGGTAAATGTAAATCTAGGAACAAAGAACATAGGTCATTCTTACAAGATGGTGGACTCTATCCTGGAAGGAGTGACTCTGAAAAAGATTTGAAGGTCATCGTGGACAGCTAGCTGAACATGAGCTTCCGATGCAACATCATGGCCAAAATGGCAAGTGAGATCCTTGGATGCATAAACAGGAAAATCTTAACAGGCAGAGAGGTTATTTTACATCTGTTTTTGGCACTGGTGCAGCTGCTGCTAGAACATTGTGTCCAGTTCTGGTGTCCACTATTCAAGAAGGATGTGGATAAATAGGAGAGGGTTCAGAGAAGAGCCATGAGAATGACTGAAGGACTAGAAAACCTGCCTTATAGTGATAGGCTCAAGGAGAGAAGGTTAAAAGGTGACTTGATCACAGTCTACAAACACCTACATGGGGAACAAATATTTAATAATGGGCTCTTCAGTCGAGCAGAGAAAGGTATAACAGGATCCATTGACTGGAAGCTGAAGCTAGACAAATTCAGACTGGATATAATGCATACATTTTTAACAGTGAGGGTAATTAACTGTTGGAACAATTTACCAGGTTCATGGTGGATTCTCTATCACACCCAATTTTTAAATCAAGATTAATAAAATAAAAAGATGCTTAGTTCAAAAGGAATGATTTGTTTTCAAAAGTTCTATGGCCAATCTTATACAGAAGGTCAGACTAGATGAGCACAATGGTCCCTTCTGGCCCTTGAATCTATGAAACTGGGTTAAATTCAGGGCAATCACATGTGTTGTGAACAAACGAGATTTATATTTGTTCTTACAAAAAAAAAAAGAAAAGATAAATATCTGTCACTCTTTTCTGTGGGGAATTGAAAGTAGTTTAGTATCTGTCACCCCTTCTATCTTTTGCCTCTCTGCTGAGGCTACAAAAGGGAAACCAGTTGTTATAGTGGCTTTTCCTAATCCCCTGTCCATCCAGTCTTTATTCATAAAAGTATGCTGAACACTTGGGACAAAGTTCTCCTTTCAAAACAGATTTACTGTGACATTCTTAGTACCTTTTCCAGACCTGAAGAAGAGCTCTGTGTAAGCTCGAAACCATGTCTCTCTTACCAACAGAAGTTGGTGCAATAAAAAGATATTACCTTACCCACATGTCTCTAAATTACACACACACTTCCAAGAACGAAAGCACACAAACTCAGGCTGTTGCCAGGGTCCATGGCAGAAGGCTACCCTGACTAGCTGCATAGCTGACTACCCTGAAAACATGCAGAGATCTGACTCCACAGGGCCTATAGCAAGAATCATGTGAGGGTAAATGAGGGATGGTACACATTCCTATGCAGCAATACTCATCACCCTATGGCCTCTGCACACAGACTCCCGAGTATTTGACTCCTACCCTTAGGGGAAGAGATTGCACCAGGGAACATGTTATGCAGAAGGTCAGATTAGATGATCTAATGGTCCCTGCTGAACCTGTGGTGGAGTTTGTAAGAGAATAGGGGGCTTGGCCTTTACAGGGTTAGATAGCAAGACAGACTCTAGTCTTTTGGATGGATGTATTTCTGCAGGCTATTCGCAGCCGGAATTTGGACTTTTTTGGCAGCACACCTGGGCATGTTTGGCACCCATTTGGGCAGAATCACACCTGTTTTCAGAATGTGGCCCATAATGTAATTTTCATTCCATGAACTCCAAAGGAAGTCCAGGCATGGAAGAAGTGCAGACATTCACCTTGTAGCTAAGAGATCTATATGTGGATCAGAGCGGAGCCTTCACATTGCAATCAAATTGTCTTACAAAAGAGTCATATAAAATGGCCTTCTTCAGTAGCAGAGAGGGATTTGAAGGAGGGAAGTATGGACAGGTGCAAATTAAACATTTGCCATTAGCAGAAAGACCACACTATTTGTGGATTAGACAAAAACATGAATAGTATGAGCTCAGCTGATCTTTAATTGGAAGGGCCCTTAAACATAAATCCCCCAATAATGTGGAGCATGTGCATAGAGCTATTGTGGGGAATGAGTAGAGAATCTTTTAGGACTCAGTGGAACAAATATTCCTGATGCAAGCTGAGCTGTTAGTTTTTGAAATTCTCATTTGTCATGCAGTATAGCAGAGAGTTTATGTTCTCTTGAGATATCACACAGCTGATTTTCTGGAGCGTGCCAAAGTGGGGTGGGTACCGCATACCATAGTCTGGATGAGTCTCCTTATCAGACCAGCTGGATATTGGCAATATCGTTTCCTTAAAAGATTTACAAATGTGAAGAGCCAGTGAGGTCTGTTTGGAAAATTTAGAAAAGGGTTGTTTCTCAGAACCCCTGTTTGTTCAATTGGATAGTGTCAATGATATATAAAGCAGCAGAGAATCTTTCATTCTTGTTTCTTTGCAAAATACTATCTTAACTGGGTCATGCTGACTAGTAGCATTTTAGACTGCAAAACACCGATCAATAGCAATAAAACTGAATCAAAAACCCCTCAGATGAACACCACACACTTGGACAGCAGTCAGAAATCCAAACTCAAATTTTACAGATTAAACATAGGCTCATAATGGGTCAAGCCAAAATTCTGGGCCCCAAACCCCTAAATTCTAGAGCCTTCAAGAATTTCTGATCTGAATTTTGTGGCTTGATGCTATCTCTGTTACCTAGGCCATGGCAGAGGCAACCTTAATTCTGGCATTTCTTAACTTCCGAGTGCTTGACTTTGCCATCTTAATAATAGTCTCTTGACGTGGATTTTGTGTGTGTAATATATAGTAGTACACACACCCACACTCTTTTAAAAAAAAAAAAAAAAAAAGAGTACTTGTGGCACCTTAGAGACTAACAAATTTATTTGGGTATAAGCTTTCGTGGGCTAAAATCCATTGCATCAGATGCATGCAGTGGAAAATACAGTAGGAAGATAGATTAGATAGATAGAACATGAAAAAATGGGTGTTGCCATACCAACTGTAACGAGACCAATCAATTAAGGTGGGTTATCATCAGCAGGAGGGGGGGGGACTTTTGTAGTGATAATCAGGATGGCCTATTTCAAACAGTTGACAAGAAGGGGTGAGTAACAGTAGGGGGGAAAATTAGCATGGGGAAATAGGGTCATTACACAAAGTAAAAACATCCAGTCCCAGTCTTCATTCAAGCCTAATGTAATAGTGTCCAGTTTGCAAATTAATTCCAATTCTGCAGTTTCTCATTGGAGTCTGTTTCTGAAGTTTTTTTGTTGGAGAATTGCAACTTTTAGGTCTGAAATTGAGTGACCAGGGAGGTTGAAGTGTTCTCCGACTGGTTTTGGAATGTTCTAATTCTTGATGTCTGATTTGTGTCAACCTCAGCCTGGACCATTCCACACAAGAGATCCACTTCCTGGACACGACAGTGCTAATAAGCGATGGCCACATAAACACCACCCTATACCGGAAACCTACTGACTGCTATACTTACCTACATGCCTCCAGCTTTCATCCAGACCACAAATCACACGATCCATTGTCTATAGCCAAGCTCTAAGATACAGCCAGCCGCATTTGCTCCAATCCCTTAGACAGACACCTACAAGATCTCTATCAAGCGTTCTTACAACTACAATACCCATCTGCTGAAGTGAAGAAACGGATTGACAGAGCCAGAAGAACACCCGGAAGTCACCTGGGTCAGGACAGGCCCAACAAAGAAAATAACAGAACGCCACTAGCCGTCACCTTCAGCCCCCAACTAAAACCTCTCCAATGCATCATCAAGGATCTACAACCTATCCTGAATGACGATTCTTCACTCTTACAGATCTTGGGAGACAGGCCAGTCCTCAATTACAGACAGACCCCCAACCTGAAACAAATACTCACCAGCAACCACACAACAAAAACACTAACGCAGGAACCCACTAATCCTTGCAACAAAGCCAGTTGCCAACTCTGTCCACATATCTATTCAAGGGACATCATCATAGGACCTAATCACATCAGCCAAACTATCAGAGGCTCGTTCACCTGCACATCTACCAATGTGATATATGCCATCATGTGCCAACAATGCCCCTCTGCCATGTACATTGGCCAAACCGGACAATCTCTGCTCAAACGAATAAATGGACACAAATCAGACATCAAGAATTATCAAAAATAATTCAAAAACCAGTCGGAGAACCCTTCAACCTCCCTGGTCACGCAATTTCAGACCTAAAAGTCACAATTCTCCAACAAAAAAACTTCAAAAACGGACTCCAATGAGAAACTGCAGAATTGGAATTAATTTACAAACTGGACACCATCACATTAGGCTTGAATAAAGACTGGGAGTGGACGGGTCATTACATAAAGTAAAAACAATTTTCCCATGCTAATTTTTCCCCCTACTGTTACTCACCCCTTCTTGTCAACTGTTTGAAATGGGCCATGCTGATTATCACTACAAAAGTTCCCCCCCCCCCGCTGATAGTAGCCCACCGTAATTGATGGGTGTTGCCATACCAACTGTAACGAGACCAATTTTTTCATGTTCTCTGTGTATATATATGTTCCTACTATATTTTCCACTACATGCATCTGAGGAAGTGGGTTTTAGCCCACAAAAGCTTATGCTCAAAGAAATTTATTAGTCTCTAAGGTGCCACAAGTACTCCTCGGTTTTTTTTGCTGATACAGACTAACACAGCTACCACTCTGAAACTCTTTTCAAAGTTGTCATAAAATATGCCTAAATTCTTTTCAAGTTAATAAACTCTTCATACAACAAAATTTCATGACAGTTAGGATTTCTTGGCTTGTAACATAGTGGCTAATTTTCTTCATCTTATCGTTGTCATCTAAGGGTAGTTCTTTCAATGCTGTGGGGAGGGACGGTCATATTTTAAATTAATTTAATACAAATCTGCAACAATGGAATGCATGTGGTCAAGTTAACCTAATTTGTGTATGAGAGGAAAATGAGGTATCAGTTATATAATACCATACGCATGGTCTTACACTGTGCGGCATACAGAATTTATATTTTCTATCTTATGATATCACCCAAGAGCATATATCGAACTGAACTGGGGCATTATAAAAAAAATTTAAATGCTGTTTTTTATAATTGTTTATTTGTAATTCTAGATTGATTTGGACTGAACGACCATGACCAGCTTGGAACCTAAAATAGTGGGCCAGATCCAGGGCTGCTGTAAATAGATGTATTTCACTTCCAGTTTACACCTGCTGAGGATCTGGCCCAACTCTCAACATATGGAACTATTGAATGCCAAAAATGCAAACACTTTAAGGCCATAACATTACCATCCTGCTGCCAGTCAAAGATTTTCCAGACCACCAGAAAACGTGCTGATCAGGCTATTTATAAAGCACTGGAACGTGTTAATTTTTTTTTTTAAAAATGGATTGCTTTTGCCACAACAAAGTTAACATTTCATTGTTCTCGTTTTGTTTTTTAAACTTCTTATTAAGGCAAAGTTACAATACAATGTTAACAAACTACACTGGATCAAGTTCTGTACAAAGGATTCTGGCCTGCTGGCTGGGGAGCCCTCTTCCTCAGAGTATGGCAGAAAGGGTGACCACATTTCTAAATATCTATGTAACTCTGAGGTTCTCCTGGACACCTCGGGAATGGAGGTTATCCGTAACTCTGAAATGTCTGTATCTCTGAACAAGACGTTATGGACTTCAGCTGTGGGGAAGGTGGGGTGTCAGGGTTTGTGACCCTCTGGAGCACCAGGGCTCAGAGCTTTAGATCTGGGGGAAGTGCTGGTGCTCGGGGCTTCAACCCCACAGCGCCGTTCCTGGCTTCTTCCTCATGAGGGGTGCCAGGGTTTAGGGCTTCAGCCCCATGTCTCCATTCCCGATTGAAGCCCTGTGAAGGGGCACTGGGGCTCAGGGCTCCCCATGGATCTGCTCACGATTTCAGTGGGAGGCATCGGAGCCTGGAGCTTTAGCTACGGGGGGAGCGCTGGGGCTGAAACCTCCTGCGGAGCTGAAGCTCTGAGCCATGGTGCTCCCGAAGGTTAGAAGCCCTGGGGACCCTGAGCCTCACCCCCTGCCCAGACCCCCCCAAATCCACCCTGCGGCTGCAGTCCTAATCCCCACCCCCGCAGCTGAAACCCTGAGCCCCAGGGCCACAGGTGCAGACTTCCTACAGGCCCTGGGGGTGCTCAAACCCCCCACTCCAGACTCCAACCCCCACTTGACCCCTTCCCTTAAACCTCCACCCTGCCCTGCCTCTTCTCGCCACCACTCGCCCCCACCCCGCCTCTTCCCCCCCTGTGAGCGCACCCCATCCCCACTCCTCCCCCCAGTGCCTCCTGCACACCGCAGGACAGCTGATCACGACAGGCGGCTGGCACTGGGAGAGTTGGGCGGGGGGGGGAGCTGGCTGTTGGTAGGGGCTGAGCACCCAAAATTTTTTTTTCCCCGAGGGTCCTCCAGCCCTGGAGCACCCACAGAATCGGTGCCTGCCCAAGGCTAAAGCCCCGAGGCAGTAAAGTATTTGCTTGTGTGTGTGTATGTATCTGTCTGTCTACACTGCTGCCTGATTACTTCCAATTCCAGAGGATGTCTGGTTGACCGGAAAATCCATAATTCTGGTATTCGTATCAGAGTACTTGGTGTGAAGGCTTTTCCATCACAAAGACAGTCCACATTTCATGTCATACCACAATTCCATAGGAGGAGGGGGGGGGTCACACAATTCCAATAATCATAGAAACATAGGGCTGGAAGGGACCTCAAAAGATCATCTAGTCCAGCCCCTCCACTGAAGCAGGATTAAGTACACCTAGACTATCTGTGACAGGTGCTTGTCTAACCTGTTCTTAAAAATTTCCAATGATAGGGATTCTACAACCTCCCTTATAAGTCTATCCCAGATCTCAACTATCCTTGTAGTTAGAAAATTTTCCCTACTTTCTAACCTAAATCTCCCTTGCTGCAGAATGAGCCGACTACTTCTTGTCCTACCTTCAGTGGACATGGGGAATAATTGATTGCCATCCTCTGTATAACAACCCTTAACGTATTGGAAGACTGTTATCAGGTCTCCCTTCAGTCTTCTTTTCTCAAGATTAAATATGCCCAGTTTTTTAGCCTTTGAAGATGTATATTCCCTTTCCCATATAGGGACCCAGATCAATTTCTTTGTCCTAATCCCTCTCTGATTATTTCATCTGGGTTGTTTTCTTATCAATATCTTCTTCAATCAAAATTGTGATTATATAAGTTCTAGCTTGCTCAACTGTGATTAAAGTTCTAGACAGAAGTACCTCATATCCAGATTTTATAATAAAATATTTAACTTGTAAATATTGAAAATATGGGATCTTTATATTATTTACATTATTACATACCTCCTGGTATGATTTCAAATCAGGACCCAGGAACAGCTGTCTGAATTGAGTAATCTCATTCTCAGCTCTTACCACAACGAATAATCACTCTGATATTTCCTAGAGAGAAATTTCTGATTGTTAATGCAAGTAGCTAAGAGAGGGGGCTTCAGTGACAGGAATTTAGAAAATTTGTCCAAAGTGGCTAAAATGGCCTGGATGAATGGGTGACTTTTTATTTTTGGTGACCTACATTTCTTTTTAACCCAACAGTTAATACAAATAGCTATAACTGGACCTCAGTCTTGTTCAAGTTTTACCCAGTATTTGGATGATCTACTGCTAACCCAATTGGTCATATCTTTTAACTGTGATGCATAATATAATGAAATAATAATACACCAAATTAGGGAAAGCTAGTCCACCCCATTTTGTAGGCTTATAGAAAACTTTAGAACTTTATGTTCCAGACTAATTTTAATAATGCATCCTGCCATGTTTTTAATGTCATGTCAGAGATACAAACAGGAATGCACTGAAGCAAAAATAGTAATTTTGGGAGGATATTAATCTTTACTATATCTAACTTACAGAGCCAAGAAATTTGATATTTGTTCCATTCCTCCAAGTCTTTTATTATTTTATTCCACATTGGAGGGTAATTTGCATTCAAAAGATTTTTAAAGGCCTGATCCAAAAGCCCACTGAAGTCAATGGCACTCTTTCAATGGGCTTTGATAGGCTTTGGACCAGGCCCTAAATCAGCCAGGAGGAAATGGAGAAGAAATATCCAAAGCAATTCATCTTTCACATACTATTGAAACTAATGTATCCCTATTTTCAAGAAAGTTTTACATTTCTACGGATTCTACTGTATAAATGGTGATGAAAAATGAGCAAAGAATACTGATGAACTGAAGAAGGTCAGCAGACAGGGAATGTAGGTCTCCTTAATTGTATGGTTCCCTGCTACTCTAATCAATTCTAGGTATTGGAATCAGTATTTTTGACTTGCCCTTAAAGGTTCAGATCTTACACGGCTGTAAACTGGCATGATTCCATTAATTTCAGAAGCTGATTTATACCAGCTGAGGATCCAACTAAACTCTCCTGGTGAACAAATTCAAACATTATTGAAAAGTTTATAAAGGCATTACTTACAAATAGGAAAAAAGGGTTTATGTCTATTATTTTAAAGGCCTGAAAAGTTTTCATTATCTTAACAGCAGCTCTTCCCCCACCTCCAGGGCCTTAAATTAGAAATTTGGGTCTTGTCTCCCCTAGAAAACTCTATGGCTAATTGGAGAAACAATGAAAGTATGACATCAAAATACTAAAGAAGTGAAACCTAGTCACATAAATCAGAAACTGGTTTTTAATTAAGACTGTTTAAAATGTGTGAGGGATGATTAGACTTGACATTAATGATATTTCTAACCCGGGTTTTTTTCCTTTGCAGGTCACTTTTAAAGATAGTGAGCATGCTCACTGAGGATGGACTCTTCAGAGATTTTAGCTGCTAAAAATTAAAGAAGTCTCTGAGTACATGCAAACTGCAATTTTCCAAAGACTTATAACTTGGCCAATTTGGGCAGATTTTCACAAGGGACAGAAAAAAGCACACCCTTGACATAAAGACCACTTCCTGGGGAATTTCAACTTTCTGTTCCAAGGCATGGGATTACTAGATCTGATCAAATAAAAAGTTGTCATCATTTTTTAAAAACGGGCAAAACAGAATATTTTTTTCCCTAGCCTCTTTCTCTGAAACTATTGAGCTGTTTTGGCTGAAGTTTAAAAATAAAAATAAAAGTCAATCAATCAATCAGCCTGAGGCAGACACAAGGCTTGGAAAATTTCAGCCTAAATGGTTAACATTTGGCAAAGTTGTAAGCAAATGAAGACAGGGTCTTCTAATGGGAGGTATCAAGCAACCTTAATAATAGGAGGCACTACCAACCCAGCCTATAATTCTGCCTATTGTGGGCCAAATTCTGGTACCCTTACTTAGTGAGGCTACTGGTGGATTTAAAGTGTTATTCAGCATTAGAAAGATATCAGGATCTGGCCCTCTTGTACCTAAACACCAACTAATGCAAAATGACAGCCTCAGTATGCAGAATGTTCGTAACAAGAGTCTTGAGTCTATAGGTTTTGCATTTTGCCCTCAATTTTTATAAATATGATCAGTTTTATGAAAGACCTGCGCAATCTTGCGTGTCTTTTCACTTGAAAAATAGGACCATTTCTAAGTGGGAGGGGAAAAAACCCACTTTCACTCAAAATGGATCTCTTTTTAAAAAATATGTACCAAGACATTTTTAAAGTTTGAATTTCAATATTTTGTTTTGACATTAAGTTTCACATCAACATGCACAATATTTGAAATTCTGGGTAGTTTCTTTTCTTTTTTTTTTTTAAATTACCAGTTTGTGAACAAAATTGTAAAGGACAAAATAACCCACAGCTCTATTAGGAGCTGTTTTCTGCTATACCTTGTGAAGAAATATTTGTTATTTCCACACAGCTCTGCTCAATCCCTGCAATACTGGCATTAAATGCTGCTATAGAGAGCTATTTCTGAGATAAGCATCTTGTTAATGGGTTTCTGCACAACAGGAACAGAAATTTCGAGGCCATTATTGCCCCTGTGATTTTTACGGGAAATAATTGTGTAGATCAAGACCTTAAAACAAATAATAAAGGTTCAAATCAGCTACTGAAAGGAGCATATAAATAAAACCACATTGTTGCTCCCCCAACATGCTGTAGTAGTAGAATTCCAGCACATTCTGAACTATAAAAGGATTCTTTTCCCTTATAAAATATAATCTCACTATATAATGTCATTTTTCTAAAACCCCCTCTGTTAACAGACAATATTACATTTTCTGATAGTGTAATTACTCGTTTAATACTGCAAAACTGATCAAAAGGCAATGCCTAGGAAACAAACCCTATTTCCACACACACACACACTTTTTAAATTTCAGTTATATCTGTTTACAATAGGGGATGAGGACTTGGCTTATCATTTATATTCAACAGGTTGGCTTAAAACATCGATTTTCCCAAACATTCCAAAATTTCCCAAACATTCTGAAGGATCACTGAACTTCACATTATTTCATGACATCGGTGGTCTTCCCCCGCCCCCATCACTAAATTCATCTAGCTCTGTAGGTTTCCGTTCACCGTCACAAAAGCAAGTTACCTCCCGAAGGGCACCCACATTTACAGCAATTAGAACCAATCAGTGCTATAAATATAGCTGGGTCATCATCATGAGCGGTCATCAGATCAGTCCCCAGCTTTGTCAACAATGATTGCAAAGACACAACAGCCCGGAGCCCTGGCCGCAAGCAACCATAATTACCTGCATCCCACTCCTTGCCCAGGCTCCCTTTGTGCTTCCCGTGAGCGAGCTTGGCTTTGTCACTAGCTACTGCAGACAATGCCGTTTCCCTTGCAGTGCCAGCACGTAGCAAAGGCTTGCTGTTATTCCTTGACACAGGCAGGCTAGAAGCAACACATTAAACTCTTCCAGTTTCTGCGGTTCCCCTCGCTACTTTTAGACCGTAAAGGTAACTGGAAGGGCTCCCTGTCCAATCAGATGAAGGGAGGTGGGGTTAGAATAATGAACCTGCAGCTCTGGCGTCGGAGTAGAAGCATTTCAACATGACCCAGATCTCCTCCTGCAAAAGGGGGGAAGAAAACAGCAGCCAACACTGGGCACAAGAATACCAGGCAATGTATGCCACTGATTACAGTACTAGTCAAGATTGAGCTGGCAGTTATAATCTTCAAGGTACAGAAACAGTATCTAGGACAGCCAGGTATTCATAACACCTTCACTGCAGAGATGGAGCAGAGCGAAAGGGGGAACCTCCTGTGATTTGTCTTTTACTTAAGAAGCTGAGATGGATCCAAGCTAAAATCCCCAGAACTGAATGCCCCAGACTTTAGCAGTGGATCCGAAAGTTGTGGTCTAGCCCCAGCTCTGTTAAGGTGCCGTCTTAACAGCATCCAATCTGAGCTTGTGCCTTCCTGCAGAGATTGCTTTCCTTTTGGATGGGGGACAGTTAAGGCTTAAAGGAGGAGCAGCCTCAGAATCCATAAGCTGCGCCACTTCCGTAAAAGTGGAAAAGCTTTTTATTATTATTTTTCTCTTCCCAGTCAGCTACAGATGATGCTATGGAAACTCTCCTGGATTTATTACTTCACTGACTGTTCGAAGTTACTAATAGGAATTTTTATACATTAACATTTAACTGCAGCTTGCATTCATCTTACAGGTGTGGGATACGCCACAAATCCAATGGCAGAATTGCTGTATTTATCCTCAGATTTATTATCCCACTAAGACAGGGGCGGGCAAACTTTTTGGCCTGAGGGCCACATCAGGTTTCCAGAATTGGATGGAAGGCCAGTTAGGGAAGGCTGTGCCTCCCCAAACAGCCAGGCATGGCCCAGCCCAGCCCCTGCCCCCTATCTGACCTCCCCCTGCTTCTCGCCCCCTGATGGCCCCCCTGGGACCACTGTTCCCTCTAAGCTGTGTGCGTGTGCGAAACACCACACGCACAAACATTTGCACAGAAGCACAACAATTTGCACAGAAGATATTTTTTGCGCACACGGCCTGTCAAAAATTAGAGGGAACATTGCCTGGGACTCCTGCCCCATCCACCACCCCCTGTTCCCTGTCCCCTGACCGCCCCCAGACTCCCCACCCCTGACTGCCCCCCACCGCCCCATCCAAACCCTCCTCTCATTCCTGACTGCCCCCCCAGGACCCCTGCCCCAACCAACCACGCATTCTCCCTGTCCCCTGACTGCCCCCGGAACCCCTGTCCCTGACTGCCCCCTGCCGCCCCATCCAACCCCCCGCCCCACCCTTCCTGACTGCCCCCGGGACCCCTGCCCCCATTCAACCCTCCTGTTTCCCGCCCTCTGACCACCCCAACCCCTATCCACACCCCTGGCCCCTGACCACCCCCTCAAACTCTGCTGCCCTCTATCCAACCCCCGCTGCTCCCTGCCCCCTTACCGTGCTGCCTGGAGCACCGGTGGCTGGTGGCGTTACAGCCGTGCTGCACTGCACAGAGCACCGGGTCAGGCCGGACTCTGCAGCTGCGCTGCCCCAGGAGCTCGCAGCCCCCCCTCCCCGAGCATGGCACCGGCCGTGCTGTGAGCTGAGGCAGCGCGGGAGGGGGAACAGCGGGGAAGGGGCCGGGGGCTAGCCTCCCAGGCCAGGAGCTCAGGGGCCGGGCAGGAGGGTCCCGTGGGCCGGATGTGGCCCACAGGCCATAGTTTGCCCACCTCTACACTAAGAGATAATAAGGCCCATGCTGAATGAAATCAGAATGGAAGAACTGTGACTCTCAGTCCTGATACTGCTAATAACTAGTTGAGCATTTCCCTTTGCTCAAATGAAGGGAGCAGTGGGATCTGAATTTATGGCAGAGTTTAAGGTAACAGGGAGCATCCCTTGAGCACAAGCACATGGATTAGTTAGGGAAATACATATATTCTTAGCACATGAAAAACATCTAATGTGAATTTACAACCAAGAGCCAATTTTTATAAATGGAATCTACAAAAGAAATGCTGACAGACTAACAATATCATTAATGACTCCCAGTCCCATGGTCACTGGGAAAACCTAGAAGATTAATTAGTACAGTGGTTTTCAACCTGTGGTCCGTGGATCCCTGGGGGTCCGCAGACTATGTCTAAGATTTCCAAAGGGGTCCACACCTCCATTTTAAATTTTTTAGGGCTCCGCAAATGAAAAAAGGTTGAAAACCACGGATTCAGTAGAACAGAAGAGTTGCTTTGCCTGGGTACCATTGAAGGCTAGGGATGTCTGAAAGCGAGCAGGCAGAACTAGTACAAAGATGTCATTGGCACCAATTCACAACAGTGGATAAACATCAGACAGGGTCAGAATCGAAACACGTACCCCGTGAAGCTTCCACTGATGGGCCCTGCTTGCAGCTTTTGCCCCTCTTTTACATATACACAATTGCTATATCTAAATAAAAGAGCTGCTTTCCTTTTTGTGAAGATACCCAGGGGGAAAAGCTCTCTGTCTGAATCATTAGGGGTTGACAACAGGAAAACAAACTTATTATGTTGAAGACCATACAAGTGCTGAAGGAAAAGGTCTCTAAGCACTACCAGTTCCCAAGGAGTACAATGCTGCATCTTCCAGTGGTGTCCTGTGAGAAGCAGAATAAACTCCCAGCTCAACGGCAGGACCTGGCACAACTCCTTCTTTAGCAATTCTGCTTAAACAGAGTGAATGAGTGCAATTGTAAACAATCCAAAAGGGCACAATTTCCTCTGTCATGCACATCTAATGCAGCCTAAGTAACTGGGAGTCTTTGGCCAATGCACTAAGATTCAGTGTTTAAGAGCAAACAGGTGAATTGGATGGGTATCTGCCCAAAATTTACTCAGGGTCCTCCTCTTCCACTAGGCTTTTACATAACACTGTAACAGATTCTTTGTGGACCATTCTCTACTTCTTTTGTTCCAAAGTTCTAGGCAGGAATACAGAGGGGATCTAGGGAGTACAGAGGGGATCTCTCCAGAGCACCACAGTACCCAGTGGGAGCACGTTCACCCCTTCTGAGTATATCTAGGACTCCAAACAGAAATATTTGGTAGATACAACTTTTACAAAATCCATCTCACCCTATTACATTTTTAGTGCACACAGGTTGAGGGACTAGCACATTTAACTAACGCAAGTTCAGTGGATGAACTACAGAAATTCTACTTTAATAAAAGTCCCATTACACTAAAAGAATAACTTTCTATGGGACTGGATGACCAATAGTATTAGTAAATGTTCACAGAGCCTTTCGCCCTAAGTAGCTGGTTCAAATCAGTCTAAGGGTTGATAATGACTGAAAGATGTTATGCTATTATAGTTATTCAGTGGCTTGTGTGAAATGAGTCTGTGACCTCAGTCCAGTTCCTAGTGGACAGGTGTCCATGTCACCACTAGTTGTTGGTCCTTGCAGACAAGCCAAGGAGTAAATGGGCCTGGAAATGAAACTTCTGTATCTTTTTATGCTTTTCAGTGCATGGATTCTATGGGGATATGCAGTCTAGAAATACTTTGAATAGTAATGGTCCCTCCAGGACAGGGATGCTTCAGGAAGCTGGAACTGCTGCAGTAACTGTTGTGTGGATAGAGAACTGTTCTATGCAGCTGTCAATCTGTTATTTTTCAGAAGCACTAAATTCTCATTATTTTAAAATTAGTATCTGATTCCCAACACGGAAAGAGCTGTTAGATTTCATGTGATTTTTGCTTAACAAGCTAAAAATATAGCAGTCTAATGAACTGCCTTAACGTGGAGTATCCCACAGTCTTCCTTAATGAATTTCAGTAGTAAAGTACAGTGTAACTGAGATGTGAATTAAGCCCTTGATATTGAAGAGCTCTGTAAAAACATACTTTGGAAACACACACCTCCACTGTTGTAAAACTGAAGAGGTTTGATAAAGACAACACACTTATACCCATACTGCTATTGACAGTCTAGTATCAGAGGACAAAGTTTCTTCTGGTTTTCAGTGACTGAAACTGCCAAGCACCTCCTTGCTAATCATATGTTTTCACAACAGTATAAAGTGAAACTCTTCCCATGCTATCACTTATTACGTCACTAAACAAAACTATTGAATCAACAATACAATTGATTACTCTGTCCAAAGTGTCCACAAGGTCATTTATTGTAAATGTTATTTTGGTCAAGAATTTACAGTAATTCTAGACAAAGTGACAGGTAGGCAATATGGGCTGAACAAACAAATGGGTGCCAGAAACTCTGGAGTTCAATCCAAGCTTTGCACTAACTTTCTATGCACCCTTTGGCAAGTCATTTTGCCTTCCTGTGTGCCACAATTTTGTTATATGTAAAGTGTGGAATAATAATAACCCATGATATTTTGTGTATCTGTTAATATTTGTACAGTGCTTTCTGTGATGTAAAGAGCTACAGAAGATATGTTTACATACATGTAAATAACACAGCAAATTAGAGGAGAGACTTTGCCGTTGGTGAGCAGATCCTTATCCAATATAGAAGTCAGTAGACTGCTAAACATGAGGAATTAACTTAAAATCTTATTGTTAGTAATTCTAAATATTAGTGATGAAAAAGGACTATTAGATCATTTAGACCCTGTAACTTTAAGCAGATATATACAGGAAAGAAGAGATACCTGCTGTGAACAATGTAAGTTCAACTGTGGCTACCTTATTCATTAACATTTGAAAAGTCTGTTAGGTACCATCGTATATAATTCTTTTAAAGCATTGGGTAGAGGATGTTGGGAATATAATGGTACCTTAGACTAGTAGTCAGAGCAGGGAATGGGAGTCAAAACTTCATTTTTTTTTTTATTCTCAGCTCTCTCACTGTGTGACTCGAGGCAAGCCACATGACCTCTTTATGACTCAGTTTCTCCAGCTATACTTCCTGGCTCAATCTCGTTAAATAATTAACATTAGTTATCTCAGATCCTCAGATGATGCCGTATTACTGCAAAATATTTTTATGAAGCTTCAGTACTAATCTCCCAACCTTCTCTAGGGTAATCAGTTATAGCCAGACTCTGGAAAGAAACAATCACAGAAGTTAGAGATGGAAAGAACCTAGCCAGTCTGCCAACCCAAACACTGAAGGTAACTAAACAAAATGACAATTAATCTTACATTGTCGCAGGTGGAGACACAAAAGAAATTGAGTCTTCCGCAAAATGACAGAGGAGCAACTATCACACCTAGAGGGTCCAGAACACTAGGAAGGGTTGTGATTACAGACTCAGGGACCATCCTTTGGCTATCCTTGACTGATAGGTAGCAGGTATTTAAGACTGAGCCCTATGACCTTACTTTTTGCACTCATTGACTTCATTTATCTGGGATGGTAACTAATTGCTCTTATTTTAGTGGCCACAAAAGTGTGCTATTTCTGTAAACAAATAGAGCATCAAAATCTTTTGGTGTTTATGGTAACAATGAGCTGTCATAAGTAACAAAGAATATTTCTCCTTTTATTTCTAAACACGCATTTCTTTGAAAATTGCCACTGCTCACATCTGTATAGCAACGGCATGATTACGACGTTTGTGGGGATGTAGTAAGTTAAGCTTCTATAGACAATATTAATGGACTCTGCAGAAAGCACCTGACTTTTCTTGCGTTTCAAAGTCCACTGAATCGGCTCAGTGAGCTAGAATTAAAACCCTTGTTTATCATGGCATAACATCTGTACCTGTGACTCATGCTTTTGCTGTCTTGTGGAAACAAACAAACCTCAGTACCTAACTACCAGGCAAAGCCGCACATTCCTCAGTTCTCATTTACAGGAATTTAAAAATTATTAGCAGAAGAACTTACTGACCAGTGTCGTTAGTGTGCTTCTTGATGAAAAAAATATAGGAGGACATGGTTCCTGTCCCAAGAATCTTAAATTTAATAAAAGACAGAGCAAAACATTTAAAATATGTAATGCATTGGAAGACCAGATAATAGTCTAAAAATGATGTGGATTTTTTTAAAGGGACATGATCAACTCTAATTTGGCTCAGATTTTGAGTTTTATTTAAAAAACTCCAGTGCCTCAATATCACAAACACTCATGCATATGAGTGACGACTCATGTAAGTAGTCCCTTTTACTTCAATAGGACTACTCACTTGAATAAGAGTTAAGCAATGCATGACTGCTTGCAGGGAAAGAGATCCAGCTATTTACACAACTTCAGTCCAGCAAAATTGTTTCTATGACTGTTCAATTCCATTCTTTTAAAGAAACATACATTCCTCTGTTATGTTTACCATCCAAACTTTTCAACATTGCACTAGTGCAGGAAAACCAGAAACTGAAACCGACTAGAACAGAAGGGAACCTCACTAGTCCATTATCATGGAAAACCTAAACAATGAGCATAAGTGGCAAAAAGTATTTGCATCTCTTTTTTCAGTTTTAATAATCTAAGCTCTTGTTACTATCCTAGTTAAAGATGTTTGCACCTGAACCTGCAAATATATAATATGGCCATAGTGCTTACTACCAGGTCTAATCCCACTGACTGCGGTTGAATCACTCCTGATAAAAACAACAACATTAGTAATAACAGATGTGTCTGCTGGATCAGACTCAGAGGGTTTTTTAAAAATGTTTTTTTAACTTGAGCGTGACCCTTTAATATGGATAGACTTTGAGGAAGAAGCATGTTTCTTAGGAGGAATATCTGCTTGCTCTTTTAGAAGTAAAATTGTTATAACCCATAAATTCTACTCTTTTCCATTTTCTTTGTATTAAGAGCTCACATCTTGCTTCACCTCCGTTTCTCACATCCCCTCGGTCAGATGCTGAAAGACTATTAAACTTAAGGGAGATGAAGGAAGTCTTCAATCCAGATGTCAGTGGGAGGAGAGCATAGGCAATACAGTCTGTGATCACTCTGGGGAGGGAAACTACTAGCTCTTAATCCTCACTCCCCTATACTGATGGAATATTTAGATATGCATGGATCAGACTTTTGAAATACTTTGTATGTTATTCTACTGGTTTTTAGTTGACATATTTGTAAAGAGAAACTTTCAACTCCAAAGAGAACTTTTAACATCATATGTTGTAAACAAACCTTTCTTCTCCATGTTACTAATAACACCTTACAAGTATTAAAACAAAAAAATACAGTCTATTATTTTTTTAAAATAGTGTTTTTTAAAATCCTTTATTCTACAGGTCCAAAATTATATGGACCACATGCTGTTTATTTAATTTTGGCCTTTCTCTTATCTTGGGCAAAGAAAGTCATTTGTCAGTATAACTTTTGTTTATAATCAGTTTCACTTTTCATGTTCTTTTTGGATACAAACCACATGTAACCACATGCAAGGGGCAAACCCTTGTGCCAAGGCAGAGCTCCATTGACCGCAATGAGGCTCCACTGAATCTGCATGAGTGACAGGAGGATCAGGGCCCTTTGTTGCAAAAGCTGCAGGGCAATATTTCTTTCTTTAAATGAAGAAAACTGATGAACTGGAAATTTAAAAAAAATAATAATGGAAATATTTTTGTTGGGTTCAGTTTTTGTAAAAAACAAACATATTTTACGAGATCTTAATCTTGCACTTACTGACAAAGTTAATTATAGTCTGCTAACTTTTTTAAAGCACTTCCCTCCGTGTTTCAATTTTCTTCTCTTAGTAATTTAGTGCTCATGAATGTCATGTCTCCAGTAACTAAGCATGCCTTTTTCAGTTAACTGCAATGATGACTTTAGTTAGATAAGAACAATAGCAAAATGAACCATTAGCACAGGGAGAGATGTCCTTGATTTCAAGCTACATCTAGCCTCACGTATCATTTATTAATATTCTTTTTGGTTCACTGTCCATATTCAGCTGCTTCCAGGTGACCAGTCTCTTTGAATCCTGCCTCCAGAATGTTGTAGGCATTTAGGTTGCAGTAACCACCGTTACAACAGATCTTAAAAGCTCCACACACCACAGTAATACACACTAATTACCAGAGACTGAAGCCCTCTACTTGTGCACAGAATGGCTATAACGTGGTCAGCAGCAGTGTAAGTTTCCTTTACAGTGATCTGCTAATAGATGACATTCTGTGCTGCACTTCTTACAGAACTTGCAGCTCTGTGGGAGAAAGCCCCATGGCGATTTTGAGACCGTCTTTGCATCCTCTTTCCTGGGCCGTTCCAGGGACAAGTTGTGATGAAGTGGGGTTTTATTCACCTTGTTATGTTGCATGTAGTCTTACTGTCCTATACTAATACTGCGTATACCTCAGTTTCCCTGTGTATTGAACCAATGCTTAGGTGATGGGCATTGGGTGTGTGACTTTCGCTGAGGCCCTCGGGCAGGTGAGGCTGCCCAACTCTACGTGTAGACAACGGCCGATCCCCTTCGTAACCTGAGACCCAAGAGGGGGATGCGACCAGGAGACAAAGGCCAGGAGGAGGAGCAATGGGCGGGTTGGAGGTGGGCTTGCTGGAAGCTGGGGGACTGCGTTTTTTGGGACTGAGATGGGGAAGTCCAGCGGGTCTGGCCCGGGGTCCCCCAAGATGGACTTGGCTGAAAGTCACTGATTTCTGTGCTGACAAGTTCTGTTCTACACTGTGTTCCTGTCAACTAATAAACCTTCTGTTTTACGCTGGCTGAGAATCACTGCTGACTGCAGAGTTGGGGTGCAGGGCCCTTTGGCTTCCCTAGGAGCCCCACCCAGGCGGCCTCACTGCGGGAAGTGCATGGTGTGGAAAGGGATGCTGAATGCTTCGGGGCCAGATCCAGGAAGGTCGAAGCTGTGTAAACTTCTTGCCCTGGTGACAGTATGCTCAGAGAAAGGAGATATGCTACCCCAGAATCCTGACTGGCTCCATATGGAATAGTTCCAGAACATCGCCCAATGACTCCATGACACAAGTGCAGTCCACTGGATGAAGAAGACAATCCAAGGGCTGCCCTAAATTATGGCTGCCTCCTCAGGAAGCCATGACCATGGCAACACTGCTGAGAATGCCTGTGATATTATGGGCCAGATTTTCAAAAAAGCTCAGCTCACACTTGTGGGGACTGGGGGGAGACGAAGGCCAGACTGTCAAAAGAGTTCAGCCTAGTAGATATATGCTTCTTAAAACTCAGAGTAGGGAGTTGCTGTGCTCTAAGCGCTTTTGAAAATCTAGTCCCAATTGTGAGTACTGAATACTTGAAAATGTAATCCCTAGATCTTTTGAAAATCTGACTCCATGTGATCTAGACCTGCTATGAACATGGTTAGACAACACAATGGTTAAAATGCCAGCTGTAGTTTATATTCACTGTTGCTGCCATCAATGGAGCTGCACCTTGGGTAGTGCATTGGTGGAAATTGGAAAAAAGGTGACAGTGCAACCACACCATATGGTCCACTCAATCCATGTCTTCTCTTTCAGGACTGCTAACAAAGGGGCCAATTAATACACATAGTGTATTTTGGTGACTGGAACACTTGACCACCGGAAGGGCAACTCATTTCACACAGGCCACCAAACAATGGCAATTTTCAGGGCACCTCTGCCTAGGTCTAGATTCACACCTGTAACCTAGGTATATAAGCCTCTATAGCTCATCACTACTTCCTTGAGCCATCCAGTCCACCTGACAGCTACAGTTTTAAATATGTATCTTTTTAAACCCCTCTCATCTCACAGTGCAGTGTGTGCATAAGAATATCTGAGATTTGACTAGGATCTACTATCTAGAATTATAGTAAAAGATTTATTATTATGTCAGTACCTAGAAGTTAAGAATTGTTGGAGTGGTTTGAGGCTAGCATGTTGGTTGATGGATGCTATTTAAAGCATGGAAGTGTAAACTAACCCATAAAACAAAATGTTTACATTTTAACTGGCCTTAGAAGTGGCAGTGCTCTCCTCTTATCATAACCTGATCAGATGTGAGCAGGCAAAAGAAACAAGGTTACATTATTCTGGTACATAGAGGGTTAGCTGAATATAATTCTGATCAGTTTTATAATTAACCTTCCAATCTGAGTGAAAGTATGCCAGCCTGACATTTTGTAAGTTAATTAAGCTTTCTCTGAGCTAGTTCTCCTTTCTTGGAAACAGTGAGATAGGAAAGTTAAACGATGGGGTGACATTTTACCACACTACTGATAACATGGCTCTAATTAAAAACAACTGACAAGAAAGGAGATTCTCTCAGGTAGTATCCTAATAAAACAAAAAAAATCCCAATTAGACATGTTCAGCAACGGGCAGCTCTATACATTCCAGAAGTAATCAACAGTGCTCTAGCAGAGGTCCTTAGGAGCACATTCCATAGATAGCCGGTAGTGATCGAAAAGCACCCTGCTTATTTGGATGCCTAGATTTCAGATTGGAGGTATAAGGGCTTTACTTAGGGATTGAAAGGTAATCTGAGGGCACTATACCCGCAATTACTTTTCTATTCCATATCTCTAAGATTGGTATTAGTATCTGCAGAGAAGTCAAAGGCAAGAAGCATGTTAACAGCAAATGATAGCTATAAATCAGTGACTTTACACTTTAATTAATACTTCTATTGGCACGATCAGGTAGTTAAGGGGAAAAAAATTGGTTTTGTCAGAGCAAGGATTTTTTTTATTTTGTTTTTATTGTAATTTAAATTAAAAAAACTCTGCTTAGAATTAAACATTTGCCTTCAGTGTTTCCAACATAGACATCACAGTGCTGAGCCAGGGCAGATTTATGATAAAGGGAAACTGGCTGGGAATAAAACTACAATAGGTGACTTACAAAACAGAAACAAATAGTATCCATGGGGGAAAAGAAGTAAGATTTTTAACATTCATTTATTTTTAATTATCTCAGGTATTACTAGTGAGTTTTCTATTTTGTTTTAAATATATTGAGCCAAGATCAGGCATGGATTAAGTGGGTCATTGACTTCAGTGGAGTTGTACCCACACAACCCATGTCTGAATTTGGCTCATTCGTTATAAACTGACAGAAAAGTACAAGTCTTCTACAGTATATAGTGGAGTACATCTTAGTTGTTTACAGCCACACATTAAATATTTTAAACTGTTTATTTTATTCCTGTTGATTTATATAATAGTTGCCACAAACATGAGAACTACATTCTAAATGTATGCATTTATGATGCAGCCCTATTACAGAATTAAATGTAGCTGGAAATATTTTTCTGGAATCTGCTCAGCTCAGTGAAAATCTCATGTAATGAGAGCTGAGCAGATTTTATGTGAACTTGCCTGAGGTTCCTGATCCAGTAGGTGTGCACAGATCTTTGGCTGAATGCCTATCTTTCCCAGCGTGTGAATCACTCTGGGGCTTAGTCAGGAGACAGTGTCTTGATACATATCATAAGGCAGTAGTGCACAAGCTCAGGTGCCTAGAGTCAGGCTGTACATACCAACAGGAAACAACCCGTGACACCGAGTGAGTTTGGGTACCTACTGGGTTAGGCAGAAGCTGAGTGGGGTTTGTGGATCACAGTGGTGCCTAAAAACAGGAATATGGTATCTAAATACCCTTGTTCAAATGTTCATCCCACCCTAAATGCCAAAGATCACACAAGAAGTTAACAGGGCGAGTAGGGATAGGAATTCAGACATTTCTATCTCAGAGACCCATGCTTAGAACACAGTGTGTTCACTTTTAGTCCCTCTCATGACTAGTATACTATCACTACTTAGATCACCAGAGAGATCTACCTATAGAACACATTCATACCATGCCCAGAGTGTACCAGAGTAGCTAAACATCAGATTTCAAATTAAAGAATTACTCATGAACGACTCTTGTTTCCTCTTTCACCCAGTTACTCTGAACCTTTCCCTCTACTTCCTTCTTCTTCTCCTATTCCCCATTATCTCAGCTGTGGTACTGTAAGAAACCCAATTTCAGTCTTTCTACAGGAACCTTTTTCTTACCAGCTCATTAAAAGATTATCACTGAGGTTTATTTAACAGTTACCTTTGGGTGGGCATCATTACTGTGGTAAAAACACATTTGAATGTCACAGCTATGTTAGAATCACAAAGTTGCTTTGGGGCGGTAACTACAGCCAGCCAGAATAACCATTATTCAACCATCATTTCTTGTGGTCTCTTTTGAAAGCTAGAGAGGATAAACATGCTAATTAATTAGCACCTTTTATAATTAATAATGGTTTCCATGTGAAAGTGGGTAAACCGTGAGAGTGGGGTGCTTGTTTCCAAAATGCCTACATGTGCAAAGATTCTAGCCTGAACTCAGATGGCCACTTGGATTCACTCTCCAGCTGTAGGTCGCTCCCTTTGGTGTAATCAGAGAGATGCTTCCTTCCCACTCACACCTGAACTATATTTAAGAGGCCAGGGTTGGTTCTTTTTCTCTTCTGGTATATAACCTGTCATGGGGAGAGGGTTTTTCTGCTATGACCTCCAGCATCATGGTAATTCCCTGGAGAATCTTCATCTGTTTCTATTACTTTATCAGGTTGCTTTCTTCTGTTGCTCTGTGTTCCCCCAGCTCTAGGGATGAGGTAGCGTCTGAGAGGACCCCTGAGCTGTTGCTTGTTCCTGAAGAGGAGCCCCTTGAGCTACCGCCAGTGTTGCTACTGCCACCGGGAGTGAGAAATGGCTATGCCCTCCTGCCACCCCTTCTCGAGGTGCTGTCTGACCAGAGACCTCACAGTTGGGAAAGTGAGGCCTCAAGACTCCAACCAGATTCCAGAGCCCTTAGGTATATGAAGAGGTTATATAAGATGTCTGCCACAAAAGAAGGGATCCCAAAAGCCAACAAAAGTCACCTCTATAACACTGTCTGGCTCCTCACTCCATGTGCTGAGTGCAAGCACCACCACAGGGACCAAATAAAAGGTAGGTGTTTTGGGGGAGGGGTAATTAAGATGCTTTCCCCCTTTCCTTCAATGGGGTAGAATAAAAAAACCCCTAGTCTCTACAGAGGTATTAACTGTTAAATCTACTGAATGACTCTTCCCTTGCATTGAATGGGCTTTTCTATAATCTGTGTCTCCTTAAATGGTGTTTAGGCCAGGCTTCTCCATAATTTAGGCCTTTGAACCTACATAATACCCATATCCAAAGCTATATTGATGCTTACTCCTAGCTCATTTTAGCACAATCCAGGATGGTCATTTTAAGGTTAACTCTGATCTTTTTTGCACCCTTTGAGTAAAGCAGGAAAAAAAAAAACTAAAATCTGATGGATACCTTTTGTCCTTTTACTGACTTTTAAATTCTGCATTTTACACAATCTGCAAGTGACATTTCTCAGTAACAATATCTTATTAATGATGTGTTGGGATCCCATTACAAGAGGACTTTTCCAAATTAGTCCACTGTTTCCCCTGTACTTTCTACCACAGAAGAACCATTCCCTTCCCCCACTTCATGAATATCCATATTTGCAAAGCATCACTACAGATGAGTTAATTTCAGGGCTGACAAACTGATGCAGCTGGGAAGCTTCAAGGAGAAAATGATGGTATAGGGTGGGATGAAAGATGTGGTCTGATCACAAGACTGGCAACCAGCAATTCTTGACTTCTAATCCGACATATATGGCTGTGGACACGTTATTCAACTCTGACTCAGGGGTTCTCCATCCATTTAAAAAAAAGTCTGGCTACAGATGTAAATCTTCACAATATATTTTAAGGCAAAGTGCTCTGTAAGATGAGATTTAATAAAAGCAATTAGATTTATTGATTATGATCTCCCACATAAACTGCAGCCAAAGTACTGTTTTAGGTACATTGCTATAAAATCCCCTGTGTAGCATGGTAATATAATGCTTAAAAGCAAAAACTAATTATGGGTGTCTCCTTTTAAGATGTCTTCTATGTTACAGTGATTTAAGTGACTAAACTTGAACTAACTCACCATCTCAATGTGAAGCTATGCTAAAAAGAGCAAACAATTTTAGGTTTAGTGGAATGGAGAACAGCATGAAATACTGTGAGCAGCTACACTAAATAGTAAAGCCCTCACTTAGGGAGACCGGTACTGCATATATTCTACCTCAAAAATAAAGTTGCAGAATTAGAGGTGGGTCAGAAGGCGAACAATGATTAGTAGCATGGAAAAATGCTCCAAATGAAACGTCTGCTTTCTAAGGTAAAGAATTCAAGTTAAGTAAAAGGGGAACATGATAAAAGTATTCAAAATAACAAATGGTATCGAAAAAAGCGATCAGGAGCATCTGGTCGCCCTCTTTCATAATACAAGAAAAAGAAGACAGTTGAAATTGAAAGGTAGCAAATTGAAAGCTGAACACAGGAAATACTTTTACATGCAATGCCTAACCAGACTGTAACACTCATTATCACAGGATGTCATGGAGGCCAAGAATTTAACAAAAGTCAGAGGGACTGGATATCTATATGAATAAGAATATCCAGCGTTGTTTGTAATTAATGGGGGGAAAAATGTGGAAGGGTTATAATACGTCAAAGCCAAGGGGTTAACTACAACAGGTTAGGATGACTTTCATGGAGGTAGATCTTCTCACATCTACTTATTTTAGGTTTTCTTGCACAATCTTCTGAAGGGTCTAGTACTGGAAACTCTCTGAACGACGGTTAGACCTATAAACCAGGGTTTAACCCAGTAGGCAATTCCTGTCTCCCTGTGACTGACACTAAGAGGACATTGTCAACAATCTTGTTTGTATAGCTTCCTCCTCACTCCTAGTTTCTAATACCTCTTAAGCCTGCAAAGATTTTTTTTCTCTGCCATTGCTACCATATTTAGCTTTCAATTCTTCTTTCCTTACGCTAACAAACACATTTTTGCCTGCCCCCCTTTTTTTATGAAGTATCACTAATGTTGATGCAACTGTGGGAACAATGTGGGAAGCCAGCAGGTCAATCCATCACTTGTTAATTTGTATAGTGGTGTATGGGTTTTTTGTTTTTTTTGGCAAATTGATGCATTTTCTTTAGAGTAATAAGATTTTGGAATCCTTGTGGACATTCCCTGCCAAACTATCAAATTTAAGTTCAATTGAGTTTTGGGGTCTAAATTATTTCCCCCCTTTTAATGATTTATTTCTGTTTGATTATGTACATTGTCAATTTCTATTGAAAACTGTTTAATCTCTACAGAGACTGTTTCCTTTTTCAGAAGACCTGCGCTCAGTGGATCTGCTTTTCAATCTGGATCGCGTTACTGCGCTGGAGCATTTACTCAAGTCTGTCTTGCTCTACTCCTTTGACAGATCAGTTTTTAGTTCTTCTGCCATTACATGCACATGCCACTTAGCTGTTGAGGAAAATGATCCTTCTGGTAAAGTGTGCCCCAATGTACCACAGTCAATTACTTTTAATCTGCACTTCAAACTCAGAAGACACAAATGGGTTGAGATTGATGTGACCTCTTTTCTTCAGCCTCTAATTGCCTCTAACAAGAGGAGTATCCATATGGCTGTAAATTTCACTTGTCTGAGAGATGATCAACACCACAACTCTAAACACGAAAATTCCTTTAATACGGCATTGGTGCCTCCTTCTCTTCTATTGTACCTAAATGACACCAGTGAGCAAGCTTATCGTAGGTGGAACTCCCTTAGACATAGAAGGAAGAATCCAATGTGGTTCAGATGGAGAAATAATCCACTTGCAGATTCCATGGAAGAAATCGGAACAGAAAATATGCAGAATAAAAGGGCATCTCGCCACCGAAGAGATGATGTAAAAGAGAACCCATCTGCACCAACTTATAATTTGAGTGAATACTTCAAACAATTCCTGTTTCCCCAAAATGAATGTGAGCTTCACAACTTTCGACTAAGTTTTAGCCAACTAAAGTGGGACAAATGGATAATAGCACCACACAGATACAACCCTCAATATTGCAAAGGTGACTGCCCAAGGGTGGTTGGGCATCGTTATGGCTCACCTGTCCATACAATGGTACAGAACATCATATATGAGAAATTGGACTCCTCTGTTCCAAGGCCCTCTTGCATTCCTGCTGAATATAGTCCCTTGAGTGTCTTGACAATAGAGCCTGATGGTTCTATAGTCTACAAAGAATATGAAGATATGATAGCTACTAAATGTACTTGTCGGTAACATTTAAACACCACTTTACTGCTACTTATTTCAGAATATTTTCCCAATACTCTAAGCCATCTGTAGTCTTGACCAACTGAATATCGTAAGTGTAAGTAACTTCTAAACAGATATGCTAACAATTTAGCATGGAGTCAGTGGTGGGTATTTGCATAATGGCATCACTTATTTTTGTAGCCCCTTGTAACTATTTGGAAATGTGAAATTAGAAATTTAAGGAAATTAAATAAAATTTCCTTTTATATGGAGAAATAATCCATAACTGAAATCTTGTACACTTTTATCAAAGATATAATTCTATTGTAAGCTTTATTGCTATGGATAAAAATAAGGGGAATAAACACCTGTCATGTCATGGCATTTGTGTGGCTCTTGTTCAGTCCTGCTTGCATCCAAAAGACATTTTATCCTGATATTTTTGGCAAGTGTCTGGGCACAGAAGGAGGCTTTAGTATTTCTGACTTTCTCAATCACTCAATTTTTAAATATACTTTTAATGATTCAAACCAGTTCCCTCTCCTTAACCTTGAATTTTGTCATAGTAATCTAAGGTAAATGGACAACCTGTTCTGTCAAACTGCTAGGGCTTTTTTTAGAGGTTTGTGGTAAGTGAATATACTACTTATCTGGAGAACATTCTGATTTTTGTACCAGAAATTCTAACTACATTTCTGGGCAGTAACTAGTTTAAAAAAAAAAAATTCTCATTCAAACATTTAAGAGAATTGTTTCTATAGTTCCCAGGAAAAATTACACTCCTTACTGATGGGTTATTTAAAACTAGCATTTAGTAACTCTTTTAATATTGTTGCTTTTTCTATTCTGACCAGCTATGAACAAGAAATAACTGTTCAGACTGTGAACTGACCTTTAAAAGTGAAACCATTCTTGGTGGAACCAGAAGTATGCAATCAGGCAGTAGCAAGTACAAAAAGCAAGTAGCAAGAAACAAAGCAAGTACAGTACAGTGTTTAAACTACTAAAATAAGGGAAAGTTTTTAAAAAAAAATTGACAAGGTGAGAACTCTGTGTTCGTTTCATTTAAAATAAGATGGTTAAAAGCACCATTTTTCTTCTACACAGTAAAGTTTTAAAGTTGAATTAATTCAGTGTTTAGTAGTAAACTTTGAAAAAAAATGTTTTGTTCAGTTACGAACATTTCAGAGTTACAAACAACCTCTATTCCAGAGGTGTTCATAACTCTGAGGTTCTACTGTATGTATTGGTATTCCTAAACCTGAATACTCTGAAATTAAAGCAATTAAGCCTGGCCTCTTTTTTTAAGTACAGTACATCAAATAACTTAATGTTCCCTACTCCTGTGGCTCTCCAGGGCTAAATCTCTGGTCCTGTTACTATTCTAAACATCTATTCCCATGAACTTCTGCTGTAAACATACTCTGTAATGGAAATCTGCCCTAAGAACTCTAGACAGGAGCAATTTAAACAAAATCCATTCTAAAACTTAAAATGACTTCAAATTAGTCTTATGGGAAGTAGCTGCCTGTATCCCCCTTTCACCTGGCATGGTTTTACAATGCCTTTCTAGTTCAAAGCTTGCTCCTTAATAGTAGCTGTTTAAAATGACAATCTACCAAGTATAAAGAGACCCTCTTTTTACTATAAAAATACTTCAAAATCTATGTTCTAGAATCCTGCTGACTAGTTCTTGGTGACACAGTGAGTTAGAGTAATAAACTTTCTACTGGGAGTTATGCAGTTCCAACTCTAAAGCACAAGAGGTAAATGTGTAATTTTTGTGGACATGGGAGAGACAAAATGGTAACTATCTAGACACTATTACCAAGGCAAGACATGTTCCCTATGTGTACTTACTATAGTCATGAGCTGCTTTCTGGAAAACCAACCAACTGTTGTACGTTATTGAGAACTTAATAACATGGACCATTCAGCTGTTGCCAACCTGAGGCTTTACAGCACTTCACAACCCATCCTCTCAAAGAAGTATTACTTAAATTTTAAACTCTTTGGGGCAGAAATGTCTTTATATGTGATTTGATAGTGCCTATGACAATGCTGTCCTGGTTTGTGAGTAAGGCTCCCAGGTGCTATAGTAATACTAATCCACATTCTGTAAATGGGGAAATAGGCACAAACAGATGAAGTGATTTAATCAAGTTCAGAGAAGAATCTGACTCTATATAGTGAGGTAAAGATCCTTACTTTACCTCTTCATTACAAATAACACCCAATATAAAAACCAGTCTTGCAAAATCCTAGTGATAAACTACAGTGTTTACATAAAGCTTGACATGTGATGAGGCCATGGCTATCCTGCTTGCCATGGTGGACAATCTGATGCTTATCAGAAGACTTAAACAAACCTTGATAATACAATTAGCAAAGACACTGATGCTATAGACTCTTACTTTTGTGAAGTTATTGGGCTGAGTTGGGCAAATAAAAGATGATAGCAAATCCTAATTGTGCAATGGTGTAGCTGCTAGGAGGAAGAAGTCCAGCCTCATCCTTGCAACTGTTAAGGTTACAGCTTGAGGCAGGAAAGCTAAGCAACCTGAGATTTTACTAACTGGAATGAAAACTAACTTTATAGATAACAAAAACTAACTATAAAATTATTCAGCCCTAACCTAAATTTTAACCACTAGAAAAATTGTATGCCAAAATATCAATGGATTCTATTTACTAACACCTCAGGACTACAGTGGATCATCAAAGTGCTTTGCACATGATTTCAAACTGGTATGAGTTTTGACTGTAAATTTCTAATCTCTGGCCAGCATGACCCTTCAGTAGCAGTACAATATGCTGTCATGTATGAGAGCCAGGTATAAGAATTAAGCTTGCTTATTTTCACTGCCCTGCTCATCAGATTGGTTCTTGCATTCTCATTGCCTGGGCCAGCAACAATCTTTCTGGATGAATCATGTGGTGTTGACAGGCTTCTTAGTGAAGATGATGCAGGGCCTTTGAGGGAGGAGGGAAGCGCTTGGAAGATGCTGAAGATGAAAGAAACCACACACTCTAATTAAGGGAGAAATTCAGGAAACTCCCACAAAACAAGCAAAACTGGGCTGAAGAAACAAGACCTGTCTCAAATGCAAACTCAGGGTCTGGGGCTATCAGGTTAATTAACCTATTGGCCGTAGCAGCAGCTGCTACTCCTGTACCCCCTATCCATGGATCAGTATGACCTATCTGGAGCAGGAGAGAGGCCTAGTACCTTGACCTCAGAGTGATGTTAAAGCCCCCAGCATGGTCATGCCACACACATCCCTGGCTGCTCTCTACAAATAGCAAAAATAATTAATCCACTGTGAGATTTGGGGGGTTAGACCTTGGTGTCAGAGTAACCTCAGGAGGGGTTATTCCTGGGGGAGGGGACTAGTACCACAGAGATGGTGTGTGGAGTAGTTCCCAAGGGGGGAGGGCAGTGATGGGGGGCCACAGGGACCCTGGAGACACCACAGGGATAGTGGAGGGAGATAGAGGGACCCTAGAGACCCTGTGAGGTAGTGGGGGGGATGAGACTAGGGTGAGCCCGTGAGGCTAATAGAGGGGCAGAGGGACCCTAGAGACTCCGCGAGGGTAGTGGGGGGGGGCAGAGGGACCCTAGAGACCCTGTGGGGTAGTGGGGGGGCAGAGACCATGGCGACCCCACGGGAGTAGTGGGGGGGCAGAGGGACCCTGGAGACCCTGTGGGGTAGTGGGGGGGCAGAGACCATGGCGACCCCACGGGAGTAGTGGGGGGGCAGAGGGACCCTGGAGACCCTGTGGGGTAGTGGGGGGGCAGAGACCATGGCGACCCCACGGGAGTAGTGGGGGGGGCAGAGGGACCCTGGAAACCCCTGGGGGGAACGGAGGAACCCCAGGGGGTACTGGGGTAGGGCTCCCGGCCTCCCTCGCCCTCCCAGCCTGCAGGGGGCGCGGCCGTCTGCCCGTCCTCTCCGCCCCTCGCTCGGGAGGCGGGGCCAGGCCGGGCGGTGACCCCGGGTGGCGCCCCGGAAGCGGAAGGGAGGCGCTGGCAGGGCCGCGAGCCCACGGAGACGTGACCTCCGGGCGTCCGAGCGAGCGGCGGTCGAGCGGGCCTGGGTGAGAGGGGAGCGGCCGGGTCCATTCCTCCGCTGCTAGTGACCGCAGCGCGGCTCCCGGGGCCTGGAGGCCGTGTAGCACCGCGGCCCGGCCGGTGTCGCCCTGGGGCTGAGGGGGGCGGTGGCGGTGGCGAGTCTCCCGCTCGTGCTGTGGCTGCGCCCGGAGAGTGACTCCCGACGCACGGTTCGGGCCCGTCCCCACCCAGCCGGACCTTGTTGTAACCCCGGGGGGCTTCTGAGGCGGAAGGCGAAGTAACCCCGCGTATCTTCCGCTCTGCGCGTCCCTCCTCTAAGCGGGTCCCAGCCCCAGCCAGGCGGCTTGACTGAAATCACCCCATGGAAAGCCTCGAGTTAAGCCCCTGGTTTTAACCAGCGTTTCCATGTGTGCCTCGGGACAGTTTGTAGAGAGGGGCGCATTCGCGTCCGTGGATGGGGGGAGGGAGAGCTCAGTGGCTGGCGCATTGACCGGCTAAACCCAGAGTTGTGAGTTCAAGCCTTGACGGGGCCGTTTAGGGATCTGGGGCAAAAATTGGGGATTGGTCCTGCTTTGAGCAGGGGGTTGGACTAGACGATCTCCTGAGGTCCCTCCCAACCCTGAGTTTCTAAATAACCCATTCAAACCTTGTCAGCTGAGTTAGAGCCTTTACCTTACATTTGCTACCCAGTGATGAGATACCTGATGGTGTCTCCTGGGGTCACAAGCCGGGTCCAAAGGCTTGTGATGACTTTGCCAGTGTCTTGCACTCAGCAATACAGCCTCTAAGTCCCCCACAGGATCAAGGCTTTAATACAGTACGTGACCCATTGTGCTGTATTTATAAAGTGTGATCCCAAAACGTAGAATTTCACTGATTCTTCATATAGAAAAGCATCCTGTAACTCAACGTTTTTGATGGAGGCTCCTGAGTGCAGCATATTTTCTATTTAAATGTTTTAAGAGATTGTAATAAGCTTGGGCCTTAACATATTTTGTATTAAATTCAGGTTTTGTTTTAAATGGGTTTATTTTTAAAAAGAAAAACTATTTAAATGTTAGAAATCCAATTTTTTAATCATACAAATCATCGATTTGGATCCATCCTGAGGAATATTGTGTTTAAAATCACTCTGTCTCCATAAAAGTGGCAAAGAGTCTATCTCCATAGTAACTAGCACTTTGCTTTTGCAGTACAAGCAATTAAAAATGGGTGGCCATTTTGGAAACTTGGAAAGAGTGAGGCATGTGATCACTTACAGCTTGTCTCCATTCGAGCAGAGGGCATTCCCTAACTACTTCACCAAAGGAATTCCGAATGTATGGAGGCGATTTCGTGCAAGAGTCTTCAGGGTAGCTCCTCGTAAGTCCTAATTCCTTTATTTGAGTGAATTATTTAAACTAGTGCCTTCTGAACTGCCTCGTGTACCGTATGCACTGCATTCACTAACACCAGAATTAAATTAAAGATGCTGATTGGTGTCATTTCTTCATCTATATTTCAGATCGTTGATATTTTTAAAAAGCTTATAAAATAACCTTCCCCTGCCCACAAGAATGGAATTTCATGTTAAAACTTTTATAAAAAGATCTTAAACAAATTCAGGGAATAAAACTATCATCAAAACTACAAATGCATGAGAGAATTTGTGAAGCAGGTATGCTGCAGAAAGGGAGATGAAAGAGAAAATGTTCTAGCTATGGGGCCAGCAGCTGTCATGGATGGATTTAAGTCCAGAGGAATGGGCTGAGAGATTTCGTGAGAAACTCTTCATGCACCATAGAGCCATTCATAGTACACACATGATTATCTGCAAATCTAGGCATACATAATAGGATGATGGCAGAGTGCGAATACTCATCAGGATGATTTTTAGGTGCTTAACTCCTATCTATGTTGGCGAGAGCTTTAAATATCCAACAGAATCACCTTAAATCATGGTGATCTCTACACAGTAACACTTCCAGTCTCTATCCCAGGACTGTAATCAGTACAGCATAATGCAAGAAATTTTCACATTGTAACTACTGTCATGTAACTGGTAGATAGTCACTGCTTTGTTTGTTTGTTTTTGTTTTTAAGCTTTTGTGGTGGCCTATGTTGTTTACACCTGGGGGAACCAAGAATTTGAGCGACTGAAAAGGAAGAACTCTGCTGACTTTGAAAATGATGAGTAATACAGTTAATATAGAGATCTCACTGCATTAATGTCAGTGACCCTTCTTTGTTTCTAAACTTGTTCACGTACACACAAAAGGATATTTATTATAGCAGGCTGTAAAAGCTTGTTCAATAAATCTTAGTTCCTATCCTGCAGTGTTGTGTGGAATTCTTGTCTTTGACTGCTTTAGATCAGCTTGTTGGCCTTGTCTCTCTCACTCGTTATAGCTGAGGTTCCCTGACAGATTTTAAATTCTGCAGAATCTCAAGTTTTTATTTTAAGAGTGTCTGGCCTTTGTGGCCATTAAAGACATTCCAGATACACTCAGTGTAACTGATCCGGTGTTGTCTTCATGCAGACAACTTGAAACAATATCTTAAAAGTGAGCTCCATCACACCCTTTGTTTATCTATGTTTTGTATGCAACTTTAAGTGCATAATAAAGAGACAGTTTCACTGTTGATTTTAATGGGAGTGGAAGCCTTCTATGTGTCTCCTTTATTTTCTAAAGGAGGAGCATGAAAAGAACCAAAGTCAGGGCTTGGTTACACTTGCAGATGTACAGCACTGGGAGTTAAACCAGCCTTTGGAGACCGCAGCAGGGAAAACACTGCTATGTGTTTACACTGTCACCGGCAAGTGCATTGGTGTGGCCACCAAGAGCAGTGTATTGTGGTAGCTATCCCAGTGTGCAAGTGGCTGCAGCATGCTTTTCAAATGGGGGAGTGGAGGGGGAGTGGAGGGGGAGTGTGTTGTGTGTATGTGGGGGGAGATACAGTGTGTTTTGGAGGGGGAGGGCCCACACACACACACACACACACACACACACACACACACACACACACACACACACACACACACTCACAACAGCAGCATTCCACAGTAATGGTTTGCTTTGGCCCAGAGCAGAAAAGGATGCCGACTGTCAGAAACGAAGCTTTGAAAGGGGATATCCGCATGCCTGCAGCCGAGTTCAAAACAATGACAAGAGTGGCCACTTGACTTCAGGGGACTATGGGATGTTTCCGGAGGCCAATCACTGCGCAGTAATGCAACACCTCGTCCACACTGATGCCCGGGCGTTTCAGCCAGGGTGCAGCAAGCTTTATGCTTCTCGTGGAGGTGGATTACCAAGAGCGCTCCAGCTGCAGGGTCCAGGTGCTCTGTGTGCCTTGCCAGTGTGGACACCTCAGGAGTTAGGGTGCCCAGGGCTGCTTTAAGGTGCTCTAACTGGCAAGTGTAGCCAAGCCCTTATAAGTAGTGGAAAATACTCAGTTTTACAACTAAGTTACACTGAATCCAACCATACAACATACTCAAAGTTTAAATATTACAAAGAAGCTCCTTCTACCTTTGCTCTATTTGCAAACGTGCTGCTGACAGCCATAAGAGATCTGGTGTGGCTCAAGGACAGTGTGTAGTCCTAAATCTGTAACTCAGTCAGTGAGCCATAATTAAAGGTGGAATTTGACCCTATTGCAGAGGTCCTCAATGTGTGGGGCGCAACCCCCTAGGGAGGTGTGGAGGACCATCCAGGGGGGTGTGGCAGGGCCCCAGCCAGCCCCATAGGGGTGGGGAGGGCACATCACCTAGCTCTGCTCTGGTCCCATCCCCAGCTGCATCCCTGGCCCCATCCCCAGCATGGCTCCCCTCCCAGTCCTGCAACACTCACAGCTGTCGGCTGTGGTTTCATTCCCAGCTGGGGGCAAGGCTGGGAATGGAGCAGCACCTGGCTGCGGGCCCAGCTGCAGCTCTGCCACCAGCCTCAGTCTGGCCCTGGCCCCCTTACTCCTGTCAGCATTTCCCCTCTCCCCCAAGCTGTGGCCCCACTCTTGGCTCCAGGGGGGCATGGACAGCTGTAAGGGGATGTGACCCTCAAAAGTTTGGGAACTGTTGCCCTATTGTGAAAATGATTAGACAATAATGGTTTTATTCAGCTGGCTCTTGTATGAGCTGTCTAATTCATTGGCCACTGGGACTAATGAGGTAGTGGCATTACCAACACAGAACACAACTGCTTCTCAGTTCAGGGATGGTCCCAGCGTAAATGTAAGATAAATCTTACATTTATACCTGAGATATGTTTACACTAGGGTATATTTAGATAGTTTCCTGTCTGTAATGGCTGTTGTAGAGCTATATTTATACCCAAGGTTTTTCCTTTTCCAGCTTGTCTCTAAAAAGTAATCAGAACATCTCTTTTCTTTTAGGGGCAGTGTCAATACAGGCTCTGCTAGCTATGCTAAAACGGCTTCACCTTTCTCAGGCCAAACAGCTAAAGAACTTCAGCTAGTTCCAACTGTTTTTCCCCTGTGGCTTAATTACCCTTTGCTTAGAGCTAGGATGAAAAGCAACCTACTGCTATGTTGTTCCTCAGGCAGCTGCTGAGAATGTGCATGAAGTGTCTCCGGCAGGGAGACAGTGAAATTATTTTCTCTGAATACATATTGCCTTTGTGATAACTATCACTGGGCCCAGAGGGCTGGATCTTCAAGCAACAAGATGGTGGATATGGAAAGGGCTGGCTTTGCCTCTCTCATACCCCATTGATAGGCACTGAAAGGAATCTTAAGTGAAACTTGTAGATTGCTTACCATTTCATTAACAGAGATGTAGGAACATGGGCTGCATTTAATACCTTAATAGCTATATTTTGCATAGTCTAACCCTAACTGAAGTGAAGAAGCTCATACTGCTTTGTCTGGAATGGATCAGCCCCATCTTAGATGTTTGCCAAGCACGTAGAAAAACCTGAAGATGAGGGAAACAGCCCTTCAGTGCTAAATCACCTTGTTGGCTCATCCTGTGCTAATGAAAAATGAATTACCTTGTTTTTAGTTTGACTTTGGGTTTGAGTTATATTTTACTCCTGGGGGAATTCTGCGTACCCACAGAAAATGTCTCCCCCCCCAATTACTTCAAGTCCCTGCAGCAAAGCTGTGCAGAGAGCAAGGCGGAGGGGTGAGCATAGGTGCAGTTTTGGGTGGAGAATTTCCCAAAGGCAAGGTATGGGGGGCACATGGGGTTATGTGCTGCTCCCCCTGCCCCATTTCTGCAAGCGCAGAGTTGTCCAGCTGAAGGAGGCTACTTCTCAGCTCTGCTGACTGCAGCTGAATGCTGTCTTTTTCTAGTGCCAATTGCGCTCTCTTTCTGGGTGCTGGATGTCTTCCTGTTTCTGTTCAACAGTGAATGCCTGCAGTGGGGCTGGGTAAGGGAAGGGGGGAGGCGAAGAAGCAGTGGGGAAGGAATGGGGGGTGGTGGAATAGGGCAGGGGAGGAGAATGTGGAAGTGGGGGGGGGGGGAGTGGCAGCCTGGCATGCAGCAGCAGCTGGGGCACCCCTGTTAAGCAAGCCATCGACCCCTCACCCCGACAAGCCCTACCCCACCCACACCCAGCTCCACCTGGACCCCTGCCCCAGCGCCCAGACCCCCCCAATGAGTCCATCACACCCAGACCACCCCTGCCGAGCCCCATCTTCCCCTACCCAGACCCCCGCCGCTGAGCCCCAACCACCTTCACCTGGATCCTCTGCAGTCCCATTGCCCCTGCACCCCCCAATGAGCCCCTGTGCATCCCCATCTCCCACTGAGCCGCCCACACTCAGAAACCTCTCACCCCACACCTGGATCCCCCCACACTAAGCCTCTCCACGCTTGGATCCTGCTGGGCTTTACCTGCCCACCCACACCTGGTGCAGAGGGGCAGGGCCCCAGGGTGTTTTCTGGGCAGGCCCGGCCCTTGCACTGTGTTAGGGTCAGGTGCAGCCTCACTGCCGAATCCCCGTACTGGGGGAAGTGGGGACTTCAGGGTGATCTCCCACCCCAGTGCAGCCAATGGCCTATGCTCCCCACTGCCGTCGTGCTGGAGCCCCATTTATTTACTGACAAATAATATTTTAAAATTCTGCAAATTTTGTGTGCAGAATTGTAATTGTTTCAGAGCAGAATTCCCTCAGGAGTAATATTTCAGTGGCATCAAAGCCTAAAACTAGTGTACTGAAACAGCTACAATTTCCAAGCCACTATGGCAAACGTTGGTAGGTGATCGCTTTTGTATTAGTAAGAATGGTGGCAAAGCCCATCAAAGGCAGACTTAATAATACTAGATTGCAGTATAAAATCCTTTGCAAGCTTACAGCTTTTTTTCCTCCCTCCCTCACCCAACTCACGTTTCAAAGCTTAAATGACAGGTTTAGCCTGCTACAAGTAAAACTAATGAAAAGTGTAAAACACCCTTTTTTTCAAACAATGCTCTACAGTGTGATTTTACTGAACTAGTAAAGCGTCTGTATCCATTGCTGTAATGGATATCTTCCCTAGGGAATGACTATTTCTTCAAGCTGGAGAACACCTGCATTCTTTCTGCTGCAGGCCAAAAGCACTTTGCTACAGTATTTGCTTTTTATTTTTTTACTTGCTTTGTGAAGCCTGAGACTATTTCAAGCTCTGAGAGCTGTTGAGCTAAAATGTGGGCAAATTGCTGCATTCTGCTGCAGTGCATCTCCACCCCGCTCTTTGATTCACACAAACATCCTTCATCTCAAACTTAGTATCCATGTCCTTTATGGTAATCCTTATCTGGTAAAGAATTCCAGATGAATGACAGCCCACCCCTGATGTCCTTTCCTGTTAGGGCTGAGGAAGCTGCCATTACCCGTGTTTTACCTATTCTGGAAAGAAAAAGACAACCGGTTGACTTCCACTGCTATAATAGAGACTAACCAATTTATTTGAGCATGAGCTTTCGTGAGCTACAGCTCACTTCATCAGATGCATCTGATGAAGTGAGCTGTAGCTCACGAAAGCTCATGCTCAAATAAATTGGTTAGTCTCTAAGGTGCCACAAGGACTCCTTTTCTTTTTGCGAATACAGACTAACACGGCTGTTACTCTGAAAACTGCTATAATATTCACCTTTCAGAAGAAATACAAGAGGGGACTTGCATAAGCAAGAAAAGAGGGAGAGCGCTCCTTTCTAAACTGGAAGCTACTGTTTCGCAAGAGGGGGTGAAAGCTATATTTATACAGCTCATCAGACTTTCAAAGTCCACTACAGACAAATTAAGTGTCACACCACACAACCCATCACCACCACAAGTCCCATTTAACAAATAGGGAAATTGGCGCACAGAGGAGGTTATGTGACTAGTGCCAGCTGAGATTCTAAAAGCCTTTCCAGCTCCCTGCTTAAAGCGCTGGATGGCAATTGCTTCTTGTACTCATCTCTGCTTGTTTGTAAGGGCTGCTAAGTAGGCAATATGGAGACTGGCTGCAGAATGGATTAGGGTTCCTCAGAATTATGATGAACAAGATGCAACGGCAAAAAGGGCTGATTCAGCACAAGCAATTGCTTCAGGCTCAGCTCTTTTGACCTGCTGTACTTTACCAACTGATCTCCATCTTAAACAGCAGGGCCAGAGACAGGGGTACAGAAGGTTTAATTCTTGCTTGCCATGAGCGGGTACAGAGGTAGCCAGAAGCGTAGGGGGGGGTGGGGGTGGGGGGCAGAAAATCTGTCTGATAAGGTTTCTATTTTGATCACCGGTCCAATTGGGCAAGGGCTGTTCTTTGCATATTTAGGGAACATCAGTCCTACAACGTGGCATTATAATTGAAATTCCTCCCTCCAGGCTGACATCAGCAAGTATCTGCACATGAAAAAGTTGTGGAAAATGACTGTACACCCTTCTATGTCAAGGCTGTTTGACAGAGATCATTGAAAGCTTTCTGCATTGGAGCTTTCTACATCAATTGTATTTTATCTGTATTGTGCCATTACACAGTAGCTTCAAAGGAACTCAGACTCTGCACAGCCACTACGCTCTCCAGTATCCTCAGTGTTCCTAAAATAAGTGTAAGGGAATGGGCTAAAGATATTCATTCCTACACAAGCTCTGTAATCTCTGAAACCCTTCACTAGATTGATTCCCACTGAGATAGAACCATATGTGGAGTAGATTTGGGAGCCAGGTGCGGAGTGCTTCACATGCATAGCACGATAGACGGGTAGGGCTGGCAGTGACCTCAAAAGGTCAAGTCAAGCCCCCTGTGCTGAGACAGGACCTTCTTTGGCTAACCTATTCTTAAAACCTTCCAATGACAGGGATTCCACAATCTCCTTGGGCGCCTATTCGAGAAGCTAACTACTCTTATAGTTCAAAAGTTATTCCTAATATCTAACCTAAATCTCCCTTACTGCTGAGTAAGCCAATTACTGCTTGTCCTACTTTCAGTGGACATAGAGAACTGTTGATCATAGTCCTCTTACATCCCTTAGCATATTTGGAAGACTATCCAACTAAACATGCTCAGGTTTTTTTAACCTTTCCTCAGAGGTCAAGTGTTCTAAACCTTTTATAATTTTTGTTGCCTTCTTCTAGACCAGGGGTCCCAAACTCAATTTACCTTAGGGCCAGTGCCAGTCCTCAAATCCTCCGAACGGGCCAATGTCACTCATGCCGCCCAGAACCCACCCCCCAAAACTCCACCCCCACCTGCCTAAGGCTCTGGGAGGGAGTTTGGGTGGAGGAGGTGGTCTGGGGTAGGGGATTGGGGTGCAGGCTCTCAGGAGTTTGGGTGCAAAAGGGGTGAGAGGTTGGGCTCTGGGAGCGGGTGTGCCTGGGGGTGGCAGGTGGGGCCAAGGCAGAGACCCGGCCTCAAAATTGCTGGAGCCCCACAGGCCACACTGGGGAGGCTCTCGGGCCACAGAGGGCCTGGGGGCCGGGACTTTGAGAACCCTGTTCTAGACTCTCTCCAATTTCACCACATCTTTCCTAAAGTGTGGGGCCCAGAACCGGTCACAGTACTCCTCCTGAGGCATTGCCAGTGCCAAGTCCAGCAGGACAGTTACTTCCCATCTCTTACATATGACATTCCTGTTAATATACCCCACAACGATATTAACCTTTTTCACAACTGCATCACATTGACAACTCATATTCCATTTGTGATCTACTATAACACCCAAATCCTTTTCAGCAGTACTACTGCCCAGCCAGTTATTCCCCTTTTGTAGTTGTGCATTTGACCTTTCCTTCCTAAGCATAGTACTTTGCACGTCTTTATTGACTTTCATCTTGTTGATTTCAGATCAATTTTCTAATTTGTCAAGGTCATTTTGAATTCTAATCCTGTCCTCCAAAGTGCTTGCAACCCCTCCCATCTTGGTTTTATCCACACATTTTATACATATGCCCCACTTCATTATTCAAGTCACTAATAGTACTGGACCCAGCCGTGACCCCTGCAGGAGCACATTAGAGCGGGGTAGGCAAACCTTTTGGCCCGAGGGCCACATCTGGGTATGGAAATTATATGGGAGGCTTTGAATGCTCACAAAATTGGGGGTTGGGGTGCAGGAGGGGGTGAGGGCTCCGGCTGGGGGTGCGGACTCTGGGGTGGGGTCAGAAACGAGGAATTCAGGGTGTAGGAGGGGGCTCTGGGCTGGGGGGGTGAGGGCTCCCGCTGGGGGTGCAGGCTCAGGGGTGCAGGAGGGTGGGTGAGGGGTTCAGAGAGCAGGAGGGGATCAGAGCTGGGGCAGGGGGTCGGGCTGCTGGAGTGGGGGTCATGGGTGCAGGCTCTGGTCATGGGTGCAGGCTCTCAAGCAGCTCCCGGAAGCAGCGGCACGTCCCTCCTCCGGCTCCTACGTGGAGGCATGGCCAGGCGGCTCTGTGCGCTGCCCTGTCCGCAGGCATTACCCCTGAAGCTCCCATTGGCTGTGGTTCCTCCATCTTATAAATATGCTACTTTTGATCAGAAAAAGTCTAGATGAAAAAGAAATCACAGGAGTGGGAGGCAGAATATTTCCACTGCTGAGGGTTTCATCTCAGTCACTGCACAGGGCCCTGGTAAAGATTCATTAGGTACCCAACTGCATTAATTTCATCTCCAGCATTTTATTTAAAAGTATATTTTACACATAAAAAAAATCATGTGAGAGAAAGTGGGAGGCCTTGCCGTAGTCTGAATAGATCCCACTCTTACGCTTTCAGAAGCGAATATTGCTAGTACAAGTTTACAGTTGAAGCCACCCTGCTGCCTCTTCCAGCCAATTAAACAGCCACTTGTGCTAACCCTCCTAGGTAAGCAACAACTGTATCATTACTTTTATTCATATACATACAGCACCACGCACATTACCTTGGAATAGGTCCATATTAACGCCCCAGAGACTAACATTTATAATTATGCATTATGAATTTTGAATGAAAATCATGAAGTTCAAAGCCCTTCAGCATTAATAAAAGGTCTCAAAACACCTCTGATGGTGGTATTATGTAATAGTTGATGTGGAGAAACTGAGGCTCACAGGTTAAATAATTTGCATAAGCTGTTTTAATGCACTAAAAGTGAGGAGCAGAATCAAACTCCCATCTTCCACTCTCAAGCTAAAACTATTAGCCTAGACAATGCTTCCTCCCCTATTTAAAAAACCCACAACATTTTAAGTACTTGCAGCCATGGAAGTGAAAAGGTTACAGCTGTAGCTCCCCAGCGAATACACTGGGGCCAATAAGGCCAACCACCCTTTTTGCAGGCAGGTACACAGCCTTAGGTTTAAAAAAAAGTAACAGTTTGTATGATCAGTTTCCCCACATACTAAGTAAACGTGTAAGAAAAGTAAATATAGTTTGTCAGATAGACCGACCTTGAACTAGGTGACTTTAGTAGACATTAACTTATTACATTTCTCCTGGTCTCCAAGACGAACTTTGTCCCTGTGACAACTGGCAGCTGATGCAAGGATAGGGAATTGAGCCTATAAAAGTCTAGCTGAAAGGTTTGGAAAATTCATTCAGGAGTCCACCACCTTCCACGAATGCTACTAGCAATTGGCAGCCTATCCAAAGAAGATGCAGTGTTTGAAAGTTATAGCTGTCTTACTACTTTGTGCAGCCCTACTCAGCCAGGTAAGAGCAGAAGGAAACATTTTCATTTAAATGGTCAGGCAATTACTAAGATGAAAGTCTATGTGCTTACATGCATAAAATGCTGAACAGTATTTAGAGTTAATGGCAGTGTGTGTCTCAGTTACTTCAGCAAGTGAAGGCAGCACAAGCCAGTGGTCTGAGGGCAGCAGGAACCAGAAACTCTAGAGCTATTATCTCAGTTCTAACACGGACAGTGTCAGTTTAGGCCAGTAATTTAGTGCGTCTGCCTCAGTCTCTTCACCTATGAATGAGGATGGCTACTTCCGTCCCATGAGTACTGGAGCACCTTAGTTACTTTTGATATAGAACTTTACAAACATACCAAGGAATAAGAATGTTTCAATAACAATGTTATAATCTGACTGCCAAATGAGGCATCTGTAAATAAGTTATTTGCTGAGACAGGTATTTGAAGTCCATTAAACCCAAGCTCGGACTAACTGTGGCAGGAAGCCACCGTTCCTTTACGACAATTGTATTTCAATCTTGTTTCAGGTACACTGTGCTTCCTTGCATCATCCAAGCTCTCAGCTAACAAGGCAAAGGAGGATGACACCTTTCTGGAGAGGGATTTCCCTCAGACCCATAGGAGCCAAATGCAGGGATGACAGTGAATGCGTCTCTATGCTATGCAGGTAACTACTCATTCCCACATGTTTAAGGGAAGGATAAAGGCACAGGAATGTTTCACACCAGTGTACAGGGGGAATTTTCACTGAATTATCCAATACTTGAGATGAAATTTATACAGTACAGAAAGAATAGATGCAGCAAGGGTTGGAACAATAGATTCAGACATTTTTCAAAATTAATTTTCTTAGTGCAAACTGCATGCAGAACCGTTCCTAGGAGTTCTATGGAGATTGGCAACATCTTTTTTTTTTTTACTCTGCGCTACAAAGATTATATATTTTCTAATAAAGATGTTGCAATTTAGAAGTGCTGGGCCCAGGATATTAGAGAGACAAGGGGGGGTGTGTGAGGTAATATCTTTTATTGGCCCAACTTCTGATGGTGAAAGACAAGCTTTTGAGCTACACGGGGCTCTTCTTCAGGACTGGGAAAGGTACTCAGCGGCACAGCTAAATACAAAATGGAACAGATTGTTTAGCATAAGTAGTTAACACATTCTAAGGGACGATTCTTGCAGGACACACTTAAGTGATGACTGCTTTTTAGCTTTAAAAATCAATCCCCCTTCAAGCAGGTGGTGTCATTAAAAAGCAGTATCTCACAATAAAGGATAGACATTTTAATTTAGATGAGATGGATAAGGAGCTCAGAAGTCTGAATGTGAATTAGTCTACATTACTAGACACAAACAGAACAGGGCCTCTCTGCTGCCCTCCCTTTCCCATTTCCTCCAACTACGTCTAAACAAAGACACCGAAAACCAAACTACTACTAAATAACTGAAGACAGACTCCTATGGGAGAGCCCAGGCTGGTGGCAATATGCCCAGCACCCTACACCCCCAATCTAGGAAGAGATGGGTATAGTGCTTTGGCAGTGCACACTGCATTCACAGTGGGAAGTGAATAGAAAGGATATCTTTTAGTAGATAATAGAAGTCAAATTGTTATTTTAGATGCATTTGTGACAGGTTGTTTTAGACTACAGTTTAACAAAACTGGTATGTTACCCCTCAGCCTTTCAGAGACGCAAGAGCAGGTACAGAAAGATGCATATAGCAATAAAAAGGGATTTCCACTACGCAGTAATGCATTCAGCATTATCAGGGGTGTAGTCAAAGGACAGGCAGGTGTTCTTGAGCCAGTGTGCAAAGCAATAAAGCAAAGCCACCAAGCAAGGCAAACCAAACCTTGTGCATTTCATCTGCCGAGGAACTGATTTCAGGTCATCACTTTTTACAATACATTTTTGAAAGAAGACTGCCCTAGAAATCAAACAATCCCTCCTTGCCAGTGTGTGTCACTGATAGCATCATTATTCCCTAAAACGTGCTTTCAGGATGTGTTGAAGTAAGATTTGAGAACTACTGAAAGAGTACACACCAGATTTACTTTAAATTCTAGTTACAGAGAGCTAAACCAAATGAACCATGCTATGTGCATGTGTACACTGGGCTGAGACCTACATAACTACGTCAGCCCAGGCCTTTAATGATTAATACTATGTCCTTTTTTGCAGGAAGACTCGCTGTTCCCTAAGAATTTCCCGTGAGTGAGCTGTCACTAAGGAGAAGAAAATATTGTTACCTCTTACAACGTTCAACCTTATATATAAAATATTTATTAACTATTAACTATTCTTAAGTTAGGACACTTTGAATTATGCAATAGCATATATTTAGTATTTTTCAGAAAAACGTGATATATGAAATGATGTAGGGCATTTCATGAAAGTTGAAAGCATGCACTGGTCTAGACTGCACCTTCTGATGACAAGCTGAATAAAAGACCTTGCATCTTAGTAGCTTTTTTTTTTTTAAAAATTGTTCACATTTTATGTTTTTCTATATGATAAACAAAGATTTGTATTTAGCAAACAGACTTGCTCTGTCTTGTGTCTAATGAACAAAAAGTCACAGTGGAGGGTGCAAGCTGGGGAGGCATTCCCGAAAGAGCGGGGGCAGGCAAACTTTTTGGCCTGAGAGCCACAATCGGGTTTCTGAAATTGTATGGAGGGCCGGTTAGGGGAGGCTGTGCCTCCTCAAACAGCCAGGCATGACCCAGCCCCCGCCCACTATCCGACCCCACCACCCCTCCCTGTCCCCTAACCACCCCCGCTGGCCCATCCAACCCCTCCTCTCACTCCTGACTGCCCCCCGCAGGACTCCTGCCCCATCCAACCACCCCTTCTCCCTGACCTCCCCTGGAACCCCTGCCCCTGACTGCCCCCCGCCACCCCATTCCACCCCCCCCTTCCTGATTGCCCCCCAGGACCCTGTCCCCCTTCAACCCCGCTGTTCCCTACCCTCTGACCACCCCGACCCCTATCCACACCTCCCTGCCCCCTGACCACCACTCCTAACTCCCCTGCCCTCTATCCAACCCCCCTGCTCTCTGCCCCATTACTGCACAGCCTGGAGCACCCGTGGCTGGCGGTGCGACAGCCGCGCCGCCCAGAGCACCGTGCTGCCTGGCTGGAGCCAGCCACGCCACTGCACGGCACAGAGTACCAGGTCAGCCTGCGGCGCTCCAGCTGCGCTGCCCGGCAAGAGCTCGCAGCCCCACCCCCGCCCAGAGCATTGCGCCAGCAGTGCAGTGAGCTGAGCCTGCGGGGGAGGGGCTGGGAGCTAGCCTCCCAGGCCAGGATCTCAGGGGCTGGGCAGGAGGGTCCTGCAGGCCAGATGTGTCCCCCGGGCCGTAGTTTGCCCACCTCTGCGAACGTGTTAATGTGCAGCTGGACTATGGACATTTTACCCTTTGGCCTGGTGAGCGAATAAACCAATCATCTCTCCTCCCACTGATACCAGCCAACAGTTCACAGGCAAGCAGCCCTTCTGAGAAAGGGAACAGAGTGAGCAATCTTATTAAACAAGAACCTCAAAACAGCAGATTCCTTCAATACTCCAGTGTTCCCCACCGTATTTGGAAGAAAACAAACCTATTGCTGCCAAACTGCTCAAATCAAGTAAGAGCAAGTTTAACTGAGTAACTATTTCAGGTTTGATCAGATTAATTTTAAGTATTTCAGTGACTATCACGTTTGCATGCTAATCAACTGGGCTGAAAGAAACAAGACCACTTCCACTGAATCAAGTGAAATATCAAAATAAGTCTTGTGCCACCTGCATAACAGATACTCTTCTCCCTTGTCATGCATGGCAACAGGTAGATATTGCGAGGGCGTGAGGACCCCAGAGAACTGAGTTGGAAGATGGAATACCCCTGAGGAGGAACCCTACACAAGATACAAGCACAGTGTTTATAAAGTTTAATACAGAAAATCTATTTGATATTTATTAAACTTAGTTTCTCCAGTTACAGTTTTGCATTGTACAAAGCATTTTAATGACACAGTAGTTAAAAAGATCTTTACAAATTGAAATGTGATACCCTTTTCTCCAAATATTTTAATTGCCATAAATTTGTTTAAAAATACACATTAAACGCATGTTTCAGACACTAAACTTTCTATAATCTCAATACCACAAAATACATTGAATATACTATACAGATGTGGAAAAATCTAGTTAGTATATAATACTTTGCTCACCATTAACAGCTTTATTACGTGAAATGCACATACTGACTTAGAAATCCTAATTTTGAGCCTCAAAGTACCCTTTGAAATTTCATATGTATTGCAACAAATAAAATCACAGTTTTTTTGTTTTTTTGTAAGTTTTGGTTGAAGACCGATGCCTAGAAACAAAATGTAAGACATGGACTTGTCATGTACAAAGCATAGGATAGAGACATCCCGTCATTAACAGTACCTTTCTGCATGATTAACAAGGGCTTTGAAGTGGTAGGTTAAAAGTTACCCTCCCCTGCCCTACCCAACCCTCCTCAAAAGAAAAAACAACCCTTCTTCACCAAATAATAATAATTTCAAATAAGATAAAGGATCTTTAATAAATATATAAGCACTTTATCCTCCATATACAAAATTTCTTCAAACCATTTAAAAGGGGGACAAGATACAGACGTCAGTCACTGTGCTTGAAAAAGTCATGTCTGGTCCTTGTAGTTGAACTTTCAGATATTTAATGCCAATGCAGCCAACAAATATGGGCTACAATACTTGTGTACCTAACTGCATGATTTCCTACGGTTATATCTAAAAAATTCAAGACCGGGAACATTTCATTCCAATTTGCCAGTATTGACTCCATTAATAAATATGGAGTTACATCAATTGGAATGGATGCGTTTCTGTTAAGTTTCCAGATGGAATTAAAGCAGGTAAAAAAGTTTACATGTGGATAGCCTATATAAACTATCCTGAAGCAGCACTTCAAACTGCTCAACATAGTGTATTCAATTTAATCTCAGCTGAATATTGGAATAGAGAAAGAGCTAATGCTGTCATTCTCTAAGACTGTTCTATGAACTGGCCAGGCTCATTGCTCTAGCATCCTCAATAATTTTCACTATGAGACAAGAATCTAGTTTTATTTTTATAGCTACCCCCGCTCTTTCCTCCTAACACTGCTATGTTTAAATGGCATCACAGACAAAACTCCTTCAAAAATAATGTGATTTGACATGATTCTTTTTGTACTTCCATCTCCAGGAAATCAGTCCTCTTAGAATAGTCTGTGTTTGTCTAACAGAGTTGCTTAGCAAAAGCTTTGGCGCCTCTTTGTTTAAAGATATCTAAGATTAGCTTTGTGTTGGAAATATACAGCTTTCCATAATACTGATTCACTAGACCTAAAGTAATTCAATCCTCAACCTAAATATTTATGAAATATTTGTTAGGGCGCTAACCAATGATTTGGAAGTTACTTGCTCCCCAATGGGTAAATTAATTCAAACTTGACTTGCTCAGGCCCTTCTGTAACTCTTTTAATATAAACACTGCAATGACAGTAAATTTTTCTGCTAGGGTAAACAAAATATTAAATAAAGCAAAGGTAGTCTCTTTCTACTAGTTTGGCAAAACTACACAGTTGCATGCCTAAGGATTTATTTCACTTGCCCCAGGCAAGTATGAAATTATATTCATAAAGTACTGACTCTCTATATGTTGGGGTCATTCATAAATACATTTTAGGGTGTTTTTTTTTTTAAATCACAGCAATCAAGCCTCAGCAATCTAAAAGAATATACATTGCACTCCTGTATAATATCAAGATTCATCACCAGTAAGATGGTGATTCAGCACTCAGTTTAATAAATAATATATCAATATAATCAGTTGCACTATAATCTAAAAACAAGTATAACATACTTTGGACAGACTGAGTTCATATATATATATATATACATATATATACACACACACATATATATTAAAGACACATACAATACAAATTGCATACTGCCGTCAAAGACAAAAAAGAGCCATCCAATGTGCTCTAATATTTCAAATCAAAATAAATCATGGGTTATTTTGTTCTGGTGTCCTGTAGGCTCATTTACAATTATAAATGATGCAACTTGTCATTTCGGAATCTGAAAATTTGACCGCAAATTCAAAATAGTTTTCATGTCTGAGCAAGCCTAGTCTGATTATTAAGCCTTTTTAAAATTTTTTTTAAAAAAAGGTTCACCACTGGGAGGACTGGGGTGGGTGTGGAGGGATGAATAAAAACTACAACACTGATGTTTGTTAAAATATAACCATATAGGGAACCCTTAGTATCAGGAGTTAAGGATTCCTTCATGGTAAGACACTGTGCAACTTGCATTAGCACTCAAATGACATGCGTTTCCCACATTGCTGCTTAAAGGTTAAAAAAGGACAGGTTTTGTTAGCCTGCATTTTGACAGAGAGATGGACGCTTATGAGCGATTTTCATTTTGTTTTAGCTACTCTATCAGGCAAAATAAAATTCTCTCTCTCTCTCTGAAGCAATGGGTAAATCTCAAGTTAGATATGCTTTTGGAGTTGTCAAACTGAGTTTAATCCATTTGAAATGGCCTAAGTCGATGGAGGAGTTTGTTTTTTTAACAAGACCTGTGTATATGTCTTACACAGATAGAAAACCTGGGACAATACTCCAGAAGGATTTCACCAGAACGTATACTATTTAGGCAGGCCTCTACCTGCCAGTTCAGGTCCCCATTTTGACAGACTGTAAAGAGTCTTCTAGATTTTTTTAGACAAACATTTAGAATCCATTGGTCTGGAGCTAAGGGATACACTAAACTGGTCTCTTGAAAAATATACCACGCAAAGATACTGATGAGACTCTAGTTAAGAAAAAATAATATTCCCAGAGATGAGACCATTACTGCCTACATCAACGGTAACGGTGCACATAACGGAGCAAGCTAGAAACAGCCATGCCGGCTACTGCAGCCTTATACAAAAATAAAATTAAAAAAAAAATACAAACAATGCAGCTTCTAAGAAGGTATTTTTATATAGCGTCAAAAGTGTGCTAGGCACTTTAGAGTATTACAAAGGAAAAAGAGTTGACAGTGTCCCATTAACCAAGATGCACAGTTTGAGAGTAAAGAAAGTTCCATCTCTAATAGCGAACACAGAGAAACTAACTTACATTGTGATTCAAATAAAAAGGGTACTCAAACAGACCTGAATGTAGGCTGAAGTATAATGGGGAAAGTCATAGGTTGAATGTCTCCATTTGTATGTAGCAAACTTTTCTGGAAGTACAAATAATGTTGGAACACATAGGAAGCTCTACGAATATGCAGCTACAGTTTAGTCAAGTTACTAATTTGCAAAACTTTTTAACTCTTAAAGCCCATAGGACATACTGCAGTACTAAGTAGCGTAGAATTCTATTCCTTCTTTTGAGGTTGCCATCATTTTGGCACTTACACAACTACACACAAATTTAGTGCAATAATTTTTCTGAACATGCACGTTCACATCTGGTACAGAATAAGGGGGCAATGGGAAATAAAAACAAAGCAGCATTCCATAATACCACTCTAAATGGTTCAGAGTTTGACTCTTTAAAAGGAGACCACTGTAACAGGAAGTCAGTTTCTATGACACACACTAGGATGTTGAAAAAGAAATGGAATTTTACCAAAAGTACTGCAGAAGACCAACTCCATACAGTATACATGGTCCTGCTGTAAAACTTCATCTTGTAAACAGTTCATAAAATCTTCATCTAAAAGTAAGGCATAAGGCACACCAGACATGATGGGGCACTAAGCAATATTGAAAGAAATATAATTTTTAACCTTTTACTCAGACAACAACCACCTTATGTGGAAAGGTACTTTGGATTACAACTTCTTAAAAGCAGCCACTTGGAACTCAATGCAGGATTCTTGTTGCACCAACATACTTCTAAAGTGAATATTCTGCTCCCCTAAAACATCTAACATTAACGGGGGCCTCCATTAACATGGGGCTAAACAGAAGTTTTAAATAAATTCTACATCAGAACAATTTCACAATGTCCCTGTGAAAGATGTGCTCTGCACCTCACAATGGCCATTACCACGTGATAGCGTCCATCAATTAGCAGACCCCAAAAAGGAAAAGATGGATCTTTTTATCACTTTTTATGATTTTTGGTTTCCCAGTCAATGGAAATGATACAAACAGCTCTAATAGGAATTATTTATCTGTTCTTTCAACTGTTCAGTTGGCTGCTTCAGTAAGCGTCAAATAACGACAAACAAGGAGACAAAACTTGTTTTAAATGGAGATATAAAAAAAGCACAAGATTGTCCATTTATGAAACATTTCCAGTATGCACCTATCAGAGACTGAAGCTCATTCTCACACCACTTCCATATTGCATTAAATGCAAGTTTACTGTAATGTTTTGTGATTGCTATAGTGTTAACCAAGTGTTCTGAAATTGTATTGAAAAAACAATCCAAGTTAGACATAACTAAATATCTTTCCATATACATCTCTTATATTTTCATTTAAACTGAAATATCTTAATGTGTAGAAGAATATCTCTGGAACTTTTCTCAAAATTTAGTACAAATTCTGCAATAATAAAACTGTACTTATTTAAGATTTGAGTCATAGGCATGAAAACCATGGTGTCCCTACACTTTAGAACCTAACAACCCTTATTTTCTTTTACAAGCACTACCACCACAAGACATTACAGAGTAACAAGCTCACGCAGTACTTAAATAAAGTGTCTACATTTAATCTCCGCTAAGTACTTGATGGGTAAGTTTATAGGAAAAAATAGCTAAGTCTTAAAAGAGCCCATAACTGGGCTTTGTAAAAATTTTTAAAAACAAATGAAAATAAATAGGATTTAAAACTGATTAGTTATGTATTATTGACTGGAATTCCAATCTCAATGCAGAGCAGTGAAGCCATATCTTAATATGTAGCCAATTTTAAAATATTTAAATAACTTAAAAATGAGAATACTGAAGAAGTCCATTAACATGATGTGGTTTGGGGTTAAACACACAGAGGAGGATGGGAGAGGTGAAAGCATTCCTTGCTTTTAGTGTCAACTAAGCAATGTGTTATGGCAGTCTTCCTTATTGACATGACACAGTGTTGTGGAGAAAATCAGAGGCAGCAAGAAAAGTGTGTTCTACTTTTGATTCCTTCAGTTCAAGATATCACTTAGCATCCAGACGCAACCAATGTAATCCCTGTCGGGTGTAACGCACTAGGTCTGTCATGATGCTCGAATTAAAGATCAGAGGGCCCATAACTTTATCCAGTTCAGCAAAGAACTCTAGAATGACACAAGAAAACAAATCAAACTATGCACACACACTCACATTGACTTCCCTTTGGAGAATGTGGTACTGAGGAGGAATCTACCTATGACATACTAACAAATATTACACATCTCTCACAGACAACACCAGGGGAGAGAGAAGAGGTGGAAAGAGGTGAAAATGGTACAGGAATGAAAGGGAAAAAAGGTTTCTTTACATTTATTGTTTTAGAGACAATTTCCAATAGAAAACTAAACATTTTTGCAATAAAATGATTGATAGGAACAGATGGAAAAGGGTTTGCACTGAAGTTAAACAGTCTCAGAAGTGGTGAGTTCCCTCTCAAACAAATTTGTATATTCATTAAATACATTTTTAGAAATGGAAATCTGAGTCCATCATTGTAAACTGTAAGTTACATCAAGTCCCAAAAATTATATCTGGCTATATATTGCCAGTGTGAGGCTTATTTATACCATTCAGAATCAAGATCATAGGAGAAGTCTGAGATATTACTGAAATTCTAAGGCACTAATAATCCATCTTTCCCTACAGCAAAACACCAACTGACAAAACATCCCTGGTGTACTATTAGCAGATTCTCTCAATGTGAAAGATCTATTAGCATTTATGGCACAATTCAGCACATTTCATTTTACAGTCAGATTCTGCCAAGTCTTACCTCTTTGCTCTTTAGAAAGCTGTTCAGCTTGGTCCCAAATTTCAGTGGCATAGAGAAAGTTGGATGTAACCTGGACATAGCTGGCTGCCATCTGGTGGATTCTCTGTGGAATAGTCACAGAAGAACTGCTCCCTGAAGGGTTGGTTGCCCCCGAAGAGTAATTCCCTGAATTCCCTGGAGATAGCTTCGGAGATACCGGAGATGGCATACCAACAGGTTTGCTAGTTTAAAAAAAAAAAAAAGGCAAGCAAGATTTTTAAAATACAAAATGTAAAAATATATATGTATTCTGACACATCAAGCTGCATAATGTATTAATCTAGAATTATAATAGTTTGTACTTCTATAGGACCTTCCATCCTTGGATCTCTCTTTACCTACATTTAAGTAAAGAAACCAAGAAGTTTAAGTGACTTGTCCAAGGTCACATGAAGTCTGCGTCAGAGCTGGGAACAGCATCCAAGGCTTTGAGTTCTGTGGTTTAATCTTATGACCAAACTTCCTCACCATTTAATTTAATCATTTTATAGAGGAATGTTTAATAAATGTAAGTTAAGGAATGCACTTAAAAGAAACCTCTGAAAAAAATCAGAACCCCAAGAAAGGGCTATATTGCCATACATGTTAGATTTTCAAATTTTTAATAGGTTGAGAAATTTCAAATTTTAGAAGGTTACTTCAGATTTATATGTTCTCTGACTACACAGAACACAGATCAATACATCTAAATACTACTCCGAGGGTTTAAACAATACAAGCAAATTGCTCCCTATGTTTTCCCATGGAGTTGTTGTGTTTTGAATATATTATTGCAAGCTCAAATGGTTCCAAGGCCAGGCATTTTAGGAAGTCTATTGTCCTCTTAATGCTGGGTGTGTGTGTGTGTGTGTGTGTGTGTGTGTGTACAGAACCCATTAAAATTAGAGTTGTGTATTAATTCCATACAGGAGGCTACTGCAGTAAGGAGTTATTTAAAATCACGCTTGGAGTGCTTTCAAGGACAGAAGTGTTTTAAAACATTTATCTGAACAATTAAATGAACACATTTAACAGTTCATCTGACACATAGCTGAAGCCTGGATCCTTGCAACAGTACAACTGGCTAATGGGACTTCAGATAAAATTATATAACATGAGTAAACAGTGACTTTATAAACCTTGCATAGGCACTTTATTGTACATAAATTGAGATATAGGAAATAGTTTTCACTTTAATTGTTGAGAGTTTGGTTCTCACAGGAAAGATATCTAGCTAGTTTATCAATCAACCACTGAATTCAGCTCCTGCAGATTATTTTCTTCCATTCCCTGTCCCCACAAGATTTAAAATGTCTAAATCAAGAAGGAAAGTAGTTAAATGTACAAGTTACAAAGCTGCTTACCTTCCCATGCCAGGTGACGGTGCTTGAGAGTTATTATAGGAATTCTGTTTGGGAAAAATAAGTTTGCGGGGTGATTTCCAAGGGCATGTTAATTGCTTATTAAAACAGGTTTTTACAAATGGATACATTTCTTTGTGCCAAGCAAAAGTCTGAACCAGTATGGGAGAATCAAAGCACTTTAAATTTGGACAAAATATTCCATTTTACTGCTGACAAACTAAGGCACCAAGAATTCAAGTGATCTGTCTATGGTACATAGCAAGCCAGAAAGAGAGCTGGGATAAGAACTCAGGTCTCCTACTTAATTCCTTCCACTAACCACTAGACTATTGCCTCTGGTGGCAAGTTTCATATTTTTTCCAATCTTCACCTTTTAACAGCAATGTGAAAGCTGTTAACACTGGCATTGAGCAATTAGACTCTTTCCTCAAAAGACAGAAATTATATTAGCATGCTCTTCTCTTTTTAAAGCTAGGATTTCCAAAGAAGCCTACGAGCTTCCAAATAAGTTGCCTAATTCCTATTGGCTCCTTGGAAAATTCCAGCCTAAATTCAGATTAAGCAATCTCATCCGAGTTTTAAATGCCCTGACCGAGTACCTCATCTGGAACAACCTAGATTCAAATAAGTGAGTAAAAGGAGGCTTTTTTTCAGCCTCTGGTAGGAGGCTTAAACCTGATCTAGATTTAAAACAGGTTTTTACTGAAAATTCTAGAAAGTCTCATGGAAGTATATGGAAGTATATGAAAGTTCAGGCAAGCTGGCTAAGAGCACTGTCTTTGGAACTTTGGTAAAGCTGTTAGATGACTAAAAATTATTTACTCAAAACACCAACTTCTGCAAATGTGGGAGAGCTGCAGTCATAAAATGTACCACTAGAAACAGAATTCCCTTAAGATCATACATGAAAGTGAAGGTTCAACTTTGTAATGTCTGCAGCCAAGAAGATGTACTTTTTATCCTCTCTAAAGAATAAACAATTCAGCAGATTTCAAAGCAGACAAAAGCTAGCTGAAATTATTATAAATGGAAAACTATTACACTAAGACCAGTAGGGTTATGACAACATTGTGGTCATGCTGCAGTAACAAAAAGAGTTCTAAAACACTGAACATGAGTTTACTTTAAGGGCCACATTTCCAGATAGGGGCATATCAAAGTACACGTGTAAGAGAAATCAGGAGAGTACCTGGGAATTTCCTTTTTTTTCTTTTTTTTTTTTTTTTTTAGAACTATCTCAGTAATATAGTAACTTTTTACCTTTAGATGTTCTGTCAGTGTTTTAGAGTATTTCAATGCACTCTCCTTCTTCAGCTTGAAAAGCCTTAAATATAACAGGGACTGGCATCGAAGACTGGGCAAAAAAAATGGCAACACGTTTAACAATGAGTGTGTGCTTACACAGTTCAATAATGCAAGTAAACAGCTAGCAGCTGTGTGTTTTTCTAACACTCTCTGAGGTATGGAGTTGTAGTTTTGCCATCAATAGTAACAATGTTTAATTAGCCAGGGAAACTAAAGATAGTCTAAGCTTGAGCACAAGACTTCAGATATACACTTTTCACTGTCTTTACTTACATAACCAGAGTCTTGCTCACTGAATTGAGAATATAACTCTAAATCATCTCCTAGACTAGCAAATAAATGAAGCCCATTACACCAGGATGTGCTGATACAACATGCAGAGTCTGACATCATATTTCCACCCCTCACACAACATCAAACTGATTCCTGTCTTCTCTGCACTCAGGAGCCTGAAGAATTTGGAGTGTTAGTAAGGTGATTTGTTGACATATACCCCAAGCTAACTAATCAGTAGGTGGGCACAAGATCTTTGGGCTCCCCATGTCTTCTACTGCTGCTTCTTTCAACCGTACGGGTCAGCGTGCAGTTCAGGGTCAAGGCCACCTTTACAAAGCAGAGGCTAAAATCAGTGCTATAGCACCTTTATCTCTTAAGCAATAAACGTTGATATTCCTGTTTCCAGAAGAATCACTACGTTATTTAATACAATCACTATGCTTTATGGAATATTTAGCTTTCAGAAAAAGAGATACAATGGCAGAGAAATATACATTTAACTTGACAGCAACACTGTCAATTTCTCGTAACAGGAAAACTCCACATCCACGTTAAGTGTGAGCATGGAAGCAGAGCTACAGAGACACTGATGCTGCAGCTTTAGTAACGTAGTCTAACTCTACTCAAAAATTCACGAGCATATAATTAGTCCAAAAAACTGTCTGTTTTAACCACACATGCCTTTAATATTAAGCTTGTCATATCTATAGATCAGTCTTTTCACATCGCGTCCCTCTTATACCGGTCCACCCCCCCAACCCAGGAGCCACAGTCAGGAGCAGGGCTGTGGCTTCCGGAGACATGGGCAGCGGTACGGGACTGAGGCTGGGGCTGGAACCACAGCTGGGCTGGGTGCCAGGAGCCAGGCAGCACTCCCTCCCAGGCCCCTATTGAGGCTGGCCTGGACGGACCCCACTGCTCCTCCCTAAAATGTTCCTCCATGCCCCCCTAGGAGAGCGCACCCAACAGTTTGGGGACCACTGCCATAGATGGATCAGACATGACAAGGAAATCGGACTCCCATCAAAAGTATTAGCTGACTGCTCACCTTTCACTAAGTTGATAAGTGAGAAAGAAGAACAGGTTCTTGGCACTACTGACATCACTTCAGTGATAAAACCTAAACTAAACATTTTTTTTTGTCCTAAATGTATCCTTTTTATTCCCTCAATATTCAAAAACACAGGAACGTTAATACCAGACATGAAAGGGAGAAGCTATGCTGGCTCTCATTATCTCAGGTAGTGGTCCCCAAACTTTTTACCTTGTGCCTTCCCTTAACCCATCTGCACACCCTTGGCCCCGGAGCCGGGACCAGAAGTGAGGCTCCAGCTCTGGGAGCACTGGGGCCATAGCTGGGAGGGGAGGCAGGAGTGGAGCCTCGGCCAGGGGCCGTGACCAGGCAGCTGGGGCCAGCAGCTGGGGCCGGGAGCAGAGCTGGATGGCGCTCCCTCCCAACACGGGCTGGCCCCGGCCCCAGCTGCGTCCCTCAGAACGTTCCTCCACACCCCCCGATTCTAAGGTTCAATGAAAACCTCAAATACCTTGGAGCACTGAACTTACAAATTCAGTTAAAAATGAAATAGTTAAAAATACCACTGTAAGTAACCTTTGGACACAGTGCACTCACTAATTTGACTCAAGATGTTTTATTACACCAAAATGTACGAACCAAAGCACTGCTAGCCTTTTATCTGCAGCCGTAGCATCTGGTGCCAAATAATTTTTCAGTTTCATAGTGTATCTGCAAACAAAGACATCAAGTAAATGACAAATAAAATAAAGTGTGATGTTATTTATCAGTTGCCATTTCTCATTTAATATTCTTTTAAGAAAACTATTAAGGCTTAGTTCCAGCTGCCCTCATATTTTACCAGAGATCCATAGAGGATTTACTCAAAAGTCTGGATGAGGAAAGTTTTGGAACTTTTTTGTTTTTATGTTACAATTTGCACTAATATTAAGACTCTTAGATGAAAGGATTTAAAAGTCCTTTTAAAAAAACAACAACAACGTTAAGCCTCGAAATATGGATAAGGTGGGTAAATTTTTTACAGATGAGAGATTGCAAGTATTGGTGGCAAAATCAAGAATAGAATCAGGGCACCTGCTCCCATTTCCCCAGCTCTGATCACTAGGCTTCACTTACTACTTGCTTTATAAAGCTTACTTGATTAATTCCACAGTTTCTGAATACATAGGGAACGGGGACTTGGATTCCTGAGCATTTTTCTCCAATGCATTCCCACATTCGATGAAAGACACTACAGCATCAAGATACAAAACAGCTTTCTCAAACCTGTCAGACTGAAGAGAATGAAACTTTAAAAACAAAAATATAGAGAAGTGGGAGAGAATTACAGCACTAGAGAAGAGTACAGGTTCAGAAGAGTTAAACCAACCTAACCTTATGTGCAACCACCTGATAGATGTTTTGGGTTCTACTTACCAATGCATCTGCATTGTGCTTTAACTTCTTTGCTTCTTGTAAATAATGATCAGCCGAGTACATCCTGCAAACAAACAGAAATTCTGAGTTTAATAAGATAAAAATTGAATCCCTTTCTGTGTGTCAAGCTTTATAACTATGGGATCTTTTGACATTGCTTATTCTTCCTTCCTCAAGTTACAGCACATATAATTTTTATCATAAAGACCTTTCGACAGTTAAATTTAGTTACTTCGGTTACTTCCAACTATTGTTTTAAGACCGCTAAGAGTCACTGGATTTAGCCAACTTATTCCACATTCCCTAGCCAAGCAAATCAGACATGTTAGCAAAGGTGTGAGCTATCTGACATGTCCTAGTGCAGAGCTCCCAGTCTGCAGATCAAAGAATAGTATTAACCAGATATGAAACTTTCAAAAGAAATCAAGACATGTTCAGATGGAGATTCCATTGTTATTTTTGAAGTTAGGTCACAGAAGCTGATTGTGGTATATGGCTGCATGTCCTAAAGCAAGCTCCAAAGAATAATTACAAGAGATCTTGAATTTTCTATTTTACTGTATTAAATGCTGTATTTGCAAGGTCATTGTCTAAAATCTGAACGAGACTGTCCAAACATGCAAATAGTTGGAGTTAATCATTCCCCTATTTCACCACAACATGAAGTACTGGGCACACCTGATTTCATTTAAAGTCAGTGTTTTATAACAGTTTATTTAAAAGTGAATCATACTCTCCTTTCTTAGAGGCACTAGTTGACACTATACAAGGAAAAAACATTTTTAAAAATCAGTTTACTGTAATGTAAAACCACAAATACTAAAATGCCTAATTATAATTATATGGTTATTGCATGGGTGTCACTGCAGAGCATAGTCAAAGCCACCCAGGTGCCCTAATTATGCATTTCCATACCTTAATATATTTGGATTTCTTTTAAGTTTATCCTGAACTCAATTTCCTGGCTTTAACATATTTGGCTTGTGGACAACTATAACTTGCCTCTAACTACACATACGTGCTCCGAACTTCAACTCCATCATAACTTGATTTTGTCTGGGAATACATAGCAGAAGAAAAGCAAACCACTCCCATAATCAGGTTGTTTGCATATGGTCCTTTATGTTGGCCCCTAAAAGTACTTAATCCAGAAAGCAATAATTTTAAATCAACCTTGAATTAGCTGATAAAACTAGAACTGAGCCCCTGTCGAGAACACCCAAGAATTGCATGAAATATTTCATGAATGGATAATCTTGATGTGAATTTGGGATCATTTTTTACTGATTCACATTCTCCAAAATTTTTCAACTTTGATAATACAAGAACAAATGATTCCATGTTCCCACTTTTGTGAATCAGCAATTCCAGAGGCAGAGGATCCTCTCAATGACTGAGAGCAGTCACTGACCCAGGAGGTCAGGAGGGGAAGCCAACTCAGCCCAAAGAGGACAGGCAGACTGGTCTGGTGGAACGTGAAGTGAGTCTGCAGAAAGGGAGATAGTATTTCTTAAAAATGGACACAGGACAATCACATACTGTCAGAGTCCACTGTTTGCTTGTTTCAGGCTGAATACGAATACACAAAGGAGGCTATGGCTCCTGGTAGTGGTTGAGACGTCTGCCAAAATTAGTGATACATGTGTCAGGCAGGCATACAATTACATGAACAGCTTGCAGGTCTCCAGAGAATAGTACTGTACATGCATGACAAAGAACATCCCCTATACATAGGAAGCTACTATACATTTTACAAATTACACACTGAAATTAGTGCCCTGTTTAGGGAAGAGGAAATGTAATGTGCATGGCAACTCTCACTGCTCTCACCTGTCATCAAAAACAAGCTTTGCTCTTCGGGACTTTGAGCTGTCTGTAGCTGGGGTAGATGCAGGAGGGCAGTTTGATGAACTGTTTAGAACCTTTTCCTGAGAAGAAAAAAATTGCCACAATTAGTAATTATAAAAGCAGTTAGAAATCTGTTTTAAAAAGAGATGATTGTTCATTGCTTAAGTTCCTCCTGGTGGTCTCACACTTGTTAAATGCAAACTAGGTCAGCTTTGCAGCAGGTTAATTGCCATTCACATTTACCACTTATACATCATGACTTACAAAGGCTTCTCTCCTCATTGGTGCTACAACATATGTTGGGGGTGGAGCCAGACCGAGGATCAAGGAACCCTACCAGCTCCCTTACAAGCCCCCCCACTCTGATGGGCTAAATGGATCTCCTCTAGAACAAATCTGACAAAAGGTTTCAGGCACAACTGAATGCCCCTCCTCAATTTAATAATGGTTAACATTCATGTTTTTACTCTCCTTCTAGAAGAGGTGCTGCATGTATTTTCTGCTTTTCTATTCCTTTTAGAAGAATCAACTCTGTAGCATGATTTTTGCTTTAATATTTCGGAAGTGGAGTGATCATTCTATTTTTCAAGCATTCAAAATGTGCAAGAAGCCTTCACAAAGAGACATGGCTCCTGCCCCCCAAAATCATACAACTTCAGCTCAACATGACATAGTAAGTGAGAGAGAAGGTGGGTGGAGTAATCTTGTATTTGACCAACTTCTGTTGGTAAGAGACAAACTTTCAAGTGCTTCAAAAAAAACCAGCAATATATAATCTCCCTTCACCCACCACCAAAATGCAGCCACTTCAGAACAGAAATACAGCCAGCTGCAGCAAATGTTCAGTGGCACATAAGACTCTACTAATTTAAGACAGGAATTAAAACCAAATTAAACTATAAGGAGATAGTAATTACCAAATTAAAAAAAAAAAATGGTCAGACTTGGCTCAGTGTTAATGCAGAGGAAAAAAAAGATGCCAGTAAATCTACAATATAATCCCCTATAGGCTCCTTGGAAGCCTCCCATGCATGCACTGACTAGACCAACCCTGCCTGCCTTACAAAATCTGATGAAGTCAGCATCTGAGGTGGATGTCTGAGCTCCTAGTTTAGATATTTCACTCGTTTGCTATTCTTGACCACCAAGTTACATTTTTCTCAGTTCCTGTCTATTTGTTGTTTCAATCTGCACACGTGGCTGTTATGATTAGTTCCTCTGACTTTGCTTCAAACATTACTGAGGTTAGCAATTTAGAAGATTTGCCAAGTACTGCAACATACCAATTACATCCCTAATGCCTCATTAGCCTTTGAGCTTCTGTTTGCTGCAGAGGCCTCAAGACAAGATGGCACCAATACGCTACAATGCAATCCAGACCCTGTGAATTATAGTCACATTTTGCCTTTGACATATTACGTTCTTGCCAACTGATAGTACAGCAGTCAGTGAGAACTGCTTATCATACAGCTAGGTTTAATACCACCATGTTTTATCAGACATCCTCAGATGTTATGCACCATGCAATAGTATCCATTTATATAGGTGAGAGCAGGCAGAATCCCTAATTCCCTCTCCACACATACACACAGAGACACAGTGTAATGCCACAAGAACTCAATTTTTGCACAAGAATCTGCAATTTAGCAAACCTGAACTTCCTCCCAACCTATTAGTTTCTAGAGATTTTTCTTTGCAAAATCTCCTGTCCCACTCCATCTTCTCCCCCAACTCAAACATAAATCTTTTTATTCTCCTGATGGCAGCTAATCAGATCACCTGGCTTCCACACCAGATGAAGTCAGCAGACTAGCTCTGTAGCCCTGTGAAGAGTCCTTCCCTGAAACACACCCTCGGGGGTCAGGGAGAGGAGGATTGAACTGTCTTTTCCTTTATAGTCAGGATATACAATCTGCTAAAACCAAAATTGGCTCAATTATTTAACTGCATAAAAAATCATATCATATTGTTCCCCTATTTTACTTTTATATAAACAACTCTGAAAAATATCACTGGAATCAAATTAAATGATTAATAAGCAACCTCTATAGTTAGAAGAGCACTAATCACATTTGTAAATTTAAGATTAGTACCAACCTACCCCCAGGATACTATGAATCTAATGAATAGCTACTGAGTTATTTTCCATTTACAGGCTTCCTTATGACCCAATTACTTGTGCACTACCACAGGGAGTAAACACCTTTAAAAACTAAATTACATTTAAGTTTAAAGTCAAAGCCTGACAAATTATTGCTTGGATTACACATTGACATGCCAGACTGCACGCAGAGAAACAGTGAATATTAGAGGAAAGCATTTACAGAATAAATTCCTTACCTTGACTTCCTTGGCATTGCTAGAAGCCTTCCCTTCTGTCTTTTTTTGTTTGGAAGATGAGTTACTTTTACTGCTGCTGCTACTCTCCTTATTACTGTTGCTGCTTGATTTTAGGGAAGAAGATTGACTGACTGTTCTCTTCCGGGACCCATGATCTTGCTTGGGATCTTTCTGAAGGACAGGGGCCGCAGGAGAAGGGAGCAGGTCCTTCTCTTTACCTGCACTTTGCTTTGAAGACCTGCACAAAGTGAATAAGTACAGCTTATTTTCAGATACAGTGACAAGAATTATTTTTACCTAACATGACTGTATATGGGAATATTTATTTTTCACCTAATTTTTAATAACTGGCTTTTGGGCGAACCAGATTGAGCTTGTTTTTACCATCTGATCTTGTTCTGACTTGAAAAGGCAGCAGATTCTAGCCAGAAAACCACTTTTGTTCAACAAAACAAAACCCAACCTGTAAAGTTAATGCCAATGTTTGTGCCAACCTGTCTATAGCACTGTTATGGTGGAGACTTTGTTCTGAATGTCTAGACTAAGATGGTATAGGCATGTATTCTATTTGCCCAACCACAAGGTAAAGCTACCCTTAATTCAGTCATCCAGTAAATATGTATCACCTCCCCGCCTTGACTGTTTAAGGACTATTGTTGGCAATCAATGGCAAGCCTCATGCTTGCTAGCCCATCTTCCAGTTGGGAAGATCAGGCATTTGGACAGCTATTTGCACATTAATTGCTCAAAGAAAAATTAAACACTTTTCATACCATTAATACAAAGAACATTTGGTTCTTTGCTGACAGAAGACAAATATCAGAGTAAGAATAAATTTAACAGTCCCAGCAAAGGAATCTGCAAATCAGTTTTACAGAGGCTCTGAAAAATCTTAATATTCACAACAGAACACAATGAAATTGAGTGTTACCCTGTGGTATGCAGTATTATTGTACCGTGTTGGTTCCAGAATATCAGAGACACAAGGTGGGTGAGGTAATATTTTCTAATGGTCCCATCAAAGATATTACCTGACCTACCTTGTCTCTCTCTGTTACACTGTGGTAATTCAGAGTGGCCAAACAGGTTTCTTCAGATTATTCATTACAGTGGAATATGTGATCCAGTGCATAGTTATATATTTTTATTGTGTAATCTGAAGTAGCACATATTTTTAAGGAGTTGGAAAGAAAATCCACAAAAATGAACTTGTTACTGATTAAAAGTACACTAAGAACCTTGCTAATTTGCACTTTGACTCATTGAAAAATTAATTGTATGTGTGAATAAGATTGGAAGGCTTGTATTTTGCCAATTGTAGATTAGAACTAATCTATGGTAATCACAAATATAAATGTGGCCAATTATTTTTAACAAATCTTTTTTTTTTTTTTTTTTTTTTTTAAACACAAATGATCCAGTAGTTGAAGCATGGGAGAAGAAGTAGTCAAGAGACCTGAGTTCTAATCCTGACGAATCACTGGCTTTCTGCGTAATTTGGAAAAAAAAAAATTAAATCTTCTTGGTGCTGCAGTTTCCACATCTGCTGAATGGAGAATTAATCGCCCATTTTGCAAGGGGTGGATTAATTTGTGAGTGTGGTTAGGTGAAGTGCAGATTTGCTAAGTCTTACATATGTTAGTGTTATGCAGCTCACCTATTTTTAAACACTGCCCTGTGTTAAGGTAAAAATTAGAGAAAATTAGTCCCAGCAGGAAATAAACCCAGCCTGTTCCAACTCCTTATCAAAGGGAAATGCCCTTTGAACAAACTATTTTGTAATAATGAATTAAAGTTGTTAAATAATCCAACTGTTCTTTGTTAGGAGTGAACAGTGTCCCAGCGTGCCTGGTTCTGGGAAATACCAGCATACCGATTAGTTACTGTGAAAACCCCAAAGTCAAGGTAAAAGGGCAGAGTCTGAAGAGTGCTTGCACATGAAAGCTTACCCAGTGAGATGCAAACTGATTTTTTCCTTTGTAAATGGTGGCAAGCAGATACTTAGGGGGAGATTTTTAAGTACATATAGGGTGTTGCATGCCAATCTTCCCCTTAATGTATGCCAAGCCTTATAGATTTAAAACACAGCCAATTTTCCCCCTGCACTTACTCTCTATTGCTGGAGGTCTTGTGACCTGATGAAGACTTTTCTTCCAGTTTAGTTTTCTTGCCTTCACTGGCTCTGTTTTCATCATCATTCTGAATAAAAGCAAGCACAAGAGAGCTATCAGGACAAAGTTTGATATTTACAGGTTAACCGTCCCTCATAATGTTTTATATTTGTTAAGACAATTTAGCAAACCTTTTACAACATATGGAACAGTAACACTACAGCAGAGCTGAAAATCATTTCCTACGCGATGGAGCCCATGCCTTAAGATAGTTGACCACAATGGAATTACTTGTCCCAAACAGAAGGCAGTAGGGTGTAGTGAATGGCAAATGATCTACCAGTAGAACCAGGAGTGAAATGTGGCTGCTGAAATTACTGAACTACTTAAAATATAACAAAAAAAATGTGGCTGAAATAAACTAGGTTAAGACAATCTACACCTCATTATTCTGACATATGAAGGTCTCCCAATAAGAGTAAGAAATTAATTTGGTTTTTAGTCAGACTATAGGGGATTAAAAAAAGCACTTTTTAAAAAGCTTCATTAAACATTTGTCAGTATTACTTTTGATAACAGAGTTGATGCTTCATAAAATAGTGGACTGTAAAATCAAAAGGTTTTGAAAGTGAATTTCTAACCTACCTACACACTTTCATTAAACTTCAAATCTAACATAAGCAGCAGAAGCAGAAAAACAAGCATAAAATAATAATTCTAATGAACAACTAAGATCAAGAATAGGGTCCAATTAATAAATCTTACTGTAATGCAATCCAGTAATAGAATGCTCTTTGGCTACGAACAGCTATAACCCAGCACCCAAAGATCAACAAAACATGTAAGCAACTGACATTCATCAGCTGTTGGATTTCTGAAGTGATTGTTGCAGAATTTCTCACACAGCCTGCCTCAGTATTTTGGGGTAGGCCTGAAAAATAGTTTGCCTCTCCCACTTGCCACAGAAACATACTCATGTCCACCATGACTGCACTACTAGGCATAGGGATGGTCTCGGGACTTGGAGGTAATTAGTGAGATTTGGGATACAGCCCAAGTTTAATTGGTCCCACCAAAGCCTTCTGTTCCTGATGTAGGAGCACAGCTCTTTATGCTGCTTTCTGTCCATAACAGCCACCTTTTTTGTTATATTGTTTTGCAAGGAACAACTGGCCAAATAAGAGGGGGGCCATTAGGTTTGAAGCTACTAGAGACTGAGTGCATTCAAGTGAGTGCTAGAACTTGTATAGTAGTTCTATAAAAACACCAAAGAACAACATCCTTGTAAAGTAGGTATTATCCCCATTTTTCAGACAAGAATCCTTTCCACCTTAGTTTCATTGCTTGATGCAGGGCAAAGAGGTAATTTGAGCTGGAATAAGAATGGAGGAATCCATTTGTTTTCAGTCTCATGTCAAGTTCACCAGACCATACTGCTTCTCACTCCAGGAGTGGCTGGAGATCATTTCTTGGTTGCTCAGCAGGGAAGCTGGCACAGTCGAAGGCAACTGTTTGGAAGGGAGCTTGCAGCAGCCTTTATGCCACCAGTGCCCCTTTGATATTGTGACGAATTGGGAGATATCTACATTATTCTTACATTATGTTTGACTTTGTTTCCTTATTCTATTTTCTACTGCTGCGCACTTGAAGTCAAAGAGCTGAGTCAGACCAGAGATAAGACAGAAAACTGCATGTACATGCCTTCGGAGCAGTTGAGAGAATAATGGGGCTATTGTTGGTATATGCTAAATATCAAGAGGCCGTGAATTGTTAAAAGATGCTCCTGGCAGAAAGGGGGTGTAAGTGGTCAGCATGTCCTGAGGCTGACACAGACCTGGAAGAGAGGTAGGAGCAGGCATATTCCCTCAACAGGGCCTAGGCCAGGAGCAGTTAAGAATATGTCTACACTGTAAATGGGAGTGAACTTCCCAGTCTGGGCAGAAAGACTTGTGCTAGCTCAACTCGAACTAGCATGCTAAAAATAGAAGCGTGGATGTTATGGCTCCGGACAGGAGTAGTGGAAGTGCCCTGAAAGTGGGTGGGGTGGGGGTGGGGGGAGAGAGGAGGCAAAGACGCCCTCTGGGATTCTGAGAGGAGGGAGGGTAACAGAGCCAAGGCTCCAACCTGAGCCTGAACATCTACACCACAGTTAAACAGCCCCATAGCTTGATCCCTGTGAGCCTGAATCAGCTGACAAAGGCCAGCTTGCTGTGTTTAACTGCAGTGTAGACATACCCTTATGGCTCCAAATCAGGGCTTCTCAGTCCCCAAGGCCATGGATGATTTCACAGAATTGCAGGAATCACACATGGATGAAAACCCAATAAATCATTCAGTCCACTCTCCTATCAAGGATCCCTGCATTTTCCTAATAATTGAAAACATTACCAGGCAAAGGTCAGCATAATAGAGTTTTTGACAATCGGATGATTGAAACATTAGCGCCAGTGCTGGTGTCAATAAGAAAAGGCTACTTACCCAACAATTCCACAAGAGTCTGAATTTCCCAGCATAAATTTCATCGTGAGCAATGAGAGTTACAATGCCAACAAGCTCTCACACAAACTCCAATTCTCCCCCACCCACACTGAAAGTCCCAGGAACCCAGAAGCCAGACAGATTCCCTTGCCACTGAGCTATCCATCTCACCTCAGTAGTTAGCCACCAAGAGATGGAGACTAGATAAGTTTTCAATTGATCACTTACCTTATGCTTCCTTTTGCCCTTGGTGGAATTTTTGTCTGAGACTGGTTTTTGGGACTCTCTTGTATGCTTCTCTGGTACATTTTTCTTCTCCACTTTGGGTGGGTCTGTGTCCTTGTAAGGCTTCCCTGGTATTCTTGATAAGAGGCTCAGGTCGATCTTCACAATAAGTGGGTATCGTTCATCTGGATCACTGAGTGGTGAAAGAAGTTCCTTCTCTTCCATAGGAGAGAACATTCTTTGCCGAAAAAAGCTGTCATCCTCCTCCATGGAAGATTTAACAGGAGTCCTATTGCTCTCAGAGTATTTGGGAGTTTGTGATGAAGGAGGAAGGCTCTCGTTTTCATCAGAATCAGAGGATGAGGTATCTGTTTCTATGAATTCCCTGGATTTCTGGGAAGGTTTGCTTGAAGCCTTATATTTCTTTTTCTCTGCTGTAGGCCGAGGAGAAGATTTGGGCTCCTTCTTTATGTTGGGTTTTCTAGAGCCCTTTGTGGCTGCCTTATGCCTGTTTGAGGGCATATTTGTTACCATGTCTACTGGGGTTTCGCTTTCTATTTTAAGCCCTCCTCTGGGCTCTTCAATAGCTGCCTTCTCTGCCTTCTTGGGCTGCTTTTTACCAACAGTCCTCCTCTGTATTGTGCTATCACTCTGTGCAGGTGACTTCTGCCTGCCACGACTGCTCTCCGATCCTTTTTGGGTGGTTTTGGAATCTCGCACAGGAGTGGAGGAAATGGATTCCTTAGACACACTTTGATCCGTATACCCATTCCCGGAGCTCTGATCTCGGCCATCTTTTTTGTAGCCTTGTGAAGATGGGATATTACTTTCCACAGAAGAAGCTGGTGACACTTTATGCGGATTCACTTTGTTCAACCAGTTGTCTAGTTGCCATTTGTTTGTTGGGGGTGGCTCAGGCTAAAAAAAGAGGGAGGAGTATTAAACACTATATATTTTTTTGCCCCATTTCACTCCAAAGGCTTCAATATTGTGTTGTACACCAAGGTAACAGCTATGCAGAAAGCAGACTGTGCTAATGAACAAAGTATGATGTGTTGGAATACAGTGTGGAAGCCACACATCCTATGCCTTCACAGAGCCTTGACAAATAATTGCTGGCAGAGGATGAGAGGCACTACAGCGGATGCTGTTGGCCCAAGCACAGCATCACGCTGTGACCCAAAACGTTGTGCCATATCACAGTTACATCAATGACTAAATGGAAGTTAGTGCATAACATGCTTTAAGCTACTTTTTTCATTGTTGTAGTATTACTGTATAAGCATGTCTGACTCCCAAGCTTTCAGAGCCAAGTGGCACGAAGTACATGTCAAAGCCAAGTGCTAAATGTGTTTGTTTTTTTAAACAGTTCATTTAAAGAATCTGATAAACTGCTGCTGAAAATCATTCAAAAAGGTTTGTCAATTTTATGCTTTATTTAGCATCTTCTCAAACTATCGCTCTGTTCTTAACAGTCAAGATTGATGCGAAGATCATGGTACTCAGGGATTATTGTAGATGGATTATAACTCAAACCAGATATCAAAGCCTACCTCTGGAGATGCACTCTGGGATGGCTCATTAGCCTCACTGTCACTGGAACTACTTTCACTTTCAGAGTCAGATCCAGAACTGCTTTCAGATCCACTATGGCTGCTTGAGTCATCCCTGGAATTATCTGCTCCTTCACTATTATGCTGTGAAGGTTCAGAATTACTGGGGAAAGACAAAAAAGTAAAATAATCAAGACTATGTAATACACGCAAGTTTCACATAATTCTTTTTTGCAACAGAAAAATTAAGGTTTTGACGTCTTAATTATCCAGCAGAAAATTCTACATAATTGAGTACAGCAAATAGACTGGAAAATTACTTATCTAAACAATTGTGGCTTTATTTTTCAAGCTGTTAAGTATCTACATGTTGGAGGAGAAAAGCTGTTTAACCAATTATCAAGTTCTAATCACTTCTTGGGTTAGCACAAGCCAGATGTCTACAGTGTCAGACATGGATTTTTAGAGCAGTCAGATCAAATTAGGAAAACTCATCTGCTCAAGTGTCGTTACGTCATTTGCTGTGAACTGCTAAAAATCAGCTATAAATGCTTACCTTCCAGGTGTACTCCTTGGCACTATCTTATCAGAATCCTGTAATTAAAAAAAATAATAATAAAACCAGGGTGAGGAAGAAGCTTCCATAAATTACATTATGTATTGTGTACTGCATGGAGACGAAAACAAAAATAGAGCTCTAATGCTCCTTCCTCATCACCAACACCACACACACTTAGCATATATAGCACCTCTCATCTGAACACACTGGAGTAGTTTACAAAATTGCATATTATCCTCAGAGAGGGAAACAGACAGATTAAATTATTTGGCCAAGTTCACACAGCAAACAAGTAGCAAAGTCAAAGAACTATTATCTCCCCAGAGTCCTATACAGCCTACTATGGTTTTAAGAGTTCCAATTCCTCCCTACTCATTGCCCTGTGTCATTCATCTTTGTGTGTGACGACTGGTCACAACTTGGGTCTATCAGGGTTATTCCTCAATAGCCCAAAGTGGTTGATGTTAAGCAACGAAAGGCCCTATTTCCGTGCTCCTAGCGATTGTGCAAAATCCCTCAACAGCATTATCCTGATTTAAAACAAAAAAAAACAAAAAAAAACAAAAAAAAACAAGACTGGGATTGGAAACTAAAACAGAAAATGACCCTGGGATACTAAATGGCAGTGCAGACAGCCATGCCATCTAGGTTCCCGAAAGGGCTATTTTTAAAATTATATAAGATCAGTGCCAAAGATAGGACAATTTGTATTACAGAGAGTTAATATCCACTAAGGGAGAATCCAGTTTCCCAACTAGAGTGAAGATGCTACTGTAGAAGTAGTAACAGAAAAAGGAAATTTGGTGGGAGTGTTCACATACATTAGACAACCAATCCCAATCCTGAAGTTACTGGTGTGTGGAAAAATTTATGCCACGTATTATTTTGAAGATGTGCTATGTCCTTAAATGGCAGGCCACCACATGTGAGGGGAAAAAAATCAATCCTGAAAATGTCTCCTTGTCACTAAGAGTTTATACTTCTTGAGTACATTCTGTTCCATTTTATGTTGGGGAAAAGGCAATATGAAATTGCTACACAGTGAGATTTGGAAGTCTAAAGGCAAAACTGGAAGCAAGGACTCAAACAAACAGTGATTATATATTCCAAAAAGTAGTTCTACTGTACTGCTACACAGTTACTTTGAAAAATCTTGCTTTTTAATTAATGCTTACTGACAAGTGTTCAATTTACAACCAGCCAAGCACTGCAGGTTTTTAAAAAAGAAACTTAGTATTGAACACTTCAGTTGTGTCTGCTGAACTTTTCTAAAACTTTAATAATTATGGTACATACCTGTTCACCATCACTGTCTTCACTGCTGCTGAGTTTTAAGTCATCTTTCAACATACTGAATGAAAGAAAGAGGAATAAATTTTTCATATACTCTAGAAATTAATTCCAAAGTGGTGTTAGGCTATAAACTGATCTAAAATGTTACTAGGAATTTTCCTTTGTTTACAGAGTTCATTGCGTGTGGGAGCACACAGAACTCAATACTAAAATGTTCAATGCTTAAGTATAAGAATACTTTATACAAAAATATTGCGTGTCACGTTTTAGTGTGAAAGGAGAAGCGACCACTTATACGATTACCTTCTTGCATGCAAATGATTAAGAGTATTGTTTAAATAGAATTAAGGAGGCTAGAGAGTGACACTTAGAATTCTGACATTTTATTTCACTGCTGTCACAAAAGCTGTTTCAATATACATATTTAAATCTATTTCACAATCCTAGCATAATGTCTGAATACTGGAAAGACATACATTAATTAGGTTTCAGAGTAGCAGCCGTGTTAAGTCTGTATTCGCAAAAAGAAAAGGAGTATTTGTGGCACCTTAGAGACTAACAAATTTGAGCATAAGATGCATCCTACTTCATCAGATGCATCCGATGAAGTAAGCTGTAGCTCACGAAAGCTCATGCTCAAATAAATTTGTTAGTCTCTAAGGTGCCACAAGTAGTCCTTTTCTTTTTGAGAATACATTCATTAGGGTTTTTATCATCTTTTGTTTTATTTTTGCTATTAAAGGCTTTAGTGTATATAAAAACAGTATCTTACTCTGTTTGGTTTGATTCACATCTGGAGGAAGAAAATGAGAAAGTTAAAAAATAAGTTTCCCATGCAGGTACTTTCGCAGTATGGCTGTTTTAATGAAATTCCTAACATCTTGGGTCTACTCCCCAACATATCTTTTCCCCCAAAAAAGGTCATTTAATGTTTGTCTCCCTAAAGGAACAAGTTTACTGACTACACAAAGTGCAATCTTGCCCTATCATTTTATTTAAGGCAGTATAAATTCATTGCAATAAACTCTCAAGCTCTCACCCACACCTGAATCTAATGGGGGTTTCCAGCAATTGTCCACAGATCTCCTCAGAGTCCCCAGTTGCAGAAATTGCTCCAATTCCCCCACAGGTAATTTTTGCACCCACCAAAAATACCAGCCCCAACCATAAGTATAGCATTGTTGAAATATTACTATGACAAAAGAGCAAAGGAAAAATTAAGGGTGTAATCCTTCTGTTATTATCTCTTACACTTAATGCGGGTAAGCATCTTTTTTAAAAGCAACTGTGTAAAGAGGCTGTGTGCGAAGTCATATCTAGTCACAGAGACAACAGCAGGTTTTTCAGAGGGGTACAGAGTTACTGCTTTTCTACTCCTGTTAGCACTGTGAAGCCTGGACAGGCAGGGGAGAAAGAACTGGGTTCTATTTCTGCTTACACAGTAAAACAACTGCTAATTGAAGACTTTGAAACTGAACTGGTATAACTGAGGGCAAAACTTGTTTTGCAGAATGTTATTTATTGGAGAGAATGCATAAGCAACAAGTCCAGGTCAACTCTAAGAGCTCAGCTTTGCAGGACTGGTAGATAAAGGCATATTTGTAAACTGATCAAATTTGACATGGCTGTCACAGTAATAGAATCCTACAGAACCCCACAATTTTTTAAAAAAACCTAACATTTCTGGACATAAACGCACTTTAATTACATATATTACTCCTGGAGGAATTCTCCACCACTGCGCAATACAGAATTTCGCAGAAAGTAACGTTGTGCATGCAGAATTTCCTTTGCCCCACAGAAATGGGCTGCAGTGCTGCTAGCTGCCACTAGGGGCTGCTGGACCCAGCAGAGCCCAGCCCACACACAGAAGACACTGTGGGGAGTTGGAAGCTAGAGGGTTCCTGGCAGCTGCAGTTCCCAGCTAGCCCTGAGGGAAGGAGAGGGCAGCGCGCAGGAAACTGTGGAAACCTGGGACCGAGCATCAGGCTGTTTTTCCCCTCTGGATCCCTAGGCTGGGGGGAGGAGTGGGGGTGAGTAAAAGAGGGCGTGCAGCTATCTGGGCTGGGGGGGGCTCCATGGCTGGGCTCTGGGGAGGAGAGGTTGTAGGTATCTGGGCAAGAAGAGCCCTGTGGCTGGGCTCTGGGGGAACAGGGGATTCATATGTATTGGCTGGGGGGCCGCTGTGGCTTGGTTCAGAGAGGAAGGGGTCAGAGAAACAGGAACTGGGTTGTCATAGGGATTTCTTTAACTCTACTCCTGGGGGAGGGAGGGAGGGAAGGGGGGGGAGAGAGAGAGAGAGAGAGAGAGAGTGTGTGTGTGTATTGTTACAGGCATACTTGCTGACAGGGTATTTTGAAATAAATTACCAAAATAAATGAAACTGGAGTGATTATGTAGTGTTATTTTGACAAATATAATTTTCAGAATTTTGCAAAATTTTAAAATATTGTGCACAGAATTTTTAATTCTTTGGCACAGAATGCCCCCAAGAGTAACATACAGACAGCCACTTAACTTACTTTGGTGTACATATTTGCGTTTTCTAGAAACAATTAACCTTTGAGCACCAGGTGTCAAATTTTCACCCAACTTACTCATTATAAAGAATAAAGTCACCAAAAATTTATGAAGAAAAAAACCACTAATCAAAAAGCTTCTAGTTTACACTGATTTTTTTTTTATGGTTGTGTAGCAGACAGATGAAGTGTAATGTTCGGTATGTATGTACGGTGATGTAGTTTACCACATTTGTATCAACATCTGTATGATAAATGTTTGGTATTCAAGCAGAAGAAAGGGCCCCCAATTTAAGCTTCTTTAAGCATATTCCACAACTGTATCCTCTGACTACAGAACATCAGAGCTCCCCAAACCATTTTTGTAACTGTCGGCAGCTGAAAGTAGATCATTACTTTACAACCCAGGTAATTGGATTTCTCTGTAACCATGAACATTTATTTTAAAAGGTCCCTCTACCCTACCTGCCCTCCTCATTCTTGTCGAAGTACTGAAACATCAAGCAATCCCAAGAATAGAAATACTATATAAGTATCCTGCTAGCATACAACAACAAAAAAGGAAAGCGGGGAAAAGCAACGTTCACACATGTGCCCTTGTGAAGCAGCAGTTAGTCTCAAATTTTATGTCTACCATCTTGGAAAGTGTCCTTTTCACATGGGCTTGGTAGCCATTTTCTGGTAATCAACAAGAATTAAGATTCTACATAAGAAAAGACAGTTACCTTTTCTATAACTGGTGCTCTTCGAGATGTGTTGCTCATGTCCATTCCATATTAGGTGCATGTGCTCACCACATGCACCGGTACTTGAAGTTTTTCCCTTGCCGGTCCCCTACGGATACCAGCTCTGGCACCCTCTGGAGTGGTGCCCAAATAGCACGGTATAAGGGGCACCACCGGCTCCCCCACCCTCAGTTCCTTCTTGCCAGAAACTCCAACAGTGGGGAAGGAGGGCAGGTTGTGAAATGGACAGGAGCAACACATCTCAAAGAACACCAGTTACGGAAAAGGTAACGGGTCTTCTCTTCTTCGAGTGCTTGTTCATGTCCATTCCATATTAGGTGACTCCAAAGCAGTACCATCAGAGGCGGGTAGGAGTTCACGGACGTGTAGATTGCAACACAGCTCTGCCGAACCCAGTGTCGTCCCTGGCCTGTTCCATGATGGCATAATGAGCCGTGAACGTGTGAACAGAGGACCACATTGCAGATCTACAGAGGTCTTGGATAGGGACGTTCGTCAGGAAAGCCACCAAAAATGCCTGCGCTCTCGTCAAGCGGGCTCTAACAATCGGTGGCGGAACCCCCCCAAGGTCGTAACAGGTCCTTATGCACGAGGTGATCCAATTGGAAATCCTCTGCAAGGACACCGGAAGGTCTTTCATCCTGTCTGCCATAGTGATGAAGAGCTGAGTTGATTTATGGAAAGGCTTGACACGTTCTAAGTAAAAAGCCAAGGCCCTTTGGACATCCAGCATGTGAAGACACTTCTCTTCACTGGTCCTGTGTGGTTTGGGACAGAACACCAGGAGGATGTCGTCCTGGTTCATATGGAAGGTTTATACCACCTTCAGCAGGAAGGCCGGGTAGGGCCACAACTGAACCTTGTCTTTGTAGAAGACCTCAGAACCACCACACACGGTCAAGGCTTTAATTTCAGAGACCTGTCTCGCGGACGTCACCACCACCAGGAACACGACCTTCCATGACAGGTGGGAAAAGGAGCAAGAACCCAGCAGATCAAAGGGTGGGCCAGTGAGCCTAGAGAGGACCAAGTTAAGATCCGACTGAGGGACAGGAGCCCATACCTGAGGGAAGAGTCTCTCGAGCCCTCTCGAGAATCTGACCATGTCATGGGAAAACACTGCTTTTCACCCCCCAATTCAAGGACAGACAGAGATGGCTGCAAGATGCACTCTAATGGAAGAGTGCACCAGGCCCTGGTTCCTCAAATGGAGCAGGTAGTCCAGGTCAGCCTGTATGAAGGAATGCAAAGGAAGGATGCCCAGTGGGAAAACCTCATCCACTTGGCAAGTCAGTCAGTCTAGTTGAGAGCTTCCTACTTTCCAGGAGGACCTGTTGGACTCCTTCCAAAAAGGTCCGCTCCTCCAGGTTCAGCCACACAGCATCCACGCTGAGAGATGGACAGACTCAAGGTTGGGGGTGTGGGAGCCAACCATGATCCTGTGACAGCAGGTCCGGTTGGTTGGGCAGGGGCCACGGAGGGCCTGCTGTCAGGCTCATAAGCGTTCCGAACCAATGCTGGCAAGGCCACGCCACAGCAATCACAACAACTTGCGCGTTGTCTCTTGATCTTTGCCAGGACCTTGCTGATGAGTGGAATCGGAGAGTATGTGTACAACAGGCTCCCTGACCACAACAGGAGAAAGGCAGAGAGGGAGCCTTTGCTCAGACCTTGCCGAGAACAAAACTGGTGGAACTTCCTGTTCTGTCTGGTTGCGAACAGGTCCACCTGGAGAGTTTCCCACCTTTGGAAGATCATACAGGCTACACCTCTAGATGGAGTGACCACTCGTGGTGAGAGAAGTCCCTGCTGAGGTGGCCCGCCAGTGTATTCTTGATGCTGGGAAGGTGACAAGCATCCAGGTGGATCTTGTGGCTGATGTAGAATTCCCATCGATGGAGTGCCTCTTGACAGAGAGCCGATGAGCATGCTCCCCCCTGCCTGTTGATGTAGAACATTGAGGCTGTATTGTCCATCAGGACTCGTACGCTTTGCCTGACAGGTGGGGCAGGAAGACTCCGTACGCCAGCCGGACTGCTTGGAACTCTGATCTTTCTGTGCAACTTCACCTCCTCTGGGGACCACATCCCGTGCCTGGAGGTCGCAGAGATACACACCCCAGCCAAGGTCTGAGGCATCTGACACCAACTCGATGGAGTAAGGGGGGTTGTCAAACGGAACCCCTTCCAGGACTGTCCTGTGGTCGGTCCACCATCGCAGCAAAGGAAGTATCGCCTGGGGAATCGTAACCATCTTTTCCAGGGGGTCTCGGGACTGGAAATAAACTGTCCCCAGCCATTGTTGCAGGGGCCAGGCATAGCGGACCACGTAAGTGCACGCTGCCTTGTGGTCCAGCAGGTACAGACAGACCCTGGCTGTAGTCAGAGGGAACTCGTGATGAGGTTCGTCAGCATGTGGAACCCTGTCCCACAGCAGGAATGCCCTGGTGTAGGTCAAGTCGAGGACCGCTCCAATGAACTATCCTCTGCATTGGCACAAACATCAACTTTTTGTCATTTATCAGAAGGCCCAGAGAGCAGCACGTGGCTTGAAGCACCATGACATCCCTTTGGACTTGAGACCCAGAACTGCCCTTGAGGAGCGAGTCATCGAGGTCCGGATAGATCTGGCGCCTGAAGACAGACACTACCACGGACGTGCACTTGGTAAACACGCTCGGTGCTGTCGCCAGGCCAAATGGGAGGACCTCAAACTGGTAGTGGTGATAAACCGGAGGAAGCGTCTGTGTCCTTGAAAGACTGCATCCTTCAAGTTGAAGGTGGCATACCAGTCTCCCAGATCCAGGGAGGGGATAACAGAAGACCATGTGGAATTTTAGCTTCTTCACCTAATATGGAATGGACATTAGCAAGCACTTGAAGAAGAACTGTTATATCCGTGTTAAAGTGTGGAGAAATGGCTATTTTCATCTTAATGGGCCAAAATCCTTCAAAAACACTTCAGAAATAGTAGTTTGGAAAACATTGAAGAGGATGTTCTAATCCTTTCATAAGAGTAACTTACGATTTCGATTGATGACCATTGGACGTTTTTGATGAGGGATTGAATCTTTCTGGAAAAAAAATAGAGAAGTACGCTCCTTAAAAATGAGCAGCAAAATGAGACACTTCAAAGTTAAAAGAAATAAAAATCCTAGATTAATCTGAAGGCAAGAAGGGTTGAGTGAATTTAGCGCTTGAGGAATGGAGGTACTAACACAACTGGTGTAAGCCAGATACGATGCAAGCAGGTGTTATGCAAACTTCCCACAGAGTTCCATCAATGCACCTCAACCCTGACATGCAATATACCCTTTCTATGCCTGCTTTACAGTTCTCTTAAGCAGAGCCAATCATGCTGAACGGTTCTACTTGCTTGGTGTAGTTATACATGAATTAGACTGGGACTAATAGAATTATTTCACTAATATCCTCTTACCTAGATTTGAACTAGAAGATCCAGAGGTGAAAGGCTAGCACAGCAGAAAACTGCATGAACAAGAACAGTGAGGGTATGTCTACACAACAAAGAAAAACCCGCAGCTGGCCCGTTCAGTCAACTTGGGCCTACAGGGCTGTTTCCCACCCTGCAAGAGCTTGGGCTCCAGCCTGAGCCTGGAAGTCTACACAGCAACAAAACAGCTCTGCAGCCCACACCCCACAAGCCCAAGTCAGCAGGCCTGGCCCAGACATGGGTTTTTCTTTGCTGTGTACACATACCCTGAATATACAAAACTGGACCAGATTTTAAGTGATTTTTTTTTTTTAAGACAGCAGTAAGTTTCATTTATTCTGAATGCTGTGAAAGAACAATTTGTTTTCCTTCTCTCTCAGTTAAAGATACTATCTAGGAAAACTGTAGTGCTTTCTGTATGCAGAGACATGCAGTTACTCAGCCGATACATCATGTTAACATTAGCTTGTGCATCATCTCTACTCAGCTCTCCAGTAGCTGAGTAAGGATCCCACCATTCTGACCAATCAAGGTAGGTCACTTTAAATTCCTGACTTCTGGCAGGCTGTCCAGGGCACCACAACATGTCTTATGAGTCAGAACTGAAGTGGTCATAATTTGGTTTTCAGTGAAATTTTTAGGAGTTGAGAATCACTCCTAGCCTCTCATTAGGCTGGCTTCTCTCCATTTTACAGTGTATTTCTATATGAAGCATTTATAGATAGGCCAATATACCATAGCAATGGGTTTTCTAATTAAGTGTTTGAATTTATTTCCTTAATTCCTCTCTTTATTGTGTGTTCAGAGTAAGCAGCTTGTCAATATACAAGAATAAGCCACTCTCTGCTTTTACTACTTAATCTGATTAATTATTCGGGGTATGAAGGGTAAAGCTTGATGAAAGTGTAGGAGTATGGGCTGTGTTTCAGTCACACTAAACGCACTACCTGTAAATAATCCATTTGAGTAATTCTCATGGAAAAGGAAAGACCTATTTCAACAAGAGCTTTGTTGCTTTTGTTCAAATTCTGAAAAGTGCTCTGGTAGTAGCGGAGAGTGAGCATATGCATAATCATACCCTAGAGCTCCTGACATTACTATATTCTCGGTTTTGAATTATGCCCAATAAGGTAAGCATGGAGTGCCATAACAAGGAGAAGCTACAGTGTGGCTATTGGCCCCAGCTATATAAAAAACCTTATACTTTATTCTACTACACATATTAATTTGTCTGCTGGACATCAGACTTTCAGAAACTGGGGTTTGAGTTTTCACATACAATCATCACTATGATTTTCAATTACCTCTAAAGAGAAAGCATCTTTCAGAGGATTACAGTAATATGACTGGGTACAGCTAGGTATTTCCTTTAGATGCCAGCAACCACAATACAGTTTAATCATTACCTTTCAGATCATATAACAGGACTTGTAAAAGAAAGCCAATTATCTGTTTTATAGTATAAGACTGGAAGAAAATATGGAAATGCTAACTTGGGGGTTTAACCTGAGACACCTCTCTGGAAAATTTAGATTTAAAAAAAGCCAAGAAGCCCAAAGGGCATTTGGGACATTAGTCGTAACATGAAAACATTTTATATAAATATTTTTTAAAATATATTAAACTACTTTAAATACTCACTCTGCTCTCCAGTGCCAAAAGTGGACTGTTGAGACTCCTAAGGGAATAAAAAGTTACATAGGATTACTTCAAAAGGGAGCGTTAACTAATGATGAAAGTAAAGGCTGAGTCATACTGCCCCCTATACATTTAAAAGGCTGCAGTGTATTAGGACTTAAGTAGAAGAGTGAAGCAAAAGCAAGGAATACGGGTACCGGATTGTTCCTCTGGGCTCAAATTCCCTGCACCTACCCCAAAAGATATTCCAAACCCAAGCACATGGTCTTAGCACAGGGACTTACTTCACTAGGCCTGCCCCTATTCCCCTTCTACACCAGCCCATCTGTGTGTGCTGTCCCCTGCCCCCCCGTTACCCATGCAACTCAACACCTAATTTATGTACAATTATCTTAGCAGTGCTCACAAGTTAGACCTGGTCCAGACTGGGAGGGGAAATTGATCTAAGTTACACAACTTCAGCTACGTGAATAATACGGTGAGTCGACAGCTGATACGCCCCCCTCGAATCCGCCTGCGCCTCTCGCTCTGGAGGAGTACCGGAGTTGACGGGAGAGCACTCTATTTATTGCGTCTTGACTAGACATGATAAATTGACCCCTGCTGGATTGATCACTGCCCCTCAATCCCAACAAGCCCTTAGACTAATTTGCTTATGTAAATTATATACCCAAATTATGGAAATCTAGCCTTGAAAATCAAGTCATGTTCATTCTGGCTTGGACATCAGCAATAGAGACCCTGGCACCAGAAGCTGATTAGATTCCACAAAATCCAGCTCTCCCACACACAGTAGTGCAAAGTCAATCCTGCTAAATGTAATTTAAAAAAAACAAAAGCTTGTTTTATAGTCCTTAAATAAACAGATCTGATTGAGTAGGTACAGGGAGCAGACTGCCGAATAAGAATGCCATATTTATATAGTCACCTTTTCTGACCATAACCTTGTTTCAATGCAGTCCAGCTTTGGCCCTAAAAATATGAAATAGCTGAAAATACATGACAACTTGAAATGCACTGCTTAGGAAATTGAATCTAGTATACTTAATTCAAATACTCTTCCATTAGTTTGCCAAGAAGAATCAAGTAATCAACCAACAGTGGGTTGTAACTTCTATAATAAGCCTGTAAACCAATCTCCCTAGCAATTGGCTCACTGAAGTGCTGTATGTACAAAATGGTACTCTAAACATTTTGAACAAACAAGAGCTTTACACAACATGTTTAGATGTTCTTAAAAACCTTTAAAAACTTCTCAAATTTTTATTGTAGATGAGTAAGTTGTTGAAGCAGCAATACATAAAGGAGAGTTTTATTTCTTGGGAGTTCTTCACTGCAGGATATAAAGCTCACTGTGTTCTGCTAAAGACTTCCCTCTTCCTAAAGATAGCTTGTTTTATATGTTCTATTTTAAAAATTGCTTCTTTAATCAAAGAAAAGAGTAAAAATTTAAATTATCTCAAAATGAAGCCTTGTGACATCTTCCCAGCTTCAACAGATAACTACCAGATAAACTTTGGAAACATGCAAAAGGTTAAAGCAATGACGGATTTTTATATTTCACACTGACATACTGAATGTCAGAATGATTATCTGCTATTTGGTTTCTTTTTGCCTCCATGGCCAAAAGTAGCCAGCAGGCAAAAGTGGTAGGCTATCATTCAAAATGGAAGCCAGGATAGTAGGAAAATTATTACGCTGCCTAATTTCAATAACACTTGTAGATAACTACTATCCTGGGGTGGGCATACAAAAAGCAGTTTACATCTGTTTCTTCTAATGTACACATCTTGAATGCTATAAAAGAACGTCTGTGCAATTATCCATTTGTGTCACTTAAATATTTTTAAGTCACACCATAGCATACCCTGGGGGCGCACTTTGATTAAGATATATTTTGTTTTAAATCCATTTTCTAATCATCTATTTTGGTTTTGAACACATTTCACTTTAAGAAACTCAGACAAGCAAAAGCACAAGCTTACAGCTACAAAGTTATTTCCAGCAGTATCATCTCCCCTAGGGGACTACTTAGGAAGGGACAATTGAGAAACAATGGAGAGGAAGGAGACCATATTAATCTAATGGGAGTAACAGCAGACAGACTGGTCAGGACAGGCAATGAAGAGATTTAAGCAGGAAGCAAACTGCACTTAGACATAAAAAGCAGAGAGAGGGAAGACTGGATATAATTGGGCAGAATGGTAATGCAGGACTGAGGTAAGTTGCCGACTTGGCTCTAGTCCAGGTAGCAGTGACTAAAAGTGGTTGCCATTTGATGGCCGTTGGGTTCTATTTGAAATGAGACCACGGTCTCAATTCCACTTTCCATATTACTAACTTAACAGCAACACAATTAACCCTAATCAATGCCATTGCTGATACTCTGAGAGGTCAGTGACCGAATAAACTTGGAAACAAAACTCCCATTCCCTTCCTTAGCCATCCCTCCTCTAGGTCACATCTGAGGTACTCCAGGGCAGAAGTTTACAATGCTGCCGTACTATTTGCTTTGTGGAGAGCAGACTTCAGTCTCAGACCTCATAATTGAGCAACTTTCACCTGTACAATAAATCCTTGGCTTTTAAGATGTTTGAATGGTACGTGTCTATCTATGCACACATATACAGACAGACATTTTATATATAATACCAATATTCTGGCTTTGGAGTCTGACAGTCATCTGCAGGAAATCTACCTGAGGATGGAGCAGTAACCTCAGGCCTCAGACCATGGCTCAAACCAAATGACAGAGTGTACAATTTTCAAAAGTGACTTAAGTATTTAGAGTCCTAAGCTCCATCAAAAATTTTATCCAGATTTGTTACGAAAAAGATCTACACAGTAATCCTGTGAGGAAGCCAATTTCATGCAGCTTTGTTCTGGCTTAGGACCTGCTTTACCATTATTAAAATATGTTAAGGTAATACCAATAGGCCCAATCAGGAATCTGGGACCACCATTCTAGGCACAATTCACATAAAAAAAAGACAGTCCTTCCCCTAACAATCTAAGTTGACACATTAGTCCACAGAAAAGTGCCTAAGTTTGTAGTTTGGCATGCGAGACACACCAAGTGTTAGCACACAAATAGAATGCTGTGAAACCTAGCAGCATATTAATGTGAAGGAAGTACAGTTTCTGAAGAGATCAAGTCCTCTTAGGACAGTACAGCTTGATTAAAGTAAACCGCTGTTCTGTTTTTTTTTCTGCATTCCATTATGGTTTCAGGCTAAACAAACCCATGGATCACTAACTTGCTGGAATTCTTAAAAGATATTCCTGCCAAGAATGACAGGGGGTACAACATGGCAGAGAAAATTATAGACTTTGGATCTGCAGAGAGTATTTAACAGAGTTCCACATCTAAGATGCATAGTCATAGAATGAAAAAAGTTGGCTAAAAGTCAGAAGACATAGAGAAGCCATAAATGGAATTTTTTGCAAGCTGGTTTAAGAAACACAATCCAGGTTGATAAAGGTCCAAAAATGTGACCTGACTTTTTGTTCTTATACGTCAGCAAGGCCAAGTAATCTAATATAGCTTCTTTCCCCCACCCCATACAAATGATTCAATATATATGCTTGGGAGGAAAGTCAAGTCAAAGGCCCACAAGCCAAACAATTAATAAACAACCCTACAATAACAAATAGGCACATGTTAGCAAGGTAGAGAAAAAACATTCTGTAAAGAAACAGATTTCTTCAAGTATGTTGGGGTTATTACATACTAGTTTTGAATATTATGAAACTTAACTTAGTGTATTACAACTGGGTTGCCAATTTTGTATTACTCAGCAAATTAAGCTTGGATGAAATGTGTGCAAGATTTTTAGATCAGTCATTACACTGACAAGATCATATAAGTACCAAAAGGGAACAGATAATGAAATGATGAGACTCATTTCTGGATTTGCATCATGAAGTAAAACTAGGAATTGTTGTAGAATACTTTGTAAATTATCAGCTCACTGGATAGCAGCAAACAAGAACATACAGTACAAAGGAGAAAGACAGGTACAGGGCTGGCCCTAGGTTTGGGAGACCTGTGCAGGTCCCCCATTCTGTTCTCTACAGGGAGGATTGGACTCTGTTTGTGGGTATGTATTGACAGCAGGGGTGTGGAGGTGATGTCCATTGGTAGTCATGAGACCTGGCCAGAGCATTTTAGAGAAATATATTAGTAATTTTCACCACAGCTCAAGGCAGCTACATTAATCTTGGAGATTACATAAGAAGACAGTGCCCATTCCCCACAAAAAAAAGCAAGTGATATAAGATGTTAAGAATGAAATAGATGAACGTAAAAAACAATTGACAAAAATAAATTTCAAGTGAAATATACTTATAACTCAACTATTCTCTATCAGGGATCGAATTGGGTCATTCAGTGGGCTCTTACTTTCTTCTGGAGTCTGCCCGCAATGCTCCAAAATCTCAGCTTTCATTACAAAAAAATAAGTCTAGCCCTCAAGACTTTGAAGATTATTCAGTTAACATTATAAAGGTTATTTATGAAGTAACATTTGCTGAGCCTGTAAATACTGAAACAGTGCCAAGGGAAGAGCAGATTGCCCCAATCCATTTTAAGGGTGTGTTAACTCTGGAGCAGAATGATATTGCAATGTTCTTTCACTGTTGATCACACACGAGAAATGAGGGATAGATGTAAGATACAGGGATGTAAGAGCTGCACTGTCTTCTTCTAGTGATGCCTTGTTCTGGAAAGTGACACCGGGCTAACAAACATACATTGACTTTAGAACTATAAATACTGATTTTTAAAGACATTAATGATACCATGAGGGGAGGGGATAGAACAACCTTAACTCTATTCAGTTGGTTTTTTTAAGTGCTTAACTGTGCATTTCCATACTTTATATGTCCAAATTTCTTATAAGCTTAACCATACCTTCACATTCCCTGCATTTGTGATGCTTGACTTTGGAGATAATTACAGGATCCCTAGATGCTTTTAAGTTACTGACATGTATTCAACCTTACGACAAGTTAATGTAGTTTTTATCTGGAAATTATATTTTCTTTTGTTTTTAATTTAAAATGTTATACATAAATACTAAAAGAGAATGTTACTATGTGATATTTCCAATGATATGAAGATACGTACTATCAATTTAAAAAAAGTTTTTTTTAAACTTTCAAGGCCAGATCTACCAGTACATACCCCACTACAGACCAGCACAAAGCAACCAGAGTGTACTGTGCAGTTTCCCTTCTCCCTCTTGGATCCTATCCACATTCTCATGAGCGTGCGCACACACCAGTTTTCCCTTCCTTCCTTTCCTACTGAGACGATCTGATGCAATGAGTACTTTTTGAAAAGAACCTTTTAAGATTAATGGTCATGACAACAAAGCTCTTCGTAACAAAGTTTCTTCTTCAGCCCCTGCTGATGGAAAATAGCATTATTTACAGAAAAATCAATGAAAAACTGCTCTGTTTCGAAATGGCTGTCATTTCCCATTGTTCTCAATGGGACTGAAGCCACAGCAGCCAGATACTGCTTCCCAATTTTGTTCCTTTCAGGAAGGTACAGCAGTTGAGTGAATGCAGATGGGAAAAAACAGATTTGTGCTCTTTACAGGGCTATCATGGGCACTGTTGCAAAGCCAAGATGGATTTTCAGACAAATGGTTAGTACCTATTTCAAACAAACCGCAAATGACAATGCACAGTTGAACTTAACAAGAGCTTTAAAATCCTGCAGTGCAATTCTTGATCTTTAAAACTAGAGAAACTCCTTTTAATGTCACTCAATATTTAACTACTAAATAAATATAAAGTTAGGTTTGTCATTCACTAACCTTAGTTGGAAAAGGAAATTTTGAAGGTTCGGTTTTGCATGGTGTATGAATAGCAGTCAGAGGGGGAGGCCAAGAGTGGGTCATCTCCTGTAACCAAACCAAACAGCAAAGCCATTATATGTTAAGGTTAAAACACATCAAAATGTCAACTTTAAAAAGCTATACACACTTCTGTGAGAAATATTTTTACCTAAACCATTAGATGTAAAACCCTAAGATTTAATATTAGAGACTAATTTGTTTTTTTTTTTTGTTTACTATATCCATTTGACAGCATTTTGAGTATGCAGTTCCATTCTCTGCCTATATAATGCACACTTTTGCAGAGAAATCTGAAAATTCTTTAAAAAAAATGTTTGTCCATGAAAATGGACACTAAAATACATTCAATAAAGAAAATACATAGAACTGATAAGCTGCTTTTTGTTCTTCCAAAACTTTACCAGCAAGTTTAAAACAGGGACATCAATTTGTATCAATACTTAGTAAGAAGATCTAGGAAACTGAAGGGCACAACAGCAGTTGCAGCAGAAACTGGAATCCAAGTACTTTTCTCACTGATGATTTTTAGGAAGTCAGGTAATGTAAGTGGCGTTCTTGGAACACTGCTGATTTTCTTTCGTGCGCAGGCAAGTACTCCATTTTCCGCCTTTAGCAGTGTTTGTTTATTTAATGAATAAAGTCAAGAACAGGAAGAATAGACAACTTACTTTTAGAATTTCATCCACACAGGTCACGTCACCAGATGCTGATGCCTATAAATCAAAGTTCAGGATTAACTATTACATTTATACCTCAAGACTTCTCCCTCCGCCCCACCCCTTAACACACAGAATTTAAAGTTATACTTGTTTGTGGCCCAAGTCCTGATGATATTCATCCAGAATCAGTGAGAGAAGTAGCACTGCTAGACTAAAGAACCAGCAATAGTTTTAGGATCAGATATCTCCAAAATTGCAGAAATCCTAGATTTCCTAAAGCACAAAGCAGTCACATTTAGCAATGATACACAGAGATATCATAAAAATCATGTTATTCTAATCCCTTTCCTGTATCCCTCCCTTAAATATTACCAGGATTTTAACAAGCCAGTGTCGTACAAACATCTGAAAATTTGGCTTCATTTATTTTTTAAACTATAAGTTCATGAGGCAAGTAAGTCACTGGCCACTATGTGAACCCAAGCGATTGAAAAAACATAATGGTAACCAATAACATGACTTTAGATCTGTTCTCTCATTAGCTGCATTATTAATTAGAGCATAATATGGTCTACTTACAGTTTTTGTACTTTAATAATTCCCTGTACCTCTGTCCTAATACATGTAGAGGGGGAGAGAGCTGCAATACTGCTTGTCTTAGTGTAAAATATAAATTACTCACACATTTGTGAATACTTGGCATAGATATCTTTCCTTATGCATGATTTTTAACCCTGGCCAATATTTTTCTATATTGTATTTAGCCATTTATTTGGGATATCTAAAAGACTCCCAGCTATTGCTATTCAAGTAGCTAAGAGCAGATGCAATAGCATCTTATTAAAATAATTTTAAACTGTATTGATCCCCAATATGGCTGTGCAGTTGCAAGCAACCTATACTCAACACTCCAAGAGTAGCTAAACCACTAAAACAAGTTAAATATGCCCTATACAAAAAAATATTGCTTACATTCTGAAACCTATTAAATTGTTTTTAAAAAACTGTAGGTAAATTATGCATAACAATTACTACAGTTCAAAAGAGAATTTGGTTTATGCCACAATCTAACATAACCAAGAGTAAAATCCATTACATATGACTCATCAGAAAGAACAGGAGACCATAAAAGCTCCAATATGGTATGCAATTATGTAAAAACCATGACATGCACATTGGGGATGTAGAAGGAAATAAACAAAATTCTCCTTAAAATACAAAAGAAAAATGTGTGACTTCCCACTGACAAACTACAAAGTTGCTTCACTTTCCAATGAGAAGTCCTGTATTTTTATAGTAAGTTAATGGTAGTCATATACGCTGGGATTTTAAATGGAGCGCATAGAACATAGAGGTGGACAAACTATGGCCCGCAGTACCGTCCTGCTGGGCCCTTGAGCTCCCAGTCGGAGAGGCTAGCCCCCGGCCCCTCCCCCGCTGTCCCCCATCTGCCGCAGCCATGCCACCGCACTGCCAGCACTCTGGCCTACTGCTCCTGCCAGGCAGCGCGGGCAGCAAGCTCCTGCCACTCTGAGCAGCAGGGTAAGGGAGCAAGGAGGTTTAATAAGGAGCAGTGGGTTCTGGGGGGCAGCCAGGGGACAGAGAGCAGAGGGGGGGGTCGATGGGGGAGTCCCGGGGCAGGGGGTCCTGGGAGGGGGCGGTCAGGGGACAAGGAGCGAGGGGTTGGATGGGTCAGAAGTTCTGAGAGGGGCAGTCAGGGGGCGGAAAGTGGGAGGGATTGGATAGGGGTCGGGGCCAGGCTGTTTGGGGAGGCACAGCCTTCCCAACCCAGCCCTCCATACAGTTTTGCACACAGATGTGGCCCTCGGGCAAAAAAGTTTGCCCGCCCTTGCTATAGAAGTTAGGCACCCAAATCCCTTAGGCACCTCTGAAAATCCCAGCCATGAATGCTGAAAAAAAATAAAACCCCAAACTCAGTACCAACTTACATCTAGTGGTTGAGAAGGTATTTTAAGCTTGGTTAGATGTGCTTTGCTGCTAGACTTCAGCTCACTCATGCTGTTGCTATGAGTCTGACTACTGTAGTGTTCAGAGGACAACTTTGGTTCCATAGACTCCTGTCCATCCATGGGCCTTACATAGGCAGTGGGCTTCTGCAACATTGAATTGGACTTGGACATTAGTGAAGGAGGAAAAGACTGGTTAGAGTGCTGTCCACTTGAAAATGAAGGTACACGGGAAGGTGAGTCCCAGTTGGCATCAGGATCCCGTGGAGATTTTGAACGCTGATGTTCCTTGCTATGATGATCACTTCCATGAGACCTGGAATGGCTGGAGCTCAATGAAGAAACAGCAGGTGGTTTTCCAGGGCTGGAAGAACGGGATTTGGAGTGTTCTGATCCGTGCTGGCTTTTTTTGCGGCTGCTGCTACTACCACCATATGAGTCACGGTCATGCCTCTGGCCACTGCCGCTAGTGTTATTGCCACCACTCCGCTGACTGCTATGTCCCGTTTGTAAACCTGAGGACCGTTTCTGCGATTGGGAGGAAGTGCTAGGTGCGGGTCCTACAGGAGTCCATTTGCTGCTCTGATGAGAGCTGGTACTGTGTCTCTGTTCACCAAAGAAACTTTGGTTTGATTTTTCATCAGGCGTTGATGGTACTGTTGGTTTGGGAATACCAACAAGCTTTTGAAGAGATCTGTCTCCTATAAGATCCTTCATTTCATCATAATTTCCAAGCATGCTCTGAATACGGTTAGACAGTTGATCTTCTTTGCTGGTCTGTGCAAAGTATAACAGAAATAGAAGATTAAAAATATATTTAAGAAGTATTTTTAAAATGAGATTCCTAAATCTAAGATATATACAACTTGGCTTAGGTAAGCTGACTTGATACAAAACTAGAGTAAAAAGAAAAGGAGTACCTGTGGCACCTTAGAGACTAACCAATTTATTTGAGCATAAGCTTTAGTGAGCTACAGCTCACTTCATCGGATGCAAACCCAAACTTCAGAATTAAGAACTTAGTTAGCATCCAAGACTATTTTGTGTAGCGTCCCAGTTTCGCCCTCTGTTCAATATTTTAATCCCTTTAAATTTAAATAAATAATTTATTAAGTTTAATACATAAGTAGTAATAAATGAACTCTGCATACCAGTTCAGAGCAGAAAGAGGCTGAGATTTTTCAGTGTTGTCAAACGGAGTTAGGCACTCAGCTCCTATTGGTGACTGAGAATCCCAATGAAAATTTCTGTAGAAGTACTAAGTTATTCTCCTAATATACAAAGAACTATGTAGTTATTATTCCCTTCTGATTTCTAAAGCTAGTAATCTTATTTTTAAGATTTCACTCATCCTCTTAAAATTATTTTATCTTTACTCTCCCCCAGGTGTCTTCAAACTATACATATTTTATTCTTAAAGGCTGAAAAACTCACATAGTAAAAGACCATTTGGCTGTGCACCACTAAGAAGCAGCCTTCAGTGGGCTAATATAACTAATAGCATATCCATAAAGCCTGATCAAGTTTAACATTAAATGCAGCTTCCTATTACCAAAAAATGGTAGCTAGTTTACAGATATTAGTTTATGAAATATCATGGACTGAGTGCAGGGGGAAAAAAATGTAAATATTGTAATGGCAGAATCTTCCACCCAAACCAAGATCTATCTATCAAAAGTAGACCAGACAACTGACTGGCCAGAGAGCCTAATGCGTTGGGAACAATTAGAGATTGGCACAAACAAAACCAACCTTATCCATTAGGCCAGTTCAGCTGTTTTAAATAACGACTGTTCAACTGCCAGATAGACAAGATGGGCTACTATATGCCATTTTCTATATTCAATGCCCCCTTCCAAACAGTCCTTCAAATCCCTCACTTAGCCAAGAACTTTCCATATAGTCCCTGGCTTTAAATCTCACATCATAGCCACCATTCTTTCAGCAGAGGATTGACTAGAAATTAACAACAGACAGCCTTACTGGCACAGCAGGAAAAAAGGGGGGGGGGGGGAGAGAAATCAACTAGGCCATCCTGTAGAGGCCCATGCATGCTTATTTTGATAGTTTGTGGGGAAATGGTCCAAAGTAGTTTAAGGAAGTAAGAAGCCAACAGTTAGAAAGAAAAATGTAATGGAAAGGTTTAAAGAGCCTTAATGCCACAGTTCCTTTTAAATTCTGCTATAATTCTATGGTAATAAACAATTTTTCCTTTAGTCATATGAACTAGGTAGGTGGTCAAAAGCATCTTTTGTTCAAAGCCCTGAGCTAGGATCACAAAACTCTTCTAGAAGAGAGTTGTAGGGAAGTATTACTGGCCACACAAAAATGGCACTGGCACTTTTAAGAAAAGAATCTAGTAATTATTTATGCAGTTCTTACTTATGCACTTCTCAACTTGGACAAGGAAAATGAACCACTTACGTAACTTTTGTTTGTAGTCTGTTTCTAGTCAATTCCATTCATGCTCTAGCACAATTTTGCAGTATTCATTTATGAACACAACAGTGGACATTTTGTTTAAGTATCTTTCCAATAGAATTCTCTCTAGAATCTGGGCCAAAGTTGGGCTGTGTTTATCAAAGACATGAGTTCTATACAGTATAGCTTTAGGTTGACGATGAACAATTGTACCAGTGATATTACTCCTGCGAGAATTCTGCGTCACTGCATGTGTGCAGAATTCATGTCCCCTGCAGATTTCTTTGCTTACCTGCAGAAAAATGACTTTCTGACAGGGAAGCAAAGGGAAGCTGCAAGAGCAGTCGTGCACCACTCCCTAGCTGCACAGGTACCTCATTTCAGGCAGCCGGAGCAGGCAGTGGAGAGGTAAATCACTGCAGCCAGCGGCTCCTACCCTCAGCTGATTGGCTGGGCTGGAGACCGAAGAGGACGGGACACTCTCTTCCACTGCAAGGAGTGGCTGTGGCTGTGACCCCCAGCTGCAGGAAGCTCAGCATTCTCCCCTGCTTCCTGCCCCCATCACTCCTCAGCTGCAAGGGAAGGGGTCACTGTATGGGGAGCTGCTCCCCCCATCCACCTAACCCCATGCATCCGGACCTCCCATATCCGGACACCCGCCCCCCAAGCCTCACCCCATACACCCCAGAACCCCCCTATCCTTTCATACCCAAACCCCACCACATTGAACCTCACCCCCTGCCTCCAACCCCCACCCCTGCACCCAGACCACCCCCACTGAACACCCTGCACTTAAACCCCCACCACCATCCTGAGTCCCCACATCCAGATCAACATGCCACTGACCCTCAATTAGCTGCACCCAAACCCCCACCCCACCAATCCCCACTCCCCCAGCACCCTGACCCCCCTGCTGAGACGCCCACACCCAGATTGCTCCACTGAGCCCCAAACACTTTCACCTGGAAGTTCCTGCAGAGTTCCATTGCCCCTGTACCTGGAAACCACCCCTCTGCCCCCAAACAAGCCTCTGTGCATCCAGATCCCCCCACACCTAGGCCCTTCACTGAGTTGCCTGCACCCAGATTGTCCCACACAGAATCCTCTCACCCCACACCTGGATCTCCCCGACAGAGCCCCTCCACAATTGGATCCTGTCTGATTGAGCCAGCCTGCCCCACACCTGGTGCACCTTATGCAGAGGGGTAGGGCCCCAGGGATTTTCTGGGGCAGGCCCAGGCCTTCTGCTTGTCTGGGTCGGGTGCAGCCTCACTGCTGAGTCTGTGTTCCCGGGTGGGAAGGCTGCAGCGTGATCTCCCAGAGTGATGCTCCCCACTGCCATGCTGGAGCCTCTGCCTTTATTTATTGACAAATAAAATCTGCAAAATTTTAAAATATTGTGTGCAGAATTTAATTTTTTGACACAGAATGCCCTCAGGAGTATGATATTAAGAACCTCAAATACCATCAGTAGACTAGATAGCAGGGGTTCAAAAAAAGCAATGCCATAACTAATCTTTCAGACTGAGGCTATTTCTCTGATAGCCCTTAAATGATGTTTACAGGGCGGTCTGCCCTAAAAAAGTTATACTGGTAGAACTATGTCAGTTAAGGGTGTGATTTTTGTTTTTACTGATACAGTTCTTCTTGTCCAAGCCCTAACATGTGCAGTTATACCAATTCTGCTTACCAAAGTGGAATAAGCACTTATCTGCCAGCATAACTATGTCCGTACTAGGAGGCTTAACCACTTCAACTATAACAGTGAAGTTAAAGCAGCAAAACTTTCTAATACAGACAAGCCCCAAGTCTCATTTCCTCACTCTACCAGAGGAGAGTAAATTGACATTTTTTTTTTTTTTTAAAAAAAAGGTTCTTGAATAATAAAGAATTAAAATCATGGATGTCATCATCTTACCCTCCCAATATTAGTTTCTGCCTCCAGCACATAAATAGTGTTAGTCTATAGGTATTGAGTGTGGCCTAAATAGATCCTTAGGAGAGAATCTAGTGGGGGTTTAAAGTCATGGGTAGGGACTTTAAAAAGTTCGTAAAGAAAAGAAAAAAGTTACACCAAACCCTGAATTAGGCTCACAATAGTCAATGAATTTTAAGGAACCTGGCTATATTAAACTGTAAGAACCCCAGGCTATTAAGCAGTTTTGCATTTAAAACCAACCTGCTAGTCAAACATCCTATTCCTGGGTTTACCTGTAGCTAGAGTACTGTAGATGAATGTTAGTATGCTTAAAAAAAAAGCTAGCCACCATAACAGATCTGACCAACACTTGAAATGTTTTGGGTGGCTGGAACAAATTCAGAAGAAAACTGAAAAGTTAGCTGAAGTTTCATTATTCCTTTCAGCACATCCTTTCAATTAAAGCAGTGTCTTTATTCTTGAGTGATATTTTGAGCATCTATTAGTCCTGCTACCTAGTAACCATCCATCCTCACTTTCAAGCTCTGCTTCTTATCACTGTCACAAGAACTGGGCACTAGAAAAATTCACGTAAAAAAGACTAGAAACCAAATAATTGAAAATATGGTTTTTGCCACAAAGAACTGCATTTTTTATAATAGCATAAACTCACAACTTTATATGGTTCAGCAAAGAGAGGAGAGTTAGGTGGAAAGACTTCTTCGCCCTGTTGAATTTCTTGATTTCGCCTTTCCCTTTCTTTCATACGCAGCACATTCCGGTCTTCACGGTTCATGTTGCTATGAACAAAAACATAATTTCTGATCACAGAATGGAAATGAAGGATGAAAGTGAACAGAGCTAGTTCCATTGTATGCAGTTTGCCAACAGAATGGTTCAATTGAAGAATCCCCTTATGACAGTAGGAGATATCCAAAATTGAAAAGAAGTTTAATTAAAAACAGCTGGCATCTGTATTTGCTATAACCTGCAGTCAGCAATTAGCTTATATCTGTAAAACTGGTAGAGCTTAGGCAACGATCAAAAATGGAAAAATTCACACAGAATTCATAGGTGAACGAATCCCTACTCCTCCAAACCATTTCACCTGCATAATTAGTTTAAGTTAGAATAGTCTGGTTTAAAAAAAGAAGTATCCATTTGCCATTCACTGTTAAAAGCTTCCACCACTTTTCCTCTTTATATCCCCTGACTGTTCCCCCATTCAGTATACAACCCCCACCCACACTCCATCCCTTCCCATGTCCAATGCTTGGCCTCTACTTTTGCTCTACCTTATTTTGCTTTGTTTTTGTCCCCAACACAGCTTCTTTGGTGTCCATCCTCTATCGTAGTTAGACCTCAGCTTTGCTCTTGTTTCTAGGTTCCCTAAAAAACGACATTTCTGCTCTAAATACATATTTCAGCAAACACCTCAATTACAGCAATATTGCAGCCTCTCATCCACTGTCCTGTCGTACAGTCAGGAACTACTGATCAGTATGGGTTAAGAAACTGGAAAATTTCTCTTTTTTAAAGAAAAGTTTACTGAAATCTGACTTAGGAGATGTCTGCTTCAACTGACACACTGCTTTAATTATAAGCAATAAGGCCAAATTTTAAAAAAGGATGTCTAAAAAGTGTCTCTCTGAACTTGAGAAAGCATCAAGACAAAGTAATTAGGGAAACAAGATTATGAATAGGATGGTACTAGTAGTGGTGTTTGTGTGTACTATTCTTCTGCACCGTCATAAGTGCAAATCAACATTCAGTTGTTTATGCAGCACCACATGTGCAAGGTGTTTACACAAAGAAGAAATTAGTGTCCCTGAAAGATGCTACAGTCTAAATAAGATGAAACAAAATAAAAGGTTACGTTAATTCAAGAGACCATTATTTGACTGTTTAGACAACTGCTCAATTATTTTCAAAATGTTTGCTGAAGTATTCTATTTGAAATCTACATGATAAAACAGTTACTCTATTCTAAATAAATGAGTAGTCTTCTTCAATTTCTATTACTCAGCCTTTTAAATAGTTACTTCAGCTTACTTTCACTGTAATTTTTCTTGTCTGTATTTAGCTTCATTCTGATTGTCTCATACTCTAAGTTAGTATAATGAACTTTAAGAGATGCTGAAAAGTAGATTACGGCCAAAATATAGTTTTAAGCAATATTAGTGGAAATATTCAATTTAAAAAGAAAACTAACAGACAGGTTTTGGTTTTACTTAAGTATTTTCCAGCAGTGTCTACAACGTAAACAGAATAAGAGTGTTCCGTTCAGGCCATGTCTTGATGGGCAAAAATGATGTTTCTTAATTGTGTTAGCTTAACACCAGTCTACAAAATTGTCAGCTAGAAAACCTTTGAATGTACTATTCTGCATCTTCAGGAATGTTAACATGAATAAAAAGCCCTGATAAGCTAAAGTGATTGAAAGCCATTCATCTGTTCTTCAAGTCTGAGCCCTATAAAAACTGGCACCTGGAAAGTGAACCTGACTAGTTCACTTTGATTGTCCAAACAGACTGAATGGCAAAAAATAAACAAATTTTCTTAAAATGGTTACTAATTTAAGTTTTTGTGATAAAGGAAAGATAAGGATTCTTTAATTTAAAAAACCACAATACACATATGATACACGGAACCTGGAAAATTCATTTCAACTTGACCATGGATACAGAACTGAGAGATAAGATCCTTCTTTGGGCTAGTATCCTGTCTTCCTATAAAAAGTATTGAAACAAAAAGATATTATAGACACAATATGAATCTCAGACTTAATTATACAGACTGTTCAGTTAAAAGTCACCTAGAACAGCTGCATTTAACTTCTGTGCCTGTTGACTATAAAATGTAAATTTTGATTAAGCCTTTCAGCTTTACTTTGTTCCTCCTCCTAGAATACTTTATCCATATGGGTAATCTAGGCATATCTAGAAGACATACAATTACTAGAGTTTAGAAGCATATAAAGTTTAATTAACATTTAAGCAGACTTAACATTTGCAGCTATTTAAAAATATGGTGTAATGTTCACAATGTAATAATGAGAAACAAATTTTGATCAGCAATAACTTTTACAAATGAAGACCTGGAGCACCTTCCAACCTTACATTAATAATCAGGACTATCCAAACTAATGGAAATACTCTTCTTACTGCACTGAGGGACTGCAATGTATGCAACAACTTCACATAAAAGACAGTAAAGATGGAAACCTTGGTTTGGGAACTGAGTTCAGTCAGGGGAAACACTGGAGTTAAACTGGCTCTCTCAGCTCACACTACTAGACCTATGGAGAAGAGGTAATTAGAAATATTACACAAGCTACCTGAATGTCTCCCTTCCACTAATCCCCATCTTAAACATTATAGTAAAAGAAAAAATTCTTCACAGGTGGTCATTTGGATTGTATTTGTTTCACTGAAGCCAAGAATTTAAAAGGGATCAGATTAAATCTTCAGAGCTTCCAGTGAATAACAGCCATTAAAATCATTATAAGTTTGCATACGGTAATTATGTTAACAGATTAATTTAATGGGTTGTTGGTTTGGTGGATTTTCATAACTATGTAAGTTATCCCAGACAGCTCCCTGGCTGAAGAAATGGGCAAGTACTATACAGCTATAAGATGGTCACCTGAGAGAAACCAGATGCAGGTCTATGCTCAAACAAAAATAGTAAACAGCAAAGGTACTTTAAAAAGCAAATGACAAAGGTATGTCTATTAAAATCATACTAATTAACTGGTTTTGCAAACTCCTTTAGGTTAAGGCTTTTACAGCTACATTATAATTCTCAGTGAATTTTTTTTAAACCAGTTAAACTATGAATGTTTAATTTTGATGAAAGGCATCCTACACAGATGGTTCATTAAGTTTTTAACAACCAGAAGTGATTCTCCTATGCTCTGATCCTCTTGCCTCAATTCCAGTGTCAAAATGCAAGAGCTGGAGAACACATTAACCCCCGCCCCCGGAGGCAGGGGGGGGGTGGGGGCGGAGGGAGAGGGAGAAGAGAAATTACACTAACAAAGCACATTAATAGTCAGACATCACATGAAACCCAAAAAAACCACTGACTAAATACTGAATCCAGCTGTGTCCAGTTGTTGGGTTTGGGTTTTATGTTAAAAAGAAACTGTTTTAAGCTGAAACCTATTACCAGCTGTTTTTTTGTTTGGTTGTTTTTTTTGTTTTTTTAAAGAAAAAGGAGTTGGACTGCACATTTCCAACACCCAGATCATCCTTATTGCCACCCCACCCTCTCACTGAACATCTTATCTCTCATTTTCCCAGTCCTCCTTAGCGTGAGATGGGTATGGCTTCACTGCAGTTACTCCAGGTGATCGTTAAGCCAGGGTCTGAGCACACAGGTTAGGCTAGTTTGGGTCTGAGCAGTTATACTGCAAAGCCCTACCCAAGTTATTATGTTTTTACTGGTACAGTACTCCCCGTGTCTCGTTAGGACTTCTGGGAGCATATCCCATGGTTCTGTGCAATCCAGTATGCTAAGCTGCCCAATGAATTGTGGGAGAATGTGGTCCCTTCTGGGGATACAAGGGGAACCGTGGACATTCACTGCAGGACTATCATCACACAAGTGCTTTAGCCCCAGTCCTTACTGCACAGTGAACAGGTTACCAGCCCAAGCGAAAGCCCCCAGGTTCTAACCCACAACCCCTCATAAGCTAGCTAGCATAGGTTGAAAGTATCACTAAACTCAGGTAAGAGGTTTATGTGTGGGGATGGGAAAGGGAATTAGGGCAATACCTGTTAAACAGTCCAGAGTAATGCTCTAGTGAAGACATACCCTACGAAAAGCCAAATCAAATGAGGCAATGCAACTGTCACAAGAAGATGGACTTATTTCACAAAGCTGTGGTTACAGTGATCATCATCAAGTGGTATCTGAGGTTCCAGAGTTTTTCCCTATACTTAAAAGTAGAAATAACTGTGATAACTCCGTATGTTCTACTGACAAGAGATATAAGGTGGTAAGGTAATATCTTTTATTGGACCAACTTCTGCTGAGAGAGAGAGCAAGCGATGCTTTCGAGCCACACAGAGCTCTTCCTCAGGTCTATAAAAGGTACTCAGTGTCACAACTAGATACGTCAAACAGATAGAATATGTGCTAACTACTTATGCTAAACTCTCTATCTGATCTTGTACTTTTATAGACCTGAGGAAGAGCTCTGTGTAGCTCAAAGCTTCTCTCTCTCACCAACAGAAGTTGGTCCAATAAAAGATATTACTTCACCCCCTTGTTTCTTTAATATCCTGGAACCCACACAGCTACAACACTGGAAACAACAACAGATATGTTGACTTTCTAGATTTGTGATTTCTGTATGCTCAAATTTTCCTCTAAATTAAACTTAAAATATAAAGACAGAATGGGGGGAGGGATAGTGGTTTGAGCATTGGCCTGCTAAACCCAGGGTTGTGAGTTCAACCCTTGAGGGGGCCATTTAGGGATCTGGGGCAAAAATTAGGGATTGGTCCTGCTTTGAGCAGGAGCTTGGACTAGATGATCTCCTGAGGTCCCTTCCAACCCTGATATTCTATTATTCTATGAATTATAAAATCATCATGAGAATAGTGAAGTGAGTGTTACTTAAATCCCTGCTGCCTGGTTATAAAGAGAACCATTTCCTCTTGTATCAGTACTTAATAATAAATGTATTGTATAAGAAATATACTAGAGACAATGGTGAGGAAGCAGGGTACACACTTATTCTGAAAAGGTTTGGCAGTTATTCTTTCCACTGGCTCATGGTACTCCAGGCAGCCAACTAAAGACAGCTATGCAAAGCAAGTCAGAGTAACCCATCTGAATCTCAAGTGGTGCAAAGTCTTCGAGGCTTTCATCTTTCACTAAACAATGAACAGTTGTTTTTATTAACCACACATCTTAAATCTGACAGGAATAAAGTGAAGACAAGGAAGCAGGCACCCTTTTCTCCCAATTATTACTGGCAACATGGTGAAAGGGGATGGATCACTTGATGATTACCTGTTCTGTTCATTCCATTCCTTCTGGGGCACCTGGTATTGGCCACTGTCGGAAGAAGGATACTGGGCTAGATGGACCTTTGGTCTGACCCAGTATGGCTGTTCTTATGAAAGACATCAAGATAAAGAAATCTCTTTTTAGGTGTATGTCTAGGGATAGGCTTAACATCCTTTCTTCTCACCATGTCCCCCCCTACTCAACAATCAAAAAGATCGAAGAGTTCATGAATTCAGAATCCATCCCTTCATAAATTCATCATGCTCCCTCACTGACAGCAGCATTGCTCAGTCTTCTTAGACCCATTAAAGCAACAAAGACACAGCTGCCAAAACTGGGTGCCCAAATAATCCTACACACACAGCGTTACATACAGAAAAATACTCCCAACTCCAACTTTTCAACAAGGTATTAGTGGGTCTTCAAAGCAAGCCTACAACACCTTTGCCTCATATCCTCCAAAAGTACTCATTTGCAGTCAAGGGTTTCTAGTTTCATAAAGTAAGAGATTAAGCAATAGCCATTCATTTATTCAGTGCTGCTTGTTTGGCTGTGATGAAACATTTAGCCATGAACGATAAACAGTCTTTAGAGAATACACATATCTAGCTCTTCATGTTGGACATACCCAATTTCATCAACTATATTAGACATTTTTCACTATATTTCAAACAGAAAAGTAGAAAATTCTGTCCTTTTTCTCAATACTCAAGATGTAGAAAGACACCCCAGAACCCTGTAGTTTACACTTTAGAGGCCCACTTTGTTTTCACAAATTATTTACATGGACACAGAAGAAAAAAACCCAGAAAAAACTGGAATCACTTTTTGTATTTCATTGACAGCCCAGTAGATTAATGATCAGACAAGTGCTCCCATGGCTTAACACTGGAAGTGTAACAACTTACTACAAAACTTGCCACCAAGGTCTTTGCATAGGCTAAAATGCTACAATGTATGAGCTTACAAAACAATTGCTCCCACACTGAAGAACCGAAAAGATCTGCAAAACCCATAGAAGAGGATATATTCTAGAGTAGCCAGGATAAAGAGTACTACAAATGCTACAGAAAACTGATAGCCAATAGCTATATTAATTTGCTATCATAGAGTATGTCTACACTGCAATTAGACCATGGCTGGCCTATGCTACCTGACTTGGGCTAAGGGGCTGTTTAATTGTGATGTAGACGTTTGGGCTTGGGCTGAAGCCCAAGCTCTGAGACCCTCCCACCATGCAGGATCCTAGAGCCCAGGTCTACACTGCAATAAATAGCCCCTTAGCCAGAGTCAGCTGGCATGGGCCAGTCGCATATTTTTAATTGCAGTGTAGACATACCCCATGAAACCGTCTCTCCTTCCACAACCCACCAAGCAACAGTGTTTGATGGAAAGGTGATGGTGCCCTAGGTGAAGCACATTTAGTGGATGGTGCTCAACTGTAGATCTCCTTCAGAGATCAAAGACTGAGCCCAACTCTTGACATTTTCAAAGAATGTGAAAAAGCTGGTTTGCATCAAGAGCCTTTCCTCAGTAATTATGCTGAAGAACAAGCCAACATTATTTCATAGACACAGGAGAGTGAAATAGAAATAACTCCATCTGACACAAAGAAGAAAAGTATGGTTTAACAGACCAGTCTAAAGCAATCTGGTTTTTTGTATCTGGCTCCTACCTACTACAGTGATGGATTCCATGAGTGAGTAAACAAGATTTTAAAAGGTGATTAAAGTGACCTCTCTGCATATGACTTCATTGCACTGGAAATGCAAGGTATGCATAGGTAAAACAAAATCTTGGCAAATTACTGCAAGATGGATTCAATTAAATAGGTATTAAAGTTAAAATTTAGTTTGAAACTACTGTATTTCTATTTTCTCAGCCAGGAAAAAAAACAGTAAGTAAAACACTCCCTTTCATTGTGAAAGGGAAGGTGTATTGTACGCAAAGCAGCTTTGCACAATGTAGTGTGTACACCTAGAAAACTTTATCTAAAGTACACAGACAAGTGCTGACAGGAAGTCACAGACAGAAAAGGAAGATTTGGGCTCCTCTGAACCCACCCATTTTTACAGATTGAGGGTTTGTTTTTTGTGCCTGTGTGTTTTTTTAAATACCCGTTAAAATACTTATAGGAGCAAAGTTATCCTATGAAGATCCGACACTTGGTTAAAAGTATTATGACCTTCACAAATAAGTAAAAGTTTATTAAAACTGGTAACTAAAACTGCAGCAAGACCAAGTAACTAAGAACCAGAGATAAATTACACAGAACTCTGAAAATATTGTTACATATGGTTAAAGCTGCAGGAAAAGTCAATGTTGCTAACTTTGCAAAGAACAAAATACCCCTTTTATTTCCACATTCCTTTCCTCGTATTTCTTAACGAAAGGGCTGCAGTTTTCTTTAAGCTGATAAATATAGAAGCTGTATTCCAAGTAGGGGGGGGAAATCTTATTTGAATTGGGATACCTCCAACTATGAGCTTTATTTGCTCTACAAGGAAAGAATTTACTATACCAAATAAGTTCTTAAGTTATAACTCAAGGATCGCAATAAATTCATGATTACACACATGCAGAGAGACCATACTCACACTTGGTCATAAGAGGACCTGAGCCCATAAATTCACTTTGATGAGGGAGAAGAAACACTCCTCTTTTTACTTAACCTCCACCTCTAACAAGGAGGGATCTCCCCTTCCATTAATATCTTTGGGGAAAAATATATTAGCGAAGCAAAACACAGGCTACTTCAGCAGCAAAACCCTGAATATAAAGGCATCTAATATTTGTTCTACATTATCCCTCATGTGAAAGGAACTAAAACTGTACATTCCACCGTGAGATTGGCATCTAATAAATAAAGAGTTGGAGGCAAACACATTGATCAAAATGTTGATAATTACAACATGCTGTGATCTTGTCAGCACTCAAGATAAGCAGGGTTGGGCCTGGTCAATATTTGAATGAGAAGCTTCCAAGGAACAAAGAAACGGTGATTCACTGTGTGGTGCTTTTCCCTCCAAGTTAACTCTGAACCAATATTCCAGAATGGTAAAAGGATATACTGTAATGCTGGAGACGCTCACTCCTAGAGGAGACAGAGTGGTCCTGAGCACTTTTGGCCAAGTAAAGGTTGCAGGAGCAGGGTATTCATTCTTGTGCCCTAGCCAAATTAGTTTGGGTTATTACATCCTGCTCTGTAGTTTCAACTGGATGTGGTATGCTTCACTTCCTTCCCTTAACCATTGTATAGTATTACTGTGCACTATTAAACAGCTACCATTTTTACCCCAGAAACCACTGCATCTCAGTGGTGGATGAAGTGATCTTTGTACATAATTTATCATACAACCCATTTGTAAAGGGTTCTTGGATTATTTAGAAAAAAGGAGGCCACAAATATACTACTACTTTTATTAAGCCAGTAATTCAGACTTGAAATATATATTCTAACATGTTGAAGACTAATGATGTTCTAAGCAAGGATTACACTTTGACCAAACTGTAGGAAATTAAAAACCATTAAAAATCTGATGGGGGGAGGGGGGGGAAGAGTCAAATTATGGGGCAACTCCAGCAGCACCAGAGTTAAGGCTGCAACATGGTTTCTGTTTAAAGGCAACTTGTCAATCTTCACCCAAAAATGCACATAAAAATGTTTAATACAGTGGTATGTCCATATAGAATTTATGGTGCAAATTTGATGTAGTTTGCTCCAGGGGTTCCCAATATACACGTCACCCACCAAAATTCTTAAAATCAGAAAATTATCACCTTGTGCAGGTGTTAGGGGAGAGAGGAGGCAGCAGTGGCTCCACAAATAAATCTCACTGAGGCATCAGCTTGATAGCTGGTGCTCAGTACCAAGAACAAGCTCTAAAAATTAAACAGTTATATACAGCAGTTCATTCTTGGCTCTGCAGGCTGAGACTCCTCAACTGAGCTAGTAGCCCTGAGAGCAACTGGTAGCCATATTCCTGAGAGCAGCTGGCACTGGTTCTCATTCCTCTCACTGCCTCCTCCAAATGAAACAATCCCACAGCTATGAGCTTTGCTCTTCTATCTGCTCCCTGTCCCTTGGTATGTTTGTGGGGCAGGCAGAGAAAACAGTTGCATGGCTCCTGAGAATAGGGTTCCTAGCTTTGCACTTCCTGCAAGAGGAGCAGCAGAGACATTCGCAGTCCCTCAACTGACAGTTCCTCCTTTACCCTTTGTCCATTCAAGCCTAAGAGATGCCATGAAGGAACTAAGAAAGAGTTAAGGGGCACAGCTACCAGTTCCTCTCTTTGGACTGCTGTCCCAGGTAGTCGGTTGGCAGGAGGAAGGCACTTGGAAGCTGTGCTCCTTTGAGCCATTAAGCTATCAGCTCTCGCTCTCTGTCATCCACATAAATCCACCAGGGGGGATGGAGGGAGAAGAATGGCTTTCAGGAACAACCACACGACCTTGACTCTCCCCCTGCAGGGATGTCAGAAAGAAATTAACATCACAGTACTTCACATCCTTTACTATAACTGCCATTTTTTCTATGCCTACTACAGCTCCAGATCAGGACTCCTATTCATAAAGTCAAATAGATCCTCATGTGCTGAGTATAGCTCCACTGATCCAGGTAGTACTTGCTGCTGATCCAAATGGAAAAAAGGGGGCAGAATTAAGGTTGTGTGGCAAATGAAGCAGCATACTAACTGTACATTTCCTAGTTTTTGCATATTTGTAACTTATGCAACATGACCACAGTACATTCTTTTCAGGGATATGTGGGGGAACTTTAATTTGGTATTTCTTTGTTCTCTAACAATTGAGTTTAGGGTTCTAATTCCTACAGTCCAAAAGAACCTGGGAAGAAAAAAAACACTAATGTGAAGCACAAACCTTAACTCTAATTAGATTTTTTTAAGTGAACAGATACTTGAAACAACCTGATCTTAGTTTTTTACATGGATCTTAATTCATCAGACCTAAAGCCAATTGGCTTTTATAACCAAAGGATCAAATTCCTCACATCTTTTCAATTCTAGGTCACTAGTGGTTGCTATAATTAAGTACAATGGGAAGACAAACTCTCAAGTCAAATTCTTAGATGTAGCTAGGTGTTGCCCACAGAGGCAAGATCAAGCCATGTTATAACATGGTTTCCCAACAAAGTTTTGCTGTTTAAGTCAAGCAATATTAAGTCTCCAAAATCCTGTTCATACATGTCCTTAACTTTTGCTTCAAATGGTGGAGCCAAGACAACATTTAAGTTTAATTATAAGAAGCTTGTTTATGCACCAAATATTAATATGACTAATATGGCTTTGACTTCTTTACACTATATAACTTCAGCTGGAAGCATCACACTTACTGCTATGAATCCTGTGGCACTGGAGTTAGGAAAGGAGTTGACTTTTCATAAACTCCACAGTAAGTTGTTTTGACTTTTGAACCTCCTTATATTTTTGTAACACAAGACCTGAAATAGTATACATCAGCTTTGAGTCTAGTCAAATCATTTCCAGGAATATAACCCCACATTCTTTCAGGTGAGGTGTAAAGGAAAAAACAAGGTTTACTTCAAACAGGTTCACTCTCTTGCCTCTGCTCTTACCAGTTCTCTGGACCTCACTTACAAGGACAGTGCTACATTAAACAGTAAACACAGAATAGCAAATCCCAGAACAGAGCAAGTCTGTCAAACACATCTGAATTTAACTTCCACTTCCCTCTGATTATGGAGATACTGCCTCTCCTCACAATTTCTCATGACATTCCATTATGTGTCTATCTTGCATTTCAATTTGTATTTCACTGTCAAGCATCCTATTGGATATTGTGCTAAAAAAACATGTTCAGTTTTGATAAAAAGTGAACTGAACACTATGTAGCTCACTTCGCTCTTCACAGCATTCATTGTCTCAAGTTTTTTAAAGGTGGTGAAGCTGTAAGGATAGTTAGTGAACATCTCTCTCTCTTCTCTCAAGAGATGTGGTCTCATTCAAACCTGTGCTCCTCTGCAGGAGGAAATGAATCACGTGGACCCAAAAGTAGATACAGCACCCTCAGGACACACCCTCAAATTTGCTTCAATATTGTTTGGCCACTAATACTGCCAGGGCCAAAATATGTTCAGGACCTGAAACAGAATGAATGTCCCTCTAGCATGATATGCTTTCTGCAGTGGTGTTTCACAGGTCTTGGCTGGCTCTGTGTACATCAACTGGCAAGCTGCACTTAATTATGATTGATGAGGGACAATATTTGACAGAGTGTCAAAAATGATGCCGGCTATTTCAAAAATAGCTTCATTTCTAGTTCAGACACAGCTTACACATGAAATTGACTATTCATGCTACCTAGTCAGTTTCAAGTTGCTGTTGTCATGACAAGATTAGTGTGTAGGAGCACAATTGCAATCAGAGTGGATTCTACAAAGTACACTCATTCCTCTCACTCTAGAGAGGAAAGCAATCTGAAAGAGTTAGGAAAAAGCAATCAAGTTATTTAGGATATCCTGTTGCTCATCTTTTATAAAGCTATTAGAAACAGTGTTTAATCGATTAAGGATATGCATGCTATAAAAATAGAATACATAATATGCTTTAAAGGATGAACAGCTGAGCATAGTCATTTTATACTAAACAGAATACAATTTTTAATCAACTTTGTTATAAAAATGTGAAGTAAACTTCACTATAAAGCTTTTCTGAGTACAAAATTCAATTTTAAGCATTTGCAATATTTCTCAAGGCACTGCATTTCCTATACCTATCCCCCATCACCTCTGCTTTCACAGAAGTTTACTACTTCAACAGAAATATTCCTATATGCTCAGCAAGGTACCTGAGTTGCTACAATACATAACACCACAACATGCTTATATGCTTCTGGCCTTTTAGTTTCACTTTTTCCCTCCATCCAGGAGATCGATCATTTAAAGAATTTACCAGACTTACCATAAGGAGGTCATGTTCTCAAGTTTTATGCCCCCAAAATGGACAAACCAAATATTTGCTAAATAAACTACTGAATGACAAACAAGTTTCTTTCCTGGATGTCAGCTGTATAAAAAATGCTACTTTAAATGGTAAATGCTGTCTAAATGACTGCCAAAGTACATAGTTCTCTTGTTTAAGAAGTGGTATTAAGGACCATCACACCCAAAGGAAGAACAAAGATTTTCACAGACCAGCAAAAGAAGCAGAAGATGCCTGCACCAAAAAAGAAATGCAGGTTCTTCCATTACTAGCAATCTTTAAATAAAGAAAAGGAGTACTTGTGGCACCTTAGAGACTAACCAATTTATTCGAGCATGAGCTTTCGTGAGCTACAGCTCACTTCATCAGATACATACCGTGGAAACTGCAGCAGACTTTATATATACACAGAGAATATGAAACAATACCTCCTCCCACCCCACTGTCCTGCTGGTAATAGCTTATCTAAAGTAATACCAGCAGGACAGTGGGGTGGGAGGAGGTATTGTTTCATATTCTCTGTGTATATATAAAGTCTGCTGCAGTTTCCACGGTATGTATCTGATGAAGTGAGCTGTAGCTCACGAAAGCTCATGCTCGAATAAATTGGTTAGTCTCTAAGGTGCCACAAGTACTCCTTTTCTTTTTGTGAATACAGACTAACACGGCTGTTACTCTGAAACCTGTCTTTAAATAAAGACAAACTCTGCTAAATGCAATTCACTTATCTAGAGTGATAAAGTGAAGTTTCAAAGAAATAATCTGTCCAATGTAATTTGCATAACAGTGGCCAAGTTAATGTCAGAATGTTTGACCAGCCCACATATATAACTTTATATCAAGTGGTAACTTTTTTTTTTTTTTGATGCTTCACAAGCAATCCCTCGCTTAACCTATAAATAGCAATCCACTGAAAGACCATAAATATAGTTTAGTCTCTGGTGCCTTATGTAGGTCAGCATGAGGCATTATTTGAACTTCCATGCTAAATTAATATAGTCAGAATGACATAAGGGGCTCTCCACTGTAAACAAAGAAAAGGAAATTAGGTTTATTGGCAGACTCAATCAACCCAGTTTAAAAAAAAAGTCATATTGCCATTTGCTGGAAAAGGTTCTCAATTATAATGATACACTCGTTATTCTCTACCCAGACTTTTAGAACAGTGCTCATCACCAAATTACCTTAATTGCTTCACACCCTCAATAGTGGAATTGAGAATGCTCAGTCCCTGACTGATGCATGCCTGGGGGTTCTCATTGTGCTGAATTCCAGACTCAACTAGAATTTCTATTTTCCCAGAGCCAGCCATATAAAAAAGTATTTCTTCCCACCCTGAAGTGATCCAAAGGACAATTCTTTACAGTCTGTTGTGATAAGACAATCAAATGTACACTTTCTTACAGAGATACCAGTCAATCCTTTGATCCAGCCAAAATGGCACTTACCACAAAACATGCCTAGAGGAGCTGGATGAGAACATAAAGGTGGCTGTATGCCACAGTTGCCATTACACTCCCAATTTACATTGGGAGCTGAACCAGATGCAGGAATTGGGGAGCAGCCTCATAGCTGCTCTAACCTATGCCTTGCTGCAAAAATACTCAAGCGTCTGTTCCCTTAGCTAGGGTTGCCAAAGTACAACAACACTGCAGCCAGTCCTTCCTGATACACCCTCTATCTTGACACCAGTGAAGTGAGTGTGGTAGGGCCAATTATCTGAAGATTTCCCGCTGCCCTGTGCAAGTGCAATCTTCAGCTCAATGCTTAGGCTAACTATAATGCTGATCAGCGTTCACTGCAACAGAGCATTTAATTTAAAAACTGAAATGCTAACAAATATATTTAAGGCTGTTTTCAGTAATAAGTTGGTAGAAAACTTGAAAACTGGTTCTACTGAGGCACGTCAACTCTTATTTGGGCTGGCTTTTATTTTATTTTTTAGGTTTTACATGCAGAATTGACAGTCAGCAGGCTCTAATTGCTCCTCTTTATGCATGGGAAAACAAACTAACAAAGCATCAACAGTTTACATCTAGGTTTCTTTCTCTGCCATTTGCCCAGCCTCCTTTTGCCAAACTTTGGAACGTAACAAGTGGCTGTGTCAAGTTTGCAGTAGTCAAACCAAACCTGTTTGGTGTTCAACTGCAAGATTGTTGTTTGGTCAAGAAGTTCCCTCCTGGTCACCCCAGCAGCCAAGTGGTATGCAAAGATCTCAATTTGCACAATTTGCTCAACTCAGTTCACAGGCATCATCTGGACAAAACAGCAGTAGCAACTCAGGAGAGAAGAATATTGCTGCCTCTTAGAAGTGCCAGAACTTTTGGAGTGGGTGACACATAATTGACACAGCTATTATCATCATTCTCCAGTTATTTATTATGAATTACAGTGGGGGACTCATATCTTTTACTCACATAAGGATTAGCCTTGATTCATCAGATTAGGGTTGTCAAAGGCAGCTGGATGTGATGCTGGCCATGTCATTCCCTTGTGTCTGTTGGCTATGAAATTGACATGCCTTAATCGCAACAATACAATGAGCCACTGGCTCGTGTGAACTTTGACTTTGACTTTTGGACTACGTAGACGTGGCTTTACATATCCAGTGAGAATGAAACCATTGCTTCTGTTTCCCTCAATGGCAAGTTGGTTTTCCTGTGTAGCTAAATTACAAAACTCAACCCCTTCCTGAGAATAAAGACCAAGTATGCTGTCTAGACCAGTGCTACTCAAAGTGGTGGTCCACAGACGGTGCCGGTCCGCGAGCCATCGGCTGCCGGTCTGCGTGCACATTGGAAAAAAAAATTGCTGGTCCCCCACATCAGATAGCTTGAGAAGCACTGGTCTAGACAAAACAAAACCCTCTAGTTCTTTTTCTCCTCTCTGTGGTAGGGCCCCTAAGCAATACTGCTCTCCCTTTTTGAAGGCCTTCATCCTCAGACAACAAAACAGGTGTCAGGTCCAACCTTAAACTCTCCCTGCTTCTCCTTCTGCAAATCCACTCCCTTTGCTTTACCAGTCCCTTAGCCAAATCCCTGAGGTGGAAACTATGTCTAGCTGTCTTGCCAAATGACATCCTCTCCTCAGGGTACTTTACTCAGGCACCTTGTTGTCTACTTAGGCCACTTTCCAGGCTCTTTGAGTGGCTTTTTCCAAAGCCCATCCCAGAACTCCTTGGACTGGAGAGACCCAGGGCTCCTACCCCTTTCTAGTTTCACTCTCAGAACAGCAGGTCTAACTCCTTTCCCTGATCTCCCACATGCCAAGAAAAGGGAGCAGCATAGACAGCATCCCTTCCAAATATTTTTTGCCGTCCTCTAACACCCAGGCTGCCCTCTGGTTGACAAGTCAGTGTGCCTTCTGCAAAAACAGCATAGTGCTGCACAGTAGGTCTGTGGATGGAAAGATATGAGCAATGGCAATGATAGTATCATATAAAGAATTTGAGCATTTTTACCACTATGATTTAACCCTACTCATAACTGATTAGATTATGGTGATAAAAATGCCCAATTTCTTTCACTGTTCCTGAAAACTGAGTTGCAAAGTATAGTGAATTGCATCTCCTAACATTCTTAGTGCAGACAAGATCTTGTTAAATGCATAAAATGTGTAACATCACAAAACCTGTAACAGTGCTCATGCATAGCAGAGTTTAAATATTCAGAGAGCAATCGCACAAGTTCTCCTTGGGCTCTTCAAACAACAGAGCCAATAAATCTAATATGTTATGCTATTTCCAATAAGCTGAATTTCTTTAATATTTGAGACTTGACTGGGGTTAAGTAACCTTTTTAAGTCTAGAATTTGCCTGCCAGATTATACTTTAATATAGAAAAGTACAGCTGTAGTTTTACAGGAACATTAAGAGGTTAAGTGATTTACCCAGTGGAAGAACAGACAATATGATCCTTGGGTTCTGATTCCTAGTACCCCTTGCTCTAACCACAACAAAATTCAACAAAGCCTCAACCTTTTATTTGTTGTCAGTTTTATAAGAAAGACTGGAGACTTGAGATTTTTTTTGATAAATGATGTCAAAGTCAGTTACTCAAACTTTCCCTTTTAAATTTAAGAATGCAGAAGGGGAGGGAGTGGCAGCTGGGAAACGCCTGGTAAGGAGGAGAATGGGACCATGGCAAATTCTAGGTTGAAATGGGGAAGAGGAGAATTGTTGAAGCAGGAGACGTAACTAGGCTATTAGGTGGGTGGGGACGCAGAATTAGAAGCAGAGAGGATCTGGTAGATGGAAGAACCGTGAGTGGCTGCAAGCCAGCCAGTAAGCTACACACTGGATGCATATAGCTGAACAAGCAACAGGAGCTGCAGCTATCTGTCAGCCCGGAGTGGGAGGATGAGGTTGCAGAGCAGGCTGTAGCATAGCAGGAGAGCTGTAGTCCTCATACATGAAGGCGTTCCCAATGTGCCATTAGAAAGAATTAAAGGTTAAAACTTTCTAGCATAATCATTAATGCTAAACATCACTTGGTCACAAGTTTTGTCAGCAGATTGCTACGAAACAGCAATAGAACTGCAGCAGCCATAGAGACACTAACACCATTCAGTAGCAAATATTTAAAACAATAACAGGTACTTACCTGACAACATTTGTTAGAAATGTTAGTAAATATTCATTTAGCTATATAAATCCTTTTCAGTAAGCAGGTGTGGCAGGTTCCATAACAGATAGAGAACTTGTGCTGCATTAGCCAGCACTCCCCTCCACCCCCTTCTTGGTTTCCTGCCCTTTTACCTCCATTTGAGAGGTCAGGCATTCCCTTATCTCCCACACACTCCCTCTTCCAAGCCTTTATTTTAAAAAGTTTTATGACTGAATTCTAATTTATCCCTTCTGATGTCGTATCTTCCCTCACCATTTACAATCCAATGCTGATAGCTCAGATTGTTGAATATAATCCATCTCTTAGTGTAAGCTGTTATCGTGATCTTTTACACAAAACTCCTGGATAAGACTGTAAAATGAAAACCATATTCTTCATAATTCAATCATTATGTCTAAGCAGCAATAAACATGGAGGTTGTATCTCATGCTGCTCTAAAAGCTATTATATATTCCTTGCGTCTGAGAGTCTATCTTCCCACCTAGAATAGCAACGGAGCTATCCATAAAATATATAGCTTTTGCAATGTATATCAATCATCTCTCCAGATCACTAATATGATTCAGCTATGAAGATCAGCAACCCATTCTCTGGCTTCCAACTTCTCGGTCAGTAGTCCACTAACTTCACGCAAAAACTCTACATCAACAGTATCCCACCCTAACTCTTTCGTTGAGCACAAACAACTACCCTGATATGCACATTTTCCTTCCCTGACTTTTGCCCAAAAGATGCTTCATACTGCAGTCTGCTATTGACTCTAATTGGTTTGTGTCACAATTAGAAACTGCTGTCCTGGGACATTCTATCGCAATAACATAGTCTAATAATTTAGAGATTATACTGGCTCCTCATTAAACAGATGATTTTAAAATGTCTGATTACCCGTTATATAGCACTCAAATTTTACCTTTAATGGTCCTGTTGTGAATTTTTACCAAACAATATAATCTAAAGTTTACCTGACTTATTTTTGTGGACAGAGCCTTTTGTGTTATAGTATTTTGTAAAGATCTTCATTGAAGTCATGTAATTTCCCCTAAAGCCTGGCTGAAAGATGAACTTATATTTGACAAACTACTGAAGCCACTGAACACAGCTGCTTTTGACTATTTGCTCTTAACTTGTTTTAGCTCTGGCAAAATAAACTTGACAGTTTTAAGAACTTCAGGATCTATAAACTCACAAGAACACGAACGTAACCCATCTTGAAATGCTTAATTTGTTATTAATTTATTAATAGGGTAGAGTTGTGTAATGCTTGTTTCATTAAATTTTGTTAATCTTAAATGACTTTTTAATGTGTCCTACAGAAAACATACACTAAAAACAAAGACAAGAAGAACTTTTTCTGGAATCAATCAAGTTAAAAAACACAAGCTAAACTTGAAGTTGACATCTGAGTAAAGTTCAGTTGAATTTTTAATTATTTAAAGTAACATTGACACTGGGTAAATATACCAGATTGCGCTCACATATAAAGATTCACCAATCATCAGTTTACTGTAAGACAGAACCTGCCAAAGCTTCAAAAATAAGATTTTGATTAAAACTGCTTTAAAATATTATAGAAAATACATGCCAAGAAATCCTTCTTATCCTGTGAAATTTCAGGATACTGCAATAAGCAAAATGGGGGCAGCACTCTGCTATTTACTGGAAGCTCCTCAAGTACTCAGCCTAAGTTATATTGATATACGTGGACAGGAACCCAAAGAAAAACACTGTACTCAACCTCCAGTGGCACCTAATACTGTTTGAACTTTTAGAAAGGCAATGTTCTAAGCTTCAAGCTACCCTAGGAAAAAGACTCCAGGCTGACACTATGTGGGAAAGACCCACACTGTTGAAACACACCCACACCCCTTTGGCCCTGACCCGACACACACTAACTATTTTAGTGATGGGCCACTCCTAAGCAGAGTGCCAATCATACCATTCTGCTCCTGACTCACTGTATGCTTAGATACTGCAGCAGATAGAATTATTTACTCCTGGGGGAATTCTTCACCACTACACAATGCAAAATTTGTGCAGAATTAATGTTCTGTGCATAATTTCTTTTTTCCCCCTGCAGAATTGGTGCTGCAGAGCTACTGGCCGCCATAGGGGCTCCTGGACCCTACAGAGCCCAGCTCACAGGACACTGTTGGGTGAGGAGGAGCTGCAGAGTTCTGGGCAGCTGTAGTTCCCAGCACTTCCTGAAGGAAGGAGGTGACTTGCACAAAATGCAGAGCTGAGGAAGGGAGGAGTTGATCAGAGGGGCCGGCGGACGCCCTGGAGTACCCTCGGTTCCCTGGCATGAAGGAGGTGCTGGGAGGGAAAGGGAGGAGTGGGGATGGGGCACGCTCGAGGGAGGGAAGAGGCGGGGAAGAGGAGGGGCAGTGATGGGGCCTTGGAGGAAGGGATGGAGTGGGGACAGGGCCTAGAGCTGAGCAGGGGGCTTGGGAATCCATGAAAAATTTTAAATCAAAATGGGGGGCTTCGGGTTGCTAAAGTTTGAGAACTGCTGCTCTAGATCCCTGGGCTCGGGGGCAGGAATAGTTGCGAGTGTCTGGGCTGGGGGTGCACCCCATAGCTGGGCTCTGTTGGGGGGGGTTACAGGTGTCTGGGTCAGGGAGGGGACCAGCTGGGCTCTGGAAGGGGAGGGTGCAGATGTCCGGGCCAGGAGGGGGCAGAGAAACAGGAACTGGGTTGCACTAGGGCTTACTTCAACTCTCTACTCCTGGGGGAATCTATTTTTGTTGTCTGTATAGTTACAGACATAATTTGAAATAAATTACCAAATAATTGAAACTGGCATGATTATACAGTGTTATTTTTACAAATAAAATATGCAGTATTTTGAAATATTGTGCACAGAATTTTTCCTTTTTTTGGTGTGGAATTCCCCCAGGAGTAAGAATTACAATTCTGAAACTCATGTAGTATGCAGGTATGAGGAGATGAAATACAAGTGAATGGCAAGTTCTTGTTTTTGGTTAAGTTAGATTTTTAGTAAGGTTTGTGGAGTTTTATTGAAATATTGGTTTTGTACTGCATAAATATTCAACAGCTGACCATTCCATAACTATAAAGTTTGTGTTTAATAGCATAGTGAAAATGGCGTTTGGAAAGTCAGGTAAGTGGTAGATTTTCTCAGTGGATAACATCCCACTAGAGAGCTGGCTAAAGTGAGGTGAAATAATGTTCATGTTACCTTTACCTTCTAGAGGTGAATATTTAGACTAGAATTTTCAGAGGAGCCTAATAGAGTTAGGCACCAAACTCCTATCAGCTTTTATTAAGTCCTAAGTCCATTATTATTTGTATTACCATAGCACCTAAGATCCCAATTCATGGGCCAGGAAGACTGCATTCTGCTAGGTATCATGTAAACAGACCAAAAAGATGGTCCAGGCTCCGAGGTGTTTACAACAGCCTAAATCAGGGGTCAGCAACTTTTGAGAAATGGCGTGCCAAGTCTTCATTAATTTAATGTTTCGTGTGCCAGTAATAAATTTTACATTTACAGGGGCCCCCTGACGGAACCCCGGACCGGCAGCGGGCTGAGCGGCTCAGCATACCACCCGCGCTGCTGGTCTGGGGTCCCAGCCGCTGGCCCCGCTCATCCTGCTGCCAGCCTGGATAGACGGAACCCGGGGCCAGCAGCGGGCTGACCGGGACCGGGACCCCGGCTGGCAGAACCTCAGACTGACAGCCTGGGCAGTAGACAGAACCCCATATGGGCAGTGCACTGAGCCTCTGCCAGCCCCGCTCAGCCCGCTGCCAGCCCGGCGTTCTATCCATCCAGGCCAGTAGCGGGATGAGCAGGGCCAGCGGCCGGGACCCTGGCTAGCAGCAAAGTGCCACTAAAAATCAGCTTGTGTGCCGCAGGTTGCCGACCCCTGGTCTAAGGAATAATTTATGGCACCACCCAGCTTCCATACATTATCCTACAGTAATTTTATCTTGTGTATTGTGGCATCACTCGGAGGCTCCTGATCAGGACTGGAGTCCCATTAATAGCTACTGTACACACAAAGCTATGATAGCCTAGAACTATAGGTACTGTGTTCCAAAATCCATACCAGGCACACATTCTCCTCCTATCCCACACACCCCTACACACAAAACAAACACTTATTCCACTGCACTCATCTCATCTGCAGGCACGTAGGGCATTAAGAGCATGATTTGCCCCTAAACACACAAAATAAAGTTGTTCGGGCAAATAGGTAAGTGAGAAAAACCCTGTAAAAATGGCTATTGATAAATGCTGACTGAGTAAAAGACCTTGTGTCATTAAGCCAAAAGAGAACGCAATTTTTTTTTTAAATTAAGAAAAATATTGCAAGAAAGGGAAAAAAGAAAAATCCTTTCTGAGCAGCTTGCTAATGAAAAGCTGATTTACACTTAGGACTAAGTGATTATTAAAACTCTCCACTGGTAAAATGTATTTCCAGTAGAGTACTGAGTAGGGGTGTGTATAAGTGAAGCGTTACTGGTATTTTTTCCTAATTAAATATACCTGGTATGGATATTATAGGCTAAGAATTCACTGATCTAGGAACTGCCTTTTTATCCTTTTTCTTTACTCACTATCTACACTTATTTTCTGCCCTGTTAAATCAATATTTTTAATAAGTGTTTACAAAGTTATTCCAGCAATGTGGCTGAGGCGCAACTTAACATTTGGAACCCTAGAAAGAAGAGTCATAAGGAAGTGAATCAAAGGGGTTCTACAAATGATATAATAAGCTATCAATTTTCTGTTTAGTTGTGCCAATCAGATTTGATAGGGCAAAGACAAGAGCAGACATTTCCTTTCTGTAGTTTCTAATTAAAGAGTAAGTGTATGTTACAAAACAGTCTTATGCTTTGAAATCTTTATATGTTTACTAGCTTTGTTGTTAAATGCTTTAATCTTGTTCTCACAGATATCTAAAATAAATAAGAGAAACTTGATCTAAATACAAATTCCACACTTGTCTGATACACCTATAAAGACCAAGTCAATTTTTTTGGCCCAAGAGGTTTGGGCAAAGTAGTATACACAGCCTTCATTTTAAGAGTATTAAAATAGCTAGGAACTGATAAGTGCAATTACTGAAGTACTTAGCCTGTGCAACCATGGTGAGCACTGAACTAAGACACCACGTGGAAAGAGAGGGCCAACAGCGATGTAGCAGCTTGTACCTACGTTGGGAACCTTTATGTCTCGGTTTAATTTTTCGAATATACAAGTTGATACTAAGGCCTGGTCTACACAAGTAAGTTTTACATACATGGCCATATCTTGTTAGGATGATTTGCCCCCTCCTCCACTCCAAACCAGCAAAGCTCTGCAGCAAAAGCCCTAGTATAGACACAGTTATACCAGCAAAAATGTCCTTTTGCCACTATAGCTTATTCTATGCCACTTGAGGAATTGGTTTACACCCGTGAAGCTGCGCCTCCAGTGGGGGTTAATCAGGACAGCTCTACTGGTACATCCATACTATGGATACAATTTTGTCATGGTAAAATTAGTCAAAATGCATGGAGCAGTCATGGTAAAAATGTACAAAAAACAGGGTTTGGTCAGGGCGCGACTGAAGCCCAAGCCCTGCTGCGGGGGGCTGAAGCCCGAGCCAAAGAAGTCACAGAATCTATGACCTCAGTGACCAGATCATTTCCTTAATTCATACCAACAAACCTATGTTACAAAGACTGAGGGCAGGATAAACATACTAGCTTTCCACTACGTGCTAAACTGCAAGGCCCTTTAAACTGACAAGAAGAAAACAATTCACAGCCAACTGTTTTTTTAATTTGCCAACCAATCAGAGCCACTAGCATTACATTAAATGCTATTTGTTTCGTTAAGGCTGGAGCATGCTAGTATCTGCTGTAATTATGTAAAACAATTTCCATGAAATCCCTCTCCCCCACATTTTTACAAGCTCAGTTTCCTCAGAAAATACATGACAGCCTTTTGGGCTGAACTTTCCATGTTTGGACTCTTGTATTTCCTGACAATTTTTATTTTAATTATGCAACCCTTAACATGGTTGATAAAACACACTCGATGTAATGGTAAACAAATTTTACACAAGTACGTCCTGATATACGGCAGCCTATATTATTTCCAGGTTTTCTGTTGGAGGACGACCACTCAAGACATTATTTATACTGGCTTCTATTAGGGGAGTTGTTTTAGGGTTTTATTTATATATAGGCATTTCACTGTATCTACTACCATTGTATCTAAGTGCTGTACTTGGTGGTAAAAACAATGAGATCTGTCTAGAACAGCGGTTCTCAAACTGTGGGTTGGGACCTCAAAGTGGGTCAGGACCCTGTTTTAATGGGTTGCCAGGGCTGGCATTATACTTGCTACAGTCTGGGGCCAAAGCCCAAGGGTTACAGCCCAGGTTACAGGCCCCCCACCTGAGGCTGAAGCCCTTGAGCTTTGGCTTTGGATCCCCCGCCAGGGCAGTGGGGCTCAGGTGGGCGAGCTCAGGCTTCAGTCCCTGCTCCTGGGGTTGTGTAGTAATTTTTGTTATCAGAAGGGGGTCAGGGTGAAATGAAGTTTGAGAACCCCTGGACTAGAAGGGTAAGGCAATTCATCATCCTACCCAGATTTAACCGTTGGCTTGTACTTTTGAATCACATGGCCCTTAATGTCTACCAGTTCTTCCACCATATTCCTTCCCTAGTCATATTTTAATTTATCATAATCCTGATCTCTGAAGTACTCTCTCCACCTAAGCAGGAAAACCAAGAGGATTTAAGGAAGAGAGGAAGACAAAGGGAGAAAGAAGAGACAAGAGTTTAACAACTTGTGCAGCAAGTTTCAGAATACTGATCTTTGGATGAACTACCAAAATTCTGTTTGTGTAAAAAATTTCCATCGCTGTACAATTTCACATTGGGTGTAGGTGTGTGAATGACTCTCCCCATTTTCCCCTAATGAAAGCTTTCCAGATCAATAAAAGACCTTGTTACTTGTATTGAAGTTATTCAATGATATGATACATTCCTCCTTTAAAAAATACATATACTTGCCTAATAATTCCAAACTAACAAGACTTGAGACAGGTACTATACTTCATATTCTAGTCCCTAAAACAGAGACTTTTAAAGAAGGTATGACAAACATGAAAATTTAGATGTCACTTCTGTCAAATCTTGAAAACTCAAAATCAAGAAGAGTTAAGGAAAACACTTTTTTTCCTCTAAAGAGTAGTAGCTTTTAAGTATATTCAATCCATTTCAAAAGTGTTACACAATTATTTGTCCTACCTTAAATAGATACCATACAGAATTAAGTGCACACATGACTAGTGATAAGATCTAGATGTTATAATGCCTAGAACTAAGGTATATTACTTAAAAATAGAGATTAAGGAAGATATCCCAAATTCACCACCACTTATTTTCACTGGCTTTAAAAAAGCAGCCAAATATTGTGCCATAATACTGAGAGAGAAAAAATACCCATTTTTTACAAAAGGCCATTCTGAAAAACAAACATTGCTTATTAAGACAAAATAAAATAAAGAAACCTTTGCCAAAAAGATTAGTGGTTACAATTACAATATATAGCAATTAAAGCATACCAAGAAACAATGAAACAGTGCCCTAGCAGCGAGTGTGCCCCATGAAACATGCTCAAAGACAAGCTCTGAAGGAGGTGAGGAAGCATATAGTACAAGGGATATAGCAGTAATATTATGAAAATAAGGAATAATTCAGGCTGAATACTTCAGCACTTTGCGGGGGGAAGGGGAGAGAAGCTTCCTGACAGGGAGAATCATTAGTCTGTGGAATTGTGTAGCCTATTTAAGAGGAACTGGACAGGACTTTGGTAACTGCTTAATAGGAACAATCCTGCGTAGGCAGAGAATGGACCAGACAATTTCTTTCCATCTCTAGCTCCATGATTTTGTGATCCAAAACTTCTTTTTTAATATAGTTATCAATTAAATCAGTGTATTTTATACACTTCTATCAGTGAAGAATTTAATTTAGGGCATTGTAAGACAATAAAATTGTTAATTTGTCTTCACAAATATACTTACAATATCAAATGCTTCTGCATTTCAACTCAGGAACATTTTATTCTTTATAGCCATGATGACATCCAAATTGGTATCCTTCTGATATAAGCTACAAAAGTGGCATTTACATCTAACGAAACAAAAGACTAGTATACTAAAGATATTTTTGTGTTTATGTTGAGGATAGTTGCAAGCACATATTCCTGCACCAGATAGGAGTATACTTCTGAAACAAATCCACATGAACAACAAACAACAGTCTGAAATTAGGTGGCTGAGAGCTGTTACTGTAGGAAGGACAAGAAATCTGACAATAACAAATCTGAAGACTTTTCCCATATCCTTCAACCAGTTTTTCTCCATCTGGCACATTCGACTAGTCCTGATGGGAGCTGGCAAAACAGCATGGCCAGGAAAGCGACATGACTTAAGATCCACCCTTCTCTCCCTGATGCAAACCACCTTCTGCTGTCACAGGTGGCTTCTTGAAAGGCACCTACATTCCCTCCATGTTTTGTCTCAATACAGGCAGCAGCAGGAACAGCTCATATATATCTGCTGGCCAGCTCAGGCAGCTACCTAATGGTCACCCTCAATTTCATGTCTCTGCTCACAACACTCAAGTTCAATCATGGGTGTCACCAGTTGATACTTCTGCACCCACCATGAGCAGCATGGAGCCTTCTGTTGAGCTGAAACAATGGGGAGGAGAAGAGTAGCAAACCAAAGTTAATGTAAGAAACAAAACAGAAAAAAAGATGACAAGCAAGAAAAGGGCAGAAAGGGATGTTGGGGGAAGATTGTGGCAACTGTTCTGGAGCCATGGCACAAGACAATGTGGTGACAGGGGAGCTGCCATCCAAACTAACACAGAAGTGTTGGGAATCATTGCTTCAGTCCCTAAGCTGCAGGCCACATGTCACTGATCACCTCTGATATAGTCAAGAAACAGCAACTACAGCTCTAGAAGAAAGCCAGAGCACCCTGGCAAGCAGCCACTACTAGTCAGAGAAAAAAAAGGAACTAAGTAATACAACACTTGCTAATGTTTAACCATTCAAGAAGTTTAGAGACTTCCATTGCAACATTGTTATTTACAAACATCTGAATAAAACAAATATTATGACTTAAGTAGCTCCAAAATGTAGCAAGATTTTCCTCATCATTCAGCTATTTCATCAACTATGATTTATGACTGTTCTGGTTCCGTGGATTTTTTTTTTAAATAAAATTTCTGTTCCATATTTGTCAGACAGTTTACAAAATGCTGTTTAGGTCATTTACCACAGTCTGAGGATATACATTTAGAAGCAGAAATATCTGGATCTTGAAAGCAACTGTGCCAAGACACGCTGATTTACAGACAAATGTAAAATACTAATAGTGTACCTTTAAAAAAAAAATTGTCTGAAGTTCTATTAACTATTGATCCAAGATCACTGTAACCGGAAAAGAATTCACGGAAAACACAGTACTCAAAAAATTGCACTTTATTTTGTACATCTAACAGCACTCTGTAGTCAGTTACACTGTTTCCCCTTTACAATCAGATTCCCTGTTGCAACCTTTTAAGATATAGAACAAAGTGACTAAACTAAACTGGCAAAAGGATTGAGGGACACTAACAGCATCTGAAATGCTACTTTTAATTCTAGATTGGACATTGTCTATCCTTTTAAGACCGGTCGCAACTATTCAAAATAAGCAGTAACAATGAATTTGCACTTCTATGTTAAATGTTACAGGCATGTTGCACAGTGACCAGAAAAAAAATCCTAATATTAAAAAGCGTTGATATATTTAAAGCCTAATAGGGTAATAAAATGCAGCAATAGCAAGAATGAAAGTCAAATGAAGCAGTATTATTATACAAGTCATTCCACAGATCCCAGTTAAAATAATATGCTGAAAGTTGGCCACCCACAAAAATAATAGTATACTGTTAGACACCAGCAGGGTGCAATATATGGCACCCATGGCAGCATCATGACTTTAAAAAAAAAGTTTCTCATTGGAGAAAAGTCTATAAGGTGACAAATCAGGCAGTTAACTCCATCAATTCACTTGACTACGCCCTATTTCCCAATAACTCCTTTGGGCTGGCACTCCATTACTGTTCAGAAACATTAGAGGGAGAAAACTGGAGAACTCATCCATAGTGGGGAGGAGTTCAACTACTAGAGGAGAAAATATAAATTAAAAAACAGAACTGGAAATTTGGACAATCCTATTTCACTTCAAATACTAACATGCTATATAAGGGCCTGATCGGCTCCTACTGAGGTAAACAGGAGGTTTAACTGACATGATGGAAGCAAGACAATGCACATCATCATGTGAATGTTTCCGTCAGATATTTTCATAATAAACCAAGAGACTGAAAGATACAGTAGTTAACAAAGGAGGTGAGCCTAGGAAATTTAAAGGTCCCACACTTCTTGCGTCTAGCACCTAACTAACCAATAGATCTTATGAACACACAGTGTATTCAGTTATTTTGGACTGGCTACAAAGCACTGCTACTTTATTACCCTTAAATTTAGTATATTGGCTCAAAACTGTATGTTAGTCATCTTTTCATTCCTATAAATGAATGAATATAAGAACTGAAAATGTAACCATTTGTGTTATAGTTATTAAAACATTTTGTTAACAGAAAAGGAAGAATATTGCCCTGACTTAAAGGCATATTGTTTAAGTTGTTGTACCCTGTTTAGCCAAAGGGCAATTCAATTATCACCAAGTGGCTTTCAACAACAAACATCACCTACTGGTTCAGAAGGAAGATTTGATTGTGGCTCAGCTAATAAGCCAGAAACTCTGACTTCCTCCTACCCCACCCATTACCACACACACAAAAACTGCTTAACATGAACGAAACCACAGACTAGGCCTCCCCACCACTCCTCTGCCTGATCCATCCCTAGAACTGCTCAGTGCCTAAAACACACAGCAAAGTGCAAGGAACAAAGCACTGACGTCAATTACTGGAGGATTAAATCTAACAGCTAGGAGAGGAAGAGGAGGCGGCCTCATTAGCAAAACCACCACCAAGAAAAACCTAACAACCTATAACCACATTTACCAAGAACCATGTAAGTTTTATTTTCTCGAAAAGAGGGAATGCCAGCACATCTCAGTAGAGATTATGTGTACGGATACACATCCACCCACCCGTGAGTGTTGGGGGGGGGGGGGGGGTTTGCTCATCTCCATGTATTAATCTAGGGATAGAGGCTGATGCCTCTTTTAGCAGGTCACATCTGACATGAAAGAAGCCATCCAGAGCTGCAGGGGACGGAGAGTGGGGAAGGCAAGGAGTGGGTGGAAGTTTACAAAGAGACCAAGAGGAGGCGCCGAGGCACGGTCTAGGAGGGAGAGCTTACTAATACTGAAGGGGCAGCAGAAAGAGTTTCAAGCCCGGGGGGAGAGAGAAGGTAGTTGGAAAAGGCGGGGGCGGGGAAAAGGATAAAGAATAAGCGAGGACAGATACGGGGAACTGGATCTTTCCCGCCCCCGAGACGCCATGGCCCCTCAGGGAATTCTGGGGCACTCTTACCCAGCCCATGCTCGGGGCCGGAGGGGAGGCAGATGTCCCCCCTCCCTCCGCCAAAGCCCGGGTACCTCCCGAGGAAGAGGACACAGCCCACCGCCAGAGAACGGGCCTTGTCCAGACAAACACCCGGGAGCCCCCACCTCCAGCCCCAGGGAGCGAGACCGAGCCGGAGCGGCCCCGCACCGCCCCCCTCCCCTTACCTCCGTTCGCTGCTCCGCTAGGCCCGGACCATTTCCCGGCTGCCGCCACCGGCCCGTCGGGCGGGAGACGAGGAGGCCCAAAGGGGACTGAGGAGCCGCCACTGAGTCAGCGACAGCCAGGGGGAGAAGGGGAGTCAGGCCGCGGGGGACGGGAGCGGGGAGGGCAGGGCCCGGAGCCGGGCACAAAGACCAGGCCCAAGGAGCGGGCTCGGGCCCCGGGGAGAGGGAAGGCAGGACCCAGAGGGGCGGGGGGAGCTCCGGGAGCGGGTCACAGGCGGGGGGGCGCGGGGGCGGCGGCGGCTCCCCGGGGGTCCCGCCGCTCCATTGCGGGCTGGGCTGGGCGTGCGGCTGGGTTCCGGTGCGGCCCGGCACGGTCGGGTCCCGCTGGCTGGCTCCTCAGAACAGTGACTCCGGCCCAGCTCCTCCCGCAGCCGGGCATTCGGATTACCCAGCAGACATCGCGCTCGCACAGCCCCCGCCGCCGGCCACGTGACCCCCAGGCACGGCCTGGGGAACCCGGCACGTGACCTGGGCGAAGGCAACAGAGACAATCCCCGCCTCCTCAGGGGAAGGCGCCGGATCCCGCCACGTGATAGGGGCAGAGCGAAGGGGCGGAGCTTAGGCTCCCCCTGCCGGAGAAGAGGTGCCTACTTGATGTGCTGCAGCCCTCAGGTGCAGCTACCAAGATTCAGCACCTAAACATTTGAGGCTGTCCAGGTAGAGTGACCAGATGTCCCGATTTTATTGGGACAGTCCCACTTTTTGGAGCTTTTTCTTACATAAGCACCTGTTGGCTCCCACCCCCGTCCCGATTTTTCACACTTGCTATCTGGTCACCTTATGTCCAGGCTTGGCTGCTGTCCATCCAGAACACTTAGTGCCCCTCTCCATCAGATGCCAGGCGATGCAAAATGGCAGAACGCACTGCCCCGCACCCTGAACTCTACTCCTGGCACTGGTAGGAGCCACCACTGATTGCCTCTATGTTTCAGCCAGGGCCGCCCTACTGTAAGCACTAAATAAACCAGTCATTTTATGGGGTGTATCCCCCACAATTGCATCCTCTCCGTCAACTATATGTTCTGTACTGACTAACGCAGGGATTAGAAAGCAGGTGATGTTCCAGAGGGGAATTGTTAGGGTTGGTAACGGCTGGCCGTGGTTTGTGCAGAGTGGATGAAGTGATCAAGGACAGGACAGATACTGTACATAGCTGCCATTCATACATACCACCCTAAATGCAACTCCTGCTTTCCTGAGGACTGTCTGACAGTTTTTCCTACTCTACCTATGTGCTGCAACCTCACAGAACTATATAGCCTCTGTAAGCATAGGGTGTTACATCAGTCAGGGAAGGTTGGGGCATCACTCAATGGGACACAGTTAAGGTTAAGGGCAGGGCTGATGCATACATCTCTCTATATTTAGTGGATTTTAGTGGTTTAAGTATCAGTGAACTTGATATTGTAGAAGAGGAGGAAGCAGTGCTAGTCAACCTTGACTCTACTTTAGTGAAGTTTTTGGGCAGTGAATAGATGGCAATGTTAAACTGAAAAGTTAACAGGACATTAGGAATTTGTCAACATCTGTGAGATGTATTTCCTGGTCTGATGCCTGAGATTAGACTTGAGATACACATGTGGCTGAAAGATAACTTGTGACAAGTATATCAGCTTTTGTTGGCTTTGTTCCTTTCTTTGGTTTCTTCCTTTGATCTTTATGCAATAATTAATTACCAAAACTGTAGTTAATAGTTTGAAGGAAGGACTCCCCCCATTATTTGTCAAAAGTTTACATATAGTTTTAGACTCCTTTTCCAAACTTACATATGAACAAATTTAACTTCAAAATAAGATTAACAGATCTCAAAATGCTTTAACTAAAAGTCACTAGAGGACCAGCTCATTATCACTTATGTTATCCGAGACAAGAGAAGTAGGAACCTTGACAGTGTTTTCTAGGAAGATGCATTTGAAGTTAACCCCCCAAAATACTGTCTTTTCACGTTTCCAACATTTGTACAGATAATCATGCTACTAAAGGATTACTGAATTCTGTCTGAGGTAATAAAAGGATGACAGCATGTCAGTGAAATATGGTGTCAGGTAGCAAATGGTTGTGTATTTGTGTTCATCCTTCAGACTATATATTCACCTTGTCCTAACTAGTATTGTTTCACCAGGTGGTGAAAAGTGCTGATTTACAACCCTCAAGCATGAAGTCCTCTAGCTACAAAACATGCACAACACAGGCAATGACAGCACAACCTCTCTCACACACACTCTACCCACCTGGAGGAAACCCATAGTACCACTGAAAGTATCATATATAGAGGTGAGAAGGTAGGTCATTGTCCCTGTTACATTCAAGTTTTGGCTTCTCCAGTGAGACTTTCTAGTTTTGATGTGGACAGTTGTCAACTAGGTTCTGTGGATCAAGAACTGGGTGAAGCAGTCATTTAACACATCAGTGAAAACATGGATCCAAAACCCCCTCCCCTTCACCATCCTCACCATTCATACTCAATTTCCATACCCACATGTGCAGGAGTACTTCAAGTCCGCCAACCCAGGATGAATTTCATCTAGGAGGCATATGGCACAAGAGAAAAGTCATTAAGATAGCCTCTGCTCTGGACTTCTTTCCATTTAAAATCTCAAATATAATATTAAACTTATTTTTGGCATATGTTCACAGGGTGTTGCTTATAGCATTATTCCTATACTTGCCAGTTCAGACATTGAGTGAATTCATGGCAGCAGCATAATCTAGGTACACAAATCACTTTAGCATCTGAGCATCTGTCCCTTTGAAAGACTGTAGGCATCAGATTAAAGAGAGGCTTTTTTTCTTCATCTAGTAATTCTGTCCTTGTAATCCTGACCCATCTACAAATGCTTTCTGATTTTATACAGCTGTGTACTACACAGATGAGGTCCTACTGTTTAAATATTTATACTTAGAATGTTACATTGTTGAACGCACAGAAAAGGATGGACCCTCTTCTTATTGGGACCGTTAATCACACTATGTTTGTAAACCACGTTAAGATCGTCTCATGAAAGGCACTAGAAAAAGCCAATCAATCATCATCAATGCATGAATTACCAGTGCTAATTTGAGTGTTTGCTGTAAAAATGCTGCTTTTGGACTACCCATATTCCTTTGTGTAATCTGTTTTAAAGGTGTTTTTCTGTATTTCTTTTTTTCCCCCCAATTCAGCTAATGAAGTGTTTTGTTCCTGTGACATTTTATTCCATGCATATTAAAACAAATCCATCTAGAATTTCACACAATTGTTGCTACTCTGGACATCAGGGCGACTCAGAATTTTATGGCACCAGGAGAGATAGAATTAATTTCTCCTGCTGCAAAAGCACAGGCCCCCTACTCCTTGAGCTAAAGGACAAACATGGCTGGGAGGTAGGCACACAGCTGTGCACGTCTGATTCCACCCAACAGGGAACAAAAGCGCAGATACATACTAGCCAGCTAATTACAGTACTTTAAAACAGCAGTCTTTATTTAGACACTAGGTGGTTAGGTCTACACCCCCTGCACAGAAGGTAACTGTGGCCTGCAGGAGCTTCTGCACTAGTCTGGCATAAACAAAACAGCTAACTTATAATTAAAAGGAGGTGTACATTAGCCACAGTGATTCCTGCAATGTGAAGGCTCTGAAGCATCTTTACTACTGCTCAATATCCCAGGGGAGGATTCAATCTCTGTTCCAGTTCATAAAAATCCCCCCTTCACAACCCAACAATTATGGTTGTCTGTATGGATCCTGAATTTTCTTTTCTTCCTTCGCATTCATGGTAAGGTTGGTTATATGGCTACAGGGATTTTTTTAAACAGACATACATAGCATTTGTACTTAGGCTCAACATTTACACTTTGTGTTGATTTACCAGTAGTGTGTCCTCCTAATACAGATTGCAAGTAGAGGCTCTTTCAGAGTCCTCTTCCTTACTGCATAAGGTCTTACATTTTAAACAGTCACTAGTCCTGCTTTTTGTTTGTTTATTTTTAAAATATATTGAAGCAGAGTTCCGGGCCTTTGACTTCATGTCAGTGAGATTAAGACTTCCGCCAATGAGTATGATCCGATATTTATTTCTTCATTTAAAAATAAAGCAACAGGTGCCCCTCCAGTGTTCCAGTGGCAGCAGTCCAGCGCAATAGTATTTTTCAGTAAATGTTATCTTAAGCTCCAGAATCTAACTTTTCATTTAAAATTAAATTATGTCTCTATCCTGTACTGTTGCAAAGACCCCTCAAATTGTGAGCAGAGTGCAAAAAGATAAGAACATCTGCTCAAGTCTACTGCCAGCCTGACACAATAACTGTGAGACATGTGAACTGCATTTCAACAGGGTATTGAATCTGAGACTGTATTATAATTTAAATATCAACTTTATTCAAAAATACTATCAAGGAGGAAACAATATCCTAATTGCCTGAAAATTTTGTAAAAGCTATAGTTAAATGTAATCTTTCAGGTTCCTATAACTTAAAAGTGCTTGCAAAAAAAAGAAATCTGTTTTTGCAGTTTATTTACTTTGTGCATTTAACAGCACTTTGTGTATACACAGTTTCTTCTTTGATGAAAATACCGTTATAAACATCAACAGAGGAGCAGAAAAAAAAAAATGGAAGCATTTTTAAATTTGCAGTCCTTGATTTTTTATTTTTTTTTAAAGTTTCCACTTTGACAGAATACCCCTTTTAAATCCTTCATTTTTCAAAAAATCAAGTTGATTATTTTACTGTTGATCAAACCATACAAAAAAGTTGAGGGTAAATTAACTTATGAAGATCTGCACAAGCAGCTTTCAGTGGCATCTCAAGTGAGAGGAGAACAGGGCTTGGGACAATATCTTTTTTGTATAAACTCAGTTTGACCCATTGAGGGTAGGATGTTCAGTATCATTTCTTTTTAAAGTGAAGAATTAAATTAGAAAAAAGAAAAGGAGACTAAGGTGCCACAAGCGCTCCTTTTCTTTTTGCGGATACAGACTAACATGGCTGCTACTCTAAAACCTTCTTAAAGTAGAGAAATTCCTATTTATTAGTGAAAATCCTATCTACAAATCCATCTCACATACAGCCCTCTTACGTGCCCTCAGTTAGGGCATCAAAAACCTACGTCCAGCTCTCACAAATGTTTGGTTTAATAAAACTCCAAACTAGAAAATCAAGTTGCCTGTGCCTTTTGTTTTTCCATCCCGTCAGCAATGTTTCCCCTTGAAATATGACACTTCTCCTGAGGCCATTCTTCCACTAGACTGCATCAATTGCTTCAGTTCAATTAGCAATGGCAGTTTTACTTGTAATGGGGAGGCATTAAATTGAGCCTGTTTAAAGCAGCACGGGTCTCAATAACTACTGAGTAAATGTAACAATTTCTAGTCAGTAATCTTTGTAAATTAATTATAATTTGTGCCTAATTTAGAGCTTTGGAAGATGGTGATTAAAGAAATACCTTTCCTTGCAGAATCAAAGTGAAATAAAATATCCTTTTAAGAGCAAATCAGGACTTGAGCTAGTAAGAATTGGATGGCTGAAAGCTCTGGTCAGGCTGGTGGGTTTTGCCCTGTAAGATAAAAACGGCTGGGGATAAATAAAACAGAATGGAGCATGGATTTAAAATAAAGCAGAAATATCACATCTGAGAGCAAGTGATCTAAAATAAATAAATTTAATTAACTACATAAAAAGCTACTATGTTTTTGGCTATAAAATATTGGAAGGAGTTCCTTTCGTGGCCTACCACTTAATCACTACTGAATGATATAAAGTATCCCGTGAAATAGCATACTGTCTCCTTAGACCTCCCAGCTCAGGGACCAATAGACCAGAAGTTAAACATAGGTTTCCTTAATCTCTTTAGCAGTTGTATTGTTTTGTCTTATCTCCTGCAGACAGCTTCTTGGATCGGCAAGTGTGCCCATTTTCTAAAGTTATTTTCCCCAATCTCCACCATATCAGTAAATTTACAGTATATTCCAATGAATATAAACTTAGCAAACAGTGTTTAATAATTTATTAACTTTTCCCATTAAATGGTACATTCTCTAAGATGACAAACAATTTCCTGGTAGTTTTATTTACAGTCTTCAGCATGTTCTGTAAAACTCAGTAATGATTACAGACTAAAACACACAACATACATATTTTCAAACATTTAAATAGATGCACATTTTATTCCAAAGTAATTCTACACACTACTTTTTCCATAAAAATATAAAAAATAGTTTAATTACTATATTTTACCTAAACCAGGATATCTAAGAATTTTCTTTCACATATGATGCCCTGTCCCAGAAAAAGGGAACTCCATCAATAAGAAATTGAAAAGGAGACTGCATCACAAAATTAAATGACTAATGCCATCTGCTTAAATTCATCACAACAGCAAATTAGTTCTATTTAGCAACTTGCAAAAGACATCTTGCAATATGCAGGGTTGTGATGCTAGTTTGCTGGGTTTTTTTAGCTAATATGCCTCTTTCATTTCTTTCACGAATGTGCACAAACTTCTTATGTAAAAATAATGGACTGAGCCAAATAATCATTTTATACTGCAGACTATAATGCCAGCTACCATGTGCCCAACAAACGTAAACTGACAATCTTACACTACATAATAATTTTGCAAAAATAGCAAAAGGGAAATATCTTCCTTTTGGGAACTATATTTAAAGGTGACTCATTTTTTCTAACCAAACTTCCAATGAAAATAGCTTTTTGTCCTTGCTTTGAAAATAATGCCTCGATTATATTTATGTTACTACCATTTCTCCAAGTTCTCTGACTCATATTCTGTGTGGAAAGCTAAATGAGTTGAGGGGGTGGGGCAGAGACACCACTATGCCCCTCTCTTTTTAGGATACATTTAATTTTATAAAAAAGGCACAAAGATGAAACTCCTAAGCAGCATCAGTTATTATGATTCGCACCCCCTGCCCATAACCTTCATCTTATTCCAATGCTACTGCTGCAAGAGACATTCTTTGTCTCAGAGAATGTTACAGTTCCATGAGCTCAGGAAACAGGCAAAGTTGAAAAGACTAGCTAAAGCCTTTGTACAGTACAAACAGCATATGGATCTCTAACAAATTAGCGCTAATAAAAGTTTTATGTTGCAATTAATCTTTGACCTGGAAATCTCAGGAAAAGCCATTTGAGAAAAGCTCAGCAGCAAAGTATAATATATTTCTCAGCAAAGGGACTGAAGTCACCCTCTGAGCAATACTGTGCATTCAGTTTAGCCAGATAATGGTAATGCTATTTGAGTACTACACAGCCAATGGTGTTAGAAGCTCTTATTCCTCTTCCTTCCTAACTAGTTTACAGGATTTTCTAAAACATAAATGAAGCTGCTGTAAACGGAGAGTCAGTATATGATGTATACAGCACAATCTGAAACAAGAAGGTTTTGCTCTCTGGCATGTAAACATTAGGGTTACTGGACTTTAGGTCATATAAACAAATCTGATGACAGATTTTTAAACTAAAAAAGTAAAATTTCCTATTAAAGAATTAACCACAAAAATACTCTTTCAATAAGTCTCACTTGCCATGTATACCTTTTTATGTCTTATGACGAATATGTAAAACACTTAGAAAGTTTTAAACTGTAGAAATTTTAACCAGTTAAGCTGTTTGGCAATAATGTATTCAAAACCTCCTTACAGAATGACATTATCGTTCACTAATACCAGTCCTACATTGTCACCGAACATGGCACCATGCTATTTCTTCTTCTTTTTCTTCGGTGGCTCATCATCAGAGCTGCTGTCTGTGCTGGTGCTGCTGCTACTGGAGGAACTAGAATCTGACTCGAAGTCTGAGGAAGAGGAAGAACTACTTGAAGATGGGGAGGATGAGGAAGTGGAGGAGCTTTCGTCACTGTCGCTTTCATCAGAAGAAGAAGAGGTAGAGGAATCTTCACTCTCGGATGAAGAATCACTAGCTGAACTGATGCTGCTGTTGCTGCTGGAACTGGTCACGCTCTTAGACCTACAAGAAACATGAAAAGGACAGGTGAGAGAGTTTCTTCCCAGTACAGTGGTCACTGAACAGACCTGCTGAAGGCACAACTACAAAAAACAATGTTCATTATAAGCTTGCTTTTATAAGCTCAAAACATTCACCATTTGGGCTCAAACTTTCCAGACATGACTTTGTCTGAAGCTGGTATTTCCTCCACTTTCTTGCTTCTGTTTTGAACAAATACCCTTCAGCCATTTGAGTAATGGGACAGTACAATACATACTTCCCCATTGTAAAACAAAACATAACTACAGGAGAAAAAGCAAAGGTTTGAAACTTGGTACAGGTATCATCCTTACTGAGGACTGGGGTCTTTGCTTGGTTAGAGTGGGAGAGAGGGAATAAAAGTTTTAAGTGATAGGAAAAAATGACTTTGGACAACAAAGGTTTTAGAAAAGCTTAATGAAGATCTGTTCCTTTGACACATTATTGTACATTCTCCCTGGATGAAATTCTAGCCCCACTGAAGTCAATGAGAGTTTTACTATTGACTTCAGTGGGTCAGAATTTCACCCAAGGGATGCTGCTCCCAAGCTACTGAGGGAGAAGGAATCCAACGTGCCCACCACTACGGTAACATTTTGTGGGATGGAGATTTTAATAACCTTAGGGAAACTTTCAGAAAAACAAATCCTTTAAAAATAGCTTTATCAAGGGCAAAGAAAAAACATGAATATGGGGGTAAATATCATGAAGGCCTGCATGCTCTGCCATTTTTCTGAATTCATATTCTGCAAACTCCAAGCTTTCATTTTGATTTTTAAAAATCAGTCATTTTCCCATTAAGATAAAGCTATTGCAGGTGTGCTACTGCTCCTAAGCAGTTTGAGATTTTGATATGGACAATGCTACTAAGTGCCAAAAATGAACAACACAGGTTTTCCAAACATACCTCACCCAAAAACCAAAGGTGCTAGCTCACCTTGCTCTCATTCCATTCAGTCAACTGAATGTCATTCCTAACTGGTACTATGTAAAGTGCTAGAAATATTAAGCATAGGTTCGCCTTTCTCCAGAAAAAAGGAAATTAAATGCTCTCATAAGATTAAGGGTGCTTAGTTGAAAATCACTAAGTCAGGAAATTCATAAGCTAAGGTTATAACAACTACATTAACTCTGCCTCATTGTGCACCCACAGTTGTGTCAAACTGACATACGTGGAGCCGTGTGTTATAATGTTCTGAGCCATTAACATCTTAATATACATCTGTTATCTGTATTTTTCCCCCCAAACAGCTGTTTTTTTCTATTGAGGGCAGTTTATATACAGCTGCTCAGGTAGGAATCTCCAGAAAATAAGCTAATAAAAGCCACATCTTAAAGTGGTGTTCGGAATCATTAGGATGGATCACTACATAGGTAGTAGAGTGGGTACTTTCAGATAATGTCTAATAGCTATTCCCTTGACAGAAATATTTCTGGGGAGAGGGCAAGGGCCAGGGATAGGAAGCAGAAAATCATCTACAGCAGAACCTCAGAGTTACAAACACCAGAGTTATGAACTGACCAGTCAATCACACGCCTCATTTAGAACCAGAATTATGCAATCGGGCAGAGGCAGAGACGAGACCAAAAAAAAAAAAAAAAAGTACAGTACAGTACTGTGTCAAATGTAAACTACTAAAAAATAAAGGGAAAACAGAATTTTTCTTCTGCATAGTAAAGTTTCCAAGCTGTATTAAGTCAATGTTCAGTTGTAAACTTTTGAAAGAGCAACCATAAAGTTTTGTTCAGAGTTATGTACCACCTCCATTCCCGCAGTGTTTGTAACTCTGAGGTTCTACTATACTTGCTTTCAGAAGGTTACATAATATATAGTATGTTGGTTTGGTTACACAAGGGGGATGAATCGTTGGGGCAGATGAAGAAATGTACTTCCTTGAAAGAGGCAGTGATACACACATGGCTTAGACAGTGTAAGAAAAGTAACCTTTAGATCATGCTCTAGACATTTTTTTATATTTTGTATCTGAATAGATGCATTGATTTTGAAATTCCATTTCAATAAATGTATCAATAAAATGATTTTTATATAAGGCAACCCGAATCAGATCTCTGATACTGCACACTAGATACAACTACAGATAAGTGCCTCAGAATAAGCAGTAGACCCATGGATCAAAGGAGGCAGAATCAGCCAGAGTACAAGACCAAGTGTCTTGGGGTTTGCAATCTACCTTCCAAAAGAGTTCCATGAGGGAGGTGGTAAGGGCTAGTGTGGGCACAAGAAAGCCCAAAGCAACCTAAAAGTTATGGGGCACAGTTGCAGGAGTTTTGTCATTTCGTATTTTTCTGGTTAAGCCTGTAGCAATGCTACTGGAACCTTAACTTTTGCATCTCTTAACTTCAGGATTTTAAGTATACAACAACATGCTGTGTTGAGTATTTTTGTATTTAACTCTTCCTAACGCATATAAGTGTACTTGATGCCTTATATGCAAATAAATGAATACTGTGGCTGCATCTGAAGAGGCCTATAACACGTGAGAAAACAATTCAAACCAAGAATGTGTAATGTTTTAAAGGTGATCTGCAAAGAAAAAAATGGGTCTGTCAATGTAAAAATAAAGTCTAAAATATTTTTTCCAAAATAAAAGGACGTCTTTAATAAAAAACATTGCCTCTTCAGCTGAGCTGAGAGCTCACCCAGAAATCCACCAGTAAAACCAGTCTTGACATTTTCGATATCTTATGGTAAATACAGGCTTTTTAAAAAAGCCTTTCTGGCCTCTTACATATATAATCTCATAGAGATACAAAGAAAAGGACACCAGACCAACATTTTAAACTTGTTTGCAAGTCTCCCCTAAAGGAGGGATTTTGACACCAAGGTTGTTTTCTGAAGTGGAGCATGGGTGGCTGTTTCAATCAGCAGAGCAGCAATAAAGGAGGCACTAAGCTAGAAGTGGGAGAAGACGGTTATACCATATTTCCATTTGGGATTGTCTCACAAAAATGTTGCTCGCAGATACTGAACACATGACAGCACCAATGGCAACCATATAACAAAGTTCTACTTGTTTTTTATACTAACACAATAATTAAACTGGTGTAGCTGTGGGCTCCCAGCAGCGCTAACGCTGCTTCATAAGACCCAATTTTAGTGTCAATGATAGTTTTGTTTGGTTGGGTTTGGATTTGTTTTGTTTACAGTCGCTAGAAAAACTTTTAGAGGGAGATGACAGTTCGGAATGGGGAAGAGAGAAGGAACAGCAAGCTGAGGAGAAAGAACTATTATTAATTGGAAAACCGTAGTCAATTATTGCACTTATTTGAAATACAAAATAATGCCCTTCTAGCCAAAGGAAGGAATATTTTTTTCTACTAAAGGGAAGAGTATGTAGAGAAGGGAAGATCAAAAAGGAAAAAGTGAAGTCAGAGAATTAGAAGGTGAAGGGGTTGGAGAAACTTCAAATGCTCATAGCATGACTACTTAAAGGAGGCCAAAGGCAACAAACAACCTTCACTGCAATTTCTACTTTCCGTATCCCACACACCCTCTTTCAAATTACCCTCTCCGTAATGAGTGCAACATAATGCAATGGAATAGCTGCAGTTTTAATCTTTTCCCACATACCTTTTTTTCTTGGTCTTCCTTTCTGCAGTACTTTCTCCAGTTCTAATTAAGGGGAGGGGAAAAACAATGGCTTTGATTAATGCAGTGGGAAAAATTAAGTAAACAGGTGCATAGTGGAGTTGAGATTTATAATATCATCATCCCACTGGCAGAAAAGTCAACAGTGGGTTGTAATGACTAAAGTTCACTTGGCACATTCACTTTCAGCCATTTTTCAACCCAAGAAGACATTCCCTATTACTTAAAAAAAACTGTTGTATTTTACCCTTTTAAACATTTTTTGTATTTGAGTATGCCACACTCTCAGTTACCTTCTGCTAAGGGTTATTTACATTAAAGTGATACTGTCGGTGTGAAAAGAAGATGTGTACAAGTTTTCTTTACCTAATATCTCAAATTATTAAAACTAAGTTTTCAAAATCTAAATTAGCTTTCATCATTTACGTTCTTCATGAATTTCTCTCCTGTGCAATAGAGAGAAAAAAGTCCATTTTTATTAATAATATCTAGCTATTTCACTTTCAGGTCCTCATGCATTCACACACTGATAGAAAGTTTGGGTTTCAAACACTGCAGTGAAATGCTTGTTTAACAAAATACTTTCTCCCTGGGATTTCCTTTTTAATTCCGAAGGAGATTTCTGTTGGTCTTAACTTTTGAGAAAACATTTCCACAAAGTAGCAGAATTAGGCCAAATTTGCCATGACTGTTCCCCTTTCAATTCATATGGTCATATCACCCTTTCAGCCAACAGCAGAAGTAAACCACATGAGGTCTCTATTTTGCATAGCATTTAAGTATGTAATTAATTCCATCCCTATTCGGGGAGTGGAGTAGCGTGTCTGTGTGGTGAAGGTCCTCAGCTACAGTCCTGAAGATCCTGGGTTTGAGTACCAACTATCAGAGGGGTGGCCGTGTTAGTCTGTATCCACAAAAACAACGAGCAGTCCTGTGGCACCTTTAAGACTAACTGATTTATTTGGGCATAAGCTATTGTGGATAAAAACCCCACTTCTTCAGATGCATATCACTTGACTTCACACTGAAAGGTTTCCTCTACTCACCATCTTTGATGTGATGCTGGCCACATCACTCCCTGGTACACTGTTGGCTATGAAACTGATATGCCTTAACCACAGCAGTCCATTGAGCCATTGGCTCCAGACAGCTTTTAAGCATATGTTTAACTTTAGCTTGTATTTACGTCCCATTTGACATCCAGTGGATTTAAGACCTTTCCCAAAAAGGGATTCTTTCCTTAATCAAGGCCTAATATTAGAAGCAAACTTAGATAAATAGACGCAAAAACTATTTCTGGTTTTTACAATTCAGTTACTCACATTTCATTTAAAAGATGAGCAGCAATGGATTTTAGAAAACAGAGCTCATCCATACAGATTCCGAAATAATGGTTTTTTTTTTTAACATAATATTTTAATAAAATGGTGGTAGGTAACATCAAGGAGAATGCAGACTTGCCTACCGTCACACAGACCTGCAAAATGCATGAGCATATTGCAAGATGTCAAGCATTCCTGAACAACTGGTAAAACGTCATGGGTCTGTGTGCAAGAGGAGTGCTTTCCTCACATAATCCCCAGTAGCCATACAGAGGGTTCACTAAACTACAAACCAGGAGCTCACAAATTCTAATCCCAACTCTTTTACTAATTGTTCTCCATATTTCTGTGACCTCCACAACCTTTACTAATCAGGGCCTCATGCTCCACCTTAGAGGAGGCATTTGTCATTCATTCATTTTACACCAGGCAAAGCTGGGAATACAACCCCGGTCTCTAATTTGCCAAATTGCCTCTCAGAAGAAAGGGCCTAGATTATGTGTTAGCCTAACCCATGATAACAGAGCGTAGATTCTTTGTCCCAATTTAGTGGCCAACCCAGACATAAGTTTATGAGTCTGCTACTACCTCCATGCTAATGTGTATTGTCCTGGAGCTCAAGTGGTAGAAGCTTATACTTTTAAATCCAGAACTCCCAGGTTCAAACTCTGCAGATGATCCAAACAGAGACATTATTATACTTGGCTATGCAATCTCTACTCTACCATACTCAGCTTCCAGAGCCAGCAATACAAATCAGGAATCCTCATACTCTGCATTCACAAGCAGTTGTCTAACCCAGTAATAAAGTGTGCTATCTCCCCCTCTACAATCGGCTCCATAGGGGGACAACAGTAAGCTTCCCCTATCAGTTATTCCTATAGTTGCCATGGTAGAGGACGATGGCATAAATCTGAAGATTGTGGGATCAAACCTGTGTTGTTTTATTATTGCCCCGCTGCTGCCCTATAGATAAACCAAGATATTAATTCTCTACAGATGCATGAGCATTAAATCCACACTCCTCCCCTACACAGAATCACATAGCTGAAGTCTGTGCTAGTATGCAAATTAGTTACAAATATTAAAAATTGGGTAATTTACATGTATCACACAGAGTTGCACAAAACTTGGCAGCTACTGGAATGAAACCTTTCAAGCCTCCATTTGGTACTGTACTTATGTCATCATTCACTATAGAAAAGCCAGGGTGTCTGCCCTCAGGATGTTGAGGAGGTATTACACGTCTCAGCTTTGTACTACATAAAATGTATTACATTTTTAAACAAGCGGTAATTCAGTTTTCCTCTTTTAGAATCTTACAGCAACCTTTTTAGAATTTTAGAAGCCTTTAAAATTCTCTTTTCATTGTCTTCATTAAGAACATTATTTGCAGTATTTAAAGTATCTTTACATTTCATTCTTACTTCACTTCCCTTCCTCACCCCAGCTATTGTACAGTACTTGATACCTAACAAGTAGGGACAAGGAAATATGTTCCAAATGTTGCATCAAAATTGGAATAAATTTAAGTGTCTAAAAGCACACAGTCATTATGTCTTAGAGGGCTTCATAATCAGAATTATTACTTTGTACTGAAGTTCCTTGATTTTAGGTCACACAACCTCCATCTAGGTTAATAACTAACTAGAAGGATCATAATGCAAAATTATTTTCACATTACCTAGTCTTGGACAACGAGACTTGTTTGCCAGTGCAAGGCTATATTAGATATGCAGTTATTCCATTTAAAAAACTACAGTTGTCAAAAAATGAAGATGTTAAGACTGACACAATGGCTTTAATTCTGGCCCTTGTAAATGCGTATTACTTTTACAACCATATTGTTCTATGTAGGTTTTTATATGGAATGTCCTAGCTTTTTGTTGGGGTTTTTTAAGAAAAGTCCAAAAAAATCATTATGTACACAGGTCATAACATAAGTGAAATAGATTTTGGATCTCATTATGCTGTAATTATGCACACCAATCAAGTTTTTTTAAAAACCCTCACCCCCCCCACATCCCACTTTTCTCTAGAAAATAATTATTTTAAAAGTGCTTGTGCTAAAAAAAATTTTAATGCACCACCTATGATTTTCAAAGACTCATAACTGCCAAATCAAAACCAGTTTTTACTGCACCACTGAAAAGTGCATCTCATAAAATATTAGCCTCATACCAAATTTCACCTTTCTAATGCCAAACTATTTCCACATTAAACCTTTTAAAAAGAAATAGTTTAAAACATTTTTTTTATAATAAAGTATTTTCCTCCACACCACTCACGTTTTTAAAAATGGCTGAACCATTTTTTGCTCAGACTTTAAAAGAAAATTAACCCTTCGGTGGAGACCTTGTGTAATCCCCACACCTTCTGGATGTGATGTTCTGTCCCCTTTAGTGGCACCAAGACCACTTAGAGATTAATGAATCTGCTACTGCCTCAGTTAAGGCTTTTAGCTCATTCCTTAGAGACTCATATATTAAGCTTCAGAGGTCCCAGGTTTGATCCCCCCGCCGACAACCGGGGTCTGTCCGTGTTATACTTGCATAGAAAATTTCAGCCCCGAAAGAATAAAGATTTAGAAAGTCATAAGCAACTGACAAAGGGAAAAATAAAGTTAGAATTAAAATGCTTAGGACACCTTAAATCCTTGGGCTTCACTTGGCCAATGGCATTAAGCACTGTGTTGTCTAACCCTGCTTAAAACAAGTCTACACAACACATGGTTCAACACATCAGCAGCCATTAGTTCTTGCCTATGATAGTGTTCCTACCATTGCTACCAATAGTGAGTACCATTGCTATTCAGTATATGATAACAGCTAGGAGGATGGTTGACATAAAAATTATATGAAATATCCCTTTATGTTCAACATTTTGGAAAGCTTCTCAGTTCATTAAATTATTTTCTCTCTGAAGGCACTTTTGATTAAAAGGGTGAAATGTTTGAATACTGAATTCTTCTTCGCTGGGAGAAACAACAAAATTCTATCTAGGGGGCCAAAAGAGTAAGTGAAGTCACACTTCAGATTAAGGCAAAGTCCAATTTGGCTATTTCTTCTTGGTTGCAGGTATCACCTGCCCAGGTGTCTCAGATGTCAAAACTGCAAAGCATGTAGTTCTTTTAATCCAATAAAATGTATCCCCGATATTTCTAGGAATAAAGAATTGGCAATACATATGAATCCATATCTTGCTCCCCTATTTGCTTTTTATTCTTCAAAACTAAATACAAGGAAAAACTATGCTTCTGATACACTGTTAACGTAGCACTTATGTTTTTGTTGGTGGACATTTATGGTGAGACTACAAAAATGGACACATCACATACTTTTCTAATTGTGATTGTTGTCCCCACACTAGAAAAGATGTACACAAACTGTTTTCTAAGCCCCCTGTAAACACGTAATAAGGTAAGTGATCAAGGTGCCCAGAAAACAATGCCCCATTACATAAAGGCCCCATTACTTATTTTGACTTTATTCCAGTGATCCATTTTTGTTTAAAAAAACTGTTTGACCTAAGTTATAACAGGGAGAGGCTGACCAAATAACTTGTGGATACTGTGGGATACAAATACATATATACATCCTCTGATGTACATACAGTTACTATTAATGTTAATGGGAGTTACACATACAGACTCAAGAGAATGAACACAAAAACCACACAAAGAAAACTTACCACGCTACTACAATCTCCCAAATACAGTCTATACATACTTCTGCTAATGGCTTTTAAGCTTTAGCCCAGCTGATCTTACCTTTGTTGCAACAATAGTCTGTTTTCTTTTTCTTTCAGAGCTTTCGCTAATTCAACTGTCCTTGATGGTCTGTGTAGATATTTTCTTTTCCCTGTACATTCATAGGTCCAATGTCCAAACTCTAAACACTTCTGACATCTCACATGCTGCTTGTTGGCCTCCCTACAAAAATACAGAATTTGCTTAAGAGCAGGTTTGTATTTAAAGCTGGGATATTTAAGCACAATCAGCACTGTCTATTGAAAATTACATGGTACATTTTAGCATACCAGTCCTAAGACAAAGTATTTGTCTTGTTTAATTTGAGCTTCAACTGTCTGCCTGTATTTATTGGTGCTTTAGCTTTTCTCAAATCAGAACAATCCTGCATTTCACTGGAGCTCCAGACAAGCACATGCATATGTCTGCATATAGTCAATGGCAGGATTGGGTCCTTTGTGATTACTGGAATGTTCCTGTATCAGTTATTTATCAGAATGAACACAAAGACACTTTTCTATTCCAGAACTGGAGCTCTCAATTCTCTCTTTCTGCTGAAGTGGTAAAGACTAAACTACACTTGGCTCTTGGCAAGTGGTGTGTGGCCAATATTTTAGTTTAGTAACTCCTATTGGTTGGTTTCTCTTTCAATCTTTCCTCACTCTACTGGGAGTTCATAATTTCCCATTCCCTTCAGAATTTAAAATTCATAAGCAACTATTAAAGAGTTTGAAGAAAAATGGAAGTGGAGCAATTCTTAAGTTTCAGCCAGTGAACAAAGGTAATTCAATTATGGAAAACACAATTCTTGTCCCAAACTAACTGGCAAATATTTTGGCAGCATCTTTTATATTCCGGCACCAACTGTGTGAAATATGGTTACATAAACATAGATAAATGTTAGTAAATTGTACTCGATGTTACAATCTCCAAAGAATTTGTACCTGCCTCCGTAGTTTTTTCAAACAAGCACCTAAAAATCTGTTCCTATCCATTGAGTCAGTTTGCTGCAATATTTTGGACAGCCTAATTTTCAAATCATGGGAGTCTAGTGATTAGAGGCAGGACAGAATGTCAGACTAAATAGGACACTGTGTTCCTTGTGGGAAATTGAAGAGCAATCCTACAATTTCAGCAGCCAATTAATGACTGCTATCACAAAAGATGCAACTGAGGCATGTGAAGTTCAAAGGTAACATTTTACTCTGTCCATCCCAAGTATAACCTGATTCTGGCTTTCTTGCGTGCATAATTCACTAGAGTTAGCCATGCAAAATTTTACTCACCTGCTTCCTGAGAAGGTGTAAGCTATTAATTTTTCACCATCATCATAGTAAACATGGGTGAATAATTTTGAGCCCACACTGGTAAATATTCACAGAATTTTGCAATACTTTGCTAGAATTCACAGAGGAAAAAATGCTTCCTTTCAGTTTAATATAGGTTAAATGAGACTCTGATGATATACTCATCCTGAAGAAGGGAGTTCCCACTAATAACTTTTCACTGACACAGGAAAGGAGGTAAAGTTGTTTCCTCTGTTTTATTTTTCCCTCCCACGCCTCATTAATTTCTTTAGCTTTAAAATAAAATATTTAGCATTTTTACTGTGATTCATATTTACACTCCCATGAGGTAGGTATTAGTCTAATGTTACAAATGAGGAAATTAAAGCAGAGATATTGAGTGACTCACCCAAGGTCACATCACAAATTGGTGCCAGAGCCAAGATTAAAGCTAGGATTTTCTGACTCCCAGTCTTCTGCTTAGTTTATTGCACCAAGCTGCCTTTCAGCTCTGCCTTTTACCCCTCTTCCCTCAACTGAAAGACTCACTTCGGAAAGTTCAGTCCATTCAGAGCCACATATATACAACAGCCATATACTACTAGAAAGAGGAAAATTCCTAACTCCATATTTAGCATTTAGACACAGTAAAGAGGAGGAGGATAGGAGGAAGGAGGAGAGAGAGGCTATTAGCATTGATGGATGTTTTGGTTTGGTGTGGAACTATGAGTCACCTACTGAGGTACAGAAGAATGGCATGGTTCATTGGCCTTTGTCATCACTTACTCAGGCTCCCAGGTCTATCAAGTTTCTAATAGTCATCCTGTCTATAACATCCAACACCTTTTCGAGACTAAACTTCTCTGGCTTCTTGCAGTAGCCCTAAGGAGAAATGGTGCTAATTTAGATTCAATAGGGAAAAAGTAAGACTCACAATTAATTGCACACAATTAACTTTGAGAATTTAATTTCAGTAGGGAACAGTACTTTTAGTAAGTAGGCTGAACAAGATTCTAGGGCTACTGAAAGGTTTTTAAAAGTTTCATTTTCTCAAGCTCCATTTCTAGACTCCACTGAGAGAATGTCTGTGAATACTGACCTGCCTTGAGACGCACATTGCACTCAGTGGTCAGCCCCCCATTAGCCTAGTAAAATAACTCTACTTGAAATTTTACAAAGGTTAAAAAAAGAACTTAAGGTTAACTAGGTGTATTTAGACTACTGAATACATGGAGTTGTAAACAAAATGAGGCCCCAAACAGCTAGTAAACCATCACTGATATATTTTATGTGGTGGATGTCACTTAATAGACAAATATTAAAAAAGATCTTTGCTCCTAAAATGTTACCATATAGGTTTGGATGTGCTGGAGGGGTATCCAAACTAATGGAAAGATACTGCTACCAGCCCCGACTAAGAAGAGGGGTTGAAACACCTATATACTGTAGCAATATATGTTTTAGACATTAGATAGATGAAGATTCTTATGCCACCTGCCTATTCCTCCATGGAGATTAGTAGAGAGGGAAGATTTTTCTGCTGCATCAACTCCCTGCCAACTCCTACAGAAATCAGTCTTGTCTCAACTGAAGCTCAGAGGAGGAGGAAGTTTGGTACATTGACTACATTGACAGAAAAAAACCTGGATTCAATCTGCAAGAGGAGGTAACTAGGTTGACGGAAGAATTCTTTTGTCAATCTAGTCGCATCTACACTGGGGGTTAGGTTAACCTAACTAAGGATGCAAAACTTTTCACAGACCTGAGCGACATAGCTAGGTTGATCTAATTTTTGAACAAAACCAGGCCTTAGACTGCTGGCTCTGCCACAGATGCCATATGTGAGCAGAACTAGCACAGTTCCTCCACTTAATGAACGTGCAAACACAAACAAACATTCAGCTTTTGGTGCCAACTCAAACCAGCACATATGTTCTCTATTGGAAGACACTAGAAAACTAGACTGTAAAACCAAACAAAAACATACCATCACTTCCAGGTCCCAACACCACTCATCTCCTGACCAAAAAAGCAGACAATTCCACCCAAACCAAAATAAAATCAAAATCTAAAAGCAATCTAATCACCGGGAAAAAAACAGATCAAACAAACTAGACTGCTACAGATTTCTAACCACAGCCCTAATAGCAAATCTCACACAAGTGAAATGGACAAGACTAAGGCCTTGTCTACACTACTAAGTTTTGTTGACAAAAGGCAGCCCAAGTCGGAGCAAAGACGACATGTTCCAGGAGGTACCGCTCTTCTCCAATGCAGAGAAAAGAAAATGCAAGGAGTGGAGGGAAGCTGAAAGGCAAGACAGAAAAAAAAAAAAATCAGAAGTTTGTTAAGGATGCTACTGAGCGGATGATTAAAGTCACCGAGGAGCAACCACAGATGCTGAAGTCCTTAATAATGCTGCAGACTGAGCAGATGCGTGCCCACCCTCCTCTGCAGCACATTCAGAACTTTTTTCCATGCACCCCTCCCCAAACTCCACCGGCACAGTCCTTTCTGCTTTCCTGGATTTCTTAGTTTCCCCTTCACTCCACTCCCCAGGACAACTTTGAAAACGATAGCTGGACCCACAGCTCAGATCATTTGCCCTTCCCTGGTACCTCCTTTTCCACCAAGCATCTTTGTGTGCTGTTTCTTGTACAATAAAAGCAAAGTTTTTGAACGGTAATTCATCTTTATTTGTTTCCTACAAATTAAGATAGCAGGCACTACCAATACATACACAGGCATTTTAATCATTTGCTTATTGGAATGTAATACCCCAAATGTCACCATTGCTTCCTAGGAAAACTACATGTAATGTAACATTGCAGCACCAATCACAGAGAGATACATGATTGGTTCTCATTTTCCAAATGTTGCCTCAAAGCCTCCCCAATTCAAATTGCCCCCCTCTGACAGCTCAAAATCAGCAGCAAAGCAGTCTGCCTCAATACTCCACCTCTGAGAAAATCTTTCACCCTTAGCTTCACAAAGATTATGCAATGTACAAATTGTAGCTATGACCATGGGAATATTATCCTCACTGAGGTCTAACCTGCCATAAAGGCATCGCCAGCGCTCCTTTAATCTACCAAAGGCACATCCCAGAGTCATCCAGCACCTACTCAGCCTGTTGTTGAACCACTCCTTACTGCTGTCCAGGTTTCCTGTGTTAGGTTTCATGAGCCATGGCTGTAAGGGGTATGCCGGGTCTCCCAGGATCACTATGGGCATTTCAACATCCTCTACTGTAATCTTCTGGTCTGGAAAGAAAGTCCCCGCTTGTAGCTTTCTATACAGGCCAGAGTTCCTGATGATGCGTGCGTCATGCACCTTCCTGGACCACCCCATGTTCATGTCAGTGAAACGCCCATGGTGATCACCAAGTGCCTCCAACACCATGGAGAAGTACCCTTTCCTATTGATGTACTCTGTTGCAAGGCGGTCTGGTGCCAAAATTGGAATGTGCGTGCCATCTAGTACTCCTCCAGTTACGGAAACCCATCTCTGCAAAGCCGTCCACTATTTTATGCATATTTCCCAGAGTCAGGGTCCTTCGTAGCAGGATGCGATTAACTGCCCTGCACACTTGCATTAATGCAGCCCCAACAGTCGACTTTCCGAATCCAAATTGATTCACGACCAACCAGTAGCAGTCTGGAGTCGCCAGCTTTCATACGATTACCACACACTTCTCTACTGATAGGGCAGCTCTCATTCTGGTGTCCTTGTGCCACAGTGCTGGGGCGAGCTCCGCACACAGTTCCAGGAAGGTGGCTTTCCACATCCAAAAGTTCTGTAGCCACTGCTCGTCATCCCACACCTGCATGACAATACGATCCCACCAGTCAGTGCTTCCCGAGCCCAAAAGCAACAGTCTACCCTCTGCAGCTGTTCTGTGAATGCCAAAAGCAATCTAAAGTTGCTCCTATGCATACCACACAGCATGTCAGGCAACTAGGAGTCTTCTTCAGTTAGGCGACTAGGAGTCTTCTTCACAATTAACTGCACTGCCATCCGCGATATCTTCATGACAGTTATCAGAGCATAAGAGAGCAGTGCGGGATCCATCCCTTCTCACAAAGATGCCGGGGTGCACAGCAAAGAAGGGCCATTGAAAAATTCTGCAAAAGAAAGCCGGAAGCCCATGGAATGCTGGGACAGAAAGCAATGCTTCACAGGACATAAAGCCCAGTCCCAAGATGCGCCACGATCCGCTCCACCTTCCCACAAGACCTAGCGGCAGACTGGACTGTGGGATACATACTCACAGTGCACTGCTCACACTGTTCATGCTAGTGCCCCAAGTGTGGACGTGCTCTGCTGACAGAGGAAATGAGTGTGAACATGCAATACCGGTTTTTATGATCGCGTTTTTTGAGTGTCGACATAACTTTTGTCAACAAAACTGTAGTGTACACAAGGCCTAAGGCAAGCTCATGCTGAACATGGGATCAGTGACTATAAACTGTAAATGGAAGCTAGGAGATACATAGCACAATGCAAAACACATACAACCAACATGTAAAAGGATAAGTTGAAATGGAGAGACTGTTCCAAAATTAAAGGGAAATAATTATTCCATAAATCATCCGAAATTATGAAACTTTCCACTGAAAAGCAAGGAAAAACTACATAATCCTGGAAAAAGGAAGAAATGCAATAACACTATCCACCCCTTATTATCGCAACTGAAACAGACAAATATAACAAATCATTACAGGGAATAAACTCCCAAATACTACAGTGAAACCCTAAACAGACATTTGATGTACTTTCTCCCAGGCTTGTCTTTTGCTCACTTGGCTTGAAAGGCTAACAACAAAAAAATTCATTTGAAATTACTTTGGCCAAGATACTTTAAGGTGACCTACAGAATTTAAAAACAAAAATGTAGGCTTATGCTTTTTTGTGTGCACTTCTGTGGACGTGTTAATAAACCTGACATGACTTTTTTCTGCCTTTCTTTTGTTAAACTTTAAAATAGTGTGTTTTGTCCCTGGTTTACTTGTGGACCTCATGAATCTCCCAGACTGGTGTATTGTGAGTTCTCACACCTTAACTGAAAGGTGGGGGTGTTGAACCTTTAACATTTTGTGGAAAGAATGTCATGATTGATTAATAAGACATTGGTGTTAACAACTACTCAAAACCAGAGTTTTAAATAATCGGATTGAGACCTCTTCCCCTCTCAGTCATTCAGCTTTCATTCTTTACTATTGTAACACCATCATTTCACTAGTTCTTTAATCACCATAGTCTGCCAAAACACACACGATCTGAATTTCTGGTGTAAAAAACAAGCAGAATATTTTCTGAACTTTTGAAAAGGGGAAGAAAAAAGCCCATTTAACCTCTTTGTTTATCAGGGGGCTGATCTGTAGTGGTACTTAGCTATCTCACACTGATAGTGAAACACTTAGTTTGTTAACATTTGTAAAGAGCTTTGAAATCCTCAGATGCAAGGAGCTAGAGAAGTGAAGAGTATTTATTATTCCTGTAAGGCTCTGTACCATGGTTAACTTAATCTTCCAATCTACATTATAGAATTTGTTTTTAGGAATCAGTGAACAGCAGGCCCGTCCCAGTTCACAGTCAGCACAGACAGGGTAGAGTCAGCTCTTTCTCGGAGGAAGTACTTCATTATCCATCCCAACTAAAGATTTACAACTTTAAAAGAATAAAAATCTGCTCTCACGCTGCGGCCCTTTAACCGTGGGACTGTCCCCCTATGGGGTTGGGGGGGTTGCACTCCAGTGCTGCAAGGTGCACGTCAGACACCGGAGGGGCTGAGGGGTCCTGTACACTTGCAATGCATTATCTACTGCCCATCACCGCCTATACCACGGCCCCTGGCGTACGCGACTGGCCTGGCCAGCCACCGCTACCCGCCCCCCTCCCGAAGGGCTTGCTCCCCACCCCACTTGCAGGCTCTCCGGGTTGGGTGAAGGCAGCGATTCTGCTCCCCACACACCTCCCGAGGGGTCCCACGCACACGAGCATCACCGCCTCCGCCGGGATTCCCCTCCGAGGCGCCCCCTCCCAGGAGAGCCCGCGTCCCTGAGGCTTCCCCTCCGAGACAACCCTCCACTCTCCTGCCCACGGGACGCCGCTTTTCTCGGGCTGCCGCACGAAGACAAGCCCCTCGGGGATCCGCTGTCTCCGAGGACCCGCCCTTAGCCCCCGGCCCGGCGCACTCACGCCTGCCGCCGAGCGATGAGTCGGTGCATGGGAGTCGCCATCTTAGCCCCTGGCCGGAAAGTGAGGGATGCCGACGATAGGCCACCGCGCTGCATGCTGGGCAATTCCGCCCTCCTCCTCCTTCCCCATTGGGAGAGAAGCGGGCAGCTGCCTGCCACAAAGAGCCAGGCGCCTGGCGGCTAGAGAGGACGTGCGTTGGGGCCCGTCATCTACCTCAGCTCCACTCCTCCGGGCCTGCCTAGCCGCTCATGCGGCTCCCTGCCGTTCCAGCGGTTCGCTCAGCTCTGTCCAGTCTCCTTCTCCCCCGGGGCCTCTCGCCCTTCCTGGGGCCATGTGCATGCCTCTCCCCGGGCGGTCCGTCCCCCTCTTACCCTCCTGTACCCACAGTGCATAGGCACCAGTTCCCGTCTCTTGTTTTCGGCTTGGGCTGGTCTCTTCACGCTTCTGAGTGTCACACTGGTGGATTTGGCTTCTTTCTCTAAGTTTCTCTAGGTCACCCTCTTTTTCTCTTCCCAGGGGGTTTCCACGTTATCACTGGCCATAGAAGTGCATCCTTAAAGCCTCTCCTAATATGCCCTCCATCGTCATCTTCTTACCACGTTTGATGCTTTAGCTTAGATTTTGATCTTACCATGTTTGATGCTTTAGCTGTAGATTTCCATGACTCAGCTCCGTAAAGGAGGACAGACATGTTGCCAATGTTAGAAAACTGTATTTTTGTGTCTGTGCCTATCATAGAAGTGTAGGACTGGAAAGGACCTCAATTGGTCATCTAGTCCAGTCCCCTGCATTTAAGACAGGACTAAGCAATAACTAGACCATTCCTGACAGGTGTTTGTTTAACTTGCTTGTTCTTAATCAATTCTTATGAATGAGACTCCACAACCTCTGTAGGGAATTTGTTCCAGTGCTTAACTTCCCTGAGAGTTAGAAAGTTTTTCCTAATATCCAACCAAAACTTCCCTAGCTGCAATTTAAGCACATGCTACTTTTTCATCTCTTTTCAAGTTTATGAAAGCTGTGTGGTGCTTCTGATATTTGTTGCTTGATATCTAACATGGTGTCACTATCATTGTACATTTCACTCCCTAGATAAGTAAAATAACATACTATTTCTAGTGTGTCTTCATCCACTCTGATGAGTACTTTTGATACATGGATAGCTATATATTTTGTCTTCTTTTGTGGTTGAACAAACCAGCTTGCTTTGCTGTATCTGCCAAAAGCTGTATCTTTTTTTTCTTTAAGAACTAAGCATGACAATGTCATCAGCAAAAACAAGGTCATCCAATTGTGTGTTATCATTTGTCCATAAAATTCCTTGGTTGCCTTTTGCAGTTACTTTCTTCATGACATAGTCCATGACAAGTGCAAGTAATAGTGAGGACATAATACACCCTTACCTTACTACAGTTTTCACTGCAAATTGTTGGCTGATGTTGTCACCACCTCAGATTGCGCTTTTAGCATTATCATACCGATCCTTGATTAGTCTAATTATTTTTGCTGGTGTTCCATAATATGCCCTAATTCTTCAAAGACTGTCTCTGTGTATGCTGTCAAAAGCCATCTGGAAATCTGTAAGATTTACCACAAGAGGTGCTTGCTACTCCACACTTTGTTTTATAACATGTCTGAGAACAATACAATCTGCGCATGAGTCCATGGTTTAAATCCTAAATGGTCAAAATCCATTTCACTCTGGGCCTTCTTAAACCGACACTGGGCCCTGACACCCCCATAGGTGTCAGCCAAGTATGTTCTCCGTTGAGGCCTGATCCCTATACACAACTCCTTCCTCTTGTTAATTACTTTTTCCTCATGGTGAACACTGCCCCCAGTGGGGTTGCCTGCATCTTGGCCCCTCCCACAAGCCCACATTTCCTTCTGTCTTCCCCTCCCTTTCTGGGGAAGATTCTTTTGGCCTCGCAGGGTTCAGTTATACCCATTATTGCCTCCCAGACACCCTCATTTCAGGGAACTACTGAACTGAGTGAATTTGGAATGGTAGAGCTGATTCTTTCCTGGATTAGTTTGAATGGAACATTGAAACACACAGAGAGAGGAAAAAATCCTTCATCACAAGAATGATAAAATTAAATGGCTTTCAAACTTCAATAATCCCAAAGGAGCTGAGGTTCCCTGGAGTCACAGTCTGATTTAGGATTTTCAGTTCTTAGATACCACAGTGATAGGTGCTATAGATAAACCAAAAATAGATACACTGTCCCAATTTTATTCAGGTCATGTTGCTTGCCTCTCCACACTTTATTTGATTCCTGCTGTGTTCAGGGAAACAGGACTTTGATGCAATCCTATTTATTTACAAACATACACCTGACTCCATCACCAGTTTCTCCTTCTAACTGGACAAGACCCCAAATTCTTGGATAACTGCTCAGGTCATAAGGTGTAATAACTGGTCTTGTTTCCCAGAGCTTGTTCTGACCGTGTCCTTGGCTTGACCACAGAGTTCCTATGTGATGCTAGGCAGTTACATAAATCAGTGTTACCACTTTGTGTTTTTGTTGCTATATTAGGCTCTAGAGATACTAACTGTATAAATGGATATAACAGGTTTCACACATACTCACATGCTATATTTTGGACAAAGAAGTACCCTTCCTGTGGGTTGCTGGGTTTTCTTAGGTTGGTTATATTTTTAAATATATACAACTAATATAGTAATGCATCTCAACTCTGAGCCAATCCAGTGTTCTGTTTTGTGCAGATTAAATCTACCAATAAGAACTCTTGACACACATACAAGCCCTTCACACCAGTTCATTTCAACCAATAGAATTGCAGCATACAAATGAGGTGGAGAAGAAGAGTAATTATTGGTGGAAGTTCCTCTGATGTTAAATGCCACCACTTTGAATTGCTTGAGTTATTGACAAATGCTTGACTGTAACCATACAGTTTGGTACAATTCATAATTATAACCTAGTTTCCTCACATAACAATTCATAATAATAATTAAAAACTAGCCTGTACACAAATGTACAAGGAAATTTAAATATGTGAAAAGTTTGCAGCTGTAGAAACACTCTGGCTTTGAGCTAGAGAGATCCAAGCGTATATCAGACAGTCCTCAAATTTCAAAAAGGAGTCATTTAACTCATTAGAAATCCTAACACTTCAAAGTATTTACTTGTAGCTTTCCCAAAAATACCATCTCACCCCTACATGCATATATGTTAATTTTATCAGGCCCAGTTTTATATCTCTCTACTAATACCCTACTAATACCCTATTTCAACCAAAAAGCTAAAGTCTGCCTCAAATATGGAGCCATGATTATGGGTCCATAATATATTAAATAATAGTGATCTCTCCAAATAATGGGGATATTCCATTTCAATAAACCACATTTACCTATATAAATCCATGAATTCTATAATTAAGTGTAAATAAATACAATTCTGGTGAATCACGAGGCAGGTTTTTTGCCCCACTCCATATGGCCCAAAAGGAATGGAGTTCCCAGCTATGCCAGCAGCAGTCATACAATGTGTGCTCTATTAATAATAATAGCATCCTCTTGATACAGCGGCAACCAATTAAATGTTGCCTATGGCTGATAAGATAGTAAAAGGTTTTGTTATATATAAACATTTCCAGCTCATCAGAGTTAATTATTGTATGACTCATTCCTGAATCTAATGGCAGTTCCCAGCTCCAAACATTTCAACTGTAATGTCTAATGGCTGATTGCTGTTGCCCTATACTTCAGGTGTCATACTATATTTGGGGCTTTATCTGGCTTCTAATCCCTGTCTCCTTTTGGGTGATACCTTGTGCTAATCCTGTGACTATTCACATCCGACTCCTGCATCTTTCTTAATTTCTGATGTCCAATATCTGAGACTTCACTCATAATTATCTTCTGTAGTATCTGACTCTTGTTTACTGAATCTACTGCCAGTACCTGGTGTTCAGCCTGAATCCCTGTGGTGGTATCTCACTTCTGATGATGAAAGTAAGAAAGGAGAACTTCCTCTCCCAGGACTGAGCTAAGAAACTTCCTTAAGACAAGATAGCTAAGAACATATCCTTGTAACAGCCCATAATTTATTATAATTTGTTTGTCTGCTGCCAGCTTTTATAGCACTTTTATACCACTTTCATCTAATCCTGTTCAGAGAGGTCTTGACAACACAGTGGTAAAAGCACCTGTCCTCTAGCTCTACTAAGTATCAGAAGGGTAGCCGTGTTAGTCTGGATCTGTAAAAGCGGCAAAGAGTCCTGTAGCACCTTATAGACTAACAGACTTATTGGAGCATGAGCTTTCATGGGTGAATACCCACGTCGTTGGAACTAACACTCCCATTGTGTCTAGCACCAGTGGAGTTGTACCAATGCTAATGCAACGGCAGGAGATTTCTCTAAAATTAGCAGCATAGAAAGGGCCTCTGATTACAGGGTGCAGACTTTGCACAGGAAACTCACATGCCAAGCTGTTCCGCAGTATGTTGTTTGTTGCCAAAGTGTGGTGGGGTTTTACTTGTGTTGATGCTTCAATTATGCAGCTTCTAGGAGGGCATTCCAGTTTACATTCTTCTTCCACTGAGGGCCTTGCCTCTGCAGCTGCCTATGACCTGACTTGCCTCTTGAACAGCAAAACCAGAGGAAATGCACTGAAATGCTGATTAATACAAGAATCTGATTACAAACATCATCCAAAACCTAGACTAAATGTTCAGCGTCCTTACACAGCACTCAGGCCATTTGAAGGGAAGAGGATGGCTTAAGGATGGCTCAATGAACTGGCTGTGCACATCAATCCTGTCTTAGCATGCTAGGTTGCTATTTAAAGCTGCAGTATCATTAAGGTACTTCTAAGTGGGCCTTGCAGGAAAATTGCTTTCCAAAATGCTGCACCCTTTGTGTGGAAAGGTGAGACCGGGCACAAAGTGGGGGGAAAGCCTAGAGAAAGTAACTTTAGCTGCCAATCACATGAACATTGAGCTGCTCTATGGCAGTTCGTCAGAAGGAACAGGTAGATATTCCTGCTGTGGCTCCCAGTCAAAGCTTTAGCATTCTTCCACCCACCCACCCACCCCCCCGCACCGAACTGCCTTGCCCATATTTTTTCTGCAAATTTATTTCTCATGAAAGCAAGATAGCAGATTAATGGCCCTGAAACTAGAGTCTTCTGTTTAGCACAGAACTAGAACAGCCTGGGCAGCAGCTGTACACGTTTCCCATCACAGCCTGCAATGGACCAAATCTAAGGGTGAAAGGGCAGTTAAGTCTCCATAGACATAGATCATCTCTCCTTTGTCAAGACCGCCCTATACTAGTTCCAAGTGTGGTGGTGAATTTAGTGACAGGGATGCCTGCCCCTACGATTTGAACTGAGACCTACCAAATTCGTTTTCCAAAAGTCACCAAACAATAATAAGATAGGGAGAAAAGGAGAGAAAGAGAGAGGCGTCTCACACAACAAAGAAGTTATAAACCTGAGGGACTAAACAGGGCAGTGGAGCTTTTGGTAGTTGTAGATTGTGGGGGTAGGGGCAGGGCAGACGCATCATCAAGGATCTACAACCTATCCTGAAGGACGACCCATCACTCTCACAGATCTTGGGAGACAGGCCAGTCCTTGCTTACAGACAGTCCCCCAACCTGAAGCAAATACTCACCAGCAACACACAACAGAACCACTAACCCAGGAACCTATCCTTGTAACAAAGCCCGTTGCCAATTGTGTCCACATATCTATTCAGGGGACACCATCATAGGGCCTAATCACATCTGCCACACTATCAGAGGCTCGTTCACCTGCACATCTACCAATGTGAAAAATGCCATCATGTGCCAGCAATGCCCCTCTGCCATGTACATTGGCCAAACTGGACAGTCTCTACGTAAAAGAATAAATGGACACAAATCAGATGTCAAGAATTATAACATTCAAAAACCAGTTGGAGAACACTTCAATCTCTCTGGTCACTCGATTACAGACCTAAAAGTGGGAATTCTTCAACAAAAAAACTTCAAAAAAGACTCCAATGAGAGACTGCTGAATTGGAATTAATTTGCAAACTGGATACAATTAACCTAATTTGAATAAAGACTGGGAGTGGATGTGTCATTACACAAAGTAAACTATTTTCCCATGTTTATTTTCTCCCCCTCCCCCACTGTTCCTCACATGTTCTTGTCAACTGCTGGAAATGGTCCACCTTGATTATCACTACAAAAGGTTTTCTCTCCCCCCTTCCTGCTGGTAATAGCTCATCTTAAGTGATCACTCTCCTCACAGTGTGTATGGTAACACCCCTTGTTTCATGTTCACTGTGTATATATATCTCCCCACTGTATTTTCCACTGCATGCATCCGATGAAGTAAGCTGTAGCTCACGAAAGCTTATGCTCAAATAAATTTGTTAGTTTCTAAGGTGCCACAAGTACTCCTTTTCTTTTCACTCCTTGGAGTCAGGCCTCTCTTGGACAGTTCAGATGTTAAAATCTGTTGCTCCTGTAAGGAGTCAATATTCACCAATTTGCTAGTTTAACTGGAGTTACCAAACAGTTCAATTTACACACAGCACTGTCTTAGTTTAGATTAAAAAATAAAACAAGTTTATTAATGAAAGAAGATAGTATTTTAAGTGAATTTAGGTATAAGAGATAAAGTTAGAAATGGTTACAAGCAAGTAAACGTAAAAACACACATCTAAAGTCTAAAACTTGATCTAGTAAGTTTTTGTTCAAGGCTTTCTTTATGATAGCCTTTCTCACCCCAGGTCTTCCAGCAAGACGGTGAATGACCCTTTCCTTGGTCAGGATCTCTCCCAGAAGCCCAAAGGTGCTGGTGCCTTTGTCTTCTTAGATGAACGAGAGAGAAGTTGGGGTTCTCTTCCCCTTTCTTTTATAGTCCAGTGAACCTCTGGTGTGGATTCTTCCGAGGGTTACCCTTCACAGGAAAGTTTATGCAATCAGTAAAGAAGGTGACATGGAGTCTGGTAGTAAAGAAAGCTCCATGCTTTTTCTTCACCACCTTGTGTTTGCTGAAATTCAAATTGTTCTGTTTCCTGCTATCTCCTCCCCTTGCTTTTCTGAGAATGCTGTTTACTACTGATATATATAAACTGAGGTAAACACACATTCCTTTTTGAGGATAGGCCTGTTTAACAACTTTTGCCGAGGCAGAGCAGAGTTTTGAATATGTGCCAACACAGGGGTGGGAAAACTTTTTGGCCCGAGGGCCACATCAGCGTTGTGAAACTGTATGGAGGGCCGGGTAGGGAAGGCTGTGCCTCCCCAAACAGCCTGGCCGCTGGTCCCTATCTGCCCCCTCCCACTTCCTACCCCCCTCAGAACCCCCGACCCATCCAACCCCCCCTGCTCCTTGTCCCCTGTCCACCCTCTCCTAGGACCCCCGCCCCTAACCGTCCCCCACTAGTCCGCCCCCTATCAAACCCCTCCCGCTCCCTGTCCCCTGACTGCCCCAACCCCTGTCCACACCCCCGCCCGCAAACAGGCCCCCCAGGACTCCCATATCTATCTAACCCCCCCTGTTCCCTGTCCCCTGACCCCTGACCCCTGCCCCAGAACCTCCGCCCCATCCAACACCCCCTGCTCCCTGTCCCGACTGCCCTGACCCCTATCCACACCCCCACCCCAACTGCCCCCTAGGACCCGACCCCCTATCCAACCGCCCCCTGCTCCCTGTACCCTGACTGCCCCCAGGACCCCCTGCTCCCTGCCCCCTTACTATGCTGCTCAGAGTAGCAGGAGCTCGCAGCCCAGCCGGAGCCAGCCACACCACCCACGCTGCCTGACAGGAGTGGCGGGCCAGAGCACTGGCGGCGCGGCGCGCTGAGGCTGTGGGGGAGGGGGGACAACAGGGGAGGAGCTGTGGGCTAGCCTCCCCGACCAGGAGCCCAGGGGCTGGGCAGGACGGTCCCATGGGACGGATGTGGCCTGTGGGCCATAGTTTGCCCACCTCTGTGCTAACATCATACTGGTGGAACTCATTACTTTATTTATACTGTTGCTGTATTCATTTTGCCATGATATTATTGACCAGCAAGTTATTAGTTTTCAAATGATACTTCACAAGGCATATTTTGTACAAAGATTATTATGATAATTTGACAAGGTAACAAGCCTTGTGGATAGGGTGGAAGCGGTAGATGTGGTATACCTTGACTTTAGGAAAGCTTTTGGTACTGTCTTGCATGACCTTCTAATAAACAAACTAGGGAAATGCAACCTAGATGGAGCTACTATAAGGTGGGTGCAAAACTGGTTGGAAAACCATTCCCAGAGAGTAGTTGTCAGTGGTTCAGTCATGCTGGAAGGGCATAACAAGTGGGGTCCCACAGGGATCAGTTCTGGGTCTGGTTCTGTTCAATATCTTCATCAGTGATTTAGATAATGGCATACAGAGCACACTTATAAAGTTTGCGGATGATACCAAGATGGGAGGGATTGCAAGTGCTTTGGAGGATAGGATTAAAATTCAAAATGATATGGACAAACTGGAGAAATGTTCTGAAGTAAATAGGATGAAATTCAATAAGGACAAATGCAAAGTACTCAATTTAGGAAGGAACAATCAGTTGCACACATGCAAAATGGGAAATGACTGCCTAGGAAGGAGTACTGTGGAAAGGGATCTGGGGGGTCATAGTGGACCACAAGCTAAATATGAGTCAACAGTGTAACGCTGTTGCAAAAAGCAAACATCCTTCTGGTTTGCATTAGCAGGAGTGTTGTAAGCAAGACATGAGAAGTAATTCTTCCGCTCTACTCCGCGCTGATTAGGCCTCAACTGGTGTCCAGTTCTGGGCAACACATTTCAGGAAGGATGTGGACAAATTGGAGAGAGTCCAGAGAAGAGTGACAAAAATTATTAAAGATCTAAAAAACATGACCTATGAGGGAAGATTGAAAAAACTGGGTTTGTTTAGTCTGGAAAAGAGAAGACTGAGAGGGGACATGATAACAGTTTTTGAGTGCAGCCCACACCGCTTCCCACAGCTCCCATTGGCCTGGAACGGTGAACCACGGCCTCCGGGAGCTGCGAGCGGCCGTGCCTCCAGACGGTCAATGTAAACAAACTGTCTCTCGGCTCGCCAGCAGATTACCCTGATGGGCCGCATGCGGGCTGCAGGTTCCCCACCACTGGTCTAGATAATACTTAGTCCTGCCACAACTGCAGGGGACTGGAGTATATGACCTCTCGAGGTCCCTTCCAGTTCTATGAGAGTGTGTAGGATGTGAATATAGGGGTCTTTTCAGTCACAGGTTTGAGTAATGTTATTGGAGTTTACAAAGATAATACATTAGATTCCTTATCAGATTCTGATTTCAGTCAGAGCTGTATAGAACTGGCATAATGTCATCGACTTTAATGGAGTTATTCCAGATATATGCCCATGTGGCTGAGAAGAGAATTTAGCCTTTTTTATCCAAACATACTGGTAGATTTTACATTAGAAAGTCTCTCATCCTATTTTTGATCTTATTTCAGCTTTACACTTGTGCTGCACCCTGCTTTCAGTTAAGCTACTCTTTATTTACACTAGTGTAAATCAGAACAGAATCAGGCCCTGTTTGCCTAGGAAAGCAGAAGAGCACATCATGCATGTATCTGAGCCTCACCCCTGCCTGGAAGGATTTTTGACTAACTAACCAGTCATCCATCGCTGGTTGTTGTAGGTAAAGAAGACTTTTTCCTCTTATTGGTGGTGGAACAGCCTTCCCTTATCCAGGTTTTTCATCATACAAACATATCAGAGATTAGAGCTGGTCAAAACTTCAAATTTCCATTCCACATGTAAAACTGACATTTTGAAATTTTCTTCTCCCCAAAAAGGAATGGAAAGTTAAAATTTTGTGGGGGGAAAATTGGGAATATCAAAGCAACTGTATTAAAACATTTTCTTTTAATAAATTTGAAACACATTGTTTTAAAATTATTGGCTTGACATTTTTAAACAGACACACCTGTTCCACAGCACCTCCTTCTGCCTCAAATGGTTCTGCAGCCCTCTAGCCTCAGTTTCCCTTCACCCAGAAGCTTCTCAATAAGTCCATAGAGACCTGAGTCACATAACACCCCTCCTTGGGGACTCATTTATTAACATACAATAGCTTCACACAATCTCTTTCACCAGATTCCCTCCAGGCACAGACCCTTCTTGTTGAGATCTATTTTGTAGTTTCAAACATAGCCTTTCTTGTCTGAGGTCTGGCTTCAACTGTTCACAGGATTTCAGCCCTCCCCAACTGCTGTTTACTCTCCCTCTTAGAGTCATGTGGTTACCAGGCTCCTCTCCAGGGCACAGTGTTCTCTGGAATTTCAGGTTGCTCATTTCTGAAGGCTTCCACAACTACTTTCCTGCCTCCAGTCTCCCAGGAGCTCTATCTTGAGCTTAAGACACTCCCAAGCTGCTTTTCTCTGTCTCCAGCAGCACTTCCCTTCCTCTTCTGACTGCCTTTTCCAAGGACACTCCAACCTGCCTGCCTGGCCACCCTTCCCTGCCTTATAAAGCCCAGGTAACTTCATTCCATTGGACAGCAGACAATTGGTCACAGGTGCTTTTCCTTTCACCTTGTGACAACTATATTATATTATCAAAATGATAATGTTGAATGAAGTGCTTCAACCTTATCAAAATGTTTCCAATAACTTTTCATGGAAATTTTTCATGAAATCGATACATTCAGGCAAAAACACTTTGATTTCTTTGAATCAGTATTTTCTGACAGAAACTGTACTGGGGTCAGCAATTCCACCATTTTCTTTCTTTGATTAATATCTTCCCCACTTTTGAGTTACCTAACCATGTAAAGGTGACTTGATTCTTTTTGTCCGTGCATCAGATTACCCTGGTTTTCCAGACAATAACCAAATTACTTATAAAAAGAAAGCCAGCAGTGGAGTTAAAATCTAGGTCAGAGCCCTGAAAACATTCAGATCTGGAGCTTTAGTTCAGGACCATTAAAGAGAGAGGGTCAACCGTCAAATCTGGATTTGGATCTTAACCTCCCCAGTGTTCAAGGGGAGACGGATTTGGGCTCTTGGCCCAGTACTGCTCCTTCACTGCCTCAGTTTCTGTGTGAGGTCTTTAAACCCTATCACACACACCCGTAAAACAAAAACAAACAAGCAAACAACACCCAACTATTTGTTCTTTATTTCATAACTTCCCAGGCAAGTAATGTATTGTCCCATCCATTCTTCTGTATATTTTTCTGTGAGTTGCATAATATTTTGCTAAATATATTATGACACACTGTTTACCTGGTATCATGGCATCCCCTTTTAGAAATTTCACAATAAATCACTGAAAATTTCACACTTGTTCATTCAACAAGTAATAGAAGATCTGACAAAAACCACAGAATATTGTGTAAACCAGATTGTGATCCCAATTAGTAAATCCAGAGTAGTACTAGTGACATTAATGCAGATACTCAGGATTAACACTGATGTAATTGAGGGCATGTCTATATAGTGATTTGGTGCATAGCAAACCAGATGTAAATCTACATCACTCTGGCCTACCATGCACGAAGTGGCCTCGTGAATCATGCTGCTACATATTAAAAATCCTGTAGTGCACTTTGATATACTGCTGTAGCGCATGACAACAGGGTCCACACTGTCATTTCGTGCACAGCAGGTGGGAGTGTGGTAGATTTGTACCCCGGCTTGCCCTGCATTAAATTATCATCTAGAGAAGCTCTGAGAGCAGAAACTGACCCTATGTGTTAAAATTCCGAGCCTGTGTAACATCAGATTGCTACAGAACACATCTCGTAAACAGCCTACATGGTTACATGGCTATGTTAACATGGAAAGAAAGCTGGGTCACAAATTACCAGCAATAATTTAAAACATGGATGCCTAAAATTAGATACCTCAACTAGGCTGGCACTTCATTATGCTAGGCACTGTACAAATGTATTGAAAATGATAGTCCCTGCCACAAAAAATATACAATCTAAATTAAAGTAGCCTGATTTTCATAGATTTTGACCACCCACAACTGCCATTGAAATCAATGGTCTCCGTGCCTCTGAATATCAGGCTCTTTTATTTAGGTGGCTAAGTATGGATTTATTGTCATAACTTCAGATACCCACAGTGAAAATGCTGAGAGAGGGCAGGATTCTTTAAAAAGGAAAAGCCAAATATTTTCATTTGGAAAATAACAGCATTTTATACCCTTGCACTTGTCATTTTGAAGATCACCCTCTATCTTTCTGAAGGTTTCAAATCTCTTTCACACTGTGCCTGTGAACTTGGCACTGTGTATCATTTTCTAGTGGGGGCATCATTGGTGTAATGTTCCCATGCCAACGTATTGTTGCCATTCTAACTGTTTCCTCTCTGAGTTCCTGTGTGGTGAGTATTCCAAACATCGGCCTATAAAAATGTGTGATATTTTTAGACCCTGAGTTCACATTTCAGTGAATGCTAAGTATCTTTGTGTGTCAACAGTTCATAAATGTCTCCCACTGGAGTGTGAAGCATGTCAGCGTAGCAAAGACGTAACGTGGGCAGTTTGTGGAAGCTTACATCATTAAATACATCACTGGAATTTATTAAATTGGTTTAAAATGAATTCACAAGCATTTCCATTCTGGAATAAAACCAGCATAATGTAATACATGAAAAGCATCTTAGTGGGGGTACTACAGGTTTCAGGCTAGGGATTGGTAACTGGATGCAGAACCTTTCATTTATTGTTCATTAGTTCAAATCCAGCCCTCGTTGGTAGTGAATGAAAACTGTTACCAGTGGCTTCTTGGTGGCCCAGATGAAATTAATTTGGTGGGTTTCCGCTCATGCCCTACTGGACAGGTCCTTGCACCACAGAAATCATTGTAACATTTGGAATGTGTATTGGCAATCTCAGCGGGAAGTAAAGACTGAATGGGTATAGGGACCGACCTCTCCTCTTGTCCCAAGAGATGGTCCCTTCACTTCAGCATGAAGGCTCATTGGACCACATCCTTGAACCCATGCACATCCCAAGTACATGAGCTATGTGAAGTGAATTTCCATGGGGATTCACAGGAGGAAGGAATCTTCCCCCACCCTAAACCACTGAGTTGCATCTGTCAAGAATGCAGCCTGCCTACTCAGGCCGGGCCAGAGAGAGAGAAATTGATTCTCCAGGGCTGTCTTCACAAGCCTTAAACTGAGTATGTTAAAAAAAGATATAGAACATTGTCACTTGACTAGAAGGGTTCTCACAACAATTTTTTTGGTGGCCTCAGAAAGCCAACTCTTGTTGGTGGCTGCTTAGACAATTTTTCCTAAAACAATTAACTTTAGAAAAAATAAATAAATAAATTAGTATGATTTGGACATGTACCTGTGCATATTTATGTAGGGTTTTTTAGCAGACTCAGTAATAAAAATAATTTTCAGTTGTCTCTCTTCTTTATTGGACTTAAACAGAATAGAAACACAAATAGGGTGCTTTGCATGTTCTTGTCTTTTTTGATTGTTTCTTTTGCTTTTTTGGTTGCATTTTTTTTAGACTTGCTAGCTAGTAAGTCTGTTTCTGTGAAAAGTGATATTTGAATGTTTGCAAAAAGAAAAGGAGTACTTGTGGCACCTTAGAGACTAACAAATTTATTTGAGCATAAGCTTTTGTGAGCTACAGCTCACTTCATCGGATGCATTCAGTGGAAAATACAGTGGGGAGATTTATATACATAGAGAACATGAAACAATGGGTGTTACCATACACACTGTAACGAGAGTGATCACTTAAGATGAGCTATTACCAGCAGGAGAGCGGGGTGGGGGCTGGGGGGGATAAGGGGAGGGGACCTTTTGTATTGATAATCAAGGTGGGCCATTTCCAGCAGTTGACAAGAACGTCTGAGGAACAAAAAGAAAAGGAGTACTTGTGGCACCTTAGAGACTAACCAATTTATTTGAGCATAAGCTTTCGTGGGTAGAAAACCCACTTCTTCAGATGCATGGAGTGAAAATTACAGATGTAGGCATTGTTTCAGAGTAACAGCCGTGTTAGTCTGTATTCGCAAAAAGAAAAGGAGTACTTGTGGCACCTTAGAGACTAACCAATTTATTTGAGCATAAGCTTTCGTGAGGAACAGTGGGACTTGTTAGCTAGCTGAGAGGCAGAGACAAGTGATATTAACAAACATACAAATATCACTTTTCACAGCAGACTAACTCAGCCCTGACAAGCTGGGCCTTGGATGGGGAGGTGGGTAGGGATGCAGCAGGGGTGATGAGGTGGGTGGTGAGCCTGGGGATGGTGTCCACCGCTGCAAGTCTGCGCACCCAGAGGTCAGAGCCCGTGGCAGGAGCCCACTGCCATGTGGTCAGAGCCTGCCACCCACCACCCCAGGGCTGAAGCCAGAAGCCTGAGCCCCACCACTCCCAGGAAGATGAGGAACTTGAACTGGCTGTCTGCTCCTCCAGTGTTTGTGGCTCTGGGGGGGCAGGGCCCAACCACTGCTGGCAGCCCCAGAAGAGGGGCTGCTGCTTTCTCCCCCCATCACCATCCAGAAGGCTGTGGCCTCAAGAAAAACCCTGGGGGCCACATTTGAGAAATGCTGGACTAGATGGACAATAATATATAGACAGCATCGTCTAGAGGTAGATAAGTTGTGTAGGTTTCCCTTGCATTTTGCTTAAATACATATCTCGTTAAAATGGAGATATAAGCAAATGCTTAACTACTGAACAGTAATAGTGCACTCTCCACCCCTGAATTAACACTGTCCATTCTTTCTGTCTTCCAATCTCTTTACTGATCAGTGAGTCACAGAAAAGCCATGTGTCATGAGGCGGAATGGGCCATTTAGGGAGATGGGTTTAGAACCACCTGTGCCTGATTAGCTGCCAAGTTATGGATTTGAGGCCAGGGGGCAGGTGATAGCCATCAGGTCACCTGGTCCTCAGAGCAAACCGGAAACCAGCTCATTTAGGGGAGTAACCTGGAAGAGGCCCAGGTTTAGGAATAAGGATTTGGAAGGGAATTCTCAATGCCAGCCAGTTGGAAGACACCTGCTGTGTAGGCAGAGGCAGTGAAACAGAGATTTTAGGGGGGATAGGGAGCATGTTGGACTGTTTCTGTTTTGAAAAATAAATGCATCTATGAAGAAAGGAATTGAAATTCTGCTACTGTTGAGAGTTATGTTGGTGCTCTGGCCAGTGAATTGGCCTTACACGATGCAATTATATAGCAAGCAAATTTCAAGAAGTAGAACAGGCATTTTAGAAGTATTCCAGTAGCTATTGGACCTGGGAGTTATTGTTTCAATACTCACTACTTTACATAGTTCTTTCTTTCTTGGGAAGAGGGGTCATCCAGTCTTGACATTTTATGAAATGTGAAAACATAATTCATAAGCACTCAGTAAACCATCTTTCAAGTGTGAAGATTTACAGAAACCAGGGTAAGAGAAAACATATCTTTACAACTGTTCTTTACCTACAAATATTTGAGATACTTGCACTGGGTGAAAAAGACTTTCATGTAACCTTTTATATCACAAACAGTGGGGATGTTCTGAGAACTGTGTCCTATGCACTATATGATTCAAATTAGAGTGTGAGGAAGCATGCTACTCCAGATACCCTGAATTCAGGAGATTGCAAACTCCACTTGTGTTTGAATGTCCCAGAATAGCACTATGAACTATACATTAGATGACATGCTTAGACTATTTATAGCAGTACAAAGATTGTCTGTGACTGATATTAGCTATGACTTATTTTAAGAACACACTGAGTTTTTGGCCTGCTTTAGTGAATTGCAGGGCATGTCACTGTAAACAAGGTCTGGGGCACAGAGGCAGATTTGCAATATATAAATATTTCTGCTTAAAGTATCTGTTGAACATGCAGGCTATGGAAAATGAAGGTGGGCACGCAATCCGCTAGGTAATATTTGTAGGCTATTATTTATTTGTGAAATTCCCAGAAGGTCTTGTAACATCAATAGTGAGGAAGAGTGTACCAAAGAACTGATCATGCAAATTAGAGAATAGGAGCATAAAGAAGGTGGGATGGGAAATTAATGAATATTTATAGTCTTTCACTGATAACTTTCTACTGAAGAGCTCTGCTGGAGAGGTCCAGGCTGATTCTCCCAGATGTGGAATTAACAAACCTCAACCAGCCCAGGGATGTGCTCTGGAGAGGTGCTGAGCTTTGAAGTCACTGGGAATTTTGCCCGAGTAAGGATTGAGTAAAACCTAAGTGTCTGATCCATCTCTTGTTAAAGTCAATGGGAAGACTTCCATTGGTTTTAACAGGACTTCAAAATTTGTCCCAATATTTAGGACAAATATCCACTTCAGTCTGTAAATACTGGTAAAGATTTCTTCACAGTGGACATGAGATGTTGAGAAGAGCCTAAAGAGGATAGAATATTAATGTAAATATTCCCCTCACCCTTCAGCAGGTGAGTTTATTGTGCCCTACCACAAATATTCTCTAGTAGTTTGGGCACCTGTTCTTCCACATGTCTCTCACACAATCTTCATGAGCAAAACTTCTGTCACTTAACTGGCAACATTATGTAACACAAAATAATTATGAATTTAAGATTAAATATTCTGTTCAGCTTTGCATTATGATCTATTTGTAGGAAACATTGTATGTATTATCTCTTGTAGCTGTGGGACCACTGATATAGGACAGCGACATGGCATTATATGTTTCTGTAAAAGACCCCCTATTTATGTCTTTCTAAGAGTTTATGTAGCATGTTGTCTGTTTCTAAGTATTGTACAGGGCACTCTGATTCTATGCATACCCTGAGGACCACCTCCTGAATAGTCACACAGCAGAGTATGCAGTTCTCAGTATTATTTACTCCCTGTATTACAGTACAAACTAGTGGCCCCAAAAGAGATCAAGGCTCCATTGTGCTGGTTCTAAGAGAGAGTCTCTTCCCCAAATAATTTACAGTATAAATAGACGAGACAGACAAAGGTGGAAGAAAGGAAGTGCTATCATGCCCATTTTAAAAATGGGAAACTGATGCATGGAGAGAGTGAACCCATATCTCCTGAGTCCCAGCCCAGAGCTTTAGTCACAAAACCATCCTTTATTCTCTGGAGATTGGCAGGCTGGACAATGGTTTGACTGGAGATACTTATTCATATCTAGGATATAGACTATGTCAGATGAGTAGGTTCTCTGCTTTTTCTTCTCTTACAGTTTGTCAGCAATGGATCTTCATAATGCCTGGGACTATTACATAGATGAACTACTTGCAACTCAAAGCAATGAGATGGCATTCAGCATGTAAACAGTTTAGAGGCATTTGGGGCCAAATTGTCTCTTTAGCAGGAAATACCCATGAGTTTCAGTCCATACATTCTCCATCTTACATTTGCTTGAATGTAAAAGCCGCTGATCAATAACTGAACTGACAAAACCTTGAGAATATTGTAGATATAGTTACCATATTTTGAGGCCTTTGTTTTTTGTTTACCACCATCCCTTTTAAATTTCTGTCTTTGTCTATAGAAACATCAGCCATTTTCTCCTCAGAGCAGCTTCATTCTGTTACAGAGGAGGCATAACACACTGTCCTTTTGTATGGTTTCAGAGTAGCAGCCGTGTTAGTCTGTATCCGCAAAAAAACCAGAAGTACTTCTGGCACCTTAGAGACAAACAAATTTATTAGAGCATAAGCTTTCATGGGCTACAGCCCACTTCACCGGATGCATTGAATGGAACATATAGTAAGAAGATATATATATACATACAGAGAAGGTGGAATTTGCCTTACAAAGTGTAAGAGGCTAATTAATTAAGATGAGCTATTATCAGCAGGAGAAAAAAAAACTTTTGTAGTGATAATCAAGATGGCCCATTTCAGACAGTTGACAAGAAGGTGTGAGGATACTTAACATGTGGAAATAGATTCAATATGTGTAATGACCCAGCCACTCCCAGTCTCTATTCAAACCCAAGTTAATCGTATCTAGTTTGCATATTAATTCAAGCTCAACAGTTTCTCGTTGGAATCTGTTTTTGAAGCTTTTCTGTTGCAGAATTGCCACCCTTAAGTCTTTTACTGAATGGCCAGAGAGGTTGAAGTGTTCTCCTACTGGTTTTTGAATGTTATGATTCCTGATGTCAGATTTGTGTCCATTTATTCTTTTACATAGAGACTGTCCGGTTTGGCCAATGTACATGGCAGACGGGCATTGCTGGCACATGATGGCATATATCACATTGGTAGATGTGCAGGTGAACAAGCCCCTGATGGCGTGGCTAATGTGATTAGGTACTATGATGGTGTCACTTGAATAAATATGTGGCCAGAGTTGGCATCGGGCTTTTTTGCAAGGATAGGTTCCTGGGTTAATGTTTTTGTTGTGTGGTGTGTGGTTGCTGGAGAGTATTTGCTTCAGTTTGCGGGGCTGTCTGTAAGTGAGGACTGGTCTGTCTCCCAAGATCTGTGAGAGTGAGAGATAATTTTTCAGGATAGGTTGTAGATCTTTGATGATTCACTTGAGAGGTTTTAGTTGGGGGCTGAAGGTGACAGCTAGTGGCGTTCTGTTATTTTCTTTGTTGGGCCTGTCCTATAGAAGGTGACTTCTGGGTACTCTTCTGGCTCTGTCAATCTGTTTTTTCACTTCAGCAGGTGGGTATTGTAGTTTAAAGAATGCTTGAGATCTTGTAGGTGTTTGTCTCTTCAGAGAGATTGGAGCAAATGCAGTTGTATCTTAGAGCTTGGCTGTAGACAATGGATAGTGTGGTGTGTCCTGGATGGAAGCTGGAGGCATGTAGGTAAGTATAGCGGTCAGTAGGTTTCCGGTATAGGGTGGTGTTTATGTGACCATCGCTTATAAGCACAGTAGTGTCCAGGAAATGGACCACTTGTGTGGATTGGTCTAGGCTGAGGTTGATAGTGGGATGGAAATTGTTGAAATCATGGTAGAATTCCTCAAGGGCTTCTTTTCCATGGTCCAGATGATGAAGATATCATCAGTGTAGCGCAGGTAGAGTAGGGGCATTAGGGGACGAGAGGTAAGGAAGCGTTGTTCTAAGTCAGCCATAAAAATGTTGGCATACTCCGGGGCCATGCAGGTACCCATAGCAGTGCCGCTGACTTGAAGGTATATATTGTCCCCAAATGTGACATAGTTGTGGTTGAGGACAAAGTCACAAAGGTCAGCCACCAGGTTTGCCGTGACATTATCGGGGATACTGTTCCTGATAGCTTGTAGTCCATCTGTGTGTGGAATATTGGTGTCCTTTTGTATGGAGACTTTCTTTTTCTTTTTTTCTTTTTCCCCTTTATCTGATGTAGTTTCTCTTTGTATATGTAAAAACAGAAATGAGACTATCCCACCTATTTCCTTATCCAGAGTTATTACCATGTAAGAACAGTGTGCAGGCCTCAGTTCTGAAATAGCGTCATTATGCAATTTGCTGATCTCCAAATTAATTAGAGTATGCAGGGTATTGGGGTAGATCAGGACTGCATATGTACAAGCAGTTTATACATTTAAATGATATTTACTTGAGTGAAATCATTGTACTTTCACGGGAAAAGAGAGCAAAATTCAGCCTTTGTGTAAGGAGGTGAAGTTCCCTTTGAAGTTAATTGAAATTGTGTTTGTTTACCCAAGGGTTGAATTTGGTCCAGATAATTTCTTAATATACCAGGTCATTTCTCTTTGCCCTGCATCCCACTGTCAATAATAATTCAGCACCAGTGCAATAAACCTTATGCACAAATGTGGTAGGCGTCTTTCTTATTATAGCAGTGACAAATAGGCATACCCTCCATGACTTCTAGCATGGCAGAGTGTACTCAATGTTGATTTATCATGCTCCAGCTTCTCTGGAACAATTATATCCCGTGACAGAATTATATTTCCCACTTAATCACAAAATGAGAACATTGCAGTTGTGTAGAGCAATCAACCAGGAAACATGGGCTGCCTATCATTCGCTTTGCTACTACTTTACTTTCATGGTGCTCTAAAACATTTTCCCACTTTAATAACATAAAATAATTGACTCCGTCATAAAGTGCACTTCTCAGAAGTTCATATTTGTACATCAATTACAAAAATAATGCAACTTAATCTTCCCCTGAAAACTATTTAAAGAATATAAATTGCCAAGGTGGATTGTTCAGTAGTCACAGAGATAAGGGGGTGGGAGTTTTGGCTAAATTACAAAGCACAAGGAGCGAGAAAGAAAAGTAGAACAGACTTAATCAAGCAAAGAATATAAGTTCATGAATGGAAAATGAAGCCCCATTTTTAAAAACACTGAATACATCAGTTAAACTAACCCATGGGTATGTCTAACTTTCACCAACAGTACCGCATGCATGGCCACAGACAGCTTCACAATGAAATCTTTTCAGAAAAATTTCTCCAGTGTCTACCCCCTGAACACCTAGCACACTTACCTTCTTCTTACTCAAAATATTTAGTGCACAGTGGTTATATGCTCAGGGTTCAGCTGATCGCCATATTTGGGGTCAGGAAGGAATTTTCTTCCATATTTGGGGTTGGGAAGGAATTTTCCTGGAAGAGGCCCTGGAGGTTTTTCTCCTTCCTCTGTAGCATGGGGCACGGGTCACTTTCTGGAGGATTCTCTGCTCCTTGAAGTCTTTAAACCATGATTTGAGGACTTCAATAGCTCAGACATAGGTGAGAGGTTTATCGCAGGAGTGGGTGGGTGAGATTCGGTGGCCTGCATTGTGCAGGGGGTTGGACTAGATGATCGTAACGGTCCCTTCTGACCTTGATATCTATGAATCTATGAATCTATAACGCAAAAACATTCTCATTTTCCATTTGTATTTTAACTTTCCAATAGCAGAGCTGTGATAAACTCGAAGGTCTTGTTCCAAATCCATGTCTGCTATTCAGCTAATGCCTCATGGAGGTGAGCACAGGAGCAGTAGGTGATGGTAGTGAATCTGCACCAGCAATAAACCCATTTAGGGGAATGGAATTAATTTCCTTCTACTCAGCATATGAGAGGCCCTTGCCTCAGCTGCCAAGATTTTGCTGTGACATTAGAGTATTGGATTTGAATTGAAAGTGGCACAGATAAACATCAGCAACAGGACATCTGTCTGTTACAATTAATTTTGTATGATGCCTTTTCTTAAGACAACTAGGCTTGTAGTTCTTGCACACTCGAAACTCCCACTGGATTTCCTGGGAATTTAGATGTTCACGGAATGCAGGATTAGGTCCAAATTTGAAAATGAGAAGTAATAAAATTTGGCTACATTGACACAAACCCATTGGCACAAGCAGACTATGATGAAGCAGACCCTGTTTGTGTTCACTGGGTGCTGATGAACAGGGGTGAAGCCCATAATAATACATGTGCTGTACTTTTGTATGCTGAAGTAAAGAAGATTATCACAGTAGCAGGGATAGCTGCATCTTTGAACCCCTCTCTGAGTGCACCCCTACAGATGTCAAGCCTTGTGACTTAATCTCTCCTGGGGTAGAATCACACAATTCCCCCACACTTAGACAAGGCTTTGGACTACAGTACGCTGTGTATTCACCACACTTACCCAGCAGGTTATACTGGGTTTGGCATTTGCCGTTCTCTTCCCTTTGGGAGCCTGTGGCCAGTGGTGAATACACCACATAGCTTTCTTAAACCAAAGTATTGTTTAATCTTAAGAGTAGGAATAAAGCAATTAGAGAAAAGGATTTTAAAACAACAAACAGTCAACATGTATGTTTATCTTACCTAAAGCCATACCATCCTTTTATGATGGGCCAGGCAGGCTTAACTTCCACAGACAGGGCGGTTTGAGCAGCTACCCAGCAACAACTACCTTGAGAGCAACTTTCTATGCATCCAGAATTTCTTTGTCATCTTGATTCCTGGGCTTTTCACCTTGCTTGTCAAAAATCAGTTTGGAAGGCTACACAGAGGGTCTAGTCTAAGACCCATTGAAGCCAATGGCTCTCTCATTGTCCCATGACCACCCTGAAGTGTTTGTTGGGAAGTGTCTTACCTTAAGCCATTGAGTCCTTCCTGCCTGCTTTTCCTTACAATCCAGTATTAAACTGCTCCAATATATTCACACAGTAAATATCCCAATAAGCAGGTCAACATATAGTGTTCATAAATAATTATAGAGATGCTCCACATCTGTCACAAAGATTCTCTCTATGTATATTTGAAATCCATGGTCACATTGATTTAACTTCATGCAGATGTATCTAAACTGTTGCGTATTTATGCGTGAAGTCTATAAAGAAATAGCACTTCTCCTGCTGCACTGGTAAATGCCGTGAAAATGAAGTTGTGTTTCTGAAATGGAAATATGGATCGGAAGGGTCAATAATGTTAAATAAGCAATTAGAAATGGGAAAAAACAGTTTTTAGTCTTTCAAACTGCCTGCACAATGACAAAATTAGATGTCAATGAAACAACTTAAATAGTAAAATGCAGGATTTCAGACTTTGGCCCAATGTGAGTTCCAACATAAGACACATATAGCATAGTGCCAGACATCTGTATCCACATCATACTTCACGTATTTATGAGTAAAATACTATAGGATAAGCCCGTATTATTTACTGTATAGTGGTAGATATATGTTTGTACATAATCAGATGCACTGTAAAAAATCATGGTGTAGTGAGTAGGGTACTGCGCTAGGCATTAGGAGACCTGTGTTCTACTCCTGACTCTACTACTGACCTATTGTGTGGCCTTGGGAGAGCTGCTTCCCTGTTCTGTGCTTAGGGGTACATCTCCAGCAGCTAATGTGTTAAAATGCAGCTTGCCCTGACTACACTAGAATTATAAAATATTTTAGCTAACGTTTTAAAAACAGACCTTTTATCTTAGCCTACACAATCCTTTGTGTTTGTACAATGCCTAGCACCAAGGGGCCTCAAACTTGGTTGGGGACTTTAGATGCTACTGTAATACAAATAATGTATCCCGAGTTTTGGGATTAAAGTGGTTTTAGACACATTTATGCACTTGGCCCTTGCCATCTGGAGTACAGCTTTCATTAATCTCCCTTACTCATTGACTCTCCATCTATCTTCAAGTCTCATCTGACAACATGTCTTTTTCTCTTGCCTGTATGGCTCTCTCATTTATTAAAGTTGGTGGCTCTGTAACTATTGGCCTGCTCATGATCCCATTGAAGGTAATGGAAAATTTGCCCATGATTTCAGTGGGAGCAGATCAGGCTCTATATTTAGTTCAGTAAAATGTTCAAAGATTCAGTTTGTGTGAAAGATGCTACTTTAACAAAGTTGTATTGAACAGATTGCACCAAGCAAAATTTTAAAGTTATGTTATGTTCGCATCTCACTGCTTAGGAATTCACTGTAGTGCCATGTATATTAAAACGAGAATAAATCACCAAATGCTTTCTGTTTTATTCCAGGTGGAGAAAGCAGAGAAGCCCTGCTTCATTGTGTGTCTATGTTTACTGGTGTTGCAGATTAAGGGCCAGATTCAGTATAAACTCAGCCTTTTGCACCATGGCAGCCTACATAACCCCCACTACATTTCATTTTTTTCACGATTACGGAGTCTGCTATCGGTTTCCATGATAGATAAAATGGATGGAATTTATATTGAACCCAGCCGTAAAATGCCAACAGATTTTGAACATACAGTGGAAACAAGTTTTGGAAATCTTCAACGAGACCCCAACCTCCCATAGGAAGGGACTTGAATTATGCCAAACTCTTGCTCAGCCATGTTGCAGCAAAATTCACCATGGGAAGCCTTTGTAGACAAAATTTCTCCTGGAGCCACATGAATTTCTTTTTTTTTCTGCTTTCTGAAGCTAGATATTTGTAATTATAAATCATCCAAAACAGGATAAATTAATGCCTGACTTAAACATGCACAGTCCCAATGGAGTTATCCTTGCCTACACTTGCGCTGAATTTGTCTCATACTCTATCATTTGACGAGGAGTATAAACTTATAGAAACACATTAATAGAGATGATGTCCAAGGGAACTTGGTGTTACTGCTCCTATAAGAGGTCACACATTCTTAACTTTAAGCATGTGCGTGCATCCTATTTGTGAACATATGCCTGAATTTAAACACGTGTTTAAGTGCTCTGCTGGACAGAGATGGACTGCTGAGTCAAGACAAGGGTGATCAGAATTCCAGAGCCAAAAAATAAGAATGGTTAAGTCACTCAATCTTTACATCCTGTCTTTTTCTACTATGCCTGAAACAGCCTTTCATTTAACATATGCAAAGCACTCTCACTCTCCTCCTTCGAAAACTCAGGTCATCTGCTGTTGAGGCAGGCCACCTAAAAATGGCCATGTACCACTCTGCTTTTGTACTGTACAGTCCTATCTTGTCCAGGACTATTTCAGCTTGTACCCATAACAGTAAGCACTTTGTGGCAGAGAATATTGCCTGTTCTGTACAGCTCTCCAGAATTCAGAGATAGGTACATCTATGGTGAAATAGAATCTATAATGAATAAATACTACAAATAATAGGCCAAATCCACTCGTGTCAATGGGAGCTTCAGGGACTCCGGACAATCTAGGAGTTGGCCCAATAATAAATTACTAACAAAAGCTAATAATTAAGAGTTTCATCTATGGGGCATTTCCAAATGCACATGACTTCAGTGCAAAGCCAACCACTATGAAAAAAGTAAAGAACATTTGTAGTTTGAAGCATCTGTAGCCCATAAGTGGTTCTTAGACAGACCAAAAGAGCATGACACAGTGGTGTGAAGTTTGAGATTTAATGGAAGAAAAAATCTGCACATTCTCAGCATGCATCCTGGACATCTGCAAAGATTTGTGATGGTGATGATTTCCTGCCTTTGAAATGGGTCTAAGCCCCGCCTTACTTTCTCTAGCTAGGAAAAGTAGGGCAGTAATGTCAATAAGTAGGGCATTGACTACCTCAGGACAAGCACAAAGTAGATTGTCTTGCTGGAAAAGTAGGTCAAGCCAACCTCCTATTGGACATCTAAACACCCTAGGTCAGAAGTGTTAAACTCATTCTGCAGAGAGGACCAAATTACATTTTAATTGCAATCTGTGGGTCAAGGTAAATATGTAGAACTCAGTACATCCCTTAATCCAGGAGTGGGCAAAATTTTTGGCCTGAGGGCCACATCTGGGCATGGAAATTGTATGGCAGGCCACGAATGCTCACGGAATTGGGGCTTGGGGTGAGGGCCCTGGGGTGCAGCCAGAAATGAGGAGTTCAGGGTGCAGAAGGGGGCTCCGGGCTGGAGCAGGGGGTTGGGGTGCAGGTGTGGGGGTGAGGGCTCCGGCTGGCGGTGTGGGCTCTGGGTCCGAGAGGTTCAGAGGGTGGGAGGGGGATCAGGACTGGAGCAGAGGGTTGGGGTGCTAGAGGGGTCAAGGGTGCAGGCTTCGGGTGGTGCTTACCTCAAGCAGCATGTCACCCCTCTGGCTCCTACACAGAGGTGCGGGCAGGCAGCTCTGCGTGCTGCCCCGTCCACAGGTGCCACCCCTGCAGCTCCCATTGGCCATGGTTACCGGCCACCGGGAGCTGCAGGGGCAGCGCTTGGGGCGGGGCAGCGGCAGCATGCACAGTCCCCTGGCTGCCCCTACGCATAGGAGACGGAGAGGGGACATGCTGCTGCTTCCAGAAGCCACCCAGAGCCACGGCACGTGCAGAGCAGGGCAAGCCCCGGACCCCACTCCCCGGCAGGAGCTCAAGGGCCGGATTAAAACGTCTGAAGGGCCAGATGTGGCCCCCGGGCCGTAGTTTGCCCCCCCCCGCCTTAATCCACAGCAGATCTCTCACTGAGGTTAATGAAGATTTGCACAGAGATCAAGGACAGAGCAGTGCCTTTGTATAATAAGTAAACTTTTAGTTGTTATTATTATTTATCATTTAATCAATACCTTATCATTACTGCATTATCACTCAGTGGGCAAATCTACTCTCCTTTAGGTTACTCCTTATCCCTACCCTATGTTTCTTCCCCATCCTCCTTTTTCTCTCCCTCGTCTCTGTTTTTGGGTCTGTCTGCACTTTGAGCTGGGCATGAGATTCCCAGCTTGAGGAGACATACCCATGCTAGCTCTGATCAAACTAGTGCACTAAAAATAATACGCAGCTGTGGCAGCACAAATGATGGGAGGGGCTAACTGCCATAAATATGTATCTAGCGCCTCTGACAGGCATGCACTCAGGGCAGCTAGCCCCTCTCACCACTGCGGCTACACTTTGGTTTTAGTTACACTTGATCAGAGCTAGTGCAGGTATGTCTTTTTGAGCTGGGAATCACACCCCCAGCTCGAAGTGTAGACATACCTTCAGTGTCTCTTCTTCTTCTTTCTGTATTTGTTCCCAGAAGCAACTTCCAGTTTGCTTCCTCACCCCCCCAACCAAGGACTTCACTCCTAACTCCTTTCCCTTTTCACTGTTAAGATAAGCAATGAAGAAGTTAATGCTTACATTTAGAATCGGGAAGGGGGCTTTAGATCTCCCCATGAATAACGGTAGGCAGGGAAGTTCACACTTCTCAAAGAAATTCTTTCCAGCTGTTTACAGACTTAGGCAGGTATCACAGTATTGGTTTATTCTCGGTTAGCATTTTAAATGTTATTTTTGCAACCATGAGGACTAGAAACTTCAGGCCAGATTCTGATCTCAGTGGGCTTGTCTTCATTAGTAATTTGACTATAGAGTTATGGCTCAATTGTTCCTGTGAACTCACCTCCTCTGCAGACACAACACTCCCCTCAATTACATATTGCTGGTGGAATCACTCAAGGCAGATGGCCCTGTCAGGGCGTATAGGGCACACCTCAAGTGAGCTTCCCTTGAATGCTGCTCACTCAAGCTCTCTCTGCTGTAGATGCAGATTAGCTCCAGGACACAACAATCAATAGGCCTTAATCCTCCAGTTCCTTCCCACAATTCCCACAGTAACATAGCCTTTATAGCAGCTCTATTGAAGTAAATGGTTTTACAACAGAATAATACTGGGATAACTGAGATTGGAACCCAGTCCTTATCTCTTTTTTTTAAATAAAATATTAGGTACAGCAGATTCTGAATATGCCACATAAGTAAATCATGCAGGCCAGATCTAACCCATGAGTCAAATGTTTAAAGCCTTTGCCCTCAGTGCTATTTGTCAGTGATTCACAACTGTTTGTGGTCTGCACCCCACAAAATGGGCAAACAAACAAAAATTCTACAACCCATCATATCCGATAATCCTTAAAAAGTACTGAGAGATTTGCATCCTGAGATGAATTTTCAGCTTCTTTGTGGCGTGGAGGACCAATGGCAGTGAGCTCGCAACATAAAAGTGGTGGAGGTGATTCTCTGACTGCCCTCTCCTATCGCCGCAGCAAGCGTTCAGTTCCATGGCAGCGTTGTTCCAAAAGCCTATATGGCCAGCTCCACAACCCCGGCCCTTGACATGCCTTTGGAGTGCTTAGTTGTATACTACATATAGTTTCTTCCAGGCTGGTGTTTGAAAAACAGCTTCAAACACCAATGCGAGATATATACATGTATAGTCAGAAGGTGGGTTAACAAAACGGGTTCTAAATTTACATTATTTCAGAACAATATAGTTGTGCTGATGGTGTTTGTAACAAAACAAAAAGAATCAGGACTCCATAAGGATCAGTACAAACTGATCATATGTTAGAGGTTGCTCTAAATCAGGAGTTCTCAAACTGGGGGTCAGGACCACTGAGGGGGGTCACGAGGTTATTACATGGAGGGGTCACGAGCTGTCAGCCTCCACCCCAAGCCCCACTTCACCTCCAGCATTTATAATAGTGTTAAATATAAAAAAGTTTTAATTTATAGCGGGGGAGGGGAGTTGCACTCAAAGGCTTGTTGTGTGAAAGGCGTCACCAATACAAAAGTTTGAGAACCACTGCTCTAAATTATGCCCACAGTTGGGCAAGCCTCCAGCATGCTCCAGAATATGCCAAAGCTATCTTTTCCCATGCTCCCACTTCTTCACCACACTCTGCTCGGCTGGAATGGGAACTGGGAGAAGAGTGAATTAATACAACCAAAGGTATTAGAGAAAATAGGATGAATTTTAGCAAGTATATCTGGGGGGAAAATGCTAGAGAGAAAGTAGGTCCATTAATAAAAGAAATGGGGAAGTAAAATCATTGATGGCTCTTAAATGGTTGAGATATTAAACTGCTCTTTTAAAATATGTCAGTAGAAAGGACAGTTAATAACAGAGTTTGTCAGTTAGGAAGTAATGAAGACATTGTAAAGACAGCTATTGATAAGGAACAGCTAAGGGAATATTTAGAAAATATGTACACATGCAAATTAGTGAATCCAGAAGATGTATTGTGGACAACAAAGTAGTAAGCAAAGACGATTAAGATCTATTTCCACTGTAGAAAGGTTTAATCACTTTATTTTATTGAAAGAGAATAACAAAACAAAAAGTGTAAAAAAAAAAAAATAAAGGAAGGAAGGAAAGAAGAAGATCAAAACAGTTGAAAAATGAGGGCGGGTTTCTTACAACTCCCAGATCTGAGAACAAATGTTATTTCAAGATGCCTCTTTTGTGGCTTGTAATATTTGGTGATTTTCTTAAAGTCTGGAATTATGGGATTACCTGAGAATCTCATCTTTAATTTAGTAAAAAAATAAATTTCTAGCGCTCCTTTTTTTTTTTTTAATGACTATCGTTTGTATTCAAGTATGACTATGATTGGAAATCAGTTTCCACATGTAGGTTCAGGAGACGTGCCAGGGCAAGTTGGTGTCTACATTTCCTCCTACTGTAGGCCAAGGTGGCACAACAATATCCTGTTGCTCGTTCTGCTTCCTCTGTAGCAGAGTGCCAAGCTTGCCTGTCATGGGCCATATCCTCCTAGGCCATTAAGTCCAGCCCAGCAGACAGTATGTGCCACTTGATGCAATCCTGGTAGTGGAGTTTGGGGCAGCCAAACTTCCTACAGCCTTTTTCAAATTCAGTGTGTAGAACTCTCTTAGGCAGTCGATTGTTATCCATACATATAACATGGCAAACCCAGGTCATTTGCCTCCATGCTAGCATGGCTTCCATGCTTAGCATGGCTGCCAGGCATAATACTTCATTGTTAGTGATTTTGTCAGATCATTTGATTCCCATTATGCTGTGTAGGTGTTGTTGTTGCAGACAGTTAAGTTTTTTGATACGGTGACGATAAAGGGGGCAGGTCTCTAATGAGTATAGAAGACAAGGAAGCACAACAGCTCTGTAAACTTGGCATTTTGTGGATACTTTGACTCCCTGTCTTGTCCATAGTCTTTTTTGTTTGTAGACGACTGAAAGTTGAGACAGCTGACTTTAAGCGCGCTGGAAGTTCTTTGTCAATGCTGATGTCATCAGTAACTATGCTACCTAGGTAGCAGAAGGATTTGACATTGTTTAATTGGCAGCCATTCAATTTTATTTCTGGTGGTGATGGAAGTGATGGGTTTCTGCCAGGAGATAGTTGGTACAGGATTTCTGTTTTCTTTACATGAATACCGAGGCCAAAAAGGGATACAGAAAATATTGCAGATCATTCTTGGAAAGGGCAAAAAATGCTGAGCTGTCGCCATACAGTAGGTCCATTATTTCACTTTGCTGGGATTTGCTTTTAGCCTTGAATCGGTGAAGGTTTAGAAGTCCTAGTTACAGAGGAAATATTGAAAAAGTGACCCAGGCTCAAACCCCGAAGTCAAATAAAAAAGAATCCAAAATGTATTGTTTGAAAATCTAGTGAGTTTTTAAGCCAATCTCATACATTTTGGAATCTGATTCATGATTTTTGAACACTGGAAGTTGACAATACTACTTTCTTTTTCTTACCTCTGTACTGTGTAAGTACCTGTCTTAATTTCTTCTAGCAATAAATGCTAACTCTATTCATTAGAACAAATTCTGTTTTCTGCTCTGGCTCCTTAACAACACTCTTTACAGTATTTATTTCAGGGGTGAAATCCTGGCTCCATCGAAGTCAATAGGAGTTTTGCCATTAACTTCAGTTGGATCAGGATTTTATCCCAGAGCAACCTAGAGTCAGCCAGGCCAGACTGTTATAGGTTAGTTGGTTTTGGATTGTTTTTTTTCATTGGTTTTATATATTGTTCAGAACATTCTGTTTTGGGTTTGTGAGTTATTTCCCCCCATATGCATCTGTTTCTCTACTCAGTTCCTGGCTTAATCCCACCATACTGTCATAGCAGAGGGTGAAGAAGTCACATGCTACAGACAGGTGTTGGAAGGTTGTCATAGCCTCAAGTACACTGGTATTAACACCCCCGTGATGTCAGTCTGGTGATGTATCTCAACCCATCTCCTCGCAGGGGATCTCATTATCAAAATGAAAGTGCAAAAAATAGGAAAGGTAGTATTTTAACTTTAAGTTGTGACTGTTGATGTGTGGTACTATACACTACACACAGAGTCACAGGAGCAGCTTTGTTCTTTGATGTTGCACTTTACGCCTAAGGACATGTAAGCTTAAACATTTCATTGGTATTTTTTTTCATTACCACTATATGCAATTCGCAGCCCACTTACAGCTGCCAAAGTGGTGTAACTGAATTTGTTACAAGGAATTACAAACATCCAGAGCTAAGACTACTCAATGGTCTTTGGGGTAAGAGCCCTTCCTGCTTTAAATATTGTGAATTCCTCTGCCATGTGTTAGACCTATCATTGTAACATTGAGCAGGAAAGTGGTGATGTGAACACAGAGGTAGGGAAAAGGAAACATTGTGGTCATAATACATTGCATTTGTATGTTTTATCTCAGAATTAAAAAGCACTTCCCAAACAATTAAACTTTATGGCACTCTTGTGAGTTAGGTAAGTATTATCATGTCTATGTTAAAGATGGGTAAACTGAGAGCCTGCATAATTTTTCAAAAAGAAAAGGAGTACTTGCGGCACCTTAGAGACTAACCAATTTATTTGAGCATAAGCTTTCGTGAGCTACAGCTCACTTCCTTCTCTCTCCCTAGTCTGTGTCTTTCTTTCTCTTACTTTTGTATTTCAGTGGGGAGTAGCCTTTCCTCTCACTTGTCCCACTAGAGCAGCCAGTCCCCTCTCTAATCTCGCCAGGGAGCATCCCATTAGCAATCCTATCTGACCAGGGGAGCAGCCTGCCCTACTGGAGAGCAGCTTGTTTGCTCCCTGTCCTGTCCCACCAGAGAACAGTGCCGAGCCCCCAGCCTGCAATCCTATCTCACTGGGAGAAAGCAGCCAGTCTGCCCTCCTGTGGTACCAGGGAGCAGCTTGTCCACTCTCTTGTTCTACCAAGACCTCAATTATATATTTATCTAATGAAATCCATCTGACACTGAAGCTTCTGGTTATAACACAGTCATTCTCCAAACACAATTAAGACATAGTTTGTCTTTGCAGCATAAATGGGGCTAAGTTGTGTTTTAACCACATTCTCAAAATGTGACACAGCCTTGAATTTTTGGATGACTAGTCAGAAACATAATCAAAACGTGATACGGACCAGTCTGCACAGCAAGATCCAACTATGTTTTAACTGTTGGGGTCTGTTATGTCTTACCTGGGCACCCCCAGCATGGCAGAATGTTGACTTAATAATAAATACTACTTATCTAAATAGCGCTTTTCATCCGTTGATCTCAAAACTGCTTTACATTGCAGAGGGGATATAGGAAAAGGTAAAACATTTATAATTAACTCCTTAGTTGCTGTATAAACTTGCCAGCTATGTCAGGCCAAATGCACCTCCATTGCTATCCCGCTTATACTACCAATATTCTACTGAGATTTCAACAGAACATCGGTAGACAATAGACTCTTCAGGGAGTTCCATCAAGTCCAATGGGACTTACGGTGTTATAGTGGGAAAAATGAGGGAGGACTCAGCAGAGATTTTGATGTGTTAGGGAAGAACTGCTGATGAGGTATGCTGTTAAAATCTTTCTTTCTTCTCAAGTATACAATAGTGGTGAACCAAAAAATGATGGTATCTCAGCAGACAAGGGGTCTTTATGTTGAAAGTGCAATGGTCCTGCCTTGAATAGTCTTTGAATATTGCCAACACCTGCAATTTTATCATGTCTCATGGTATCTGGTGTTTTTCTTAAAGTCCACGATCCTGGAGGCAAGTGATTTCATTTAACAAAACTGTAGATTTCATTTAACAAAAACAAGTACTTTTCTAGCCTTTACGGTTGCAGTGAAAGAATTAAAAATGTTGTTTAAACAACAGAACGCAAATACTCCCTCCCAACATTTATTATTTATAAAATCATGGTTTTATGCCAATTTTATGATATTTGTATGCTTGAGGAGGGCAGTATTGCTTTATACTTGTGATAACATTCTGACTATGGTCTTTCATAAAACCCAAAAGAATGCAGATGATGGGTCTATAATACATGGACTTTCAGTGTTGCTAACTATCACAATTTCATCACAAGTCTCACAATATTTGGTGTTATTCTTGAAGCCCTAGCTTCTGGAGACATGGGATTACATGAAAAAAACAATTTTCTTATAATGAAAATATAAATACATTTCTAACCCTCATGGTTGCAGAGAAAAACTAGAAAATGTGCATTCTATGGGTTCAAAAACCAGAAGGCAAATAAACAGAACCCAAAATTCACTGTTGTTTTTTAAACACATAATTTGGGGTGGACATGGCCCATGATTTTTGAGCACTTGGGATTGGCAATTCTGCTTTTACAGAATATAGTTTATTCTAAGCCGATGCTTGATGCATATTTTGGCAATGCTTGTTGAATTTGTCATTCCAATAGAGTATATTTGAACTGAACTGTCGATGCACTTCCCAAGATACACAAACAAGGGAACCCAGGCAGACCCATTATATTTGGCCATGGCATTCTTACTTAAGGAATATCAGGACTCATAGAAACTATCCTCAAATCACTCACCACACAAACAGCCACCTTCCACCAGGACACATCTGACTTTTTCCAGAAATTCCGCAACATTAACAACCTCCCTCAGAATACCATCCTTGCCACAATTGATGTCACCTCCCTATACACCAAATTCCCTTGCAATGACAGCATCACTGTCTGCCTCAAATATCTACAAGACAATGGACAACACTCACATATCCATCCCAAACATCACCAAACTCATTCATTTCATCTTCACCTGTAACATTTCACATTCAACAACAAACACTTTGGCCAAACCATGGAAATAATCAGGATAGCAGGATGGCTCCCCAATATGCCAACCTCTTCATGGGATACCTCGACAAAGAATTTCTGGACACATGCACCACGAAACTAATGATATACCTGAGATACACTGATGATATTTTCATCTGGACAGATGATCTAAACTCCCTCAGAGATTTCACCCTTCCACCCACCCATCAAACTCTCTCTAAAACACTCCCATGGAAGCATCTACTTCCGGGACACCATGATCAGCTTCAACAATGGAACCCTATAGACAGCTATATACAAAGAAACCCATGGATCACCACACTTACCTTCAGAGATCCAATATCCATCCCAAACACACCAAGAAATCTGTTATTTATAGCCAGGGCTTCAGATACCACAGAATATGCTGAGGTGAAAGTCTTGGATATATGGCCTAACACATTTCAAACCAACCAGTACACATTTAAAACCACCAGAAAAGAAGATCTCATAATGGAACAGCCACCTAAATCCGCCAAGAAAACCTGCTTCAATATGGAAAAAAAACCCTTCCAACTGCACACCCCTAGTTGTCACCTGTCACCTCACATGGGGACTCAGACAAGGTATCATCAAACAATTACAACCCACACTTGATGGGAACAACATCCCGAAATAAATCTTTCCCAAGCCCCCTCTTCTGGCTTTTAAACAACCTGCCAACCTCACCAAGTTTGTCATCAGAAGCAGACCAGAACCCACCAACTCAAAGTGGCACCCTACATTGCCATAACAACACAGGCAAAACCAGCAGACACATCTCCAATGCTATGATAATCAACACATCTTTCAAGATCCAGGGGTCCTATACATGTCTATTATGACTTGTGGCATACCTCTTCCAGGGCACTAATTGACCTAATAACAATTATGAGGGTGAAGTCAGACAATCACTTTGCTCTCAAAAAAACTCACATAGAAAAATGATAAAAGACAAAAACACCATATTACCCGTGGGCAAATACTTTTAATAAAACAATCACTTCATATCTGACACCCCAATCCTCGTCCTCAAAGGAAACCTACACAACACTTTCAAAAGATGAGCCTGGGAGCTTAAATTCATAACTTTGCTAAACAGGGCAGGTCTACACTACACTACAATCTTGCATCGGCACAGCTGCACCGAGGCAGTTGCGCCGCTGTAGCATTGCAGGTGAAGACGCTCTAAGCTGATAGGAGAGAGCTCTCCCATTGGTTTAATAACTCCTTCGCCACGAGAAGCTGTCTACCCGGCGGGTTAAAGTCTGTATAACTATGTTGCTTACACCCCTGAGCAATGTAATAACTGTATACTGAAGTGAGTGTTTAATGTAGACCTGGGCTAAAAAATGATGGTTTTAATAAAGACACTGGATTTATGGTTTATTACAGCAATCTATAACCCACTAACCCTCCTATAACTGCACAGGTGTTAACAAGCCAATACAGTATGTGTTAGTTCAGCATAAGCAGTTATCTGTTCCACCTTGTATTTAGCTGTGGCATTTCTGAGTACCTTTCCCAAACTCAAAGAAGAGCTCTGTGTAGTTCAAAAGCTTCTCTTCCACCATCGGAAGCTGGGCCAAGAAAAGATATTACCTCACCCATCTTGTCTGTCTGTAATGTTGCCTATGATCCTACTCATACTCTGGATTCTGGCTAATCCAGATTAACTACATTCAAACCTGTATAGGTGAGGGGAGTGACCGTGGCTTTGCACCAGTGTAAGAACAGACTCTGAGGTGGTGTGCCTCACTGTCTCCCTGAGGTACTGTATTTCAAGGCACTGGTGTGGGGGGCAATGTTGTGCCCTGGCTGGAGCATTCGCGGATGAACCCCGCCCAGGATGGGACAACTGCCGACCTCTCACCCCCAGAGTGAGGCCGGGGCTCTGTGAAGGAACCAGGCCCCCGGGGGCAGGGCAAGGCAGGAAGGTGACGTTGCAGGCGGCGAGGCTGCCAGCCCGCTGAGGGCAGGGCACAGTGACTGACTCACAGGGTGTGCCGGGAGGAGCGAAAGGGGAGGTTGTCGGAGGTGAGGATGAGAAAACGGGGAGGAGCCGTGTCGAAGGAGGCGACGCAGCTGCCCCACCCCTATGCAGCTGGGGGAGGGGGGGGGGATATTCTCTGAGCATGCGTACCAGCCGTTTGGCGTAGAGCCGCTCGGGACGTCCCAACGGTCGCTCTCGCCCCCGTATCCTGACGGTCGGGGCGGGGAAAGAGAGCGAGCGCCCCGAGGGAATCTCGCGAGAGGTTTTCCCTCCACTTCCACGCTCCCCTCCTCCTCCGACAGGACGGGATCTTTCGAGATCTCTCCCCCTCCCCTGAGAGGAGACTGCCGGAGCCGCTGCTCATTTAAACGGGCTGAGTCGGCTACGTCGGCACTAGTGAGGCTCAGGCGCCGGTCGGGGCCGAACCAGACGCTTCAGCCGCCCTTCCCGAGCTCCTCAGCCGTTCAGTCTTCGCCCGGCACCCTCCGCTCGTCTCCCGGATCCCTCCTCAGCCCACCCCCGCCCTCAGCATGTCGGTGGTGGGCATCGATCTGGGCTTCCAGAGCTGCTATGTAGCCGTGGCCCGGGCCGGAGGCATCGAGACCGTCGCCAACGAGTACAGCGACCGCAGCACCCCGTGAGTAAAGGGGCGGGGGAGAAGCGGGGGAGACGCGCCGGGGACCTGCCGGATCCCGGCTAGCCCCTGTTAGGCCTGTGCCTGGGGCCTGGTGAAAGGGCGGCGCTGCCCCTTCTCTCTCCCGCTCCCTTGTTGGGGAACGCTGGTGACTTGGGAGGGGGGGTCTCCGGAGCGTGGAAAAGCCTCATAACACCCTGGTTCTGCGCATGTAGTAAATTAGTAACGCGCGGGTGGGGGCTGAGCAGTGCCCTCTCCTTGCGCACCCCGGCGGGATCTGTGTACCGCTGAGAGACCTCGCTGCAGGCCGGGGCGCTAGCCTCTGGGCTCCCCACACGGGCTAAACGCTGGTCCCGTCTTGTGGCGTGCCTGGGAGCTGTGCGGGCGAACCACGGCGCAGCTCGGCGAGCAGGGCTTGGGACATGTGTTTCTGGGAGAGGGACCAGGGGCAGCAAGGCCTAACTCCACTGAAGTGAGAAGGTGGGGAAGAGGGAAATGTAACTTAAAAAAAAAAAAATCAAACTTTTTCAAACAGGAAGCGTGTGTGAGTTTATTTGGTTCACATTTATGACCTACAAATAAAAAAAGGAACTAAGATTGTGCAAAAAGTGCTCTTTTGTTGCTTTTCAGAGTAGCAGCCGTGTATTTGCAAAAAGAAAGGGAGTACTTGTGGCACCTTAGAGTACTCCTTTTCTTTTTTCACTGTGCTTGTATGCTTCAATCTGTCCTCTGTGCTCCACCTTTGAATGTTATGAATATTTTGTCTGTCAGCTCTTAGGGATGCTTCCCTGGGGGAATTCTGTGCAATGCAGAATTAATTTTCTGTGCGGAATTCCACTTTTCCTTGCAGAATAGGCACTGCAGAGTGGCTGGCCGCTGCTAGAGGCCACTGGACCTAGCAGTCTGGCTCCCCACTTCAGTGTGCTCGCCCAAGAGGTGCAGATGGGCTGTGGTTCCTAGCATGCCCTGAACAAAGGAGGTGGCATGTGGGCTGTGGCCCCTGCAGTGAGCGGAGTGCCCAGCCCAGTGGGGATGGAGGTCCTGCGTCTCTGTGTGGTCTGGCTGCTGGGCCTGATCCTCATCTACCCGGGACCTGAAGTGGGCCCCTGAGATGTAGCTGCGTTGGCTCTCTCAAAGGGTGTGAAGAGGTGGGGTCATATCGCATCCAATTGTGGCACAGTAATGAAGCTCAGCGGATCCTCAGCGGCTTGGCTCTGGAGACAGAGAGGTGCAGGTGTCTGGGCCGGGAGGTGTCCTGCAGCTGGGTTCTGGGGGGAGTGGTTTGTGAGTGACTGGACCCCCAAATAGCCCCATCCCAGTACACAACCCCCTCAACTGTACACCCCTCCAGCTCCCTCTCCCTTGGCAGTGTCCTCTGTTTGGGAGCTTGAATTATGGTAACCTTCCAGGGAAGAGTGAAAAAATGAGAATTGACTAAAAGACTGGAGGGACAGTTTTCCCCTAAAAAATACCTAGCTAGCACCTGTGACACACCCAAACTGAGGGAACCAACAAAAGCATAACAGGAAAACAGAAACTGGGTTGTTGTAGGGGTTTAACACTCTATTTGTGAGGAAATTTCTCTTAGCAAGTATGTCTAACAATACAGACAAACAGGTATTTTTAGATTACCAGAAAAATTGAAACTGGTGATTATATTGTGTTGTTTTGACAAATACAATATGCAGAATTTTAAAATTTTGTGCAGAATTTTAATTTTTTGATGCAGAATTTCCCCAGGAGTATTTGGGCAGGGACCTTTTCATCATGACTGTAAAGGGCTACACAGGCTTTTATTTTAGAAACAAAAGTGGCAGTTGAAATACAGCTAGAGTCTTCTCTATACTTTGTGACTGAACTATTTTAAGCTCGTTGTGAGCCACCTCTGTAACTGTCCTCAACAATGCTAATGGTGAGCTTTGTGCTGTACCAAGGTAGAGGAAGATGGCTTCCTTTCTGGTCATAAATAACTCACTAAATAAAATAGCAAGAGACGGTAAAGTGACCTATTGTCAGCAGTATAGCTGAAATTAGAACTTGGGGTGTCCCTGACTCTCAGGTCTTCTTAATAAGGTTGTTTTTTTAGAGGGCTGACTTGTATAAAACTATATTCCGATGTGTCAGAATAAAATGTCCATTCACTTGAACACAGTGTGGTAGGAACTGATAGTATTTTACAACAAACTACATAGTCAAGGTAAAATTATTCATTAGTAACTCCATTTGTCAGTTTTCTCTCATTTTGTGTTGGCAACAGTGATGGATGGCCAGCAGTATGGCCTCATCTTGCTTCCTTGTAAGTAATGCCATAGCTCTGGCTGTCTTTAAGGAAGGAATGTAGAAAAGCTGTATGATTAACATGTTTGTTCATTATACCTTTACTGGTTCTATACAAAGTAATACTGTCAAGGCTTGTTTCTTAAACATGTATTTAAACAGTCTTGAAAACCAGTGTCTAGTAAAATTAGAGAATAACAGATACAAGATGTTGGTTAATTTCAGAAATCTTTCCCAGGTTTCAGGAAATTACTGCTTTTTTAGTTTTGAAACTCTAAAGTGAGTGTGAGTCTTTCCATTTCAGTACATACAATGTAGTGCAGTTTTGCCACAACAGCTAGTAGATGTTCAAAAATAAACCAATACTGGATTTGTACTAAGGGTGCTAGAGGATTAAAAACTTGAAAAGGTTCTCCAGCATCTCTGAGTAAAATGCTAATTATCATGGAATGTCTACATTCAACATTCCCATGTCATTTTAATAACACTAAATAGATTTTAAATCCTGGAAACAAAATTTAAATACACTTTAACCAAAGTCTGAAACGCAAATGTACAAAGATACAATTACTTAGTGCCCTGCTTGAGAGACAGAGAAAGAAGAGGGCCTGGCTCTCAAAGAATTGGATGCTTATCATGTTCAGTTAATTAGGCTCTTTAAAGGTGTCACAAGTTGTGTACTCAGAAAAGTGAGGCATCCAAAATCATTAGTCACTTGTGAAACTTTTGGGCCCAATGTGTAATGTAAAATTAGCTCAAAGTGAGGCTTGAACTTCCTCTACAATGTACTTGATACTACCTGGTTCCACAGATCCAACACTTTCTGGGCGGGGGGAATGGGACAATATGGAGGCAGAGTAAAATAATGTGGTTGGTTTTGGTTTACATAATGAGATTTAAACCTAAGACAGGGTCAGGATGTGTGACTTGCTGTAACCAATATATATTGAAGTATTGTCATCTTAGCAAAATCACTTTGCACAACTGATCACAGTTGAGTTTGTACAGTAGTTTAAAGAAAATGAGTTTTGTGTTTGAATTCTACCCTTGGATCCATGCTTGCTAGGTTCTTATTAAGTTTGGTGGGATCTGCTGATGTTCATCCCAAGGCAGAACTTGACCCTAAAAATATTTGCTCCGTGTTTGTTCAACTTTGAATATATGGAGTCCTCCATATGCCTTCCCCTGCCCCTCTGGTGGTTGCTTATGTGTTGACTAGACCTGTTGTGCATGAACCCTCTGAACAACCACTGGCTCTAATGTTTTTGGGTTGAGGTTGCTCACTTCAGTTGTAACTGAGATGGAGAAATCTAAAAGGGATATTTCTTGAAGTGCTCATATTATGACACAAAAATGAACTTGAACGCAACAAATTACCTGGAGAAAATGAATTCTCAATTGTGAAAATTAAAGTTGCCATCAAACAGAAGCTTGGGGCTGATCTACATGCAGAAATTGCACCAATTTATCAAAGGCCATGTCTACACACTGGGAACTATACCAGCATCGCTTCGGTGCCATCGCTATGCTGGCATAATCCTGTATCATAGACACAATCTATGCTGACAGAAGAGGTTTTGTCAGTGGTGGAGGAACACCGCCTCCCTGAATGATGGTAGCTAGGTCAATAGAATCATTCCTCTGTTGACCTAACTGTCTGTTGTGGATTAGGTTGGCATAGCTATGTTGCTTAGAGGTGTTGATTTTTCACCCCCTGAGTGACAGCTAAGTTGGCCTACATTTTAACTGTAGACCAGTCCTAAATCTTTCAAAACTGATTTAATTAAATCAGTGCAGCTTGTATGGGCACTCATAAATGGTTTGAGTAGCAGCTATCAATTTATATTGATTAAGTACTGAATTAAGATTAAAGCACTTTTAAACCACACAAGGAAGATGCACTGATTTAACTAGACAGATTAAGAAGTTGATTTAGCAAAATAGTGCCATTTCTGTGTGTTGACTGGACTGCTGTCTTGTATGACAGATGGGATGCATGCATCTTCCAAGGTAGTGCATGGAGACAAAGGATAAGTGTAATCTAAAGTGATATCTGAGCAGCACCCACATGTTACTTTGTCCTAGCCTATTAATATGATAGTTGAGTTTTAACTTTGCTGAAATCCTGTCTTGACAAGATTTCACTAGGCTTCCCATGTCCGTCTTGTGATTGCGTCTGCTTCTATTTAAAATGTGTGGGTGTTTGTTAAACTAAATTTTCACCATTTGTGTGTTTATCCTATAATGTTCTTTGAAATTATAACTTAAGTGTCTCTGTTGCTTAAGAAAACAGAAAGGTATATAGCTTGAGCTTTGATATATCGTATGTACCTGTTACTGAGGTCTACATTCAGTCAGCTGGAGGGAAGGGGAAATAGCTCCTAGTGTCTTAATACACAGAAAATACTAAGATCTGACCAGTAAAGCCAGTATGGGCCACATAGGTTCCAAATACAAAACTAAAATATTGGAAAGTTTCCCAACGTTCCTTTTCCACCATCCAGAGACAGAAACTTTTCTTATAAACTTCTTCCTTAGCACTTCTGAGGATTTTTTTTTGAAATCTGCAAAACATATATGAGGCAGCTGTTTAGAAAATAAATGTTCACTAAAGCCAAATATAAATAAGGGCTTTTTAAGATAATCTTACATAGCACTTTTTTTTTTAATTGATCCCTATTGGGATCTCAATAGAACAAATGTGTGGCAGTGTAGGAAAGCCTGTTCTGCTGCTGCCCATGTGGCACCCCTTTCTGTGGATAGAGAGAGGATTCTAGTCTCAGAACTATTAATCTGGAACTCTGGAGAAGCACTACATTAATAACTAAACCAAACGTAGTGATGTTCCTGTGAATTCAGAATGACTCTTGAATTTTGCAGGTAACTAGCTAAATATGTTCTATGCGCACAGGAGAGAAGTAGAACCTTCAGTTAATGCTTCTATATTAATTTCTTCCTAAGGGCCAAATTGAATTAATCTGGTTTCTTGTGGAATGTTTAGCCTGAAGCCTCAAGATATATAGTTATGTCTACGCTAAAAACATTAGTGGCATAGCTGCAGCACTGAAGCTGCACCACTGTAGACACTTGCTACAGTGACTTAAAGGGATTCTTCCAGTGCTGTAATAAATCCATCTCTCAGCCTGTTGGGATCCTGGAAGTATTCTTCTATTGACCTAGCAGTGTCTACACTGGGGCTTAAGTTGGCTTACTTAAATCATGCAGCACATTAAATTTTTCACAGTTATGTGTTATGCCATTAAGCTGACCTAACTTTGTAGTGTAGACAAGTCCACAGTATTAGTTTTATTATTGCCTTAATGTTTCCATAAAACAGAACTTGGTAGCTTTTTATTGGCCAAGCCTTTGAATCACGTTATTAAGCACAAGACATGTTTCTAAGTATGTGCTTCTTAAGTTCATTACAGTGTACTTCTATAAGTGCATGACTGGCTTTCATTTGTTAACTAGACAGTGCACCAACAATGACTATAAAACAATAACCCAATCATGCCATGGCAAATTTCCATGCTGGTGGTGTCTGTTTATTCACTGTGTTAAGGTAGTTCAACATAGCAGGATATTCTAGAAGCCGTTTCTTTCGCTTCCCATGGGGCAACCAGTTCTGTAGAGCAACTCCCTTGTGTGCTGCATTGGGATCAATGTAATAATTATACCTATTAAAATGTGCTTGTTAGTAGTAAAAACTGGTTGAAATAATCCCTTTACAATGTTGCTTGCAGACAGATAACTTGGCCTAGAGGAACCATGTGGGAAATCTGTTTGATTTTATTTTTGAGTGTATTCAGATTTTGTAAGGGTGCTGACTGTTTAACGTAACAGTTTTAAAATTCCTCAAGTAAGGAGGCTTGACCAGTAGTAACTCTCATTCTCTAAAAAGATGAGGACTTCTTTTATCTCTTAAAGAACTGGTAGGCATCAAAAAGCAACACACACACATTCTTTTGAATAAAGTGTGTCTATTTGACTTTCCATGATCCAAACCCTGATGTTTGGTTTGATTTGGTGTTTGTGGGCTTTTTGCCTTGTGCTTATTCTATTCAGTCTTCCTTGTTGTTGGAACTGAAGAGTTAATTTTAAATTAGTCCACTATACAGATATTTATAACTATAGAAATGAGTTTTTCCTTGGTATTTTTATTTTCACAAATATGATGGTGAAATTGGGTATCCATGATCACCTGCATTAATGGATGACAAAATTAGCCCTCTTGACTAATATTTATTCACCTTGTTGTGAACAACCATCATCCTGTCAGATTTCTACCCCACTGTATAAATTGCTTTGCAGACAAACCTTCAAAAGTGGCCAGAAACAGAAGTTGCCTTAAATTATGAATTCTCTTCTAAAATGAAGAATGTAAATGTGTTTAAATTTAAAATTAAGGCTGGACAAATGTTACTTTTTTATTATGAAACTTAGTAGGGAATGCATTTGACTATTAACAGGTTTCACTGCTCATAAGTTTGCTATTTGTTAGAGAACTACTCCATAATGAGTGTTATGCTCTTCAAATATTATTCTAGAGCCATAATGGCAGAGTGGTCCTGCATTGTTAATATATTGACTCTTAGTAGTTAACAGTGGGAAGAGCTTGGGGAAAATAGCAATTTTAAAATGTTGTTACAGTAGTCTTGTTCTATACAACTGACAGTTTTATCTAGTGATAGTCTTAATCTTTAAATACATTTAAAAAAATCACTCAATGGCTGCTTGTTAGAAATCTTTATTTCTAAACTTGAATTAGATCAGAAATGTTTCTTCTCATTCTAGGTCATGTATAGCCTTTGGACCCAAGAATCGTTCAATTGGAGCTGCAGCTAAAAGCCAAGTAAGGATTTTGTATGTTCAAGAACTGCTTATAAACCAAAGCAAAATTCCTAACACAGTGTTTTTTCCAGTATTTTCTTGTTTATGGAGAGACTACAAATATCCATGTCAAAGTGGATATTTGCTTCTAAATTAAATCTTTAATAAAACTCTTAAGAAGCATTTGAGCTTTATTAAGCTGTTCAGTTTGTAACTCTGTAATCTGTCATTGTTCTGGATTGGGACTTAAGGGTTACGTAAGAATGTACTACTTGTTGTACATAATAGAATTTTCCCTTTTTAAAAGAAATCTGAGAAATTACATACCAAAAATCTTGTTAATGTTTGGATTGCATAATCAAGCACTCAAAGTAAATACCATTTTCTCATGAAATGTTAGTTCATCCTCCTTGTGCATATGCATTAGGATAGTCTTTAATTACAACATTGCATACCGTTCTTTCCATGGGATCCTTGCCTCATTCATTGCACAGGCTGGAGGCCAAAGGGGCAGATAGATTTATGGTTGCCCATGCAACCATAAATGTCATTCCAGTCTTCTGAGTGCTTGACTTTACAACCTAAATAACTGTCTGCTAATAGTTTTTTGTATAGCCAAGTAGAGTAGTTATGTAAATATTAATCTGGGAGTAAGGCAAGATTTAGCTGATTTATGACCCTTCCTATCTACCGGTCAGATTGTTGCCAATTTTTATTTTTGTAAAAGATGTTTCCTGCTGGATATATTGTTTGTCACCTGCAGAAAGTAACTTTTCAAACACTGTCAACATTTCACAAGAACAAATATCTCTAGATATTAGGAAATGATTTCCAGAATCCCTGAGATGCTTAAACTACACAGCAAGCATACTGTAATTGTGATCCCCCACATGTTCAGTGCGTTTTCTTCTTTTGCTAGAATTAAATGGAAACATCTTGTCAAATGTAGAATTGCTCCCTATGTGTGTTTGGTCTGATGTTGCACTAAGGTGTTTGCTGCCTGGAGATGCACATTGGTGCAGGGATATAGTTGATATGCAGTTTGAACTGTAATAACTGGATTTCTGGAAATTCTAAGAGCAAGTTGCTTTTTAAAGGGACAGTCAATTTAAAATCTAGTTACATATATTAAAAAAAAAAAAGTAAAGTTAATGTCTGATACTAAGCATGCCCTTGAGCACCCATACCAGTTCTTGACTAAGGCCTGGTCTACAGCAGAAAATTATATCAGTTTAACTACGCTGGTCGGGGTGTGAAAAGTCCACACACCTGAGCAGCCTAGTTAAGTCAACCGAAGTCCCTGTGTCGGCAGCGCTAGGTCGAATTCTTCTGTTGACCTAGCTACTGCCTCTTGGGGAGGTGGATTATCTATGCTGATGGGAGAATCCCTCCTGTCAGCGTAGGTAGTGAGTGACTCTACACTCAAGTGCGACAGTGGTGCAGCTGCTGCAGCGCAGCTGTGCTGCTTGTAGCATTTTAAGTGTAGACAAGGCCTTAGCTTTCCCTTATGTGTTTTCCTCTCCCTTCTTGCTAGTGAAAGAATCATGTAAATATAATGGAAAACCTAGTATTCAGAAAAATGGCTATGCGTAAAGTGCTGTCACACACGTTACAAAGAAATTAAAAGCAGATACTTTTCTTCTCATCCTTGGTTACGTTAATCATAGGTGTTACTTATAACAAGAGTATCTAGACAATTTTCACTACTTCAAGTTGACTGTCCTTTTAAGTCCCCGCTTGGATTTTAAATGGGTTCACGATAACACTGGAAGTTTTTTAGGTAGGAACGTTCCAAAGTAGGTAGTAGTATCATGCAGGAATGTCACATGGAGTTGGCTGGCCAGAGCAGGACAAGATAATGGGCCGGAAAGTGACGTTAAATGTGCTCAATGTCCTTCCTAGCTTAGTTGGTGGCAAGCTGGGGAAGGTGGTCAAAGTGGGGAGAAAAGTAGGGGAAAAGAGGAATACAGTGAAGAGAGGTATATTCCTAAAGATGGAATTTTACAGCTATTTGCAGAACACCTTTTAAAAGTGAACTGTATTTACATGGATTTTCATCAACATTTGCTCAAGGTTTTAAAATAGAATTTTTAAAAATCTAAACAAACTCCTGCAAGAATCATTTGGGAGATGAAAGGGGAAGAGGTAGGTTTTTGGGTTCGGGTATTTTAGTAGACACCTTATATTGTTGGAAAATACAAATTAATTACAAATTTTGATTTGGCAAGAAAAGCATAAACAAACTTGCTATTGGCTTATTTTCTCTGAAATTCAGAAGCTCCCCTGCCATCTCAGACTAATGTATTTTTCTCCCTTTAGGTTATTTCAAATGCAAAGAACGCCGTACAAGGTTTTAAAAGATTTCATGGCCGTGCATTCTCAGATCCCTTTGTTCAAGCTGAAAAAGATAACCTGGCGTATGAACTTGTCCAGCTGCCGACAGGCTCAGCTGGCATCAAGGTGAGTCAGACATACTTGGAAGAGAACCACAGGGGAAACTCAATGACAATTCATATGTCTATTTAGCTTTGAACCCTTTTGCACTGGGGCCTCTACCTTTGCAAATGCACTTTCCATTAGAAAAATCTTCATTGCTGGATTAATAAATGTAGGGAGATCTGTAGTGTAGGCTAAAATTCAAGCTAGTAAAATCTACTTATTTTATGAAGGAGGCTTAGAACTGCCTTGTGAAATAGACTATCTTGGCTATTTCTTTAAATAAACTGATTTCAGAATGATAGAGAACTTAATTGAATAGAATTGTATGTAGTGTGGGAAGGATCTGTGTAAACTTTTTCATATGACTCAAGCCTGAATAGTAGTACCCTTTTGAGACCTGAGCATCTTGATTAGATATTCCCAATTGTAACACACAGTGGTCATTGATGTGCTCAAGTAAGAATTAAGACTTAGATTCCTTTTCACTTGTGATTTAGCTAATCCAGGATTTGAATTCATTTATTAGAATGCTATTGTTTATCAAGGTCTGCTTTAAATTTAAAAAACCTCTTTGCTGTGTGAACAGTCTTTTGCGCTCCATAGTGAGTTTGGGAAATGAAGAAAGTACCAGAATAATATTCGGCACCAATGCTTCAGATATACTGCAAGGCTAGAGGAGAAAAGCAGAATATTTCAGACCAAATTTCAATAAATATATTTATATTTTAGTTGCAAAACCTGTTCAACCATGGAGGAATTTCCTTAATTTAAAAATAGCCTAGTGGTATCTAATGGAACAGGCTGTTGTTTAAAGGCCCGGTAAAGAGTCAGCTGCATACATTCTTACATTTGGAACCCACGAAACTTGAGCTTGTATACATGTCCTTTTCAACTTGCCTCTCTTAAAATGTCTTGAATTCTCAGATGTAAATATGAATAAAATGAGAAACTGTCATCTTATCCTGTGGTGCCTTCCCTACATGGCTTAGGCAGTGAAGTGGGGGCAATTATACAAGTATGCTGCAGGACTTAGGCTTGGTGTTAAGGACCACTTACTTTTTTTTTTTTTTTTTGCAGGCTTAGGTCACTACTTAATATCACTTGAGCATGTTTCTTGTCATTTACTGTACTTATACAAGCTTTTCATTAAAGGTTATGTATCTGGAAGAAGAACGAAACTTCACCATTGAGCAAGTGACAGGAATGCTCCTCACGAAACTAAAAGAAACTGCTGAGAATGCCCTTAAGAAGCCTGTAGTTGACTGTGTTGTTTCTGTAAGTAGGTGATGGTAAACTTGATTACGTTAAGTTGGCTACATAGTGTATCTGCATAAATTGAAGAATCATGGTGATAATGGAGTTGTATTGCAATTTATAAACCAAATAGATAAACAAGGTTCACATAAACTAGTGCCCCTGCTTATTTTCAGTAAACCTTGTGACTTTTTTTACTCAGATCTCTCCCTGAAAACTGATGTTTAGCTTATCATGCTAACATTCTAAATATATTTTAGAGATTTAATCAATAAAATAATACTATTTGTAGCTGGGTTTGCTCAGTTTTCACTAAAATGAATGGTTGTAAAGATGAGATCAAGTGGAAAGGCATGAGAAAATTATATAAGCAATTAAATCAAACCATTCTCTTCCCCATGTAGCTACTCACTTTTCCTTGCTTGCAACACTCAAAATAAAAATCTTGAACTTGCAGGAAATACTTAAAAATAAATAAATAAAAGTGGGGAGGGTTTGGCTTGTGTACCAGACCTCTGAACAATATTTTTCTGTTGATTTGGTAGAGGATTGCCTTTCAAAATATGTATCTCACTGCTATGCATTTCTTGCAGGTTCCGTGTTTCTATACAGATGCGGAGAGGAGATCTGTGATGGATGCTACACAGATTGCTGGCCTCAACTGCTTGCGACTAATAAATGAAACTACTTCAGGTAATCTTATTCTCTTTAAAACGTATACAGGATTGGAATTATAAATCTTCTTTCCCCATGTCTGTCACAAACCCCTTCCATCAAGAATTACCAGTTCTATACACTAATCTGACTCTGCTCTCCAAGGTTCCTAGAATCCGAGTTATTTCTATGGTAATACAGCTCCAGACTTTCTTCTTTAAAGATACTTAGAAATAAATGCAAGACATAAGAGGAACTAATAACTGTTTTTTTTAGTTAGTCTTCCATGCCATAGCTTTTGTATCTGGTCCATTATTTAACCAGATTCAAACTTTATAACTTGGAAAAATAGCATTAAATCTTGACAGTATAGTTATTCTTTAACAAGTATTGTTCAGGAAAGCAGCCAAAAAAAGGAGATGAATGACTGCCATTTTGTTTACTATATTGACTTTTTTTTTTGTAGTTGCTCTTGCATATGGAATCTATAAACAAGACCTGCCTGCCCTAGAAGAGAAGCCAAGGAATGTCGTTTTTGTTGATATGGGACATTCTGCATATCAAGTTTCAGTATGCGCATTCAACAAAGGAAAACTGAAAGTAAACAATCTTATGCATCCATTGTAATTATGAGTAAAAACATTCACGTTACGTTTATGGACTACAATAGGCTTGGTTGACTGCCTTAATATGACAGTTTATCCAGGCAGTGCAACTTATACTTTCCAAAGGTTCAACTTTGTCCTATGTTAGAGAACTGGGAAGAAGATCTGCTTAAGTTTTCATTGCTACGCTTGTTGAAACAAACATGTTTTCTTCAGTCACTTTTTGGTATAGAGTTAGAGTTCAGTTTATTTTTTATTAACTTCTCTATAGTAATAGTACAACTTACAAGACGGGATGTCTTTTTAAAAATGGTGCTTTAGTTCAACCACGAATTCATGTCTTAAAGCAGGAATTACTGGATTAATTTATTGTTATGAAAGTCTGACTAAATGACCATAATGCTTCCGGTTGACCTTGAAACCCATGATATGAGCGCTATAGGAAATATAACAGGTGTGAAAGTGTCAACAGTTAATTAAATCTCTTAGAACTTCCTTAACTTGAGCAGGTGATTAGATTGGATCTTTCTTTGAAGCACAATTGCCTTAACACTTGTTTCTATTAGGTATTAAAATTTTTTTTCTTTGAGAAAAAATCTTCAGTAATGTTAGCAGCATAGCCAAAAACGTATTATGAAATCCAGTAATCCTATATTGCTGCTCCAGTGGAAGGAACAAGTAATTGTGTTGTGATAGGCGCTCAGATAGTTAGGAGAGTAGTGCCTTAAGAGAACTGAAAAGTAAGCTAAAGTCTTAGAGCATCCTAGTTTAAATGGAATATAGCTGAGATTATGTTGTTCTGAACCAGAAGGCTACAAAGTGCTTTGATGGGTCCAAGAACAAATTAATTGTATGGAAACTTTAATAAAGTTAACACACTGAAACAATAGGAATGGTACATATTGAAGGAGAGAGGTGAAGTGTTAATAAGTACTGGTGTGCAGAACTGGATAACGTCATTTCTAGGTGGTGTGGAATTTCGAATTCAGCATATTTGAAAAAGGGATTGAGAAATCGGTGAGATGGAGGTAAAATGATGCAACAGGAAAAGATCAATCTTAGATTGTCATTCTGTGAGCAGAATGAGTTTAGATATGGGAGTGAAGGAACTAATCTCAAAGCCATAGTCTAGTAGCGATAGAAAGGAGGCCTTTTGAGATTGGGTGATGTGTGCATGTGCAAGTGGTACATGCATTTCAAAACTGTCTGGAATTCAGGCAAATTAGAAAGGCAGTAGAGAAGGGTCTTGTCTTAAAGATGTGAATTAACAGGTGAATAAATGAGCACTTATCTGCAGGAGTTAAACATGAAGAAAACAAATGAGTTTATTTTTAGCCCGGTGTGGACATGCAGGCAGTACCCTTTTAGGCATCATAGATTAAACTGGGATATGACTCAAACTCTGGCAGTAGTGTAATGAAGGTTGAAGAGTACAAGATCATGCTACTCTGCACCTGTGTTCCTTGTGTTTGATAAGCTGAAAAGTCTTCCTGTAGCAGTGGGAGTCCTGGCTACCCTAGTGCTAGCACTAGACCCAGGTGTCTAGAAATAGATTGGTGCCAGGGGTTATGCAGAACAAAGGTTATGACAATTTAAGGCAGGGGAACCACATAATTGCTACTGTAATCTCCAATATCACCATATTAATGCATATATGACATGTAGTTGCCTTTTAATATTTGGGGATATTGATTTTTTTGGGTGCGCGCCAGAGCTGAGGACTCTATCGATATACAGGATTGAAACTCCTGCAGGCATTAGCAATTTGAAGTGAACTATCTTACTGTTCTTCAAGTAGCATCCCTATGGGTGTTCTACTCTAAGTGTATTCCCATCCCTGCGCCTTGGATTGGAGATTTTAGGTCGCAGTGTCTGTTCAGCCTGTGCATGCACTCTCTGTCTCGGGCTCTGATAGAACTGATGTCTTTCTCAGATAGAATTGCGTCCCCCATCAACGAGGCCCTGCTTAATCCAGTGAAATCTATGTGGCAGGCACTAGCCACAGTACCCCCTCCGTGCAAATGGGCAGACAAAAAAGTGTGTCCTCTAAAGACATGGACATTTTGTTTTCTCACCCCTCCCCAAATTCCCTGCTTGTCAATGCTGTTAACAAATGTGGCAGACAGCACCATGCTAAAATGACACCATGTGACAAGGACTGAAAAAGACTGGATTTATTTGGATTGAAATCATATTAATCAGCAACAGATCTATGAGATCCCCAGTCTCTAAGCAAAGACTTTTTAGTGGGATATCAGACTGTATTATCTACTGCTATCGCACACAGACCTTTATTCTCCTTCTGGAGCGCAAACTCGCTCTACAAGATCTGCCTCCACTTCCACAGCCTTCCTCAATAACATTCCAATCACAGAAATATGAAGAGCAGTGACTTGGGCATCTGCTTGTACATTTGCTGGACGCTTTGCAGTCATCTGTGACTCAGCATTTGCTGCTGTATTTGGCTTGGCTGTACTGTCTTCAGTATTGGACTCTGCGTGCCCCTCCCACTCCATTAGGGGTACTGCTGTAGTCCCCTAGAGTGGCGCACCCATAGGGACACTACTTTAAGAGACACTACTGCACCTTGTGCAGTCTGGGACGGTCAAAACATTACACAGTTCTCTTACTCTGTTCCGTTTTGGTGAATTGTGTAATCCATGTCACCTCTAACTGGTATAGACAGGTATAGTGTATGACATACTATCCTCGACAAGACATGCACTTGGTAACTAGAAACATCATCTAATCTTAAAACTGTCTCTACAGTGCTAGCCCAGGGAAAAGACCATCTCTGTCAGGATTGCACCCTTGCTGCTCTTACACATGGCACTTCTATAGTGGCACAAGTAGGAGCATCAGAGTGAAATAACTTTACTTCTGCCGGCAGTGCTGGTAAAGTGAAATGTGCCAGAGTGGCATGGGACTATGCTTCATTGCTGGCAGGGGATGAACCAAGTGAAGGCACTGAGGAGGGAAATAAAAGGTTGTTAATTGGTTCCTTTTTTTCTACTAGTAGCAGAAAGTGGTTACCAGGCTGCTCCAACACAAAGCATTTATCTTTGTAAATGATGGCAGTAGGGGGGAAAAAGCTGAGCAATATATCTGATTCTTTCTGGTTTTACTCCTGCCACTGCCATAGCAGAAGATCTGTGGAGCAGCCAGGCGTTATTCTCCTAAGCAGGATTATGATGTCAAATATATATTACTGGAACAAGCTATTCTGAGTATTCAGACAAAGAAATTACTTAACCTGTATTGGTTACTAACAGGTTTTAGTGAGTAATCAGTAAATAGAACCATTTTCTTACTGAAATATTTTACTCCTTGTCTCGTTTTTAGGTTCTTGCTACAGCATTTGACACCACACTTGGTGGCAGGAAGTTTGATGAAATGTTGGTTAACTATTTTTGTGAAGAATTTGGGAAAAAATATAAATTAGACATCAAATCAAAGATTCGTCCATTGCTGAGACTATTTCAGGAGTGTGAGAAACTGAAGAAGCTGATGAGTGCTAATGCCTCTGATCTCCCAATGAACATAGAATGCTTCATGAACGATATTGATGTTTCTGGAACTATGAACAGGTATCGTCAGATTGCTTAGCATAAAGTCTGAGTTGATTTAAAAACTGCAAAAATAGGGAAATACAAATGTTTTGATCACCTTTGGTACATTTAGGTCACTGATTCTAACTCGAGTTATTAGCAACAAAGTAGTGAACAATGACTCTTTAGTAGCCTGCATGAATTAAGCAGGCAGTCTGAGTTACTAGTGTCCTAATTAAAAAACAGTTGTCAGTCTGGCACAATGGTGAATGGTCACAATGGGAATGAGGATTGAACTATCTTTTTGCCCTTACGTGTGTCATGTTCTCCTGTGTTCTAGTATTAGAACTAGTACAGGTGATACCTCCAGAGCATAATTCACAAACATTGCTGGGGCAATGGGGGAGAAATATATGTTGACCCTTTGTATGCTGTACATGTGATCACTAGAGGATTTGAATTACTAAACTGTTAATATGGCACTTTCTAGATCGCTGAAATTAGTTAAAAGAAAGGTTTCATGTTGGCATTTAACAGATAATAGAAAACTGAGGCTCTCATTTAAGGAACAACAAACTGGTGCATAGCTTATAAATAACAATAGTTTAGACAATGAGCAGAAGAGGGGAAATGATTAGTATACACTTTCATAGAGATTGTCACTGCTTTTGAATTAGTAAGTTTCACCATCTCTTGCTCTACATTCTATAACAGAAGTTAAGAACAGCTTGGAAGCAGTTAAGATAGAACCTAAGTTTGAACCATGTTCATCAGCAGTAATGGGCACTTATCTTTAGACTTCATGCTCCTTGGTGGCCTGTCAAAACCCAAATCTATGGACCTTCAAGTGCAAGGGAAGAGGGACATATTCACTTTAGCATTTGATTATTTTTGTGGTGGGTGTTGTAATTAATGCATGTAATCACTATAAAAATTGATGTAATGTAAATTCTTCAGGACAGGGACTGTGTTTGTAAAGTACTGTACCTAGCAGAGTGGGATTGCAATCCTGGTTAGTAGCCTCTGGGCACTAGCCTAATATAAAAGGTGGCTGGAGTTGGAGGGATCATGGCAGAATAAGTATCATTTGTACGTGACGCTCTCCAAAAGTATATACCAAAATATCTTACTCTTGATGAGTTTTCTTTTTGGCGTGGGTGTAGGGTTGTTGTAAATCGCACAAACTTGTATTGTGGAATATTCAGCTCTGTTTTATTATACAAAAAATCACTTTAGTGAAACACAAAACTTTATAAAATACTCTAGGATTCTGGATGGAGAAATAGAAAATTTACACTACGTAAACTTAAAATTGCTTTTTTCCATTTCAGCTGCATACAGTTGCGTTTTGCAATTTAAATTTTTGTTCATGGGAGTCTAACTTGACGTATGGCTTTTTCAACAGGGGCAAATTTTTAGAGATGTGTGATGGTCTCTTAGCTAGAGTAGAACCACCTCTTCGCAGTGTTCTGGAACAAGCCAGTAAGTGTACATGCATTCTCTTGACTACAATGCTTAATGGTATACATACAGGAAGAAAATATATCCATGGTTTTAGCTTTCTTTAGATGTTTGCCAAATCTTAAATTTAAACTTTTTTGCGCACTTGATTTTATGTAGCAGTTCAGTTACAAGTAGCATAAAAATTTCCTTAAAGAATCCCTGTGTAAAATAGGATATTTTGATATCCGAGAGTACAAAACTTTTAATGGTGGCTAGAGATTTTATTGTAATCAAGTGCAATACCTTCTTCCTTGTTTAAGAGGCACTAAATGCTGCTAATTTAGTGTAGGAATTTTCATAACACAAAGTTGCTAATGTATGTCTGCTTTTTTTAGAGTTAAAGAAGGAGGATATTTATGCAGTAGAAATAGTTGGTGGTACTACAAGAATCCCTGCTGTAAAGGAGAGGATCAGTAAATTTTTCGGTAAAGAAGTCAGTACAACTTTGAATGCAGATGAGGCTGTTACACGAGGCTGCGCATTGCAGGTAAACAATTGCCTGTATGCTAGGGGTCTCCTTATTCTTTGTTACTGCAGTCAGTGAGGTCATGTTGTGCTATAGTATCAGGCATTGTGAAACTTATTTCACCTTTTTGAAGTGCGTATGTGCTGTAAAAGTGATTTGATTGAACATTAAGAAGTGGGCAGTGGACGGGTGAGATTGGCTCACTGCATAGACTGTTTATGTTGGCTGATCAACTGAGATGTCTGGCTGAGGCAGACAGCACAATCAACAACTTGGCATGATCCTCTAGAGTTGGGTATATGTTCCAGTTATGACTGGAAACAATAGATGCTATATAAATACATTAAATATTAAATTATTTTTTCCACTGCAAGACTTTTACTGGTATCTTGGCAGATAGCTGAATTCTTCTGTAGAACTAACACTAAGAACAGGTTGACATTAAGAGTAATCATGAAATTAGGCAAAGCAAGATTACATTGCATTGTTGCTTAGTTAAATGTATTGCATATCTTTTTATAGAAGTGAAACCTAGTTCAAGTAAAGAATAAGATGACATGGCTTGACTTAAATTCTTGCAAATGAAAACTACATTGGTGTGACGCTTGCTATATCCAACCCTGGAGCAGTGCTAGAGTCTTTGCTAGAGAGACAAGTTTAAAGGTCTAATAACTTGCGTATTACATGAGCTTGAAGCAAATACTATGTATTGTTTCAAGTGCTCACTAATTGTCATTTTTGACAACTCTCTTTTCAGCCATTAGTAAAGGGTAAAACATCTGTTTCTAGTTCTAGCTGTTCTCGAGAAAGGGCCTTTACTTTAATTGTTGTATGGCACTTGAATACCATGGTGATATGCCCCTTAGAAATCCCTGTTAATTTAGGGTTTTTTGACTCCTACATCATTTGTTAGCACTAAACATTTTATTGGAGCCATTAAAATATTCAGAACCAGAAAACTTGCCACCAGATGATCTTGAGTGACCAACTGGAGGAGAAATTTGATTCACTTAGAATGAATACAAACAAAACATGACTGTCCCTGAAGTTGTTTATAGCAAAAGCGCATGACTCCATTAAAACAAATAGGATATTTTAAAAATTTAGGTGTCTAACTTGGAGTTAACATATTTGTAATAGTCATTAAACAATCTAAAGGTCTGGCATTACTGCTATTTGTATTTTCATTCTGTACAATTGGACTTACTCTTCTGCTATTTCTTATAGTGTGCTATTTTGTCCCCGGCTTTCAAAGTGAGAGAATTTTCTATCACAGATTTGGTACCATACCCTATTTCTTTAAGATGGAATTCACCAGCAGAGGAAGGGTTAAGGTAAGAATTTAACACTACCAGATCTTTAGCATGCCCGTAAAAGGCTCAAAACGGAAGCTACCGAAAAGTAGACCAGATTGATTCACTTATTGTAAAAATTTTGAAAGCCTAAATGCCAAAACTTCAATTACTGCTCTTGTGGTGGTAACAGTAAAAAGCAATCATTTTAGCTTTTGTCTAGTTAAATACTTTAGCTTTTTAAATATACACATTCTTTAATTTGTATCACTGCTAATGAGAGTCTATGGTAAAATGGTGGTCAAGGTAAAGCCATATGTTGTGCAGTAAACTTAAGTTGTCGCCTTTGTATCCACCTCTTTGAGGCATTTTAGTGCTTCTGCTAGGTCTTGTTGCATATTTCCTTCTAGATATTATAACAGCTGCCTACTTTCATATATCTCTTCCTTCCACAGCAACTGTGAAGTTTTCCCCAAGAATCATGCAGCTCCATTCTCCAAGGTCCTCTCATTTTTCAGAAGGGAGCCTTTCACTCTTGAGGCCTACTATACTACTCCCAAGGAGTTGCCTTACCCAGATCCTGCTATAGGTATTTAACAAAGGGAAAGAAGAAATAAGAACTAACTCCATATAGTTAGAAAAGAAAGTTGGGGTGTGTGCGTGGAGTGTTATCAACTTTTTGATCTTGTAGGTTGGACTTTCCCATCCCACTCTAACAATTATGATACTGAGGGTGTGTTAGCACATTAGTATCTTTTGGTTACATGTTTTTGTATGACTCAGATTGGGTTTTAAAGCCATGTGAGTGGAGAACAAAATTCTAAACTCCCAAACCACATTAATTAGAGGAGAAACATATGCCAAACGGAAAAAGATAGTTTAGTATTTGGGCAGAGCTAAAGGTTTCCTAAAACTACCCACAGCCATTTTTCCAAATGCCACATTTCTAAACTTTAAGTGTATCCAGAAAATGAGGGACAAACTGCAAAGCACAGTAAATGTTACTATGACTAATTGAATAAAATAAATCATTTAGTTCAGTTATTTTTGGCAAATGACTTCCACAATTGGATTTAATTGCAGTCTGTTATCAGCAATAGTCAAGATCTGCTAAATGTTCACACTTGATTATTTATCTTGAGTAAATATATCCTTTTTTCTCTCTCCTGGAATGTTTAGCTCAATTTTTGGTTCAAAAAGTCACGCCGCAAACAGATGGATCCAGTTCAAAAGTGAAAGTCAAAGTTAGAGTAAACATCCATGGTATTTTCAGTGTTTCCAGTGCATCTTTAGTAGAGGTTCACAAATCTGATGAGAATGAAGAGCCCATGGAAACAGACCAGCATGCAAAAGAGGAAGAGGTAATCCATTTTATTGCTATGGAGGTCACCTAGGAAAGAACTTGGAACTGAGAACAAACTGATTGCTCATAATTTGGTCTCAGTTTCAGAAAAACGCCAGGACTAGTGCATTAACCCTCTAAACCAGATCAAGTAACAGTTATATCTTTCCACCCACATTGCTGCTTAGGCATCAGATGGATTTGAACACAGTGTGTAGATTGTTACTTGCATCATAGTCTAGATGAAGCATGCAAATGTAATGCATTAGCCTTGACTTTTCCTGAAACTACGGCCAAATTATAGGCAACTCATAAGTGGATAGTTTGTTCTTTCACAATTTCTGTACATCACAAAAATCACCACACGTTTGTCAGTCTCTGCCTAGGGAAAGCCCATGACGAAGGACTGGGTTGGTGATGCAGCTGTAGATTTAAGAACGTTGCTAAATAGATAGGGAAGAGAATACAGGGCTGTATCTTTATATCCTACTTAATAGTTCTGTATTTTGGGAATACTAGTCTTGCACAACAATACTGTTACAGGTTAGTTAGTGAACAAACAGACAAAACTAATATATTTAGTTTAAGGAACAATATTTGGTAGCTTGCAGGCAAAACTTGTTTTGTAAATGTTTTCGTTATATATATTATTCTCTGTGAAACTTCCAAGGTTTTTGTCTTTGGTTTTTTTTCCCCAAGTTTTTTTTTGTTTTGATTTAAATGTTTTCCAGCAGTTTGTGTCTCTCAGACACAAAGTGTCGGAGAATAATTGAAAATGAAAGAAGGGCAAAATGTAAACATGTATTTGGTAAATGCCAACAGTGTGCTTAGAGACAAGGTGGTGGGTGAGGTAATCTTTTGTTGGACATTTTTCTGTTATGAAAATATAATTGATGTGTCGTGTATATCACTGGATTCTTGATGCACTTGTCCAGAAATTCTTCTTCAAGGTGGCCCATGAAGAGGTTGGCATATAGGGGAGGTTGGTCCAATAAAAGATATTACCTCACCCACCTTTTCTCTCTTAATATCCTGGGACTGACATGACCACGACAACACTGCATACAACAGTGTGCTTGGCACTTGTACATAAGAGTGAGTGTTTTGCTGTCTGTCCATGTAGACTGTAAGCACCTCTAGACAAGTTCAGTATATTGGGAGTACCATAGGATGGTTCTGACTTCCAAGGCAACACACACACTACCCTCCAAATCAGCAGACCACACTGCCGTTGGTACTGATCCCTTGGCACTGACCCGAGCACCTGATGCCTTGGTACTCAAAGCCTGGGCACTGAGGGTCACTCACAGTAGCCCTAGTACTTTCCACCTCAGTGCTGACTACGTCCCATCTCTGCACTGAAACTTCATATAATGTCAAGTTACTTATTGGTGGACCCAGGACCATAGTCAGTTCTCCTCAAGAAACTGAGGTGCCTGCCAAACGACCAGGTGTTGGAGGCACTGATACACCAGGCTAGTGGCAGGACAGAAGAAGCCTTCAGCTCCCTAAATGATTCAGGGATGACTGGGTTTTTTAGGACTCTTATTTCCTGACCTCAAAGAGGAAGCAGACATGATAAATCATCTTTTTAGATGGTGCTCTTCTGTCCAGTTTTTGTCAGCTACAGAGATCCTTATAGCTGGTGAGGAAGAAACAAATTCCCCTAGTTACTATCCTCTGCCACTTCCTCCTGCCACCCTACAGTCTGGGGCTTCCATGAGGTAGTAGGTTTGATGCAAATGTCAAGACCCTAAGAGGACCAAGAGAAATGTTTTGTTCTCACCCCCTGCATAAAACTTGTAAAAGTTTTAAGGTCTCATGCAATTATGTCACACAGCATGCCAGACTTCACCTATGCTCCATGAAAGGATGATTGAAATCTGTACATCCTACCAAGAGACACCAGATGAACAGGGTCGTGGTACCACCAGAAGTCCTCTCCAAATTAAACGGTGGAAAGACACTTTTCAAGTATGCAACAGAAAATCCTCTACACTTTCCTACCCAAGGCTCTGATGGATGCATCCACTTATTTAGATGACCTTCAAATTCAAGGCCCTCGGGAAGCTCTTCTCCACATAAATGTCCGAGAGCTCAGGGCCATCAGTTCGTCATGAAAAGGGTTCCTGCCTCTTTTTCATGGTACAACTGGGGATAGACAGAATCACAGCAATGCACATCAACAGGCATGAGGGAGCAAGATCGTCCATACTCTGTCAGGAAACCATACATCTGTGGAATCTGTGCATTCTGAACCAAATTACAGCAGTGGCTCTGCACCTTCCTGGCCTTCAGAACACCTTGGCAAATCAGCTTAATAGGCTTTTCTATGATTTGAGGTATCTATTCGACTCAGGTATATAGAGCCTCTTTTGCAAATGGGGATTTACAACAGATCAGAACAAGTGTCAGAGATTCTATTCCGGTGGGTGTGCAAGCTCAGGATTCCTAACAGATGCCTTCCTCATCCCTTGAATACTGGGTTTGATGTATACCTTTCGACCAATCCCCATGAGAAAACAGAGGATGCAGGGCACAGGACTGAAAGACCCAGCATAGGTCAGGCAGTTCTAGTATTAAGATCTGACGAATCTTTCAGTGTGGCTCCCCAAAAACCTTAGCTGCTTTCACTGATACTCTTCCAGAACAACTGCCAGGTCCTGCACTTGAACCAGCATCATTGTCCCTGATAGCCTTGGTACATCCACTGAAAGAGGCTGTTAACAACGTTGTGCTCCAAAGCGAGAAATCCATAACCAGGCTGACTTACAAAGCTAAATGAAAGGTTTTCTATTTGGTAATAAGGGAGAAAGTTGGTGCTGAAGTCCAAATCTCAGTGATACTGGACTGTTTCAGGGCTAGTAAACAATCTGGATTTTCTGTCCCTTCCATAAGGGTCCTTTTTAGCAACAATATCTGGACAATGCCCCCGGATCCAGGGCCACACTGGATTTTCCCCATCCTACAGCAGCAAGAGTCCTGAAGGGCCTCCTGCTTGTTTTCTCCCTAGTTTGGGAGTCATTCCTTCTTTGGACTTTAATATAGTTTTAGTTTATAGTGCCTTCTTTGAACCTTTAGCAACCTGTTCCCTGTACCACCTCTCAATGGAGGCTGTCTTTTTGTAGCCATTGTATGAGCTAGGAGAGCAGGGGAGACTTGAATCTTCAATAGACAGTATTTCATAAGGACAAGATTACTCTTAGACCTCAACCCTAGTTTTTACTAAAGATTGTCTTAGAGTTCCATATAAACAATTTCTAGTTTTTTGTTCCTAAACCTCACTTAACCCCCAGAAGAATGTAGGCGTCAGTCACATGCTTAATGTAGTAAGAGCACTGAAAAATCATCCAGGAACATGCTGACTATTTGTAGTTTTTGCTATATTCTCTGTCCTCATGGAGGTTATCCTAATGCAGGGGATAGGGATAATGCAGGGATTCTCAAACTTCATTGCACCACGGCCCCCTTTGGACAATACAAATTACTATGCAACCCCAGGAGAGGAGACTGAAGCCTGAGCCCTAGCAGGAGGCCTGTAACCTGAGTCCTGATGCCCAGGGCTGAAGCCCTAGGGCTTTGGTCCCAGGTCCCAGCAAATCTAAGCCAGCTCTGGTGACCCCATTAAAATGGGGCTGTGACCCACTTTGAGGGCCCCGGCCCACAGTTTGAGAACCATTGTCCTAGTGCGTCTCCAAGTATAAGGAGATATCAGTTAGCCAAGAACTACTTAGCCATATTAGAGCTCATTCCACTAGAACTCAAGCAGCATATGGCTTAGCAAATTTGTAGAGCAGCTATATCATAAAAATAAAGAAAGGGTAACCACCTTTTTGTATACAGTGCTATAAAATCCCTCCTGGCCAGAGGCAAAACCCTTTCACCGGTAAAGGGTTAAGAAGCTAAGATAACCTAGTTGGCACCTGACCAAAATGACCAATGAGGAGACAAGATACTTTCAAATCGGGAGAGGGGGGAAACAAAGGGTTCGTCTCTGTGATGCTTTTGCCGGGAACAGATCAGGAATGCAGCCTTACAACTGTTACTTAGTAAGTAATCTAGCTAGAAATGCGTTAGATTTCCTCTTGTTTAATGGCTGGTAAAAGATGATGTGCTGAATGGAATGTATATTCCTGTTTTTGTCTTTTTGTAACTTAAGGTTTTGCCTAGAGGGATTCTCTGTTTTGAATCTGATTACCCTGTAAGTTATTTACCATCCTGATTTTACAGAGGTGATTCTTTTACCTTTTCTTTCATTAAAATTCTTCTTTTAAGAACCTGATTGATTTTCATTGTTCTTAAGATCCAAGGGTTTGGGTCTGTGTTCACCTGTACAAATTGGTGAGGATTTTTATCCAGCCTTCCCCAGGAAACGGGGTGTAGGGCTGGGGGGGAGGAAAGAGGGGCGTGGATATTTTGGGGGAAGACATCTCCAAGTGGGCTCTTTCCCTGTTCTTTGTTTAACACGCTTGGTGGTGGCAGCATAGGGTTCAAGGACAAGGCAAAGTTTGTACCTTGGAGAAGTTTTTAACCTAAGATGGTAAAAATAAGCTTAGCGGGTCTCTCATGCAGGTCCCCACATCTGTACCCTAGAGTTCAGAGTGGGGAAGGAACCTTGACATGGTGGCAGAGCGGTGGGATCATTTTGAGATTTTTTTTTTTTGAGATCATTTTGAACCAGAAGCACAGCAGGATTTTAAACGGTTTTGTAAAAGAGAATTGCAACTGTAGATTCTGTGTCTTTGCCTGGAGACATAGGTGTTTTTTTTACAAAGGGATTTTTCTTTTTTGAGCTGGGTACCTAAAGGCAGGGTAGTTAACCTCCTGCGGGGAAATTCACAAGTTTTTTACAGACCTGAAGAGGTGTTTTTTTTCTTTTCTTTTAAGCTGAGAGCAGCTAGAGGGTTTTCTGTCTATTTGCCTGGAGAAAGGGGTATTAGTTTTTCTTGTTTTGTTTTTTTTTTTAAATAAAGGATTTTTCTGTAGGCTGAGAATAGCTATCAGAGAACGTAGGTATCACGTTACAGCACAATTTTACAAGCCAGGGTGTTTGGTTTTGTTTTGTGGTTTTCTTTCTAACTCTTGGGTGTAAAGTTAGTTAAAAACAGAGATGCTAGGATGACAGAAACCAAGGCACAGCACAAACTGGAGTTAACCAGCGTGGATGCAGCATAAGAGGCAGAAAAAGCCCAGGAGGCTGCCCACAGGTGAGCTGTGGAGTCAAGGGGAAAAAGAAAAGGAGAAGGAAAAAGAGGAAGCATGCACAGGAGATGGAGAAGGCAAAGGCTCAGCAGAATATACCGGATAACCCTAACAATCCTTCCCCAACAATCCCCAAATGGGAGCGACTGTGTCCACAGTATGATGAATCTAGTGATATTGCTGAATATTTTCTCGCCTTTGAGAGACTGTGCACACTCCATAAAATTCCTGAAGCTCACAAGATGGCCACATTGGTTGCAAAATTGACTGGAAGAGCTCTGGACATATTCAATAAGATGCCTATTGATGAGGCTTCTGACTATAATAAATTTAAGGATTTGGTTTTAAAGCAATTTCAAGTTACACCTGAAACTTGCAGAGTAAAATTTAGAGCCCTTAAGAGAGGACATGGACTAAGTAATGTGGCTTATATAAACCAGATGAAGGATCTGTTAGATAAATGGGTCAAAGGAAGTGGGGTAACTAGCTTTGAAGGAATGTGTGATTTGATGACTCAGGAACAATTCCTGAATATGTCCAAGGGAGGATATAAAACAGTGTTTATGGGATAAGAAAATGGACTCAGCAGAAAGTCTTGCTGCTTATGCTGATCAATACGAGCAGTCCCAGACCGCCAGAGGGGCGGGGCAAACCGGAACAAAATGGGTGGAGGGAGGAGAGAGAAACAACCCTGGTCACAGTTGGAGCGGATACCAGAAGGGACAACCTCAGACCACACCCTACTACTGGGGGCAGCCCAAGGCCCCAGCTACACCCCAAGGAGCACTCAAGACACCTTATCATCCCGCCACACCGTTCTCCAGCAACCCGCCTCACCCCAGTGACCCGTCAGCTGGACAATGTTTTAAATGTAACGAGCCGGGGCATGTAAAGGCCAACTGCCCCAAGAATCCCAACAGATTTGTGTGATTCCAGTGCAATGAACTGTAGAGGTCCTCAGGCCCAGATACCTCCCAGATACCCTGAGAGCGGAGGGAAACTGTGTGAGTGTGAGCGGGAAGAAGGTTACTGCATGGAGGGACGCCGGAGCACAAGTTTTGGCTATCCATGCTTCCTTAGTGGACCCCAATTTAATCAACCCAGAGGTCCAAGTGACAATTCAACCTTTCAAGTCAAACTCTTTTGACTTGCCTACAGCCAAGTTGCCAGTCCAGTACAAGGGCTGGTCCGGCATGTGGACTCTTGCAGCCTATGATGATTATCCCATCCCCATGCTATTGGGGGAAGAGTTGGCCAATCATGTGAAGCTAGCCAAGTGGGTGGGAATGGTCACCCGCAGCCAGGCTAAGCAAGCTGTCACACCTAGCTCTGTTCCGAAAACTTCTACCAGGACCCAGTCAGAGGTGATGGGACCAGACCCCATGCCAACATCTGGAACGGCAGTCGTGGATCCAGTCAGAGACCTGAGACTGGCTCTGTCTGGAACCGGAACAACCAGAACAACCAGAACAATTGCCAGCACTAAATCCAGTACTTGCAACCCCAACATCAGAGGACCACACCAAACCTGGACTGGCAGCAGCAGCAGATAACCCTCCATAAGAGGCTCAGCTGGAGCCTGAACCCCAACATAGTTCACCATCAACGGAAACAGCCCCATCACCTGCATTGCTTCCAGAGGGGCCAAGCCTAGGTCCACAATCCAATGAGGAACTGATATCTCCAGCATCAAGGGAACAGTTCCAGACTGAACAGGAAGCAGATGAAAGCCTCCAGAAAGCTTGGACGGCAGCACAGAGCAACCCACCACTTCTCACCTCTTCTAATTGATCCCGAGAATTAAAGGTTTGTCAGTTTACAGCCCAGGGAGGAGATGACAGAGTGGCCTGAAGGTGTCTACTACGAAGGGAAAAGTGGTGGTGGCGTGGAACAGGTGAACCTCTCCATGACCCTTGAGTGTATGCAGCGACAGCAGATCAAGGAGCTGTGCACTAGCTACGCGCCGACGTTCACAGCCACCCCAGGACTGACTGAACGGGCATACCACTCCATTGACACAAGTAATGCTCACCCAATTAAAGTCCAACCTTACCAGGGGTCTCCTCAAGCTACAACTGCTATAGAACGGGAGATCCAGGATATGCTACAGATGGGTGTAATCCGCCCCTCTGGCAGTGCATGGGCATCTCCAGTGGTTCTAGTTCCCAAACCAGATGGGGAGATACGGCAGTCCATGGAAAAACGTAAGCTAAATGCTGTAACTCGCCCAGACAACTATCCACTGCCACACACATATGAACTATCGGAGAACCTGGGACGGGCCCAGTTCATCTCTACCTTGGACTTAACCAAGGGGTACTGGCAGGTACCGCTAGATGAATCCGCCAAGGAAAGGTCAGCCTTCATCACACATGTTGGGCTGTATGAATTTAATGTGCTCCCTTTTGGGCTGCGGAACGCACCCGCCACCTTCCAAAGACTTGTAGATGGTCTCCTAGCGGGATTGGGAGAATATGCAGTCGCCTACCTTGACGATGTGGCCATATTTTCGGATTCCTGGGCAGAACACCTGGAATATCTACAAAAAGTCTTTTGAACACATAAGGGAGGCAGGACTAACTGTTAATGCTAAGAAGTGTTAAATAGGCCTAAACAGAGTGACTTACCTTTGACACAAGGTGGGTCAAGGAACTATCAACCCCCTACAGGCCAAGTGGATGCTATCCGAAAGTGGCCTGTCCCAAAGTCAAAGAAACAGGTCCAATCCTTCTTAGGCTTGGCTGGATATTACAGGCGATTTGTACCGCAATACAGCCAAATTGCCACCCTACTGGCAGACCTAACCAAAAAGAAACAGCCAAATACAGTTCAGTTGACTGAAGAGTGTTGGAAGGCCTTTAACTAGCTTAAAGCGACACTCATGACTGACCCTGTGCTAAAGGCCCCAGACTTTGACAAACCATTCCTAGTAACCACAGATGCGTCTGAGCATGGTGTGGGAGCAGTCTTAATGCAGGAAGGACCAATCAAGAGTTCCATCCTGTTGTGTTTTCAGCAAGAAGCTGTCTGAAAGGGAAAGCCACTGGTCAATCAGTGAAAAGTAATGTTACGCCATCGTCTACGCTCTGGAAAAGCTACGCCCGTACGTTTGGGGACGGCGTTTCCACCTGCAAACCAACCATGCTGCACTACAGTGGCTTCATACCACCAAGGGAAATGACAAAAAACTTCTTCGGTGGAGTTTAGCTCTCTAAGATTTTGATTTTGACATACAACACATTTCAGGAGCTTCTAACAGCATGGCTGATGCACTCTCCTGTGAAAGTTTCCCAGAATCAAGTGGTTAAAATCGTCCTTGAGATCTGGAAAATATTGTTAGTCTTCATACAGTTGGTAGTATATTTAGAGGTGTATGTGTCTTCTTAACTCTGTTTTCTCCTAGAGCTCCAGGAAGAAATCAGTCAGTGTTTTCACCCTATCTGTGATTTGGGGGGCATGTCATAAAAATAAAGGGAAGGGTAACCACCTTTCTATATACAGTGCTATAAAATCCCTCCTGGCCAGAGGCAAAACCCTTTCACTGGTAAAGGGTTAAGAAGCTAAGATAACCTTGCTGGCACCGGACCAAAATGACCAATGAGGAGACAAGATACTTTCAAATCGGGATGGGGGAGAAACAAAGGGTTCGTCTGTCTGTGTGATGCTTTTGCCGGGAACAGATCAGGAATGCAGCCTTACAACTGTTAGCTAAGTAATCTAGCTAGAAAATGCGTTAGATTTTCTTTTGTTAAATGGCTGGTAAAATAAGCTGTGATTATTATCAAGCCTTCCCCAGGAAAGGGGGGTGTAGGGCTTGGGGGATGGGGGGGGTTATTTTGGGGGAAGACGTCTCCAAGTGGGCTCTTTCCCTGTTCTTTGTTTAACACGCTTGGTGGTGGCAGCATAGGGTTCAAGGACAAGGTAAAGTTTGTACCTTGGGGAAGTTTTTAACCTAAGATGATGATAAATAAGCTTAGCAGGTCTCTCATGCAGGTCCCCACATTTGTACCCTAGAGTTCAGAGTGGGGAAGGAACCTTAAGCTGCATATAGCTTATCAAGCCATCTCCTAGCAATTAGACAACTGCAATAGTCACCAAGAGTGGAATCTGTGTGGACAGTGGCTTGAAGAAAGAACAGTTATTTACTAACAGTAATTGTAGTTCTTAAGAGATGTGTTATCAGAGATTCCACAATCTTCCCTCCTTCCCCTTGACGACAGAATCCTATTCCTAGGGGAGTCAGTACTGGTGAAGGAACTAAGACAGTTGGGCCTCCTGCCCTTTAAACCCTTGAGTGGGGGGGTTCGAGGGGAGACCAGGCCTCAATGGTCACTCTTGGCCAAAATAATCCAATCCCATCTGCATGTGTATGGAGAGTGGCATTTGTGTGGACAGCACATCTTGAAGAATCGCCGTTACTGTAGGGTAAGTAACTATTGTTTTTAAAAACAAGTACAAAACAATTGTGCTAATATGTATTAGAAATCTCAGTATGACAAATGTTTATCAATAAAGGTTAGGTGCAAAGGCTTAATTAACCCTGTTACAGTTTCTAGTTTCACTTGAACTAAATCTAGATTTTTATGGAGTTAAATCTTCACTGCAGGACCTGAAGAGTACTAACTATACAAGTACAGTGACCAGTCCAGAAATTTAAATTGGTTATACACTGAGTCATATTAAACTAAGTATTTGAGATTTAGCTCTACTTTTAAGTGTTTTCTTCTAATTTCAGAAGATGCAAGTCGACCAGGAAGAGCAACAAAAGAATGAAGAGCAGCAGCCGGTACAAGCTGACAGTAAAGCAGAGTCTGAAGAAATGGAGGTACTAAGTGTATTTGATGTCTTACTGTCTGCTTAGCTCATCTGGTTGGAGCATTTTGCCTTCTTGAATGTTTGCTCTGTAATGTATAATGAGGACCCATTCTCCACCCCTTACCACAGAACTAAGCTCTGGAAACTAAGCTTTCACTTAAGTATTTCTAGTTCTCCTGGTTGCGACTAGTGCCTTAAAAATATGAACAGAGTATAAATTGATGCAATGGTGTCTCCCTGAGACTGCAGGTGTCTCAGAGCTACTGTTTCAAATTGTGTGAACTGCCCCATTCATTTGAAAGGATTGTTCACTCCAAACACTAAACTGACAAATGTCGATGTTAACTCTAACTGGTCACCATTTAAGCAAAAATGTGCTTAGCCCAGTCTCCAGCTACACTCCTAGTACCAAATGCTCCCACTATCTGCTACTCAGCTGCCAAAACCACAAATTCCTCCGAACAGTTTGTACCATGTAGTTTTGCTTTTGATACAGAAATATGTGATGTGTTTAAAACAGAAAATTTGCAGCCGCATAAAACAAAATTTAATTTTAAAATAAATAGCACAAGGCTATTGTATTGATTGCATTCAGTTCAGTATTTAAACAAGTCTTTATTTTTAATATAAGTGAAGTTGTAGCAGAGTTTTGTTGCTACCAAACTAGAAAGCTGCAAAATCTATAGACTGTCACAGAATTTCAAAGCAGCTGAGAATTCCATTCAGAAGAAATGAAGCAGCACTGACTGATAGTTTGCTCTAGTAACTTAAAATGTTAATCAACATTGTAATAAAAAAAATTAAGACAAATGTGACTTGAATTGGGTGTCCCTTTAGTGACTATTGCACTCTGCATGGTGTGTGTGGTTTGTTTTTTAATGCAGACATCTCAGGCTGGATCAAAAGACAAGAAAATGGATCAACCTCCTCAAGCCAAGAAGGCTAAAGTAAAGACTAGTACAGTGGACCTTCCCATTGAGAATCAGTTGCTGTGGCAGATAGGGAAGGATATGCTGAACTTATTCATTGAGAATGAGGTAAATTAACTGGTACTTTTACCTTTGTCTAGACCATAGTCTTACAAACTGTGGTCTGAACAGATTCTGCTGGTCACAAGGTGCTGACTCTCCTCATTTCTAGCTGGAGAAAGTCAGAGGAGAGGGTGAGGTATTATGAACAGCAAAAGGAGACAGTATGGCTAACTTTCTCCAAGGCCAAAACTAACTGCACTAAAGACAGCTAAAAATAAACGCACCTTTCCCCAATGAGCATCTGCTGTAACTTCCTACAGGGATGTTCTACAATTGCAAATAGGGAATATGGCTACATTTTAGAAAACTTGCTTTATGAACCAACGCTGGAAAGTTTCAGAACCCATAACCTAGGTATTTATTATTGCACTCATCGTGTTAGTTTGAGTACCTATCTAATGTCTTGCAAGTTAGTGCTTTCGGTGAAAATGGTTAAAGTTATAAAAAAATGCATGTAAGGTTGGCAGGAGGGGGACAATTTAATTATATAATACAAACTCCTAAAGAAAAGCTTGCTGTGCATTTTTTGCCACCAGAAACAGTAAAATAAGTTAATCAAAGGCTAATATCTCAATTCTTGGGTCATGTGGCATTTGGGGAGTGGTTAATAAATCAGTTAATGAAGGCTGCCTACGTCAAAGCACAAGACTTTGAAGGACATCTGAGACCACCTTAAATGGTAAAAACACCACTGTATGAGGTAACCAGTATCTCCTTTTTTTAACAATAGTGTCAAGAATTCAGTGTGCTAAAAAAAAAATCCTGTGCACACTGTTTACAGCAGCTAAACTTTTCTGATTTGTATTATGTTCTTTATCAGTAGTACTGGATTGCTTTATAGACGTATTGGTTATTCTGAAGCTCTTGTCATCTGCTCCAATCAGTCAATCCATCTGGTGCCCTGAATGTCTGCAACTAAATCATTGGTATCTCTTCAGATGGCTACAGCTAAAGCACTTGTCCTGCAGCTACCTGGGCAATTCAAATTATATTGGCCTTGGAATTCTTTGCTATGTTTGGGTCAGTCTTAAAACTGGAAAACTAGGATACCAAGTTTTGAGTTGGATCAGTATGCTACTTAAATTGAATTCTGTGTTTAAAAGTAATTGGTTATTCAGTAAGAGACTAGCTCTGAGACTGTAAATTTTTTTTTAAGCCAGGGATTGTCACTTCAGCAACCAACACAATGAGTTCTCAATGACTGGGGACTCCATGTTCCACTCTAATACAAATAATATAGCCTAGCCTGTTGGTCATTGTCTTTCTCAAGCGAGATCTCCAATACAGAGTTTGTTCACCACCACCTTCCATCTTTCACAGTTTTAGCAGATTTCTTCTCCTTGAAATACAAGTCCATATGGCAATGGTTCTGATATAGCTGGCTCTTTATTCTCTTCCTGATTTGCCTGTGATCTTGCTTGATAGCTTTGAGTGCTTGAAGTGAGTCGTTATGAGTGACAAGCAGTGTGTTGGCAGAAGGATGTTCTGTGTGCCAGAGTTTTCTCTCCTGATTTAAGAACTCCAGCTTGCTGCGGAAATCTAAGGCATTGGACACAGGGTTGGCAGACACACATGTGCTGCTGTGCTAGTTTTTTCACTGGTTCAGGAAGTGTTGATCCTTGCAAAGGGTTGGAGAATGGGGGAGAATTTCTGGAGTCTACTGGCTGCTGGGAGGGGTTAGTCCCAGCCACCTGAAACATTTCCTTCCTCCCTTTGAGGATATAAGCCCTACTTACACTTGGGACTCATCCTCCCTCAGCAGAGGAAACAGCAGGATAATAGCACTCTGATCACCAAAAAGTACTTCCTTTCCAAACCATAGGAGAATTATCTGCATCTCTCCCTTGGAGATATTAACACAGAATGGAAGTGCCCAAGTAAGACAAAGAAGTCTAATTAGCAGCTTCAGAATTGGATTTGGTTCCTAAAGTCTGGGTTACTTTTACAAAGGCATCTCTAACTAAAAATACAGCAGTCCTTATGGAAAGCAAGTTTCTTCTCAAGGAACCAACAAGCAGGAGAATAAAATCATTCATCAGATAAAATGTAAACTTTGATGTCAGCCTTTAGGGTATCTGTGCCATCTATCTGCTTCTCAATGGCTGTTGTAGTGTGGGCAGATGAGCTTAAAAATGCATTTCCCCACAAAAATACTCAATTGAAATTGGCTCTATCCTGATGGCTTCATTCATCTCAGATGCATCCATGCATTTGCTTCTACCTGCTCCTCAGAATGTTCTCTAATGCTATTTCCTTATAAAAATGTTAATTGAGCTCTAATTCTTGAGTAAGATAATGAACTAATTTCTTTTCTGCAGGGTAAAATGATCATGCAGGATAAACTGGAGAAAGAGCGGAATGATGCCAAGAATGCAGTGGAGGAATATGTGTATGATATGAGAGACAAGCTCTGTGGCTTGTATGAGAAATTTGTTAGCGAAGATGTAAGTATCGCCAATTTGACTGTTACCTTTTTTTTTTGTTCTTTGTGACCTAAACTTTCAGGTCTCTTCCATTAAGTCTTTAAACCAAGGGTGTCAAACACCCTGGATGTGTTTGTGGCCTGCATGGTACATTCAGAAATGAAGCTTCATTTTTTAAGAAAAGTAACTTCCTAGTCCTCATAGTTATGAGGATAAACATTCCAAACATGAGACGTGTAAACTGATAATGCCTTTCTTAATTTGCAAACTACCTGAGAAAAGTGTCAACTCCCCTGCCCTACATTCATCTCACAGAAATGTTAATTCTAGAACCCAAATGATAACATGTTAATGCAAATATTAACTTTTAAATTACTGATCATTCCCAGGTGAAATGGAGAAGGGAGTTGAAGCAAAGCTCAAGGGAGTGAGAATTGAGAGTACTTTATTGTCATGGTCAGCCTCACTTGGTGGATAAAATATTCTCATTTTTAGGACCCCTATTTTTTTACCCTTGATCTCAATGCAAATCTCCCAGTGGATTCTGTTGTGAATTCAACGATTCCAAGTCCAGAAAGGACAATCGTGATAATTTAGAACTTCCCCAAAAAATTCCTAGAATATATGTCTTAGAAAAAATTCAGTGATGAAGAATCCACCACAGCCCTTGGTAAACTGTTCTAATGGTTAATTACTCTCAACATTAAAAATTTACACCTTATTTCCAGTCTGAATTGTCTGGCTTCAACTTCCAGGATTATATTATATCTTTTTCTGATAAATTGAAAAGCCCATTATTTGTTCTCCATGCAGATATTTATAGACTGTAATTAAGCCCCTTCGTTTTCAGTTTAAATTGATTTTTACTGAAAAAAAACTCAGGTTTTACAAAACGTATGTTTTTTTCCTAGTTCACTCTACTTTTGTATCATTCAACTGTATAAAAATAACTTGTTTTATTAGAAAAATACAATACATTGCATGAGATATATGTATGATAATACATTAGTGTGTGTATATGCTCAGCTGCCTGTTAAAAGTAAGATTATGTAGTGGTCTAGAAGATATATACAATAAACAGGCATGCATGCAAGCTCTGAAGTGCATGCATATCTGACTGTACTGATAAATCTCACGCCTACCATGTACACATTTCAAGCTGTTAGCAGATAACCGTTTAGATTTGACACACTAAAAGGGAAAGAAAATGAAAATCTGTATCAGAATGTGTTTTAGAACACAAAGTATTCATAAGTTTAAAAAACGAGAAAAGGATGAAGTTGAGAGTATGCGCTGCAAATGGTGTGGTCCAATTATTTGTCAATATTATTGGCTAATAGCTCTAAGTCTGCAAAAGTACCTTATTTATTCACATGAAAAGTCTTGTTTGTGGATTAGAGAGAGATTGTTTTCTTAAACTCAGAGGTGGCATTGTGTTCCAAGTTTTTTGTTTTAGTTCTGCAGGAAACCGCATTGAATTCTGTTAATCAGAGCATTAATCTACTGAATATTTTTCCCCCCGTCCTTCCATCCACCAAAATTTACCCATAAAATTTTTTTGTATGATTTTTCATCTGTTTTGTTGTTGGAGTAATAAACACCTATAAATTCCTGGGGAACATTAAATAAAATAAAAACTGAAAATGAAGGGCCCTAACTTGGTCACCCCTTCACCTTTTCTTCGTTAAACAGAATAGATTGAGCTCTTTGAATTTGATTTTTTTTATTGTTTTATAATTCTTTTGTGGCTTTTCTCTGAACTCTCTCCAATTATTAATGTCCTTGAATTGTGGGCATCAGAACTGGAAACAATATTCCACCAGCAGTCGGACTAGTGCTGAATACAGACGTTAAATAACCTCTCTCCTCCTACTCAAAATTCCTGTTTATGCTCTCCAGGATTGTTACCTTCAATTGGCTGTGGTCAAAAGAGCTATCAGTTCTTAAATTATGTTCCAGCCCACAAATGGGAATAGAATTTAGCCGTTGTTATAGATTGGCACCCCTTGCTCTATATGATCTCTACCATTTTATAATAAGGCTAGGTGTACACTAGAAACTTTTGCTGGTAAAATAACATTAGGGGTGTGATTTTACATTTCTATACCAGCAAAAGCTCTAGTGTAGATGCAGTTATACTGGAAAATGGGCTTGTGCTAGTAAAGGTGGGCTGGCAAAGCCTTTCTAGGGTAGACAAGGCCTCAGTGTGTGGTTTGTTTTGTTTTTTTTTAAAGTTAAAGAAATTTAAAAATTCTACACCAACACTTCAGGCTCTTTTTTTAAAGAAAATATTTAAGTTCTAGCAGACTCAGTGTCCATCTTTCAGGAAAGAGTATCTAAATGACACCAGATGTTTATCACTTTTGTTTTATGGTAGATAATCTCTAAGTTCAGTATTCAATTCATATTGGTTGTTTCTGGTTTCAGGATAGAAGTAGTTTCACTTTGAAACTGGAAGACACTGAAAATTGGCTATATGAAGATGGTGAAGACCAACCCAAACAAGTTTACATTGATAAATTAACTGAACTCAAGGTAAGTGGCACTTCTGCACTGTAATTGTCATCTTCAGATATCAATTGAATTTATTTCACTTAAGATATAAATCAGGCCCTAATGAACAATAAATTATTTAAATGAGTTGGGAGGTGATGTTGCTTGCAAACATAAAGAAAATAATTTGAGCATAGGCAGAAGAAGCTTTTAATTGAGCCTAAAGTGAAAGTAAATGCTAGTGATGGAGTGCTGCATTGTGTAGGCTTTTATCTTTCTCCTGAATCTCCTTGGAGAGGGAAGGAAAGGTATATGTGAGAATTGCTACTTGCTCTTAAAAGGTAACACAGATGACCTATAACAGGAAAATGTTTTTTATTCAAATGAGCTTTAAAGTTATGGAAGACTTATTTTGGAGGCTAAAAGAAAGCTACGTTGCCATATGATTTAATGTTGATGTTAGTCAAGCTTACTTTCCTGTACAGTTTATCTAAAGTAAATTGGAAGCAAAAGGATGGGTATATTCTGTATTGGCAGCAGGGGAGAAGATGATGTAATGTCTTTAGCTGGAATACTAGTGAATTTGAAAGCATTCTGTAATTTATTATGAAAAGGTATAATGAACTATTTTAATGTTTTTGAATAAGATAAACTTGTAATTAGTCTTGGCAAAGCTTCCCCAGTGTGGCTTTTGTTTTTATAAAATATTTTAATATGTGAATAAGTGGAGCCCCATACTTTCATTTGACAGTAGTGATGAAATACACAGAATACTGGTATTTGACAAAATGTGGGACATGCCCCCTGAGGTGGGCATTAAAGTGAACGAGAGAACTTTTAGTGCACACCAGCAGAGTGTACACAGACCAAATGTGCAACATGTTAGTATCTTTTAGAAATCACACCCCTTTAGTGCGCATTACTGCTTCATGTACACAAGCCCTGAGTTGACAGAGCATGAAACAATCGTTCAGAGACATGAATTGCCTCTACACTTCAGTTTGTGCTAACTAGAATGCCAGTGATAATCTAAATGTCAATAGTTAACTTTCACTTCCCATCAAAGCATGTAAGAAAGGGGAGGAAGCATCATATTATCAAGAGCTACAATATGGATATGCCTTCAACAACACATGGCAGGGTTGGAGGAGGGTGAGACTAATTTAATTTTCCTAAAATGGGAGGAAAGGGCTCAGCTTTCAAAAGTTGGGAAACACTGCCATGTATTGAAAAAAATCACTGTAGGTCCATTATAATGCTGTGTTTAAAATTTCAGTAACCTGTTCTGTCCTTTATTTCAGTCTCTGGGTCTGCCTATTCAGGCACGGTTTCAAGAATCAGAGGAAAGACCAAAAGCTTTTGAGGATCTGGGGAAGCAAATACAACAGTATATGAAAGTTATTCATGCATTCAAAGCAAAGGTATCTTCAGTTTTTCAAATGTTTTGCTGATTATAAGGAAGCGTTGAAAAACTATCTTGGATTTCTTCTTTCCACCTTTTTTCAGCATCAGATGTGGTGGGAATGGCCAACAAATAATGCAGTCTCCTGGTTTGGGGATCAGTGGCAGGAATTAACTTTGCAATACTTAATGACTTTCTTACGAATAAAAGTATGTATGTTCATATAATTGGAATGGTGACTGCCGGTGATGTTTGTAAACCAGCTTTCTCCCAGATGCGTTCCCTCCACTGGGGGAAATCACAGAGCATTACGAAGTTCTGCTGCTGCTAGCTCTCTTCCATTTGACCACACTCCAGAACGGTACAATGGGCTGCTCAGCAATTGTTTGCCCTGCTAAGCGTAAAATAAAGTTTCCCTTTGGGCAAATTCGAGCTGACAGTCCATTCTGAAATTGGAGGATAAGATTTGATGGAGAAGCAAAACAGATATGCTGCCCAGATGTTTAAAATAGTAGTGTCACTTACTGTGCAAATGAAATGTAATGTATAAATGTGCTGTGTAATTTTTTTCATACTTCAGGATGAACAGTATGACCATTTAGATGCAGCAGATATGGTAAAAGTGGAGAAGAGTGTAAGTGAAGCTATGGAATGGATGAACAATAAGCTTAATCTTCAGAACAAGAGAAGTCTTACTTTGGACCCAGTTATAAAGACTAAGGACATCCAAGCTAAAACTAAAGTAAGATCTTGTTTGACTTTGAAGAAAAATATGAAACTGGTTTCATGTTGTATAAGTGGTATCCTACTTACACCATGTTTCTTTATGCTCAGAGCGGCTCTGAGGAGGAGGTAAGGTGGGAAATAGAGTAGTATTATTTTCAACAAAACCTCCCAAAGCGATGTAGGGGCACTTCTGCCTTCCGCTGGGAACGTTCAGCTAGTGTTGTTGTAAGTTCCTTTAGGCAATGACTGTAGGTATAAGCCTTAATGTGTGCTGTAACTTAAATTCTCTCAACTCTTACTTTAGGAATTGACAGGTATCTGCAATCCTATAGTCACAAAACCAAAACCCAAGGCAGAACTCCCTAAAGAGGAGCAAAATCCAGCTGAACAGAATGGACCAGTAGAAGGCCAGGGAGATGCCAACACAAGGTCCCAGCCTGCTGAACAGAGCATTAACACAACTACTCCAACAGCTACAGAAAAGAAACTCCCAGAAATGGACATTGACTGAATGTCAGCACTTGTTTATATTACAAACTACAATAAAGCTTTAAATTGTCAACTTCGTATGTTCTGAATATAAATTGGAGCAAGTGAATACTACAACTTTATCACAGCAATGTTTGGAGAGGATTGGTTAATGTATTGAGAGTCAAAATATGTAGGTAGTTAACTACTCCAGCCAAGTATATTGTATCTCTTGCCATAATGAGTGTATTTAGAAGTCCCTAGTAATCCTTAATAGATTTACTGAAACAGCCATAAACTAATCCTGTTTTTTTTAATTATGTTTATGCAGAGTCTTGTTTTAAAGAAGTAAGATGGCAGAACTTGAAACTTCTAACTTACCACTAAGTTTCTTTTGTGGTTTTCAGCAACTATAAGCGTCCATTAATATTTCAAAGACTACATGGAGATGGCAGTGAGGTTTTTAGCTCTTTTCCAGAGCACAGAGGAACATAAGCTAAATGAAATACCATTTAAATCTAATTCTTATTTCTCTGTAACAGACAAAAATACAGACATGTTCCAGTCTGTGTGAATTCCACTAACTTCATGTTTGCACTTTTTTTGCATTTGATTAGCTCTGAAATAGGTATGGAGCCATGGATGAGGTGACCAGTATACCAGTGGTATTATGTTCTTAAGAACTGAGCTCTAAGATTGTTCCTCAGCTGGTGTCCATGCTCCATTATGGGTAGAGTTTTAATATGAAGTATAAAATTAAATTCATATATCTGATATGCAGAGTAACAATTATATAAATCTCTATTTCAGACTATCTGAACCTGCTATTAGATATGCAAGTGTGTATGTTGATGATAAACTCTCCCTAGCCATCTAAATATTGTATAAAACTTTTGTCCCTAGTTAAATTAGCTGCTTGTAGAGATTGAGGATTTATACTCCTGGCTGCTTGCACTGATGGATGATTCTGATTAGTTGCTAACCACTGAAAGATATATTTGCTTCCATGAGACCTGCATTTGAAATGTTTGGTTTAATTATCTTACAGCAAGAGAAAAATTCGGCTTTTTTCATGAGCTCCTCTACCCATGACTTCGCTTCTAGTATTGATAATTGTCATATAAACCTGAAAACATTAATTTGTATGTGTTTTAAATCAAAAGTTGAAACAGCCACACATTACAAGAAATAAATGCACTGGATTGTACTGGATTACTTTTTTAAATTGTCAGTTATGGTCATGGCAACAGCTGCAACTTGGGTTGGGGATAAATTGATATGTGACAGCAGCCTCAATTTTATTTGCCAGTGATCTTTTTGAAGGAACAAGAAGTTGCAGTGTGTACAAACTGTTCCATTTTCTCTTTCCAGACAAATGCAAGAATTGAATGGTGTTCCTTTTAATTAAAAAAAAATTCCCTTAGAACATTGTGCTTCTACAATAGCTCACTTAAATCCATTTTATGGGGTTTCAGAAATAGTATACATCTTAATATCTTAAGGTAAAGGGTTCTGGCTAATAAACTTGCTGTTAAATACCACCATTTGTGCAATATTTCCTGTAAAGTGCCTGTTAAGAGTTACCTTGAGGCTAATCCTACAGTTGACAGTATTTACAACACCCATTTCAAGTGCTGGAAACACTTTTAAAAAAAAAAAAAAAAAAAAAAGCGCTGTACACTCAAACTTAGAATGTTTGAGAAACATTACAAGTACTGCTCCAAATGCACTGTCTTTGAGTAAACCTTAGAACTGCCTCAGCTCTCATCAGTTCTGCTTGAATCACTTGAGTGCTCCAGCTACACTAATTCCATTAATACTCTCACTTCACTCCTGTAATATTTCCACTCATCCTTCAGTGACAGTACTGGAAACCAGCAGTATTACACATCTCTCCTGCCATCTTCCAGTTCCACCAATTTTAATTTTTTATTCCTATTTTTAAAAAGCTTGTTTATGGCTAGAGTGTCATATTGATGTAGGAGGATTAAGCAAATGCTAAGTGACCATATGTATGCAAGATCAGACTAATGAGAGAACTGTAAACACAGTTATCTGTAAGACACAAGATCACAGGCTGTCATATCCTTGCTCTGCATTCATATTTTTAATATTACATATTGCCTCTTGCTTCAAAGTGGTTAACAGCAACATGACATATGCTGCTATCTGGCATGGTCATGGAATGTTGCTTCCCAGGTGCTGGGAGTCAACCTCATATGAATTAAGGTTTGACTTTAGGGTATCTTTTTATATTGTTGGCATTGACAACCAGGTGCCTTGATCTCTGACCATAAAATATGGCCTTTATTATTCTTGAGTAACCTGTACAAATGAGGTGTCCAGACCAATGCAACTGAGCATGTTTTGAATGCCAGACATCCAACAACTAAATTTCATTATTGGGAATCTTATTGCACCGTTTGATCCTGCAAACAGACCAAAGATTGAGCTTTTTTACATGAAATATGAATCATATTTTGGCAGCCTTCTATATACAAAGCTGTTTTAAAACAATATTAAAAAAATAAGATAAAATGAGTTTTGTGCTGTACCTAAAATTGTGAGGGAGGTGACTCAAGCTGTGTATACATGATGAACCAGTTCATGCTAGCCAGAATGGCAAACCACTTCAGAAGTAAAGTCATAAGGTTTTAGCTGTATTATAACAATGAAATTGTGCAGTCCTTTAGCACGGAACTGGCCTATACTACTCTAGTTAAACTGGATCGGAACCAAGACACGATCAACCATGGCATATCTTGTGCAAAGGCTGGCTATTTCTGTAATCTTTTTCAGGCTATAGTTGGCTTGCCTCCTCCAGATAGTTCTGATTTCCTTTAGCTTCTGAAGATGCAGGCTAAATCTTGGACTTCTGAAAAGTATTTGTATTCTCTGAAAAGAAAAACCAACCTACAGAATCCTCTTCATTTGATTCTCTCTCTTCCTCCCCTCCCACTCCCCATCAGTGGATCTAGCAAAGGCAACAGGCAATGTCACCATAAGGTTAGTATTTTAACCAATGCAAAAAGTATTTTCAAATGTAGGCAGAGGCTGCAATTAGAGTCTTTATTATATTAGATTAAGTGTAACCATGAATAAATCAGGTCCTTGCCCTGAAGAGTTTACTTCTAACAGGCAAGATTACATAAGGAACTGCATTGGGAGAACCAAGATTACAAGGAAAACAGCATTGCTTAAGTTATGAGTAAACCTAGATGTACAGAAGTTTCTGTAATAGTAGATTCAAAGTTAGTAAATAAATAGCCTTTACTTGCAATCACCATCCCTTTCTGCTATATCAAATGTACACAAAACTGATATGCTTCAGCTAACCTGTATTCCATCAGTGTTGTTTTAAAGTCAATGGGACTAACTTGTCTAAATCAAGGTCACCTTGTTTGAAAATTCTGCACTAAAAGGCATAAATAAGGTCTCTGAGGGCCTGTGTGTTAACATTAAAGTTATTGATTTTTTTTAACTTTAAGTAAGGAAACATTAAAACAATTGCTTACAGTGTGAGAGAATTTAAGCAGAGTTTTTTGTTTCAGGATATTAGAGAGACAAGGTGGGTGAGGTCCAATAAAAGATATTAACTCCTGTGAGTGAGCGAGACGAAATTTTGAGCTTACACAAAGCCCTGCAGAGCTCTAATTTGCAATATCTGGTGGGATTGCTTTGTTTACCTTTGGTCATTTTGCAAAATGAAGAGATCCTACCATTAGTGGCATTTATAATTCAGTTCATTATGTTTTAATTTAATGTTGCAATAGCCCTACGTTTCAACTTAGGTATCCAACGACCCAGAATGGCTGTTCTGAGGGCAGCTGGACTGTGAGCTGCTGCTCTAAGAAGGGGATGCGCTGTATCCCTCGCCCATGGGCACGACTGGAGGAGAGGTGGGTCCCAAAACAGCGGCCTGAGGTCGAGGAGGCTGAGCCGCTCCGCGCGGAGCCTGTTTACACGACATGTCCCACCGCGGCGGGGCTCGATCAGAGAATCACAGCCTGAGCTCTCTATGCAACAGCGTTTAAACCGAAGTCACATCTACTGCTGCAGACGGGCTGTGGTGCGCGGAGTGGCTTCTGTTCGTAAATAGGCGGGCCAGGGCCCAGGCGCCGCCAGGCTGGGGCGAGCCGCAGGCAAGGCCCACGCTGCACGCTTCCTAATCGATCACGCAGCAGCCTCCAGCGCCGGAGTGCACGAGGGCTCGTTCCTGCCCCGGCTCTCCAGGCTCGCAGTTACGGAAAAGCCAAGCTCGGGTGCCGCACGTCTCCGCCGCCTCAAGCCCACGCGGGTCGCCCACAGACAAGGGCCGCTCCGGCCTTCCCCTCAACGCGTGCGCGCCGGCCGCTGACTTCTCCCCACCCCTCGGGTCCTGTAGGCGGCCCCGTCCCGCCCCGCCGGACCCGCCTCCCGCCTGTAGGCGGCGCTGGCTCCGAGCGGCGCTGCTTAGAGCTCACCCGCGGCCGCCGCGCCCGGGCCCGGCTGCGAGGTGAGGGGTGGAGGCCGCCCGCCCGCGGGCCCAGGTGAGAGCCGGGGACGGGGAGTCCCGCGGAGTAGGCCCGACCGCTTTCCGCGCCTCGACTGGGGCCGGCGCTGGGAGCGGAACGAGCGGGCCGAGGTGCGCAGAGGTGGGAGCCAGCGGGAGGCTGGGATATGGGGGCGCTGTGACGGCAGCGGGGGGGCGACGTGGGGCGGCCTGGAACAAGGGCGGGGGAGGGGGGAGCAGCAGTGAGGGAAGGGGGTGGGTTGGGCCAAGGGTGGGAAGTGGTGTGGGGCTGGCTAAGGGAAGGGAGGAGGGACTGGTCGGGGGACGGCGGGGAGCGGTGCGGGGAGAGGGGCTGGCCGGGGGGAGCGGTGGGGAGCGGTGCGGGGAGAGGGGATGGCCGGGGGGGAGCGGTGCGGGGAGAGGAGCTAGACGATGGGGAGCGGTGTGGGGAGAGGGGCTGTCTGGGGAAAGGGTTGGAAAACTGTCTAAGAATCAAGGGCCTGACTCTTCTGTCCTGAAGTCCCCTTGGAGTTACCTGTTAGGGGTGTACTTCCCAGGCCGAAAATCTCCTTTCAAACTCTCTGTTCCCTCTTGTTATTTCACAATCCTTTAATCTGTGCATATGAGAGTCGTCTTTATCCTGGGTGATGCGTGTTCTGTGTCTGACACTGCTCTGGAGTTTGTGGGGATCTGTGGCGTTAACGCAACTTGTCTACGCTAGAGTTAATTGCTCCAGCAAGAGTGGCCACGCTGGTACTTGGAAATACTACTTGAGCTGGACAGTGCAATTTTGTGAGCAGCTGAGAGGTTGTTCAAGTTGAGCTGTATCCCCTGACCAGCCAGCCAACTTGAGTTAAGTGTCACTGCACTTGAGTTAAGGTCTTTGTGCATGGACAGGTGTTGTGTTGGGGGCAACCCTTGAGTTATAACAACTACAGCAAAAACAAGCTCTAAGTGTTGCAGGAGCTTGAGGCCATATTTGGTCTGCAACTAGGTGCTGCCGCTACGCCACTCTAGTGTAGACACTTCCTACAACTTAAGGGATTTTTTTGGTGGTGTAACTAATTCATCACTCAGAGGTTATAGATGGGTCAATAGAAGAATTCTTCTGTTAACATAGCCACAGTCTTCAGAACATGTAACTTCTCGCAGCACAGCACTGTAGCTAGGTTGTTCTAATTTTTATGTGTAAACCAGGCCTGAGATTATATCTACACTGCAACCAAGGTGTAATTTTCATCTTGTGTAGATGTACCCGCGCCATCTTTCATCTAGCTAAGTTGTTTAAAATAACTGCAGAGACATGTCAGCGTGGGCTAGTCGTGCAAGTACATAGCTAGGGACCACAGTGGGCTTGGACAGCCCAGACCACTACATCCTTGCTGCCTTCTTAAGTAAATTAATTAGATTAAAGCTAGCCTGGGTACGTCTACACAAACTGTAAATCATGCCTCTGGTTGCAATGTAGGCGTAGCATGAGACCAGAAAGACATACTCAGTCTTTTACATCTGACTTGCACTGATGATTGGAACGCCCATTGCAAATTAATAAGTAAACAGGTCGTGAAATCAAGAGCATTGTATCACAAAGTGTACTTTAATCATCGCTTTTGAGAGTTGTAGTTTTAAACTATGTATTATTTGTTTTGTTTGGAAACATGGTGAGACCATGCAGGTCCTTCTGAGAATTGTTGTTCTGTTGCATTAACCAAGTGAGAGTTAGCAGAGTTCTTTATATGCTAGGCACAGTGGTATGTTAAAGGAAAGGAGTGATTTCAGATTTACATAATTAAACTCTGAGTTTCCTAGTGTGTAAGGGTTTGAATTGGACTTGTATCTCGTTTGTTTGTTTTGTTTTTAAATGCACCTTTCTTGGTTATATTTACAAAAATAGAAGTATACAAGTATGGACTTCTTTCAAAAGTATTATTTAATCATTTGAATCTCATGGATAAGTTCAAATGGTTTGAAACAGATCTCTTCCGACCCATCACTATTTGCCAGTGAGCAGTTTTTCTGAGCTGTAATCAGATAAGCCCCCAATCCTGCAATTGGATCTACTAGCATGGAACCCCATTGACTTCAGTGGAACTGTACTCAGCCCATGGGTCTGCACTAATAGATATAGACAGCAGGATTAGGACTTACATGCATAATTGGGATGTGTACTATCGAAAGCTTTTAAAAAAAACAAACAAAAAAAACCTCTTAGTCATTGAGTGTGCATGCCAAGGCTCACTTGAGTGAAACTGTTGATAACAGCAGCTCATAATGGAAATGCTGAGAGGATTTTAATCCCTCTAATTTTTTGTTATAGGCAGCAGACAAATACTGAGCTTCATCATCATGCCTGTCCTGGCAGCAGAACCTACAGTCTTCTTGCTTCCCCACAGGAAAAGCTTGTGACTTCCAGTTCCCTCAGAAGAATGAGCAGTGTCTATGCCCTGGCCTTCCTTACGTGGCTGTGCTGGGTCACTAACAGTACCTGCAACTCTAGTTGCTACTGTTTTGCAATTGTAACGGAAAAGGTAATGAAATTGCAAAGATTTTTTTAAAAGAGCTCCTTTAAATTGTTTACTGAAACGGTATGGAAATGCACCAACTTGATGTCTGTTTGGGGGTCCGTGTGTTCTTGCTTGTCATTTGAAATAATTTTAATCAAAAATATATTTTTAGATGTACCCGGTAGGTGATAGCCAGCCTACTGGAAGAGCGCTACACTGTTACTACTTCCTTCACCCCCCCCCCCCTTCTGTCTTTGTCCCTTCTTTGGTCTGTGGTTTCTATCTCAAGCGTTAACAAAGTGCCATTTTGATACTATTAACACTCCATTGCATATTTCATTCTATACTGTTCTTCAGCCTCTGACTTTCTCAGGCGGGGTGGGCAAATCTTTTGGCCTGAGGGCCGCATCTGGGTATGGAAATTGTATGGCGGGCCAGGAATGCCCGGTGAAGGAGGGGGACTTTATGGGGTGTAGCATGGGAGGGCTCTATAAGGGATGTTACCGAGGGGGGGGAAGGGAGGACTCATGGGGTGTAGTGTGTGGGGGGGACAGCTCTACAGGGGTGGTACTGGGGACTCCTAGGAGCCCTGCTGGCAGTGACACCAAGGCAGCCGTACCAGGCACCACCACAGGTGCAGGCACCCTAGCTGGGTTGGGTGCAGCTCCTGGGTGGTTTCAAGGCTCTCGAGGATGGGGCCATAGGAGACCATGGGGGATTGGGCATGCTGCCACGTGGGAGGGACGGAGGAAACGGTGCTGCTGCCTAGGAGCGGGGTTCCGATCCTGGAAACAGTGCGGTGAGGTCGCACCTGCACAGTGTGGCTCTGTGTGCTGGAAGATGGTGCTCATCAAGAGAATTATGAGTTGGGGCTGGGGAGCGCCGGGTGGGCAGAGCGGGGCAAGCCCCTGACTCCACTCCCCGGCAGGAGCACCGGGTGTGCAGAACAGCACAAGCCCCCGACCCCGGTGGGAGCTTGAGGGCTGGATTAAAAACATCTGATGGGCCAGAAGTGGCCCACCAGCCGTAGTTTGCGCACTCCCGTTCTAAGGGTTGGTCTCTCATTATCAAAGTTTGGAAGAGAGCCATTTTTTTATAACTTTAAAACTGCCAACAAATGATAGAACATGTGCAGGATCTTTAACCTGAAGAAAGAGTAATTATGTTTGGTAGTATTTCCATGTTTTATTGTTTCTTGTAAATTTGATTCCAATAACATTAAATATATACATTAACAGACTGTTTGACTTGTCTGTTTAGTCCTAACTCATTTTTTTGGGTGGTTTTCTTAATTTTGCAGAAAAGTTAAATGTCTTCAGAAGATAAGGAAGCTCAGGAGGATGAGCTGCTGGCTCTAGCTAGTATTTATGATGAAGATGAATTTAAGAGGGTAGACTCTCTCCAAGGAGGAGAAACAAGAATTTGTCTGGAGTTGCCCCAAAACTTCAAAATATTTGTGAGTGGTGAGTCCGGATGTTTTGCATTATCTTTAAATTAATTTTTATTAAAATATGTTCTAAAGGTGGTTACCCAAACATTTTTCATTTTCTCTTCTTAGAACTTTGAGGCCATGAACAATTTATCACACATTACAGCTGGGATGGGTATCACTCATAGTTGTAACTTCAGAATGTAATTCTTGCTTTAAGTATTTGCACATCACTCTTAAAGATCAAAACTAAAGAGGGTGGACTTTTAAATTTCAAATATAGTAGCTTCCTAGAATGGAATTTTTAATGGTTTGTTCAAATTACTTGCTAAGGAGACTTCATCTGTAGTATTTCAAAATACTTTTTTTTTTTCTAAAATATTTTAATTTAAAGTTGGAATATTTTTGTGTGAATTGAGCATTATTAGACCAAGGGGGATCCGTGGAGTAAACTAATCTAGATCTTTAAGTATTAATTTATCTATCTGGTGTGCTTTTGGATTGCACTGCATTGCATTTCTGTACTGCCTTTCATTTGAGACTGAGTTTTGAAATATTGGTTAAACGACACTGTCAATTTTAAAATGATACTTCTCTTTGGAAAAAAAAATATTGCCTACTGTTACCTGTAACACCGAGCATTACTATAACTGTTAGTTTCAAGAAAATAATTTTTTGTATTTGTTCGGGTGTTTTAATTTGTGTATTTGACACCATTGTGCATGTGTAGCTGCTTCCTTGGTTCCCATATGCAATCATTCAGTTTCCCTTGTTTGTATGGGCCAAACTCAGCAACACAAGTAACAAATAACAAACCTACACTTTTAAACATTTGGCAGAGGGACTTGAAATTACTTTTAACTCTGTTTTTAATTTGACTATTTTTCAAATTAATTGTGTCCTTTTAAGTTTCCCAATCTGTCAAGTGCGTATTAACTCCATCAGAGGTGCCTCTGCTTCAGTTTATCTATTAACTGTTATTTGTCCAAGACTGTACAGTGAAACACTGACAGATCCACAATGCTGTGCTCTGTCCACTAGACACTCCTTTCTCTGGAAAGACCTCTGAAATATGAATTCGCTTTTTCTCTAAGGAAAACTGTCAGTGATAAATGATAAAATTAGAGAGGCTTGTTCCTTTTCTTGTTGTTAGAACTTATTTACTCTTATTCTTGAGGATTTGCCTTTCCAGACTATCTGGTTTGTAATTTATCTGACAGATCATGGTATTAGCAAAGTCAATATTCACTAATTCAGCCTCCAGCCACAACTGTTTATGAAATGTTGTAGCACTAAAAAGGCACATTGTTTACTTAAGTCTCAGTAAAGCAGTTAAACTAAACATTTATCAAATGAAAAGAGGTTTCTTGGGAACTTTATCATACAGTTAAACTTTATGAGACTGCAACACCTAGAATTATAGTTCTGTTGATCTCTCTCAATTTGCGTCAATCAACTGTCTTTCATTCAGGAAGTCCCACAGAGTGTCTCCAGAACAGTGGATTTGAATACACAGTTTGCTTTCTGCCTCCACTTGTGTTGAATTTTGAACTCCCACCAGATTACCCATCAGTCTCTCCACCTGTGTTCACACTCAGCAGCAAGTGGCTCTCCCGGGCTCAGGTTTGTTTTAAAATCTTTTTGACACTTCTTGTCCCTTTCAGGAACATAAAAAAATTCTTTATAATTAATACTCTAATAGTTGTAAATGCAGCAGGTGAAGGAATAGTTGGATAGAACTTTGCTTTTAACATCCAGGTTCAGTTGGAGGAAACCATTAGCATCATGGAGTATAATACATACTTCTAATGAAATGTATAAGGAGTAGTTTTTATTGGTGCCCTTTGGCAACAGTCTTTTTCTCTTCATGCTGCAAGATCCTTAAGGATAAAGGATGGGATTTTCAAAAGCATCTTAATTACTTAGGTGCACAAGTCCCATAGAAAATCAATAGAATTTAGGCTGCTAAATCATTTAAGTGACTTAAGAGCCCAAGTCTCATTGACAGTCAATGAAACTTAGGCTCTTAAGTGCTGAAGTCAATTTTGAAAATGTGACTGTGTTCCTAAGTCACTTATGACCAGAATTTTAAAGGTACTAAAGATTCAGAGGGATGCATAGTGGTATTTTTAGAAGTGCCTAGGTGATTAACACCCATTGAAATGAATGGGAATTAGGCACCTAACTTGGTTTAGGTGCTTTTATAATTCTTATTGATGCTTATCTGTGTCTATAGGCACCTATTTGGAAGTCTGGCCTTTAGCTGCTTTTGAAAATCCCAATCATAGCAATTCGATGTCCTGTTTCATCTCTGCTTATATCCTGTGCGTTATAGAGTAGGTACATGTGAATATATATACACCGTACTATGCAAATACAGCCTATATCTGAAATTTTTTTGTATTGTGTCATGAGACTCAGGTGCCTTCCACCATTTAAGAAGGGCAGTATTCATTCATGTATAAGCATTCTTCTTGAAATACTTTTTTTTTCTATTTAAGAGGGGTTTTTTTTACTATTTAACTATTTACTATTTACTGTAAAATATTTTCTTGAAGAACAAAAATATTTAGTGAAAGAACACACAAGTGTATGTATTTTTAAAATCTCTGCAGGGAGTCATAGCTCTGTCAATAGCAGCTAAAGATCTTGAGATCCAAAGGCTGATAAAGGCAATGCTAGATTAAAGAGATGCTGTTAGGATTGATAGCCCCAGAATTTAACCTGCCTTTTCTGATGTTTGTAAACATGTGATGCTATTAACCCAGCATTTGTGAGCAATCCAAAAATAACAATCCAGGATGCAGGTGTGGATAGAGAGCAGTCTTCACTGAGGACACTTCAATTTCAAACTTGCAAGAAAGAGAGCAACTGGATTATAAACATAATGAAACTTAAAAGCATTTTGAATTTGCTTATTCAAAACCACATTATCAGAACTAACTGTGTATGAAATGTATACATTTTTTTAAAATTACACAAACCAAAAACCTGCATTAGGTAGTGAAATTATACAGGACAACAACCCATATCTTTTCATAGGTAGAAGAATGCATCCATTATGTTTGGGTACAGTGGGTATAACCTATCTGGATACTTCCAATTGAACTCTTTATTATTGCATTAATGTTACCGGGTATTTGCAACATAGCTGATATCCTTTGATTGTCTAACATGCAGCTATATCTATTAAATTCTTTACTGTGCAGTAGTGAGTTTATATGAAACAAGCATGTCATCTAGATTTTTTCACACAAATTAACTAAAATTTCAGTTGCATAGGCCTTTATTTGTTGTATGCTATTATTGTATTACAGTAGCATCTAGAGGCCAGCTCCATTGTGGTAGGCAGTGTACAAATAATTACACTGAATAGTGTGATCAAAACATGGTGCCTGATAATACAACTAATAGACTGTGCACGTAGAGTTCATTGCTGAGCAGTGGCCAGTTTAGTAAGAGCAACACAAACCTTGATATGTGGATGGGTGTCCCTTGTTTGTAAATTATACTTTGTTAATAAAGATAACATTTATTTTCCTTCTACAGTCTGCTGTATAAAATATCAGGGAGGAAGATAGAGAAGCAATTTCTTCCCATAGATTAGGCTTTTTCAGAGCAAACAACATCCAATTAACATGTCCAGCTTTTATTCTTTGGGAAATGTGAACTCAGATGAGGTGATCACATTTGAGTTAACTTGACTTTTGCTGAAACAGCAGTAAACATTGTCTGAATTAACATGCAGTAATTGTAGCATGAGCTGTTGCAATGTATGAGCAGTGATTGGTTAGTATAATTCGGAAAAGAAAATTATGAATGGGAACTTGCTAATCAGCTAAGAATTCAGACTGTTTTCAAACTGCACTGCTGCCAGTGAACTAACACTCATAACAAATATAGCTAGTTCCAAGATAAGCAGAATACTCATATTCTAACTACATTTAAATTACTAAGATAATTATATAAAACTGGGTACTAAAATTTCACTGCAAGTCAGGCAGAAGTAGAAGAGGGGGAAGTCTCTGGTACAAAGCAGATGTCGGTTCCAGTACACAACATTAGAATGTGTTCAGTGTTTGATAATGAAAGCCCAAAAGGCAAATGCTGTATGAATTAGTGCAGGCATGTAATATCTATTGTATATACAGATTTTAATGTTTAAAATAACACAATTGAAGTACATCAGATGATAAAACATTTAAAGCATTATACTTAAAACCAGAGGTGAGTAGTTCGCTGAATCTTGAATTGACTTCCAAATGTGCTACATTTAGTCTAGTCAGAATAATGAGGCTGATTTCTTTCATTAAACTCAGAAATTCAAAACTGAGATTGTTGAATATGCATCATAGTTACTTTTTGATATTCACTAAAAATAACTTCCTCCTGTAACCCAAAATATCTAGATCAGTATATCGGTCTGGCAGTAATTAGAGTGTTCTTACCTATTCACTTGAAAGGAAATGAGTTCTGATTATGCTACAGGTGGCTTTTAATTTATAAGTTTAAAAGTGACTGCAAAGCTGATGGGAAATTAGGTGTCCATTTTTGCTGCCTTATGATTTTATGAAGAAGGCAAGATGATATTCAAAATTCTGAGGGGAAAATCCAGCCGGAGAGAGACCTGAAAACAAACTATTCAGGCTTTCTTTAAACATAAAAAGGCAGGGCCCCATACACGTATTAAAAGTATTTTAGCTAGGTCACCTTGAAGCAAATGTTGTTTAATCTATGCAGTAAAGCATATAGAACTGTTATCTAAGTTACTTATCACATCATATGATTTTTATTTCTAAATCTACATTTCTTTACAATTACTTGCAATACTTCCTAATATTTTGTAATGCAGCTGACTTAGTTCATTTTCTGTATAGGGTAAGTTGTAGACTGAAGATTTTTGCTTTGGAGGTTAGCAAGTGATCAGGTGAGGATGTAAAATTATGCTCTCTTGTTATTTCCCAATGAGTACAAACAACAAAGACCTGGTTAAACTAAATTAGTTCATGGCCTAAACTTGAAATCTGAAGCTGCCTTAAAAGGTACCACATGAGAGGGAAATTGTTCTAAGATGAGTCAGGAGTTGTTGGAAGATGGAGCTATTCTTTTTGGGTTCTAAGCTCAAACTTTTCTTTTCTAGCTTACTGCACTTTGCAAGCACTTAGACAACTTGTGGGAAGAGAACCGAGGCTGTGTGGTCTTGTTTGCCTGGATGCAATTTCTTAAGGAAGAAACTCTAGCTTACCTGAACATCACCTCCTCATATGAACTAAAAATGTGCCGTCAAGAAAATGGGCAGAGCAGGACATCTCTGTTTCCTGTGAACTCTGAGCTGGATTGTTGTGGCGCAGCTGGTGCTGCAACAGCACAAGAAGAAATCCTTGATGAAAGAGCTGTACAGGATGTGGAGTCTCTGTCAAGTCTGATAAGGGAAATCTTGGACTTTGATCAGGCTCAGCAGAAAAAATGCTTTAACAGCAAGATGTTCTTTTGCAGCATCTGCTTTTCTGAGAAGCTGGGTAGTGAATGTATGTACTTCATGGAGTGCAGGCATATATACTGCAAATCCTGTTTAAAGGACTACTTTGAAATTCAGATCAGGGATGGCCAGGTCCACTGCCTCAGCTGTCCGGAACCAAAGTGTTCTTCTGTTGCTACTCCTGGCCAGGTAATAGCAGAAGTATGTAATCAGTGCATGCACACCTCTAGCTTACTAATAAAGCTGAATTGTATATAACGGATTTTTGCTCAAACCATAGTAATTAAAGCACAGAGTTTTTTCATGCTACCCAGAGACTACTTACATGCTTCTGAGTTAAAATTAGATCACCTTTGCCCACTATTAATTTCAGATGTCTTGGACACCAGTTTGAATTGACATGATCCCACTGATTGTGCTCATTGTTTTCACTATGTGACTCTAAACTGTCAGTGCCTGGGATTTGAATTGCTAGTGAATCTGTTCTTCAGAATATTTAAGATGATTATGTGCCAGCTGCATATTAACGCCTAGGCTGACAAGGCCAAGGCCTAGGCCTAGGCCGGCAAATTTGCAGGGGTGGCAAATTTATAATAGCACCGAGAGGCTGCCTCCCACAGTGTTGGTTTGCACCCCCTGCCCCAACTCCACCCCTTCCCCGCCCCCTCCCTGCCCCTATTGGTCCCCTTCCCCAAATCCCCGCCGTCTCTCCTGAGCGCGCCGCGTTTTCCCCCCTTCACCCCCCTCCTTTGCGAAGCTGTTTCGCACACAAGCATTGGCAGGGAGCGGGGAGAAGCAGGACCTGGCGTCGCGCTCAGGGGAAGAGTCGGAGCGGAGGTGAGCTGCAGTGTGGGGGCCGGGAGCCTCGAGGGGGGGGAGAGGGGATGCGGCAATTATTTCAGGGCCTGGGGCGGCAAAATCATTAATCCACCACTGTTATGTGCAGTGGCTGCAGATTTAGAGTATCATCAATAATTTGTATACTTTCTCTCTGATTATTGCAGTAATCTCCTGATCAGAATGAGAGTAATGTTTAAAATGTGCTAAAGCAAATTTAAGCTAGTTGGTGGTGCTCATGTCCTAAAGTTTTTTCTACCAGAGCTAATAGATTGAACGTCTGAATCCAGCAAATATAATGTTGTTTGATCTTTGCTTAGGTTAAGGAACTGGTTGGAGAGGAGTTGTTTGCACGTTATGATCGCCTACTTCTGCAGTCCAGCTTGGACTTGATGACAGACGTGGTATATTGTCCTCGTCCATGCTGTCAGACTCCTGTGATGCAAGAGCCAGGTTGCACCATGGGCATATGTTCCCGTTGCAACTATGCCTTCTGTACCCTCTGTAAAATGACTTATCATGGAGTCTCTCTATGTAAAATCACTGCAGGTGAGTTGCACTGTTTTGGCAGTGGAACACAAAGTGAATTGCAGTTTTCATTGTAGAATACAGTGACATTAAGTAGACACTCGGAAACATTTCTACTTCTGTATCTGTTATAGTAAGGGGTAAGTGAGTTGACACATCCGTTTGTGTGGTAGGACTCTCTGTGTAGTGGGGATGAGAGGTTAAATGTAGTTGAAGAGCTGGCCTCTGCCCTGAAGAGTTTACAGTTGAATGGCTAGACATGCTGCAACAAGTTAGATGAACAAATGACACAGTTTAGAAGGACAGTGGTTATGGCATTGTAGTTGCTTACTATACCCATTTGTATATCTTGAGGATTTTTTAAAAAGAAAATTAGTATTGATTACTTAGAGGGAAATACGATACACAGGGTACATTCCTGTTTCCCACAGTAGCTGGTGGCAAATGCTTGAGGGTAGGGCAAGAAACCCTAAAATTTATGGAATAACATGTCCCCAGGAAATTTCTTCCAGCTTTTAAGGAGTTTACCCATATGCCATGAAGCATGAGGGTTTATATTCCAGACATTTTAATACTAGTGTAACTCAAGGTATTATCCATATTGTGATACAGGAGGGCCAGGGAGCAGTGATAGAGGGGAAATATATAAGCCCTAGGCTAATTAAGGAGTGGCTCCCTGTAGACTAGGGAGGGTTGCTACAGGTTAATTGGAGCACCTGTAGTCAGTTAGGACCTGTCAGGAACCTAATAAACCCCCCTGCTTCAGGCAGTTAAGGGAAGAGGAGGAAGGAGAGAAGACTGGAGCTTGGAGGTGTGTTGTAAGATTTGAAAGACCAGAGAACCGAAGTAAGGGAGACCCTGCCCCAGAAGAGGAGGGAGACTTCCTCCCCCAACGTTTAAGGACCGAAGGTTCCCCACCCAAGGGGGAAGAGGGTAAGAACCCACAGGAGTTGAGAGGGGCTGGGGCTCAGAGTAAGGAGCAAACCCAGACCCCTTCCCCGCTTCCCTCCTCTACCACCTTCCTGGGCCACTAGCGAGGACCTCGGCTGCCCAAGACCAGGGGCAAGAGGTGGCGTCTTAGCCCCCCTGCCAAGAAAAACGCAGGACCCCTCATACTAACATCAGCCATCTTGCCACAATATAAATGTCCATTCCTTTTTTTGAATTTTGTTGAGCATTTGGCCTTGATGTCTTGCGATAGTTCCACTAAATGTATGGTGTTAGCAAAAAATATTTCCTTGTATCAATTTTTAATATGCTACCTATTTCAGTTTTATTGACCGTCCTAATTACAAGAGAGGGTAAATACAAGTGTCTAATCTACCTTCTTTCTACTGGTTGTTCTGTATACCTTTATCGTGTATACTCTTATTCATCTCCCCTCTGAACTAAACAATCCTAATCTTTTCAGTCTCATGTCATATGAATTTTTTTTCCATGCCTGTAATTGTTTTGGTCACAAAGCTTTTATTTCCACTTTAAGTTTTTTGAGGTAGGGTGGCTAGAACACAGCATTCCCAGCGAGGGTGATTCATATGATGGAATTGCAATATTTTCAATATAAACTTTTATTCTGTTCCTCACGCATCCTACCATTTTGTTTGCTTTTTTAACTTCAGCTGCATATTGAGCAGATATTTATGAAATAGTACAAGGAACATCTTGTTTGAGGATCTCAAACATAACATGCTTAAAAAAGTATAAAGTGTTTGTCCCTGATGTGTTTTGTTTTGTTGGTCCTGGAGTTTCCACAGCTGAGAGGTAGTAGATTATACTAGTGTCAGCAGCTGGGTGGAACTTCTGGGTGGCTGTTGCTGCCTCATTCTCCTAGCAGGGTTTTTGGAATCCTCTTGTCCCTTGCAATCTTTGGAATCTCCTGGATCATGTTTACAATGAGTTTGGCTCATCGTTTTAGCTAAGAGTGTGACTTCCATATGCAGTGCGGTATGTAAGGCTAATGTGTTCTTCTGTCTTTATTTCACTCCTTAGAAAAGCTAATGGATTTGCGTAATGAGTACCAAGAAGCAGATGAGGCCACTAAAATATTTTTGGAGCAGCGCTATGGCAAAAGAGTGATTCAGAAAGCCCTTGAGGAGATGGAAAGTAGAGAATGGCTAGAAAAGAACTCAAAGGCCTGCCCTTGTTGTGGCACTCCTATAGAGGTGAGTTTATTGGGCTAAACTTGGAGAATCACATTTATTCTTAATTGTTACTGTCCGATGTTGCTAATGTGATTCACTATGGGGACCAATGCCAGGGAATTAGGACTTTCATTTGTAGGGTCCATATGATTCCATTTGTGCCTCATCCCTACTACTGGCTACTCTAGTCTTACTTTTGAGCATTACATTTAATAAAAAAAATAGGTATTTTCAATTTTTAAAGGTATTCATCAGTAGTTCCCCAGGTGCTGGGGAAATAGGTTGCCAGCAAACAGTTCAGGAAAAAGTGAGGTTTCCAGTGTGTTCACTAATGCAGCCAGATAAAGCTTCTGTAACACAGGCTACTAGTTCATAAACAGGGAATGACATTCACCAATACTGTAGACTTACACTTGCAATAAAGCTTGTCCTCACTTCTGCAGCTAGCAAAAGCAGTTGGCATTACAGTAGGAGGAAACTTCTCCTCTGGATACACATCTCCTGAAACCAGGTTGAAGTGAGGACACACCTCAGACCTCACAAGGATACTAGATTTTATGGTCCATTCTGCATTTTGGTTAAATCCGGCTGCCTGTACCAGGCAGTGTTTCTCAGGGAGATTCTCCTGCCACCAAATATTCTGTAAACTAGGCAAAAGTGTACTGAGCTGGGAGCCAAAAGACCATAATTTCAAACCTCACCTCTACTGATTGCTGTTAGTATTTCAGTCCATTTCGGACTTTATTACTGACCATGGCCTCATATCCCAACCCTAGAAGGCAGTCAAGTATCAATCTCCCATTGTGCAGATAAATTAACAGATTATCCAAAGTCACTTCAAGGAGAATTGGGAAGAAAACAGAGGTCTGTAATACAGCAGAATCAAGTTTTAGCCACTTTGTAACACTGCCTTTCAGGCTGAATGTGCCAAAACTATGTATTTTGATTATCCTATCTAACTAGTACATGCCAGTCCCTTTCCAGAGCCAGAGATAGAACCCAGGAATCCTGATCTAATATTCTACTGCTGTCTAACAAATAGCTGGGTAACAGTCTGGCAAAATTGTCTTAGGTAATTTAGGTTCCCCCCTTTAGTGGCTAGTCCACATGGAGGATAATTACTCCTATAGTTCAAGTAGGTAGAGGTCTGTGCTGGGGATCGGAAGATCCAGAGCTCAGACCCTGCTGGTGACTTATTTTGGGGTGACCTTATTGTTGAATGAGATAACTGGTGATGAAAAGTTATTTCTTTTGAATAAAATTGTTTGTTTGTTCATACAGTGGGTAAACAATCTAGAAAAAAACTTTTATAGTTAAAATTTTAGCAGTCTGTCAAAGATGGTGTGACATAGTAAAATACTGTACAGATGTTCCATTTTTGAAAATACACATTTCTATCGTTTGTCGCATAGCGATTGCTGATATTGCACAAAGGCAGGTTTGAAGGCTTAGAAGTGACATGAGGTATGGTTGATTCTTACTGCTATTCCCTGTTTCTTCCCCCACCAGAAACTAGATGGTTGTAACAAGATGACATGCACTGGCTGCAGCCAGCACTTCTGCTGGCTTTGTATGGGTTCTCTGTCTAGGGTGAACCCATATAAGCACTTCAATGATACATCCTCCCCATGCTTTAACCGGTACGTAGTCACGATATATGCCCTCAAACACAATACAAGCTCCATATGTACACCATTTTTCTTGCAAGCCCTCCCAGAATTATTTTTTCACTTAATTATATAGGTAGTTACAAAGTTAAAATAAAAATGAGAGAAATTTTGAGGTATAGGCAAAGGAATAAAATGTTTTCAGATATGATTTGAAATATCGTATGCCTCTGAGGGATTTTTTGCCCCCTGTTGGAACTGTTCATTTTCATGTATAGGTGGTGAGATATCACAGTGATGAGTCTGGTAAAAATACTTAGGAAGGCAGCTCTAAATCTTAGGAACTGCAGAACTGGAGGTTAACACCATCAGCATTGGGATTGTGTAGAAGAATAGAGGAGATCATTGCTACTTGGGTAGATGGTAGGGGAAGTGGATGAGAGAGGTGTAATAGTGTGAAAGCTTGGTTCACTGACTTGTATTCTGTGTCTTGGAATGTTTTGCTAATCAAGCAGGATCGAAGAATTCTTTCCACATATATTCCATTCCCAAATATTTCTGTGCATTTATAATGTGCCCCTCACTGTGGTATGTAGGTGTCATATCAAATTAATACTAAGACCACATTTTTCACCCCTCCATTCTTCTGCTTTCTTAAGAGGATATGTTCAGTTATATTTATTTCAAGATGAAATGTTGGTGGTCATGTGCAGCCATTTTTGAAGTAAATGCTGGGCAAAGAGGAGTGTCATGCATTATGCTGTAAAGGCAACAAGATTTGGACTCTTCCTTACCTCTGGTGGTAGGAACTTCCCAACAACAGGACGTTGGCTGTAGAAGGCACAGTGAACTTTGGCTCCTGAATATTTATCTCTGGGCTTCATCAGCCTTAACAAAACCTTTGAGCACAGAAGGTTTTAGCAAAGGAAACCAGTGTCTTATCGTAGCCAGGCGTCCAACCATTGAGGGCCTTAAAGATTAGCACTGGGACGTTGAGTCTTTTATGTTAGACATTGTATTGATGCTTCAGTGGGAGGGAATAGGAATCAGGACTTCTGAGTTCTATTCCTTGTCCTCAAATAAATGAGTCAGTAGCAAAATTCAGCTACTTTCTGTGCCTCAGTTTGCCTGCTTGTAAAATGGGGAAAGGATCTATGTTCAGAGGATGGGTCATGATTGGACTTTCTGGCCTATGCTGATGGGCTGTTTGCTCCAACCCTCCCTCTTCGCCGACCCCCCCCGGTCTTTTCTCCTTTCCTCAGTTTCATTCCACAACTGCCCTTCTCCCCTTCCGTGCCCCACCCCTCTTACCCGCCTTCCCTTAAATGTTCCATCTGCGTTCTCTTTTCTTTCCATTTAGCTTATTCCCTCCTAACTTAAACCCACACCCCCAAAAATAAATTAATCATTTAACTAATTTGATGTGTTTGCTGCATCACATTTTTCACTCTGCTTGTGTGTTACACCCCATTTGCTTATCCTTGTCTACTTAGATTGTAAACTCTTCAGGACAAGGTATACTCTACTACTGTGTGTGGACAGTGCCTAGCACGCTGGGGCTCTCTATTCCAGTTTGGTCTTAGGCACTACCATAATAAAAATGATTAATAATAATACTCTCAGGAGTCTTTAGAGGCTTAATTATCATTATCATTTATTTGTATTACCATAGTGCCTAGGAGCCCTTGGCATGGACCAGGACACCATTGTACTAGGCACTGTTGTTAGTATAGAAATGCAAAATATTTTAGTTGACTCAACTTTGGCTGTTGCAATACATGCATTTCAATGAAATGACAAAAATAAAGAAGCTGGAAAGTTCAAAGCATAGTTTCAAATTCAAGTTGATCTTCTCTGATTCCTAATACAGATTCTTGCCTGTATGACAGGTTGTTTCAAGCTGTGAATGTTGATGGTGACTTCTGGGCTGCTGAAGATGAAGACTAGTTATGTTCTGCATCACCTAAAGCTGAAGAAACCAGAAATGAATCTTTTCCGCTTATGTCAAGTTTGTTGCTTTCATATAAGAGTGGTAACACTTCACACTGCAGGCTGCTTACACAACTATTTGGATGCTATGCCACAAACAGAAGAGCCTATTTTCCTCCTCTTGTGGTTGTTTAAGTCCCTTACGTACATGTCCAGTGCTAAATAGAGTGAACAAACTGTCATCCAAAGGCTTAAAAAATAGTCGAGAAAACTCTAAATACCATAATGTGCCCCTTTTTCTGAAACATATCCTAGAAATCTCTGTTTGGGAATTTCTCCAGGAAATTTGGCCTGGCAAGGATCTCTGGATTCCATCCTGCATACTTTGCAGTAATCTTTCCTATTGCTGAGGTGGGCTAGATGTGCTCTCCCCGGAGCCCTTTGGTGAAGCTGCTTGTGTCTATTGCAGGAAGGCTCATTAAATGTAGCATAATAACTTCTCCCCTCCCTCAGAGACTGAGCCAGTTGCTTTCATAGCATTTCCTGACCTGGATCCAAACTGATTTTTCTGTGGTGGCTCCCTGCTCGAGCACTGACACACTTCCCTGGGGTGGTAGAGGTTTATAAACTGCAGAATTTTTGCACCCCATTCCGTCTCTTCCTCCCTCTTCTCCCCCCAGTGGATCTAATGCCTGGGTCCTGTGTAGAAAGTTACTGACAAACATTTCCTATCATATATTTTTATTCAGTTTCAGTAATTTAATTTCCATGTTGCTATCATATCTTAACAGGGAAGGAATTTATATGGTCTGGTGATTATTTTCATAATGATGGATATTAAAACAGTCTGTGTGCCCAATCTGTGAAATTCTGTGCAGTGTTTCTTGACTCAAATATTAATGAGGTGCTTAAAAAAAAGAAAAGCGACCTCAGACACTGAACTGACTTAAATCCCTTAATTGCATGTTTTTCCTTCCCAATTTCTAGTTGTTAAAAATTTTTGTGAAATGATGTCCTTTGGCCAAAGACCTCTAGTCTAGATAAATGGCTGGGACTAATGTATGGCCCTCCAACTGAACTAGCTCACTCATTCATGCTGTCATTATACTTCTAAATAATAAGTTATTGGAAAAACAAATCTCCCTACCCTGTAGTTTTACAAGCAGTCTCAAATATGAGAACAGTGCTTGGATTACATTTTTAGAAATCCTTTTCATCTGTAAAATGGGCTAGAAAACAGTTGCTTTGATTTTCTTTTAATGAGAAGTATACTTTGTTCAAAATAAGACAGCAGGGCCTGAATGGCTCAGCAGCTAGGTAATGATACAGAGAGTCAAGGTCAATTCTTCATATGCAGCTTTGGTTGTTAGTAAATAAATCTTTACTCAGATGTCTGTTTAGCTGAATTGAGTAAATGGTTTTAGTCCATTTCTGGAAGGGACAAAGATTCGTTACACAACTCACTATCATGCTTGGTAGCTTGAGAGATCAAAGATAGAATACACATGGAGACAGATTCCCCTTGCCTAGAACTGGTCCACCTTATTCTTGGTTGAGGTGGGTAGGGGAAGCTTGCCCACTCCTGTGTGTGGTTTGTTTAATTTGAATTCCAGCACCTTTCACATGCTCTAACTTCACTTTTTAAAAGTAAACTCAATTGTCTTCACAGTTGTGTCCATTATGGGATGCATATCAGGACATAGAAAGTCACTCTATGGGATATAATAATAATCTGCTTCTAGGTAACAACTGTGATGATCGCTTCAGCTGGTAAATTAGTTTAGCTGTTTGTAGTAATCATGTACATTAAAATGGTAGTGCCTAGCCCTGGTGCATATCATGCAAAGTGTTAGGATAGGATTTCCTAGATTTTCACCTGTTCACAAAAAACTAAACCCACACTGCAGGGTTTTCCTTCTAAAATATTGTGTTTGGGTAGACTGTTTGCTAGCTCTGTATTCTTTTGTTCTGATAACTGTTTAAATACAATGGCCAAGAATTCAAACTGTAAAGTTAATTCAGGTAGAAGTTTCCTATTTAAGCACTATTTCTGGAATGTCCTTGTTTATAATTCAAAACAGTTTTTAAAAACTCATCCTAATGCATACCAAGTATTTGCAGGGAAGGATTATGCATACCGACTGGATAAAGTGTCTACCTCCTAATCTCTCTCAATCTAACTGTGTTAGCTTTGCAAAGCATTATTTGCGGAAATAGCCATGAGATGTTATGCAGTAAAAAGGCTGGTAAGTTTTTATCCTTTAAAATAGTGTTTTAATGGTTCAAAAGAGCCCGGTTCCTTCAGCTTTGTAAAAAGGATGTAAATCTATATTACCACGAATGAATGTAAGATGGAGATAAATAAATGTTGTTTAAAAATTTAGATTTGCTCTTAACTGTAGAACTTTCATCTAGGCTCAGTGCTTTTGCTGCTGATTTCACATCCTTGACATTAACTTTCCATTTCCTTCTGTGGACAATTTGTGATCTCTGTACCTTAGTATATGGTACAGTCTTTGACAATCAGACTGGTAAGAGCCAAGTTTTGGCCTTGGGTATGCCTGTAAAGATTGACAAGTTATGGAAGCTGGAGTAGTTCTAGCTCTTTAACAGTATCTTACCCATAGCTGTTAGAGGGCCCAAGTTATGGTTCAAGCAAAATACTTAATTTTTCTGCAGCAGCTCTATAAACTTTTATAGCAGGAGCATATATATTTACTGTGTATGGCCTGCTTTAAAAATGGGCCTCCAGTTTTTCTGGTGCAATTTCACACCTATTTAGGATGAAGGCAAAATTCTTGCAACAATGGAAACCAGCTTGGTGGTGGCTCTGGAATTGAGTAAACATGCTTTTCTACTTATTTTTACAAGTTGCTTTTTAAATCCAGAGGTGGTAATAGACCAAATTTATAGAAAGCCAAGATTTGCATCACTTTTTAGGTTCTACCACATGGTGAGCAATGTATTCTGGTTGTTTTGTCTCAGTTCATTTAAAAAAGTTAAGTATTTAGAGTAAAACTTTTCAAGAGCACTGAAGTCCTATGGACATCCAGTAAGTCCTAAGTCACTTAGCTACTCTTGAAGTTTTTACTTCTAGGTCTGCTTCCATCTCCCTCTTTCCACAGAAGCCCTTTTCAGCGGGTGGTGACAATCCTTACCATCAAGTCTTACCCAGCTAATGATATTTCTGGCACGCCAGCATCTCTTTCCACTACAATTATTCCTGTCTGGCCTTGCACAATGTTCTAATTCCTACTAGAACTTTGAGAGTTAATAGGTAAAGACAGGCAACATGACTCAGTTTATTTGGATAAAAAATACTGCATTTAATGTAGAAAGTTACATTATGAAGAGTTTGTAGGATTTCCATGTAAACAAATACATATCCCCCACCTAAAAAACAGCACCAGTGACTTACACTTCAGTAGTTTGATGTAAGCCCGTTTGGTATTAAGGGTAAAACCACCATAGTTTTGAAAGTAGCATGGTCTATAGCAGTAGAGGGTTTCATTCATCATAAAGTGGATTTAGGTGGTTAAATATATGGGCTATGTTCATGAACAGCTGAATTATGAGAAGTCTCTGCATGTTCTACTGTGACCTATGAGGAAAGGCAAGAGGTGAACTGTCTAGAAGATTTGAGTGAAGGCAATCAGCCCTACACTGCTACAACCAACAGAACACTTAATGGTATTGGTGGGGAAGGGGGGGAATGGCAAATCCACACAAATATGTAGACTTGGCTGCTATAGTCCAATGACCGCACCTTAGTCTTGATGTACAGTGGCATTCACCATGTTTGGATTTATAGAAATCTGACCATGAAGTGAAATAGTAGCCAGAGTTACACAGATGGAGAAGGCACAATTGCTGTTTAACCATTTGGTGGTAGCAATTTTATTAAGCTGAGAACACTGAAGAGCCAGGGTTTGTGATTTTGCTGAAGTGGAGGGTGTGTAGCACATCACAGGATCAGGGCTTTAGTAGAAGGGTATATACAGCAATGAACACTGAAGTTAATAGCATCTCCTCAAGAAAGCCCCAAACTAATAGTACAAATTAATGTAGGGGAGCTTTGAGGAAGTTTATTTAATGGCTAACTCTAGTTAGTGCTAGTACTTCAATGTCATGATGCTAGTGCAGTTGAGATTAAGTGCACTGGGGCAGGGGGGACCTATGTGTGTCCTTCAACTGTAATACATTCTACAGTTTACCCGTTCGATTCTACTCCTTTCATAGCCTCACCTTTGAGTTCAGGGATATTCGTTTCGTGTTCTCATTTACTTGCTTTATAGATTACACACCTCATTTCAATTGGCTTCACTGCTAGAGTGAGTAGTGTTTGAGGTTGCTAGAACACAGTACATCCTCATCTAATTTATTAAGCTCAATGTATTCATCTCTTTTAAAAGATGGAGATAATGAGCACATCTCTGCTAATTTATGAACAAATACAAGAAGAATATGTAGGGATTCCTCCTCTCCAGTGCTGGTTTCCAAGAGAAGAGCCTGCTTAGCACCATACCAGCCCCCAAGAAACTAATCACTGTATGGCTTCTTAGCCTGTCTTCTTTCTGCTTCTGTTTCTTTCATACTGTATAAGGGTTCCACAAGCTTGTTATGAACAAGCATTAAACCTGGTGTAAGGGGGAAAAGGAAAGACTAAGTATGGGTAGTAAGTGCAATGAAGAAAGGACTTCTGCTTTTAATTAAGTTATAGCCACTAATAATAAACTAATATCCGTACATGTCCCCCTTCCCACACAACCTTAAAGTCAGTATTTTTCACCCCATTGCTTTAAGCTTGATATTAGAGGGACTGTCAGCATAATTTTAAATAATCCTTAGTCATTTACCACTACAGACTAACAATTTTTTAAATCTAGTTTACATTCTATTATGTACAGAAAGAGGGACTTACTTCACTCAGCTTGGAGAATTAAGCTAGCCTCATGCATTTCATTTATGGCCTCTAAGCAGTAGTAGTTCCTAGTTTTGAGTTACTAACTCAACACAGGGTTCATAACACTATAGTGGAACATTTAAACAAACTACATTTACATTTACCCTGAATAGATTTTCTAGTCAGTGGAGATGTTGTATTCTTTGTTTTTTTAAAAAAAACTTTAGGGTTGAGAGTTAATTGGCAGCACTTCCTCCAAAACACAATTTTTCTGACAGGAAAGATTTACTAAATTAAATGGTGTCACTTAAAATATAGAAAAGCTAATTGAAAAAGTGGCCTGATGTGGCCAAATACTTACCTTTAAAGTATTTCACTGTTTTAACTTTGAGTTCTAGGGTGGCATCCTCATCACACACAAAGACAGTGCTGGGATGCTGCTGAAAGGCAGACACTGTCCACATGTGGTTCACCCCTTCTTCAATGGCTTTGTACAAAGCAAATGCTTTATGGGCTCCTGTGATTAGAATCATAACCTGAATTTAATTAAAAAAAGACAGGAACACCACTTAGGTTTTGTAATGTACATTTAAAGGGAACACACCCAAGTGTGATTTGAAGCAGGAGATTAAGTCATCTAAAGAGGAAAACTATTTTAGTCCTTCCCAGCAATGTTTCACTTCATTGACTGGGTACTGTTCACTTTGGCTGTATCATTTTAGGTAGTACAATTAGAACTTGCCTGGCCATTTTAAAGCTTACCCACCTGTTGCATAAACTCTAAAGGGAGAGCTCAAAGTAAGAGTAGACTAGAGCACTTTAGACAGCTAGAGGAGGTGGTGATTAACAGTTATGAACTACAGGTGTAAAAGTAAGTTCAACCACACACCATCTTGTGACTCTCACAATTTACTGGTATACCTCTGAGTAAGTCAGTGGTTCTCACATTTACCTTGTGAGATTGTCCCCTAGACACCTCCCTTACCCAGCCTCCCACGCTAAATACAACTGTATTGCATAGCTACATGAAAAATGTTAAAGTAGCATAATGGAAGCCACCTGAATAAGCTCATTTTGCTGTAATGCATATGACTGTTTAGTAAGCCAACCCTTCTTTTCCTCTCCCTGAATGTATAGTTTTACTTTTATTAGGATCAAATCTCAGTCATCATTCCACATTTATAAGCCACATTTCAATTTGGGCGTCTAATTTGATCACGGCTAGTTTGATCTTTGCAATCAAAGAAGCCCCACGAAAAAAGCTAAGAATGTAGTTGGGTGGGTTGTTTAGTTGAGCAAACTATGTTTCTGGAAGCCCTGTAATGCCTGGGGCTGGGCTGCAGAAAGTACCACTTCTTGAAGACTAGACAACCTTTTGATGCTCCATGGAGCACTATATTAAGTCACTGAATTTTAATTCTAACCTCTCTAGCATCCATGACTGTGCCTACTCCAACTGTCAGAGCCATTGTGGGGACTTTGGAGAGGTCGCCATCAAAGAATCTAGCATTAGCCAATATGGTGTCCATAGCCAACGTCTTCACTCTAGTTCTGGACACCAGACTTGAGCCGGGCTCATTGAAGGCAATATGACCATCTGGGCCAATACCTGTGTTGAAGACAGTTTAAGAACTATGTCACTACCTTAACACATCATAGGAAACAAAGCCAACATCACTCTTACTGTAAGGATGCTATAGGCTCCCAAGAATAGCTACAGAACAGGTGAAGCACATTACTTTTATACAAGAACTTGCAGCTTTGCTCAAGCTCCTGCTTCCCTTGAAGTGTATGGCAAATTTCCCCCTGAAGTCAAGAAAAGCCGAGACACTGTTCCTTTGCATTTTGGGAGGTAATAACTAAAGTAACTTGGATGTTAGCACCCAAAAGCATCAGATTAGAAGTTACCACTGTTGCAGAGGCTTTATAGCTGATTACAGCAGTTACCTGGTAGAACTTGCTATTGTAAAGGTTGCAATAAGAACACCTTTCCCCCTAATTGTTACTAGATACTTTTCTGAAGAATTCACCTATTGGACTGAAATTTTCAAATCTAGATCTTAGATGAAATGGCAATTTAAAACAAATCAATAATTTGAACAACATCTTTAGCTATTTGACTTCTGTGGAAAAAAAGTTACACTCTTTTCCTCTTCTGGCCAAATATACCTCAAAAATGGCTGAACTTTAAAAATTAAGTTTGTAAAGAGCACTCATTAAGGATGTCATCCACAGCCAAGTGGATCAGAACCACTCTGCCATCATCCCCCACCCCTGTAGCCTGAGTCTTTGGAGCCAGTCTATACTTCACATTTTGAGACTCATCTACTTAAGCAGGAAGCACATTCCACTGACCTAGTATGGTCGTAAGGCTTGACCAGGGATAGAACTGCTACTAGAACAACCTGAACATCTCATTGAGACAGAAAAAAGCCCAAACACCACGAGTCACCTATGCATAGCATTTGTCCCCATCAGTGCCATAGAAGGGAATGGATAGAGGTGACACTTAGGTGTGCATACACTAATTGGAGACGGGATGTACATGTGGCTTTACTGACTGCCAATCTAATAGGTGGCTTAACCAAAAACAAAAAAAATAAAAAAAGGAATTCCCCCATGTTAGATAGAATTATGGCAAAAACAAGGCTGTGTTCTCTCCAAGTCTGTTACTCCTTCTGATTTTCACCTCCAACAAAGAGTTCGATTCCACCAGCTGCTTTGATTTTCCCCTCAAAAGCATCACACTCTGCCTGTAGATCAGCTGCATTTCCATCCAGAATGTGGGTGTTTTCTGGAGGGATGTCAATGTGCTTGAAAAAGTTATTCCACATGAAGGAGTGATAACTTTCCAGGTGATCCCTTGGGAGACCTGTTAACCAGGAACATTTATTATTTCATGTTTATATTACAGTTACACCTGCAGACCCTTCAGGACCCAGACCCATTGTGCTGGACATTGTACAAAGACAATCCCTGCTTCAAACAGCTTACAATTCAAGGCCCCATTGACTTTCACACCCTGTTTGCTACAGCTTTCAGGACTGGGGCCTAAAATGACAAGTGGGGGCAAGAGAGAGGGCTACAATAACCTATATAAAAACTTGTACATACATTTGCATAGACATCAGGGGTTTTGATTACAAATCAATCCCATTATCCCCATCTTCGCTTCAAGCTGGGCTTCCTTAACTTCCATGAGTTTAAAAAATAGTCACGTTAGGGAGAGGCAGATCATCCTAGTTATATGGATAAGGTGCATTAATATTATGCAGCAGGTTCTCCAAAAGAGCAGATACACAGCAGGTCTAATTTTTCTTGTCTTCACAACATTCTGCAGAATTATTGTTCGTCCAAGCTTGTTAACATGATCTCAAAACCAGAGAAGCAATTTTAGTCTGATTACAAATCAGGGAATTCTTCCAAGAACTCTCTAATTGTTACAGAGTCATCCTTTATAGACTGTCTAACCCTAACCTAAGCTCTCTGACTATTCACAGAAAAAAAAAAAAAAAAAAAAAATCTGTCCACTCAAATCAGGAAGAGGCTGCAATAGCATTAGGGCCAAAGAGTAAACTAACATATATATTTAGCACGTATGTTTGGTACCTTGATAACCAGAGGATTTGTTCACTTTTCTCTCTGAACCAGCTCTGAGAAGAGATTACATCACAACTTCACAAACAAGGCAATCCTATCCTAATCTAACATAATAGGACCACATATCAATAAATCTGAAGTGCAGTCTTGCTGGAGCACTGCCTGTCTTCATTATTAATTACAGATAGGGCTGCAGCAATCCGTCCAAACCAGCCAAGTAGCAGAAGTAGCAGCAGTTTCCCTGATCAGAAGAAAGCTGGGCTAAAATGGGAAATTCAAAGTTGTTACATACAATCTACTAACAGCATCTTCCATGGGACTTCTTTAATGATATACTCGGGTAGTATATCACTCAGCTTTTAAGAGTTATAGCTAATGTGATCTCTCTAATTGGAGTTCGTTAATTTGTATTACACAGCATTCCAAACTCCTCTTTCTCCTCCCCATCTGGTTTTGGGATCATTTTACATTGGGTTCTACCCAAAGTGATTTATTTTGAATTAACATAAATGACTGATTTCATTTGATTTTATTCACCAGAATAAATAAAGTTTGGGGCCAAAAAAAGCTTGGTTGGGTCCTTACCACATTTCATGAAATAAGATGACTCACCTACATATTCATCCATATTAAAGGTTTTCACATATTTGAAGGACAAGTCTCCATTCTTGTAATACTCAATCAGCTTTTTGTAACATCCTAAAGGAGTGCTTCCTAAGAGAGATACAGGGGGGAAAGAATCAAAATAGTTCGTGGAATTAGTGTATGCACAACACTGTTAAACACTGAGCTGTGTAAGTGCTATGGATCATTAATTTAATTATTCAAAGTGTTTATGTTACTGAAAGACTGAACTATTTAATTACAAAATATTGGCTCACACACACAGAAAGCCATCTCAGCAAATTCAGTACTGGTGCCCTCTGCTCAAAATCCTACTCATAGCAGAACCTCACTAATGACTGGGAGACAGAAAATTATTAAGTATAGAAAATAACACAACCACTATCACATTGTCTCTTTGGGCCTCAGCTTCCCTACATCTACCTTACAAAGCAGGGGTTTCTGAGACAGGCAGTGTCTAAACACAGTTGCTTTGAAGATGTTTAGCACTAAATGTTATAAAACAAAAATAAAAGCAGCCAGATGTACCAAACAATGGTTTTACCAAGACATCACAGAAGTAGCCTGCGTGAGACCAAACTAGTTCCTACATGGTGTAGTGGGAGGGGCAGCCCAGTGGGTTGCAGTTCTGATGCTGCCTCTCCAAAAACAAGAATGTGGTTGGATCACAACCCTAACATAAAAAAAGTTATATGGAAAACAAATCTATGTCAACTTTCAGTTTCAAGAGTATAGAGTCCAGCTTCTGTTGCTCCAAGATTACAGACCCTTACTACTTGAACTAAAGGAGAATCTCCATGATTAGCCATACAGGGGCTATGACACACAGTTGAGCAGTTCCAATTCTGCCCAGTTGTAATAATCCGGCTGAGTGTGTGCAATCCTACCCTCAACTGGACAGAATCAGAACTGCTCAACTGTGTGTGAGCCCAGTATAGCTAATATTGGAGATTTCTCTTTTAATTCAAGTAGTAAGGGTCTAATCTTGGAAGTAGATGAATGCTGTCTCTATTTTACACACTGGGGAAGCGCATAGTTCTCCAAAGCACCACTGACTATTCCACCTATATGAAGAGGTATTTCATCATGCAATGCATCAGCGTCTATATTATTGTTATTGGGAGGCATCACTCTATATAATTTATTTACTTTAAAAACAAAGAAAGGTTTCATAAGCTAAGTAAATTATATAGACTGTTGCTCCCCAAATAACAACAGAACCATCCATCTATATGTTGCATAAGGAGACAGTCCCTTCACATAGGGGAACATTCTGTCACTTATAGATTCATAGATATTTAGGTCAGAAGGGACCATTATGATCATCTAGTCTGACCTCCTGCACAACGCAGGCCACAGAATTTCACCCACCACTCCTACAAAAAAAAAACCTCACACCTATATCTGTGCTATTGAAGTCCTCAAATTGTAGTTTAAAGACCTCAAGGAGCAGAGAATCCTCCAGCAAGTGACCCGTGCCCCATGCTACAGAGGAAGGTGAAAAACCTCCAGGGCCTCTTCCAATCTGCCCTGGAGGAAAATTCCTTCCCGACCCCAAATATGGCGATCAGCTAAACCCTGAGCATATGGGCAAGATTCATCAGCCAGATACTACAGAAAATTCTTTCCCAGGTAACTTGGATCTTACCCCATCTAAAACCCATCACAGGCCATTGGGCCTATTTACCATGAATATTTAATTACCAAAACCATGTTATCCCATCATACCATCTCCTCCATAAACTTATCGAGTTTAATCTTAAAGCAAGATAGATCTTTTGCCCCCACTACTTCCCTCGGAAGGCTATTCCAAAACTTCACTCCTCTGATGGTTAGAAACCTTCGTCTAATTTCTAATCTAAATTTCCTAGTGGCCAGTTTATATCCATTTGTTCTTGTGTCCACATTGGTACTGAGTTTAAATAATTCCTCTCCCTCTCTGGTATTTATCCCTCTGATATATTTATAGAGAGCAATCATATCTCCCCTCAGCCTTCTTTTAGTTAGGCTAAACAAGCCAAGCTCCCTGAGTCTCCTTTCATAAGACAAGTTTTCCATTCCTCGGATCATCCTAGTAGCCCTTCTCTGTACCTGTTCCAGTTTGAATTCATCCTTCTTAAACATGGGAGACCAGAACTGCACACAGTACTCCAGGTGAGGTCTCACCAGTGCCTTATATAACGGTACTAAAACCTCCTTATCCCTACTGGAAATACCTCTCCTGATGCATCCCAAGACGACATTAGCTTTTTTCACAGCCATATCACATTGGCAGCTCATAGTCATCCTATGATCAACCAATACTCCAAGGTCCTTTTCCTCCTCCGTTACTTCTAGTTGATGCATCCCTAGCTTATAACTAAAATTCTTGTTATTAATCCCTAAATGCATGACCTTACACTTCTCACTATTAAATTTCATCCTATTCCTATTACTCCAGTTTACAAGGTCATCCAGATCCTCCTGTAGGGTATCCCTGTCCTTCTCTAAATTAGCAATACCTCCCAGCTTTGTATCATCTGCAAACTTTAGTAGCACACTCCCACTTTTTGTGCCCAGGTCAGTAATAAAAAGATTAAATAAGATTGGTCCCAAAACCGATCCCTGAGGAACTCCACTGGTAACCTCCCTCCAACTTGACAGTTCACCTTTCAGTAGGACCCATTGTAGTCTCCCCTTTAACCAATTCCCTATCCACCTTTCAATATTCCTATTGATGCCCATCTTATCCAATTTAACTAATAATTCCCCATGTGGCACCGTATCAAACGCCTTACTAAAATCTAAGTAAATTAGATCCACTGCGTTTCCTTTATCTAAAAAATCTGTTACTTTCTCAAAGAAGGAGATCAGGTTGGTTTGGCACGATCTACCTTTTGTAAAACCATGTTGTATTTTGTCCCATTTACCATTGACTTCAATGTCCTTAACTACCTTCTCCTTCAAAATTTTTTCCAAGACCTTGCATACTACAGATGTCAAACTAACAGGCCTATAATTACTTGGATCACTTTTTTTCCCTTTCTTAAAAATAGGAACTATGTTAGCAATCCTCCAATCATACGGTACAACCCCTGAGTTTACAGATTCATTAAAAATTTTTGCTAATGGGCTTGCAATTTCTTGTGCCAATTCTTTTAATATTCTTGGATGAAGATTATCTGGGCCCCCCGATTTAGTCCCATTAAGCTGTTTGAGTTTCGCTTCTACCTCAGATATGGTGATGTCTACCTCCATATCCTCATTCCCATTTATCATGCTACCATTATCCCTAAGATCCTCTTTAGTCTTATTAAAGACTGAGGCAAAGTATTTGTTTAGATATTGGGCCATGCCTAGATTATCCTTGACCTCCACTCCATCCTCAGTTTTTAGCGGTCCCACTTCTTCTTTCTTTGTTTTCTTCCTATTTATATGACTATAGAACCTTTTACTATTGTTTTTAATTCCCTTTGCAAGGTCCAACTCTACTTGACTTTTAGCCTGTCTCACTTTATCCCTACATATTCTGACCTCAATAAGGTAGCTTGCCTTACTGATCCCTCCCTTCTTCCACTCCCTATATGCTTTCTGCTTTTTCTTAATTACCTCTCTAAGATGCTTGCTCATCCAGCTTGGTCTACAACTCCTGCTCCAACTGGTGAAATAGGATGCTTTGCAGTTGCTTAAACAGAAGGTACCATCAGCATTTTAATTAATCCTCTTTCAAATCTTACCTGTGGGAAGTCCAAGAGTGAAGTATTTGTCCAGGCCAGGGTTAAACTGGATAATTCGATTCCTAATATATTTTGCAGCCCACTCACTGGCTTGTGCATAGTTCTCAAGAATGATGAGTTTCATTGTCTCCTGCACATTTAAAATAAAGAAACTTAAACAAAGGAGTTCACTTTCTACATTGAAATAAATATTGGGAACTTATATCGCTACTAATTTTTCTGTACAGTTATAGTCTCCCTCCACCTCTCACAGCAAGAGGTGCATACAATATTGGAGTGCATTCATGAAACAATAACCAAGTTACTCTGGCCCTGTGAAAGGAACACCGTTAGTCAATAGGAGATACTACCGAGAAGAATTAACCACTACTACGGGTTAGATTGCTCCCTAGGCAAATTATTCCCATATAGGGGTAGGAAAAGAGCTTGGGTTTACTGAGCATCCAGACGATTCTTGAAATGGTGTGGCATTTTGGATCTGGAAGAAACTGGATGTAGGTTCCTAAGGATACCCCTCCTTAAATTATGCCTTCACGCTGACTCTTCTTCCCAGCTGTCTCTGATTCTTGGTGGTATAGCTTGACAGAAGCCATACTACAAGGGGTTCTCTGCAAGCCAGTGCCCCAGAACTTGCCCAAATAGGGTTACCACTTACAAAGGGAAAGAAAGGGGCAAGTTAACATTGACCAGATCAGCAATTAGTTTACCCTAGTAGATTGCGTTTTGAGGGGTACATAGCTTCCTCCACTGGACCCTGTCTCTTCTCCACCCCAAATCCTATAAACATAGATCAGCCAGTGGGGATGGAGAGGAAGGCAAACAATGCTATGGAAGCAGCACTCCCTGGCTTCTTTTCAGGCCTGGTTCCACTAGATCCCAATTCCCGCTCCACATGCCGGCAGGAGAGGATACGATCCCAAGTTAAAAGGAAGCTGGCATCTTGGCACTCTGGTGTAGTAAGACACAGGGAAAGTGGTTTCCCTTTGAACCCACCCCCAGTCTGAAGACTTGGGAAACTGTTTGTAAGGTAATCCCTCTTCCCAGGAAAGTGAGGGCTAAGCAGAAGGCAACCCGCTGCCTGCAGGTGACCCGGCCTAACTTACCGACAATAAAACTAAACACAGGGTGGGTGGGTGGGTGTTCCCCCCTGGGTTTAGCTCAGGATCATGGGCACTAGTTAACCCCAGATAAAGAACAAAGCCCACGAAAGAGAGGTCACCCCAGAGAGTATTCTGGGAAGAGGTCAGTTTGGTCCCCTACCTTCTCTCTGGGAGCATAGGCCCAGATCACGCACCCAGCCTAGCATGTGGGGGACCTTACAGTGTCACCCCTACACAAGGAACAACAGGAAGTGGCCCCGCTCCTGGACAGAGGCATTAGCCTTCACCGGGGGAGGGGGGGCAGGTGGGAGCAGGGATTTAAATAGGTTGACCAGATGCCCTGATTTTACAGGGACAGTCCTGATATTTGAGGCCTTTTCTTATATAGAAGCCTATTACTCCCCACCCCCTGTTCTGATTTTTCACACTTGCTGTGTGGCCCCCGTAGATTTAAAGCCCTTCCAACAAACCGAAGCTATCCGCGTTCCCGCAGGCGCCATTTTAATCCCGAGGGAGCGGCTGGGGCTCGAACTCTTGCTCTTGCCCCTGCCCTCCCCGCGGGGCCCCGACGCAGCCCCCCTGCCGCAGCCGCGCCGCGCGCTCTAGCACCTCCTATAGCTCCGCCGCAGCCCCTCAGCGGGAAGCGCACAGCCGGAGCGCTGCCGCCGCGGCTGACTTACCTGTCCAGGCGCGCGCCACACCCTGCTGCGCCCGCCCCCCACTCAGCTTCTCCCCAAGCCGCGGCCCCTCGTCATATGACTGGGGGCGGGTCATGTTGGAGGAGCTGACTCAGCAGCGTGGGCTCCCGGCGTCCTCCCCCAGCCGAGCACTTCCCCTGCTCCGGCCGGCCAGATGCGTGCGGGCGTTGGAGGGCTCCTGCAATAGCCCGAGCGCTGCTCACGCTTCGCTTCCAAAGCCGGTTTCCCCTGGAGGCTCCTACACCAGCCTGGGCTCGCTTGTGAGCTTTGTGTTTGGGCCACACAGTCCTGGTTTGCTTCATTGCAGCTCCTGAAATGCCGTATTTATTAACCAGCAGCTGCCTTTTTAACGCTTCATTTTAAAGTAGCCAAAACAACAATCTCTGGACAGAATTTATTGGAATTCTTTGAGGGGGCGGTCAACCAACATGTGGACCAGGGTGATCCAGGGACTATAGTGGACTTGAGCTTCCAGAAATCTTTTGACAAGGTCCGTCACCGAAGGCTCTTGTGCAAAGCAAGCTGTTATGGGATTAGACAAGAGCGGAAGGTCCTCTCATGAATCAGTAATGGATTAAAAAATAGGGAACCCCGGGTAGGAAAGAATAGGTTTCAGAAAGGAGAGAGGTAACTAGGAGTGTCCCCCAGCGAGCTGTAGTGGGACCAATGCTGTTCAACATACTCATAAATAAGCTGGGAAAAGGGATAAACAGTGAGGTGGCAACGTTTGCAGAGGATATAAAATTACTTAAAATATTTAAGTACAAAGCAGACTGTGAAATTACAAAGGGATTCACAAAACTGGGTGACTGGGCCAAAGGCTCCGGAATGGGGGATCAGGGGACCATGGCCCCTCCCACTTTTAAAAGTGGGAGAGGTATGCCCTCCCACTTCTTACTGGCTTTAAGGGTGAGCGGGGAGGGGGCGGAGAGGAACAAGCAGGGGTGGGGTCTTGGGGATTGAGGCAGCGCAGCAGTGGGATCTCAGGGGAAGAGTGGTGTGAGGATGGGTCTTGAGGGGGAAGAGACAGTGCAGGAGTGGAGTCTTGGGCAAGGGGTGGTGCAAGGGTGGGGGCTTCGGACGGAAGGGGCAGTGTGAGGGCAGGGCCTTGGAGGAATGGGCACTGCTGGGGTTTGGGGAGAAGGGGCGGGGGAACGATTCCAGCACCTGTGTTCCCCCCACTTTTAGAGTGCTTCCACTGCTCCTATACTGGATAACAAAATGGCAGATGAAATTCAAAGCTGAGAAATGCAAAGTAATGCATTTTGGAAAACAATCTCAACGATACATACAAAATAATGGGGTCTAAATTAGCTGTTACCACTCAAGAAAGAAATCTTGGGGTCATTGTGGATAGTTGTCTGAAAACATCTGCTCAATGTGCAGCAGCAATCAAAAAAGCTAACAAGGTTAGGAACCATTAGGACAATGACAGATAATAAGAAAGTGTGACATTTCCCAGGGTACAATCTGGACTGATGGATCGCTATGTCCCCTCAATTTTCCACCCTGGGGTGCCTTTTTCACTGCTTTGCTGTGAGAGCAACCATGCCTGGTCTGCCCACCCATAGCCTCCAGCACATAAATCACTCCCAGCTATACTGTGCCAGTTATACGAGTGCTTAGCTAGCCACCTATGAATTACACCAGCAGGGCAACAACTCTCAGTCCCAGATTTCCCCCCAGTGCATCTTCTACTGCCAAGCACCTTCCTGGACAATTCAAGTTCATATAAAATGCATTAATAGAAAATGATATGCACAAATCTTGTTATCCCAAATGAAGTTCCCAAACACTTCAATCCAAACACCACTGGTTTAGATAAAACAATAAAACAAGTTTATTAACTACAGAAAAATAGATTTTAATAAGGCATAAAAGTCAGAATTGGTTACAAAGAAATAAAAGGTGAAATGCAAACTAATACCTATTTTAACAAGCTAAGTGAACTTAAAGCAAAAGGATCTTTCTCACCACATGTTCTAGCAGCCTTATTGACTGGATCTTTCAGCCAGGAGCCCTCCCCAGTTCAGTGGTGCTTCCTTTGTCTTTCTAGTATTGTCAGTGCTGTGTGTGACTAGATATGAAGGGAGAGATAATTTGTGTCCTCTGTTGTCACTTATAATTATTTTCCTCTTTGAAAATCATCAGCTGAGATTCAGGAGATGGAAAGTCTGTGTGGACAGGAACTTCCAGCTGTTCCATTGCCAATATGTAAATTTCTCACTCACACACTTCTTCCTGCCAAAGAATGGCCGCTTAACCAGGTGATAGTCCATTTGATTATGTTGACACTGGGCTGAGGTGTTGGCTAGTCTTTTATCTCTGGGGAACTGGTTTGAAGCTGTTTCCCTAGACTTAGAACATTTCTTATACAGTAGAATTTTATAACTTAACATACAATGTTGCCACACATATTTTATCAGGACAAGAATGATCAGTAAATTGTGAGTTTTCAAATGATACCTTACAAGGCACACTTTATACAAAATGTATCGTAGTCTTGTAAAAAGGGTGAGCATAGGGATACAGACTGTCACAGACTGTACATGCTGGGACTTAAGGAGGACCTTTATACTTGTCTCTTCTTTCAGATTATTTAATTATTTCATATTTAGAGAACTTTTTATTTTTAATAATAATTTCACAGGCAGTTTCTCTTGTGATCCTGCCTGTGTGGTTTTCTTATTTTAATAATTTAAATATTTAAATGCATGTAGTGTTGGCTAACGGAACCAAAGCCTGAAGAGCTGTGAGCATCCACAGAGTGGGTACATCATGGGCAGCTGCAGTGATAGCCTGGGCTTCCCCCACATGCTTCCCCCCACAAAATGAGATGGAAATATAATGGCCAATAAATCCACCGGTAGCAATGGCCCTGTGTGATGATGCTTGTTATCTTTTGCCTTGTGAGGGTTAAATCATTTTAATATACCTGTTAATCTCAAGAGAATTAATTGGCTATGAATTACTACTTCTGTTAATCCCTGGGGAATGAAACACTGATCTCAGAGCTGTAACTTGAAACGTTCAGTTCTAGACCAGTGCCAGCAAACATTGCTAATCAGAGGGACCAGTGATAGTTTTAAGTTCTGACCAGTTCTGGTCCATAGGGTCAAAAAAAAGAGCCTTGATCCCTAGTTCCTCTTTTCTCAATCTGGTAGATCTCCCTATCAATACCAGTGTCATTTGTTGGAATCTGTAATAAATAAACATTTCAATTATTGAAACACATGTGCAACTTCTGGTGTGCAAAGACAGAATGCTGAATAGTGCCCCTGTGACAATACACAAGGACCTCTAGACTGCAGATAACCCTCATCACAGCTCACATCTCATGCTGTTACTATGGTAACGTGGTCAGGTCTCTGAGTTTTCTAAAAAGCAAATACTGAAGACACAGACTGCATAAGAATTGATTATGAGAATGACAGCACTAGCCTCTCCCAGCAATGGCACTTTAGGGGTTTGGGTGGAAGCAGCTAGGTCACCCACTCTGCTGTGATTAGAACACTATCAGGTTCAAAGGCTTCTACATGGCACTTGCCCAGACCTGTCACTGTTTGCAGCATATTCTTCTGTTCCAATGGCCCTTTGGCTTCTCGGATGCACTAAGTGGAACACCGCTGCATCTGAGGAATGATCCCACAATATTCAAACAATCATCAAGAATCGGCTGAATGGACCTAGTTCATAGTACATGAACTAGAATTTGCCCAGGACACTTGGATTAACTCCCCACATCTCATAAAAATGCCATGAAATTTTAATGGTCACAAATGGTCAGGCCCTTGTTTTACATTCTGTTCAAAAGATACTTTGATAGCCACACTGCACGAAGGCACAGTGGCCATGGGCAGCTCCTGACAAAAGCAAAGCAGAAATAAAACCCCAAAGCAAGAGGGGAAAAAATCCAAGAGATATCCTGGTGCATGCCTCAGTTATGAGAGCAGCCATGCTCTGCGTACTATGTGTGACTGCAGATTATGCAGGTCTGTGTAATGAGCAGCTGTGTGAATATAACTAGCAGTCCATGTGCAGTTATGATTATTTACACATTTCAATGTTTTCCTATTTATAGTCGGCTGTTGTCAGTGATTTAAGTATTAAACAGCTCCATGGTACCTGTACAGGCTCCTTTCCACACAACTAGCAGATTGTAAGGAGCAAACAACTCTGCTTCTCAGAGCAGGTACATTTTAAATAGGTGACTAATAAGCAGAATATTTTTCTTACTCTCTGTGTTGCCTTCAGCAGAACCCAGCAGAGTTTAGAGACCAGGATTTTCCTCTTTGGGAGCGGCTTGAGAAGCTTTTAATTTTTTCTGGGAATGAAAATTCCTGTTTTAATTTCTGTAAAACATCACCACTACCAGGGACCCTCTTTCAGATCCCTCAGTTGACATGGCTTCTTTCAGCTTTACCATCTGACATCCCTCATTGCTTGGGCATGTTCCACTTCTCCTCTCACCCCTGGTGTGAAGAAAAAGGGGAAAAAAAGAACAAAACAGATGAATAAGAAGGAAAAACATGAAACTGTCTGGCTCCTGCCAGCCAAACCTGGATACAAGTCTTGGATGTTGAGTCTGTCAGAAGTAGGGGCTTAGTGACACAAGTCATCATCAAACCCCAGCTGCATTAGGAGTCCCAGAGCTTGCCAGTACTATCACTGTATGCTTATACAGCCCCCATCACCATAGTATCTCAGTGGCTCACAATGAATTTATCCTCAACAATGGGGAGTTGGGGCACAGAGAGATTAGGTGACTTGCCTGAGGTCACCCAGGGAGCCTGTGGCAAACCCAGGCATACAACCCAGATCTCCATTGTCTCAGTACAGAGCCTTATCACACAATTAACCTTCCTTGTGATTTAAACTCACTTTATCTAGTCTGATCCAATGCAGCTAAGCATTTATACCAAACTCTTTGCTGAACTTTCTGAGGGCTTGTCTACACACAAAAGTTGTGATGCTTTAACTGTACTGATAAAGTTGCTTTATACCAGTATAGTTAGTCCCATATGGGAAGTGGAATAAGCTATTCTGGTATAAGGCACCTTTACACTAGCATAACTGCATCCAGACTAGGATTGTAGTGCTGTAACTGTGGCCTTGTCTACACTACAAATGCTTTGCCAGTATAGCTATACGGCAGAACCTCCTAGTGTAGACACAGCAAATGCCAATAGAAGGAGTTTTTCTGTTGGCATGCTATCACCACCTCCCTGGACAATGTTAGCTATGCCAACAGAAGCACTCTGTCAGCATAGCTGTGTCTACTGGGGGTTTTGCCAGGAAAGCTTTGTCAGTTACCGTATGTGGTGTTTTCATGCCTCACCAAACTTGATAGTGTAGACCTGGCCTATATTAGTAAAAAAATCACAACTCTAACTGAAAAAGTTATAGTGGTAACAAACTGAGTGCCTTGTGCTCATCGAGCCAAATAGTAGCTGAACCTGCATAGATGCTCTTACTCATCCATTCAAGAGGCAGCTGACAGGAAAAGGAGGAAGTTGGCTGATGTCACCATCAGTGCGGGCCACTCCTTGAAGGGGGATTGTCTTGGTGGAGCAGGGGGTGGTAATGACTGTGCTCATCAAATGCCAATAAACTGCACTGGAGGGAGCATAACCTACCCCTTTACTAAGAGATACCAAAAGCTGCTGCTTAGCATACTCCCCCAGCACCCTGGGGAATCATTACAGCCATTAGGCCTTGTAAAAGCACAGGGCCCAGTTCCGCTCCTTTTGAAATCATTGAGTTAGTTCTACAACTGACTTCAACGGGAGTAGGAGTGTGCTCATAATACCTCCTTCCATGCCATCTTGGCACCACTGGTATACTTATCTCCCCTCCCCCACAATATTCCATGACTTGTAGAGCCTTAACTACGTGCCTGGGTTAACGATGCACAGCTGTGAGTAATCCAGTCTGGGTAGGAGGAGGGTATGAGATGTGTGCTTGCTAAGACCTCAGCTGTGGGAGGATGCCTCTTTACAGCAAACTGGGCACTCCAGAAATTACAAAGCACTTTTTATCATTACAACTTACAACCAATGAAAATTGCAACTACATGCAGAACAGAACAGCCTCTGTGCTGCTGAGGAGGATGATAGTCTCAGGGAAGGAGAATATCAAAGTGGAATAGAAGGAAACGATCCCATAGTTGGCATCCTCCCTCCAGATGATGTCATGGTATCCACTAGCACTAGGATACCTCTCCGGGGGAGGGAACTCCAGTTATTCGGAAGAGACAGGTAATAGTAGTGGGGGATTTGATCATTAGAAATATAGATAGCTAGGGGAAATGCATGGTGAATTGCCGGCCGGGTGCAATGGTTGCAGATCTCTCAAGACATCTAGACATGTTTATATGCAGTGCTGGGGAGGAGCCAGTGATTGTGGTACATGTAGGTATCAGTGACATAGGGAAATATAGGAGGCAGATCCTGGAGGCTAAATTTAGGCTGGTAGGTAAGAGGTTGAAGTCCAGGACCTCCACGGTAGCATTCTCTGAAATGCTTCCAATTCCACACGCAAGACCAGTTAGACAGGCAGAACTGCAGTGTCTCAATGGGTGGATGAGACAATTGTGTAGGGATGAGGGGTTTAGATTTATTAGGAACTGGGGAATCTTTGGGAAAGGAAGAGCCTATACAGGAAGGATGGGTTCCACCTGAACCAAAATGGAATCAGATTGCTGTCATGTAAAATTAAAAAGGTCAAAGAGGAGTTTTTAAACTAAGGACTCGGGGAAAGCCAATAGGTGTGGAAGAGCATGTGGTTTGGACAGAGACATCCCTCAGTGGAGGATCTATTAATGGGGATTCTTTGTATCCTAGTAAGGAGGAGAGGATGGAAGATGATAAAGTACAGGTAGGATCTGATGAGAAACAGTCAAATTAAAAGGAGTCTCGTTCAATTACATCACATGAAGGCAGACAGCTAAAAAGTGACAAAATTTATAGGTTCTTAATACAAATGCTAGAATTCTAAATACTAAGATGGGTGAACTTGAGTGCCTGGTATTAAATGAGGATATTGATATAACGGGCATTATAGAAACTTGGTGGAATGATGATAATCAATGGGAAATGATAATACTAGGGTACAAGATATATAGGAATGATAGAATAGAATGGGGGAGTGGCACTATATGTGAAAGAAAGCATAGAGTCAAATGTAGTAAAAATCTTAAATGAACCACACTGTACCGTGGAATCCCTATGGATAGAAATTCCATGCTTGAATAATAAGAATATAGCAGTAGGGATATACTTCCAACCACCTTACCAGGATGGTGTTGATGACTGTGAAATGCTCAGGGAGATCAGAGAGGCTATAAAAATAAAAAGCTCAATAATAATGGGGGATTTAAACTAACCCCATATTAAAATGGTAAATGTCACCTCAGTACGGGCTGCAGAGATAATGTTTCTTGACAGCATAAATGACTGTTTCTTGGAGCAGCTTGTCCTGGAACCCACAAGAGGAGAGGCAATTCTTGATTTAGTCCTAAGTGGAGCACAGGATCTGGTACAAGATATATCTGGTGAATATAGCTGAACTGCGTGGTAATTGCGACCATATTATAATTAAATTTAACATTCCTGGGGAGTGGGGGGGAGGCGGATAACACCAAAGAAGCCCACCACAGTAGCATTTAATTTCAGAAAGGGGAACTACACAAAAATTAGGAAGCTAGTTAAACAAATTAAAAGATACAGTCCCAAAAGTGAAATGCCTGCAAGCTGCACAGAAAGCTTTTAAAAAGGTACCATAGTAGAGGTTCTAATTAAATGTATATCCCAAATTAAAAAAAACATAGTAAAAGGACCAAAAAAGTGCCACCACGGCTAAACACCAAAGTAAAAGAAGTGGTTAGAGGCAAAAAGGCATCTTTTAAAAATTGGAAGTTAAGTCCTATTGAGGAAAATAGACAGGAGCATAAACTCTGGCAAGTCAGGTGTAAAAGTATAATTAGACAGGCCAAAAAAGAATTTGAAGAGCAACTCAAAAACTAATAGCAAAAAAAAAAAAAAAAAAAAATGAAGTACATCAGAAGCAGGAAGCCTGCTAAACAATCAGTGGGGCCGCTGGATGATTGAAGTGCTGAAGGAGCACTCAAGGAAGATAAGGCCATTGCAGAGAAACAAAATGAATTCTTTGTATCAGTCTTCACTGCAGAGGATGTGAGGGAGATTCCCACACCTGAGTCATTCTTTTTAGGTGACAAATCTGAGGAACTGTCCCAGATTGAAGTGTCATTAGAGTTAGAGGAGGTTTTGGAACAACTTGATAAATTAAAGTTTAATAAGTCACCAGGACCAGATGGTATTCACCCAAGAGTTCTGAAGGAACTTAAATATGAAATTGCAGAACTATTAACTGTGGTATGTAACCTATCATTTACATCAGCTTCTATACCAGATGACCGGAGTTATAGCTAATGTGACACAAATTTTTTAAAAAGGCTCCAGAGGCGATCCCAGCAATTAGAGGCCGGTAAGCCTAACTTCAGTACCAAGCAAATTGGTTGAAACTATAGTAAAGAACAGAACTATCAGACACATAGATGAACATGATTTGTTGGGAAGAGTCAATATGATTTTTGTAAAGGGAAATCATGCCTCGGGAAATCACGCCTCACCAACCTATTAGAATTCTTTTAGGGGGTCAACAAACATGTGGACAAGGGTCATCCAGTGGATATAGTGTACTTAGACTTTCAGAAAGCCTTTGACAAGATCCCTCACCAAAGGCTCTAAGCAGTCACAGAATAAGAGGGAAGGTCCTCTCATAGATCAATAATGGGTTAAAAGATAGGAAACAAAGGGTAGGAATAAATGGAAAGGTTTCAGAATGGAGAGAGATAATTAATGGTGTCCCCCAGGGTCTATACTGGAACCAATCCTGTCCAACATACTGATAAATGATCTGGAAAAAGGGGTAAAGAGTGAGGTGGCAAAATTTGCAGATGATTACAAAATTACTCAAGATAGTTAAGACCAAAGCAGACTAAGAAGAGTTACAAAGGGATCTCACAAAACTGGGAGACTGGGCAACAAAATGGTAGATGAAATTCAGTGTTGACAAGTGCAAAGTAATGCACATTGGAAAACCTAATCCCAACCATACATACAAAGTGATGGGGTCTAAATTAGCTTTACCACTCAAGAAAGGGATCTTGGAGTCATTGTGGATAGTTGTCTGAAAACATCTGCTCAGTGTGCAGCAGCAGTCAAAAAAGTTAATAGACTGTTAGGAAGCATTAGGAAAGGGATAGATAATGGGACAGAAAATATCATAATGCCTCTATGTAAATCCATGGTACACCCACATCTTGAATACTGTGTGCAGATCTGGTCGCCCCATCCCGCAAAAATATTGGAATTGGAAAAGATACAGAGAAGGGCAACAAAAATTACTAGGAGTACAGAATAACTTCCGTATGATGAAAGATTAAAAAGACTGGGACTTTTCAGCTTAGAAAAGAGATGACTGAGGGGGGATATGATAGAGATCTAGAAAATCTTGACTGGTGTGAAGAAAGTGAATAAGGAAATGTTATTTACTCCTTCACATAACACAAGAACGAGGAGTCACGCAATGAAATTAATAGGCAGCAGGTTTAAACCACACAGAAGGAACTACTTCTTCACACAACACAGAGTCAACCTGTTGATCTCTATGCCAGGAGATGTTGTGAAGGCCAAAAAAGAATTAGATAAGTTCTTGGAGGATAGGTCCGTCAACGGCTATTAGCCAGGATTGGCAGGGATGCAACATTCTCTGAGTGTCCGTAGCCACTGTTTGCCAGAAGTTGAAAGTGGACGACAGGGGATGATGGATCTCTTGACGATTGCTTGTTCTGTTCATTCCCTCTGAAGCACATGGCATTGACCACTATCGGAAGACAGGATATTGGGCTAGATGGACCATTGGTCTGACCCTGTATGGCTGCTCTTAGGTTCTTAACAGAAGCTTAATCATGGGGGATACTAGGGAGGGGTAGTACCTCTGTTGGAGGAACATGTTGTGCTCCATAGGGAGTAGTTCTTCTGCTTTGGCCCATCTAAACCCAGCTCTCACCTGTGGCTCCAAGTAGCTGTTTGCATGCGACACCGACCACACCCTGATAAACCACTTCAACAAGCAGGCTAAACCATGTGAGGTGAGTGAGGATAGCAGATGGGTCTTTTACCCTCGGCAAGATAGGAAAACTGCCTTCCTCTAGCATGCAAAGGCTGTTCTGGCAGACTGGATGGAGGAAATGAGTTTGTGATTCAACGGCCATGAAGGTAATTCAGCAATCGGCAGCATCCTAGACGACTAAATAGCCCTTTTTAGGATAGCACTGCTCACCCTTTTTAAGGGAAGGGGTTAGAAAAGGTGTCCTAAACATTGCCTGCCGCATAACATCTGGCCAGATTACCGTAGATCATCCTACAGCAGTACAAAAACAGAAGAAAAGACTCATTCTAGGAGCATGGAATATCTGCACCCTTATGGACAGAGGTGATGCACAAAGACCTGAGAGAAGAACACCACTTGTTTCCAGAGAACTTGCCCACTATAACGTTGATATTGCAGCACTGAGTGACTAGACTGGCCGGAGAAGGTTCCATCAGTAAGCTAGGAGGCAACTCCCTGGCCTTCCTGTTGGCCTGAATGAACGGCTCATGAAAATTCGATTTCCCTGAATCTTTTACAGCATATCACTATCATCAGTGCCTATGCACCTACACTGACCAGCACAGAGGAAAGGAGCAGGTCTACTTTGACCTGGGCTCCATCATCAGATTAACCCCTGCATATGACAAGCTCATTCTGCTGGGAGACTTCAACGTTAGAGTTGGTAAAGACAACAGAGACTGGAGAGGTGTGATAGGACAACATGGAATGGGAAAGATGAACTGCAACGGACTCCTCCTCTTGGGTAAATGTGCAGAACACAGTCTGCTCATCACTAACACCATCTTTTGGCAAAATGATAAATATAAAATGACATGCATGCACCCATGGTCCAAACAATGGCACCTGATCTACTATGTTATCACCCGCTAACGAGACATCCACAATGTCAGAATTACCAGAGCCATGCGTGGTGCAGAATGCTGGACAGACCACAGATTGGTAAGAGCAGTGCTCAACCTGCATGTAGTCCCTTCACAGCTCAAGCACCCCAAACTTAATACAATAGCCTTCAACAGAGCAAAACTCAAGCATACCAACTATTAGGTGCAGTTTCAGCAGTCACTTAATGACAAGATTTTTCCTGCCCGCCAATCACTGGTAACCCAACAGAAAAATGGAACCAGTTCAAACATGATTATTGACACAGCTAAATCAGTGCTGGGACCAAAGAAAATTGTATACAGGATTAGTTCTATGAGAACAATGAGGACATTTCCAAACTCCTAAGTGACAAGAAGAAAGCATTTGTTGAATGGCAGAATGAACTCACTTCCATCTCAAAGAAAAATCGGTGTAAGTACCTACAGAGCAAGGCCCAGTCTGAACCGCGGAGAATGCAGGATGAGTGGTGGGAGAGAACAGCTGCAGAAGTTCAACATTATGCAGATACAGACAACACAAAGATCTTCTTTGACTCTCTCAAAGCAGCCTACGGAGCACCTGAATCTGGCACAGCCCCTTTGAAGTCGGCAGATGGAACAACCCTCATTAAAGACAAGGAGGGAATCGTACAGAGATGGGCTGAACACTTCCATAGTCTACTCAATAGACCAGTTGATTGGCATGTCTTTGATCATTTACCCGAGAAACCCATCAAAGAGGATCTTGACCTACCTCCATCAGTTGAGGAAGTTATGAAAGCCATCAAACAACTGAACTCTGGCAAAGCCTCCGCAAAGCCTACTGTACAGAGGAGAGCAATGTGGGGATGGGAGCACTAGCTCCTGGACCATGGCCCCACCCCCACTGAGCCTCTTCCCCTCAAGACCATGCATCATCAACCTCTTCCCACCAACTCCCCTATGGCCTGCCACCCACACCTCTCTGCCCCCTCCCCGAGGTCCCCCCACCCGTTCCTCTCCACCATCTCTCACAAGATCCCCCCACCTGCTGCTCACTCCTCTCTCTCTCGTCTTCCTCTTCTCCCTCCCACATAGCTATCACCTCTCGCGGAGGTGGATTTATTACAATGCTGATGGGAGAACTCTCTCCCATAGGCATAAAGCGTCTTCACCAGACACATTACAGTGGCGCAGCTGCATCAGTACAGCTGCCCCAATGTAGCACTTAAGTGTAGACTAGCCCCCAGAAGCTGAAGCCTCAGATGGATTGAGTGGAGGCAAGAGGGACTTTGCCACCCGTAAATGACTTGCTCCATACCCCTCACAAAAGTGATGAGCTCAGACTGGGAAGCGGGGGTATGTTGTGGAATTTGTTGGTTTCCATGGATTGGTAACTCCCCTGTACTTTTTAAGAACAAGTGCGTGGCCTGGTCTACACTGAAAAGTTATATTGGCATAGCTGTGTCATGTGTGGAAAAAAGCCACAACCCTGACCTATGTAGCTATGTCAACATAATACCCAGAGTAGACATAGTTATGTCAGAAGCTGTCTTCAGTTATCAACATAGCTAACTTTGTTGGGGGGTGGTGGTGGTGGTAATTCTTCACTGACAGAAAAATCCCTTCTGTCAGTGTAGATTGTATCTACACCACAGAGCTATGTCAGTATAGTCTCTGTAGTGTAGATGTGTGTTCCTTTGCTAAGCCTGTGTTCCTTGCTTTACTGCCACGGTGTTCCTGAAAGGTGAAACTAGGAAAACCAGAACTCACGTGGCCAGGCTGCAGAGAACCTGTTGAAGCAAGTTGTGGTATTGGGAGGGCTGAGGCAGTGGTTCCAGGTCTAGGGGACTGGACTCTAAGGTCCCATTGACCAAAAAGTGTGGCAGACATGGGGTCTGCATCTGGGGAGTGTGTCAAGGAAACCAAGAGCTAGGAACGGTGATCAGTCGCTACCCATACCCAGGGAGCTTAGCAGCATGTCAGATTCAGCAGTTGTATTACTTAACAACAAATGATGTCTGTTTGGAGGGTAGGGCTGGACCAGACTGTGACAAGGACAGCTCCTAAACAAATATTTTGCCAATACTAATGATTAAACTATTGATATTATTATTGTTGTTCCATGTAGCTGCCCCTATTGGAATTGAGTTTTTATTGTGGTAATTTCTGTACAACGATATGAAAAGATATGGTCCTTTTCTCCAGGCAGCTGTAGTGTATGGTAATGAGTAGGGTGACCAAATAGCAAGTGTGAAAAATCGGGACAGGAGTGGGGGGTAATAGGTGCCTATATAAGACAAAGCCCCAAATATTCGGACTGTCCCTATAAAATCGGGACATCTGGTCGCCGTATTAATGAGTTCTGGTTAATCAGGACAGCATCAGCCTAAAGATGATTTAATAGGGATTAATTTAGCTACTCCCAATTCGTTAACTGGTGGTCAGTCAGTTGTTAAAAAAAATGGGAAATGCTAAGGCTTGGAATGGGTTTGTAGGATCCGGCCCTAGGATGGATCTAGTATGGCATGACACCAGGGTGTCAGACAGCACAAGGCAGCAATTTCAGAAGGCTCCACACTGCCGGCCCTTAGGAAAGTGCTTGGCTCCTGCAGAAGGTGGGAAACTGGGAATGCCCCTTCGTACCGATTAACCGCAATCAGTATCGAGCTGACCCGTGGCTGAGGGCAGGTGTGAGGGATGGCCCCCGGGCTCCGGAGTGAGCCAGGAGAGGCGCCAGGGCCGGGCCAGCGAGGGAGGAGGGAGGGAGTGTGACAGCAGCGGGGGGAAGGGAAGCGGTGGGAGCTGAGCAGGCTGCAGCCAGGGACCCGGCAGCGCTGCGCTTGCGATCCTCCGCTTCCAGCCGCAGCAGCAGCAGCAGGGGCAGGCAGCGCCCACTCAGTGTGGGAGGCCGGCGGGGAGGAGGGGGGGGGGGGTTCCTGAGCGGAGCCGCGCCGCCTCCGGAGCCGCCCCGACTCGTCTTTGGGCCCTCCGACCCCAGCCAGCCCCGCGGGGCCTCCGCCCGGTCTCTTCTCTCCGCCTGACACTCCCTCTCCAGCGCCATGGCGGCGGCGGCCGCCGAGCCCAGCAGTGGCCGATACCAGCAGGTGAGGCCCGGCAGGGCGGGTACGCGAGCGCCGCGGCTTTCTAGGCCGCACGGCTGGGCTGATGGGGCTCCGGGGAGAGCCGATTCCCCCGCCCCGGCCGAGATAGGGAGCGGCCGCGGTGGGGACGTGGGACCGGTGTGGGGCGGGGAGCAGAGCCTCTCCTCCGCGGGGTGTGGGGGGGTGACCCCACAGCCAGCCAGCCAGGCCCGCCCCGCCTCCCCAGGGCTCTGCCGGGCACCCCGAGCCCTGGGCCAGCGCGAATCTGCCGCCCCTGCCGTGGGCGTGGGGCCGCGAGCACCCAGGGCGACACACGGCTCCCCGGGCCGCTCCTCCTGTCCCTGGCAGCTCCCTGCCACTTGCAGCCTGGGCCGCCGGTGGGTGGAGGGGCCCGGGAGACCCGCCCTAGAGCCTGGGCTCGGGAGACCATCCAAGGAAAACTACGGTGTGGATTGTAAACCCCCCTTCAAAAAGCCAATGCCTGTCCCTTGGCTAAGAGCCCATGGCACGCCTACAATTACAGGTTGGGGGAACAACTGGACATCAGCCTCCGGGAACAGAAGTCCTGGCCATAATGCAGCCCAGCCGAGCGGGCATGAAAATCTGCACAAAATCAGCTAGGCCACGCTCAGCAGTGTGATCACAAGATACACTGTGGGGGCTTCACGGCGCCTGGTGGCATTGCATGCACACACAGTACTGCCTGGGGGAGTGTACAAGTGGAGGGGGGGGGGGTGTCTGATGTGTCTTAGTATAGCAGAATCCTGTCTTAGTATCAGTATGATTTAATGGGAGGAATTTGCCCGGTGCTGATAATAGTGTTCAATCAGGAGTAAACTAAACCGAAGATGTAACATTTATTTGGGTGTTTTGGACTTTTCATTGTAGCTGACAGGTTAAAGCACCTTCTCCATAATAGGTCTTTTGGATAGAAGAGTTCTAAACTAAAACCCCTAATTTTGGGAATTCAGATGTATGTTGTTGAGATAATATAATGTATGTGACATATAAACTTATCCAAGCACAGAGGGTCAGAATAAGGTTTTGCATGCCATTTGAGCTCTGCCTGGGAAGATGGGCATGAGTCGAGCAGCCACACAGTGCTTGGTGCCTGTTCTGTGATGGATCGAATGGAAGTTCTCTGTAGACTGGTATGAAATTGGCCATTGGCTGCAGACGGGGGGAGACGCGGGTGCAACAACGGATGGATCTGCACTTAAAGTGATCTTGCTAGTCTTGATGTTCAGCTAATTTTCTTTGTTTCCTAGTTGTCTGTGTGTAGTTCCATGTTGCAGCTACTGCATTTAATGATCTCCCAATCCCAGTTCTCAGGGCCTTAATTGTCTATGTGTAATTCCACGTTGCAAGCTACTGCATTTAATGATCTCCCAATCGTCAGGGCTGCTATCTTATTCTGATATTTCCTAAAAACTACTTTCTTCTTCAATGTCCGTAAGCAGAGTTAATCTTTTTTAAATTTCTGTTTTTCCCTCTTCTAGATTTCCTTTTACATCTGGGCAGAAACTTTCCTTATCTGAGCATATTGTTTGTGATACACAAATAATTATTATTAACAATAAAGAAGCTGAAGTGGAGCCCCACAGTCTGCCCACATATTGGGAAGCTGAATTCCATCCCCTCACTCCACATGATTCAGGCTTTCTGTGGCAAGGAAATGTATATTGCTTGGACCATGTGTCTAGCAAAATATTTGAAGACACACAACTCTAAACTAGACAGACAAAGGCCTCAGTCCTGCAACTGACAGTACGAGTGGACCCTCACATCCACACATTCTAACATGTAGAGTTGGGGCCTTAATTACTTTAAACAAAGGAGAATAATTGTGATCAGTATAAAAGCATTACAAAAATCTTTTGATTCTGTATATCAGTGGTCCCCAACCTTTCTGTTGCTATAACATATTCATGTTTCCAGAAGAGTGTGGCATTTCCGCAGCTGGTTGTCTGGCGGCCGGGCTCCCTTGTCACTCCGCGGGCGCACATACATCCCACTGATGTACATAGTTTCTGTTAGTTTCAGTTTTGATTTCACACAGTATTTATCTTCTCTTCCTGTCTATGCAGTGCAGACCCAGGGTCTGCCTGAGCTTGCTAGAAGGTTTCCTTTTGATAATTTTTTAAATTTTGTTTTGTTGTTTTAAGGGCCTATCTGAAATAGTCTCCAAAATAAAGGTTTCTCATGTGTGCGGGTATTGAAAATTACCAAACCCGAAATTAAATTAATGGTTTTACTGTCACTAAAACATTTCTAATTAAAATAATGCTTTATTTTGAATTTAAACATTCTCCTGCATTTGTAATTCAAATATTGCATCATTGTGCTAGTGCATCAGAACTAGGAAGGTAAACTGTCTGGTCTTAATTGTTCTAGCTAAGTGAAGTGCAGAAAGTAAACCAACAGTATGGGCAGTGAAAAGCCTATTAGATTTTTTGAGGAAAGAATGAATTTATATGAAATATTTACTATCTACTACTTATTATAGTGTCACTACCATGACAATGTAATAAGCTGTAGATACTAAACCAGAACATCACTTTCTCTTTTCAGAGTGCTTTAAACTTTCAAAATGATTTCCCATTAGGATTACATTTTTCATGATTATTCTCAACTCCGTAGTTAGAGTTTTTTATGTATGTCTAAAAGCTAGATAAAGCTCTATTTAGTCTTTTAATATATATATTATATATATTTTTAGATTTTAAGTGTTTTCACCATTAAGAAAGTTTTCAGTCTTTTTTTTGGTCTCAGATATTTAAAAAGGCTTAACTCCACCCCAAACTTCTTACGCTAATATTTGCACTTCTGTAGCACTTTCTATCTCAGGATCCCAAAGTATTTAAACATTAGTCTGTATGTCGCCTCTGAGAGTCAGAAGCCGGGTCTACACTTAAAATTCAGATCAGCGTAGGTGCGAGGCTCAGGGATGTGAAGAAGCACCATAGTGCAGACAGTTCTAGGCTGATGGAAGAATCAGGGAGGTGGATTACACACAGCAATTGAAAAACCCCTTCTGTCACTGTAGGAAGTGTCTACATAGCTGTGCCGTTGTAGCACCCGTAGTATAGACATAGCCAGAGTGTGGCCCGTTCTACACAAAGAAGTTAGGTCGACCTAGCTACTTTGCTCAGAGGTGTGAAAAATCCACACCCCTGAGAGACATAGTTAAGCCAACCTAGCCCCTGATTTAGATAGCTAGGTCCACAGAAGAATTCTTCCATCAACTTAGCTACCGTCTCCCAGGGAAGTGGCTTCACTCCAGCAATTGGAGAACCTGACATCGCTGTAATTCAGAGGTGGGCAAACTATGGCCTGCAGGCCACATCCAGCCCGCAGGACTGTCTAGCCCAGCCCTTGAGCTCCTGGCCGGGGATGCTAGCCCCCAGCTCCTCCCCTGCTGTCCCACTCTCCCGCAGCCACGCCGCCATGCATGCAGCACGGCTTGCACCCGCCCACCTCCCAGGCTTTCCAATAAGCCACTCCTGCCACTCTGAGTGGCATGGTAAGGGGGCAGGGAGTGGGGGCATTAGACAAGGGGCAGGAGGTCCCAGGGGCAATCAGGGGACAGGGAGCAGTTGGATGGGGTGGAGGTTCTGGGGATGGGGAGCGGGGCGGGTTGGATAGGCGTGGGAGTCCCAGGGGGCCTGTCAGGGGTCGGGGGTGTATATAGGGGTTGGGGCAGTTAGGGGACAGGGAGCCGGGGGGGGGGTTGGATGGGTCAGGGGTTCTGGGGGGAGGTGGTCAGGGGATGGGGAACGGGGGGTTGGATAGGCATGGGAGTCCTGGGGAGCCTCTCGGAGGCTGGGGCAGGGGATAGGGGTTAGGGCAGTTAGGGGACAGGGAGCGGGGGAGGGGGGTTGGATGGGGGGGGTCCCGGGAGGGGGCAGTCAGGGAATAAGGAGCAGGGTGGGTTGGATGGGTCGGGGGTTCTGAGGGGGGCGGGAAGTGGGAGGGGGCAGATAGGGGCGGGGGCCAGGCTGTTTGGGGAGGCACAGCCTTCCCTACTCGGCCCTCCATACAGTTTTGCAACCCTGATGTGGCCCTCGGGCCAAAAAGTTTGCCCACCCCTGGTGTAGTGGGTGTCTACACGGAAGTGCTGTAGTGGCTCAGTATGTAGTGCTGCCTCTGTGCTGGTGCAGTGTTTCTAGTGAAGCCATAGTCTGTGTTACAGAAGGATTCAAATTCTGGTCTTGGGTCCTGAGCCCATACGGGTATATGGGGAGGAAGCATGCTGCTCCCTAGAAGGAGAATATTGTATTACTCTTTAGTTACCGCACTGACTGATAAGAATGACATTATACTGTTCTCTGTAAAGAAATCAAAGCTGTCATTTTGCCAGGTCCTGCTAACCTCTTAACCATGCACATAACAGGGTTGTTGTTACTATGGTGCTGTAGTATTCCTGGTATTTTACAGATTAGAAAGATAGTCACTGCTCCAAAAAGAGCATCAGAAAATGGAAGGTACCATGAAAAGGCTGTCACAATACAGAATCTTTGAGAGTAAATGTAATTGGAGTTCAGGACCCTAAGGGACATGCAAGAAAGAGGGGGAAAAATCTTAGTTCCTCCGTTCTTCTTTTCTTCTCTTAAAAAAATATGTTGTTATTGGATTGATTGGTATGCTGTAGTCTGTCTTGCTCCAAAAGCGTATGCTATGAAAATAAAGATGCATAGCTGACATTTAGCTGTAGAAAGGATGAGGAGAATCATTTTCTAACACTAAAGATGTCAAACTTAAATCAATTTTATTCCATATTGCTATGTATTGTAATGACAACAGTGAATCAGAATCAGTCACTTGTGACTATGACATGAAATATAGCCCTGAGTTAATAACCACAGTGGATATATTTAATTTCAGGAACTGGTCAACCGACAGACTGTGCTCCCAGAAAGCAACCCATAGAACAGGCTCATACCTCAAAATCACACACTTAATTTTTTACACTACAGGATTATGAAAGGGTAGAGGAGGGTGGAAATCCTGCTTTTAACATTTTTCTTAATTTTAATTTGTCAGTGGGTTTCAGATTGTATAATAGCAATGGTGAATTACTGGCTGGTCCATGGCAAGCTAAATATAAGGGGTTTAGATGTATTATCCTGGACAGTATGGTAATTTAAGCCCCACTCCTGCAAACAGTTAGGCATGTGCTGAATTTTATGCACCTAAACAACCCCATTGAGTCATGGGACGACTCACATGTGTAAAATGTTTTTAAGAGAGTGTTTCTTCCAAAAACAGGAAGTTATTTTCAGTTATTGTTTCAGAAAAAATGGGTTTGTCTAGATATCCTAAAGACAACAGGAACGAATGGTAAAATTCAGTGTAAGAAAAAAAAAAATCTATCCTCTTTCCCAGTACTGATCCTCTACTGAGAACTGTGTGCAGGCCCCTGTATCCACCAGGAGCCCTGTCTCGGTGCATGATTGGAGGCTAAGTCACTTCACCAATAAGAGAAACCTAAAAATCGTGTTTGATTTTGATTTAAAAAAAAAGCTAATCTTTAGGCATTTTTAAGCATTGTGATTGGCTCAAATATGAGATGATACTGATAAAAAATAGTATATGTTTGTGCTGTCAAAGTGATGCAACAATTCGTCTAATCATGTATATTCTGCTTTATATGGTTATTGTTTTTTCACTAGGCTCAGAGTCTGCTGTATTTCTTCAATAGATTTAAGTCATATATGGTGAGATCCTCAACCCCACTCCATCTCCTTTATGTTAGAGAAAAGTGGCTGGAGCAGCTTACAGGAGCTGGCAAGGGTAATTGCGGAAGACAGCTTCAGGCGGTCTTTCAGGGACCCCCCTCATAAGATGTGGCATAGGGGACATGCCAGAGGAGGGCTGAAGTGGGAGGGATGTGTTGGGAATGAGCCCATAGCACACAGTGCTGTGGAAATTTTCGGTAGCACTGTGTCCCATAGGGGAGCCCCATGAAGCTGCCATAATTTAGACAGGCTTCTAGGGCTGTCTAAGTTATGCTGAGGGCCTCTCCAGCCTCTGGAGTGGCTCAGGGTGAGGTTATGTCTACACTGCAAAAACCCTGTGGCACTGAATCTCAGAGCCCTGGTCAATTGACTCAGGTTTCGGCTGCAGGGCTAAAAATTGCAGTGTAGATGCTCAAGCTGGAGTCTGGGCTCTGAGGCCCACCTCCCCTATGGTTTCAGAGCCTGCACTCCAGCCCAAGCCTGAATGACTGTGCTGCAATTTTTAGCCCAGGGGCACGCCCCAGGTCTTTTATTGCAGTGTAGCTGTACCTAAGAATCTGGGAAGATCCAGCAGTCTTTAGAAATTGTAACTAAATATAAAGGTTATCAGTAGCAACTCCGTAGTTAAGGTTATATTCAGTTTTCCAGTTGAAGTGAGGTTTTAATCGCTAAGGCATGAAAACAAATGCAAAGGACATGTTTATTTTATGCTTTATTGTGTGGGCACGGTTAGATTTATTATGTCCACAACTATTCATTTCCTTGTTATTTAACTCTTGCAGTTAGTGGATGTGATCGGTAAATCTACTTTTGTCATTTAGGTGAAGTTTTGATGGCATGAAATTTCCAAGGGGCCTGGGTGCTTTTTATTTCTTCCTCACTCTTGTTAGCTCAGTTGAGTTAGATAGAGGGGAGTGAAGAGGCCTCTCATGTGCTTTACCATGCAGGGTGTCGCCTTGAATGATCCAGCTAGCATGAGTAACAATATTGGCTTCAGTACGGGGAGTAGAAGTCCAGCACGGACCCTAGGTATGTACTTGGCTCGCCTGCGCTGCACTGTCTTCATAGTTATTGTTACCTGTGCTTGCTGGATTCAAGCTTGCTCAGGTGGTTGACTCGTGCACGGCTTTTTCTGTATATACGTACCCTAAGGTCGGAGGGCTTGTCTACATTTGAAAGTTGTTTCGGATTAAGGTAGGGTGTGAATTTCAAGTGCAGTAGCTATTCCTGAACAGCTCCATGTGTGGACACGCTTTATTCCAGAATAAGAGTACCTTGTTCCTGTTTTGCTTAACCTATGAACAAGGCACTCATTCTGGAACAAAGCAAAACAGGACCAAGGCACTCTTATTCTGGAATAAGTGTGTCCACTTACGGAGTTAAGAACGCTCCATGTGTAGACAAACACCTAGCCTGTGTCTTAATGAGTGTTAAGATGGCTTTTCAGTTGCATTAAATTAACTCAGTTGAGCAAACAGTGTTGAAGAAAACACCCATTTTGTCCTTTGAGACAAGGCCACAGATGATTCTATGTTATCCGTGTGGGTGGAGCCTTACAGGGGTTCACTTACATGTATCAAATTGCAGGATCAGGGCTGTGGTGCTTGATCCTGTTCTCATTTAAGTGAATGGCAAAAAACTTCCTGTTACATTAATGTGAGTAGCTTTGGGTCACAACTCTCATTAAAATCAATGGACATAAAATTGGGCACAAAATTATCTACAATAAAAAACAGTTAATCACTTTGCTTAATTACAACTTTTTCTCTTTGCATGAATTTTCAGGGAGATTTAGAAAGTTTGGAGATTTTGAGCTGGGAGGACCCAAAGCAACGTCACACACAAGTCAACATTTCAAATGTTAAATAACTAACTCAAATTCAGAAATGTTTCTTTTTTCTCCTTCATAGATTGCAAAAATAGTTTCCTTTGCCTTTAAAGTAAATATGGCAGTTTTAGGTCATATCCCATTTCAAGTCAAAGATTTATAGGGGGACAAAAATAGGGCTTTATAATGGAAATTACTTGTAACCTTTATATAGGGAGGCTATTGGCTCTCTGTACTAGTCTCTAATTTGTCACCAATACATACGTTGAAAGTGTTTTCTTGTGTTTTGTTTATACTTGGCTTTCACAGCTTCTGTGATTTTCACTGTGGTGAAAGGCTGTAACTTTTGGTATTGATTCTTATGCAGTCTGTGACTTCAGTGTTTTCCTTTTAGAAATCTCAAAGAACTCTTTACACTACCATAGAAACAGCATGAGATGTGAGATTAGATGAAAGTTATCTGCAGTTAGAGCTTCTTGTATGTTGTCACTTTGGGACTGTTCAGCAATTTCTGCTTGAGCACACCAGAAGTTGTCAGCAATGTATTTCAGTAACTGAAATACATATTCAGTGTAGATTCTGCCCAGTAACACGGGTGTTGCTAGGTACTTATCAGAGTTTCCTTTGAATGTGTATATACAGTTGTGAACTAGTGGCAATGGTAATTTTTCTAGTCTGTGAATCCTTTTTATTAAAAGGTTTCTTAGTGATTTAACCCTCCAAAAACTGATTGATTAAATTTTAATGGAACAAACAGAATCATAGAAAGAAAAGGAGTACTTGTGGCACCTTAGAGACTAACCAATTTATTTGAGCATAAGCTTTCGTGAGCTACAGCTCACTTCATCGGATGCATAAAACGAAAGCTTATGCTCAGATAAATTGGTTAGTCTCTAAGGTGCCACAAGTACTCCTTTTCTTTTTGTGACTACAGACTAACACATTCTTCTGAAAAGAATCATAGAAGACCATTGATAACAACTAAATTATTGGATAAATGCTAAAGCAGTCATCTTTGTTGCATGTTTTAAATGATATTTAAATGATATTGGATTTTTTAAAGGTTGGAAATTTTATATTAAGGAACTTTAAAAACAAGAATGTTTGAGTTCGAAAAAATAATTAAACTTCTTTGTCATCTTTTTGCTAAAGCTTCAATCCTCCAAACACTTATGCTCACACCTAACTTCACTACCATGAGTAGTCAGTCCCTGTCACAGTAGTAAAGTTAAGCATGTGCATAAGTGTTTGTGGGATTGTGGCCCAAGACTGCAGAGCTCATCTGTTCTTTCCAGGCACAGAGGTCTAATTAATGTTTAGCAGTACTGAAACAGGTATTGGCTTAATATCTACAAGATGTCAAATTAAAATCAAATGTAATTTAAAATTCACTCATTAAAAATGGTGGATGAATTAATTTGATCGTGAACTTGTTAAAATGGACACAATCAAGGCATATTTTATAACTTCTCTTTTGTTTCGAAATACCTCTTGGAAGCTAGAAACTGTTTCCTTATTTTTTGCCTCCCACCCCCAAATCTTGTCGTAGGGATGATCTTGAGTGCTTGATTTGGCCTGACCAATCTTGAGACCATTAGTTTGTTGTTTTTTTTTTTTTTCCAGGAACACTTGGGCATGGAGTTTTATTTAGAGCTTGTTTTGCTGCACACTGCCGTATTGTCAGGGCAGTAATATCAGAGACTGATCTGCATTAGTTCATTTCTGCTGGTAATAAATCACAGTTTTGTAGAATGATTTATACAAGAAAAAAATCAAAAGCTTTCTTGGAGGCTATTCTGTTTGATTACAGTTTGCTTTGTGACTGTGGACATTCTACTCAGACATTTCCGCACCTGTTCCATTCTGTAGGATTGCACTTGGAATAGTTAAGAAAAGCATGGAGAATGGATTTCATTTTGTCTTTTTCCATTCCATTTGCAATAATCTTCTAATTTAATTTAGTTTTTCTTAGATTCAGTTTTGGATGCCCGAGTTATCACATGCTGATGTTCTTCTAAAGCATCTTGTTTTCTGACTGTGGCTTTTTAAGAGTTAGAACTTGGTAGGAAATCTGATTACTTTTGAAAAAATTACAAAAGCTATCTTGTAGTGCTGTTGAGTAATATGTCAACTGCAGATTTTACTCCTGATTCTCTATACAACACATTATCTAAATATGCTATTCAGTACCCAGGGTATGGATTTTTAAACACTTGTTTGGAATTGGTGTGTGAGATCTGTGGGTAACTTAGACATGGAGTTTAATCAAAAGACATTTCAGAAATGATACTATATCTGAAGCCCATGTAACAGTATGTTTTGAAAGATTGCTAAAATAAAAATATTTTAGTTATTAAATGAAAACTCTGCACTTCAGTAGAAAAATATTCAGCCAAAGTTCTCAAAGCATTTTACAAAGGTTAAAGTTCATACCAGTACTGTGAAATATGTAAATATTGTTATACACCTCTTACACAAGGAGAAACTGAGGCACAGAGGGTGAGTGCCTTGCCCATGGCCTACAGTGAGCTCATGGCTTCATTGGGAATGGAATATTCCAGGACCTCATCACATACTGTAGCCACAGCACATGTTACTGCTCTAATATCTAAGTAATTGAGGGGAAAATACTTAGCTGAATGTTTTTTTAAAACTAATGCTCTGTCTACTAACATTTTAATTCAACTTTTTTTTTTCTTTAAAACCCAACAAAAAAGAATGTTCTTAAAGTAAAAGACTTCAGTGAATCAAAGGGAAAGTAACTCTTGGCCTAGATCAGTGAATGAAAAAGCCCCCTTCTGACTTAACTCAAATTGTGCTTACATCAGAATTCTCCTGTTGTGAGCAGTTTTTTAGTAGCCTGAAGGGGGAAAATATCTCTTGAAAGAGCGGATAATAAAGCATTTTTAATTGTGTGTACTAGGTCCCTGCATCATCTTACATGGAAAATGCAAGACTAGTGCTGTCATGGCAATGTTGGGCCACTTGAGGCCTGATGATTCATTCTTCCTGCCACATGAACCCTTATTGTTTTGTTAATGAGCACTTAGTTGAATTTAAGATGCCTGGAAACATTAAAAAGGCTGCAAGGCATGTCTGTGTACCATGTTCATTAGAAGGAAAATCTGTTTCATATAATTATTTAGAATGTTGCAGGCCTTGGAATCTTCTAAACTCTTCTTAATTGTAAGAATATTTTTCTACCCCCTTACGTCACTTGTGCATTTTCTTCTTTATCATATCTTGTAATATTATGTCTGTCATAAATATAAAGGGAAGGGTAACCACCTTTCTGTATACAGTGCTATAAAATCCCTCCTGGCCAGAGGCAAAACCCTTTCACCTGTAAAGGGTTGAGAAGCTAAGGTAACTTCACTGGCACCTGACCCAAAATGACCAATGAGGGGACAAGATGCTTTCAAATCTGGAGAGGGGTGGGGGGAACAAAAGGTTCTGTCTGTCTGTGTGATGCTTTTGCCGGGAACAGATCAGAAATGCAAGCTTTCCAACTCCTGTTAAGTTAATAAGTAATCTAGCTAGAAAATGCGTTAGATTTTCTTTTGTTAAATGGCTGGTAAAATAAGCTGTGTTGGAGGGAATGTATATTCCTGTTCTTGTGTCTTTTTGTAACTTAAGGTTTTGCCTAGAGGGATACTCTATGTTTTGAATCTGATTACCCTGTAAGGTATTTACCATCCTGATTTTACAGAGGTGATTCTTTTATCTTTTCTTTCATTAAAATTCTTCTTTTAAGAACCTGATTGATTTTTCATTGTTCTTAAGATCCAAGAGTTTGGGTCTGTGTTCACCTGTACCAATTGGTGAGGATTATTATCAAGCCTTCCCCAAGAAAGGGGGTGTAGGGCTTGGGGGGATATTTTGGGGGAAGATGTCTCTAAGTGGTCTCTTTCCCTGTTCTTTGTTTAACACGCTTGGTGGTGGCAGCATAGGGTTCAAAGACAAGGCAAAGTTTGTACCTTGGGGAAGTTTTTAACTGAAGCTTGTAAGAATAAGCTTGGGGGTCTTTCATGCAGGTCCCCACTTCTGTACCCTAGAGTTCAGAGTGGGGAAGGAACCTTGACAATGTCATTTAGCCAGCACTTTCACTTTCCTTCCCCTTGGGATTACATCTCTCAAGTCTCTAATTTCCCCCCACCCTCCTTCTTTTTACTTATAAACATTAGAGAGGCTTAGCTGGACACTTCCTTCCACTGTTAAGATAGCGGGTGATGCTACTCAGAGAGTAATAACAGAACATCTAGTGTGCCAGACCCTTACTTCATTCGCTGTTAATGTCATGAATTTTTATGCAAGCTTATTTCTCAGCAGACTGCATAGCTGCAGTTTTCTTGGGTAGCATTTTAGGTTTTCATTTTCAAGTGTAACTTTCAGGGATTAAAATTGGGCCAATGCTTCACAGAAGGGGAAGACAGAAGAGTCATTGGGTCTGAACCTTTGCATGTTACAGGATTGTTCCCTAGATTACTTGATGTGTTTTCTCCAACCTGTTCTTCAATATCACAGTGATAACTCAGATGCCTTCTTTCAGAATACAGTTGTTCTTCAAATTGAGAATATTTTTCCCTAATGACCAAACTACCTGCATCATTCCTTGTCCCCAGATTACTTCACCTTGTCCTACCTACTTGGCATTTGGACTAATAATATAGTATTTAATGAGCTGGGCATGGCCATAAAGTTAGTACCTTTTATTAAAAAGCTTTTTTTAGGTTATATGTTTAAGCTTAGATTGGGGGAGGGGAGGAGTATGGTGTAATAGTTAGAGCAGGAGACTGTTCTGGGTTCTGTTTTATTAATTTATTTATTTTTACTCTGACAGTGCCTTACTTGGTGACTTTGGGCAAGTTCCTTTTCTCTGCCTGTTTGTTTTCCCATCTGTTAAATGTAAAACCTATTATTGGTAGTAGTCGTAGCAGCAGTAGTATTATGGAAGTGCTTAGGGGCTGTAGATGGGGATCACAGCCCCCTTCTGCTACGTACTAGACAAATTCATAACAAAAAGATGGTCCCTGCCCTGAAGATCTTGCAATCTAACACACATTCTACGCTAGAAAAGATGTGCTAGTTTAGTTATAGCTATACTGGCAAACCCCCCCTACTGTATAAAGCGCTCTTTTGCTGCTACACCTGTGTTTACACTAAGACTTTTGCTGGTATACAAAATGTTATTAACATTCACACTTCTGACATTTCTATACAAGCAAAAGTTTTAAGCATAGATCTGGCCTTACTAAACTGGGTTTGTACCTTGTACCTATGTTACAAGAGGGTAGAGAGGCTTTATTAATTAGTGTCAGGCTGTCACAGTTACACACACACCCTTGCAAATACCCAGTGTGTACTTGCAGACCGGATATTTGTGAGTGCACATGCCAAGTTAGGTGACATATCACTGATTATAAAATGGATTGGAAATAAGGTTGTATTGTAACAGTAGCACTTGCTGCTATCATGTTAATCTGCTTATGCTGTGGGAGGCTAACAGAATTGCAGCAATCAGGAAAGGTACCTGTGCTCTTACCCACCTGCCTTTATTGCCTTAGTATATCCTGTGGAGGAATAGGGTTACTTACCAGCAGTGTACTTACTGCCTGCCTGCAGTGGAAGAATAGTGAGAAGTTGACACGTTTTGTGGGTTCAAATTCTTCTGGGAGGAGTGTTTTAAATTTTATATTTTCTAATTCTTCCCTCTTGTGGCCAGGAACAGTTGGGGTGGGAGAGATGTTCTTTACTCTTAATAAAGGTCAGATTTTGGACCTTGACTAATTCCCCACTTTAGGGAAGAGATTCAACCTCATGTCAGACCAGGAGTTCTCCACCTGAAAGGGCTGGTCTACACTACCACGATAAATCGACCTAAGTTACACTACTTAAGTTAGCTTAGATCGATTTACCACAGTGTCTACACCACTCTGTGTTGACGGGGGACGGTCTCCTGCTGACTTACCTTACTCTTCTCAGGGAGCTGGAGTACCGGAGTTGATGGGAGAGTGTTCTCCCATCGACTTAATGCGTCTTCACTAGACCTGCTAGATCGACACCACTGCATTGATTGCAGCAGTTGCTGATCTAGTAAATGTAGACATGGTCAAAGTTGCTACCAGTGTGCCCATATTGGTATATGAGTGGTATCCTAGCTAGAAGGGGAGGGTGACCTCAGTGGATGTGGAGGGGATCCTTGTATGGAAGAGGGAGACTTATTATGGAAAGGTTGAAAGCCACTGTGTCAGAATAATGGCAATTTTTGGAGGCTTGTCGAGTTAGTAATTCATCTCCAGAATGAAAATTTGAGGAATTTAGGGAGACTTTATATTGTACCTAATTAACTATTTGCATGCACAATTACCTGTTGTGTATGCAATCATGATAATTTTACAGCTGAATTAGGCATGCGATTGTCCATTTAACTTTTTTTTTAAATCTGATCCCCAAATATTTTCTAGCAAACTTCTAGGGCCTGATTTTCAAGTAACTTAGACACAAATGTTTGCAATGCACACATACATTACTTGAATATGTGGTGCTTAAAGTTTTTGAGGTTGACTTTCAGAAGCAGTATGGATGCACTTTGACCCTTAGCTGTTGACTGTATGTACAGCAAAAAATACATACTGAACACAAGACACAGACCAAGCTCATGTAAAACAAGACCTTCAAGGACTTCATATATGTGCAAATAAAACAGAAACCTGACCATAAAAATAATAGAGCTGTTACTTCTGCAGGCTGAAGAGGAAGAGAGAGAGAATTTTGTTTTTAAATACTTGGGAGGCAGTCAGATACTATAGTGAAAAGAGGTCATGAGTGTCTCAGTAGAGAACAGGAAGAAAAATGTCTCGACTTCAAGGATATTAGCATTATTATGCATGAAAGGAAGATATTAATAAAGGAATTGCCATTTGCAGTGTTACTGTCATTTAATTATGATTTTTAAAAAAAAATCTCTTCAGATGTAGGAAAGTGGTTCAGTCCCAAGAAATCTTTCTAAATCCGAGAGTCTGTTTGTTATGCAAGTGTGTGTGTGTGTTATTGATTCAGTGATGTGCAGTAGAAAGAATGAAGTAGCTAGATGATAGCTGATACACTCTTCTTTGGACATGCCTAATCCAGTATTGCCAGCTTTTATGATCAAAGAATGTTTTCAAACCCTACATAATACAAGCCACATACTGTATATACGAAAAGCTGTATGCCTGTTTATGTGTGTGTATATATTAATCCAAAACAGAGTGTACAGTTACAAATCTCACCCCTGGATCCCTCTTATCCACAGCATGACTGACTGATAAACAGTTTATTTTGCATAACTCAGCTGAGCACCAGTTTTCTTAGCAAAGCCACAGATGGTAATGGAGATTTTGACTGAATGTCTCCTACCATTTCCTCTTCTTATGAAAACTAATGCAACTTGGTCTTCTCACAATTAGTATGACCCGATAGCTTTTAAATTAGTGCTGAGGAAGTAGAAAGATACAACAATAAATACACATGGATGCTCTGTAGCAATCTGGAACCTGAAATGTAGAAATATAACTTAGCACACAGACTTATCACAACTGGCACATTGATTAAAATCTACCAATGGGATTACTTTGGCTACCTCTGGGGTGAAATGTGACAAGTGTTTAACAGTGCACTGCATTTCTGTACAACCGTTTAAGATAAGAAGAGACTGCCAAATGCACCTGAAAGTGCAGGGTAATTTAGGTAGCCAGAATGTAACTAACCCATTTGGATCTTGACCAGGACACCATGATTGTGTAATTATCTGTGTTATGAGGGAGTCCGATTTATTTGTCTGTTTTCTTCAGCCCTATTAAAACGTAAATGATTCTGTTCAGTTGCAGAATGAGGAGGAGCCTGGAGAGACTGAACACACTGTGAATGATGCCCCTCCACCTTACAGCAGCATTTCTGGGGAGAATGCAGGTAAACTGAGCAGCAAGGAAATAAACGTTTTTTCTCTTGGTTTTCTTTCCCATACCTTCAGTTGTTTCTTTTTCTGTAATATGCTCACTGCTGTCTGACACTGCAGCAGCTATTAAGACTGGGAAGGATGGGACCTGATCCAAAGAGACTGTGGTTATTTGTGGTTTGAAAGAAAACATGCCTTGGTGGCAATCAACTGATGTCATCTCCATAAAATGGTGCTTAGGTTACTTTCTACAGAGCTCTTAGCATACAGAAGAAGGTGAAAATGGTAGTGCAGTGAGGATTTGTGGTCTCTAATGATCTGGTATTTGAGTAATATCTTGCTTCTTCCAGTGATCTTTAATAGTATCTTTACTGGTGTCTGTTACTTTACTGTCCTTTTTCAGGGCTTCTTTCTTGGTCATGATGCTGAATTTTTGTCTTGTAAAGTATATACAAATGCTTTTATGATACTGTAGATTAATAATGCTTGAATGCATTACAGTGTTTTAAATACCCGTCATCTGCAACTATAGAAAAGAAAGTAGCTGGAGCTGAAAGCTTGGAAGAGAGCTCAGCTCAGACATAACATGGCAGTCTTCTTACTCTCTGCTAATTAGAGCAGAAATCCAGTAGAAATAGACCTGTTAAGAGGCTACGCTTATATTTTTTTTCAGTAACTTATCCTGTATGTGTTCTGTGGCATCAGAAAAGTTAGAAAAAATGCCTTTGTTCAGACCCGTTTGATAAAATGTTGCCCCCAAAACATGAACCTTGCACTTTTGTTCTAACAAATTCAAGCTTTTGGTGCTTGCTTCAGGGAGTAGTTTCCACAGCCAGCGATTTGCCTCTGAGAATGCCCTTCCTCCAGTCTTTGAGTTCACATCTTGGGACGTGGTCTGCTGTCACACCTGGGTATAGGTGTAAAGGCAGTCTCTAAGGTAGCCAAGTCCCAAACCAGGAAGACCGAGAGTGGACATACCTTTTCAAGTACATAAAAGGTTGTTATAAGGAGGAGGGAGAAAAATTGTTCTCCTTAACTGCTGAGGATAGGACAAGAAGCAATGGGCTTAAATTGCAGCGGGGGTGGTTTAGGTTGGACATTAGGAAAAACTTCCGAACTGTCAGGGGGGGTTAAGCACTGGAATAAATTGCCTAGGGAGGTTGTGAAATCTCCATCATTGGAGATTTTAAAGAGCAGGTTAAACAAACACCAGTCAGGGATGGTCTAGATAATACTTAGTCCTGCCATGAGTGCAGGGGACTGGATTAGATGACCTCTTGAGGTCTCTTTCAGTCCTGTGATTCTATGATTTACAGCTTTCTACATTGTAATCAGCACCTTCAATTGGCACCTGGAAATAGATGTGTATGCAACACAGATGTAATGTGCATGCACCAAAACTACATATTCTGCACTGCGTGAAGGTTTGGAGTGGCATTCGTTATATCATTTTCATTTTAGAGATAATTATGATCATGGACATGATAATTTCTTGGTAAAAAGTGGAATGGAGACTGGTTAACTCTTCCAAGGAGAGTGCCCCTGAGGAAGCTATCTTTTCCGCATGATCATACCTGTGTTAAAAGCCAATCATACTTTTCAGAGGAACTGTCACATTCATGCTAGTCATAATCTAGACCCTGATTTCCCCCACCCACATTTTCTTAATAAAATGTCAAAATCACATTTGAAGATCAGACACATCAGATGCAATAAAGGCAGCATATGGAAACCAAGTGGGGAGGGAGAAAAGGAGAAGATTAAAGATAGTACTGGAAAGAAATGATAGCCCCATCATTGTGGTAACCTCCCCTCCCTGTCCCAATTTATACTGCTCAGAGGAGTAAATAGACATTCAAAAAATAGCTAAGGGTAATTAACCAGTAAAGTTGTCATTTGCAAATAAAAAAAACCCTGAAAACTTAGACATAAACCCAAATGGAATTTAGTGTACAACCTTATCACAATCCATTCCAAATGTGGCACTTTTTGGATAAAATCTCAGTTTTAGACCTGCCATGATTTTTTAATACAAAAATTCAGCTATCTTCATTAGAGGTCTGCCTTTCATACAGCCTGTAGGACAATCTGGGATAATGGGTGCCTTTCAGTCTGCCTTCTTGGGCAGAAACTCTTTACTTTGAAGAGAGAAACATCTAGGGTCACTGACCTTGCAAACTGGCTACCAGCCAGTCTTCTGGCCCAGATCCTCAAAAGGTATTTGGGCTCCTAATTTCCATTAAAATCACTGTCCACTAGGAGCCTAAATACCTCTGAAGATCTTTGCCTCCCTGGGTAGAGGGTTTTGAATTCTATTCTTTCTTGCTACTGGATGGGGTCTGGGTGAGCCTTGGCCTTGTTGGATCATACAATATGGTCTGGGGTGCCCATGTTACCATGTCCAAAAGGCACAGCATAGTTTTATCATATGGTTCTCTGCATAATGGAGAAAATAGGTGTGTAAAGTATACACACACAACCCTAGAAACATACAATTTTTTTTTATATCTCCACAGGGAATCTGTAAAACATGCTGCTATCAGGGCTCTACATGTAAATGATAGCAGGCTCTTCCCCTGCAAATTCTAATTCGTCAACAGGTCTGAGAGCCTGGTGTTCAGAACCAGTACGTTTGACTTTGTCCCACTCCCCTTCTCTTTCCCCTGAAAGGAAACTGGGATATTTTTCAGACAAACTGGCCACCTTTGGGCGAAGACCTTATGGCAGGGGTGGCCAACCTGTGGCTCCTGAGCCGCATGTGGCTCTTCAGAGGTTAATATCCAGCTCCTTACCTAGGCACTGATTCTGGGGCTGGAGCTATAGATGCTACCTTTCCAATGTGCTGGGGGGTGCTCAGTGCTCAACCCCCTGCTCTGCCCCAAGCCCTGCTCCCACTCCGCCCCTTCCCCTGAGCATGCCATGCCCTCTCTCCCCTGCCCTCTCTCCCATAGCCACCTGCGCACATGAAACAGTTGATTGCGGGGAGGGGGGAAGTAGGCGCTGATTGGTGGGGGCTGCCAGCAGGCGGGAGGTGCTGGGGGCTGGGGAGTGGATGGGGGTCTGCTGACGTATTACTGTGGCTCTTTGGCAATATAGATTGGTAAATTCTGGCTCCTTCTCAGGCTCAGGTTGGCCACCCCTGCCTTATGGGGATTCTTCTTTGACTCATCAGAATCATCTGAAATTTGAAAATATATCTTTCTGTCTCTTACTGAAATCAAGGGAGGCACAGCATGGTTCCTGTCTCTGTTGCTTTAGATTGGGAGGGTGCCTTTGTGCACCCTCTATAAAGTGGTCTTGTTCATACTCTGTATCTGCTGTGGAGCGCCTATGTTTCAGTCCTTAAAAAGCTCAGGAACCTCTGTATATCGTATCATAGCGTGCATATGTTTCTAACAAGGTTTCAACTTTCCTTGCTTTTCCTTGTCTAGGTCAAGATGACTGTCATACTAATTTATTTAGGGTGAATTCCCTTCCCCTTCTGAAGTCTGTTAGTATCCTACTGTAGGTCTCAAATTTGCTTTAATGTTTTCTCTATTACGGCATAATAGTTCAATACACGTGAGTTTAAATTACAGTCTTTCACCAAAGAATACATGGTAATTTTAAAATCATGATCTTCTTCATACTTTGTTTTCTTTGCTGGTTGTAGAGCTGCTTATACCAGGTGTCAGAGGCATATTATATCCTATAATTCATGTAAACTCTCTCTTTGCAGAATATTTTGACTACAAAGATGAGTCTGGGTTTCCCAGGCCCCCTTCTTATAATGTGGCCACAACACTGCCTAGTTATGATGAAGCGGAGCGAAGTAAGGCTGAAGCTACCATTCCCTTGGTTCCTGGAAGAGTAAGTTCACTTCGTGTGCTGAATGTCCCTAAAGGTCCATTTGTAGAATTTATACAGCTGAATTAACCTAAATACTTTGTTAATCAAAATCTTGATTTATTTTTTCTCATTGGGGGGTTTTCTCAGTGTACTACAATATTTTTTTGAAAAACGTTTTGTCTGGTCCACTGGCATCATGTAAGGCATGTCAATAGCACTAGTGCATGCAGTACTGATTAATTTGGCAGGCTGATATAGGCTACATGTGTAGCCTTACTGTTTTATCTTACAACTTACTCATCTGTACTTCCGACGTACCTCCCATCAGAAGATCTCTCAGCACCCAATTTTCGAGTGAGTTCCTGTCGTTCAGGCTCAAGTGTCTTCATTGTTATGAAATGGGAGTTGGTAAAGCTTCAGAGGTCAGGGCTCATTTCATACCTTTGTCAGATAGACCATATCCTACCCAGTGATCAAATAAGAACAAAACTTGAAAAGCAGGTGGTCACATTTTGATTTCTTTCCTACCTTGTTAGGTAACTTGGCTTTCCTTATCACGCCTACCACTTTTTGAACTGGCTCTTCTGGTCTGTGAATAATAAAATCCATTGTCTCTGACAGGAGAGATTTTCCTTCTCTTCCTCCGTTGCGGTCTGCCCTCCTCCCTCGTGCTCCTTGATCACAGCAAACATTTGGTAGTAGTGCTACCAGCATCTGCTGTCTAATGCTAGTAGCTCTTCTCCCATAAGAGCCTGAGTCCCACTGAGACTGCATATGATGTTGTCCCAATGAGGGAAAATGTTAGAGAAAGACAAGGAGGTAAATTGTATGGTCGGTATTGGGAGTATCCTTATTTTCTTTTTTCTAAGGGGGGGGGGGGAACTACCTAAAACAGGGAATCTCACCTGACAAGTCAGTATTTCATGTCTTATATAATCTTTAGCAATTGTTCAGGTACAAAGGGAGATGCAGAAATGTTGTTGTCCTTAAGGAGGGAATGAAAAGATATTCTGTACCCTTGCAATGTGAGCTTTGTGATCTCTGCAAGTTGATAGCCCTTTCCTGTAAGATCTTGTGTAAGCTCATAACCTCAGGCTTGCTGTATGACTTTGATTGCATTAAACCTGACCTCCCTCCATTCCCTTCTCTCTCCACTTTTAGGAGGATGACTTTGTGGCACGGGATGATTTTGATGATACTGACCAGCTGAGGATAGGAAACGATGGCATCTTCATGCTAACATTCTTCAGTAAGTACCCAGTAGAACCTTGAGCTTTTCCTCAGTCCAGACAAGAATAAGTTAACCTCTTAATGTACGTGGTGTATAGCTGGAAAAACTAGATATACCAGTGTGACATTCTGGGAAAGGAAGAATTTCTCTTCCTCCTCTAGAAATGATCGACTAGTCAGGCAGGTGTCAAACTCTCCAAGTTAGTCATGGGTTTCATTACAAACCCCATCCCCTTCTTTTTCTTTTCTTTTCTTTTTTTTCCACTACAGTGTATCCCCCAATATCTGTTTCTGTTTCTCCCTATAAACCTCATTAATAACATGTTGTGAAGAGCTGTTCACCTCCACAAGGCAGTGACTAGAGTGTGGAGATGCACCTCTTCATTCACTAAACCAACTCTTGCCTTATATATATCCCATCATGCAAACCAAAATTTCTAGCTGTAGGGTAATAGCAGTAGAAATTCCTACAAAACATCAGTGCCACTCTATGATGTACCACTAGAGGGTGCTAAAGTATGGTGAATGTTCTCTCGTCCACCCTCCTCTTTCCCCCCTGCCCCAAAAAGGAGGGTGCATAAAGGGAACTGATGATCAGGAGTTCCAAGGCTGTTCATTCACGTAGTATGCTGCTGACCATGCCATTGAGAGATCCTAAAACATCTCTGCTCTTTATGAAAACTAGTTATTTATTTGGTTCAGTCAAACTTCTGGGACTATGTTCTCTTGGTTGGGGGCGGCAAACCCATACTCTGAACTCTTAAAAATTGAGTTAGTTGGTAATGGATGAACATTAAAAGTGAAGTAGCTCTCAGTATTTTAGGAAAGGGCTAGTGTCTCAGCGTTTATTTCCAGTGCTTTCATGCTCTTCACATACATAGTGTAACTAAATTGTCATGAGTCATTCTCGTAGTCTGAGTTAAAAGGGGATGCAGGCTTTCGTGGCTCAGAACGCACAGAGGATCAGATATTAAATCTAAGTTTGTCTGCTGTTCATAAAGATTTTGGGGGAAACCCTGATTGAAGCCAACAGGAAAAGATAAACACTCATTTCACTTGCAACAACTTGTGTGAAGTTTAAATTACCTCTAAACAAGAGTGGGCAGGCAAAAGTCAGTATGTGGAAGTGGGGCTATTCCAATGACCAACATACATGTGACTGCGATGAAACACAAACAATGGAACATCTGTTATTCTGCTGGCTCCTGGAGGAACATGTACTATGAAAGATCTTGGCAGGGCTACACATGTGCCCAACACTGGAAAAACCTGTGATCTGTGGTGGAAGGACACGAGAAGAAGACAGCCTAAAAATATGAAGAGGCATTTAATAGATGCATAGATACCAAGGCCAGAGAGGACCACTGTGAGCAGCTAGTCTGAGCTCCTCTATAGCACATGCCATACAACTTCCCAAAAATAATTCCTAGAACAGATCTTTTAGAAAAACATCCAGTATTGATTTAAAAATTGTCAGTGATTGAGAATCCAATTGTAAATTGTTCCAATAGTTTGTTTAATCGCACTGTTAAATTTTTACACCTTATCTGCAGTCTGAATTTGTCTAGCTTCAGGTTCCAGCCATTTTGACCTATTGCTTTCCCTTTGCTCTCTCAGTGGCTTTCCTCTTCAACTGGATTGGATTTTTCTTGTCCTTCTGTCTGACCACTTCAGCTGCAGGACGATATGGGGCCATTTCGGGGTTTGGTCTGTCTCTCATTAAGTGGATCCTGATTGTCAGGGTAAGTTAGTGCAAAAAAAAAAAAAGGGGGGGGGGAGCCCAGACAAACATAAAGCCTCTGTGTATTTGCTACATTACTTAATAAGTGGCTCATCTCAGTTCATAATTAAATAGCTTTTTTGCCTGGCAAAACTTACACCTGCAAAAACCTGAGTTATTGGGCTTTGTACTGTGCACTAAGCAGGGGTTTTTGGAAGGGGAAGAATCCTGTCCTTTCCCACCCCACGAGTAGGGGTACAGTGCATCTGTGGCTAGGGCCCCAACCCACATGCGTAGCTGCTGCCACTCCACACGCACTGTTGGCACCACTCAGTCTGACATTTCAGCTTCCACAAAGACCTCTGCTCTCTGACTTGTTCAGTGTGGTGTGGAGCTGACCTCCTCAGCATACAGGGGATATAAGGCCTCTCTGCATGGCTGCTCCCCTCAGGCAACCCACAGTAGGGCTAAATGGAAGGCATAGAGGGCTTTGTGCTGACTCTTCTTGCCAAGAGTGAAATTTGCCCTAAATCCTTCAGCAGTTCTTTTCTGAAGATTGGCCTGTTTGTTTCCCTGACCATCACAAAAGTTCCTTGGGGACTGTTTTGATTCAGGTGTAATTTTTAAATGACCCTTTCTGCTTGCTTTATTCTCATCTGACACAGTAAACTCGCTTGCTGAGGCACATCTAGGAGTGTGCTTTGGGAATGGGGGCTGTGACAGATTGTCTAGAGGTTGAACAGAGCTGGTAACGTGACACTGCTCTGGTACGGTGTAATGGTCCTTGTTGTTGTAATAAATAAGAATAATGTGCCAGAGGAGCGCTGCATTTTTTATAAGTGTCTCTTTCTTATTAGGTAAAGCAGCTTATGTAATATATAGGTGTCCGTTAAGCAATATTTGTTTAAAAGAGATACCACCTATCCCAGATGTTTTATTCTTGAAGTAAAAAAAAAATCCTCTTTGTGAAAATAAAGCCGGTCAAGAAAGCAAAGGCTTTTAATGGGGAAAGGAATGAAAAATTATAAAGCTATATCTTTGTGAAAATGTCAGACCAATTTCTGTCCAAGCAAACATGTTGTGTGTGCAGCCTGTGACTAAAAGAATTGCAGACAGATGTGCAAGGGAAACCAATAAAAAAAATTGGCTCTGAAGACCAAAAGCAAAGGGATTCAGAGTTAAGGTCATCACTTTATCCTTAATCCTTTTGTGCCAGGACTCAGATCCTGCAAATATGACATCTAGTGAGATAACTGTCTCCATTGTACAGTGCGTAGGTACTGCAGGCGTCTCATTCAGAAGACTTAAGTGCCATTTCCTGAGATAAGAAATGAAGTGAGAGAGACTGGCAGCCTTAACTGTGAATTTGATTTCAACCTTAGTATCTAGTTTTTCTAACTTATCCGTCTTCTGATTTAAACTTTAAAAAAAAACGAAAAATCAAGTTAATAATCTACCACTGACAACATAATGAAATTTGATTCTGTAATTATATCAGCACCAAGGTCACTTTTCATTTAATAGGAAGCAGTTTTCCCAGTAACTGATTTTCAAGTCCGAGAATTCCTCATACCCACAAGAGCTTAACTTCAGCTTCACTGCTGTTTTGTTACATCATCCAACCTTGAAGTGTAGTTAGCAGGGGTTACTACTGCAAGCCTGGCCTTTCGCTTCCAAAATTGGCAGAGGCTGTTAGGCAGCAGGGGGGTGAGGGAGAATGGGAAGAGCTGTCATTCAGCAGTGTCTCCCTACTAGCTGATCTCAGGAGAAGTATTGGTGAGTGTTGAACAGTCTCTTGTATATGTCTCCTTGGTCACAGTGGAGCAGTTTGGGGTTTGTGAGGAACAGCTATACATTACCCCGTTCCCTCAGATCAGTGTATACCTCTTACTTTTTAGCAATTAGGATTTGTAACTTGTGCTTATCTCACAGTAAGGCTAAGTCTGTGCTTATGGCCGTATGTCGAATACACATACCACATGCTTCCCTAGCACAGGTATAAATTTAGCAGTGTAGACGGTGAGGCACTGCTTAGGCAAGAAAAGTAAAGACACACCAGAACCTTAAGGTATATACCCTGTATGGCCTTCTGTGCTCCCAAGAAATGCCTCCCTTGCCTATACTGCTATTTTAAGCAGTGTAGTATCCCACTGCCAGAGCCTTTCACTGTCCCGTGTGGCTTCACACTACAGTGTGGATGCAGCCTGCTTTTCACTGTGGCTTGTGGATACACACATTTTACATGCTGCCTCCAGTGTAGACAAGGCCATAGAGGGCACCATCTGGCTATCATTGACATCAGTGGGAGCAGGATTGGGCCCAGAAAGTACCAAGTGTTATAATTTCTGTTTTCTTTTTTAGTTCTCAACCTATTTCCCTGGTTACTTTGATGGTCAGTACTGGCTCTGGTGGGTTTTCCTTGTATTAGGTAAGTCCTTACAATATTTGAAGTTGTGCCAAAAGTGACTTTTAGAGACAAGTGTTGTTGTTTTCATTACCAGGTGTTTAAAGGTATAAGGCCAAAATGTTATCTTTTTAAAATGATTTTATTCTGGTAGTGAATGTCTTTGAAATTTGTGTGTGTATTTAAATTCCTCTACTGTCATCAAAAAATTAAGGAGTAAAAGCATACACATCCTCTCACCAAAAAAGAGTAAGAAAATCAGAGAGCAGCACTTCCTCACACTGACAGTAGCTGCTAGGAGTTGAGTCACTAGACTATGGCACTCAAGTTTTTAAAATGCAAGTAGACTGTGATTTGTTCTAAATCCTATACTGAGTCTCAGTCGCTCTTGGGACCATCATGAGGACTGGTGGGCCCTTTGAGAAATTAAGTATCAAAAAATATGTAGATCAACTTTGCTGCACCAAAACACCAGTTATATGGGTACCAAGTGATACTTAACTTTGTAGTATCAATCTGAAATGCATGTCACTGTTCCAAATATGCCTCCTGGAGTTGTAGCCAGCTGATACTCAGCAAGTCTGTTCTTTGACTCTGTGGCTAATATTTAGCTGTAAATCTATCTATGTGGAAGAATAAAAGTGATAGTACAGTGAAACTAGTACAAAAGACCACCTTTCTAAGGCAACCTGTTGCCTGAAAAGACCACCCCAAAGTCTCCCCAGACATATTTAGTACAATTCTGCTGCATCTTTTTGCAGCTGACTTTTGTTTTGGCTTTTGTTTTGACCCAGAGTCTTGCCTACGACACATTTTTACCTAATTCAAGAATCTTGCATGCTGAGTTTCTTGTACTGTACTAGGTAAAGGATTTCTGCCATCTAGCAGTGACTTAATTTGTTGCACACAAAGGAGGTAAAAGAATATTATTTAGTACTTAAGTAGCATTTTCCATCTGATGCTCTCAAAAACTGGAAGTATTGATGAACTAAGCCTCCTGCAGTGAAAGGAGAAAAAATAATTGTAATAACGTCAGAAATGTGTAGTGTGGAATCAGAAACCTTATTATTGTTTGTCATATTGGGAAAATGAGTAATATTTTTTTTTATATATATTTTTCCCTTCAATCTTCTACTGAAATCTACCTCAAAAGTAATTCAAGTCATAAACTTGCTGGGTCTGTTCTTTCAATGGTGCATATGGTAAATAAGATAAATCTCTTGTATCACGGTTTTCAGCTTTCGTTTTAAAGACTTTGTTCTGGAGCTTGATCCTGCAAACTCCTACTCAAGCGAGAGAACCCATCAAAAGTGGTGTATTTGGGGACTGGGCTTTTAATTCGTAATATTTTAATAAAATGCTTTTATTTTCTATAAGGTTAAATATAGAAAAAAGTATCACAACCAAATATATATTAGTAATAATAATCCCTTTTCTATAACACTCTTAATCCAGAGATCTCAAATCATATGTATAAGATAGATAGATATAAAATACATATAAACACACAAAATAAGCAGCAACATGACAGACAATAAGGTTTCTGGTTCCACAATGTACACTTCTAATGTTACTACAATTATTTTTTCTCCTTTCACTGCAGGAGGCTTAGTTCATCAATACTTCCACAGTTTTTGAGAGCATCAGATGGAAAATGCTACCTAAGTACTAAATAATACTCTTTTACCTCCTTTGTGTGCAACAAATTAAGTCACCGCTAGGTGGCAGAATTTCTTTACCTAATATAGGGGTTCTCAAACTTCATTGCACCGTGACCACCTTCTGACAACAAAAATTACTTCACGACTCCAGGAGAGGGAAATGAAGACTGAGCCTGCCCAAGCCCCACTGCCCGGGGATGAGGGACACACACTAGACATAGCCTGAGCCCCACTGCTCAAGGGCTTCAGCTCCTAGTCAGGGGGCCTGCAACCTGAGCCCTGCTGTCCATGGCTGAAGCCTGCGGGCTTTGGCATCGGCCCTGGACAGTGGGGCTCGAGCTTCAGCTCTGGGCCCCAGCAAGTCTAAGCCAGCCCTGGTGACCCCATTCAAAGGAGGTCGTGGCCCACTTTGGGGTCCCAAACCACAGTTTGAGAATTGCTAACCTAGTATACGCAACTCGGAACATGCCAAGATTCTTAAATTAGGTAAAATGTGTCATAGGAAACACTCCAGGAACCAACAAAAATCAACTGTAGAAAGATTCAGCAGAATTGTACTGAATATGTCAGAGAAAATGGTACTGGATCTTTAGTGACATAATCATAAATTTCCAAGAAACATGACTACATTTCATAAAACTATTCCTCATTTATTTGAGTTACTACCTTTTCTAAATTGGTTTGATCACTAAAGCATTCATACTAATTAGCAATTTAGATTTCTTTAGGTGACTTGCAGATTTGTAGAACTAACTTCTTGGTAATTAGGTTTACCCTTAAGATAAACTTTCTTGTTGTTCATTAATATGGAAATCCAAAACTTTAATATCATAGTTCAGAAACAAGTCTATATTCAGTTAAATGCCACAAGTGCTAAGAATCAGAGGCCTTCTCTGTAAGACATTGTGAGATGGACTGTCCTTTCCTAAGTGGAGAAGAAAACATTGGAAATTATATAGATTCAGTTTCTTAACTGAACAAATGTGTTTTTTTTTCCCCTTAGGCTTTCTGCTGTTTCTCAGAGGATTTATCAATTATGCAAAGGTTCGGAAGATGCCGGATACATTTTCCACTCTCCCCAGGACCAGAGTTCTCTTTATTTACTAAAGGTACATTTTAAACACTTGAGCTGCTTTTTTTTTTTTTTTTTTGCTGTTTTTTGTTTTTGTTTTACTTTACTGGGCAATTTCTTTAGGCTGGGTCTGCTCTGCTATGATTTCGCAGGCCAAAAGCCAGTGGCTGATATTTTTTTTCTTGGGCTGCCAGCTACTCTACATACTTCTTAGTCCAGCTTCCCTATGACAGCACAGCAGGAATTTAATTTGAAGTATCAAGTATCTGCTCCAGAGTTTGATGAAGGGAATTTTAGATGCTTTAGATTCCAAGATTTGAAATACCAGAACAGATCCCTATTTCTTGCTACACTTGTGCACCCTGGAGGATGTGATTTTAAGAACTAGTAATGCGCTTGAAACATGTGACATACCTTCAACTTGAGTTAAGGTCACAGACCACGCCTGAGCAGAGGCATATAGCAATGTCTTTGGCTTATGTCCCAGAACCAGCACTTCATCTGGGTTTTCTATATTACTCAGTCTCTGCCAAGTTCTGGGAGAAACTCTGAAAGCCACTCCCACATGCCTTTAACTAATTGTAGTACCTGAATAATTTTAAGGATTTTTTTTTTTTTTTTTTTACGTCTAAAATTCACCCACTTTTGGGCTGCACATGAACATGTTGTCTTGTTCTTGTCTTTCGCTGAAATTTTGGTGGGACCTTGATGGAGGCTTAAGTAGTTCAGCTTGTTTAGTGCATTTCCTTCTTACAATAGATTATGGCTAGGATTAACTTTCTTTCTCTTGAGGCAGAAAAAAATCCTTGTAAGTAAGAGGTTGCTTCCTAGATGATGAGTGCAACATGATGCTCTATGAAGCTAGATTTCCCCAGGACAGAGCTGAAGCAGTTGTAACCAGGGTAATAGTAGAAAAACAAAACTTTGAATCAGATGTCGTTAAATTGTTTGGCCTTCAAAACCAAGGCTTTGTTTTCCTGTTCCATTGTCACTAGGCCAGGAACCACACACATTGCAAGTGGTTCTGCTTTATTAAACTGAACCTGAAAATGCTATAAAAAGAAATTGCTGTGTGGTGGGTTGGTTTGCTTGGGTTTTCCCCTTCTTAGGGTTTGTGGTAACCTCTGAACCCCTCTTAAATTCACATTGTTACTAGCTGTACAGCCACTTATTTAATACTTGAATACTAAAGCTGTTTCTGGTCCCAGCAACTCATGTTCTGCTCTTCTTCAAGTGACTTGATTTGCTTCTTTCCTGAAAGCAGCTCTTCATTTCTTATAGGAGTTGCTTGGTTCCTGGTCACATAGACCTTGAAGCCTACGTTTTGAAATGCAAGTAGTGATTTTGTGCCTACATTTTTGGGTGCCCAACCTGAGATACATTAAAGGGGCTTGTCTTTCAAAGTGTGGGTCCTCTGCACTTTCTGAATCAGGCCTCTTTAAGATGTCTCAATTGGGGCATCCAGAAACATTAGGAACTATGAAAATTTAGGCCTTGATGTTTCAACATGCCCTAAACTGCACTCTGTTGGACTCTTCAGATAAACCTATAATGTGAAATATTGAAGAGAAGCACCACAAAACACTTCTGGTATCACTATAGCATCCTTGCTCAAATCAGATTTCTCTTTTATATTTTCTGGTGCCAGTGAAGGGAAGCTGCTATTTCACTACCTACTTTCTCACAAGTTAAAAAACTTGATTATATATCTAAAAATGATTTATTATGAACGTTGGAGGATGTTAGAGGTTAGCATTAAATTACAATTTGTCTTGTTCAAATTGAATGTAATTATATGTGAAGTGTACATTTGACTACAGAGAAGACAAAAAGTTTTATTACTGGATTTTGTGGCCCTAAATGTTGGATTTTCAGGCCTGTGTTAAAGCACATCTGTTTTATTTATTTAGACTTAAAACAAACTATACAAAGAGCTGTAGGTGCCCTGAAAGTCTTATAACAGCATAATAATGATAATCCAGCAACAACAACAGAAATCCTATCTGGATATACACAAACCGCCAGCCAGTAAATCAAAACAACAAAAAAGTTCTTTCTACCCTCTTCACTCTCCCCATAGCTCCAGGAATATACCCCCATCCTTCTCTAAAAATTCTGTCTTAAGGATGAAATAGGGGCTGATTTGTCCATAGCAATAATACCAAAGACTGACTTGTGTAAGTCAACTATTTGGACTGCATTGCATCCTTCTAAAAACATTACAGCACATATTTGATCAGTTCCCATGCAGCTGCTGTAGCTGCACATATCTCACTGGGGTTTCTACATCTGCTGTGCCTCTGTGGTCTGTGTAGGTGCTTTGTAGGAACAAAAGACCAGCTCTTCCACTTGTCCGTGTGTCACTTTCTTCTCCTTCTGAGAGAGCTGAAGTAGACGTCATCAAAATAAGGCTGTTCAATTGTTTTGCTTTTAAAATGCCCTTAAAGTCTCAGAGAATAAATAGCTGTGAAAAATGCTGACCACTGAAGAAAGGAAAATATTACTTCTAATTAGCGTTCGCTTGCTAGTGAACTCCACCCACATCAGAACACCATTGATGAGAGCCAGACATGCTGAGCATAATAGAGGGGATATTATAAATACACTATTTGTAGTAATATTGAAGGTAGGTGGTGGAAAGAATCTCTACCTATGTATTGGGAACCTTGTGAAGAAGTTAGTGTGGTATTCTCTGCTTCCTTTTCCTTAAAGAACTGTTCCTTTTAGAATTAGGTAATTTAAATTTGGTGATGGAATCCAGCATATCATAACCTTCTCCAAATATGCCTGTACTGATAGACCTTGTGAGGACATGGAATGAGGAGAGGATAAAAGATTCCAAAGCATGGGTCAGGCTTCCAGAAGAGGCCCAAGGCTCATTGCTTGCGAGTGGCTTGTGAACTTGGAGTGGGGATTTTCTGAGAATACTCCTTTTAGTTAACTTGAACTACAAGCCAGTGTGTATCACTTTAAAAAACAAAACAACGAACAGAGTTGTTCTTGAATAAAATCCCATCCACTGTGAGTGAGTGATAGAAGTGCACAAAACACTCTGGAACCTGTCACTGTTAGGACGGTGATTGTTGGTTTTAGTTTTCTGAGGGACTGGGGAGAGGGTGCTTTGTGCAAGTCAAAAGTAGTTAAAAGTAAAATGAACCGGGCTGAAAGCTTGGCATATGCTGTTTAAATACTGTGTTCTAATGGATCACGTTATCTATCACTGCTGGAAATCTTCCTGGTATATGACTGCATGTAGTTGGCAGAGCAAATCAGTAGCCAAGCAGAGAATACAAACTACACTGTAGGTGTACTAGCTTCAGACTTTATCCTTGGTGCAAAAACATCCCAGCCAGAGTAATCGGGAAAGAGAGTTTAGGAGGTTTGGCTTCTCCAATATCCCATATGTTTACTAGAATGTAGCCATATTAAGGGCGCAGACAAACCAAACCAAACATGGGGTCAAAATCTGCTCTGCCATTATTCAAATGCATGTTAACTCCAATGCCTTGACTGACGTTATTATGGATTTACACCAGGAGAACCAAGATCAGAATCTGGCACGTTCTTTCTTTTTCTGTTGCTTTATGTTCTAAAGGGGTTTGAACTCTTTGAAATTGTCGAATAGGCAGAAAACTACTGTGTAATTGTGCCATCGCTGTAATCTTGTAACTATGCCTCAGATGCATGTCGTATGTCTTCCGACATCCTGCACTCTTTGTGACCTACTTCCTTTTCTTAACCAAAATAACAATCTAACTATAGTTTCAATATTCAATATCCTTCTCTGACAGATGTTTTCTGGCAAATGTCTTCCTGCGTTAGTGAATTCTCCCTCAAGAAGTAACAGGACACCTGCAGGAAGTGAATCAAGACTCTGAACACAAGAAAAAATAATCACCTGCTTTAAAATAAATAAATAAAAGTACTGTTTCTAGGTGTAAAATTTTAATAGTTAATGCAGAATTCTGTAATCATTGACTCATTAGTGGGCTAATGTTTGGAAAAGCTATTGCAGTCAAGTCTGTGATGTACTAATAATGCCTTATATAGTATTTGTAGTATAGCATGAGCTATGCCCCTCTAGCCACTAGGGGGTAGTCTTGCTTTATGTCATTCTCCATCTTAAAAAATTATTCTGGAATCCAATATTTTAGTGTAAAATAATGTATAATGCTGGCTGTTTTGAAGGGGTTTTCTCAAAAGTTTAGAAGACTGTTTTGTTATGACTACATTTCTGCATATACTTATCTGCTGTTAAATCTAAAACTGTCCTGTCTCTATACCTGAAAGTAAAATCTGTGTGCACAATAGATTGATTATGGCATAATTGGGGGAAAAAGTATTATTCTGAAGGTGGCACCAGTATTGTTTTTTTTATAGTCTCTTCTAAATCTTGCAGGATATTTTACTTTCATACTGCATACTTTTTGGACTATATAGGGATTTTCGCAATATATGCTGGTAGTGTAAAGCTCAAAGATCAGAATGCAACTTTGTATAAAAAAATTTGACCTTGCAAAAAAGAGGTCTTTTTTTTTTTTTTGGCTTTGGGACTTTTGAGATGATCCCTAACATACCTGTAATTCTTGCTTTTATAATTTGTGTTAGCAGAAACTATGATGCATTATAAATGTAGATTTAATGTGCACTTTCGTGCTTTCTGCCAAGTGGTAATTCACTTTGGAGTTTTACTATGTTAAAACTGTAAATATAGCAGAACGTTAATAAATGTCACTTATGTAGCAATTTTTGCTGTAGATAAGTGTTTAATTTAGAAAATGAAGTTTATTGGAATCTGGATATCAGTTGCCAATACAGTCTGTTTAATGTCTTGCAAACCAGTGTGGTACAAATGGAACTTTGTTTTCTGTTAGAAGAAAGTTTTCTACACATCTATTTCCTGAAATTCAAGGTCTTTCTTCCTTTATATAAACAGTTTGTCAAGTCCTTCAGGCAACGACCAAATACTAGCTATCCTTCTGGCATTTTCAAAACGAGCGGTTATGTGAACAATTTTAAATTGTTTTTGTTAGTCCAGAATGTATAACTTTATCTGTTTGTCAAATGATTTATTCATAGCCTTCATGATTATACAGTTGTGATAAATGGGCAGTTGAATTTACAAAGATCTATGCAGCTTACACAGAGGCTTCCTTTTTAAATAGGAATAAGTGTACACATTTGCAGCAGGGAGAATTAAGTTTACCCTGCAAAGTACTATCTGCAGCATTAGAGAACTCTAATTCACATTTGCCCAAACTTGGTAGATTAGCCTTGTGTTTATTCTCTTGGCATTTGGGCCTTATTTGGTCTTGTATATTCAGAGAACTGGAATATTTTGCATTCCTGTTTCCATTCATTTGGTGGCCAGAGACTTGTCAGACACCCCTAGTGTTCAATTACGTTTAAGACATCAATTCTAGTTTAAGGAAGCATTCGTTTTGGTGTATTTATAGGGATGTGGGGGGAATATTCTGTAAAAATGGGTGAATGGTTGGGCTTGAAGCATCTGTTGTTGTTGTTAAATGGAGTTCAGCAGTGGCTTCTCTAAATTCCAAGCTGAAATAATTATTTTGGGGGTTCAGAAGCAAATCTTATGGCAGTTAAACCATTTTATACCACACAGGTGGTGGTGACAGTTGTGTGATAAAGTAAATTTATAACACACCTTTGGCCTCTTCCCTTGCCCATTAGTTCAACACCCTAGGACTCCCAATATTCTAAATTCTTGAGCAAGTTTAAATAGCAGACATGTATTTTTTTTATATCAACCTGGCATAAAAATATATTTTCCCTTGAATGTAGACTCTCTCTCCCTCCCGCAAAAAAAAAAAAAAAAGAAAAAAAAAGAAAAAAGCGTAAGTTGGGTATTCACTTCTGCCCCAGTAACAGTTGTAATGTCCAGTATTTCATGCCATGGCCTATGCAGAATACATGGTGGTGAGGCTTTATTGGCATATATTTGGGATGTCATGTATAGTTCACTCTGTAATGCAGCCATCCCAAACTCATGCCTAGAAGAGATTTATGCCACACCACTGTTTTTTCCTGTGTCTTTTTATTTAGATAAAATTGAATTCTGATCAAGTCTCAGGTTCAGTCATGTTAATCTTGCTAACCCTGTACACACAAGTCCCATTAAATGGGAGTAACATGCACAGAAATGCAAGAGGAACAGGTTCTAAGTGTTTGGTGGGGGGAGGGGGTGGCATGTGAAGTAGAGAAAATGCTGCAGAGGTCTATACTTCTTCCTTAGAATGACCCAGTAAGGGTTCACTTTGATCGTATAAAAGATGGGGTAACAGACACCAAAGGAGAATTTACTTCTGGGAATCTAGAGGGTTTAAGCACAGATGAGGAAACAGATTGACCCTGTAGTGAATTACTTTGGGTTTAAAAATCTCTCAATTTCCATATAAGAAATGTCAAGTTGCTTTGGACCCTTTAGCTAGCTGTGTATGGAATAAGAGATCTAGAAGACTCTGGGCTTGTCTGCATACACCAAATTGTAGCACTTTAACTATCCTGGTATAAAGAGGTACAACCCCCTAATGTGGATGCAGTTATCGTGATACCAAGGTGCTTTATACCGGTATAACTGTCCACACTAGAGGTTGTTACAGCATAGCTATTTCAGTTAAATAAATCACATCTCTAACCAAAATTATTAAAAGATCAGTTATAAGCACCTAGAGGATAATAGGGTGATACATTGCCAACTTGGATTTGTCAAGAACAAATAATGGATTACTGGCCTTGTGGATACGGGCATGTAGTAGACCTGATCTATCTTGATTAATGGCTTCTGACACAGTCTTACTTGACATACTCATAAGCAAACTAGGAATATGTGGTCTAGATGAAATTACTATAAAGTGGGTGCACAACTGGTTGAAAAACCATACTCCGAGTATTTGACAATGAACCATTGATAAACTGGGAGGACGTATCAAGTGGGGCCCTGTGGGGATCTGTCCTGAGTCCAATATCATTCAATATTTTCATTAATGACTTAGCTAATGAAATGGAGAATATGCTTATAAAAAATGTAGCTGACACCAAGCTGGGAGGGGCTGTAAGCACTTTGGAGGACAGGATTAGCATTCAAAATGACCTTATCAAATTGGAGAATGGGTCTGAAATCAACCAGATGAAAGTTAGTAAAGACAAGTGCAAAATACTACACTTAGAAATGAAAAATGAAGTGCACAAGTACAAAATCGGCAGTAGTACTGCAGAAAAGTATCTGGGGGTTATTGTGGATTCAGACTCAATTTGTGATCCACTATGTGATACACTTGCAAAAAAAGGCTAATAACAATCTGGGATGTATTAACAGGAGTGTGGTAGGTAAGACACGGGAGGTAGTTATTCTGCTCTACCTTGCACTGGTGAGGTCTCAGCTGGAGTATTGCCCAGTTCCGGGCACCACACTTTAAGAAAGATGTGGACAAATTGGAGACAATCCAGAGGAGATCAAAAAATAAATAAAAAAATCATAGGTCAGGTTTCCAAAACCTCTTAGGAAAGGTTAAAAAAAAAAAAAAACTGGGTGTGTTTAATCTTGAGAAAAGAAGATTGATGGAAGACCTGAGAGATCAGTGGTGGGCAAACTTTTTGGCCCAAGGGCCACATCCGGGTGGGGAAATTGCATGAAGGACCATGAATGTAGGGCTGGGGCAGGGGATTGGGGTGTGTGGGGGGGTGCGGTGTGCAGGAAGGGGCTCAGGGTAAGGGGATGGGGCAGAGGGGGGTGCAGGGTGTACGAGGGGGCTCAGGGCAGGGGGTTGGGATGCAGGCGGGGTGCGGCAGGGGGCTAAGGGCAGGGGGTTGGGGTGCTGGTGGGGTGCGGCAGGGGGCTCAGGGCAGGGGGTTGGGGTGCTGGCGGGGTGCGGCAGGGGGTTCAGGGCAGGGGGTTGGGGTGGGGGCTCTGGCCCAGCACTGCTTACCTGCAGTGGCTCCGGGGTGGCAGCAGCACTCACTGGGGCCAGGGCAGGCTCCCTGCCTGCCCTGGCCCCACGCTGCTCCCAGAAGCGGCCGGCACCATGTCCCTGTGGCCCCTGGTGTGTGGGGGTGGGGGCAGAGGGTTCTGCGCGCTGCCCTCGCTTGCTGGTACCTCCCCTGAAGCGCCCATTCGTCGTGGTTCCCCGTTCCTGGCCAATGGGAGCTGCGGGGACTGGTGCCTGCAGGCGAGGGCAGCGCTCGGAGCCATCTGCCCCCCTCTTTTTCCCCCCATCCCACTCCCCAGGGGACGTGGTGCCGGCCACTTCTGGGAGCGGCGCAGGGTCCGCGGCACCACCGGGGTGGCAATCCCACGGGTCGGATCCAAAGCCCTGGCAGGCTGGATCTGAACTGAGGGCTGTAGTTTGCCCACCCCTCTGATAGATCTTCAAAGATCTTAAGGACTGTATAAAGAGGACAGTGATCAATTGTTCTTTATGTCCTCTGAAGGTAGGACAAGAAGTAATTGGCTTAATCTGCACCAGGGGACTTTAAGGTTAATATTAGGAAATCTCTCTAACTGTAGGGATAGTGAAACACTGGAATAGGCTTCCAAGGGAGATTGTGGAATCCCATCAGGATTGTCTCTAGACTAGATCAGGGGCAGGCAACCTATGGCACATGTGCCAAAGGCGGCACGCAAGTTGATTTTCAGTGGCACTGACGCTGCCCGGGTCCTGGCCACTGGTCCAGGGGGTTCTGCATTTTAATTTAATATTAAATGAAACTTCTTAAACGTTTTAAAGGCCTCATTTACATACAACAATAGTTTAGTTATGTATTAAAGACTTATAGAAAGAGACCTTCTAAAAACGTTAAAATGTATGACTGGCACGCGAAACCTTAAATTAGAGTGAATAAATGAAGACTCGGCACACCACTTCTGAAAGGTTGCTGACCCCTGCTCTAGATATACTTGATCCTGCCTCAACATGGGGGAGAGGGAAGGGGGGGAGATGGGTAGACTAGATGACCTCTTGAGGTCTCTTCAAGCCCTATATATCTGATTCCATGAAAATAGTTATACCAGAACAAAAATTGTGTTGACCAGGCCCTCCTCAGAAACAAAGAGTTTATTTTGCCTCTTATTACAAAGACGTATTGAAATTGATAATTGGAAATCATTTTAAGAACACCTTACTAGAAGGGAAATGAAAGCAGATGTAAAAAAAAAAGTACATACGCACGCAAACACAAAAAGGAAACTGGTAGTGAATATAAATCAAAAGTTAGGAATTGTAGAAAATTGATAAGGAAAGCCAAGAGATACAAGGAGAAATCCATGACCAGCATGGTTAAGGACAATAAGTGTTTTAAACATTAGGAGCAAAAAGAATCCTCACAATGGTATTGGTCAATTACTAGATGGAGATGTTAGAATCATCAGTAATAAGGCAGAAAAGGCAGAAGTGTTCACAAAATATTTCTGTTCTGTATTTGAGGAAATAACAGATGATATCTCATCATATGGTGATAACACTCTTTCCATTCCACTAGTATCTCTGAAGGATGTTAAACAGAAGCTACTAATGTTAGCCATTTTTAAATCAGCAGGTCCAGATAAACATGTATCCAAGATTTTTAAAAAGAGCTGGCTTATGAGCTCGCTGGACTGTTAATGTTGATTTTCAATAAGTCTTGGAGCACTAGGGAAGTTCCAGAAGACTGGAAGAAAACTAATGTGTCAGTTTATTAAAAGGGTAGACAGGATGACCCAGGTAATTATAGGCCTGTCAGCCTGACATCAATCCCAGGCAAGATAATGGCTAATATGGGACTTGATAAAGAACTAAAGGACGGTAATGTAATTAATGCAAATCAGCGTAGGTTTAAGGGAAATAGATCCTGTCAAACTAATGTGATATATATATATATTTTTAATGGGATTACAAATTTGGTTGATAAGGTAATAGTGTTGACATAACCGACTTCTGTAAGGTGTTTTGACTTAATATTATACAACATTTTGATTAAAAAATTAGAGTGATATAAAATTATCTTGCAACACATTCAATGGATTAAAAACTAATAGATCTCAAAATGTAACTGTAAACGAATAGTCATCAAATGGGTTCGGTTTCCAGTGGGGTCCCAGTGGGGCTGTTTCTTGGCCCTATGTTATCTAACATTTTTATTGGTGATCAGGAAGGAAACACAAAATCATGTCTGTTAAAGTTTGCAGATGACACAAAAATTGATGAAGTGCTAAATAATGAAGAGGACAGATCACTGATACAGAGCAAGCTAGATTGCTTGGTGAACTGGGCATAAGCAAACAATATATGCTTCAGTATGGCTAAATATAAATGTGTACGTCTAGGAACATGTAGGCTATAATTACACAATGGGGGACTCTATCCTGGGAAGTAGCGACTCTGAAAAAGATTTGGGAGTCACGGTGGATAATCAGCTGAACATGAGCTCCCAGATGATGCTGTGGCCAAAAGAGCTAATGCAATCCTGGGATGCATAAACAAAGGACTATTGAGAGGAAGCAGAGAGGGTTACTTTACCTCTGTATTTGGCACTGGTGCGACCGCTGCTGGAATAACGTGTCCAGTCCTGGTGCCCACAATTCAAGAAGGATGTTGATAAATTGGAGGGGTTTCAGAGGAGAGCCACAAGAATGATTAAAGGATGAGAAAACATGCCTTATAGTGATACGGTCAAGGAGCTCAATCTACTTAGCTTAACAGAGAGACAGTTAAGGGGGAACTTGATTACAGTCTATACGTACCTACATGGGGACAAATACTTAATAATGGGCTCTTCAACCTAGCCAAGGAATAACACAATCTAATGGCTGGAAGTTGAAGCTATATAAATTCAGACTGGAAATAAGGTGTAAATTTTTTATGTTGAGAATAATTAACCATGGGAACAATTTACCAGGGATTATGATGGATTCTCCATTGCTAATAGTTTTTAAACCAAGATTGGATGTTTTTCTAAAAGAGGTGGTCTAGGAATTATTCTGGGGAGGTTTTATGGCCAGTGCTATACAGGAGGTCAGAGTAGAGGATCACAGTGGTCCCTCCTGGCCTTATCTATGAATCTATAAAAACGAGGATGTTGCGTGGAGCAGTGGTGACAATTGTTCCCTCGCACAGGTTTTTCCAGAGAGGTGTAACATACCATCTGACTCAGTTCCTGGGGTTTGTTCAGTACCAGGTTTACAATGGCATCATGGGGCTGGGCCCACACTGGGAAGGGGTCCATTATGGACCCCTCTAACCCATCCACATGGCTGGGTCTGGCTCCTCACTTGGTGCAGTCCCACGCCCAGGCCTTCCTGTGTGAGTGGTTCCAGCCAGTAGGTCCTGCTCACCTGCAGGGAACTAGCCAGGCTCCGCCATGCAGGCTTAGCAGGGGTGCTGGCCATGGGGCAGGTGGGTGCGGCTAGGCTGGGTGGGCTCTTGGGGATTGCGTCCCAGGGGTCTGCCCCGCTCCACAGCACAGCTCCAGCACCTGTGGGGTCCCACCTACCTCCCTGGGGCTGAGCCTCCTGGGACCAGTGCAGAGGCTGGTCTGGTCTCAGCTAGTGGGGGAAGGGGTAGCGTGGGGGGCTCGGCTGGGCCCCAGCAGGCAAGTGGGTCCTGAGGGAGCCTGGCCTGGGCAGGTTCCACTCCTGCTCCAGGACTGGCCCAGGCCACACTGCCGATTCAGCCTGGCAGACACCTGTCATCTCCTAGCAGGGCGGTGAATGTGTCTGGGGGTTAGGGTGTGGGGAGTGGGTCTCTGTGTGTGGGGGGGTGCTGGTCAGTGGGGAAGGTTTGTGTGTTTTGGGGTGTTGGGCACTGGGCAGTCTGTGGGGTTGTGCTGGGCAATGGGAGGTGGGGGAGGTCTATGTGTTGGGGTGCTGGGCAGTGAGGGATCTGTGGGTGGAGAAGTGCTGGGTGGGGTGTGTGTGCAGGGCACTGGGTAGTGGGAGGGTGTCTGTGGGGCAAAGGTGTGTGTACAGGGCACTGTGCCATTGAGGTGGGGGTCTCTGGATGGTGAGGCGCTGGGCATAGCAGGTCTGGGGGGGCATTAAGTGCAGGGGTCTGTGGGGTGGATCTCTGGGTGGGGGTGCAGGGCATAGCGGGTCTGTGGAGATCTTAGCGGGGGGGATGCTCAGCATAGGGACCTGGCGGGGGCGGGTCTGGGCTGGGAGGGGTGCTGGGCATAGGGAGTCAGGGGGCTCTCGGCAGAGGTGCAGGATGGCATGGTGTGGGCCTGCCCCTGAGGGGAAGGGGCATACTGGCAGCACAGGGCTGGGTACCGGGCCAGTGTGTGTCTGGTGGCTGCCAGTTTGTTAACAGTGCCCTTGCACTGGGCTGGGTGGAGTAGGGCTGCTCCCGTCATGCCATTGCCCCCAGCTGGCCCCTTGCTCTGGGGACCCTGTCCCTCCTGTCATGCCATTGCCCCCAGGGGGTCCCACAAATATGTTTGGTGCTGGGCCTCCAAAATGTTAATCCAGCCCTGGTTTGTTGTAAGGGGCCATAGCAGTCAGGTTCTGACAATCAGTTGTATTTGATCCTTCTGTTGAAGTTCAGTTCTTTTCATTTGTAGAGCTGCTACCATTCTTAAAATGTCAGCTTTGATGGCACATGTGCAATTTAAAAGACTATATCATGAATAGCAGTGTTGTGTATTTTTTAATATCTGATGCATCTTCCATTGAGATGACAGGATTCTGATTTTTCCAAAAGACTGACGAGATGATCTAGTTTGTCTTTTCCATCGGTAACGTCTTTAATCCTATTTTACCCACTAGCTTGTAGAGAGGCTTTACAACACCTTAGAAATGACATTTGGAATTGTGGTAATACTGGCAGGGGATGGTACTATTAACTCAGGTTTGTTTTTTGAATTCAGTGATTCCAAGAGTTGGATCTGTTTCTAGAAATCCTTTTAAGCAGGCCTGCTGTTAAGGTTGTAAACTGCATCTAACGTTTTAAAAACCCTATCAAAGTGTGCAAAGCAAATGTCTGGGTTTCCATGCAGAAACTGTAGATTCATGTATGTGGCATCAGTTTCCTGGAGCTGACATCTCCCTTAATCCGCAAGTAGTAAGCTGAAGACTGTTTTTAACTGGGACTACTGAAAACTGCTTGCAAAGAAAGAAAGGTGCATTATCTCTTTGTCTCACTAAGAACTGCTTTGGCTTCATGTCTGATGATTAAAATGCTTTTGTTTGTTTTTCCAGGAAATGTTAATTGGGAAATTTTTAACAAAATAAAACCCAGTATGTGTTATTTAGTACAGATGGGCTTGAGCCACAAGACTTCCCTAGAGCCTGAGGCTGCTGGTGTTTGGGCCAATCTTTACTGTTTAGTCTTTCAAGAAGGCTGACTTGTTTCCTTGGCCCCGTGTTCTGTCTGTTCCATGTAGGAACCAAACTTTTCTGCTTGGAGGTAAAACTGTTGGATTTTTATTTAACCTTCCCTGATGGTTGATGGTACTTTGCATTTACCCTAACATCTTTCATTGCAGGTCTTAAAGTGCTTTACTAAGGTAGCCAAGCGTTAGCCATGCCAGATTACAGCTCAAGAAACCAAGAGATTGACATGCTCAAGTTTACACAGTGAGTCTTTGGCAGAGATGGGATTCGAATTTAGGATTTCCTGGCTCCCAGTCCTCTGCTGTGACCAAAAGATTATTTCATTGTAAGTCTAATAAAATAATAAGGTTAACCATTTACATCATCATTAGCCTATATGCAGGAAGAGCAGGCTATGCTAGAGAGGAGCCACTCTTTCATTTGATATCAATATTAGAAACATTTGTATGATTCACCATTTTTCTTTGCAACCATTTAAAAGTCCCTTTTGGAGCTTGTCCCAGCTATTTTAGAGCACATTCCTTGATGTCTTATTTCTAGCTCCCCTGAAGGAAGAAAAAGCAAGTGGATAGAGACACGATGAGATGATGAGAGGAGAACACCATGTGTCGGAGGAAATTAAATCTGTCTACAAAGAATGGAGGACTGTCAGGTGGGGTGCAGGGGGGAAATTATGAAACCTGTCCCCTTTTGTTCTTTTATTCTATCCTAATGGGAGTTCAGCTTCAGAGGAAAAGGTTTGGTGCTAATTGTCCATGGCCTTCATGTGAAAATAGTGAGGATTAAGGCTGAGCAATGAAACAAGTTAGTGGGAGCCCTCCCCATTGCTTAAAAAGATTGAGGAATTTTTCCTCCTTTCATTCCAGCTGATTTTGTTTTTTTTTTTAACATGATTATGTTTCCAAGAAGTGGTTGATGAATACTATTAGATATTTTTTTAAACCTTAAAAACTTCCATAGACTTTGCTTTATGCCAAAGGCTACAAGAAAAATGTGTTTGAAGTGCAGTCACTGTGCGGCACTTTGGCCATCACAAAGCCAATGACTTGATCTTGTTTTTGGTGGCTTCCGTCATGTAAATGACTCATTACTTGAATTATCTTGGCCCATTTTATAGTGTGGTGTAGCCTGATCTTTTAAGTTATTCTTGGGATGGGTGCTGCAAAGTGCTGAGTGCCCTTGCAGTCAGTGGAAGCTGAAAGCACTCAGTATCATATAGGAGGTGCTTAGTACTTTGTAGGATTGGGCCCATAATTTAGAGAAAAAGCAAATTGACCTACAGTAGCTTGATGGGTGTGTAGCTTTTCTGTATTTTCAGATCATATCTAGAGAGTATGCGGGACTTGCTGCCATCTCATTACATAATGAAATAAGTTTTCATAGCACATACTGTTGCTTTTATTTCTTCATATTGAGAGCAGAGTATACTTTAATTAGAGGGAAAGATAAACAAATGTGTTGCGGAAAATAAGTACAATAAGCCAAATCTAGTAGCAGTTGGATTAAAGAGGCTTTTAAAAACTCCTGGAACATGGAGCATTTACAAGGCTGGGTTTATTAAAGACACTTATTACTCATAATATAAAAACATTTACCAATGTTAGGAACAGGAAAAGGTTACTAAGTTCATTCAAGCTAGTCCGTTTATGTTTTGAGTACAGCCGCTGCTCAAGAAATGAACCCAGGACTGCACCTCCCTGCAATGTTTGCTTCTTAGAAGTTAATTAACCAATGCAAAAGTGTTCCCTTGGGTCTATGTGCCCAGTATCCTTTGTTAAGAATAACAACTAACATCACAGGCCTTAGTGTATTAGAAATTGCATTATGTTTGGTGTTCAATAATGTGAGCAACAACACATGATTTCCTCCTGCAAATAATCCTTTGGATAGTTAGTTCCCTTTATTAGAAGATGCATAAACTCTTTTGCATTTGCTGAAACAAAGAATGAGCTCATGGGAATACTGGTTTATGCGTTAACTTAAAGTTGACCACGCTCTCCCCTTTCCCACTACTGGAAGGACATTTTTGAACGTTTTTCATATTTTTCATCTCCTTTGTTGACAGGTTTGGTTAAGGAGATTATCGTAACTATTTCAGCTGTTCATAAATATCAGCAAATCAATGATCTGGGGCTCAATTTATTGAAACCAGCAACAAACGTCAACTCTTGTCTATTATCTAACACAAAAGTAGGTGCAGTCTATAATTGTTTCTTACAACTTTCTTACCTAATCCTCATGTTAAAGCAGTGATGTTGCTTTGAAATGACCAAGTCAAGCATGCTATCTTTAGACTAATGGGTTTAAGAGGAACTTCTCGGGGTTGCTATTTCTTTGGACCCCAGGCGGTACCTAGGTTTTTAGCCTGGAGCAGAGCTCGTTGTTTTTGTACAGTTTTTAGCAGATAATTCCCATTTATTGTCTGTCACGCAGTAGGTCTAAACTATGATTTTTCATGTGCAAATCAAACATTTCTTAGCTTTTGTGTTTAGCTGTGTGAAAATGCTGTTGTGTTAGTTAGTTGCTGTTGTGTTAGTTAGCACTCTTCATAGAAAGGAGAAAGGGAAGACTGAAAGATTACTGTCTGATCAATATTTTTCATTCATTTGTTTAAAAAATCCTGCTTGTTTAATTTGAACATGCAGTTGGCAGGTTTACGTGCATAAACTGGAAAACTGCATGCGAATACTTCAGCCATTGGAGAGCACAATCTCCCCATGTAAACATTAGATGGGCAGCTACAAGTGAATTTGAACACCTAATCTTTTTAAAAACTGCATTAGTGTTTTAACTTTAAAAAAGTAACTTTAAATGACTTAATAGGTATTAAACATCACTTACGAAGCACAATTAATGTCCCCAGCAAACTTGGGTAGCAGGAAAATGGTGTTTTTTCTTTTTGTTCAGATTTGCATCTTTTTTTCATGTGGCAACTAATACTACCCACTGTTACTTTTTAAAACATTTTTACAGAACAAGAAACACAGTTGTATGAATTATAATATTTCTGTATATTTCAGGCAGGAGCAGTTAAATAACTAGTCCAGGTCAAGAATAGGATACTTTTATAGATGCTCTATGTGTGCAAATATGGAGTAGAACAGTCTCATCATCTATAAGCTCTGTGATAAAAGAAAATACATTTAAAATAATGGACCAGTGCTACCTTGCCCTTGTGATCTCACAAATGTATAAAAGAGCAAGGGAATCTTATAGGAGACAAGCTGTGCTCAATAGAGACAAACTATAATTTAATGTAATTAAATAGGCTTCTTTCTCTATATCTAATACCATATTTACCACTATAAAAGACAGTAAGCTGCAGTCATGTGAGTTTCTGAGTGCCTCCTGAGGTGTATTGAGCTCCCACAATGCTCAGTGTAGTGGATGGGAGTTGAGGGTACTCAGCAACTTGCAGGATAGGGCACGTCATCGGTAAGCAGTTCTAAGATGATGTAGGATAGAACTGTGGTTGTCTTGATGGGTCCTACAATTAAAAAAAAGAGAGAGAGAAAAGAAAATATACCTTTATATCTGCTTCTCTTCTTTGCTGTCTAATGTAAAGTTACAGCCAGCTAGAAACAACCACAAATGGCCCCAGTCTCCAAATAAAGTTTATAGTATTTGGGAAAGTATAATGGAAAGGAAAAAAATGGATTCGGGAAATAAATATACAGGGGCTTTCCCATAAGGCAGCTGTCATTCCATGCATCCACTGGAAGAAACGGGACAAAGTTAAGCCAAGTGATCAAAATATTCATCTAACTTAATTGAGGCTTAGAACTGGATTAATTTCTAGTAAAATGCACTATTCTGTAGGAGGATTTGATGATGTAGCTCTGTGTGGAGTTCAGTCTTGCATTAGCCTCTCTCACTGGGTCCCTCCCTCCCTGAAAGGAGAATGTCCAGAGGATCTGCCTAGTTGTGGCTCTATCACTCCATCCACAAACCTACCCCATCCCTGGCATGCAGGGAAGCCTCATAGTGTTGTCTCCTATGTTGCAGAAGGAGCATGGACCTCGGGGTGGGCTACACAAAGCTGTCCCCTGTGCAGCAGAACCAGAAGGGGCAGATTTTGCCCCAAAGTAAGTAGGACAGTTGCTGCTAGGGTGAAAGCTCCTTCATTCAGCCTTAGCACTGTGGTGAGCTATGCCGGTGCAAGCACAAGATGCAATAATGAACCATGAGGAATAATCTGAGCACAAGCCTAGACCGTATGGAAAACCAGGGGATGGTAACCACAGATGCACAATGCACAAAAGGGCTTTTGTTTGTCAGAGTCTATCAGTGTTTAAATAGAACTGGCAAAAGCACAAGCACACGGTATCAGTGCCTTATCTGGGACCATGTTTATTCGCACATATTCATCAGTCACATGCGTTTACCCACCTACACCAGTGTGAAGTTTGAAATTTCAGATGTGTCACAGTGGTGCGGCTTCAGTGTTCCTTCTAGAGCAAATGTCTGCCAGGAAGTGCTGGGAACAGGATGTTTTATTTAATTATACAGGTGTGGTATCCTCAAGAACATGCTTATAGTTGCCCGGGACTAATTAGCTTGGATGGTTTATTTAGGTAGGTGTAAAAAGAAACCAAGGTGACTCTGCCTTGGACCACACTTGTGATGAACATTAACTACTTGCATTCACTAGAGCAGGACTGGCTGTAACACCAAGCTACTTAGCCTTGGCTCTCAGCTGTGTTGGATTCTGGTGTAGTTAGTAGTCTCATGAAGTGAGACAGCATTTCTATGCCTGGTAGTATAGTCTGATATTCGTCCTCGCACTTGTAACATCCTGGATTACTAGGGAGCTCCTTAAAGCACTGGGACATGCATATTGTAGAAAAGCCGTGAGCTTGATTGATCGTGTCTGCACTGCATGAGTATTCACATAGCAACAGCTAAACTTGCAAAGACCTGTCCCATGTTTCATTAGCCTTGGTATAAAACAGGGTGGATTTGATTTAAATCGAATTCATTTAAATCACTAGTCAGGAAGACTCAATTTAATCATGGATTTCTACATAAAAGTGCATTCTTGTTGGTTGTTATAACCTTAATACATATTCTTCACAACTCAGAGATAGATGTAGGTTTCATTTTTAGAAGGTACATACTATACATTTTTAAAGTGATTTATTTTGAGAACTTTTCAGATTAGTTTTACAGCTATATCAGAAAATGAATGATTGTTTGGTTATTTCATTTACCAAAGGTAATTGAAACAGCTATTTATGAAATCACTGGGAGATGAACTATCTCCAATTCAACAGGTTAATCATTAATATTTGGAGGATTTTCTTGCCAGGCTGTATTAGGAGGAGAACATCACCAGACAATTTCAATTGTTTTTATTTAACTAAAACAACAACGTTATGGATTCTGTTTTTTTTTCTTCAACAGAAAACATATAATATTTTAACAAAACAAACATATGCATTTTTGAATTTAGTTAAACATTCAAGTTTTTTAAAATCAGGTTTTTTGTTTTTGTTAAAATTGTTTAACTAAAATAGTTAAATGAAATATTTGTTTTAAAAAAACAAAAATTAAATCGACTATGTCAGCCAGGTCAACATGAGAAACTTAAAATATTGGCTTCTGCAACTAACTCAGTCGTCTTCACCTTCATTTTCCTGTTTGTTCATAATCTGGAAAAGAAAAACAAGCTTTCCTGCTTTTTCAGGTCCCAAATGATTTCTCAATTTGGAATGAATTAGTCCAAAGGAAGAAAATATTCTTTCTACACGGCAGAAGAAGCTACTGCTGTTAAAAGTGAGATTATCTGAATCCAAGTTCTTAAGTGACTTCCACCAGTTCACTGGTGTGACTTTCTTTAAAACATCATCAGCAAACATATATTTCTTGAATGTTCTTGTTCCCAAACTGGGTCTCTTTTACAGCCTGCTGTAAAATTATAGGTTTTCTTGTCTAGTGAGAGAATGGTATGGTAGATCTCAAATCAATGAAGGCTACTCTCAGAAAGACCTCAAAACTTCTGGAATATGCTGCCCAAACAGTTTCATTTTTGTTTCTACTGCCTGTCCCTCCCTTCTCACATTAGTCTCCAGACTTCTCCTTGTCCAGATCTGTTCTGCCTCCAACAATCTTCTATTCATTGAACTTTTTGAAACTTTGCACTTTTAGAGAGAGGTAAGGGATTGACTCTGTGTACACAAATTTGCAGAGGGACAATAGGCTTGAGGTCTGTTATTTCTCACGTCAATATATTATTTATTTATTTTAAAACATTTTTGCTGTTAACAAGCATGTTACCTCTGGAGACACAAATCCACAGTTTGAGAACTGCAAAACTAAACATCTCTGATGGTATCTTCTAGACTGAGCACTGAGTCCCATTGGGTAGATAGAAAGATTAATCTAAATAATCTATTCAGAAGCCTCTGAAACCCCATAAAATTGGGTCCCTTAATCCATGAACTATTGGAACTCATTTACAAAACTTTTCTTAAACATTACATGATATATTGTCTCATACTATAGAATTGGAATTTATAATCCCTATTACATGATGAGATATCTTTGAACTATAATGTATCTTAATTAAAACTATCTTTAGATAGGTTTTTTCCTCAAAAAGCATTTTATCAAAAAAATCCGATTTAAATAAAAAAAATCAGATTTTTTTTTTAAAATCACTGATTTTTATCCACCCTGGTGTAAAACTTGGGATGGATTGTCTTGGGCTCATCTCCTCTTTGGTGGTTTCAAAGCCCCGCGGAGGAATGTGGAAGGAATGTCTCAGGACATTATGCCCCCCTTAAAGACTCCAGCTCAGGGTGGCTCTGGCCAAGGAGGGCTTGATGATCTTACCTGTGTCTAATTACTATACTCCTGGGGGCATTCTGCGCCAAAAAATTCTGCGCACAATATTTAAAAATTCTGCAAATTTTATTTCTCAAACTAACACTACATAACCCTGCCAGTTTAAATTATTTTGGTAATTTATTTCAAAATACCTGTCAGCAAGTATGTCTGTAACAATACAGACACTCATAAAAATTCCCCCAGGAGTAGAAGAAACCCCTGTGACAACCCACTTCCTGTTTCTCTGCCCCCTTCCCACAAACCCAGCCGTGGCTCCCCCCCAGCCAATACATCCGAACCCCTTTTCCACCCAGAGCCCAGCCGCAGGGCTCCTCTCTTGCCTAGATACCCGCACCCCCTCTCGAGCCCAGCTGTGGGACCCCCCCAGCCCAGATACATGCCCCAGAGCCTAGGGATCCAGAGGGAGAAAGAGCCTGATGCTGGGTTCCAGTTTCTTGCACGCCGCCCTCTCCTTCCCTCAGGGCTAGCTGGGAACTGCAGCTTCCAGGACCCTCTAGCTCCCTCCCCATCCCCCCAGCAGTGTCTTCTATGTGTGGGCTGGGCTCTGCCAAGTCCAAAGGCCCCTAGTGGCAGCTAGCAGCACTGCAGCCCATTTCTGTTGGGGGGAGGGAAGGAAATTCTGTGCGCACGTTAAATTCTGCAGAATTCTGCATTGCGCAGTGGGGCAGAATTCCCCCAGGAGTAAACAATGCAGTGCCATGCATCAGCCATTAATATGTTGGATTGTGATAGGAGATGCTCCTTTTCTCAAGACTGGCCTGTGCCCTTCCTTCTCCAAGCTTTTTCCAGACCCTGGCAGGCAGCTGAAAATATCAGAGCCCAAATTCATGTGATGCCCTCCCGCTGCGCATGAGAGTCCTCATTCTGAGAACAGATACAGAGCCAAAGTCTGTGATCCTTTATGGTCTGATCCTGTCCCCACTGAAGTCAATGGCCAGATTCTCATTGACTTCAAAGGGTGCAGGATGGAGTCCACATAAAGCAAAGCTTTAATCAGTGGGAGTTTTATTTGATTAAAGATGCAGAATCTGATCCATAGGTTTTTTTCCTTTCTAACCACATGAATGTTCTGCCAAGTGAGTCAGCTAAGGAGCAGGTGGTGGTTGGATAAAATCAGCTAATGGTGTGCTGCACATGTGGGACTTGGTACCCTTACTCTAGAAACTGTTCATTTCACTCCCTGGGAAAGGAATAAAAAAGGTGAAACAAGATTCTAACCTATATACTGCCCTTGGTAAACACACAAATTATCCAGTACATCTGTGACTACACAATAGAGTGGGGGGAGAGGGGAGAAATCTAACCAGAATGTTGCTTTGTCACAGATACTAACAGAAGTGTTTGTGCTGAGGGATTGTAGAGCAAGACAGGACATCCACTGTGTATATACACACACACACACACACGTGTAATATGGGGGCAGCCATAAAGCCAGTACTTCAGGATACCCTTTGATGTTTCTCTGGGTGGCACAGAGCAGAGATTCCTACGCTATCACCTCTCCCAGCCCCTGCTGCAGGGGCATGATAGGGGCATCCCTGAAATGCAGCCGTACAAGCAACCCTTTGGGACCAGAGAGAACTGGCCTCAGGACTAAGGAGTGCAACAGCTTAAAGCTTTTGGCTGCCTTAACCCAGTCTTGGGCTGATCATAGCTTGAACGGAGCTGGAGATCTAGCTCATACATATATGGTTGAATTTGTTTGTAAATGTTTGCTTTCAGTCCACACAGCTCACATCCTTGTAACCTATCCTGTATTTAGCAAGCAAGGGCTATATTAACGGAGCATCCCCTGAGTTTACAATAACACGATGCATAGACAAAACAGTCCTGTGCCTGCTGAAGATTTGGAGAATGATAAACTAGAGATCTATAATTAAAGACCCAGTTGCTGGAATGGGAATAGATTTAAACTCAAGGTCAAAATCCCTTCTGGCACTTCCTCTTCCTAATAACCATGAATAAAAATCAAACAAATCCAACTGGCTCCAGCCACTAATCTATAACAAGCAAAGGTCACAGGCGTGATAAGAAAATAAAGCGACCACAAACAGCATTACTTAAAAACATATGTTAGAAAGTGAATCCCAGGGCAGAGCAACGGCCACTCCAGCAATTGAACTTGATTGGAGTGCTACCGAGAATCTCATTGCTGGCAACAAATGGGAGATGATTTCAAAGCCAAACAAATAATGCAGGGGACAACATGTGGCAGGGAAAGTGTAACAGTGTTTGATTTCCAGGCTCTCCTGGGGTATGAGGGGTGAGCTATGGAGAGATGGGGAAGGTTTTATGTTTCAGTGCAGTGGTACAGGAAGTGTAAATTAATAGTGTGGGGTGAAGTGGAAATTTCCACTGACCTCCAAGCATATTCCTCTCCTTGTGGCCTTGTCTACACACAAACTCAGCCAAAAGTTGTTGTGCAGACAAGGCCTAAGCCTCTGGACTTGCCTTTTCTATGTATATTGCCTGTGTGAATCAATGTTACTGGCTGGGGTTAGTTTTCAGTTGTACTTTTTAGTGCGTGAAAAATCCATTGCGTTGTCGCTATTTGAAATCAGTAGATATAAATGGAAAATCCAGGTGACTTTTACATAACCTAGTGTCTTACATAAATCAAAACACAAGGTCATGAAGTTGAACACTCGTGAAGTTATAGTGCAGAATAACAGAACAAAGCACAAAAACAATAGCTCCAACCTCCTGCTTACATACAGGGCTATTAATAATTAAGCAAACATAGGAAGCAGACAAATAATGTATCTATACCAGAGCTTTTTCCATCAAATTACAATGGTAGGAATATTAATGTTGCCTGAGTGCTGGCTTTATAATCATCATATCATCTAACCCTGCTCAGGATACATCTAGAGTAGGAATCCTCAACCTGTGGGGTCACAAACAAGTGTAAGGAGGTCAAAGAGTTTAAGGCCAGAAGAGCCCACCAATTCATCTGGTCTGACCTCCTATATATTGTGATCAACTTGTCCTTCCCATGTTGCTCAATGGTAGGAGAGTCCTGGCTAGATCCTGGTATTAGGGGTGATGACTGTGACAAATATTACAACCCCCTGCAATGTCTTTGGGTACCATATTGTATTAAGTGTATGAATGACTTATGTGTCCCTGTGGGCCATGGACTGTATGTAACTCCAGGAGGAGGGGCGTTACCACAGTTCCTCCAAAACAGTGGGGGGTGATTAAGTTGAATCACTTAGCGTGTCCAGAGAGGTACCATCCCTGGGGTAGTTTGCATATATTGGTTCAAACTGGGTTTTCCAGAAACCAACACACAAAGAAAGGGCTTTTGATAATAAAAGGTTGCATTTAAACTGACTCCGGGCCTTCTTTCTTGAGCCTTCAAATGAACAGGACCTTCTATCCATGGGGTGCCCCAACCCATGCGGAAGGGTTGGAAAGAGTGCAGTCCACTAGAAACCCATAAGATGGATGGTGACCTCTGGTAAGCTTTTCGCATGTAGGTCAGAACGCTTATTGTTTTGATTGTTTTCTCTGTAATGCGTTGACCTGTAGAATAAATGTGCTTGCTTAGAAAGAGCTGTGTGGTAACTTGAAACTGCTGGCAATATTTGTTCAGAGCCCTTGGAGAGAGAGCAAGACATAGGCACTGGCTGTTTGGCAGACTGTCTTGCTGGGGATATCACAATGTAAGGCAGGGAGCGGTGCAGCCTTAAAACCCCCAGTCAAAAGAGATTGGGACAAGGATCACTGGCCAGAGACAGGGGATATCTGGAGACCTGAAACCTGACTGGGCACTCCTGCAGTGAACCACAGAGGGGGGACACAGGTGCAGTTACCCTGAAACCATCTTGTCCTTTCCGTACTGTTAGATGTTAGGGGCATCCTGAGGTTGTCCCAATATGGAAAAGACTGGGAACAATGGGTTGAGATGATGGTTAATATTCCAGGGCTCCCAGCACTGCTGTCACCAGTGAGAGCCATGGGGAGAAATGTTAGGAGAAGAAGTCTCATGAAGACGAAGCCAAGTAGCTGTCTCCATTGAAAATGGCAAGGACTTTCCTGTGCTCCCTGGAGAGGCTTGAGGCAATTACCACTAAAAAAAGCCATTTTCACCAGCTCAGGAGCATTCCCTGGATATTGGAATGAGTTGGATCTTCCCAGGAGAAAGTTAATTTTTGGTGTTGATTTTAGACACTAGCTCTTAGCTCTGGCAAGAAACAAACAAAAAAACCCTTCACTTTAAAATACAGCAGAATTGAATTTTAGAGGCTGGTAAAAAGGCAGCCTTACAGATAGCCTTTCCCAAGACCACTCTGCTATGGGACAGCCTAGTGAACTGGAAGAAGTGAGGCTGTTCCATAGTAACAAACATGCTTATTATAACAAGGGGTTATCAGCTAAAATGGATTTCCCAATTCAATGCAGGAGATTTTTCTCCTCTGACTCTACCTACGTAAGTATATCCTGGCTGCAGTCCACAGCACAGCCTGAATAGCAGTCTGTACACTGTGCCCATAGAATTTAGATCTAAAATCCCTAGAGTGAATGGAGTGAAAGGAGAACTCTAGGATCACTGAGGGCAGCCAGACCCCAGATATGGTCCAAAGGATCAGCTGTTTGTACAACTGCTTCCCAGGTATGCAGCAAACAGCTTTGTTAACTTGCCTCTTGATGAGTTCTTCACCTTCTGGAGCAGTTTGCTTCCTGGTGTTTATTATCCAAGGCTCTTCGCTGCACAAGAAGTTTAAGACTAATAAATGATGACAGAAACAGAAATGCGGGGCTCCGGGGTGAGCCTATCATCTCATTGAACTGCCAGAAGGCCTCACGGTGCCACTGACATTTGTCCATCCCGGTTATCTCCATTCTAGAGAAAGCTTTAAGGGGGCCCAATATTAGAGTAGATCTGGTTTTCTCCCTTCCCACATGAGCTGGTAAGCCAGTGGACAGCAGATTAGAGAGCTATTCGTTGTGTGCAGACTGTGCACAATACTGTACAAAATAGAATAGACCAAATACAGCCCTGGTGTCTCTTCATTGAAGATAACCTCATGCTTATGTCAGTATTCATTGAAGATAACCCCATGCTCAGTGCACATGAGTTGCTGCCTACAGACCCGTTGATAAGAAAAGGCCTTCTCAAGAGAATGATCTCTGCCGAAGGAAGATGACACATCAGGATCCTGTTCTGAGCCAGGAAGGGTTAGGTACGGGCTGAACTTTTCAATGCTGAGAAATGTAAACTTAACCCCATGCTGGAAACTGAATGCGGAGGATGGAGAGAACCCTGAATCGTGAGCCAGCAGGCCATATTCTGTAGGCAATGAAACACGCACAGCTACGGCTGCCAGCTGTAGTTAAGGTGAAAAGATGAGATGGAGAAGAGGATGTATTTCCTGTGCTCATAGGTAACTCTCTCAGAGTATTTTCACAGCCTTGTATCAGAGGAAAGTTTGTGCCAGAATGTTTAAGGATCATAAGATTAGCTTTAAAGAGACTTAGGAAGGATCCAACAGACAGACACAGATCTCCTCCCCTATTATAACCTGGACATTGTTTAGTTTCTACCATTTTTGGGATGGGTCTTTCCTGCTTTTCTTTCTCATGCTGCCTCAGATTTGTAACAGCCTCCATCCTCTTATGCTGCTAATGACCTCCTACCCCTTCAAATGCCTCCTTAGGGCTCCCCTCTTCCATCCAGCATTTTGCCACTAACCTTATATTGAGCATTCTCTGCTCCCACTTCCACACCTGTCCATGAGAGAAGCACCCTGCCCCATTTTCTCAGCCCACTCCCCACACCTACATGGTTTGATATCTTTACTCAATATATTATCTGCTCTTCTAATGACATGAATGACTCCTTGTAATGCTAGAGTGCAATGTTGCATTCTAATTGGCTGTCATTCCAGGATGATGTGCTACCGTTTGGGGTTGCTGCTTCCTGCCCTGGTACAGATAGAGTATAGGTCACAGGACTTATCAGTAGCAAATACCAGCTAAAAAGTCTAACAATTGCATGCGTCCTTTAAATAATCATGTGCAGGCTCGTGCGTAAGTGTTTGGATTTCTGTCTGTATCTATCCATGTTCTTCTCCTGCACCCATCACTGTGGTACCTGAGCACCTCAGATGGGTTCATTAGCTGCAAGTTCTAGGAGCTGTGCATGGTCAAGCATTCAAAATTAGTCAGAATGCATTTGTCTATCTAATACTACAGCACTTTTAACCAGGGACCCTCAAAGCTGTTTTCATATGTGGGTAAATTGTATTATCCCCATTTTATCACTGGAGAAACTGAGAGACAAAGCAGTTAAATTCACAGTGCGTCAGATTTGGGGACATAGCCCTGTCTCCTGACCTGCAGTCCTGTGCTCTCACGACTAGGGCCAGGATACCTCCCATGAACCCAACAGTTTACAAGACTCAAAACCAAGCTCCTTTCTCCATTAATGTACCTGGCTGGATAGACACGCTATTAATGCTCTGCTATCGCTTTATTCTTGCAAATGGGACAACAAAGGGAACAGCGGCACAACGGGCTCTTCCGGCTCTTCCAGGGCATTATTGATCAGGAGGCCTGAGAAATGGTATATACAAAATAAACCATCCACTAGATGACTGCCTTGGGTGGTCCCGTTTCTGAGATGGTTCACTTGTGCCATGGGTCCAGTAAGAGGATAGCCCTTGAGTAAAAGCATGATATACAGTCCAGACTGCCTGGTTTTAATAACCCCTTATAAAAGGGTGGCTCCTTTTATCACAATATAATCTTATCTTTTGTTTGTTTCTGAGCTAGCAGAGAAATGCCCTGAGCTACGCGCAGCTGTTGAGCTTCTAGACCAAAGGCTACTGTTTTCTTATTCCAGGAACCATGGGGTGCTGGAGGGTTAAAAGGCTTGGCCCTGCCATGTGTGTTTAAAAACAAGGCTGACTTTGCAGCCTGCTGGCTCCGTCCTGACTCCATCCTGCTGTTAATAGAGGACAGAAGACCACTTAGAGCTTCCTCTTCACCCCATAACAAACAGCAAGTAGCCAGTCCCCCAGGCCTTCCTGTATCCCACGCAGATCCTAGCAGCAACTCACAGCCTGCCTAGGTATTTTACCGGCTCTGTGGCTCAGCTGAGCCTGTGCAGTCTGTGGAAACAAACTCTGTAGTGGCACCAGTTGCCCTGGGCCAGATTGAGGCAATGAGGTATAAAGAACTAGCTCCTCTAATGATATATCGTGCTCCAAATCTTGCTCCTGTTGAAGTCAAAGAGTTTTGCCCTGACACTCCCTGACAAAATCCACACGTTGCCATGTTGTACTGTCTTATCCTTGCTTGGGTCTTCTCATTTTCTGTGATGGGTTCGTCTCTAGCTTTGTGAGTGTGTCATGGTGACTCTTGCCATTGAGGGGCTGGGTGTGATGTGCTGCTGTGCAGGCCCGCAAGGAGCCACCCTCCCCTTTGCTCCCTGTGCTGAAGCAAAGTGCAGTCGCACTCCTTTCATTGCCCTGAGCACAAGGACTGTGTGTGGACAGTGGCAGTGACCACCCCAAAAGAGGCAGGGAGAAGGCAGGACTGTGACTTTAAGAAGGGAGCACATTCTGCATCCTCTTAATATGGCCTCTAATTTTCCACATGAACCCATCCAGGTGTGTAATTATCCCATTTGCACATGCAGACAGGGTAGATAACGCCCACCCTTCACCAACTACCTGCTCTACAGGTGCAAAATTGAGTAGCTGGGTTGATGCAGGTGAAAATTTTTCCCAAATTGTTTAAGGAGGGAGAGGGTCATTTTCAGTTTCAAACTCTTTATGGGTGCAGATAAAACCCATTCTGCTGACATGAGCTACCATTCACTTGTGAACAGCTATTATCCAAAGTTAGAAACATTCACTGATAATAGTTTGAGTTGCTTGCAGAAAAAGCCTGTTTTGATTCTTTCATGTGCTTGTGGGTAAGTGAATAAAGAAATGTTGCTTTAGGAAAATTGCAAGGAAACTATTCACTAACATTATCTGAATGTTTGTTACCTGTTTCAGGGGTTAGATCTGTGCTTTGAAAGGCCCCCAAAACTCCATCTTCTGAAAAGTCTTGTATTCCGGGGCAACAGCAGGATATCTGCAAACACTGAACCCATCCAGCTCAATTGTCCTTTATGGGGGAGGCATCATCAGAGAGAAAAACAGAAAAAGAGAGAGAGAGAGATTTAGAAATGGAGAGGGGTTCCTCTTCCACGTATGCTGACAAGTTGGTTCTGAGCCTGTTTAGACATGAACGTCTGAGTCCCTCCCTTTCAAGGTCCTGTGGGGCCTGCTTTATCGACACGCAGGTCCTTCCACAAGACGGTGAAACTGCACTCCATTTTGAGCCCTTCTTCTGTTGAGAGACCCCTGAGGTTTGGGGCAGGGCCTGTATCAAACCAAAGCCCCTTCATCCCCTGAATCTCTTGGCTAACCAAATGCCAGTTTGTTTGTATGTCTCTACCATCATATCTGACAAGGTTCCCTCCACTGGCTCATTGATCATCAAACAAAGAGCCTGGGACTGAAAACTCAATGTAGAGCAGACCTCCACGTGTGTTCTTCACCACTTGGGTTCTGGCAGCTGACCTCCCCTTCAGGGTATGTCTACACTACAATAAAACACCTGAGGCTGGCCCAGGTTAGCTTACTTGGGCTTATGGATCTTTGGCTGTGGGGCTATAAAACTGCAGCGTAGATGTTTGAGCTTGGGCTGGAGCCTGGGCTTTGGTACCTTCCTGATCCTGGGGTCTCAGAGCTGGGACTCCAGCCCAAACCCAAATGTCTCCGCTGCAATTGTATAACCCCACAGCCCGAGCCCGGCAAGTCTGAATCAGCTGACCTGGGCCAGCCATCGCGGTTTCATTGCACTGTAGACATAAGGCTTAGACATCTGTGGGGCAGTGACTGGGACTTCTTTTGTGTATGGAAAGTGCCTGATATGTCATGGGCATTACCAGAAATTACTAATGCCCTAACCCTGGGGTGCTGGAAGAATTTATCTTGTGAGGTGCTGAGAGGCATTGAACCAAACTGTAAACCCTGTGTATGATGGTAACTCCTTCATGCCATAGCACCCCTAGTTCCAGCACCTATGCCCTAACCCATCCTGGTAGCATCCCCAGAATCACAGGTGTTAGACTCGGAAAATACATCGTTGCAGGGAGAGAAAGCTCTGCAGGATTTGAGTCTTTTATGCATAGGGTGGGCCGAACCTGCCCTGTTACATCTGTGCAGACTCCACTGTCATCAGCCTTTGCGTGGGTGAGAGTGAGAGCTGAATTGTGCCCATTAAAAATAGCTGGCCTTGGTTCACAAAGCCGTATGAACCTTGTTCCTTGAAATAAAAAACCCAGCAATGTATTATATTATAATTACCATCAATGGGTAATAATAGTCATGTGCAATCATATAACTTGCTTTACTATACCTATAGCAAGAGGTGCAGCCTAGGACTGATGGGAACTATATTGGAACAAGCTGGTGGCTGGTTTGGGCCCCCCAGTGCAGGTGAGAGCAGCTCCAAGGGCGCTCTAACATACATCCAAGCTGCAGTGGTCCCATAGGGGCCCACCAACAGTCCAGAACAGAGTGCAGAACACTTTGGCTATGTCCCATTCTGTCCCAATACCCTTCCAGTATGCAACCTTCCCTCTACCTTGGGGCTGGTTTATGACTGTTATGCAAGCCCTGTGCCACCCAGGAAGGGCTGCTAGGGAAATTCCTGGGGAAGGAGGTACATCTGCTTTAATTTGTATACCTCAGAAGCTGCAAAAAGGGTCTGTAATGAAGCCCAGAAGTGGGGTCCCTACTTTTTCCTCTACAAACCTGCTTTGTCTAGCACCGGCTTCCTCTCTGTCAACCTAAAAAATGTAGCTAGTGTTGGTGCAAGAGCCTTCTCCTCTGCAGCTCCCGTCATCTAGGACATCCTCTCTGGATAGCTGCACTTCAGTGACTCTCTCTTTTAAAAAGCTAAGCTGAAAACATCTTTTTTCTCATCTATTTTAAACATTAGGGTCTCTCTCCCTCAGATATTATTTTGTACTTTTAAGTCAGCCACTGTAGTATATTAAAGTCTGCAAAGTGCTTCTGGACAGTTTGCATGGAAGATGTTATGGAAAATAAAGTCACTCTGTAATTGTACAGTAGTTACTCAGTAGTTTTCTGAAGATTTAAAATCAGGATCCTTTGTAGTTATTTAATGAAGGCAACTTTTTAAGTGCTAAAACACTAACAAATGTTTAAAACCCACATCTCATTTCAGGGGGCTTAGTTCCCCCAGCTGATGTAGAGTGTAATGATTCCACCCTGATAGTAAATAAATTCTACTGATTGCCAGCGAGGATTTCAGTGTAACTCTTCTGTGTTTGCAGCTGGTAAAACTGCTCTAATCGACACCTGCCATTCTGCCGTTGCTTGGATGCAGCGTGGAGTCCATGACAAATGTACACATCCCACTCCTAGCTGAGTTATGCACTTAGCATTAATGCTATAAGGGGACAGAGGATAAGCTACCCTGACTTGCTGTAATGCTAGTTTGACCCTGTAGGTTCTTGCAGTCTCTGAAGGGCAGGTGGAACCGATGTTTTATGGGAAACAGTAGGCAGGTATCCACAGAGAGTGTGTTAGGATGCTGCAAGAAGTACTGAGAAAAGCGTTTCTCTGCAGACAGCAGCCATGATGCTGTGCTCTGTGTGATCAGCCTTTAGGGTATGACGACACTGCCGTTGGGATGTGTGAGGGCAGCATGTGAGGCTAGGATTTTGTCGTGGTCACAGAAATGGAGAATTTGAATCAAGTCCATGAAGGCTTGGAAATGGCTGGAAAACCGCATCTGATTGTGCCCCCAAGCCCAGGGTCCCAGGCAGGTTTGTATCGCTTGAACTGCTGCGGTTTCACTGCTACTTTTAGTGCGCTGGCTTGATCCAAGCGAGGTGAGCTATGTCTGCGTGTGCCACATCCAGGCCTCCCAGCCGCAGCGTGACATGTGCTTAGAGAGAGATGGTGCTGACTACCAGGCTGCCGTATGTCACAAAGCGTCACAGAACTGGATCGGACCCCATGATTTGGTGTCTTATTGTTTCCTTTTAGGGTGTACAGAAAACTGTGTTAAAATCACAAGCTACCGGTTTAAGTTGATAATGGTCTTGCTTGCAGGCTAGGGGGCTCTGTAGGGAAGCACGTGAGCTGGGCATCTGCAAAAAGCTAGCCTACAGCCACGTGGGATGAGTTGTGCCTCTTTGCCTTCAGAAGCAGCCTGCTTTGTCTCTCTCTGATTTTGGTTTTTGTGTGTTAAAGTTCTGGATTTTCAGAAATAAAGTTGTGTGATATTGCAACCTTCCAAAACGAGGAGTTTGTTTTTATGAAACTTCTCTGTATGCCATGAACATAACACCTTTCTTGCTCCTGTTGGCTTAACTTGCTTTCTTGTTAGAAACACTATCCCTTGAGAAGACCTTGCTGACTGCAATTGTGTTCTTGTGAGTCATTCCACATACTTGACTCCCCCTGCTTCCCTACATGTGGTTGGGAGGGATGTCTCTCCACAGTGCTCTGGAAACCAAAGGGTAGGATTTGTGAGTAAGCTCTTTAAGCACTGAGTTCTGGAGCCTGATTGCTGTATATCAGTGGACCTGGGAAGCCCACAAGTTGCACCTCATGTGACTATCAGACACTCTTCTTTCCAGAACAGCCCTCAAAACCTCTAGTATCTTCCACTATAAAACTGCATCAACACTTACCCTACAGTACTCAACACTAAATAAGTGGACTGGTGGTAACATCACTTATTTTTTTTATTGGCCTTTAAAATTCTTTCAGGATGACTTTGTATTTATTTCATTGAAAAGCTTATGTAACAGTAAGAGGATCGTGGTACTGCCAAGCTGGTCTGTGGTTTGAATGAGGGCTGCAAGTGGTTTGAGCTGGGAGCTAAGGGTTATGATGAGTGATCTCATGCTCTCAATTTCTTTGGCATGTCATCTTTATAGCACCTCACTGGTACTGTACGCTAGAAAGGTCCCTACCAGGGTACCTGGAGTTATCACTTGGGACCCAGCCATTTGAACTCTCAGATACCTGAGAACAACACTGGGGGGAAAGTTTTGAATGGAACGAGTAAATTATCTTTTTATAAAAAGAAAAGGAGTACTTGTGGCACCTTAGAGACTAACCAATTTATTTGAGCATGAGCTTTCGTGAGCTACAGCTCACTTCATCAGATGCATACCGTGGAAACTGCAGCAGACTTTATATATACACAGAGAATATGAAACAATACCTCCTCCCACCCCACTGTCCTGCTGGTAATAGCTTATCTAAAGTAATCTTCAGGTTAGGCCATTTCCAGCACATTTCCAGCACATTATGCAAGGTAGCCTATTTCCTCTTGTTTTTTCCTAACCCCCCCCCCCCAGATGTTCTGGTTTAACTTGGATTTAAACTTGGAGAGTGGTCAGTTTGGATGAGCTGTTACCAGCAGGAGAGTGAGTTTGTGTGTGTATGGGGGTGGGTTTTTGGAGGGGGGTGAGGGAGTGAGAGAACCTGGATTTGTGCAGGAAATGGCCTAACTTGATTATCATGCACATTGTGTAAAGAGTTGTCACTTTGGATGGGCTATCACCAGCAGGAGAGTGGATTTGTGTGGGGGGGTGGAGGGTGAGAAAACCTGGATTTGTGCTGGAAATGGCCTAACCTGAAGATTACTTTAGATAAGCTATTACCAGCAGGACAGTGGGGTGGGAGGAGGTATTGTTTCATATTCTCTGTGTATATATAAAGTCTGCTGCAGTTTCCACGGTATGCATCTGATGAAGTGAGCTGTAGCTCACGAAAGCTCATGCTCAAATAAATTGGTTAGTCTCTAAGGTGCCACAAGTACTCCTTTTCTTTTTGCGAATACAGACTAACACGGCTGTTACTCTGAAACCTATCTTTTTATAGTTGCTTAATGGTGGTAGACTAGAATTATGGCAGCTTTTATGAGCACATGGACAGAGCTCTTTGCAACTGTTATGTATAGTAGCATCCAAGAGCTTATAATGGTACCTGCTGGTGGATTTCCTTCAAGTCAGTGGTTTATAGCCATGCTTTCAATAGGGTACGGTACCTGTACTTTGCAACACCAAAGGCCACATTGGCCACTTACTAGGACTCTGAGGGCTGCATCTAAATAGGCATCTTATCAAAATAAAAAATAAACACCGAGGATCCTAACATTTGTGCAACATGTATCTTTCTTGATAAGAATATTTAGCATGTTATCTCAAGAGCACTTTCCAGCCGTTAGCAAATTAACCCTTGCCACATTCCTCTGAGTTATGTGTCTCTGACTATATATTTTTTTCCACATGGGAAAACTGAGGCAGAGAGGTTCAGTGGCTTATCCCATTGCCAGAGTATTAAGGAGAAAATCTAATTGAAAAACCAGCAGAGAGGAGGCCAAGAGAACCCAGCTCGATCTCACTGAAATATCTGGCATGCATGATGTTCTGCAGCTGGATCAGCAGTGACAGAACTAGTGCAGCTGTTCATAACTGATACATTGCGGGGGGAAGGGGGGGACATTGATGCTGTCTGTTATTCATGGAATTGAGTGAGGAGCTTGAGCCTTTGGAGCAGAGAGTATGTGTGTGGGTGTGGGGGCTTGAAAACATAGAGAGGGGGAAAGGAGAGAGTACAATGATAAATCGGTCAAGTTAATCCCTGGTGTAACTCTGGGGGCTTACTGCAGGGATGAATTTAGTCTGAGGAATATAGCCCTGGAACAAGCAGGGCACTAGTTCCATTGGTCTGCTGAGTGGGCAAACTTACCAGGGATGTGGGATTCAGACCCGGACTCTTCTCTTATGCAAGCCAAATTATACCCTTAGTAACACTGGTGAAGATCCAGCATCTCCAGATGAAGCCCTCACTGACACCTGTGCAACTGCATGAGCCCACAGTATGGTTGCATAGGTGTACGTGAGGGCCTCATTTGCAGACATCATGGAGACCATAATTTGGTCTGCAGAACCTTCATTTCCTTATTACTGGAGACAAGTAACAAAGATGCCAGCTTGACTCTGAGAGGCCAGAATGGGTTTGCAGGGTCAGTAGTTATTAGTAGGCTGAGCACACCGGACATGGAGCCACTGAGACACACAAACTTGGGATCCAGTGATACCATTTTTAAAGAGCCACTTTTCAGGATCGGATTGCAGTTTTACTTAAAATAATTCCCCAGGGAATGGCATTGCCTTTGGCTTTGACCACACGACCTCTTGTACCCCATTTTTTATAAGTTGTTTGTGTTTTCTTCAATTTCATGCCTGATTTCTTGCACGTGTGTTTATTTCCCTGTCATTTGCCTTTCCTCATTACAATTTTCTTGGGATGAAGCTCCTAAGGCATTGATGAAATTTCATTGCTTTTGGAGTCTGTAGATCTGAGAAGTTATAGTGAGTCCCAAAAAAACCTGTGGTAGAAACTCAAAGATGGAATTTGGCTAAGGAAAGCATAATGGGGGTAAGGATGTATCAGACACCATGAACCTATTTTCTTTTAGCTATGACATCACTACCTGTTTTGCAGAATGGCTTTTATCAGCTGAATAGGATTCGTTACCCAAACCCCTCCAGCTGGAAATCTAGAGGAAGGAGCATACTCTAGGCCCAAACTTCTTGAATTTACTTATGAATGACCTCATGTATATTTTAAACAATGACCATGTGGAGACAAAAACATCTGACTGATTGTGTTATGCAGTTGAAGGGGAGGAAAAACTCTTCCCACTATATGAGGGGAGGGATAGCTCAGTGGTTTGAGCATTGGCCTGCTAAACCCAAGGTTGTGAGCTCAACGTTTGAGGGGGCCATTTAGGCATCTGGGGCAAAAATTGGGGATTAGTCGTGGGGGTTGGACTACATGACCTTCTGAGGTCTTTTCCAACCCTGATATTCTATGATCCCTCGTCCACGCCTTGTTTCTGACTGACATGTGCATGCCTCATTTTGAAACAGGAAGCACATCCCAAATGGCTGGGCTGGTATCAAGCTGCAGTAGGCACTGTCGCTGAGTGACAAAGTGTTAATCCAACCTGTCTCTCACCAGTGTACATTTTAAAGTTCTGGAAACACCAAGTGAAGAGATGCAATTAAGACAGCTTGTTTTTTTGGAGATGCAGTACTTCTATTAAGCAATCACTCTGTTTATATCCGTGCTAATTGAAGTAAATTGCTTTCTGCAATCAAATTGGGAAGTTCCCTTTCCGATCATGATGTGAGTTGGGCTCCAGTTCCTGATTTCCAGTATTTAGTCTGCTTTTAGTCTTTTCCCTTTAATTAATTTCATACATTCAGTTGGTTTCTAGAAACATGTATTTGTTGGGTGGTTTGGATGATACCGTTGCTTTTGAAATTACCCATTAGGGGTTTTTCTTCGCTCCAGCTTGTTTTCTGAGGTACTGCTGAGGCAGAATGTGGATGAACTGGGCACATTCAGCTATCAAACATAGATGGTCTCTAGTGCCCTGACTCTGGGCTGGTGTATAGCTATGAACTATGGTCTGAACTGTATGAACAAATACTTGCAATCTGGTCCAGTATAAAATTACTATTCCAGATTAGAAATTAAGAACATCAGTCAGACATGAGTCACTCTTATTTGCCGTGGCTGCAGTTTTTCCTCTCATTAATCTTATGGTCGATCTCCTCTGTTACAAACTGAACCGTAGAGAAAAATGCTAACTATAATGTAAATGCCATCTTCTCTATACCAAGGGAAGCACCTCTGCCACTTGAGCCATGCATCATTGTTAGCATTTGAATTTTTTTGCATATAGTGACCCATTGCTGGCCTAGAGAATATAGGGTGTTTTGTACTATTCATGTTGTTGGAAAGATGAAACTTAGGTCTTGTCTACACACAAGCTTGCACTGATTTCATTTAACTGGTGGAAAGCACTGTTTCAAAGTAACACTGATTTATGTTGGGCTTAGTTTAAACCCGTTCCAAATGGAGTTTCACTAAAATGAAATAAGCTGCCCTTGAACTGAAATAAGAGCATCCACACAGGAGTTTGCCCATTTAACTAAACTGGTTTAAATTCACACCTTTAGTTAAACCCAGTGCCATTCTCTATATATGCAAGCCCTAGGATAAAAAATGGATTGAAGTTGGTAACATAACCTACAGGCCTGTCTGAAATCAGAATGAGACCGCATTTCCTTGTGTAAGTGTCAGATAAGCCCTGTTTGCACTACACCGTCCTGGGCAATAGGAAGGTGTGATAGCATATCCACCCCACACAACACCTGGTGGGGTTAAGGTGGCTAAGTGGGCCAATAACAGCCCTGGCTGCATCTGGAGAAGGAGACAAGGAGCTAATTAGAAGAGGTGTGGCCTGTATAAAGCCAGGTAGCTGGCAGTAGAAGGGGCTGAAGAGAAGCAGGCTGCAGTCACTCCTAGAGAGAACAGAGGTAGTCCATAGTTACTCCCTGAGAAGAGGGAGTAGGGAGGCTGGCAAACCCAGAGAGGGGGAAAGCCAGGAAGGTACGAAAAGGCTCAGGGGGAAAGCAGCAAGGTAGGACAGTGCAGGCCTTGGCTGCTGAGTGGACGGCCACTGAACTGGAACTCGGAGTAGAAGGCAGGCCAAGGTCCCCCTACCAGCCACTGAGTGGCATGGATGGGCAGTGAGCGGAAAGACTGCCTGAGCCCATTTGTCAAGAAAGACTTTGGTACCTCAGAAGAGGGGAAACTGGATAGTGACCTGACCTGAGTCATGAAGAGGGAGCCCCCTGAGTGGCAGACAGTGAGAGAATACTGAGAGAGAGACTGCCAGAGGAGGGTGCAATACCTGGCCAGTGTAAATCCACAGGACAGCCAGGAGGAGGTGCCACCAGTGGTGAGTGACCCCTGTCACAGAAGGCTAGAGCATGCATCATTCCTTAGTGTGGTTATATCCGTTTTTTTTCCTGTTCTTACAAGCATGAATAAAGTGCATTAAAACATGGTGCAGCCACAGTTGTGCTTCACAACCATGCTAATGATCATTATATTTATGTCCTCGACAGGGACATACACTAGATTTGGGTGACTACATTATGCCTAATGTCAAACTCCACTCCTACACTACGTTCAAAAGTTCCAAGATTCCGGTTTGATTCCAGGTCTCTGGTTCTGCAGGTCAGGAGGGGCTGGAAGTATGGCGGAGGCAGCACCTTTGACCCTGTGGGAATGAACTGTCTTGCTTAATTGGTTTCAGAGCGGTAGCCCTGTTAGTCTGTATCCGCAAAAACAACGAGGAGTCTTTGTGGCACCTTAGAGACTGACAAATTTATTTGGGCATAAGCTTTCGTGGGCTAGAACCCATTTCATCAGATGCATGGAGTGGAAAATACAGGAGCAGGTATAAATGCATGAAAAGATGGGAGCTGCCTTATCAAATGTGAGGTCAGTCTAATGAGACAATTCAATTAACAGTAGGATATCAAGGCAGGAAAAATAACTTTTGTAGTGGTAATGAGAGTGGCCCATTTCAAACAGTTGACAAGAAGGTGTGAGTAACAATAGGGAGAAATTAGGTTTAGGTTTTGTAATGACCCAACCACTCCCAGTCTTTGTTCAGGCCTAATGTGATGATGTCCAGTTTGCAAATTAATTCCAATTGTGCAGTTTCACGTTGGAGTCTGTTTTTGAAGTTTTTTTGCTGAAGAATTGCCATTTTTAGGTCTGTTATTGAGTGACCAGGGAAAATGATGTGTTCTCCTAATGGTTTTTGAATGTTATCAATCCTGATGTCAGATTTGTCCATTTATTCTTTTGCGTAGAAACTGTCCATTTTGGCCAATGTACATGGCAGAGGGGCATTGCTGGCACATGATGGCATATATCACATTGATAGATGTGCAGGTGAACAAGCCCCTGATGGTGTGGCTATGTGGTGTCCCTTGAATAGATATGTGGACAGACTTGGCACTGGGGTTTGTTGCAAAGTTTGGTTTCTGGGTTGGTGTTTTTGTTGTGTGGTGTGTAGTTGCCTGTGAGTATTTGCTTCAGGTTGGGGGGCTGTCTGTGAGTGAGGACTGGCCTGTCTCCCAAGGTCTGTGAGTGAGGGATCATCCTTCAGGATAGGTTGTAGATTCCTGATGATGCACTGGAGAGGTTTTAGTTGGGGGCTGTAGGTGACGGCTAGTGGCGTTCTGTTACTTTATTTGTTGGGCCTGTCCTGTAGTAGGTGACTTCTGGCATCCAACTGTCTAAGGAGTAGCGTTGATGGGCTTGAACATGAGTCCTAGAAAGTCTTCAGCTAAAAGGAATGGGAATGAGGGATCACTGAGTGCATAGAGAATCCTTCCTAGGAAACAAAGAATGGAAGCCTGTCAAGAGAGGGGAAAATGATATTGTATTAATCTTTGCTCATGACTAAAAGGCTCATAAGAAAGGACAAATGGCAGCAATTTACATGGCCAGTCACCTGCAGCAGGGAGCTATTCACGGCTGGCTTTGGGATTTCACACTCATCAGCACAGCTTTGGAGCAGCATCCTCCTTAGATGTCAAATGGCTGCCATGAATAGGAATTCTCTGATCCATGAAATACTAAACTGAACTCTCTGCAAACACTGTACTCTTCCTAGATACCACCACCGGGCATAGGAATCTGGGCCAGTTTGAAAGCTTGTGGGGGCATGTTGAGCACTCCCGCACGGGAGGTACAGGATCAAGAGAGACTCCCATTCCTTAACCTAGATTGATGCAGCCAGGCTGTCTCACTAGGACGAGATACAGCTCCAGCAAAGGGAGTGCTATCCCATCCTGTACTCTGTCATTGCCCCCTTCTGTCCAAGTAGGAGAGTTAGGCCTTATCTACCCTATAAATGCTTTGCCAGTATAGCGACAGCAGTATAGCTATGCCAGCAGAGCCCCGTAAGTGTGGACACAGCATATGCTGAAAGAAGGAGTTCTGCTGGCCACATAGTAACACCCCCTCCCCAGATGACACTAGCTACAGCAACGGAAGCATTCTTTTATTTGCACAGTTGCATCTACACTGTGGTTTTTGCTGACAATACCTATGGCAGCTAGGGCATGTGTGGGGTTGTTGTTTTTTTCCCTCCCTCCTGACGAACATAGTTATGCTGACAAAATTTTGCAGTGTAGACTTGCCCTGAGGAACGTCAGTGCTCCATATACCAGCACTTGGGTATTAAAAGTGCTCGATAAATCAGGATAATGCAGTATGATGGCAGCGCATTTGATACATAGCATTTCCAAGAACATTAGGAATGTATATGTCAAAAATGGCTATCCATAGAGAACATGACCACACATAAGCAAATATGGTAACCATTAAACAGTTGGTAACATATACCACATGCAGCTGTTCTGATGCATGTATACTCGTTAGTGATTATATGAAATTAGAAGTCATTTTTTTCTCTTTTTTTTGGCTATAAAAATAGGGGTATTTCCATAGATTCTTCAGTGTTCGCTGGAAGATTGCAGATAGGCAGCCACGCTTTCAGGAGAATTTACCACTTTTGTGGGCCTCCGGTTTTTGGGTGCACAAATTGAGACATCAGGTCAGATCCTGGGCCCTCTTGGCTGCTTTATGTTGCTCACACAGCATGAAGCAGCTGAAAAGGTGGAAGCAGAGGATTCTCCTACTAGGTGAATCTACTAGGTGTGTACAACTGGTGTAGCTGAGGCTGGGAGGGGGCCAGGCCAGGGCACACTACATGCTGGGCATCTTGAGCTGGTGGAACAATCCCTAGGAGACCAAAGGGGTGAGGTCAGAGTTCATTCATTCTGACAATCTTCAGCTAATGGAATGGTCCCTAGGATACTGAGGAGGTGGGGCCAGAGTTCATTAAATTCTGGTGCAATAGTCTCCAGGGAACTCTGACTTACACAGAGGGTTGATTTAGCCTTTGGTCAGTCTCTGGAATGATGGAAAGTTGGGTCACAGCCATCTTTGCCTGATGCTTGTCAATTGCAGTGGGTGTGACTGACAGCTATGTTGAGGATCATGTGTACTTTGTGCCTGGTTTTCAGAGGTGCTGAGGAGCCACAGCTGCCACTGACTTCTACCAGGAGCTGTGGGTCATGAACAGCTCTGAAAAGCAAGGCACAGTGTGCCCTCCTCCCCTCCTCGTTGGGCACCTAGACACTGTGACACCCAAAGTCGGGTGTTTTTGGAGAATGCCTTTGGAGATGACAGATGCACACTCCGATGAGTGGCATCAGGTCCTGTGTTCTAACCCTGGCTCTGCTACTGACAACAGCTTGGCATCGGATAAGTGCATCCTCTCAACATCACTTCCCCCATTTGTATATAAAACAGATAATACTTTCTTAGCCACCTCCCATGGGGGTTGTGAGAATTTAGTAGTTAATGTTTGTGCAATGGTTTGAACATGTTAAGCAAAATGTATCCCTGATTTAACTCTGTTGAATGCACCAGGGTTGAATTAGGCACATCCAGTGTAATGTAAGTGCTCAGCGTTGTTCTGATGGAACTGGTCTCAGTGTTGAAAGATTTCAGAGTAGCAGCCGTATTAGTCTGTATTCGCAAAAAGAAAAGGAGTACTTGTGGCACCTTAGAGACTAGCCAATTTATTTGAGCATGAGCTTTCGTGAGCTACAGCTCACTTCATCGGATGCATAAAGTGGAAAGTACAGTGAGGAGATTTTATATACACACAGAACATGAAAAAATATACATTGTAAGCAGAGTGATCACTTCAGATGAGCTATTACCAGCAGGAGAGTGGGGTGGGGGGAGAGAAAACCTTTTGAAGTGATAATCAAGGTGGGCCATTTCCAACACATTTCCGGGAGTTAACAAGAACGCCTGAGGAACGGGCGCGGGGGGGGGGGGGGGGGGCGGGAGGAATATACAAGGGGAAATAGTTTCACTTAGTATAATACTCAACCACTCCCAGTCTCTATTCAAGCCTAAGTTAATTGTATCCAATTTGCTAATTAATTCCAATTCAACAGTCTCTCCTTGGAGTCTGTTTTTGAAGTATTTTTGTTGAAGGATAGTCACTTTGAGATCAGAAATTGAGTGACCAGAGAGATTGAAGTGTTCTCCAACTGGTTTATGAATGTTATAATTCTTGACATCTGATATGTGTTCATTTATTCTTTTACGTAGAGACTGTCCAGTTTGCCCAATGTACATGGCAGAGGGGCATTGCTGGCACATGATGGCATATATCACATTGGTAGATGTGCAGGTGAACGAGTCTCTGATAGTGTGGCTGATGTGATTAGGCCCTATGATGGTGTCCCCTGAATAGATATGTGGACACAGTTGGCAACGGGCTTTGTTGCAAGGATAGGTTCCTGGGTTAGTGATTCTTTTGTGTGGTATGTGGTTGCTGGTGAGTATTTGCTTCAGGATGGGGGGCTGTCTGTAGGCAAGGACTGGCCTGTCTCCCAAGATTTGTGAGAGTGATGGGTCGTCCTTCAGGTAGGTTGTAGATCCTTGATGATGCGTTGGAGAGGTTTTAGTTGGGGGCTGAAGGTGACGGCTAGTGGCGTTCTGTTATTTTCCTTGTTGGGCCTGTCCTGTAGTAGGTGACTTCTGGGTACTCTTCTGGCTCTATCAATGTGTTTCTTCACTTCAGCAGGTGGGTATTGTAGTTGTAAGAATGCTTGATAGAGATCTTGTAGGTGTTTGTCTCTGTCTGAGGGGTTGGAGCAAATGCGGTTGTATCGTAGAGCTTGGCTGTAGACAATGGATTGTGTGGTGTTGTGTGGGTGAAAGTGGAGGCATGTAGGTAGGAATAGTGGTCAGTAGGTTTCCGGTATAGGGTGGTGTGTTTGTGACCATCGCTTATTAGCACTGTAGTGTCCAGGAAGTGGATCTCTTGTGTGGACTGGTGCAGGCTGAGGTTGATGGCGGGATGGAAATTGTTGAAATCATGGTGGAATTCCTCAAGGGCTTCTTTTCCATGGGTCCAGATGATGAAGATGTCATCAATATAGCACAAGTAGAGTAGCGGCATTAGGAGACGAGAGCTGAGGAAGCATTGTTCTAAGTCAGCCATAAAAATGTTGGCATACTGTGGGGCCATGCTGGTACCCACAGCAGTGCCTCTGATTTGAAGGTATACATTGTCCCCAAATGTGAAATAGTTATGGGTGAGGACAAAGTCACAAAGTTCAGCCACCAGGTTTGCCGTGACATTATCGGGGATAGTGTTCCTGATGGCTTGTAGTCCATCTTTGTGTGGAATGTTGGTGTAGAGGGCTTCTACATCCATAGTGGCCAGGATTGTGTTTTCAGGAAGATCACTGATGGATTGTAGTTTCCTCAGGAAGTCAGTGGTGTCTCGAAAATAGCTGGGAGTGCTGGTAGCGTAGGGCCTGAGGAGGGAGTCTACATAGCCAGACAATCCTGCTGTCAGGGTGCCAATGCCTGAGATGATGTGGCGCCCAGGATTTCCAGGTTTATGGATCTTGGGTAGCAGATAGAATACCCCAGGTCGGGGTTCCAGGGGTGTGTCTGTGCGGATTTGTTCTTGTGCTTTTTCAGGGAGTTTCTTGAGCAAATGCTGTAGTTTCTTTTGGTAACCCTCAGTGGGGTCAGAGGGTAATGGCTTGTAGAAAGTGGTGTTGGAGAGCGGCCGAGCAGCCTCTTGTTCATATTCCGACCTGTTGAAAGAGACTCCAGTCCTACTTTGTGACCTGAAATTTCTGAATGACAGTCAAAAGAGGAGCCAGCTACCCCTTGCTTTGATACTTGTTTTCTAGTCACACTTTAGTGACTTAGGATGCATTTTCCTGGAACAGTTTTTATGTCTCTCAGTCTAACATGATCAAAACATTAGAGCATTTCTCAGAATCTCACTTCTTGGGGCATGAAGGAATCTGAAACATATGGTATGTTTGTTTTCACTTGTGTTGCTTCCGTCTTCTGTCATGCCTTTATTCATCTGCTGCAATTACAGTTTCTAAGTATAAACTTAAAATGGAGGCAAGGCTGGATTTGTGGGGAACATATGGACAAATGGAAAATAAACAGCACATGGAATCTCTGGTTAATGAGTCCCTGTATGATAAGATCTTACAAAAAAGACAGATCTAATACAATGGTACAGTTCTGAAAAAATTTACAAAGAATCAAATTAATCTTTATTTTTTCCAGATAGGAATTGCTTCAACTAAATTATGAAGCAGAAAAATCCATTAACAAAATCCTCTGACACCAGAATTCCATAGATTTCTTTAATCCTAGTTGTTCTGGTAGAAGATGGAGATTGTGTTGACATCAATGGTGGTTGATTTCCTTCTAGTGACAAATAAAATCAGCATGGACATTTTATTCTTATCTGCAGCCATTGATAGCCTGGGATGTGGGGTATTGTTGACCTTTCTGCAGGATCTGGCGTGGCTGAATGGAAGACACTCCATTGGCTACACTCCTTTCTGTCAGAGAGCTGTATTGGGAAATGTTTCATCTTTGAGGGTCTTCACATGCGGGATTCCATGTAGTTCTATCTTGTGACTCCTCTGGTTCAATATGTAGGTGAAGCCAATAAGAGAGATTGCGAGCTGCTTGGGCTGTAGTGTTATCTGTAGGGAGATGGTATTCAACTCTGTCTCCTTTTCTTTGGACTTCCATTCCACTATTCTTCTACTCATGACTGAGACGAGGATCGGCATGAAAAATAGCTGGTTGCAGATAAACCAGGGTAAGATGGAAACAAGAACTGTTGGAGAGGGAGACATAGAAGTGGGTAGAGAGTTTTTCTGCCTCAGCTGTGGAGAGTGTACACCTGCCTTTCTCCAAAATGGTTCACGGTCCTATTGTCCCATGTAATAACATGTATTAGCTTTCACGCTCCGCAACTAGCCAGAAGGTTGCAGCCATTCCTCTCTGATCTGGGTCTTATAACAGTTATCCACATCGTTGTCCCCTGCAGGCTAGTGCACTGTAATTGGACATTCTATACCTTGGAGTGCCCTGTAACCCCCATATTTCTGATTTTTATATAATTGTGATCTTGCCTGTAAAGCATGCCATGTAAGGTATCTGGGGAAGTCACTGTTCTATCTAAATATGTGTATCATTAGTGCATATGAAGTTATGAGATTGTGTTGTATGGTTGTCAGTAAAACATGCTGTGAGTTGGGGAATCAGCCAAATATTAGCTCCCCAGAGACAACAGCAAGAAAAGTAACCAACACCTGGCTGGGTGTCAAATAACCATCAACAGCCATTGTCCAGCAAGGGAATTACAATTCAGTGACTCACCTGCATAAGGCCACACCAGGGTAATTGCTCAACCCTGCCTGGGGACTCAGCAATGCCCACCAGACATGCCTGGACTTGTGTTCTCCAAGAACACAAACTAAGGGTGTAAAACAGAACACACGGGTCCCATGCTTTGCCTTTCTCCCGCCCCCACCTATGATGCAAATAACAAGGACACTCGGAAGATTGAAGATTCCAACAGAGGGGACTGGCCCAAGTTTTAAGGGTGAAACCTGTGTACTATGAACTGCAATATCCAGTGGGGTGAGAAACTGCTTAATCGAGATGTTACCCAGCCTAATAGGGTTGAGAGTTTAGATTGCATCCTTATATTTTATTTTATTTTGGTAACCACTCTGACTTTTTGCTTATCACTTAAAATCTATCTTTTATAGTCCATAAATTTGTTTAACTGTTTATCTTTACCAGTGAGTTTGCCTGAAGTGTTTGGCAAGGGAGTTTGCTCAGGTTTACAAAGGCTGGTGTATATCCACGTTCCATTGTTGAAGTGGTGAACCAATTAATAAATTTGCACTGCTTGTCTTGAGCAGTGCAAGATGATATATTCCTGAAGTACAAGGCTGGGAGCTGGGGGGATTTGGCTGGTGCCTTTCTCTGTGTGATTCATGAGTGGCTCTGGGAGCATTCATGCAATCTAGCTGGGTGTGGAGCTCCATATGCTGTTGTGCTGAGTGATCACAGTGCCTGGAAGGGTTTGCTCGTTGTCACTAGCAAAGCATTGTGTGAGATAGCCCAGGCTGGAGAGTTAAGGGGGCACAGCAGTCTCAGACTGCACCCCAGGGATCCTGTCACATTGTTGCCCACCTGGAGACTCCAGCTAGTTGAGAACAGTTGCCCAACAACTGAATGGGACAAGCACCTGTAAACACATTACACCTGCACTCCAGACTTAGTACTGGCTTCCTGTTTCCTTCTAGGTTCAAGCCATGGTGATGATCCTTAGGGACCTGGGTAGTCCAGGACCCAGAGGTCCAAGAGATCAGCCTCCTCCCTGCCACCCCATAGATGCCATTAAAATAATCTAAAGCTGTGATGGGATGTTCATCTTACACTAGCCTTGAAGGTGTTCATGAGGCTGAGAAGGGGCCAATTAACAAGATAGGCCACAGCTGAGGGGGAATTAGGTGGCCTAAGTAACCCCTGAATGATGATGAAGCCCAGCTGAGAAGGAACAGGCAGGGCTATTAAAGAGCCAGGAAGTGGGCAGTAGTGAGGGAGCCTATAGCCACTCTCTGGATGTTAGTGAGGAGAGGAAGGAAACCCAGGGGCAAAGTAGAAATTCTAGGATCCAGGCCCGGAAGGAAGGAAGGATTTCTCCAGAACAGTGGTGGAGTGAAAGCCTGAGAGAGGGAGAGATGGTAAAGGCTCAGTGAAATGGCAACAAGGTGGGATACTGTGGACCGTGGCTGCTAATTAGAGAGCCCCTGAGCAGGAACCCAGAGGAGAGGGCAGGCCTGGGTTCTTCTACCAGCCACTGGGGAAGTGGCCCAGTCAGGGCAGTGAGGGAGAAGACTGCCATTTTGAATAGAGAGACTTTGATAAACCCTGGGAAGGGTCAAAAACACAGTGGTCTTGCTGGAGGTCCAAGCCATGAAGAGAGTATCCTGAATCAAAGAGAAAGATGGCAGGGCACATGGATGACTGACGGAAGGGGATGGCAGACCTGGAAGGAGCTAATCTCCAGAGCAGTCAGGAGGAGCTGCCCTAGTGGTGAGTGAGCCCCATCACAGAAGCTCTGGGTGTCAGTTCCCAGGGTTGAACCCTACTCAGTACCAGCAGATTTGTAAAGCACAGCTGGAATTAGATGGATGCAGCAGTCAGGTTTCAACTTGCATGAGCTGGAGGATGTTTATTAATAATAATGATTATACTTTCCCCTGTCTGCAGTATGTATTTTCCAGGAATCTAAAAGCACTCTATAAACATGAGCTAATTAAGGCTCAAAACATCCTTATTACATCAGTATGGGTTACAGTTGGATCACTTAACTGCTGAAATAAAATTACCTCTACCGTGGCACACAGCAGCTGTAGACGGCGCACAGCAAGACCACACAACAGTTTAGACACTTATGTGACTTAAAACATAATAGGATATTAGGTAGGCAGATATGAACTAGAATTCTGGTCAGGACACTGAAGTTAACACAGCTCTGCTTATGAGTAGTGTAGTCAGTGAGATCTTTAATGACCTTAAGTGGTTAGGATTTCTCATGTAGTACACTTTTTTTTTTAAATAATTTGGATATATCTCATCTAAAAGGCGGTAGATTCCACAGAACAGCACTCCCTAATGCCAAATGGGGCACTGAGTCAGTGCTGATGACACAAACAACACCCACTTCCCCTTTTGTGTTCTCCCTACATGTAGGAAATTAATTACTTCAGTTGAACAAGAAGAACTCAGTCCTTCATCAAGTTCAAGGTTCATGTCTCTCTTCTTTCTGACTGAAGTATAGATGTTTCCTTAGACTTGAAGTCATTTATACCCTATTGTATTGTTTGTGATTATGCTTCTGATTTAATTATTTTTGTTTATTATGATTTCTAATTACTTGTAACTCACTGGCTGTGTGAGGTGGGGCAGTCCCTTAATCTCTCTGCTGGGGTTTTCCTGATGGATATAAAAATACTGCAACACATTGGTGGCTATTTGAGGCTTTACAAGTGAATATTATTTATTTAAATCTTGTAATTTAATATCAATGGGATTTTTTTGTAAGTCCAAGGAAGGGGAGTTTTTCCTTCCAGAGTTCAATCAGAATTAAGGGAAGAAATGAAAAAGATGAACCCTCATGGAAACTAGCATTGCATGGATACACTGTGCTAGAGATCTGATGTACTTAGCTGGCTGATCAAGAATGCTAGCATGCTTGACCCTGTCAGAATTAACAGGCCTTGTAGCAGATTCTATACACTAGACTTCAAAACTAGCCTGCAGAGAAGATGCAGGTGGTCTGCTGGCTGGTCACATGATGCTGGCATGCCTCCTTGTTTCCATCGGTTTCTTCAGGCTCCTCCAGGTTCTTAATGGCAAAGTATAGCCCAGAAGCCTGTAAAAGTAGCTGGAGAGGAGGAACTTAGGGCTCACCACAACATGGAAGGAAATGGGAACTGTACTCTGGGACCACAGCCGCTGGTGGGAATGGGGCTGTTAGCTGCCAATGGGACAGGAATATATAGGGGAGGAAGAAGTAAAGGATCCAGGCAATATGCCCAGAGATGCAAAGGGAAGAGGGAACCAAACACCAGGAAGAGAGATACAATGGGAGAGAAGGACCAGACAACAGAGTAGCATTTGCAGAGAAGAGAGGGAAACCACAGATGGGAAGGAGAGATTGATACTTTCAAAATGGACAAAACACTTACCACAGTGAAGACAGTTAAGGACATGTAAATACTTTCCTAATATTGCTTCTCCATGTTAGCAATTGCTGTAGTCCCATTGCTACATGAACAAAAGCAGGCGGATAAGTGACCCAGGAGACAATCTCTGCTGGTAAGAGGCGGTCTATGCAAGAACCACTGCACTAAACCCCCTAGCAATGCTGAACCCTTGCAGAAATAAGGGATCAAGGAGTATGAGCCGTGCAAGGATGCAGCATGGTAGGGGACTGGTGTATGCAGCCTATGGATCAAGGTTCAGTGCAGCTGGAAGGATAACTTACAATCAGCTTTTGCAATCTAAAAGACAATTTTAATAAATACAGCAATATAATGTTTTTTTTTGATAGCGTGAGCAAGTAGTAGAAATGCCTGTAACACTTTCTTTTTCTGGCCCCAGTACAGTTTAATCATTAAACCACACTGACCAAAGCAAGGCATCAGGTTTGGATTCAGCTCAAAGAACAATTCATTAAATGGGAGAAGAAAGCTTGCTGTTTGTTACTGATTTAGGCTTTTTCCTGGGCAAAACAGGATCCTTTAATTGGCTCAGCTGAAGAAAACCAGATCAAACAGTGAGTGCGCTGGAACAACAAAGGAATGTCCTGGTATTTCTTTTTCCAAGTCTAGAAGTGGAAGTCATGACAGCCTTGGGATTTGTGGAAATTCCTCCATGCCTTGTTACTAGGTAGAGGAAATGGTCTAAAGTTCAGTTTTTAGTTTCTGCATTGCAGAGCAGGGGCCAATTTCCACTCTTTAAACTGATTTGAATTAACCCAGCGCTATACTGGTTTGGGTGTAAATGGCATTTATAGTGTCTCATAAAAGCAGCTACAAAGTTAGTTTGTTGATCAAGTGAATTGTCAAAACACCTATTATTTCCATGATGATCTCCCCCAATCCCAATTCCAGGTTTAGTGGCACAAGGCCTAGTAAAATAAATGGAAACATTTTTCCATTCCTGCTAGTATTTCTTTCTGGCAGCTGCCAGAAAGAATCGGAATTGTAAAGGTTATATTTGCAATACACTCTGTGTCTTGCAGAACTTTTCCCTGTTAAGGATCCGTCTATATATTTCTGTAATAACGATTATTGTGTTTAATTTTCATCACTTATTTCCAAACTCCATTGGAGCTGCGAGTCAACCAAGAGCCCATGACCCCCCTCAGGAAGGCTATAATTAGAACAGCGGGGGGGAAATCCTGATTTAAAACAGTTCAAATTATTTGCTTTCCTTGTTACAATATAGCTTTTTGTTGTTGTTGTTGTTGTTTTTTTTTTTTTAGGGTGTCTCTGTGGATAAACGCTGTGCTGACAAGACTGGAGTCCTGCAAAGCTTGAAGGCAGGAAATGAAATAGGATGCACAATCCCGGAAGCCTGAAGTGTCCCTCAGGGGAGGCTTTCCCTAGATGAGCCAGGAAGTAAAATATTGATCAAGTCTTGCCAAGAAAAATCTTTCTCCAGAAAATCCTCTTGGGCTTTGAGTCCTGGTGGAATGTGTTCTCGTTCCCCCCCCCCCCCCTCTCTTTCTTCCCGTCATCTTTCCCAAATTCTTTTTAAAGAGGATTGTTCCAGCCCAGCTAATTCGGGAGTATCACACTAACTGGTATTATTTATGGATTCTTAGATTGTAAGGTATAGAGGACAGGGATTGTCTGTCTGCATGTGTACCTTATTTAGCAGTCTGGGCCCTGATACTGAATGGGGCCTTTAGCTGCTACTGTAATATAAACATTTATGAGCCTCAACTAAAGTTGGCCCTACCAGGTGAGGAGGGGCCTGATGTGGTGTGGGGCAAGCCAAGTCTCCTTACCTTTCATTGTTGTAATGCTGTCTAGCGTACCCAAATGGCCTCCATTGCCATAGGTTCTGAGCACCTCACAAACACCCCTGTGAAGTAGGGCAGTACTATTAAACCCATCCTACAGATGAGGAACTGAGGCACGGCGAGACTGACTTGCCCAAAGTCATAGAGCAAGTCTACCTTGGAGGAGGCAAAAGCAAAACTGAGAGATCCTGAATGCCAGTCTAGAGCCTTAAGCACAAAGTCATTCAGCAGCATTTACTGCTACTGTCCAGGGCAGTCGGTCCACTTTCACCCAGATGAAATTCACAGAGCTATAAACCCCCCAGCCCTTTCTCTGCAATATCTCACATGCATTTTTAATACCATAACATGCATAAGGATCAAAAATGCTTTCCATTTAATCTCTGAGGATAAGCAAGAAGGATTCAACGTGCCAAAACCTATAGGGCTTTCTGTCTTCCTTATAGGCTCCAAAATAACCTCTAAGCACCTTTCAAGTGATTAGCTCCAACTGAAGGATGGGATGTTAGCAGGCACTAGAGTCTTGCTATTTAGACTTGCTAAGTCTTTCATAGCAAAACCTTTTATCCTGTTCCCAAGAGCTGATTTTGACTCCAATATTCTATGACCAGGGTAAAAGCTTCCCTAGAGCGTAAATATGGGCTGTCCCCAAATATGAGCTTCCAGGTGCCAGAAAAATTCTCTTAAAGGGTGAGGGTTTTTTTGCAAGTCAGTAACTTTTGCACATCAAGTCAGTGACCTGTGCAGATGTGTAAAATAGGCACACAAATCGAAAGCCTCATTGTCCAAATAAACTCTGGGAGCTGGAAAGCTCCATGCCCAATGATACAGTATTTGGGAGCTCGATAGTACTGAGCCATTTTTAAGAGGGTGTTTTTTATATCTTCCATACATGCCTTATTTTTGTTCTAACATTTTATTATAATGTCTTGCTATTGACAGTGAAGTGCTCTGAGAGTTAATGTAAAACAGTCTTACATTTTGTGTGTTTTGGGTTATTTGTTTAAGCTTCTATTAAGCTTGTCATGTGAGTCATCAGACAAAAATGTGAAAAGGGAAAAAAAATTGTCTACATGTTCATACTGGGCGGTGAAAACAAGATTCATGAATACCTCACATAGGGGATTGTTCTTTGTTTTCAAGGGAAACTGAATCCCCTGTACAAGGAAGACTTTAGTGTGATAACTGAAACTAATTTATTATAGCTATCAAGACATTAGTTTTGTGTTTCCCACTGATCTCCAGGCTCCTTTATATTCTTGTTTAAAGCTCTGAAATTATCTAGCCCATTTGGTGACTTCTAGATGTAATGCTCTGGATACATCAACTCCCAGTTACTAATCAGGACTTTAGAGTAACCAAACAGGAGCCTAGATCCTAGACAATATAAGCCAGGTTTTTTCACTTAGTGCAGTGAATGCTGGGATGGGACTTTAGAATTTTAGTCAGTATAGTCAGGCTACCCAAGCAGTGCAGATGTGACCAATAAATCCCATAGCTGTGTAATTCACTGTTAAGGAATGCTTTGCTTTAAGAAACTCTCAGTTACTGGGAACGCAACTTCTGAACTGGAGCCTTTAGCTGTGGTGCCCTTGAATTGTGTTGCTCAAGAAACACAGTTACTATCTCCATTTTTGAAGAGCAAGTGACAGGCATAGTGTGTTTGTGTTTTCTGTGGTTTCTCCCATTCAGTTCTGCTGTGGAACCTATTACATGACCAGGGTTGTATAAAATATAGCAAAAGCAAATATATAAAAGGAGATTATCTTGTACTGTATCAGTCAAACAGCTCTGCCTCCTGCTGCGACTGAGGGAAGAAGAGAAGCATCGTGTTTCAATAATTTAGAAGTAGGTGTTCTGGAACTTCAGTGATGATCCCACTAGTTTCTGGTGAGGCCAATACTTAGTAATGGACAGCAAAAAGCTCCTCTGCATGTAATTCAAGTGTCTACCATTCCCAACCAGAGAAAGGATAGAGATCTGCTGCAGAACTTGCATCCCTCCAACCCACCTGCTTATAGGATTATCTTCAGTGGAGTCAAGTGGGTGACAGGAGGAAATCAAATGAACAGAAAACCTTTTTTTTTTTTTTTTAAGGATGCTAAAGAAACTGGGTGAGCACAGCTCCACGGTGGCCTCCACTGCAATTTTGTGGGCAGTGCTTTCTGTATACAGACAACTCAAGAATGTCACTGGGTTGGATCAGGAGATGACATATAATTTCTTCACGTGACACTGCAGAATGTGAGACTTCTGAGCCTGTCTTGAACTTCACCATAGATGTTTGGATCCGCCTCTAGTTAAGACAGAATGATTGGTTATGAAAATGTATTAACTATTGTGAGGGAAGGAATGGAAGGACCTGATTGGCCCAATGAGAACATCACTGTTTTGTTTCTCAGTGACCTCCAAACACCTATGGAGCCACTCATATTAGTGGCACTATGCTCTGTAGTAAGCATTTATGGGAGCAGACCTCTAGGCTGTCACATCCTAGGGACAAGGACCTGCCTTCCCGCATGACCGTGAAACACTCTTGGGCACTTCATAAACAATGAGAAAAATAATGCAGTAGCAGGTAGCCTGATCCCAACTAGCCAAAACCACAATAAAAGAGACCCGTGTTAAGCATCATTCAGTGAGCCAAGAACTTCCGTGGGGAACTAAGTGTGAGTGATGGAGACATGGCCATATAATTATCAGTGCTTCTTTGCTCTGTGCCTCTTAATAGAAAGCTGCACCCCCTGGCTGAGCACATAAACCTGAATATTGCTGTGACCAGACACATAGCTGAGATGTATTTTGGATTACATTTTAAAATTAAAATGTACACTTCTGATCTAATAGGAATCTGTTAAAGCAAGAAACTTTAGTCTGGGATTCACTGGCCTGTCCCAAGCAAAAAGCACTCGTTGACCATGGCAGTGCCGGGTCTGCCCCATGGGCTAGTCATTTCCTTGGGTTAATCCATCAAGAGATGCAGTTTTCAGCTGAGTCAGCTAGAGGGAAATTACAGACTGAAATTTCCTACTTTACATCCTAATCTTGCAAGGTGCTGCTGAACATCCTCCGCTCCCAGGGGGAGTGAAGGGCTCTCAGCACACAGCAAGATCAGGCCCCCAGTACCTGTGTCTGAACTGAATGCTTGCAGCAGCTATTTCATTGCAAAGTGAGGTCCTTTTCCTGATGGTCCTGTCCCTGGGGCACCAGAGCTGACCTGCTCAGAAAGAGGAAAGAAAACCCTTCATCCCAGCTCTGCACTCTCCTCACAGCGGTTAACGTAACAGGGTAGCGTGCTCATCTTCCGGAAAGAGTCAAGCCAGGGCAGCTGCACAAATACCCCAGACTGTGCTGCACATGCAAAGGACATTTGCAGCAGAAAGGGCTGGCGCAGGGGAGGCCTTGGGGGGCATTTTCAAAAGTACCCGCAAATAATTAAATTAGCTCAGCGGCAGCTAGGAAAGTTGCAGTCTCCAGTCTAGGTCTGATCTTCCGAGATACAGCACCTGCAGCTGGCACAGAAGCAGCAGGACTTGGGGCCAACAGCCCAGCCGGGGCCAACAGCCCAGCCAGGGCGACCCCCTTTCCCCAGACGCCGCCAGAGTGGGAAGTGCTCCCTGGGAGCATAAGGCCCCAGTAGCCCTCGTCCCCCAGCCATGCAGGTAGAGGGAGGCAGGATTTCTCCCAGGGGGTGGCTAGGGTCTCTGGGATCCAGAAGGTGCAGCTCCCCCTCCACAATATGTGACTCCAGCAGAAGCGGGTGTTTTGCTGTTTGGTCCTAGCCCTTCTCTCTGGGCCCACAGCCAGCAGGAGGACTCCAGGCCCAGGCTCCTCTATCTACATCCCTCGTGTCACTTGGGGCCGGAGGCTCCCTCATGCCAGGCACTCCTGAGCTGGCCCCTCCTGAGCCTTTCCCAGCTGCCTGACCCAGCCCTGCCAGGTCTGGGGGCGATCCATTTGCCTGTGGAGAAATCCCTGCCTGATTGGCTAGCTATCCTCTTTTTCCCCACCTCCTGGAAAAGGCCAGCCAATCAATGCTGGGGCAAGCATTGAGGGACAGCCTGGAAGCAGCACCTGCGGCAGCTGCTGCTCCAGCAGAGACCCCTCTCTCAGGCATTCCTCTGGCCTCTGTGGGCTGGGGGAAGAGGAGGCTTCAGCTGCTACTCTTTCTGGTGTCTGAAGTGAGGGGCGGCACCACGTGGAGCACTTTTAAAATGCGATATCATGGTGGGGATGGGGCTTAACAGCAAATGTGATGGGGCCATAGGTGCTGGAGGCAGGAGAAGGGGGAGCATGAAGGGCCATTGGCCTCCACTTTTTAAACTGGGCCATGCCCCCCATCTGTGAGAACCTGAACTTGGCAGGGGTGGAACTGGGGGGTGGGTTGAGGAGGGGAGAGGGGCAGGCGTAACAGCAGAGTCTATTCCCTGCTGGCATGATAGAGGGGCAGTCAGGGCAAATTTGAGTGGTGGTGTGACTGCATGTGCTAGGTTGCAATGCTGCTCACTCAAACTTGGTCCATTTAAGTTGCTTCCCCCTCTGCCTGCCCCCTTCCCCCCCATTTTTACAGTCCGCCTGGTGAGGTTTAAACTGAAATGCCCGTGGGAAAAGAGCACTGAATACTGGGGTCTTGCTCCGGCCCCCTTTCGCTCTCTCCTCCTTTCCCTCCCTTAGTCTTTGGTGTATTTTTTTGTGTGTTTCTGTCTTCCCAGCTCTAAGCAGGTTTGCACACATTTATGTAATTCCCATAAATTTAAGTTTATGCAAATGTGTGCTTGCTGTTTTTCGTGCTGAGGACGTTGGGTGCGTATGCCCATCAGCAGGGCTCTCCTTGTTCAGACCCCGCCCAAAGGCTCAGGCCCACACCTGCCAGCCAAAGTGTGTGCGTTAAACACCCCATGCAAGGGTAACCCACTGGTGAGTGTATGTCCAAGGTCCCCAAGCACAGAGCTGTGGCTTATTCTGTAACCATTCATGCTTTTAGCCCTGGAGGTCCTTTGGTTCAACTCTGGTGTATTGGCCACAATGGCAGCTATCACCCAAGCACCTCCTGCTGGACACAGTGCTTGTTTCACTCTGCTCTGATTTCTTCATGGTATTGTCTTCTGTTAGCTCCTTTTTTCCACACACGCTCTTAAGCCCAACAAGAACCCAATGACACACAGTTCAAGTCACAGTCTCTGTGACTGCATAAGTTTGAAACTAGACTAAAGGGATTTGTGCCTCCCCACGGTGTGTGAAATAGAGTGGACGTCCCATCCCCTTTAAGTGCAATGCCGGTGCTGAAGAAGCTCTGCTGAGAGTGAAATGGCGCTGGGAAGAAACTGTCTTTTTCTAGAGGAGGGTTGCAGTGTGTCTGCAAGGAGAAAGAGTTCAACGTGGTCAAGTGAGAGGGAGAGAGTGATGCCCTGCGAGGGTAAACTGCTCTAATGTGTGAAGTTTGCTGAGCTGGATATGGGGCCTGTGGGGCAGCCATCCTACTCTTTCCTTTGCAGTCGCGGCTCTTTGTTGGCTGTATATAAAAGGGGAGTGACCTGTGTTTTCTGCACTTATTAGTGCCAGCCCCTGCCTTCGTCACTACTCAGTTTCCCACTGTTTCCTCTTGGGACGGCAGAAACAGAACAGGAGTGCTGTCTGAGGTTACAAATTCACATTCCTCAGCAATAAAAATCCTCTGTCTTAGAGCAATGGAATTGGTTATTGCTGCACTTGTCAGGCACTCGGTTGTGTCCTCTCTTTATTTACACAGTCATATTTTCGGTTCACTTGTGTCTTGGCATTATGGATTCATGTCATCATGTGGTGAATCATTCTTATTCCCTGATCATGCATGAAGGAGATGATGTACCTAACATTCTTCCCTGGATGGAGTTACCTCTTCCTTGTATTGCACAGTGACTCTCTGTGATGAGCCTCTCACATGGATACTCTGATGATGGCTATTGATATAAGAACCTGGGCAGATGTTTGTACAGTGCCTAGCACAGGGGGCTCCTCGTCCATGATAGGGGCTCCTAAGCACTACGAATAATAGATATAGTACAACAACCCCCCCCCCCCAAAATACTCTGGGATGTTAGCTTACTCTGAAGGCAGTGCAACACAATATTGTGTTTAAGTGGCCTAATGTTAAGCAAGCCGCCCTATGAGACTGTTAGAGTTCAGATTGTTCAAGATTTAAAGGAATTTTTAAAATACCTATTTGGAGTTTAGTATCGGGGGTAGCCGTGTTAGTCTGTATCCACAAAAACAACAAGGAGTCCGGGGGTACCTTAAAGACTAACAGATTTATTTGGGCATAAGCTTTCGTGGGTAAAAAACCCACTTCTTCAGATGCATGAAGTGAAAATTACAGCTTTCATAAATGGTCCCATTGACACATCTCCATTTAAATACAATGGGATTGACTCACTGGTGCCCTGCATCTTGTGCACTCATTTGACATTGGTGCCAAGTGCGTGTAAAACTCTTTTTGGTTCTTTCAGGTTCTTATTCTGTGTCTATGATGGTGGTATCTGGTATCCCCATTTCCCTAACCCGTGCCCCAGATTCACATGCTCATTGTCTGTATGTTCAGGGATGAATAAGAGTGCATTGGCTTGGTGTTGGGAGGAGGGAACAAGGAACATAAAGAATTTCAAAGGCATCTGAAAACAAACAATGAAGAGTGCTAGGTTTATTGTCCTGCTGTGCTGGAAGAAGGACAGGAGACACTGGATGTGGCTTAATTAGGCCGCAACTTTATTTTTACACACACGGGCGCCAACTTTACATTGTGCCAGGGGATGCTCGACCCCCGGCTCTGCCCCTGGCCCTGCCCCCACTCCATGCCTTCCCCCAAGGCCTCACCCCTGCCTCTTCCCACCCCATTCCACCCTCTTCCTCCTTCACTCCACAGCCTCCTGCATGCTGCGAAACAGCTGATTGTGGGGGTACGGGAGGCAGCACTGATCCGCAGGGCCCTCTGGTGGGCAGGAGGGTCGCTGGGGGGTGGGGGAGGAGCTGATGGGGGGCTGCCGGTGGGTGCTCAGCAACCAAAACTTTTTACCCAGGGGTGCTTCAGCCCCGGAGCACCCATGGAATCGGCACCTATGCGTACACATCTGGGAGTATGAGGCAGATAAGTGTCCAGTGCAGGTAATTCTATAGTCATTCCAATATATATAGCTGGGGGGCTTCTGTCAGCCCTGGCCCTTACCCATCCTGGTCCCCAGCCAACCCACTGTTGGGACCTCATCATCTCCCTCTCCCCGCCCCCCCACATGAGGGTTAAGGGGAACCCTAATGGAGGAGGTGTTGGCTCCCTGCCATACCAGTCATAGGAGCCCCAAACTACCACCAACCCATTTCCACTCCTTTAAAGAATACCACCTTTAAATCCTTTACCAATCCATTTGATCTGCTCACTGTATCTCTTCCCTATCGGGTACCTGCATGTTTACATATTGGGTTGTGACATCGTAACCTAATTCCTGTTCCATGTTTCCCCTAGCTAAGCCCCCTCCCCCAAATCCATTGTGGGGAAGGCAAAAAAACCCCCACTTTGCCTTAGCCAATCTGGCAGTGAGGGAGAAATTCCTTCCCAGCCCCCAAGAAAGGAACAAACTGGTGCAATGCCCACAGCGGATCCTGACAAAAACCTGGTATTTCACCACCCCCGTGGGTGGGAGAGTGGGTGCTGCTCCTCCTGGTCCAGGTAAAAGAGGGCTTTTCCTGCACTGGCATAGACCTATGTAGTCTTCTGTCCCCTCCCCACCACCTTTCCACAGGTGGGGAGATGGATCAACATTCCCATGGTGACCTGGTCTGCAGCTGCAGCAGAAAGTCACTTCTGGCTCTCTAGCCCTTAAAGGGACACGCACACCTTGTTTAACAAGCCAGACAACGGGCCCCACCGCTTAATGTGCGGTGAAGTCATTGTACAAACAACCCGCTTTGGGAGAGGTCCCTTTTTTTTGGTCTGTGTTTGTACAGAGCCTTGCACAGTGGGGCCCTGATTCATGATGCAATACAAATAATCAGCTTTGCAGACGATTTCTAAACTCATGTCAGTGAAGCACCTGGTCTAACAGAAGCTCTTTATAAGAGAGTGGCAAATCTTTATTTTTGAAATCATTTTTAAGGAGCGTTTCCTGCATTCAGACAGAGATGATGGATGTGCCTGGGAGGATGTGGCTCTCAAACAGCAGCTGATATAGCTTCCTGCCCCCGGCAGCACTGTGTTCTCTTGGTGGTCAGGCTGGCTTTGGTTACATTCTTGTTCATGTTTGTCAGACCACTCCTTTCTGGGTCCATCTGCCCTTCTGTTCCAGCTGGCATCCTGTTTAGTAATAATTACAGTGGCAGCATTGGGAGTCCTCCTACTGACATGCCCCAACCATCTTAGCCTTCCTTGGTAAAGGAAGAACCACAGTCACACAATACATAAATATCTAGTGTTCCTACAATAAGAATCTTTGTTTTTAAATATAGCCCAGAGAGTGTCTTTTCGCTTTTCTTAGCTTTCTCTCCCCTATTTTAAAACAGATTCTCAGCCACTCACTTCCAATTTCTCTCAGATGAGAATGAAACTTTTCCCCCCTAAAGACTCTTGTTAGAAGGGAATGTTAGATGGCTCAGGAGCCTGGCAGTGAGTTGGGATATGGAGCATGTCACCTTATACAGTAGTCACTGCTTCATATCCAGCCGAGGTTGGCATTGACTGAAATTTGTTACTAGAGACATACCAGACCCGAATACCCATGAAACTTCAGGATGTTTGACATCAGGATCCAAATTTTGCAATGTGGGATCATCTGTAATTATTACCACCTGATAGCTGTTTGGTGGCCTGCATGCAATTAGCATCAAAGGCTATGTCTACACAGCAAAGAAACAGCCCCACGGGTATAATAGGCCAGGGGAGGCTGGTGCAGTTGCCGCTGACCTGTCGCCAGATGCCTGGGCCTTGATGGCCCCACCTGGGCACTGCCTCTTTCCATCCCTGCTCCACCCCTCCCCCGAGGTCCCCACTGCCTGCTGCTACCTGGCTGAGTCCCTCCTCTCCTCAACTCCACCCGCCCTCTCCGGAGATCCACGCTGCTTGCTGCATCCCTCCTCTTTTCCGCCCCTGTGAGGCCTCCCCGCATGCCATGTCCCTCCTCTTGTCCACTCCCACCCCCAGGAGGCCCCCCTGCTTGCCACATCCCTGCAGGTAGTGGGGGCCTCGCAGAGGGATATGGGAAGGGGGGGGGCTCACGGGGAGGGTGGCTGGAGGAGAGGAGGGATGCAGTGGGCGGGGGAGGGGGACTGGAGTTGAGGAGGGATGTGGCAGACAGTGGGGGTCTTGCGGGAGCAGGGGTGGGACCTGGTGTGGAGCAGGGGTGGAGTGTGGGCAGGGCTGCAGGCAGAAGAGGTGGGATAGGGAGCTAGCCTCCTCCATGAGATGGAGAAGCTTCACCCACCACCCAGGCCTGCAGCATGAGCCCAAATTAGCTAGCACTGTGCCCAGGCCAGCGGTGGGTGTCTCGTTGCAGTTTAGACATACTCTCAGTTTACTTCCTCAAGAACAAGTCTCCACATCCTCACCTCCAATGCCGTTGGCATCGCTGTCGGTAGTCTCCAGTAAACATTGAATGGGCCATGGAGACTTTATTACGCTTTCAGCTCTAGAGATAACTATGCCCTGGAGGGACTGAGGCACACTGGAAGCTGCTGTCTGCTCTGCAGCTCTAATGAAGAGCAACAGAAGACTTATGTTTCCAATACTACAGTTTTCCATGAGTGATAATTTCACTTTAGAGAAAAGGAAAAGAAATATTTGTTATAGTTCAATGCCATAAATTATGTACAATAATGTAACACCAGAGAAAAGTTATGTCCATTGGTAACTAAGCTACAGGAGTAAGTGCAGCATATCTTCAAAGAGTGGGACTGAACATTCTGTTGAACAAAAGCAAGAAGATGAAGCTAAAAGCTAGATGGAGTGTGGATGTGTGCCTGGTATCACATGGAGATCAAGGAGATAAGCTTATGGCATAAACATAAGTAAAAACCTCCCTGAAGACTGTGAAGAAATGATAATGAGCAGGGGTTAACCAGGGAGCCATGTTGTAAAGGAACAGGGTTTTCAGCAAAGAGCCATGTTGTAAAGGAACAGGTAGAAGACATTCCAAGGCATTTAGCAGTTTTGGCTGGACATACAATTATTCTGTCTCTCTAACACTGGATGGACACTCTTATAAATATGCGTAAATAAAAACAATGGAACAGGGATGGATGATATGCACAGCTAAAACCATCCCCAAACAGGGTGATGAGATGAAGTGGAAGCTTGGCACAGCCTACTCGTGTTTGGCCCAGGCTGGGGCTGGCTAGTGATTCCATGGTGTCTCTTGCTGGAGACTTGGAAGATGTGACAATGAGGATGAAGTAGACACAAGATGTCAGTTATTCATAGGATATATCAAACCACATTATGCTTCATTATCTGGACCCATGTGAAATGGTTCTTTGCAACAGTAAAGAGTCCTAAAATATAGGCTATGTCCGCATGTTGCCATCTGGATGAGATTTGACTGATTGGGTCTGTTTGAATTAGGATTTCATGATGGTCAAACAGGATTTCCCTTTATTTCTCCAATGATGAAAGTGTTCTGAGAGCCTTCTGCTGGGACTCTACTCTTTACAAGGCAGAATATACCATAAGTTCTATCAACACACTTTTACCTAGTGTGCAAGGATAAACTGGCCTTTTAAGAGGGGTTCAGGATCCGGCTCTGGCCCTGTTCCTAGTTCATCCCAGAACAAAAGCATTCTGGGGCTTGTAGTCAAGAGGAATCATGGGATCTGAAGGCTGGGCAGCAATGTATGCTGGGAAAGGGGACAGGGATATAATAGTACTTCCTTTTCCCTAGTAATTGGGAGACTAGGGAAGAGAGAACACTTATTGTGTACCCCTATCACTGAGGGGAACAGACCCTACTGTTGGATCTTTCTACCCAAAACACCTGGAATGGATTTTCGAAGAGCCTGGGAAAGTCTAGAGGGAGGTAGGGATGGCGACACGCATTTTGAGGAAGCAATGGTGTTTTGGACTATACATGCAACTTGGAGAGAGAAGGAGCTGCTTTTAGGTTTTCAGCAAAGAGCCATGGAAGAAAGGGAGAAGTTTTTGGGTTTGCCTGGAACCTAACTTGTCCAGTTATTAAGGTGAAACTGAAGCAGCAGCTGTCTTATGAAGAGAAGGTAAGTCATTGCTACACCTACATTGAGGGGAACATGTTTAAATTTGATTCCAGCTCAAATGGTTTCTACCAAGGTTTGGCAGTCTGGTGTGAATGGGACAAAACTGTTTAAAAACCACATTGTTTAGCATGGTTGTAAGGAGGTTGGACAATGCATAGGAAAATTAACCATGTCATGTATATGCTGCATGTCCAGAAGCCTGCTTTTCTCTGCTGTTTAAAGAGAGAATTGTCATGGTTTGATAGGGATGTGCTAAGTGTGTTGGAAACGTTTGTAGGCAGATAACTCTTTTTCTCAGCTTTAAAAATGACGAGACAGCAGAATTGGCTGACCCAAATGCAAATGAGAGGAGGAAAATCAGCCTTGTTGTTCAGCCTTCCTTCAGAGATTGTATCCCCAGTTCACTTTTATGCCATAGCATTGCTTGATTGGCCTGATATATTTTGTGGGAGGGATGTGACCTCGCTTTGAAGCGTCAAATATTGGCCACTTGCATAGGAAGGAGAATAGAGTTGATGGGCTAATGATCTGATCCGTTGTGGCAACGGCTGTGCTTTCCTCGATGTGAAGAAAGTCGGTCAATGCTGAAGATTCTGCAGAATTACATGGAATTGTATAAGTAGTTTTGAAGTAGGGGAAGGCAGATCTTTAGTTGACCACACTTTCTCAAACTTATCAGTTTAGTTCATCTTAATCTGACCATATAGAACTTCACATTTGATGTTTCTTCCCATGATTTTTTTTTTTTTTTTTTTTTTTGCTTGTGGAAAAATTATTTTGTCCTGAAGCACATGGAGAATGAAATGTGAACTGAAATAGTATATGGAATGTCTTGCTTAGGGATATATCCTTGACCGGTTGATTCTTGTTCTGCATTGCACTCAAAGAAGAAGGGAAGAGGGAAAGTGTGAGCAATTCCAGCTGTCTGACAGGCTGTGAGAAAACTGAAAGTTTAAAAATATTTAAAACAACTATTTCAAAGATGGAGGAAGGAAGAGTATCATGTGAGACAAGAATAAAAAGATTGAAAATCAGAAAGACTCATGTACAGATGAAGTAGTAGTATATGAAAATATGGGCCAGATTCACAACTAGCTCCATTCAGTTAAATGGAGCCATAACAGTTTGGACTAGCTGAGAAACTGGCCCTGTATTTTGACTGGAACACTAAGACTTTAGTGACTAAGATTAACACATTTTGTACTAAGCCCCTGCATTAATACAGAGTAAAAGTTTATACTGATAAGCGGAAACGAAGGGGGAGAATGAAAATCTAGACTATGATGGGTAGTAGGTACAAACAGGGATGACAAGTTATTTGGGATATCAACGCCCACTGGTCTTTCTCCTTACACTTTAAAGATGCCTCTATTTCCTTCTGTCAAATACTATTGCACATATTAGCTTTAATGGGACACAATGTCCTAACTCTGTTCGTGCCCAGAAATTGTCAATTACAAAATATTGTTGACCTTGTAAACTGCATTTAACAGCGCTATTCAAACAGTCTTCAATGTGCTTCATTGAAACAACAAAACCCACAAAAGAGACAGGTTTGCTCGCTCATCCATAAGTGTATAAGGAAAAGCATAAACTCAACAGTCACCAGAGCTGCACATAAGCGAGGCTCTCTTTCCACAGAGCATTTGGAGTCTGTCTGCTGAAGACCATGCTTGAATAACATGGTTAATGTGTCTCATTCCAAAAGAGACACTTGAATGAGTGTGTTGTGTGGAGGCTTGAGTTCAAATATGCCCAGTGAGCATTTGTCCTCCACGTCATGGGACACTACCAAGCTGGCTAGCTCCTTTCAGGAAAGGCCTGGGTTTTGCAATTGTCATGGTGCAGTTATCTACATACAGACAGATCTGTATGAGGGAAGCTTGCGTAGTATTGTAAGGACTATGAATTGAGCAGGAGGGAGGGTGTGAAGTACGAGCCTCACGGTGCTCATGGGAGCCCAGGCAAAGTGAGAAAGGAGGAAAATGTGTTACAATTTGCTACGCTACAATCTTCTGCCGGCATAGCTATGTTGGTCAGTGGTGCGCTGAAGTGCAATCTCAGAGCAACGCAGATATGCCAACAAAAGGCCCTAGTGTAGCCAGTTAGACCAGAAAAGCTGGGCTTTTGCAGCTATAGTTTATTTTGCGTGGGGGAATTGGATCAAGCTATAATGGCAAAAGTACAATTTTGCTTGTGTAAGCTGCATTTACACTAGAAGCAGGCGGCCAGGATAGGACACTGCTATCGCTATGATGGCAAAGCATGCCTGGTGTGCACCTGGCCTTAAATTAAACAATAAAGAAAGCAGTTTAGTCCTAGTATCTATTAGCATGTTTTGTGTAGTATTTTGATTGGGACAGGCAGTCTAGCTCATACCTGGTTCTAGACAGGACTTCCGATCTCTTTGGGTCCAGTCCTGCAAACGCTACTGAGCATGGCTTACTACTGATTGAATTCAGTGAGATTACTCATGGTAGTAAGCACTACATTGGGTAGCAAGTTTCTTATGCCCCACTCTTGCATTTGGATCTGCATGTGTGGCTCCTTCTGGCTGCAGAGTCCCACTTGAAATCAGGGAGGCCCCAAGTATGGAGTCGACCCCTAAGGATCCCTCTATGAGATCTGCCTTTAGTTCTGTGGGTTTTGTGTAGCACTGTGCACACGGCACACACACACACAATTGGCCTTTAATATGTCATGGATATTAAAGTCTACCCAGATTTATTTTAATCAGCTTTTAAGACTAATGGTAGTTATTGAAAGACATTAATGAAATGAAAAAGTATTAATACTTAGCTCTCATATAGAACTGTACTTCCAAAGAGGTTTACAAATTGAACTACTCCAAACACCTGCTGGAGGGTGGTAGATACAAAAGGAAATGGAAACAGAGAGGTCAAGTGACTTGCCAAAGATCATACAGGGAGTCAGTTGCAGGGCTGGAATTATCCAGCACTGATTGGGACGAGGGAGAGGAGGGAGAAAAATGCCCATGGCCTGATTCTCCATTGCCTTGCACCTGGTGTTGCCATTCCACTTGCAGAACTTTATCAGGACAGGATTATAGTTTTTTCACACTCTGTCCAGGCTTAAATGATGGCAACAGGCACTGGAGAGTGGGACCCCAGTTTTCCTGCTACCCCTAAACCTAGGCTTACCTGCTGATCTATCAGTGAATTGCTGTTTCTGACAACACCACATCTAAGGAGTGGCTGGAAGCGCTGCTCGGCCCAGTAGGGACCAGGAATTTGCTTTGCCCTAGCAACTAGTGGGATGAAGAGCAAAAGAAAAAAGCACAAGCACCCTCCCTGCAGCTGGGCAATACCCCTCATATTTAGAGGCTCATTAATCTTCATTCACTTGTTAAGGAACCTGGAAAAAAAATCCTGCACTAAAACTCAAAAGTCTTTTTCTTCTCGGTATTTTTAGCTGCTGGGTGAATCCCAGTCAGTAAAAAGGTCCCTGCAATTATTACAACCTGTCATCTCTCATTTAGCCATCCACCTCAGAGCTCTGGGCTGAGCTTCCTGCATTGATAACTGTTCCACACATGGAAAGTGAGTGAGATATTATTGATGTTGAAAGTTGCTGCTGACGCGTGTCCTTTCGTTAGTGCAAACATAAAATTATCTCACTTCTGGTTGACATTTCAGGTTTTTCAACTCCCTTGTTTCCACCAAAATATGTAATTTTTGGGGTAGCCATTTTTTGGTATTGTCATTATTATAGCATTTTTTGTTTCCAGCACTTGTGGCATGAAAACCAAGAAACCTGGAGGAAGCAGGAAAACTATTTTCTGAACTGACAGAATGAGTCATGCTAGATGAATAGGAATGTAAAACAGAGGTGCGTTGTTGAACAGAGCCAGTATTGATTGCCCCTGAATCACACTATCTCCTTCAGATTGAAAAAGCAGCACATCCTGTGGGGCTTTAATGGAAAGACAGGCAATCCATAGAAGTTACCTAACTGGCCCATGGATGTTGGCATTTTCCCAGAAAAATTCAGCTGGGGAATCTGACAGTGGAAATAGAAGATGAGGTACTTTGGCAGTAGCATGCAAATATGTTGCTTAAGTATAAGGACTCAGTTTATACTGCCAGTTTTGATAATTGTGCTCAGATACTACGTACAGCGATGGGAGCCATGTAAGTCCCTGAACAGACTGATAGTTACACAGAATGAATCAGTGTGCTTAAGTAGGTGCTTGTGTCCTGCTGCCTTTTGCATTCTCATTTAGGCTACCTGCAGAAAATGCCCTACTCCTGAGGGAATTCTGTGCCAAAAAATTAAAATTCAGCGCACAATATTTTAAAATTCTGCAAATGTTATTTGTTAAATATGGAGGCCCCAGTATGGCATTGGGGAGCATAGGCCACTGGCTGCACAGAGGTAGGAGATCACTGTGCAGTCCCCCACCCCACTCCCCTGGGACACAGACTCAGCAGTGATGCTGCACCCAACCCTGATGCAGTACAAGGACCATGTCTGCCCCAGAAACACCCCATGGCCCTGGCCTTCCATGCCAGGTGCACCAGGTATGGGCAGGCAGGCTCAGCAAGACAGGACCCAAGTGTTCAGGGAGCGGCTCAGTGTGAGGGGATCCAGGTGTGGGTTGAGAGGGTTCTGTGTGGGGCAGTCTGGGTGCAGGCAGTTTAGTGGGGGATCCAGGTGCGGGGGAGAACTGGCTTCACAGGGGCTTGTTGGAAGGTTCTGGGTGCAGTGGTAATGGGACTCTGCAGGGAGGTCCAGGTGAAGGTGGTTGGGGCTCAGCAGGGCGGGGGAGGTCTGGGTTTGGGGGGGATAGAGCTTGGCAGTGGGGTCTGGATGTGTGGGGGTCAGCTGGGGTCCAGATGCTGAGGGAGTGGGGATCAGTGGGGTGGGGAACCTGGTGCAACTGGTTGGGGCTCAGTGGGGTGGGGATCTGAGTGCAGGTGGCTTATCAGGGTGGTCCAGTGCAGGAGGAGTGGGGCTCCTCGGGATAGGTGAGGCTTGGTGAGGTATGAGGGGATCTGGATGCACGGGGGTTGTATGGATGGGGGAGCAGCTTCATGTATAGGGATCCCGCCCCCTGCAGCTGAGGAGTGATGGGTGCAGGAAGCGAATGTGGGGGGGGGAGTTTTCAGAACTTCCTGCAGCTGGGGGAGAAATCTGGGGGTGGGTCTGACCCAGCCCCGGATGCCATGCAGGGGAAGAGGAAGTCCCGTCCTCCCCATCTGAGCTGAGACTAGCAGCTGATCCCGGCATAAGGTAGAAGTCAACATCCAGGTCTTCCCTGGTCCTGCCCCTTACCCCATGATTTACCTCTCTGACAGCTACCCTGGGCACCTGAAACATACTGCTGTGGAAGGTCACATGACTGCTCTTGTGGCTTCCCTTTGCTTCCCATTCAGAAAGTCATTTTTATGTGGGGAAGCAAAGAAATCTGCAGGGGACTAAATTCTGCACATGCATAGTTTTGCAGAATTCATCCAGGAGTAATGCTCAGATTTGGATGCTTACCCAAACTACAAATCTTTTGTGTCTTACCTGCCATTAAGTCCTGTGGCATCTTTCTTGCCAACTACCTTGAAAAATGTGGAAATATTGAGGTGTAGGATTAAAAAGGGAAGAATACAGCACAAATTAGACTTTTGAAAACTCCTCTCAAAACTGGGCCTGGCTTTGAGCTAACCAGGGTGATGTACGATGTTTCCCTTGAAACCACCTGAAATTCTGTCTTATGAAGCTTTGCCATTGAAGTGGGTGAATGTTACTGGTTTTTATCTAGTTCCACTTTGTGTTTTTGAATTTGTTCAGACACAAACTGAAAACTCCCCGCAAAATGTATCTGGGAAGGAAGGGGTTGGGAATCCACATGGATCAAAAACTAAAGAAATTATTTGCACAAGACTCCTAGAAACAAACCATTCAGTACTCTCGGAGCTCTACAATCACACATGGGTGCTCAGACAGTACCCATCATGATAGTATTGTAGAGGTTCCGAACACCTCGCCAAAAGCTTGGGGGCAAAATCCTGGTACTAGAAGTCGGTGGGTAAAATCCGATTCATAGATATTAAGGTCAGAAGGGACCATTATGATCATCTAGTCTGACCTCCTGCACAATGCAGGCCACAGAATCTCACCCACCCACTCCTGCGATAAACCTCTCACCTATGTCTGAGCTATTGAAGTCCTCAAATCGTGGTTTAAAGACTTCAAGGTGCAGAGAATCCTCCAGCAAGTGACCCGTGCCCCATGCTACAGAGGAAGGTGAAAAACCTCCAGGGCCTCTTCCAATCTGCCCTGGAGGAAAATATTTGGGGTCAGGAAGGAATTTTCCTCCAGGGCTAAACCCTGAGCATATGGGCAAGATTCACCAGTCAGATACCCAGGAAAGAATTCTTTGTAGTAACTCAGATCCCACCCCATCTAACATCCCATCACAGGCCATTGGGCCTATTTACCATGAATATTTAAAGATCAATTAATTGCCAAAATCATGTTATCCCATCATACCATCTCCTCCATAAACTTATCGAGTTTAATCTTAAAGCCAGATAGGTGTTTTGCCCCCACTGCTTCCCTTGGAAGGCTATTCCAAAACTTCACTCCTCTGATGGTTAGAAAACTTCGTCTAATTTCAAGTCTAAACTTTCAAGTCTAAACAAGTAAAAACCAGTTTATATCCATTTGTTCTTGTGTCCACATTGGTACTGAGCTTAAATAATTCCTCTTCCTCTCCGGTATTTATCCCTCTGATATATTTATAGAGAGCAATCATATCTCCCCTCAACCTTCTTTTGGTTAGACTAAACAAGCCAAGCTCCTTGAGTCTCCTTTCATAAGACAGGTTTTCCATTCCTCGGATCATCCTAGTTGCCCTTCTCTGTACCTGTTTCCGTTTGAATTCATCCTTCTTAAACATGGGAGACCAGAACTGCACACAGTATTCCAGGTGAGATCTCACCAGTGCCTTGTATAAACGGTACTAAAACCTCCTTATCTCTACTGGAAATACCTCGCCTGATGCATCCCAAGACCGCATTAGCTTTTTTCATGGCCATATCACATTGGCAGCTCATAGTCATCCTGTGATCAACCAATACTCCAAGGTCCTTCTCTTCCTCTGTTACTTCTAATTGATGCGTCCCCAGTTTATAACTAAAATTCTTGTTATTAATCCCTAAATGCATGACCTTACACTTCTCACTATTAAATTTCATCCTATTACTATTACTCCAGTTTACAAGGTCATCCAGATCTTCCTGTATGATATCCCGATCTTTCTCTAAATTGGCAATACCTCCCAGCTTTGTATCATCCGCAAACTTTATTAGCACACTCCCACTTTTTGTGCCGAGGTCAGTAATAAAAAGGTTAAATAAGATTGGTCCCAAAACTGATCCCTGAGGAACTCCACTGGTAACCTCCCTTCAGCCTGACAGCTCACCTTTCAGTATGACCCGCTGTAGTCTCCCTGTTAACCAATTCCTTATCCACCTTTCAATTTTCATATTGATCAATTGACTTCAGTGGGGCCAGGATTTCACCCTGGGTGTCCGGATCCAGGGGTCAGCTTCCCAACATTCTGGTGATAGGCATGACATAAGAACCTGAATAGAACAGAACAATTTTATTGTGATCTGTTAAGAATTCTAGTTTGGGGTTTTGGAGTAAAATATCCAATAATGAAACAAAATATTTATCAATGGTGGGGGAGGGGGGGAGGAAGAGGAGGAATCATTTGTTTATAATAAGGAATTAATGTCCCAAGCTCTAAGTTGTCCTGGCATTTCATATCCATTCTGATGTTAAGTCCTTTTTTGCTGGAAAAGAGCACTGGGCCAGAACAGTTAATGATTCTATTAAGATGGCTTGTGCAGTTGCCTTTGTTTACACGCTTTGAAGCATTTGCTCTTCCGATTTGGTTTGACCAAAAAAAAAAAAAAAAAATCTTTCATTTTTGCAAAGGGCTCTGTCCCCCACCCCTCAACCCAGTTGCTTGGTATGTGAGGAAAATAGTGCCACAGTTCTTTAAGGGGAGGACATACCACTGCAGATTCCCACAATTTATAAGACAAGGCAGGAAGGTCTTGGTGACTCATAAACACTAACAGATTCTGTGAATGTGTTCCTCTTTGTTGTTTGTTGTCCTTATTTTCATGGTTTTCCTTCTTTTGAGCATGTTTGTGTATTTTAGACCATGCCATCATTTTGTGAGGACAACTTTGTGTGTGGTTCCCACAGAAGAGAAATGTTGTTGACTGCCTTATGGCTGTTCCTTGTGCACTCAGAAATACAAAAAAAGCAGCTGATGTAGGTTTCCGAATTGCACCACATTCGGGACACACTGATTACGGGATAATGAGCAGGAGCAAGAGAAACGCTTTCAGGATATGGGACAGTCATTCTATTACTTGCACCTATAGGACCGGCTCTGCGGCTGGTGTCAATCGAGTAGCTCCATTGAAATCAGTGGTATTATTCTGATTTATGTCCACATCTAGCCCATAGTCCTTTCCATCCAAGGATTTCAGAGTGATTCACAAGTATCAGTGAATTTATCTTTGGGACCCCTATGAGTTAGTTATCCCCATTTTAGAGATGGGGTAACCAAGGGACTGAAAGATTGTGACCTAACCACAGTCACACAGGATGTCAAAGTATTTAGATTTCCTATTTCTTGCTCCATGCTTTTCCACAGGTCCATTCTTCCTCCTGAATGCTCTTCTATATCCCAGTTGTTTCCCAGTGCCCAAGCTGCAAAAGACTTGGGATATATGTACAATATGGAGCTTTTCTATTGGTGTAGGAATACCACCTCCCCAAACAAAGTTAGCTATGTTGACAGAAGCCCTCTTCAGCTGACATAGCTGCATCTACACTAGAGGTTTTGTTGGCATAACTACATCAGTCAGAGGTGTGTGTTTTTTTTTTTTTCACAAACCTGACTGATATCAGCAGAGCTACATAACTTTTCAGTGTAGACCAAGACTTGGATGGTGTTTCTACCTGATGCCGAAGTCTTCTCTATTAACTATTCTCCCCATGAGAATGGAGGAGAGTGTTCCTTTAAAAGATGGAATTATATATCTTTTATGCCACTTCTGGGTAGATGGGATAAGAGAGACTGTAAGCAAGGAGATCCTGTTGTTTCTGTATGGACATCAGAGACACGATGACACTTTCTGTAAGCCTATGAACTCTTCAGTTGTACCTCCAGCCAAAAATTCTCCTCCACTAAAGAACTGTGCACCAGCTGATGCCCACCCTCTACCCCAAAGATGGCTACAATTTAATTGTGCTGGAAGTATAGTGTATAGAAAGCACTTACAGGATGTAAAGTACATTATACAGGTAAAACATTGTTTCACTAAATAACCCCATGCCAACCATGTGGACTGTCGACCTGCAGCTGGCAAATACTTGCATGTTACAAGTTGTCAGTTGTCCAAGAACATACTTGCTATACAGAATTACATATTGAAAGACCTTTTGTTCCCCGTCTGTAGACATAAGGACAACATATAGCAGCTGTTTCAAACAAGACGCATTAGTATTTGTCTGTCTCTCACTGTAACCACATGAATCTTAAAACTTTCCCAAAGGTTGTTGAGCAATTCTGTTTGCTTTAGAATTTTAGTCCCCAATTACCTAAGAAGGATATTACCTCTTTAAACAGAGTTCAAAAACCCCAAGAATTTTTATAAATAGCTCACATCCTCTTGATAACAACTAGGCTGCTATTTATTGCCCACTTCCCCTCAGACAGACAGGTTGGAGTGGTTAAAACTGAACTTCCCATGGAATCCACAGGAACTTGGTGTTGTCAGGTTCCTGCAATTGTTTGTGACTCTGGGCTTCCTTTTGCAGTTTATAACATCCAGCCAAGCTAATTCTGAAAAGGAGGTGGCCAGGGGATTGTTAAAGTACATTCCTGCCTTGCTGGAATCTTAACCAGCATTTTGTGCTCACTTCATTGGGACATGAAGTAAAGTTCCATCATTTCCCAGCTGCATGGGGTGTTTTCTTTCTTTCTTTCTTTCCCCATTCCTTGGGGGATAAGGAGTAAGAAATGGAGATCCTTCTGTATCTTTGTTTTACTCCCCCATCTCTTTCATTCAAAGGTCACATATCAATGAACCTTCCCCTGAACTTTGGGTGGGTTGGATACTGTTTTTTAGGGACATTCTTCTATTGGTCAGAGGGTAAAATATGAGTAAAAGGTGAAGTTCAATTTATCAAGAGAGCATGACTGTGGGGTAATAACTCTAGCCTATCAAAACAGCAGCTGTGGGCGGAGACAGTGTATTGCTGGCATTTGGGTGTCAAAACACACAAGACTTCAGTGCTAGTTCCATATCCGTAAGCCAAGCCAGCCCTACAGTCCATATATTTAAACATCTTCCTGGTGCAACAACTGAACCTACAACCCTTTGACAGGGCAGCTCTATGAACTAAGGCATAATCAATGTAACATGGAAGAGGCCAGGACAAGAACTTGTCTGACTGAAGAGTTTCCATATTGGCTACTGACTGGGGGAAGCCTCCTTGTTATAGGTGTCAAATACCATTCTTTACCAAACTACTCTTTATAAGTACAGGCCGGATTTAGGTAAAATAGGCACCTAAATAAAAGTACCCTGATTAATGGGAGCTGTGGGAAGTCAGGAGCTCTGGCTATTAAGCACAAAGTTTGGAAATTTTGTCTGTTACACGTTTCATGATTTGGAATCGTCCAAGATTTTATCACTGCTCCTCTATCATCTAGTAATTCTAAAATCCATTGTTTTACCTACAGGTAAAGACATCTGTAGACCTCTTTATAACCGACTACAAGGGTGCATTCTCTGGGCTACCACAGCCGGACACAGCACTACAGGGGACTTCACATTTTATGCCATTGGGCCCTGCACCCAAGTGGCCACTTCCTTGGCCATGATGACCAGTCCTAGCTGATGTCTTCTTCTGACTCCTTCTCTGGGTTTTCTGTGGCTTGGCCCTCCAGTCAGATCACACAGTTCACTCCCCTTCTGGGGTACTCAGAGTCTCAGCTGACGTACACAAGGGGTCCTCTGCCCCTCCTGGGCTTCTCTCAGTTTTTAATCATTCTTGTTAGAGAGCTGACTCCCCAGAGCTTTCCCTGCTGGGAGTCCACATACCGCATAAACTGATCATCTGCCCCTCCTGGGCTTCCCTTCTATTCCCTTATCCTCTTAGGCCTTGCTCAGGACTCCCACGCAGGAACCTACTCCACTTTCTTTGGGTCTCTTTCTCCTGTTACAGACCCTAACTCAGAACTCCCTCCACAAACGTACCCAGCTCCCTGTGGGTGCCTCATCCTAACTTCCTCGGACTTTTCCTGGAGGGGAATGCACCTTGTTTCTCCCTCCAGGGTCTTCATTCTCTAATCAGCTCCCAGCTATATTTAAGTAGTGCCCTCCCACATTTCACTACCACAGCTGGGGTCAGTCTTCCTAAGGAAGCCCCATTACACCCAACTAGGATCACGAATTAACCCTAATGTTGCCAGCTACTCACTGAGGTTGAGGGAGAACTGCTAAGTCATTGGCAAGCCTGAGCCCAGCTTGCCTCAAAGGGCCAGCCAGCCACCCAGCCCATGATACGTACACTCTTCCGAGAAGCATCAGGACAGATTGGAAATATTAATGACAAATTGTCACTTTAGAATAGTGCATAGCTACCAAAAAAATAGGTAAAACAGAACCATAGTTGCTCTTACTCAAACCTGGGAACCTCTATCAGATTTCATAAAAGCATATCCAGTGAATTCTCCATCTTCTAGTACAGCTTCTCCTTCTCAGGGACAATATAATGTAGGGTGGAATTTTCAAAAGCAATTAGTGTTGACCTAACTATGCACCTTTTGGAGTTAAGGGGAGTTTTATCGTTCACTTTAATTGGAGCAGAGTTAGGGCAACACTAGGCACTTTTTAAATTCCCACTCATAAGCCTGATCAAGAGTTCACCCAAGTCAATGAAATGGCTTCTGTTGACTCCAGTGGGCTTTGGATCAGGCTCCTATAACCTGAAGTGTAAGATCAGTGGTAATATTATTGCAACCTCTTTAAGGAAAAAATAATAAAATACAATAACAAAAATAGTGGATCTTTTTAAGCACCTGTCTGAAGAAGAGGACTCTCTTGTAAAGATTAAATTAACCATTTGCTTTATAGCACTGAGTAAGTCCAAGTGTACCTTGGACTAGACTAGAGCACTTGAGAATATTGTTTTTCTAAATATAATCATCAACTCAAGTGGGACGACTAAAACGGAGGGACATGATGCAGAACGTCTGAGTTTCATGCTCTGAGAAGAATAGATGTTTCTGATTAAGAAAAAGCAATTACATAACAGTGTAACATAGTCACAAACATACCTAGAGCTGAGTGGAACTTGGTTTTATGGTTTATTTGGTATTTCGTCTCACACAAATTTCTGTTCATTCTCTGTAAGAAAGAAACAAGTCAGTGAAAACTGCAATATTTAAGAACAAGCAAAACCAAAGAAATATTAACTTTTCCATCTCTCTAATACAATATGAATAATGGGTGGGTGTTTTCAGAACAGCTCATACTCTGTGTGAGCTCCTTTGAGTATTCTAGGCTAGTGTTCTCAACCAGTTTTCAGTTGCTTATAACTTTGTCAAACTCAAACCATTTGGGCTGAAATATTCTCCACTGGATGTTTGCCTGGGGCTGAATTTTTTTTGGAAACTTTCAGCTAAAATGGAGGATGGGGAGATGGATGTCAAGGATGTGCCTTTTCCCATTCCCTTGAAAAAATTGCCAAAATTTGGCCAAGTTATAAGGCTCTGAAAAATGTGTTTGCACGTGCTCTGAGGATTCTAAAATAACAACCCTGATGATGACCAATTGGGAAGGTGGGGGGTCAATGTGGTTTTACAGGATGAAATTGCATCCTTAATTCTTAATCCATTGGGCAACCTAAATTCCAATATTTCCTAACTCTGCAGTGGCTGATTTTGCAATCTTACTGTTTTTTCAACATAAGATTATTACATACAAAAACCTATGTGCCGTGGGCACCAGGAACACAATATTAAATATGCCACAGAATTTGATTTTTGTACTGCAATATTTGTTGCATTTCCTATTCTTAGACCAGGATATTGCAAACCCTGGTAATGTTGCTTTTTTTTTTTAATTTCACCCAGTGTATTAAGTTAGGTGATCATCAAACTAGAATTCGTACTTACTGAAAATGGGCCATATCCTCAGCAGGTGAAAACTGGCATAGCTTAAATGAAGGCAATGGAGATATACCAGTCGAGGATCTGGCTCAATACTTCTAGTAATTGTAATTGTGTTTATGGAAGAATGTTGTCCAGTGGTTAGAGCAGGGGCTGAGAATCAGAATTTTTATGCTCGACTTGTTTTTTTACACTATCCATGTGCAACCCCAGGTAGGTTGCTTGAGCTTCTGTCTACAGAGTCCCCATCTGTAAAACTGGGATAAAGAGGAATGCTGTGAGACAGATCTTATGAATATTTCTTATGTGCTTTCCAATGGAAGAACCTCTGGAAGTGCTGGGGGAGGCAGAGTGAAGAATCAGCTGTGAGTGAGCGAGAACAGTTGTTCCATGGGATAGTGAGGTGACTCAGCTAACAATTAAACTGAGTGTTCTCCAGGGGTGGAGAAGAACTTGGTGCATGCACAGGGGGGAGGGATAGTTCAGTGGTTTGAGCATTGGCCTGCTAAACCCAGGGTTGTGAGTTCAATCCTTGAGGGGGGCTATTTAGGGATCTGGGTCAAAAATTGGGGATTGGTCCTGCTTTGAGCAGGGGGTTGGACTAGATAATCTCCTAAGGTTCCTTCCAACCCTGATATTCTATTCTATGATGTGCGTCGCCAGAATTTTTTTGGCTTGTGGACAAGGCCGAGCCCAGCATTCCTTTGAATCCCAGCAAGTATTCTGGCTGTTGGTATGCAGAAGTATTCAGGGCTTCTTCTCCAGCTAGGACCTCCTAAATGTGAGAAACTTCCACAAACCATGTGTGAAATGTTACACTGAAACACCACATCAATAAATAGCAGCAGCCATCGTTCGTATTGTTCCCCGCACCTGTTCAGCCTTCTGTGGAAAGACATGAAGACCCCACCCCCTCTGCATATGCAAGATATCCCCACAGCAATCAACCAGTCACAGGTCAGCCACCATGCTAGGAGTCTGACAAGCAAATTAGAGAGGGGAGTTGTCATGGTAAGTTGCTAACTTCTGGTGCCAAACCAGACCATGGATAAACCCCCGGGATGGAACAGAGGGAGCAGTCAGTAATGCTACAGCTGGGGTTGGCAGCCAGGTATGGGGTCTCTGGAGCTAGGGGTCCCTATATGACCCCAAAGGTAGCAGAGGTGTAATGCAACCACTGTCAATAAAAGGGACTTTAAAAACTGACTTAAAATGAAGTTTCAGACAGGTGGTTGGGCAGTGTCTTAAGAAGGTCCTCTAAAGGAGAGAATCCGACGAGGCTTTAGTCTGTCCCCTGCTGGTGAGAATCTGGACATGCTATAGGGCAGGGGTGGGCAAACTTTTTGGCCCGAGGGCCACATCGGGGTGTGAAATGGTATATAGGACCGGGTAGGGAAGGCTGTGCCTCCCCAAACAGCCTGGCCCCTGCCCCCTATCTGCTCCCTCCCACTTCCCACCCCCTGACTGCCCCCCTCAGAACCCCCAATCCATCCATTCATCCCTTCTCCACTCCTTGTCCCCTGACCGACCCCACCCCCTATCCAACCCCCCACCCTCGCTCCTTGTCTCCGGACCGCCCCCCTCCCCCCGAACCTCTGCCCCATTCAACTGTCCCCTGACTGCCCCCTGGCACCTCCTGCCCCTTATCCAACCCCCCACCCCCGTCCCCTTACCCTTACCATGCTGCTCAGAGCGGCAGGACAGGCTTATTGGAAAGCCTGGGAGGTCGGCGGGTGCAAGCCGTGCTGCCCGTGCAGCGGCGTAGCTGCGGGGGAGTGGGGGCAGCGGGGGAGGGGATGGGGACTAGCCTCCCTGGCCGGGAGCTCAGAGGCTGGGCAGGACAGTCCCACGGGCTGGCTGTGGCCCGCGGGCCGTAGTTTGCTGACCCCTACTATAGGGGCTGGCTGGCTCAGGGGAAGAGTTAGGATTACGGAGCCTTTCATGAGTAGATGCCCAGGTCAGACTGAAAGTTATTACTACCTGTTCAGTGGCCTGTATGAAATGAATTTAAAGGGGTAACTAGACCAAAGACCTGATTCAAAGACCACGGAAGTCAATAGATTAGGCCCTGAACATCTATATCACAAAAATCACCCTTGTTTTTCTAGATGGCAGGTTCAGCTGGGACTACATGGGTTATGGAGAGTGAACTCCCCTCTGAGCACATAGCGGGGGGAACACGTGCCGCGTTCCGTTCTGTGCTGTGCTAACTCTGTGAGAAAAGGACTCCAGCCTTTAGGGCTGCGTGATGGGGTGTACCAGGCAGGAGCAGATTTACCATGAAACAAATCACGCGGTGGCATGGGGCCCTCAACAACAGGGGAGCCCCCAGAATGCAGGAGAAATATCTGACAACCTGCCCCTGAGTCCCGGCCGGTGGCCCCACGCTGGTCCCGGAAGTGGCTGGCTGCTGGCATGTCTCTGCGTGCCCCTGGGGGGTGGCTCTGTGTGCTGCCCCTGCCCTGAGCGCAGACCCCGCAGCTCCTATTGGCTGGGAACTGCGGCCCATGGGAGCTGCGGGGAGGCACCTACAGGCAGCGGCACATGGAGACCCTCCGCCCCTTCCCTCCTCCCCCGACCTAGGAGCTGCTGCCGGAGGGGTATGTGTGCCAGTTGCTTTGGGAGCCATGCCACCTGAGGTAAGTGCTGCCCCCCTGCCTCACTCCCGCACCCCAACCCTCTGCCCCAGTCCAGAGCCCTCACCCCGCACCCCAACTTCCTCCCAGAGCCTTCACCCCTCCTCCCGCACCCCAACCCTCTGCCCCAGCCCAGAGCCTGCACCCAAACTTCCTTCCAGAGCCTGGACCCCAACCTGCACCCCAACCCCCTGCCCCAATCAAGATACCTCACTTTGTTTTCATGTACTTTCCATTACTTATAGGAGGAGGATGAAGAAAAAAAGAATGAAAAACGGGGGGGGGTGGGGAGAGATAAGAGAGAATGTTCTTTTTCTTGGCTGGGTCCCCAGGGGGGCCTCCCCCAAAAATGAAGCTGCGCACAGGGCCCACTAATTCTAAATCTGCCACTGGTACCAGGCATTCGTTGCCCTCTGCCAGAAATTCTGCTGCCTTGATGCACTGCACCCCAGGAAGTGGCCCTTTAAGAGGAGAAGAGCAGGAGTTTCGGACCTTCTGGTTTGCCTAGAAAGGCCCCCTGGGTCAACTGCTGATGGAACAAGCAAGACTTGGTCCTCCTGGAGCTAGAAGTGTTGGGAGCAGCCAATCAGGGACCAGCAGGCCAAATGACAAAAGCAACCAGCCCTTTTCAAATGGCAGTTCTTGGGTGAAACCAGAATGTGGGTGGGTAGTAGGTGGAAGGACTAGTTAGTCACTCCTCCCCAAGAAGCCAGGCCTGGGCAGGACCTATTGCTGACCACAGTTTGTATTTAGGTCACTGAGGGAGCTTTTTGATTTACTTCGTTCGAGTGTACAGCCCAGGTGGGGCAATCTGATTTAGACATTGGTGGGATTATTGAGCTCACTTCACAAGAGCACCCTGATTCAGTCAACCCAGCACCTTTCACCAGCCCAAATTCACACCCAATCCCGTGAAAATGCTTTTTAAAAAAAGCAGTCAGTATTGTAGTGAACATCTTCCCTCCCCGCTTTTTTGGAACACTGAATACTTTTCAATTTTCTGATCTCTTAAATCTAAGATATTAAAGCCAAAATCTTTCAAAAGTGGCTTCCAGTTTTGGGTGCCTCAGCTCAAGTGCGCCCCACAGGAGACCCCGAAGGCTTGATTTTTTCGGAAGTGTGGAGCACACGTACCTCCAGTTGAATTTAGTAAAAGCAGCAGCTGCTCAGCACGTCACAGATCAGACCCAAGCTATTTTCGATTGCACCTCCAGAAAGCGAGGCAATCAAAACTCAGTGTCCAGTTTTGGAAAAGTTGGGCCCTAAAATCTATTCAGAATATTTTCTTTAGCAAAATAAAAATTTTTTTTTTTTTTTATAATTCTGCTTTCTGCTCTGATGCCATTTTGAAGTGTTCATGGTACTACCTCAGGGGGGAATTTTGCTCTTCTATTCACTAAACCACAGAGTATTTAACTTTCCCAGGATCACTTTCCCCAGAAATCGTAGCTACAGAAAACAAATCTTTAAAACAGAGTTTCCACTTTTGAAATACTTTGCCTTGACCTTTTCATTTATTTTCTGAATAGGAAGCATTTGCTTTGTATGCAGACATAGGTGCCCCCTGAACGGTAGCTGTTGCTCTGAACTCTTTGATGGAGATCTGTAAAGTTTTATGGCTCTCAAGGGAAGAGCCTAGTGATTCACTGTGTCACACAGGAGTTGTTATCATTAGGAAGTAAAACAAAATGCAAAGGCAATTTATCTTTATCTAAACCATTTGTCTGACTCTCACAAAAAGCCAGGCTGTTTATATGTGTGATGTATATTGGCCTTCGAATTATCTGAGTGGAGCCAAACTCTCATCATTACATGGGACTTCCCCCTCTCCTTATCCCAGATTTACCTCCATCCCACACCACTTTGGCATCTGCTGGCTCTGTTAGGAATTATTTACAAGGGAAAGGCTGACTCAGGAAACTAAAGTTATAGAAACTGGTATGTCTGTTATGGAACTAAAGCCAAACTAATTTGAAGTTTCCTGTGCTGCAGTTAGGCTCGTGGCCCTCTTTCGAGTATTTGGGACCTGGCAACTTGAGCGAAAGTTCTCAGTATCAGCAGTACATTATGAATGTCAATTTGCAGCCTGTAAAAATAACTTTCCCAAGGCATAGGAGGACCAGGCCTTGAATTTCTTATCAGGTTTCAATATAAACAGAGTAGAAACTGTTCACTAAGTGGACTAGCAGCAAGTTATGCCTCCTTACACAAAATGAATGTGTGTGCCTAATTACATATGTATAATGTAATGTGTATGTGTCTATATATGGGGGAGAGAATATTTGTATCCTGTTTACAAAGAGCAATAGATTGACCGTATCCTGGAATGAGCTAAATTTGAAAGGGCTGGTTTTGCTAGATCCAATAAAATTAGGATTGCCAACTTTGGTTGGACATATTCCTGGAGGTTTCATCAGATGACATAATCTTTTATTAAAGATTAATCTTTAATTCCTGGAGACTCCAGGGCAATCCTGAGGGTTGGCAATGCTAAATAAAATCCATGTTTATAGGACCAGATCTGGAAACATTTGTATGCTGAGTCTGAGCCTATAAGATACTCAACACCTATTGAGAGTGCTCAGCATTTTGCAGAATTGGGCCAAATGTGATGTTAGATTTTGATGGGCCTGCTGCATTATATCTTTGTGACTTTGTGCTGGGCTTATTGTACTGAGCCTGGATGATCATATCTGATCATGAATCGTGTTTATACCTTTATTCTGGTTCTTGTTCTTTACCCTGACTCTTCCATTCTGTCTTTCTGGGCACTTGCCTCTCATTTTCAACTGTAAATATTCCCATCACTTCCTATTAAATAAAAATCCCACAGGTTTTTTTCAAGCCATAGTAGCTTTATATTAGAAAGTTATAGCATTGTTGTGTATATATCCTCTTGTGTTATAGTCACCCTGTACTGATGATTTTGGAGATGGGGGGGTACAAGGGGGTTGCTCAGTTACTGAAAATGTTGTAAAAACAGATACTAATTTGGATTGAAACATTATCACCCTAACATCTCCCCCATAAAATCAGCAAGATTCCTTTGGCCAACTTCCAGCCAGGGAAATGTAAATGTTCAATTAACATTTAAAAAGCCCTGTGAACAAGACATCAACACGCCAACTCTAACAGGGTTCAGATTTATATGTTCTGGCCAGGCTGATAACTTTCAAGAAAAGTTCAGTGTGTTTTCTTCTCAGCATTACTTGTATTTGTAAAGTGTTCTCATATCCTCGACCAAAGAATCTCCTCTAGTTTTGGTACACTTTCATATGATTTAAAGGTCAAGTCCTTCACCCCTCTACAAGCACTGGGATAACTTGAATTAAAGAAAGCAAACTTATACAACTCATGTCCCAACTCTTGGCATAATCTCTTTAACCATTATACATTACTGCCACTGTCTTATGTTCTCATTAGTCAATATTCTTACATGTGATTGGACTCTTGACCGATTGAGGTTTCACTGTCCAATGCCTGTGGAACACTCCCCACACCATTCAACTAAGTAGTAAGCCAGAAGGTAGATCAGGATTGACTGTCTTGCCATCCTGGGTGCTTCCTGCCTTTGAGGAGCAGCTTATCCCGACTACTGAGCTAACTGGCGCTCCAAAGTCAGTGGGAGGTAGATGCTGCTTCCAGAAATGAGGCACTGATAGGGGCAGGGATGCAGCTGCAGCTAATAGATCAGTAGCAATGGAAGGAGGTTCTTCACTGATTTATTCCCCTTCTCTATGTGACCATAATCACCTGTATGACTGGGCTGAATCTGTTGCAGATCTGGATGGGGTTTATTACACAGAGAACAGCTGCAGTGAGCCTGGTTGTCTCTCCGGTGGTTAAACAATAATATAGCAACACTTAGCACTTCTCATCTGGTTTCATAGTGCATTACAAACACGGTACCCCTGGAATGGAAATCAGTTTTTGTTCCTATTTTATATGTGGGGATCCTCAGGTGGAAAGAGAGACAAACAGAGAGTCAGTGATAGAGGCAAGACTGGAATCTAGGATTCCTTGTGTAACACTGACAGACTCTGGTTGTTGGCAGGCGGGATCGAACCTGGGGCCTCTGGAGCTTAGTACGCAAGCTAAAAGTCAACTGGCTTTTAACTAAAGCTGTCAAGCAGACTCATTTAACTCTAAGTGGTCTTGGTGCCACTAGATGGGACAGAACACCACAGCAGGAGGTATGTGGGTTACACTTGCTCCCACTCATCTCCATGCTCTAGCTTCTAGAGACCACACTCCCTCCTCTGATTTTATATTGCACCTGGTTAGTCATTTTCTACCACTAAAATGTCATTAGAGGAAACCCTGTTGTGAAAACCTGGTTGTTTCACCTAGCAGTTCTTATGTTTGCACTTAGCAGAGGAATTTGTGCTCCTTTACATTTTTTCTTTGAAAAAAATTAATAAATAAAATCGTAGGAAACAATGCATCACTTTTTGGAGACAATGGTATGAACTAGTAACACTGCTTCTGTGATCACCAACATGTTATGTTTGGCACTATAAGTTCCTTTTAGGCTACTGCATTCCGACCTACACTGTAAGGTCTTTACAACTGTTTTTGAAAGAGTAGCATAGTCCCCCCTGGGGGCTTCTAAGTGCCCAGGAAGGTTCAACATGCAGGGCCTTCTTGGGCTCAGGGACACACTGGCTGACTGAGTTGTTTCACCTATGAAGATCTGGGTTTGAATCCTGTAACAGTTTGGTGAATTGTTCTTAGTCCAAACTGACCTTTGTCCACAGCACAAAATCCATAACATGAGAGGAAACCTTTACTTGTGTGGCCAAATGAGTGTCACAGCATTAGCCTTGATGCCATTGCCCTATCAATGTGTGGGAAACTTGTGTAGTATCTGCCCTATTTCTGCCAGGTTAACCTGATGCTATGACACTAATGCAATAATAATAAATTAAAACACAACAGTCTCCTGTGCTCAGCTTTTCCCCCAGAAAACTGATTCTTACTGTCCTTTGTTCATGGTGCAGAGATCTCCCCTAACGCTTGGAAGCTAGACAAATTAGATTCAAAAGCCAAATGCCTAAACACCTGCAACCTACTAGAGACAGGGACAGGCTGGCTGCAAAATAGGTCAGGGTGCAGTACGTCTTCTGCAGAGCTCATCTGCAGACACCAAGCCACTCTAGTGCCAACTGACCACTACTTTTGCCTGGCTGGCCACATGCCAGACAGGCCAGGCTGCTTACGGGTGTTTTTCAGACTAGGATGCTAGAGGTCCCTGGCCCCATGGGTTGTGTGCCTATGTGTGTGAAAATAGCAAGGGATGGCCGTTCTTCTGTCTCTGCAGCCAGTGCCTTGCTGCAACAAGTATACATGTATTCACATGAAAAGCATCTGTGCAGAGAGGGAGGGGAAAGTATAAAAAGGGAAGAGTTTTAAAGGGGGGGAGAGGGAGTTTATTTCAAGCCTGTAGCTGTTGAGTGTTAATATACATGTCAATACAGGAAGTGTCTTCTAATAACATGGGGAAATGAGGAGAGTTTTTCAATCATCTCCTGCTTAACACATACAGATGTATTCATAATTATCCTGTGCCTGAGGGTGGCAGGCACAGGTGGGTTCCGAAAGGACTTGTGTTCCTGCCAGACAGCGCAGCCTGAAAGAATAACATGCAGACAATTGGAATGCCATTTATCGTGCAAAACACAATAAAACCTGGAGCTTTCTTCCTGTCTCAGAGACCCATAAATTATGAAAATTACACCTGCCTCAGGCCACGGACATATTGTTGTATTAAAGTTTGGCTGAATAAACTTTAAAACTGGTGGGGGGAGTCCTGCTGGCTTTTCCTCCGGCCTCCATCCTTCTGTCACACAGTTGTCTGCTTATGTTAATCCAGTTAGTCATGACTGTACATTTAAAGTCAACTTACATTGCAATTGTTTGGTGCAAAAGCACAGCTACACTCTGTGAAATGAAAACAGTGTACTGGAATGGGGGAGGAGGGCTGGATGTTAAGAGGAGCCCCTGTGTCTCAGCAAAGTTTCTCTGCCGCTGAGGTGATTAAAGCCTGCATTCAGCTTCATTATACTAAAGACCCAGCTGTAGCCATGTTAAAAAAGCTTGATTTTTATTTGTCCCTAACCTTTTTAAAGACGAAAATGAATCCTTCCTGTCCAAAAGCTTTTTCCTACTGACAGAGCAGGACACACCCCAGCACCTATGAATTTGCTGTCTCCTCACTGTAAATATCCTAAATCAACCAAATTTTTAAATGTACACCTGAGCGGGAATTAACTAAACCAAAGGGCCATAACCTCAGCTGGCTGCACCACGTGTGTCCCCCAAATGCCCCTTCTGATGTGCTCAGCGTATCTGTAACTTCACTGAAATAAACATCAGAGGTTAAGCCTTTGAGGCTTCCTGTGTCTCATGGGGGTAGTGCTGTGCAACTGGACTGTTCTTGCTGTCTGTCCCCAGAGAGCAGAGCTCTTGGGGATGGACAGCAGGGTCTAATCCTGGCGAATCTCTGTGGTATTTTATTCCTCTCATGACATCCCATTCCATGTACCCCATGTAATCCTTTCCATTAACAGGAGTTAGGGTATATGGTCTGCCAAAGCCACAGTGGGGTAGTGTTGAAGATGGGATATGGTTTTGCATCTAATGACGTGCATGGGCAACAGAGGAAACATGGAGTAGGATTCCTATTTGCCCTTGAATTGATGCTTAGGTGTTAGCCACCAGAGAACCCAGGCTGAGGCCTGCAGGCAAGCCAGAAAAGAGTATGCTTCAACTTCCATCTGGCAAATGGACCTGTAGCCACAGGAAAGGTTTGCCACTCGTGCATCAGGCTCTTTTCCCATACTGTTGCTAAGCACCACTGATGGACTGACCTTGTCATGTCTCCTTTACTCTGTCAAGATGTTGGATGGTCATGTAAAGTATCATTCTAATAAGAACAGCCATACTGGGTCAGACTAAAGGTCCATCTAGCCCAGTATCCTGTCTTCCAACAATGGCCAATGCCCGGTGCCCCAGAGGGAATGAACAGAACAGGTAATTATCAAGTGCCTATCAATCACCCATTCCCTCCTTCTTGCATTGGAGGCTAGAGAAACCATTCCTGCCCATTCTGGATAATAGCCATTGATGGACCTATCCTCCATGAATTTATCTAGTTCTTTTTTTAACCCTGTTATAGTCTTGGCCTTCACAACATCCTCTGGCAAGGAGTTCCACAGGTTGACTGTGCATTGTTTGAAGAAATACTTTCTTTTGTTTGTTTTAAACCTGCTGCTTATTAATTTCATTGGGTGACTCCTTGTCCTTGTGTTATGTGAAGGAGTAAACACTTCCTTACTTACTTTTTCCATACCAGCCATGATTTTATAGACCTCTTATCATATTCCCCCTTAGTCATCTTTTTTCCAAACTGAAAAGTTCCAATCTTATTAATCTCTCCTCATATGGCAGCTGTTCACACCCCTGATCATTTTTTGTTGCCCTTTTCTCAACCTTTTCCCATTCCAATATATCTTTTTTGAGATGGGGCAACCACATCTGCACACAGTATTCAAGATGTGGGCGTACCATGGATTTATCTAGAGGCAATATGATATTTTCTTTCTTATTATCTATCCCTTTCTTAAGGATTCCCAACATTGTTCACGTTTTTGACTGCCGCTTCACATTGAGTGGATGTTTTCAGAGAACTATCCACAATGACGCCAAGAACTTTCTTGAGTAGTAACAGCTAATTTAGACCCCATCATTTTAGATGTCTAGTTGGGATTATGTGTTACAATGTGCATTACTTTGCATTTATCAACATTGAATTTCATTTGTCGTTTTGTTGCCCAGTCACCACTTTTGAGAGATCCTTTTGTAGCTCTTTGCAGTCTGCCTGGGATTTAATTATCTTGAGTAGTTTAGTATCATCTGCAAATTTTGCCACCTCACTGTTTGAAGGTGAGCTAAATGCTTCCTTTAATAAAGGAAGATTAGGGAATGGGCACTACGATGTTCCCTAAAACTTTTTTAAAAAGCTCTAGAAGGATGAGGAGGCATAAATTGAACACAACTTACTCACTTGTCTGCTCAACTTAGACATAGAAAGCAATTTCAGTACTAAACGGTAGTCTGACAGAGGATTGTCTTATCATTGTAGAACATTGCCTCAGCTTCATTTGTGTATAAAAATGAGCCAGGGTTGAACAAGTCATCAGCTAAGCTAAATAAACAAAATGGGAGACCAGAGGAAGTCAAATTGAAAAAATTTTGGATTGTCCACTCACTCTCACTCATAACTGTTTTAAGCTTTGAGAATTCTCTTCTGAGATCTTTGCGTTGACAGAATGATCAAATATAGGAGTGTGTTGTGTGTTCATTCATGTGGCTGGGTTTGTTTTTTTTGCAGGGAGGGGTTGTGGGGGGGGAAGACTTGGCAGCTTTCACTTTATTTTAGCCTCTGGATACTGTCAGATCAGGATTCTACTTGAGCTTTGCACTGTCACAGTTTCAGGCTCCCAGCCAGAAAGCAAGATAATTAACTGTAGTAGATTCTGATCTAAATGTTCAATCTGCTGCTTACCTCCTACAGACCTTGCCGAGTCCATGAACTGGTGCCCATGAGGGAGATGTAAGCTGTTATGATTGATGCAATTCAGGTTATAGAAGTACTTGCACATTCCAGTCCTACATGGTATCAAACTGCTGGGCTTAGCCCATCCGTGCTCATATTTCTAGAATAAATGCTAAAGAAAACCCTTTTTTAAAGAAACCACAAACAGTCACTTGTATATTTAACAATATATATTTTATATATATATTTCTAAATCAGTACATTCAGTTTTAACTTGTTTTTCTTCACAAACAGAAGAACTCTTACAATAGTAGACTTTCTAAAATAAATACTATTAAAATAGAGCTTCAAAATAAATATTCTATACAAAGGAAACCTTCTGTTGTAACTTTTGGGGGGGGTGTGTGTGTATGGAGGTGATTGGTTGGTAGGGAATGGAATTCTTGAACAGCTTTTCATACCATGAAAGAAAAAAAATTCCCAGTGCTGCAAAAGAGACAGAAACTGAGGAAATAAACTAGAGATTTTAGTTTACTAAAAGCAATGAGAAACCACTTCCAAAAGACAGTAAAACTTAAGTGTGGTGCCAAATCCTGTCCCCTTCCTCCTTTTACAGCACTGTTCTGTTCAACACCATAGCATGCCTCTGAGGGAATACTTTTGCTTCCCAGGCAGTGGGTACATAGAAGATGCAAATTAAAAACTCTTCTAGGATGCACAAAATGGGTAAGTCCTCTCAGCAGGTGTCTTACTTCCACTTGTGTTCATGAGGATAGGAGCCAGCTCCCCCTGCACTGTGACAACGTGACTAGAGAGTAGCCCGAGAGATTATTAAATAGAGTTCATACTTATATGGCCTAGCCAGCAGTCACTCTCCTGGTCTATACTTGGGTTGATATAGCTATGGTGCTCAAGGGTGTGTAAAACAGCCATGCCTGAGTGCCGTAACTATGCTGACCTTATCCCCCTAAGTAGACACAGGTACGGTGGATAGACGAATGTGTCTCTCAACCTAGCTACCATCACTTGATGTTCCTAAACCAATGGGAAAAATCCCTTCCATCACTATAGGCGGCATCTACACTAGAGGGTTATGCTGGCATAGCAGTGGTGCAATAGCTATGCTGCTGGAGCCCCTGTAGTATAGACATGGCCTACGAGATAGGGGTAGCTTGCAGGGATGACAGACCATGTTGCATGTCACGATCGGTTGTCTCTGCATGAGAGGAAGGCAGCTTATTTAATGCAAACTAGGCGTGGCTCGAGCCTAGACCAAATTTAGATGGCATATTACACTGTCCCTGTATGCTTTATGTCTCAGGAGTAGCAGGAGGTCAAAGTGGGAGCATGTCCCTTAAAAGTGAAGGTGGGGGAATTGGAGGAAAAAAGGGGAAACTTAGTTGTTGGCTGGAAAAATACCTTCCATCAGCACAGCAGCCAATGGCATCTAAAGGAATAGTGTCATATTGTCAAGGCTCCTCTCGCCTCGTCTAACCCAGAATCTTTTGAATGCTATGCAAGAAGCTCAACAACTTTGTTGCTATGCCTCAGGCAAAGAGCTGGTGAAACATGCCGACTGATTGCTACACCAAAGGGACTTGAAGAATACAAGGAGCTTCATTCTGCTACATTTACCACTGCACTAACACATCCACTAATGCTTTACAGTCTTCCAGCATGGGATCAGCTTACATTATAGCAGAAGTTATATATTAAAAGAAACCAACAAAGAAATAGGTGTTTACAACTATGTACAATGAAAGTAAAAGTTGCTGGAGGTCCTCTTCGTTAGAGAATGTAAGAATATGGACTCGCTCTGTGTGTGTTTACATGTGCACACAACTATGGACTGGCACAGTGGAGACCATTCAAATGTTATGTTTGCTTGCAGTAACATGCAGCCAGCCAACAATTTCTATTGCAAATTTGCACTAGGATACCCTGCTGCACTAAGCTAGGGCTTGCGGTAAACAGAAAATGTATAGATGGCTGCCATTTGGACGTTGCATATGTTCAAGGTGGAAGATAGCTGATATAGATCTCTGTGCTTGTTGCTGCGGTTTTTTAGCCCATTTGTACTTTAAGAAAATTATATATCATTCCATTAAATAGCAATGTCTTATACATTCAACCAGCAGTTCAACCAGTTTGGGGTTCTTTTCTTTTTTCTTTGCAAGGTTCCCTCTGATCTGTGATACAAACCCCTTCACTGCACACACAGTATCTTCCTGGTGAGGGTAAGCTACAGGAATCAAGATCTGGTAACATAGATGCAGTATCCCTTTTTCTATGATTTACCATAAACAAGCCAGCTAATGCTATAAATATAAAAAGGAAGTTTTTTTAAAAAACAATTCCCCGCTTAATAAATATCTACAATTAAATGTAACAAAAAAAAAAGTCACCCGCTCATAAATGAATTCTTAAGTAAAAAATAAAATAATTTTAAAAAAAAGCTCCAATCAGTACATTTTGAAAAAAACAAAACAGCAATTGTATCACAACCAAGCAAATGTGATTTCTGGAAAATGCTACATAAGCTTTGCCTATTGCTTATCTAATTAAAGATGACATCTCTCTGTCATTGCTGTGTATTTACGGAGTACATTTCCTCTAATTAATTAAAAAAAAAATACACACACACACGGATTAGATCAGCTTTCAGCATGCAACAAGTACCTAGATATTTGATTTGTTGCATGTTAGGACAAAGTTTTTTTGTTTAGCACCTTGCAGTTATCAAAAGAAAGGGGTTACTGCAGCATAAGGGAGTGCAGTACGAGTGCATAGACAAAGCCTATGATCGTCAGCTACTGAAAACCAAGGGCAAGGTTCCATAAATACGCACCCTTGACGTCCCCCAGTACTCATTAACACTAAAATAGACACTTGTTAATTTCTCTATTTACACTTTACAAAGACACACTATTCTACAGAAAAGGCAAAAGTTGAGCAGCAGCAATAGAAATGAAGGGGGGAAAAATACTTCAAGCAAATGTCATTCTGCCCCCCAAAAAAGTGTCCTTAATATTATCAGCAAAGTAGATCTGAAGAGCTTGTTCCAGAAGAACAGGTATTGGATTGATATCTATTTAAAAAATATGTACATGTGTATTGTGCTCAGTTTTTCTTGACCTTGCCACTACCGTTTGAGAAGGGGGGGGGAACAAAAATCAAATTTCTCAGCTTAGTGGGACTTCTGCATCAGCATTTGCTGAGCACGAAATCACACGACAGAAGTCGAATTCATTCAAAGCCCCCTGGAAAAAGTTTTACTATTGATGTCATAATATATTTTTAAAATCTACTAAATGTGACATCTGAGGCTACACACTTAAGCTCACTAGCAAAATGACAGTGTAAAATTTCAAAAGAAATTGACATGGGTGGGGGGAGGAGAAAAACACATTATGCCCATAGTCCTCTTATTGGGGCAAGGTGAGGGGGGAGAGAGATTCCATATCACTACCTCTGTCAGAAAACAAAATCGGCATCAAAAAGGGAACGTGACGGGTGGGGTAGGAATAGAAATATACCTAAATGGCAATGACAGTTGTAGAAAGTGAATTGAAAAAAGTTATTTCTGCTTCAAAATCTATTCTGGAAGGGTGAAGGAAAAAGCTTTGGGGAAACATTTACTTTGTACTCAACTGGCCCTTTTAATAGTCAAGTGGAGAGAAAAAGTTTAACCCTTTACTTTCAACAGGCTGCTGGTAACATATCAGAGTTGAAAAAGGAAGAAAACCCACCCTACTCTGAATCCACTATTCTTTTGTGAATGAAAATGAATATTGCTTCTGCTGATGTGCCTGTCAAGCTAATAGTTAATTATTCTTGCTGGACGTAGGCACAGCGAGCAGCCAGCACTATGAACCAGATGGTGAAAAGACTTTTTAAGCAGCGGTACTCTGTGATCTGTGTTGGTTTTTGGCCTGGGCTCTGTAAAGTATTAAGAATCCTCCTCCATTGGCCCCCCTCTGTTTAACTTTAGATAATCAATTCCAAAACCCTGAATAACCCAAAGTGCTTCAGTTTATGGAAATAGTTACTTCGGCTTTCTTTGTTGATGGCAAAAGGCTAACATATGTTATCCTCAGAACACAGGTTATAACCTCCCCTTTGGTGTCTCTTCCACCTTTCTCATATCCCCCCGCACCCTGCAATGGTCAGAAAGGCTTTTCTGGCCTGCTCGCTTTGCCATCCAGCGCCACCTTGCAGATGACACTGTTTGTGTTTTTACATCTACATCCGGGCCGGCTCACTTGGTCATAGCATCTCTGGGATAGTTTCACGCAGCCGGTGGCTGGCAGGTAGCACAGCAAGCAAGGCAGGACCAGAGAGAGGGCACCCATGAAAGACCAGCGGGCACAGCAGTTCGAATGGGAGCAGGAGCAGGGGTGGTCTGCACAGGAGCCCTCGTCATCCTCGTTAGTGCAGTGGTAGAAGACTCCCTTCACCAGACACATGCACGTGGAGTAATTGACCAAGTTCTGCGCAGAGCAGAGACACTCCTGGTTGCACACCCAGCAAGAAGGCAAAGCCCGCGGCATGGCACACTCCTTGCACTTGCATTTGCCACAGGCTTCACACAGTAAAAAGTGCTTGTCAAGCTCCTGAGACATGGGTCCCTTCAGATCCATGGGTTTGCAATTCATCACCTTGGGCTGTATCCGAACCGCTCTCGGGGAGGGCTGCTCCGCCACGGGGGCCGGCGCCATGTGGTCCAGGAGCCGCTGGTCGGAAGCCGTGCTGCTGCTGCTACTGATGGAGCTGGGCCGCCCGCTGAAGGAGATCCAGGGGTGGGTGACGTCCTGCTCACATCGCTGCAGGTGCTGGCTGGTCAGCGCGGGTTCCTGGTGGCCTCTGGGACGCTTCTGGGTGGCCAGGCTGGGATTGCCGGTGTAGTCATTCTCCACGTGAGTAGTCCTCATCTGGTCAATAGGCAGGATGGGGAGCGGATGCTGCAGCCTCCCATAGGGGATCCGACTGTCCAGTAACGGCTGTACCATGACAGAGTTCGGGGCCACAGTTATGTTGTGGGGAATCCGGGGTTCCATTGGTCAGAGCGTCCTTCACCACTGGGGGGTAAAAACGGCTTTAAGTGTCCTGAAAAAGAGAAGGGAAAAAGGGAACGGTTCCCAGATTAACTCACATTGTCACTATTCCCAGTCCAAGGAGGGCTCATTGCTCTAGCAGCTATTGCACTGAAGTCATTATGAGCCAAGCGCACCTCAAGCGGAGATAAAGTATCTGCTCTCGTGTAAAGCCGGGATTTGTACTGGCACGGTTTTGCTCTCACTAACCTAGGCTAGCCTAGCGCTCCCAGTCATTGCTACATGTAACAATATCTTAGGCTTTAGTAGCCCCTTCTCTCTCAGTGGCTGCTGGGGTAGGGCTGGGGAGGCAATGCAGGAGGAAGGAAGGAAGTTGAGCTTGCTGCCTTAGAGTTATCAGCCCGTGTTAAAACATTCTTTGGCTGCTCGGAATGCTACCTTGTCACCTCCCTGGTCTCCAGCAGACATGACCATGAGCCACGGCTGGGACACTGGGAGCTCAGCCTAGCAAAATGTTGGTTCAACAGGTTTGGGAAGTACTGGTTTAGTATATTCACTCCAAGTAGCACAAAGTCTCAGGCCCGAATTAAGCCCCTGTGTGGATGGCTTAAGTGAGATAGCGTAGAGTTTGTCTCCCCACGCGCTCAGAGTTTGTCTCCCCACGTGCTCAGAGGGGTAGCATTTGACCATTAGGGGAGTTGTTATGGCAGGGGCTGTCATCCTAATCCACAGATCTACCCCATCTCTCCTCACTCATGACATCCTGGGAGGGCTGAGGCATCCACACACCATCCCAGATCCTGCTTGGTACTCCCCGCCTATGCCTGGTCTAATCCCTCTTCCCTCCCCTATGCAGAACAGACGTTCATTCAAGTTAACAGTGACAGTGGCAGACAATCTTCTCACGGAGAGTCGCTGGGTTTCTAGGGGATAATGCCACTGAACGTCTCTCCCCTATCCCACCGCACCTCAAACCCAAGGAAGTCCAACTGTGCAGAGTTGACTTGGCAGGCCTTACGCAGACTTGAAGGATAATGCTACAGCCAGTTCCGACAAGCCTGCTAAACTGGTAGACACTGGAATATGGTGCAGGCCCTGGGGACCCCACAAAGTGCAAGATGAAATGCCAGAGTGCTCTTTATTGCTCACGTTCCTGTGCTGCATGGCTTGGAGTATGAGCTGCTGCTTCTTGGTTGAAAGCCCTCCCAGAGAAGCAGATGCCCTAAATCAGTGCTTCTCAAGCTGTCTGATGTGGGGGACCGGCAATTTTTTCCCCCCAGTGTGCGCGCCGACTGGCAGTCTATGGCTCGCGGACCGGGACCACCACTTTGAGTAGCACTGCCCTAGAGGGTTCAAATTATCCCCCTCCCCCACCTTTATCCTGGCCCTGGTTGGGGCATCTTACAATTCCTCACCGACTCTCCAGTTTAACAGGACATCTCCAGGACATCTCAAACACCCACAGCAACTGTTCTGAACATAATAATCTATCTTCCTCCCTTGCTCCCTTGAGAAACTAGAATGGCGGAGGAGTTTGGAGCAGGGGAGTGGGAAAAGGTGGGACCCATACACTTAGGTTCTGCAACCTGGGTATCCTTTGCAAAGGTCCCCAATTTCTGTCTCAACAAACTGCCCTCCATCAGGCAGATATTGGCCTAAAAAGAACGGGTTTTCTACTACTTTCATCCCCATTGTGGGAAATATACATAAGGAGGATATATAGCATTTCCCTAGCAGCACAGCCATCTAAGATACCAACAACAAAGGGATAGGCGCAAATTACAGGTAAAGCTCACTTCAATGAGCCTACTGAAAATCTGATCAGAGATCACATCACCCCACTAATTAGGTTATCTCCATCAAACACGAAGCAGAATAATATTTTGCCTAAATGCTGTTTACTAGCTAGATCAGCTCAACCAGCTATTGCTACAGTTTCTAATTTCATTGAAAGAGTGCAATTTATACTGGAGCCAATCCAAAGATTCAACTGCAGTGTAGGACATGAAACCACAGGAAGTAACTAAACTTAAATCAAAGAACGGAAACTACTTGGTTCAAATTTGGAAAATGCACATTGTTTTCTAGTTGATGGGCCATTTCCTTGCTGAGTGACCTTTATATTTATGAATTATGTTCGGGATCAGTTTAAAAGCAGCAGCAAGTAAAACTTCAGAGTAAGCTAAGGGAGAAGGGGCCTTTTGGAATCCAGAAGGAAGTAGTGAGCTGTTCAAGATCTTTATTTTTTAAGTTTTAGAAATGTGTGAAAAGATTTGGATTTTACAACAAAAGGTCCACCAGTGGGGACTGATTTATCCATAAAAGTTGTAAGTTTGGAAAGAGTGCATTAAACTGGAAGAGCCATCCAAACTCCTGCCCTAGAACTTTTGTGTGTGTATATATGTAACATACACGCTATCTTATATAGCTTGGCTGTTAAATCATTTTCCACTAGTTTAATTAATTGGATGAAAAAATACTGTACCAAAAAACCCAAAATAACCGTGCCACCCTCCTGCATCAACTAAGTGTTGTTATTGTTTTTTTTGGAGGGGGGAGGGGGGGATATCTGCTTTAAAATGATGACTAGAGCCCATTATTAGAATAACTTATTCGCTTGATTGAGCACTTGGGATCTGATCCTGAGAGGTGCTGAACACCCTCAACTCGTAGTAAAATCAATAGGAGGTGAAGTAGCTCAGCACCTCACAAAAGGTGCTCAGCGTCTTGCAGGATAGGGCTCATGCAGTGAAACTGGACTCTGGAATATCAATCTGTGGTCAGTACAGTATATGCCTTTTCTGCTGCATTAGCATAGTACGGGTTGCTGTGCTTGAGAGAGTCTGCCACACAAGACAAGAAATGGGACAAATGCTTTATCTAGAGGGAATAATGAAGCTACTTATGGTGGCTTAGTCTTTAAGCTAGCGTCCTTTGCCATTTAATAGTTCTCTAGTTATTCTTTCTCCTCAGTCAGTCATTCACCAAAAAAACCCAACCAAACAAAACAAAAACCCCAAAACAAACCCCCTACGATTAGAAATCAATTGAGAATTTGTTCCTTAAAAGCAGAACTATTCGCTGCTCTCAGCAATCATATTTTGGAACTACAAGCAGAAAGATTTTGGAAGCACTTATTTCCTAACTGCATGAGATGCTTTGACGAAATATTGTCTTTGAAAAAAAATTAGGCAATGATTTCCAATAAGCAGGGCTTATAAGGGGGGTGGGGGGAATGTATATTTCATCTACCTAGAGTTCAGTGTCATAGTGTAGAAAGTACTTGCTTAAGCTCAGAGTTCCGTATTATACAAAGTGTAAACCACTGAATTTGTCAGCCCGAGATTCTGCATTTACAGGAAGTCCGTTGTATTTCACAAGAACCTAGTTTTTTAAAGCTTAGAGGATAGAGATGCAGCTATTTCAGCTGGCAAGGTGCGCGCTCAACATGACTAATTTTGGTATGGATGTAGCTGGAGCTGTACAAAATGGTGGAATACTGCACCATATTAAACCAGTCCTGTCGTTTGCCCTTTATCTCTGTACCAATGGCTTTTTCATTACAGATTTTTTTTTTAAATTAAAATAGAACATATGCACCCATAGCTTCCAAATATCAGTTGGGGTCTAATTGAATCCCAGCTGTAGTCTAATGAAATCAGTGGAGTTATGCTTATTCAGAACAGGTCTAAACTAGGTTGAAAAAATCCTCATTTAAGGCGAATTGTGTACCAATATATATGATGGTCAAGTGTTCTGTTCTATAGGGTAGTGTCTAATGTAATTGTCTAGCTAAAGCATTTAGTTTAACTTTACAAATTACAGGCCAGCTCCTGCACCACTGTATTCAATGCATGTGTGTGCATACTGCATCAATGAACAGCAGCCATCACTGTGGTAAAAGGCAGCTGTCAGGCAAACACCAATGTTTGCAAGGGAAATTGAGACTGTACTACATCTTTTTATTTATCTGAAGGGCCATGCAAATACGGAGTTAGCTCCATGGAACTAGTAGGAATACCTTGCATATTCAACCTATCCCACTGAGTTAGACACAGATCATACAGAGACTGTCGCCATGTCCGGCAACTGTTATACTCTCTGGGATAGTTCATATGCAGACAGACATTAGCAGGTGGTTTTAATTGGGATAATTAATGCTGGTCAGAACACCAGCTTTATTTCCTGGACTTAAATCCTCCCAACCTCCAACAAAATCCCCACCCAAATGGACTTTAAGACAGTCAAGGTTGAAAATCAAATTTAGCACTTTTCATTAAATGATCTCAATCACTTGGCCAAAGGTAGGGAAGTATCATTACTCCCATTTTAGAGATGGGGAAACTGAGACATGGAGAAGTTAAGTGAAAATCCCAGATTTCCCAACTCCTAATACAGTGCTTTAGACACACTCTCTTTAGAGAATCCTTTAAAATGATATACATCCACATACTACCATTTTTGCTGTTTGGATTAAATTTCCGTTCCCTATTCTGCACCAAGGTTTAGTAGCAATACAAGACCCCGGTTTGGCTAAGACTTTATTACTCTTACAAAAATAGCCTGAAGCATAAGTGCATTGTATGATGCAACAACTTGTCTTTTTGTGATTGCTCACTCAGCCTTTCTCCAGGATACACCCTGAGCAACTGCGCTGAGCGCTGGGAACTGACATTCTCCCACGAGCTTCACCTCTTTTATGTTTAGTATTTGGGTCCATTGATAGAAACAGACCTCAGAATGGTCATTTGAAGCGCACTGCTGATGACAAGCTTCTTGCAGGCTGAATGTTTAGAAGAAGGGTAGATGTACTGGACACTCAAGTTCTATTACATATTTAGTGACTGGATTCTGACAGCCATAGGAGAGGGGTAGAAGGATTTTACATGAATATTTCATCCAAACTACTGTAACTCCTTACTTAAAGTCGTTCCAGTTAACATTGTTATGTTGCTGATCAATTAGGGAACATGCTCGTTTAAAGTTGCGCAATGCTCCCTCATTACGTTGTTTGGCAGCCGCCTGCTTTGTCCACTGCTTGCAGGAAGAGTAGCCCATTGCAGGGAGCTGGTGGGGGCTTGGAACCAGGGTGGACCGGCAGCCCCCCGATCAGCTCCCCGCTCCCTTAAGTTCTCTGTGCAGCAGCCACCCAGCAGGCTACCAATTGCTGGCAGTTCAGCTGTCCCTCCCCCCACTGCCCTGTGTTGCTCTTGCCCTCTGCCTTGGAGCTGCTCCTGGGAGCCTCGTGCTTGCTGTGCAGGGGAGGGGGGAAGAGGATGGCTAATGTCAGGGTGTCTCCATCCCCCCTACTCCTACTCTCCGCTTACCCCTTCTTCATATAGGGCAGGGTGGGGACAGGACAGGGCTCAGGATGGAGGGAGCTTGCTGGCCACAGCTGCTGCCTCAACTTCCTGATCTTTTTAAAGGCAGTGTACTTAGAGTGGGGTCAGTGTACTTAAAGGGGCAATGCACATCTCTCTCTCTCCCTTCCACAAACGGGGTGTGTGTCTCTGTCTGTCATGCTGTCTCCCCTCCCTCCATTCGAGCTGCCTTGTAGAGTGTGAGGCTACATTAACAACAGTGTGTTAACCCTTGAGGGCTCAGCCGAGTGCTGGTTCATCATTTAGCAGTAAGGCATTCCCCGGGAAATATCCCACCCTCTTTCACCCTCTAACTTCACCACCTCAACCAAGCTTCACAATCATCATTGCTGTGTACAGTATTAAATTGTTTGTTTAAAACTTATAGTGTGTGTGTGTTTTTTGTCTGGTGAAAAAAATTTCCCTGGAACCTAAACCGCCCCCCCCCCATTTAAATTAATTCTTGTGGGGAAATTGGATTTGCTTAACATCGTTTCACTTAAAGTCGCATTTTTGAGGAACAGAACTACAATGTTAAGCGAGGAGTTACTGTACCTGTAAGGTAGCAGCAATGCCTTAGCACAGTAAATCAGCATTGGGTTGTGAGCCCAAGCTCAGATACAGGATTTTACTCAGCATGAAACTGGTCACTGAATTTAAAGCAGCTCTGGACAGAGGAAGGGGCTGAGTTGGACAGCTCAGCATGTGCTTTTCTGAACTGAGGTGTCTGGTTCTGGCTCCCAAAGCCATCCTGGTTAAAGAAAGGTGGGAAATAAGAGTTGCTAGAATCAGCTGGAAAATGATGTTTTGAGGAGAAAGGGAACTCTTCTGTTGGTTAGGGTTGACCAGTTGAAGCACAGTGGAAAGGAACTGACAGATGTTTGTGCTACCACTGGATTTTGAACAGAGATTTCAGTTTCCAGGGTTGTTATGTGGGCATCACTCAGAAATATCCCAAATACCAAATTCACTTAAATTCCTTCATTCTGTTCATACAAATGCATTCTAACATGATGTGTTGTTTGAAGAGCCACTGCAGTTTAATAGATGCCCTGCATTTCATCCGCAAGGAAGGGACTAATGAGGTCATAAAAAGGAGAGGGAGGAATCTCCCTCTGCTTTTAGTTGTTTAGAAGGATGAAACGACTTGCAGCTTTCATAGGTCCCTCGCAGATAACATTAAAACCAATATTCAGGCAAGAATGAATAATCAAGTTTATTGGTTTGCATAAAAGAATTAGTACAAAACCAGAAAGGGCACAGATTTTAGAAACCAGTTTTCTTTCAACTCTTTAAATAAATAAGTAAACCAGAAAATAAAATCCACCAAAAGTTACAAACTTCAATTTAAGAACTGTGACGTAAGGCTCATTAAACATCAAGATGCTTGGTGATGAGCCACTTATCAACTAGCAGTCAAATAATTTAATCAAAATTTTACAGTACCAAGTAAAACTTAACTCACTATATAGTCTACCTACTGTATAGTCAGCTTCCAGACAGCGTGGTACCTTAAAGGTCCTACTGACTTTCTTTTTAAAGTTAATTGTCCTGCCTTTCAGCCCTGATTCATGCAAGGTATTTAAGCATATGCATACCTTTAAGCACATCAGTAATCCTGTTGTAGTCCACATGTGATATATGGGTGCATGCAACAAATACCATCTCTTAAAGCACTGATATAATTCTGTATGCAAATTTTGTTTTCATTTCGATTAAAGAATAACATAACTATTGTATGTGCAAGTTGTGGGTAACACTTAAATCATTAGTAAATTCAGACCTGCTATTGGTAAACCAGGCACAAATTCACTAGATTTGGCTATACAGGCAGTTTTCTGAAACCAGACAATACAAGGGAAATCTCACAGATGTTCTGAAATTGGTTTTATGTTTAATTTTAAAGTTAATTCCAGTAAGTCAACTGAAACTCTTTTGAAACTGAGAAGTCAAGAATAAACATCTACTTAGAGAAGATGTCTTTTTTTCCCCCATTCAAGAACTAGGAGTGACCATATCACAGGTCTGCAACATTTGATATAAAAAGAATATACAACCCTTTATAGGAATTAACTCTGTGGGTAATTCCGCTCAATCGACTGCAGTTGCTGTTATCCCTTTTTGCCACTTCCTCTTTTCAATACTTAAACTACTATTTTGCTGCATAATAATTTTCTAAAACTTTAGGGTTAGCAAATAATTTTTTAAAATGTACAAATGGTTGTCCATTTCAAACTTGGAAGTTTTGTAGGATTCACTTTATGGGGAAAAAAAATCTTACAGAATTTAATGGAAAAGTATTTTTTATAAAGTTTTTGGACAATCCTACAGAATTTAATAGAAAATTATACACTTACTATAGAACTCTGTGGAATGGTTTATATAAACCTACTGAAAAGCTCATTCTCTATTAAATTTTGTAGGTTTTAAAATAATTTCTTTAGAATCCCACTGGTTTATCTATTAAATTCTTTTGGATTTTCATAAGGGCTGGACAACTTCTAGTTACTGAAAAACAGAACAGACTTTGAATAACTTATTTAACTTAGTAAAGAGGTATGCATCTTCATACAATTAGTTAAATCCCTAACTGTTTAATATTTATATTTTTGCAATCTATTCAATGCCGTATAACCATGTAGTAATAGCAGGATATTGAAAATGAGGGATTAACAAAGGGCCTGATTCTGCACCACTTATGGGGGGAGAGCAGTTCCACTGATATCACCTGAGGAAGGGCTGCAAGATCAGGCCTTAAAGTGGCATCCGATGTATTTGAGAGACATACGTGTCTTGATTCTGAAAGATGCAATTCCCATTAAAGTCAATAGAATTTGCAGATGCTCTGTACTCACCCCTCACCCACCTAGGACTAGGTCCAAGATATCCTTGTTTGGCCCAAGCAGCTTTTGCAAGGTGCAATTAAAACGCAATCAGAGCTTATGCTTAAATAAATGCCAAAAGAAAAGCCCCCAAAACATTGCTCGGAGCTTATTCAGTAATAAATATATCACTAGCTGGATCAGAGGAGTAATGCAATATAGAGCTAGAGTTAAAGCTCTACGCTTGTTAACATCAAGTATTGATTCGTGGGTCACATTATCCCTTTTAATTAAGATTATGCTTCATAAAGGCAATTTTTCAGGGACAGCGGTTGGCCTTCAGCCTCATGCCTTTCAGTGAGTCTTGGTACTCACCTGGTCACATGGAGAGCTCTGTACCTGGTCACATGGAGAGCTCTGTACCTGGTCACATGGAGAGCTCTGTGGTGTCTCTCAGGCAAACTGATTATTTCTCATAAAACCAGGGCTGTTCTGTGGCACTAGAATGTGGTGCTCTCATGGTTTACTCCACCCCTCACTGCCAGCTGAAGTACTGTGTGCTGTTTCTATCAAATACCTGGAACTAAATTCCACAACACTGCCACAAGTACTCCTTTTCTTTGAACTGCAGCAGAGGGTTCCTTTTGAACTAACAAACAAACAAACAAAAAAAAATCAGACCCTGTTGAACTTTGCTCTGGTTCAGATACTTGGCCCTGAGGTTTCACGGCATGAAGTTAACAGGATGGGGTGGGAAACAATGCAACCCAAGGTTCCTCCCTTAACCTCGGAGCATAACCTATACAAATATTTCTAACATAACAAATACTAATTTTTGATTTGCTATAGTATCATCCATCCAAAGATTTCATAGTGTTTCACAAGTATTAATAAAGCATCACAACCCCCTGTAAAGAAGGTATGTGGAAACTGGCACACAGAGGTGAAGGGCAAAATCCTGAACCTATTGAAGTTAATGGGAGTTTTGCCATTGACTTCAGTGGGGCCAGGATTTCACTTTAAGTGATTTTGCTAAAATCATACAGTGGGTCATTGAAAGAGCTTGGAATAGAATCCAGATCTTTTGACTCACAATCCTATTATCTAACCACTAGATCATGCTAGAAAGAACCCCAGTAAGAAATACGTGCAGAATTTCCACCCATGCAAAGTGAATTCTGATTTAGGCAGGGCAACGCTGAACTCAAGACAAGTCTAAGTAACTTCCTTATATCCAAAATTACCCAGAAAAGAAGGTAGCAATAGCTGGGGACATGTGTTAAGAATGAAGCCAGGACATCTGCCATGACAGGCATGCCATTAGGCAGCTGGAGGAACACATCAAAGGGGCTAACTGACATAGCACAGTGCTCGGAGAAGGAAAACTTATGGACTTAACAACATGGAGGACATGCAAAGAGCAGCCCAAGGTAGACAGGAATGGCAAAGCCTTGTTGATACTTTCAGTCATATTTGACAGAACAGGAAAGATTCAGAATGGTGAATCAGGCTTGCTGTGTAATTGCAAGGACGCCAAAGTAAGACTATGTAATAGGCAAGACAGGACCATAAAAAACCTAACTCATTCTGAATCACAGAGATAAACAGCTGAATGATATCTGAAGAAATTCTCACCTTGCCTTTGGTTAGAACCTCTTAACCGGAGACACCAAAGTTGATGTGCTTTACCAGCAGGAATCTAAAGATCCTATGACGTCTTCTGAAGATTTAGTTGGAAGGAAAGAAGATGGAGGGGGTTATAGGTGGAAGAGAAAAATTGGCTTCTTGCTGTAGAAAATCCTTTACAAGGATAAAGCTCAGTGTCATAGAAAGCTAGACACTAAGTCAAAGGAGACATTCCCTACCAAAAAGTGTTATAGAAAGTACATGAGAGAGAGAGAGAGAGAGAGAGAGAGAAGATATGTGGGTCTGAGTAGAATGTCTGTAGCTTCAAACTTCATTAAGTCTGATTTGATTTAATTTAAACTCTAAGCTCTTTAGCAAAGAAAAATTGTGCCTTATTTTTTCTATAGTACATATACAAATGAATAAGAGTTGAATTCCCTTTACGGTCTAATGGCCTTACCTGTGTGAAGATCGTTACAGCTTTTCCACTGAGAAGAATAAGGGGAGGGAGGGATGGGGGGAAAATCAAAAAGCTTAGTGAGGGAACCTGATTTTTTAAGATGAGGCATTAAATCCCTGCCAATGGCTCTGAAATAGAGAAACTGAAGAAAATAGACTTGTAAACTTTCCAAGTCTCTTTCTTGCAGTGTGAGCGAGGATTTGGACTGAGAATTTTCAGATCTCTGAGGATTACAGTTTATCTGCAATAGATTCTCTTATTTTTATTGTTTAAATAAAACAAATTTTGATGTACAAAAGTCACAGAATTTAAAGAACACAATTAGAGTTTTATAAGTTAACAATACTAAATGATGAATGCTACCAGAGGGCTTTCTAGTAAATGAAGGGAATTATACTGCATTAGATCTTAAATTTAAGAAAAAAACAAAAAATAACCCCCTCCACTCCCCACCCCGCCACAGTATTTGGCCAGTTATTTACCTAAAAAGAAAGACAACTTAAGACACCAGAGATGAACTTGCAAAGTTGTATAGTCAACATGTTTGATTAGTTTTCTGCCTTTTTTATGTTAAGGTGGGGAAAACTGTAGATATTATGAACTATACATTGCTGCAGTGCTAGAAAAGGGTTGTTAGGGCCATTTTATTGAAAACGGATGACCATTTTCCCACCATGGTTTGGGAAGGATAAAACAAGTTTTATTTTGCTCTTTTGGGAGATGAACAAATCTTTCCATATCTCACAGGTGATTTCAAAAGGACTGCAGGGATTTCAAAATGTTTCCTTAATTGTGCAATAGCAATAGAGTCCCTTCTATCAACAGAACAAAATAGCCTATGGAATATGGCACATTTATCAAGGAGACATTCCCAGTAGGGTTCCAATAACTGAGAGCAACCACTCCTTCCTCTGTCATTCATTTCTATATATTGAGAAGGGGGAGCGAGTTATGAAGATAATTGTGATTCAGTGCACAAATTACAGCTTTATTTTTTAACCCCCAAAATCAGAGATGGCTGACTTAATATTGAACATGCAGGGTTTCAGTGGGTTTATTTTTTAAACTGAACTGAGATTTCTGTAAACTGACTGTTAGCATACCATGCCCCTAGGATGATTTGGAACAAGGGAAGTTCAAGAAGTTTTAAAGAATAAAAGACAGATTATTCTCTACTCTGGATAATTCCATCATGTTTCGCCCTCTACGCTTCTTAAAAAAGAAAAGAAAAGTGTGGCAATATGATATTTTTAAATTGAGAAATCAGACCCTTTTGGAAAGATTATATTGCAGAAAAGTCATCCCCTGTAATAAATTACTTCTGATCACTTGAGGAGAAAGAAAAAATGAAGTCCATTCCCCTTGTGATTAATGCTGATTCCTGTTTGCACTCTCATTTCCAAGGTCTGCATTTCCAATCCCACTCTCCTCTTGGACTTCTGTGCCTTGCATATGTCCCTCCCTGTTTTTTCCATTTCCTTTCTGATAATGGATTTTCAGACTATATCGTTTCTAGTCTTGTCTTTCCACTGTGATGCCAGGACTGGTACCAGAAAATAAAACCCTACCTTGTCTCTGTCTGCTACGCAATTGGTGGAGAAGGGCACTCAAGACATTTTTCTCCATAATATATATATATATAGATGGAGAAAATATATGTGCAAATATAAATGACTATATGCATAAATCTTCGTTAATTAACTACAATTTAAAACATGTAACCACGCAGCCCCATCCAAAGTTATAACTGTAGCAACAAAACCGCATAGCGATACAGAGAAGATTGTGGGGAATAGAGCAAAGATGGAGTAAGAAATAAAGGAAAACGGAATTGCAGGACAGTTGCATAAAATAAAATGCTAAAGAGCAAAGGTCATCCAGTAAAGATCTGACACTCCAGTGGCTGAGCGCTAAAGTGTCCTATTATGGAGACAGCTCCGGAGCCACTTGGTACTAACAAGATAAAGGGCTTGGAGAGAAGAAAGACATAAAATCAGGTTTCATACTCCACGGAAAGACCAGGTACACGTTTTATTTGTAAATCTAGGGGATCCTGCATGGATGCCCGTTAGGGGAAGGGGTGGGGACGAAGGAAAGGAATCTCCATCAACAGAAGAAAAGCCTAATGCGACTCTAAATAAAATAATAATAATAAATAATAACCCCAACCCAAATCTGGTAAAAGACGCCTGCCGTGTCCATACACCAAATACAGATGTTAATGGGAGAGCAGGAAAAGGAGTTTCAATACGAATCATGGGAACACATGCGAATTGTCCAGGAACCAGGATATTTCTTTTCTTGCAAGAATGAAAATTTCCCTTTAGGTCAGGAGACACCAGACAGCTATATATAAAGCATAGGTGTATATATAAATATATATAATATGTTTTACTTTTAGAAAAATCATAACATACACATTTGTTTGTGTCTAGTGTCATGCAAAGGGAACAGATAAATGCACCGAGGAGGACAGCAAACATTTTCTTGGAGGGGGGGAATGGGATTTATTTTTCTATTTTATATATATATATATCTCCACAAATATGAATCTCCCACTTACTTTAAAGAGTTCAGACAAGACCATCTCTCAACAGGCAAGTTAATCCTAAATCCGAGACAGATCAAGGAGCTGGACCTGCAAATCCCTGGCACGAAACACCATGGATCTCAGAGAAGGACCTGCAAGTGCTGTGCTGTCAGCAGCAGTAGCTTCCCCCTGCTTCGCCTCGATGTTGCAACAACTGCTGCCTGGGAAAATGGCTATTTTATGAATGGGAGGAAAGGGACCCCCTCTGCGCATGCCTGTCCTCCCAACTCTATGAATGGGTGGGCACTGAAGCCCCCAGGCGCATGCTCTGCTCTCTTTTATGAATGGGGGGCCGGAAGGGAACTTGTTGCAAGTTGCGAAGGCTAGATGTGGGTTGGGTTGTTTTTTTTTTATGAATGGAGGGCAGGCAGCAGCTGCGCATGCACTACGCCCCCCAGTCTTAGGCTGAAGGTAAAGCAAACCGCAGCAAACGCGGCGTGCATGTGCAAGGAGGAGAAATAAGGGGCGGCGGGGGGGGGGGGGGGAGATGGGCTTATTGGGGGGGTGGAGGGGTTGGAAGAGGGGATGAGCCTTGGTGTGTCCCTCCAATGTTCAAGGCGTGTGGCTGAGCATGGCAGAGGCTGGGAGCGTTGTTCTTGCTACATGTCTGGCCGTTGCTCCTGATTGCTGCTGCTCAGATGTAAAACTGCAGAGGTCCCCGTTTCTCCTCACCCGCGCTCCAGGGGCTGTAATGACAGCATGCAAGTTCCCCTTCCGTCCCCAGGCAGCTTTCCTCCCGGCAGGACAATCCCCGGGCTACTGCTGTCTTTCTGTCTCTGGCATTTCCAGCGCGACAAGGGGAGTTCTGCTGATCTGCAGCGGGCAATCGTTGTGACCTTCTGCAGAGCAAAACACGCTAAGCGCAGGGAAGCGTTGGGCCACCATGAGTCAGTTATTTCTCCTGTGATTATTTTATTCTCCATCCCCTTTCTGCCCTCCCAAGCAAAATAGGGATCTGTATAAGGAAAACGGAATTCACACGATGTACTAGCATTAATTCTGTTTTGCCCTTTTCAATTAAAATCTGCAGTTTGATCTTTTAAGCATCTGGGAATCTCAGCCAGGACTGGATTTTCGAAATAATGGGGAATCTTTATATTACGCCTTTATTTATTCATTATTGGTTTAACCCCATTGGAGTGCATGGCACTTCCCAGACAAGAGAAAAGGAGCTCCCTGTCTTACTGACGGACAATGAGAACTCGCATCATGCTGTGGAGAGGGAGAAGAAGAAACAGGGTACAGGGGAAACCGTTCTCAGGGAAGCCTTTATTTACGAGGAAATCTGATCATTTATTTGGCAGGCAGGCCTGGTGTACTTGCTTGTCTAGACCGTGTATAGGTACATGAAAGTGACTAGATGGGAGAAAGAGGAGAAATAGTCTGGAGCTGATGTTAGCGACCAGAATCCAGCATTTTGTGTGGGCGAGAGAGTGTGAAATATAATGTGAAATAAGTCATGGCGAAAAATAGCTTGCTTTGTATTGTACATCGTTTACCAGTAGTTAGACTTTCAGTTCAATCATTTTAGTGCAGCATAGCATAGCTATACAACAGTGTCATCCCAATAATACATCACGGCTGATGTTTACTGTTAGTTTGCAAGTAAAGTCTGTAGGGGACAATATCGCTGATATGCAACATATTTAGATTTTGATTAACTTCAGTGTAATTCACCAGGGTCACCTTCTTCACTGATTTATTCCCCGCCCCAGATTTTAATGAAACCATCCAGAGGAGAAGGATGGTCTTGTGGCTAAAACTAGGACAGTGAGTGAGAATTTAGATTTGGGTTCTATTCTCAACTCTGTTGTTGGCTTCCTGTGTGGTTTTGTGCAAGTCATGTAAGCTCTGATCCAATCATTCAAAGCCCATTGAAGTCCATGGGAGACAGGCCCTTAGGCTCAGGAAGTGCTTAACACCAGGCAGTTACTATTGTTCTGCTTCTGGGTGCTGAGCTCCCTTGAAAATCTTGTCCTAACTGTGGATGCTGAGCATTCGGAAATTAAAAACTCCTTCCGTGCTTCCAGTTCCCATCTGTAACCAGAGACATTTTCCTGCCTTGCCGAGGGGCTACCAATATGTAACTGATTGCTGTTTGCAAGAGTCTTCAGAATCCTTGCACAGACAGTGCTAGGAAAGTAGAAAATATTAGAAATAACAATTTGTTGTTTAATGCATTATGGTCATTGAAGTGGACACTTACGAAGTGCTGAGCAGATTTTTTTTTACATTTCCCACTACAGTCAGTGGAAGGTATCATTAGGACCTTGCACAGCACTTTGAAAATGTAATATTATTTATTATTCATCTATTGCTAAGGATGAATGCAGTGTTGTACATTAGATTAACTATGCCACATAAATACAATTCTTCCTCTCAAAGAAGGTAAACCCGGTAGATTGCAATTGATATTCAGTCATGTTTGTAGGTTTCTGAGGACAGGGAACCTTTCCAGTTATGTACGGATGTTGTTATTGGACTGTCTGCAAATGAAAAGGGTTGGGGGAGGGGAGAGAGAAACCGAAATGAGCAAGTCATTTATGTTCTCATGAAAATGCTTAATAATAACACATTTGAAAATCAGGGGCATATAAGAGAAAACTGACCTGAGGTATCCTTTTACCTTCCAATGTATGCATTGAAAGATCTATTATCTCTGCACTTGCATAAGTGTTATCAGTGTTCATGTTAACAGCAGTGATGTGTGTATGGAGGAGCAAATATACCCCTGAGCCTGGGCCCAACACGTAGTTTCTCTAAAACAAAGTCCTACAACAAAAATAACGTATGTAGGGTACAATCAATATTGCATTCTGTTTGTGTAATGTTATGCAGTTCCATGACCACCAGCTGGCTGTTGGCCTCCACCCCAGAAGTAGCTGCAGTTGTGGTTCAGCCATTTATAAAATACTGTGAGATCTTTTGCTTGAATGTTGTTACATAAAATATTATTACTAGATCTTAAACATGCAAGATTGACATCTTCTTTTTTAAAAATTACCTAAAAATAATGGAAATGGTTGCCAAAAAGGGTTTTATTTACTGTTATTGCTTGCATATAATTAAATGTTATATTAAAAAGGCTAAAAACCAAAGGATTTTCTCTGCATTTCCCTGTTCAGTAGATTAGTAAATATTGGGCTAAAAGAAGAAAATGTAAAGGTAACTTTAACTGAAGAAGGAAATGTACAGGGCTACCCTATTGTTATTTTTATGGCTGAAGACCAGCTAGAAGTTGAGAGGTCCAAATGCCCAAACAAAGAACTCTGGATCTGATCACTCCCAGGCACAAATACCTTGATCTGAATTTTGCAAATATGCTGTAACTTTATACTGTTGTTTGCTGTGGTGTTGTAGCTGTGCTGGTCCCAGGATATTAGAAAGACAAGATGGGTGAGGTAATATCTTTTATTGGAACAACTTCTGCCGGTGAAAGAGACAAGCTGTCGAGCCTACGCAGCGCTCTCCTTCAGATCTGTCTCTTTCACCAACCAAAGTTGGTACAATAAAAGATGTTACCTCCCCCACCTTGTCTCTCTGTAACGTTATATCAACATGAGATCCAAATGTACCCCCTCCCCAAAATTAGAGGTGTTCAAAACTAGGTTCTGAGTTATGTGATCAAGCACATCTGTATAGCAAACATAACAGAAGTCCTTTGCTACCACACAATACATTTTGCTCCATGAATCCCTAACTGCCTATGTGGCAACTGGTAAACTGCTATGTTTATCAAAAAAGGCTGATGCCATAATTAAACCGTATAACTATAGGCACAGCAGAGCAAAAGCCTATAATCTTTGATATAGGCACTAACAATGGGACACAGAAGAGGGGAACCCAGCAGGGATAACCCACTGCACCTAAGAAAGGAAGCAAAAGATTAGTCCCCAAGTGCGAGGGAGAGGACAGTAGAAATGGTTTATAGTATTGTTGGAATCCATACAACTTGCATCAGGAATAAGATATATTTTTTTTTAAGTATATTTTTGGGAAAATGAGAAGATTTCCTGCTTTGTTTCCCCTTCCCTCCCCCAAATCCCACTCATGCCTGTGAATGACTGGAAGGTGACTTCCTTAGGAACTCATTGTCTTTGCTCTGAGCTTTGGCCAGAAGGGATTGCTCAAGAGCTACATCAAGTTCTCCATTCGCTCCAGGGTTGAATATGCTGATTCCTCAATGCTATCAACCTCTGTGGTAGCAATACTGGTCTGGCATTGCAAACCCCAAGCACCCAAATCAGGAGTCAGGCCCTGAAAGATAATGAGATTGACCTAATAATAATGATATTAAAATAATACATTTGGGTTCTTTTTATTTGTCCTCTCTTTTGACCCTTTAGGTTTTTCAACTTTTCTCTGCAACCATGAGTAACTGAAGCTTAATACTCTGTTTTTATTTAAATGAAAGTTGAGTTTCTCACCTAATCACATGACGGCAGGGGCTGGGGCTTTAAGAAAATCACCAGCTATCATGAGGCTTATGATAAACGTGCAAGAACTGGAAATACTAGTGGCACAAAGCTCCTCATTGCATGCCTTTCTTATGCCATAAATTAATTGCTTACATAAAACTCAATGCATCATTTAATCCCTTTAAACACCCGTCTTAAATGGGCCCAGATTCTCATTCGAGCCCCTGCACTGGGGTGAATTTTGCCATATGTGCATTGCATACAACTTAGCATCCCTTTGACTATTCTGGCATACCCTTGGAAATATTGTAAGACCAGCTCTGCTGCTCGGAGGGAGACCAGATCATTGTGAGGCATCGTGCTGCTTCTAGCCTACCAGTCGTTAATTCCTTTACTGGAATTTTATTTATAATGAATGTTTGTGCCGCTAATGCAGCTCATTCCCCAAACCCCCAATACTTCTGTCTTTGGTTTGACAGGCTCACCATTCCCTGAGTCTGAATATGTCCTGGAGGAAGCTTCTAATTAAATGACAGCTCAAAGAAGACCTTATTAGTCGTGACTCAAATTGCAAATGAAGGCCCTATAACTGAGGCACTCATGTATTTTAACAACACTATATTGATCTGATCCATCTTCTATTGCATTCTGTCCTCTTGGTGCATTGAAAGTTTGGCTCTGGATATGTTTGTACTTCTGCATGCTGCGTGTGCTGGTTTGGTGCGTGGGACATGTTTCTGAAGGAAGCTTTGTTTCAGAAGGTTCCTCTGTAGTAGAAGGAATGGAACTTGAAGTTTGATATAAACTTGCTTATTTTCAGCTTGGAAAACCTTGTCACCTGGAGAATAAAAATGAGTGAATAAGGTTAGAATTTGGGGCAAGTGACTTCAAAATCATACTTAAAGTGAGAGAGAAAGAGAGAGAATTACAAAACATCCAGGGCAAAATTCTGTGCTCACAACCCATGCAGTCCCATTAAGATAGAAAATACTGCACAGGGTTTGGACATTTTTACGGTTAGATACACTACCTGCTGTTCCCCAGTCGAAAGTGCATGGGCCAATAAAGATATAAAAGGGGTTTGGTCTTTGTGGGCATTTCAATTCATAACCAACTGGCCTTATGTTAAAAAACAGAGGGTAGAAATTTGTATTCAGTCATTTGGGGCCAAACCCTGAGAGATGCTATGACATGCATCTCCCATTGACTTCAGCAGATGCTTAGAGCTGCTCAGGATGTAAAAGAGGAAATCCTGATAACTGGCAGACATATGACCCTGTTCCTCCTCTACTGTCTTTATTCTGTACTCAGATTATTCCTGCTTGTGCTTCAAATGACCATACAGTTTCAGGTTTTAGTATTGTGCATAGGATTAATTTAGCAATAGACTACAAGTGACATTTTAAATGGACCTTTTGTGCTCTGCATTAAGTTCCCATTCACTTTTATTTATGCGGCTACCAGTGGTCTATCTAATAATATTCCATGAATGTCACTCAGTAGTGTATTATATCTGTTGAGTGAGTGTGAGACGATGGAAACAGCTATATGCTTGGCTGAGGGCTCTTTTTGATCATTTGAATATCACCAGGTTGAATCATCAGTGGGTTTCATGGTCTGTTACCATCCAGTTTTTATGTTCTCAGCCATTTTGACTTTCCGAATTACATCCATGAAGTGTACAGCTACAGTAAGGCAAGCATCTATGCCATGCCAAGAGTCCTAGCCCATTGTGATAGCTGAGGTAACTCAACCAATCGCCATCCTTTTACTCTACAGCTAATTTGCATGCAACAGTTTAATTGGTTATGTGAGGGAGACTGCACAGATGGTACATTACTTGGCCCAGCTGCTCCTCACACATACCAAATCTCCCGGTAGAACACAACCCACATACAACTCTCCCATGCAAATGCACACAACTCTCCCAGCACAACTCCTCCAGGCACAAATGAACATAACCACTTTCACATTACTACCAGTGCATACATTAACCCCAAACACACCTCAGCCTCTCACTGCAACTCAAACCCCTTGTTCGCCACCCACACAACTCTCCCAGCACAACACAACCCACACACAACAATACATCCAGCGCACACACGAACCCCAAACACACACAGCCTCTCACTGCAACACAACCCTTCATTTGCCACTTATGCAAATCCACACAAGTCTTCCAGCATAACACAGTCACCAACAACGCACCCAGCATATGCAATAACCTCAAACATCACTCTGAAGCCTACAATGTCTGTTGGCTGTAGTGTCAAGTGATGGAAACAGAGACGAGAATGGCTGAAAGCTCTTTTTGTTTAGAATATCCCCAGGTTCAGCCATCACTGGGATTCACGGTCTCTTACTGTCCAATTTTTAAATTCTCAGCCTCTTTTGGCTTTTTTACGTGTATGACTTTACGAATTACACCCGTGCGACAGCACAGACTTTCGGCCATTCGTGATTAGTTATTGTGTGTAAAGGAAACTTTGAGATCCTCAGGTGAGTGCTAAGTATTACGGGGACTAAATGGCAGAGGGACAACGAGGGAGTGTATTTCTGACAGCCTGGCCACTTATCAAGCGGAAAGTGCCAGCACACTGACATTTGAGTCTGTATATGTCATCAAGCAGAGTGAGGGAGCGTGTGTGAGTTCAAATGCCCACATGACAAAACCCTTTCTGTGTTGCACATTTGAGCACTTTAGCCATTGGAAGGTCAGAATTCACTCCCCAAGCTGTATGGACGTAGGCAGAATAATCCAAGTTACAGGCACAAATTTCCAAAAAAAAAGCGGCCCTAGCTAGTGCATTTTCGGAGAACTGGGTTTCCCAGTGTCCTATAGTAGCTATCATTAGAGTGTAGCCTTTCTTCACAATTACACAGATACACATATTCAAAGGCCAGAAGAGACCACTGTGGTCAATTAGTCTGACCTTCTCTGTAACACAGGCTATAGAACTGGACCAGGGGAGGACTCTTGTCCTGCCATTGCCTGGTGTGCGGATAGAGAGAGCATTTGAGCCTGCACTTTACACAAGAACAAAACTAATGTTAAAAATTGTATCGGATACGGATAAAAGGAAGAAAAGCTGTGGGCTTGTTAATATTCAGAGGTCAGACAAATGTCTTTCCTTTCCTCCCCACTCCCTTCTGTAGCTGGAATCTGGCTGGGCCACAAGAACTTGGATTAAGTGACGTGTTTAACGAGCAGACAGCAATCTCCTTCCCAGTTCACCTTGGAGTGGCTGATTTTCTGACATGGGTCTCCAGATGGGCATGTTCTGAGAATGTGGGCTGGCAGGTCTCCAAAAAGGGGTATTTGCATGTAGACCCATAGTGGGCAGTTCTAGGAAATACCTGTTTCCTAATTGACCATCTGAGGAAAGGCAAACGTGAAGACAATTTAGTAAGTGAAATTGCAACTCCCTGGGGAATGCATAATTCAGAGGTAGTCAATAGATGGACCCTGAGCCAAATCCAGCCTGTCAGAAGCTTTGGAATGGACCCTGAAATCTTTTTCAGAGTAACAGCCGTGTTAGTCTGTATTCGCAAAAAGAAATGGAGTACTTGTGGCACCTTAGAGACTAACCAATTTATTTGAGCATGAGCTTTCGTGAGCTATAGCTCACGAAAGCTCATGCTCAAATAAATTGGTTAGTCTCTAAGGTGCCACAAGTACTCCATTTCTTTTTTTGAAATCTTTTTATTTACTTATTATTATTTTTGTAATTGTTATTTTCTCTGGAGTCTGGACCTTGACTATACCCTGAGAAAACATAATTGACTACCCCCGGCATAATTTATGCTGTCGAGACATTTCAGATGTGTAGCCAACAGGGGAATCTTTGGCTACTTGAGTTTTACCATCTTTAAGCTAACTCCAAGACACACATACAGAATTTAGCCTTTTGGGGTCCTCCATGAAGATTTGGGATGCCTCCCGGCAGGTTTATGACATTATGGTGATTTAGCATGCATATGGGATACTTGTGTGCAGGAATGGCCAGTTAGTAGTAAATTGCACATGCAGTACCTTATTTACATGCATAATCACAGTGAGTGTGAACTCAAACAACTGTGCATGAGAGGAGCTTCTTAAAATTTGGTCTTCATTTTGGAAAGCAAAGAATGCCCATATAGGCAGTTTTGCCATCTGTGGCAGATATAATACTGAGAACATTCTTCTCTTTTATTATTTGCTAACCATTTCCAAACACAATACCTAAAGGGAAACTGCAGAATGGAAACCTCCTGTTAAAAACGCGGGGAGTGAGGAAAGGAGGTTGCAGTGTTTTATGGCTTGTCTCCTAGAGGCATCTCATATCCTGGCTTTTAGCCTGCAACGTCCGATCTCTGTCAGTGAGAAACCATGCCACATGCTTGGAAATAGCTTTAACCCTGCTGCAAAATATTGCAGCCTGTGTTCCTCAAGCATAATGTTTCTGTGCTGGGCGCATCTTGTGATTCCAATAATAAACGGGGTGGGCGAAATTGGGGGTGCTAATCTGCAGCGTATAATATCAAATGTATTGGTCAGATGTATGTTGGAGAAATTGTTCTACTCTATTAGTCTATCTTTTATGTTTTGCTAACAATATTTAGTATATTGGTCTGTTATGGCTGGGAAATATATTAGCAGGAATCCTGTTTTGAATTGGCAATGTAGTAGATACAGGTGAAACACTGGCCCCCAGTTTGGCAGAAGTATAGATCTGCAATCTTCAGCCACAGCCAGATCTAGGCTAACATACGGAAGTCAGTCAGAAGGCCAGCCGTGGTAGACATGTTGCTGCCTTGGCTGCATAGAGATGAGAGCTGGATGAAACTCTTAAAGGCTCACACAAACAGTTCATGAGTTTTGCATGGGTCCTAGAAGATCGGGGACAGCTAACGGCTCTCTCTCCCTCCTCATCTAGCCTTCCCCAGTGTCACGATAGATACCACTTCCCTTTTCTACTGCATCTTGTGCCATCCTCTTTAGATCAGAAAGCTTGATGATCTAGAACCGAACATCCTCAGGCTCCCTGTTCTGTGAGGTAAGCCTCCACCCGCTCTCGCTTTAGCGAGGAGATGTAGGTAGGAGCACCATCCTATGGGTATGGTTCTAGAGGTGGTAGGTTGCTGGCCCTCTCAATTCTGCAACAGTAGGACCCAAAAGCCTCCACTAGTCTTCTCTTACCACTTTAGGGGGTCTGAAATGTCCCAGCATGCAGCACCGAATTGATAAGGAGTCTGGGATCAATGTAAGAGGCACCTATTGTCAGGGTAATACCAAATAGTGCTAGCCCATCTTTCTCCCAACTAAGACTCTCAAATGACTTGGCAAACATTTCTGCATTGAAGCCTTGCAGCCCTACGTACCCCCATTTTACAAATGGAGAAATGACATTTGTCCACCTCTGCTGTGAAGATGAAAGCTCTGGGTTTTCCTCTTGCTCATCGGGCACCTGTTGCTTGTATCCTGGTATTACTCACATCCGATAAGTCACATCTTGTTTTGCAGAATAAACACCAACTCTTTTGTTTCCTTCCTTCCCTTGCAGTTTTGTTCTGTTGCCTTACCTGACTGTAGGCACATGCACCGTTTCATTCTTGAATCTTAATCAAAAAGTGAATGTGAGTCTGGCTGCCTGGGTATCACTTCAGGGGTGGAGAAGGAGAACATGGCGTTTCTGCCCCTAGACGGAGGGCTATGGGATGATGCATTAGAACAGAACGGGCTATTGGTGCTATTGTGTTGTGTTTCAGAGTAACAGCCGTGTTAGTCTGTATTCGCAAAAAGAAAAGGAGGACTTGTGGCACCTTAGAGACGAACCAATTTATTTGAGCATGAGCTTTCGTGAGCTACAGCTCACTTCATCGGATGCATACTGTGGAAACTGCAGAAGACATTATATACACAGAGACCATGAAACAATACCTCCTCCCACCCCACTCTCCTGCTGGTAATAGCTTATCTAAAGTGATCACTCTCCTTACAATGTGTATGATAATCAAGTTGGGCCATTTCCAGCACAAATCCAGGTTTTCTCACCCTCCGCCCATTCCCCCGCCCCACAAACTCACTCTCCTGCTGGTAATAGCCCATCCAGTGGTCACTTGTATCTGATGAAGTGAGCTGTAGCTCACGAAAGCTCATGCTCAAATAAACTGGTTAGTCTCTAAGGTGCCACAAGTACTCCTTTTCTTTTTACCAGCAGGAGAGTGAGTTTGTGTGTGGGGGGGGAGAGGGTGAGAAAACCTGGATTTGTGCTGGAAATGGCCCAACTTGATTATCATACACATTGTAAGGAGAGTGGTCACTTTAGATAAGCTATTACCAGCAGGAGAGTGGGGTGGGAGGAAGTATTGTTTCATGGTCTCTGTGTATATAATGTCTTCTGCAGTTTCCACAGTATGCATCCGATGAAGTGAGCTGTAGCTCACGAAAGCTCGTGCTCAAATAAATCGGTTCGTCTCTAAGGTGCCACAAGTCCTCCTTTTCTTATTGTGTTGTGTGATACTACACAAGTTTCTTCATTTTTTTTTTTTTTTTAAACAAAACCAAGCTCGGTTGTACATAATGCTGTGCAGTTGGGAATCTGTGCCAAGCACGTGACATGTTCCCTGCCTCAAAGGGCTTACATTTTACAGGCACAAAGTGGTACTCTACAGAGTAGTGTACTTACATGCTCTGAATAAGCTTGGCTCCTTTGAGATGAGAGGTGCTTATATCAATTGGAAATACTGTTTTCCAAAGCATGTGCTATAGTTGCTTAGTTCCCTGTGGTTCCTATTACAGGCATGCTAATATCCCCCAAAATGAAGTCTTTGAGGATAAACTGTATAAGGCAGGGCTATTCCTTTTTGCAATCACAGTGTACCTGATTCTGCAGGCACTTAAGTATGTGAGTAATTTTCTATATGTGAGGAGTCCCACTGACTCCAATAGGATTCTTCATGTGTATAATAGACTGAGAGACTTTGTCTTTTGGACCATATGAACTGGAACCATAAACTCACTGAACATTAAATCTCACCAAATGAGGGTCAATCCATCCTCATCATCGTATCCACTCATTATACTCCACACCTGAACATAGCCATTATATGAATAATATACCCCCATATCTCAATGTCTGTACTTTGACCCGTTAACCTTTCATCCCTAGTCGGGGATATTGCAGATTATGTATTCCTTACGCCATCCAATCTTAAACTGAACTTCATACCCGTTGATCATCTGTACGTTATTCCCTGATAAACAGAAACTTCTACGTTTAAACTCTGTACTGTTCACTTTTTTTAAACATCATCTTAATAAAAATTTTACTCATGTGTAAGTGTTTATGAGATTGGGCTGTATAATTATAGATGAATAATAGATATAATATTTGACTTGTGTGGAAGCCTAGTAATTCTAGCTGCACAAGCTCATTTCCTGATTTTTTGCTTTTCAAAATGTTGCCAGTATTAGGAGGATAACAACTGAGGTTCAGCACTCCTGTGAAATATTTGTCTCCTTTTTTCAAGGGTAACAAGTTGACATATAGCTGCTATGTTCTGGTTGTGTCTCAATATGAAAATCTGAGCTAGACTAAAAATATTGTCAACATACTTTGCCATTGACTTAAGGCAAAAATCCATTGAGTTGAATGGAAGTTCTTCAACTGGAACCAAGCAAGATAAGGACCTTAGACATACCGTTACAAGTACATGCATTGTACTTAGGTAGTGCCCCACATAGTAGAGAAGAGTCATGGCTCAGTTGTAATGATTAAAGGGGATTCTTTTCTGAGGCTGCTGGACATACAGAAGACCTGTGGGTCTTTTTGGCTCACAAGTTGGCAGAATAACCCATCCCGTCCCCAAACAGAGTCTCCCTTCCGATATGGACATTGTAGCCATTCAGCCCAAACTGGAAATTGAACCCACTCAGCATCCATAGATGGGGATGTTGATTACTCGACAATTTATAGATGTCAGCTGTTGCACAATAGAACAACAAGTGACCTATGAGAAATAGATTTCTGTTTCTCAAATCGATTAGATCATCTCAATTACCTTATTTTATTTTTTTCTGAATATTTATTTGCTGCTCAAGACAATAATCTCCAGAAACACAGTTCTGCTTATAAACTTAATTAGTGGGCTGAATTCCCAGGCATCCCTATGTGACTTAGACATTTCTAGCAACTAAATGAACAAATGCAAATACATGGATATGGGGAGGTGGAAATAGTTTTGTTTTGTTTTTGTGTTACCATAGCATATAGGATCCCTGGTCATGGACCCGGACCCATTGTGCTAGGTGCTGTACAAACATGGGGGAAAAATAAGTTCCTATCCCAGAATTTACACTCTACATAACAAAATATATAGTGTGGTTGTATTGCTCATTTTCTGCTTAACTTGGTCACATCTGGAACAAATTGGTTGTTTTTTATGGGTTCACAAGAAGTTGTTATGATAGTTATATTTTCCTTTTTAAAAAATGCAATGAAAAAGAGAAAATGCAAAAGCAGAATATGATACTGTAAACTGGTGCCCACTATCACCCCTTACTTAAATGTATATAATTCTATTTGTGATTTAGGAAAGAATACACCCTGAATTTCCAGATGGAGAAAGCCTCTTCTCTGACAAATGCAGCATCCTTGGGTAAAAATATTATTATTAAATGTCAGAGCAAGCATAAAACAGCATTTTACTACCCTCTAGGTGTTCATATGACTGCAGCAATAAATAAATTGCAGGCCTGTGTGTTCCTGAAAAGTACAAGTGCTATCCTGATTGCTTTTCTCACCCCTCCCTGCATTAGTTCATAAAGATAACTACAAACTATCAATAGCAATCTGGAAAAATAGTGCGTCCCTTGTTAAAAGTAATATCCTTTTAAATTTTAAACAGAAGTGGCTTAATTTTTTCCAAACGTGAAAGAATTTTTCACTGCAAAGCTGGTTTGGCAGTGATCTAATTAGTTAACAGTAAAGCAGACGCTTAAAAAAATGTCAGGTAGAACCCACCCCCTTCTAATCAGACTACATTTTGGTACTACATGGCTGACAAGAGATAACAAGAGAAAACTCAAAAGTTTTCTATGCATTGGATGCTGATATCAGAGCAGAGGACAATGCATGTTTGTTACAGCATGATTAAGCTCCTGAAGTATAGGTGATCTTATTAGAAATAGATCAACATCTACAGTAAATGTAATAGCACAAGATAAAACTCAAACATAAGTGACTCAATGTCAATTCCTTTATCCGATACTTTTTTCTTTAGAATCGGGTTTGATCGCCAAAACCTTATTTTCTGCTGCTTCCTTTTTAAATCCCTCCCATTAAAAATTGTGTTTCCCTGCTTTAGAAAGACTTTGCTGTGGAAAATCAGCTTGGGGCTGTTAGGGCAGTTGCTTTAAATAATTTTTTGTTCATGCATATGTACAAATCATTTGAGCTCGCAACCATTTGCTGACTACCAAAGCACCTTAAATTACTTTCCTGTTGCATTTCAGGACCTAACCTATGGCAATGGAGCAATGTACAAATTGAAACAGAAGGGTATAGATTTAGTTATACAACAGCTAGGTGGCAGCTAACTGTATATCTGAGGTTAAGGTTTAAAATGCCAGCATTTTAGTGGGACTAATGCTTTGCAATTAGCCCAGTGGCTGAACTCAGGTAAAACTACAGATTTTTTTTTCAATTGTAAATTCATTTTATGAGCTAAATCTTTGATATTCTCAGAGGGCTGGCTGTGAATAGCTGCATGTTTTAACCCAATCTCCTTTGTGGGCTGTAATAATGTGACTTTAAGTATTTTCTTCTGGGTTTAACTGCTTCAGTGAATATGTAAAAGTGTGTGTGTGAGAGAGATGTATGGCAAAAGACGCATGTATTGATGAAGGATTCGTTTATTTCCGAGGTTATAAAGAAAAGGCTAAAATAGTCTCGAGACAGTACATTTCCTTGAGGGAACAACGGGGGAAGGAGTACGTTCCGAATTAACATCGACGGGGGAAGATTCAAACAGATCGAGGCGCGTTTACACGCCGCCTGGTTATCCAGGGTTGTGTGATTTTAATTTGAGTTGGAATATTACACCCTGGTGATGGAAAGCGTCGGACAACACCATAAACCCAAACCCCTCCTCGCACGGAGGTGGCAATTGCCCTGCTTCCTTTCCCTGCCCCCCCCGTAAACAGCCGGAGAGGCGTGTGTTTGTGTGTGTAACCTTGTGTGAAAACTCCTCTCCCTCCCTCCCTCCCGCATGCTGTCATTTACTGATTCAAGCCCTCTGAAGTCAAGGTTTTTTTGTTCAGAAGGCTCTCTGCAGTCTGATCTCCCCCAGCTGGAGGTTAAAGGGCTGGGCAGTGGAAGGCAGTTTGCATTGAACACATTCGAGGCTAGGGATGGTTTTTCATTTGGAAAGTGTTGCATTGCCATCGACAAGTGACCGTACAGGAGAGCAATGTTACTGTCCCTGCAGATCGCTTTTTCACCCCTTCCCCGGGGGGGGGTACCGCACAGAGAAGTGGGGGGCTGCTGCTGCTGCTCTGTGGCTTTAAGGGACTCCAGCGATCAGCCTGGCAGGCGCCCCTGAGCCTCACAAAAGAACAGGATGTTGTTGATTTGTAACCAAACCACAGAGAGGAAATGATTGTAAATTTCCTCTAAACATCCCCACTGTCTGCCTGCCTCCCTCCCTTCCGCCTCCCCGCCCCGCGGTAGAGAAGCTGCTGTTGCTTGCAATTTCCAAAGGGGATTTCTGCTGGGCAAATGGATCCCACCTCCTTTTACAGCCCCCCCCCCCTTTAATTAATCTGTTTTTAGTTAGCACATTACTGACACCTTTTGTGGGTGGGTGGGTGTGGGAGGAGAGACTGGTTTCTAGTTGACACCTAGCCTGCAAAGCTAGTTCAGCACACAGAGAGGGAGAAGGGAGTGAGGGGTGTTGATGGATTGTGTGTCTGTCTCTCTTCACAGAATGAGTTGCATTTATCTGTATTTGCTTATCCTAATTCGTTTACTATTCAGGATGCTGCAGTGGAATAAATGTTTAACTCAGCCCTTCCTCCTTAAAAGTAGCGCTGGACTATTACAGCACTGCCTAGTTTGATATAATTACCAAGTCTCAACACCTTAATATTTTGCTGACTAATTTCCTTCCCATCCCCTCCTCCAAATACCCAGACTATATACATAGAAAAAACAGAAACCTTACAGGTTGGAACATTTATGATTTCAAAGGAAACTCGTAGGTGAACAGGATCTACGTCTTTTTTTATTTAAAGCCAGCTGTATATCAGTATTTAAGTCAAGTATTCATGGGCCCAATCCAGCAGGCTTTACTGTGGAAACATTCCTATTGACTTAAGTAGGAGTTTTGCCGGAGTAAGGCTCACAGGAGTGGGGGAGTAGTGTGGAAAGTTACAACAGGATAAGGAAGAAAAGTAAATTCTTAATTATTTTGCCTTTAACCAAAGACTTTTTTTTTTTTTTTTGGTAAAAGGTTGATTTTGAATTCACAAGATCTTAGTTGCTGTTACTGTAGAAAACCCAAAGAAGAGTGTGTAAGCTTCAAAGCTATTACTTCACCTATCTTCTCTCTCTAAGATCTTGGTTGAGGTTTCTAAGCACCACTCTTCTACTAAACCTGCTAGTTTTCACTTTAGATAAGCTATTACCAGCAGGAGAGTGGGGTGGGAGGAGGTATTGTTTCATGGTCTCTGTGTATATAATGTCTTCTGCAGTTTCCACAGTATGCATCCGATGAAGTGAGCTGTAGCTCACGAAAGTTTATGCTCAAATAAATTGGTTAGTCTCTAAGGTGCCACAAGTACTCCTTTTCTTTTTGCGGATACAGACTAACGCGGCTGTTACTCTGAAACCTAGTTTTCCTTTTTTACTGACTCAGGGAATTTACTGATGTTAGTGACCTGCCGTCTATAGGAAGATAGTCTGGGTATCTAAAGTTTTGGTGGCACATTTGCACAGTCTAGTAGTGAGTGGTATGGTGAAATTTTTAAAGGGGAAGTATTGGTTACTGACAAACAAAACCTTATAGTAGTTTGAGAAAGCTGATCTAGGGGCTGTGCTGTAAATTATCTGCTACTGCGGCTGTCTCATAATAATGATCAGAAAAATATGAAGCTCGGTTACCACCACAAAGAATAAGACCCTATTGGCAATTTGATACAGGTCAATTCCTACCTTTGTATTTAAAGAAACCTGAATTCCAGTTAGTAAGATGGGTGTTAAATCATTATGCAAATCTGTACCATTTGGGGGATAGGAAACATGTAGGTCAACATCTCATCTCCAATTAAAACTGCTGGATAATTGGTTGCAACACTGACATTAAGGTTAAAAGGAAAATGTGAATAAGGGGAAACCACCACCCTGTAAATGAAGCAAGGGAAGCAATGAAATATACATACATTCAACCTAATTAAGCCTGAAATTGTATTTCTAGAGGCCATCAAGCTCATCCCTCTCATTGTGTGGCAGGACTGATTTAATTATTCCTAAACCAGCGTTACTGGATGGGTTTCTAGGCTTGCCTTGAATGTCCTCAGCATGAGTGGGTGATTCCACAACTTCCCTTGGCAGTGGCTTCATTGCAGATCTGTGCTTATAACGATTTTTCTGACTCTTCAAAGTCTGTTTTCCCTGCTGCAGCTTAAACTCATTACTATCTGTACTGTCCTCACTGGCTGATGAGAATAATTGAGTCCTGTCCTGTTGATACTATCCCTTTGTAGCTGGCCCTGCTTCTCCTCAATTTCCTGTTCTCTAGACAGAATATGCCTAGTTCCCTGAAACTTTCCTCATCATAAGCCTTATTTTCTCAAAATGATTGAGAGTCTAATTGAGGGTACAATAATCCCTCCCTGGATTAACCAGATATGCTGGGGCAGACCCACTGAGGCTTCTATAAGGAAAGTGGGGACTCTCCAAATTGATTTTTTTTTAAATGGAAAGTTAATGAAATAGTAGACAATGAATGTGACCCAGTTAATTTTCAAACAAAGCTTTAGATAAACTCCCTCATGGAAGTTCTGATTCAGCTAGGAATTTTAATCATGTGAGCTGTCCCATTGACTTCAATGCACTACTAATGTGCTTAAAATTAGCATGTGTTTAAGTGTCATGCTGAACTGTGGACATAAAGAATTCAGAAGAAAAATAGATAACAATATTTTCTTTTGCACTACACATTGTTTGGGAAGGACTGGCTGACACCCCTATGTTAGGATCCAGAATTCCACACCCTCCTCTAAAATTCAGGGGTTTGGTGGCTAGTGTTTTGGTTCGTATCCCTCTTTTGTTTAGTGTCCGGAAACAGAGTTTGATGAGCAGCTGCTCATCAGAATGGGATGAAGTGTCCCACTGTTGGTCCAGTATTTATTTACTATATTAATGCTTTGCAAGAAGAAGTGCAGAGTGAGCTGGTGAAATTTGCACTTTACATTATTTGCATTGGTTAATTTTTTTTAGGATTGCAAGAAACTCCTGATCAACTTAAATGCCCTTGGGGTGGGCAGGGAAGGAGATTAGCCATCCTAATGGCAGATGAAATGCAATGTGGACAAATACAGAGTAATGCACATTGACAAAAATAGTCTACAATTCAAATTTAGTGGGCTCTGGTAGCAGGTTACTCCAAGAAAAGACTCTGAAGTCACTGTGCACACCTTAGTGTGTGTGGGGGGGAAATTTATGTCCCCATTTAAAGGGTGCTCCTCAGCCCCTGAATAAAAGTAATTAATAAACAGTACAGAGAATACTGTAATGGTGTATCGTGCAGACTCTGTAGTAAAGGTAATGCTGAGATTAGGTAAAGCAGGTCTAAAATCCCATTTTTCCAGTTTAAAGGTTGAATTCAGTCTCTCCATCAGGCACAGTAACTCTTCCTGGAACGATTTAATTTTCATGTAACTAAAAGCATGTGCAAATTTTAGAAGGGGAAACATTTAGAAATGCTCCCTTTTAAAAGTTCGGCCTGTTTGTCTCATGTTTCTTTGGCTTCCTCTTGCTTAAAAACTTAAATGTTCCAAAAGGCTTCGAATTTCACTCAGTAACTCATCTTTACTGTCTCTTGGACACAGGCTAAGTATCAGAACTCGAGCTATTAAAATGTAGGAGTTACTGCTTGAGATTTTCTTAACCAGTTTTGGAGTAGAAAAGTGATGGAAATGAGAAGTGTGGCCAAATGTTTCCATTCTCCAATGCTACTCAACCCGAGCTTGACAGCTGGGGTGGGGTGCGGCGCTTTTTGGGGGGGAGGGACAGCGTTGCAAAGAGAAATGGAATGAAAAGAGCTCGGCATTAGTTAATGAGGGTGAAGCACAGAGGTTGGCAGTGGGACTAGGAAGCAGCACTGGAGAAAGTTTATGGCTCCCACTGCCTGTAGCTCCCCAGTCATGCTGAAGATCCTAATTTCCCAGATCTAATAGCCCAGCTCCCTAGTTCCGTGAGCCCTCACTGCTCTCCCGTAACCCCATTCTATATAGAAAATCACTACTTTCCTTGCTTCTTAGGGTGGTTTGTTTCAATCGGTACTTGTTAACAATGAAAACAAATAACCAGATTGATTACTTATAGTAAATTAGTTGCTGCAATGGAAAAGATACAGAGAAGATCAATAAAGGTGGTTAAGGTGTGGAAGGATTTATACATAACAAGTAATGACAGAGACTATGGTTGTGTGTTGGAAAGAAGGGCTAAAGGGTAGATAATGGAGGTATTCAGAATTTGTGCAGGGTATAATCAGTCAACCCTTCCTTGTAGTTCTGTCAACAATACAACAAAAAGGAGCTGCTTGATTAAAGTAGTGACTGGTAAAATTAGAGCACAGGGAAAAGCCTTATAGTTAAGGCTACAATTTAGTCACAGGTATTTTTAGTAAAAGTCAGGGACAGGTCATGGGCAATAAACAAAAATTCACGGCGCGTGACCTGTCCATGACTTATACTATATATCTTTGACTGAATCTTGGGTGGGGTGGGTGGGTGATCCAGGAGGGGGCTGCTGCAGGGGGCGCCCCAGGTGGCTGAGGGGGCGGGGCCACTTAGTAGCAGCTTCTCTGGCCACCCAGGGACTGCTGTCGGGAAGCGCTGCTGGGAGCTGCCTAACAGTGGCTGCTCTGGCCACCCGCGGAACCGCTACTTTGGCTGTTCCCAGGGCCAGCTGCCCGGGGCCACTCGAGCAGCTGCTGGTGTGGCTGTCTCCGGGGCCACCTGAGCAGCTGGCCCCAGAACCAGCTGTGTGGGTAGCCCTGGGGTCAGCCACACTGGCTGCTGCAGAAGTCACAGAGGTCGCGGAAAGTCACTGAATCCGTGACTTCCATGACCACCGTGACAAACATGGAGCCCTATGTATAGTTAATTTGTGGAATTCCTGGCTGCAGGAGATTATGCAATCAAATGTGAGGGCTGAACGTCTTTATAACACAGTAGTAACTTTCTGTATTTATAGATCAGATAAGGACAATCAAGCTTCATGCTTGACTTTGTAGGTCAGTAATGCATCCCCCATTGTCCCACCATGTAGCTTTGCAAATCTGACTCAGTTTGTTATGAGGGGTGTGTGTGTGTGTGTGTGTTCTGGAGGCAGTATATCCAGCTTGCTGGACTAAGAGTAGCATTCCTCAGAAAGAAAGCTGATCGGTATTTGTGCTTATAAGAAGGGCTTCTGTGCAAGTTTGTCTGATTGGAGTATATCTTTTCATTGACTTTAATTTCTCTCGGCCATCAATCTGTTGGTTGTGTATAGTAAGAGTAGTAAATATTTCTATTATGGTAGCATCCAATGGCCCCAGCTGGGATTGGAGCTCTATTATGCTGGGGTGCAGCACAAACATGGGAAAGAGACACTGGCTTACAGTGCTGCTAGAGGAACAATTTTTCCAGGTGAAATTTAAAACTGTGGTCCATGCTCGTTAAAGATCTCATGGCTCTTTTCATAAAAGTAGGTGTGCTGTTGCTAACTTCTGTATCCAGGTTAAATTCCATTGTGGATAATGAAATTCTGTTTGCTTAGCGCTTTCCCCACATTTGTAATTGGGTGCAGTATTCTCTAACCTGGCTATGGCAGACAGTTAGCCCAGAAACACATTCTCCTCTTCTGTGAATTGGGCAGGGGCTTTCTTGTTTGTTAAATGTGTTCCAGAATGCATCATCCTGTGACAACGCTTTTATAGTGGTACTCGTGTGACACCTTGTTGAATTTTTGCCAGACAAACCTTGCATCTCAATATAGCTGTATAGATTTGTAGCTTCCTGGCATTGTATTTCTGTGAGAAAGGCTTCTCTAGACTTGTGTTGTGTTGTATTCTTTTGAGTTATATAGTTTAAGAATAGGAGTACTTGTGGCACCCTAGAGACTAACCAATTTATTTGAGCATAAGCTTTCGTGAGCTACAGCTCACTGCATCAGATATTTAAGAATGCATCTCATTTGTCTAACATCTGTATGTTGGACAGTGCCTCGTGCAATGGAGCCCGGCTGCTGTTTGGAGCCTCTGGTTAAATATCACAATATGGGCTCTTCAAACGAAGAGACAGGCCATTGATTAAATAGACTCTAAGCTGGAGGCCGTGATCTTGTCCTTCCAGTGTCTGAGGGTTATGTGTTTGGCTGCAAAGCATTGCGACTATCGCCCATTAATGTAAAGGGAGTTTGTGATCAGGGATCTGAATGATCAGTGAGAAGGCATTGGCATTGCTCTTCCTGGAATGATTTCTGAGGAAGGCGGAGGGAAAGTAGAGGAACCTGTCATGATGAAATCCTTTCACGCAGACATTTTCTAACCTTTTAGTAACATTTATTATTGCAGAAAAGGTCACTTCTGCAGCTTGCTCTCTCTTTTATCTTTAGCTGATGGTTTCTAATGCTGTGTGGCAACAGTACATCTCCACCCCTTCTCCCTAAGTCTTATGAAGAATGATATATAATAAGCAAATATATAACCTAGTCACAGTAGAGGCAACATCACCCTTTTGGAGGAGAGAGTACAGGATGCATTTTACACCAGCTTTAAGGAACATTGTTTACTATGGAAATTAACAAGAGGGCAGTGAAAGTAGACCTTGTTTTAAACTTCTTTGGAGAATAGGTTTCTTCGCAGTACGGAGCTCTCTAAATCTGCCCAAGTCAGACTGGTATCAATACAGTAAACCACCCTAAAAATCTTCAAGAAAAAACATTTTTTAAAAAACCAGTGTGAATGTATTGACGGCCTTGCAGACAGCATCCTCTCCAATGAGAAGATGCTCTGGGGCTGCCCATACTATAAGATTCCCCCATGCTGCCTTATCAGCATCCCTGAAAAATTGATCTGGGCTAAGGTGGATATTCATTCCTCATATCCCATGCAGTCATTGGCTTCACTGCTGAGAATGTCAGCAAGGGACCCATTCCGAATGTCTTTTGTGAATGGGACATGTGCTTACAATGAACTGGACTGACAATTTCGCTACCACCCCCAACCAACCAAACACATTTGGCACAGGTCTCTTTATTGCTGTCAGGTGTAATAGTGTCTGGTCAGTTCCCAGCTGGGGCTTGATTTGTGCTAGTGACCTAGAGACAGAAGGTATTCAAGCCCCAATCCTGTCACTGAAGTCAATGGGAGTTTTTGCCATTGATTTCAATGGGAGCAGGAGCAGGGTCTTAGTCCCCTGGATATATATATATTTTTTTAATTAAAAGAACGTTGCTGGGATTTGGGTGAACGTCGCATGTCCTTATTAGTTTCAGATCCTTTTATTAAACCCGATGTAACACACCAAAGATGTTAATGTCTCCTTTGCCTTTGTTATACAGGATTCCAATGGACTTCGCAGCTCTGTCTGTGAAATAACCACAATCCTCCTTGAATGTTGTCTTCCCAGTTAGGTACTTAGGTAAACTATTCCAATTTTAAAAGCACCAAACCCCTTTGTTTTACAATTTCCTAAGCACTCCATGATCCCTTAACACTGTGATATTAGAGCTTGCTGTGTATCCTGAGCCTTTTTCAAGCATTGGTTCCTGCAGCAAATCACCTGTGCACTATGCTGACAAAGGTACGACAGACGTACTCAAGAGAAAACTGTTTTTGTACAATTCTGTATTTTTGTGCCTTAAAACTTTGCGTGGAACGTATTTTGTGTAAATGTTGTGATCCACTCAAAAGTACTTATTATTCTGTACTTAGCATATTTACCATAAGCATTTTGTGTAATTGCTTTTACCCGGTTGAAAGCTTTCATGACTTCTGAGACTCGGATGGATGACTATCCTTGATATATCTTCTGTTACATTATTAATTTTACCAGAGAAAGTGTTTTGTTTTTAACATAAAACAGAGCAAATTGTGGTCATGTAAAAATATGTAGCTTTTAAAAGCAAACCATTAACTATGGATGCCTATCAGGACAGGGGAAGGGGATTTGGTAAATTTCTCGTAGGACTGCAGAAATCTTACTATCTGATACAGGAGGGTTAGAATTGGATGGATTAAGAAGTCTTTTCTAGCTCTATTATCTTTTTGGGTAGGGAATGGGAATTTGAAACTTCAGGCTGTATTGTAGTTTAGGGAAGGAAAAGACTTACGGTATTAAAATATCGACTCCATCTTCGTACAAGAGCAGGTTAAAGTCTCCCAGTAAAGAACTTGGCATTTGATTCTCCCAACCACGTACAACTGTGTGCCACTGAGTACTTTTAGTAGTAAGTTCTACTCAGTAATATGTATTTGGAGGATCAGACTATCCTACGTTAAACTGATACTACACTTGATCTTAGTAAAAGGTTAAGACCGGGTCTGTAGTCCTGGGCATCGAATCTGCACAGTTTTCTTAGGCTTTGTTGTGGATTAATTAAGATGTACCTCTATTATTGAGATGGATTAGTATAGAGCAAGTGCAGCTAGACATGGACTATTCATCTGTTTCTTTTTGAAAGACACACTGAAATGATTGACAGTCCTGATTAAAACATTACCATTCACAGATATGCAGGTAGTCACAGAGCATTCTCTACCAACAAGAAAAAAAACAATCACTCCACCCTAGTGGTCTGGACCGAATATTAGAATTGTCTTTAAGTTCATTTGTAACATTGACGAGTGCAACCAGCAGCTGCAACAGAACTGATTTCTTTCGGTGCCTTTGCACTTTAATTTTAGAATCAGATGTTGATTCTGTAGCTACTTGAACCACAAATTGCTGTAAGCAGAACATTGTGTGTGACACTGGAATTACTGTATAAACAGTGATTTTTTTTTTTTTTAATTTAGAAAAATTTGCAGCAAGGAATTTTTAGCACATCATGCAGCATGCTCTGTTTTCTGGCTTGTAAATTCAAGCTGTGTAATAATATTTATATACAAATGCTGACTGTGATTTTTCCATCTCGGAAAAAGGAGATCTAATTTAAAACCACCGTACGTGATGCAAAGCAGATATTTTTTGACTTGCATAGAGGTGCACGTGTATGTTGTAATTTTTATTTGAAAAGGGATTGCTTTTTGTTTTTTGTTTTCTTTTTTTAAAGACAGTCTTACATGTGCACAGTCTAGTGAAGAAAAGGTCATTTTGTTGTTTAAAAAAAGCAAATTGCGCTTAGAAAAGAGTGTTTCGTCCCCACGACTTCCTCCCCCGAATTTATTACTTTAAAATGCAAGTGACTAGCTGTCAGGCTATGACAGACCTTTAGACTTTGTTCACACTAGGATCGGTAACATGATGGTTACATGATTAAACACACCATGGCTTCTGTGGTCATTGTGAACAAGGACTTTTTTTTCTTTCTTTTTTTTTTTTTTTCAAAGAACCATGCTATCAGGAAAAATCTTCTCCACAAAACTGTGCTAGAAAGTAGCACCCCAAGTCCAGTAAACAGTTGGTAGCTTTATTCACGTGTAGTCACGCTGACTTTATGTTTGCAAGATCATGAAGCGAGCTGTAGCTCACGAAAGCTCATGCTCAAATAAATTGGTTAGTCTCTAAGGTGCCACAAGTACTCCTTTTCTTTTTGCGAATACAGACTAACATGGCTGCTACTCTGAAACCTTTAGCTACACGGTAGCAAGGATTGTAGCATAGATTTAAGACAAAAGCAATGCTTCTCCGTTCTAGCCAAAAACACTGTTCTAGAATCTTAGCATGTTTTTGATCCCACAGTGCATAGGGCTTTTGGTTTTCATTATGAAAAACTGTGCCTGTAGGACTCCTTTTATAAAGTGTATATCTGAGAAATAATTACACAAGATTTAAGATTTGTTAATTCTATAAATTGGTTAGCCTCTAAAGTGCCACAAGTACTCCTGTTCTTTTTGCTGATACAGAATAACACGGCTGCTACTCTGAAGACTACAGATGTGTCTCTGAGCTCAGCTCCTAATCCAAACTAGCCCAATGTGCATAGGGGTCTGAATCAGAATTTTGGTTTGGCCTGTTACAGAGGTACGAGTCAGATGTGAAGTTCAGGTCTGAACACCTGTAAGTTCTTGTTGTTCAGATTCCTTTGTAAGCTCTTTGAGGCAAAGATCATCTTCATATTTGTACAGCTCCTAGCACAATGGAGGCCTGAGCCTTAATTTGGGCCTCTCGATGCTATCATAATACACATTTTTATTATTATTTTATTAATCCAAAATTTTGAATTAGGGCCATTTCTACACCAACTAGTTAAATTGCATTTGTAAACAATTGCTCAGAAACAAAAGAGAGCCAGTTGTACAAATGCATGTAGCTGACACTCCTGGTTGATCCTAAAACAGGGATACTGAACCAAAGAGAATAATGAGGTACTGAAATAAATTACGCAGTGGGCAACATAGAAATCCGGTAACTTGCCTACTGTGGGGCTTAGACAATATATGGTATAAAAATAAGGTAATGCACTTTGACATTGAAGTTTCCTGTTTCTTTTTAAAATTACACTCTGGTAATCTGGATACTTTTGTATTGTGTGTGTGTTTGTTTATAGAACAAAACACCCAGTTTTATCGTGTTTTTAAAATAGCTTCCAGTAACAAATTAATGTGGACATTTTCAAGTGGTGCATATTTAATCCTAAAGCTCCACACTGTTAAATCGCATGGCAGAATTATATAGATGGCAGTACTGAGTTGACAGAAACAGCAGGGGATTATATAGAAAAGACAAGCGATTTAGATAAATTGTCTTTAGCCTTTGATCACCTTGAGACTGCCTGGAAAACTTCCTGGTCGTTCCTAAATTCTGAATTGTTCAGCTGCTGGTGCTATTCATTGAACTAGCACATTGTATCCTATCCTAGGTGCTCTGATATAACATCCCCCATCCTGAGGATGCAGAGTATTGTTAGGGTTGTAAAGAACTGCTGTATTGAGAGGGATTAATGTGAGGTTTGGGTTCCAAATGCCAAAAGCTTTAGGTGGGGCTATCAAAGAAAGCTTTATAATGAGTTTAGTTCCAGTATACACATTATACATTGCTGCAACAAATCTATTTCAGATGCTAATATATATTGTGTCGCACATGTTGGATGATCTAAAGTACACAGGGATCTCATTCCTTCTCACTTAATTCTCAAAAGAAACAAAATGAAATATACAATTAAAAGGGACACAAAGTTGTTCTGGCCCCAAATTTGGCCTGTTTTAACAATGGTGCCTTTACCTTGCATTTCTTCTTTAAATGTAATGCTTATATGATCATTTATACTTTATATACACTGTACATAGATGTACAACTTTGTCATTTTAACAATAAACTAGTTAGTGTTATGGTACAAGTGTTCTGGCAGGAAGCACATGCTTCACATGTGCTTTGGTTTTGTTTGCCAGCCCTCCAGGATTGTCCTGGAGTCTCCGGGAATTAAAGATTAATCTTTAATTAAAGATTATGTCCTGTGACGAAACCTCCAGGAATACATCCAACCAAAATTGGCAATCCTATGTTACAGGAGTTTGCTTCTGTCAAGCAGTACAGAGCCTTGTGCCTCTAGGACACTTTTCATTCAATAATCTCATTACTTTGCAATACAAACGCTAACTGAACACAGCTGCATCATTCTGAGAGTGAAAAATTGTAGCGTGCCCGATCTAATCCATCCAGTCACTTTGTGGGCACCAGTTTTCAGATGGTGAAAGCGAGGCCCGGGGAGGTTCTGCAACTTTGCCTAGGTCTGTGACAGAGCCAGGGATAGAAGGTACTGTGTTTGATTTTTCTTCGCATTCCCTAACCAGTGAACTATGCTGTCTCTGAAAAGCGAAATAGTCCCATGAGTCAGAAGTTCTAAAATCAAAAGTTAATGTCTTCAGCGGTGAACTACCAACCCTGCAGAGAACTCTGCTTGTTAGGTAAGATACATTCATACTGGGGCTATTTTGCTGTGATAGATGTTAATAATTTTGTTTGTTTTCCTTTCCATATGCCTCAAAATCTGCAGTCACCTGTTGATTTGAAAAGAACACAGTGGGTAGAAACTGTTGAATTCTGGGTTGTCCTGTTTCCAAACATCCTTTAAGGAATGCATTAGGAATGATACAATGCAGACTCAGAGTTGCCATTTAGGGTGAATGAATAGGCTGTGCTATCTTGTTTTCTTAAGATCACATTTGTTTCCTTCACCAACTAGGAAAAGAAGATCTACAAACTATAATTTGATCACAGCTGTTTCTAGCAGTGGGCTCCTGGGGAAGTAAAGCTTCAAGGACAGTAGGTGTGAATTGGTTAATTTCAGTCCTTCCTGCTATGAAGTGTTACTTTGAAGCATCACCCCCTTCTGTTAACACCTGGGCTCCTTAAATGAAGACAGCACAAAGTGTTTGGGGAAAAAAATAACCTTGAATTTAAAAAGAAAATTAGAGCATATTCTTAGTTCTTTTACATAAGGCGTTATATTCTCTATGCAAGGTATATTTGTGTTTATTTTTAGATAAAATCTTCCATCGCTAATATGTAAAATATATTCCTTAAAGATTTCAGTCTTGTCCATGCCATTATTCCTATCACCCAGTACACATGTGTATGTAAGCTCATGCACAAAGCATCCACATATAAAGGTAGACTTGTTGACAGTAGTAAAGGAGTAGCTGAATTTTATACACCTAGCCAGTTTTACATTAGTGTCCATTTCTGTCTGTTGGCTGGCTGCCTCACTTTGAAAACCTTTACGTTTCTTGCCTGTTGTTAAATCTTTCCTTACTAGCTTATTGCAGATGAGAATTTGGTATTTGGGACTGGAACTGATATCTACAAGCTAATTTACCAGTGATGATATTAATGGGCCAGATATTGGCAATGCAAAAGGCTGCAAGAATTAAGAAATGGGATTCCTGAGAATGTGCCTTGATTTTATGTCCACATATGGCAGCTCTACAATCTAAAGAGCTGTTGACCTTTCTTTCGTCACCTGGCAATGTGCTGGAAAGAATAAGAGCATGGTGGGAGGGACGGGGGACGTGTTACCCAGGAGCCATTTGATAAACTTCTGCCATTCCCCCCAATAGGGGGATTAGGATGACTTCCTTGTCAGTAGTTTTGTTGAATTAAGAGAAATAAAATGTAATGAGGTGGAGAGTTCAGTTAGATGAGCAAAGTTGTTGGGCCTCAGCACCCAAGAGTCAGTCCGTTCACAACAGCTTTATCATCAGGGAGGCTGTCAGGGTCAAGCCAAACCATTTGCTCAGAGCAGGAGTTGAGGGTGTTCAGTTTGTCTCTTTGGTAAAAGGATGCCTTCCTCAGCAGGAAAAGGACCCTGGAAAAAAATGTGTTGACTGTCTGTCTGTTTTGAACAAGCTTTCCCTCTGGGATGATTGTTCTTTGGCCTAAGCAATGACCATGCGTGAATAGAATACCTGTCTTTGAAAACCAGAGTGACATGGCTTTAAAAACGCTGCTGGACAGGAGATCAGTAGCTGGCACTTCCTCTTCTAACCCATTCAAAAGCAGCTTTAAATCGGATTAGCATTTTAACAAATGCTTCATGGTTTACTCTCGGCAGGGAGGATCAAAGGACAAGGAGGACTTTTCAGCTGTTTGCTTTTCCTTTATGTAGAAACTTTACCAGGGCTGCATTTTTTTTTTTAAACCCAACAAACCATATGACCACTGGCTAAAATAAAATGTTGATTATCTGTTGACATTTTTTAGTTTCCTTTTTGCTGAGTTCTCACCCAGGAGAGCTGTGTGCAGGTACTAAGCACCACAGCTGCAATTTAAATCAGCAGAAATTGGGGGCTCTTAGTAGATCTGAAAATTGGGCTCAGCACCTGCCAGGAAGTGCTGTTTTAATTTAACTGCAATAATGACCTACCGAAAAAAAGTTAAGACTTGCTTGATAGAAAAACGCAATAAGAAAATGGTTTCTTGTCTGTGACTGGAACTGCTGCTCTAGTAGAATTATTGCAGTGATTCACACATTGCTTTTTTCCCCTCTCCCTGCAATATGGATTTTGATACTTTCTGTGTTTTTTATCTCTCTTACACTTTCCGCCCAAAATAAGCAGTAACTTGGTCTTTTTCTCCTAGCAGGATCTAGGTCCCAGAGTTGAAGCAAAACAACAAAAACAAAGTTATTAAAATTAATAAGCTAGTACGCGTGGCCTTGTGTCTAAAGAAAAGTACTGTACTAGGAGCCTGGAGTTCTGGATTCTATTTCTGGCCCTCCCACAACATTTCTGTGTCACCTTGAAGTCACCAAGTTCCTTTCTACTTTACAGTTTCACCAGAGTCAAGGGACTGGGGCCTTGTCTACATCAAGGAAATTGCGCTGGAATGGCTACCTCAATGGAGTTATATCGTTGCAGACTCTGGATGCAGATGTGCTGTGTCAGTGTAAGGCTTCATCTGTCTTTAACAATAGTCTGGATGTCATAGGACAGCTTCTTTCCCACTCTTCCTTATGTTTTTCTTCTTGACTCAGCTACAGCTGCTCCCTATAGGATCCATAAGCTCCTCACATCATTACTTCTCTGTAAATGGGAATTTGCTATGAAGCACCCTTAATATTTTTGGTTGCTAAACAAACTGGTTTTGGATGGAAGCCTATTGTATTTCAGTGGATTAACATCTAACATGGCCATTACTAGAGACTGGCCTGAAATTAAACCCCAGATCTGAATACCTCCAAAACTTGGGTGAGTTTGGATCTGAAAGCAAACTTTGCAACTGACCCCTGTTTTCTTATGGGCAGAGCCAAATGCCCCAAAACTGTGGGAAAGTTTAGATTCGGATGCCAGCATTGCAATTTAGACCCATCTCTACCTCAACCCAAGAGTTGGTCCAGGCTCACTTGTATTTCACCTAAGCTTCATAAAAAGGCACATGAGCTCAATTTTGCATTGATAACAAAACCTGAACCCAGACTTACCAATATCTGGGTGGTGATCACAAGGCTGTTTGAAGACATTCGTAACTCTTTATTTCGTTAACTCTTTATTTTTAGGGCATTATCTATTTCTATTCCCTCTGTCTAACTTAATTTGGATAGGAATACATAAGTTACATGCAGAATTAACATGAATCCATATAACGAATAATCTATATTTCATAGGCGGAGTGCTGTTTAAATGTTGAAACAGCAAAGAATGGTTTCTGGCTTTTCAGACACAACATGTTGTGTGAGGAATGAGGAAGCGTGGAACAGATGCACTCTTGTAGCTTGCTCTATTTGTCTTCTTAAAAATAATAAAGATGACAATTTCAGCTCATTTAATGCTTTGTTAGTTCAAATAAACCATTTGGCTAATCAATATTTATGGCAAACTGATAATACTTTTGTGGCAGTGAAAGTTCCCAAAACAAATGAGACCACTTCCTGTTTTTTGTTGCTGATAGATCTGGTAATGAAATCAGACGGTGACTAGACCCATTCTAATCCTACATCCTGTTCTTTCATATCCATTTAAGTACTGGAAAAACCAAAACTGTCTTTATGAATTCTAAAATGTTTTCAGTTTTTTGCATCCAGTTTAGAGAAAGCTTAACCAGAAAGGAAGGATTGTACAGAAATCACTCACAACTGCAGGCATCATAACAAAATCTGATGGTTTTTTTTTTTTGTAGTTAACTAACAATTTTCCTTCCCCTCCCACCCCCTTTCAATATTGACTTAATTTATGCAGTGATATGAGAGTCTCAGAGAGTTATTTTACCAATTAAAGTGTGATGTTGCCTAATAATTGCTTAGGAAAGGAATAAAGAAAAGAGCTGTTGCTCTAGCCCTCCAGATGTTTCTCATCTGGAATATGGACCATTTTGTCTGCTTTTTTGATTGGAGGATAATAAAGAATGAAAATAAACAATAATTACTAGCAAGAAAAAAGTGCACAAGAATCCAAGCAGCTGAGTTGAAAATTTGTAGTATAGTTATAGTTATTCAATTACTGGTATTTTAACCCTTTTTCTTCCCTTTCCAGTTCGGAGACTTCAATACCGTTTAGAAATGTGAGTGCTTATTTCCAGAGGAAAAACAACGAGGAGTCCTTGTGGCACTTTAGAGACTAAGGTGCCACAAGGACTCCTCGTTGTTTTTGCTGATACAGACTAACACAGCTACCACTGTGAAACCTATTTCCAGATGATGTGAGCTGGACCTCACGAAAGCTTATGCTCAAATAAATTGGTTAGTCTCTAAGGTGCCACAAGTACTCCTTTTCTTTTTGCAAATACAGACTAACACGGCTGTTACTCTGAAACCTATTTCCAGAGGGTAACTAATGGGGACCTGTTGGCCTTTTTTGCCACCTAGTGCCTCTGTCCCTGCATTACTGTGAAAGCACTGATCTATGGAAAGAGTGGGAATTCTTTTTCAGTAACCATCTCTGCTAAATGCACACATTTAATTTAATTTAATTTAACAGATTAAACCTAGACATTCTCCATTCTAATCAGGAAGACACGCTATGGACTCATGTACCCCTTCAATAAGTAGAATGAAAAGGAATTGGTTTGAATAGCACCTCTGCTTTTTTGGACCCAAAAGGTTAATCATGAGTAGCTCACAGATTTTTAAACATGACTTATCCCTTTTAATGTTAGGTGCTAAATCATGTTTAACATCGTATTAGATAACATAATACATTTCCCCAGTATTGACATGGCCACAGATAAATGAATTGATCCTATAATTGATGATCCACTTTCTAAACTCCCGCTGACTTAGGCTTATGGCCCAGATTCAGATAAGCATATGTTTAAGTTCCTTTGACTTCACAGGACTCTAGTAGAACTTAAGCCCATGCTTACGTGGGTGGCTGAATCAGAGCCCTAAAACCATAAAGTTTAAACTGTTTGTCCTCATCTCATTTTGTATACAATTCTGCTGTGGCCTGCATCTCTGATCTTGTTCTTTGCTGTCTTCCCCCACCCCCTCAAACATCAGTGCCACACTTGGCGTATCATAGAATCATAGAAATGTAGGGCTGGAAGGGACCTCAAAAGGTCATCTAGTCCAGCCCCCCGCGCTGAGGCAGGACCCAATAAAAGTAGGCCATCCCTGACAGGTGTTTGTCCAACCTGTTCTTTAAAACCCCCACAACCTACCTTGGAAGCCTATTCCAGACCTTAACTAACCTTCTAGTTAGAAAGCTTTTTCCTAATATCTAATCTAAATCTCCTTTGCTGCAGATTGAACCCACTACTTCTTGTCCTACCTTCAGTGGACATGGAGAACAATTGATCTCCATCTTCTATAGAACAGCCCTTAACATGTTTGAAGACTATCAGGTCTCCCCATAGTCTTCTTTTCTCAGGACTAAACAAGCCCAGTTTTTTTTTTAACCTTTCCTACCAGGTCAGGCTTTCTAACCTTGTATATTTTTGTTGCTCTCCTTTGGACATGTTCCAATTTGTCCACGTCTGTGCTAAAGTGTAGTGTCCAGAATTGGACACAATACTCTAGCTGCGTCTGCAGTATCATTAGTCGCTCCTTCCGTGCCTTTTTGTATGACCCAATCTACATTTGGGATACCCTCCACCACTCCAGTTTGCCAAACTATCACCCGCCCTGCAGTCAAGGTCTCCCTAAAAATTCAGTGATTGCCTACAGGATGTAAACCAAACCCACCCTTTAAAACTAACTATTCAGTCATATTTCTCCAAATTACTCCTATCTCTGGGTTTATCCAGTAGTCCCTGTCTTCTCCTTTTTTGGCTATTAGTTTATAAATTCTTTATAGCAGTGACTGACATTCAGTTTTACTGTGCTGAACTAATTATTCTAACATAGTTTGTTGTTGTTGTAATATACATATGTTGGTTGAATTACAAGCCAGGAAGTTTGAGTGTTTTCAGTGCTGGACGAATAGCAGTGGAAGCATGTGCTAATTTTGTTAGCAATCTCCTCTGATTAGTTAACGGATTTACTGTGTACTGGGACCCATGGAAAAGAAGCCCTTGAGGAATTCCACCATGATTTCAACAACTTCCATCCCACCATCAACCTCAGCCTGCACCAGTCCACACAAGAGATCCACTTCCTGGACACTACGGTGCTAATAAGTGATGGTCACATAAACGCCACCCTATACCGGAAACCTACTGACCGCTATTCTTACCTACATGCCTCCAGCTTTCACCCAGACCACACCATACGATCCATCGTCTACAGCCAAGCTCTATGATACAACCGCATTTGCTCCAACCCCTCAGACAGAGACAAACACCTACAAGACCTCTATCAGGCATTCTTACAACTACAATACCCACCTGCTGAAGTGAAGAAACAAATTGATAGAGCCAGAAGAGTACCCATAAGTCACCTACTACAGGACAGGCCCAACAAAGATAATAACAGAACACCACTAGTCATCACCTTCAGCCCCCAACTAAAACCTCTCCAACACATCATCAAGGATCTACAACCTATCCTGAAGGACGACCCATCACTCTCACAAATCTTGGTAGATAGGCCAGTCCTTGCCTACAGACAGCCCCCCAACCTGAAGCAAATACTCACCAGCAACCACACACCACACAACAGAACCACTAACCCAGGAACCTATCCTTGCAACAAAGCCCGTTGCCAACTGTGTCCACATATCTATTCAGGGGACACCATCATAAGGCCTAATCACATCAGCCACACTATCAGAGTCTCGTTCACCTGCACATCTACCAATGTGATATATGCCATCATCAGTGCCAGCAATGCCCCTCTGCCATATACATTGGTCAAACTGGACAGTCTCTATGTAAAAGAATAAATAGACACAAATCAGATGTCAAGAATTATAACATTCATAAACCAGTCGGAGAACACTTCAATCTCTCTGGTCACTCGATTACAGACCTAAAAGTTGCAATATTACAACAAAAAGACTTCAAAAACAGACTCCAAAGAGAGACTGCTGAATTGCAATTAATTTGCAAACTGGATACAATTAACTTAGGCTTGAATAGAGACTGGGAGTGGATGTGTCATTACACAAGGTAAAACTATTTCCCCACGTTTATTCCCCCCCCCCCAATTGCTCCTCAGACATTCCTGTTAACTGCTGGCAATGGCCCACCTTGATTATCACTACAAAAGGTTTTCTCTCCCCCTCCCCCCGCTTTCCTTCTGGTAATAGCGCATCTTAAGTGATCACTCTCCTGACAATGTGTATGATAACACCCATTTTTTCATGTTGTGTGTGTATATAAATCTCCTCACTGTATTTTCCACTGAATGCATCTGATGAAGTGAGCTGTAGCTCACGAAAGCTTATGCTCAAATAAATTTGTTAGTCTCTAAAGTGCCACAAGTACTCCTGTTCTTTTTGCGAATACAGACTAACACAGCTGCTACTCTGAAACCTGTGTACTTGGTGTACATATTTGTACAATATGCATAGTGTGTCCTTACCCATCCTCATAATATATATTACACTGGGATACAGAATCATAGGACTGGAAGGAACCTTGAGAGGTCATCTAGTCCAGTCCCCTAGCGGAACTCTGTTTTATAGCAGAGAAAGGCCTGAATCAGAAACTTGAACTTTGCATTGAGGAGGGATTAAATCTCACTGCAAATTTTTGACTTGGGCCCATTGCTTGTTTATAATGAAGTTAAGTAGAGTGGAAGTCCCACACTATTGCAGTGCATTTTAATGTGCAAATTCCAGCTCTTGGACGAGCAAACCTCAGCTTATAATGGAGTTGTTCTGCTTTTTTTTTTTTTTTTTTGGGGGGGGGGGGGTATGCAAACAGGAACTGGAAGAAGGGAGGGAGAGAAAGGGGAGGACACAAAATTTTTTTTATAATAGTAATTTGTTTTCCATAGGGCAAAGTCACCTTAGTAGAATTCCACAATATTGTAATCAATTACCAGTCTCCTTTTTCCTCGCCTTCCACCTGTCCACAACAGAAAGGTCTATTGTTATGAAGCCTAGGATTCCACTGTATAAAACACCCACGTTCAAAATTAGAGGGTCAGTGGCTGATTGGCTGAGTGCTTTGCAGTGTTGTATAATGACTATTATTATGTATAAAAATACACATTGTGTGTAATATATTACCTTTAGGTACCCGGCTGCAGCCTCTATTGAGGCAACAGAGGCAGTCAGAGCTCCCAACATTTGATGATCCATAAAGGGAAAAGTGGCACTTAAAATGATTTTATTCAGGTGGGGGCTCTGTAAGAAATGAAAATAAAGCTTTTGAATTGCTGCGTATAAACTTGAGTGTAAATGAAAAGCTTTTTATTTGGCTTTAGAGCCAGAGTTTTCTAAGCCAGTGTGCCATGTGGTCTGGAACCAAATGTTATGGGTAACAGATCGGAACAGGGAACACTTTGAATGGCAAAAAAAAAAAAAAAAAAAAATCACTCTAGTTAAGCTGGAACAGCTGAAATGCAAGTATGTCAGGAAACATGGAGTCATCTCATGGCAAAGCATTTTCCTGGGGAAGATTTGGGGGGGTGGGAGGGGATGATGGGGGGGGGGGGGTGATGGGGGAGGGGAGGACAAAAACTCAGGTGCTCTTGCCTGATTTATGTGTAAACATATAAATGCACTAGTTTATTAGTGTCTTCAATTTTACAGCTTTATTTCCAGTGTGTTGTGCACACACCTCTTGTCAGCCTGTTCTGTGCAGCATTTTATGTGTGTGTTGCTTAGCCTGGCTGGATTGGGGAACGCTCTCCAACTGCTGCCTACTTGGTGCCTTGCCAAGGCAGCACTGTAGGATTTGCTTCAGTAACTTTTCAGTTCAAAGAGAGGAAAGCTGCCTCTACCCTGCAGACAAAGCAGAAGGGAACCAGTAAAACAACTTTTGCAGACACATGGAACCAGAGAGAGATCGCACTTTAACTGCTTATTTAATTTGACACTGTCCTTAAACATAAGGTCACTTTATTGCATGCTTGAGGCCTGCCAGACTGAGGAAGTTACCTTGTGAAGGAAGGAAGTACACCGTACTGTCTAAATATTGTTGATTATGTATTGAATGGAGGCCATAGCTTTAAGAATCTAAATAGTAGTTCTTTGTGCCCCTGTTTGCCTCCTGCCAAAGTACTTTCCATAATTAGGCTTAAAACATATTTACATTCCTGTTGTCTTTGGTACTAGGCACATATCACTGTGTGTATGTGCTCTCTATATACTGTACAAGTACGTCGCTCAGACATATATATTTATATTCATGCAGAATGTACATTTCTACCCAGTTCTGAGGAGAATAACTTCAGCAGAAGGATAAGTAACTGACATATGTGCTTTGAGAAATCTAGGATCACAGGAGTAAGAGGTGGAAAAGATCAGTTTCAGCTATCCCTGCCCCCCACCCCCGCCATGCAATGACACAATCTCCATATAGTGGAGTTACAAGATATTAAAGAGGTACTGTCTTTTTGTCTCAGTCAGAAGGTCCTGGCTGAATGGACCCTTTAAAAAAACACCTGATGTTTCTTTGGAAACTAGAGATGGGCTTAAATCAAGAATGCAATAACCATACATAAACCACAGAAATATCTGCTCTCTATAGCTGGCACTCATCTACTTGTAGCCGTGCCACGGGTGAGCGTCAGGGTCAGTCACCCTATTGCACGAAGATAAATGCCAATATTCTCGGTAGCGTAGCATAGGACCTGATTTATCTCTGTGGTATTTGGGATATGGTGGCTGGTGCACAACCGCTTTTCAAATGCATTCCTTCCCCCACCCTTCCATCCCTGCTAATTAGTAGCCAGCCATTGAACAGTTCAGTTTTAAACAATGAACTTGCATAAAGGAGCACTGGATACATTAAAGCAGAAGTTCCCAAAATGTGTCCAGTGGAGAACTGTCTGGTCACATGGTACTGGCACTCCACCTGCTTCCAGCTGCTGAATTTCATTAAAAGGCAGCTAAACATACACGAATGATTCCCCTACTTTCATGTAAGCCATTACTGTAGCTTCCACCTGACTTTGTGATCATGAAGGGAAAAGGAGGTCTGGGGCCTGTACGATCACTAGTGGGAGGGGAAATGACCACGAGGTAACTTCTGTGTTAAGATGTAGTTCATGCTATGTGAAGCATTTAAGAACCCCTGGCTTCGGAGAATGGTAGTAAGAGAGAGCGAGTTTTTCACCTCTAAGTCACCAGTTCAAATGTAACCCTGGTCAGCAGAGACTAAAGTGGATGCTGTTTCCTCTCTGGTGATCTTTGTGAAATAATAACAAGGAGTCCTTGTGGCACCTTTGAGACTAACAAATTTATTTGGGCATAAGCTTTCGTGGGTTAGAACCCACTTGATCGGATGCATGGAGTGAAAATACAGGAGCAGGTATAAATACTTGAAAGGATGGAGGTTGCTTTACCAAGTGTGAGGTCAGTGTGAAATACGTGTAACAGTCAAAGTCAATTCCCAAGGGACAAGTGTCCACATCTTGAAAGCTATCACTACAACGAGAACAAATTTGCATCCTTGTTGGCAGTAGCTACAGAGAGCAGGGCTTGAATAGGCTATGGAGACTGAACACCCCATTTTCCTCTAAGCCCTTGTCTGGAATATGTTTTACCCACTCCTAAAATTTCCCATTGTTGTTGCCACCCCCAGCAGTGGGATTTTTAAGGAAAATGTGTATTGTAGACACAGCCTCAGAGAGTAGGCACCCCGGAAGAGAACTGAGGCATGCTGATGAGGAAAGCGGGGGAAGCTTGCATTCTTGCTACCTGTGTTGTATCTTAGCTGTCAATGAAATCCAGGCCTTCAGTCTTCACAGCTGTCCATCTAGCACCTCTCAGGACACTAAATTCACACAGGTGAAAAAAGTTATATGAAAACAGAAACAGTTTAGTGACACCTTGAAGTCTTCTGGATCTGCTGTAAATAGTAGAGTTTGAGTTCAAATCTGCTCTCTGCTTAGTTCAGTCAATTGTTTGCCAGATTTGGTAAACGGATCAGCGGGCTCCCTTTGCCCCTCAGAAGAAATTATGTTTCTCTAAGAAAACATGGCTGATTATATGTGACCCCTGAAGTCATTCTGTCAGAGGTTTTACAAGGTTTTGTACACAGAGACGGCAGTGCAGTAAAGTGTTGTTTCAGGCTGACGGATATATATTTTTCTACTTGCAGCACGTTGCTCAGAAATCCCAGATGTTTCTGCCACTCTTACTTGACCTAATGTCCTCTCTGTACGCCCTTTAAACAGTTGGGACTGACCCAGCATCCAGCTCAAACATATGGCTGCACTTGTGCAGACAAGTGGCTCCAGAGCTGTTGGACTGCACCTGGTTAGGTTGCAATGGGGGAAGGGGAGGAGGTGGATCAGAATGACTAATTTGCAGGGTGTTGACTGAAACAGCTGTGTGAACTACCCTGCAAATGAAAAGGCAGGCGTTTAAATGGCTTTAAATAGTATTGCTAGCTCTTCCTGTCTACCACATTCCTAAGGGTTTTGCATATAGTGGCGTCCTGTTACAGTCGGCAAAAAGGTGTTGCAACGCAGACCTTTTGGGTAGATTCCAAATGTGATGCCTTGTGGTGTGGTGAGAGGTCAAGAGGACTTGCTGAATCACTGCTAGTCCACACTGGGGGGAAAAAATGGTAGACAGCACTGTTTCAGTTGGCTTGAAGCTGGGATTGCAACCAGGTGATTCAAAATATGCTTGTAAACTGCCTGGGACAGTTGTGCGTGGACATACCATGTTGCAACAGCAAGACATGGCCTTATACACGTTTAACAGTGTAACTAGTGCTGGGTTGTTTGGCGCCAGGGTTTTGTTTCAGCCCACTATGACCTAACGGGCCGCAGTGAAGCTCTAATCCAAATTCAGGTTTTCCCAAGGTTCAGCGTCTGCATCTTTCCTAAAATGTGGCACCCAGAATTGGACGCAGTTCTCCAGCTGAGGCCTCACCCATGAAGAGTGGGACAATTACAACTCACAACTGAGACGCTTCTGTTAATACACGCCAGAATGATATTAGGGTTTTTTGGGTTTTTTTTGCAACTGCATCACCATGTTGGCTCATATTCAATTTGCGATCCATTATATCCCCAGAGCTTTTTAATCAGTACTACCGCCTAGCCAGTTGTTCCCCATTGTGTAGTTGTGCATTTGATTTTTCCTTCCTCAGTGTAGTGCTTTGTGCTTGTCTTTAATGAATTTCATCTCCAATTTGTCAAGGTCGTTTTGAATTCCAATCCCATCCTCCAAAGTGCTGGCACTCCCAGTTGCCAATCTTGCCAGTGTTGGTATCACCTGCAAATTTTATAAGCATACTCTCCACTCCATTATCCCAGTCATTAATGAAAATATTGAATAATGTCCGATGCAGGACTGACCTCTGCCCTTCCACCCCCAATCCACCTAACTGAGGCAAGTTTTGAGTGAGAGAAGGAGAAAATACTCTGTACTTTAAATAGCACTTTTCATCTGAGGATCTCAAAGCACTTTACAAATGTTAATGGAGGCCTTGTGAAATTATGCGGCTTGCCCAAGGCCACATGGTGACTCAGCAAGTCAGCAGGCTCAGGTGTCCTGAATCTCAGTGCCTTTCTCTAACCTTTAGGTAACACTCTCTTTGGTTTTGCATCATTTAATGCAAGAGTCAGTAAGAGCTGGACCCTCAAGGATTAAGATCAGTGCAATGCTGTTTTCCTTTAAGAGAGAAGTTTGAGGGTTCTATTTTTCCCCCCACCGTGTCTTATGTCCCCTAATGACTTGTCAACTTCCTCCTTTCCTGTCACTCTGTTAGTAACTACCCTCAGGATGCACCTCTGTGAAGCCAGAATGCCTGAATAGGTATAATAAGCTATAGGAGAGCCACACAGCTAGAGTGACATAGCAAAGAAACAAAGAATAATAAAAGAAAATAACAAAGGATAATAAAGAGCTAGGAGCCAGATTTTAAAAAAATCTTTAGGTGCCTAAAGATCTAGATGGCCGCCCAGTGGGATTTTCAAAAGCATCTGAGCACCCCAGAAGTTACTACCTAGGGTGTCTCTCTGCATCTTTCGGCACCTAACCCCCTTTTTAAAATCTGGCATAAGGCTACTAATCAACATTTCTCCAAAAACATGCTTCTCTCCCCTTACAAAAATGTGTCTGTTTTTGAAAACTTTCTCTTGTAAATGTGGTTTCTTATGAGAGGTACCAGGCTGACAGCCCTGCAGTGAGTGAGGCTTCCCAGTATGGCCCAGTCTCCGTTCTGAATGGGAGGAACCACCTCTAGTGTGTGAGAAAGATACAGCTAGGCAGGAGCTGAGTGCTCAGCACCTCACAGGATCTGGCTCCAGGTGTGAAACTAATATAAAATTCTTACCGGTACAGGGCGTCAGGCAGAAGGGGTGGGGCTGGGGGTCAGCCTCCCCCAGCCAGCCCATTCGCACTGCCTGGTCTGTGCCGTCTGGGGCTCTGGCAGTGATTTAAAAGGACCTGGATCCCCGGGCCCTTTTAAATTGCTGGCCCCGGGGCAGCTGCCCCCTCCTCCCCACCTGTGGCCCTGGCAGCGGTTTAATGTCACTGCGTACGGGCCGGTACCAGCTTCTTTCACCCCTGTCTGGCTCTCAGACTCTGGCCGTTATTCTGAGACTGGTGACAAAGGTGTCCACTAGCTGTGTGTGTGGGGGGGGGATGGGGGGTGTATTTTGTGATTATGGTTTCCTGCCCCCTAGCAACTGGACCAGATCAGCAACTCAAATCCAGTGGTAAGAGATTATTTCCCAACAATTTCACAGTGACTGTCCTGCCCAAAAGAATTGTCTAAGAGGGACTTCCTTTTATTTTTTCTCATCTATCTGTGCTTAAAGTTAAGCACGAGTTTACGTTCTCTGCTGAAGTGAGCTTTATTTAAATCCTTTTATTCAGGACTCCTGGAATTCGTAACCAGTTTTTCACCAGACTAAGTGAATGACTTAAGTTTTCTGGGTGAAATTCTGGCTCCATTGAAGTCAGTGGGAGTTTTGCCACTGATTTCAGTGGGGCCAAGATCTCACCCTGTATCTTAGTCTCCACAAGAAAGTTGTTTAGTCTACAGTCTTGCTTAGGTTTAATTTATACAGGAAAGTCTGGAAAGTATCAATCTAACTAAAACTATATAAGCCACACTTGAACTGAAATGGGAATCTACACAGAGTTTACCAAAGTTGTTTAAAAACACACCTTTAAATGGTGTAAGTCTGTGTGTAGACAAGGCCAGAGTGTGTACAGAGTTGACCCATGTGTACTAGGACGCATACAGTGAGCTGAATACATTTACAGCACTTTGAGAACCTCAGATGCCAGGCTCTACATAAGTGCAAAATGTGTATCTATTGTCAGTTATAGTCAGCTTTCACCTCCAGAGGCCTGGTCTGGCATAGCTTAGAGTTCAGCAGCATCCCTAGCAGACTCCTTACCAGTTTAACTGAGTTGAACAGAAAATAACTCTCCTTTCAGTTTTTTAGACCATCCAGGGAAATTTTTTTTATAAGGATGATTTAAGTAAATAAAACACAGAAAGGGTTTTGTGTTTTCCTACTTCTATAGTTTTTAGGGTAACTTAATCTATAGAGCCCTATTGGCTTAATCCCCATGGAATTGTGTAGCCTTTTCCTATAGAGGCATTTTTCCTTAAAGCTAAACCACCCTGAGTGTAGTTTGAAGTACATTAACAAAGCTGTGGGGTGGAAGTTTGCATAATTCCTGGCTCTTCTAGTCCTATCTGCTTTCACTTTCTGGACCTCAAAACTTCACAATGAAAAGAAACCAGGCAGCATTGCAAGTAAAAAGGAATTACTAAAAATATATATATATTTTTACTTTGTTTAAAAATTCCTTAAGTTGGTTTCAGGGTTATTGCCTCTAAATTCCTCCCAGTGGTCAGCATTTTAAAAAACACTCAACTACTAATAAACACTGAAGATTTATTTACAGCTTATCGTGCATCTGAACATCTGTTTCTCCATCACTATGAGGTTCTCTTGCAATGATTTAATGCAATTCCCTACACCAGGGTTAAATCAAGTTGAGAGGTTCTGACCATGAGCTTCATGCCATGAAGGCCTGTTCTGCAAAAACAACTCGGCAGTGGAAATGTCTGACTCGAATTCGGAAATATACTAAGTACAAGGGGGGAAAAAAGGGGGCCAGCCAACCTAGGCTTGGGTTTCAGCTTCAAGTCTTTTAGTTCGAAAGGAAGGAGCTTTAATGTGAAGAAAATTACTGGAATAGACCAATTCTACTGGATCTAAAGAAGTTGTGTTGTATATTTTTCACCCCCTTTCATCCATCAAGTATAGCCTTATTCTTTTCCTTGGCTGGACTTCAAGGCTAAGCACTGAGGTTTTTTTTTCTTTTTGGGGGGGTGGGGGTGGGGTGGGGTGGGGCTTGTATTTTTTTTTTTCTGTGGGTGTTTAATAAAGCCTTGTAGTGTTCCATGTTGGCAACAGGGCAAATCATAATTGTAGCAGGTGGGGGTGGGAGGGAATGGTAACTAAACCCACAGCAACTGATCACAGGAACTCATTGGCTGACACCTAATGCCTTATTCTGGCAGCAATCTGGGCTTTAGGAACCTGTGCTTAGTACCAGAACGAGGTTTCATGATGTAAGGTGAACAGCCCCTTTAAACGTAGAGGATTTATATGCTACAGGCCTAGAACAGCATTCTTACATCACAGCCGAGGAGCTTTGAAGTCAAGAGCATAGTAAATGTTTATTTCATTTTGCTGTGATTTTCTAATATCAGACAAAAGCAGAACTTAAGGAGAGGCAAGTAAGGGACAACCACACCTTCTGCACCTGACTCTCAGAAGTCTGTTCCAATTTTGCACCTATGAATAGCTTTTGGCTCTCATGCAGCACTTGAGTGCGCTAAGTGCTATAAATACACTGGCAATTATCTGCACTGCAAAGTTGTGCCTGTAATTATTTGTGGGGGGCAAAATTGGATGCAAAAGTGAGAAGATCAGGGCCTTAAGGTTCTGCTAAGAAATCTTAAATAAGATTAAGATGGTAAAAATCCTTATCATTACTCCCCTTGTTCCTGCCTCCATTCCCTCTCACTCGAGTGTTGTAAAGTGGCATCATTATTCTGTAATAAAGTAACTAGTTTCAGATCCTGGTTACATGTTGCACACACCCTTCATGCAGAAACTTAGAATCCTGATAATGGGACATGAAAAACCGACCTTATTAGGTCATCTCGTCCCTCCTGCAGGACTGTTCTTAGTGTTTTATCCAGTCTAGTTTAAAACATCCCAAGTGAGCAGGGAATTAGCTCCCAGGGTTAGATGGAAGTTCTGAACCAGTTTGGGGTCATAACTCTGCACAGTTTGTGCAGTGCTGTTTCCCATAACATTGATGAAGTTAACTCCAAATACTGGCAAGGGAAAGAATTAATGCTTCCATTTGACAGCAAAGGCAATTTTGATGTAGCCTGCATCCCATTACCTGCCAGTTAAAAAAGAAAAGGAGTACTTGTGGCACCTTAGAGACTAACCAATTTATTTGCTCAAATAAATTGGTTAGTCTCTAAGGTGCCACAAGTACTCCTTTTTGCGAATACAAACTAACACGGCTGCTACTCTGAAACCAGTTAAAGAAGCTCATTCAAGAAGACTGGGGCAATACAGCATCTTATTTGACCAATGAAACCTGATGATCTTTCTCCCCTTTCCATATGCCGAAGAGAATTTGATCTTCCTTGACTTGTTTTGCACTGACTTCAGTGAATATAGTAGGATGAAGATGAGATAGGATGCAGGAACCTTTTAACATCCAAAAGCATTTGAAGATCACTGGGCCTTTCCTGTCCTTGAGAAAACAGTAACACAGAGGACACCTGAAACAACAACCTCCTCCTCTCTTCATATCTTTGGTGAAAGTCACAAATCAACCCCCCTCTTTTGCTTCTTTGCATTCCTCCCATTTATCAAGTCAGTTTTTTGTTTTCATTCCTCTGCACCAAGCCAAGTCTCTGTGAGAGGCAGGAAGTGCTGTAATCAGAGGAATGTTTCTAACTTTAGTTCTTTTGACTGCAGTGACAATTGCCATGTTATTTTATTTAAATAAACGTCTCCTTTTACTGGAGTGTGAATTAGCCTCTGTGTCAGGCGGTACACTCTATAAAGAGACGAGTCCAGGAGACTTGTTACCAAATGGTACAACTGGGTCTTTAGGCAGGAGAATACTTCTGAATTAAAGTTCTTAGCCTGTGTCACATCTTAACTGATAGTACTGCCAGAATTGCACAACCACATGGAGCTCCATGTTCTCTGGACCAGCAGACTGAGGGTTTGATGGATATGATAGTTTCAGTCTTGGATGGATGGCAAGACTCCATTACTCTGACTTCTGTTGCAAGCTGTGTTTTGCTTGAAACTGCACTTCAGAGTTTCAGCCAGTCACCTGCAGGGTTCAGGAAGATGTTTTTGTTTTGTTTTCTCTGATGCTCAACTGGTCTTATGTATTCTGGATGGTTGTTTCTTTCTTTCTTTCTTCCTCTGAAGCATCGGGGATTGGCCACACCTAGGTACAGGACACCTGACAAGGTGGACCAGTGCACTGAAGTGGTACAGAGAATTCTTTTTCCTTGATGCTTGGCTGGTGTGTCTTGCTCAGATGCTCAGGGTCAAACTGATTGCTGGATTTGGGGTTGGGAAAGAATCCACCCTTCCAGGTCAGCCTAGTGTTATAATAACTGCTGCTAGTGAAATGGGAGTTCTGACACTGATTTTGATAGGAGCAGAGTTAAGTCAACACAGAATACTTTTGAAAATCCCACCTAAATGACTTATCCAAACCTAAAAGTAAGTAGTTGACAGGATCAGGAATAGAACCTAGGCAATTCTGACGCCCTCATCCTCTGTTCTAATCCATAGACTAGATTGCCTCCTCTTGCAAACTGTCCCTAGAATTATACCTATTGATTCCATCCATTTGTTTTTAAATGATTGTATTTTAAAGGTGGAGTTTGGATGTGTACACATCCCCTGTCCCGCTTCTGTTAACTTTGAGTTCAGAAACTTTTGAATGAAAGAGGGAGGCAAAAGAAGGGAAATAGCCAAACCCTGAATACTGTGGAGGGGGAAGTGAAAGGGAACCCTCACTCAGAAGATATTGGAAGATGTTGGAGAACCAGATAATCTCTGTTTAGGAGTATAGGAGAGGTGGGGATGGAGAAGGGGTCTGCTGGGTTGACTTCTCAGCAGGTTGGCATCCTTCCTTGATCCTGCTGTGCTTTGTCCCCTGTTGTTTGCTCTCCTGGAGCTTCCTCAAAGCAGCAGCAGCAGCAGATTGAGCCTAATTTCTCAACCCACCTTGTAAGAAAAAAAAAAAGTAGCTTTGGGGAGTGAAGACTAAGGGATGTTGTTTTTGTCTGAAGCGAGTTATTGACAAACAAACTGGCCAAGCTGTTACTTTTCCGTTCTTTCTTGTCAGTATCACTTTCAGATCTTCCGCATCCTGCCGAGGTTGCAGTACATACAAAGTAGCAAGATCATCAAAGAGAGGATAATGAATTAAAAAAAACCCAAAAAACTGTTTTTTATGACATGTCTTCAAAGTGCCTTTTTAAAAGTTCAAAGGACATAAAGAAAGGAGGAGATCAAAATCAAAGGAAGATGGTAGAGAAAATTAAAGCCTCCAAGGAACTGTATAGCATGTTTTCCGTAACACTTTCAATGCCAAAATCAAAAGTTTTCCCAGCAGAGGGCTTTCTGTTTATGTACAATTAATGCAAGGGAAGTAGATTGTTTGTTTTGTTTTTTGTTTAGTTGTGGAGGTTTCAAAGTAGCTCAACATGGTCCATGCAGCTTTTACCTGCGCTCACCGGTAACAGGTACCAAGCATTACATTTTATTCACCTTCTTGTTTGAAATTCAGCTCTGATCAGGGAGGGCTCTGAGTCCATTCCCCTAGGCCCAACTGGCAATTGTTGCTATCTACCAGCTCATGGGTGTGGTCTGCCTTTTGAAGAACTGCTTTGTCCCAGGGGAGAGACAAAAATGAGACTTGATGATAATAATGCAATAAGCTGATTTCTTATTTCTGTGTAGGCTCCCCACACCTGGCTCTAATAGAACTCAGCTACTGGGTTACCGATTACCACCCCCTCCAAGTTTTCTAACAAATCAGGTTTGTATTTAATGTAAATCTATCAGTAGGTACTTAGACAACCCTCATCTTCATAGCATCTTCTAACACAGAGCCAGATTCTGTGGTCTGGGTTAAGGCAATTTCCAACCCCCTTTGAGGCGAAGGGATTTTCTTGCCTGAGTACAGACTGTAGGATTTGCCCTGTGCTAGAAGATAGAGAGGCAGTATATCCCCAAACGATGTACTGGGGATTCGGGTTTGCCACAGGAGGCTTTAAATGCTAATACAGATAGGAAAACGGTGAAGATGCCCTAATAAATTAAATGAATGGCTCTTAGTGTTCAGCTCTGCTCAGTCAGCACCAATAGTTTTATAGCTTTTCTGCTTGTCAGAGAGACAGAGGTTCCTTTGCTTGGCCGTGCCCATCTTATTAAACAATATGAAAAATAGCAAAACATACGAAGTTGGAAAGAAGCCAAGCTATTGTACGACTTGGGCCCACTTCCTACCCGCTTTATTCGTGGGTGTGGCCTCACTGAGGTCATTTGGAACCACTTCAGTGAGTGAGGGGAGCAGGACTGAAGCCAAATAGGAGGGATGTACCTTGGAAAATGCATTACTAACAATCTTACATTACAGTTTGGGAGTCTTTGTTCGTATAGTTCCATTGTTGAGGTGGAAAGGTTGGAAGGTAGCTGCATCAGCTAACTGAGGAAAGGAGAAGGTAACTGTAGCACCTATCTGTGGAGGGAGGGAACTCAAAGCAAATAGCAACAATTTTCTTGGTGTCCCTATAAATCTCTATAGAAGACTTACAGATTGTTCTTTGTTACAACCCAGTCTTGCACCATCAGGCATCAAGTGCATTAGATTCACTAGGGAAAAGATCTTTCCTTATTTGATTGCTATTCAAGAATTTAGGGGCCAACACTTATTTGCCATTTCTCTTAATGTTCTAAAATCCTTCATTTACATGGGTATAAATCACTGAAATTTGTTTATGGACAACTTTGAAAGGCTGGTATTCAGAACAAACAGGTTAGAAAACCTTTGCTGGGCACTTTCCTGTTTAATTCCTTCTACCTCTTTTTAATTTTGCATCTTGCTCTGTTCCCTGCTTTAGGCAGCCTTCTGAGGATAATCGGTAAGGATGACTATATGGGAGTCAAATTAATTTTTCACTGTGGATTTGAAATTTCCTGGTGGATCTGAACTCTAGTGTAGTGGGTGGTATTTCAGAGGAGAACTGGAGCAAGGAAAATTATAATGACTTCCATTTGTATAGTTTCTTTCACCCAGAAAGATTCCAACTCATTTTACAGACTATTCAGTAATTGCTCCACCCACTTCCACTGAAATGGGCCCTCTGGGGTGGAATTCAGCAAGTGTTTAATAGCACTCGGCAACAGTAGGAGAGTTTGCAACTTCATTTATTTGCAGCTATAGGGAGAATTTAGGGCAAGCAGAATATAATTCCTCGAATTGGAATTTGGCCTAGATACTGGGGCTAGAACCTGTACTGTCTCCCACTTCCCCAAAGTGCCAGGTAATCTTGTGATCTTTAATAATACATGTGGTTAGACCCTCAGATTAAAATTTCATTTGAAAGATGGCACCTCCTTCACTAGAGTTCTGCTAAACACCATGCCGGGGCATTGGTTCAATAATAACCTTGAGGGGAAAATGCCACCTATTGAACACCACTTTCTGCAATTTCTAGATTTTTCCATGGAGGTCCACCTCAGCCTTCTTGGTTTATGTGACAAGATCGCAGCCCAAGGGGGTATGGTTTCAGGCCTAGAAAAAGGCCTAGGGACACTTTCCGCCTCCACACAAAACACATGTGTAGTACCCTGTCTTCACATGGCTAGGAATTGGGGGGGTGGGGAATTCATTGTCAACTTACACTGGTATGCACTAACTTTTCACCTGTGATGATCTGAGCTCCAGTCTTGGCTCTTGGTAGGGAACTCTTTCTGATCTCCTGCTGGTACGACTAAGGACAAACACCACTGAAGTTGGTGGAATTACACAGCTGTAAAACTGGTATAAATAGGAAGTGAAGAAGCTGCCACTAGTGAAAATGCATTGGGGAATCATTTCCTACTCACAGGTGGATGCTTTTCACAAACCCACAACTTGAGGACCCAAGACTGCCAGCAGAAGTTTTTGCTGGTCAAGGTGTAGTGGCAGATCTGTATGTGTGTGTTGCATAGAACCTGGCCCACATTATGTTTCATGTGGAATTTTGCTCTTTTCTAGAGGTATTATTTCTAGGCTCTTTCCTTCTTCCTCTTTAAATTGAAAAAGGTTATGCAGATTCCTAAATGTTCTTCTATTTTCTGTTGTATACGTATACAATTCTGTATTTTCCTCAATAGTTTCTTTTAACTAACAGTTGCTGAATGAACTCTGGAAATGTGAGTATAAGTCAAAGTCAATATGTATCATGTTTCACAAACTAGAGAATAACAATGTTTGGAGAGGCTTTTATGGCCATATTTGAGGGGGCGTGGGGAAATGTAAATTACAGACTTAAAAATGGGTTAATTTCACAAGATTAGGGGGTGGGAGCAGTGGGAAAATCCCACTTCCTACCCAAGGTAACACTCATAACTTTCTCCACCTACACAAGCCACATGTACCCTCAACGCTGAGCTGGATCATCTTTTGTGTTTCTCTGGCAAAACCTGTAGCACGATATTTAAGGTCCATATGCAAAGGCTTCTACACACAGCCTGCACTCAGTCTTTTAATTAATGTGTAATTGGTCAGAGGGGTACTGTCAAATAGCTTCCAGTCTGGTCTATTGTACTGTGTTTGAAAAGTCCCAGACCAGAAGGGATAATAAAAGCGGAAAGACCCATCTGTTTGAATGATTAGTTCAAAGTATGAATTTTGGTCCTGTTTCTATTTTTGACAGTTCTGCTCAAAGTGCTTCTTTCTGCACATCCATGACTAGTGTATGTTGGGTCTGTTCTGAGCTGAGGGCTGAAGACAAAAATGATGTTTCAAAACAAAGACTGGTTCTTATTGTTGTAATTGATTTAGGTTATTTGAAGGCTATGTCTTCAGAGGTCAATGGGAATTGTTGGGGCTCCGCACCTCTCAGAACTAGGAGTTTTGTATCTGGCTGTTGTTTCCATTCTTTTAAACTTTTGGGAGGGGGTCTCTGGAAATAGTGGGTAGGATGGTTAAAAGGCAAGCAATATGCTTTCCTATTGGAAGCTGGTTACCATGTTAATATTGGGGATGCAGACAGGCTGCATGCAGGACAATTATGTTATTTCCTAACTCTACTTTTAATCCACCCCAAAAATATGTAAGAAATGACACAGTCAGCCTTATGAGAAAGCAACATGCATGACTGGCTGGAGACTTAAGAGCAGAGTTGCCAAAAGAGTGGGTTAGAGTCGGATTTGATCCAGAGGAGATGGCTGGAAATTTCAACTTTTGTTTGAGGTGGACAAGATGAAGGATGGACAAGTTGTCTCAAGGCAGTTTTGATGTTCTCAAGTCAGATGTGGAAAAAGATGGACCTCAATCAGATACAAATATGCCAAAATCCCGATGTTTCTATTTCAAGTGTATGGCACTATTGAGTATATGGATATATCCATAATCTTGCTCCCCAATGAGGAAAGCATTCACTGGTGCCTTTTGGAGTTCTGGCTATAATACTGCACTGAAGCCTCTTTGAACTGAGGGACAACTTTAAAAGAACTAAGATTTTTCTCTTCTTTCTCTCCCCATCCCCATGAGACAGGATCCTACTCACGGTTGGTTAGTGTGATTCTTTAATTCTTCCAGATGTATATGTGGTTTTTAAAAAGTAATTAGCGGCTATAAATAGCATTTTACAATTCCTGGCATTTCTCTTTGACATATGTACATGTAATTAGGCTAATAGCACTTGTTTGATACTGTTACAGAATATAAATTTGGGATGGTTCCCACATGCCAAGATTTAAAGCGGTGGTTATACTGGTAGATTGTCGGCATCTGCAAGCAATCTAGTTTACATATTATAGTTACATGGCATCGATTAGCCACAAACTGACATTAAGATTACTGACAACAGTTAGAATGAGTTAAAATGGTATCATGTGTCCCCACTAGTAAAGAACTGGAGATCTGTACTGCAGATTGTAGAATTCCAACAAGTCCTGCAATTTACCCCAGCTGTTAATTTTGCCTTTTTCACTGCAAGGTCCTGAATGTAACAATGATGTCTCTGGGAAATCCACAGCTCAGCTACACATAGAAATCTGTTATTATAGAGTGGTCTGGCTGGTCTTAAAAGGGTCTCTTAATATATCAGGCAAATGAGTACATTAGCATAGATGAGAGTATTTTTTAGAGGTCTGACCAATGTTCTTATTTGGGCTAGTCTCACTCATAATTTATGCCTCCATCTTTTCTATAGTAGAATTGAATAGTGTCCAGAATAAATAACAAGTCAAGCTCAAGTCAGATAGACCATCTCTCATTCTTTACCATATATGTACTGCATACAGTCTGGGGGAATCCCCCATTTTTTTGTATTTATAGTTGTGTGCATTTTAAAATATCTATGTAACCATAGATGTCATATGTGGTGGTGGTATCTATGTGATAAAAACTGTATTTATCGCACACCATTGACCACTTTACCTGCACTTTGTCAGGACTGCTTCAAACTTTCCAAACTGCTGAGTAGTTTCAAACAACCCTTTTATTTTTAATTAAATAACTGCCAGAGAAACCATTTCCTTCTCTTCCCCGCTATGGAATTCTCCCTCACTTAGCTCACCCCGCAACAGCGCCACCAACACATGATAGTTATTACCAAAATAGCTGAGCAACACACAGCTTTTAAGGTATTTGTAGGGAGTATAATTTTAGAGATGGAGAGCTGAGGTACAGTGATCTGTCCAATAAAAGTCCTGTGGTAGAGCAGGTAACTGAAACCAGGTCTCCCAACTTCTAGGTCGTTTACCCTAGTCAGTGGGCCAATCTGTTTTCCACCCATCTGAGGCCCGATGGTAGCAATATTTGCTCCTGCTCCAATAACTGATCTAACTCCCATGAGCTTGCACAGCTAGAAGGGGAAAGGTTTTTTGTTTGTCTGGTTAGCTTTTACCTCCAAAGAGGTGAGATTCCCAGCTTTCCCAGGGATTCACAAAATTGGGTTCAAGCCTGGAAATATCTTGAGAGTCAGGCTTTAAAATCATTACTTTATTTTGTAGAGAAAAAAACTACTTTGGGGGGTTTCTAAATATTATCCACTAAGTGTATCTGAAGTAGAGTTGGTTGGAGATTTTTTGACCACAGGTCTTTGCTTCAGACATTGGTAATTTGTCAAAACAGAAACTTTTCACAGGAAAGGGTTGATTTTGATTTATTTATTTATTTTGACTAGAATACATTTTGGAAAAAATAGTCATGAAAATTTTCTGGTTTTCTGGTTCAACGTGACTTTTTGTTTAAAAATGTAAGCTAATTTGTAAAAATTATTTTAAATAAAAAACTGTAACAATCAAGATTTTCAGCATAAAATGTTTTGATTTACCTAAAATGGTATTCTCCCTAGATCTTTGTTTCACAAAACTTTGCATCCCAATTCGAGATGGGAAAACTTTTTTCAATATCTTGAAAATTTTTGTGAGACAGGAAAACCATTTTCCCACTCAGTGTAATCTGAACAATCCTATACAGCTGGACTAATGTTAATGAAGACAGAGAGATTTTTATAGGTTGCTTTCTAGCACTATAAGAATAGTACCAACAGGGCTTTGTTTACTTATACTGGTAAGTATGGAAATCATTACAAATATATTTTTGTGTGTGTGTGTGTCCCCGTGTCCCAGTAAAGAAATCCAATAGTGTTTCAGATACTGTCTCTCTTACAAATCTACTCTGGTGGAATTGCTGCTTTCTAATTACACTGACTCTCCACTAATCCATTACAAACTCTCCCTTTCTAACAACCAGACACCACAGTGTAGCACAGAGATGTGTATCAGTACACCCAATGTGTACCCACCAGTTCACCCACACATTACCTGCTGACCTATCCAACGGATCAACTTACAAGGCTTCTGTAACCTAAATCTTAGAAACATCTTCTGGAGCTATCTCTAAGGAGCTCGAAAAATATTTTCCTCTAAACAGTAATGTTCTGCACAGCTGACTGCCCCAAGGCTCTGATAATGTTCTGGCTCTTCAGTCAGATGGTCAGGACCCACAAGAATATGAAGGTGGGATATCCATTTCAAGGACTCCAGGGAGATGTAACTACATGCTCAAAAAGTGGCTGGAGAGAAGAATAGATAGTCTTCTCTTTTTAATTTTAAGAGTTCCCTAACAAAGTGAGAACATTAGACTTTGGATTTCATTTCACCTCAGGGAAAAGCCATGGAACCTGACTTCCATGTGGCTGAAGCTCAGACACATAGGCAGTGCCCATGGTCAGTGGCTGCTGTAAATAAAAGAGCAGAAGTTACTTGTTTTCTGGAGGCCAGCATCCTTGTCCTCTGAGTGATATGCCATGTGATTGCTTATCTGTATTCCCAAGGACACAGAAACTTGGTTTGCAAATTTTTCTAATACCTATGATAGCAACAGTGTTTTCCAACTTATATTGGTGGTGAGGCCAAATCATGCATGTGACCACTTTATTGAATTAAAGTACTTAGAGAAGGGTATGTGTCTTCCAAGCCTGAAGAGCAATAAAAGAATGCCGAGCTCTCCTTCCCCTACATCTTTTTACTCCTTCAGTAACTTCTGAAAGACCTGTCTGTTCCATTTAGCTTTTAGCGTATAATGCTTGGCCATGCAGTACTTCATATTATAGCAGGGAGGAAGAGTAGTCTTGAGGGAAAGTGTGGGTCTGCGAATTAGAGCTGGGAATGGAATCCAGATTTCCTTTCACAGACTCCCTGTTTAGACTTGGGCAAGTCACCTAAATTCCCTCTGCCTTGGTTTCTTTATGGGTAATAATACTCCCCTACCTCCTGAGGGGGGTGAAGCTTGTTAATTTCCTAACACTTACACAGGGTAGATGAGATGACGGTCATTGCATAAATGCAAAGAGCTGTTATCCAGGATTGGACACTTTGAAGTGGCTATAATAATTACTTGAAGGGTTGCCAGCCCTGAATGCTTAAAAACCATGAACCAGGGCCCCAAAAATCATGAAGCTGGCTTAAAATCATGATATATTACAAAAATAATATATTTGGTGGGTTCTGTTATTTGCCATCTGGTTTCTGAGTCTTAAGGGTGCACTTGAGTCACATTTGTAGCTTTTCTCTGCAACCATGAATGCTAGAAACTTGGGGACGGGATGTTAAATGAAAGCTGAGATCCTCACACCATCATTTGACTCCAGGAAGGGAGGATTTAAGAGAAAACACCAAATATTGTGAGACTCGCAATAAAACTGTGAGGGGGGCAACACTGTAATTTTATCCATTCATATCTTTAGCTGATAAGCTCCTCTGGGCAGAGACTCTGATATTTACTTATAATAAAATACACAGGATCAGTGAGGTCACACCCTTCCAAATGCAGGAGGTAGTCTCCCCAGTAGAGAAAGTATCATCTAAGTAAGAAAGGCCATGTCTACACTAGCAAGGTTATCGCAGCACAGCTGTACAAATGCAACTGCACTCCTAGAATATTGCTCGTGTAACTGCTCTGTGTCTACGGGAGAGAGCTCTCCCGTCGTCCTAATAAAACCACCTCAAAGAGCGGTGGTAGCTATGTTGGCAGAAGAAGCTCTCCTCCCAACATAGCGCTGTGAACACCACCACTCATGCCAGTGAAACTTACATCGCTCGGGGGGGAGGTGAAGGGGGGTGTTTCCACACCCTTGAGCAACATAAGTTTTGCCAACAGAAGTGGTAGTGTAGCCATGGCCTAATACTTGGTTTGCTCAGAAGGTGGGTAGGCTCTTTCCACTCAGCCCTAGTACAAATGTAGGAATCCGTTGACTGTTAGTCCATCAGTAAATGTAACTGAGTAAAAAGTCTTGAAGCCTGCATAACTCAGCAATTGCAGGAAACCTTTCCAGTAATGAATTTTCAATGAAATGTTTTCTAATTATAGAAAGTTATTTTTGCAAACGTTTTCCTGGGAAGGGACTCTGAAGCTGTGCCCAAATAGGTGGAAGGGTGGGATGCAGACAGTGCCTGGAATAAAAATCCAATTACATGCAAAATGTATTTATTATCAGACTAGAAAGCAAGCCAAAAAACCTGGGGTTAGTTTCTGGGCAGACTGTATTAAGGCTTAAGGTGTGGCCCCTTAACTGTTTCTTACAACTATCTTAAGTGAAGGGTGAATTCACACATCAGTTTGAATGATTTTTTTAACTCAACCCATAACAAGGTTTCACCCAGCTCATAACTATATATATATATACAGGAGACAAGGACCCAGGTCTGGATCATAAGTCTGACCACTCCAGGACTTGGATCTGGGGGTTTGGTTTGGCCAGTAGAGAGATTGGGAGCTAGTCATAATATTTGTATTGGAATCCAAATAAGAACTTCCCCAAACACCCTCAGACTCTGGAGAAATTTGGATCCAAGTCTGATCTGTATAGATTGGGTCCATATCTAACACACTTAGGTATCTATCTTTTGATTTATACAGCATACCTCGCAGGTATCAAGACAATGCATGTCATGGTGTGTGCATAGAGATCACTTGACCTACAGTCAAAATACAGCCACCTTGGATGTGTTATTCAGTATTTCTTAAAGGAGAAGTTTCAAATAACTTCTCCATTTGAAATATAGGGGAGTTTAGAGAATATAATATGGGTACTGTTTATGTGCACAGCATTGTCTTCATGGCTCTGTGCTTAGCAGAATAATTTAATTAGAGGCCAACTGTGAAACACCCCAACAATGGTTATCTCTAACTATATATATTTATATATATATATATATATAGAGAGAGAGAGAGAGAGAGAGAGAGAGAGATGTATATGATTCATAATAAGCAGCTTTAATGAATGTATGCTGAGTACTGTAGATAAACAGGAGTTATTCTTATTTTAAAAAAGATAGTAGTTGACAGTATTAACTCCAGACAATGCAATAGCTCTATTGTAAACTGTAGTGTTGTGGACCATTGCTGTGGAATACTGTGGTACCTTTTAAAATATGGTGCAACCTTGATTACCTGAATCTCATGGAGGGCACAGAATAAATTTGGATTATGAAAATTTCAGATAGTAGAAGGCACTGACAATACAAGTAAATAGATATCGTGGGACATAAACCTGTTTTGGATAGCAGAGAGTTGGGGATAAATGTGATTCGGGTGATGAGTCAGGTTTGGAAGCCTATTTCCATGCAATCTCTTAGCAAACCTCTGAATGCAGCTTCCAGGTATCTCATTGTGATTGCTCTTTATTACACCAGTTAAGAATTAAAGATCGGTCACTTCTTTTTACAGTCAGTGAAGGTAATTATACCACCATCTATTTAGCTGCTGAAGAATTTACCATTCAAGTAGATAGTGCCCTGCTTCACTCGAGCTGTTTAACAGTCCAACAATATCACATTACCCAGATTGTATAAAGAGTATGAATGATTTCCGCTCGCAGATATCTAATGGAGGTATCTCCTTACAAAGCCCCTACTTCAGGCCAGCTGAATGCCTTAGCAGTGCCTCAGAAATCCCGCAGCCTTAATCCCTTTAGCAACAAAGATCTGTTTCTTTGCTTAGCATGAAGTAGGCCTCAGAGGCCTGTGTGTGCCTTGGCCTGTAGGCCAGAAGCCTCCTGTTTACAATTTCCCTATTCCTGTTTTTAATGTTGTTCTCAAAGCAGCCACAAAGGGCTAGTTTTGTCCAGCAGGAACAAGGGAGCTATTAGAGAAGGACGGAGGAAGGAAGGAAGGGAGATCCAAAAGGAGCAGCCCAGGAGGGATTAGCATACACAGCTGTTCCCTTAGGGAGAGGAGCTTTATGCTTTTTTATAATTTCCCTCTCATTTACATTTTTTAATATCTTGGTTCTTTGTCACTGACTCTCCATTTCTTCAGTATCATCTGCCCATTTTATTGGATTTTTTTTTTTAAAGGCATATTTGACCATTGTACTTTTGGGCTGCTAGGTTAAAGCTTGCAGTTTATATCAGTTGTGCCTCAGCTTTTTAAGTTGTCTTGCTTTCTTTGCTCAGACCATAGCTGTGGCTCTTCCTACAGGCCTGCTTTCTCCACTGAGGAGGAATAGTCCCATGTACGTATGTATTTATCTATTATAAAATAAAATCCAGCAGGTCCTCGCCAATTCATGCTCATGATGGGAAGACCCGCTGCTGAATGTTGCCAATTAGCAAGTAAACAAACAAACAAACAAACAGACCTAGGTTTCTGCAGTACCTTTATGGGGTTTGTTCTTGTATTCAGCAAGGATAGATCAGTTAACTATTTATAATACTGATAGCTAATTGGTAATGTAATTTGCAAAAAAGTGATGAAACCTTAGTTGTTAATATGACACCTCACTACAAATCTCTGCCCTTAAATCTTTGTTGAGGAATAGGGAGAAACCGCTGCTTTTGTGTGTGCCATGTGCCATTTTTATGTGGAGTTTGTTGAAAGCTAAAAAACTGCATTAGCAGCATCCTTTTACCATTTTTTCATTCTTTTCATCCAAAATGCTCTCCCAAGACCCCGATCCTGCAAATAATTAGGCATGTGTTTAACACCGAGTACAGGAACAGTTCCATAGACTACAATGGGACAATTCTGCAAGATTAGAGTAAAGCATATGTGTAATGTTTTCAGGATCAAGGCCCTATTTCACTGGATTTCAATGGGAGTTATGAGACGTATCTCTAAATTTTCTCCCCAAATGCCCCTGTTTGCAGTGGTCAAATGTTGGCAGTTGTGAGTGACTGTCTTTCTGTAAAAGTCATAGCGAGGTGCATTCAGGTACTTTAGCTTACTCTGTTTACAAAGCGATTTTCACGCATATCTATGATAATTCATATTAGCCATCCTAACTATATATATTTTTATTTAAACTAAATTAATCTAAGAGCAGCTGTTTTCTTAGTCATGAGAGGAGAACTCATGTATCTGACCACATACTTTTATGACTTTGCGTATTGGTTATTTTCGGTGCATGTGAACAGCCTTTGCATTTCTTTTGTGAAAGCTACAGCTGACCCTTCCAAATAATGAAGTTTCTTTTTTCCATAGAAGAACTTTAACATGGGCTTGACCGAAAGCCCATTGAAGTCAATGCAAAGAATGTTCGCTGTATCCAGAATTGCAGTCCACTCATGGCAATACACAGGAATAAATCAGGGCTTGAATTGTACTTCAAAAACTCTGGTGTTTCACTATATCTTAACTCAGTTTAAGGGTTCCCACTGAACCATTTAGAATGTCTACAACTTTACATGGAGCTTCTTTAAAAGGTCTTTGAACTTAAAATATTAAGTTGCTTTTAAGGCAATGCATCACAGGGCATGTTGGAATCAAACGCTAGTCGCAAAGTTTTTGCGTACTTAGGATTGTTCAGTGCTTTTAAATTTAACTTGCTTCTGTGAAAATATCATTAATGTATCTAATACAAGCAGAGTCTTTGTTTTCTTTAATAGGACTTGAGTAACGGCGAGCAGGGCTGTGATGAACATTCTCCCGATTCACTCGGGGACATCCAGTCTAAACCCTTCCTTCCTGCCCGAAGTGGAATTATCATTAACTCGTAACTAGTTTTCAAGAGGAACATTTTTCGTAGGCTGTGGAGTTCTGCCAAGAATTTTTCAATTTTTACAAATTTAAAATAGTCTAAACTAGGGGCCAACAAAAATGCACTTACTCTATACCAGTTAGCCAAGGCCACGTACCACAAGCACAGCAACACAGCCTGAGTTATCCTTTCTAGAATTGGCTGGTAAAAACACTCTCTAAAAAGCCACAATTGTAGCTACTCTTATTACTCATAATATCCTTCATGGAGAGGAATTTGAAAATAATTCTTTAGAGAACCTAAGCTTCAACAACCCCCGGTAGACTTCATTTTTGTGCAGTGCAAGTTTCCTTTGCAGGATTATAGACCTGAGACTGTCATTATAGTGTTGATGAGAATGATCATTTTCTCCATCTTTACTTGCCTATGAAAAAATAATAACAAAAGGAGTAAAGCCTTTGCTTTTTCTTTTCTTGTGGAAATGAATGGTGCAGCGATATTATTCAGCTTGCTCATCCAGGCAGATATATATTCCTTTCTGTTTTCACCATGTATTTATTAATCTAACAAATATATGTATCCACGTATGCATGTAAAGTACACTCAAATAGTATATTTTAGATCCTACTGGAGCTATCTGTCCAAGCAATGTTTTGTAGATGTATGACTATATTAATATATGTTGGGATTTTCAGTGTGGTGATCCTAAGGGAGTTACATGCTGAACTCACATTCAATTTCAATGACATCAGAGTTCCTACGTCCCTTGTGCTTCTATGAAATGCAAACCTTAATTTATATTTCTCGAATGATAGTATGTCTGTTGCATTTGCATGCTTACACAAATAATGATAAACGGAAAAGCTAATTTATAAGCAATGTCACAATTTTAGAACCTAGGGTGAAAACATGATCCCATTGAAATCAACAGCAAAAATCCTATTGATTTCAATGGAACCATCCAGTATTTCACCCCTAGTATCGCAGACATTTTTGGAGATAATAATAATTGCTGTATATCCCAGCTCTGAATCTTTCCTTTCCAATGGTATATTGCACCCATTTCTAGTCCTGTTAGGTCACAATTAACTGGAGCTTTTACCTAGCATTGGTATGGGACTGAAAATTGCCCATCCCGCACCTCCGACCAGTGTAATCCTGGTGGGAAATTTCACATTTGATGGGGAAAGAAGCAAATATTTTTCTAGCACCGTTTTTTTTTTTTAAGGTGGCTCTTAATTTTCTCGGGAGTTGGAAGTAGACCCAGTGGAGATGGATCTGGGGCAGAGTGCATTTCCCTTCCCCCATATTTAGAATTTTTAGCCCAAATTACACTAGTGCATGCACTAAAAATATGACACAAGGGAGTGCTGGTAAGAAACCAATCTTTATTTACTGGCACCAGTCAGCTGGCATAGATCAGGGTTACAAAAGGTCTATCCCTGTCACATGGCAGGGGATCATTACCCAATCACTTCAGTGGCTTCTCTGACAGTCTGCGTTACAGGACTGACGATATTCAGTACTGCATTAGTGACCAGTTTAAGATCTCATCAGTTAAATTGCATAATTTTTGTAATAATAATTTGTAGATCTTTTTAATGCTATAAATGCTCTGCTGTTTTATGTGGAATAAGATTTAATTTTATCTAGGGCAGAGGGTAATATAACCCTTCTTAACCAATATATTTTGCATTTATATTTCATGCTCTGAAATACAGTGTTGACATAAATCATTTTTAGTCCTAGTAGGCACTTTCAGTATAATCTCTTTCTCTTCATTCACATTCTACGAAACTGGTAAGTTATTTTTCTTCCTGAGATGTAGGTAACTGTACTATATCCAAAGAGACTTAACTTGTCGTGAGCAAAGGCATTTAAGATAGTCCTAAAGCATTAAAGAATAGATACTTTTCATGACATTTTGACCTCCTTTCTGGGTGTCTGCGATCAGGGTGAAGATAATACAAAGGGTCATGGAAACTCTAAGAGCCAGATTCTCTGGTCTGCTAAATTTGTGGAATAAAAGCAAACCATCCCAGTGGTGCCTGCATATAGATTATGGGTGAAATAATCCCTGTGCACACCATAACATGCGCCATCTTGATACATGTGAGGGCTGCTGCTTAAATCGAGAGAGATCTAAGTGTATATTCTCTCTGTGTAGGAGAAAACTGGAAGAGGTGGATCTGCCATCTCCTGTACTACCCTGGGGCAAGGAGAAAAATGATGTAAGGCCAAGAGCAGATGAGGATAGCGAGGGTGCACAGTTGAATAAAGTTGCATTACATCTCATCCTCCACTGCTGTGAGGTTCCTGGTAGTGGCATGTTAGAGCTGGTATCTTGCAGCTCCAGCTTGTGCCAGGACCAGGCAGTTTGGGATCAGGGGGCCGGAAGCAGAGACTGGGAATTGCTAAGTACTTTGCAAGATCTAGCTCTTAATAATGGTGGTTAGACTCTTTACTTACCATGATGCCTTTATATGTGAGAAATGGATATTTCTGTAAGTTTGATAAACATTTGTACTGTCCTAACCATTCTTACTCATGCTGGAATAACTCTCCTGGTTCCAGTGAACCTTTCTGCTCATTTTGATGGTTCTGCATCTAGTTTCACTCTTGAGTGTCAGGTTCATACGAATCCGAGATAGCTCGGAGCTGTAGATTCAGACACATATCTGGAGCGTGTGGCTCCAGACTTCTAGTGCAAAGACATCATTTTAAAAAGCATGGCTGGCTGTGGAATAAGTATCTGGGTCCTGGCCACTTTGCAGCTTAGGGGTGTTTGGATCTGAGGTTTGGTTTGACCCATTTCTAGGGTGAAACTGAAGTTTCTCTGTAAAACTCAAATAAAACCAGTGAGGTTTATGTGATTGCTGTGAAAATGGTGAATTTTGATAGCTTGGCTAAGAAACCAGCAACTTTTCTAACAGAAAATCCACGTGGCAGAACCAACTGGTTTCAGAGGAACATTTCCCCAGATCTCTCCATTTTACTGTCTCCGGAACCCAGAGACAACATAAGGATAGAAAGTTGGCTAGATTGTCGGGCTCAACGGGTAGTGATCAGTGGCTCCATGTCTAGTTGGCAGCCGGTGTCAAGTGGAGTGCCCCAGGGGTCGGTCCTGGGGCCGGTTTTGTTCAATATCTTCATAAATGATCTGGAGGATGGTGTGGATTGCACTCTCAGCAAATTTGCGGATGATACTAAACTGGGAGGAGTGGTAGATACACTGGAGGGCAGGGATAGGATACAGAGGGACCTAGACAAATTGGAGGATTGGGCCAAAAGAAATCTGATGAGGTTCAATAAGGATAAGTGCAGGGTGATGCACTTAGGACGGAAGAACCCAATGCACAGCTACAGACTAGGGACCGAATGGCTAGGCAGCAGTTGTGCGGAAAAGGACCTAGGGGTGACAGTGGACAAGAAGCTGGATATGAGTCAGCAGTGTGCCCTTGTTGCCAAGAAGGCCAGTGGCATTTTGGGATGTATAAGTAGGGGCATAGCGAGCAGATCGAGGGACGTGATCGTCCCCCTCTATTCGACATTGGTGAGGCCTCATCTGGAGTACTGTGTCCAGTTTTGGGCCCCACATTACAAGAAGGATGTGGATAAATTGGAAAGAGTCCAGCGAAGGGCAACAAAAATGATTAGGGGTCTTGTACACATGACTTATGAGGAGAGGCTGAGGGAACTGGGATTGTTTAGTCTGCAGAAGAGAAGAATGAGGGGGGATTTGATAGCTGCTTTCAACTACCTGAGAGGTGGTTCCAGAGAGGATGGTTCTAGACTATTCTCAGTGGTAGAAGAGGACAGGACAAGGAGTAATGGTCTCAAGTTGCAGTGGGGGAGGTTTAGGTTGGCTATTAGGAAAAACTTTTTCACTAGGAGGGTGGTGAAACACTGGAATGCGTTACCTAGGGAGGAGGTAGAATCTCCTTCCTTAGAAGTTTTTAAGGTCAGGCTTGACAAAGCCCTGGCTGGGATGATTTAATTGGGGATTGGTCCTGCTTTGAGCAGGGGGTTGGACTAGATGACCTCCTGAGTTCCCTTCCAACCCTGATATTCTATGATTTGGCAGGACTTTCTCTTGCAGGGTGACTGCCTTGACCGGGGGATCTGAGAACAGACACACTTCATGCATTTTATGACAACAGTTTTGCAGTGCTCTAGTGCTAGCACTTTGTGTTGCAGAATTCAATAAAAATGTACAGTGAATCGTGTCTGAAGTGACCGCTCAAGGGACAAGCAAAAAGCAATTGCTTCATAGAGCAATTGTGGCGGGGTGGAATTCTGTACAGTGCCTTGGGAATTCTTGGGGTAGTCTCTTGCATAAGTTCCTTTGTAAATTATATTTATAAAGGAAAATGATTTTTTTCCTAATATGTGAGGATAATCCTCTGAGATCTCTCCTCTCCCCCTCCTTTTTTCCCCTCTTTCTGTGCTCTCACTCTTAAAGGCCCCACATTATATTTTCTTCCAGCTCTCTCACTGCCATTCTTCACATTGGCTATCAGAGAGCAACATCAGGGAACTTAGTACTGCCATGAGTTCCAGGGATTGGTTCTGTCTGTCTAATATATTTTAACTATATAGCTCTCACAGGTATAGGTAGAGCTTCCATCTCTGTAGTATCAAAGCACTGTCTGACAGCTATTTGAGCTTGGGACCTCAATTTGGATCCTTTGCTACGTGATTGTGCTGGTACTAACTCAGACTGTCAGGTCAGTCCAGGAAAATAAGGGTCTAATCTTAGAAACTTTTACTCCCAGGTAGTCCAATTTAAAACAATTGGGCTGTTTGAATGAATGGGACTCAGACGTGAGTTGAAATGTAGCAAGGACACTTTCTTTGACCTCTTTTCCTCACAGTCCATACTGTACTGGGGCAGAAACCATGGGCAAAACTTTCAAAAGCACCTAAGTTCCTTTTTCAAAAGTGACTTTGGCACTTAAGCTCCTAACTTTCATTAAAAGTCAGTAGAACTAAGGTAGCTCTCTGGCTATATCACTTTTGGAAATGGCACTTAGGCTCCCACATCAGTCAGATACTTCTGAAAATTTCCCCCTATATCTTGTGCAGCCCCCCCCCCCCACCCGTGTGATGCCTGATTGGGGCTTTTGGGAGCTACTGTAATAAAAATAAATAAAAATAATGATATGGTCTTGTGACTGTAGCTGGCACTGGGAATATCTGCTTTGTTTCTCCAAGACAAAAGCTTTCATCCATGCTAGACAGAGTGGGAAGGAAACCTATTTCCCCTCAAGGCCCCTATTTTTGCTTGTTTTCTTTTTTTATTCTTCTTGTCACCAGGTTCCTCTGAATTCAGATTCGTCACCTTATAAAGATATGGCTTGAGTGAGACGCTCTAGTCCTTACCAAAGAACAGCAGGATATTGAAGGATTTGAACTGCAATCTCTGAGCTGCAGCAAACGTGCCTCCATAAGCCAGCTCATTTCCATGCTAGATGTAACTCATTCAGCTCTTGATTTCCTTGAGTTAATACTCATTTCCGAGCGTTCATGTTTCTGGTCACTAAATCTTTTTGTTTTTCTTTCCAGTTAAATTATAAGTGAATCTAGTGCCAGTGAAAGATGCCAGAACAAGAGCCCTGAAGAATGAAGTCCTCTATTTAGTGGCAGGATAGGACAAAAGCAATGCAAGCTTCCCCTTCTCTGCTCTGCTGGTGTTCCTTAAGCCCTCTCCCCTGACTGGTGAATACTCTAGGTGTGAGCTGGGAGCTTAGTCTCCCTGCTTACTCAACAATTGGCCTCTTCTGAGGCTACCACCAAGTTGCTAATATTTAATGCCAATTGTGGTGATGTGGATGGCTATCCAGGACAACTGGACTGAGACCATCAATTTGCTTCCCATAGGCTGGTTAGTAGGCTCTTTAAGTGCATTGTTTTGAGGGTAGCAGGAAAAATTCAGGCCACTGTCTTTGCCCCTGAAATTTCCTGTGCTGTTTTAATAGGTGTAATGTGAATGGTTAATAGGTGTAATGAGTAGAGTCTGTTCCCTGCTCCCAAACAGAGCATGTCTGTGCAGGCACACACTGGGTTAGAGTCCAGAAGTCATACCTCTTTCAGGGCTGGTCTGAGAGGAGGTCCGAGGATAGAAAAGATCTCATGGGGAAACACAGCACAAGTTCTGCTTATTTTCCTTACTCCTCCACATGGCACATAAGGAGTGAACATGAGCAAGCCATGTAGAGCCTGCCTTTTTACTTGTGGACCCAGAGAGTTTGCAAGTCCCCAGTACTGTGGTATTCCCTTTCTTCCCCCCTGCCCAGAGCAGTAGAAGATATCTAAGAGGGAAAAGAGGGAGAGGACGGTGTCCTTTTCCTCCCATCGTTCTATCTGCCAGTTGCCTCTGATAGATTTTGAAGCCAGAAGGGACCATTGTGATCATCTGGTCTGGCCCCCTGCAGAACACAGGCCATAGATTTCACCCAGTGATTCCTGCATTTAGCCCAAAAACTTGTACTGGAACTGGAGTGGATCTTGTAGAAAGACCAATCCAATCCCAATTTAAAGATGCCAGGTGATACAGAATCCACCCCATTCCTTGGGAAGTTGGTCAAATGGTCAATTGCCATTGCAGTTAAAATGTTGTGCCTTAATTCCAGGATGAAATTTTCTAACTGCAATTTCCAGGCTTACTTCATGTTCCGGGGCTGCCTGTGACTGAGGTCTTTAGCTCTTACTAGAGGCTGCTCCTGCCCTAATCAAGACCTGTTACTAGTTCTTCCCTCAGCCCCACAGAGCTGCAATGACTTTATAAAAACCTGCTCTGGGGTGGCTTCTAGGGCCCCAAAGCCTCTGAGGTTGTTCCCCTGCACCCACCTGGGGCTTCTCTGACTTGCTCTGCCTAGCTGTTCCACTGCATCTCTTTTGGGCTTCCTTTGTCTTCCCAAACCCCCCACCCCCACAAGAGCCGTTCTTGCCACTGACTGGCGCTTTCTTTGGCCTCTTCTTCTAGGTCACTCCTGACAGTTGCTGAACAACATGGCTGCTTCAGGGGCCCCTGTATTATGGTGGCTCCTACTGTCTTAGTCAGGGGCTCCCTGTGGGCTTCTGTCCCTCCTGCCTTGAGGGAACCTGCTCTCACTGTGTCCAGGTGTTTGTCCCCCATCCCTAGCACTGCCCTGCCACTTCATGCTGACTACTGTTTTCCATCCCTGCACTCTTTCGCCTTCCCTCCACAGACAGCAGTCGTTCTCAAAGCTGGTCTGCCGCTTGTTCAGGGAAAGCCCCTGGTGCGCCGGACTGTCCAGGCCAAGCCCCCATTGGCCTGGAGCGGCGAACTGCGGCCAGTGGAAGCTGCGATCAGCCGAACCTGCAGACGCGGCAGGTAAACAAACCGTCCCGTCAGGGGCTTTCCCTGGACAAGCGGCAGACCGGCTTTGAGAACCACTGACATACAGCATGTGCTTGACTAGGGGTTTGGAACAACTTCCATATGAGGAGAGATTAAAAAGACTGGGGCTTTTCAGCTTGGAAAAGAGATCACTAAGGCGGGATAAGACAGAGGTCTATAAAATCATGAGTGGTGTGAAGAAAGTGAATAGGGAAGTGTTATTTACCCCTTTACATAACACAAGAACCAGGGATCACCCAAAGAAATTAATAGGCAGCAGATTTAAAACAAACATAAGGAAGTACTTCTTCACCCAACGCATAGTCAACCTGTAGAACTTGTTGTCAGTGGATGTTCTGATGGCCAAAAATATAAGTGGCATATAAAAAAAATAATTGGATAAATTTTTGGAGGATAGGTCCATCAGCTGCTATTAGCCAAGAAGCTGAGAGTGGATGACAGGGGACGGATCACTCAATAATTGCCCTGTTCTGTTCTTTCCCTTTGAAGCATCTGGCACTGGCCACTGTCGGAAGACAGGATACTGGGCTAGATGGACCATTGGTCTGACCCAGTATGGTGGTTCCTGTGTTCTGTTCATTACATACCTGACTCTAAGGGCTGTATGTTCTAAAAGTTCCATGGCATATTGTGAATGTTAACCAACAAGCAGTTTCCATAGGTCCCATAAAATGACTTGTAAAAGAGCCAAAACAAGTCAACATGGAAAATAAATCATAGGTTCTACAGGGAGTGACACCTAACACTTTTCATTGTAAGACCTTGTTTTCAGTTGCTTATAAGTTTATCAAACTTGAATCATTTGGGCTGAAAGTTTCCATTAAGGCTGACTTTTTGGCGGGAAGTTTCAGATAGTAATTTCTAAAAACGAGAATAGGGAAAAATGTATTGTTTGCCAATGCTTAGGGCCTCTGTTTTGGCATGGGGGAAAGAAGTCACATATATCATGATTTTTCTGCTTGTCCATGACTTTTCCCCCTGTCCATGATTTTCCTAGACACTTGGCCCTGGCTCAATGTTGAGGGGAGGCCTACGGGCAGGAGAGACTAGAGAATGAACCTGCCCTTCAGTCATCCCACAGTGGTGCATGTGGCCAGGCCTGGCTCCCCACTCCAGGCATTGCAACCTGGTGCACTGGGTCACAATACCTCTCAGGTTTAGCTCCACAGACCCCCATCTTGATGAAGGGTTGGATGGGCCAAACTTTAATGAGTGCACAGTGTCCTGTGCAGTGCCCCTCAGGTTTGGCCTACCCGCCCCTCTGTTATGAGAAAGGAGCAGCTGAGCCAAGCACAGACAGCTCTGCAACCTTGCCTACCAGGACACAGTGCCTGGAGCAGAGCGCCTGCCCAGCCCTGTGGGACAGGAGCTATAGGAGCCATGGTTGTCGGGGGTGACTGCAGGGTGGGCTTTCCAACAGCCACCTGCCCACCGGCCACCCCTCCTCACCAGGCGGGATTAGGATTGCAGTGCCTGACCGGAGGGTGCTAGTGTGGGTTGTCAGGGTCCCCTGCACAGGACAAGGAGAAGGGTGTTTGTTTTGTTAAGGATCAGGGAGCAGCCACGGTAAATTTAGTAACCGATGCCGTTTTTCCGAAATTTAACAAAAATGCTGTGAGGAATCTGAAGCCATGTTTTTAAAAAATGAGTTACAGCCATTTCATGGGGAAGCTGTAGCTCCGCCATGCTTTGGAGCAGGGATTTGAAATTCGGCAGGAGGGCTCGCCCCAGCGCCAGGGATTTGCTTTTCCCAGCCCTGTTAAAATTCACCCCTATTTGGCCAAGCCTCTGAAAAAATCTCAGTTCACATGTGCTCAGCAGAGACTTGTTAAGAGTCTGATACCTCCGAAGATTCCAGCCTCACTGAGCATGCTCCAGGCCAGGGCTACAGGGGCTGAGCAGGACTTTCCCAAAAGTTGCTCCTCTCAGGTGATGGTGCCACACTTTAGAGCTGAGACCAGGGAGATGGTCCCTGCTGTGCTCCCAGTGCTCCCCCTGTTGACACCTAAGCAGCTTGGAGGGAAAGCATGAAACAAGCTGACTCAAATGCAGATCGGGGAAGGAGGTAGGAACCTTGGAGGGTTTAGCAGCAGGAGCCAGGGATGAGGGGTAGGGCAGGAGCTGTGGAGTGGGGAGACAGGAGCAGGAGTGGGATTATGGGCAGGAGTAGGGGTCAAGGGCAGCTGTTGAGGAGGAAGGACAGAGGCAAGGACAGGGCCTGGGGGAGCAGAAGCCCCGTTTACAGTAGAATTTGAACCATTTTGGAAAATGGAGTTGAATCTGTTTTAAACATCCTTTCTGATAAAGGGGTTTCAAACGTTTGTCTGGCCAGTGTAGACAAGATCGTTTGGTTTTAAAACAGTTTTAAAGAAACTGTGTCAGAGCTCAGGTAGGACTTTGATGGGTTCAATGCCAGTGCAGGAAGGCTCTCTAGTAGTTGATGGAGTAATTGATAGTCTAGAAATTGATGCAGTATTCCTAACCATACAAAAAGCATGCATTATTTCTGCCAATACCAGAAAAGAGCCTAGGTACGAGCCTGTAATCTTAATTACACTTGTGAAAATCTAGAGCGACTCCCTTGAAGTCAGTGGAACTGCATTGGATTTGCAGAATCGTGGCAGATTTACATAAAGCAGAGATGTGTGAAATTCATAATTTTAGTTTTCTAGAGTAAACATAGTTTCATTTTGCACTGTTGTAAAAATGGTACTAAAAATTCATTTTGTGCAATATTTCTAGCTCAGTGGGTACTTTAACACTGAAAATATTTTTCTCATGGCTTTGACACAAAAATCATATTGGCTTAAAAACTGGCCTGTTTTCAAGAATTTGTCCCTTTGTCTTTGAAATATTTGCATATACGTTTGGAATTCTTCACAGAAATCGTCCATTTTTTAATTTTAACCAATTCCAAAAATACTTGCATTTTAGTTGTATTGTGAATATTTTGCAAACTGTATAAAACTTCTGTCCAGTATATTAGTTTAATTACATTGTTAGGTTCTCTCGTTCCCTGGATAGAGGGTTGAAATGGTATTGCTAGAAGTCAGTTTGGGATCAGATGATTTTTATGTATTTGAGTGTTTTTTGCTTCATGGATTTTTCAGTTCTCCAGGCACAATAAAACAAATTCACCTTTTACTTTTTGCTTTTCTAAATCCTGTTTTCATTAATCAGTTCGGAGTTAATTTTCCACTTGCAGCAGGTAGCTGCTGCTACTGTGCATTGTAGAAAAAGCCTGATATTTCCAGTCATTGGCATGAATGTGTGTTGCTGTTTTGTCTTTAAGACACATGACATAAGGAAAGGTCAGCTCTGACTGCCAGGCACCCTGTTTCTTTTGTTCCATTTCATCTGCTACTTCACTTCACAGGCTGTGATAAAATCTTCTGATCTCACAAACAATGTTTGTGGTAGACGACTAGAGAGAGATTTTTTAAAAAAATCTCTCAAAATTAATGAAAATATTTACAAAATCATTTAGGTTTTTTTTTTTTAATTTCAATTAAAAAAATCAGGTAGCTCTGGAGCTGGTCAAAAAAATTTGACAAATTGAATTTTGATAAAAAAAATCCATAAAACCCAAAATTCGGAAGTTTCTGGTTAGCTCTAGACATGACCCATGTCTGCCAACTCTTCTGCAGCCTCTTGGGGCAAACCCCAAACTTAGTTGATGAGTCTTTTAACAATGGGAAGAAAAAATGTAATTTCACTTCCTCTGAGAAAATCTGGTGTGGCAAGTGATAAAGAATGTTGGTATTCTCTATGACCTGCGCTAGAGATCCCTGCTCTTGGCACATTAGAAGTAGATAGTGCCTCTCTTCACTTGCTTTAAAAGATCAGCATACATCAGGTGTTCAGGCTGATGGCCTTCTCAGAGAACATGTAATAGGACAAAGACCAAGTTGATCTGCAATGTGTGGCATCGAAAAGTCAGGATTTTGCTTGAGTGACTTTCTCTCAGACAGTAGTCCATGGTTTGAAAACTTGGCTTCTCTGCAGCATATCTAGGAAGCTGTAATACAGACTCAAAATCACAAGCTCGGAGGGATCTCTAGAAAGTCTCCAAGTCCCCATCGCCTATTTTATGAGAACTTAGAATTATTAGCACCAATAACTTTGTGGTGACTGACATAACTTGTGCACTTGCCATGAGATATTGTGCAATTTCTGCCGGGCTCTTAAAGCAAGTTCTGTTCATGGTGTCCCAGAAAATGTGTAGTTTACTATGTCCATGATGCCACCCTTTTATCTCCTGATAACTGCGCCAGTAGTTTGGGCCTCCCTGTCGTAACACAGGAACCTGTGCTCTGAGGCAAGCCACCACAAGCACCTTTCTGAATGTGTTGAAATTTGTTTGCTTTGGGGTCAGGGAAGAAGACAGAGGTCAGGGAAATGAAGACCTAAAGGGAAAAAAACACAGATTCTAACAGACTACTACCTTCCCCACACTGCTTCAATGCCAGGGATGAGGTAAAGCTGCAATGAGAACACGATTACATTAGTGTCAAATGCTTCCTTTCTCCACAGCTGCAGCCAGAGCAGAGCCCAAGAGTACAGAAAGGCCAACAGACCCTCTTCCTCAGAATAACAGCCCAACATGTACATCTGTTGTTGCTCTGGAGAGAGCAGAGGTAATATTTCATACATGGAGAATTTGCATTACACTATGTGTCTTTCCATCCAAGGATGCAGAAGAGTATGAGAGCATGAGCTTAGGATTGTGGGTGAGTACTTAGGAGACCCAGTAGATGAGAGAGCCTGAAGTCTCTAGCCCCAAGTGCCACAGGACTCAGGTAGACTTCTGTCTAAAAAGACTAGGTGGCTGACACACCTAAAATGTGTGTGTATATTTATTTATATATATGTGTGTGTGTGTTTATACACACACATATATCCACATTATAAATGAATTAATCATGCAGCCTTGACTTCTTCACCTGCTCTCCTCCCACTGATCCATCTCCTATGGGACTCTTTCTAATATTTTCCAGATCCCTGAGGACCTTCAAACAGCTGCTATTAGAAATATTTCCTTTTTTGGCCCCAAAATATGACACCCCGCCCCAACCTCCATTTTACCTGGCTGAAACAAGTTTTCAGTCCTGTACCTAAAAATGTTTTTTCTATTCTCAAGGGTGTCATGATTTTAAAGTCTGATATGCCATGATCCTGTAGGGCTAGAAATGGCAGCTTTGTCCCTTTGGAAAATGGGAGATACCTCATCATCACACGCACTTCCTAATGGGACCTAGTCATTGCTAGCCCAGGAAATTCCTGAGATATCAGACTCTTTGTATACAGAAGAGCTATACTGGTTTATTTTTAGAGGTATTTATGGCTCTTTACGTGTTCTGTGCAGTTGAACTCATGGTAGCCAAGGACAGCTGCTTGGCTTTACAGGTGGAAAGATACAAAATTATCTTAAACATTTTGAAAATAGTTTCTCCATAACATGTGGCAGATACAGAATACATCTTGCTTTAGGGTGGTATTAAGGTTTTATTGGTCCTCATTTGTGAATAACATACTCGTGGTTTTTACCACCAGTAAATATAGTGCGGCCAACCCAAATTCATGCCAATTAAACTTTTATTACACACCACTGTATCATATATTCTCTACAAGTAATATATACTTGTGGAAGATGTGATGTGATGTGGTATAAAGGTAATGTTGGCACGAGTTTGGAATGGTCCTATTTCTTCATGAGAGTTCAAGCCGAGGATAAATTATGCATGTCATTGCAAACAAGTGTAAATAATACCTTTATACCACACCACACAGTTGTGTATTCTGTGTATGCAAGGCCTGGCATTTTCTGCAGCAAGCTTAATGTAAATCCTGTAGCGGTGGCCCCAGAGCCTTCAGAACTCAAGTGCATAAGGGTGCAAATTCTGCAACAATTGGATTACCTGCCTTGTTTGCCAAGCCTTGTTAAAGGGGATATGCCATTGCTACACCAGCTCAGAGCTGGCTTAACTTCAGCAGAAAAAAGGTGTAGCTTCTGTGAATGTGTCGCTATTAATGTTATTTTTTGACTCTGGTGAATTAGAGTGAATGTTCCATGGTGGGGAAGGGAGAAGCCTCAATAACCAAGCAGCTCCCATGGTCTTTGGCCAAATAACATTTGTGCAGCTTTGCCAGTTTCTTTGCTGGACAGCTGGACTGAGTGCATCAGCCATGGCCACAGTCTAAAGTACTGGGTTGCCAAGAATAGTTGTTTTGGTTCCCACGCACTGAGTGAAATGTGCTTTTGGTCTGAGTGATTTTTATTTCAGATTAAGGAAAGTCAACAGACAGAACAAAGAAAGAACAAATATAAGTCTTAACGATAGAGACAGTGAGATCACAGTATCTGACTCACAACCCTGGCTCCTCAGCCAGAAAAGCAGGGAGAATCCTAATCTGAAAAGGTGTAATGTCCAGAAACATTATATCTTTCCTGCTTTTACCTAGCTACGTGCTGTATGTACCAGAGCAGGCCTACCGGTTAAAGAAAATTAAAATGTTCTGTGGTGGTTAATTAGCATGTAGTGACAGAAGAAAGAATGAGCGAGATTTTTGTAATGGCATATATACTGACTATTTTAAATTTTCTCCTTCGAGTTTGCTTAGGCTGGGCTTTTATTAATGTAATTTTACATGAAACCCTGGCTGGGTTCAGTGGGTTCCATTTCAATTTCAATCTTTCCATTTTATTGTGGAACCCCTTCACAGCTTCAGTAAGAAGTACTTGCCTGTATACCATGCATAAGCGCTGTGCATACATGCATAATTACCTGCCTCACTGGGGTAGTGTTGTGAGAGTTTTGTAATGTTTGAATAGTGCTTTGAAGATATAAAATGCAGTATAAGGGTTCTGTAGCATTATTGTTGTTCTGTAGCAATTGATCCTAATCAAACAGTGAACCCAAACCTCAGATCCAGATCGAACTGAATTCAAAATCTCTAGCCTATCTCTGGCCCCCGCTGCTCCGCCACCTTACATTTTGGAAAATATGAAACCAAGGCTTCGAACCTCTGAATATGAGATTGTTTGGACCTACTACATAAATACCTTTGTACATACACATATAATGTACATATATTTCTATTGACATAGATGCTTAGGGGGCAATGCCCAAGCTTAAAACTAGCATTATGAGTGGTTTAAACATAAAAGATAATTCCTGTCACCTTCCTCTCATATTGGAGCTAAGAATTTTTTTATAGCCTTATTCCTCTAATTATCCTTTCCTTTGTTCACAAATGACTTATACAAATTTTAGTTTTCTGTTAAGTAACAGTGAGTTTTAAGATTGTATTTTAGCTGCAAAGGCTGTAACTGGAAGCTGTAATTTCTTTGTTCAGCTCTATATTTTTTCTGAATCTGGGGGATTATCAGAATGGCTGAAGTGTTGGGTTTGAAATACCAGAATCCCTGGATCCACAAGCAGAGCTGGATACATTTTTTCAGGAAAACTTTTTTTTCAGCAAAAAATGCAGATTTGATGGCAACAAACACGTAGCAAATTTGTGTTGATTTTCCCAAATTGTTCATTTTAGGGGGTGGAATGGTTTGAAATTTTCTAAATGAAATGTTTCCATTTAAAATGACTTTTCATTTTGAAATATTCTTCATTGTATTTAAAAAAAAATTAGAAATGTTAAAATCACTTGAAATCGAAACAATGTGTCATTGTGGATCGAACAAAATATTTAATTTGCTCCTAAATGTTATTTTTTCTGACTTTTGATTTGCTGAACATTTTGAAATCCATTTTTGAGTTGAACCTGAACTGAAATTTGGTTTTGGATTTTTTTTGGATTTTCAGCATACCAAAAGATCAGTTATTCACACAGCTCTCCCCACGAGTTGGAAATACCAGCAGGTCAACTGAAGCTGTCAAGGTAGATCCATTGTAGTTGGACGAGACTTACAATGTGTTTGGGTTTTTTTGACAAGACATTTGAGGTCCTCTTCGGTCTTTGTGGATGTTAAAGCTCCCAGGGCATCTGTCGTAAGACTAGGGGTTTGCCTTATGTCATTGGCCAGAATTTCCTCTCCTTCGATGATACGCTGTGCATGCTCGTTGTCTGCCTGGCCCTGGCCCTACACTCCAGAGGTGACTGCATTTTATCGGGCTTGTATGTGTACGATTATATCACACACAATGTTACGACTTTTCCCTGGGAAGCACAGGTGAATACACGAATTTTCTTATAACAGTGGTATTACTCCTACTAAATATTTTGCACTTGTGTAAAACGGGTGTAATAATACTTGTCTCCTTTATATGGGTGTTTTGGGGCTTATTTATGAGAGTTGGATAGCTGTTTGAGAATCTCAGATGAAGGATATTATAGTCTGTTGGTGAGAGCAGGGGACTGGTGATCAAGAGACCCTAGGTTCTACTCCTGACTTTGCCACTGTCTCATTGGTCTGTTCCTAACTCTTCCACTTTGGGCCTTAGTTTCTTTCTGTGCCTTAGTTTCTCCATCTGTAACATGAGTAAGATTGATAATACTCATTATCGGGGTTCGCTCCCCACTCTGAATTCTGGGGTACAGATGTGGAGACCCTCATGAAAGACCCCCTAAACTTATTTCTACCAGCTTAGGTTAAAAACTTCCCCAAGGCACAAATCCTTTCTTTGTCCTTGGACGGTATTGCTGCCACCACCAAGTGATTTAGACAAAAATTCAGGAAAAGGTTCCACTTGGAGTCCCTGTTTCCTCAGAATATTCCCCCAAGCCCCTTCACCCACTTTTCTGGGGAGGCTTGAGAATAATATCCTAATCAATTGGTTACAATGTGAGCACAGACCAAATCCCTTGGTTTTTAGGACACTGAAAATCAATCCGGTTCTTAAAAGAAGAATTTTATTTAAAAAAAAAGTAAAAGAATCACACCTGCAAAAATTAGGATGGAAGGTATTTTTTACAGGGTAATAAAAAGATTTAAAACACAGAGGATTCCCCTCTAGGCTCAGCTTCAAAGTTACAAAAAAAACAGGGATAAAACTCACTCTTAGCATAGGGAAAATTCACAAGCTAAAACAAAAGATAATCTAATGCATTTCCTTGTTATTACTTACAATTTTTGTAATCTTAAATGCTCATTTCAAGTATGTTTTCAGGAGATGTTTTTCCAGCCTGGTCTCTCTCTCCATCCAGAGAGGGAACAAAGAGAACAGAAACAAAACCACGCACCCTTCCACCCCCTACCCCCTGCCGATTTGAAAGTATCTTCTTTTCTCATTGGCCCTTTTGGTCAGGTGCCAACTAGGTTGTTTGAGCTTCTTACCCCTTACAGGTAAAGATTCAGTACAACTACCCAGGAGGAATTTATGCTACCCTTAGCTATATGTGTATGACACTCATCTTGTATAGTATTGTTATTACTATACCTGTCCATAGTACATCTATTTGTGTGCGGGCACATGGGAGAGACAGACACACACAGTCTTGACCGACAAAGAGTGGGTTTTAATGCAGTAACAATACACAATTTCCTAAAAGTATCTAACTTTGCTAACTAAGGCCACGACTTGCACTATAATCTACCTTTCATTAAAGAGGTTATTTTTCTTCCAGACTTCGGAATTTTCTAACAGTTGTCAGAGAGAGCTCCCTTATGCTTCATTTCCCCTTCTGTTTAAGTTAAGTCAGCATAGCCGAAACCACATTGTTAGAATCTGCAGAAACCTCTATGCTGCTCTGTAGGCACTGGTTTTGTCTTTCATTCTGAGAAGAAGTGTTTGTGCAAGGCATGTTTCGTGGCTGGTGTGGAATTCTGTAAGATCCTGTTCCAGGTTTGTTTGCCTCAGTAACAGAATGGGATGGATAAAATCCAGTCAAACAGTTGAGAACATTTTCAATAGTGGAAAAATTATTGGATCTCTGCAGGGAAGGGAAAGGCAGCAGGACGATTCCTGGAGGGATGAGAGGTGGCAAGTGGGGTTGGAGGTTTAATATATGGTGAAGGAGAAAGAAGAGCAGCTAGGGTGTTTTTTAAGGAGAGACAAGGAGTTGGGTGATGGGGAGGCCTATGGGTGGATTCTGAGGAAACACTGGGGATGGAGGTAAGCTTTTAATGGGGATCTAGAGGAATATTGGAGAGCTTCTGGGATCCTAGGGGCCTATCGGTAGTTTCTGAGAATGGAATTGCGCTGGAGGCTTATTAAAAACTCCTTACACCTGCTTCAGTTGGTTTATGCCAGATAAAAGTGCCAGAATGACATAAAGATGCCCTAAAACCCCAGTTCCAGCAGGACAAAGATTCCTCTGGTTCATGCACTGCAGAAGACAGCCATAGGGCTGCCTTCAGATAATCCCCTCACAAACCCTTTCGTAGGGGGGGTGGGGCCTGGGCAGGAGGAGTTTGTCAGGGTGGAACAGCAGCACGTATTCATGTGGCCATTGCAAGCAGTGTTGCAGCCCATACGGTAGCCCCAGGAGGTAGGGTGGCCAGGTGTCCTGTTTTCAGCTGGAAAGTCTGGTTGAAAAGGGGACCTGACTGTGTCTGGTCAGATCTACTGGTGGTGGGGGAGGCGGGGAGGTGCCAAGTCATCACCTGTGCCAGCCCCTACTCAGCCAGGGTCAACTCCTACCTGCATCAGGCGGCTGCAGCTCCCGACCCTGGCTCTGCAGGTGAGTCCCTCCCGACCTACGCAGGGATGGGAGGAGAGGGGGAAAGCAGTGAATAACTGGGGTGGGGGTGGGGAAGAGGAGCAAATGGAGGGGCAGGGTCTCAGGGGAAGGGGCAGGACAGGAGCGGGGCTTTGGGGGAAGAGGTGGGGCGGGGGTGAGGCCTGGGGGGGACGGGGCAGTACATGAGCAAGTCCTCAGGAGGAAGTTGGGATGGAAAAGGGGAAGTTCTAGCACTCGTGCTGGAGTGTCCAGTTTTTAAATGTTACCAAGTTGGCAACCCTATCAGGAGGCGTCTGAAACTTAGACAGGCTCTCAGGGCTATCTAAGTTATGACGGGGGGAGGGATGCCTTCCAGCACCCAAACCAGTGTAGGTTTGGGAGATCGTAAAGGAGGTTAAAATCCACCCTAGCTCCCTGTCCCCCTGGGCTGCAAGTTCTGTGCTGCATTAGAATTTTACTCACAGGGAAGGAGGAAACCAGGGTCCAGTGGGAGGGTTATGAGGCAAGAAGGAGCTTTGGGGAGCATTAGAGAGTCATAAGGCCCCAGACCTTAGATCTTTCCCTATTAGAGAGCAACATAGAGGAAGGCAGGTAACGAGCATCACCATAGAGGGTTTGTCATGATCCACCAGGGCCAAACTGACACTGGTGCTACAGAGACAAGGTGGGCATAGGTGCCGACTTCTAATGGCGCTGGTGAGTGCTCGACCCCCCTCCGCCCCCGGCCCCGCCATGGCTCCACCCCTACCCTGCCCCCATTCCAACCGCTTCCCCAAGGTCCCCGCCCCAACTCCGCCCCCTCCCAGCCCCTATTCGACTCCTTCCCCAAATCCCCGCCCTGGCCCAGTCTCTTCCCCGCCTCGTCCCCTGAGTGTGCCACGTTCCAGCTCCTCTCCCATGCCTCCTGGAGCTTGCTACAGCTGTTTGGCAGCACTGGGAGGTAGGTGGAGGAGCTGGGATGCGGCGTGCTCAGGGGAGGAGGCGAGGTGGGGCAGGGTGGAGATGCTCCAGCCCCAGAGCACCCATGGAGTCGGCACCTGTTTCTCACCCACATTGTCCCTCTAATATCCTGGGACCACCATGGCTACAACATACAACAATGGAAGATATCGAATTTTGCTTTCTCGTTCTACAGTCCACACAATGGGAAAAGCCATGGCCTGATGTCACATTTCCTCCTTCTTGCTAGATCGAAATATAATACTCTCCTGGATGCATAATCTAGGACGGGGGATTTTGGCTGTGGGTGGTGTGCATTCTAATGCACATTTCAGCAGCAAGCCTGATATTATACTGAGGTGATTAAAGGGCAACTCATCCCATGTTTATTTCTACTCTGATTGTATCTGCAACCAAATGCATGACAGGGACAAGGGTGTTTGGATGTGGAGAGATCAGGTTTGTACTCAAACTGATATAATCATATTTTATGTTATATACAAAGATGACTTCAATGCGTGCGTGTTTTATCTCAGGAAAATGCATGTATATTAACTTGTTCTCTGACATATTGGAGCTCACAGTGCCATCTCTGAAACACATTTTTTTTCCCTGTGGATCATCCTATTGCTTCAGAAGTGGAACTGATCGTAAGTGAGATTTCTTTAAATGTCCTTATAGGACTTAATAGATGTTAAGGGCCTGATCCAAGGCCCACTGACGTTAATGGAAAGGCTCTTACTGACTAGAAGGGGCTTTCAATCAGGTCGCATATCAGTAAATTTCAGCAGAAATGGAATAGACTTCTAAAAACCTACAGAATTTAATAGAGAATGATAACCGTTCCATAGGTGTGTGTCGTGTTGTTTTTTAAAGTCTTATAGAATTCCATAGCAGGGATATAATTTGCTATTAAATTCCATAGGAATGTCCATAAAAAGTACAATATGATTAGCCTCTTGACCATTTGAGCAATCACATTTGAAACAAGTTGCTTTTGTCATGCTTGTTGCCACAATAGAGTTTGCTGCTAGAGATCAATAATGTTTATTTCATTCTGCAGCTCCCTTAATAAATGATTAACTATTAAGTGCCCTCTGTGTATTTACATGTCTTAACCTAAACAAATAAGACCAAAGCCGTGCCTCAGTTTCCCATTAGATAAAATGGGGATAATAATACCCTGCTCACGCATGTAAAGTGCCTTGAGATCCCATGGATGAAAAGCATCTGTAAGTGTAAAGTTTCATTACTCGGTAGCTGCTAACTGTCCTCCTCCACTTCTCCATTGTCCGCTCATTAGTTTGAGACTGCAAATAACCTCCAAAGCTTCTCTAAACAGAAACTAGAAAGGCTTTGCTAGATCAGTGGTTCTCAAACTAGGGCCGCTGCTTGTTCAGGGAAAGCCGCTGGCGGGCTGGGCCAGTTTGTTTACCTGCCGCGTCCGCAGGTTTGGCCAGTTGAGGCTCCCATTGGCCGCAGTTCGCTGCTCCAGGCCAATGGGGGCTGCGGGAAGCAGCGCGGGCCAAGGGATAAGCCGGCCGCCCTTCCTGCAGCCCCCATTGGCCTGGAGCGGCGAACCGCAGCCAGTGGGAGTCGCGATCAGCTGAACCTGCAGATGCGGCAGGTAAACAAACCGGCTCGGCCCACCAGGGGCTTTCCCTGAACAAGCGGCGGCCTTAGTTTGAGAACCACTGTGCTAGATGACAGTTCTTTGCACATCTCTTGTGATTTTGCAATACAGATGTATGGGCCAAGGCCTGTGATTTGGAAGAAATTCGGCCTGGAGGGTTGCAGTTTAATGGAGAAATGTTAGGGAAGCATTGCATAAAAATGACCCTCTTTCTGGTGTTGTACAAATTGCCACAAGCCGAAGCGCTGTAATTCCAAGTTGTGCCTCAGCCCAAAAGTACACACGCAAGGCAACTGGAGCCCATGGAGACAGCGCAGCATTCATTTACAGTGTCTAATTCACCTCCTCGTTTAGTAATTTGTCTGCTTTCTTTCCTCTTCTGTTGCTTCCTCTCTCGCTGAAAAGTGATAGCCTGCTACCTCTTCAAGGGAATGATAGAAAACCCTGGGGATCAACTTAAGGGAGGGAAAGGTTGAGGAAGGGGGGGAGGGGAGTGAAGGATCATTTGAAAAATGGACACAGAGTAAATTGCTGTCTTTTCCTTTTCCTTTCCTTTCTTTTCTCCTAAGCCAGTTTTTGGGCTGTATTGTTGACAGGGCTCCTATGCATATAAGAGAAAGAGGTCAAGATAACATGTTTCTTAAGTGAGTCATTTTTCTGTCTTTTCTAAGGTTTCAAAGGCCGTGTTAGTCTGTATTCGCAAAAAGAAAAGGAGTACTTGTGGCACCTTAGAGACTAACCAATTTATTTGAGCATAAGCTTTCATGAGCTACAGCTCACTTCATCGGATGCATAGTGAAAGCTTATGCTCAAATAAATTGGTTAGTCTCTAAGGTGCCACAAGTACTCCTTTTCTTTTTGTCTTTTCTAAAGAAACCATTTAGAACATACCTTCATGTTCCCCATACCCCCTACAACTCCCAACTTTTAAACAAATACTGGAAACCGGGGGTCCTCTTCCTTCTTAATGCTTTTGTGTGCTTGTGACCCAAGAATATTGTGTGGTTTAACTTCAAATATAATTTTTTTTTTTTAAATTACAGAGGGGCCTGAACCAAAACCCAGCCTCGCATTCCTTCCTTCCCTGAACTTTAGAGATGTTTGGATCCACATCGGAACTGTGCAACTGCCTCCTGTCTCTAACATGAACCAAAGAAAAACCCTACATCCAAACTCCTCTGAAATCCTGGGACGCTCAGATTTGGATCCCAACATTGCCATGTGGGGCCATCTCTACTGTTCCCCCTCAGCTAATGGAAAGAGGAGGTTCCCCCTCAGCCAAAGTAAAGGGGAGGTAACTCTCACTCTGTTCAGATGTAGAACTGAGTTGACTTAAGATTTACAGAAGCAGCCCCTTTCCTGAGGAGATCCAAGATTGCATAAATCCATTCAGTGATGGACTTGCCATTTGCAGGAGGCCATGTTGGTGAAAGCGGGGAAGCTAGGCTGTGAATCGCCTCCTCTTCTACTCCCTTTTCTAGGAAGCATGTGTTGTTTCCTTCCTCTCTCTACCCTCTGCCTCCCCTCCCCTGACGTATAGAGTTTGCATGTGTGTGAGGGCCAAAGCAGTTGCTTGTGCTTGAGGCCGTCCCTGCCTCCCATCTCTCATGAAGGCATCTGGTGACTGCAGGAACAGAGCCACTGCTCCTAGGTAGCTGTCTGGTGCATGTTAGCCCTTGTGATATGCTGAACCGCTCTAGCAAATCGTTTTAAAATGGGCTTCATACGTGATGCGGAGGAGCCCAAGGAAAACACAGACCCCAGCCAAACCCAAATTTATGTGTGTGGTTTCCGGAGCTCGTGAGATCAGTTTTGTTTGAGTTAAAATTGATTTTGAAGGGTTTGGATTTTTTTTCTCCCTCATTCTTGGTTTTTGGGCAGGGAGGTGGTAGCAACGAGCATCGTTTCAGCGTATGGGAAGTGCCTCTGTACACCAAAGGCCCTGGTACTGAAATCTGGGGCAGCTCATGTGTGCAAACAGAGTCCTAGAAGGGGTCTGAGGAAGCAGAAGCATATGGAGGTGATGCAGTTAGTGTCTCTGGCCAACAGGCCACTGGAGGCATTCTAGAAAGCTAGCAAGGGCACGACTCAAACTCTCAATTCCTGGGTGTCAGAGTAACAGCCGCGTTAGTCTGTATCCGCAAAAAGAAAAGGAGTACTTGTGGCACCTTAGAGACTAACCAATTTATTTGAGCATAAACTTTCGTGAGCTACAGCTCACTTCATCGGATGCATACTGTGGAAACTGCAGAAGACATTATATACACAGAGACCATGAAACAATACCTCCTCCCACCCCACTCTCCTGCTGGTAATAGCTTATCTAAAGTGATCACTCTCCTTACAATGTGTATGATAATCAAGTTGGGCCATTTCCAGCACAAATCCAGGTTTTCTCACCCTCCCCCCCCCCCCCCAAACTCACTCTCCTGCTGGTAATAGCCCATTCAAAGTGACCACTCTCTTTACAATGTGTATGATAATCAAGGTGGGCCATTTCCAGCACAAATCCAGGTTTTCTCACCCCCCCCCACTTTTTCCAAAAACCACACACACAAACTTACTCTCCTGCTGGTAATAGTTCATCCAAAGTGACCACTCTCCCTACGATGTGCATGATAATCAAGGTGGGCCATTTCCAGCACAAATCCAAGTTTAACCAGAACGTCTGGGGGTTGGGGGGAGTGGTAGGAAAAAACAAGGGGAAATAGGCTACCTTGCATAATGACTTAGCCACTCCCAGTCTCTATTTAAGCCTAAATTAATAGTATCCAATTTGCAAATGAATTCCAATTCAGCAGTTTCTCGCTGGAGTCTGGATTTGAAGTTTTTTTGTTTTAAGATAGCGACCTTCATGTCTGTAATTGTGTGACCAGAGAGATTGAAGTGTTCTCCGACTGGTTTATGAATGTTATAATTCCTGACATCTGATTTGTGTCCATTTATTCTTTTACGTAGAGACTGTCCAGTTTGACCAATGTACATGGCAGAGGGGCATTGCTAGCACATGATGGCATATATCACATGGGTGGTGCTTGGGTTCAGTGGCTGGTGCATGTCACTTTGAACCAACCATTTAATCTCTGCGCCTAACTAAAGACTGAGTCAAAACTGAGTGAAGAGGCCAGACGTCAACTCTGAGAGTTTAAACATCAGAGAGTCAACCTGTGCTATGACAGGCACCTATCTTCTCCTGCCATGTAATGAAAAGGGGCCACCTCTCTAGAGCTGTGGGTGGCTTGGCAGTTTCGTGCTGCAGGATTTGATGTGAGTGGTTTTGATCTGTGCAGATTCAGACTTTCCCTCGAATTTTGCTTTGAGATTAGGATTTGGAAGTCAGTCAAAATAGCCAAATTAGCTGCCTAGGTGTAGAAACTATATTCAAAAATGAAAGGGCACAAAAGGAAGGGAGAGGCTCCCCACTTTGAGGCACCAGCTCAGAATACATTGTTACCAAGCTTGATTTTCTTTTCACTGTTCACTCTAAATAATGAAAGCGCATCTTAGATAAGGTTGTTGTATTTAATGTTGCAAGAAACCTGTGGCCACCTAGGACTTCCTGTTTGTTGCTATGGTGCATGTCAGGGCTACTCAGAACATCAGAGCAGCAGCAGGGATAAAATCCAGACCCTCCTACTTCAAAACACCACTTGAACAAAAGGAAACTCTCCATTATCTATTAACAATACAAGGTTTATGACACAAAACTGGGTAGTTCTGATCAGTCCAGTAGTGGGTACTTTAGTGGTCCACATACACTGTAGCTTTGCTGCTGCAGTACGAAGAAGAACAAGAAGGTGAATGAAGGGCTAAAAAGAGGCGTGTGAGCAATCCTTCTATGAGAATCATGTTTGTGAGAGTCCACAAGCTACAGTGATGGGTGCTTTAAAAATCCATAAAATAATAAAATAAATGTAATTACTTGTATTTGTATTTTAAATGTAATTACTTGTATTATTTCTCATTGTGTGGCAAAATATAACACCCTTGTTTTAATTAATGCAGCTGAAAGGAAAAAGTAATTTCCGCATTTAGCCTTGTTTCACGAACAAACTACATGACACTACAGTAATTTCATGATGTAGTATTATTGTATTGAATTATATATTTATATGGCACCAAAAGTAGGCTAGGCTCTTTCTTGACAATAATGAAGATTAAGGGCCACATTCTGATCTCAGTTAAATCTGGAGTAACTCTGCTGAAGTCAAAAGAATCACTCTGGATTAAACTGAGTTTGTAAAAGCCATGTCTTGAAGACTGTCTAATAAAATAATATCAATGCAAAGCTGAAGATTTGCCCCATGTTCCAGCAAAACTGGACACAAGTTCACCTGTAAGGTTTGTGACCTTTAGTGAATCAACAACACATAAAGTGAGTTTAATGCTTGTGTCAACATCAATAACTAGGTGTGATAAAAGCATTTTGTTCATCTCTGCATTCTTGCACAGATCAAAGATAATTAGGCTTGTCAGAATTCTATTTGTAGTTTTTTATAATTTTGATGGATAATACTAATGTTTATTTTTAACCATTTTTGTTTGTTTCTATTGATTTTATATTTTCATACTTGCAGGAAATTATTTGAGGGATCACACAATGAGCAGGTCAGGCAATTATTATTTATTGACAGTAGATGTTGAGATTCAAAAAGTTAAACCTTTATAACATTAAAATAGAAATTGTCAATATCATATCAAAATATACAAATATATAAATCAAATGCTAATTAGTCCAATTTTCTTATTTTGCTTATCTGTAAATTTGAATGATTATTGATGGAAATATTTTTTCATTGGTTTATGTGAATGGTGAAATTGAGATTTACAGATTTTTACAGATATTTGCCAATAAAAACCTAACCCCTCCAAGTCTAAAGATAGTAAATTTTAAAAGAGCCAGTTTAGCAAGAAACTGCAAAGATGGCATCAGCCTGAGCATAATAATATCAATGATGGTTGATTTAATCTTCCGTGGCATCCCACATATATTGAATTTACCCAACGGGATGGGATGGCCTGGAAAATTACACACTGACATGTTTCAGCATAAACAGTATAGAAAATAAACATGGGGGATAAATAAAGCAAAGAGAAGGAAGTGATGGTTTAAAACCTTGTTACCAAAAACAACACAGGTGAGGTCAGGCGCAGAACCCTGCCTCTACCTCTCGCCGAGCCTGTTAGCTCTGGCATCGCTCAATAAGGACCTCCAGGTGGAGCTGTTTCTTTGGGATTTTGCCCAGTTTTAGGGAGTTGGTGACCTACCTTTTTTTAAGAATCCTTTGCCGCAAGTTGTGTGGCTTCCATTTGAGCTGTGACCTGACTGCAGCTTTTGCCTTTTTTAGCTGGCCTAATCGTTCTGAATTCCAGGACAATAGCTTTGTTGCTAACCACAACTCACAGTTCATTTTAGCATTTAGCAGTGATGTGGTAAATAGCAATAGATGACAAGGCTGCCTGGCGCATTTTCCCATCCAATTTTTTCTCTCTGGCTCTCTCTCTTTTCTCTTGCCCTTTTTCTTTTGAGACCCACTTAGAGGTTTTGTTTAAATAAATAAATAAATAAATGCCATTTTTACCTAAGAGTGACCTATTCTGGTTTAAGCCAGGCTTATTTCTGTTTAGGAGAAAGCTCTTGCTAAGCTGCAATAAGTCACTCTTAAGCCAAAATCAGTGTCACCACACAGCCTTCTGCTCTGCATCTGTTTAAAATCACACCTAAACATGGGCGGTGGGTGAACCACCGTCTGGGGGAGGCTAGGCCCCAGCTGGCCCCACCCTCCCTGCCTGAGGACCTGCTCCCCTTCCCACACCGGAACCCCAGCTCCCTGCGGCCACCAGCCCCTCCTGCCCCAGAGTGCTGGCCATGTTGTCTCCTCCCTGGCCCCTGCACTCAGGGCTCCCAATTTGCTGGGCGGCCCCAGCCACCCCCAGTCCCGGCCGCCCCAGCCCCAGCATGCTTCCCTGAGAGAAGCAGCCTGCTTGGGCTGGGGTTAAAGGGGAAGGGCAAGCAGGAGCGGGGAGAAGCATGGGCGGGACCATGCCGGGCTGTCTGGGGAGGCACAGCCTATGCGAGGCACCGCCCATGCACCTAAAGTTAAATCGGTACAACTTCCTTGTGTAGATAAACTGTAATAAACCAAATTCAGGCCATTTGAGAGCATCTATGCAAGTGGCTTATGCCTATTTTAACTAGATTGATTTAGAAACGGATTTTGTTCTGTTCGTACTGCACCTAGGAGAATAGGGTCCTGGTTCATGACTTTAATACAAATAAATAATAATAATAAAGTCCATGCAATTTCTGTGTGAAGACTAAGCCTCGTTAAAATGGCACCTCCTTACTCAACAGATTTGTTTCTGCTCCTTTCCTGCCCTTTTCTCCTGCACAGCTCAGAGCCTACAAAATTCAGGGAGTGAGCTGGATTCTTTTCCTTCTTGGGTATCTCCAGCAGGATTGTTTACTAAGTTCCAGTCTTTTATATCTGTGCATCGCTATTGAAGGCAATGGGCTTTCAGAGATGGTAACAGCATTATTGAAAGATGGTTGCAAAGTGGTAACTGGGGACCAAAGTTGGCAGCAGACCCTTTGCTGTTGGTGATGGTGTGAGAGATAGAAAGAGCCCAGTTTCACTCTGGGTCAAGGCTGACTTTAGAGAGCTGGCACTTAGAACAAAAATATAATTTTGCTTATAAACTGAGCACATTTTATATGAAAAATCATAGAGAGAAATGTGCTGTGCCATTTTTATTGTCATTTCTCTTCATAGAGCCCCACTTTGAGGCTCATTTTATTACTGATATTATGTGTTGTTTCATCACTGTCAGATGAGGGTTAAATATCGAGGTGGGGGCAGAGGGCATTCTTTGAAATACCTGGAAGTGTTTTAGGTGGGTGGAGAATTATGGATAGGCTTCCAAAGAGAAGTTTTGCACTTTCAGGAGGAATTTGAACAATGAAAAGGTGCACGTGCATTGGCTTGGAGCTCCCTCCGTCTAAGGAGTGGCCTAGAAGGCAGGACAGTGATCCAAGTGGGATCAGGGAGACACTGGTGTGCTTGGTGGCAGCTGCAGAAGGAAGCAGTGGAAAGGAGGTTGAGGTCCAGCCAGAAGGATTTTAAAGAGCCATGAAAGTGAGGATTAGAAGTTTGAATTCAATGTGAAAAGCAAAGGAGAAGCTGGTGAAGGGATTTGACTAATGGAATGACATGATCAGATCAATGGGAGATGGAGATGATTTTGGCAGAAGCAATCAGCAAACTGGAAACAGATTTTTTTTCTAATGTACCCCTGTCACCATAGTGGCTTGGCAACAGTTTCTTCCCTCCAGCCCAGAAGCAACCATAAATTTCAGCAGAATATCTCATGTGGTTGCTTTTCCTTTTCCGCTTACATCTTTGCTGCAATCTGTTTTTCATAACAGGATGATAGATTTAATGAAACACATATTAAAATGACTGGAAATACATATGAACCAAGCTAATAGTAAGGTATTCTATACAGTGCCTATGTAGAGGGCAGTATTGGACTTCTGAGCCTGTTAAAGACACTTGTCCTCAGGCTTCTGTCCCACAATGCAGCTCTGGTTTGCTATAATTCTGGTGACATGCGCTGCCTCTTGTGTCTTATTGCTCAGCAAATAACCAGGAGGCTACAGAATTTTTATTATTGCATGGAGACTGGAGGCCTAGATCCTCCCCCCACCCCGCATTTTAATTTTACCATCATTGTGATTGACTTTCCGTGCGTGTGTGTGCCAATGTCAGAATGTTTTCCAGTTCCTGAAGTGGGAGATAAAAACGATCAGTCGCACTCAAAATGTGCCCGCCAGCCTTGCTTGACTGTACCTTTGGGTTGTCTAGGTCAATAAAATTCAAGGCATGTGATTTATTTGTTTGTGCTCTATAAAAAACAACCTCTGTACAAAAAAACGGAACCTAGGCTGTTCTCCTTAATCCTTCTGGATTAAGGCTGGAATATGAGTAAATTCAGATCAGGAAATTGGAATTGTCCCCACCTGTATTTTACCTCTCTTTGGAGTGTTACATATGGACAGGCAGTAGTCTCTCCCTATAAAGATTGGAACCAGGTGTCATTACAAAGCCCTACTTTAGCCCCTTCAATAACTTTGGCTTGGAAAATTGGTTTGGCCAGAAAAATGACATTTTTACTCTGGAATCAGAGAAGAATGTGTCTGCAAAGTCTGAAGAAAAGCTATCAAATGGTATTTGAATTATAGGTCATTACTGAATTACCTGGACCTGGATTTTGACTTTTGTCTTATGATTTTTCTCTCTCTCTCGCTAATCAAAGATAGCATGTTAGTGCACCTTCAAATTCCTATATTTTTAAATCTCCTTGAGAACTTGTCTGCCAGCTATGTTAAAAGAAAGCCATAATTAATCAAAGTTATTAACTGTTTTTACTGTGGCTATTTAAGAGCCCAACCCTGGTCCATGAATGTCAATGGGAGTTTCACTTTTTGTTGTGAATACTTCATGTATATTGAGTCTCCACCAAGAGCAATAGATTTGCCTAGGTGAATCAAGATTGGATCCGAATGTCTTTGAATCAGAGTTGGGGTTGACCTCTGAAATATGAAACTGATTCTCTGAAGCTTGGGGTGAGGGGTTTGGATCCAAGGCTCCAGTTCAGGCCCATTTCTAATCAGAACAAAAAAATCTAACAGTTTAATATTGTAGATCATTAAATTTTCCGTATGGCTGTGGTTTATACACATGTTTGAGACGTGTATTTTCTAACCTATACTACCCTGTAAAATCCACATTCATTGACTTGGAGTTTGCAGCAAGCATTTGTGATTTGATAATAGTCCTTTTAAATATCTTTGCAAAGATAGCCATTAAAATAGTTATTTAAAAGGATTATTTTCAAATTACAAATGCTTTCAGTAAACACCAAGAGAACGAACATGGATCTGGACATGGTAATCTGTGTAACAGGTGCATTTTTCTCTAATTTATCTCCCCTAATCTCTCTTGAGAAATGCTTCTCTGGTTGTTTTCATGGTGTTGACAACACTGACTCTACCTCCACAGAGCAAAGATAAAACAAAGCTGTTAGTTGTTAATCTCTTGGACTTTGTACAAATTTCAGGAATATCTGTTTTGGCAATTTAGTTCGATCCCTGGAAGCATTTTGAGGTGTGGCATATTTTTGCATCCACAATGCAAATATTGAGTGTAAACAGCCAAGGCTATGTTTACTTTGAGCTTTCTGGATTTAAGGTGGTTTCCCAAGTGGATACAGTACTGCGAATATATATTTGTATAACATAGATAGACATCCACACTCTGTATGCTAACTAGATATAGATCTGTCTATATACATGTGCAATATATATGCACATAGAGATATATCTGATGTATAAAGGTTTCATGAAGAGGAATTTGGCATAGCCACAATACTCACAAAGGGCCATATCACTTGAAAGTAATACCCGTCACTGGGCCCCCAGAAGCTATCACATTCTCTTTAGTGTGTTTGTACCACAGTGATTATCTCCCTCTTATTCATTACCTTTTTATTTCCCCAATTTAAAATCAACAGTTACCATAGGAAAAGACATTTAAGAACCCACAGCAAATGCAGCACACTAACATAAACACAGACCATAAACTCAGACTAATTTGGCACTGAGTTAAGTTGTAAAGGGTAAATGTGCTTGATAGCCTCATTCAGGATGTAGATATAATGGATGAATAAAAACATACCCAAATTCACAGACGCTGTCAGTTAACACTCAGGGGGATCGTATTTCCATACTGGCAAACCATGACTATTGCAAATCACTGTTTGTTGAGAAAAGGGAGAAAGGATTGAATTAAATGAGTGCAGAAGGGAGTGAGAGGTGAGGCTGCTGGTGAGGAAAGTTTATTATTAAGTCATATCTGCTGTAAAGGGTCCCCACGTTTATCATAGAAAGTGTGATTTCCTTTGGCATTTCAAGGTCGGTAAACCAGAATGAGAAAGTGGGATAGCCATCCATTTTGTATGGGCTCAGCATTTGGTATCTCTTCACATGCGTACTCACTCATATGGACACATGCAATGGACTTAGAAACCTAAGGCCTGGACTGTCTGTGGTCCATTGGCTGGAGATTTTAACCTTCTGAAGTTTGCTTTCTTGTCATCTGTTTATCACTATAAAAAATTATTAGGTTGGCAGCCTGAATGCAAAGGATTAAATATATATGCGGGGGCATTATTTTGTCTCACTATGATCAGCTTTATGCTAGCTAAATGCAGTAGTTTTCTCTAGGAGTGATTATTTATGTGACAAGATATGATTATTTCCCCCTGCAATATTTTCTTTTGCTTTTTAGCATTTTTCCTTGGAGAATTTAAGAGATTGAAATTCCTTTGCACTTATAAGCATGGGCAGTGGGTATAATAGGCCAGGGGAGGCTAAGCCTCCTCTGGTGCAGCCACTGCTGACCCACTGCTGGACACCTGAGCCGTGGTGGCCTCGCCTTTTCCCCTCCCTGCTCCACCCCTTCCCATAGGCCTCCACCAGCTGCTGCTGCCTGGTGAGTCTTTCTCCTCTCCTCCACTCCACCCCCCCCATTCTCTGGAGGTCCCTGCCACTTGCCACATCCCTCCTCTCCTCAACCTCTCTCCACTACCAGGGTGTGTGTGAGGAGGGACCGGGTGTGGGGAGGGACTGGGTGTCTCGCGGCAGGCGGGGGAAGAGGACGTGAGCAGTGGGAGGGGTGTCTGGCAGGGGAATGAGGAGGGACATGGTGGACAGGCAGTGAGGAGGGACGTGGTGAGTGTCAGGGTGTTGTGGTGGGCAGAGGGGTGAGGAGGGGCACGGTAGGCAGGGGGTTTTGCAGCAGGTGGGGTGGGTTTGGCAGGGAAGTGAGGAGGGACATGGCAAACGGGGGATGAGGAGGGACACGGTGGGTGTGGGGGTCTTGCAGCAGGCAGGGAAGTGAGGAGGAATGCAGTGAGCAACAGGTGGGGGGGCTCGTGGCAAGTGAGGGGGTGAGGAGGAACACGGTGATAGGCAGCGGGAGGTTGAAGTGGGGAGAGGGCAAGGCCTGGGTCGGAGTGGAGGTGGAACGTGGGCGGAGCCTCGGGTGGAAGAGGCGGGACAGGGAGCTAGCTCCCCAGGGGAAGCTTCACCCACTGCCTATGCTTCTGAGGGGCTTTTTGTGACACAGAGAAGTCACAAAACTCCTTTAATCACCGAGGGCTTGTCTATGCTTGTTAATGCAGATTAAGGTGGGGTGTGAATTTAAAGTGCAATAGCTCTTCCTGAACAATTCCATGAATGGACACTCTTATTCTGGAACAAGAGTGCCTTGTTCCTGTTTAGCTTAGACCATTAGGTTAAGTCCTTATACACTTGAACATTTAGGTTGACATAGGAATGTCAGTCGGGGTGTGGAAAAATCCATACCCCCCGAGTAACACAGCTATCCCAACATAACCCTGAGTGTAGATTCTTCTGTTGACCTAGCTACCGCCTCTCAGAGAGACAGATTTACTACAGTGATGGAAGAACCTCTTCTGTCACTATACTTAGGGCCTGGCTCCACTTGCAGATGTAGAGCGCTTTGAGTTAAACCCGCCTTCGGAGAGCTCAGTAGGGAAAGCCTTGCAGTCTGTCCACCCTGACAGGAACAAGCGCACTGGGTTGGCCACATTTGCGGCACTTGCAGCGGCACTGGGAGCAGTGCATTGTGGGCAGCTATCCCACAGAGCAACTGTTCCCATTGTGGCGCTGTGGCTTGTGGGAAGGGGGTGGGGAGTGTGGGGCATTCTGGGTCCTGTCCCCATGCCCCGTGATGCATCGGTTTGCATCCCAGCAATCCCTGTGCTTCCATCACATTTGGTTCCATCTTTCAACGTTTTTTGTACTGCGCGCTCTGTCTTCCCTTTCGGTCTGCGGGAATGGAGGCCGAACTGCTGAGGAGTCTGCTGACGAGTCTCGCCAGCACGTCACGTTTGGCAGTCGAGTTATTCCTTATGATCCAAAGTGACAGTGAGGGCTCCGACGATATCGACTTGAGTAACGCATATGACACGAGTTTGCTTGTGGCATTCACGGACATGCTCACCACTGAGGAATGCCGCTTTTGGGCTCGGGAAACAAGCCCTGAGTGGTGGGGTCACATCGTCATGCAAGTCTGGAATGACAAGCAGAACTTTTGGAAGAGAAAAGCCACTTTCATGGGACTGTGTGAGGAGTCCCTCCCCCACCCTCTGACGCAAGGATACGAGATTGAGAGCTTCCCTGACGGTGGAGAAGCGGGTCGCTATTGCAATCTGGAAGCTGGCAACTCCAGACAGCTACCGATTGGTTGCTAACCAGTTTGGAGTGGGGAAGTCGACCGCTGGAATTGTGTTGATGCAAGTTTGCAGGGCCGTTAATTGCATCCTGCTCAGAAGAACTGTGACTCCGGGTAACATGCATGACATTGTGGATGGCTTTGCACAAATGGGTTTCCCTAACTGCGGAGGAGCAATAGATGGCACGCATATTCCAATTCTGGCACCAGCCCACCTGGCCTCTGAGTACGTTAATTGGAAGGGGTATTTCTCTGTGGTTCTCCAGGCGCTTGTGGATCACCGTGGGTGTTTCATTGACATTAACGCAGGCTGGCCTGGAAAGGTGCATGACGCAGGCATCTTTTGGAACACTGGCCTCTTCAGGAAGCTGCAAGCCGGGACTTTTTTCCCAGACCAGAAGATCACCGTAGGGGAAGTCGAAATGCCCATTGTGATCTTTGGAGACCCCGCCTACCTCTCAATGCCGTGGCTCATGAAACCCTACACAGGGAGCCTTGACAGCAGCAAGGAGCGGTTCGACAACAGGGTGAGCCAGTGCAGAATGACTGTGGAGTGTGCTTTTGGCTGGACCTGGCCGATGACAGCATCTCCGCGGTTATATCCGCGTGCTGTACCCTCCATAACATTTGTGAAGGGAAGGGTGAAAGATTCACTCAGTCATGGAACTCGGAGGTTCAACACCTGGAGGCTGAATTTGAACAGCCAGAGAGCAGGGCTATTAGAGGGGCCCAGTGCAGGGGTGCAAGGATTAGTGATGCCTTGAGGGAGCAATTTGAGGCTGAAAGCCACCAGTAATGTTTGGTGCCCTGCATGGGAGTGAAGTGCAGTGGTTCCAATGTTAGTAGGAATCTGTGTTTGGTACGCTGACTTGCAGTGCCTGTTTCTTTCCTGGGCTAAGGTATCTTTTACTTTATGCAATAATAAAGAATGTTTTCAAAGCCAAAAAATCCATTTATTGAAAAGAAAATTCATTTATTGAAAAGAAACACGACTGCCTGGGAAACAGAAAGGGCAAGGGGGTGCGGTGGGGTGGGGAATGGTACAATCACAGATTTGCGTATGTCCCGTTATCATACTCAGCCTTCCTGTCTGGAGTGCTGTGCAATGAGTGCTGCACTTCAGGATGGCTATACTGCATGGTGATGAGTGCAGTGGGTAAGGGTCGTAGTTTTCAGGGCTGGGTGGTGAAGCTACAGGTGTTGGAGGCAGCTGGTGGCGGTAAGAACCCGGATGTTGGGGAAAGTGGGTTGGAGGTGACATGGGGACACAAGGGAAAGAGTTTTGAGACAAGGGCTGCAGGGGGGGTCGGGCACGGTAGTGTTCCTCCTGCATGGCTACGAGCGCCTGGATCGAGTCCGCTTGGCGCTCCATTATGCTTATCAGCCGATCCGTACTTTGCTGCCGGAGCATCGCGCTTTTGTGCCGGCGCTCCTCATTCTGCTGGCAGATCCTCCTTTCACTGTCCCATCCCTCCTGCATTTTCGATTTTCATTACTTGAATGCTGCATTACTTCATGCAACATGTCTTCCTTGCTTCTACGTGGCCTCTTTCTGATTCTTTGGAGTCTTTCGGCCAGTGATAACACGGATGGCTGAGATCTCAAGGTTGCATCTGTAAAGGCAAAATGCAACACTTAACAGAGGCAGCATTGTTCACACCAGACAGAGCAATGATTCCCCCTTACTTAAGGGCAAGCACAGTCTACATAATAGCATAATTTGCCCGTCCCAAAGTGAGCACACATAACCCACGGGAGCCCCAAAATGGTGAGTAAGCACAGGGTCAAGCGTGACTGATTGTTTCACGGCTGTACTGTCCGCTGGGTTTCTGTGCCTTGGGGAGAGCCAACAGTGGCAGGGGGCCCCTATACTGAACACTGTCCCCACATTTTCCACAGGAGTTCATCCTGGAAGATAACTTGCTGCTGAGGGTGACCTGGGAAGCAAGGGAGGGTCTTCTACTGCAATGCGGATTCTGCCCTGGCTCATATGCAGCTTGCTTGTGTGCAGCAATGGTCCCCCCACCCCTCACGGCACAGTGGCATGGACAAGTTAGCTTTTCTGGGACAAGGATCACAGTGGCTCTCCCAAGAAACCTGCGCAAACGCATTGTCCAAGTTCTGGATGAGACCTTTGAAGAAATCACCGAGCCCGATTACCGCGATGTGAGAGCCCTATTCCACATCTAGGCACGCATGCAGCCCTAACCCTCCTCACCCCAAGAGCCTGCACCAAATAACTTCCTTCCCAAAATAAAAGCTTCTCTGGTGTTAGTTCTTCCCCAAGCACCGGCCTCTGCAACTGGCTGCCTTTCTCCTGGCTTGAGAACAGCTCCTGGCTGAATGCATCTAAGGATTCCAGGGTGTCTTCCTCTGCCTCAGCACCCTCGCTCCTGCTTTGCTGCTCCTCCTCCTCCTCCCGCCTTGTTGAACTGAGCTCTGAAGTGTCCATGGTGGTACTTGGAGTGGAGGTGGGGTCAGCCCCAAGTATCGCGTCCAGCACTTTGTAGAAACGGCAGGTCGCAGGGGCAGCACCGAAGCAGCCATTTGCCTTGCGGCCTTTGCAGTAGGCATTCCGCTGCTCCTTCACTTTAACCCTGCACTGCAGTGCGTCCCGGTCATGGCCCCTTTCCATCATGTCCCTTGATATCTGCTCGAAGGTATCATAATTCCTACGGCTGCAGCGCAGCTGGGACTGGACAGCTTCCTCCCCGCAAACACTGATGAGGTCCAGCACCTCGCCATTGCTCCATACTGGGGATCGCCTGGCGCGTGGAGGTATGGTCACCTGGAAAGATTCGCTGCGAGCACTCCATGCCTGGCTGAGCAAACAGGAAGGGGATTTTCAAAATTCCCAGAGAATTTAAAGGGCGGGTCTGACGGTTGGTCACCTGAGGGCAGGGCAGTAGAGTTCAAAGTGATGACCAGAGTGGCTAGAACAGGCATTGTGGGACACTTCTGGAGGCCGATCAGAGCACACTAACAGACCAGGGCGTCCACACTGGCACCGCGGCGCTCCAGCGGGGGCACATCAAACGCTATTCCACTTGCCAAGGTGGAGTACCAGGACGGACCAGCCGCGGAGTAAATGTGCTCTACGTGCCTTGCCAGTGTGGACGGGTAGTGAGCTAGTGCGCCCGGGGCTCCTTTAATGCGCTGTAATTCTTAAGTGTAGCCAAGCCCTAAGTGTCTGCACTACAGCTGCTGTAGCATTGCTAGTGTAGACAGACCCTCCTTCTCGCTCTTGTATGTGCTGAGAGGTTGAGCTCATCAAGATCATCCTGTGGTCAGAGCTGTTTTCCATCCTTTGAGAGAGGAGAGGAAGGAATGGAGGCTGTGAAATCAAGAGAACTCGATCCAGCAATGCTCGTAAGCATGAGAGTAGTCCCATTGACTTGAAGAGAATTCCTTGCAGGCATAAAGGGTTTTGCTGGCTCATGTCCTGAGTGGATCTAGAGCAGGCAATGGCCAGACTTTGGTAGATAGGCAGCTGAAGTCATTGCAAGCTGCAGGCTGAAGCTTTGGGATGTGTTGTTATAAAGCAGGGGTGGGCAAACTATGGCCCATGGGCCACATCCGGCCCATCAGACCATTTAATGTGTTCCTCAGCTCCCGCTAGGGAGCGGGGTCAAGGGTTTGCCCCGCTCTGCGTGGCTCCCAGGAAGCAGCCAGCATGACCCACCTCCAGCGGAAGCGTGGCCAGGCAGCTCTGCAAACTGTCCCGTCTGCAGGTGCCACCCCAGCAGCTCCCATTGGCCGCGAGGAGGGACATGCTTCCCGGAGCTTCTTGCAGTAAGTACCATCCGGAGCCTGCACTCCTGAGCCCCCCCACCCCCTGTGCCCAACCCCTGTTCCAGCCCTGATCCCCATCCCAGCCTGGAGCCCCCCTGCACCCCAAACCCCTCATCCCTAGCCCCCCCCGAACCCTCACTTCCACCCCCATACCCCAACCCGGAGCCTCCTCCCACACCCTGAACTCTTAATTTCTGGCCCCACCCCAGAGCCCACACCCCCAGCCAGAGCCCTCATCCCCTTCCACACCCTACCGACAATTTCGTGAGCATTCATGGCCCACCGTACAATTTCCATACCCTGATGTTGCCCACCCCTGTTATAAAGCCACAACACTGTGGTGCCTCAGGCTGTGGGGAGACAGATTTCACCTCAACCTACCGAAGCTCTCATCCTGTGTGCTGCAGTGAACAGCGGTGTCTTTTTCCTGGAGATAAGAAGTGCAGATGAAGGTAAATGTCGACTTACTTGACTGTGGAACAGCTCTTGTGCAGAAGGAAGCATCCAAGAAGAGCTCAGTGGCCTGTATCAGGCTATATTAGGAGAGGAAATATGGGCTTGTGTGTGAGGCACAGGGCTGAGACTATTTGTGTCTTTGCCATCCTTTCACCGTGTGACATTGGGCAAGAGCGTTATCCCCTTTTCAGAATTGGGGAAACTGAGGCACACCATGGTTGATAATACACTGGCTGGGCGCTTTTCAGTGAACTGCAATAAATAAAGTGAAATAGTTCCCTACTTCATGGGAGTCTTATTAATGGGTAAGCCTCAGAATGGTAAAACTCTGGGCTCCCCAGAGGAAGGGGGGGGGCAAAGAAGGGCAAAGTATTATTATTATTTATTAACAACAACGAATGGGGGTGATGCTGTAGCTCAGCTGCCCATCAAGGATGATGAATAGTTCTCCTCTAGTGGTAACATTCACATGAGTGCAGAGGGCCTGTTTGCCACCTGACTGGGATTTACATTCATGCACAGGGCCTTTCCTGAGCCCCTTTGGTTATGTCTACACTGCGGCTGGGAGCAAGCCTCCCAGCTTGAGTACACAGACTCGTGCTAGCGGGGCTCAAGCCAGGGCATTAAAAATAGAAGTGTGGACGTTGCAGGTTAGGCTGGAGCTCAGGCTCTCAAGCCTCGGGGTCGGGTTGGCTTGACAGCTCAACATCCACACTGCTATTTTTAGCGAGCTAGCTCAAGCCCTGCTCGTACGACTCTGTCTACCTAGGCTGGGTGGGTTGCTCTCAGCTGCCATGTAGACATGCCCTGAGGGAGCACAGGCCCAGCACAGCAGATGGGAGCTTGGAATGGGAAGTCCTTGGGGCTGGAACACAACCCATCAGGCCTCTCAACACCTGAAAAATATTGACTGTTTCTTTTTATAAGCTTATGTTCCAAACTCCTTCTGAAAGTCAACTTCTCAGCCTCAGACGTTCAGGACAGAGGAAGCAAGGAAGGAGTCTGCTGCCAGCAGCCTCGGTGGACCCAAGACATTTTTGTAATAACATCCAGATGGCTCCACAGAAAGTGTTTAGCATCTCAAGGAAAAAGAAAATCAGCTGCAGGATAAATGAGATTCAAGGGGGCTTAGGAAGGGCAGCTTGGAGGAGAAGCCTATTGCTGGGATTCCCGAGAGGCCAAGGATACATCTGAAATATAAAACGCTGTGGTGTGGGAGTACTGCTTCCGAAGCCAAACCTGGAAGAAAAGTGGTGCAGAATCCTGACAGCTTCCACTGGGAGCCAAAGTCCTGGCTGAGAGCAGTGTTCTGGCTGAGAGTGATTTAACAGAGCTACTTTTCCTGCATTCGTCCAGTGTTTGCTAATTTTCTTTTACTCTAACATCCAGTTTTATTTCTGAGTCAAGTTTTGGAGGTTTTCTTGGTTTGGTTTGGGATCTGTGGATGTTGTATTTCCTTTCTCCTTGGGGAGTGGAGAAATCAAAGTTTCTTGTTCCTGGAATGTAAAGTTTCTGCAAGTAAATCACTTATATAGAGTGTAGAGTCACAAGCTTTCCCTAACCTTATTCAGCATTCATCCTGAGTCCCTATTATCCTGATGCAACTTGTTCACTCACATCCTGATTCAAAGTCCATTGAAGGCAATGGGAGGCCACTGACATCAGCAGGCTTTGGATCAGGCCCTTGAAGAGCAGTAGGAAGAAGCTGTCTGAGTGTTCCTGCAGGAAACAGGATTCACTACATTGTTTTATGCTGACATGACAACACAGGGACCTTGGGGAGGAAGGAGGGAAGATAGATGGGGAGGAAAAGGAGGGTATTCTGCTCCTTGGGTAACAAATGCATGCAATCCTAAGTAGGACCCCTGGAGAAGGAGGGCATGAATGACAGAAGATTCATATCCTGGAAATTCCACCATGTAAAGTCTGGGAATTCAGTGTGACAAATATACTTGTATATATTGTTGCACACAATACACCTAACGTAGGAAGCAGAATTTCCTGCCACAAACAGAGTTAGCAAAGAAAGGAAAGCAGTGAGATCCAGAAGCGGTCATGGAACATTAAGCAGGTAAACCCATTACAGGAGACCATCTCTTTCCACTGGGATTATAGTGATTTTTAAGCCTTAGCTTCCTGATTTTGAGCACTGAGTGTCTTTGGAGGAGTGTAATGGCTATTAGCAGACTCCTCCTTCCTTCCTCTTTTGGGACTTAAAGCCAGAAACTGGGATGAACATCTGAACACTAAGGGGCTGGTGAAATTGCCAAAGATATCCTCGCTAGCCAGAACAAATGTGTACATGTGCTTAGAAATAGTATGGTTTAGACAAACTTCTAGAGCGAGCAAAGAAACAAAACCCTTGCTGTCTTTGGGATACTTAGTTTAATATTCTATTTTTGTCAGCTCCATTCAGAGGGAGTTCGTATATGGAATGCTCAGTCTCTGCATCACTGCCCATTTAAACATCAGAGGCATTGTGCGATTGTGGTGCACGTGTGTGTCTAAAGATGGGTCTAAGGAAGTCCTAACTTATGTGCCCATGGGAGGTGGGCTACTTCCACCTACAGCCTTTGACACCCTCCTGATCCTGACCCATAGCATATAAATTAAATTCCCTCACAACCTCCTCATGCTGACATGTAACTCACATCATCTCTGAATTTAGCCCAAAAGCTGGGTCATACAGTTGTCTAGTGCACTGGCCTCTTGTATCAGGAGTCCTGCCTTCAAATCCTGGGTCACGGATTGGCTGTTCTTAAACTCATTCTGGTGTACACAGATCACAAAACTGCTCAGGGTTTGGCATGACTGATAATCTCGGCTGTTGATCTAGCTGAGGTACATTGATAGACCTGGGTGGGGAAGTAGAATCCCTGTAGTAAACCTGCCTTTAGCCACTGTCCCATTCATGACCAAATCCCTGACCCGCTGGATTTTTGACCACTGGCAGGTTACATTTTGAATTTAAACATTTTAGAAAAGAATTGACTTCTGAGGCGCAGTGCAAGAAAGAGGTCTGCGAACTCATTACCAGCAGAAGAATTATCTTGGGCCCAAGTAGCTCTTTTAGGGCATCCTTTAAGGTAACTGGAAAGCCTGATTAGTGCCTTTAACAATAGAGGGAAGCTACATGTCGAATGCTCCCGGGAGGTCGAGCAGCAGTGTGATGATGGAAGTGGAATGGGCCCTGGAAAGCCAGGCTTGGGAGGAGTCCGACTCAGAGGGACTGACCAGCAACAGCTCCCAGTGGCTCCCACTGATGAATCAGAACCAGAACTTTGGGTAGCAAGAGAAAGGTGATGAGCTCTGGACATGGGGGCGAGGGTGGGGATTCTTCTCAGAGAGGCCCTCGTTGATTCCTAGAAGGATGTATTCATTCTGGATATAGAACTCAGAACACCCCCAATATAGATGGGCTCCTGAAAAATGAATGGTGTTTTTGAATGAATGGCATCGCCCCCCCCATGCTTCCCCCAAACAACTCCCCCTCCCCAACCCCCAGCCCTCTTTTTTGCACCACAATAATGATTAACAATCGATGAGCATTTGAACGTGCTCAGCACCTTTCGTCAAAAGGAGCCCGACGTGCTTCTAAAAATGCAACTCAAGCTCAAAACACACTTGTGAGGTTATTAAACAGTGTTGGCTCCAGTGGGCAGGTGGGGAAACTGAGAATAAAGCCACCTGCTTCTTGGAGCCTCATAGGTACCTAACACCCCCAGTTCCCATTACAGTCAGTGAGAGCTGTGGAGATCAAGCACCATTAAAAATCAGGCCTCAAGGCCCAGATCCTTGAAGGTATTAAGGCACCTCACTCCTGTTGATTTTGGCCCTAAGTGACTTGCCCAAAAGCCACCCAGTAGGTTAGTAGCAAAACCTGTAGGGAGTCCTGGCTCCCATGTCCCTTGCTTTAAGAATTATAGCCTGTCATAAAGGGATTTTCATTCATTTTCAGCAACAGAACATATTGTGATCCTTTCAGGAAATGCTCAGCAGTCAGATGTCTTGGTAACCTGGTTTAGTGACCACAAACTACTGTGCTGTTAGAATTGACCTACTGTTCCCCAGATCAGTCCCGCCAACTGTGATCCCTATGGTCTCTCCGTGTGTGTGTGTTCTCCTGCAGGGTTTCCGAAATGCCGACCACAGAAAAACAACACAAACCCAAACTTTCCTTTTGCTTCGGTTTCCACTGGCTCCCAGAATTAAATAACTGACTTATTTTGGGCTCGCTTGCCTCAGTTGTTTTGGTTTTTTTGGGCCCTATCTCCTGGAGGTAGGCAGTTTTCTAGAGCTAAAAGAGAAGGGGAAAAAAAGGCCTTCACGATCTGTGAGGAGAATTTTTCCCATGTTCAGATCCATTCTTGCCAGATGTTTAGCACCTTCTCCCCCTGCTCCGACACCGCCCTTTACAGGCACACCTTGCCTTTTGTCTTTCTGTTCTTCACTCTCCCTTCCAGATGTCTGACAGTCACTCTGGATAGATCTTTTTGCTTAGGGGTGGGCTTTTGGGCAGGATTGCCTGCTGCCTCCAATAAGTACCAATGTGGGCTTTTGACATGGTGTTGATGGCATTAAGTTTGTGAGCCAGGAGAGCGGTAGCCAGGGATTCATGGTGTTGAGCAGCAGAGAATCATCATAAAAGCCAGTGTCCCCAACCCACAGCTGAAAGGGGAGGGCAGTTTTGCTATGCCTCAGGCGGGTACCTGGAAAATGTGTGTGCATGTCACTAAAGATCCCTGAACGGCTGGTAACAGAAGCAGCATATTAAATGAAGTATACCCCAAGCTAGTGGGTTGTGATCAGCCCGTGGGGAAAGGCTGGATGAATGTGTAGGTTCAGCAAAACGCCAAACTCCTCTACAGAATGCTTACGAGACTGCACCATTGCATTGACTCCTCTCATTTCCTTTCCCCCGAACTATTCCTTATTGTCTCCCTTTCAGTGCAAAGTGATACTCACCTTCCCCATTGCCCCTTCCTCCATACACCCTATTGATCTCTTCTCGTGAAGGCTTTATGGCTAAAACAGTCCTTCATATTTTATTCTCTATTTCCAGTTTTCTTTCAAGCACCCTTTCTTATTCCATTTGCAATTCGGATGCAAACACATGGCCTCCTCTTTTGGTTTCTGCCTGCTGGCATTGGAGCTTACTGATGGGGCTACAGCAAAGCGGAGTGCACGGATATGTAGTTTCCCTTTCCAGTCCAGTTTGCCTGCTTCTTGCTATCCAAATCGGATTGGAGCGTGTGTTTGGCTGTTTGGCTTCCTTTGATCAGATTTGCCTCGTGGATTTCCTGTTTGCATGGGGCTGGGAAGTGTTTCCTTTTGAAACTCTGACAAAGAGAGAGGGTGTGGAGAAGGAAGCCAGCAACCTCAATGCAGGTGTTAAAGCTTACAGTATAAACTTGGTTGTGCTGTTGCATCTTGGAGGTAGGTAGCACCCTCTTCTGGGCTAAGTCCAGAGGCCTCTTTCTTATTGAGAAAGGTAAACACAATACCAAAAATAAGCTGCTTCTCCCAGACTGCAGCTCTGCCTCAGCACTGCCCCCTTCTGGATTTCTGATTACTTATTAACATTGATCTTTTACAGACAGGGAAAAAAATCCACTTGTATATAATAATGACCTACTTTTGAGGGGGGTGGATTGTGTGTACAACAAACAGAAAACAGGTGTCTGACAAGCCATACCCCAGCCTGAACAAAGTTCCAAGTAGTTAGCTTGGTCAACCACTGTATCCTTACATTGGAATACACTAGTTGGAGGAAGGGGGAGGGATAGCTCAGTGGTTTGAGCATTGGCCTGTTAAACCCAAGGTTGCAAGCTCAATCTTTGAGGGAGCCATTTAGGGATTTGGGGATTGGTCCTGCTTCAGGCAGGGGGTTGGACTAGATGACCTCCTGAGGTCCCTTCCAACCCTAACCTTCTATGAATGTCAAAGGCATCCCCCATTTTGCCACTGCCTGCTTGAAAGCTGAATATAAAACAGAAATAGGGAGATGTGCAAATCCTGCAGACCCTACTTCAGCTGCGTCTTCTTCACCACTGCCAGGCTAAAGAGCCGTAACAGGGAAGTAATCGGTTTCCATTTGGATTGTTTGTCCTTCAGCCTGATGATGAAATTTTCCCTGGTGAAGATGAGTTGGACCAAATTTATCCCTAGTGCCACTCTACTGAAGTAAATTAAATTGTGTGAGGATGAATTGCACCTCTTGTCTCGCTGTGGAAAAAGTGACTGAGCTACTCCTCTGTGGCATCTAGAAAGGCAAGTTGCTCAGCCTTATGAGCCGTCTGTTCACCTCCTAAAGTTCACATGTGCAGTACATGACCTTAGTGTTAGTGGATGTTGCATGTAACGAATGGAGAATACAGTGTTTTGGGAGCTCTGTGTTTGAATAATGCACAGAACAGCAGCGTGGTCAGGGGGGAGCACTGAATTTGAGCCGTAGGGCTCATTTGATGCCCTGCACTCATGCAAGAGCACAAAACGGGGGGGTGGGGTGGGGGACAATTTGGAGGTCACTCTGTTCACTGCATGCATCATCTGCGGGGATACCAAGAGTCACAGTCTTTGTGCTCAGATGAGTTAAGAGGAGCTGACTGTCCATAGGGAGAAGGGAGCAAATGCTGCCGCCTCCGAAGAGATGGTGTAACGACTACGCAGCGATAGCATGATGAGGAGCCCTGTATGATGCTACCCTTATATGCTCTGCCTGCATTACCCTCCACACTGCCCACAGGGTTGGGCAGTAAATGTATGGAACCACCAAAATCCTGAATGCTCACATTTCTCTGTATGCTCCTTACAGAGACTAGAGACAGAGAAAGCAGGTTAGTTTATGCTGTGCTTCTCTCTGAAGGGCAGGATCCAATCCCCTGGTGGAGGGCACCTCAGGTGTTAACTGACATGGCATTCAAGCTGCCTCAGGGGGTCAGGTTGTATTACAAACTATATACAGTAAGGGGCTATGTTTTCAAACACTGTCTGATAAATTTCGCTTGCAAAAGCAGCTCATGGGACATGGAGTTGCGGGGGGGAGGAAGAGGACTGTGCATTCTGCAGGGACTCTGCTCTTGTTGCTTGACTAGCAGACACGATGTAGGAGTCAAGATTGGAAAAGTTGGCCCTTGAAGTCTGATATCCCTTTTCAATTCTGACTTGCTCAGACCCTTGAAGTCAAGAGAAGGCTAAGGCAGAATCCTTGGGCGCCTGGCCCCATGGACACAGGGCAGAGACTAGGCTGGCAAGTGGTCCGGTGCACACTGCTGGCTGGGGAGGAGGAGATGCACCCTCAATCCCTGCTGCCCTCTGCAGCCCCTTAGTCCAGCCTGGCTAGCAGGAAAGTTAGAATCAGCAACAGCTGGGAGGCCCTTGACTCCCACTTGGCAGCTGGGTGGTGGCAAGGCGGGTGGGAGAGAAGGGGTGGAAGTGGAAAAGTTTTTGTGATAGATCTAGTCCCCGGATAATCTTAATCCTCCCCTCCTTGCTGTCAGGAAGCTCTCGCAAAAGTCGTGGAAGATGTTCATTCCCCTTTGCCATATGCAGAATCAGGCGTTTTCCAGCCCCAGGGTAAAAATAAAAAAGAATAATTGGAAAGAAGGCTGTTTCTGCCTCTGGCTCACTGGATCTGTGGGGGCAGGGAGAACAGCCCATGCTATGTCACTTCCATCCCCTGTGCGCCTGACACACACTTGTCAGCTTGTTTTATGACAGCAGCATCCTGCTCCCGTTCCTGCCTTGCCTCCAAATGCTCTCATTCCAAAGGAAGCAATCCCCCTGCTCCCTCCCCCTCTGCACTTAATAGCTCCCTTCCTGCCCCTGCCCCCTCAGGCAGGAGTGACTTCCGAAATCACTTTGAATTGGTTTCAAGTGCTAGCGCTCAGGGTGGGCTACATGGCCCTTAAGCCTGCCGAGGGGGGAAGGCTTCAGAGTAAATTGTTATTTTGCTGCAAACTACTTATGAAAGATGGTCAAATAAAGGAGGTTCAGAGCCTCACTTCTAGCTGATCTGCTCTCCACAGGCAAACTCTTCCTCGCTCTCCTCCCAACATGTGCCTTTCGTCTTGTTACTTATATGCTTCCCAGAGAGAGGGAAAAATATGATTCTCCCTAAAACTTTCCCCTCTTCCTGGAACCCATCTTTTTTCAGGGCTCTGAACTGTTCTTCCAAGCTCTTTTGTCTGTTCCAGCTTCCAACTAATAATAGTCATATTTGTACTTGATGCTTCTCATCTATAGATCTCCAGCATAGGCAAGAACTGTTCTCCCCATTGCACAGATAGGGAAACTGAGCAGCAGAGGGGTGAGTTGCCTGAGGTCATAGAGTGAGCCAGTGGCAGAGCTGGGAATAAACCTCACTTGATGTTCCAATGCAGAGCCCTCACTGTGGGACCACAATGCCTGATACTGTAACTGCTAAAATACTGTGCTTGAGGCTGTTCTCAAAGATTCTGGGTTCTGACCTGAAGCAGGAATAGCAAAAATCAGCCGAGAAAACCTGTTCCCATGAGCTGGGATGGGGTGAGCACTCTTTTTTGCCTTATATTGTAGCTTGAAGGCAGGGGATTGCCTGAGCTCCCTGCAACCCTTTGGCTGTTAAAAACTGAGGTCCTTTGCTGTAGGGATTACTTGCACTTTAGAGAGTTCAGAGTGCCCAGGTTACAGTGAGTTTAATAAAGGCAATACTTTGATTCATTATCTAAAGGCTCTACCATATATGAGTAAAAAAATCTTGTCTTATCCTCACCCAACCTTATCCTTCCTGCATAAGGGGCCAAAGCACTGATGGTTTGTCTACACTGCAGTCATGGTGGCGGGGGGAGTGGTTGCAGCGCTTGTAGATATATGCAGGCTAACTTTAATCTAGCTAGTTCAGGTACTGATAGAAGCCCCAGCAACACAGACTTCCGCACAGGGGGTACAAGCCTGTCTGGACCCTGGGAAAATATTTGTACAGCTAGGCTTCACTGCTATGGGTACCCTGCTAGCTAGGTTAACACTAGCTTTGGTCACACTCCATGACTGCAGTGTCAGTATACTCTGAGACCTACAAGGTGGAAAGGGAGGCGGCCACAGGGGGTTAAGCATGGAGAGTTAGATGAGAATATACCCTTTACAAGAGGGTGCACATTACTTTTTCAAGGAAGCTTATCTCTGCGTGAGGGACCAGTGGCCTATACAGTTAAACAGATTCTCATTATCAGCATGTTATGCACCTGCTGGTGAAATGTAGTCCTGAGTCCTAAAGCCTAACCAGCATTTTACCATTCATGGGCATGTTCACATTCTAGGTGAGGAGCACATGGGAGTCATTAGACCCAGATTTACATTCTTTCCTAAAAAGTGGCAGCACTGCAAAAAGTTTGTGTCGTGTAAAGTACACTATTTTTAAAAATAGTTTCAGCCCCTACAGTGCCGTAGTGTGCATGACTTTTCAGGCCTTTCTTCCAGGAGCAGGATAAACGTTTAACAGGAACTGTCAGCGGATTTTTAAATCTCCAAAGAAGAACCGTGGGCCAACCAGACTAGTGAGCTAATAAGACTGACAGCCCTCTGCCAGTTCTATGGTCATCTTGACTGATGGCTCATTGTTTGAAATTGTTGTATGTTAAGATCTCTCTGTGTAAGATTTTTAGATCCAGTTAACGGAGCTTCTGCTGAATGTAGCTTTAATGTGATGGGGTGTTCATCCCACACTTGCCCCGAAAGGGTTAATGTAGACTGAGAAGGGGGCTAATTAACACAACAGGCCACAGCAGAGGGGAATCAGGTGGTTAAGTAATCCCTGGACTGAGTGAGGGAGCCCAGCTGATGGGGGAAGAGCTGGGATGGGACTATAAAGACAGGATATTGGAAGGAGGAGGGGACTGCTTAGAAGGCTGTAGTCACTCCCTGAGAGACGGGAGGAGGGATTACACTCTGCAGAGGCAGGTAGCCTGCAGTTGTTTCCTGGGCAGCGGGAGTGATGAAACTGGCAGACCTAGAGAGAGAGGGGGGAGTGCCGAGGGAAAGGCAGGGGCACAAGGAAAGGCAGTAAGGTTCAGGAGGAAACAGACCTTGACTGCTTGCTAGAGGGTCCCTGAGCCAGAACCTGGAACGGAGTGGGGGCCTGGGTTCCCCTGCCAACCACTGAGGGAGGGGCGCTATGCAGCAGTGAATGGGAAGACTTTGGTATCCCACAAGGGGAAAATGTGAATAGTGACCTGGCCGGAGAGCCACGTCACAAAGAGGAGGCTGCAGCTCATGAAGCGAGAGAGATGGAGAGACGGTGTGAAACTGTGGGAAGGGGTGTTGACTTCATGAGCTATTCCCTAAAGTGACTAGGAGGAGGTGCCATCCTAGCAGTGAGGGGTGGAGCACCCTGTCACCTGGAATCTTTGGACTGTTCTTTTTCCCTTTTCTGACTATGACCGTATGGTGAATTTGGTGTCACTGAAAATAGAGAGGATTAGACTTGTCTCAATAAGGGCTGAGTTGTAGTAGTTTCTCCCCATACCTCCAATCCTTACCTGAATCCCTCTATCAGCTGTAGTGCTAAGCAGAGGCTCCTAATTGTGCTAAATCACTTGAACACAATGCACGGAAAATATGTAAAATTCCCTGCTGGGGAGCAGTGGACAGCGCAAGGAAGTGGATAAGAGTGGAAACACTAAGGACTGAAACGCGTGAGTGAGCCAGAGCACCCAAAACTCTTCCACAGTAAAGACTTTCCCAGTAACACTCAGCACCTTCCTCAGGTAATATAGTGAATGAGAGTCCAAAGAGACTAAATTACCCTCTGCAACCAGCTCATCAAAGTGAGCCAGGTCTGGGGATAGTTTGCTACTTTACTTTTAGTCCCCTCCCACCCTGCTTCCAAATCAACTTTCCTCATATCCCCAGGCCTCTTCCAGTCCAGGCCTCTCCTGTATGTGCCCACTGAGCTCCTTATCTGCCTGCAGTGGTTCTGATATGCTCCAGAAGGTACAAGTGCATCCCCGGTTTGTAACTGAGAGCAGCAAAGCCTTCTGGGAATCATTATGTGCTGCTTCAGGTGGGCAGCAGGCAATGAATGGGAAAATAAACTGGTTTGGGAGGCCGGGGTACTGCTGGGAAGCAGAAGCAGAGATAAAATACAGCTGTTAATGCCCCTTTATGCTTTCCTGGGAAGTGTGTGTCTCTCTATGTGAATGTGAGCAAACTGAAGCCTTGGTATGGGGGGCTGGGGGCATCTCCATGGTCCATGTCTCTTATGCTGCATGGAAGAAACCTTAAAAAGGAATTGTCAGTGTGGTGAATAGTTGACCCTAGTGATCAATGGGGTGCCGGGGGTGTCGTTCTTCATCACTGTGAAAGTTGGATGTAAAAAAATAAGATAGCCCCTAAGGCTAATATTACACCCTGCAAAACACATTAGGTCTCCTTATACAACCCAGATACCTTTCACAGGTAGTTCTGAGGCTGGCTGAGGATCTAGAGATCTCCTTAGGAATCAGTTCCTGGTTTTCCCCTTATGCTCAGGCAATATTCTAGCCTTGGATTTCTTTCTGTTTTCATAATGTGTTTCAAAAGAGTTAGGAACTTGGATGTTTTAAATCACACAGATTGATGGGAACTGGTATACAGTTTGTCATCAAAAACATTTTGGCTGAAATCTGGTCCTTGCTAGTTCCTTCTGTACCCCAGGTGTTCTGTGGCATTTTTACATAGTAATGAATTAGGTAGTGGGGCCCATGCATAGGTAAATGTAGCAATCATTATGAACTCCTACAGCAGGCATACAGTCTGGGATGTCATGGTCTGTTCTGAGAGAGAGGTCGTCAACCAGGACACCAGGGCATCTTTAACTGTCACCCAGACAGTAACCAGAGCTGGGTTTCATGTTGGACTACTAACAGGTATGATACAAGATGCCGCTTCATGCCCCACCCCCCTCATAGTGCCCCATTTTAGAGGAATTTTGTGGGGAGAAGCTGAGAACGACTGCATAATATGAAATAACGCTCCCCCCAGTGATGTGGAATAAACCCCCACCCTCCTCTCTTAGATGTACGGGTTCCTCCCTTAAATCAGGCAGAGAAAGCCCAAGTCTGGGGCTCAGTAATTGCCTCTTGCCCCGAGGACAAAACTCTTTGAACTGTTTGTAACTTCAGCTACTAATGTCATCCTTGCTTGTTCATTCATCTGGAGCAATTACTGAGGATTATTTTTCAGGCAAAGTGTTGACATTTTCCCCAAGTTTGGTGTCAAGCATAATCTGAGGTGGTAATTTTGGGCTTCAGATGTCTAAAGAAAGGAATGCCTTGGGGTTAAAGAGGTGTTGGAAGACAGCAGAACTAAGTATAGTATTACAGTTTCTAGCTTTCCTGTTAAAGTAGAAATCCTGATCACCTGTACGTACATACATTCATATTCTCGCTGAGTGACAACCCAGCCCTGTGAGGGGAAAAATTAACAAGACACTTGTTAGTGAAGATGCTTCTGCCATTCACTATCCACATCACCCCATCTTGTCCCAGCTCCAATCCATGTGTCTGCTGCTATAACTAACATCCTAGTGTTTCCCAAGGACTAACTGCCAGAACAGCGTGCATTACCAAAGAAATAAGACACAGCTGGGACCTTTTTTCCTGCAGCCTATTGGTTTGAATACAGGATTTCCCACAAATTTTCTGTGTTAATTGGACAGTGCACAGATTTTGGCCTTTGTGAAATTGGCTGCCACCAGGTATTTGTTTAAATCCCAGGTGTTATTAAGCAGTCACAGAACAGTGGCACTGGAATAGGCTTTGTTCCCAAGTGAATAAACTCTGAGGTTGAAGTACCTTTACCGGCTCTGGTGTGAAGTCTACCCTTAGCAGGATGGTACTGAGCAATCATATTCTATTTTATTCTCTCTTATTTAGTTAAAAACAAAAAAAAAACATTTTTATTTTTTTGGAAAAGATTGCCAGGAGTGAGTAGATTATAAGTGCTCAGAATTAAAATACAGAAGATGACCTGAACAATAAAGCAATTGTATGTGTTGGGCCATTGGGGATTATGCATGGAAGCTGGAAATTGCCATTTGTATTCCATCACAAATTGGGGCCACATTGTGCTAGGCACTGTACATACACATAATAAAAGAGCATGCCTTGAAGAGCTTACTGTCTAAATAGGCCAGGCAGACAGAGTGGGAGAAAGGGAGTGTTATTGTTCCCATTTTACAGATGGGAACTGTATGCCGATGGACAACTACAATGAGTTGCATTTTACAGATGGAGATATCTAGAGTTTTAATAGGTTTCAGAGTAACAGCCGTGTTAGTCTGTATTCGCAAAAAGAAAAGGAGGACTTGTGGCACCTTAGAGACTAACCAATTTATTTGAGCATAAACTTTCGTGAGCTACAGCTCACTTCATCGGATGCATACTGTGGAAACTGCAGAAGACATTATATACACAGAGACCATGAAACAATACCTCCTCCCACCCCACTCTCCTGCTGGTAATAGCTTATCTAAAGTGATCACTCTCCTTACAATGTGTATGATAATCAAGTTGGGCCATTTCCAGCACAAATCCAGGTTTTCTCACCCTCTGCTCCCTCCCCCCCCCCCCCCCCACAAACTCACTCTCCTGCTGGTAATAGCCCATCCAAAGTGACCACTCTCTTTACAATGTGTATGATAATCAAGGTGGGCCATTTCCAGCACAAATCCAGGTTTTCTCACCCTCCTGCCCCCCAAAACACACACACACAAACTCACTCTCCTGCTGGTAATAGCTTATCCAAAGTGACCACTCTCACTACAATGTGCATGATAATCAAGGTGGGCCATTTCCAGCACAAATCCAGGTTTTCTCACCCTCCCGCCCCCCAAAACACACACACACAAACTCACTCTCCTGCTGGTAATAGTTCATCCAAACTGACCACGCTACCTACAATGTGCATGATAATCAAGGTGGGCCATTTCCAGCACAAATCCAGGTTTTCTCACCCCCCCCACCACACAAACTCACTCTCCTGCTGGTAATAGCTCATCCAAACTGACCACTCTCCTTACAATGTGTATGATAATCTAGGTGGGCCATTTCCAGCATAAATCCAAGTTTAACCAGAACGTCTGGGGCGGAGGGGGGTAGGAAAAAACAAGGGGAAATAGGCTACCTTGCAGAGAGTGGTCACTTTGGATGGGCTATTACCAGCAGGAGAGTGAGTTTGTGTGGGGGGGGCAGAGGGTGAGAAAACCTGGGTTTGTGCTGGAAATGGCCCAACTTGATTATCATACACATTGTAAGGAGAGTGATCACTTTAGATAAGCTATTACCAGCAGGAGAGTGGGGTGGGAGGAGGTATTGTTTCATGGTCTCTGTGTATATAATGTCTTCTGCAGTTTCCACAGTATGCATCCAATGAAGTGAGCTGTAGCTCACGAAAGCTTATGCTCAAATAAATTGGTTAGTCTCTAGAGTTTTAATAGTAAATATTAAAAAAACAAACAATACCCCTTCAAACCCCAAGAGTATGTGGGGATCTAACCCTCTTGCTTCAAGACAGAAGCCAACCACTGGCTAATGGGGGGTCAGGAGCAAACTTTCCCTAAGGGAAGATTATCCTGTAAGTGCCTAGTGTGGGGTTTCTTGCAGCTTCCTTTAAAGTGGCTGGAACTGGCCACCATCAGAGACCGGATGCTAGACCAGATGGATCAGTATGAAACTTTGGTATGCAAGAGACACAGAGGGCCTTTTAGAAGCAATTCAGGAGGAGAAATGACTCTTTGACATGACTTACATTTGGTTCCCCCACATCAGACAGAACATTCCAGAAGCAGTGGGATCAGGGGAAGTAATTACTGTAAAGTTGATGTTCGCTGTAGCCAATAGACATGCTTTTTCCTATTTTGTAAATTAAAAAGATCAATGGGATCTGTATTTAAATGACCAGTAAGTAACTTATTTTCTAGCTAGGAGCTAGTGCCCCATAGCTCTGGAATCCCATGTGGCTAGTTCTTCAGGGCACTGCACGTGGCTCTTTTAGTCAATGTCTTAAGACAGGGTTTCTCAAACTGGGTCCGTGGACCCCTGGGGTCTGGCCGCGCTGATCAACTCCTCCCCTTCCTTCCCAGTGCTGCCTGCATGCTGCAGAACAGCTGTTCCATGGCGTGCAGGAGGTGCTGGCAGGGAGCAGGAGGAGTGGGGAGGAGGTGGAAAGAGGAGGGGCAGGGGAAGTGGTGGAGTGGGGGCGGGGCCTGGGGCTGAGCGGGGGCCTTGAGGGTCCGTGAAAAATTTTAAATCAAAATGGGGGTCCTCAGGTTGCTTTTTGGGAACCGCTGCCTTAAGAGTTAACCTGTTCTTAATGTCTAAATGGCAACACTGCATGTTGGGTTGCCCCCTCTGGGATATGATCACAGTGGTGAGCTGGAGCAGGTTCGCACCGGTTTTCTAGAATCGGTTGTTAAATTTAGAAGCCCTGTTAGAACTGGTTGTTCCGCAAGGGACAACCGGTTCCCCTGGAGCACCCAAGGGGAAAATTTGATGGGTGCAGAGCACCCACCGGCAGCTCCCCGTCCCGCCCCTGAAAGTGCCGCCCCGCCCTGCTTCTCTGCCCCCCACCAGGCTTTCTGCGAATCAGCTGTTTGCGTGGGAAGCTGGGGCAAGCTGAGAAGCAGGCCGTGGCTTCCCGCTCAGGCCAAGGGAGGCGGAGGTAAGCGGGGGCGGTGGGGCGTGAGGAGGGCCGCCTGCGCCGCAGCAGGTAACCCGGGTTGGGGGAGGCGCACAGGGGAACTGCTCCCCGCCCCAGCTCACCTCCGCCTCCCTCGGCCTGAGCGGAAAGCTGCCGCCTGCTTCTCAGCCCTCCCCGGTTTCCCGCCAAACAGCTGATTTGCGGGAAGCCGGGGGAGGGGGCAGAGAAGCAGAGCGGGGCAGCGCGTTCAGCGGAGGAGGTGGGGCGGAGGTGAGGTGATCTGGGGCCGGGCGGGGAGCTGCCGGTGGGGGCTCTGCACCCACCAAATTTTCCCCGTGAGTGCTCCAGCCCCGGAGCACCCAGGGAGTCGGCACCTAAGGCGCCACTTTTGATGTGATCAGTGGAGGAGCGGCCACTCCCCCTGCTCCCCCCCAGCTATGCTCCCCCGCCCCTAGGAGCCAGAGGGACCTGCCAGATGCTTCCTGGGAGCTGCCCCAAGAAAGCACCGCTGGGACTCCCCAACTTGCCCCCCAGCAGGTGCCTCTGGCTCTTAGGGGTGGGCACCCACTACGGTGGCCCACGAGACCCTCCTGCCCGGTTCTGGGGGCAGTCAGGGGACAGGGGATGGGGTGGGTGGAGCAGGGGCATCAAGGAACGTGGGGGGGTTGGATGGGGCAGGAGTCCCAGGAGGTGGGGGTGAGCAACGATCCTCTCGTGGGGTGAGGAGGGAACCCGTTAAGATTTTGGCAGCTCATCACTGGATATGGACAAAGATTTTTATTATCCATATAGGTACAAACAGTAGCTTAATTAACATTGGTTTCTTGTCTCCATTGTAAAGCAGTGTAGCTGGCAGTGCCTCTGAAGCTTTTATGGACACCATCTCCTGTCATGTCTAAGGCGTTCTTCTGAACAAGTCACTACATTTGAATTAGAGGGAAATTAATAATGTTGCTATCAAAACTTGGAAGAAGCCTTCAGACTCAGGAAGTGCAGAAGTTTAGGAGTGCAGCAATTAGTACAGCAATTCAAAAGTGCAGCAATTAGTGGCTAATTATTGCTACATATTTCAACATTAATGAGACATAGATACAGAGGAAATATTCGTCTTTATTTATACTTTATTATACAATATTCAGATTGTTTGGCAGCTTTCTTCTTTTGGAGGGTTTGCCTGGAGCAAGAAACAGTTCTCCTGCAGAGGGGAATGAAAAATAATGTCTCCAAGAGTAGCCCAAGTGGGTTGAAATATTAGACCAACACAACCTGAACCTCACAACTGAATGTATTTCTCACATCAAAGGCCTTGAGAATGCACCAGAAACATGGAATTCAATATTTAGCATTTGTATTGTTTGGCAAGTCTGAGCAAGTGCTTTAATTGTGTGTGTCAATTCTAGTTGATCATTCCTAGAAGTTCATAGACATTCCAATAGGAGATTTGCATCTTATCAATCACCCCATATTTTTCATCTCATTAGCATTTTGTGTAGCTGTCACTCAGTCTTTTCTAATTGATCAGCAATTGACCCAGAGGGCCAGGTTGTGGAGCCCTTACTCATCCCCAGGGACCAGGATTGCACAATCTAACCTATTTGAAGAAAAGGAGTCTGTGCAGGAACATTGCTGATTCAGAAGACAGAGACCTGATGTTGTCAGGCCTGAACTTTTCGGACATTCTTCCCTCCATTACCTCAGTAAATACTAAGGAATTTTCAAATGTGTTTTGGTGGTTGTGGAGAGAGAGAGAACGCTAAGCAGCCAAGAAAAATGGTTCAGTAGAGTTCTGACTAGTTACTTCTCATGGATGCTGCATGTGCAAAATATGAGCCTTGGATTTGAGGGCACTGTGTGATGAAGTGGTTACAGAGAAGATGTGGAAGTTCCTGGGCTTTAGTACTCTACCGTGTGGCACTGAAGAGGACCTTTGAGATATAAGAATATTAATCAACTCAGCTCTAAGAATGGTTACAAAATGATCATGAGGATCTCCTAGGTCTTCTCCTTTAAAATCAAATCTTGCATCAGGGTTGAGCTTTCTTGGGGAAATATAAAAGATTTTGGGGCAGGGTGGGAAAGTTTATTCTATTTTTTCCCCATAATAAATTCTAACATGGCCATCTTAGTGCACATACTAAAGCTGTGGTTCTTCATGTCATTAAACTGAGATTTCTGCTTTGATTTGCATTGTGTAGGAGAAATTTCACAGTCCTATGTTCCCAACAGTGATGCGATCATCCACTTCCTCTGAATTATAGGTATTATTAATAATATTTTGCAGTGCAGATGCTATGTTGTGTTGAAGCACCAGATGTTGCAGATGTTGACACCATCAGATGCAGGTGGTGTCAGAGAGAAGGCTTTGGATTCTTTGATCATGGGATGGTGTTCCATGAAGGAGGAGTGCTGGGCAGAGACGGGCTCCACCTTACGAAGAGAGGGAAGAGCATCTTTGCGAGCAGGCTGGCTAACCTAGTGAGGAGGGCTTTAAACTAGGTTCACTGGGGGAAGGAGACCAAAGCCCTGAGGTAAGTGGGAAAGCGGGATACCGGGAGGAAGCACAGGCAGCAATGTCTGTGACGGGAGGGCTCCTGCCTCATACTGAGAATGAGGGGCGATCAGCAGGTTATCTCAAGTGCTTATATACGAATGCACAAAACCTTGGAAACAAGCAGGGAGAACTGGAGGTCCTGGTGATGTCAAGGAATTATGACGTGATTGGAATAACAGAGACTTGGTGGGATAACTCACATGACTGGAGTACTGTCATGGATGGTTATAAACTGTTCAGGAAAGACAGGCAGGGCAGAAAAGGTGGGGGAGTAGCACTGTATGTAAGGGAGCAGTATGACTGCTCAGAGCTCCGGTACGAAACTGCAGAAAAATCTGAGTGTCTCTGGATTAAGTTTAGAAGTGTGAGCAACAAGAGTGATGTAGTGGTGGGAGTCTGCTATAGACCACCGGAACAGGGGGATGAGGTGGATGAGGCTTTCTTCCGGCAGCTCGCAGAAGCTACTAGATCGCACGCCCTGGTTCTCATGGGTGACTTCAATTTTCCTGATATCTGCTGGGAGAGCAATACAGCGGTGCATAGACAATCCAGGAAGTTTTTGGAAAGCGTAGGGGACAATTTCCTGGTGCAAGTGCTAGAGGAGCCAACTAGGAGGGAGTTTTTCTTGACCTGCTGCTCACAAACCGGGAAGAATTAGTGGGGGAAGCAAAAGTGGATGGGAATCTGGGAGGCAGTGACCATGAGTTGGTTGAGTTCAGGATCTTGACACAGGAAAGAAAGGTAAGCAGCAGGGTACGGACCCTGGACTTCAGGAAAGCAGACTTCGACTCCCTCAGGGAACGGATGGGTAGGATCCCCTGGGGGACTAACATGAAGGGGAAAGGAGTCCAGGAGAGCTGGCTGTATTTCAAGGAATCCCTGTTGGGGTTACAGGGACAAACCATCCCGATGTGTCAAAAGAATAGTAAATATGGCAGGCAACCAGCTTGGCTTAACGGTGAAATCCTAGCGGATCTTAAACATAAAAAAGAAGCTTACAAGAAGTGGAAGGTTGGACATATGACCAGGGAAGAGTATAAAAATATTGCTCGGGCATGTAGGAATGAAATCAGGAGGGCCAAATCGCACCTAGAGCTGCAGCTAGCGAGAGATGTCAAGAGTAACAAGAAGGGTTTCTTCAGGTATGTTGGCAACAAGAAGAAAGCCAAGGAAAGTGTGGGCCCCTTAATGAATGAGGGAGGCAACCTAGTGACAGAGGATGTGGAAAAAGCTAATGTACTCAATGCTTTTTTTGCCTCTGTCTTCACGAACAAGGTCGGCTCCCAGACTGCTGCGCTGGGCATCACAACATGGGGAATAGATGGCTAGCCCTCTGTGGAGAAAGAGGTGGTTAGGGACTATTTAGAAAAGCTGGACGTGCACAAGTCCATGGGGCCGGACGAGTTGCATCAGAGAGTGCTAAAGGAATTAGCAGCTGTGATTGCAGAGCTTGGCCATTATCTTTGAAAACTCGTGGTGAACGGAGGAAGTCCCGGATGATTGGAAAAAGGCTAATGTGGTGCCAATCTTTAAAAAAGGGAAGAAGGAGGATCCTGGGAACTACAGGCCAGTCAGCCTCACCTCAGTCCCCGGAAAAATCATGGAGCAGGTCCTCAAAGAATCAATCCTGAAGCACTTACATGAGAGGAAAGTGATCAGGAACAGTCAGCATGGATTCACCAAGGGAAGGTCATGCCTGACTAATCTAATCGCCTTCTATGATGAGATTACTGGTTCTGTGGATGAAGAGAAAGCAGTGGATGTATTGTTTCTTGACTTTAGCAAAGCTTTTGACACGGTCTCCCACAGTATTCTTGTCAACAAGTTAAAGAAGTATGGGCTGGATGAATGCACTATAAGGTGGGTAGAAAGTTGGCTAGATTGTCGGGCTCAACGGGTAGTGATCAATGGCTCCATGTCTAGTTGGCAGCCGGTGTCAAGTGGAGTGCCCCAGGGGTCGGTCCTGGGGCCGGTTTTGTTCAATATCTTCATAAATGATCTGGAGGATGGTGTGGATTGCACTCTCAGCAAATTTGCGGATGATACTAAACTGGGAGGAGTGGTAGATACGCTGGAGGGCAGGGATAGGATACAGAGGGACCTAGACAAATTGGAGGATTGGGCCAAAAGAAATCTGATGAGGTTCAATAAGGATAAGTGCAGGGTCCTGCACTTAGGACGGAAGAACCCAATGCACAGCTACAGACTAGGGACCGAATGGCTAGGCAGCAGTTCTGCGGAAAAGGACCTAGGGGTGACAGTGGACGAGAAGCTGGATATGAGTCAGCAGTGTGCCCTTGTTGCCAAGAAGGCCAATGGCATTTTGGGATGTATAAGTAGGGGCATTGCCAGCAGATCGAGGGACGTGATCGTCCCCCTCAATTTGACATTGGTGAGGCCTCATCTGGAGTACTGTGTCCAGTTTTGGGCCCCACACTACAAGAAGGATGTGGATAAATTGGAGAGAGTCCAGCGAAGGGCAACAAAAATGATTAGGGGTCTGGAACACATGACTTATGAGGAGAGGCTGAGGGAACTGGGATTGTTTAGTCTGCAGAAGAGAAGAATGAGGGGGGATTTGATAGCTGCTTTCAACTACCTGAGAGGTGGTTCCAGAGAGGATGGTTCTAGACTATACTCAGTGGTAGAAGAGGACAGGACAAGGAGTAATGGTCTCAAGTTGCAGTGGGGGAGGTTTAGGTTGGATATTAGGAAAAACTTTTTCACTAGGAGGGTGGTGAAACACAGGAATGCGTTACTTAGGGAGGTGGTAGAATCTCCTTCCTTAGACGTTTTTAAGGTCAGGCTTGACAAAGCCCTGGCTGGGATGATTTAATTGGGGATTGGTCCTGCTTTGAGCAGGGGGTTGGACTAGATGACCTCCTGAGCTCCCTTCCAACCCTGATATTCTATGATTCTATGTTGGTGCTTCTTTTTCAGCAGATACTTGAATGCATTCCACATGTGACTGCTTTAGTTTTTTGAGGTAGACAACATTAAACCTAGATAATCGAATCACTGTAGATAAGTACGCCCACCTTAAGTGTGACATATAATTATCTTGTCTCAGTCCCCACTCATCGTCAACCCGGATTGGAATTAGCGCGAAGGCCATGGAGCCTCTGAACCAGTTTCGTACCAGACATGGAATTTGTGCTGCAGTGGAATTTTGGTGGCGTTTTAGAGACAGTCCACTATGGCATTGTGGGCAGCTACAACCCATGACACGCATTGTTGAGGACTGAAAAATGACTCAACTTCCTGGAGGTCTTCATGCCTTGAACATCATTGATAAGAACGCTGTGGCTTGGCTTGACCACATTGCATATGCGAAATAATAAGTACACCCACACATAAGGACACATATGCATATGTATAGTCAATGAAAAAACTTTATCAAACTGGGGTTAATTGTAAGAACATATTGATTGATAAAGGAAGAAAACTTGAAAATAAATTTTTAAGTTTAAAAAAAAAATGGGGAAGGCATGACATTTTCAATCACAGTGAAACTTAAAAGAAAAAGTTGTAAAGTCTGGAAATGGACAATTGTGGCCTCCTCCCCCCAAAAACCTTAACTCTCCTCCTTCATCTGTACCCACCTTCAATGCAAATTGGAGATATTTACACCTTAGCTCATATTGTCATTGATGAAGATATGTGGTGCTATTACACTGTCCTGTAACACTGTTGTGTGCCACACTCTTCAACTATATATGTGACATTCATAATTGGACACGGTCTTCTTGTTCAGCACCCATTGAAAAAAGCAGCATCAGTATCTTAGGCTTACTTTTAATATAGATACCAAACACCCATTCCGATTCACAGCCCAGGATACTAATGGCCTTATTTACGGAGTTGTTGCAGGTTCCCTGCCCCTCTGAAAATCAAATCAAGCTCTTGATTAATCCAAAGAGCGGGCATAAAAGGTTTTAGCTAAGTAACTTCTCCCTGTTTTCTGATGAATCAGACCATGACAATTTGGGTTGCTAAACCTGAAAGGCCAAATTTTCAGTACCTTTTACATAAAAATTGCATGCGAGTTTACTGTGGAGAGTTGTGGTCCTCCTGTAAGCAAATGATCTGTTACCCTTCTAGCAGGTCACATGCATACCTAGATACTGTAGTTGCATGTGCAATTGTAGTAAGTGCAAGAGATGCCATTTTGGAGATATTTTTGTACATGATCTTGAGGGTGAGCAAGGACCTGAAGGCCTGATTGAAGGTATTTTTGCCACATGTGTAAGGGACAACATAAGGCTCTCTCTGTAAGCCATTCTGTGAAAGGAGCCAAAGACTTCTGGTTCTAGGCTCTTGATTGCTAATCTTGATCTTGATCCTGTGTATGCAGGAAAATATCTCACCCCATGAGATGTACTTTAAAGAGGGACATTATGAAGGGGGAATAGATAATGGACTGGGGAGGCAAAGGATAATAGCTCTATACTGGGGTAGTTTATAATTATGAGCATTGTAGTAAGTGAAAGCGATACACGGATAAGTGAGGTCTGAAAACTTCATAAATACTGTGGGGGAAAAAATGTATATTCTTGTTTCAGTGCATTCCCCTCCCTTTCTCCCCCACTCCCAATTCCATAACTGCAATCTATGGAACGTACTTGTGTCAATTTCGTTATTACATTAATTTAACATGATTAGTAACAAATCAGACTAAAAGAATCATAAACTTGCACTGCTGGTTTTGGAACAGATGGTTCCTCAGTAGCAGAACATCCCATAGTCATGTTTGTTCAGGAACAAAGTGTGTCATTGAAAACATTCAAGTAATGGCTGGAACCTTGGAGGTAACGCCCATTTCTGGGAAGGATAGTGGTGTCTCTTGGCAAAAGTAAAGCGGAAAAAATAGATTATAATATCTAATTAGTGGACACTGCAGGCCTTGTCTTGATGTTTTCAGGAGGTACAGTACATTTAAACAAAAATGAATTTGTGTACTCTGGTTCTACTACAGTCCACCTGGCAGTAGCTGAACACACTGACAGAGCCAGGAATCAGATGCAGAGATGTTCTGCCTTGAGTGCAGGGGACTGGACTAGAAGACCTCTCAAGGTCCCTTCCAGTCTTTTGATTCTATGTATCATCAGGAAGTTAGCCTGTTATAGCAATTCAGAAGTTTTGTATGCAAACCACAAAATCTATTTTGCAGTTTTAGAAATCCGCTAAATATTAATAATAATAATTTTTGCAGTTCTAGACTGGAGGAGAGAAGATGAGCAGTCTTTTATTAGAAAATTCCCCCGCCCCAAAATAAGAGGATAATGGGAAGTGGGGGGGAAGGTAGCAGAGCAGAAAGGTAAAAGAATGGGAGAGGAGGGGAAGGAAGGGGGGCAAAGAAGGGAAAGGAGTGCAACAGCTTGGCTTTCCATTAGCTAGGAATTAATCAAAGGTTTCTAAAAAGTTAGACCAAATCTTTTTCAAATTTGTCAGAGGTTTCTCTTCCAAATGTTAGATAAGTTGTCTTAATGCAATTAGTGAACATATAGTTCCACAATTTGTAATGTTTTGAAATATAAACAATGAAAATAAACACTATTTTCCCAACCTTTTACTCTACCAGGAGCATTTGTCCCTAGTGACCTAGAGTCATTAAATAAACTATTTTAACCATTAAAAAAAATCAGGCACCCAGTGTATCCGTTAAAATTGATTAAATAGAGCTGAAGTCTTTACAGTTGTGAGTGTTAAGAAGGGAAGGGAAATGTGCTGAAAAGTGGATGGGAATCTACGTGGTTATGGGCCACGTAGATGTGTTTACTACCCAGAATGTCACGCAGGACAAAGGAGAGAAGAACTTAGCGTGAAAATCACCTTAGTCTATGCTCTGTCCGGACTATAGTGAATCTCAGCCTTCCTGAATTTTTGGAATTACAGGCTATTTTGCAAAATTAGAACAAATCTTTCTATTTATTTAACTTATTCCCCAGTGTAGGTACCAATTCTCTAGGGGCTCTGTGTGTTGATCTCTCATTAACTCTCAATGATAGCTCTGCTCAGAGGAAAGCTACAGTGCAGAGCACAGTGATGCTGATATCCCCCAACAAGAAGGAAGGGGGTTGATTCATGTGCACAGTCCTTAAGCTAGACTCCTAGCAAAGTAACTCACTGATGCACCATATCCGTGAACCTGCTTGCATGGAATTCAATGGGAGCAAGACTGAATCATAGAAATATAGTAGTGATACTAGCCATAGCAATGGCAAAGACGAGGGGCTTATCTACACTTAAAATGCTACAGCAGCACAGGGTTCTCCCATCAGCGTAGTAATCCACCTGCCCGAGAGATGGAGGCCGTTCTGTGACACAGGGACTTAGATCATTTAATTACAATGCTCAGTAGTGTAGATTTTTCACACCCCAACTGACATAATCAAAAAAACTAATTTTCTAGTTTAGAAGAGTTTCAGAGTAACAGCTGTGTTAGTCTGTATTCGCAAAAAGAAAAGGAGTACTTGTGGCACCTTAGAGACTAACCAATTTATTTGAGCATGAGCTTAATTGGTTAGTCTCTAAGGTGCTACAAGTACTCCTTTTCTTTTTAGTTTAGAAGAGTGATCTGGATTCTGTTTCTTCCTGTGCTTTTATAAATGGTGATGTGTATTATGTTCCAGTCAAGTTACAGCTATGCAAACCAAGTCAATGAGTTTACACAAGTGTCAATGAAGGGAGAATGTGACCAGCAGAGCTTTCATTCTTAGTGATAATACATGAAAAAGGAAGAACCCAGTTTGACTGTCAACTCACAGGCTGAGTTTTCAGGGCTGTCAGGTAGAAAATAACTCTTTATTAGTAAACTCAGCACATATGGTGATATGGAACTCACTGAAGTCCCATGGTGCCATTTTTACAGTGTCACAATTCTATTATTCAGAGTGGAACTACGCTTTCAAATGGAAAATTCACTTTGGGGGCAAAATAAAAATGATAAATTGTTTTACAGTAATATAGTTCCATGACTACTTCCCTTTCCCCCATGACCTTTCTCCCAGACTTTCTTGTCAAAATCATACCCCTCTTTATCCCATCTGCATCCTTCTTGAGATAACATTAATTGGCTTTGACTGCCTATAATTCATATTCTTGAACTCTTTATAATGTATACACAGTCACTTAATAAATAAATACAAATTACATATGAAGGATATTAACAAGAAATATAGCAGTATTAGTAGCGTATGACTGGCTTAGATGTCTAGTTTTCAAGAGTATGGGTCGTGGTTAGTTCAGTTGCACACAATTAGGATATGTTCAGAATTCTTGACTATGCTTTCAGTTGATAAATTGAATACTGATGCAGTTTTAATTTTTTTGAAGTGTATATTAGATACTGTCTAGATTGCTTTAAAATACCTATGTATTCCAGGGGAGTTTCACTTTTATGGGAATATAGATCATGCACCTCTCTCTAGGTGTGTATATTCCCCTGGTAATAACTTGTTGATTTAGTGTTCTAGTAAGCCATGCATTTAGGGCAGTAACTTTCCTGGGTGTTCCCTTTGAAACACAAGTTTATGCATATTCTATGGAGTCATTTTGCATTTTTCAGTGCACACATTTTGCCTCAAATGTGCCTCACACATGCTTTCTGTTGCGCAGGTCGGACCATGGAGACCCGTCAACAAGAATGCATTGGAGAGACAACTTGCCCATTGCTCTACAGGTATTTTCCTCTCCTCCACGTTAAACTTGGTTAGTGCAAAATTAAATAGCTCTATTTTATTTTTAAAGCGTTTAGATTTAAAATTTCTGGATCTAAAATTAAGCTCTTTGTCACACTGCCCAGTGAGAGAGAGAGAGAAGGAATAGTAGTTGGTGCTTACGACTCAGGGTCATTTTATGGCACCCTGGGTACTTCTCTTAATCAGCTGACACTGGCAGTGGAAGGAAAAGGATGGCCTTTTGGCCATAGTGAGTCCGCGGTCCCAGTTTGCAGCTTCCATTCTTCTTTAAGCCAACGAACCAGTTCTTATCTGCGTGCGTCTTAGACGTGTACGTGTTGTAATGATTTTCTTCCATTCTTTCCAAGAACAAGCATTCCTCACTCGGTAACAGCTGAAAAAGAGTTCCGAGTATCCATGGTGAGCGCGAATGGCATAAGCATGCTCCTAAGTGCAGTGATCTAGATTCAGTTAGACTTGGGGAGGCGTGGTTTGCCGTGAGGCTCTACCCAAACCCCCCTTTAAGACCACTGTATTTTTTAAATCTGACTCTCTTCTGTTAATACAATGTTCATTTAAAACAGGCACTTCCCTAAAATGGGTGGAAGCTCGTGCTAAGTAGGCTTCCTTGGCGTAGCTAACTTCTCTACAGTACCTTGTTCATGGCACCTGCATTTCAATCAGCTACAAGTGAGCTATGACACTACCCTGTCTGCAATCAATTCCTTTGTCAAAGAACCCCACACCACCTCCTGAGCACCTACACATCCGGGGCCCAATTAATCCGTAGTGCAGTTCTATGGAAATCAGTGCAATTGGTCCACTCTTTCTGCAGCTGCCAAGTAGCTAGCTACAGCTGTGGAATTATATCTGTAAGCTGCTTTCTTGAACGCTCACCAGCTCTGAGACACTGTGACAGAATGCAGGGGAGTTTTGACCTTCTCCTTTTCCGACCTGGGCTGGTTCACCCCTCCTTAGGCAACCTGGTGACCCCAAGCTTCCCAAGGATCACTATACTGATGCAGAACTTAGTGCACACACCCAAATGGCATTGCCCACTGCAGCCCAGAACTCCTGAGTTCAAGCAATCCGCTGGCTTCAGCCTCCCAAGTAGCTGGGATTACAGTTTGCGCCAGGGAGCCTGCACTTTCATCACTTAGGGCATCTTAAGTGTAGACATGCCCTGTGTTAGCAGCCATGTTTCCAGTGTGGAGCAGGAAGCCAAGATCGTGGGGAGGGCAGCTGGGCTCCCAGCGGGGAGATCCATGCCTGGAGCCTGGCAAGGCTGTCCCATTCCCAGAGGGGAGCCCAGGGAGGGCAGCTGGGCTCCAGCCAGGGAGATTCGTGCCTGGAGTCCAATCAGCTGCCATGCTCCTGGTGGCATGCTGGGAGCTTGGATGGCAGCCCGGATCAGAGCAGGGAGCTGGGATCCCACAGGCAGCAGGACTCCTTGTGGGGAGTCCAGGGGTCAGCCTGAGCCAGGAGCCTGGGTGGCAGCTGGGCTTCCAGTGGAGACCAGCCAGCAGCCAGGCTGGGGAGCCAGGAGCTGGCTTTCTTGTCAATTTCACAGCTCAAGCCCTGAATGTGACAAGAATGACGGCCAATAGAGATAAGTATGTCTGCAGGGACACTGTGTCACTGTAACTGCACTGACATAAGCACTATGCCTCTCTTGGAGGTGGAGTTGTTATGTCTGTGTAGTAGGGCAGTTACATTGGTGAGAGCAAGGCTGTAGTGTGTACCCTGATATAATGAGTTCGATGTAAGCTGCCGTATGTCGACCTAAGGCTATAGTGTAGATGAGCCCTTAGAAGCTAATTAGTGCCGCAGGAAAAAATGATTAGGATTAATGAAGTCAATTGGCCATCAGCCCAGGAATGATCAGAGGCACTGGAAGGAAGTGCCAGGGGAGAAAAGAGAGAGGGGAGAAGGGAGGAACAGGGCTAGCTGGGGCCTAGTTACAGAGAGTGCTCAGACTCAGAAGACCTCTGCTCCTCTCAGGTCCTGCAGAGAGGGCCTAAAGCTTGGTAAACACTGTAAATAGGTGGGAGCATGGGGGACCCTGGTGATACTGGTGAAGGGGACTTGAAATAAAGCTTCACTGATAGCACACCTGGAGGACTCTGTTCAGTTTCTGGGGTAAGAAGGTGAGGTGGAGCAGGGCCCCAGTGACAGATGCACATGCTTGACAGAGAAATCAGCAATTGTATGTCATACCAAAATTAGGGTGATCTCAGGTCAGTTGTTAACAGACATCACATGGGGCACTAAGTGTCCTTATTGGGACAATGACCGGAAAGGCCAAGGTTTGAATGGGCTTGGAGATACTGCTACCTTCTCCCTCATACAGATCCCTGCAGATCACGGCTGAGGCAAATGGGCAAGCAGGTGGCTGGGAGCTATGCTGCTACCTGTGGTTTACTTAATCTGAGAACAGAAAACTTCACCTCAAATCAGTACCTTTTCGAAGCACTAAATTCACCTAGCAAGGATGTTGAGAAGTTTTAAGCTACAATGTCACATTTGCATCATAGAATGAAGAGTCTGATGTGATACATCCTGAAAAAAAGGAGTTTACAAAACAGGACAGTGGCCACCCGGGGAAAAGCAGCTGAAATTTCTCTGCAGTCTATGGGCAAGAGAGATGTTTTGGTCAAGAGTTCCTAATAGAGTCTCTCTCTGAAAACTGGCAGCTGAAATGACACTATAATGATGCTGCTACTGCTTCCAACTATGAACTATAATATGTTAAATATTTTGGGGCACCTTTACAAGCTTTTATTTATTTATTCCAAAAATAAAGTTGGGTAAAGAGTGGTGACCCAGCTGCAAAAATAACAAACAGAGACTAAATGTTGCTTGTGGGTTACATTACTCAGAGCTACAAGATTTCTGCCAACCTCAAAACTCTCCATGTCTGGTACCACATCAACCTCATACTTACTGATCCATATAAAAGTCCATTGGAATCCATAGCCAAAAACTGTCCAGACTCGGTGCTCTTTATATATACCTCACCCACGCTTTCCGCACTTAGCTGCAGCTGAACTGAAAGTAAAAATAAAACAACAAAAATAAAAGCAAAAAAAAAATTGTCACAGATATGGCAATGCTTCTAGGAAGGTTAGCAATGGGAAAGAATTGTATACTGATCCAAAATCCCTGTCCATAAGGGTGAGACTGTTTGTAAGGGAGACAGTATAGCGCTGAAACAGTAAACTCTTCTTTTTCCGATCCCCATCCCCATGTTTTAGGAACGAAGGGCCAAATTTTCTTTTATTTACATCACAGGTAGACTTTTTTTTTTAAAGCACTGGGTACGGATTCAGGAGATCTGGGTTCTAGTTCTACCTAACAGACCTGCTCTATGACCTTGGCAAGTCACGTAGTGCTTTCTGCCCCTCAGCTCCCCACCAGTAAAATAGGTGTAGTAATAATCTTTTCTCCCATCCTTTGTTCCTTGTCCATTAAGAGTGCTAGCTCTTTGGGGAAAGAACTGTCTCTTACCATGTGCATCTACAGCACAAAGCACAGCAGAGCCTTGATCTTGGTTGGAGCTTATTGGGGCTAATGTAACACTAATAATAATAGTAATAATCCAATGACAATGGAGTTACTCCAGTTTCATGTACATATAACTGAGAGCAGAGTTCAGCCCCAGGTCTTTTTTTATTTAAAAGTTTCTTATTCATATAATGTTTTGAGTATATGTTTATTAATGTCTAAGTGTAGTTATTCTCCCAGCCACGAGGGGTACTAAATAAGTAGGAAAGGTCAGCCTCCATCCTAGAAAATATCTCCTTTTGGAGGCATGTCAAGTGATCACATTTTTATACTATAATCTGGGTAGCTGCCCCGCCATGATGTAAACAGAGAGAGAAAACAATTGGCAACTGAAGAAAGATCTGGATAGTATAATGCAGTGGTTCTCAAACTTTAGCAGCCCGAGGACACCCATTTTGATTTAAAATTTTTTGCAGCCCCCCAGCCCTTTGCACAGGTCCCATCTTTACTCCACCCTTTCCCTCAAGTCCCCCCACCCTTCCCTGCCTCTTTCCACCTCCTCCCCTGAGCATGCCCCCCGCTCCCTCCTGCATGTCACCAAACAGCTGTTCTGCGGCATGCAGGAGGCACTGGGAGGGAGGGGAAGGAGTTGATCAGCAGGGCCGGTGGCCCTGGACATGACTTGCGGACCCCCTGGAGTACCTTCAGGGGTCTCAGTTTGAGAAACCCTGGTATAACATATTAAATCTCTGACCTGTCAACTGAGACTGCTAATAGGGCGCCAGTTGGCGGTGAATGTGACATGGAGAGTTGTCCATTAGGAACTGGACTGAGACCCTGAATCACTTCAACACAGACCACCAGACTTTGACTTTCAGTCACTACCAACCTAGACTGGATTTGAACTGGTGACTTTGACAGGGGGGAAGCTCTGTGTATTCCTCTTGCATCGCCTGAGGTGTGCTGGACCAGCGAGCAGGCCCTGGTGTCTATACCACACTTGATGTCCTCTTCCATAAAATTGCATTTTTTTTTTTAAACTTCCAATTTGAGCTGTGTGGTCACTCTTTCCTTCTGGTTACTTTTCTTCTTAGTTCACTCTGTGATGGTCTAGGCAAAAATGATTTAAAACCCAATGCTCATATCTTTCAAAAATATATTTCCACTAGGGAGGAGGATCCAATAGCTAACAAGCTTTAGGGCACATTCTTGAAAACTCTTCCCATTCAGATAGAAGACTTAGATGCTTCTGTGATGGACAACTAGGCAGAAATATTCTAGCCAGCTCTAGTGTGAATAATTGAAACATCACTTTAAAACAGGCAAATAACTATTGTGTTCATCATGTGAAGAGTCTTACAAAATCAGGATCATGAAGCATCAAATTTCTTGGCCTCCAAACAGCTTTCTTCTGCCCTGGAAAGACACATTATAAAATAGTGTCCGTGACCTGGGGGAATCCAGGGCCTCTGGGGGACAAGTTTGGGATTCTTACTTCTGATTCCTTCCTTATTTTATTTTAGCCTCATTTTGGCAAGAAAAAAATAATGTCGTCTCTTGAAATGACAGAAGCCCTTGTCCCTGTGAAACCTTTGCCACTGTGGCTCAGATCCTTTAATCAGGCACTTACTGTTCAGTAAATAATGTTTGATTAGCAAATTGGATGGGAGCAGATTTGCTGTAATTTATGACTCCTTTGTTTGCTCTGTTCAAATTGGGATTTTGCATTCAGCCCATCCTTGAGCTGGAACACCACCAATCTGCTTATGTTCTGCTCAATGCTGCATTCTCAGAACCCGGTAAAGGGAGTAAACTAGGAAGGAGAGAGGGAAACAGGAAGAGAGGCTGCTACATAATTAAAATAGTCAGCCAAGAGTGAGAGAGAGCATCTACCCACAAAGCAGAAACAAAGTCCTCTCTGGCTGGCTGTAAAATTTCTAGGCTGGTAGCAGGCAGCAACATGGCTGAATGGGAAAAAGAAGAGAGAAGTAGTTTGGGAAGGAAAAGCGGGCAAGAGCCCAGGCACGGATTCCTCTCAACCCTCCCCACCAGGAACTAGGTAAAATAGAGAATAATTAAGAATTGGCCCCAAACCTTTGTCCATTTTTGGAACTGAGCATGAACTTCACGTTTACGAGTCCAAAATGGTCTGCAAAGTTTTCTTTCCTTGTCCGATCTCCAGAATCAGAATTGCCTGAATATTGCAAGAAAGATGCTGCAGATGACATTACTAATTAGAACTGGATGCAGTGCCAGAAGGATTATTCTCAGCAGATCTCCTACCCAAGTTTGCACTCAGATAAGCATCCAAAGTTTTGGATAGTTATGAGAACAATCCCCAAATTCCAAATAGTTTGTGATTTATGCAAGAGCGAGCATTTGCAAATACAAACACATGCTCCACTAGCTCTATCAGCAGGAAAGCCTTGATAAATTGCAGATCGTCTCTTCCCCTTTGCTTTCTTGTGACCAGAGGCTCATTGTTTTTAGCGTGGCATTGGGGAATGACCTTATTGCTTCTGAGCAGAGTGAATTATTTTGCTGGTAGCATAACATTCAAGAGAAACAAGTCGATTCACTTCAGTAGGTTCTTGGCTGCTCCCTGTCAGTCAGTGCTTTCTACCAGCCATATGAATAACATCCAAAGGGGCCAGGTGAGGTCACCAGCCTGCCTACACATTGAGGGTGTGTTTTATTGGGCAAATTCTCATCCCACTTAAGTATGTATAAAATAGAGGCATGGAACCTGCTTAGCACATAACTTTCAGTGCACAGAAATGTTCTCTGTACCCAGGGTTATTCCACTGGCATGTATCCCTTTAAGGAGTTTCCTCTATAAATATTTTTCATCAGGATGTCCAAGTTTAGTAGCTCATTGACACTCAGTTCCTTTCTGGCAAAGGTTTGCAAACCTACATCCTTCAGCAAGCAGCACTGGCGACATGCAAAGGGGAGTAAGCAGCCTATCATGAATGAACCATGGTGGAGAGCTCACCACATTAGCTGGCCGTTTCCTTCTAGCGCAACCTGCTCTGATTCCTTGCCGGAGGAAGGGATCAAAGGAAGGGATACACGTTCTTGGTGCCTGGAGCTGGCAAAGGTCTGGGAAGGTAACAGATTTCCCAGAACTGTTCCTGATTTTGCGGTGACTGAGTCTGGCACTCAAAAGTCGCCGCTATGTGGTGGCCTCTAGGTAATTAGTTGATTGCCACATGCTAGTTCGTAGTGGGTAAATATCCGTTTCACAAAATCACCACTGCTGTTGGAATGCATTGACACTCTTGTTGGCAGCTTCAGCAGACAGACTAAAGGCTGAATGAGCCTAGAGGATGAACTGCTTCTCACCTGGAAAAGTGGTCCCCAGCTCAAGGCTGAGGCATGCTGGGGGAAGCCTGCACTGCCGCTGACCATGCCCTATCTGTTCTGCAGGTTTTATCACTGCCACCTTTGTTAAATCTAGCATTGTAAAAATACATAAAACAAGGTGGAAAGACAACACTGGTCGCGAGCAGCACTGTCCACCTCCCCTGTCCTGCCTGGCCCCAGGCTTCCCAGGATTTCTGATTGACAAGGTTCTCAAGCACAGAGTGATTCACCCAATTTATGAAAGTTTGGTTGAAATTTGTTTGTCTGGTTCCAGGTGTTTCCCACCCTTCCCAGCCCTGCATGTCTAACTTTAACATGGGTTCAGCTGGGTGAACTGGCTTGGGTCTGCAGTCTTCACTTGAAGATACAAGTGTTCAGAAATGACTGGCTGAGTCCCAAAATAAACCAGCGCTTGAGGCGTGATTGCTTGTAGATCATAAGCTTGTATTGCTACACACATGTGCCTATGAAGACTTGTGAGGTCAATTTATTTGGCCACTGGGCCCAGAACCTCTCTGTCTTTGTTGGCTTAGATCAGACACTTAATATTAAAGGAATGTATAGCAGTTTATAGGCTTAAAAAATGTATATTCCTAGTCCCCCCCCTTGGCAAAGGGCGTGACTTGATGTTTGCTGTGAGACTCAAACCTTGCTGTGTGTGTAAGGGTGCACAGGGGGCCACAATGCCACCCAGACATAATCCCAGCTATAGTATCTCAGTGCCAAAATGACAGAGAAGTCTGTTTCAGTGCATACAGCACTTTCAGCTCTTTGACTTGTGCATATTGTGAGCATGAACCTGCCTTCCAAAGAATCCCCCATGTTTGTTTTCCCACCTCCTCTTCTGAGCGGGGTTTGAGAAAGGTTACATGCCCAGTTTATTCTAGGTTAGAGACTTCCCGTCCCTTGCTATGTTTACTCAAAGTGAGGTCATCCTCGTTCAATCTGCTGTGAGGCTGTTTGCACGTGTGTGTGTGTGTGTGTGTGTGTGAATGGCATTTATAATTAAAACTCTGCCCCAAACTGGCTTTCATGGAAAAAATAAAGCGCTAAGTTTTTATTTCAAGTGCTTTTCTTGGAATTTGTAAAGACCATCTGGCTTCTCCCAACACCACCCGTTAGCCAGATACAGCTGCAGTGTGTAGTCCAGCTATATTCCGGTAACTATTCAGTAGCAGAGTTTACACATGCAACAGAAAAGGTTCCTGCTTTGAAATCAGTGCATTGAGACAGTGTGGTCTGATGAAGAAAAGCATAGCATAACAATTCATAAACCCTGGACCACCTTAAGACAGAGGCTTGCTGTACTCATTCTTTTTCCCATCCCTGCCTCCATCTCCCCATCCAGTTCCTGTCTGGCATTTATTTAAAAAAACCTTCCCAAGCATTTTGAAAGCATAATAACCGGAATAGCTTAGAACTTCCAAACAGATTCCTTGGAATGTAAGTCCACCTCTTTTCCCTGGCACAGCTATTTTCTATAGTATGTCAGAATGCTCTTTAACAGAACCAGTCATTCTGTAGAGCTCCAGATTAGCTCAACAGTGAGCTGTTAAGGGCTACGGGCTGAGGAATCCCCTGGAGTTTTGGGACCAAATCCTCCACCACCCCCTCCCTCCTGATCTGGCTGCTTTGCACTGCTCAGTCCATGAAAAGCAGCCAGAAAGCTCTCTTAAGGTAGCAACTGGGGATTATTCTGTTGTAAGAGAATCTCAGGTGGCATAAAGCTGCATAACCAGCTCTACACCATCTACTCACTCTTCCTGGCAGAGGAGGCATGTCAGGATTGCTTTGCACCCCAACAATCTCCAGCTGGTGGTATGGTCCCAAAAGACTTGCTATTGCCAGTGGAACCTGGAGCAGACTTTAGGTCCCCAGTCTGAGGAAGCAATAAGGTAGCTGAAAGGAGGGAGGTGGTTCTTCTTGGGTCCTGGATCAAGCACAGCTTTGTCAGATCCACAGATCTGGCCTTGGGGTCTTGTTCATCCACAACAGTCTGGGTTCCTTATAGATGCAAGGGAAAATGCTTTGAGGGATCCCCATTGACTAATATGGTCAGCTACTGAAGAAGCCAAACATCCATCCCTTCTAGCCAGAGAAGCATAGAATTTGTTTTTTCATATAACGCTTGGTATCCCGGAGCACTTTACAAAGCAATAATAACAGTAGTATGTGGTTTGAACCTGGAAGAAGTGAAACATGAGAATTTAAAGCATGAACAATAATGCCTTACAGCTGTACAAAAGTTTTTATCGTGAAGAACTCCAAAATGCACTTCAAAAATATTTAGACCTCTGAAACGCAGCCACGCCTGGGGTGAAAGGTAGCAGCAACCAGTGCTAGTAGTCTGGGGAGAGAATATTCCTAGCCAAGAGTGCTGGGAAGCTCCTATTCTCACTTACTAATCTTTGTATGAGACCATTAGTTCCTTACACAGAGTAGGCAGCACTTTGGGTTTGTTTTGGGTTTTTTTTAAAGGTCTCTTGTCCGAGACCAACACACTGTAAAGTGCATAAAGAACAGGAGGACTTGTGGCACCTTAGAGACTAACCAATTTATTTGAGCATAAGCTTTCCTGAGCTACAGCCTACTTCATCAGATGCATAGAATGGAACATATAGTAAGAAGATAGATATACATACAGAGAACATGAAAAGGTGGAAGTTGCCATACCAACTCTAAGAGGCTAATTAATTAAGATGAGCTATTATCAGCAGGAGGGAAAAAAAACTTTTGTAGTGATAATCAAGATGGCCCATTTCAGAAAGTTGACAAGAAGGGGTGAGGATACTTAACATGGGGAAATAGATTCAATTTGTGTAATGACCCAGCCACTCCCAGTCTCTATTCAAGCCCAAGTAAATGGTATCTAGTTTGTAAATTAATTTCAGTTCAGCAGTTGGAATCTGTTTTTGAAGCTTTTCTGTTGCAAAATTGCCACCTTTAAGTCTATTACTGAGCCCTGGTCTACTCTACAAGTTTAGGTCGAATTTAGCAGCGTTAGATCAATTTAACCCTGCACCCGTCCACACAACGAAGCCATTTTTGTCGACTTAAAGGGCTCTTAAAATCGATTTCTGTACTCCTCCCCGACGAAGGGATTAGTGCTGAAATCGACATTGTCGGGTCGAATTTGGGGTAGTGTGGACGCAATTTGATGGTATTGGCCTACGGGGAGCTATCCCAGAGTGCTCCATTGTGACCGCTCTGGACTGCACTTTCAACTCAGATGCACTGGCCAGGTACACAGGAAAAGCACCGGGAACTTTTGAATTTCATTTCCTGTTTGGCCAGCATGAGGAGCTCATCAGCACAGGTGACCATGCAGTCCCAGAATTGCAAAAGAGCTCCAGCATGGACCGAACGGGAGGTACTGGATCTGATCGCTGTATGGGGAGACGAATCCATGGTATCAGAACTCCGTTCCAAGAGACAAAATGCCAATATATTTGAAAAAATCTCCAAGGGCATGATGGACAGAGGCTATAACAGGGACCCACAGCAGTTCCGTGTGAAAATTAAGGAGCTCAGGCAAAAAAACTAAAGAGGCAAACGGCCACTCCAGTTCAGAGCCCCAGACATGCCGCTTCTATGATGAGCTGCATGCCATTCTAGGGGGTGCAGCCACCACTACCCCACCCCTGTCTGTGGCCACCTGCAAGGGGGGAGTCTCCCACAACAGGGATGAGGATTTTGGGGACGAGGAAGATCATGAGGAGGAGGAGGATAGCGCACAACAGGCAAGCGGAGAAACCATTCTCCCCAACAGCCAGGAACTGTTTATCACCCTGGAGCAAATACCAGAGAGGTTGAAGTGTTCTCCGACTGGTTTTTGAATGTTATGATTCCCGATGTCAGATTTGTGTCCATTTATTCTTTTGTGTAGAGACTGTCCGGTTTGGCCAATGTACCTGGCAGAGGGGCATTGTTGGCACATGATGGCATATATCACATTGGTGGATGTGCAGGTGAACGAGCCTCTGATAGTGTGGCTGATGTTATTAGGCCCTGTGATGGTGTCCCCTGAATAGATATGTGGGCACAGTTGGCAACGGGCTTTGTTGCAGGGATAGGTTCCTGGGTTAGTGGTTCTGTTGTGTGGTATGTGGTTGCTGGTGAGTATTTGCTTCAGGTTGGGGGGCTGTCTGTAAGTGAGGACTGGTCTGTCTCCCAAGATTTGTGAGAGTGATGGGTCATCCTTCAGGATAGGTTGTAGATCCTTGACGATGCGTTGGAGAGGTTTTAGTTGGGGGCTGAAGGTGATGGCTAGTGGCATTCTATTATTTTCTTTGTTGGGCCTGTCCTGTAGTAGGTGACTTCTGGGTACTCTTCTGGCTCTGTCAATCTGTTTTTTCACTTCAGCAGGTGGTTTTAAGAATGCTTGATAGAGATCTTGTCTCTGTCTGAGGGATTGGAGCAAATGTGGTTGTAACTTAGAGCTTGGCTGTAGACAATGGATCGTGTGGTGTGTCCTGGATAGAAGCTGGAGGCATGTAGGTAAGTATAGCTGTCAGTAGGTTTCCAGTATAGGGTGGTGTTTATGTGACCATCGCTTATTAGCACAGTAGTGTCCAGGAAATGGACCTCTTGTGTGGATTGATCCAGGCTGAGGTTGATGGTGGGATGGAAATTGTTGAAATCATGGTGAAATTCCTCAAGGGCTTCTTTTCCATGGTCCAGATGATGAAGATGTCATCAGTATAACGCAGGTAGAGTAGGGGCATTAGGGGACGAGAGCTGAGGAAGCGTTGTTCTAAGTCAGCCATAAAAATGTTGGCATACTGTGGGGCCATGCGGGTACTCATAGCAGTGCCGCTGACTTGAAGGTATACATTGTCCCCAAATGTGAAATAGTTATGGGTGAGGACAAAGTCACAAAATTCAGCCACCAGGTTTGCCGTGACATTATCGGGGATAGTGTTCTTGATGGCTTGTAGTCCATCTTTTTGTGGAATGTTGGTGTAGAGGGCTTCTACATCCATAGTGGCCAGGATGGTGTTTTCTGGAAGATCGCCAATGGATTGTAGTTTCCTCAGGAAGTCAGTGGCGTCTCGAAGATAGCTGGGAGTGCTGGCAGCGTAGAGCCTGAGGAGAGAGTCCACATAGCCAGACAGTCCTGTTGTTAGGGTGCCAATGCCTGAGATGATAGGACATCCAGGATTTCCAGGTTTATGGATCTTGGGTAGCAAATAGAATACCCCTGGTCAGGGCTCTAGGCATGTCAGTGTGGAGACTCAGGAGTTGAGCACTTGCAATGGGAAGAGGTTGGAAAAGAGAAACTTATGTGGCAAGATGGGTGGAAACTAGAGGAGTCACACGGCATACATGCTGTATGTGATTCATAAAGAAAATAGTAATTTTACACAGGCTTGGAAGTGTCCAAACATCCATAGCCAAGGCATATGTAAGCCCAGAACTATCTGCCAGTGTGAAGGAAATCAGATCAGTGTCAAGAATGCATCAAAAGCCCCTGTTTAACTCTTGCAAGGTGTGACTGAATATTCACAGCAGTTGTAATCTTTGCATGGCTGGGTGCACTGTTAAAAATAGTTCTGTGATTCTTTCCCCAGTAAAGAAATGAGAGCAAAAAAACTGCAATATGTCATTCTTTTTTAAAAGAATTGTGGGCAAAAAAAAGTCTGCTTTAAATAATCATAAAAAAGCATCCAGAAAAAAGTTTCTGTAATAATCATTTATTGTGCTTTCATGCTAAAGGATCCCAAAACAATTCACAAACGTCAACTCCTATTCAATCTATAGCCAGGGGTTTCTTCATCCACAACTGAAATGCATCTGCCACTGGGGTGAAATGCACCAGATGTATGACAGTGCCCAGCAATGCTATGTAGTAGTTAAGCCTGGAAGTGAAGAATAGTTCTGCATCTAGTTGAAACAGCAGGGGAACTTGGATAAGCAGACCATAATTAGCCAAATACGGGTACTCGTGCTAATGTGTCATGGGATCTTTCAAAACCTGGATGAGTGCCCACTCCTAGCAGCACCACATCCCCTAGTACCATGCTGTGATGTTGCTTCATTACAGACTGGGGCTGGCCTGATGAGAAACTATATTCGAACAAACTGAAACTTTGGCGAAGTTCAGCTCTGAATAGTGCAGCTCAATCCCACCTCTAGTAGTGACTCGGGGGAAGGAGGATTCTTGCTGAATCAACTCTAGGACAGAGCTATTTGTGAGCAAACTAAAAGAACGTGTCAGCTCACTGGGATGTCCTTCTAGAGCAGGTTCAAATGTATGAAAATGCTCCTTATGTCTGAAGATGCATTTTTACATTGGAATATGGAAATTGTAAGACGAACGGTGACTTCTGTGTGAGAAGTTTATCTCTGCTCTGGCTGGCTTGGCCCAGAACAGGTCCCCTTCTGACTCATCTGCTGGAGATGTCTGTGGACTGCAGTAATTCTGAGTCCTGTCTTGACCCTAATAATATACCAGTTATGGTGGGGGAGAGAGAGAATCCAGCCTCAGATGGGGACTCCGATAACTAGAGCCCTGCGTGGATACGAAATTTGGACCCACATCCATCTGCAAACATGGTCTGTGGATATCCACATCCATGGATATCCGCAGATTTCCAGGCCTCTACTGATAACTGGTTAAGTCTCTCTTCTAATATTTGTTACACCAGTTGGTAGTCACAACAGTACTGTGTGTCCTTTATGCTACAGGGGCACAAATAAGCACATAAAACACATAACCAACTCAGCATAGAATTAACCATCCTTGTTTTGAGAAAATAAGTGCAATATGAATGCATTTTAAAAATGATAAATCACAAAATAACTTTTTCTGAGCCGAGTCTTTCCACTGTTAAGTCCCTCAGGAATGTACTGCACTTTGCTATGTAAGGGAAAAGAAAAGTTAACCAATGGCAAATCCTGTGCAAAGCATTCAGATAGAACACATGACACACTCTTAGGAATCTGGGCCTTAACACTTATTCCAGAGCATGACTTAAGCTGCAAAAAAGGCACAGCTGTAACATCATAACAACCCTACTACCAAGCTGAATCTTCTACACTGAGGTAAATGCAGATACCATGTTTGACGGCTGAGTTTGCAATGTAGTATGTGGACATCCTCCTAAACCCCTTTCTTCTAGTGCCAACTAACTGTGTAAACTGGTAACTGTGCTTCAGTTAGAATTTCAGTCTCTCCTGCTGTGGTCAGTCTTTCTGGTTTATTTTTTTAATGACTAATTTCATATTTAATATTTTGACAAATGTGAGGTACTGTACATCCTGAATCTCTGTAGAGTGTACACGTAGTAGGCCTTGTTTCACATGCTGAACCTCTGGATGGTTTGTTGCCATGGTAGGTGAGAGAACCTGGCATAAAGCATAAATACTCTACCTATCCCTTCTTGGCTGGAAAAGCAGCTGATGTGTAATGCCAACCTCCCAGAGAAAAAGGGGCAGTAAGGTAAAGGCAGCACTAGTCATATAAGCCAAGGAAGAGCTGTGTCCTGAACACATTTCTGATTTGCTTACTGTGCTGGTCGCTTCGGTCCCTTGTCCCATCTACTTTGCCATCTGGAAGTATCCTCAAGAAGTGGCCTCCGTTGCTGCAGTACAGGAGTTTGGGCTTCTTGTAGTTCCCCACTGGAAGATTGAATTTTTCGGTCAGGGCGGTGAACGTTGTTATTTCGCCTTCGGCCATCTCTGCGCCTCTCCCTGCGGCACGTCTTCAAGACTGTAAGAAATTCAACAGGCGTATAGCAGTAACGGCAGCGAAGTGTGCAGCACACTTCTTGTACCCACACTTTTAAAGGGGCAGGGAAGGACCCTAGACACACCTAGCGGAGTCACTGACAATTGTTTTACCACGGCCTCTGCAGGTGATTCGCACAATGGATGAGGCAGTGACATACTACAAAAGGTGGGGCTCCTTTAAATGTTGATAGTCCCAAAGTGGGAGGGGGCTTTTGGTTCCTGTTGGCTGTAGCCAGAATCATAGAGACTCGTTTCTTTTTACGTTTATCGTTCCTCTCTCTTGACATGTGAACTAAAATTAAATGCTCAAAAAAACATGCAGTGTCTGACTGAAACCCACATGAGGTGGGAAGCTCAGAGTTAACGACTCTCACTTTGCCCCTAAGCTATTCTGACCAGATTTTGCAACCCAGATTTTGTACTTCGTAATACGTACTACTTCGTACCGCTGCAATAACACAGCACACGGTGGGTTAACAGAAGAGGAATTGGGTACCTCAGGGGATCGCAAATGGGCGTTGAAGCCTTTCCACTTCTTGGGCACCAGTTTGGAGATAGCTCAGGTCGGCAGGGCCAGAAGGTATGCCTGCTTGGTGATCCATAGTATCTAATATGAGGTGGTTGGGTCAGTCTAGTGTTCACTGGCCAAGTGACTTCATCAGATTATCGTAGCAGTAGGCACCCTTGGTATCAAGGCTCAGCAAAAATGTTGAAGACTGAGGGCCAAGTCCTCAACTGGTATAAATAGATGCAGCTTTACCGCAACTCAGGATCTGGCACTCATTGGGTCTGGAGAGAAAGAACTACCCTCTAATCTGTAATGGTGGCTTTTCCCAGTGGGGATGAGGGGTCCTGGAAGGCCCATGCAGAGCACTTGCCCTGCCATTCCCAACGCCTACCTGTTCCATGGATAGAGGACTTTGGTCGTCAAGGCTGACAATCTGGCACCTTTTCATAAGAAGTTCTGAATAAAAATGTCTGGGATTTCATGTGTTCAAGGATTACACTCTGTAATCCACGTCCAAAGAAACACTTGTGGAAAAGGGCTTTGAAAAATACAATCGTGCCACATTCAAACATCAGTGTCTCACATTCTTTTTGTTCTTAAAGGTACCTAGCAGGATGCACTGACCCCCATTTTAGACAAATTTAATGTTCAAAAACAAAGGCATTTGAACCACACAAGAATCAGATACCACAACACTTTTTACAATGGAGATGCTGACAACACCGATAATTCTGCAAGCCAGGGCTTTAGAGTAGCTGAATTTATAGTAAAAAGAAAAGGAGCACTTGTGGCACCTTAGAGACTAACAAATTTATTTGAGCATAAGCTTTCATGAGCTACAGCTCACTTCATCCAATGTGAATAACCAATAAATTTGTTTGTTAGTCTCTAAGGTGCCACAAGTTCTCCTTTTCTTTTTGCGAATACAGACTAACACGGCTTCTACTCTGAAATCTGAATTTATAGTGAGGCACAGGCTCATCTGGCTCTAATTTTCCCAGTATTAAATTCTTCCAGAGCAAACAGCAAACTCAGTGGCAGCTTGATTTGCAGACACAAATATATTAGCATTAGTGATGGGCCAACTTCAAAAGGTTCTCTGGATTGATTTGGGTAAGAACCCAATAGTTTACATGCTATTCCAAGGTTATCCCTACTTATCTGAAGTTTTCTGATCTAGAAAATGATTGTAAAATCTCAGGCAACCTGTGTCTTACATACCATGTTCTATATATTAATTGCTTACAGACAAGTGAATTGATAGACACAAAGAAGACAGAGCGCACTGTAATTCAAACATACATACAATGTAGAGTGTTTATTTGTATTGTTTTCCCATAACTATATTATAAACTTCATCTGTTTAGCTTTGATTCTGATGCTAATGCATTACAGAGATAGAGCTATGCTGTACCTAGTAGTGGCATGCCACTGTCTCATGGCACTTACAGCCTGACCTGAGAGAAGCTAAGCACCTAGAACGCCCCCTAAATTAGAAATAAATTGCAAGTGCAAATCTGAGTACTTGACTTCTGAATGCCTGCCTGCAGGTTGCAAGTACTCAAATCTGCAGATGCAACTGAATTACATCGCATTTACAAAAGGGAGACTGCTACCTCAGAAAAAATATTTTTGGTTTCCCAAAACCAAAAAGTTGGAGTGGGGGAGGTTGTTTTTGTAGAAAAACATGACATATTGTCCAAAAAGGACATTTCCTGTGGAAATTTCTGTTTGGATGAAAAGCCTTGTTATTTAATCGAAAAAATGTCTCGAACAAAACATTTCAACCAGCTCGGGTAGACACACTAATGTCAGGCCTTTTTTCATTTTCTTTCTTTCTTAAATGTGGCCTTTTGCGGTCTTTGTTAGGGAAAAATGTTTTCCCAGGAGAGGAAAACACTGGAAGAAAAAAGAGGACAAGACTGATAAGTTCTGTGTTCGCCAAGCCTGAAATTCTTTCTGGCGATCATCAGTTCACAATATTGTCTCTCCCTTCATGAAATTTTGCTCCGGTACTAAATCACTAGTACTCAAAAAAAACCTGAATGTTACACAGAGCCTCAGCAGCATATTATTTTAAACCTTTCCCTGTTCCTTCAGGATAGATTTGAACTTGTTTTATAAGTTACATTCTCTGGAACAAAGCCTGGGAAGCATTCCTTTATCAGACAAAAATTTCCAAAACCACACTGGAGGCTGTTTGGTTCTCCCTAATTTTGAAACCACCCATAGGTCCAGTTCTGCCATTGTTTCTTTAATGAATGAGTGCAACTGCATACTTGGAAATGGCATATTTGGACTTCTATTGTTTTGGAAGTAGGACTTCACAGGTTCCAGTTTCAGCAGAGATGATTCCTGGTTCACATTTTTTGTAACAGTCGTGCTGTATGAATGCATGGTGGCATTCTTTGAAGTGCAATCATTCTTTCTGGAATTTGCCACTTTGAAGATGATATATCTGTAACATGGGATAGCACTGGATGCTTGTCCAGCCCCATGCATTGGCTTCATTAAAGAAGCATTAAGACAGTTAAGGACAAGCCCAGCTTTTCTTGGTATTGCTCTGAGGCTAAGTCTCTGGTATCTAAGAGCCTAAGAACATATGAATGGCCAGACTGGGTCAGACCAATGGTCCTTCTAGCCCAGTATCTTGTCTTCCAACAGTGGTTAGACCAGAGCTGTAGGGGCAGTGTCACAGAACAGGGCATTTTGTAGAGATCCTCCCCCATCTTCATCTCTCAGCTTCTAGCCATCAGAGGTTTAGGGTTACCCCGAGGATGGGGTTGCATCCCTGACCATCCCATTGTATGAAAAAGTACATCCTCTACTTTGTATTAAACCTGCTGCTTATTAATTTTATTGGGTGATCCCTGGTTTTTGTAATCTGGGAAAGGGTAAATAACACTTTTTCCCCAAACCATTCATGATTTTAAAGACACCTATCATACCCCTTCCGCGCCCTGTAGTCTCTTTTCTAAGATGAACAGCCCTAATTTCCATGCGTGGAAGCCATTCTATACCCTTGATCATCTTTGTTGCCATTCTCTGAACCTTTTCCAGTTCCACTATAACATTTAAGTTTTTATTAACACAATAGTCATGCAGCATAAATTAGAGACTTCCCACACTGTCTGCTCCCAAACCTCAACTTTCTACAGAGCGATCACCCTCACTCTATTGATAAAAACTAAAGTATTTCAGCCTGTAGTACCAGCTTCCTCTGAGGCTTTCTCTGAACAAAATCAGTCATTCCAAATTATATATAGGGCTTTAGTGCTGTCTGCTATTTTGTTCACTGGGAATGAATCTAAGACCTGTAAATCATTTCACTTATTAGAACTGAAGCTGGTCTTGAACCCTTGTTCCAGGGTAAAAGGAACTTAGGAGTTTGCAAAGTTTACGACAGATTGCTAGAAATGAGAAACGAACATCCCAAGGCCAGAGTTTCAAAACAGGATCCCAGAAAACTGTTGCAGTAGCCAAAATAAGTGAGTCACAGACTACTTTGTTTCCCTTATGTACTTGATTGTCTGGAGATCCAAGTGCATCTATGGATAGCTTTAACAGAGCGGCTGCCTTGAATTGTTTCTTTAATTTCACGTTATTCCTTTAAGGATTTACTCTATTTTTAGAACACGCTCTTGCTTGCCAGCTGCCTTTGACTCCACAAGAAAAGTTGAATGAATACTATTTTCCACTCTCATTGTCTCTCCTTTCTAGCCACTAATGCTGTTCTCATACTTTTATGACCATGTAGTTGGTATTCTACACACAGTACCACTCATGGCCCTACTATTATAAGTTTGGCAAGAATATGTTAAGTTTTATGGGAATGAAAGAGTGAGAGTGGACTCAAACCAAAGACAACATAAAAGGCCTTATTTTGCTGGGTAAAGGCCTAACCTCTTAATGATTAAATCACTTGGAGTGGAATAGAAAACTGTATCCAAGATGCTAAGCTGAGAGACATATCTCTCCTGCAGTTACTTGGTGCCCCACAGGGAGAATGAAATAGTCCAAAAGGAAAAGATTCTATAAGGAGGAGGCACACAATTGCTGACAAATCTACACCAGGAGTTGGATTAGGGCAGTAATTCTGAATCTGAATATTTAGGCATTTCTAATTAATTTGGGCTAGTGTCTAGATGCCAGAGACCTACTATTTGTAGTTATCCTCTCTTCCCTCTCTAGATTTGATTTCCCTTCTTGTTTTTTGTGGACTCCATGTGCTACAATTAAGTGAAAGTAAGTAACTTACTTATGGATGTGGTGGATTCTCCTTCTCTTGAAGTCCATAAATGAAGATTGGATGTCTGTCTAAAAAATATGCTCTAGCTCAATGAGAAATTATATTCTTGAGGCAGAAATCAGTTGGTGACATTCCCATGGCCTATGTTGATCACAAGGTCAGACAAGATTATCATCACAGTCCTTTCCAGCCTTAAAATCCCTGAGTCTGTGAATTCATATGAAGAAGTCAGTGGCTAGCTTGACATCCTGGGTATCATGTAGAGTGGTTTAGAAGATGAGTGTGTAAAAACCTTCATGGTTGAAAGCGAACTGCATAGCTCTATCTGGTTGGTCTTGGCCATCCAACGGTGTGACGTTCAAATACCATCATAAAGTGAATTAACTTAACCATCAGTAGAGCAGAATCTTATCTACACCCCCTTACTTCCCCACTGAAATCTGAGACGCTTGATTTATGAGACCGTTGGACATCTGGTTTCTTCTGCGTTTCACTAGTCTCTGTTTACAAGTACAATGCAAATCCGCAGAGCTGAAAATGGGATGTGGTTGCTCTGCAATCTCATTGTGCACAAGAAGCCCAGTGCCCTCTGTTTTTTGGCATGTCACCAGCAAAGAAATGGGATTTTAGCACCATTACAGCCCTTGTTTTGGGATTGCAAAGGAAGACACTAAAACTTTAAGAATTAGAAGTTACCTTTTGGTGGGGAGGAGAGATGCTTTTAAAGGAAGGTTGAACCTGTGGTTTGTGAATGTCAACTGTAATCATACCCTTTTAAAATTTTAGCACATAGAGCTTAATAGCATGCAGGCCGCTTTAGGTAATGAGTACAGATGGGGCTGGGATCCAAACACCCAAGAACTTTTCAAAAGTTTGGATTTCATTCCAAACTTTGCCACCAGCCATTCCCTCTGCAGTGGACCAAGCCAGCAGTTTTGATGTGATCCCTTCAAAGTTGGAGCTGAATCTTACAGCTCAGGTCAATCTCTAGTAATACGTAACCTATTAATCCTTTGGATTAGTTCAAAAATAACAGACAGAATGTAGGGTTTATGGAAAATGAGTGATGTCCTTTCTTTACATTTCCCACCTTCATATGCATTTCATATTTCAAAATTAGTACAGAATTCACTGGACAAAAAGTACTGCTTTCTTTGCTCTTTACAAAGATAGCGTTGGAGAAGTGACTAGAGGAATTGTAGGGGTCAGGGGATTGCTAAAGGGATAAAAGATCCTTTTACCTCTAGATTGCTCGGTCAAATCCAGACTAGACCAGTTGTGGCTTAAATTGGTCTAGCGGATAGACTCCTGGGCTGGGATATGGGAGACCTGGGTTCTATTTCCTGCTCTGCCATTGGCCTGCTGTGTGACAGTGGACAAGTCACTTTGCCACACAGTGAACCAGTTCCTTAGTCACAGATGACTCTGGCAACTGCCGCTCAGTAGATTAGCTCTTCTGTACAGAAGAGCCAACCAGAACTGAAGCTTTCTAGAATGATTGGCCTGTGGTTCCTACATTGAGTCGCTCTTCCGCAGGCCCTCTGTTGACGCTGAAGAGCTACAATCTCAAAGTGAGCCTACGTTTTTAATTTTCTTAAATAGAAACACTGGGTTACATGCAAAAAACCATGTCCCATTGACCATGTCTTAAAGACAGATTTGGGTTTGAATTAAATGCACTAAAACAGTACTTGGCTAGAGATATTGTCCTTTATAAAGGGAATAAAAAATGTTCTGGAGAGTCTAAAATAAGCAGATCTACAATGTAAGTTTGGAAGCATCAGTGAAAAAAAGTGTAATTGATAATCACTTGTCATTGAAGTGATTATCATGCAGAACTAGAAGAATCTTAACCTGATAGGAGCCACATTCTGGGCTTGTCTACACTTACATTTTATAGCGCTCTAACTTGCTGGCTCAGGATTGCGAAAAATCACCCCCCTGAGAGCAGCAAGTCTGAGCGCTTTAAAGCACTAGTGTAGACAGGCTCCAAGCGCTGGGAATCGCGCTCCCAGATCTCGGAGCTATTTCCCTCGTGGCGGTGGATTACCAGCAGCTCTGGGAGAGCTCTCGCCCAGTGCTCTCGCGTGACCACACTCACACTTCAAAGCGCTGCCACGGGAGAGCTCCCGCAGCAGCACTTTGAAGTTTCTAGTGTAGACGTAGCCTCTGTTACAGCAGTGTAAATTTGGAATAAATGGGAACAGAAATAGGCCATTAGTCTTCAGTACCTATAGAATGCTAGTAACCCATGAAAAGCATAATTTTACCAAGTTTTTAAAGAAATGGGCATACCTTTCGCATCACAGGTCAGTGACTACTTATCAACTCAGTAACCTGCTAAAACTTATTCTAGCTATGTGATGTGTATGCAATATTGTGTAATAATATTGAGGCCTATTCCTTTGTAAATATTGCATGCAACTAATCTCTCACTATATACAATTGTATGTTCTGTTTTTTGGTAAACAGACTTACTATAGAATTATGTTTTAAAAATCTATTCGCTCCACGCGTTGCAGTGCTCACAGAAAATGTTGCATAAAAAAATCAGAGAAGAATCCAGTAACTTTGTTCTCATAAATATGTGTACCATCTTCACTGTGTCACTGTCTGTGAAATTGGAGTTTGCACCTGTATTTTAGATTTGCTTGAAGAGAAGGATTGGTTTTATTCATAATTTTGGTCCTGTTGGGAAACAAATGTTGGTAGTATGAGGGTCACTAGATGGCGATGTTACCAATAGTAAAAAGAACAGGAGTACTTGTGGCACCTTAGAGACTAACCAATTTATTTGAGCATAAGCTGTAGCTCACGAAAGCTTATGCTCAAATAAATTTGTTAGTCTCTAAGGTGCCACAAGTACTCCTGTTCTTTTTGCGAATACAGACTAACACGGCTGCTACTCTGTTACCAATAGTCTAACCTTCTGTTTAACAACTGAATGTATAGTCAGTCAGATCATGAGGGATGCTGTGTTGCCAGTTGTGAAACAGTTCTGTTTAGAAGCTGCTGTGTACAGTAGTAAAGTTTGTTCCCTGATGGTGCAGAGCTACTGATTATAGGATCCATTCACACATGAAAACAAAACCATCGCCTGTTGTCAGAAACATTACAACCCCCTCATAGAAATAAATTCTCGTTAGCTGAAGGCAACCTGACTCCTGCTGTGGCAGAAGGGATGCTGCCTGATTTCCTGACCTGCTGAAATGCAGCATTAGAGTTAATACTCGACATGCTGCACTGCGATCCAATAATGGGCCAAGAGAGCCTCTTTGTTTTCTGACCAGTCTCTTTATAAGCACTTGAAATTCCTGTTGGTATTAATTAGACTTGTGTGCATAGGGCAAGGAGAACAGCCTCCTAAATCTTCTGTTCATAGCAGCAGCCTGTAAATAAAAATTCCATTGTCCCCAGTGAAAAAGAGGTCATCTAAAATCAGCCTTTGTTTTTTAGGACACTTCTCTGTGGAGGACTAACAATAACATGATCAGGGGCCTAGTCCAAAGCTCATTGAAGTCAATGGAAAGACTCTTATTGATTTCAATGGACTTTGAATCAGACCCTGAGAGAATTGCTACTCTTCTTATTAAAACAAATAAGTTGCAGAATATTTACAGCGATGTGCTGAAGCCCCTTTGGCATTACTATGCTGTCTAGCATAATCAAATCATACCTCTACCTAAGTACTCCTATCCCCTTCCCACTTTTCACTCCATGCAGAAGGATTAACCAGGAACTTCCTAGGATGTCTATCTATCACTCGAGAATGGGAAGCAGTTACGACAAGTAAAATATTTTAAAAGCATTTAGGACTCTGGCTCCAGTCCATCCATTGTCTGTCCTGATAGATTCCTGAAATGCTGTTTGCTTACTAATGTGGAATTGAATGTCACCTCTGCAATGAGGAATTGGTCATGGTGAGAAAAAAGATCCAAGGAGTCGAAGTATGCTGGAAAAAATTCCCCTCACTAATTAGAAATTTTCTGCATCACAAATTCTAGGAATCCTTTCCTTTGATTGTTTCTCACCTAGGAAAAATAATGACAATCTACGTAGAGGATGGCCTAGATTTTACCAAGGAGTTTCCAAGTTCATTAGTTGCTTTATACTACTCCAATATTATGGGGCAGTCAACAGCCATTACCGTTATATTCTACCCATACATATGTTTCTTGCGTTCTTGCATGGAATTTTCTTTAATCAGAGCATTAAACATTCTGGGCCATATCTCACCTTTCGATGCACCTTTGCATTAAAAAGACACCCTCTGACTGTCTTTTTAAGATGGAACATAATAAAACAATGCTGTACATTAGCAGGCTCAGAATTCATCTATCCCCACACTCTTGAGAATTCTTATTTTTTGAAAGATTGGAATTAAGAGTATGACCAGCCCTCTTGTTCACTGACAATGCCCAGCAACTTTTGAGTCAAAGATAACTAAAAATTGGAAGACAGTAAAGCCTTCCTATATAGAAGCCTACTATAGAAACCAAAAAGCTGAGATCCTTATTCTTTTAAAACCAGATTTCTAGGTCTGCTGCATAGGCAGTGAGGCAATTCCCTCCCCCCACTGCTTATATTTTCTTTGAATAATTGTTTTTCCTTCATGTTTGCATGGGAAATATAAACCTGAACACGGGCAGGTTATCTTTCTGCCTCTCCTTGATGTGTTTGCTGTAACCCACATTACTAACAAAATTACTCAGTGTCTAAGGTAGCAGGAAGATGGGACCTTTAGTAAACAAACTAAATCTGTGTTTATTTAATTTAGCTTTTGTTTCGTTTGTTGCTACCTTGGTTTTGCTTGTCCTTTGAAAACTCTATAAAGCTGCCTGAAATGGTGACATCTGGTGGTAATTCTTATCATTGTCAGCTATTTCCTTCCTTGTCCGGAAGCATTAGTCAAGCTCTAATTATTCCTATTATTATTCACTAGATCCTTTCCCTAGAGTAAGTCCCTTTCTGCTGCTCAAAGGGGATTGACCTAAGGGAATTTCCCCAATGGTGTGGAGGCATTCCTGGGATGTGAGGGGGCAAAGCCAAATCAGGCTGTGTTCCAAGGGTACGTCTACACAGCAAGTGGCAGCCTGCAGCAGCGAGTCTCAGGGCCCCTGTCGACAGACTCGGGCTCACACTACGGTGCTAAAAATAGCTATGTAGACATTGTGGCTTGGACTGGAACTTGGGCTCTGGAGCCCATCCCCCTCCCTGGGCTTCAGAGCCTGAGCTGCAGCCCAAGCCACAGAGTCTACAGAGCTATTTTTAGCATCATGGCATGAACGCAAGTCTGCTGCCTGAAGCCCTGAGACTCGCTGTCGCTCGGTGTGTAGCTATACCCCCAGTAGCCCTGGACCAGCAGAACAGTCCCTAGGGTACTGCTCCAACCAGTGTTAAGTCATCTTAACTTGTGCCAGGGGCTGGTTCTGCCCCCAGCTTGCTCCAGGATTGAGTGAGGCAGGAAGGTGGCTTTGAGCCTTCTTTGGAATAATTGAGGATTGAGCTCTTTATTATTACCTAAATATTTATCTTACTGTAGCATCCAGAGGTTCCAGCCCAAATTGGGGCTCCATTTTGCTGGGTGGTGTGGATAAACAGAGACAGTCCCTGCCACCAAAAACTTAGGCCCACATTCTTTACTGGTGGTTAGGTGTTGCCCCACCCAGAACTGCAACATCTAAGTCCTACTGAAAGTCAATCGGTTAGTTGGGCCTGGTCTACATTAGAAACTTACATCTGTATAGCTATGTGTCTTAGGCTTTGTCTACCCTACGCACCTTTTAGCGACACCGCTGTGCTGCTACAGCCGTGCTGCTAAAAGGCGCGCAGTGTAGCTGCAGTTTGTCGACAGGAGAGCGCTCTCCTGCCGACACAAAACTCCCACCCCCAACGAGCGGCAGCAGCTGTGTCATCAGCAGAGTGCTCCTGCTGACAAAGCACTGTTCACACTGGTGCTTTTTGTCAGTAAAACTTTTGTCGTTCGGGGGGGGGGCGGTGGTTTTTTTACACCCCTGAACAACAAAAGTTTTGCCGATGAAGTTCCACTATAGACAAAGCCTTAGGGATGTGGATTGTTTTCACACCCTGAGAGATGTAGCTATACTGACCTAATTCCCAGTGTAGACAGCACTAAGTTGATGGAAGAATTCTTCCATTGACCTAGCTACTGCCTCTTGAGGAAGTGGATTACCTTTGCCAATGGGAACACTAGGCATTCCAATGCTGAATGGAGCAACGTCTAAATACCTTTCGAAAATCTGGTCCTTCCAGTCTGAAATTATGGTCAGACTTTATATTACGGTTTTATTATTAAAAGGCTTATAAAGGGTTAATAAATGATTAATAGATGTTATGAGCATATTATAGACATGAGTAGCATGAGTTAGAGATCGTTAGAAGCACATCATCAGAAGGTGTTACAGATTGTTTACAACCCTGGTTTATAGTAATCTATTGACCTGTTGCAATCTAACAATCTATAACAATTGATTAACCATTTAATAAAGCATGTAACAATCATTTATTAACCCTTTTTATCTTAATAAAAAGTGCAACTGAAATTATGTTAATTTTTGCAAGTAATCTCTGAGGTTATGCCTTCCCCCAAAACTCTGTAATCTTATTGAACATAATAATTCTAATGAGACCTTATTAGGTTTAAGTGAAATGGGCAGGACTGTAATTGTGTCACTGAATTTATTTCTTGATTTCATGTAAATAGCAGCAATTATCTTCTCCATGAGGAGCGCCTTATGACAGAAGCCCAGATGTGTCAAAATAAAGACAGATAAAGAGCAAGGCCAAGGGATGGTAACCCACAATGGCCAAATACTGAAGGGGTCGAGCAGCCCAAAGTACATTTCTTGGCAAGCCCCCACCACGCGCATGTACAATACATGTATAGCTCATAATCATGAAGGCTGAGTGGCTCAGCAGATGAGGTGGGACCCTACCAGACGTTAGGAACAGGATACTCAGCAGAGCAGGAAATCCAGAACTTATTTCAAGAATAGTTGTGAGGGCTAAGGCAACATCTTCAGTCCACACCTGCATTGTTGGAAAACATGTTCTAGTCTAGAGAGCCCCCCAGGAATGTTGCCATTCATTCCTTAACAGCTCCTAGTGCTACCTGTAGGCCCTGCAGTCACAAGCCTGGATTCTATAAGATGCTGTCAGTGTACTGTGAAAATCTAAGACTTCTGCCAATGCTGCAGCCCCTTTATGCTACCCCAACACCCCTTTTGCCCCTTTCCCCTCTTTTCTGCACCCAGCACAGCAAAGGAGAAACTGTGAATCTGGCCCTGAGTGTGCAAGTGTGGAATTGCAGGGGTTAAGGGTTAATCACCATTTCAGTGGAAAGGCCATGGGAATGATGATGTATGAAGAGCTCCAGTAATTTAAAAACTGCATTTCAAAGGCATGTTTGCCTGCTTGGCCCCCTCTCGCCAGCCTCCCCACAACATACACACACTCACCCCTTGGCTGTGATTATTGATCTAAAGGCAATTCCAGCTCCAGAACTTTACTCCACTCTGGAAGGATGAACGTTGCCAGGGGGCCTTTTTCCATGTGGCCTGTTTGGGTTCAAACCGAAAAACAGACAGACACACATACGAGTAACTCTAGCTGCCTAAGCAAATCCCATTGTCTCATGTGAGGGCTTTAACTGCTGACTCCCAACACAAACCAGATTTCTGGGGCCTATTGTGTGGAAAGAATACACTGGACACAGCAGAGCATAAGCTCTGTTTTGCCAGTCAGGAACGTAGTGGAAGATACATTGAACCTACAGCCTTAAAGGGGATACCTCTATGCCTTGAGGTGTGGTTTCATTATTCCTCACAGTCCTTCCAAGGAGCACTTGGTGGCTGCTTCCCTGCCCCCCTTTCTCCAAGAAGAAAGAAAAAAGGAAGTTTTTTAAAAACCATAATTAATAGTATTTATTGAACAAAGAATAGTATGTCCTATTTGGCAAGATGCTGAGTGCACCGAGATGTGCCTAGCACCTTGCAGGGAATGGCCCTTTTGTAGTAACTAAAGATTGGCCTGAACAATTGCATGGTCAGCAGAGTTGAGATCCAGGGTTCTGGCTTTGTATCTATCTATTAATGGAGGTGCCTGATTACCATATGGACTTCAGAGAGAATGGGGACTGTCAGTTGCCAGCTAGGGAGGCAGTGCCTTGGTTGCCCATGGAAATTATCTCCCGCAATCCTAAGGCAATTGGCCTTGGTTAATGCTACTGTCTCTGCTATTGTAACAGACAGAACTGAGTGCAAGCTGTGGATTCCTTCTCTTTGCAAACCACTATGTGGTTTACCCTTCCCTTTAGAAGAAAAGGAATACTGTATCATTCCATCACAGACCCTTTATCCCCAGTCCCTAGCACTAGCTGTGCATCAGGTTCCACATTGTGAACTACATAAAACAGTAATCTCCACTGTCTTTTCCTTTGAAACCAGTTGATCCCGCCCAATACAGCCTGTAAGCAGAATGAAAGATATTTTCCTACATGGTGGCAAGCGAGTCAGTAAAGCCAGTGGAGACCCTGACTGAGGAGCAGTCTGCTAAAGTGTAATATCTCCTAACAAAGACAGTACCTTTCCCAGTTCTGTTTCTGGCACTACCTGTCTCCTCTGAACAGTTAGACAGGAGGGATTCCTTGTTAGTGTCTGAGGCTATTTGGGAATCAAGAGGAAAGCACATCACGCATGAATGCCTTGCTTCAGGGCCTTGTCAGCATGTCTGATGAGGTGATACCATACAAATTCCAGCCAGACTTCTCCATGGACAACTAAGAGCCCAATTGCTCTTTGTAGCAGTTGTGCCTGGAAATTACTAAAGGCCAATAGTTTGGGTTTACATTATCTTTAGGCTCCAGAAGAAAAATAACTTATGGTTTATTGAGCCGGGGGGAAATAGCGTTGGCTTACTCTGCCTGTTTTCTGAGTAATCGTGTATCCAGCTTTCTGCCTGAAACCCACATCAATTGATGCTCTAGCCTCTTGGTTTAAAATGGAAAGTGTCATTACTCATTATGGACAACAGAAAACACCAAACTATAGGCAGGGACCTACCACAACAAAATGAGTCTTCCCCCTTCTGACATACCCCCAACCCACAGCCCTTAGGATCCCAAACAGCATTAAAAGGCTTGAGGTACCATCATCAGTCATCTTAAAATAGAGGTTTTTATTTCTGTTGTTTATAATAAGCCCTTTAAAGCTTAGAACTGAAATCTCTTTATTTCCTACTAGCATATGTTTTGTTATTGTGGGGTTGCTCATGAGTGCTGGGCTGTGTACAGTGAGTGGTTTGTTACTGCCCTTGAGTGGTGGGCCATATGTATCAGTTTGTTGTTGCAGAGTAGCTAATTGTGCTCTGGGCTCTGGACAGTTTTTGGTGTTATAGGGTGTTGCACACTTAGCTCTTTTGCATCCAGTTTCACCATCTGTAAAACAGACATGATTCTGATCTCACAGGGCTTGGGAGGAAAAAAATAATGTTTTAGGGAGTTTTAAAGCTAAAAAATAACCTCTCTCTGTATAAACCCCGCTATATAAACAACCCCTTGGCCCACTCTTGCCTGACAAACACAGTAAGCCATGCTGATTGGGTACTCAGTGTGCATCCCTAATGCACGAGGCAGATCGTTAAGGATACATAGTTCTTATGTCCATGCAGCAGTATGGTCTAGTGCAGGGGTGGCCAAACTTACTGACCCTCCAAACCACAAACGATAATCTTCAGAAATTCGAGAGACGGGTGGGCCTGCTGGGGCTCAGGGCTTCAGCCCCGCTCCTGCTGAAGTCCGAAGACACCCCCTTCCCTGCAGGGCTGAAACCCTTTGCCCCACCACCCTGCTGCATGGCAGAAGCCCCGAGCTCCTCCTGCCCCAGTCTGGTAGGTAGAGAATTGGGGAGGGGGGGGGCCTCTGCAAGCCGTACTGTTAACTGTAAGTGTCACATGAGACTCACAAGCTGCAGTTTGGCCACCCCTGGTCTAGTGGCTAAAGCATGCAACTGGCAATCAGAAACCCTAGGTTCCAATCCCAGAGCCAACACTGATTTAATATATGACCTTCTTAAAAGCTGTTGTGCTCTGTGGGGTCATGGGATATTATTTCCCTAGACATGGGAAATGTGTCTCAATGTCGGCACTATGCGGTGCAGGAACAATGGTTATGGGCTCTAGAATGGCATTAATGAATTAATACAAGGAGAACTGTACAAGGACATAACTTTATGAGGCAACCTCTGACTTGATGATACTGACTGACTCAAAGTATCCTCAGATGCAGAGCGCAATTAAGCCCCATCTTTAACAGCAGGCAAGGAAATGATTTTTGCTGATCCCTCATGGGGTCACTCTATTTGCAAAGCACTTTGGGATCCTAGAAGCGGTGGCTCTATAGAGATGCAAAGGGCCGTTCTTCTTCCTGACTCCCTCATCCCCAGCAGGTCTCCAGGCAGGAAGGTTAAATGGGGCGAAACACTCACCATATTCTCAAATGTCACCGTTTTCCCCCTTCTACTCCCACTCCAATTCCCTTGCAGGACACAGGGCTAAATGTCAGACCACAAAAGCAATACAGCCCAGGTTTGTTTAGTGTCTCACTGCAGGTGTGGCTGCTCCCACGTATGTACTTGCACACCACTTAGCCACTTCCTTCTGCTTGGTCTTCCCAGAAACAGGCAAACAGGCGCTCACAGCTCATCTCAAGGCAAGGAGGAGACTTTGAACAGTTGTATTTTAAGGTTCTGTTTATAGACACCTTTCTCCAGGGACTTTCTTTCCCTTTTCCTCTGTCTCGGTCCCTGTGTATTTGGTAATGAAGATATAAATGCTCAGTTGTTTGTGGTTGGTTCACTGATAGGTTCTGTCTAATACAATGGGGGTAGAAGCAAAATGAAAGAATCCAGTGCAAAGATTTTGCTATCGCTACTTCGCAAAGGCCCTGATCTGGCATTCCTGGGGCACTCAAAACCCTCACTGAAATCTCACCCAGCTACGAACCCCAAATCTCCAAGCAAATCTCAGTCAAAATGGCCAAGTTTCACCTGGTTTCCCCATCAAAACTCTATGAAACCACACCTCACTCCTGATGGCAATGCTGAACCATCGGCCAGTCCCAGGTTTACACAAAAGGTTCCGGAGTCTCAGCAGATCTGCTCCCTGACACGTCTTGATTTCATAGTGAACAATGAACATGGGGAATTTTCATGTGGTGTTGGGTGTAACTGTGAATACTCCCACAGCTGGAGTTCAGAAAAGCATCCAAACTTAGCACAGGCTGCAAAATTTGGATCTGAGTTTGGATCCAGATTTTAAACAACTCCCCTGCCCCGTAGTTCAGGAGTGTTGGAATGTAAATGTTTGGTTTCTAATCCAAGATAATCCATATGTCCTAAACTTGTGGTTCACCATCACTAAATATATCATCACTCAACAATGAAGCTTCCCCAGGTGTAGTATCAGGTGGAGTTGTTCCAGATAGGACTCCATTGTTTCTGGGTTGGCTACAAGCTCAATATTGATTTACAACCCTGGAAATCCACAGGGCGCTAACGGTACTAGTGCTGAGGGGCTTGTATAAGGGACTGTGTGCCTTGTCACGTTAAATTCTAGGAAACACTGGCAGAATTTTGCCCCATATTCTCTTGCTCAGTATCTTATTTCTTTATTTAGTGTCTAATAACTGCACAATGTAATTGCCGTTTTATTTTGTAGTTGCTTGAACCAACAGTCAGATAAGAACTCTGAAAAAAAAAATTCCTTATTTGAGATATGATTCGACAGCTGAAGAAAACGTTATCCAGTGAGGGACTACAGTGTATAAGTACCTTCATAGGGATAATATAGCAGCGATAAGAGTTCCAGAGGTAACTGCACCTCTGGCTCTGTTGTGGCCTCTTTGAGGGCATCCCACTCAGGTCTGAAGCCTCGAGCTGTCCCCTTTCTTAAGGCAGGAACCTGCCTTCCTCTCCCTCTAGACTGGAGATTTAGGCTGCAATTTCTCCTGCAATTCATTATCACCTTAGCAAGCCTGAGTTTAGTTCAACACCTGCTGTCCTGTTCTCTCCGAGGGCCAAGGCAAGAATTAAGTAGTGACCTGCTAGCCTTCATAAAGCACAGTATTATCTATTCTGAACAGTGTTGCCAACCTTGAGATCAAAAACCATTTGACTGGCCCATAAAACCACGAGATTTTATTAAAAAGATGACATTGTGTCTTTTCGGTCTGTCTTCTAACAGAGAGAGAGAGAGAGAGAGAGGGGTGTGTGTGGACCCCCACTCTCCTTATTGAATAAGGTGACTTCTGGTTCTGGCTGCAGGAGCTCTCACCCCTCTATCTGTCTTCTGCCCAGCAAATTAATTCTGTGTCCCCCAACCCCTAAAACAATCCTGCCCCCCAGTTCTCATAGCAGTTCTTCTCCTGCATCAGTTCTGCCTATCTCTTGCCCCCCCATCTGCCCAGTCCCCCTTCACCCCCATCAGTTCTATCCTCCCAAGCTTGCCCCCGACCCATCAGCTCTGCTCCTCCTGGTGTTCTTCACCCCCTTCTGGGTTGGGAGGAATTCTTGGATTGGGTGACCATGACTCCCTCCTGTATCAGACCGGACACTTTATACAGTTTTTCAGTCCTTTGCCAGGCTTCTCCAAAGCTGGTAAAACCAGTCTATGCACTTTCCTCCAGGGAGGAAGAAGGGGTTCCCTTCTCTCTGCTTGTTTATTTGCCTGGGGATTTGCGTTAGTTCCCTCCCCCTCCCCCAATGATTTTAATTTCTGCTTTTCACCACCAGCCCCCCTGAGCCCATACATATAACACTTACAAGCTGATAAAAATGGTCTTTAAATAGTCCATAATCCTATTATTCAATTCTCAAGTTGACAATCCTTGGTCATACATGCTTATGTGACATCCCCCCCGACAGTCACTGAAATACTTGTCCTGCTTCCAGAAAGAAATTAACCTCTTCATATTCAGCAAGTAACAATACAAGTGAGGAAGGGAAACAGTCACTTTTTTTTTTTCATAAAAATAAATCAGAAGTTTCCTAGTTCTCCACGCCTGGTACTAACGGGCTCTTTAGTCCAGTGGAGAAAGGCATAAAAAGAACCAGTGGCTGGAAGCTAAAGCAAGACGCATTCAAATTAGAAATTAGGCACAACTTTTTAACAGTGAGGGTAAGTGACCATTGGAACAAACTACTAAGGGAAGTGGTGGCTTCTGTGTCTCTTGATGTCTTCAAATCAAGACTGGACAACTCTTTTTGGAAGAGATGCTTTAGCCAAACACAAGGGCTCAAACACAATGGGCTTAATGCAGGGGCAACTGGGTGAAATTTAATAGCCTGTGATACACAGGAGTTCAGACTAGATGATTTAATGGTGTCTCCTAGCCTAAAACTCTATGCATCTATTTTCAGCACTGTACATAATTAAAATTTAAAGAGTTTAAAAAATCAAATGTCTTTTTTGTGGTTAATGCTAATTGATTGTTTCCTTTTTGCATTTCTCTCAGACAGGACAGTGAAAATAGACTGGTAAATTTCACTTTTGTTTCTGGCCAGTTTAAGGTTCTGAAGCCCAAGGCTGTAAAATTTTGGTTGTAAATGCTGTAGTAGGGATTTAAAGCCAAACAAGCATAGTTTTCACTTGAATTTATAATTATTCGTGGACACATTCCTATCAATCTCAGGTTTCACAAGATGGAAATGGAAATTACCCTTCCAAAGGGTGACACTCACCCCTGTGTAGAAGATTAGCAGAAGCCCTAAGTACTACGTAAGCCCTCAAAATACTGCCTAAGTGATATATGGCCCTTGTGTTGATCATTTGAACAGGCAAGAAAGTCACCCAGTGTCTCTCTAGGAAAAAAATAATGATTGAAATGTAAGTACTTTCTGCTATGCTGATAAAATCCAGTCGGTTATGCAGGTTCTTGGCTGAATACTAACTGGGAAGGCCTCCAGCTCTGGGGTATAGATGCACTCAGATGTTGGTTTACCCTCCTCCTCCCAGTTTAGAGAGGGACATAAATTGAACACTGGCTAGGAACCCATCAAACCTTGGTGAAAGTTTTGGATCTGACTCTGGTCCTTCTCTGCCCCAGACATGAACACACCAAGAAGGGGATCTGAAGCTCTAAAGAGGTACACGCTGTGTTGAGTCTTCATGTGACAAAGTTAGCGAAAAAGGTCATATAAACCACAGGCTGCACGCAAACAGACAGAATCATGCAGCTGCTCTTGCACTGACTCCAAGCAAAACAGTGCCCCGTTTGAAACACTGGTGCTATTTTCATTTGTGTAGTCTCAATTTTCATACCAAAGCAGAAGAGGATCGTATTTTTCAAAAGGCTGAATGACCCCTTCTCAACCCTCTAACCAAATAAAACAAAGCCTCACAAAAAGCAAGTAGTAAATGAGCAGTATCCAGTTTTGAACACTTGAGGAATTACACTCCTAATACGCAAATATTTTTATACAGAGCCCTACTCAAAAAATGCTCAGGCGCTTTATATTTCAGACCCACCTCTTCGATCCTGATTTAAAACAGAGAAAGTTTCAGCTTTCTTAATGTAAATGGAAAGCTGATTCCATAACTATAAACACATACAGCTCTAGCCCCAAATCACTTCAAGTTATATTCAAGAGAAACCAGTGCATATGCCCTGGACAATGAGTGAGATTGTAAGAGAAAGAGCAAGTGAGAAAGGTGCTCTAGTTAGCCTTGGTCTACACTAGGAGTTGAGGTCGAATTTAGCAGCGTTAAATCGATTTAACCCTGCACCCGTCCACACACCGAAGCCCTTTTTTTCTACTGAAAGGGTTCTTAAAATCAATTTCCTTACTCCACCCCCAACAAGGGGATTAGCACTGAAATTGGCCTTGCCGGGTTGAATTTGGGGTACTGTGGACACAATTAGACGGTATTGGCCTCTGGGAGCTATCCCAGAGTGCTCCATTGTGACCTCTCTGGACAGCACTCTCAACTCAGATGCACTGGCCAGGTAGACAGGAAAAGGTCCGTGAACTTTTGAATTTCAATTTCCTGTTTGGCCAGCGTGGCAAGCTGCAGGTGACCATGCAGAGTTCATCAGCAGAGTTGACCATGCAGAGCTCATCAGCAGAGGTGACCATGATGGAGTCCCAGAATCGCAAAAGAGCTCCAGCATGGACCGAACGGGAGGTACGGGATCTGATCACTGTATGGGGAGAGGAATCCGTGTTATCAGAACTACGTTCCAGTTTTCGAAATCCCAAAACATTTGTCAAAATCTCCCAGGGCATGAAGGACAGAGGCCATAACAGGGACCAAAAGCAGTGCCGCTTGAAACTTAAGGAGCTGAGGCAAGCCTACCAGAAAACTCACAGAGCACAGACAAATGCGTGGAGGCAGACAATGTCAGAGTGCAGGAAAGCACAAAATGACCGGGAGGAGAGGTGGCGGGCTGAAGAGAGTAAGTGGCAGGCTGAAGAGAGGGCTGAAGCTGAAAGGTGGCAGCAGCATGATGAGAGGAGGCAGGATTCAATGCTGAGGCTGCTGGAGGATCAAACTAATATGCTCCAGCGTATGGTTGAGCTGCAGGAAAGGCAGCAGGAGCACAGACTGCCACTACAGCCCCTGTGTAACCAACCGCCCTCCTCCCCAAGTTCCAAAGCCTCCTCACCCAGACACCCAAGAACGCGGTGGGGGGGGCCTCCGGCCACCCAGCCACTCCACCCCAGAGGATTGCCCAAGCAACAGAAGGCTGGCATTCAATAAGTTTTAAAGTTTTAAACTTTTAAAGTGCTGTGTGGCCTTGTCCTTCCCTCCTCCACCACCCCTCCTGGTGCTTCTCTCCTCCACAACCCCTCCTGGGCTACCTTGGTAGTTATCCCCCTATTTGTGTGATGAATTAATAAAGAATGCATGAATGTGAAGCAACAATGACTTTGTTGCCTCTGCAAGCGGTGATCAAAGGGAGGAGGGGAGGATAGTTAGCTTACAGGGAAGTAGAGTGAACCAAGGGGTGGGGGGTTTCATCAAGGAGAAACAAACAGAACTTTCACACCGCAGCCAGGCCAGTCATGAAACTGGTTTTCAAAGCTTCTCTGATGCGCACCGCGCCCTCCTCTGCTCTTCTAACCGCCCTGGTGTCTGGCTGTGTGTAACCAGCAGCCAGACGATTTACCTCAACCTCCCACCCCACCATAAACATCTCCCCCTTATTCTCACAGATATTGTGGAGCGCACAGCAAGCAGTAATAACAGTGGGAATATTGGTTTCGCTGAGGTCTAACTGAGTCAGTAAACTGCGCCAGCGCACTTTTAAATGTCCAAGTGCATATTCTACCACCATTCTGCACTTGCTCAGCCTGTACTTGAACAGTTCCTGACTACTGTCCAGGCTGCCTGTGTATGGCTTCATGAGCCATGGCATTAAGGGGTAGGCTGGGTCCCCAAGTTTAACTATAGGCACTTCAACATCACCAACAGTTATTTTCTGGTCTGGGAATAAAGTCCCTTCCTGCAGCTTTTGAAACAGACCAGAGTTCCTGAAGATGCGAGCGTCATGTACCTTTCCCAGCCATCCCACGTTGATGTTGGTGAAACGTCCCTTGTGATCCACCAGTGCTTGCAGCACTATTGAAAAGTACCCCTTGCGGTTTATGTACTCGCCGGCTTGGTGCTCCGGTGCCAAGATAGGGATATGGGTTCCGTCTATGGCCCCACCACAGTTAGGGAATCCCATTGCAGAAAAGCCATCCACTATGACCTGCACATTTCCCAGGGTCACTACCCTTGATATCAGCAGATCTTTGATTGTGTTGGCTACTTGCATCACAGCAGCCACCAGAGTAGATTTTCCCACTCCAAATTGATTCCCGACTGACTGGTAGCTGTCTGGTGTTGCAACCTTCCACAGGGCTATTGCCACTCACTTCTCAACTGTGAGGGCTGCTCTCATCTTGGTTTTCTTGCACCTTGGGGCAGGGGAAAGCAAGTCACAAAGTTCCATGAAAGTGCCCTTACGCATGCAAAAGTTTTGCAGCCACTGGGAATCGTCCCAGACCTGCAACACTATGCAGTCCCACCAGTCTGTGCTTGTTTCCTGAGCCCAGAATCAGTGTTCCACTGCATGAACCTGCCCCATTAGCACCATGATGCCCACATTGCCAGGGCCCGTGCTTTGAGAGAAGTCTGTGTCCATGTCCTCATCACTTTCGTCACCGCGCTGACGTCGCTTACTCACCCGGTATCGCTTTGCCAGGTTCTGGTGCTGCATATACTGCTGGATAATGCGTGTAGTGTTTAATGTGCTCCTAATTGCCAAAATGATCTGAGTGGGCTTCATGCTTGCTGTGGTGTGGTGTTTGCATATAAAAAAGGCGCAGAACGATTGTCTGCCGTTGCTCTGACGGAGGGAGGGGCGACTGACGACATGGCTTACAGGGAATTAAAATCAACAAAGGGGGTGGCTTTGTGAGAAACAGAATGGCCCCCTCAAGGGTAGAACTCAAAACCTCAAGGATAGAACTCAAAACTGGGTTTAGCAGGCCATTGATTTCACAGAGGAAGGGAGAAGAAAATGAATACAAAACAAATCTGGTCTATTTCTTGTTTTGATCCACTTCATCTATTTTTATACATCTTGCTGGCAGCAGACTGTGCAGTATGACTGCTAGCCATCATCATCTCCTGGGTGCTTGGCAGAAGATGGTGCAGTATGACTGCTGGCCATCGTCTTCTGCTGGCTGCTGATTAAAAGACAGTGCACTGCTGGTAGGACTGAATCGCCATGAGACGAAACTTAAAAGGGAAATGACCTGGCTGAGTCACTCCCATGTTTGCCCAGGTGCCCCTGACCTCATCGAGGGTGATTAAAAAGAGCACCCAGGACTACGTCGATGACAGCTACCAGTCATACTGCACTGTCTGCTGCCAAAAGCAATAAACTGCTGCTGTGTAGCAATGCAGTACCATTTTTGCCAGCACGCAGGAGACGTACGGTGACGGTTAGCTGAGCGGGCTCCAAGCTTGCCGTGGTATGGCATCTGTACAGGTAACTCGAGAAAAAAGGCGCAAAACGATTGTCTGCCCTTGCTTTCACGGAAGGAGGGAGGGAAGGGGGGCCTGACGATATGTACCCAGAACCACAATGTTTTAGCCCCATGTTTTAGCCCCATCAGGCATTGGGATTTCTACCCAGAATTCAAATGGGCGGCGGAGACTGCAGGAACTGTGGGATAGCTACCCACAGTGCAACGCTCTGGAAGTCAACGGTTGCCTCAGTACTGTGGACACACTCCGCTGACTACACGCACTGAGAGTATTTGTGTGGGGACACACACAATCAACTGTATAAAAATGCTTTCTACAAAACCAACTTCTATAAATTCGACCTAATTTCGTAGTGTAGACATACCTTTTAGACAGTGCTGTTGCTTATAACCTTGTAGGTGAGAAAGAGCCCTGGGTGGCAATGTGGCCTAGTGACACAGCAAAGAACTGCATGTCACAATTGTAGCCCTTGCTGTGTGACCTTAGGCATGTCATATGAATTAACAACTCTGTGCCTTAGACTGTGTTATAGAAAGGGGTATAAGAATGCCTGGCTCGACAGGGTTTTGAGACTTCGTTAAATGTTTATAACATAGGTTGTGTTCTTCAGGTAATGGCCTTATATTTATTTCAATTGATTTCCCATTTAAAAAACACTTCTCATAGGCTCTCATTTACCTAAGCATAATATTAGAACCACACATTCACAGAAAAATATAAACATCAAGCCACATTATTTAACTAAATCCAGTGGCTTCACCTCACAATACAGTCATGATGAAAATAACTAGGACAATGGAAGATCAGTCCCTAATCCCCACCCCACTTCCCAAGAGCAGGACAAAAGAGAGAAGTTTTGCAACATGGTCTGAAGGTCAGCCAGTTCAGGCCATTCATGTCCAACTCACCTGGGGCAAGTTCTAAAATTCAAGGCCACTCATGGAAGATGCCCTGCCAGTCGCCCCCCACTAAAGCCAGAGGGCTCCAGCTGTATAGCAGAGGTGGGGGAGGGTGGTTCTCTTAAACAGGCAGCTCACAAGCCATTTAGGGCTGCATGTAGGTGCAAAGTGTTGCTATTACCTACTGTTCTATTGGGAAACTAAACTAATGTTTGTTAGGAGACTTGTTTTTTCTCCGCAGAGCTCTAAGCAGTGTTTATTTATTGCTATGAGCTTTCACTGGCAATTGAGTGAGAGATTTCAAAATGGCATTTGGCAACAGCCTTCACATCCTGGTAAATACATCTTTTACCTTGAAAATGGTGGCAGTTTTAGGGCATGAACATCATCTATTCACAGAGCCAGGTAGGAAGGGAAGAGCTTGATCCAAACCACATACTGGCACCCTTAGTATTTCTAGCACTTCTGCTCAAGCTGACAGTTTACGGTTGCTTCTGACAGTCAGCAGTAAAGTGGGGAGCCGAAAGGGAAAAACAGCAGTGAAAAAGAAATCCCCAGTGTTCTGAAAATTAGGATTTATCTCCTCCCCTCCCCAATTAGTTTCGGACATTAAACACTCCAAACAAAAAACCTAAACAAATATAACACTACCTATCACTGGGGAAAGATCTGTAAATACGCAATCCCTCCAGAGAGCTTGAAAGTGTAATACAAAATTTAAAAATAACCTAGAAGGAGAGAGGGTTGGCTGATAGACTATATTATGTTTGAAATAAGAAAAATTAAAGTTAGAATAGGAGAGAACTCCTGATGATATTCAGCAATTTTATTGGTGTGACCATGGTAGCAGTTGAATAAAACCCCAGAAGAGGGCGCTCCTAGCTAAATTTGCAGGCACTGCAGGATAACCGTACCTGAGAAATAAGGCATTAATGGTATAACAGTGCTAGTACATAGCTAACTTTTGATAAGGATCCACCCAGCCCTTCATCCTGTAACAATGTTTAAGGTCCACGTGAAGGCAGGGAGGAAAAGCCACTTCAGTGCCAGAGAATTTTCTTCTACTACTATTTTCTTTTTTCTTCTACGACTAAGATACAGTAAATGTGCTATCAAAAGTGAATATATAATTGTGGGAGCTTTGCTTGTAAAACGTGCAAATGAGAATGATACACACCCACACTCAATCACTAGGGTTCACAAAGTTCATTGCAGAGTGCCACTGAATGAATCGTTAGCTTCTAAATTCATATTTCTCCAGTATCTGCATCCTTTCAGCAATCATTTCTACTGGTTCGGAGTTCTTTGTCTAGCTCGATGCAAATGAGCACAGGCACACTCACTCTTATAGCTACCCCTCTGAGTAAAGAGTGTGCTCCAGGAAAATAAGCTTCCATTTTAGAATTAAATGAGTGCCACAAATTAAGTGTGTCCTTGGATATTCAGAAATTCTCCAAAGCGACACTCATCGGTGTGTATTAGGGATGGGGACACTGCTTTTGCTTAATGTTGAATTCTTTCCGGTATCGTGATTCTGAAAGCTGACACGAACTCTAACTGTATTGTGAAAAAAGGATCGGGGAGGGGAAAGAGCCTAATGAAAAATAGTTAAAGTTGTGTATAAATATAAGTGCATTACAATCATAGGTAGGACACGTTCTTTGTCCTGATGAGCTTACAATCTATCTGGGAGAAGGGATCGGTGCTATGAAGAAGGAGGAATCATCTTTTAAAAGACAAACATAGGTTTAAACTACAGGAAAAACAAGTGTCATAAACACAGGTAGATTTGTGGTCCCCCAAAACAGCTCAAGAACTTCACAAAAGTTTAACTTACACCAGTTTTGTCTGTCTCCAGCCTGTATATTATATGACCCATACTGAGATTGTTCATACCTATGACTAGAGTTAGTCTAATAATTCCTTGTGAATAATTCCTTTGTGAAAGTTCACAGTTGTTTTATTATTTGTGAATAGTTTTTCCCATTATTCAGCCAGTTTTACTAATGAGTCAGTTCAAATCCAAGACCACCTTGCAAACAAATAAGGTACCTGTTCGATCCTGTACTTGGTTTTTCCTTTCTGTGGCCTTGAGCAAGTCACTTAACCTGTCTGTGCCTCAATTTCTCCATCTGTAAAATGGGGACAGTGATGATTAATTCCCTTTAGTAAAGCTTATTGAGTTCTCTGGATAAAATGTGCCAGACAAGCGGTAAATCTAGGGGAAATTACCTTTTGACTGACAAATGACACAGTCTGCAGTTCCTGATAGGCTAGTTCATAGAATCATAGAAGATTAGGTTGGTCATCTAGTCCAACCCCCTGCTCAAAGCAGGACCAAACCCAACTAAACCATCCCAGCTGGGCCTTAAAAACCTCTAGGGATGGAGATTCCACCACCTCCTTAGGTAAAGCATTCCAATGCTTCACCACTCTCCTATTGAAATAAGGTTTCCTAATACCCAACCTAGACCTCCCCCACTGCAACTTGAGACCATTGCTCCTTGTTCTGCCGTCTGCCACCACTGAGGACAGCCTAGCTCCATCCTCTTTGGAACCCCCCCCTTCAGGTATTTGAAGGCTGCTATCAAATTCCCCCTCACTTTTCTATTCTGCAGACTAAATACGCCCAGTTCCCTCAGCCTTTCCTCATAAGTCATGTGCCCCAGCCCCCTAATAATTTTCGTTGCCCTCCACTGGACTCTCTCTAATTTGTCCACATCCTTTCTGTAATGGGGGCCCCAAAACTGGACGCAATACTGGCCTCACCAGTGCCTAATAGAAGAGAATAATCACTTCCCTCAATCTGTTGGCAATGCTCCCACTAATGCAGCCCAATATGCCATTAGTCTTCTTGGCAACAAGGACACACCGTTGACTGTTATCCAGCTTCTTGTCCACTGTAATCCACTGTTCGTTTATGACAGTTCATTCAGAATGTCCAGTTTTATATATGGATGAAATTCTCCGCTGTGCAGAGGGCCCACATAAGGCCAATACACCATTTACGTCCTACATAAATCCTCAAAAACAAGGTTTAAGTGAGACTGAAGTGGTGCATAGACTTATGCTGTACCTAGGGCTGAATATCACCCATGTATAAATAATGTAAAGTCCTTGCTTATTTGTGCTGGTATACTGGGATGAGGGATAGGCTGGAGTGGAGGGACTCATATAAAGGGCACACGTCAGGGTGCTAAACACAACCACAGATGACACTCAAGTTACATGTTTTTTAAGTTACTCGATTACATGTTTTTAAAAAGGAACCAAAAGCCCCGGTATTTATCAGCAAAACATCTACCCCAAGCTTTTTCAGGTAGTGGGGTATTTGCAATAAGAGGTGGCTTTCCCAGCCAGTATTTGGGGGGGCCAGATGTGCAGAATGCTAAACAAACCAGTTTGCATTGATCTCCAGAAATGGGCATCACCTTCAGGGGGCTTTATGGATTGTAAATTGTATCCGACATAAGCAGTATACAGAAAGCTGGATTTGATCTTTCCTTGAGACACAGACTGGTCTGTTTGGAATGGCGTATTAGTTATGTGTATGTCGGAATGAAGATCTCCCCTTTCGTACCCATGGAGAATGTGGGCTATGAACCTATGGGTGAAGAGAATGGACTAATAACTAAATACTCTCGCCTTCGTTTTCAGAGCCAAGAAAACAAATGGCAGAATGGGGCCAGCATATCATTCAAGGCCTGCCCCCAGGCTAATTATAAACAAGTGATGGTGAGTTTAGTTGGAAGACTGCCTTACAAACTGGTGCCTCTCAGACTGCTGTTCTTTGTCTACCTACCTAATGACTGGGGCCTCAACAACTTTTAATGGGACATACTGAGCTGAGAAACTTAGCTGGTCTCCTCTTAACATTGTGAATCAGCTGGTATATAATATATTGTAGCCACTGAATTCTAGAATCTGATAACACAGCAACTCAGACCACTTCCTACTCAGGCATGCGTGGGGGTCGCTCATACGCCTGGTAAAGATACAAGGAAATCCTTCTCAGAGCATGCCAGGGATCTGTGGGGCATGCTACTATTGAGCAGAACAGAGGGTGTAAATGAGTTGAATGCTGTAGCTGGGCTTAAAAGGAGTGGATAGTTTCCTGATCTCTAGAAATTGCAGTTATATTCACTCATTGCCATGGTGTGGGGGGTAACCTTCCTCTGAAGCAGCAGAGAACAAAAACTCCTGAAGGAACAGCCTGTGGTTTGGCTCTTAAGATTTTGTGAGTATGTCTTGTCAAGATTAAGGGCTAGGTGGTGCTGATGCACCCTTTAAGTGATGATGTGTAGCAGTGCCAACCATCATCAGTGTGGAGAAGGAAATGTGCTTCAGACAAGCCCCCCTTATATACTGCTACCACCTTGCTCCGTGGTGTAGAAGCCTGCTGGTGGCCTTTGCCAACAGCGAGTTACTACCCCTCTCCTCACCCCATTCAGTTTAGATCAGGGGTGGGCAACCTACAGCCTGCGGGCCAGATCCAGCCTCTCGGGGCTTTGGATCTGGCCCGCGGGATGGCCACCCCCGTGGCACCGTGGGTGCTGCGCCGCTCCTAAAAGTGGCCGGCACCACGTCCCTGCGGCCCCTGGGGAAGGGGGGACAGAGGGCTCTGCACGCTGCCCTCACCTGTGGGTACCTCCCCCAAAGCTCCCATTGGCCAGGAATGGGGAACCGTGGCCAATGGGAGCTTCGGGGGGAGGTACCCACAGGCAAGGGCAGCATGCAGAGCTCTCTGCCCTCCCTTCCCCAAGGACGTGGTTCTGGCTGCTTCCTGGAGCGGCGAAGGGCCGGGGCCAGGGCAGGCAGGCAGGGAACCTGCCCTGGCCCCAGTGCATGCTGCTGCCACCCTGGAGCCACTCTAGGTAAGTGGTGCCAGGCTGGAGTCCACACTCTGAACCCCTCCTGCACCCCAAACCCCTGCCCTGAGCCCCCTCCCACACCCCTCCCTGCACCACTGTCCTGAGCCCCCTCCCGCACTGTGCACCCCTCCTGCACCCCAACTCCCTTCCCTGAGCCCCCTTGTACAGCCTGCACCCCTCCTCTGCCCCAACCCCTTGCCCTGAGCCCTTTCCTGCACAGCGCACCCCCTCCCACACCCCACACCCCTACCCCAGCCCTACACTCATGGCCCTGCATGCAATTTCCCCACCCAGATGTGGCTCTCGGACCAAAAAGTTTGCCCACCCCTGGTTTAGATGGATAGCCAGCTGTGATGATTCAACAGCAATGGCCCATGCATGAGGGTCAGAGCCAAGCCCACCTGCTCAGGGAATAGTGGCTTCACAACGCCTGCTTGTCCCTACTCACTTGGCCCCCAGGTCTAAGGAGTGCACGCAAGGAAGTAAGGGGGAATCAGACCTCCCCCTGCTTATAGCCTTGTGAGGCTGAGTCGGGGCAGCCCCAATCTGCTGGAAATGCTAACCAGTGGAGTGTGAATAATGCCAAATCATGTAGTACAGCTGGCCAGATGTAAATTTGGTCCAAAAACCTTTAAATTTTATATAGCATCCTTAATACACAGTACACTTCAGAGAGAGCGAGAGCACACCAATTGTATGCTAAAGAGAAAGGGAAGGATTTATGGTAAGATTTTAAGAGATGAAGTGAGTTAGCACTTGGTTGGAGGGAGACATTTCCAGATGGATGGATCAGCACAGGCAGATGAGTGACTCCCACACTCACCAAGTCAAAGGGAGGGGCAGAGAAGACAAAGTGAGGAATAAGTGCATGAAGGAGTAGGTTGATGTATGAGGTCAGAGAGGAAGGATGTGGAGAGGTCTTGGATAGTTTTGTAAACCATGAGGTCAGTTTTGCGCTGGGTCAGAGATATCTAGAAAGGCAGCAATGGTTTCTAGCAGAGGAGTATGATGGTTTCACTTCCGTGGCAAGGAAGCACTTTCGCCACAGCATCCTGGTGCACCTGCAGTTTAGAGAGTAGTGACTTAGAAGAGGGAGTTGTAATAGTCAAGCCAGGAAGCACTGAAGGCCTGAATAAGGGTTTCAGCAAAAGCAAGATCAGTATGAGGGTGGATTCTGGCAATGTTAATCTGGAGGTGGGACAGTCAGATTTACTGACCAAGGAGATGTGGGAAGAAAAGAGTCCAAGGTCAAGGATGACTCTCAGATTTCTAGCCTCGGAAGGAAAGAACAAGTCTAAATTAAGGAAAGGCAGGCACAAACTAGACTTTATTTTTAAGCAAAAGAATTTCCAGAGTCATTCATGCTCCAAGTCACTAGGCTGTTGCAGGCAAATTGCAAATCTTTGGATGGAAGGTTGAGAGGGGAACCAAGTTTAGGAAGATAGTCCAGTGGGGCCAAATTCACCTCCAGTTTCACTCCGCTGCCCTCAAGCCAGTGGTGCCAGTGTTGAGACTGAGGCTGGCTCATAGTTCTGACAAGATTGTGTTCAGCTAGTACTGTACCCCGTACCAGTCGTATTCGACCTCCAGCTAGTGCCAATTACCTTTTTTGCTTCTTTTCTAATCTTTGTCATGAGGATTAGCCATTAAACTCAAATTACTCATGTTTAGAATAAGAGCTGGTGGCATGTCTACTGACTGTACTGGCCAGCCATCTCATCACAAGCGTCCTTATTCCAAGAGGGTGGAAATGGCAAGTTAAATAAAACAGCCACCTAACCGGCTCAGTGGCATACAGGCAGGGCAGAGCTATAAACTGCCAATTTTTTTAAAAAAAACAGTGTCCTCTTGCTCCGTACCCTACACAGCCCAGGTAAACAGCTGAACCGAAGCTCTAAAATCTACTTGGTGTTTGTTCGACTGCCTGCCTCTTTTGTCTTGGATGCTTGCTGGATCAGGTCACGCAGCAGCATATACCCGAAGCTACAAACTAAAGGTGGTACTAAATGAAATCTCAGGATCCAAATACTCCCAGTCCTTGGAGAAGGTCAGATCCAAATTTCTGCAGACCAGATCTCTCTCTACTGCAAACTCCACTTCCTCCTTTTTTAGAGCTGATCATTTCTTTCCTTGATTTGGGCTGTTCTTGTGTTAATTTCCTCAGCAATATTTTTTTAAGGTTTATGTCTCTTAAAGAAAGCTGTCTGTTTTTCTGATGAAACTACATGGTACCCACCTTTATAACTTACTGCTCAAGGGCATGTTATACGTCCCTGATCCATAGAGGATGTGAGTCTATTACAGTCCCCAGCTACAGAGCCTGACTCTTTAACTCTGTAAGCCTCATGTTTTTAGCCTGTAGGTCCCTGATTCCCAAGATGACAGCTGTCAGACTTTCACCAGTTTCTCCCTCTCTCCACCTCCACAATGTGCTTGACCAATTGTGCCAATCCCTTCCTGACCCTTGTGACAATCATCTTATGCACTGAAGCATGAGATATCATTACCATGAGCTTCGCCTGGAAAAATTAACATGGTAATTCCCTTGTTTCTTGCTGACTCCATCTTTTATGGTGTGATGGAGGAGGAGAGAGAACTTGTTGCCGATTTTCTGCTTTTAGTGCTCTAAATTGTAATTATAATGGATGTCTAGAAGCATAGAGATTGGGATAAGCATCTTGTATGATGTTTAAATTGAAAGGAAGCAATAATGACACTTGCTAGTGACCTGAAGTTACTCACCCTATCTTAAACCCATCCACAGTCTACACTTATCTCCGGAGCGATTGATCCAGCAGGGGTCGATTTATCATGTCTAGTGAAGATGTGATAAATCGACCACTGAGCGCTCTCCCGTCGACTCCGGTACTCCACCGGAGTGAGAGGCGCAGGCAGAGTTGACGGGGGAGTGTCAGCAGTCGACTTACCGCAGTGAAGACACCGTGGTAAGTAGATCTAAGTACGTCGACTTCATCTACATTATTCACGTAAAGTTGCATAATTTAGATCAATCCCCCCCGCAAGTGTAGACCAGGCCTAAGTGACTTCCAGCAGACAGTCACAGATTTGCTGCATGAAGAAGGTGTTCCTTTTACTTCTTTTGCAGTTACCAACCACTAATTTCTTTGAGCGGATGCCTCGTTCACATATACAGTAAGCAGTCTGGACTGTTGTGTTGGTCTTGCCATGCAATGACCCCAGTCACCATTTCTGTTCTCCAGCCTTCATGCTATTCTTCATGCTCTTCTTCCCAGCTCTGTCCTGTTTCTGCTGAAGGCTCTTCAGGAGGCCTGGAGCAGACTTGGAATCATCCCACCCACTCTTTACAAAAACAGTCGTGTCTGGAGCCAAGAAAGGCAGGGCACAAATTGAGGGGGAGCTTGGATAACACACTATACTCAGAGAAGCATGAGGTTTTGTTTAATCTAGATGGAGAAAGCAAACAGGAGGGCAAGGAGGTTTCAAATATTACTTTTTTTTATTAGATAAGACTTAGAAAAGTGTGTTTTGCCACCTTGTTAAACCAAAAGGACATAGGCCAGACTCTCAAATTGGACTGCAAGCTTCTGTAAAGCTGATACACAGTGATAAAATAATAATACTTAACACTAACTGCGTATAGCTATTTGCATCTTCAAAGGGCTTTATAAATATTAACTAACTATGGTGCACAACACTACTATGAGGTACTGTACCTAATAGTTATCTTCCTCGTTTAATAGATGGAGAAACTGAGGCATCACCAGATGATGCTGTTACAGAGTTTCACAAGTTGTTTATCTTAGCATGTGAGCAAGTTTTTAGTCTTGGAAGAAATACTGGTTGTGGTGGTCGTTTCTTGATTACACAAGGTTCTGGGTATAGGTTGCTGTGTGCACTGTGGGAGAATTTTTCTCTGCTGTGGTCTCTGATTAGTCAGTTTTTGAGGCAGAGTTGTTCCCTGGGAACTACGCATTGCTGCTGGGCTGAGATTCCTGAAAGAAGGGATTGCCTGCATGCTGTTTGAGCATCTCATTTCAGGACTGGTGTATATGTATAAATAAAGCAAATTACACTTTTAAATATAGCCAGATTCCAGATTTCTCTTCCACTGGGAAGCTGACCTGCACAGCCCTGGCATCTGCTACCACTGAAAGATGTGACACCTGCATTAGAGTAGACACACTGGTTTTGGAAGTAAGGTCAACAATATTAACTAACACTACTGTGAATACTCTATCTAACAGGTATCTTCCCCATTTAACAGATGGAGACACTGAGGCAAGGTTAGTGGTCTTGCCCAATGCCCCACAGAAAGTCAGTGGCAGAGCTGTGATTGCAGAGGTGTGATTACAGTGCACCCGTTCCTGTCTCCTAGTTCTGTGCTGGTTTAAAAAAAAACCATGCACTTCTATGCAGACAGATGTCTACCATGGATATTCATGTTTGTATAAAATAAAAACAGCCCCAGACTTTCATCCCGAATTCTAACCATAATAACTTACATGCACTTTCAAAAATTTACTCTTACAAAAATGTCCCCATTAATTAATCACTGGACCCTGGTGCAATATACAGTATGGCGTATAGATCCATTGACTTCAAAGTCATTCCACTTCGCAGTAATGTGCAAGGTCCACAGAAGTGGACTTCTCTGTCCGTTCTTTGGAAAATATATTCTCAGTTAGGGAAAGGCTAATATGAGTGTGTTTGGGTTCCCTGGACTCGGGGTTTGCTTTTTGCCTTATGACATGATTGGATAATGCCAAGTGTCTCTAGACGTCCCTTCTCTAGACAACCAGCCAGTCAAAGGCCCCGCCTCATTCTGATAGGAGGATGGCTATGTGGCACGGAGCTTGCAGACAGACTGTTTTAGTCTGAGGAATGTTCTTCATCCTCTGTGTACCCAATTTAATTTGCTTATGCTTCCTTAATGAACTCTTCTTGTTTGAAAACTTCAAATAAACTTACAGCTAGTCAGGGTTACTGCGACGTTTGCACAGCTTTCAGATGATGTAAAGTATAGTATAAATGCTACATGTTAATAGTGGTCTTTCAGGGCTCTGAGTTTCTCTCTGTCTCTCAAAGCTAAACACACACAGACCCCATCAGACATCTGTTCTTAGGCTTATTTCCGGTGACAGTGTGTCCTGAGTGACAGAGTTCTGATCCAGAGATGAACTTGTAAGGATAATCTTGCGTCTGAGGCTTTGGCCTGGACCCAGGAGATTGGGGCTCAATTTCCAGCTCTGCCAGACTTCTTATGTGACCTTGGACTTGTCATTTAAACTCTCTCTGCCTTTAGTTCCCCATTTCACCAATGGAGATAATAACACTTCCTTCTCAGCTCTACGGGAGGGGGCAGGGGGCCCACCCAGGTCAGGGCTGTGTCATGTCCGTGGGGCAATGTTTGGAATGTCATTTCCTGTGCTGTACATGTTCTGTGAAGACTTCAGATTCCAGGGCTGGCCAGTCACAGACACTCATTTCACACCATTTTTGCTTTACTAATATTTTTGTTTCTGCTAACGTCTGTGAATGAGTTCTAATGCTCATGAAAAAGGAGTACGGAAAGCAATGGCTGGTAGCCAGACTCAGGATCTCAATGCTGACAGGTGCTGTGTAAACTCACACACAGAGCTCTGCCAATACACCTTAATTCTGACCTGAAGCACCTTGAGCTAGTCCAGTCTTGAACTGCTCCGGAAAAAGGCTGTTTCCTCTTCCCACCCATCTTGGAGGTTTAAAACCTGCAGCAAATGTTACTTGTCAAACTTGACACCTCTGATGCAGTTTAGGTAGAAATGAGAGCTCGAAATAGGACAGTAATCAGGAGAACGTGTTTGACTAAGGTAAGGTCACAAATTCTATAGTGATTATAGTCATGAGGGATTTACTTGTATTTCTCTCCTCTTATGCAAATGTAGCTCACTTAGAATACTTGACACAGACTACAAGCAGATTATAAACACTCTTTCAGAAAGGTTTGATTACTCTTTGGCACCCAGGTCATTGAATAAACATATATAATCAAGTATAACATTTTATACTCCCACAAATCGTAAATGTGGGGATTATCTTTGTTTTATGGATGGGAAAATTGAGACACAGAAAGGTTACGTGATGTGTCCAATGCGTCACATAGTGAGGCAGTGGCAGACCTGGGAACACAACTATGCTCTCCTCACTCCCAGCCTTCCGTTCTAATGAAAGCGGCAAAGAGACCCGCGACACCTTATAGACTAACAGACGTACTGGAGCATGAGCTTTCGTGGGTGAACTCCCACTTCGTCAGTTCTACTGACTGGACCATGATGCCACAAGCTGATGAACGTTCTTTCCCCAAAATGAGTGTGTGGGCGATATGTTTACTCTGGTATACGAACCACCGTGACCCCTGTTCTGCTGGTGATCTGTGGTAGGAGAAATCATCAGAACTGGTGGTTTTAAATTTTGCCTGGGCTAAAGAATAGAATGTATCTGTATTTAAATTAATGCACCATGCTGAGTGGGAAATTTAGACTAGGGGAATTCCATCCCTCTGCTGTAAGAGCGGGCTCATTATAAGAGGGAAATACAGTCCCTTCTAAAGAAATTCTTTGAGTCATTTCAGAAGATGTGTCACTTTGCCTATCTCACATAGGGATTGACACACTTTGGGCTGAATCCAGGTCTCACTGGACTCAGTGGAAGTTGGATTGGATTCTTCTTTAGATGCAGAATGTGACATTACACCCCATATTCATTATGGAAATATGCTTATGATATGGAGATGGCAACCTGAGATATATTTTATGCAAGATGAGTCTTGTAGGGTATCATTGGAATGGTTATAATTTACTGAATGTGATTATCCCATTTGTATGCATGTACCATTTCTGTATCTAAAGTTAGGAATATTGACTCTGTAACAATTACAACTAGGTCTATACTTGGGAAACACCCTCCCAGACAGCAGGCCATCAGCCTTGATGGGCCATTAGGAAGAAAAAAGACTTTGAAGATACTAATCTCTCTCATTCCTAAAAGGCGTCCTGGTATGTAGCTGTGACACTACTACGTCAGGTGGTCCTGTCACCTGGTAGTAAACACCATCTAAGGTGGAGGTCAAGACTGGGAACCAAAAGATTCCCACCTTATGTAAATCTTATTTAAGGCTGGGGAGTAAGGCAAACAAGACTCTTCTCCATTGCCTTCCTGCCCAAGAAGAAAGACTGCTGAAAGTACCTGAAGAGACAAAGGAACTGAGTGGTGGGAAAGGCAAGGGCTGAGTCCAGACTAAGACAGGAGTCTAGTCTGTAAAGAGAAATAACTGGAACTTTAAGCTACAGAAACTCTGCAACTTGCCTAAAACAACATTTAGGGAGAGAAATTGCTTCTTGAAACCAGTCTCTTTAAGATCTTAAGCTTAGTATGCATATTTTGTTTTATTTGCTTGGTAATCTGCTTTGTTCTGTTTCCTATCCCTTATAATCACTTAAAATCTGTCCTTTATAGTTAACAAACTTGGTTTTTTTATTATTAAACCCAGTTTGTGCAATTTCTAACTGGGGGGGGGCAAGAAGTTGTGCATATCTTCCTCCACATTGAGGGAGGGGGCGAATTTATGAGCTTACGTTGTATAGATTTCTCTACAGCGCAAGACAATATTATTTTGGATGCACTTTCCGGGGGGAGCTGCACTTGAGCACTGGGCGATTTCCTAGCTGAGTCTTCTCATAGACAGCTGTTTGCAGACTCTGTGTGATTCTACAGCTGGTGCGTCCCTACGTGTGTGTGTGTGTGTGTGTGTGTGTGTGTGTACGGGCGTGCTGCCGGAGGCCGGAGAGCCTAATTCAGCAAAACAGGGAGAGGCAGCCCAGGGTAGTGGAGCCGGCAGACTCCATGAAATCCCAATACATCAGGTGGCACCCTCAAAGGGCGGGGGGTCCAACCCGTCACACAGAGATTCAACCAAACTACTTTTATCCCTTTCTCAAGAAGCCTGTATTATTTGCACAAGGAAAAATATGCAGGAAGAGGCATGAAAAAGCATTTTTAAAGAGACATCACAATCTTCAACTGCAAAAACAAATGTACGTCATAAATAAGCCTATCTTTAGAGGAATAATTAAAAAAACTCAAAAGTCAACTTTTTAACCAGGAAGCAATAACTGATTTTTAGTTTAATATCTTAAAAATTATCAGCTGTATGTTGGTCCAGTTTCCAGTCTCACTCCCCTGCTGGCTGGGCATTCTGCACCTGCAGACTGACAGAGGGGATTCACTGTGTGCCATTTACATCTATATGGAATCTGGTAGAAACAAACTATTCATGCCTCTGCCTTTCTGTGATATTTTTATTTTTAACTTGCATAGTAAAACTCATTGTAGGGCTGCACCCATCCTCCCCTTTGATCTCTCTATCCAGGCTGGAAGGCACACACTATTACTCACTTTCGTGTGCCTGGAGGTTCTCAATTCTCCCCCTGAGTAATTTTTATTCTTCAGCATATATATGCCTGAATTTGGCCAAACATGCTAGGATTCCCCAGCCCAATACTTTAAGATGCTTAATACTTAATAATAATAGTTATATTGCACAGCAATTGACTGGTTTTGATACAATAAGACTCATTGGACCAAAGGGAAACCAGCACCCAGCCCTCACAACACAAAGTATTGGGGTTTTTTTTGGAGGTTTGAAACATTTCCACTAAAATTTAGTAAAGGTTATTTTTCTTTTTCTTGAGGCTTCTGCACTTGTGGGTTTCATCCATAATGGGCTGAAGAGTCCACATAAGGCTCTTTTTTTGGGCTACGTCCAGCCTGACTGGAGGCAGTGGAAATCTTGCCACAAAGCCTATTCTGCTTCCAGTGACATTGTCGTCTCAGGGGTTAAATGGAGTTTTACCGACTGACACCTTGTTAGGATCTGACCCTCCAGCCATTTGGACAATTGGGATGCACAGTCAGGTGCTTACTTATCCCACACCAAACCATAGGAGCTCTGCCCCTCCCTGGTTTAGATTCATGCATGGCTTATGTTGGGAAATGTTACTATATGCAGCAGGTGTAATTTTATGATACTTGCTTTCCCATGGGATAACATAAATGACACTGTAAGCCCTTTGAGGGGGGTTGGTTTCCTTTGTGTTTGTACAGCACAATAAGACCCCACACCTGACCACTGCTGCAAAACAAGTAAGTTGTTTAGTAGTGGTGGGCGGCTAATAAAGGTAGAGCAGAGTTGTACTCAGTCCATTTAGGGGGGCTGTGGAGCGGTCTCTGAAGACAGGAAGTTGCCTAATCAGGGTAGGTGACCTCTTGTACAGGTTCCACTGTACCCCATTACTCTATCCGTACATGTCACATCCAGTGAAACATTTTCTAGTGCTCTGCATAATCCCTCTGAGACGGTAAACCAGGCTCTAGTTGAAAATTGGCAATGTGAAATTATTTATTAGGAGTCCCTTTTGGGCTAAAGTAAATCACCCCAGATACATTCAAAATGTGGGCCACCAGTGGAAGTCGTGCCACCCTTGTGTCCTTGAAACACGGACCTCGTAAACAAACACAGGGTGTTGATCCTACTGCAATAGGAGGGTGAAGGGGCATCTTTCACAACACTCGAACCATTACACCAGAGCTTAAAGATGAACTGAAAGCTTCTCTTTTAAAAAGTGAATTAAGTTCCTTTTTCATTAACAGAATAGATGGGTGGGGTATAACTTGTATGCACAATCTCTTTTAAAACCTAAACTGTTGAGACCCAGATCCTCCCATGCCCACCGGACTGGCCAAGCCACAAGTTGATGGTGTCATGTTTGCCAATAATAGGAGTCGCCGTCACTAACACCTTGTGCAACTCCTCCCTCAGTTTTAGGTGTCAGCGATGACATCAACTGTTGCAGAAGAAACTCAGAACTCTGCACTCAGGTCTTTCAGTTTGCCTTAAGGAATGGCACAAGCCTGGCTCTCCACCTAGTGAAAGAACTTCAGGAAAACTTTCAGTGTGAGATGCATTTGCAATGATATCCCTGAATTTCAATACAGCTGCTGTATGAAGTGTGAATGAATCAAGAGGAGGAAATAGTTTATATAGAACAAATTCATGGGAATATGTGTGTTATAGGAACTGATATTATGGTATTATTTCCATTTAGCAGGAAACGAGACTATCACAGGAGAGTTGTTTTCTCCTGAGCCTGGCATCACTATAGCATGCTATCCATCTCGAGCATTTGTGGGTGTTGGAAAGAGTTGTAGGAAAGCCTTCATACCAGATGTGCTAACTGCCCAGAGACACTTCTAAATGAGACATAAACCTTAGGTCCTGACCACTTGTGGTAATAACAGGTCTCAGAGCACTTTTCATAAGGGTGAGGGTGTTGGGCTCAGTAGTACCTTGATGAAATTCCAAATTTAGGTAATTTGGGTAATTACATACAGACCCCTGAAGATTCAGCTGGCTAAGAGTCTCAATTGTTTCTGAACTGCTATATGCTATTCAAACGTTGCATCCTCCCACCGAATGGTGACTGCTTTGGGGTCTTTGATGTTATTTTAATATTTTTCTTCTAATCACCACACACAATTACAGAATTCCACAGAAACTCACACTGAAAAAAAAGATGTGCCTCTTTCTGGAGGGGGTGGGGGTTGCAAAACAAGCGAGGCTGTGAGGAAGGGTGGAGATTAGAGAAAGGTCTGACCCCAACCAGCAGGTCTGAACATCCGCAAACTTTGGGGAAGTTATTATTTGTATTAGGGTGGCACCTAGAGGCCACAACTGCGCTTGGGGCCCCATAGTGCTAGGTAGTGAACAATAAGGAGAGACAGTTCCTTCCACAAAGAGCTGACAATCTTAATTAGAGGAACCGGGGAACCGGGGAAGTCCCGGATGACTGGAAAAAGGCTAATGTAGTGCCAATCTTTAAAAAAGGGAAGAAGGAGGATCCTGGGAACTACAGGCCAGTCAGCCTCACCTCAGTCCCTGGAAAAATCATGGAGCAGGTCCTCAAAGAATCAATCCTGATGCACTTGCATGAGAGGAAAGTGATCAGGAACAGCCAGCATGGATTCACCAAGGGAAGGTCATGCCTGACTAATCTAATCGCCTTTTATGATGAGATTACTGGTTCTGGTTCTGTGGATGAAGGGAAAGCAGTGGATGTATTGTTTCTTAACTTTAGCAAAGCTTTTGACACGGTCTCCCACAGTATTCTTGTCAGCAAGTTAAGGAAGTATGGGCTGGATGAATGCACTATAATGTGGGTAGAAAGCTGGCTAGATTGTCGGGCTCAACGGGTAGTGATCAATGGCTCCATGTCTAGTTGGCAGCCGGTATCAAGTGGAGTGCCCCAAGGGTCGGTCCTGGGGCCGGTTTTGTTCAATATCTTCATAAATGATCTGGAGGATGGTGTGGATTGCACTCTCAGCAAATTTGCGGATGATACTAAACTGGGAGGAGTGGTAGATACGCTGGAGGGGAGGGATAGGATACAGAAGGACCTAGACAAATTGGAGGATTGGGCCAAAAGAAATCTGATGAGGTTTAATAAGGATAAGTGCAGGGTCCTGCACTTAGGATGGAAGAATCCAATGCACCGCTACAGACTAGGGACCGAATGGCTAGGCAGCAGTTCTGCGGAAAAGGACCTAGGGGTGACAGTGGACGAGAAGCTGGATATGAGTCAGCAGTGTGCCCTTGTTGCCAAGAAGGCCAATGGCATTTTGGGATGTATAAGTAGGGGCATAGCAAGCAGATCGAGGGACGTGATCGTTCCCCTCTATTCAACATTGGTGAGGCCTCATCTGGAGTACTGTGTCCAGTTTTGGGCCCCACACTACAAGAAGGATGTGGATAAATTGGAGAGAGTCCAGCGAAGGGCAACAAAAATGATTAGGGGTCTAGAACACATGACTTATGAGGAGAGGCTGAGGGAGCTGGGATTGTTTAGCCTGCAGACGAGAAGAATGAGGGGGGATTTGATAGCTGCTTTCAACTACCTGAAAGGGGGTTCCAAAGAGGATGGCTCTAGACTGTTCTCAATGGTAGCAGATGACAGAACGAGTAATGGTCTCAAGTTGCAGTGGGGGAGGTTTAGATTGGATATTAGGAAAAACTTTTTCACTAAGAGGGTGGTGAAACACTGGAATGCGTTACCTAGGGAGGTGGTAGAATCTCCTTCCTTAGAAGTTTTAAGGTCAGGCTTGACAAAGCCCTGGCTGGGATGATTTAATTGGGGATTGGTCCTGCTTTGAGCAGGGGGTTGGACTAGATGGCCTTCAGGGGTCCCTTCCAACCCTGATATTCTATGATTCTATGATTCTAGAGACTGACAGCCCCCAGCCCCCCCCCCCCCCCAAAAAATAAAGAAGGATAGTTTCCAATCCAGATCCATTCGGTTGTTCGCCCTTCTACCAAGGGACCAATTGTGGTACAGATGCTTATCCACTATGGACTTGACAGAGCCCACCACATTTGATAGATGATGAAAGCAAATAGCCATCAGGGTAACAATTGCCCTGGAGCACGTACTCTAAAGGTGACCAGCTCCATGCCCCAATAGCACTCCCCTGAGCTATCCATCAGCCCCAGTACCACCACGTGTTTCATCTACACCGTTAACTCTGCTTAGTTCTGCATCCAGTGAGAGGGAGTCTATTGCAGTGCCGCAGGAAGGACACTTTAGAGGTAGCTCACGTAGCACACACTAATAACCCAGGAGCAATCGGGTGTGGGTGGGAGGAATGCGGGGATCAGCCAGGGTAGCCCAGCTATGTGATTTCAGCACAAAGCTAGACACAGCAGTTGGTTTAACAAGAGAACAGCACAGACTCTGCCATGTGCATTACCGGAAAGGCAATTTTACCCCAGGGCATTCAGTGCCAAACTCAAATAAAGCAGAGACAGCCTGAGTCTGAATGCTGGAAGTTCCAATTAAACACACACTGTTTCACACAGACAAATAGTATTAGCAATGGTTGACCTAATCCTTTTAAAACGTTGCATTCAGAGGCACGTTCTGTTTATCCCGCCCAGCTCTTCTCAGTGGTCCTGGGACTAGTGGCCCAGTGCTGACTGATTTGCTCTCTCATTATTTTGGGGACACCAGCTTCCCATCATGGGAGTGAAATCATAAATACGAAATATCAAAGGCTAACAACAGGGTAGCAGTGGGTTTGAATTCCTGTAGTACAAGAGGCTGCAATTTCAAGGGTACTCAGATATCATGGTGTGGGCACTGGATAAAGACTCGTTAGTCCATTAAAAACACGGTTAATGTTAACATAAGGACAGAATGTGACATATAATGAGGACAGCTGCTCAGGTGGCTCCGGGGACAGCCGCACCAGCCGCTGCTCGTGTGGCCCTGGGCAGCTCGCCCTGGTGACCACCCAACAGTGGCCGCTCCAGCGGCCCCCGACAGTTGGTGCCACTGGCTCCAGCTCCCCCCTGGGGTGCGCCCCCCACAGGAGCGGCCATCCCAAGATTTAATTATGGGTATTTATAGTATAAGTCATGGACAGGTCAGGGGCCGTGTAACCTGTCCATGACTTTTACTAAAAATACCCATGACTAAATTGTAGCCTTACTGATATGGAATAAAGAAATGGAAGAAGATGCAGCCAGCTGTTTGCTGAACTCCTTCATTTGGGAGGAAGAGCAAGGGCTCAGGAGTGGGAGGCAGGCCAGAGTCCATTTAGAGAGGATGGGAGGGAGAATCTATCCCAGGGGCAGGGGTGAGGCTGGGAACAAAAGTCTGTCCAGGAGACTCCAAAGTTTATATGTTTGGCTGGAGAGTTTGGTGGATCCAAAGTCGATTTAGGTTTACTCCATGCCACGTATTCAGTCTGTATTCTGAACGGCTGAATCATATTTACGTGGCTGGAGGAAGAGGATCTAACCCAATATTACAGGGAAAACAGTTAAGCACTGTGCTGCCTTATCATCACCAACAAGAGATTTGCCCTTTGAAAGCAATTAAAATTTATACCTTTGCTTGTCCGTAGATTCTGTGTACTCCTCATAGGTGACCCTTCCAAGGGTTATTAGACTTCCAGGCTACCCAGGTTGCACTGATGAAGCAGGATTGGCTAAACCATTTTTTTGCTTTGTCTCATTGTGCTGCTGCAGCTTGGTCTGGACTGGCTTAGGAGTTTGGGAAGGGCCAAAAAGGTCATTTTTAGGGGGCCCTGCAGCCCAAATGTAATGGGTTTTAGCAACAAAAGAATGGGGGAGGGAGGAATGTTTTTGCCACCATCATCTCTCTGCTGCGGGAGAAATAGAACCCAGCTCCTTAGACTGGAGTGCATGTGGAGTTACTAACACTGGGGGAAAAGTGTTTCAAGGGACATTTCTGCAGCAGCTAAGTCCCCACTAAGTGTGCATTCTGGTGAAGCTTGTTATTTTCTTTGTCCTTTCCCCTATTTACTTAACTACTGAATCCAGAGCAGCCTGCAATATTCATCAACAACCTCCGTGTGCCAAATAGCCACCCCATCTCATCACAAAATATGCAGAGAAAGGGTCTCTGCCAGGGAAGTGCAGAGAGAAACTGTCAAACTCACTCACCATAAACTAGTCTCTCTCACTTTTCTTTTCTTCCAACCCCCCCCCGACCCCGCCAGCTCTGTCACATTCGATCTGTCTCCACTTTATTTTCCTCTCACTTCACTATTTTCATTCTCTTGCTTCTCATCTCCCCTTCCCTTGATGAATAGTATCTCTTCCCTGCTCCGCCCTTCTCTGTCCCATTTCCACTGTTCTCTTTTGTCCAGCCCTGTGGTCTCTTCTGTGTTACGCTGTGAGTTTGCCCATGTTCTTCTCTTGACCTTGTATTCCATGGCCTTTCTGCTCCCACCCCAGACTCTTACTCATGTCCGCCTGCCTCCCTCCCAGAACTCAGGACCTGACATTGGAAAATCCTTCTCAGTGTTCATTATTAAACAATTAATTAATTAATGCTATTAATTGTGGCCGGCCCCTGCACAGCTGCACAAGTGACCCTCCCTCAGCCCACACCCACTTTGTAGGAGCTGGCCACAGATCCAGCCCCTGCGCGCTCTGGAGTATAGCGACTGCTGCCTGGTAGCATGCCGAAGGACACCAGCTGCTCAGAAATGAACGGACGGGGGCGGAGTCCAGGGGTGCCATTTAAGGAGGCTCCTGCCCCCCTGCCAGCCCAAGTTTTGTACCACCTGCTGGGAGCCACTCGCACCTCTCCCCCCGCCCCTGACTGGCTTATTCTTTGCTCAGCAAACAAGAATGCGGAGGAGTATCTGGCAGAGCCAACAGCGAGCTGGGAGTCTCTGCAGCATTTTTTCATTCCTTAAACAAACACGCGGAAGGAGTGGTGGCAGGAAGGTCTGAAGATGCTTGCTGCAGATTGCAACATGATCTGGCCCTCACCTTCACAAGCTGACATGTTAAAAAAGCAGGAGCAACCCTTTGTGACACCAGTAGAGATGGGGGCTGCTCAGTCAGGGCAGGGGGCTGCTGCCTGAGGCACATTCAGGGGATAATTATCCTCACAGCCAGCCCAGCTTTGGAAGTTTCAGGCTGCAAGAGCAGTGCTGCAGAATGGATGACCACCTGTAATCTTTCACTGCGGTGAAGAAACAAGCATGAGCTGCTGCCACCAAAAATATTGTTTAAATAACACTTAAAATGTTCACAACGTTTTTCTAACTCTCTAATTTTGTAATGAATGGCAGTACCCCAGTGTGGTCAGTTATTCTACTATTTAGTCTTACTTGTCTGTGGGAGTCTTTCCTTTGCCTACAGGGGGTCAGGTCAGGTCCATAGGCTGTGATGCAGAAACATGGATTCCTCTGTGAATGCCTAGATTTCACTAAATCTCCCAAGAGTGGGTTTGCACTTTTCTAGGACCTTTTTCCCAGATACATTTTGAGGAGCTGCTGGCCCTCAACTGCTGCCCTCAAGCAGCTGTCTGCTGTAGCTCCTTCTCTTCCAGCTGGTAAATATTCTTATCTCCTGTTGTTCTAATTCTTTAACATTTCTGAGTGTGTGGCAGAGTCTCACAAACCTGAGTGCCATCTATGAATTTCATTGAGGTGATATTTACTCTCACCAATCCTTACAGTAACACACTAGGAACCTCCTTCCAACTTAATCCTTTGTATTTATCATAACTATTTGTATAAACCTTTCTGTGAACATAAACCCAAGCCAATCTGAACAATTTGTAAGATTTGGCTGCCAAAATTTGTTCATTATAGATCCATGCTACTAACATCCATCATTTAATTACACTCTAGAATAGATGGTGATTTTTTTTAAAGGTATAGCCCGATACGTTGTTAAAAACAACAACGTTGTTTCAATAAATAGGGCTATTTTTGCGCTAGTTATTAAGTGACTTTGAGCTAGTAATGCAGTAGAAATCTGGCAATCATGTAAATGTTCATCTTGCTGATTTTACCGAGCCTGATCCTACAAATTCCATAATCCACCACCTCATAGTGTTCTTCACCTCAGTGGGAAATTTATTAGCTCACGGTGCCAGTTCTTGAGTTGAAACAGTCCCTCATTGACACACACACGGATGGAGGTTGGAAAAATTCCACTTTTCAGATGTGTTTTTTCTGTTGTATACTTACAAGTAATCCTAAAATATACCTTTAATTGGTGTTTGTGTATATCGTTTTCTTTCTTTACATAAGAATGAGATACAGTGCTCCTGTCAACTAATTTCTAAGTTATTATCAGCAAAAAAACCCTAGAGTAGTCTAAGTAGCCCCTGGAATCATGGTTAAAGTTGCTCGCCCCCCCCCAACAAAAAATCTGAAACGGTGCCCCTGACAGAATCATTTATTACACCAGCCATAAGGAAAACCCATGCTGCCCCTGTGTAAAAGGGGTGAAAAGGGCCTGTCCCCTTGTGCCCGTGAGAGCTCCAGGAAGCATTTTGCCCAGCTGGGGCAGGTGGCTCCACTCCACTACAAACTCAGCTGTGATTTTCAAAAGTGCTCACGTGAGTAAGGAGCAGAAGTGCCAGTGATTTTCAAGAGGGCTTGTGGTCCTAACTCACATAGGCCCTTTTGAGAATCTCACTCTGACGCTTCAGCCTGGCCCTTGTTATCGGAGATGATGACTTCCTGGTATAAGCATCAGTGCTGAAACAGGCTGACTCACAGGAACTACTTGTAGTCCTGACCGGATCAATTTCCCTCCTCCTGGGCTAGATAAATTGCCTTCTGTGTGTGGCGTTCAGATGAGATCATGGTCCTGTCTATTCTGAGTGGCCTTTAAAGGTCCCAGGATGCTTTTTGTAAGCACTGGGGTGGTTTACTGACCCATACTTGGCCAGAATACCCCCAGCCCCAGTCCTGTACAGCATGCTGTCTGCTTCTTCCCTCCAGAGGTGGCTGCATGCTTCCCGGCCGTAGTCAGGCTTTGCGATGGAATGTGTGCTATAAAAATGTGAAGTATGAGGAGGAGTATGCTGGGGGACCACAGTCTCTGCCGTTTATAAACGAAGACGGAGCACTGGAAATTTTCAGATGTCGTTATTCCTGAGAGCCTGCAGCACTTACAGGAATCACAGCATCATCTACTGCAACCTTTCTCCTCCATCTCTCCCCTCCACACACATCACTCTGCATCCTCACCCTGCAGCCTTGTCTATGATTCTCCCAGGGGATGGTAGTAGCTTACCTGCAGCGCAGTGCTCCTGAGAGAGGGGTGGCTGGCAGCTCTGGGACTTGTGTTTGCCTCAGGCAGGGAACACCGCTGCTGTCGCACTGGAAAGGAGGAGTGTCAGCAGTGCTTCAGGTTTCACCTCCGCTCGAGGCTTGTGCAGTTCCACTCTGCTGCTGCGGCAGTTCTCCCTCGATGCTGGGGATTTCCCTGTTCCCTTGCTCCTGCAGCTCTGCGGAGAGGCGACAAGCCGCAACATGCACATCAGGTTGTTTAAATCATTCCAAAGGGGGTACTAGCAGGGAAACTAAAAAGCTCTGTATGAACTGGAGGCAGCTGGGTTATTCTAACGCTTCAGCTGCTTTCGGCCTCAGGGCCTTGTGTATTGATAGGCGGTAACACACACATACACACACACCATACCACAAGATGACAGAGCTTAAAAATAAATGTGAGCCGGTCACCTGACAGACAAGAGGACAAGTAAAGGGGAGCAAGAGACCTGTTTGATCTGCATGCGGAGCTGCCAGCAGTCAGCCAGCACTGCAGCAGGACTTAAGTAAATCATGTTAGAAAGGTTTTCTTCTGGGCAGATGGTTAAACTGAATGGACTACAGGACACAGCCTAACAGGCTTCTGTTTATTTTGAGGCTTCCATTGCCTAGGAAACAGTAGATTGTGGTGAAGTGGGATCAGAAAAACTGCTGAAGGAAAAGGAGTATTTCTTTTTTTCTTCCCAGCTCTTTGCCTCATGCCTTGATGTTTGGTTCTTTTATTGGCTGTTTAGCAAGGGCAAGGTTCTAACCTTTATCAAATGCCAGATTCATTTATTTCCATGCACACATCTACGCAAGCACTTTAGAGTGTGTAATGGTTCCTCCCTCTCGGGTCCAGAGGAAGGCCGGATGTTGTCGGGGTGGTCTGATTTGTGATCACGGACCTGCCCGCTCCACAATCCAATCTCCACCACAGGACCCAGCACATGGCCCTTTGGTTCATAGCTCCAGCCCCTGTTTGGAGTACCCACCAAACATCTAGGGTTTAGGCCTCCTGAGTAATTGCACAGTCTTTGACCCACAGCCTCATGGCTGGGCAAGCAACAATAACCTGTGGCTCCAGCCCTCTGGGCAGGGTACAGCAAGCAATCAGTCTATAGCCCTCAACTTCCTGGCTGGGACAAGCAACAACAGTCAGGTGCAGGCCTTCTGGCCTAGGTGAATATGCAGCCAGCTCCAGGTGTGGGGAAGCGACAGGGGTAGGGGGACCCAGGCTCAGCCTACTCCACCAGGTCCCAGCCCAGGACGCTCACAGTGGGTCAATGGGAACACGTAATATTGCTGCCTCACGTCCTGGCAACACAACCGGACCAACATCTGGTTTCCCTGGGCTACTTCCTATCTGACTCTCCTGGCATCACGCTGCCACCACCACCAGGCTCTGGCTCATAGTCGGGTGGTGCTTCCTTTGGTATTTCCCCAGGTCCTTCCATCTCCTGGGCCAGTAGGATTCTGATCCGTTCTGCAGCCGGTTGTGGACCTCACAAAGGGCTCAGCTGTCTAGTAGGGACATCTGCCTCCTTCCCAGATCTGCTCACCACTGAGCTGCAGGGCCCTACTCTTATACTTCCTGCCCTGCCCCTGCACTTCCTGCGAGGGGGTTGGGCCGAGTTAGCTGCACCCACCACAGGGAATGAAATGGTTCCTCCATCTCTGGTCCAGAGGGAGGCCACTCTGCCTCACTGGGATGTCGGGAACTGAAGCAATGTCCGATTGAGAAGCACGACTGCAGATGGTAGGAACTCCCCAGTGGTGCTGTGTTTAATGTGGGGTTTTCTCTTTGTTTTCAAGCAGCTCAGCTGACAGAGAATGGGAAGGGAGTCTATGCAAGAAGGTGCTGTTGTGATGTAGGCATTCCCGTGATACTACCAGGACAGGTTAGGGATAGATTAGGGATAGGTTGGCCTCAAGAGAGTTGAAGCTTGGTGAAGTATCCAGAAGTGCTGAGGCTCCCCTGTATTTTCTAAAGCTCTTTAGCCAGACAAATTTGGCTGGACATTCCAAGGGGATAAGCTTCCTCAGGCAAATGATAGCATGTCTGGACCCAGTGGAAATTCCATGAAAGCTGCTGTTCTCTATGGCTTCACCTCCTCTAGGGCAAATGTGTGTGCTAACATGTTTAAATCCTACTATAGCCAAGGCAAACTGTAGTTTTAACAGGTTAGCTGGTCAAGGGGTTTTGACCAATTAACACATGTTAAAATTACACCTTGCTTTGTCTACATTAGGATTTCAGTGTGTGTTAGTTAACAGGTGTTAGCCAACACATGGTTAAAATATACCTTTATTCCTTGTGTGATCATGGCCTAAGTATTTGGAAATCCAGTCCTAGCTGGAAATACACTGATGCCTTTTTGTAGACTAACAAAAGTGTTAGCTAACATGTTTTAATTAAATGCTGTTTCAAAATATGTTAGCACTGAAAGTTAATGGTACCAACCTTCTTTCCCTGTCCTGGCATCTGTTCATCTCTCCAGCTCTCAGCTGCATCTTACAGGTGTTATCAGTTAGGAAGTTACTCAGGTTAACACAAGAAACCGATTCATTCACTTAGGAGCGTTGCTAAATCCTGGAGTCCCTTCTTAACTTTTACTCTGTTCTTACCCTACCCCTTGACCACAATGGGAGATTTGACTGAGTGAGAACTTCTGGATCTGCCCTGCAATAATAATGTAGTACAGCACTATTCATCCTAAATTGTTTTGCAGATATTATTAACTCTATACACTGCATTCAGGCATCATTTCCTCTACTCCTGAAGTACAGCCACCTCTGGAGTGGAATATAGCAGCCATTTAACAGCAAACAGCAACAGCATGCACCAGTGTAGGACAGATGAATATTCACCAGCATGGAGTTCTGAGCACAGTGAGCAGCCTGTGTACAGTCAATCAATGGCAGACAGTCAGTAGGGTCAGAAATAACTTGTCCTAAGCTATTAGTTAGCTCCCGTTCTCTACTGCCTTCTTACTATCTGTCTGTACCGCAAGATACATAAAGCATGGGTGTGTTTGCACACATGTATGTGTGCATGTGCATAAAGTATTTACATTTAGCGTCACTCCCCTCAGCCTCCCCTATTCCGACACATTGCAAAACTCTCACTGTAGTGCAGGACTATTTTACCCGTCCCAACCCTCTTCCTATGGCTAACTCCTGCCTTAGGCATCAGTAATAAACCCTTCTCCTGACATGCTCAGCCATATGGACGCTTCTCTGCACCCCATAAATACTGTACTTTTTTATTGGGCTCTTTGGAAATACAGTAAACACTTAACTAAAGAGCCACTTTCTCCCTCCAGGAAGCAGTGGGTGTGACTGCCTGCTTTCTCTTTCTCACACAAACACAGGGAGTATGTGGTTCAGCCACCCCCCTAGCTTTCTCTCACCCCCACCCCCAAAACAAAACCAGGAAGAAGCAATAACAAAAACCATTTCACCTAACACAGGTTTCCTGCAGAGCTGTTTAAAATGACACATACAGCGTCCCGCACATAATAGGGCTTGGCTTCATATTCTCCTTGGAGCTATAATGGTCAAATTGCTCAGCAAGTGTAATTCAGTCAGCGACAACCTGGAAACAAAAATTAAATGGAGAAATCCCCCTTCTCCAAACCCGGCCCCCTTAGAAATCCTAGTTTTCTGCTGCAGTGGAGCAAATGTGACTCAGGACTTGAAGCCCAGAGATCAAGAAAAACCCTGATTGTTCCCCCTGCAATACGCAGCCAGCCCAGCCTGAAAGCTTCAGTGGGAGTTCAAAAAACACACTGCAGATCATCTGAGAGGGGGAAGCAAACATCAAAGCCGCTGGGAAGCTTCCCCACTGTTGTGCCAAGGCAGGATGCCCTGTAGGGAACCCAAGAGTTCAGAAGCCCCCTGAGAGGACTGAGGTGCTGTAACACTCACCTTGGTTCTCAGGCTCAGGCGCTCTCGGGCTGGTTTCTGCTCTGGTCAGCACACACTGCTGAAAAGTAGGAGCGACAGGGCTGGAGCTGTGGGAGGAAGGGAGTTCCTTCCAACAGCTAAGGAAGAGAGTTTCCCTAAAGGAGGCGATGCTGTTGACCTGCCTATAGGGCGGTTAGGTGTTGTGTTGGAACAGGGGGGCCCTTTCCCAGATCGGTCTTCTTCACTGAAGGCCAAGAGGATCCTGAAAGGAGAGACATACAGAAAAGCTCACAAAAAATGGCTCCAAGTGAAAATAGTATCACCAAGCTCACTAACAAATCCAGATCGCTGTCGGGTCCCAGTCAAAATCTGGCATCCATTATTGAGCAGGTTGAGGTGGGACCCTGAGGTAGTGAAGCCCCTGGAAGCTCAGGTCTCTATACTGCCACCCACGTAGGACAAACTAAGAAAATAAGGGAAATAATTTGCTTTTCTTTTTTCCCTTCTCATGTGATCTTTTTTTTGGATTTGGCACAAGAGCTATTTTGGGGCTGGACATGAGCCCAGGTGAAAGGACATGGATTTCATCCAGTCTGCCTCCCCCATGTGCTTGGAGGGCTCCAGGGAGCTTTGAACAGCTGCCATGATGATGGGCTTAAAAGCTTCTCAGTTAGGTGTGGTGTTCTCACTGATTCTTTCCCATTGTCTGGTGTAACTCTCTTGCAGCAAAGCCATTTTTCTCCCCAAACAGCTGCGCTGTGGTCAGAGATGGTTTGTGATGAGTGGAACTGCAATTTGTACATTGCCCTGAACTCACAGGGGCTTGCTCTCCCTCCACATGCAGTTTCCTTATTTGCCAGTTCACTATAAACCAGTTTTGCTTTATATTCTCTATATACTATGCCTCAACAGGAAGCAGGATTGCTTGAGTTCTTGTAAATGGTACGAGAGTGTTTGTGAAACTGGCAAAAAGAACAGAGGAGTACTTGTGGCACCTTAGAGACTAACAAATTGGTTTCACACGAGGAAATCCACATGTGCTGGGAAGTGGCTGGAAGGAGGGGGCACATAAAAATGTGCTAGGCATATTACGGCAGCCTTAAGAACGGGTGGCTGCTGGACTTGATCCTGCAAAGTACTCAATAGGTGATCTCAGTAGGTGTTGTGGGCACTCAAGACTTCCCAGGGCCATATACACTCCACATGGGCTGAGCTTCCTGCTGACAGGAATGCTGTGCAGAAGCCAAAGGCAAATATCTGACAGGCCATTCCTTGGGAGGAAGGGAGAAAGGACTAATGGTCAACAACTTGTCAAACACTGGCACCTGCAGTCTAACAAGCTGCACTGCTTTGCTCTGTGATCCTACCTGTTTTCTGCCTGAAATACGAGGGGTAGGAGGCAAAGCTGTTCAGTTATTCAGAGAGCACGGAGCTGGCAGACCTCTGGCAGGTGTTGGAGGTTTTGAACAAGAGGGTGTTTGTGAAAGGCATCAGTGTTTGTGGAATTGCTTCTCTCTTGCTCATGCAGGTCCATTAACAGCTGAGGGTGAGTTGGGGAGCTGTGGGAAAGCGAATAATGTGAAGTGGGGGTCGGGCCCATGTTCAACGTCCCACATTCTAGAAGATTTTAAGGGAATTCAGGCTTCCCTCCCCCTGTTCTGCACACCCCCACTCTCCCTATCCACCACGTTCCTTCTCCCTCTCTCTACACACACACACACTCACTCTAATAATAGCAGTAATTCCAGCGGAGAGAGTAGAGGAGGAAAAGTCACAGCTTGTAACCTGTACCCGCCATAAACACATGCTCTCCCCACCCATCGCTCATGCACACACATTCCCCCCAGAGGGGCAGTGACTGCGGGGAGGAGGGAGCAGAGAGTTCCTGTAAGAGGCTCTGGGGACAGTGAGCGGGGTGGTGGGGAGGAAGGACGAGGGGCAGCAGACAGGCTTGTGGGATGAAGGCTCTCCGTACCTGGTGTGCAGCTGCTACAGGAAGGACAGGAGTGGAATTGGAGGCAGGGTGGGTGTCCAGGGAGGGGGCAGAGCACCCTGTGAAAGGACAGAGTTTCTGTAGGAAGCAGAGCTGCTGGGGTGGCCACAGGAATGACGTTGGGGGAGGAGCTGCTGGAGTTCATGACATCTGCAGGGAAAGGGAGGGGGCAGAGTTCCTGACATTGGTGCTTCATTGGATGGGTTGGGAGGGGATGAGTGGCTGAGTGCTCTGAGCTGGCTCGCTGGGAAGGCAACAGTGGCCTGCTCTCTTGAATCCCTTCCACATGCAAGGACTTGGGCAGATCTATAGCATGAGGGATTGGAAGGGGCAGGGGTTCTCCTGTTTTGAGATCACCCAGCTGGTCTCTTTGAAATGCAGCTGATGTGCGGGAATCTGGGACCGTTCTCTCTAGAGAAGAGCCTGTGCCCTACCTCCGTGTCCATTCTCCCCTGGAACATCTACACCTGGTTCTAGGTCTGAACTTCTCTATCTAGCATCTTGTGAGTAGCACCGGTGACCGATCACTCCCAAGAAAGCTGTGGCTTTCAGACAGTGGGTACAACTCCCATCTAAACAAAAGAGAGTCATGCTGCACACTGAGGGCCTGGGATATACCTTCCAAACACCTCTCTCCCTCCTGCCTGTGAGCCTCCCCCCAACTCCTTCCAGGTTTCTGGGCAATTCTTATGCCCAGGTGTGAGTGCCTCAGGCTCTCACATTATTCTGAGCATTGACCACCATGGCAGTGGAGGGTCTCACAGGACGGGGCCATTATTAATGAATCACCGGTGTGTGGTTAGGCTTCACAGAGCACAGAAGAGGACATGGTCCCAGCCCAAAAATGACTACAGTGTGAAGTGCACAGCCAGAATTAATAGAAAGACCAGATGAAAAGCCAGTCTTAACAAGCTGCAGGGGTTGGATAGTTATTGTAATGGCTCTGGCTTTGATGGAGTATCATGTCAATGGCTGCAGAGTCCAGTAGAAAGGCTGGTGGAAATGTAGGAACTGTTTCCGAATCCTAGTGCTGTCATCTTCAGGGAGCATTTCTCCCCCAGCCACCCCCCAGCTAAAACTACACAGGGAAGAGCTCAACATAGCTGATTCCCTCTGAATCTCCAGTGAAGGGCTCTATCACTGTGCAGCTCAAAGAAGTCCAGGAACACATTTTGGCTGAGGAATCCAGTTTCCTTGGTCAATACACAATTTGCACTGGAGGCATTTCCAAGGAGAAAATCCAGGCTCAGTTTAGACCTTCCTTTCATGCCATATCACCTGAGCGTGCGTGTGTGCAGGTGTGTGTTTAAAATGATCGCTGTCTCCCTACTGCAGAAAGCCGAGGCATTGCTGTCTCTGCCCTAAACAGCCATATTATGTGTCCCAGAAACACAGTGTCGGCCAAGGAAAGACAACGAGACAGACAACTCTGTTTTGGCCTCCAGGAAATTGAAATAAGCCTATCCGAGAAGTTTTGCTGTCAGGATCTGTGCAAGGCATCTGCCCACAGTGTTTTGGTGCACTTAGGGCCTGATACTGATTGTTGCAGAAAACTCACAGCTCCTGTGCGTTCTGTGGGAATGTAAATGCTCAGCACTGCTTAAGATCAAACCCAGTGCAATTCACAATAATGGTCTGAACACTTTTTGCATGTATGAAGATATCAGCCTGTAGAAATGAAACTGGGCAAGCATAGGTGCTGGAACTGGGAATACAGGGGGTGTTGCTGCACCCCCAGGCTTGAACTGCTTTCCATCATATACAGGGCTTACAGTTTGGTTCAATGCCACTCAGCACCCCCACTGTATAAATTGTTCCAACCCCCGTGTGAGCAAGAGAAGGATTTTTTGAGAGCAAGCAGCTCAGTTTCACACAAAGATCAGAAATTACTAGGTTTGGTAATAAATTCTTATTGTTATTCTTATTGTTACTCATTATTATTACTGCTACTGCTTCACACTTATATTGTCCTTGCCACTGGAGGATCTTAGAGAGCTCTACAAATTAGACATGGGTTTCCATGGAGATCATTATGTGGACACAGACCCGCCATGAATTCTGCAGCTGAATGTGAACTTCCCCCAAGTTCAAGCGTGTTCGGATCCAAGTCTGGGGTTCAGATCCAGCTCTGTAATACATATTCATTCTTTCTCACAACACCCCTGTAAGTTAATATTCTCCCCAGTTCACAAATGGTACAGAAATGGTAAAACCCAAGTTTTCAAGAAAGTCCACTTATTTTGAGAGCCCCACTTGAGAGGGTGACAGCCAGGATTTTGGAGGTGCCAACCAACTGCAGGGCCCATTGCCTTTAGTTGAAACTGTGAATCCTCAACAACTCTGAAAATCAGCCTATAGGTGTGTCATGCAGAGTGCCTGAAACTTGAGGCCCCCAAGCGAATGGACCCTCTTGAATATTTGGGCCTAAGTGATCCAGCAAGTAATTTACAAAAATGAAAAAAGAACCCAGATACCCCAGTATTTTCCTGCAATCACTGTCCCACTCTATCTCCAGTACAGAATTCAAGATGCAGGCTAACCAACTCCTTACGTAATAGCAGGGAAATGCACTTGTCCAGTATAGCATTTAATCTACTTGACTGGACTGTCTGTTTAAACCCTGCGGTGCATATATAGCAGCTGTGAATGGGGTTAAAATATCAGCACCTCTGTTCAGAAAGTAACCTTTTGCCTGGCAGGGCTTATTATTATTATTATTTTATTTGTATTTCATTGTCGCCAGCTGAGATCAGAGCCCCATTGAACTAGCCTGTCCGTGCACATGTGCAACCCTCTGACTTTTAAATGTAGCAGGGGAATCTATTAAACATTTTCCTAACGTGACTATGATTTCCTAAAACCTCAGTTTAATATACTATCAGATCATGTAATAAATAGTGACAATGCCCAATTTCTGAGTCAAATTTTGGGCTGAGAGATGGGTTATATCTTGTAGTCCAAAGACAGCATGTAAAATGATGATTTTAAAGCACATATAGAAAAATTTGCCATGTGTTACTGGCTTTGTATAAAACAGATCTTATGGTATCAGAGAACAGCTGCAAGGATGGCTAAAGGATGACAAAACATGCCTGATAGGGTACGTCTACAAAGCAATTAAAGACGCGCAGCTGACCTGGGTCAGCTACCTCAGGCTTACAGGACTCAGGCTGTGGGGCTGGAAAATTGCTCTAGGTATTTGGGCTTGGGCTGGAGTCCCAGCTCTAGGACCCCACAAGGGGGAGGATACTAGAGCCCGGGCTCCAGAATGAGCCCAAAAGTCTGCAGAGTAATTTTCCAGCCCCTCAGCCTAAGCCCTACGAACCCGAGTCAGCTGACACTGGCCACCCACAGCTGTGCTGAGGTCTTTTATCCCTGTGTAGATATACCCATAGTGACAGGTTTCAGAGTAGCAGCCATGTTAGTCTGTATCTGCAAAAAGAAAAGGAGTACTTGTGGCACCTTAAAGGAAAGTTAAGGGGGTGACTTGATTACAGTTGATAAGTACCTACACAGGGAACAAATATTTGATTATGAGCTCTTCCTTCTAGTAGAGAAAGGCATAACATAATCCAATGTCTGGAAGCTGAAACTAGACAAATTCAGACTGGAAACAAGGTGTAAAGTTTTAACTGTGAGGGTAATTAACCATTGGGACAATTTACCAAGAGTCACGGTGGATTCTCCGTCTCTAGCAAATTTTAAATCCAGATTGGATGTTTTTCTCGAAGCTATGTTCTAGGAATTAATTTGGGGATGTTCTACGGGCCTGTGCTACATAGGAGGTCAGACAAGGTGATCACACTCATCCCTTCTGGCCTTGGAATTTACAAAGATGATCACATTCTGGGTCTAAAAGCTTCTATCTGGCTAGTCATAGCTTTTACCACAAGGGAGAGCTCTGTGCACAGCTACTGCCTCCCAGACAAGTGGAAGCACTTCCAGAAATAACTAGAAGTCAATGTCTTCCTTTAAACGGCACATCTGATGTTGATATTTTTCTGTTGAGTTCACGCTGGTGAAAGAGCTCCATCTGCTTTTTCAGGTTTGCTTTCGTCACAGTGCTCAAGAGCCTATTTGCTGCAATAAGAATAGCTGGCACATCCGCAGTGCGCTACAGCTGAGGGCCTTGCTGCACTTTGTAAACACTGATTAATGAAACTTCAACACCCCTCTGAAGCCTCAGTCAATGCAACCCCCTTTGGTACTTCTGGTAAGTGTCCTTTTTACAGAGGGGGAAACTGAGGCACAGATTGGTGACTTGATGTGTCCATGGTCATGCAATGAGTCAGTTGCAAAGACACCCACTACTACCAGCCTGCAGGAGAAACGGAAAATCCTATGTCCCCTCAGCTGACACCTGTCCCCATTCCCAAACCCTGGCTTCTTTTTGCTCTCTGCGGGAAATGATTGGCATCAAAGAAATGTAATTTTGTCTTCTTTTTTACTAATCAGACAAATAATATACTCTTACATCATGTGAATCCAGACAGCTGAGGTGCTTAAGAGCTGCAGCTTCTCTGGATAGGACTCCTTTCTCTCTCTTTCTCTTTTCCCCTATCACATTCAGTGTCACTTTCTAGTTGCAGAGATAGCAGCAGTGTTCCTGCAGTATCCACAGCTGTGCTGCTGCTCCAAGTCCTGACACTGGAAGACAGCCTGAGAAATTCCCCAGAAGCTTGAGGGTAGGTAGGTGTGCACGGGACTTTCCTTCTACTTTTCTGCTCTAACCACTAGAGACCCTCTGAGAGGAATCCTCAGACACTTTTGCAGAGTATGTAGAATCTTTGATCTTTCACTGTCAAATGTGTGGGTCAAATTCTGCTCTCATTTACACTAATATAAATGGGAGTGATTCCATTGGGATAGATCCTCATTCTCTCCTGGTTTGCAGCAGTTAAAGAAGAGCAGAGTTGGGCCTTCCCTGGAAAGGTACTGAGGATATATGGGGAAAGTGACAGGAAACAATGCTGTATCTCATTAAGATGACCTAGTTCCTCATGATTTCTAAGCAAAGCACTTATTCTACAAACCAGATCAGGGTAATTCTATTTGTCTTTTTTCATTGTTCTGTGATTAGATTATACATTTTATAATCCATTACATGCTGGCATCTGAACAGGAACGACAGTGTCACTTGTACTAACAGTTAGCAGATGACTCCCTTCTTTGCCATATGCACACACTTTAAACCTGTGCCAGAGCATTCACCACAATCATACCAAGGTTACTGAATTATCAGGGAGCCAAATGTCCAGGGCTGCATTGTGACCATTTGCTCACACCAAACTTGTTGACAGGTAGTCTTGGCTTTCTTCTGCATTGCGCAGTGTGAAAGGGCTCAGGAATCTTTAAGGCTTTGTGTCCTATGTAATTAGTAGGGTACTGTTCTTTGAATCCTCTAGTGACCCATGGTAATTATCACCTGACAGGTGTTAGGAGATCAATGTGAGATGATTCTCCAGTCCTGTTCCTAGCAGACAGGTTACTATAGTTATCAACAACTGGCACCCTTATTGGCAATCACAGCTGAAAGGCAAAGTATTGCATGTATATGATTAAGTTAGAGCTGAGGCATAATGTGCAACGTAGTTGAAGTTTTTCTGCTTGTACTGTATCTGTCCTGCAGGAGGACTTCAAATTGTTAGTCAAGCATCTTTCAGTGGCATAGGTAAAAGAATTGCATATTATAATATACAGCATCTTATTTATTAGAAAGGAGCTAGAATAAGTTAAGAAAGGTGAAACTCTATGATCTAACAGGTTAGTGCACTTGCCCTCCGATTACCAGAGACTGCGGTTCAATTGCTGACTTAATTCAGATATGACAATGTCTTTGTTGCTTTGCAGTCTGTATCTGCTGGACAATTGTTAATATCATACGGCAGCCATTCTATTCAACATGATTGTTCATCGCGTCAGAGGAAAAACCCAGAACTGGAATTGAATCAGCTTATAAGATTTCTGCTTATTTGAGTATCATATCAGGAGCTGCCTCTCCTCTTTGTAAACTTGCAGAGTGTTGTTGTCATATTAAGAACAGACTTTTGGCTTACAGAGCATTGCCCTTGGAGAATGCATTTACACTTCACATGGTATGCCATATTGGCTAGTTTAGAAATTACTGTTTTTCTTCACTACCTGGCCTTACCTCCCCGCTTATTATGTTACAACGCGTATGAAGAGTGAGGGGACTGTAGAATGGTTAGAGCATAGAACTAGGCGCTCAGCATTAACAAATTATGAACCAGCACTAAGAAACTTCAAGGAGCAGCACAAATTGGTTAGTACTCTTTTCAGTGTACAAAGATAATCATTAATAATTCAAGGTATCAGTACAGGCTGATGGGTTAACCAGTGAACGCAAACCTATTTGTCTGAAAGTTTTTAATCAAAAAGATTAATTTTTTACAAAATTTATTTTATTAGATTTGAAAGGTAACTTTTAATTAAAAACTCACCTCTTACACATTTAGACTGTTGACCGTTATTTTATTTTATTTTTTGCAATCTTGGACAATGACAATGACCTATTTCATTTATTTTGGTTTTAGCAGGTTTCACTTTCAGGCTCTCACGCACTAGCCCGATGTGATGTTTGCATGCAAATATTGCAGGTGGATGTTTAAATCCAGTGGTTTAGATGGAATTAAAGACATCATAGAAACATTTTTGCTTCTGCTGAAATAATCCCCTGCAGTGAAAACGGATTACTGATGTCCATTTATATCTCTGTGGTTTTGTGAATGACACTGGTTCAACTTTTGACTTTACTGCCACTCCTGTGTCTTTCAGTACAATTCTCCAGAAACTCAGTGTCTGCTTCCTTTGTATCACCTGCTTGTTTCTCTGGGACTTACTCGCTCATTTTCTGGCATTGAAAGGAAGAGTAGCTTTCCTAGTCTGGGGACAGAGGGTGAAGAGAGAGAGTTTGGCATCTAACGTTCGGCATCTAAGGTCAGTGCAGCCTGAAAGGACTACATCACACAACTGCATTTTCTGACCTGATCCCCAAGAGAAAAACAAAATTGCAGCCTTCAGTGTCTGGTGGCTGTTCTAGTGGATACCTCACTGTCCAAAATCTCAAGGAATTCCTTATTTTGTCTTCACTCAACTGAGCCATTTGTGCAAATAGTGTCAGCCAGGCCTGTTCACACAATGCGAAGCTGGTTACAAGTCATTCTCCTGGAACAGAGGCATAAGGCATTTGAACAAAGAAAACTCTGTCTCTTCCCTTCCACTGGCATCCAGTCAGTTAACACAGAAAATTGCAGCTTGCCTTTGTCTCAGGCATGCCCTTCTCGGCTTCTGCAAACCTCTCTTCCACAGCAGCAGAATTTCATTATCTCCCTTTGTCCAGACTGGCTTTGCCACACAGTTCAAGTCACTGTGGGTGTTTTGTTTCATTGATGGTGACGTCCTGATGATTGCCACAAGGAGAGTGCACCCAGACTGTGCCCTGGTGGGGGGCTGAGATGGCTAGTCATCAGGATCTGTTCCCAATAAACTTACATTGGAACAGATTGGGGTCTAATTCTGAGAGGTGCAGGGCAACTGCATCTCCCAATTTGGTCACATAGGGAGGGTGCTCAGCACTTAGGAGCAGATCCTGATTCAGACAGAGACTGCAAACCCCAGTGTGAGATGTTCCATCCTGATCTAAGCAGAGGTCCATGTTAAAGATGAGGGTGGGAGCATTTTGGCCATCCTCTTTGTAAACTTACAAACTACTGTGAGGTCACAGAATTCCGTGAACAAGGTCCACACAAGGGATTCAAGGTTTAAGACTCTCCCTGGAAAACACCAAGCACATGAGAAAATGTGATCAAATTGCAGGAAAAAAATGGAAAAAAGGTGAGAGATAAAACATTCAAAGATTCCCCTGTGCTACATGTACAAATCAAAGGCCATTGTGGTGCTAAGTGTAATAAGAGTAGCTGGCACCTCCTTCTCCAGCACCTTCTGACTGTCCCACAAATGCCATGTATACAGTCAGCATTTAGTTCAAAGAGCTAGTACCTGGAGGGGAGCACAGAAGCTAATGGGTGGGACTCGTAGTGGTCATCCATTTATACATGTGGGTGTATTTTTAACAAAATTCGTGATGTAATTCAACAATAACCCCCAATGATATCTGTATTTATTTATTATTTGTGTTATCAGGATCTGGTCATGGACCAGGACCCCATTGTGCTAGGTGCTGTACAACTACTGAACAAAATGACAATCCCTGCTCCAGACAGCTCACCGTCTAACTCCTGAATCTTCATCTGATCTTTAACCAAAGCACTGCGGGCAGCAGAACTATACTGTCCAGGTCTGACTTCAGTTGTAACTATCTTGACACATATACCACATCTTCTGTTAAGGGTCAACAGCACCACACACATTGACCATGCTTAATACTTTGTGCTTCAAAGCCCCTTTCACAAAAAGATCATCCTAGCACTGGTAAAAGTGCTTTACAAATGTCAACAAATGAGGCCTTGGCGCATCCCAGTGTGCTAAATATGGAGTGGAAATCTATCAACTTCATGAAAAAACTCGTACAGATATAGACAGACATCATCTTCCTTTCCAAATGCAAACAGATGGACATCATACCAAAAGGACTGAAGGTAAAAAATCCATTACAGTCTACATACCACACAGACAATGCTGACAGCTTGTGCCACATGCTCTCAAAGAACTGTGGAACCACCTGATCAACATCCTCTACAGCAAACAGGGAAAGATTAAGAATGAGCTCTCAAAACTGGATACTCTCATAAAAAAACAACCTTCCACACAAACTTCCTTGTGGCTGGACTTTACAAAAACTAGACAAGCCATTTACAACACACACTTTGCTTCTGTACAAAAGCAAAAGGACATTAAACTGTCTAAACTACTACATGCCACAAGGGGCCACAACATTGGTTCCCTTAACCCACCCAGTAATATTGCTAATCTATTCAACTATACTCTTAGCCCAGCAGAAGAATCTGTCCTATCTTGGGGCCTCTCCTTCTGCACCTCCACCCCCACGAACATGATACAGTTCTGTGGTGACCTAGAATCCTATTTTCGATGTCTCTGACTCAAGGAATATTTCCAACACCTCTGAACAACATACTAACCCACAGAGACCTTCCTACCAAGACTACAAAAAGAAGGATTCTGGGTGGACTCCTCCTGAAGGTTGAAACAACAGACTGGACTTCTACATAGAGTGCTTCCGCCGATGTGCACGGGCTGAAATTGTGGAAAAGCAACATCACTTGCCCCATAACCTCAGCCATGCAGAGCACAATGCCATCCACAGCCTCAGAAACAACTCTGACATCATAATCAAAAAGGCTGACAAAGGAGGTGCTGTTGTCGTCATGAATAGGTCGGAATATGAACAAGAGGCTGCTAGGCAGCTCTCCAACACCACTTTCTACAAGCTATTACCCTCTGATCCCACTGAGGGTTACCAAAAGAAACTACATCATTTGCTCAAGAAACTTCCTGAAAAAGCACAAGAACAAATCCGCACAGACACACCCCTGGAACCCTGACCTGGGGTATTCTATCTGCTACACAAGATCCATAAACCTGGAAATCCTGGACGCCCCATCATCTCAGGCATTGGCAACCTGACAGCAGGATTGTCTGGCTATGTAGACTCCCTCTTCAGGCCCTACGCTACCAGCACTCCTAGCTATCTTCGAGACACCACTGACTTCCTGAGGAAACTACAATCCATTGGTGATCTTCCAGAAAACACCATCCTGGCCACTATGGATGTGGAAGCCCTCTACACCAACATTCCACACAAAGGTGGACTACAAGCCGTCAGGAACAGTATCCCCGATAATGTCACAGCAAACCTGGTGGCTGAACTTTGTGACTTTGTCCTCACCCATAATTATTTCACGTTTGGGGACAATGTATACCTTCAAATCAGCGGCACTGCTATGGGTACCCGCATGGCCCCACAGTATGCCAACATTTTTATGGCTGACTTAGAACAACTCTTCCTCAGCTCTCGTCCCCTAATGCCCCTACTCTACTTGCACTACATTGATGACATTTTCATCATCTGGACCCAGGGAAAAGAAGCCCTTGAGGAATTCCACCATGATTTCAACAATTTCCATCCCACCATCAACCTCAGCCTGAACCAGTCCACACAAGAGATCCTGTTCCTGGACACTACAGTGCTAATAAGCGATGGTCACATAAACACCACCCTATACCGGAAACCTACTGACCGCTATTCCTACCTAATTGCCTCCAGCTTTCATCCAGACCACACCACACGATCCATTTCTACAGCCAAGCTCTACGATACAACCGCATTTGCTCCAACCCCTCAGATAGAGACAAACATCTACAAGATCTCTATCAAGCATTTTTACAACTACAATACCCACCTGCTGAAGTGAAGAAACAGATTGACAGAGCCAGAAGAGTACCCAGAAGTCACCTACTACAGGACAGGCCCAACAAAGAAAATAACAGAAGGCCACTAGCCATCACCTTCAGCTCCCAACTAAAACCTCTCCAACGCATCATCAAGGAGCTACAACCTATCCTGAAGGATGACCCATCACTCTTACAGATCTTAGGAGACAGGCCAGTCCTTGCTTACAGACAACCTGAAGCAAATACTCACCAGCAACCACACACCACACAACAGAACCACTAACCCAGGAACCTATCCTTGCAGCAAAGCCTGTGCCAACTGTGTCCACATATCTATTCAGGGGACATCGTCATAGAGCCTAATCACATCAGCCACACTATCAGAGGCTCGTTCACCTGCACATCTACCAATATGATATATGCCATCATGTGCCAGCAATGCCCCTCTGCCATGTACATTGGTCAAACTGGACAGTATCTACGTAAAAGAATAAATGGACACATATCAAATGTCAAGAATTATAACATTCAAAAACCAGTCGGAGAACACTTCAATCTCTCTGGTCATTCGATTACAGACCTAAAAATTGCAATTCTTCAACAAAAATACTTCAAAAACAGACTCCAACGAGAGACTGCTGAATTGGAATTAATTTGCAAACTGGATACAGTTAATTTAGGCTTGAATAGAGACTGGGAGTGGATGGGTCATTACACAAAGTAAAACTATTTCCTCATGCTTATTTCCCCCCCCCCCCGCCCCAATCCCCACTGTTCCTCAGACATTCTTTGTCAACTGCTGGAAATGGCCCACCTTGATTATCACTACAAAAGGTTCCCCCACCGCCCCCCCTCTCCTGCTGGTAATAGCTCACCTTAAATGATCACTCTTGTTACAGTGTGTATGTAACACCCATTGTTTCATGTTCTCTATGTATATAAATCTCCGCACTCTATTTTCCACTGAATGCATCTGATGAAGTGAGCTGTAGCTCACGAAAGCTTATGCTCAAATAAATTTGTTAGTCTCTAAAGTGCCACAAGTACTCCTGTTCTTTTTGCGAATACAGATTAACACGGCTGCTACTCTGAAATATGTCCATTTTACAGATGAGGAAATTAATACCCAGAGGGCTTGTTCCTGTCATCAGTGGGAGCATGATCAAGGCCAAACTGGTTAAATTACTGGGCCAATATTACACAGGAAGTTGGTGTGAAAGCCAATAATAACACTGGATTCATAATTCTGTGCTTTAACCACTAGACACTTCCTATGTAAATAACAATAAATCCTAGAACCACTGAACAGAAATGGAAAACACCTATTAAATCGAGATAACATCCAGGATCAGTCAGAATTAGCCATCACAGTCCATTTGATAGAGTTGTGATGCTATTATAATAAATTATAACGATGGCATGCGTAAATTGGATCACTATATTTGCATGGGTAAGTAATCCTGATTTGTTCAAAAATGTTCTCTTTTCAGTGCTTCACTCCCTGCTTCCTACAAATTAAATTACTGGAGGATTAAATCTCAAAATCATTTTGAAAATGCTCTTTGTTTTTATTCTTTCAAGTGATCTTTGCATTACATTTTTTAACCACATGAGAAATGCAACCACAGAAAAACTCCAATACAACTGTAAGGAACACCAGTGAGCAAAAAACAGATGAAGTACAGAAAAATGAAAACAATGGAAAAGAATGTAAATCGTACTAACAAACAGCTTTGTAATAAACACAGCTCACGTCAATCCCATCCATTAGTAACAAATGTTCAGTTATATAATAAGTAACATTCTTATTGCAAGAGTCCCAAATTCAGATTATATCTTGCTGTCCAAGTGAACATGAATAGGCTGCCAAATCTGTCTGCATAAATGCCAGAGATCTCAAAAGTTTTTGAACTGGAAAAAAAATAAGGGAGGTAAAAGAACACATTTTTTACCCTGCAAATGGGGCATATGGACAGACGGCTGTTTAAATGGTCATAAATGGTCAGTTTTCAGAATGGAGAGATATAAATAGTGGTGTCCCCCAAGGGTCTGTTCTGGGACCAGTCCTATTCAACATATTCATAAATGATCTGGAAAAAGAGGTAAACAGTGAGGTGGCAAAATTTGCAGATACAAAATTACTAAAGATAGTTAAGACCCAGGCAGACTGCAAAGAGCTACAAAAGGATCTCTCAGAACTGGGTGACTGGGCAACAAAATGGCAGCTGAAATTCAATGTTGAAAATGCGAAGTAATGCACATTGGAAAGCATAATCCCAACTATACATCTAAAATGATGGGGTCTAAATTAGCTGTTACCACTCAAGAAATAGATCTTGGAGTCATTGTGGATAGTTCTCTGAAAACATCCACTCAATATGCAGCAGCAGTCAAAAAAGTGAACAGAATGCTGGGAATAATTAAGAAAGGGATAGATAATAGGACAGAAAATATCATGTTGCCTTTATATAAATCCCTGGTACCCCCACATCTTGAATACTCTAGGTAGATGTGGTCGCCCCATCTCAAAAAAAATATATTGGAACTGGAAAAGGTTCAGAAAAGGGCAACAAAAATTATTAGGGATACGGAACGGCTTCTGTACGAGGAGAGATTAATAAGACTGGGACTTTTCAGCTTGGAAAAGAGACGGCTAAGGGGAGATATGATTGAGGTCTATAAAATCATGACTGGTATATAGAAAGTAGATAAGGAAGTGTTGTTTATTGCTTCTCATAACACAAGAACTAGGGGTCACCAAATGAAATTAATTGATAGCAAGTTTAAAACAAATAAAAGGAAGCATTTCTTCACACAACGCACAGTCAACCTGTGGAACTCCTTGCCAGAGGATGTTGTGAAGGCCAAGACCCAACAGGGTTCAAAAAAGAACTAGATAAATTCATGGAGGCTAGGTCCATCAATGGCTATTAGCCAGGATGGGCAGGGATGGTGTCCCTAGCCTCTGTTTGCCAGAAGCTGGGAATGAGCGACAGAGGATGGATCACTTGACGATTCCCTGTTTTGTTCATTCCCTCTGGGGCACCTGCCACTGGCCACTGTCAGAAGACAAGATACTGGGCTAGGTAGACCTTTGGTCTGACCAAGTAGGGCCATTCTTATGTTCTGTTCTTAAAACTCTTTTCAGAAGAGCAAAACTTTTACAGGTGGAGATTTGACACTAAATTCTGAGTACCATGTGAGGCGTTCTAAAGTAATTTTGGTTAAAGAATGATACTATCTTTAAGGAAATTAGCCTCTCTGTCTCAGTCACAGTGAAATCGTCCTTTGTTGCTGCTGTTCTTTTTATTTCTAGAGACCACTGTGTGTTTCATTGAAGGGGGAAAAGGAGCTTTTGGAAGCCACTGACATAGTAAAAAATGGGGCATGTGGATTTTAATGAGTAAGACAGAGGTGACGGGGGAGCTGCTGGAAGCCAGTCACTTTCCGCAAACTCTTTGAAGATCTGTGTGTGCTCAGTTAGGAACACAAGCACACAGGCAGAAAACACCTTCTCTAGGTTCTGATTCAGCCATTCTGTCGGCAGTAGATTAAAGATGCTGGCTAGGCCTCTGGGAAAACGGAGCTGTCAGCCAGGCAGAGCTCAGTAACCAGCTCCTGACCTCTTTAAAATTCCTTCCTTACTGACTTACATGCAGAGAAGCCACCCCTGATGTGATGGAGACTGATGCTCAGTGAATCCCCTAACATCATTCCCTGACATGGAGGGAGGTGGTTGTAGGATGCTTTATGTTTTTTACCTGGGAGGTCAAGCTCTTCAGCTGCACAAGTCATTTAATTGTTCTGATGGATGAAAATATTTCTATTATCTGCATCTTACTGCATGCTTAACATGCGTGTCCTTTGCAAATGTTGCCCTAAATGTCAGCATGATATAATGAGTTTGCTATTAAAAGGTTAATCTAAGATGGCAGATCTACTTACTGTACACAGTCCCTATTGCCTGAATTTGCTGATATCTACTATAGCACACAGAGACATTTTGTGGGATAACCTTGAAAGGACAGAATAGAAGAAGAATCTAGATGAAAGGGATAGCTATGTGTTCTCATTATCTCGATAGCTATATGCCTCATACACAGCTAAATTTCCCTACTGTTCTTCACAATGCATAATGAAGCTGCTTGTCAAGTGTGTATGCAAGGTAAAGATATTAATTTTATTACTGAAAATCTTGGTTCTTTTGCTTTGTTGCCAATGGATCCATCCCAATAGAATAAAAGGGGGAAATGAGCTGTTTAGGACCATGTAGTACCTTTGACCTTAGCACAAAATTCCTATTGATGTCAAAGAATTTTTCACACATGGAATATGAGTATAGTATGGCCTGTACTGATGTCAAGTAACTGCCACGTCTGTGATTCTTATTTAAGAGAAAAGAGTTTGAAATATTGGCTCTGATCGTTAATGAGGCGATCCAGTATTCTGCCTCCAACAGTAGCGATGCTCGCAAGGAAAGCAAAATACATGCATGATGAATGTACATGTAAGGGAATTCCTTTCTGTGTCTCACTAATCCATATCTTCCTCTGCTTTGCTGGGAGTTATCACTAGGATCCTATTTTCCCTGCTGCAAAAAGGGTGAACTTGCCATCACCCTTAAAACACTTTAAACTTCTTTAACACTGGAATTAGGCTTTTTTTAAATGGCATGGTCTATATTCTATAGGGCAGCTCTCTGGGAGTCAAGAGTCCAAATCCTATTCCAGCCTTTTCCACTGACTTGCTTATTGATCTTGGGCTAGTCCACTTCATTTTGCTTGACCCAAACGGAAATCCGACTGTGACTCAATTTCCCCATCTGTGAAATGGAGGTAATATTGCTTACCCACCTTTATATAGTGGTGTGAGATCTGCAAAAAGACTCCTAAAAGTGCCAAGTAATATTTTATTAACGCTTCTCCATTAAGATTTATTCCCCAGCTGGGTCAATATGATCCTATATTATTATCTTCTCCATCCCCTACTTCCCACTGATCACTATTACACAGTGTTATCCCTGAGCTTGTACTCAGTGCAGTTATTCATGCCCAGTTTCCATGAAGATTTCAGATGCTCTGAGCCAGCTCTGACACTGTCCCATATATCTATAGCAGGTACACATCTGACATGTTTTGTCCTTTTGACAGGCTACACAGACTCTCCTATTCTCCTGTTTGCATTGCATTGTTCCCTCCAGCTTCCTGTCACAGGTGCACTCATTGAACACCTGTGTATTCCTTCTCTAAGGTGGATCGAGATCCTGCAAATACTAGTTACATTTCTTTCTTTCTTTAAAAAAAAAGCATGTGTCAATTTTTCCTTTTTTCAGTGCACTGTCCTTTGGTTCAGCTGCTGTGTATATAGGCATCTCAGTGGTTTCTGTTTAAAGGCTGCTCCTTCTTTGCCAGGTGTGAGATTTGACCTCTTGTGCTAATTTGTCTTCATAAATTGTCCACCTATGTAGGTGCAGTGTCTCATTGAAAAGCTACCCGTCCTGTTCAGGTAAGTCCTCTGCACCTGACTAGACACCCTGCTATTTTCCCACTCCCCACCCCTCTCAATGTCAAGCTTTCAGCTTGTTCTCTATTACCGCACAGCAGGAGGCCTGTTGTCAAATGGTTTTATTGGTACAAAGAAGTGAAGCTAAATGCTTCTAATCCTTTCAGGGTGTGGAGACAGCTCAGAAGGGGCCGTCCCTTTTAGCAGGACAAAACATCTTTTGTTTTAAACAATTGATCCCTTTTTTTGTTTGTTAGTTTATTGGAGGAACATGGAGCTGGCACCTTTCCTGCTGAACTGCTCATCAGTTTGGGTCTTAGCTTAAGAAAACAAAAACTAAATCCATTTTCTGGCCCATACAAAGTGATGGGGTCTAAATTAGCTGTTACTACTCAAGAAAGAGATCTTGGAGTCATTGTGGATAGTTCTCTGAAAACATCTGCTCAGTGTGCAGTGGTAGTCAAAAAAGCTAACAACGTTAAGAACCATTAGGAAAGGGATAGATAATAAGACCAAAAATATCATCATACCACTATATAACTCATGGTATGCCTTTGAATACAGCATGTTGTTCTGGTCACCCCATCTCAAAAAAGATAGTATAAAACTGGAAAAAGTACAGAGAAGGGCAACACAAATGATAAGGGGTGTGGAACAGCTTCCATCTGAGGAGAGATTAAGAAGACTGGGACTGTTCATCTTGGAAAAGGAGACAACTTAAGGGGGATCTGACAGAGATCTATAAAATCATGAATGGTGTGGAGAAAGTGAATAAGGAAGTGAATGTACCTCTTCACATAACATGTGAACCAAGGGTCACCCAATGAGTTTCAAACCTGATGGGTTTCAAACAAATGTAAGGAAGTTCTTCATCACAAAACATACAGTTAACCTGTGGAAGTCAGGGGATGTTGTAAAGGCCAAGAGTATAATGGGGTTCAAAAAAGAATTAGATAAGTTCATCCAGGATAGTGGATGGCTATTAGCCAAGATGGTCAGGGACAACCTGGGTGTCTTTAAACCTCTGACTGCTAGAAGCTGGAAGCAGACGACAGTCTGGATCAGTCAATACATTGCCCTGTTCTGTTCACTTCCTCTGAAACATCTCGCACTGACCACTGTTGGAAGACAGGATGCTGGGCTAGATGGACCCTTGGTCTAACACAGTATGGCCATTCTTATGTTCTCTCTTCCTATAAGTCACACTGGCTGTAATGCCTCTTGCTCTTTTTTGTTGTCTCTCCAGTGACCCCCACTTCCGAGATGTACCATGGCTCACTTCACAACCAGCTCAGTGGGCACCAAAATTGCTAGGCACAAAAAAATCCATCCTCCATTTTGGGAAGTCTTGTTTAACTTTTTGTTTTTTTGTAATGCAGGAAGAAACTGAATATGCAAGTTGGATCTCTGGATTTACTGTGAAGAGTGAAATTGAAGTGACTTAGCTCCCTGAACTAAAAAGGATGCTCCAAAGCTACTATTGGCAAAGGGAACAAAAGTCAGTGATCCAATTCATGTAGTTCTGGTTTGCAAATTGGGATTTAGGGCTGAAATTTGGGATCTATAGTCCAAACCCAAATATTATGTGCAATTCTTAAGAGGGGAGAAGATAAATTAATTTGCTGGCTCAAGCCACAGGATTTGGCTCCAGATCCAGTTTCTGAATCTCATCTCAATGTTCCGGGGTGTTGGGAGACAGGGATATGTTTTTGCCTACTATACAGCATGAGTTTGTCAATCTCTCAGGGCAGAGTCAATGTGCTATAGTGGGGATTTCCACAGGATTTGCAGGCACTGCTAACTTTTTCTGCAGGATTTTTCAGAGAAAGACAGTGGGCCTGATGCACTTATGAAAACCAGGAGGAACTGTCTGGAAGCCAATCTAGTTACACTGGTGTAAAACTGGTATAAGTGAGAGGAGAATCAGGCATGAGCTTGAGGGATGAATGGAGAGCCAATGACTGTTTAGGGAAAGGAAAATCGGGATCAGTGTTCCAAGGCCTATGACAATGAGCAGGACAAGGTGGAGAAGCAAGGTCCATGTTTCTGAGATGATGACTGAGCAGAACTGGGAGGAACTGAATGTGTATGTATGTTCTAGGCTCAGCGTTGACATCCATCTTATATGTGGCATCCGGACTTTTGCACTGTGGACATCTTTGGAAATCCTCCAGGAAACTAGAGCTTAGCTTGGGAACTTCTCGTTCTAAGGCCTGGAAACAAATTTTTAAAACAATTTCATGGTGGTTTGTAATTTTTTTCCAGTTGTTATGAGGATATTGGAGAACATTCCTCTCCTCTTAATTGTCTTGTTATAATGTGAAAAATAGAGCCTACCTCATTTCAATCTGGCTGAGGTTTTGAGTTTCTTCTAAAGCCAGCTCAGCATGAGCCTCCAATGGACAGTTCTGGGATTGCTCTCCGGAGCCTGATCCGAATGCAAAGTGTATACAGTTAAACACAGAGATTGTCAGGCCTCATTTCTTAAATTTGAGTGCCTCACATTTTTGGTGCCTAATCTGACACACCTCGGGCCTTGAATTAGAGTTGTGAGTGGCAAGCTGCTCTTCAAACCAGGCCCGAGGTATCTTGAATTGTCTCCCCAAAATTAGTGGATGCTTGAAAATTTAGGCATAATTGATTTATCCAAGATTACAGAATAAGTCAGAATCAGAAGCGAGAACAGAAGCCACTAGTTCTGAGTCACAACTCCTTTCCTCTGACCACTAGCTACATGCCCTTGCTTACAAGGCATGGAACAGACATTATGTTCCTGAGTCTATGGTTCTTACATGATAAACATTGAATAGCAAAATTGCGCTGTTACAAAAACATACACAATCAATCAATCAACTAGCTACTGCTCGGTATACCATTGATTATTAGAACCTGATGTCTTTCAGAGGCTTTAGGCCCAAGCATATTTCTTGTGTGTGCAGCCTCAAAAAAGCTGAAATAGCCCTTTGGGAAGGAAAGGACTGCCAAGGAACATAGGGCTGTGGGTCTCCTCCAAGCCATGAAGTTTTTGAAAGCTTTGCACAAGCAGCGGAGAGGCTGGCAATATCAGTTTGCCACAGTATTCGTTGCCTAGCATAAGTCTGGTTTTCAAGGCCACAGTTTTAGATGTATCAGATGCCTGGCCCCATTAGACAATGATTTCAGAAGCTTCTCTCTGTGGGTTTAATCCATCTTAAGGGTGTCCCTTCCAAGCAAGTTATTTAGGGCATAATACTGTGGTCTCCTGGCATGAGCTTATGTTACAGCTTGCCAAAGAAGTGTGCAGCACAAGCTCTGTGTCCCATCTTTGGTACAGCCACAATCACATTGCGTATAAGAAAGGTGTAATCTATACCAGAATGTGTCGGACAGAGGTTGTCTGTTACTGTTACCCCTATTACCACTATTACTATTACATGTCCAAGATAACTGTCAAACAAAACCATCTGTGAGATGGTGATGAAGATATTTCTATCCCTGGCTCTTCATCTCTCTATTCAGTCTCCCAAACTCCCACTCTTTTTTTCTTCTGTTGTCTCTCTCCAACCCCTTTCTCCCATGTAATGATGTGTTGCAGTGTTCTTCCATCATTTTAAGACTGAAGTCCCCACAGAGCCACACTAATCAGCTGACATTCAGTATTTCTGGAGGAGATCAATACAAGTTGTTTAGCTGGCCTTTGGATGACCTTTCTTGTCGTCCCTGAGGAAAGTAAGAGCCGCAAGAGATGGACTTGCCCCTTTGGCATATGGCTAATGACAGCTATTGGTATGAATGAAACTTTGCCTTATCTATAATTACCCATATTGTTTAGGCACTCCTTCCCTGGACATTTCTGAAGGTTTAGTAGTCTCTTATTTCACTCACTGGATCCTCTTCCACTTAGGCTTCCTCCTCCTCTGGAGAATTCCACCAAGGCTGTCCATAGTTTAATTTCACTTTCACATGCAACTGAGAACACTTTTCTGATCCATTCTTCATGCATTTGGCTGTTAATGGAGACAGGTTCCCCAGTGTCTAATCCCCCTGAAAGCTCTCCACTTCCTCCTGTGCCATATCTGCCCAGAGACTGCTGAGCAGATAATGCTAAGGACAGGGTCTCCATCTTTCCATGTGAAACTAGAGTCGCCTTTGCATCTCAACAGCACCTTTTCATACATGATTATTGATCACTCCTTATCCTTCAGGCCTTCCTCTGTAGCATGGGGCCTGGGTCACTTGCTGGAGGATTCTCTGCACCTTGAAGTCTTTAAACCATGATTTGAGGACTTCAATAGCTCAGACATAGGTGAGAGGTTTATCGCAGGAGTGGGTGGGTGAGATTCGGTGGCCTGCATTGTGCGGGAGGTCAGACTAGATGATCATAATGGTCCCTTCTGACCTTAATATCTATGAATCTGTAGGTGGATCAGAAGAAGATTCCCCCCACCAGTGTTAGAGTATTGTGCAATTAGAAACATTCCACAGGTTTAACGCTTTCCTCTGAAGCAGCGCTATAGGCCACTGCCAGAGGCAGGATACTGGACTAGCAGGATCATTGGTGTATACAGGTATGGCAGGCTCCTATGACCCTTGTCATATGTGACAAGGGGCCATAAGAGCCATATGTGGGGCTATTTGCATGTGGTGGCAAATGTTTCTACATGGAAGGGGTTAAGAAGTTGTATTTAGGAAAGCCCCATTGTTCTGAGACAATGATGGGAAGCTGTGATGGGGTGTACCAACCCTGCACTGGCCCAGCAAGGGTTAACCATGCAATTTGAGCCCAGGAGGCTATGTCCCCAGGCCCTTGCTGGGGATGCTTCAGTTTGAAGCAGTATATAAAAGGAGGCGGCTTAGCTCAGTCTGGGTGGACTGAGGAGGAGAATGGATGCATGCTGCCCGTGGAGGCTGAATGTGCTGAATCCATGGAAGGACCCCAGTCGACAAGGGAGATGCTGCTAACTCCAGAAGAACTGCAGGATCTGGAGGCAAGGGTAGGAAGTGACCCAGAGAACATGTTGAGAGGGGAGTCTGAACCTGAAACCAGGACTGCTGGGTCCACAGGGCCCTGGGTTGGGACTTGGTGAGACTGGGTCCCCTATTCCTTTCTGTGCTGGCCACTAAGCTTTGCTGCCCGGAGGACAAAGGCAGCCCTGTAGACTCTGGTTGCTAGACTTCACTGCCCACAGGACAAATGTGGCTGCGTTGGCTCTGGTTGCGACACCTCGCAACCTGAAGGTGAGGTGCCACCATCACCGGAGGGAGATGATGCACCCTTTCCTTCCCCTGATGGCCTGATACCCTGAGACAGAAGCCTTCAGATTTAATACTTTCTTTGCCCAAAAGATGGAATTATATGTGCGCACACATAAGTATGTAAGCCGTGAAGTCTCTGTGTGCATAGGCCCAGGTACATTGTATTGTTAAATGTACTTAAAGCCTCTGGGCATGCTAGATTTCTGAGTGAATAACTTCTTACAGTAGCCTTTGCATTTCAGGGCAATTGTACATTGCTCGGGTGCTTATGGCCACCCAGCCATTGTCTCCCTGGCTTGTAACACCACCTAAGCCACGTTATAAGCAATCAAATAATAGTGTACTGCTAGTTGTGTCTTAGCTATACATGTGTGTGTTTGTTTGTGTAACTTTTATGGTTTGAATGGTGTTTTAACATGAGAATAGACAGAGTCATTGTCACTTGAATCAAACACTGACTTGTGTTATGGAGTAATGAAGCCTCTGGAACCTTGTGAATAGAGCATCACTTCTTAAATGATTTTTATGTCCAGTCTCTGGGAAGGTCTAGATTAACCATTAACAATGGGCAGATTAACCATTAAAAATGAAAGTGAAAAAAATATTTTACCCTTCCATGGTACATCAGTAGAAAGAGCACATGGTCCTTTATTAATATCATCACGCCTATTTTACAGATGAAGAAACTAAAGCATACCGACTTTAAATTGTTTGCCCAAGGCCAAAAAAACCAGAGTAGAAGCTAGGTGGAATGCTGATGTCAGTGTGAAAGGTGAGAGCGCAGCACAGTGGAGGTCGCAGAGGACCAGTGTGAATCCTTACCCTGGGACCTGACTTCAGCTCATTTTGCGGCTTGGTGTGCTGTACTAGAGGAAGAAAGTCTGGCAGACAGGGGACTGTAGTTGTTGGAGGGTTCAGTTTGTGGAGAAGAATTTGACATTGATAAAATATGCAGTGGTGTTGTAGCTGTGTTGGTCCCAGGATATTAGGAGACAAGATGGGTGAGGTAATATCTCTTATTGGACCAACTTCTGTTGGTGAGAGAGACAAGCTTTTGAGCTACACAGAGCTCTTCCTTGGGTCTGGGCTTGATGATGATAATAAGTAAGTCTTAATAAAGTAGTAAGAGTTTATTAAAACATGGTAGTTGGAGCCCCAAAATGGCATGTTTTAAACCAGCCACTTTCTAGAAGACTTACACCAAGCAGGGCAACTAAAGCCAAACAAACACAAAACGTTTGTTTCCTAAAGGCCGCATTAACCCCTTCGGTGCAGCATTAGGCATCAGCTACGTGACACAAAACACGTGTGCAGTGCTGACTCATGTACCTGGGTTACAACCTCTTCGTTCAGGACGTGCCAATGAACAGCAAGGGGGCTATGGTTAGCCAGACAGGTGCTAAATGTATTATTTGTCGTGCCCTTTTATTAGCATGTACCGTATGCCGTGGAAGTACTCCACTGCAGCAGAGGTGGGTTCTAATCTTGGTTGCAAAGCACAAGTGGAAAACGAGTTTGCTGTGTCTCAGCCTCGTCCTCTATTATTTTCCAGCTAACTAGGGGGATTGTTTTATAGAATGAACAAACACAGACACCATAGGCCCAGCTCCAGACAGCTACAATTGGGTTAGTAAATCAATTCTATTCAAACTCAATAGCTGCAGATGTCTATTTTGAGTCCGGTGGAGCTGGGCCAAGGATTAGAATTTCTGCACTGACAGCACTCATAACGTGAAAAAACACAAAGTAAACCCAAAAAGCCCTGTCCTTCCTCTGGACTCCAAGAAAGCAGAGAGGGGCCGGCAGAGCTGAGCTGTAACCCAAATACAGAAAGACAAGCTAAAGCTGAAGGTCATTAGCAGTGATCTGAAGGGAGGCTGAGGTTAGCTAACAGTTATTGTTGCAGCTCCGTGAAACCAGATAGGTGCTAACCTGAAAAAGGAACATTAAATTGACTTGTAAGGAACAACGAGGTGTTAACAGAAGGGTTTCCTGAGCACAGGGAACTACCTTAACTAATATAGGCAGAGGGTACACTGGAACGCATGTACCATTCAAGCTACTGTGCAAACTACTAAAAAGCGACATGCAAAATGTTTGACAGCCAGAAAAAGGTGAATAGCTTTAACTCCCATTAAAGTCAGGGGAGAGTTAAGGGCACTCAGCACCTTGGAAGATCAGGCCTGACATGAGTAGAAGCACAATCCCTCCCCTTTCACCTACAGTGCAGTGGGATTTTCCATGTTAGTAGAACATCTTTTTCTGTTGAGGGATTGGTGGAAGGGGCAAGGAATGGGTGGATTTCTTCTGAGCCTCTTTGGCTCAGCATCTCCCTTACTTCCATCATCCTTCCCTCATTATTATTATTTGTATTACAGTAGGCCTAGGAAAGGAGCAGGCAAACTTTTTGGCCTGAGGGCCACATCGGGTTTCCAAAATTGTATGGAGGGCCGGTTAGGTAGGGTGACCAGATAGCAAGTGTGAAAAATCAGGACGGGGGTGGGGGGTAATAGGTGCCTATATAAGAAAAAGCCCCAAATATCAGGACTATCCCTATAAAATTGGGACATCTGGTCACCCTACGGTTAGGGGAGTCTGTGCCTCCCCAAACAGCCAGGCGTGGCCTGGCTCCCGCCCCCATCCGACCCCCCTTGCTTCTCGCCCCCTGACGGCCCCCCCCAGGACTCCTGCCCCATTCAACCCCCCTGTTCCCTGTCCCTGATGGCCCTCCTGGGACCCCTGCTCCATCCACCCCCCCCCCGCTCCCTGTCCCCTGACCACCCCCGGACCCCCTGCCCCGACTGCCCTGTGCCACCCTGTCCAAACCCCCCTCTCCTTCCTGACTGCCCCCCAGGACCCCTGCCCCCATTCAACCCCCCTGTTCCCCACCCTCTAACCGCCCCAACCCCTATCCACACCCCGTCCCCCTGATCACCACCCCAAACTCTCCTGCCCTCTATCCAACCCCCTGCCCTGCTCCCTGCCCCCTTACCGCACTGCCTGGAGCACCGGTGGTTCCAGCCACACCGCCCAGAGCACAAGGACAGGCAGCCATGCCCCCCGGCTGGAGCCAACCACACCACCGTGCAGCACAGAGCACTAGGTCAGGCTGCGGCTCTGCAGCTGCACGGCCCGGCAGGAGCTCGCAGCCCCCCCCTCCCCCCCCAGAACATTGTGCCGGCCGTGCAGTGAGCTGAGGCTGCGGGGGAGGGGCCGGGGGGGGGCGAGCCTCCTGGGCCAGGAGCTCAGGGGCCGGGCAGGAGAGTCTCGCGGGCCGTAGTTTGCCCACACCTGGCCCAGGAGCTGCAGTCATGGAGTACGTCCCCACTGTGGTAGGTGCTTGACAAACACAGAACAAAAAGGAGGCCAGCTTTCCCTCCAGCTAACGGCTGGATGTGGCTCTCTCTGTGATCCATTAATACCGCTTTTGCATCCGCTGGGGGGAGCACTGGAGCGTGGGTGGGGATTACTCCCAGACCTGGGATAAAGTCGAGTTTTTTTTTATAAATAGGGAATCAGAGCAACCAAACCCAATGCAATGGGTGAAAACTGAAGGGGCAGTATACCTATCATACAAGGTCTCTGAGCAACAGTAAGCAACCCTGTGTTTTGCTCCATAAACTCTCTTACTTGGTTTTGGAGACTGATTTCAGTTTATTTTATTTGATATCCGCCAGTGAGATGAAAGGAAACTGTGATATATTATTCCCAGGGTAGCTTGGCTCAGATCCCATGTTTTCACTCATATTCCTGCCATGTTCCCAATTTTTCCAATTGAGTTTGAAAGAGTCACAAGACAGTCAAGCGACTTGTCCAGGGGTCACAGAGTAAGTACTTGGCTCATCCCAGGATTCTCCTTTCTCACAGTTCTTCACTCTAACTAAAGGGGAGAACCCCAAAGCACAGCTGCAACGTACCGTAAATACTGTAACGTGTTCGATTTGGGCCTAAGAGAGAGGGGCAGAGAGAGCACATTTTCAAAGCAAAGCAGTAATCAGCTATCTATAAAGATATGTGAGTATGTGGCTGGGTATAAGTAGTAACAGGCAGTGGCCAATCAGTGAAAGAAAGAAAAGAGACGGATGCTGATGACAGCAACAGCAATAGCTGTAGTATCCCACCGTGGGCAGGGCAACGACAGACTTGTCCAAGGCACAAACAGTAACTAGGGGAAGTGAGAAGCAACTTGATATGCAACACATTTCTTCTGACAGTGGTGACACTGCAGGCTCGTTGACAGTATCCCCCGCCACTGCCTTCATAAAAAAAGAAAAAAGTGTCCCCCCATCAAAACGAATAAAAAGATCTGTGGCATGAGGTATCAGAGGGGTAGCTGTGTTAGTCTGTAGCCACAGAAACAACGTGGAGTCTGGTGCCACCTTAAAGACTAATGGATTTATTTGGGCATAAGCTTTCGTGGGTAAAACCCCCCACTTCTTCAGATGCATGGAGGTATGAAGTGTACCTGTGGTATGAGGTATATGAGGCTCCCATGTTGAGGCCCACAGGCATATTCATGGCATTTTGATATACCTCTGCACAGTGCTACTGTGCCTGGTGTTGGTGTCACTAGCAGCATTCCTGGAGACAGTCTAGATCCTGAATCCCAAGAATAATTTGTATTCTAGAGACCTGATTCTCGCAAGTTCCTCCACCTGGGTTGAACCCTACACCAGTGGAGAGCACCATTTGCTTCAGTAGTGTAGTTCTCAGACGATGACTGCCTTCAAGGTGCTCCAAGCTGCCCCTGCCAATCAGCTTGTAGGATCAGGGCCTTGACCTGTAAACTGAGATTGATTAACTGGGTTAGGATGAGGGGATGGAAGAGGAAAAGAAAGAGAAATATGCTGAAGACTCTTCCCCTGGTAAAGAGTAAAAGAGGGGAATTGTCCTGGGAGAGGATGGGAAGCCACATACCCGGCTGCCTAAAAAAGTAACTCCAAGACAAAAGAAAGATCAGGGCAGTGGTGCTTATAGCCCATTGCCAAGAGCTGTCCCACCTGAATGTGAAAGCAAAAGCTCATCAACATCTAATCTAAGAAACATTTTTCTACCCTAATGCAGAAGGTGTCTCCAAGGTTGTTTGCTGTAGCCACAAGGAAAGAGATCGGTGAGGTTTGATAGCATATGTCAAGTATGACCTGGTTGCACTGGACAAAAAAGTGGAGGCTTGAGAGGTGACTGTCCTGACAAATACACTACATCACAGTGATTCCTTTGGAGTTCAGAATCCATAGTCACTGAACAGTTAATTGGGAGATAGACTGCAGACAGCAAAGTACCAGCACAATGATTATCAGTGCAATAGCCATTCTCTGTGGCTCTTAACAGATTCATTGCTATGGCTTAATATATCATTTGGAGCACATTTTGCAGTTTTCACAATGACTCATCTGTGCCCAGCTTAATAAAAAAAACACATTCCTTAAGAGAGAGAGACAGGGAGTGCAATATATGGTCACATAAAAAACGGGATGTGAACAAATGAACACATCGCTCAGTGGGTGTCATTCCAAGAAATATCTCACTCAGCTCCAGGTTTCTGAAATCTAAATGCCCCTGACAGCTTCTTGGAGTTTAAAAAAGGTTACAAGGCAGCCAACCCCACCATCAAAGCTTCAAGACCAAATTACTGTGTGGTGTTAACTCCTAAGTTAAATCCCTCTCCACAACCCTGTTTTTTATGATCATTGACAATGGAGACTACATTGTGAGATCAGAGAATGCTAGCTGACTGTACAACTGCCATGTTGCCTGCTGTGTCTGAATTTGTTGGTGCAAGACATTTTGAAGAGATATAACAGCATTCAATATCTTCTGACAATGGGTAATAATTGTATATGCATCCATGTACACACATCTGCCCCTTCACCCCTCATGTCTATCTGTGTGACTCAGTAATAGCCTGTAAATGCCTTGATGAAGTGCATGAGAATACTTATTTTGTCCTAATGAAGGGCTCAATCCTGCATCCCTTGAAGTCCATGGGAATGCTTTTATTGGCTTCTGTGGGAGCAGGATCAGGACCCAAAACGTGTCAAATTAATGTGACTTGATGCTATACTAGGTGGAAAGGTTGCTGGAGCATCACAAACCCATGCAAGTATACCTAGGGGCACAAGCAGTTGGCAAAGGTCTAGGGAGTAAATTTAGAAGCTTTGGTTTCTTTTTTCCTACATGGCAGTCTGCTACAGACAGTTTGGATGCATGACCCCAACAAAGCTTGTTTGGAATGCATCAGTCGCTATTATTCCTCTCCAGTTCCTGCACTCCTGTCTCTGCCAACAGACACAGCACTCTGGGAACTCAAATATGAGTTTATTTTGATGCTCATGTCAGAAGTAGGTAGGAAAAAAGAAAAGTACAGAACCACTGAGGAAGCGCTGTGATTTGACTGCTAAGAGGAGTGATTTCCAATCCTGTCACTGGTCACACAGGACAATGAGTTTGCATAGTCTTATTTCTGTCCCCATCATAAAATTACAGCAAAATTTACATTTTGCATTGTTTCCTTTACTGTTTGTGGTTGTGAGACATCCTCTGATTTTTGCTTGAAAAACAGGTTGCATAATGCAATTTGGTAGAGCAACAGGAAGGGAAAATAAATAAGGATTTTCTCTGCTTTCAAAGGCAATAATATTAGACTCTGTTGTCTCCCCTGTTACCATTCATATTGCTTATTTCAGATTTTACATCATTTAAAACCCATCTCCCCGTATAAAACAGAACTGGTAAAAATATTAAGTTTATTCACAAAATGCCTCATCTGGCATTTGTTCCCCTAAAATTTATGACTCCCAATATCCCTCTGATGATAAACATCAGGAAATATTCACTAGGTAGGCTTGTCCCCAAAGTGCCAGTCCAAATTATTTGTACAGAATTCAGCTTTCAGCCCCAGTTACATTTACTGCGAGTGTCCAGCTAGTTGTAGGTTCTCCTGTGTTAGCCATTTGACAAGTGTTGGGCTCATCAACGTGTTAACATTAAACTAAAACAATAACATTTTAAGTGTACAAAACCAATAAAAAATGCTGGGGCATTTTGGCCCATTGTAGACAAAACCAAACATCAATGGTAGACAATTTTAAAGGGAGAAATAATAATACTTAGCACTTTATAGTAGTGAACAAAGGCTATGTAAACATTAGCTAATTAAACTTTACATTATGCCTGAGGTAGGCAAATAATTATTGGTTTCAGAATAGCAGCCGTAGCAGCCGTGTTAGTCTGTATTCGCAGAAAGAAAAGGAGTACTTGTGGCACCTTAGAGACTAACAAATTTATTTGAGCATAAGCATCCGATGAAGTGAGTTGTAGCTCACGACAGCTTATGCTCAAATAATTATTGTTACTCCCATTTCATCTGAGAGGGAAACTAAGGTGGCGGTGTGGCTACTCAAGGATACGTGGGAAGGCAGTGACACAGCCAGAATTAGAAATCTCTCCTTCTCCTGAGCCTGACAGAGCTCTGACAGGAAACGATTTCAGGTGTCAGAGTGGTAGCCGTGTTAGTCTGTACCAGCTCACAAGAAAGGGAATTCCAGAGCTCAATACTGATTGCTGAGAGTGCTCATCCAGGGATTGTCAACAGGGCTCACAGCTGATCACAGCCATTGTGATGGTGCATGGGAGAAAGGCACTCTCTAAGGTAGCTCAGCTCCAGACCATTTGGGTTTATGTATATTCACTTCCTTATATTTTGTGTTGTGTGTTATGGACTGGCTAGAAATTAAATCTCAGTGAAAACAAGAGATGTTTCATTCTGGTGTTCACAAAACTCTGCTTAAAGCTGTATTGTACTGGATTATTTAGTATTTAATATTCATTGTGTTGGTTTCACAGATTTCTTTGAAGAAGCTTTACTCAGGCACCATTCTTCTCAGTTGCTCTGGTAGAATAAAAAGTATGTCTGTATCCCTTTAAATGCAGCAGGCTGAAGTTGGGATGAATTCAGCCTGAACATGACTGAGTCATTTGCTGAAAGAAGTAAAAGAGAGAACGCCATAGGGCCGCCAACCCACCACTGATGCGGTTTCCTTTTTTAATACTGATAATTAGCCCCCATGCATCTCATATGAGTTGAAGCCAAAGGAATTAACAATAGTAATTGCTTTGTGGGTTGGAATTTGTGTCTGGCAGTTTTGGATAGAGAGGTAGGAGAATGGGCAGCGGCAGTGCTTGTTCTGGATTCATAGGGTGTTCCAGAGGTATACACAGCTACTCCTATTGACATGGTTTATCAAATTCATTCATTTAATATTGTCCCATCCCAAATTAAACATATTCCTCTAAAAATGAAAGTACCTGAATTTGTGTGGTATAGTTACACATCCCTGATCCTATACGCCTAGCTGAGTGCAACACATTTAGAGCGGATATAGTGCACCCACACTTTCAGCCTGGAAAGACGGAGTAGGGCTGCTAGCATGTCATGGTACTTCCACAGAGTCTCTCTCTGTGGAGCTAATCTGTTAAATCATGCTAACCCACCCTTCATGACAAAGTCTTCGAAGATTAAAGTCTTATTTCTCATCCCCTGCTAATGAATCTGGGAAATAATCACAAACCCAGATGCGTAATTGGAAAGCAGCAATGCTGAAAGAGACCTAGGGTTGTGAGTGGACAGAAAATTAGCTATTAGTTTTTATCATGATATGGCAATGCAAAAGGCCAGCGTGGTTTGGATTTAGACATAAGGATCTCCCTGTATGGAGCCCCCGGGCTATGAAGTCTTCTAGGCTACACAGGATCTGAATTTCTGAGGTAAAAAACTCAAAAGAAATAAACAAAACCAAGCCCTTTAACCAGAACCACAAACCTTTTGGGCCTTCTTTATAGAATAAAGAAATAAAAAAGCACACCAGCTCATTTTTTCCCCTTTGTAGATGAATTTTAATGATTTAAGCATCACAATGCCTCTGGGAAGTACTGTCATCTCCATTTGATTGCTGAAATAACCAAAGCATAGAATGGTTACATGACTTGCTTCCAGCTACAGCTGACCCACTAAATTACACGTTTTTCTTGAAAATTACACTTACTAAAAAAGTACAACAGTTTACTACAGTCTTGGATCAGAGGCAATGCTAGCCTACTGGGGGCCCTAAGTAGGAATATTTTGGCTCCCTCCTACCCCCAGGTAAAGTTACTAATTGCATTATTTCCACAAACCAAAAAACATACCAACACTATATATACTAATATGCTTGCTAAAAAGTCCACATTAAATAAGATGAACAATAGTTTGGGGGTAATACTGAATTGGGGCCCCTCTGAGCTGCTTGGAGCCCTATCAACTGAAGTCTGCCTATGCTTAGTACCACCACTGCTTGGACTTAAATGCTAAAGTGTCATATTGTAAGGGATCATGTATGTGGCAGCCATGTTTAAAAATAATGACTATTGTCATCACAGCTGCAGAATCAGAACAAAAAAATTGTATGTTGTATTACAGAGATAGGCCTGGTATAATGGTCTGAGCAAATCATCCCCAGCTCTGGCTTTCCCAGTGCATTGAATCTTCTCCATGAGTCACTATTAGACTATACATTCTTTGGATAAGGGCTTCTCTGTGTGCATTATACAGCCCCAAGCACATTGCCATCTTTAAATAAATACAGAGAAAAACAGGATTTAATAATCCACAGGCTGTGTATGTTTTAGTACTTTGGGGCTCCATTGTACTAGACATAATAATAGATATTTCATGCCCTGAAGTGTTTACAATTAGAGCTAGTCAAAATGTATTGTCTGAAACATTTTTCGATGAAAAATGATTTTTTCATCAGAAGAGAAATTTCTACTTTTGATGTGTTTTCAACAAAATTTTTCAAGTATTCAAAGAAAAAACATTTTTCTGTTTTCAGCTTAAAATAAACCAAACACGCTTTTTGCGTTGAAGTTTTATTGGCAAAACCTCAAAAACCTTTGAAGAAAAAATTAAACAAAACTTACAAAAAGATTATTTTCACTGCAATATGTCACAGGAACAAACAGAAACTATCCCAACCAGCACTCCTTGCAATATAGATAATCCTGACACACGATGGGAGGGGAAATCGTGGCAGAGAGGAGTGAAATGATTGGCCAAATAGCCTATTGGCAGAGGTGGGAACAGACCCCAGGTCTCCTGCCTTCCAGTGCCCCATGTAAGCCCATGCAGGGTTGGTGTGTAGAAAGTTTTTGTACAGTACTGTCAAGGAAAGTCCTCTTCTCCTGACAGGGAAAGTTTAGTCGTGTTAAGAGGGAGAAGAATCCCACCAGAGGCTAGGAAGTGCCCACCCCCTAAATTCCTGCACTGTTCTTGTTGGGTCTCCTCTGGTCCCGCATGAGGTTGTAGCAACAGATTTCAGAGGAATGTCCTTGAGTAACCCCTGTTCTTGTCCCAGCACCTCCCCCATGCCTTCTGCGGTCTCGGTAGCAACGGTATTCCTTTAAGAGGCGGTGGGGGTTCCTTCTCCTTCTTCATGCGACTTGACACAGGCCTGGCCACGCCCCCCTCGCCTGTTCTATCATCGCTGGGGCATCCCTCCTCCCTCTCCCCTGCCTGCCCCCAGCAGCTCTTGCGCCGATTGGCTCCGGCTGCGCAAGAGGAGGCCTCGCGTTCGAAGAAAAAAGATACCCGGACGTTCTGATGGGAAGCGCGTTCGGAAAAATGATACACAACGTTCCAACGGGGAAGGGAAGCGTCCCGATTGGTCCCGGATGCCATCAGGGCTGGCTGGGCTGACCAGCAGCTGCTGCCGCCGAGTGAGGCCGCTGGGCTCCTTGCTTCTCCCCCAGCCTGGGGAACTTTAGGTAGCAAGCAGCATTGAATGGGCTGGGAGACAGCGGCGGAGGCACCCTGGGGTTTGCAGCGTGTGTGGAAGTTCTCGCCATGAGCAGTCCCCAGGCAGCGGCAGCTGCTGCTACTGCAGCACGAGCCCCCTCCTCTTTGCTGCTCCTGTTCCCACCCCCTGGCATCTGAGGCGGATCCCAGTGCAGACCCTGAGCCTCATTAACTCCTCTGACCTGCTTATTATTTTTAATTAATTGATTCCCCTCCCTCCCTCTAAGGTGCCTGGAAATCTGTGACCAATTGGGAGGAGAGGCGTGCTCGTCTGTGGATAAAGTTTCGTTTTCTTTTCAAATAGACTAAGAACATATACGTGTATTTTTTTTATTTGGTTGCACTCGTGGGAATTCCTTCTTTAAGTTTTTTTTTAAAGGGTTGTTGGAGGGGTGTGTGAGGAAACCATGGGACTACCTGCTTTGGAATTTAGTGACTGCTGCTTGGACAGCCCCCAGTTCCGAGAGACGCTGAAATCTCACGAAGCTGAGCTGGACAAGACCAACAAATTCATCAAGGAGCTGATCAAAGATGGGAAGTCGCTCATTGCAGCACTCAAGAGTAAGTGACAGCGTGTCAGAAGCCTGAAGGGCAGGGGGAAGGAATGATGGTGGCTTAAACCTGATAAGGAATCCCGAATCGCATGTAACTGACCCAGTGCCACCCGGGTTACCTTTGCATAGTGGAATAAAGGGCGGCACTGGCTGACAGATACGAGCGTCTGGGAAGGGTATTGGATGTAGAAGCAGGAAGCTGTGGGGAAAAATAGGAGCTAAGTATTAATCTTGTATGATCGCTTTCATGCTAATACCTTATTGTTTTTCAACAGTTGTACTATAGCTTAATTAGTAACAGATGTGTCTCTGGGCAGTCTTGGTTGGGGTGTGGTGCGCAGGTGTTGGGGGAAGATTGTCTTGGGGGTGTCTTCCAAAATGCAGTCCTGCAGGCAAGCTGTAAATTATCTGGCTTTCACCTTTTGGTATGTAAATAAAAATGGGTTGGTCTTTAATGACTTTTCCCTTCTCCTTCTGAAAGTCCTAGCATATTTCTACTGGGAAAGGCCACGTGAAGGCAGCTTCTCGGAAAGGGGAGGGGTTATGGTTTTTGTAGGTGCATTATTTACCTAGTTATTTAAAAGGTAGCAGCACTTGTCTTTCCTTACTGCTTTAGCTCTTAGCAGAGCTGTCTCTCTTCTGTTTGAAATTCTTTATTCAATTTCTTGTAATAGAGTGGGAGAGGGGATGGGAGGACAATTGCCTCCTCTCCAGAAGATGTTGCCAGTTGAATAATCAGGAAAGTAAACACACAAACAATGATGAATATCCCTTTTTTGGTTCTAAATTCTGTCCCTCAAGAAGAAAAAAATCCAACCCTTGTGGTGGTAGAATTGTATAGTCTACTCCTCTCTGATAAAGTGAATCTGTAATATAGCTTCGAAATCCCCATGACTCTACATCTTTAGGCTAAATGCCACTTGGTCATGGTTCATAAATACTAGCAATGTTTAACTCCTCTCAGTGTGGATGTTGTACCTTATCTGCAACATTGCTCCTCATGACTTGAAGTGTGGCTTACGTATATGACTGCAGTAAAAGACAGTTCACTAGATACAGAGCTTCTCTCAAAGCTGATTATTAGTGTTACTTTTGGTTGTCATTGTTTCTAAACTAAAATGGAAGAGCTGTACACTACTGTGTGTCCTTTTCCTGTTTTCTCTTAGAAAGTAGCTAATGGTGTTAAATTAAGCTGTTTTTAGTCTGTCTGTTCTCCCATTCGTTCAGGAGGAATACATTTGTGAGCAGTTCTTATTAATGGTAATGCAGGCATTCTTAGCAAAGTTTTCAGAGTTCCATAGGGCATGCAAACACACAGGGAAACCCTGTAATACACATCTGAAAAGCTGAGTGATGAATCTCTTGCCTGCCATAAGGAAAAGTGTTGGCACCTGCTTTTGAATTCTAAATCTGCATGAATATTACTTTTAAAAAATAGGTTTCAGAGTAACAGCCGTGTTAGTCTGTATTCGCAAAAAGAAAAGGAGTACTTGTGGCACCTTAGAGACTAACCAATTTATTTGAGCATGAGCATCCGATGAAGTGAGCTGTAGCTCACGAAAGCTCATGCTCAAATAAATTGGTTAGTCTCTAAGGTGCCACAAGTACTCCTTTTCTTTTTTTAAAAAATACATGTCGTTATATGGTGAAGTGTGGATTCAGTAATGAAATCCATCTCTTGAAAGAGACTGGTAACAATACCTGCTGCCTTGCATTATGCAGTCAGCTGTTCATACACATGGTTTTTGTACAATTACTGATTTATCTCACACTTGACCTATCATAGAATATCAGGGTTGGAAGGGACTTCAGGAGGTCATCTAGTCCAACCCCCCCGCTCAAAGCAGGACCAATCCCCAATTTTTGCCCCAGATCCCTAAATGGCCCCCTTAAGGATTGGACTCACAACCCTGGGTTTAGCAGGCCAATGCTCAAACCACTGAGCTATCCCTCACCCCCAAAGACTGGCCTGTCCCAGCACTGGGTCCTATTCCTCCCTCTGCCCAAAGCAGTTTGTGGAAACTGAAGTGGTGATTTTTGTAATAGGGAAACAATTTCTTGTAAAATTAGGTTGTAGGTTAAGACTATTAACTTATCCTAGCATTTATTTTTTATTTTGTAAGTGGACAGAATCGAGATGCGATCCTCAGATTAATTTTCTCCAGCATTGAAAACACAAGGTGTCCCAGTTACAATATAAATATTGTAGGGATAGTGTTTTACATATCCTAGCTTCCCCACCCTGCTCTATCATATATTTCAAGCTTAGATTTGCTTGTGTAGTTGGGACCCAATGGGTGTAATTGTGTTATTGAATCATGTTACAGCCCTGATTAATATAGGTGTGACGTGGTTAGATTTTTATCTACCCGGGTAGGAGTAAATCATGTTAAATATGGTCTTGGAGGTGCTATATTCTTAATGTAATCTCCCCTATACAGATTCCTTTTCACTGTAGAGAGTGAAATTATACTAAATTATGGATATTTCCTCTGGCTAATGTCTCTATTGCTCTCTCTTAAAAGCATATTGTCAAAGTATCTTGTAACCTAAATGTACTCCCATTTTTGATTTATTTTTATAATTTGATTATTTTTTTTTAAACAAAAGGAAGAGGGTGGGAGGAGAGAGACTAAACCTTTCTCCATGGCTGTGGTTCCTGCAGAACAAATTCATTTGCAACAGCATCATGATGCTGCCATGTTCTCACATCTGGACACTACAGCATGGTATTTTGTATGCCTCGAGTTATTTTGGGATTCTAAAACACAGATAGGGTTACCCACTGAAAATCAGGACAGGTGACATTCCTATCCAGGGTTCCTACATTCTGGTTTGTCATTGGAGGGTTCCTCATAAATGCTGAGTGCAGCTGTTGGGGTTTTATTTGTACTCTTTTCCCCCTCAGGTGAAATTCTGAGCCTACAGGTGTTTAGGTCCTTTACACTTATAATCTCACCACAGAGGTTCTGTGTTTCAGGATTCCCCTTTGAACTTCTTTACACTTTGGGTGACTGGCTATCAAAGAATAAGCATTCACAAATTTGCTCGTTTGCAGACCTGATGTATTACAGCAGCATGTTTAATTCTGTGGCATCATAAGAGACCCTTTTCCTGCTGAGTATCAGCATGTTGTTTGGGGATAAGCCATCTACAAGTGGTGTGTTTTTGAAGCCAACGTATCTCTTTCCAGTACAATAGTGGAACATACATTTGAAATTTCTCTGGATTAATCAAAGTCTAGTTCTAGTGAATTCCTTTTTAAGGAAAGACTGATCTAGGAATGCTTTCTGTCTTCTTGCCAGGATCGGGCTTTATGACAAATATTTTTATGCTACCCTGAATTAATGTGACTTGCATTTCTTTAGTGGCATCTGTGTATGTGGTAAGACGCTGCAGTTGCCCTTGTGTGTTCTTAGCTATTAATTCTTGAAATCTGTGTCACTTTCCATATATCCAAGACAGCTAGGATGATTCCGGTCCAGCAGCGACAAGGATGAGTTACAACGTTGCCTGGTGATAGGAAGACTTTGGAACTTTATATAAATTGTGGTGGAAGAAAGTGTATTGGTTTCTTCGAAGGAAAGAACGGTTTATGACTCAGTTTTTTTTTTCCTACCGTCATTTCAATAAACATCTTTGATGAAATCCTGGCCCTGAATAAGATGGTGGCAAAAACTCCAAGTGACTTCAATAGGAAAGTCGAGGGGAGTCTTTGCATTGACTTTGCTGGGCCTTGAATCAGACCCATATGAGTAACGGCTATTAACAGCATCACGCTAGCAGGCATATTGTGTGAGATGGAAGGGTTAGAATGGACTGCATTGAATTTCTCTTGGCTTATTACCGCAACAAGCTATTTTCTGACAGGATAGACGACTGACTTCTCTGAGCAATCCTGTTCTGAATTTGCCTGAGTAATGATCAGCTTGATCTGTTACTGAAGTGAAAACTTTAGGAGTAATAGAACTATTGTGTTGGCCTTTTGGCTAAAATCAAGTGTGCTGTGTAATAACTGAAATGAACTCTATTGGGGGAAGAGAAGGAAGGGAGGGTGTCACATACTGTATTTTCAGAGGGACAGATTGGGTACTTCAATAAGTGTCTTTCTGTCTCTAAAAAAGAAAAGGAGTACTAGTGGCACCTTAGACTAACCAATTTATTTGAGCATAAGCTTTCGTGAGCTGCAGTTCACTTCATCCGATGCATCTGATGAAGTGAGCTGTAGCTCACGAAAGCTTATCCTCAAATAAATTGGTTAGTCTCTAAGGTGCCACTAGTACTCCTTTTCTTTTTGCGAATGCAGACTAACAGGGTTGCTACTCTGAAACCTTTCTGTCTCTAATTGCTATGATGCAATCAGTGCTTACAGTACTGTGGTCTGTAGCATTTCTTTTTCTTTATGTTGGTGTTCTAGGAAGGTAGATCTGTATTCTGATCTCTGTTACTCCTGGGTGTACCTGAGAGATGCATTCTTTGCCCCACTAATCTAAATTACAATATGGACCATACTCTTCAGCCATAATACATAGAGGGTATGAACATTGTTGTGGTGCAGTTCTTAAAATAGCTTAATGGACGTTCAGTGAAAAGTTTTGGAAAAAATGGTTTGTTCGGAGGAATATGAACTGAAAGTTAAGTAATCTCCTGTGAAAAGAGGGATATAAGGAATGTGAGAGCTGGTTAACACGCATACTGTCTTCCTCGTCTAAAAGCAGACTCATTCTGTGTGGGTATGTCTACAGTGCAAAGAAAAACCCCCAGCAGTGAATCTGAGAGCCCCGGTTGATAGCACTATAGATGTACCATCTTGGGCTGGAGACTGGGCTCTGATAGCTGGCAAGGGAGGAGGGTCTTGGACCCCAGGCTCCAACCTGGGAATGTCTGCACTGAAATATTTTTAGTCCTGCGGCCAGAGCCCTGCAAGCCCGAGTCAAGTGACCTGGGCTCCGAGACTCTGTGCCAAGGGTTTTTCTTTGCAGTGTAGATGTCCTTTGCGTTTTCTTAAACGAACATATGAGTATAAAGCAGCGTAATCAGCTTAAAACATGTAGCCCATGTGAATACACATCATAGATTCATAGATACTAAGGTCAGAAGGGACCATTATGATCATCTAGTCCGACCTCCTGCACAATGCAGGCCACAGAATCTCACCCACCCACTCCTGCGAAAAACCTCTCTCTCGCCTGTGTCTGAGCTATTGAAGTCCTCAAATCGTGGTTAAAAGAGAGAGAGTTTGTTAATATCTTCCTGATTTGTTTTAATACGCAGTTAGGATACATTTCTTTGTTCTATATGTCTGTCTGTCTGTGACCATTTTAATTCTCTATTTTCAGCAAATAAGGGTTCCAGTCTTGGGATGGGTTTGGTAAGTGTGTGTGTGTGTGTGTTTTTTTTTAAAAAAAAAAACAAAAACAACAAAAAAAACCCCACCCTATTGCAATGAATGAGTTCCTTTTTATAAGTTTTCTTGCGAATTTGCAAAAACGTGTTGGTTCGTCTGATTCTGGTCTGGAGATTGCTAATATCCAGTAATGCTAAGTAACTTCCTAGACATTCTATTTAGGACATTTTTATATTGGCTTTTTAATAACAATGTCAAACTCTACTGCTTGCATTAATAAGACTGCAGTGTTTTACACTTACTGTGGCACTTTAAAGGTGATTTTGTGCTGTGTGTATGGAACCTAGAAGAATGGTCCATGATTAGAGCTTGTAGGCGCTATGGAAAAAACAATAATAGTGATATGACTTTCTATTCCTAATAGTCTAGGAGAGTTAAAGTCTGAGCATTTACCCCTAAATTGTATTTGTATGTCTTTTAAAAGGTGTATATCGTTCAGAAAATGGCCCTGATTCTGTGGCCCTTTCTCATGTGTAATTGCATTAAAGGTAGAATTAAGGGCTAGTCTACACTGGCGATGCTAAAGTGCTGCCGTGGGAGTGCTTTAACGTGGCTTGTGTAGTCACGGCCGAGCGCTGGGAGACAGCTCTCCCAGCGCTCCTTTTTTTTTTTTTTTTTTTTTTTTTTTTTTTTTAAAAAACACCCACGAGAGGCGCAGCTCCCAGTGCTGGTGCATTGTCTGCACTGGTGCTTTACGGCACTGAAACTTGCGGCGCTCAGGGGGGTGTTTTTTTCACACCTCTGAGTGAGAAAGTTGCAGTGCTGTTAAGTGCCAGTGTAGACAAGTACTAAGACTTCTTCCATGAGGCAGTGTGACAGAGTCACACCTGTTAGTTGGAGAGTGCATGTGAATCCTGTTTGTCTTGTGAATGCCATGCAAAGTAACAACCCCTTTATATTAGGTGAATATTTTTGTACTGAAACATCAGTTTAGCTAAGGCAGTGACTGTTTGTTTTTCTCTGTATGGACCTTTTTCAAGAATAGAATTTCAGGTTTATTTTATTTTATATTTTTTTAAAATGGGTTGGGAAAGTTTTTAAAAGGAAAAGTCAAGAACAGAAGGACGTGGTGGTGATCGTGGGGGAAACGTCATCTCATAGTGACAGAATATTGAGATGTATGAATTCCCCAAAAGCACCTTCTGTAAAACACTTTCACTGGAATGCTTCCAAATACAGAGCAAGTGCACCACAGAACCCCTGATTAGAGGCAAAAGGTTTAGTGCACTAGAGGCAAGGTGATTCTGAATTGGGTCACAATTAAAAATGCATTTCACACAACCATGGTGCAGGACTAGACTAATCGAAGCTATTGCAGCAGGCTTGTTTGCAAAAAGTTTTAAAGGGTAGCAGCTCCAGAATGTGTATTTTCTTCCTTGCTTGTATTCTTCTCTGCCTGTCCCAAACATTGGCTGTCAAAATGGCTTAAAGTAAATTAGATCCTGCTCTGTTACACTGATGTAAATCTGTAGTAAATCCATTGATTCCAGTGGTGTGACAGAGAACAGAATTTGGCCCTTTTAACTTTGTTCTTCAATGTGGAAAGCCCCATGACGTCAGAAAGAACTGGTGCCCTGCATCTTGCAGGATTGGTCCTACTGAGACCACTCAGTTGTTTTGTCCACAACTGTTCACTAAATCATTGTGGAGGAATCCTGAGGTGTCTGGCAGAACCGTTGGGGTGGCCTGGGGTAGAACTTGCCGAAGTCTGTATCTGGATATATCTATTGATGTTAGTGTCTGACTCTCATAATCAACAAACTCACTCTTTATTTGCAAAGAAAAGTGAAGTAGGAGGATGCTTAGGACCTAACTGTTTTTTATATCTTAAGGTAGTAAATTTCCTTTTGGCTTGTTAAGCACTCAGTTGTAAGACCTACAGAAAAGTCTCTGCATAGCATCAATCATGATGTGCCACCACACAGGCTTGGAGAGACGTAATAGTCTAGTCTCCTATGGGTCTCATTTCTGTTGTTGGGTTTAGTATGCTGGTGTTGGTGGCCAGTAATATACAGGAGGTCAGTCTAGATGATCGAGTGGTTCCTTCTGGCCTTAAAACTCCTGACTCTATGGTGGTTTTGTTTTTCCTTCCGTTACCTGCCGCTGCAATGAGTGTGTGAGGAGCTGTGAAACAAATTTGGATGAGAACGGCAACCAACCTGATCAATTTGGGAAAAATCTACTAAGCTAGTAAAAGGAGTGGATGTGGGGGTTAAGTACAAGATCTTTTAGTGCAAGTGATGTAGTAAAACTAGCTATTTAAATATCTGCTTGAGAGTATCATCTTTACATTCTTTCCCTTTCTGTTGGCTGTTTCATATCTTCTTCACTTCAGTTTAGACACAGGATATGTGTGAAGGGTTGGCTCTTTGATGGTGATAAATGACCAGGGTTGAGTATCTATGCAGTGTTTTGTTGTAGTCTCCTAATTTCTGCCCCCCTCACCTGCAGTCCAATGAGATTAGAAGTGTGGAAGATTTTTGCCAGCATTGCTTGAACAGTTGTGACTGATTGGCCTGTATGACTGAAAAGGTTAAGCCCCAAGTACAGAGGGGTATATTCCTTGCAAATTTATGACTCGTATGTAGGCCACAAGGTAGCCCTTGGCAAGAACTGTTTTCCACTCCAGGTTTGCTCAGCAAGTCTCATTACACATCCAGCTGCTTAAAATCAGCAGTGTTAAGCATTGTATCTGTCTATCTAATCAGGAAAGATTATTTAAATGGGTATAATTAAGTTTTCTCACTCACCATAAATCCAGATTGTTTTTGTTTTTAAACGAAAATTTATCTTATGGATTCTGTGATCAGCTTTCCTGGGGTTGCACTATTTTCACCATGTTGTTTAAAAGCACAGAAGGACGCTAGTGTTTGAATGCATGTGGCTTAAAAATAAAAAAAACGTAGCTTTTGCGGAAGACTAAGCTCATTAAAAATCCTGCAGTGCTTGGGGCCCATTTCTGTAGTGAGGATTTTCTTATATCTTGGCTTTCCTTTTTTTAAGTAAGGGAGGATCTGACTCTGTTTCCACTGTCTCCATTTATTTCTTCCTGATAGGTTCAGTGGCCTGGTTTTCATCAAAATATGTCCCTCTCTGCGACACCATGCATAAATTATTCAGAAAGTCTTGCAAATGCTAAGATCGAAAGTGATGTTAATAATGAACTGTAAAGGGTGGAAATGGTGGGCTCTTGTGGAGGTGATGCAGGTTACACGGCAAAGCTGTGTGGTGATCTTCAACCCCCTGTTCCCCTTTGTGCCTTCTCTGGCTGAGTCTGAAACGTGGTGGCTGGATTAGGAAGCTCAGGTCATGGCCAGGATCACTTCCCTTGAGCCTAGTATTCCCTTAAATGTTGGTGTTACAATCTTCCATGGGGGAAGGGGAGGAAGAGGAGGGTGTAGAAAGAGTTTAATTTTGGCTCTAAGACAGTGGCTAATTTATTTTTTATTTTGGTGGAGGGGAAATTGCTGGATTTGTCAGGTTAGAGCTAGTTCTCCAAGAAAAAGTGCAGAAACTTTGAGCAGATGTAGCTGGGAAACACAACACTAGAAACAAGGAGATGTGGGTTTTAGTCCTACCTCTGCCAGAGGCTTCTTGAGAGACCTTGGGCAGGTCAGGTCAGATCATATCTGTCTGCCTCGGTTTTTCTCTGTAAATGTGGGGCTGCAGCCCAAAGAGGCTGAGGCTTGATTCATAGAGGTTTATAAAGCACTTTAAGACGGAAGGTGCTACTGAAGTGCGCAATGTTTGTTTGATCCCATATCTCCTGCCCTTGCAACACTAAGGTGCAGTAGGAGGAGTTGGGGGTGGGGTGGGTGTTGGGGAATTATTCAGAACAGGTTTTTTTTAATGTGATGTATTACACATATTGGCTGCAGTAGGTGATAAACCAGAATCCAAACGGGATTTCTTCTATGAAGTGTAGTGGTAGCCATCTTGGCCCCAGGATATTCGAGAGACAAGATGAATCTCTCTCAAGTCCTTCTAAACAGTTGTCTTCAAAAGTAATAATAATAATAAAAAAATCCAGTCCCATGGAGAGGTACCAAACAGCTACTGGGAACCCTCAGATCTTTCTAAGGCTCCCCCTGCCATGGAGAATATAAGGAAGCCTCGTCTTTTGCAAAGGAAGCTGCTTTACCCCACATATTTCAGGTCAAAAGGGGAAGAATGACTCTGTGTGTGAACACATCTGCTCTCGAGCTGCATTTGTATTTAGTTTAGTGAAATGGCAGCAGATCCCTCAGTAACAGCATGATGCCTTTTTTTTTTTTAAAGCAGGATACAATTTTTGACCGCTCAAGCTTCTTGCATGTTTACCTAAGGGCTAGGTGCTATAGCAGCATCCAAGAGACTCTGTTTTTTGCATCAAAATACTTCTGTTTTTTGCTCCTTTCTGACTTAACTGTGTGTTTTTTTTTTTTTTTTTTTTGTTCTGGCTCACTGGATGCTCCCTGATCACTTGCACGCTATGTCTAATGCTTTCTTGTCCACATGCAGGTTTTTGCCTAATTTGGTACAGTACAGAAGTTTGGGGTTTACTCTCGCTGCAGTAGAGCTTACAGCCCAGCCGGGGTGTCCTTTTTCATAGTGCTGAGTGCTGTCTCTAGGCCACCATGCTAGCCCGCTCCCTTGATCACTAGCACGTTAAATGTCAGCAGGTAAACGCTGCTGCAGGGTATATAGCGTGTGTATGTGTTTTGTGTCCACAGACTGGTGAGTGACGCAATAGCTGTTTTGCAAGCAGCACTGTTATCTGCTGTTCGCAGGTGAACTGCTGTGAAATTTTAGTCTTCACCTCCGCGATTGGGGCTTGAGTTCCACGCCTAGCCTCGTTTCATCTGGGGTGATGTTTTGAGTGGTGTTCTTTGGAGACTGAGGCCTTGTTTATACTGGCACTTTACAGTACTGCAACTTTCTTGCTCGGGGTGTGAAACTCCCTCCCCCCCACCCCCCCCCAGCGATGCAGGTTTTAGCGCTGCAAAGTGGCAGTGTAGACAGTGCACCAGCGCTGGCAGCCATGTTCCCAGTGCTGATAGCTACTCCTCTCGTGGGGGTGGTGTGTTGGTTTTTGTGTCTTGTTTTTGTTTACAGCGCTGGGGGAGCGACTCCACAGCCACTTTTAAAGCACTGCCATGGCAGCGCTTTAACATGGCTAGTGAAGACATGCCCTGAGGTTCATGCCCTAAAGCATCAAGCATAAATGTACATAGCTGGGAACAACTCTGAACCTGTTGCTGTGGCCCAGAGTTAGCCTTGGAATTTTAACTCCTCCTGTCCTGCAGGGTGAATTCTAGTGAATAAAACTGAATTCCGACTACCTTTCTTCCAGGAAGGCAAGTTTTAAGTTTCCCCTGCTTGAAAAGAGAAAATGAATCTACTTCCCTTCAGGAGAGGCTGGAAATCAATGTGAGAACAGCAGGAGGCTTGTTAATTACCAGGCCTAGTGCAGTGCAAAGAGGATAGTAAATCGCTTCACCCCACTTACCTCTCTGTTTTGCCCATTGTGGGAGCTGTCCCATTCATTTCAACTTTTATCCTCATTATTATTCCCTCTCTTACTAGATCTAAACTGGGTTATTCCCCTCTTCCCATTTTCTGCTGCTGAAAGAATAGTGGGGTGCTAGAGTAGCTAGTCAGCCGCTGTTGGAGTTCTACACTGGGATTTTCAAAGGTGCCTAAGGGAATTAGGTGCCCAAGACCCACTTCTCAGCATATGTGCAATGTGCCTCAGGTGGCATGTGACCGGGATTCATCACCAAATTTGGTTGGCTTGTTGGATCATTAGCTTCCCTGGCTTGGTCTGGGTACTGACTGGGAGTGTGATGTGAATGCTGATCCATGCCCCCCAAGATCCACTGAAATCTACTGGCAGTTGGGCACCTAACCCTCACACTCCTTGAAAATCCCAGACTTAAGCACCATGGGTAGCATTTTCAAAAGTTAAGACACTGAGGTGCTTTTGGAAACTTATCACCATGTTGCCTAATCCTGCTCAGAGCAACTCTGAAATGCCAGTGCGGCTTGGAGCCTTGGCCATGCCGGAGCTCCTGCTGCTGTTCCCCCAGTGGAGCTGACCCAGGCGCGCTAGGCGCAATGTGGAATTTTAGTGGCAAAACTCCTTGTGTAGCCAAGGCCTCATTCTCTCCTGTGACTAACAAGCATGGATTCCAAGAATCAGACAGGCTATGGTGTGCCCACTGCGTGGAAGAAGGTGAGGACGCGTGGTATGGATTTTAACTAGGCTGCAACTTGTATTAGTTAAATTACTTCCAAGGTTCCCATCAGAGAACAGCCCCATGCAGTCACTCACACCCATTGATCATTTGCCAATTTTTGGGGGCTTCCACCATTGGGGGAGCTAGTCATCACACTAGGAGGGTCTCTGGGTGCCTCCACTCACCTGCTAACATCCCTTCCCCTTTTGGGGGTTGAGGCAAGAGGGGACCTTGACCGCCATCAAGTGCAATGGCGGGGCACTCCCTCCTCCTCCCCTCCCCCCTCTCTCCAGTTTGAATTTTTCCCCAGGGATTTAGACACAATGCCCTCAGCTCGTAAGGAGATGCCCTCGGGATGCCCACTATGTTATCTTTTTGGAATTGGAGTCTAACTCACCAAGTTCTTGCACTGAGCACCTGCCAAAAGTTGCGACAAATAAACAGACTCATTTAAGTGCAGACTGTATGTCCTGGGATGGGGAGAGTTCCAGCCCTCTGGTTGCCTAAAACCCAGCTCCTAGGTTGTGCTGTGAGGAAGGTGAAAAAAAACCAACCAACATTGGCTGATCTGATGGTATGGGTTGACTGCTGGAAACTGGCAAACAGGAAGTGGTTCTGAGCACATGGCTGTTATCATGGTTCCAAATCCTGAGAGACTGCAAGCCTGCCCTGGAAGTCCTGTTGGGCTGGAAATGTCGCAGGGCCTATCATATCCTTTTGCTTTCTCCCATTGTGGGAGCCACCAAAGCACATTCCTTGCTGGGCTCGGGGCCCTCAACTCAGGACTGTGTGAAGACAAGCAGTTGAATCTCTTTGATGCTGCGTGGCTCCTGGCTGCAGGGAAACATTATCTTCTAGTTCCTATTCATTTGGGTTGAAACCAATAGAGGATATGTTGCTGCTTACACTGAATTGTAGCTGTCGCATTTCCCTTTGGGTGAGGGGCTAAGGGGTTTCCAAAGAAGTAAAAAGGTGCCTGCCAATATGGTTATTTAGCTGGTCCTGCTGAAGTTGTTCTTGCTGGGAAACCAGGACACAATAATGTTGGTTGGCTTGTCCATACTTCCTTCTCCTTCACTAGGAACTTGTAGGAAACCATACCTTGAGTCCATGCTGGTGCTGAACCGGAGTACAAATCCTTTGTTTCCATTTGTCTTGCTCTTGTTATGGGTCTGGGAGCAGGTATGTACCCTAGGCATGAGATCTGTGATATTGGCATACCTCTTCCTCCCTCTTGTCTACAACTTCTGGGGCAATAGTACTGATCACTCTCCAAATAGGCTTCATTAGAGGTCTGTCTAAAGAAATCCAGTTGCCTTCCAGTCTTTAAACAGAGTGCATCCTTTTAATTAGTCTTCTGGCAGGGCACTCTGCTTGAGCGCTTGTAAACTTTGGGCTGGTGTGGAACAGATGCTCTTCAGCTGAAATCCCCATAGGTATGTGGAGTTGCCCGGTGGCAGCCTGTAGGCCTGACCCTGTTGCATACAAGCACATACAGTTAATTGAAATCAGGACAGCAGCTGTTCTTGCACCCATCTGTCCCAGTATGAGGTGTAATACTTCTCTTTAGTGGCCTAGAACTGTGGGGACTGAGATACTCACTGGGAAGTGAACCCCTGTTTTGACCACTACTTTGCCTTGTATGTGTCTCCTTTTCTCTTTCAGGCTTGTCAGGAATCCCTTGGGTATTCAGGGATTATCTTCATTCTGCCTGCCCTGTTTGTAACATTCTTGTGGTCCCTTGCCCTGGGTCAGCAGGAGTGTTGGCACTGTTGTAGTAGGAGAGGTGTGATCGTGCATATGAAAGGCGTCTGTTTTTATATTTCACTTGACAGAGAAGAAAACTATGCCAAGAATGGGCCATAATGAGAAGAGAGCAGTTAGCCTGACCTGCTCAAATGTGCTGTGCAGGACTCCCTCCGGGTTCAGCATCCCCAATGGGGCCTGGAAACCTCTGCAGAGTCTCTTCTGTAAACTGCAAGCAGGATGTGAGACTCCGAGAGTTCCTGGCCCTTGTGATTAGAAACGAGCTGATTGGGCTCTTGAGAGCAGTGACTATTTTAAATGACCTTTTAGACAGGCATCTTACGATCTTTTCCCTCCTGCCTCCTCCCCATTTTTGGTCTGTCCCTCACCTCCTGACCAGTTCTGTACAGCTATAGGAGTTAACCAGCTTTCTTCCCCGACTAATCTTGGGCTGTCTTCCCCCCCCCCCCCGTGCAGTTCAGTTGTTTTTCTATGCCACCCAAATAGCAGCTGATCCTTCTAGTGTGAGTGACCTCCCAAGGCGATAGGGGGGCAGGCATACCTGAACAGAAGACTGCTTATCTGCTGCTTCAGGCAGAGACATGACTCCACACCTGAAACAAATCCACTTTCACAGATGTGCTCAGAAGTGAAGCCTGTCGTTTTGCGACTCTTTTGCTAATGCTTACTTAAATGCAGAGTGCTTGACTTATGTGTTACGTTCTTTTCTCTCCCGCTCCACCCCCCCCCCCCGATCAAATATCACAAGATTGAGGTTCATTTTTAAATTGCTCCTCTCCCACCACCACAGCTAAGCTTTTATCCAATCAAAGATGTCCATGACTTAAAAAAATCGCCTGCAGGGTTGCAGCATTAATCACAACTAGTGCATGAGAATCAAAGTGAAACTGGCTAGAAATTAAAGTGAAATATGCTGGTCTCTTTCCATTGTTCAAGTTGAGTAATTTTTCCACAGGTTTAGGAATCAGTTAGTAGTAGTAAGAAAATGTCTAACTTTCAACCGGACAAGTCTCTAAGAGTATGGTTTCTTTATTACTATACAGTATTTGTGTAAAATGAAATGTGATGATCTGTTTCGTTTGGTGTCCCCGTCCCCCCTAATTTCTTTTCATATTCTCCTGCCTCCAAGAAATCAGATATAGTGTTGCCTTACTGATCACCCTATAATAGACGATGATTATTTGACTGACAAAATTAATTTTTTTGAGAGTTTGTGTGTAATATTTCCCTTCCTTCCTTCCCCTTAATTGGTGGTATTATGCCTTTTTAAAGTATTCCATTTTAAAGTATTCCGTTGGTTAAGGGAAGAACTACATTTAAGAAACTGCAGTGCTTCACTGAAGATGCTATTAGGTTAACAGGAGAGCTTCTCCCATTGGCAGGGTTAATCTACCTCTGCGAGAGGAGGTAGCTATATCAATGGGAGAAGCTTGCCTGTCTACACTGTGGGCTAGGTTGGTGTAACTGCGTTGCTCAGAGGGGTGGATTTTTCACACCTCTGAACAACGTAGTTATACTGATGTATGTTTATAGTGTAGACCTGGCCTAAGTCAGGAAGGGAAGTGAGAACAGGTAGTTAGTGTTTTGACACTGACCAAGGCTTCCCTCCCTGTTTGTTGGGGTCTTATGGGGAATGATGATAACGTTGTTGTTGTGTTTTTTTTTTTTTTTTTCCTGCCCAGGAATGACTCTTACCTTACCTGAAGAAGAGCTCTGTATGGCTTGAAAACTTCTCTCAGCAGCAGAAGTTGGTCCAATAAAAGATACTACCTCATCTATCAGGAATTCTTTCTCTCTAAAACCCCTTTCAATTAACCTAGCTTGAAGCAGGGTTCTCTTTCTGAATAGAATCTGAGGTAACTGAGGTCCAGCCAAGAGGAGTCTTTGATTAAGGGATTTTGCTGCTGAATGTCTTTTCAGGGCTAGTTTATAGAGTTGCACATCATCTCTGATTGCGCTGAGTAGCCCACTGTCCACACACCACTAACAGCAACCCCCCCACCCCAAAGTAAACAGGTTTTCAGTCTGGACATCTCACCATCACCTGTGCAGCAGGTGGAGGTGAGCATGGAAAATTCTGTGGAAATGTCTCTAAAACCCCAGAGCTCCAGATGAAGCGGTATCTGTGCAATACACGAGTGAGCCACAGATTGCTGAAACTAGCTGCTGAATGTTTGTTTACTGATCTTCCTTCCTCCTGGAATTTGAGAAGGCACCCAGGCTCTGGGGAGTAGTGAAGGAGTTGAACAGATCAAGTAAAAAGTGATAGTTTTAAAACCACAGGTGCTTTCTGGTAAAAATCAAATGGTGAAATATGTTCCAGGCTGTCATATACCCATGTCTCTGCCAGGCACTAGCAAGTGACACTGGTACCAAAAGAGCCTGTCTGATTTCAAGGCAGGAGATGGAGGGAAGCCAAGCATAAAATGTAAACTAATGGAAAACCTCAAGTACTTTAGAGGAAAGAGTTTAAAATAATACCTGTTCAGCTGCAGAGCCCCCTTTGTTCAAAGAAACACTTTTGTTTCTCAAGACTTCTAGAGTCAGGTGCATCCAGCTCTTGTTAGAGCCTTTCATATGGCTCTCCTGCAGTGCAGGACAGTATTTTTAATAGCAAGCCTGAAAGCTAAGGATTTACAAACACTTCAGAGTAAAACGTGTTTGCCGCCTATTGGAAGTGTTGCCTCAGAGTCCTGTAACTGGAAGTGGTGATAGAGAGAAAAATATCCAAGCCCCTCCCTCTCACTTACATTCTTATACATTTGACTGCATTTGCAGAGAGCCAGTTTTGCTGTATAACCCATTAATCACTCAACAGCTTCTTCTGTTGTGGCTAGTCATACCACAATACATAAAACCACAAATGTTGGCGGGAGGTGGGAGTGGGAAGACTTGCGGGCAGATCTGAAAAGACTTAATTTTTTAAAAAAATCTTTAACTTTCAAATTGTCTCTTCCTTCTTACCTCCCCTCACGGAGAGGTAAGCACTATAACCTCTTCACAGAAGCACAGATTAAGGATCTGACTTTCAAATCACTGCCTCTGTTCTTTCAGGAGCAAAGATTGGTGGTTAGATGTCTGTACTCCTGGCTAGAAGATGTGCTGCCACTCAATGTGAGATAAGGGAAGAGAGAGAGAGTGGTGTGCTTTCCAAAGGGTGAAGAATCCTGTGTTCCATGCTGGGTTACCATGGCCACCTGAATTTGATTGTTTCCTGGTACATAATGTCTGGAAGCATCAGTTGAACACAGTGTTTGTGGGCTGTTCACAGTGATAGGATGATAACGTTACAAAGATGACTGGTGATGCTTCCACGGCAGAACAGATCTTAAGTCTTCAGAGAACACTGAACTAGAGAATAGCTGGGAAAACTGGTCTGCTGTCAAGGCCTAAACTAAGGAGTGTATGTGCATGCCCATGTTATCTGTTTAGTGTATGTGTGTAATGTGGCCCTGGTATCTTACTGAGTTTTTGATCATCTTTATTCCTTCTGGCCCTTGGAAGTCTGAAGGAACTGAGTTGAGCAGCCTCAGGCAGGGTGTGAAAGGGTGTTTACCTACACAGGGGATGAGATGGCTCATGCGGGCGTGAGAGGCCAATTGGCACACCTGGTTATAGTTGGAGGGTGGGCCAAGCCCAATTAAAGATGGGTCCGAGTTGTGGGCGGTACTGGGTGGTTTCTGTAAAGAGGGGAAACCCAGATTAGAAGTGGACTGGAGGGAAAGATCTCTGTCGTCCTTCTCTGGATTGTAGAATGCAGATGAGCTTCGGGAGAGAGTTTATACCCTGACCCTGATGGAAGATGGCATAGGTGGGCCCCAGCGAGAGCCAATCTACAGGCACAAGGCCGGCAGATAGACTGGAGTTAAGGACTCTGAGAAGGGGCAAGATTCCAGGGAGGTAACCCCTGAGGATTAGCATTCTGTAGAACAGGGGTGGGCAAACTTTTTGGCCTGAGGGCCTCGTCTGGGTGGGGAAATTGAATGTAGGGCTGGGTCAGGGGTCTGGGGTGCAGGAAGGGGCTCAGGGCAAGGGGTTGGGGTGCAGGAGGGGTTTGGGGTGTGGGGTCTGTCCCAGCGCCACTTACCTCAAGCAGCTCCAGGGTGGCAGCAGTGCGCAGCAGGGCTAAGGCAGGCTCCCGCCCTGCTCCCGGAAGTGGCCAGTATGTTAGGTAGCGGCTCCTGGGGGTGGGCTGGGGCAGATGGCTTCGCCGGGTGCTGCCCTTGCCTGCGGGCACCACCCACGAAGCTCCTATTGGCTGCAGTTCTCCATTGATAGCCAATGGGAGCTGCAGGGGGTGTGTGTGGGCGGTGCCTGCAGGCGAGGACGCATATAAATAAATATATATAACAGAATCATAGCACACTTCCTAAAGACTAAACTTAAGAAGCTAACCTCCTACCTAAAGAAGTTTCTTACACCAGATATGGCAACTGAATTTCAGATAGCCCAAAGAATTCTGTGCCAGAGTGGGTATCTACACTGTGTGATACTGGATTTACTTTTTTTAGGTTTTGTTTTTGTTTTTCAGTTTACCTGCAAAGTCAACTAAGTTCAGTTATATTTAGAGCAAATTTGGTGCTCATGAAGGATTTTTAGCTTTTCATCACTGTGAATGAAATCTGGAATGGCTGCTGAAATCTCTTTAACACCTTGAAAGGAACCCTCAGGCTATATAAATAATATTGTATATGTTCAGACCATTTTGTAGGCTTCAACCAACTAAGCCTCAAATCCTTAAGTCCTGTGGGAGGTCGATGAGTATTCTCGTTTTACAAAAGTGGAAACTGAAACAGAATGCTGAAGTGACTTTCTCAAGGCCATGCAGTGAATCAGTTGCAGAGCCACAATTAGAATTTGGGACCTCCTGACTCCCAACTTTCTGGTCGCTCCTCCATACCACACATATTCCAAATGGAGTTGAAGGTGATGGTAATTTTCTACATTCTGTTGGCTGGTCCTGAATTTTTTGTGTCACTTCTCTTTTGCCTTTGATTTAGAACAGGGATATTGTTTCAAAAATTGATGGCTGGCTTAGCCTCCTGCTGCTTCTGAAAGAAAGGGAGATGGAGAAAGTAGAAAGAGACCTTCCCTCTCCATTTCAGCATCTGCAGCGCAAATGCCGTAATTTAAAAAACCGCCGAAGTCTTTCTAACAGTTTTTTTTAAAAGAAACCCTTGGGGATCATGCCATTTCAGTCTCTGAAGATCTTTAATTGACAATGAAAATGAGGCAGTAGTGGGGTATTGCTAATCCTTCCTGCACTGTTGGCTTATGTTGTTTACATTGCCCACACAAGCTAATCACGATAACTGTTCAAGACGTGAAACACGTTGTTTCTGTTTTTCTTTGTTTTTAAGATGAGTTGCCTCCAATCTCTGTTAGTGAGCTTCCTCTTTGCATTCTACTGATCTGGTGGGGGAAATGATGCTGCAATCTTCCTCTGTCTCAAATCTGATTACCATCAGTGCCAGGAATGTTTCTCTCTTCCTCTTCCTTTTTGGAAGGTTCTAGGGCAGATTCAGGGCAGAGATTATTCCACAGCTAGGGGGCTTATATAATAATAGCTATCAGAGATTCTACAGCTAGACTGTCGTGCCCACTGACCCAACAGGAGCAACCATGGAGTGGATTTCTTCTTTCACGTGACTCTGTTGCTTACACCATTGCTTATTTTATTCTCTTCTTTTGGAAGTGCAAGCTTTGTTACACAAACATAGAATGCAAAGGTTGCAGCCCATACTTTCAAGAAGGTGCTGTTTCACTGTCTTTGTGGAGTACCCATGGAGGTGAAGCTGCAGGTGGCATGTCTTTGAAGGTCAGACAGACCATGGAAATAACTTGTATGATGGGGATGAGACGCTCTGCCTGGATAAATACCCACATGCACTATGTTTCTACTATTCCTGTTAGAGATGATCTCTCTATCTACTTTAGTATAATCATTTAGGCAGGAGCCTGAGGGAGTTAAATGCCCAGCTTCCTTAGGTAATTCCTTTCCTACATGATTCTCTTTCTACCGTTCCCTGTGGACTGTTTCCCCCCCTTCTCTGGTGTGCTGAGGCAGCCGTCCAGGAAGTAAGACTAGATATAAACTCCCCAAAAACTTCCCCACTTCCTTTGGGGCAGCCATGGAACCTCTCTACATGCCACAGCCAGTGCTGGGAAGTCTTTGCTATTGCAGGTCCGGATCTGTGTTTACTGAAATGCCAGACACGCTATTAATAAAGGAAAAAACTTAGCTTGGGTTTAAACTGGGATGAACTTTTTTTGGCTAAGTGCAAAATCCTGTAATGTGTTATTTCCAACCTGCAGCTCAATTCCTGTGTTCACGCCAACATTTCACTGTACAGAGAGAGCCAGATCTAGCCTTGGGCCCCTCATTAAAGCTAGTAGGGAACGACGTACCTCCTGTTTGTAGAAGGATCTGTGAAGCACTGGAAGTTCATTTTAGTTGTTGCACCTTAAATTATTATAGGGGGAGCCCATTAACAGAACTTGATGATTATTTTGTCTGTAGGAAGCTCTCCACCAGTCTGTACTCTGGTCCTTGTGTTCCATTCATCTCCTCCATCCTTCCACAATCCCTCTCTAATCTGTGGCAGTGTGCTGTGGATAAATGCAGATGGGTTTAACCCTGCATGGGAGCCACATGGATTGGGAAGATCTTTTTGATGTTGGGGATAGTGGTGTGGCTTGGATATTTTAATGGTACTTGGTCTATTATTCACTTTTTTTCCTTGGTGGGTTCAGAGAAACACTAAATATTTGTAATGAACTGGCGTCCATGTGCACTACTGCCTTCTACTGAATGGAATTTGAATTGCCTACTTATGACATAGGCCCCCAGGCTGCTCACAAGTTCTTCCCCAGCTCAAGTGGTGTACTTCTGGAGAAGGAGGATCAGAATACTATCCCTTCTGCTACGATGAAGTTCTTGTTGACCGGGGTTGTACAGCATAGTAGCAAAAAAAGTACTTATTTTACTCTTGTCACTTTTTGAAAAGCAACTATAGATGCAAGTGTCTGTCTGTCCTTCCCTTCCTCTCTCTGATTAAAGGCACAAATAAATAACCACGTAGCTCAGTAAAGCATCCTCCAACCCAAACTCGTGCAGATGCATTATGGGAGTCTTTCACCTCCCTCTGAAACATCCAGTGGTGATCGTTGCAGGACCCAGGATAACACTAGATGGACCAATGATCTATGTTCTTGAGCCAAATTCCCAGGTGGTGGTGCCTCCTCACAGACCGCAATCAAAACGTTGGCAGAGAAATCCTCAATCTGTGGCTGCTCTAGAGTCTGCTGAGTGACAGACATGATAAACCTGGGTATTCTGGCTCCTCTTCCTGTGATCATCTTTGTCTGTCATTCCAAATGGCTCTTCCTTGCTCCCTACGTACTGAAGTCTGTATCTTTGTCTCATTGCCCTGTACTTGGATGGGACACTTGACATGGCTCTTCTGTTTCTTTTAGTAAGCTGAGGCTGGAGGGAGTCTTCATTGTTCAGAGGGGTGGGGAAGTTAATTCAGAGCTGCATTAACTTCTTTCCCCTTCAGTTGAAACCAGTAACTTTCAGACATCATTAAATCCTGGGCTTTGAGCGCCTCTCTTCTGGCGGGGGTGGGGGTGGAGGGAAGCATACAGCCTAATCAATGGAGTGAGCTCAGCTGTGCTGCGGCAGCCATTCCTTTGTTTAATATGTTTTGATTGGGCTCTAATTACACAGTGCTATGAATGGGTATCTTGTGCAGCACTTCCTAGGAAGGCCTGTATTGCCAGAGAATTGAACTGATAGTGATATTTGTTGTTTCTCTGAGGATGGGGAAAGATGTTCTTTGGAATTCATGCTTGCTGGATCTGGCATGAGTTCAGTTTACCTCTCTCCTATTGGGCTGAAAGGGAGCCCAAGCCGCTGAGAACTAGTCAAGGTTTGGGGCAGGCCGATTAAAGTTCTTATCCAATATCCTAAACCTTTGAGTGTCCAGCATCCCCTCTCTCCCTGCCTTCCCGAGACCCCAGTAAGGCATTTTAATATATGACTGTGGGCTTGTCTACACTTACATTTTATAGCGCTCTAGCTTGCTGGCTCAGGGGGGTGAAAAATCACCCCCCTGAGCGCAGCAAGTCTGAGCGCTTTAAAGCGCTAGTGTAGACAGGCTCCGAGTGCTGGGAGTCGCAGGAGGTGGATTACCAGGAGCACTGGGAGAACTCTTTCCCAGCATTCGCGTGCGACCACACTCGCGGGAGCGCTTTGAAGTTTCCAGTGTAGCCATGCCCTGTGATTCCTTTTTGCTATGACACATGCCTGACCATAGAAGAATGGAGGGTCTAGGTGAGAGGCTGTTTCACAGTATTTCAGTATGTTAATGAGAACTCTGATTATCACGGCCTTAAAATATGTAAAATGCAAGGTTTTGTAGGAGAGAAGGAGGACGAGTAGCCAGGATCACTTTCAGCAGGGATTGTAGCATTTTGTTTGGGCAGAAACATATGCTGTCCCAAAGTTGTGACTAGCTCTGCACATGTACATGAATAATGTACAGTTTGTGGGGGTGGGAGGATGGGTACGTGCGTCTGAGAGGTATGAACAACATGATTCCTACCATGAAAGGTTTCCTCAAGGGTGGATGGATGCATATATATCCATGCAAGCAAGTACATATTATTTATAAAAACAGTTCTGTGTTTGTATTTTGTGTGTACAGTGGCTAGAGTTGAAAACTGCTTACATTGTAGCACTTGGACCCCAGTGCTATTCCTCATAACTTTAAATTAAAATACATATTCTTGCTCAAACTGGCAATATCCTACTAGTAAAAAGGCAAATTATCTCTACCTGCTCTGTATGTGTCTGAAATTCATTGTACAGAAGTAACCTTTCAATGTCGCATTGCTTAAGTGTTCTAAACACTTTGCATCCATTAATACTTGCCCCTCTCCCCTCCGGAAAGAGACAGTAATATTATTTTGCAAATGGAGAATTTGAGACAAAGCAGAATCATTTGCCCAGGATCAAATAGCTGATTCAGGAGGAGGACGTGCTTCTTTGGATTTTTTCATTGCTACTTTTTTTTTTCTTTTGGCCTGTTAATTTTAAAGTATAAGTAGAACAAGTTTCATGTGCAGCATGACAAATAGATTTAGCATGACCTACTGTGGGTGGGAAGGAGGAGGGAATGAGGGGGAACTTGTACTGAAATCTGCACAGCTTGTTCACTTCAGCTCTTCTTTTTATGTTATGAATCATGCCGCTCTTTATGCTGCGTGCATGTGAGCTAGCTGTCACAGTGAGAGCTGCTACCAGTAGAACTGAATCTGTCTGCCTACTTTCTTGGCTTTTATTCTTGCATTGAACTGGTAAGACAGCAATTGCTGCACTTGCTTTCTGGACTGTTTGCATGAAAAAGGAGCAGCGTGGTCCTAAAGGATCACTTTTGTGCAGCCAGCCCTATGATGGGCATGCACAGTGTTGCCTGGGGCTCAGAAGAACAGAGTTCAATATTCTTCTGTGCTGCAGAATTCCTACGTGACCTGGGGCTAGTGACTTACCCTGCCCTCTAGTTTCCCATCTGTAAAATGGGGATAATAGCACTTTCCTGTCTCATAGGGATGTTGTGAGGATAAATACATTAAAGATTGGGAGGCATTGCCACTATGGTAGTACCTAAAATAGGCGAGTTCTTATGTTGTGAGATTGTAGCGGGAGAATGTGGACTGTGGTTTTTATACCAAGCAACAACCACAATCAATCAATCCTGTCTTAATGCTGAGCTAATTTCTCCTTCCAGTTTATGCAAAATACACAAGCCTCCAAACCATATGGTTTCTGTGTGCTAAATGGTGGGTGAAGCTGTGCTGCATATGGAACCGGGAATGTGAGTGTGAAATACGAGCGATCAGAAAAAGTCCGCAGATGCCGTTTCCTCTGCCTTTAATTGCGATTGAGACACATGGCATTTGTCACAAGTTAATGGCTGTCACGGTTGAGCCAGCGAATGCACAAACTCTTGGTGTGGTCTAGTGGCTTATTTTAATGTTTTTTTAATTTTTTTTTTTTAAGAACAGAACCCCAAATCTTTATTTGGGCCTAAAGAGGGAACATTTGTCTTCCTCCTATAACCTGTCAAGCCTTTTGGAGAGCCTGTAATAGTCTGGGAGCTGTTTGTGTCCTGAAGCAGCTGCTTATCATACCTCTTGCTGACTTTTGCCCTCTGTTAATTTTAGTGCTCTCCACAGAATACCTCTAGCTGAAGGGGGAAGTGAACTTTGTGCACCAGCTTCAATGCACACGTGTGGGGAGCAGATAAAGGAACGTCCCTCTGGGTTATTGAATGTGTGACTTTAGCCTGCCCGCTGCCAGTGTGCATGGTTTTCAGCTTTCCTCTCCATAAATGTTTCCAGCTTGACAAATTTCTTTCAAAAGCCAAGTGTTCTGTCTTTGTTGACAGGGCCGTGTGAGTGTAAAGAACCTAAGGGAAAAAAGTGGACTGTTTATCTTTAGCAAGGTGATGAGTAGATTTGTAAAAATCTAGAAAATAAAACAAGGGATTTGAAATTTAATTGTATAGAATTTAAAAATAAGTAACAGTAATATTTTAAAATGCACAGTGCTCAGAACGGTCGGCTATGTCATAGATGCTGTCCCTGTGCCAAAGAACTTACAATCTAATTTTTTTCGCATCTTCAAAAGAGTGAGAACAACCCATGAAGCAAGGAAGGATAGGAGGACTTACAGTAACGAGCTCTTCGTTACTCAGTTACAGTGTGTATGGAAGCATTTCAGGACGGTCATTCTGTTGGTGTTTGATAGCCTGGGGGGTGTCATGAGTCTAGTACAGTGATTTTCAAACTTTTTTTTCTGGGGACCAAGTTGAAGAAAATTGTTGATGCCAATGACCCAGCAGAACTGGGGATGAGGGGTGTGGGAGGGGCCCAGGGCTGGGGCAGAGGGTTGGGCTGCGGGGGTGAGGGCTGTGGGGTGGTGCTGGGAATGAAGGGGTTCAGGATGTGGGAGGGGGCTCTGTGCTGGGGCAAGGGGTTGGGGTCCAGGAGGGGGTCAGGGCTATGGGCTGGGGGTCCAGGCTTTGGGGTGGGGCTGGGGATGAAGGGTTTGGGGTGCAGGAAGGGGTTCCAGGTTTGGGGTGGTGGTAGGGCTGGGGCGTGGAATTGGGGCATGGGATTGGGGCGCAGACTTACCTCCAATGGCTCCAGGTCAGTGGCGCAGCTGGGGTGCAGAGGCAGGCTTCCCTCATGTCCTGGCACCGCGGACCATGCTGTGCCCCGGAAACAGCCAGCAGCAGGTCCGGCTCCTAGGCGGAGACGTGCAAGCGACTTCATGCGACTCTCGTCTGCAGCTTCCACTCGTTCCCATTGGCCCGGCCACTGCTTGGGCTACGCGTGGAGGCCTGTGGCCCTCCCGCCTAGAAACTGGACCCGCTGCTGGCCGCTTCTGGGGCACAGCACGGTGTCAAAACAGGTAGGCACTAGCCTGCCTTAGCTGGGCAGAACTGCCAACGGGACTTTTAATGTCCCGGTTGGGGGTGCTGATCAGAGCAACCTAGTGCCTGACGTGCCACACGACTCAGTACTGGGTCACGACCCGAAGTTTGAAAAACACTGTTCTAATATATTTCACTTGTTGCAATCAGCATGTCCATTTGCTTGTGCAGCCTCTTGTAGTGACTTCCAGTAAATCATGCTCCGTTATCTTGAGGAGGGAAGTGCAGGAGGAACCTCGGGACACCCTTCCTTGACGATCATCATCCCATAGTCTATCCTGTGAAATGAACTCGGGTGTGTCTTTTTAAACAATATCTGTCCTTTGCTGTTTCTAGCAGAAACCCTATCTTCCATGAATGATGCCATCCTCAAATATTGGTCGCCTAGCAACAGTTGTTTTAAAAAATAAGCATTGCAAAACAACACTGCATGGTTTGACCCTCACTTCCTGCCTCTTCGTGGTAATGAGATCTCTGGGCCCGTGTGCGGGTGAGAGGGAAAGAGTTAGGAAGACCATCTACAGCTTTATATATTTCCTATAGTTAACAGGAAAAAAACAGAGGAACAGGTTTCTCCTTGAGTTTTTGTCACTTGGCAGGAACAGATAGGTTTCCCCGTGGAATAAGTCAGTGTTGCATTCATCTCAGTTGAGAAAACTAGTTTGCTTTAATCTACGGCAATCCTGGTTTATCAGTAGAAAATGTCACTGGTTTTCTACTCGTCTTAATAAGAAGTGCTTGGTCTTCTGCTTGAGTGATGACTGACTGAGGGGAGCATTTTCTGGTACTGATTGACCAGCTGGAGCAGTTCAGGAACTCAGGTCATGAACTATGAGAGAAGGCCTGACCTAGGGTATGTCTGTCTATGGCAAATAAACACCCATGGCTGACCTGTGTCGGCTGGCCTGGGCTGCTGGTCTGTAAAATAGTGGTGTGAACGTTTTTGGTTCGGTTGGAGCATGGGCTCTGGGACCCTGCAAGAGGGAGTGTCCCAGAGCCTGGGCTCCAGTCTGAGCCCAAATATCTATATGGCTGTTTTCAGCCCGGAAGCCTGAGCCCCAGGAGCCTGAGTCAGCTGATAGAGGTTGGCTGTGGGTGTTTAATTGCCATATAGACATATCCTTCAAGTTTATTATTGATGGCGTTTGTCTTTCTGCAGAAAGGCCAGTGCGGTAAACACATTCAGTCGCAATAACTTCATGCTTTTGACTATTCGCTTAGGGGATGTGGAGACGATGTGTTTCATCTGTGAGACGTCATTCAGAGAAGCCATAAGCCTAAAGTTAATGGAAATAATCTTTATGTGGATGATCGTTAACCTGTTGCCAAAGGAGGTAATGGGACTGCAATTTCTGTGCAGCTCATTTCTTAGCTATGGGAATTGGTACCATTTGTACCAGAGACTCTTCTGGGGTTTCTTTGTGGGTGGAGACTCTAAAGGCAGAATAATAGACAGTTTTCTTCAACTTGTGTAATTGTGATATTTTGAGAGCGCACCAGGGATTCCAGCTGCTTTTGGCATGGTCTTTGGGAAAATAATAGGTCTCTTCTTTTGTTGGATTGCATGTGTTCTTCAGAAGGTCCCTGGGTGTTCTTATGGCTATAATAGTGCAGGGGGGATTCTGCTGTTTTTCCTATGATTCTCCACTCCCTCTACTACTGTGGAGGAACTGGTGACCCAGGCCACGTCTCCTGTTTCCTCAAACTATCTATTCCTTGAGAGGAAGAGTAGCTGGGCTGTTACAGAATTTATTTTTGAGGATGTTGAAGGTGATAGTATTTCTTGTACTCCAAATCCCACTGGGTTATAGGGCTGCTTTCTTATTCTGCTCTGTGGTACATGGATATTTGCAGAATATGCTGCTGCTGTGGAATAGACTCCAGCTGGAGCACTGTAAATATTATCTGCATCAGGAAACCTATAGCTTCCCTGCTGTGAATAGGGAATTTCTGCCCTTTCTGTAACCTCTTCTTGCTGCTTCCTTCCACTTTCCCCCAAAGTGTCTTCCTGTGCTGCAGAAGGATCCTGGTCTCTGGATCAAATGTGGGCCTTAGCAAAACCTTTAGATCTGCTACCTAGACTCCATCTGCCAGGTTTTTCCTGGGGAAGACTATCCTGGAGAGGAAGGTTTTATTAGGTCTGTTTCCTAGGGTGCGTATAAGGGAGGTATATATTCTGATTCTCCTGATAAGTGCTAACAGCAGTGAAAAGGGCTAGGTTCAATAGACTTCTACACAGTACACCTGGGAGTGGGGGAAGTCACAACCGACACAACAATTCATTCAAACTCCCACCTAAAATCTTATTCATACCTGAGGTTTCAGGAACTTTGTATGTTTAAAAACCCTGGTGGTACCCTTTCCCTCTCAGCAAACACAGCAGTGAGTACCTCACCTGAAACAACTAGTTACTGGGGATAAAACAACATCTGACACTAAATTTCATTTGAGACACCCCCACCCCCAGTCCCCCCTAAAAAGAAAAGAAAGTGCCATCTGGCAGACTTCAAGTTGGTATTTGGCTGGCATGTTGGGGGCCCTGTGAAACTCTTGCTTGAAGCCTTATTTTAAAAAAACCCTAAAGCTCTTTCAGAAACGTGGTTCATCCCTCCCTTAGTCAGGCTGCACCATGAGTCATTTGCTGTGGTCCACTCTGTCAGCCAGAGTTGAGTGGGCCAGTCTGCCCCTGGCTTTGAGCTACCCCAGCCCATACCTGCCAGCACCAGTCAGTGCATGGCATAAACAGGTCTGTTACAGTTGGCTCCAGTATGATGTTGGAGTAAATTCCCAATGGAGCCCAAGATTCTGGGTGGACTCACTCCTGGAATAGGAACTCGGAGCAAGATAAGGCCACTGTTAAAGTCCGTGCTTTCAACTTTGTTCACCTACCTAATCTGAGTACACTGCCTACAAGATTAGAGTGCTTGACTCACTCTCTGGTGTATCTTTCATGTATCTATATATTTGTATGTGCTTTTATGGATACCTAATTACATAATTGAACAATATTGATAAGAACAGAAAGAAATTCCAAATAATACATCCATAAATATTTTCTGAAATTACACGAGAGTACATGATAAATATGCAAATTAAATCTGGCGACAGGTGGGAACGCACCCTTAATTTTCCCATTTCACCTGTAGAGGGAGCCAGAGAGATTTTGTTCTCAGGAAGCTCTGGCAGATACTTATATTTTATGTAGAGTGTGACCTTGTACCCACCTAGAATTCAAAATGAGCTCAGATGAGTTTCAAAATAAATCTCTGCTAAGTGTCTTTTTGGTTTGTTTCAGTGGATTCAGTTGTCTTTAGAAAATGCCTGCAGCAATGACCTTATGGTCTTTTTGATTGTATATTTGTTTTTTTTTTGTTTTTTTTTTTACCAGTTCTACAGCAGATCAGACACAGCTCCTCAATCAGGAAGGAGCTTTATCTCTTTAGCTAAAACTAGGATTCTTGGAGAAAGGGTTGGAGATGCTCTTCCTTAGGGATCAATTGTTACAATCACATTCTACTAGGGTCATTTGAGTTTTATTTTAGATATGTCAGTGATGTTGGGGCTATTCTTTCCTGGTTCTGCTGGGAGCACCCCACTGGAGTGTTGTAGGATGGGGATTGTAAGCTCTGGCCACTTAATTGAAGGGGCTCGTTGTGGAATTTGTAATGTTCCTTCTCCAGAGTTACGCACGTATTAACAAAACCATAGCTTTATAGTCTGACTAAAACTTCCTTCCCCTCACCACTGCTCAGCTTTCAAGTTTGACGGATGTTTGGTTAGACAGTGGGTGGTGCTGGTGGTGGAGGAGAAACCTTTCAAGCCTTCTTTATACATCCTAAAGGAGGGATAGGGATGGGCAGGAAAGGCACCAATTGAACTGTCTTTCCCTTGCTAGTTGTTTTGGTATGTTACATTTGGTGCTTGGCTAGGAAGGGTTAATGTGAGGAAGTAATGCAAGTCTGGTGGGGAAGAGACCACAATAGGTGAATGTTTGGGGGGTGGGTGGATGGAGGAGAGGTAAGGGAGAGGCCTCTCTGGCTTCCGCTGTAAAGAGCGCCAATTCAGGCTTATGAGTAAGCTCTCTTTCAAATGAAAAAAGTAACCTAGCAGACAAAGCAGTAGCACCTGCCTGCCCAGACTAAGCTTGTAGTAGGCAGGAGGCCTCTACAGCGTATTGGAGAACAGCAAATGTGTAGTGCCCTTCAGCAGAGTCAAAAGGGGAAGAACGTTTCCCAAGAACCTGTTCCCAAGAACAAGTTTCAAATAGTTCCATGGTTGCTGATGTGAAAACACAAAACCAAAAAAAGGAGTTGGATGAGGGGAATTCTGCTCCGGGACAAATCTCCTCCAAACAAAGTGCATCTGGAGCATCTGTAACAGCTGCACTTCCTCCTCCCAAAGTGCAATGTCTAAGGTGGTATTGACTTTAAAGGTTCGGTTCCAAAGACTTGTTTGACTGGTTTAGGTTCTGTTGGTGGCGTAGAGTTCCTTCAGTAGAAGGAAGTAAGAGAATGGCTCATTGTCTGTTGTTATTGGAGTATGTCCCAGTGACTTCTAGTACAGCTCCTTCTACCCAGCTGAACTAGCCATAAAATAATACTTGAAAGAGCCAGTCTGTAATACAAAGTCCTCTTTGATAGACTGTTATGCCCAAGCAAGGGGAAAATGACTCAATCAACAGGTCAAGTACTTTGTAACTTCATAATACACCCCATGATCATGTTTTATAGGAGTCTCTTTTGTACAGTGTTTGGCTTGGTAAAATACTGATGGGTTGAGGGTAGGGGAGTTAAATAACACTTCTTATTCCATCCCATCCCTCCTTTCCACTCAAAACCACTCCCCCCCCCCTTGATATTTCTCTTTCACAATTGGAATGGAAGAAAAATATGAAAAGAATAATGTTCTTCTCCTTTAAAATGTGCCCATTGGTATCTGAAGTAGCGGAATCATTTATTACAGTTTAAGAAAGTACATCATGTAGCCTGGATATAGGATCAGTATTTCAGAACGTCGCTCTTATTAATTATTCTGCAGTCAGTTTTATGTCACCCTCTTTTTCACTACAGCAAAGTGCTTTGCAGTTTTATTTAAGGTGCTCTATCTAGAGGCACTGTTTTAATGAGAAGAAAAAGAGAAATGCTCCTTCTTACCTGTAGAAGTTTTAGTATAATCTGTAAAAAGACCAACACCTTCCTAGAGGTGAAATATTATCGGCAAACCGTTCTAGCTGGGCCCCCCAAGGGGAAAGGCAAAGCTGCAGTGCTATAGCACTTTTAAACCCTGGGTGGGTGGGAGGAACTTTCAGCCTTAAAGGCAGAATTTTATTAGGAGTCTCAAACTTTCCAGTAATCTGAAATGTCTCTCTCCCTCCACCCCTTTCCAGCTAGTAAACAATAATGACCACAGGATTTTTTGTCTGTTGGACACCTAGATAAATCATCCCCTCTGTTTAAATTCCCCTCTGTAGGGGATGTTAATTATCTCTGCTCATTTAAAAAAAAAAATTGCTTACTGCTTTTTTGTGGCATTAAATGAGTTGGGAAGTTTTTAGAAACTTCGCTGCCAAGTGGGCTCGGTGTTGCTATCTGTTAGCCCTTGAGTCTCATGCCTTAAGTGATTGGGGATGGGAGTGGGTTTCAAATCCGGTTCAGGTCAGGGAGAGGGACTGAATGCTGCTGTGTGACAGCAGTGAGTGGGGCTGTTTCAGGCACCTGGCCTTGCAGATTGCTCGTTTGAAAATGCTGGCATTTGGACATCCTGAGAGGGCTGGCTGGGCATTGAGAATACTTCCACACTAATCCCTTTAGGGGGAATACTGGATCCTTTACCTATTTTTCAGGGAGCCATGGTGGGTTGGAAAATGTAAAATCTCTGCTTTTCAGTGCTTGGATTTGGCAGCACAGATGGGAGGTTGAGATGGGAATTCAGCCTTTTTTGAGGGATGTGGGTAGTTAATGCTGGGGATTTAGGATCGGGACAACTGGAACACGACTGCGCTGATAGCAGTCACCAGAAGCATGTGTCTGCTGCTGGCATCTCTGTTCACAGTCCCGAATCATCAGTTTGAGAGGGCAGCCTGAGCAGTTTGCACTGTGATTTCCAGCTTCTGAGGTTTGGCGAAGACGCTTTCTCTTTGTTTAATTAAAGTAAATGGTTGAGGTCTCTCCTCCTTGGGGTGGGGGATTTCTTCTAATTTGTGGGTGAGAGAGTGAAATCTGATTCTCTTCTGAACTGCACTTGACCCTTGGGTGTCTTTGTCTACCTCATAAAAGTGCTGTAAAAACAGTAATAAACCAGAAATACTTGGTGAAGGTAGAAGGTTCCCTGATATGATTTAGGAAACATCAAAGGACTGTTAGGTTATTGAAGGGGACTGGTATTTCCCACTACCTCAGCAGATAGGGATAACAAAAAGCAGTACTTAACTTTCAATAGACATATCCTCTTGTAGCGTGGTCCTTTATGCGCCCTAATCAGTAGAATACAGATCACACAGAGCACTTCACTAGACAAGGTCCCTGCCTTGAAGAGCGGGTTATCCCACTTGAATTGTATTCCTCCCCACTTCCATGGCAATGGAGCAATCTCCTTGTGAACAGGTGGTAGTTAGAGTGGTCTTCCACTGCTCAGCCCTCCAGTAAGATGACCTCCCAGGGCAATTTGTCATTTCAGGTGACTAGACTTTCCTAAATCCCATGCTTAAAGCCTGGTTATTGGTGTATTGACCACACAGTTAATTTCAGGTTTAGTCTCCAGTCTGACTTTATCACGTGGCATTTTCCGTTGTATTAAACCTGTAGTATGGGATATTGTGGGGGTGGGAGGTGGGCTCTGAGCATTTGGAATAATATTTTAGCTGGCTAAAAAACTTTATAATCCTTTACTTTAATATCGTCTATATAAAAATGACCCCAACTGATTGCTCTGTGATGCTATTGTGCGTCCACACACACACACTTTCTTGCTTTCTAATATAATCCACAGCACGCTGGAACTCTGGGCATAGCTCAGATCAGTCATACTTGCTAAAAATTGAAAACCTCTGTTCTCCCCTCACTTCATCTCCATCGCAGCTCCTTCATTTAGACTGAGTGTCCTGCCTTTGGGACTGGGAACTACTCTCTTTCTCTCTACTAGCCATGTGCATTATGGAGCTGCATGCTTGTATCAGTGATGACATTCGCAAAAAGAAAAGGAGGACTTGTGGCACCTTACAGGCTAACAAATTTATTGAGCATAAGCTTTTGTGAGCTACAGCTCACTTCATCGGATGCATTCAATGATGACATTGCTTCTGTTGTACTGAAATATTCTGGAGTACAGCTGTAGGGATGCTGTCCTTCTTCCCCACTCCATTCTCCAGGCTTTCATGATAACAAGGTGTGTGTATCTGGCTTGTATTGTAAAGAAAAGCTCAAGAACCTCAGAGCTTGTCTACACATACAGCACTGCAGCTTCTCCCGTTGGTGTAGTTAATGAGAGATCATAGTTTTGTTGACGGGAGAAGCCGTCCTGTCAACATAGTACTGTCTATACCTGGAGTGAGGTTGATTTATAGCTGTGTCACTCAGGGATGTAGATATTCCAACCCCCTGCACAATATAACTATACGAACATACGTCTATAGCGTAGACCAAGCCTCACTGGCTATGTCTACACAGCAACTAGACACCTGTGGCTGGCCTGTGCTAGCTGACTTGGGCTCGGGTTACAGGGCTGTTTCATTGCTTTGTAGACTTCTGGGCTTGGGCTGTACCCGAAGTCTGGGACTCAGTAAGATGAGCGTTCCAGAATTCAGGCTACAGCCTAAGCCCAGAAGTCTATGCAGCAATGAAACAGCCCCACAACCCGAGACCCATGAACCCAAGTCAGCTGGCACAGGCCAGCTGCAGGTTTTTCTTTCCTGTGTGCGCATACCCAGTGTCTGGCTCTTGCCTTAATTGCATTTCATATCTGTTTTGGTGGTAGCCATTAGCAAATGGAATAATGTCCTTCCTTATCTGCTTTATTTGGGACAGGGGAAGCATCCTAGAAATAATTTCTGTCATCCTAGATGACACGTAACATACATATGTGTATAAACGTGCGTCGATGTGTGGCTTGCTGGGGTAACAGAATCCTAAAGATGGACATGGGCTGGAGGTGAAGTGAAGTGCGGATAGAGGTTTTCAAGTCTTGCAGTTATGACTGAACTGAGCTATGTGCAGAGTTCCTTGATGTTGTGGATAATGGAGAGCTCCAGAGAGAACTGGGCTGTGTATAGAGAAGGGGGGGATGATAGGGAAATGCATGACAGCGTGAGTTGGCTATTTTGGCTCTGTATTAGCAGATTCTGGGGGTTGCTGTGTGACTGTGGTTAGCACTCTTTGAAATGACTCGCATGCATTTCTTGTTGACTTTACCTGGATGAGGCCGGGTTAAGCATCAGGGTAGGCATCAATGGAAATCCGCTCTCTGAATGTAATCCTGACTGTACCAAAGACATTTAGCAACATGTGGTGTTTTTGTATGATGCCTGATCACGTTGTCTGTGGGTCTTTATTCACAGTGCTGCCTCTTTGACATCAAACCCGAGAAAGCGATTCTATGGCAGAGCAATAGCTCCTGTAAACACTGTTGTTTCACTTTTTACCTTGGTCAAATACATGCTTTTTAACTTGCTGCCTCCTGCCACATACAGAAACCCAGGTGGTACTCTAAATTGATAGTGGGTAGATTTCTTTAGTTCATGTACTGTCCTTGGGTATCACAGATGTGGGATGCAAAGGAGCCAGGGTTTCTATTTTGAGAGTATAAAGCACCTCTGCTAAGGGCTCCCCAGAAGTCTGTTTCATTTAATGTGAAATCCCTGTGCATCAAAACCTATATATTTCTTTAAGAATGGAAGTAGCCTCCCTGCTGGGCCAGCTATTAACTGATTAGTGTTAATAAGAAACTAATCCAAATGCATAGTTATTATCTGAGTAATCCATGTCTGTCTTGGCATCTGCACATGGTGTCTGGTTTGAAGGCTTCTGCTTTAGAAAAACAACTTTTTAAAAACAATTAAAAAAAACTCCATAAGAAACAAAAACGTGAATTGCCTGGTACTGGAACTGATGAGCGTTCTAGAGTAATAATTACCTTTGGCTCCTTGTCCTGTACGTTGTTTACTAACATGTTATCTGATACTCAGAAGCAAATTTCTTTTGAATTAACATCCTTCACATTGATAAACTGACTCAACAAGAGCCTGTTGTTTCAATGAATTGTGATTCTAGTCTGCAATCAGAGAAGTATTAGGATAATTTTATTTGGGTCACTTCTTGTCTCTCTTTCAGGACCTTAAAAAAAAATCTTCATAGAGCAATTACATTTTCCAGAGCAGAACATAACTGAGCAAAATCTTTTCACTTATTCTTTTCTACAACTGAACATTTATGAATAAACACATACAAACTGAAGAGAAACCAAAGAACATCTCTGGGTCAACTTCCATAAGTTTTTTTCTTATTGGTCAAATGGAAGGCTACCTACTGGAGACAGGTAGAGTCTGTTATAACAAACCCATTAATAGCTCAAGGTTATAGTGCTACTACTGGGGGTAGGATTTGATTGTGGTTAAATCTGCATGGACAAGGGGAGTTGCATGTTTTGAAGAGGGTTCAAGTTCTGTTGGCTATCAACAGGGTGTGGGGCGGGAGAGCTAAGCTACTATTTAACTATTACTTTTGTAACTTTAGCGTCAGGGACTCCTTGAGAGCTCTGAACGGTGATTTCTCTCTCTTTTTTTTTTTTTTTTTTGTTATGAAAATACTACGAAAGGCTTGGGTAGATGAGATGCTGACTCTGAGTTACCAAAAGGATGTTCTGACTACAAGTCCAGAGAGGCACATTTGTCAGATTAGCACCGGTGTTGGTAATGTCCTCATGTACTTGTGCTGCTATCGCTCTTGGGATTAGAAGAATTTTGTAAACTGTAATTGGAGGCCCTGATGATGGGATACAATAGCATTTAGCTCCTAATACATACGTGCATGGAATGCCTTCCTTTCATCCATGCCATATTTTAGCCAACTGAAGGCAGGGGAAAATCTCCCATTGATTCAGTGGGCTTTTTGGTACATGCCCCAAGTGAGCTGTGTGTTCTACACGGAACACAGACCTTGTGCCCACTTCCTTGAATGGGGTTTTACTAATGAACAGCTTGGGAGCAAAAGAGTATTTTACAGCAAGAAAAGCAATAGCTTAATTCCTTGCTGCCTTTGATAGCCTGAGAAATCTTGAATGATTTGAAGCTTACAGTTGAGTAAATGTGATCCTGAGGCTAACCCAATAAACCTGAAAGAAAAGGAGTACTTGTGGCACCTTAGAGACTAACCAATTTATTTGAGCATAAGCTTTTGTGAGCTACAGCTCACTTCATCGGATGCATACTCTGGAAACTGCAGAAGACATTATATACACAGAGACCATGAAACAATACCTCCTCCCACCCCACTCTCCTGCTGGTAATAGCTTATCCAAAGTGACCACTCTCCTTACAATGTGTATGAAAATCAAGGTGGGCCATTTCCAGCGCAAATCCAGGTTTTCTCCCCTCTTCCCCCTCCCCCCCCCCCCAACACACACACACAAACTCACTCTCCTGCTGGTAGCAGGAGTGAGTGAGTGAGTTTGTGTGTGTGGTTTTTGGAAAAAGGGGGGGGGGTGAGAACCTGGATTTGTGCTGGAAATGGCCCACCTTGATTTTCATACACATTGTAAGGAGAGTGGTCACTTCGGATAAGCTATTACCAGCAGGAGAGTGGGGTGGGAGGAGGTATTGTTTCATGGTCTCTGTGTATATAATGTCTTCTGTAGTTTCCACAGTATGCATCCGATGAAGTGAGCTGTAGCTCACGAAAGCTTATGCTCAAATAAATTGGTTAGTCTCTAAGGTGCCACAAGTACTCCCTTTCTTTTTGCGAATACAGACTAACGCGGCTGTTACTCTGAAACCTGTAAGGAGAGTGATCACCAGCAGGAGAGCTTGGGTGGGAGCGGATGGGACACCTTTTGTAGTGATAATCAAGGTGGGCCATTTCCAGCAGTTGACAAGAACGTCTGAGGAACAGTGGGGGTTGGTGGGGGGGAATAAACATGGGGAAATAGTTTTACTTTGTGTAATGACTCAACCACTCCCAGTCTCTATTCAAGCCTAAGTTAATTGTATCCATGTTTATTCCCCCCCCACTGTTCCTCAGATGTTCTTGTCAACTGCTGGAAATGGCCCACCTTGATTATCCCTACAAAAGGTCGTCACCCTCCCCCTACCCCTGCTCTCCTGCTGGTAATAGCTCACCTTAATGACAGGTTTCAGAGTAACAGCCGTGTTAGTCTGTATTCGCAAAAAGAAAAGGAGTACTTGTGGCACCTTAGAGACTAACGAATTTATTTGAGCATGAGCTTTCGTGAGCTACGTGAGCTGTAGCTCACGAAAGCTCATGCTCAAATAAATTCGTTAGTCTCTAAGGTGCCACAAGTACTCCTTTTCTTTTAGCTCACCTTAAGTGATCACTCTGGTTACAGTGTGTATGGTAACACCCATTGTTTCATGTTCTCTATGTATATAAATCTCCCCACTGTATTTTCCACTGAATACATCAGATGAAGTGAGCTGTAGCTCATGAAAGCTTATGCTCAAATAAATTTGTTAGTCTCTCAATTACCACAAGTCCTCCTTTTCTTTTTGCGAATACAGACTAACACGGCTGCTACTCTGAAACCAATAAACCTGTTCACTGGTGTCTGTTTACGTCTAACATGTGCGTTGGGGAGAGTGGAGGAACCTTAATTCTGAGTTTTGGCATTGTACTTCTATCATCATCTTTAATAGGAAAAGTATTTATGCCGAGCCTGAAATATACACTCCTGATTTTTATTCTCATCATTCCTGTTAAAAATTTTCTCCGAACCCGATCAGTTGTAGGCCTGGAACCACGTTAGAGAGCAAGAGATGCCATGTCAGTTTCTTTGAACAGAGCAGTGCCTGGCAGTGACTCTGACTGTTAGGCCAGTGCTGAAATACAGAAGTTGGTGAATCTGGCTTACATTCTTAAAAGCACCTTTAATACTGAGCTTGACCCTGGTATCAGAGTGGAGTCCTCTACCCACAGAACAGAGGTAGCAATGCATGCTGCTTCAGTGTGCCTCGACTCTGCCCAGTCAGGCTTACTTCTGTGTGTGACAAGATAGCTCAGTTCCCATGCTGACACCGTCTTGTACCGCTCTGCTGCTGGCACCAGGAGTACCAGTTTTCAATGGTTTTCTGTAACATGGTGGTTTGTCCAATAGGAGTGAGACTGTGAAAGCAGTAACACTAGTTAGTGACTAAACAGCCAGCAGATGTTCACTCTCCATTCATTCCTAGCTCTGTCTAGTTTGGAACTAGGCTACTGTTCTCAGACTGTTTCATCATTCCCTACCTAAGTCAACTAGTCCCCCAACTACTTGAGGTTTTACCTCTCACTTACCTGCCTTGCTGTTACAATTCCTTAGTGTCCCTGGTTTGCAGTATGCTGAATATATTCCTTCTCCAAGATACCTAGCTCATATCAATGCTGGTAAATCCTCTCAGAATTAAGTGAACACATTGATTCCCAATGCCTGTTGTTTTACTGCCTTTGACAAATCCTTTGTATGACTGTACCGTTCATCTCTACAGTGCGCCAGAGTTTGTCTGCTAGCAAACTTCCTGCCAGACATCAGTAGTTACTTATTGACAAGATTATAGGTTATGAGGAGCCTGGGGGGAGTTGTGCTTTAAAATGATACCGGGATGTGAAGAGAAATAAACACGGGGAAAAATGCCAGATACAGCAGTTGGGTGGGGACGCGGAGCAACCTTTTTCTTTTGCTGGGAAAGTCTCCGCTGTATAAAAAACATCTTTCATGTTCAGGACCATTGTAAGCCAAAAGATCAAAGATGTCTCCTGAAAGAGCCTGCCCAGATTACAAAGTGGGCTATGTCAGGAGACGCAGTTATGACACAGCTAAATCATTTGGCCCCCATTTTTTTTCTGTTTCCGTTTCTCCATCTGTAAAATAAAGATAATTTTCCATGCCTGCAGAGCAGGTTACAACACTTAATATTTATGAAGTGCTTTGAACGCTTCTGTTACGAGGTGCTGTAACAATGCAATAACTTTCTGAATAGTAAAAAGAAAAGGAGTACTTGTGGCACCTTAGAGACTAACCAATTTCTGAATAGTAGAAAAGCTATACACTAATACCCCTCCTTTGCTTTTGCCATCATAAGCCACTGAATAGATTGCATTCTGGGTTAAGAGACAATGTGATGTAAGTTAAAATCCTCAATGGAGGGGACTACATCCTGGCCTTGCAGAGAGAAGGACTCTGATCAAATAGATGGCTTCCATCTCTAACTGCTATTTATCATCATGAAACAAACACTGCCTCTTATCATAGCTTCCCACAAACTACTCCCCCTCCTGATAGGAACGGGGATTATTTCTTTCAGAAAGCTTGACAGGGATGCACGTTTCTACAGATGTAGACAGCTGTATATGGTAAACATTTTCAAGAAATCGGAGGCCCATCCAGTGCATGGTATGTGGTTTTCATGTGTGTGATTTTTATATTCTTCTCCTCCTCGGGTCATAAATATAGTCAGAACGTTGTAATCTATCGAAATGCAGATCTCTATGCATCTGCTCTTAATTTCTTGAATCATTCTGTTTTCTCCCCACTCCATGTGCCTAAATGAAGATGATGTACAGCTCATCACACACTTCAGTTCCTCTCCATAAATAAACCCTTCTTATAAACCAAATGGGAAAGGCCACAGTAGCATCTAGTTCTGGAAGAGTTACTTGTGAAAATCCTGTTTTGATGACTAGGGAAAATATTCCACACTTTCTGTGTGAATGCAGAGCAAAGAGAGGAAACTCTCTCCATCAGTGCAGAGCTGGTCAGTGGTGGTTTAGCTTGGATCATAGATGAATTTGTTTGGGCAATGTGGAGGCGGGGAGAGGGTAAATACAGACATACTCTCAAAGGGGAAACCTGGAGGTTGTATTGTGAAATCAATTAGTGGTATTCCGTGTCCTCTCCTGCCGCTCCCACAACACTGGAGAGCCCTTATCATTGTCAGCAGTCGGACATGGTGGTGCTAGGGCTGTATAAATGCCAGTAGGTTATTGACTTGTAGGAAGGCTTATGTGAGGGTTTAGCCTCTTGATGGAATGTTCCACTGTATGGCTCCACCTGGGTAGTTCCCATCTTCTCTTACAAACAGTGTAGTCCTAAACAAATTGTCAGTATGGCAGACTCCAAGGTGTGTGGGGCAATGCAGGGGTGAGGATTTACTTGTGATGTTGGTGCCAGAACAGTTTCATCTGGCATGGCAGACCTCACACCTGTCTCATTCATAACATGGTGCCCTTGTTCAGTGGAAAGAAAAGGAGTACTTGTGGCACCTTAGAGACTAACCAATTTATTTGAGCATGAGCTTTCGTGAGCTACGGCTCACTTCATCGGATGCATACCGTGGAAACTGCAGCAGACATTATATACACACAGAGATCATGAAATAATACCTCCTCCCACCCCACTGTCCTGCTGGTAATAGCTTATCTAAAGTGATCATCAGGTTGGGCCATTTCCAGCACAAATTCAGGTTTTCTCACTCTCCACCCCCCCACACACACAAACTCACTCTCCTGCTGAAACTTGTTCAGTGGATTTATCTGCTACCATTGGGGGTAGCTTTTAGACTCTCAAGGCGAGATCCTCACCTGTTAAATTGGTCCATTGACTTAAATGGAAATAGGTAGATTTGCACCAGCTACGATCCTCGCCCTTTTTAGCAATGAATTTGGAATGCTGGGAGTGTAAGTGCATTCCTTCCTTGGGTGCTTGCAAGGAATAGAAACATGGAAGCAAGGGAATTCAAGCATGTGGGGCAAATCCATTCAGATGCACAAGGGCCATGCAAGCTCTTCCATGATGATTAGACCCCATATTGGCTACATGGACATCAGTCAGTAGCTGATATATGGGGGACTCTGCACCCTTTGGACACAAGACGGGGTTTCTGTTCTAGTTCTAAGTAAACTGGTGTCAGGGTGGGGTCATGGGATCTGTGATTTAAACACCTCCTGTGATAAATAAAGCTGGGGGGATAGCTCCCTTTGATGGATAGCCAGCCAGCCAGTTAGCTGTAAAATCCCCCTTGATAGCTGTTCTTTACTTGCTTTACCTGTAAAGGGTTAAAAAGTCCCCCAGGTAAAGGGGAGGGGAGAGAAAAAAAAGTGGACACCTGACCAAAAGAGCCAATGGGAAAATAAAAACTTTTTAAAATGGGGAAAGAAACTTTCCCTTTGTCTGTCTGTTCTCTGGGCTGCAGGGGCAGAGCACAAGTTCTGTGTAAGGCTTGAACCAGGTATGAAAATGCATCAGATCATGCCTAGAATTACTTATTTGGAACCCCCCAAATATGTAAGTAAATTAGGGATGTTCAGCTAGATGTGATTAGGTTATTTTCTTTATTTTGGCTTGTGGATCACCTCTGTGCTTATCCTAGATGCTTTTGTTTGCTTGTAACCTTTAAGCTGAATCCCCAAGAAAGCTGTTTTGGATGCTTAATTTTTGTAATTGTTTCTTTTAAGATCTAGCAAAAAGCCTGAGTTCCAGATATATTTTTTTCCCTTTTTTGTTTTTAATAAAATTTTCCGTTTTTTAAGAACAGGATTGGATTTTTGGTGTCCTAAGAGGTTTGTGCATGTTGTTTGATTAGTTGATAGCCACAGCTAATTTCCTTTATTTTCTTTCTCAGCTCTTCCCCCAGAGGGGTATGTGAAAGGGCTTGGTGGTACCCCACAGGGAGGAATTCCCAAGTGCTCCTGACTGGGTTCAAAGGGTTTTTTTGCATTTGCGTGGTGGCAGTTGTAACCTTGGGAGTTTAATACAAGTCTGGCGTGGCAAGTGTTAATTTTTAAAATCCTTGGGAGGCCCCCACTTCTGCACTTGGAGTGGCAGAGTGGGGATTCAGCCTTGACACCTCCCGTGGTCCCAACATCCTGCACAAGTGGTGTGGAAGATGGAGTAGCATTTGTGGTGAGCTGTACTGGCTTCAAGCCATACACTACCTCGTCACCTTCATAAAGCCAGGTTTCTGGAACTCTGCATGTGGGGGAAGTAGATTACACCCAGGGATGTGAGAAGATTCCTCTCGGAGTCTACATTAGCACGGTGCCACTTCTAGTTTGGGAACAGCTGTAGGCAGCCAGTTTTGGCAAGATCTGGTGTCCCTTAAGATTCTGTATCAAGTTTCTTCAAGCTGTTAGTTAATGCTCTCAGACGTGTACCCCAAAAGTCAGAGAAATTTGGAAGTTTGTGTTTACGCTCTCTTCTCGTGCAATCCTAGATTTTTAAAGGCGACTAGAGGCTTTTGGGGAAAAGACAGCACACGGAGAAGGGGTAGAAAACAAAAGTTTGGTGGGATCAGATTTGATTTAGCCTGGATGGAGACTACCATAGTTCCGCTCAAATGAGCAGACCCATGTGAAATTCTGATAGCCTCTTTGGAAAGATGTGGACTTGAAACCCTGCAACAGTGGGGATGGTGGTGACTCTGCAGTTAAAGCTTTTGTTGTTGCAGCTTAATAGCAGACTATTTGACATCACCCTGTGTCAGGTGGACCAGTGTTATTCCTCTTTTTTGTAGAGGGGGAAACTGGCAGAGGCAGGCTGTCATAGCCTGGATTAGCGCTCGGGAATTGCTACCTTCCAGTTCTGTGCGCCTGCTACTAGAACAGCCTTTTTTGTGACCTGCCTCTGAATAAATAGGCCAACGTTGAAGGCCCGATTGAGTGTCCGGAAAAGGAAGATGAAGTGTTAGTTTGCAGTGCTTGCGATTCTTTGCAAATGAGGTCCTTTCCTTTCCTGAACTGTAGGAGCCAGAGTAGGGCTGTGGGAAATACTCACATCAAACTAGAAACCCACTTGAACTGAGCCATTGGTTCAAGGTCAGGCTGCCTCTGTGAAACTGTGACAAGAGGGGTGAGGTTGTTAGTATGACAAGAAGCTGGCAAACCTCCTTTTTCCCCTTCCAAATCTGCCCCTCCACCACCATCTTTCCTCTCCCAACCCTTCTCCCCCCAGGAATTCCAGTTGGGTTATATTCTGCTTTATCTAAAATCCCTCTGCAGTTATAATTGGATACCTTTTTGTTGTGTCCTCCTGTGTGCTCTTCAGAGGTTGCTACATTCCACCCTAGAGGTAGCTGCATTTCTGTGTGTGTGTGTGAGAGAGAAAGAGACGCTGATTATGTTAAAATGAGGGTTAAAATATTATAGGTGAATAATTGATGAAAGCCTGGTTCATTTAGTTACGTGCACAAAAGCTTTCAAAATGCCCCAAACAAATCTTGCTTGCTTGCCAAAAATCCTTACAGACGTGTATGTTGTGGGTCAGCTCCATCTAAAACGTTGCCATTCACTCTTTTCTCCATGGTGCTTCTGAGAAGGGAACTAACAGAGACATGTTTGCAGCGGCTAGCGTTCTAAAGCTGGCTCAGTCGCTTTGTGATAAGATCTGTGCTGTGTAAACTGCTTTTATGGTTTTTGTTTTTTCTTTTAATAGAAAATGCATATGAAAGTGCTAATAAATGCTGAACAGGAAGGCCAGAGGGCTTTACTGTGAACTGAACTGATAAGATGGAGCAGTCAAAAGTCCCACGACATGACTGATGCCGAAGCAGGGTCTCAGCCTGGGCCAGCACGTCCCCCACAGATCATTCAGCCACTTTAAAATGGCGGTTCTCTATTTCTCCCATACCTTGGCTCAATATTCAGCCACTCAGGTGGGATCACCAGATGCATTATACCGCAGGGGTTCTCAGGACAAATTTTTGGGTGGACTCAGAGTGCGGCCACCAACTCTTGCTGGTGGCTGCTCTCATATTTTTTCCTAAAATACTTGATTAGCTTTATGAAAAACAAATAAATATGCACACATACACTTCCAAATCATTGTAATTTATGTATTGCTAGCTAGTAAGTCTGTTGTGAAAAGTGATATTAACAAACATACAAGTATCACTTTCCACAGCAGAGTTACTCAGCCCTGGCAAGCCTGGGGTCAAATTAAACCCTGGATAAGGGTTGGGGGGAGGCAGCAGGGGCTAGGGACAACAGGGTGGGTGGGTGGCCAGGGGAAGCAGTGGGGGGCGGGGCTGGAGAAGTTAAGTAACATGCCAAGGGTTGCATGACTAGTCAGTGGCAGGCCCAAAGAATTGAAGTCTGGGTTGCCTGACTCCTACTTCTCTGTTCTAACCTCTAGATGTGGTGTGCTCCATTGCTAACTGTTCAGGGAGGCTTATAGTATGGTAGTTAGCCCTGGCAATGGGTCAGGTTGTCTTTCCCTTACTTGTTTGAGTAATTGTTATGCAGAACACTCCATTGGTGACTTAGATTGGGTCTACTTGTACAGCGGTGTGTAGAGTACAGACACTGCACATCAAGCTAGCACAGGTATAAATAGCCATGTAGACAGTAAGGTACTGCTTAGGTTAGTAGAGTAGAGACAGGCCAGAACCTTAGGGTCTGTACCCTACATGGCTTTCTTCATGCCCAACTAGTGCCTCCCATGTCTACACTGATGTTTGTTTAGCAGCGTTGTGTCCTGCTGCTTCCCCATTGCCTTCCCCTGCCAGAGCCTTTCAGTGCGATGTATAGAGTATCAGTTTAAGGCCTTGTCTACACTTAGGGCGGCATGTGCTCTATGTGCCTCCCCAAGTGTAGACAAGGTCTTAAACTGATACCATACAGTGCCCAAAAGTAACTCTCTCCTGAACTTGCTTCACAGTCTTTTCATGTGGATTCTGGGTAAAGCTCTATGGCCTGTGTTATGCAAGAGTTCAGATTAGATGTCCTTTAATAGTCCCCTTTGGCCGTAAAAATCTATGAATCTGTCAAACACTGCTAAAGAAGTTTTAAAGCTACATCCTGGCATCAGGCTTTTGTCTTATTCCCCAGGGATGGCACTTGGGTTTCCTGTTAATCACAGCTCGATTTACCTCCAGCTTCCATCTGAGTCCTCTCTGCATATGCCCCTCCTCCAAACAAAGAGAATAGTCTTCTGCAGAGAGCAGGACCTTTTGTTACACATTCTGATTGCTTATAAACTGAGGAAAGACCAAAGAAATTAAGACTGATTAAGCTTCCACCTTCCTTCCTTCCTTCTCTGGAGCGCCTTGCTTTGGAGGTCTATGGGGAAAGGCAGCTGAATCTAGAAGAAACCATCCCCCTAAGTTTAAAAACAACAACATAAAATAAAAAATAAAAGCACAAAACTTGGAAATCAGTTGCTTTTTTGTGTGTTTTTTTTCTCTCTCTCTCTCTCTCCCCACCTCCCACCTAATAATATGAAGACTTAGTCTCTTTGATACACACCTATCACTAACTTAAAAGTTCCTCTTTGTTTCCTTTGCAGCCAGCTCATAATTCACTTTTGCTTGTAGAGAGAATGCTTGTAGATGGGAAGTTTTTTAAAACTCTGGGTAATTTAAATTGTAGGCCAAGTAAGTTGAACTGTCCTACTTTGGTCTTTTTATGCCTGAAAAGAATTGTGTCCCTTGTGAATGGAGACTTACAAGAGAGAACAATCTGGGCCAAAAGGAGAAAATGCCGCTTGCTTGCTTTAAAATTGGTTTATTTAGTACCTGTCCATACTGAGCACTTAATAAAATATAGACCAAGGACCAAATTGTCAGAGCTGAACACACACAAATGTTTAGCCAATAACAAATACCTAACTTGTATACGCAGTGAACATAGTTGTATGCGTAGCTTAATATTTCTTTCTGTGCAGCTGAGACAGTTGGGTCTTTGAATGCACTGTTACCATGATTGCATGTGCATGCACATAGGTGCACCATTGCAACTGCAATCTGAAAATCTGGCCTGTATGCCATTTACATGATTGAAACAAAATAGTCTAAAACCATAAATTAACCAAAAGTTAATTTCAATAACTCATAAAATGGGCCAAGGATGACTTTTTCAAGTTTGCTGTGGCATTTACAGCTCTACGTGGAAGAATGAAACAATTCATTCATTTCTGGGTCTGTAAATTACGTGCAGGTTTAACTGATTGAGTAATGTCACTTGCAAACAAGGAGTTGCTAGCTTTCATTAGCCGTTAATTGCAAATGGCCCCTGCTTTGGTTCCAAGCAGGTGATTCCTGAATCCTGAGAAAAGGTTTCCTTCCTTCCTCACAGACAGCATCCTTCAGCAGCTAAACTGATCCTGCTTGTTCTCAGTAGTCAGCTTACTGGGGTCTTGTCAGAAAGTGAAGAGAAGGCAAGAGGCAGAATGAAGAGGAATCTTCAGTTCTCCCTCTTCCTGCTGACTCTCCCTAAGGTGTGGGGAGAGAGACTGTAGTAAATAAGCTTAACATGCATGTGTATGGGGGAGGGTGGTCTGTTTCAGTTCACGTTTCATTCTTATAAACTTCTATTCCGTACCTGTCTCCTGCGAAAGCAGCCCTGAGCTTCAAAATGACTCTCAGCTCAATGAAAAATGTATCTCTCTGGCTTCTGCTTGTGTTTCTCTCATAGGTTTTGAGCACACTCTATTTTAAATGTGGAGTCTGCTGCTGAGCTGCAGCCTCCTTTCTACCCACTGCTGCATGGGAGATTAAGTTTCTGTGAGCACAGGCTCATTTGCTAACAAAAGGAAATCATCCTCTCTTTACGGTTTTTCTCAAACAATAAAGAATCTGACAATTTTTCTGAGTTCATTTTGTGGCTCTACAGTGCATTTCATCCAAACATCTCACAGGGATTTGCAAAAAATACCAAGGCCTTTCAGCACGTTGCGGATGGTTAAATGGAGGGTGGTGCACAGAGGAGCTATGGGCCCAAGGTGTCACAGTTGGGAATACAACCCAGAAATCTTGGTTCCCAGCTCTTGCTGCACAAGGAGATCACTCTCCAGGACTTAGCAAGTTTGTTGTTTTTGGGAAGTATGGAATTTTGTCTCTTAAAATGTCAGGGAAATGAGTCATGTCTTGTGGGTTACTCAGTTCTGATCTGTTATTTGAACCCAGTCAATAGTTCTATTCATCCTATAATAGATTTTCTGTCCCTCTGGCAAACATTTTGTCACATTTAATCCTCTTTGTGTGTGAAATAAGACATTTGATGATTCATTGTCCAAAACACAGTACAACATGCTCTGGCTAGGGCAAAAGATTGACTAGGAACCAAGGCAAATCCTGGTTCTTATTCCAGTTGAGCACTAACTCATCATGCTGTCTTGGGCAGGCAGCTCACTTCATTTTTCTTGTGCCTCAGTCCATTTGGGAAGCTTCCATTTTCACCACAATTCCTACTCTTTACCCAACGTGTCTGAGCTTAGCTTTCCTTAAGAAACAAATTGTGGAATAAAAATTGTGTTCTGGGGACGCGAGGGGGATAAATGAGGGTACATTACAGGTGGGACAGTCCTTGCGTCCTAGCAGAGCCCTGCTGTGTTTAAATGAAATTAAGATGTCTTTTCAGGACACCATACTTAACCAAGAATGCTTTAAAAAAAAATGGGTTAGATTTTTTTTTTTTTTAAGCATGAGACATTGCATCCTTGCTCAAATGCAGGTATTGGACAACGGTTCAGAAAGACTATCTGGGCAGTGATTGCCTCTCCTCTTTTCTCTGTGAGGGTGGAGGGTTCTTGGTGAGTCTTTTCAGCTTTATACACCATCTTCCCTCCAGATGAACTGAACTCTTGGGGAAGGAACGCCTCATAAGTGCTATTTGGCTTTCTGAACACTGATTTCCTTTGTGCTGCTGGAGCTCTTAGGTGAAGATAGAGGGAAATGAACTCCCAACACCAGACAGGGCTTGTGATGGACTAGCCGGCCTCATTCAGATCTAGGAGCAAGATCTCTTGGTAACACTGCAAGAATTACATCTAGAAATGGCTGTAGCCACATAGAAACATCATAACCAAACCCAATAGGACTGTGGTCTCGATAAACTATATTTAATCTGACCATTAATTCTGTAATTTATGAATGTGTGTAATGAAACCAATTCCTATCTGCATATTTAGCTGACAGTGAGATGCCACATATGTGATATCACTGATGGAACTTGGGACATCTTGTTCCAGGGAAACACAAGCCCCTACCACCTAAGCTGAGGGGGGAGAAAGAGAATCCATTATCTGTAGCATATAAACTCCACCAAAAGCTGACATCCTCTCCTGTAGAGGGGAATGGAGATGCACACAGGCTAGCAGAGTTGTACTGGTACCAGGGACACCAGACTTCCTAAGCTCTTGTTGGCAAAAGTCTCATTTGCTGTAAGCAGGAGTCTTCTCTCAGCACAGGTATATAGTGTGTGACCCACTTATCTTTCTGGTGAGTGCCAGATTTATTTGCAACTTGCCAGCTGGTCGTGCTCTGCATGTGCACAGCTTGGGTCATGCAATGACTCTCAGGAAGTTCTGTGGCTTTTTCTTAACACGTCACCACTGCCCTCCCAGGAGATGTTATGGAATCTTAAACCTGCTCATGCATTTTATTGTCCCCTTGCACTGTCTGTCCATCCTACAGAGGGTAAGAAAGTAAGTTCAGTGAGAGTCTAGGGCAGTGGTTCTCAAACTAGGGTCGCCGCTTGTTCAGGGAAAGCCCTTGGCAGGCCGGGCTGGTTTGTTTACCTGCCGCGTCCGCAGGTTCGGCCGATCGTGGCTCCCACTGGCTGCGGTTTGCCGCTCCAGGCCAATGGGGGCTGCGGGAAGGGTGACCAGCACATCCCTCGGCCTGCGCCGCTTCCCGCAGCCCCCATTGGCCTGGAGTCGCGAACCGCGGCCAGTGGGAGCCGCGATCAGCTGAACCTGCGGACGTGGCAGGTAAACAAACTGGCCCGGCCTGCCAGGGGCTTTCCCTGAACAAGCGGCGACCCTAGTTTGAGAACCACTGGTCTAGGGCATTCCACACCTTTTGAGGACTGGGCCTCAGTACTATAGGTTCAACTTCTATATAGTAGCTCTAGGACCAGTACGAACAGGAACTTAGACAGGATGTGGACTCCCGAGCTTGAGACAGACAGGAGTATATGGCTCCTTAACCGGGGCAGTTTGAGAGCTCTATAGAGTTAATGCTGAGTGTCTGTGTTCATTTCGTGTCTGTTTCTGTAGAAGTTCGTTTCATCTGAATACAAATCTGTATTGTCTTCCTCCCAATTAGCATCAGATTCTTTTTCTATTCCCTTTGCCCAAGGGCTCATTCCCCAGCTTGTGGTGTTTGGGACTGTCAGTATGTCTCTATAGGTGGCATCTGGCTGTAGAGGCTCCAGTTTATGTAGCAGACAGAGATGCTTGGGTCTCTGTAAGAGCCACTACAAGAGGTGTAAGACCTTGCATCCCTTTTTGACTCCTCGCTTAACCCCAACTTGATGATCACTTTAGATAAGCTATTACCAGCAGGACAGTGGGGTGGGAGGAGGTATTGTTTCATGGTCTCTGTGTGTGTATAATGTCTGCTGCAGTTTCCACGGTATGCATCTGATGAAGTGAGCTGTAGCTCACGAAAGCTCATGCTCAAATAAATTGGTTAGTCTCTAAGGTGCCACAAGTACTCCTTTTCTTTTTGCGAATACAGACTAACACGGCTGTTACTCTGAAACCTGTCACTTAACCTTGTCTCCCTCCCCTCTTTTCTTTCCCCTGACCCATTTTGTATTTTGAAGCCTATTAATGTAGGCACCCAGAAGTGTTTCTTCTGGTAAAGCTTGTTGGTCCGAAAGAATAAATACCAATATTGGCAGGCTCTGTGTCAACAGAGGCAGAACAGTCACCCTTTTCTCATGGCGTTTTCTTGTCCTTGTCTGACTGACCTGCTCCAAAGGCAAGAAGATGAAAATAAACATTCATGCATCCTTTACATGACGCCCCCTGCCACTCCTCCTCTTTCCAGTCTACCCGCCCCAGCTCTGCACTGTAGCCTTGCTGTCATGGTTTGACATGCAGACGGAAAAATGACTTTGACCAATAGTAACATTTGATTTATATTTTACTTATACTCTCTGTCTCTGCAGTCTTTGTTTGCAACTCCCTGCTATCCGAAACAGGTTAGGTCCTCTTTTGTCCATGATCTTGCAGAATCCCTTGAAAATGCAAAAAAATGCATCAAATGCAAAAAATCAGGGTCAGACTAAGTATATTTGTCTCTATACAATGTAAAGAGATTAAGAGGGCCTTTTGTCCTGGCAAGAAGGGAATAGAAGTATTTCCGTCATGCATTTGTAGCTTAGGCCTTCATACTAGAAAAGTGCACTAGCTTAACAAGATTGATGTATTAGGGGTGAAAATCTGTTGTGTAGAGGCACTTAAAGTGGCTTAACTGTTGTTTACTTTGATTTAACTTGGGAGTAGTAAATTGAAGCTGGATTTTTAGAAACCCTTCTAATTTGCACATCACATAACCTCTCACCTGCACAGATTGGTAGGTTCTTCCACTTTGTGTGTAAAAGCAGATGCTGTAGTGTGAGTTCCTTTGTTGCTCTCTCATTGTGTTTATAAAATCTATTACAGAACACTTAAGAGATGCCCTTCCTAAACAAGAGTAAACTAGACTTGCCAAATGACCAAAGAACATGTTGTGCGGTAGCATCTCTGCTGTAGTTTTTGTCCGTTTGAATTTTGTGCATTATCAAGTAAGTAAGTCTTCAGTGTGAATAAATGTGATTCTACTGTAAAAGTGAGGCCAATATGTTGAAGAGGTTTCTATAGTAACATTCTGCATTTCTGCCAGTTACCTCACATGGCTATTCTGTTTCTATTTCCCAGTAAAATATGGCCTTTTAAACTTTACTGTTAAAATGCAACTTCAGACCTTGATTACATCAGTTTTTAGGCCGGTATGCATATTTGTGACACTTGTTTATTTTTTTTAAAAAAGATTCTGCAGCCAATATAAATACACGTATCCAAACCTTTTAAAAATATAAATAGTCATGTTCTGGCAAAGGAGAGCTTAGTTCTCTCTTCAAATTATATTTTTTAACTGACACAGGAGAGACTTTTAAGCAGGCTCATAAAAGGTACAGTTGGAAAAGACCTGTCAGATTAGCCAATGCAGAATTGGTGTTCAGCTGTGTGTAACTTCCTTTAGATTTACTAATATCTATCTTAAAATAAAATGTTGGCACAATAAAATACCCATTCTGACCACAAAACCTACCATCTACAATTCTGTGCTCTTAATGTATGAGGGTCACATCAAATAGCTCACTGGTTTGACCTTTGAACTCAAACCATTGGACTTGACCTACTGTTCAACCAAGCTAAAGGTTGTACTAAACTACATGCCTTTTCAGAATTTGCACTGGAGTGTCAGATTGACTCTCCAACCTTGTCTAATCTTCCCCAGGCTATATACAGGGAAAGTAAGGCATATCTGTTCCATGTCTGGGAATTCCTTCTCTTTGCCTTTAAGAGCCTGCTTGGCTCTTCCTATGCCTGCACTACATCTAGGATCTATCTCCTTGCTTCTTGTCTCTACCAAAGACACAAACCTGGAAGCCCAATTTCTCTTCTTTTCTCTTCTCGCCTTGCTTGACTCAGTGTGTCTGTGCCCCCATGCACATACCTGCCCATACAGTTTGCTTAGTAACATTTCTTTCTTCATTCAAGTCCCTCTTCAAGACTGGCTATGTTTAAAAAACAAACAAAAAAAACCCCAAACCCCACAAACAAAAAGCAATCTGACTATCCTTCTCCCAACTCCCCTCCCTTCCCCAGTGAAATAAGAAATTATTGAGCTTCTGGGTTCCCCAGGATGTCCTGTCTTAAGAGGCAGACACAGAAAAAGTTTTAAGCTCTTTGGGAAGAGAGCTGCTGTATTTGTCTTTTACTGCACCATCTACCATGATAAACAGTATTAATGAAGTGCCATGGAGTTTCTTCGAACCGAATGCTGTTTATTTTCCATTTAGTACGTTTTAATGCTAAGCTTCCACCTTTACATATGTATATTCCCTATGCAGCCTTTAAAAAAAAAAAAAAATACCAAAAACAGAGAGAATGTCTGCAACAATCTCCGATGGGAATTTCTCTCACTGCAGCACATATGCACATGCAGAATTGTTTTTTTTTTTTTTTTTATCAAGATGATGAATAGAAGGCAGCTCTTGGCAACAGTTTCACTGCAGCACTAAAAATCCTGATGCACTCAGAAGGCCTGGATGAGGAGTTATTAAATAAAACAATTTGTTGCTAATTATTTATCAAAGTATCTTGGGGTTAATATCTGAGCTGCACTCACTCTCACCTAGATGAGCATGGGTTCATTGAAACAACTAATAACTTCTTGCTTTAGCTGTGCTCGGGAGTCCAAAGAAAGGGTTTTGATTTATTTTTAAATCCCCAAAGCAGACCCTGTATTTAATGACTCTGATTCAATCCTTAACATTGACTTTACTGGTCCAGCCCTGAGAGCCCCTTGCCTGTATTATTGCCAATTAGTGTAGATTCATCTGTGTTTATAAAAACTGATTTAGGCAGGGGGCTATGGATACCAGATTCCTATATGAATTGCTTCATTGGGTCAAAGTTCCCCTGACTTCACTCCTGCAAAGCAGAATATTTACACTCCATCAGTTAATCTGCTTCATTTAACTAAATTCTTCCTATGGCTTGTCAAACCCACTAAGTCCTTCCCAGCTGTGGATTCCTCAGAACTTCCTGTCTTCTCTAGCCTGACTTTCTGTCTTGGATCATAAGCTCCTCTGTGTCGGGACAGCCGTAGTCTTTTGAGCACTGTGTAGCTCTGAACATGCGGTCAGTGCATAGCTAGTCATTAAAGAATAGCTTTGCAAGGGGAAGCTCCAGTGCATTTGACCACAGACACCACCCCCCAACTCCTTTTTCCCCCTATGCTTTTTGACCATGAATTGAAACGCCCTGGATATTAGGTAATCAAGTTACTTGCTGAGACTTCAGTGGCAGTGTATTGCTGATTTTAAAAGCACGGCTGTAACTTCAAGCTGTTTAGTTGTCTGATTATAACAGTGTATGATCTGTAGCTACTAGTCGGATTAATCTTCCCCCACTGGCGGAGACATAAGCAATTGCTTCCCCTCCTCCTCAGAGAACTAGTCTGTAAGTAAAGCCAGAATCCTAAAGCTCCAGGCTGGGCTTGGCATTCAGCGAGCGACTGGGGGGAGAGAGGGAGTGTTAGGGACAGAGGAGTGAGCTACAGGGGCAGGGAAGAAGGCAGGGCAGGGCAGGGGCGGGACCTTGGAAGAGATGGGGTGGAGGCAGAACCTCGAGGGTCCAGTTACCAACGGTTAGAAAGGTGGCAACACTATTACCGGTTTCAGAGTAGCAGCCGTGTTAGTCTGTATTCGCAAAAAGAAAAGGAGTACTTGTGGCACCTTAGAGACTAACAAATTTATTTGAGCATAAGCTCAAATTACCGAGGCCCAACCACAAGGTAGGAAAGAACTGAATACTGTAGGTGGCAAAACTCAAAGGTGTGAATGGGGTGCTGCTTACAAGTGACGTGCACTTGTGACGCCCTTCTTAGCTTCGTGGGCTTTTATCAGCCAGCCAGAGCTACTTCAGTGAGCATTAGCTCAATTGAATGGGCAGCAAGAGGTAAGGAGAGCAACAACCTTCCTTATAGGTGTAGTTTGAGGAGGGGTGGCAGAAGGGCTTTGCTGAAGCTCAGCATGAAAATCTGGAACCTTGTAGGGGGCCCAGCTGGGCACAGGCCTGTAAAGGAGAACAAAGAAAGCTTCTCTTAAAGTACTACTAGCCCTGGCAGTTGGGAGTCCAGCTGGAGGAAGGGAAGGGAGTGGGGGAAAATCTCCTTCCCAGGAGAGATTACCTCTGGGCCATAAAATGAGATGGAGCAGGAGAAAGCAGCTGCTTAGAAAAGCTCCGATGCTAAGACCAGACAAGGTGGTGGGAGGGTGGCTACACAGTGGGGGGAGGGAGTGTGTGGCAGAGATCCAGTCTAGAAAAGAAGCAGCCGCCAGTTGTCTGTTAGGCATTTGGACAGCCAGCTTCCACAGGAGAAATACTCTCAGCCCCTTTTAAAATGGTGTGTGTTTGGTCACAGGGCTGAGTTAAGGCCAATGGGACCAGGTTGTATCCAAGCTGTGGGCCCTCCAGTATGTTTTGAGAACAGTAGAGTAGATTTCCTCCTACTCCCGAGTCCTCGAGTTTGTACCCAAGTAAGGCAGCTCAGTTCACTCCAGCAGGAAGTTGGCCCCTGTTGGCCTGCTCACTGTTCTTTTTGGCTCCTCTCAGTTTGTGTGAGAATCCCTGTTTACCAGCGCTTGCCATAAACAACACTTCTGCCTCCTCACGTTGGGACCCTTGAGGATTGCTCAAGAGTGCCTCCATTTGGTGGCGAAGATTTCTTTCTGAAAGCGGCCTGGGCTTTGTAATTGTAAAGGAAAGAATTACATGGACTTAACAACTAGAGAGAAGGGCTGGGGGAGTAATTCAGATTCTGGCCCTCATCTTGACCGTGGCCTGTGAAAGCCCCGCTCTATGCTTTATGCTTTATAGCTCAGATGTGCTGAAGTGCCTAATGATGTATCCCTCTGCTCCTTCCCCCCCCCCCCCGCCCCCTTGAGTCCTGGGAATTAAGTAATGAGGTTTAAAGAAGAGAACGGCAAGGATTACAGTCTCCCTTTCGAGTTGCCAGGTCAAAGAGAACAAAGGGAAGACGTCATGAGAATTTCCAAGTTGCATCTTTGAGCTCAGCAAGGGAAACTGCTGGAAAGTTAAGGCTTTCACAAAACAGTTATGATGCAGGGAAGAGGAAAAGCTCGTAAGCAGCTATTTTCCATTGCTCCCTCCAGCACCTCTGATCTACTTCTTTGATGCTCAGGATCCTTTCTAGGCCAACCACCTCAGCTATTCACTCTACAGAATTGCCACAAAATTAAGGCTGTTTGCTCAGACTTGCTTTTCAGACTTTGCATCAGCAGGAAAAGGAAGATGAGGTACAAGTATGCAGGCAAACGCCTGAATGCCCTTTGGTAATACTGTCACAGCATTGTGATCAACAAACGATTTGTCTTGCTCCTGTTTATAGCTTTCTCCACAATACCCCATCAGAAGGACTCTGGTACCCTCTTGTAGGACCGTGCCGTGCACTATAAGACCATAGTGTTGTTTTTATCTAGGAGGGACAGTTCCTCCCACTGCCCCATAGCAAAATATCACTTTCCTGCTTGCTCACGCGCTCTCTCCTCCCTCCCTCCCTCCCTCCCTCCAACAAATTCTCCTTCAATTTTAAACTGTTTAAGGCTGTCTTTTTTTTTTGTTCTGTTTGTACGTCTCATACCATTGAGTCCTGGTCTGTAACTGGAGTTCCTACCTCTATAAAAATTATGTTTCAGTAGAACAAATGATATGTCCATCCATTCCCGCCCCCCCCAATCAATACCTCTGTTTTATAGCTTTCCAAATGCAGGGTATGGAACTCCCCATCCAGTTTCGATGGGTACAGTATTGTTCACTTTTTGTTTTAAGTGTTAAGCAAAATACTGCTCAAGAACATAACTTGAGAATTGTCTAATTCAGTGGTGAACAGTGTGTGGCTTGTTTAATTTATAAGCAGTGCTCAGGGATCCTTCAGGCCAAGAGGTGTCCTGTAACTTAAGAATTCTAAGAAGAAGCTATGGTTGGTACTACTTTTAAAGGTCTGAACTTCATGTTTAAGACCAGTGTGTTTAAAATACTCTTCCTCCCAGGGAAAATCCCCTTCTATTCAGTTTCTTGATCTATGAACTGTGCTGTTATGTTAAAACAGTTCAGTGACTGCTACTGAAGTCTGAATGGAACAGCCTTGTCCAGGGAATATTTGATGCATCATATCTGATTACTTTAACTTCAGGTTTGGTTCATGCCCATCAGCTTGGACAGGTGAGGTTGGATGGTACTTACGTAGTGCCTGCTGTGTGGTGATCTCAAAACATTTTGCGAACACAAATGATTCTAGCTTTAGAGACCCCTCTCTTCCCCTTCCCCCCCTCCCCCCCCGTGAAGTAGGTAAAAAAATATGATCCCTTTCTTGCAGATGGGGAAACTGAGGCAAAGTAAAATTAAGCGATTTGTCCATATTCTTACTATGCAGTGGCAGAACTAGGAGTAGAACTGAGATCTCTTGTCTATTAGTTTCAAAGTACTTCCATCACAAGACCATCTTTCCTAGATGACAACCGCTGACAGTGGAGAATTATGCAGCAGAGTGTTCTCTAATCCAGCTCTGAGCCTTGAAGTCTCTGGCACAGAGCTATCAATAAAGTCTCTCCTTCCTTGTTTTGGAGCTGGTGGAGATTCAGCTGGCAGGGGTAATGCAGGGGAAATAAAACACCAGTGCAGCGAAATGTTGAAAGCCTTAGTTCATCTTAGCCAATGCCTTTGTTGTAGCGAAGTTGCTAGGAGCCCAGCAGATCTGTCTGTGGAGGAGATGGACACACACAGGGTTGAGGGGAGGCAGCAGGACCTATAAGCACCCTCAGCAGCTTTGAACCACTGTACCTGCTCCTTCCCCTCAGTACAGGGCCTGTTCTACTTACCAGTCTGTGGGCGTGTTTGCTACCTTCCCTTCTCTGTGTTTTGGGTGTCGGATGGCCGCTGAATCAGGTAGCTATTAATATAGGTTACAGAGTGGGATTTTCAATTCCTTTCTTCACCTTTTTCTCCTGTGGAATCATTTGCAGCCTTTGATGGGGGAGAGCTATACTTAATCCACATTTGGTTCAGATTATTTGCATTTGGCATGAAGGGGCTGGTTCCAATATTGTGACTCGTGTTTAAAAATCTAATGGAAAACACTTGTAAAACGTTCACATTTAGCTTGCTGTTTTCTGAACAATGTCCTTCCCCTTTTTTCACCCCCACTTCCTCAGCGTTCTTCAGGGCACAGAGCTGTGTTTCTATCAAGGATTCCTCAGCACCTCGGGTGCTTTTTTTGCCCTCCAGTTCAGGGCCAAGGAGAAGAGATTCCTTTCAGTTGTGGTTAACGCTCTTTCTGGCCCTTACAGAACCGTACAGTGCAGCAGGGCTTGGTAACATGACTATTACAGCATGGCCCTATCTAGACCAGCAAGACTATACCCTGTGATCCCCTGAAACAGTAGATGAGCCCTCCATAGGGAAAATTCTTCGTCTCCTCTCCAGCCTTGTAGGCAGAGTCTAGTTGAGAGCATGTGGGGGAAATCAAACAGGAGAGACCATTCAGTATAGGCCAGGATGTGTTCAGTGGGGCTCTTGGTGCTAAGCAGGGGATCTGCAACCCCCATGGTCCAACTGCCCACCCTAGGACCAGTGCTGACCCCTCAGAATTCCCCCTAGCTTAAACACACCCTGTCCCAGAACTCCAGCCCTGTGGGCACTCAGGTTTACAGTCCACCTCTTCAGGGGCAGCAATAAGCATAATACATCCCAGACACTGCACAGGATTCTGAACCGCCATTGCAATTCACTTAGGAGCACAAGAAGGGAGGGGAGTGGGGATGGATGTTTGAATGTGTATGTGGCTAGGAAGGTTGTTCTGATGGGATTTGGGGCAGAGGAGTGACTAATCCCAAGGGATTTAATCCTGAGTGTATTTTGGACAGCAATAAAATGGGTGGGGTGGGGAGAGAACTGTAATAACTTTACTTCTTAAATGATGGGGGATTTCATTGATTGCGAAAGGGCTCCTATGCCAGTGCAGTGCATGGTGGTGATATCCAGGCCATTGTGCAGGCTTCAGCCAGCACTGGCTTGGGCTTCAGAGGTAGCGGTAAAGAGTTCAGCTTCCCTAAGTTGCCACAGAAAGCTAGCCAGTCTTTGTGGATGCGTTCTGTGTGTCCAGTTTCCATTAGCAGTTCCCTGTCCACAATCACACCTTGTTAATGGCTTAATCCATTGTCCCCCTCAGCCCACCCCCATATCAACTTCTTGTCACAACATGGACCAGTGTAATGGCTCAGGAAGGAGGATTACAGTTGTCTTGTTCTGTGTTTGTACAGCACCTCTCACAATGGGGTCGTGGTCCCTGACAGTGGCACCAAAGCACTAGGATAATACAAACAATACATAATAATCTGGAGGAGGATGGGCCAATGGCTAGGGCATGCACCTAGGACTTGGAGACCTGTGTTCAATCTCCTGCTATGTGGCAGACTTCCTGTGTGAGACCTTGGGCATGTCATTTAACCTCTTTGTTCCTCGGTTCTCCATCTGTAAAATGGCAATAATAGCACTTCCCTATCTCACAGCAGGGTTGAGGATACATGCAGTAAAGATTGTGAGGTCTTCAAATACTACAGTGAGGGGGGGCCATATAAGTACCATTAGTAAATAGCTTGGACCTTGAATGACTTCATGACATTCTTCTGGCACTATGGTCCAGTTGAGGCTATGTGATGTCCTCAGAAGAAGCAGAGATTTCTTCTTTTGCAAAGGGAGAAGCCGGTCACCCCATTAGGTCTTGCCGTCTACATTGGATAAATTTGTCCTTTTAATGTGAAAGAAGCTGCAGTAACAACTCCAGTGTTCCAGATGTTGCAGTGTTGTGTTGAGTCAGGACTGTAATGTTTTGTTTTTGTAAGGGTTATAGTGGCTACAGGCCTATTATCGGGGGCACTGGTAGAGTGGAGGTCTTGGGATGGCTGATGAAAATTGGACCCAGTTTTATTTGCAAGTGTATGATTTTCCGTTGATGGGTTCTCGTCTTTTTGCCAAGATGATAACTATTAAGACATTCAAAGAAGTACATTGCAGCCTGTCCCATTAGATTTTCCAGCTGCTCTGTTTGTACATTTTTTGGGTCTTGTAGTGAGTCTCTAGGAATGAAAAGGGGAACAGCTGAGTGGGGATTTTAGTGAGGGCTTTGGTAGTGTGTATGAGCTGTTTGCAAGTCTCTAAAGGGTTTTACACAGCCAGATAATCAGCCTTGACAGAGCCAGTAAGGCTTAGACTTGTTAGTTTACAACAGGCAATAATAAATACTTGGAGGGTCAAACAGTCCATTGTGCATTGGATTCCTCTACTTCCAGCCCCCTTCTCAGAGTCCAGAAACTTTCCTCGCTCCATATTTTAGTTCCTTCTTTAAAACATAGAAATGTAATCTTTTAAAATAAACAAGCTGACATGTATGTGTTCGTGGGTATGTAACTATATAGGGATCCCTTTCCTTTTTTAAAATGTACCCGTTTATTCCTCCATGGATTCCATTGGTGAAGCATGGTCTGTGGAGGTCAGAGCAGCAGACCAGGAGCTGGGCGTTCCAGGTTCCATTCCCAAATCTCTCATTGGTTCATATGACCGTGTCCAGCTCACTTAGCTTCTGTGTCTCTGTTTTTTTTTTTTCTCCATCAGTAAAATGGGATAATACTGGCCTACCTCACAGGGGTGTTGCAGGGGTTAGTTAATGGGTGTAAAGTGCACTGAAGTGTGTTATGGCTATAAATCTTTTTCATCAGATTAGCCTAGGAAGGTTTCCTTGAAAGCTCTGTCAATGCTGTTCCTGTTCAGTGGCTGCTTCTGCATTTATATAGTTTCTTCCCAATGCCTCAGAGGCAGGGATTATGGTAAATTGGGTAAACCAGTGCTTTTGGAGTTCGATTTGTCCAAGTATTCATCTATCTTAAGTATTTCTAGGGCATCCCTCACCATAGTACAGTGTATATACTATAGAATGAGTTTGTGGCAGAAAGGATAATAGAACCCCGGACTCCTTGCTGAGTCCTGTGCTCTAATCACTCACCCATGCTTCCTCCCATAGGTGATGCCAGCCATATCCCTGCCCTGGCACCTCGCCGGTGTTTCCAGCAGCCCTCCCTGCCACTACTGAACATGAGCTGAATGCTGAGGTCAGGCGCACTTCTGCTGGCTCACAAACAGTGCAGTCTCTAGAGGATAGAGATGCTTGCGGATGTCCCTGGCTCTGGCTTGTGAGCAGTGAGAATCTCAGCAGGCTGAGGGATTTGTCCTTCTTTCTGCTCTAGTGGGTTTGGGGAAGGCCATTTACATGTGCTAGTCTCATTGGGATGAACTGGTCTCCTAGTGACTAGCCATTGTGTTGACTGAATAAATGGAACGTGTGTGTGTGTGTGTGTGTGTGTGTGTGTGTCTAGCAAATAGGGTTTGTCTTTGAAAAGAAGAAAGCACCTTTTGGATTTCTGTAAGGCTTTCAGCAGTTCTGACCTCTGCTAGACTCCTCCTTTCTAAATGTCCATAGACCAGTGGTCCCCAAACCTTTTCTGTCCCCCTCCCCCCCAATTAAGTGTAATGGAGCTGCCCCTCTTCTCTCTCCTCCCCTTCGCCCCCCCCCCCCCGAACTTTGGTTGGGAGCGGGGTTGGGGCTGTGGTTGGGAATGGGGCCGTGGCCAGGGCCCAAGCCGTGGCTGGGGGCAGAACGGGGCTGGGTGGCACTCTCTCCCTGCCCCCATGGGGGCTGGCCTGGGCCCTGCCATGCCCCCATGAACATTCCTCTGCATTCTCCTAGGGGAGCGTGCCCCACAGTTTGGGGACCACTGCCCTAGACACTTGAAATGAAGCTCCGATTCAGTACAGCTGCATGCGGATTAGTCTCCTAGATCTGCCTGAAAACACAGGAATGGGATTTGCATGTCTAATTCCTCATAGCAAGGCTGCCACCTGCACAGGTTTATAATGAAACAAAAGAAAAAGCAAACTTGTGTCCTGTGCATTTTCCATTGTAGGTCTTGTTGTTTGCTGATCGAAGCAAGAGTTATCCTCTAAACCATCTCAGTAAATAAAAATGATTGAATGGAAACAAAAGTGACTCACTCCTTTGAATATTTAAAAATCGTCCTCCAAATAGCCTAGAATCTCAGTTAATTGTAGCACAGTTCACATTCCCATGGATGGGGGTTGTTACCTCTGAGTGGTGTCCATCCCTTGTGACCCCACCCAGTGCCAGTGCCCAATAACAAAGGGGGGGGCATTGGAAAGGAGATCCTTCTTGCACTGCATTTACTGCATGGTCTCTTCTGAAAGTCACTGCAAAGATATGGCTTGGGTTCTAATGAATAGCAGTTGTGAACCAGCCTGGCTAATGGGTGCCTCCAAAGTGCTCAGCTCAGTGGAAGCTTTCAGTGCTTCTCTGCCCTCTGACCTATTGTTCAAGCTCTCCTCGCTGCTACTGGTTTCCGCATCCTCCTTCCATTCTGTGTATAAGGGAAGACAGGCTTAAGGGCTGAAAAGCTTTCACTTCCTGTTGTCCTCTTGGGTATTACATATAGTTTATTGAGCAACCAACTGCAACTCTTTGTAACAGGAAAGATAGAAATACTGTGTGTATGTGTTAGGTGCTTTTTCCCCTTAGGTTACAGGAATCAGTCAAATGTACATACAGGCCTGTAACTGGCCAGTTTGGCATCATTAGCAGTGCCTTCCTTGGTTTCTTTTTAGCAGAAATAATAACAGAATCTTGCAATGGGTCCTTCCTTTTCCACCACCTTTGCCTGATGCTGTGCCCCTGATTCTATGATTCCAGCCGAGTGCTGAGGCGAAGCTGCTCACTGGAAGATTTAAAATCTGCCCTGTTTCATGGCAGCTGAGCCTGGGTTTTTTGTAACTAATACCATTTTAAATAACAAGCCAGCTGAAAAGGCAACTTTAGGAGGCTTTTGAGTTCCTAGCTCTTTTAAACTGTCAGACATAATTTTCTTCTGGCTGACCTGATTTTTGAGAACAACAGTGGCATCTGGTGAAGAGCCAGGCATGTCTCTGCATTGCCAGAAGAGTTGATTTTTGTCTCTCCATTAACCTGGCCAGAAAAATCTGGGGCATTCTGAATCAGGTAGCTTTAACCAGTGTATTTAAGCTTGTGCCCAGCATGACTGGACCTGGACAGGGGGAATTCTGACATCTCTGCCAGTGAAGAATGCTGTAGAGGCTTTAGTGGGGCTGGAAAGCCTCTGGTTCTGCAGCCAAAACCCATTTTCCTGACTTCCCCAATGCCAGTCAAAGAGCTTCACTGCCTGCTCTTTGCAGGGCTTCCACAGAGACTTTCTGATTCCAAGCGCTGTTTGTTTTTACAGTGTGAAATTGCTTATGTTGGCTTGGAGCAGTCGCTCAACGTGAGTTAGTCTTGGCCCAAGGGATGTATTTCTGATAGACTGCTAGGGCCCCAGGCTTCACCCCTTGCTTACCATGTGTCAGGGTTCCCTCCCCCCTCTGAACTTTAGGGTACAGATGTGGGGACCTGCATGAAAGCTTATTTCTACCAGCTTAGGTTAAAACTTCCCCAAGGCACAAATTCTCCCTTGTACCTTGGATTAGGTAAACGCTGCCACCACCAAGTGATTTAACAAAGAATCAGGAAAAGGACCACTTGGAGTCCTATTCCCCAAGATATGCCCCGAATCCCTACACCCCCCTTTCCTGGGGAGGCTTGAGAATAAACAAGATGAGCACAGACCAGCCTTGGGTTTTTTTAGGACACTAAAAAAACAGTCAGATTCTTAAAAACAAAATAAAACAAAACCCATAACTTTATTAGAAAGAAAAAAGGTAAAAGAAGCACCTTTGTGAAATCAGAATGGGAGATAATCTCACAGGGCAATTAGATTCAAAACACAGATAATTTCCCTCTAGGCAAAACTTTAAAGTTACAAAAAGAAAAAACAGGAATACACCTTCCTCTCAGCACAGAGAAAATCACAAGACAAAACAAAAGATAATCTAATGCATTTCCTTGCTAAATACTAAGGAGTTTGAGTGCTTGCTTTCTTGTTCTGTCTCCAGCAAAAGCCACAGGGAACAGACAAAGCCCACCCCCCAGATTTGAAAGTATCTTGTCCCCTTATTGGTCCTTTTGCTCAGGTGCTAGCCAGGTTACTTGAGCTTCTTAACCCTGCAACGATGTTGGTTCTGGCGGGACCCAACTGAGAGTGCCAGTTCAGGACACATTGCTTAAAGCAGGGCAGTTACAGCCCAAGGCTGGGGTTTTTCCACCTCTAAGGCAAACCAAACCAACCAAACAGAGCAGACTTTGGTCTCACCCCACTGGCTAACCACAAGTCACACAAGCAATTCCCTTAGATACTCCAGTTTCCCAGTGTCTCCACCAGTGCCACTCGTTATGGGGATAAATGGTTATGAAAACCAGTTCCCCAGTAAAAGAAAAGAGGTTCTCTCGATCCCAAAGGATCAAGCCCTAGACCCAGGTCAAAATGCAAATCAGATCTTACCCACAAATCACGCTGTTGCCAATCCTTTAGAATCTAAAATCTAAAGGTTTATTCATAAAAGGAAAGAAATATAGATGAGAGCTAGAATTGGTTAAATGGAATCAATTACATACAGTAATGGCAAAGTTCTTGGTTCAGGCTTGCAGCAGTGATAGAATAAACTGCAGGTTCAAATCAAGTCTCTCTGGGGTACATCCACAGCTGGGATGGGTCATTCAGTCCTTCGTTCAAAGCTTCAGTGTAGCAAAGTCCCTCCAGAGGTAAGAAGCAGGATTGAAGACAAGATGGAGGAGCTGCAGCAGCTTTTTATATTCTCTTGCCATGTGGTCTTTCTTTCTTTGTTCCAAAGACAAGCTGTCCATCACATGGTGTGGAAAAACCTCAGAGTTCTGTCCATAGGCATGTCCCTGCATACCTTGCTGAGTCACAAGGCATGTCTGCCTTCTCTCAGTGGGTCAGTTGTATAGCTGATGGTCCTTAATGGGCCATCAAGCAGGCTAGGCAGAGCTGACACCAACTTGTCTGGGGTGTCACCCAGAAGCATAGCACAAGTTTGAAGTACAGACAGTACAGAGTCCATGTTCATAACTTCAACTACAAAAATGATACACACACAGATAGCATAATCATAACCAGCAAACCATAACCTTGTCTTAGACACCTTATTTGACCCCCTTTATACAAGATTTGGTGCCACTATAGGACCTTGGTTGCAACAATGTTTTATATGGTCCCAGTTCAAGTCAGTAAAGTCACAGACCCTTTATAGGTAAGAGGTTTTTGTGCTTCTGGCCAGGAGGGATTTCATAGTACTGTATACAGACAGGTGGTTACCCTTCCCATCATTTTTATGACATGAGTTAGTCTTGGCCCAAGGGATGTATTTCTGGTAGTCTGCTCGGGCCCCAGGCTTCACCCTTTGATTACCATGGAAGTTGGGAAGGGTGCTGAACCCATGCAGTTGCATGTGGAGATGATGCATCCCAAACCACTCACGCTTCTAAGGCAATTAAAACTTTAAAAACCTTCGTTTTGCATTTAATGACACTGTTTTTGAAGCTTCTGTTATTTGTTTCCCAGTTGCATAGCAATGATCCTCCTCCTCACCCCCTACCCACCTCTATATATAGCACAGTCACTTTGCTCTCCCAGCCAGGAACCTTCATCTAAAGCTGCTTTTATTTAGTTTTTTAAAGTTTTCACTGTAATCTCTAATCTCTTTAAAGATTTAAATTTCTTGGAAAGGTCAAGAAAATCATCCTCCTTGCCCAGTCCCATCTCAATTGCTGGGTTACATGTGGCTTATGATTGCATGGGCAGAGAGTGGACAGGGGAGGGAGAGAAGACAATTCCGGCTTTCCTGGAGACTTTGTTTTGCCACTGATGACCTTGCCCTTGGGACATTCCATCATTGCTTGGGAGCTGGTGTGGTATGGAGACATGGCCTAGTTACATGAGTTGATACCCGATTTGGGTTTGATTTCATGCATGGACAATAAACATGAACGGATTCTAAGGGGAAAGAATAGTTAGTAACTTTAATCATACAAAGTAATCATGCTCCGTACTTTTCTAGCTCCTTCCAAAGGACTCTGCTGATGCGAGTTTTAGGACAGGTCTACACCTGAAATGCTGCAGCAGTGCTCCTTCAGTGAAGATGCTCCCATGCCGACGGGTGAGCTTCTCCTGTTGATATAGTTAATCCACCTCCCTAAGACGCCGTAGCTATGTTGATGGGAGAAGCCCTCCTGTCAACATGGCTCTGTCTAACAGGGGCGTTATGTCGGTATAACTGCGTTGACCAGAGGTTTGGGGTTTTTTCACTAAAATGCCAGCAGGTATTGGAGCCTTGCCTGCGTTAGGGGTCTCACTGCTGCTACCACCCATCAAGATGAGCAAAGATTAGAAATGTTAAGGAGAAAATCTAGTGTAAACTTAAGCCAGGTAATTTGTGGCAGAGCTGGGAGTGGAAGGCAGGCGCTTGCTGTGAATCCTGTCTAAAGCATGATCATTCTGCTTGATGGAAGAAAGACAATGACTTGTGTTTACTCGGAACCTCTTAAAATTAATGCTTTCAAATACTTTATAGGACATTGAGCAGAATAAGAGGCTGCATCTGCAAACAGGGTTCAAGCTCTTGGTTGGACAGTTTGAGCTTTCAACTGTGCCCCTCCTGCGGTTACTTCCATGTTGTGATGGGTTCCCCGCAGGGTGCCACCTGGAACTGGGGTACCACCAAGCCCTCTGACCCACCAGCCTGGGCTCCCTCTCACACTGTACTTCTGTGACAAGCTACAAAGCCCTCCAGCCTGCACTTTCACCAGCATTCACACAGATAGGAACACACCCAGATCCAGTTACAAGCAGGCTCTCTGACCAGTCCCTGCATGGGAAAGCTGCTCCCAGCTCCTTGGGCACACACCCTGCCTGGAGTATAAACCCAAAATTATACTATCTTGTGCTGCACAGGGAACTGTACAGAGTAAGTTCATAAAATTCATCTCCTCCCTCAGTGTGGGGAGGAATATGTAACAGCCTTTTGCCCCAGAGTTATGATTCCCACACACTGGTTTAGATTAAGCAAAAACAAGTTTATTAATTACAGAAGATAGATTTGAAGTGATTATGAGTGATAGCAGACAGATCAAAGCAGATTACCCAGCAAATAAAAAATGCAAACTAAGCTTAATATACTAAATAAATTGGATATGAATAGCAGATTTTCACCTTAAAAGATGATACAAGCAGGCTGCAGATTCTTATGGGGCAAGCTGCACTTGTTTTACAGCTTGGAATCCCCAGGTGTTTCATTTCACAGGCTAAAAATCCCTTTAGCCTGGGTCCAGCACTTCCCCCAGTTCAGCCTTTGTTTCTCTTGTGTGGGGAGTGAAGAACCACAGATGATGTCAGTCCCTGCCTTTTCATAGGGTGGGAACCCTTTGTTCCCAAAGCTTGGTTCCCAGACTGGTCTGTGGAAAAACACTGACATCCCAAGGTGGAGTCTAGAGACATGTGGTCTCATCACATATTCTTGTAGAGAGTCATAGCAGCCATCACTCACAGGCTCTTCGGAGCTTTCACAGGAAGGCTCACCAAGTGGAAGATAAGCTTCTCCTAAAGCCTATTGTTTTTTCCTAATGGCCCATTGCTCTGAATAGGTCTTCCCCACCCACTATCTAGACTGAAAATGGCTTGTCTAGTTGGCATTACCCAGGTGTAACTACGTTTGAAATACAGATACATAGTCAATATTCATAACTTCAGATAAAACGATACATGCATACAAATAGGACAATCATATTCAGCAAATCATAACTTTTCCAATGGCACCTCACATGACTTATCTTGCATAAAATACATCACAACTATGTCATAATCTTATCATAATATCACTATGAAGAATATGGGCTGTAGTGTTACACATGTTCCTTTATTACCTGCAGGGTGCAGGACAAAGTGGGAGGGGGGAGAGAAATTGCTGTCCTAGTTGTCAAGCAAGGAGCTTGCAACACTATTACAGAGACAGCTACTCCTGTAGTATTGTAAAAGGGAAGTAGAGGATGGATCCAAGCAGTTAGCTGTTCATGTCAGAGAGCAAGACAGCTTTGATGATTAAGGGGAATAGCTCTCTTTGTATTTAATTTTTAAATGTTCAAAAGTGACCGCTGTCCGAATTGGGGTGCCTGTTTGGAGTGTGTGAGGACTAAGTTAGTTCAGTTAGAGGAACCCTGTCATCACTCCCACTTCCTCCACACCCCTCAGCCCCAATATTGAATGTGTCCGAGCAAAATTCCAGGAAGGAAACACTTTCGCATTGCAGAGGTTCAATATTGCAAACCCAGTGTTGGAAAACATGAATCCACCTCCCAAAATTATGAGTTAAAAATAAAGCTGAGTTGTTTATTTTTTATGTGCCTTTTATGTCACCTTTTCAAGATTTCTCCACGACTGTGAAGGCAAGAAGCCCCCCCCCCTTTTTTTTTTTAAATGAGAGATTCTCACGGTCATATGTCTCCAGAAGCTGGAGGTTTAAGAAAACAAGCTGTTTATTGCGAGACTCGTGATAAAGTTATGAGAGCTGTCAACAATGAATATTAAAAATAAATGAAAAATTCAGTTGTCAACCAATAGTGGTTGCTTATTTCAAACTTAGAAACTAGATTTGAGTATTAAAGTGAGGAAACCCATTTTAGTTCTGCTTTAAATACAAAATAGTGTTTGGATTTGGCACTCCAAGATCCTTACTGGAGCCAGTGCAGAGCAGGCTTCTGCCCTCCAGAGTGCTGCCAGTGTGCCTCAATTCCTGGCTCTCAGCCACATTTGTCCTTCCATCCTGAAGTTTCTTTCTACAGGTGCAACTTGCATGGTGTGTTTGTGATCTGACTGGCTGAGGCAGGAGGCAGGGACCACCAAAGCTTGTAAGCTAAGGCAGGATTTCAACCCCTGTTTTCAGCATCGTGGGGAAAAAGTTGTGTGTCTCCAAATGTCTCCATACTGCCTGGCATTAAAGTGTTCCTAATTAGACTGGTGTCAAAGTTCCTTCCCCACTCTGAACTCTAGGGTATAGATGTGGGGACCTGCATGAAAAACCCCCTAAGCTTATTTTTAGCAGCTTAGGTTAAAACTTCCCCAAGGTACAAACTATTATACCTTTTGCCCTTAGACTTTATTGCTGCCACCACCAAGCATCTAACAAATATATAACAGGGAAAGAGCCCGCTTGGAAACTTATTTCCCCCCAAAATCCTCCCAAACCCTACACCCCGTTTCCTGGGGAAGGCTTGATAAAAATCCTTACCAGTTTGCATAGGTGAACACAGACCCAAACCCTTGGATCTTAAGAACAATGAAAAAGCAATCAGGTTCTTAAAAGAAGAATTTTAATTGAAGAAAAAGTAAAAGAATCACCTCTTTAAAATCAGGATGGTAAATACCTTACAAGGTAATCAGATTCAAAACATAGAGAATCCCTCGAGGCAAAACCTTAAGTTACAAAAAGACACAAAAACAGGAATATACATTCCATTCAGCACAGATTATTTTATTAACCATTTAAACAAAACATAATCTAACGCATATCTAGCTAGATTACTTACTAAGTTCTAAGACTCCATTCCTGGTCTGTTCCCGGCAAAAGCATCACACAGACAGAGAAAACCTTTGTTTCCCCCCGCAGCTTTGAAAGTATCTTGTCTCCTCATTCGTCATTGTGGGCAGGTGCCAGCGAGGTTATCCTAACTTCTTAAGCCTTTACAGTGAAAAGGTTTTTCCTCTGGCCAGGAGCGATGTAAAGTTGTTTACCCTTCCCTTTATATTTATGACAACTGGAAAGGGGGGAAAAAGCAGCATGGGATGTTTGGTTTATACAGCACCATTTCTTTCCTTGTAGTGAAGCATTGGGGCTGTACATGCCTTCAGCCTTCCGTAAGAACAGCTCTTCTGTTAGTGTCCCTCAGCCCTTTTTATGAAGCTTCAACAGGCAAAGCATCCCTGGGCCCTTTCACTTCCTTGTTACGAAATGATTACTGCTATATCGTATGCAGATCTTCTCCGCAGGAGTTTTTTATATGCTCTTCTGTGACCAGGGTCCTAGGGGGCCACACTCAATTAGGGCAAATGGCAAAGAATGGGGCAGACAATCCCCAAAGCTGGTGGATATTCCAATACTTAAATTTACCAAGCCAGCACAAAATAGCTTCTACAATATCTTACTGGTTGCACAGAGGCCAAAACAGAGTTCCCTTATAGCAACCCAGCTGTGGGCTTCCACCCAGACACTCAAGTCAAATGTGATGAAGATTACTGAAAATCTTAGCATATAAGAAAGTTCTGCCAAACCTAAAGAATCGGACACTTTACCTCCCTGGTTAATGAATATTTCAGATCTTACTCAAATACACTCATACAGCCAATTCTTATTAACTAAACTAAAATTTATTAAAGAAAAGACAAGAGCAGTACACAAGTACAGTTCGGAGATCAGTTTCATAGTAGAGATGGTGAGCTTTGGAGTTGTAAAGAGTTCAATGTTTGGAGTTTAGATTCAGTTCAATGTTTATATCCAGGGTGATCCAGATGGGGCTGGAGATCTCAGTCTTTCGACTCAAGCTTCCCATGTATAAAGCATCAAGTAGATCTTAGATGAAAAGGATCAGGGCCCAAGAGACCTTTATACAGTTCCAGGCCTTCTCTTCACAGCACAGAGTTCTTAGGGGAGCAGTAGACAATCATGGAGATTTTGAAATAGACCTATTTCCTAAGCATCACTGGTAATTAGCTACATGGATTAACATAAGGCAATTGCCTGGTTTTCCACCATTGGCAGGTGATTTGCTATACGTTTCAAAGAGAGATCGATACACAGATATCACCATATTTACAATTAATTTAAATGTTAAGATCTCCTTTTGATCTCTGAATGAGCAGAATACAGCATAGACAGGAACTGTTTGATTACATTGTCAGCCTTTAACAATATATATGGAAACGCACAAAACCACAAACATTATGTACCAATATGTCCCTAAGGTTGAATTTGGGTCATTTATCCTGCAGGCTGCTTAACGCTTTCTGGCCATGTGTCGCACCTTCTCATGCCTAATTTTGATGCTGTACAGCTGTTTGCTATAGCTGTTAGCCTTGTGCCTTGTGGTTATAAACCAGCTGTCTAACTGTCTTGGAAGAAGGACAAATGGAAAAGCATTTAGCTGGTAGGGGATAATCTCTTATTGCTCATTCATTAGAATGCAGAGTCTTTAGTTTGCAATTTGGCTTAAAAACTTCATGCTGTAAATCTGCGCAGACTGCCAGCTTTTCATTAGACACCCCCCCCATACGCTCCAGCTGCCAGTGGTTCTCCAGAAAGGAGCTTATTTGAACCACACCCCTCTGGTCCACCACGATTGTAGTGCCTGCAGATGCTCCCAATATTTGAAGGGGAGAGGGTGATAGGAGGTGGGTTATAACTAGGAGCAAAGGGATGAAATTAGGAAAGAACTGAAAGCTAATAATCAGGAAAAGTTTTGCAGTGAAATGTTAGGCTATGAGATAATCTCCCAAGAGAAGTGGTGGAAGTTCGATTGATTGAGTCATCTGAAACTGGATTAGACAAAGCAGTGGGATAGTGCAGGATTCTTCCATACGTATCTCAGGGATGGGCAGAATGACTTAATTAGGTCTCTTTCCCATCTCTAAATTACGTTCTAGGGCGGGATACCTGCCTGGTATGGACTCTTGCTGTGGTTCCCTCTGGAACATGGCTAGGCTAGAGAGAGCAATGGTGTCCCAGGTTAGAAAGTGGGGCTTTTAATTTATTTTATTAAAGCCATCTCTGGAGGTATGGTGCACAAATGGAGGAGGGTTATGAACGCCTTCCTTACGGATGATCTCTTCATGGCCCTTTAGGTAATTCCAGATTGCTTTGTTGTTGGTGGCAGTGGGGCGGGGGTGGAGGGAGCGTTGGCTTTAACAAGCTTTGGAAAGGGCCGTAGTTCTCAGGGGTAGAGAAATATTTGGGTGTGTGCTGTTTGCAGTGCTGATGCAGCCTGTATCCTGGCACGGGGGACATGGCAGCCTGATTTAATACTTCAAAATAATCTGGGTATGTAATCTAAGGACTGGCATGTCGTGTAGGTTATTGCGTGGTTAGATTTTACAGTTTCCCTTTCAGGTTGTCAGCCAGCATATGTGCTTGGATGTAGACACAGACATTATGGGTCCCTTTAGCACTGTGAGTTCATGATTACCTTAATGACATGTTTGTAATTCACTGGTAAAGTTGTGTGCAAGAAGACTTTTCTCTAATGTAAGCTGCATGCACATACATGGCCTTCAGGTACAGGACCATATGGTTGAGGCTTGTCTTCTTGGGACAACAAGTAGCTGTTTATAAACCTCCTATAAGCTTATTGAATGGAGATGATGTAATTTATGTCTTGGTTCCTGGTTTTGCGCTCCTTACTGTAGAGGGAAAAGGAGAACTTTTAAAATGCAAGCACAGTAATGGACCACGCCCTGAGGAGTGGATAGGGTTGCGACCTTCCTAATTGCTGGTAACTGGACCCCTGAGGGCCCCCCACCCCAATTTTCCTCTTCCCCAAGGCCCTACCCCATCACTTGCTCCTCTCCCTCCCCCTGGCTTTCTGGATCATCTCAAGGAGCCTACCTGCAGGTAGGAGGTGGCCCCAGCTGAGCAGGGTCTGGTGTGGGTTAATGATCCAGAACCTCTCCCCACACCATGGTAACTGGACTTTTGGTTAGAGTGTCATTTAGGGTTGCCAGGTCCCCCTTTGCACTGGACTTTCCGGTCAAAAACAAGGCACCTGGCAACCCTGCATGGCACCGGACACAGAAGCCAAAAACCGGACTGTCCAGGTAAAAACCAGCTGGGTGGCAACCTTAGAAGTGGGTGAGTACAACCCTGCAATGAGTTTATTTAGAGGCACAAACAATAACAACTAAACTGGTTGGGATGTTGATTATACACTAAGGGAAGTCTTTTCTCCTACCCTTTCATGTGGGGGTTTCTGGCTAGCTGCTGTTAACAATGTGTGGAGCCTTCCAACTTGCCCACTCCTCCTGCTGATAGCCAAGTGAGAATGTGAGCAAATAGGGTGGGGATGGGATTCTGCAAATATGTGACTCTCTTTAAGCTAATTTGTTTCACTTGCATTCATGTCCCTGTTGTGTTCATGTTCATGAACATTCAAGCCGGTGAACTTCCTGGAAGGAATGTTCATGGAACTAGTGATTAGCTTTCAGCTTTGCATTCATGGACCACGAATTTCAGATTCGGATTAAAATGTTTGTTTTGGAAACCTGACTGGAGGTGTTCAGTTCCCACAGCTGGGGAGCAGGGCTACCAAGTGACCTGTACGCAATCAAAACGTCTAGAATTTTTAATCTGCAATAGGCCACAATGGAGCGTTCACGTACATGCTACAGATCAGGTGTTTTGTGAAGGAATTCCGGCCATATGTTCAAGCAGATTGTAATCTGTTCGTGGACAATTTGCAAACGAAAGAGGTGAAATTCATCCTTTCCACAAAGTGCTTCATACACTCTAGTTGAGCCTCTTGCTGTCTTTGGAAGGTATGTCATGATATCACCATTGTACTGATGGATGCACTCTAGCACACGGTTAAGTGGCTTACCTAAGGCTTACAAGGAGTAAGGTGCAGAGAAGGGACGGGAAGCCTGGAATCTAGTTCTAATCCTCAATGCACACTAACTTTCTGTAAACAACGTTATGACTGAGACAAACTGAGAAGCCAGAACTGCAAAGTTAAGGCTGAATTTCCTCTCCTACGTCTATATATTGCTGGAGAAAGGGGGAGGGATTATTTGATCTACATGGGAAATACTGTACCTGACTAACTTTAATGCATGGGTTAAAGAGAAACTTTTTAAGAGGAGTGCATTAGCATTTGCTCTGTGTTTCTACAGGTTTGCACCCTGCTCATGACAGCATTTTAATGCTCGTTGTGGTACCATTAGACCCACATGCCGCAAACACATGATCTTTGTATGTTTTACCACTGCTCGGAAATGTACCCATTCTGTGAAACAAATTGGTTGTATGCATGTGACTTCTTTACCCCTTATGAGCAGAGAGAATAGACCACAGCCAGAACTGTCACTGGAATTATCCCAGGGTACATTCTGGACATCGTGAATCAAAGGAGGTGATACATCCTGGGTGTCAGCTCTGCACCCTCTCCCAGGTAGTGCAGACAAGAGAAACCATTTAAAAAAAGAAAAAAAGTACAACCTGTATTGTTCCCTCCATTACTCCACCCCTTCCGAGATGCACATGCCATATAGAACAAAAAGAGGATAAGAATATTGGGATGACAGGGAAACAAAATGGAGAGGATTTTTTTTTTTTAAAGTTACTTCCCAACTTTTCCTTGTGCTTCCCTTCTGGGGCAGAATGAAGGGAGAAAGAATCAGGTTCAGCTGAAGTCATTAGAACTCAAGTGAAATTCTACCAGGCTTTGAGAGTCTACTGCTGCGCTAAGGTTTTAGTGTGCTTAGTTACAGCTGTAGCACCTCACTTGATATGTTTGTTCTCTCTCTGTTATTGCTGGAAGAAAGCTGGGGTGTGAGGCATCTTTTGTGTCCAGTTGCTGGCTTTGTGTTGATCTTTAAAGCTGTCATTTTGTAGAAAGACTCACAGTCCCGGCTGCTTGCAGAATTAAAGAACTGTAAAAGATCAGAGGCAGTGACTCTCAGAGTAGCACAAGACTGTGATGGGTTTCAGTGTTTCCATTCAGCTGAAGTGGGGCAAAACAAGACCTGACCAGAAGGACCCAAGAAAAACTGCTGCATTAGAGCACTTGGGGCACCCATGTAACCACTGTTCATGATGAAAGCACCATATAACTACTTGCGCCGGGATCGATTCTTTTCTGTTTGCACTGTGCCTAGTATGATGGGGTTCTGGTACATGACGGGGGCTCCTATTATAAATAAATAGTAAAGAGCAGAAAGCTTAACATATACTGGGGGCAGCTTAGTATAAATACCATTGTCTAGAACCTGTCCTCCCCTGCTCCCTCCAATGTAAATAATTTGCATCCCAAGTGAGAGCGAGAAATGAGCAGATAGTTTTGAGCCTACAAGAGAGCAGGGTCTCGATCTCACTGCAATCGGAGTTAAGAATTTCCGAAGAGGCGACACCGCTGAGGCATCCAAAGGCAGTGGTGTGCCTGCCTGCCAGCTCATGACTTGCTGATGAAATCCTTCCCCAAGATCTGGCACCCGGCTCCTTTCTGACAGATTCGTGCAGCTTGTTTCCCCTCCTATGTTGTAAAACACCTTGAGGTTGGGAGAAGTTGCTGCTGTAACCATAAATCCATTGGCTCTGCAAATGGTCTCTTTGGTCCTTAGCTTGCTTTATTTTAGTGTTCGAACAGTCTCAGTTTAGAGCAGTCTCTAGAGGGAAGCTCAGATATTTTTTTCTGCTCTGTGGTGCAGATAAATTCACTGAAAATGAGCAGGGATTAGACAACTTCATCGGATGACGTGTCTGTTTAACCCCTCAGATGCCACTCCTTGGTTTCAGGCAAGATGGGAGCTTTTCACACAACCCTATGGCCATATAGGGGCTACTCTCACCATACTCATAGGGTCAGATTCATCCTTGGTGTAATGCTATGCCTTAAAGCAATTGAGGCTCTGATATGCCACTGTAAATCCAGGTGAAACCTTACATAATACACATGGGTATTTCTAATGTTCTGCCATGGGACTCCTGTACTGTGGGTAAACACCGCTCTCCCAAAGCTTATTCTAACAGTATGCAGGCAAGATGTCTTTATTATAATTACATAGCTCCATAGTTGTGCACGGCACATTGGAGAAGAGACAGATCTTACAATTAAGATTAGAACAGGAGGTGACCATGGAAGGGGCATAAAAATAGGTGAGAAAGAGGTAAGGACAAGAAGGTTGCATGGCCTCTTAAGAAGGTAGTGCTGATGCCTTGATGGCTAGGTTTCTTTAGATACTGTTCAGTGACTCGATGTGGGTAGAACTGTAGTTCATAAGCAACCCTGAAACCCAGGTTTCAAGCAGGGACTGAAAAGGAGACATGGTTGATGGAGTCAGGAAGGGAGTTTCAGGCCCGGGGGCACCATGAAAGAAGAAAGAGAGAGGAGCTTGAGATAGAGTATGAAAGGGGACATCCAGATGAGCAGGCTGCGGTGTGGACACACACATGCATGCACAGAAAGTAGGATGGGCATCAAAGAGTCAAAGGTAGGATGGCGTGACAGGAGATTGGAGTCTGTGGGTTTGTATCGGCAGCCCTCACTCATCCCGATGCTGGGAATTAATGCAGCGCTGTGCCTAGTTGTATGACCATGATTGTCTCGAGCATTGTTACCTGTTGCTTGCTGAAATCTGAAGCCCTCCTTCTGTTATAGGGTCTTTCTGAGTCTCCTGCTCCTGGGTATTATGCAGGAATGATGCACTGCCCAGCTGTCACAGGGAAATGCTTTGAGGCTCTTGTTGATAGAGGGCGAAATTGCTCCCCAAACAATGAACAAGCAAGGAGACCCCACAAAACAATGACCTAGAACTCCACTGGTGGGAATGCACCTTCTGGGGTTCACCCAAGATTATAGTAGGTAAAACCTGTTTGGCTAAGAAGCTGTCCCAAGGGAGCTTTCAGAGGGCCCTTTCTCTGTTGGACTCAGTCACAGTAAGAACACGGCAAATGCCAGATTGGAATGTCACTTTCCAACCCCGTTCCTCATCTGAAATCTGCTTTGGCAATGCTACTTGATTTCACGAGCTCCCGGGATGAGATGCCTCTCGATCGGCATAAGAGGCAGAGTACTGGCCCAGGCTGTCAACATCTGCTGGATTCAGTTTTTCATTTAAAGGAGCAGTGTAACTCCTTTTTAGAGCTGGGCAAAATCTGGATGTTCTCTATGGTCACATTTATGATCTGGAAGTTGAATTTTTGCTCATATTTGAATGGGAAAGTCCCCTTCAAAACTCTGATGAGCAGTCCATATAATACTTATAATCTCATTTATATAAAACTGTTCTCTGTCTGTAGTCAGCTTTTCTTTATGCATAAATTCTGCTGGGCATAGACCTCCCCCCTCCCCCAGCCCCTAATGGCAGTGAAAATGAAGAATAAGGGTAGAAAGTAATGTGGAAAGAAGTGCTTTATAGCACTACCCTCTTAAGACATATACAGTCTAATGCTGACTTGCCCAGGTGTCTCTGACTGTATGATCCTTTTAAATGGCTAGGTTACGTTAATGTCGGCTCCTCTCATCTCGGCTTCTCTCCTGGCTTCCTTTGGATTCTCTTTTCATATATTTTGGCAGGACTTTTTATTTGTAAACCTCCTTCCAGGAAGGTTGACATTCTCCAAAAGGAAAGTGCTACTGTAGTTATTACCATAAATTTTCAGCCTGTAACCCTATATTATAATAATGAGCCAATACATCATTTTTAAAAGGGCATTTTATTTGGATTATGAGTTGCCATAGTTACATGGTCAGACCTGCCATGTGTAGTACTTGAGCCTGCTTTCTGTTAAGTTAACTTTCCTGGAATGATCATTCTAACACTACTTTGAAATTTCAGTGCAAAAGAACAGGATGTGTTTGGCTGCATCTTAGGTGAAGACTTTACAGTTTGGGGAGGATAGTATTGAGAGGGGATGTGATGAAAGCATCACATGAGCGTATCCTAAAGATCAGAGGCCAGAAGGAAAATTACAAGGACCCAACATTTTTTAAAACCTCAGAGTTCTTTTGTACCCAATTCATGAGTTTTGAACACTTGGAGTTGGCACTACTGTATATGTATGTGCAGCACCTAGCACAATGGGGCCCTGATCTCAGCGGGGGCCTAAGCACAACTGTAATATTCCTAGTAAGCCCTATTCTGTGGGATATGTCTTATGCCCCAATTCTGCATTTGGCTCTGCTAATACAGTGCCTTCCTCCTGTGTGGTGCCCTATAGAAGTCACTGAAGCTCCACAGGGCTCCACACCAATAGATTAGCAGGGTTGGGGCCTCAAAGAATAATTATCCTCAGACCACCTGAAAAGGGAGGGTGTTTATCCTTCAAGCATTCTTTAATTCACATGTGTTACAGGTCATATTTCATTGCTTGTCTGGTCCAGGAGAGAGAGCACTAGACTCTTGTCCACTTTTTTCCCACCTCAGTGTAGTTTCTCTCTCTCTCTCTCTCTCTCTCTGTGGGTGTGGATTTTTTGAGATAAAATTTGACACTATCCATGACAGCTCACCACAAGCACCTACTCCTGCTGCTGGCCCAACCCTACCAACTGAGTGGTGTCTCAGCTGATAGGAGAGTCCTTTTGCTCTTCCATTTTACCACCAAGGCTGCATAGAAGAGTTGCTGTGCTGTGGGGCACTTGTAAAATTTCAGTCATGCTCTTGGTGGGAAAGTAGCTCCTTGCAATGACTCTTTCTGCTCTGTGGCACCGTTCTCATCTGGTACCAGCCTGCTTGCAATAAGCTACCTCTCACTTCTTCCAGGTTAGACTTTCAAGATGAACTACTCCACTGTCATTGCTCTAGACTTAGTTGAAACATTTTCACTGACATTTCATTTAAGTGAAAAACCGGGAGAGTAGGGATAGTGAAAACTTTCCTAGCAAGTGTTGTCCATTTTCTGACCAGCTGGTCACAACATTTTCATCTAAACAAAATGTTGATCCAAGGGTGCAAAATCCCTTACTTATTTACTACTAATTACTTATTACTTACTAATAACTTACTAATTACTTATTTCAGGTTTAATTATGTAAAACAGTGGGTGGTATGGAGAAGGGAAGTTAGGATCTTTTCCTGACCCTTTCTTAGAATACCAGAATGAGGAGAGCATGATGAAATGAAAAAACAACACTTAAGAGGTAACTGAGGGTTTTTTTTAAAACCCAATTCATAATTTTATCAGTGGAACTCCTTGCCACGAGATATCACTGAGGCCAAGAACTTAACATGATATTAAAGAGGGTTAGATGAAAAATAACTCCAACAATTATTCTAATTTGGCTTGTGCCTTATAAAGTGTAATCCTATCACAAACTGCTAAGACTGATTAGGAAGAAACTTTTCCTGTGGTGTTTTTTTCACCTTCCTTTGCAGCATCTGATATTGGGAGCTCAGAGATACTGGACTAGGAGAATCCTTACTCTCTTCTGATATGACAATTGTTATGCCCAAGACTTTTACCAAGGTTTTCAAAAGATCCAGTCTCCTTGTAGTTACTGAAGAGGTCAGATATCAAATCTCTCATTTCTTATTCCTGGTACTCAAATCATTCTGAAGGCCCTTGGAGGCCATATTCACCTGCCCTGCCCCTCCCTCTATGATCTGTTCTCTTTTTTTAGTTTTGCCCATCCTACTTGGAAGTTGGTCACATTTTTCACCTGTTTCCCCATCTCTCTGGAAATCCTTCTTCTCTCCTTCACTTCAGATCCTATCCACAGGCATTTTTCCTTGGCATTTTGCTGGTTAAAACCAATTATGCACCATCTGATCTCTTTCCCCAACCTTGCCCTTTCCTAGTTCCATTATTGTAACAATGCTCGGTGAAGTACAGAGGGAGCAGAAATGGTGGTGGCAGAGAGAGCACGTCTGACTATTCATTCTCTTTTTTTGGTTTCAGAGTAACAGCCGTGTTAGTCTGTATTCGCAAAAAGAAAAGGAGTGAGCTGTAGCTCACGAAAGCTCATACTCAAATAAATTGGTTAGTCTCTAAGGTGCCACAAGTACTCCTTTTCTTTTTTCTATTTTTTTTTTTCACCTTTCTACCAGTGTACGAGACACTGACCAAAACTAAGCAAATGGATTTTGTGGCAGGAGACCATACTGGCTGTTTTACCTCATTCTTGATTTGATTTTTTTTTTTTTTTAAATTGCATTAGACAGGCAGTTAGAAATATAAATGCCTGGGGCATTGAAATATTATTTAAGTGCCACATAACAATGTGTCTGTATTTGAATTTTTGCTTCCAAAACAAGCTTCATTATTCTGGTTATGCATCAGAATTTTGGGGATCCAGTACCCAAGGGGGTTAAATGCAGAGAATTTGCAGTATGCACAAATAGTACATTTATTCATGAGGGTTGCTGGAAACTGACAAAACTGGATTCTTGAATGTGCCTGAACAGACTGTATCATTAGTCTCCTTCCTAAATTTTTTTATTGATATCTTTTCTGTCAAACCCATGTAAAAAAAAAACATACAAATTCCTCCCTTGTGAATCCACTGGTGTCCTCTTGTCTTTGTAACATCTATTTGAGTGGTTATCAAATACATTCCTTTCATACTTTATCTGCCATGTCACAGGACACCACCTAATGGTGGCTGAGAACTTGGGTTAGTATGCAGTTCATAGATGATAGATCCAGTACAAAAGCTTTTCCGGCTCTGCTTGTAATGTTTGCCTAATTTCAGGTTTACTTAAAAATTAAGATCTAGCCAGGTTCTCTAAGGCTTGCAAACATTGTGTGTGAGTCAAACTTATGTGGAATTATGTGGTCATGCATGATTTTGCTCCCTGCCTCCCCATACAAGGCAAAACACAGCAATTTCAACTGAGCGTCCCTGGGATTTTGAATTTGTTCATCTGCAAAACTCAAAGTAAAATTGTATGAGTAGGGCTGTACCAAATTCACGGCCATGAAAAACGCGTCATGGACCGTGAAATCTGGTCTTTCGTGTGCTTTTACCCTATATAAATGTATAGGGAAGACCAGTTTCTCCAGTTAAGGGTCCTACCCAAAAGAGGTTACTGGGAATGGGGTGTCACAAGGTTATTTTATGGGGGGGGTCACGGTATTACTATCCTTACTTCTGCTCTGCCTTCGGAGCTGGGCGGCCAGGGAGCGGTGGCTGTTGGCCAGGCACCCAGCTCTGAAGGCAGTCCCCTGCCAGCAGCAGCGCAGAAGTAAGGGTGGCAATACCATTCCATGCCACCTTTACGTCTCTGCTGTTGCCTTCAGAGCTGGGCGGCAGGAGAGTGGCAGCTGCTGACTGAGGGCCCAGCTTTGCAGGCAGCAGTGCTGAAGTAAAAGTGTCAATACCGTACCATGCCATCCTTACTTCTGCACTGCTGCTGGCAGTGGCTCTGCCTTCAGAGCTGGGCTTTTGGCCAGCAGCCACCGCTCTCCAGCTCTGAAGGCAGCTGTTGTCAGTAGCAGCACAGAAGTAAGGTTAGCAGTACCGCAACCCGACCCCCCCCCCACAACTCCTTTTTGGGTCAGGACCCCTACAATTAGAATACTATGAAATTTCAATTTAAATAGCTGAAATCATGCAGTTTACGATTTAAAAAAAATCCTATGACTGTGGAATTGACCAAAATGGACCGTGAATCTGGTAGGGCCCTATGTATGAGAGGTGGCTGGGAAAGGGTGGGCAGGGTGTGTGTGTGTACTTGTGCAGACTAAGCCTGATTCAGACAGATTGACAATGATTCAGACATGCCCCTGAGAATTCAAGGTGTCAGTTTATATACAGAGCTAGGTAATAGTTACCAAGATGCGGTGAAGAGCAACCTGGCTCCGTTTGGCTCAGACACACACATTATTTCACGGTTTCCTTCCGTGACACTGAGAGACCAAAATCAACTTGGCCTCCAAATGTTTTGAGGTTTGTCTCCGTGTCCTTGGCCAATTTATATAGCAAGTGCTAAGGGATCCTTATGCATCTGCCAGAAGAGATGAAGCCTTCATGCCTTTTGAGATTTAAAAAAAAAAATTGATTTCTTCTGCCTTTCAGCCACCTCTTCTATTACTTTTCATTTCAGGGCCACTACCATAGCTCAACAATGCATGTTGTTGTTAAGAACACCATAAATTATTAAAAAGGAAAGCATTTTAAAACATCAAATCTTTCTTTTCACTGTTTGCTGATTACATTCTCTATTAATCTTCAACTCTGTGGGGTGGAGACTAGTAAATTTCACTTTCTGGCTCTCATGTGCTATCACAATGCTGCAATGTTTGGGTTGTAAACAATGCAAAGGGACCTGTACATTGAGCAAATTGCTTTCATTACATTTTTTTAAAAAAAAGATGCTGACAGAAACACTTGTTAATCTTAGGTTTTTAAAAAGTTTAGTTTTTAGGAAACCAGTGTTTTGGGAGCCTAAACGTGCCAATGCTGTTTTAAGTATTGACACAGAAAGGGGAACAGAAAACCCATTTGTCTTTATTTACATGAGATGGTTCTTAAATCATTTTTTTGTAATAGATGAGATATGCAAAATGGTCTCATCCCTATCCCTCTCTTTCTAGCCTCATCTGCACAGCGCCCTTGGTACATTCAGGTTGTCTTTAATTTAGCTGCCTGGTTTATTCCTTGTAATTTGATCGTGTGGTTTAGCAAGTAGCTGTGAGCAATTTTCATTTATCTCTGTGTGCTGGAAATTATCTGTCTCCTGTCCTCTGTCTATTTATAATGCACTGTGGGAGACTGTTGAAGTGTAGCAAAAGACAGGCGTGGTCTTTGAAGGCTGTCACTTTGCTCTGAAGCACTTCTGCTTAGCTTATACCACAAAGAATGTTTGAAATGAGCAGCCGAGTGCAGATCTTAAGCCAGCCTCACTATAATGGTCCACACATCTGCACCTAAAATAGTTCATGTAGCTAGTTGGGGTTCAGAAATTTGCTTATGAACGGCAAGCATGTGCAGCTGCTACATAACAGGTGAATGTATCGACCCCATCAGAATTCAGAAGTACACTCAGGGATGATCTTGAGCTTGGAGTCACAGAAACTCCTGAACTCTAAGGTTGGCTGTGCTGATGACATGCTGGAAGACCTTGGACAAGTCCCTTTTTGAATTTTTGTCTCCCACTTCCCCAGCTATCTAGTCTATATTGTGGTTTTCTATAATGCTGAAGGATTTTCCTGGTAAATTAGTTTTATGTAGCAATATTCCGTATGTCTTAGGGTAGGGAGTCGAGCTGGACCTAGGGTGACCATATGTCCCATTTTGGCCAGGACAGTCCCTTTTTTAAGCCCCGTCCCTGCTGTCCTGACTTTTTTGGCAAAAGTGAGCATTTGTCCCATTTGCTCTTGTCAGCTGGCTCAGTTGGCAAGAGCAAATGGGACAAATGCTCACTTTTGTCAAAAACGTGGGGTGCCCTGTAGAGGAACAGTGTGGAGTGGAGCGGCCAGCATGGTTCAAGTGACCAGCGACAGCCTTGAGCGGGGGGATAGCAGGGCTTGGGCGAGCGACTGGGGCCAGGGAGGCGAGGGAAGTGGGGGGCAAGCAGCTGGGACCAGCTCCAGGTGGGGGCTGGCAGGCAGGTGAGCAACTGGAGGGAGGGGCTCAGGCCAGCCCTGGGCAGTGTCCCTTTGGGAAATATGATCACCCTAACCGGACTAGACTGTCCCTCATTGACCAAAATGATCCTCAGATGCCTTCAGTGGGAAGGAGATGATGGTATCCATGCTAATGCTTAAATGCTTTCCTCCCATCTGAGCAGCATAACTTCAACGTTGCCTAGGTTTAGTTTTGAAGCAGCTGTTTTTCATCCAGGTGCTGGTTTCCTGTAGACCCCAGGGCATCATTGTGACATCATTAGGTGCGACCATGAGAAGAGCGAGAACACAGGTGCCACCAGTGTATGGCTGGCCATGGAGGCTGTGTGTTCTCACCACACACGGTTCCATGGAGATGAAATGGATCCCGGTGATGTCCTCAGGCTGGGGGCTTTTGGAGAAGTGGTGCAGTTGCCCATCACCACAATGGATCCTGTATTGCTACAGCAGAGCTAGGAAAAGAGCCCAATTGTCCCGGCTCCCAGTTTCTTGTACAAAACACTGATGCTGAAATGGATGCGGTTGAAACGTTAATATGATTGACCTTGGTTTATTCTCAGTCATGTTTTATGCTACTGGTTTGAAATGGGCTGAAATGTGTGAGCTGGACTCCGTGTGTGCTTGGCTCATTGCCAGCTTTTTTACCAGCTTCTCTCCACTCCCCCTCTCCATGCCAGAATGTGGCATTTGGATCCTGCCCAGAAAGCTGCGGGAGTGAATGATGTTGTAGTAAATCTGTTTTGACTGGGGAATCTGCAGCACATAATATAGTCAGGATGTCATTAAGCCTCTGGTGTGCTTAAAGGGACGACGAGTACAGCAAAATATGCTGCAAACAAAACCAGGAGCCCCGAAGGTCAGCATTGAGCTTGGAAACAGGAAGTGGCTCCTTGTGTACTTAACGTCAATTTCTTTATTATTAGCTACACAAACAGAAGGTCGGCATAGCTCCTGAGTGATCAAGTTAAACTCTGAACCCTCACAAGCTCACCAGCCCTGCGGCAGCGAGCAAGAGTTTAGTTCCCTCTCCTGTATATCAAATGCTGAAACAGAAGGTGGTTTGTTTTTTTTTTTTTTTTTTGCAAATCAGTCAGAACACTTTGTGGGCTGGGGGTTTATGTGACCACGCCCACCCCCAATAAACCAATATTGTCGGCTTCAGCGTAACCAGAATTCAGCATTCCACGTATTGGGGTTTTTAATAACGATTTTCTGGAAAAATAACATGCACCTGCACCTGCATGCACCACCCCTGACCCGTTCGCTACATTGGCCCTTAATATAAGCAGCATTTCAGATAACTTAGGTAGGGACTTGTGGGTTGACGACCATGCTTCCCTGGCAGTGCGTTAATTGGAGAGGCCTCACCCCAACACACTATGCTTCCCAATTCCTGAAGAAAGATTTGAGGCCATACAGCCCACGGTATGTAATGCTGCAGCTGCATTCTTGTGCTCCCTGAATGCTCTGCCCCTCTGCTCTTCTGAGGGCTTTGTATCGTCCAGGAGCAAAACTCTGAGAGAGTAAAAGAACAAACCACCTTCACTCTGCCCTCCCCCAAAGTTCCCTTTTAAAATATCCCCCAACCCCCCAGCAAAACAACCCAGAGAAGCAAAAAGGCTGCTTTGTAAAATACAAATGAACTACTGTACGTGCACCCCCCAAAGCCTCCTGCAGTGATCCTGGAACTCCGAGGGGCAGGCTGGATTCCTCCATTGTCCCAAGTAAATTATGGGGATTGGGGAGAGAGAAAAGCAATGGGATGCCAGGACTTTTTGCTGACACAATGTTTAGGGGGCTGGAAAACCAGTTTGACCAGTAAGTGGAGCCTGGGAATGGCGTGGCAGCAGCACATAAAGAGATGAAAGGTGTGTGTAGATAATGGAAGCTGTATGTGATGAGGGGAAACGGCTACTTTGTGCTTGACATTGAGTATCCTTCAGCGGATAAACCTATTTGAAATCAGGAGGAAACAGGCACCGATTTCTGAGATGCATTCTTTTGGTCTTGAGGGGATGCGACCAAGTAACTTAGGTCCAAAAGCATGAGCCATTCTAGCTTTGCTGTATAAGTGGCAGCACAAAAAGCAAAGCAACCACATAAAGGATGAGACAGTAAAGAGCTGGGCGATTTTTAGTAACAAGTAAAGAGACTTTTATGCAAAAGACATTTGTCTTGGGAGTATCCTTTTAAAAAATGTAAACGTTTTGTTCCCATGTCCCTTCCCGGCAGCTGAGCCATGTGCTTGTGGGTAATTGTCCTGATGACCAGAACAGCTTCCAAAAGTCCCTTTGCACTTTGCTCCTCCCCCCTCAAAAGAAGCACAAATGGTCCCTTTTGAGATCTCTGTGGGTCACAAATATGCATTTCTTGAAATGGAATGGAACAGTGACGTTCTGTTGCCTTCTGAAGGTAAAAAGACCTTCACAAAGCAGTGATTGTCCTTCCTTCCATTCATGTCATAACTGGCAGGTTTTGCTGGCTCACTGACCTTTCTTTCTGATGCTGGATCCTTTCCCGAGCCTGGATGACATGTTCACTTTCCTAGGACGATCATCTTGCTTATTGTGTGTGACAGAATTCTTTTCCCTCTTCAGGTGGCCTGAGCCTGCATACACTGCAAGGTGTAACTTCACTTGCATTGAAACCTTTGCGGGAATCAGGGCCTAGGTGTTCATGCAATGGCTTGCCCCCGGTGATGATAAGAGTGGGGATAGTCAGTTCAGATAACATAAAGACTAACACCTCAGCCAAAAACTGAAGATAATTATCGCTTGAAGTTTGGGGAGAGTTTTGTTGGCTTATTCCTTCCTATTTATACTCACTGACTGGAAAGGATTGATCACCTCTTTTGCTGCCGTATTGTCTGCCTTACGAGTTTTTTAAAAGTGGTGTTGAGAAACGTCTTTTTGTTGAGAGAGAAAGAAATGTCACTGAATTCTGTGAAATTGGGTGGAGCTATCGGGGAATAGGAGTGAGGAAGTAAAGTAAATCATCTTACAGTTAGATCCGGTGACTGGTGGGATTTCCAAAGCCTCTACGTGACTCAGGAGCACGGTTCATACCCAGAGCCAATTGGCATTGTGCTCCTGAGACACTTAAGGGCTTTGGAAAACAGCCTGCCACATGCAAGGTGGTATGTGGTAACTTAATGGGGTTTGGATCGGGAACAGAAGCTGTGAATTGTAAAGTAATAAACAGGTGTATTATTAACTTCTTAGACAGCTCCTTTCAACCAAAAGAACCACAGGTCATGTGGAGGGTTAGCAAGCTATCTAGTGGAATCGCATCACCCACCACTGAAATGCTGTTGTCGCCTGGGGTGAATTGGGCAGCTGATGAACAGTGCGCGGGAACACCATGTACCAGTTAATGGCAGAAAAGAGGCAGAATGTGATTCATTACCCATTTAGACTTCAGCTGGGACAGCTGGGCTACCATTCATACTCTTCTGCAGAGTTCGGTGGGATCCTTGAGGATAACAGGTCAGGATATTTAAACTCATGTCTCCTATACTACAGTGCAGGGACATTGGTTTAGCACTTATTCAGAGGGAAGAATTCCGTTCAGCATGTGGGGTGAAATGCTGGTCGCATAGAAGACAATGACAAAACTCCCGCTGTCATCAGTGGTGCCAGGATTTCACCCCTGGAATCTCTCTTGGTTGGCAGGGTCTATGCACCTCAATCAAGTACTCTCGAGGCAAGCAGGCTGAGCTTGGGGGAGATATGTCAGTGCCGAGGTGACATGGCTGACTATTGCATACTTTTTAATACCTCTGATTTTTCATTTTTTCCCCTTCTCTCTCCCTCCCCACTTCTCAACAGATCTGTCTTCAGCAAAGCGGAAGTTTGCAGATTCCCTAAATGAGTTTAAATTCCGATGTATAGGAGATGCAGAAACGGATGATGAAATATGCATAGGTAAGTGGAAAGGCTACATTTGTTAAAGGGATCTCTCTTGATATTTCTGGATCAAGCTAATCAGAAAGCGAGGTGCATAGACATGTGATAGAAATACATGTGAAGTATCAATGGACCCAGAAGCCCCACTAAACTCCTTCCCAACCTGCAGAAACAATATCTCCCTTTTAACCCAGCCTTTGTGTGAAGCCCAGCGAAATTGGAATCTTGCAGTTTGCCCTGAAGTTGGCTCTGTCAAGCCCAGGGAAAGAGAGTTCCAGAGTCCAGGGCTTTTCATCGGCAATACCCTGTCACTAGCCCCTTCCCATTTTAAAGCAGTGAATCTGGTGGGACATAGGCATGGCTAAATATAGCAAGTTCCTGATCCAAAAGAGAAGCAACCTTCTTATTAAGCAGTGTTGAAAAAAGCACGCCTGGCCACTGCTATCTGGACAAACAGAAGGAGATGAGGATCCAGTTGGATTCCTCAGGTTGTGATCCTGGTAACAAAACATGGCCTTTTACTTTAGTGCAAAGGAGCAGCTAGTTCTAGTTCTAGCTCCTCTAGGTGTTTTTCCCTAGCTAACCACCATTAGCCCCCTCCTATCCAGGTTGATCCGTCAGGCTTTTTACACACAAACAGGAGTCTATATAACTAAACTGGATTTAAGTCTCATCTTTAGTAAGAGTGTCCTATTTCAACTGAACTTAAATTGATGATTTTTTATTTATTTATTTTTTAACCAAACCCCAGTCTCACTTAGGCAGTGAAAGGGCTTGTCAGATGAGATGACCAAGTGTACTGGTCATACCTCACATCCTAGGTGAGATGCCCTAGATCCCCTGTGAGACAGACCCAGCAGAGGATAAAGAATTGCCCTTTGGGTAGCTCACTTTCAAGACTAATGCAACATCTCTTTTTCTTTGGGGCTGGGAGTATAGTTTTGTGGCTGCACTTCTTACAAATCGGTTGGTTTTTTTTTATGGTTAACTGTCAATAATAGAGATGAAAAAGAGCTATTGAGTCATCCAGTCCATCCCCAAGGGTCTGGGAGTGGGGGATTGCACAATAAACTTGCCAGATCATGGCTGTACATGTCTAGCAGCCTAATTTAAGGGCCTATGGGTTGTTTTTGGGAAGATATAGTAGGGAAAAGCCAGGCTGGTATATATTGTTCCTCCCAACCATGGTTCTGCTCAGGTAGACCAGCTTTCCAGCACCACTGGAAAAGTCCACAGTTCAGAATTTCCTCTTTGTGTGTATGTCACTAAAATATAAGGACAGAAACAAATCTGAATTGATTGGTTTTCCAGGTGACATAAAATAAATAAATTTGCAACAAAGTGCAATAAAATGCTAAAGGAATTGGCGGCTGTGATTGCAGAGCCATTGGCCATTATCTTTGAAAACTCGTGGCGAACGGGGGAAGTCCCAGATGACTGGAAAAAGGCTAATGTAGTGCCAATTTTTAAAAAAGGGAAGAAGGAGGATCCTGGGAACTACAGGCCAGTCAGCCTCACCTCAGTCCCCAGAAAAATCATGGAGCAGGTCTCAAAGAATAAATCCTGAAGCACTTACATGAGAGGAAAGTGATCAGGAACAGTCAGCATGGATTCACCAAGGGAAGGTCATGCCTGACTAATCTAATCGCCTTCTATGATGAGATTACTGGTTTTGTAGATGAAGGGAAAGCAGTGGATGTATTGTTTCTTGACTTTAGCAAAGCTTTTGACACGGTTTCCCACAGTATTCTTGTCAGCAAGTTAAAGAAGTATGGGCTGGATGAATGCACTATAAGGTGGGTAGAAAGTTGGCTAGATTGTCAGGCTCAACGGGTAGTGATCAATGGCTCCATGTCTAGTTGGCAGCCGGTGTCAAGTGGAGTGCCCCAGGGGTCGGTCCTGGGGCCGGTTTTGTTCAATATCTTCATAAATGATCTGGAGGATGGTGTGGATTGCACTCTCAGCAAATTTGCAGATGATACTAAACTAGGAGGAGTGGTAGATATGCTGGAGGGCAGGGATAGGATACAGAGGGACCTGGACAAATTGGAGGATTGGGCCAAAAGAAATCTGATGAGGTTCAATAAGGATAAGTGCAGGGTCCTGCACTTAGGACGGAAGAACCCAATGCACCGCTACAGACTAGGGACCGAATGGCTAGGCAGCAGTTGTGCGGAAAAGGACCTAGGGGTGACAGTGGACGAGAAGCTGGATATGAGTCAGCAGTGTGCCCTTGTTGCTAAGAAGGCCAATGGCATTTTGGGATGTATAAGTAGGGGCATAGCGAGCAGATCGAGGGACGTGATCGTCCCCCTCTATTTGACATTGGTGAGGCCTCATCTGGAGTATTGTGTCCAGTTTTGGGCCCCACACTACAGGAAGGATGTGGATAAATTGGAGAGAGTCCAGCGAAGGGCAACAAAAATGATTAGGGGTCTAGAACACATGATTTATGAGGAGAGGCTGAGGGAACTGGGATTGTTTAGTCTGCAGAAGAGAAGAATGAGGGGGGATTTGATAGCTGCTTTCAACTACCTGAGAGGTGGTTCCAGAGAAGATGGTTCTAGACTATTCTCAGTGGTAGAAGAGGATAGGACAAGGAGTAATGGTCTCAAGTTGCAGTGGGGGAGGTTTAGGTTGCATATTAGGAAAAACTTTTTCACTAGGAGGGTGGTGAAACACTGGAATGCGTTACCTAGGGAGGTGGTAGAATCTCCTTCCTTAGAAGTTTTTAAGGTCAGGCTTGACAAAGCCCTGGCTGGGATGATTTAATTGGGGATTGGTCCTGCTTTGAGCAGGGGGTTGGACTAGATGACCTCTTGAGCTCCCTTCCAACCCTGATATTCTATGATTCTATGAATTCGAACCTGGAGCAGACTTGTACATGCAAGGCTGCAAATATTGCTTCATATCCCACTAACAGTATAGCTGTGCCACAAGGGAGTTCCATGCACTTGTTCAGAAGAGACCTGCATGCAGCTACTCGTGAATATATTCCAACAAAATTCAAAAGCCAATTCTTTGCTCTTATTAGCAGATATTAATGAACAGCCAACCTGCTAATAAAGTAAGGATGTAACGGCATGATCTAGCTCGACTGCCTGGTATTTTGTGTTAGGAGTAACTAACTGCTGGAAATGTGTAGCCCAAACTTCTTTAACTTTAGAGACTTTACAGCCCATTTTATATACTGAATCTGCTGGTGTGTCTCTTTCAGCAAAATCCCTGCAAGAATTTGCCACCGTTCTCCGGAATCTCGAAGATGAGCGAATGCGCATGGTATGGACTTTGAGGCTTATGGCTTCTGAGTTAAACCTTCTTCTGTATGATCCTTTGATAAAGGGGAGGGTTGGCAAGGAGTTCAGGGTCACTATGGTGTTGGGAGACGCCTATCGTCTGCTCACATAGGCTGGAGAGTAAAGCGGGGCTTTAGGTACCTCGGCCTGAGGTCTGTGGTGAATTGAAACTGGTGGGTGCATTGAACTGATTTTGAGATGTGGGCTTGTGGCATGAAATGGGCTGACCAGAGTCCCTTCACCAGGTCTTGGCAACTTTCAAATGGGTATTAGGTTCTATTACGGATGCAGTGATGACTCCTCCTGACCTATGTACTAGAGGGAGAAGGGGCTGGCTGCATGACTTCTATAGGGGTGGGGTGCAAAGCTGTTATGCGAGTCCCTCTTGCCTGTTTTGGCCACGGGCCACTGTGTAGCTAACTAGCCAGGATTACTGGGTTTTATGCCTGAAAGAATGGGAATATTTATTCTTAGGGACTGAGTCTCGGCAGTATGCCGGGGGGCAGCAAGTCACAACGAGCTGTGACTTAATCTAACAGGCCTCACATTGACGGAACACAGGCCCAATTATTCTTTTCAGGCTGTTGGTACATTTTTGCTTTCACTCTCAGTGCGGTGTCTCTGCTGCCGCCAAGTGCAGAAGCAGCTTTAGGTTAAGATACAATGTGTTTCGTTCCTCCCAGCAGTGCGATAACCTGTGGGTTTTCTATTTTGGGAAGGAAATTGGGTCCTCGCTTGTATCTGCAGATTTTCCACCTGGCTGGCTTTATGCTGTAAAGAACGTTCACTACTTTCATTTTCACATTTGGTGTTTTAAACTGAGTAACCCTGGTGCATGCAAGGTGTACCCTGCTATGCACCGGCACAATGGGGAGCATCCAGGGTAAATGGCTTAACAGTCTTGCTTCTGAATTCCTAGACAACAGGAGATGTAGGTTGGCTGGGAATGTGAGCTGGGCAGCTTTCTCTGGAAGAATTTAAGAGGTCACAAGTGTTGGTCAGTAGATGAATTAGGGCTTTGGAATTTGTAGACTCTGGCTTTGCTACTGACCATATACTTGACTCTGCAATGACTTTTCTCCATATGATGGGCAAATTACCGCCCCCCTCTATGTGCCTCAGTTTATCCATTTGTGAAGCGGGGTGATGACCCTGTCTCTGACAGGGGAGTTAATGTTTGCAAAGCATTTTGAGATCCTCTGATCAAAGACAAAGTGGTTCTTCATTTTGTTTTTTAGACGTTGGACAGGTTTAAACCACTTTTCATTGAAATGTGAATTCTGCCTTGTATAAATGCATAGGAAGGGAAGATCGCTGCCCTGAAGATCTTAACCCTAAATTGGACAGATACAAAGCAGTTAATAACCAAGCAAGTGTGAGTAGACAATGCGGGAGAGATGATGATAATCTGTGCCTTTATCTCATCAGATTGAGAATGCTGGTGAGGTCCTGATCACTCCACTGGAGAAATTCCGCAAGGAGCAAATTGGTGCTGCTAAGGTAGGTCAGCTGTGTTTCCGTGCACTGTGAATTGACTGCAATTTCTGCACACGCTCACAACTAGAAAGGCCTGAAAAGGGTAAAAATGTAATGAATACTTTCCCTAGTTTCCCCCCACCCCCGAAACGAAATTTGATTGAAATGTGCATAGCGATGACCAGCTCAGTTTTGAGGGAGCCAGGGGATTTGTACATGCAGACCTGTACCATCTACTGGATGTGAGGAGGTCACCCATGGGAGGGAAGAGCTTCCAAAAGTTTCACGCCTTCTGTTTAAATTCTTATCTGAACATCTCTGCTCTGGCAGTGGGGTCATTCAGACTTCTAGCCCTGATCACGGTCCTTTGGTACATCTGACCCTGTTTGAAAGCAGGTGGCATAGGACGAGGACCAAGTGAACACAAAGTTAAGCAAACTTTTTTTTTTTAATTAATTCAAACCTCAAGCAAAGTTTGCATTACTTAGATGAAGTTCTCAACTGATTTTTTTTTCTCCAGATCAATTCCCCACATCCCATATGTATAACTGGAATGGGTTCAGTTTTGTCCAGGTCAATTCCCCCATCCCTACTGTGTAACCGGAACGTATTCAGTTTTAATTTAGAAGAGCTTTGCTAAACAGGGCAAATCTCAAATAGATGACTACAGAACCAGTATCTGTCATGGCTGCTATTGAAGCACAAGCCATGGTTTTTGCCTCTTTCCTGTCTTTTCACTGAAATTAAAATTGCAGCTTTGTCTTCTGTCTGCTGCTCTCCTGTTACTATAACAACCTGTTTCTGCCTGCAGGAAACATAAGTTAATGTGTATGAGTTTCAATACCTGTATTCAGTAGCATGTAGGGGCAGCATGGAGGGGCCTCTGCTAGATTAGAATCCTGTTGTGAAAGGCACAGTGGCTTGGTCTAGTATGGCAATTCCTATGCTGCTTTAGGGAGAAGTCTGTAGCTGAAAAAGATCCTTCAGAAATGGACTGTTGCAGGTATCCGATATTACGGAGATGGTTGTGCTGTCCCTCAGAGCAGTGCCTTAGCAGGGTGTCAGCTGTGGGTGCAAAGAAGGCAAACTACCTGTGCAGATCCAGACCTTGTTAATCTCCATAGACCTTTGAAGGATATGGCTCATTGTATTATGATGGGCTGGCAGTTTGTGTGCATTGCTGTTTTATGTTGGGGGTAGCAAGTGGAGTATTTATTCCAAAGAGGGAAAGAGAAAGAGCTAGTATATTCAGCCAAAGTGTCTCTGTTGGCATTTAACCAGAATTGTAAACGCTCCTTAACTTCAGAAGATTCCTCTGGGATCCTCTCAGCACCTGGGGAAGTGGCCAGGACCTTGGGAAACACTTACGGTGCTGAGGGAGGAGATTCTGCTGCCTCCTGTATGGTAGGTGTGAATTCTGGTGCTGATAGGAGCTATGGGAGCTGCTGGACTTGGTTCCTGATGGGACGTTATTAGCAATTGGTCTCTTTTTAGAGCAGCGACTGGAGTAGCCCCATGGCACTGCACAGATTTAAAAACATTACATTACCAGAATATTTAGAAGGGGCTCTAGAATTTCATGCCAATTTTTTCTTAATCTGTTTCAGATTAGTATGGGGCTTTTTTCCTTCTCCATGTGTGTGAGATGGTGGTGTCCGCTGGTGGGTATTGCAACAAAATGGCTGTGGCTGATAAATGTCAGTAACATCCATGAGGAGGCACCTGCAGTGGTAGCTCTGGTTATTTTACAGTGCTCGTAGGAGAGAGCTTTGATTACAGTGCATTCTCTATTACTGAGCCACATAGTGAATGCATTGTTTGTGTGAAATAACATGCTGAATTTCCAGGTACATTTGTGTCACCTCTAAGGTTTGAGTTCAGCAGACTTTTTCAAAATTGCAGATCCCACTGAAACCACTGGGCCCAGTTCAGATCTTGTAAAAGAGAAAAATCCCTTTTCGCCTACTTACGTCAGAGATGAATTTGGCTCCTGCTATTGACTGACTTTGTACTTTTCTTCCTGGGGACAGAAAAGGAATGTGCAGTTTGTGACTTTCTGCACTGACTTTGGCATATTTGCTGTTGAGGGGGAAAATAAGTCACCTAGGCAGTTCTTTTCTTTCAGTATTGTAGCATGGTGAACTCCACTGTTCTTGGTTCTTTAGAAGCACTCCATTATTTCCCCCCTTAGTTTTCATAGACACATGTTGGTTAAAATTCCTTTGATGAGACCGTGTTACATTGGAACTACATTCCCTGTTGGAAATGGTTCGTTCACATTCAGTTGACCACAGCGAGGCTGCTGGTGTGCTGAGACCACTGCCCCTTGTGCTGACCAGCATTGTCTCATGTTGTTTCCTTGCACCTGTCGTCTCTTGTCTGGCACTTAGAATGTAAGCTGTTTGGGGCAGGGACAATTTTTGGTCTGTGTTTGAACAGTGTCGAGCACAGTAGGGTCTTGGTCCATGACTTGGACTCCTAGCTGCTGTGGTAACACCAGTAATATCATTGTCTTGGTGTTGGCCCCCTAAGGAGCCAGTGTCATGTGCCTGCTCTTGATGGTTTAATGTGACATTTGTTTCGTGGTTTTTGGGTTTTTTTGGTAGGATGCCAAGAAGAAATACGACAAGGAGACGGAGAAGTATTGTGGTGTCTTGGAAAAGCACTTAAACTTGTCTTCTAAGAAGAAAGAATCCCAACTTCAAGAGGTGAGAGCAAGCTCTTGTTTTCAACTTCTGGCATTCTCCTGAGTCATGATCTCTAGCTACAACTAGCAGAACCCACCGTGTGGCTGTAAAATGGATATGTTCATGCTGACCGAGAATGATGGGTTTTTCTCTCTGTTGTGGTAAAATGAATCCAAGATACCACCAAAAGGACAATGACTAGGCGGGGAGAGACAGTTTGTGGTTAAAAGCACAGGATATCAGGAGACTAGAGTCTTACTCCTGGGTCTGCCACAGACATCCTGTATCAACTTTGCTAAGTTGCTTCCCTGCTTTGTGCCTCAATTTCCTAGCCCGTAAAATGGGCTCATTAATACCTAATAAACAGGAAAAATTGTGAGCTTAATTCAGTAATGTTTCAAAACTGCATAAAACCCTCTAATTCAGATGGAAGCTATCTAATTAACAACAATTTACTGTGCCAAACACTAGGTAAGGGTACATCTATCTACACTGCAAACCAACCAAAAAATGACACGCTCCCACCCCCTTCCACCACAGTGGAGAGCCTCGGATTCCAGGTCTACGGACTCGGGCTTGCAGGGCTTGTGCTATGGCTGTAAAAACAGCTGAGTGGATGTTTTGGCTTGGGCTGGGACTAGAGCTGGTGCTCTGGCTTCAGACCCGGAGTTCTAGCCCAAACCGGAATGTCTACACCAGTATTTTTAGTGGTGTAGCATGAGCCTGAGTCTGTAGACCTGGTCTCTGAAGCGCTCTGCTACCGTGTGTGTGTGCGTGTGCAGGAAGGGGAGGGCTCTCTCTCTTTTTTTTTTTTTTTTTTTTTCTCCTCAATGTAGACATACCCAAAGTCACTCCTGTGAACTTCAGTGCTCCCTGAGCTGCCCTAAGGTCTGTTTTTTGATCTGCCCGGGGCATTATCCATTTATTGGCCTTAGAGAATGACTTCTGTGAAAGAGATCTTGGCCAAAGCTTGTAAGTTTTTTGTGACAGGGACTGTCTTTTTATTCTGTGTTTGTATAGCGTCTAGCACAATAGGGTCCTACTCCATGGCTGGGGCTGCTCGGCAATATGAGAATACAAATAATAAATAATAATTACTTGCCTTTCTAAAATCTAAAGTCAATCAAACCCATCCCCCCATAAATCCCCGTAATTATCCACATTTGTCTCCTGATTCACAGGACTGCACAAGCCAGTTGTAAGTCCTGATTAATCTGCCCCTGCTGGAGAGCATGGATAATCTGTTATTTATTACTTATAATACAGCAGTGCCCTCGGGCCTCAGTCGTGGTCGTGGTTTGTTGTATCAGGCTGCTAAATATTGTGATCTAGTTACTCCTTCGTCACCATTTTACTTTAAGCATTCGAAGTACTGCATGTTCAATGCTGTGCCTTATTGGAGTGGGAGGATTCCGTTTTAGAGCGGGGAGGGAAAGCGGTATAGAACGCGTTATGCCATTTAAAATGAGTGTTCCTTGAGCATTAGGGTACCTTTCTCCAAGGAAAAGCCTAATAATGGCAGTAGATACTGTGTTGGTATTGCTCCAATGTAACTGCAATAAAGAGCTGTAGAGGAAATCAGGGTAGCAGCCCTGAATACCAGTGCCATCTGGTGGAGATTTTTTTATGTTCAACTTTGGTTTTGGGGGCCTATTGCAAAGAAGAGAATACTTAGCATAGGCCCATGCTTTCAGACTTGCTTGCATAAAAGTAAGGCACCTCATTCCATGTTTAGGCACCCAAATAAAAGGCCTGATTTTCACAGGTATGCAGCACCCACAGCTCCCGTTGATTTAAAAAATACAGAACGAGTTATGTAAGCAAACCCTCTTTGAAAGTCATGGCCCTTTAGGTGCCTTAAATTGGAATGGGGCATCTAACTCTAGGCCTCCATGTTTGAAAATGTTGGCTTTGGTTCTTCATGGCATATAAAAGTAGTACAACTTATTTTCTTAGCTTGTGAACTGGGATTCCAGAGAGGGGAAGTCAGCCAGAGGAATGACAGATGCATGTTGAAAAGTATGCAGTTGGTGGCGTGGTGGTAACTTTAGAAGAGGGTGTACTGTGCCTTATTGGCACTATATAGCTGCATTGTAGGGCCCGACCTACTAAGAGACAGTAATTCATGTGTGGGAAAGGGAAACCCTTCACTTTGTACCAACTTCCTCTTACTGCCAATACATCTGGGAGAGTGAAATATCTTCATGTACAATCGTTATAGTAAAGGGAAGGGGGAGAGAACCTGGGAATTCTCTTTAGCTCTACAGCTCTGGCTGTTGGACAGTTTACACAGCACAGGAAGTCTAATTTGCCATTTAATTGCTGGCAAGTCCAATATACTGTATCACGTTTTCTGGTGTTCAGAGCTCACTTTGCTAAATACCTCGGTATCTGCATTATGGACACACATGACAAATATTACAGGCTGGTCATGGAAATAACCCATTTCATGATTTTGTCCCAGATTAATAGGGATAAGTTCCTATTAAAAAGGAAGTAATTACCGCCAATGGTCTGCAAAAGTAAAAGCAGCCGCATGTTAGGCTCTGTATTGAGCACAATGTCTGGTATGTCCCCCTGGGGTAGATTGCTCTTCTCAAATTACCCTCGTGTTGACTTCCCAGCGGTCTGGCTGTGGCCAAACTCTGTGCAAGGTACTATTAGTCTGGAAAGTTATACCTGTATAATTATGTTGGTTAAGGCTGTGGGTATTTTTAATTGATGTTGTTAAACTGATACAACCCCTAGTGTGGACTGAGCTATACTAGTGTAGACAAGGCCATAGAAAACAGCCCTGCACTGAGTGGGGATGGACTAGATGATCTAACTGGCCTTTCTTGCCATTCACTTCTAGAATTCTCTGAAAACTGTTGTTTTGTAATTGCAGTGGAGGGCACACCGGCACAGCAGAGGCAAAGGAAACAATTGAGTAAATAAAGGGGCTGTAATGAATTTATTTAGTGTAATAATCCTTATACTTTGTAAAGCAAGACCTGGATTCCTAGTTCTGCTACTGGCTTTCTGAGGACCCCAGGCAAGTAATTTAGCATCTGAATCCCCCTTCACCCCCAGTGTCTAGCACCTACATTTGATTTCAGTGGGGACTGTGGTGCTTAGAAAAACAGCCCATAGCCTCTCTGACCTCCAGGTCCCCATCTGTAAAATGGGGGCAGTAGTCTTTAACTACTTCGCAAAGTTCTGATTGTGAGGTTTTAAGTGCTATGCAATCCTTAAATGAGGTAGGACAGAGAAGGAGTACATCGATTACAAAGTTACTGAGTCATTTTATTTTTATTTGGGTGTTCCCTTGGTTTGGGAGCTGACCATATCCAGTTTTGATCATTGGGAAGAACTGAATCCACAGTCACAAAGGAAAGAGAGTCAGCAGGTTTCTAGGAGCAGAGCTCTGAAGGCCACCTTAATTCCTCTGCATGTTAAAAAAGAGGATGGTGTTTCACATAAGAGTGATGTAGTTCCATCCTGGTACATACGTATGTGTCCGGATGCACCATCATGGTGGCTAAGGATGGTCGCCAGTCATGCTCTCTTGGGCCTTGTAGTCAAACCACTGTCAAAGGACAATGCGCTTTCCTTCTGCTGGTTCATCAAAGCTAGAGCTCACTGGGCTTCATGGTGAAGTGCAAGATGTATACTAGGCTATCTGAGTATTTATTTGACTATAGAATATTACTTGAGGGACTCTTCTTATCATGGATTTGCTGGTTGGGGCAGAGGAGCTGGGAAAGCTACTTTGTACTTCATAGTCTTCATGTATTTATTGCTTTTACTGTTGTCCACCCAGCTGTCATAGACATAAGAGCACAAAAATAATTAAATACATAATTTTCAGATGAAGAAAGTGTGTCTTCATGCGAATTAGGTTTGTATGTAATCTCCCTGCCATCTGCTTAGCCCTGCTTTGGTATCTGGTACTAAATTTACGTTCTGTATGGGCACGTTCTCATTAGACCCAGATGTCTTGTGATCTTGAAACTAAATGTTCAGTCAGTAGTTATACTGTATTTCCTCTCTAATCCCCATGGTGCTCACAGGCAGACAGCCAGGTGGACCTGGTTCGACAGCATTTTTATGAAGTCTCCCTTGAGTATGTCTTCAAGGTGCAAGAAGTCCAGGAGAGGAAGATGTTTGAATTCGTGGAACCTGTAAGTAAATATTCAAAGTTTCTTTGCCTGCTCAACGTTGTTGGCCACTAAATTACTTTACAGTATAGAAGGTTTGTCTGAAGCACTGATTTTGTGAAACAGTTTCTATTTTGTTTGGATGGAAGGCCTGGTGTCTCCGCTGTTCCATAACCGTCTGACAAACAGCAGCTGGAGTACCCGAAGTATGACATGTGTGTTCTAGTGGGTGACTAGACACCTCAGGTTGCTGGAACTTTAACCCTTAAGGCACTTATCAAGAGACAGAGAGAAGAGAAGAATGCAGGGGTGGGGATGACCCTCTTGGAAATTTCAGGTGAAAATTGTCAACAGGTTCCAGCTGTCAGCTAAGTTTAGGAACAGAATATTAGGTTATCTGAGCTACTGGTTGTCTGTAGAAACCAGTGGAGACCAGCTGGATTTGCAAGCTAATGGAATGACACTGCAGAGAAGAAAACAACCACACGTTTTAGTCAGCAAGGCCTCTTCCTTAAGGGATAGAATTTAGGATAGGTATGTGAAATAAGTTCTAAGCAGGAACAAAAAGGGGGTAAGTCCCCCAGCTGACTTCAACCCAGACCCTGGACTCTGCTTGTAGAGACCAACCTTCCCAAAGACATTTTCCCCATTGTGCTCACAGAAAGGCTTGGGTACCAGTCGTGAAAGGGCACAGGCTAGTGGAGATGGAGTTGTTAGCGTCTTGTTCACTGTGCACAAAACTCTGATGGATTCTACAAGAATTTCCACCAGGGTGAAGTCTTACGGACAAGAGGCTCATTATTAGACAGTGGTCAACTGGCCAATGAAAACCTGGTTCAAAAGTTTATCTGTTAAAGGGAAAATAAAAGCCAATAATAACAGTAACATCTGAGATTAATGGAGTCTTAGAGAGAGAAGAAGAGAAAAAATAGGACTAAAGAAAAGATACAGGAATAAAAATTAAGTAGAAGAGTCTTACCTGTACATGTGCTCAGATGTTATGCCTGGTGAAGCACCTCTGCGGGATTTGATAAAACCCTATTTCAGTCCTTTTAAGAGAAGAATAAACCAAAAGAAGGTACGACCTTAGCACTAGCTGCTTATTGCCTGGTTTACTCTGACAAGGCATGACTCTACTTCTCAATAAAGTGATGGGTGAACTATTCAAGGATGTGGAGGGGGTTGTATGCAGGATTTTTACTAGACGAGTGGAAGGCCTAGTTATCAAAAAAGCTCAGCTTGATATTCTACAGGAGTTGATTAGACAGACTCCTGCTTTGTCCCGTACAACATGGCATGTTAGTGAAGCATAGAGGAGTCTTCTGTGAGCATTGGATTTGTGGACATTGGACTTGAAACAGCAGGGTAAATTGAGCCTAAAAAAGAAGGGTTGTTTAGTTAGATACCCATCTCTGTGGTCAAAAAATTAATTGTTTGGGGATCCCAGTGGAACTGGTTCTGGGCGAAACCCCAAGATGCTAGTATTTTGGTTGATATATTATCAGCTATCAGTGAAGGCAGGAAAGCTCATGGAAAGGAGTGATGGCCTACTGGATGCTGACCTGGGACTAGTGAGACTAGGGTTCAGTTCCCAGTTTAGCAAAGACTTTTGGCACTTTTTTGTGCCTCAGTTTTCCATCAGTAAAATGGGGCAATACTTATTACCCTCTTCTGGATGTTGAGATAAAATCCACTAATGGTTGTGAGGCACTTGGATGCTGCAGTGACGAGGGCCATATATGTACCTAGATAGAAAAGGAAAGAAGTTTTTTTTCATAATACTGAATCACTAACACCCCCAGTCTGGGATTCAGCCCAGAGGTGCAGAGGTTCACAGGAAAGAACAATAAATCATCGCATGTTTTTCCGAACTCCCTCTTTGGTTTAGAGGTTGCTATGAAGGTTGGGGTTGGTTTGTAAGCCAAATTGGTTCAACCAGTCCTCGTGGTAATCCATTTCCTGAAAGGGAAAATGAGCTGCTTTGAGGCAGAGGTGGGAAATGAAGCCCAATTCCTTATGGAAGTAGGACACACAAGTTAATACTACGGAAGGTATTGATTGTCCAGGGGCAATATTAATTAACATTGTTGTGTTCAATGAATGTAGCCTGTGTAACAGATCCTGGGGAATAGGGAGGAATTTCTCTCTCTGATTTCCAGGAATCAGTTTCATAGTATCTTCCCTTTGTTTGTTATAATGGTGTGACAGAGGGAGAGCTGGAGAATGGAGGAATGTGTGCACTGGCTTTCAGGGGGTCATAGAATGCAGTCGCTATAGTTTGGACCTTGACTGGTGTTAGGGGGCCCTAGGCTGCGTTTTGCTGTCATCTTGAATGTTTCTTCAACAGGGACTTGGCCTTTGTGCCCCTTCCAGCCAGGATCGCCTGTCCCTATCCACTCTTGAAGAGAGAAAATAGAGTTTACACCCCTAGAACTTCCCTCAGTCTCATCTGGATCTTCACTTTCTTCTTCCCTCATCTGCATTGCTTATTTTGCCCCACCGTACAAGAACTCTTAAATGATTCAATTCTGTACGTGCACCTATCAAAGTGTAGTGGGAGATTTTTTTTTTTTCCAAAGGCACCAATAGGAGATAAGTGCCCAACTTTCACTGACTGTTAACTAATTTACTAGTTCCAATTTATGCCTTCAAAAATCTGCCCCTCTAAAACATTGTTCCATTCAATGACATCTTCAGCATCGGTCAGTTTGAAAAAGGTGGTGATCTCTATTGATGAATATGGTCCTTTGCAGCTGCTGGCATTCCTGCAAGGGCTCTTCACATTCTACCATCATGGTTACGAACTCGCAAAGGACTTCAGCGACTTCAAGACAGAGCTGACAATCAGCATACAGAATGTAAGTGTATGTAAAGGGGAAAGTCTGTGTGGGAATGTGTGTGACTGTTTTGCACAGAGAATTAGCATTTTCCCTATATATAATTAGCTTTCCCGCGTGCTACTCAACAGAAGGCTTTATGGCATAAATGAAAACAAATGCTTTCTTTTCGTGTGTGTAGATGACACTACACTAAATGCACAACCCCAAATAGCAATTTATTCTGCTGGGTGTGGCAAGTGCAGAGAGCCAGGCATCCTCAGGAGGACTTGGCAAGCAGACAGCCGTCTTTAAATGCATCACACTTTTAGCGTGTATTTCAAAGACTTGTCTTAAGAATTGTGACCCCCCCACCCTTTTTTTTTTTTTTTTTTGGGTCAGTGGCAGACATTGGGATTTCTATAGATGAGAGAACTTGCACTTCCTCCTCCCCTGAGAACCAGACATGTGGTTAGTATCCAACAGGTGGACTTGTGCCTGCGTTTGGGAGATCAAATGTGCATTGCTTGTTTGCCTTTTTTTAATTAGGATTACTGTTTTTCTCCAAAGGATGCAAATTTGCTTAATTCTCTCTGAAACAGTCATCAGAAAACTCCCAAAAAACACCACACACCTCAGTGCTTGTTTCCCCCTCCCCCCCCCCCTCAAAAAAGTCAAAAATGCGGCCCTGTGAAACCATTTGATGAAGGACAGCAGTTTGTTGTTGTGTCTTACCTATCATTGTGTGGTGCGTCCACTTTCAGCAAAGACTGCAGTAACTGGGGCCCCTGGTGTTCTGCCACGTACCAGCCTTGGCCCCTGAATGCTAGTTTACAAAACTGAATAGAATTCATTCGCGCGCCTGTCAAAATGAGGTGCGCTGGGTGATCCCGCGTGCACAGCCACAGTGCTCCGTGGTGTTGTGCAAGAGATCAGATTTGATTTCCAACCTCCTAGTCGGGGTTGGGCACTGGGAGTAGAGGAGACAACAGAGCCCTTCACTAAAAAGACCCCCCCCCCCCCCAAGAACGGTTTAAACTCCTGCCTCTCTGTCTGCCCAAAATGTCATAGTAACACTGTTGTATTTTGGGCCGACTCTGTACAATACTACAGCATGTGTATATATTACAGGCATGCACGTACACAATGGTAAAAACCTTATGAAGATTGCAAAGTTGGGAAATGTCAGAACTCAGATTTCCTGTGCCCTAGATCCTTGTCATGTCTGTCTCCCCTGCTCCTCTGGTTCCCAGTTTCCCTCCTGTCCCTGGCTTCTTATCCAGTCTACTCACCCCACAACCCTATGTCTTACTCTTGTTCCTTCTGCATTCAGTTCAGGCGGCTCCATCCTCCATGTTGCCTGGGCTGAGCAGAGCAGAGACAGGCTGCCTGCTCTCCGTTCCAGTGCCCAGACCTGGGCCTGGCACAGTCCACAGAGGCCACCGCTGCAATTGCAGGAAAAAACCTGCTCAGCCCGTCTAGAGCTTGCAAACAGAGGATGGGATCTTTTGGGAATTAAGCTGAAGCTTTAGCAAGTTTCTATTGATGTGCAAACTGTTGGTTGTTTTTTTTTTTATAGGGATTATAACTTGGGCAGATCTGAGTGATTCTCCACAGGAACGGCAAAAGGCACATTGCTGACACAAAAGCCACCCCCTGCCAAATTACCAGTCCTTACTCCAAAGCAAAAGGGCACTATAACTTTTCAAAGTTGTCAGAATTTAGCATGGGTAAAATGTACTTTTCCCCTTGCCTTGTTCTCAGAAATTACCAAATCATTTTGGCTGAAATTTTCCAATAACATTTAGCCTGAGGCAGATACCTGGCATAGAAAATTTCAGCCCAAACAGTAAAAGTTTGATCAAGTAACTGAAAACAGGGTGTTATAATGGGAAGTGTTAGATAACCTGATTAGTTGTCAGTGCTGCCAGCCACAACCATAACTATCAGCATTAAAAATTATGAGATGAGGGAACAGAGACTCCAAGTAAGCCAAGCATGTGCTTAAATCCACTCATATTCATCAAAGTGTTTTAAATAGGACGTAAGTCCTGGTGAAATCAGTGGGGTGTAAATATGAGCTTCGGTATTTTGCTGAATAGGGATGGACTTCTGAACCAGGGTGGCATGGAAAATGCACCAGATAAAGTTAGCCACTGTTCCCTGGTTGTCTCTATGTAAATTCCTTTAACAATAGCACACAGGTAGCGCTGTGTCTATTGAAAGCTCTGAGGAAACGTGGATAATGGAAAATATATTTTTCGAAAATCATAGACAAGAAGTCGTTTTGAAGGGACCCGGTCGGAGGTCGAGTCCTTGATGAGGAAGATGAAGGAGAATCCCGACGAGCACAAGAACATCAGCCCTTTCACAATGGAAGGCTATCTCTATGTCCAGGAGAAACGTAAGTGCGGTTGCTTTGAAGTTACTGAGCTGCTCTCTGCTGCCACTCAGAGGAGACTGAAGTGCAGAGTGGGAGCACTGGCTCTGCAAAACATCATGGTCCATGTGAAATGGCAAGAGGTGGCGGGATTGGGGGAAGAAATAAATCCTGTCAATTCTTGAGTTGGATTTGAATTACAGGGCTAGGGTAGCCACTTGTGCAGCTTTCTGCAGGAGCATCCCCCTGTTGGCAGGGTGGGCCCATGTTCTGCAGTTCTGGGAAATTATCTCCAGCTCCTTCAGCTTTCCCCCATGATGACTCTGCAGGTGAATCCCACAGGACAACCAGCATATGAGCTGGTTCCATGGTTCATGCCTCACAGTTCTCCTTTTACCAGCCTGTGGGTTTTTTGCACCCAATGAGGTAGTCTGTTCCTGCTGAGCCTGTTAGCTCCTTGGCGTACTCTCTTTGCTGTCCCTGAAAAATGAATTGTTTCTAGTACTAACCAGAATAGGCGGGGGCTATCCCTACAGCACTTTGCTCTGGCTGTGTAACTTGGAAATTCCCTGAGTCTGGCATGGAATTTGAAGCCCATCTTAGCAAATTGTCTCATCACCCTGGGTGGATAGAAGTAAAGGTCTTGGCACTGGAGAAGATACTGCATTGAACAACCCTGCCGTGGTAGGGGGAGGAACTAGAATCCAGCTACTAGGAGCCTGATCCAAGGATCAGAAAAGACTCCTAAATGATCTACTAAGTCAATTCTATCTTTAATTTCTATGAAGAAGAAGGGTGGCCCAGTCGTTCATCTCTAACCTGGGATTAAGGAGACTGGTTCAATTCTCTGCTCCACCCTCTGTGTGGCCTTGGGCAAGTCACTTGTCCTCTCTGTGTCTCAGTTCCTCTCTGTAAAATGGGGATAACAACAGTGCCCTACCTCACGGAGGTGTGCGAGGGTAAATACATTACGGATTGTGAAGTGCTCCGATGCTATGATGATGCGGGCAGATAAATATGTAGATAGAACGCCATAATTGGTGATCTCAGGCAAAAGTGGGAAAGCAGTTAGTAGGGTATCTTCCTTAAAAGTGAGAAACTTGTCTGCAAAAACGGTCTGGAGTCTGTACAGTGGGATAAAAGGAGAACCTCACTAAATGCCCACTTCTGCCTTGCGAGGAGAGTGAGTAAATGCTACATTCTAGGCATAATCTGAAATGACATGGAGGCCGATGATAGTGGGTAGAGCCAATATAGTAGACTGAGGAGTAATTTGCTCAAGTGAAACTGCTGAAGCCTCATTCCGTGGTACATTGCAAAATTGGATGGAGCCAAGCTTGGAGAATATACATGAATGACTAAAGGTGGGCAAGATAAATACTAACAGGTCTGTTCTGTAGTTTTCTTGTAGCTAATTCTCTGATTATATCATGGAATATGAAACTAAAGCTAATTTAGCAAATTACCAGGTCTGTCCATAGGAAGCAGCTTGGCCCAATGGATGGGTCACTGGGCTCGGAGTCTGGAGACTTGGATTCTATTCCCAACTCTGCCAGTGATTGATTTAACTCTGGATCTCTGCTTTCCCCTCCATGCAGTGGGGATTATCGTGCTTTTACTCGCTTTTGTAAGGTGCGTTTGAGAACTATAGATGCAAAAGTCTGTATAGTTGGTCTTAGAATGTTTAATTGTGTCTTTGGTAACAACTGCTTTGTAGACCTTAGTTAATTGTTAGAAATCTCAAAACTTAAATTCCATTGTAGGTCACTTTGGGACCTCCTGGGTGAAGCATTACTGCACGTATCAGAGGGAATCGAAACGAATCACTATGGTACCATTTGACCAGAAGTCTGGAGGAAAAGGGGTGAGTGGAAATACGCCAAGTCACCCTAATCATCATTTTCTGGGGAAGAGATGGTGTGAGTCTTGCTCTTGGCCCAAGAAAGGTTGGGTAGGGAATGCCTTGTGTCTGTCAGTGACAAGCCCTTGAAACTGTCAAAACTGATGGATTTCATTGGTGGGTTCTATCCAGTCTTCTAAGTCTCTTCTCTCCCCACTAACCTCTGCTAGAAACTCTTTTATAGCAGAATGACACAGTAAAGGGTTGGCACCTAAGTTTTCTTATTTTTTGAGGCTGACACCCCAACTTTTCCCTGGGAGAGAACTCTTTGTTGGAAAGGCCATTGCTGCCTTTCAATCAGAAGCTTTCCCCTCCAGTGAGTACTCTAAGGAGTTGTTAACATCCACTCTCTCTGGCACACACCCACATCACTAGCTAATTAGTCACTGAAAGGGTGGCTCAAAATAGTAATATGCAGATATTGCAAAGAGAGCCTCAGGGTGCTGATTGAAAGAGATGTAGATCACATCTCTGTGGGTACTAACAAGCTATGTAAACCATAATGCTGGGGAAATACATTGTTTACTCTGCCAATGTTAATTCAGCAACTGAGTAAGAGCTTGTCTACTTATGGAGCTATTCAAGAATAAATCCACATGTGCAGACCCTAAAGGCTTGTCTACTTGGGGACGCTCAGGAAAGTTAATCCGAGTTAATTAAAGGAGAGAATTGAAAGTGGATTAGTTAAACTGCACAGCCCCGTGTGGACACTCTCAGAAATAAAGTGGCCTAACTTTGGTGTAGTGTAAGAACACAAGAATGTAACATTGGCCATACTTGGTCAGACCAATGGTCCATCTAGCTCAGTATCCTGTCTCCTGACAGTGGCCAGTGCCAGATACATTCTTCACTGTATGAATTTATATTTCTTTAACCAAGCAAAGCACCTACAGAGATCAGTCCCCTTTTTAAGGGTGACCTGACCACGATACTTCAGCTCCCCTACATTTCAGTAATGGCAGAAATGTCCCCTGAGATTAATATATGGGCTGTCTAGCACCCATGGCTCTTTCTATACACTCCATCCCAGGTAGAATGGACTCCCTTCCATTGCTTTCTGGTCTTTAGCATGACTCCTTGCTTGGGGATGCTCACTTCACTTAGTGCTTGTTCACAGCAGATGACCTTTTTCCCCTGCTTTAACTGTACCAATATAAGGTACTTTTATATCAGTATAACTGCATTGCACTAGAGCTTGTACCCTGCTAACTATATCTGTGAAAAACCACACCCCTAACTGACACAGTTATACCAGTATGATTGTCTAGTGTAGACTAGCCCACAGTGACTCTGCTATAACAAATACTGTAGTTTTTAGAGGCCTTTCAAGTCATCCCATGCCAGGAATCTTTCTGAAGCAGACAGCAGCAGCAGAAGGGAGATATGTGACCTCTCTTGATCAGCAGAGGGATCTCCGATGAAGTGAGCTGTAGCTCACAAAAGCTTATGCTCAGATAAATTTGTTAGTCTCTAAAGTGCCACAAGTCCTCCTTTTCTTTTTTTAGAGGGATCTCTGTTGTAGACTGTGGAGGCTCTGTTTGTCGTCAGCCTGTTTTCATCCTCTCGGGAAGCCACCTCAGGCTATGGCTGGAGCCAAATACTAATCAGTTTAAAATTGCTTTCTCTCCAAATGGCATTCTTTGAATACCACTTCCCTGGCAGCAGTGGGCAAATGCAGCTAACTTCAGGGAAATGAGTTCAGGAGTGGGGCACAAGCTAACTCTGTTGATCCTCTTGGCAGAATTTTTGCAGTCAGTGTGGAGCAGGGGTAGGCAAACTATGGCCTGTCGGCCGGATCTGGCCCTTCAGGGCTTTGGATCCGGCCCGCAGGATTGCCCCCCGTGGTGCCACAGGCCCCGTGCCACTCTCACAAGTGGCCGGCACCACATTCCTGGGGCCTCGGGGCGGGGGGAGGGGCAGAGGGCTCTGTGCATTGCACTTGCCTCCAGGCACCGCCCCCTGCAGCTCCCATTGGCCGGGAACAGGGAACTGCGGCCAATGGGAGCTTTGGGGGAGGTACCTGAAGGCGTGGCAAGGGCAGTGCGTGGAGCCCTGTGGCCCCCTCCCCCGGTCCGCGGTTCCAGCTGCTTCCTGGCCGGGCGTGGTGTGGGGCCAGGGCAGGTTCCCTGGCCCCAGTGCATCCTGCTGCCACCCCAAAGCCGCTTTAGGTAAGCAGTGCCAGGCCAGAACCCGAACTCCTCCTGCACCCAGTCCCCCAACTCCCTGCCTGCACCCCACACCTCTCCTGCACCCCAACCCCCTGCCCTGAGCCCCCTGCTACACCCTGCATCCCTCCTCTGCCCCAATCCCTTGCCCTGAGCCCGTTCTTGCACACCGTACTCCCTCGCACACCCTGCCCTGTCCTGCATACAATTTCCCCACCCAGATGTGGCCCTCGGCCCAAAAAGTTTGCCCACCCCTGATGTGGAGAGTTCGTTAGAACAGGCTATTGGTGTCAATGTTATTCTATGTCCCTAATACATTTTCTGGAATGGTTAATATCAGTGTTGTGATTGTCCAGCACGACTGGTCAGTGAAGCGTGAAAAAGGCATGAAAAGCACAGGAAGTTTGTAAACTCAAAACTTTTTTCATTTTTTTTTTTTTTTTTAAATCGAACCATCGGTGTTTTTTAAAAATTCACCTGAGACATCAAGAGCACACATCAGACGGAATCACTCAACAACTGTCTACATTCACCTTGCATTAAAGAAAAACCTGTGCTATGTTTGTTATCGTAATTACTCATACATGTCTTGGGCAGTGTTACGGTAAAAAGGATCTTTATCATGTCCCCACTGCATTTCCTCTTCTGTGCTGGTAAATGTGTGCTCAATTCGCATGCATTTTGTTCAGTGAGTTGATATATAGTTTTAATGTATTATCTCTAGGGCTCTGTGTCTGTCACGGAGGTCGCAGAAGACACAGATTCTGTGACTTTCCGCAACCTCCGTGACTTCTGCAGCGGCCGGTGTGGCTGGCCCCGGGGACCCTCGAGCAGCGGCCGGTGTGGCTGGCCCCGGGGACCCCCTGAGCAAAGGTCCTGGGGTGGCCCACAGCAGATGGTGCTGCTGGCCCCACCCCCCTCCCCCAGCAGTGGTCCTGGGGTAGTTTGGAGCAGCTGCTGCTCAGCAGCCCCTGGCAGCGGGTGCCGCTTCTCTCCCCTTGCGACCCCCCCCCCAGATTTAGTCAGAGGTATCTATAAGTCATGGACTGATCACTTGGCAAAGATTCAAATGCTGTATTTCCAGGGAGTGTGGATATTTCAAACCTTATGCCACAAGCCATCCCCTCTGGGGTTAATACATATTAATCATAATTCTAGTAGGCTGAGTGTGTGTAATATACACAGTTCTGTTCTGAACCTAATCTAGAAGTCCTGTATCCTTGTAGGGAGAAGATGAAGCAGTCACACTCAAATCCTGCATACGCCGGAAAACTGACTCGATAGAGAAGAGGTTTTGCTTCGATGTGGAAGCAGTGGATCGGTGAGTGGGGAAGTCTTCTTTTCTCGCACCAGTGGACGGTGCACAGCCTTAGAGCACATAGACTTTGATTTACTTACTGAAGCCCAGCCAAGGACGCAAGAATATATGTCTGCGCACACGTGGCTGTACCAGCAGCAATATGTGCATTACACACAGACCTACTTGGCCTTGTTGGAAAATCCTTGTTACTCTGGGGGCATTCTGCACCAAAATATTAAAAATTCTCTGCACAATATTGTAAAATTCTGCAAATTTTATTTGTCAAAAGAACACTACATAGTCATGCCAGTTTCAATTATTTTGGTAATTTATTTCAAAATACCTGTCAGCAAGTATGTCTGTAACCAGACAGACACACACACACAAATTCCCGCAGGAGTAGAGTTAAAGAACCCCTATGACAACCCAGTTCCTGTTTCTCTGCCCCCTGCCTCCGAGCCCAGCTAGGGGGCGAGATACCCTCAAAGGAAACTCAAACCCCACTTTGCCTCCAGCATTTATAATGATGATAAATATATTAAAACGTGTTTTTAATGTATAAGGGGGGTCGCACTCACAGGCTTGCTATGTGAAAGGGGTCATCAGCACTAAAGTTTGAGAACCACTGTTCTAGCTCCCTCCCCCGCGGTGTCTTCTATGTGCAGGCTGGGTTCTGCCGAGTCCAGTGGCGGCTAGCAGCACTGCAGCCCATTTCTGTGGGGGAAAGGAAATTGTGTGCACAACGTTAATTTCTGCAAACTTCTGCCTTGTGCAGTGGCGCAGAATTCCCTCAGGAGCATCTTGTGCAATCTTAGCAGTTAGTTTCTCTTATCCCTTAGTCACACACTCCCTAAATGGAAGCTGTTAGTTGCCTCAACTCCCTCCTCCCTACTGTTTTTGCAGTAGGGCACCATTGCAAGATGAAGCACTAATTCAATATAAGGTGCAGTGTTTACTCAAATCTCACTCCTTTTAATGGGTGTCCACTTTTGCAGAGTCGGATGTTAAGTAGCCTTCACAATGGAAAAGAAATTCAGCCTGTGTGTCAGAAAAGTCCATTTACATGGCGGAGACACTGCGCATCCTTTCCGTGTCTTGTGTTTGTATATAACATGACTTCAGCTTTTGTGCTGGAGAATGGCTGTTGCAGATTCACTGTGGATGGCTGACTGTAGAAATCCCATGCTCACATCCAGTCATGACACTTTAAAGTTTCGTCTTCTGATTTCTGAAGAAGATGGTTTCTGTAGCCTGATATGATTTATCATAGAATCATAGAACATCAGGGTTGGAAGGGACCTCAGGTCATCTAGTCCAACCCCCTGCTCACAGCAGGACCAGTCCCCAACTAAATCATCCCAGCCAGGGCTTTGTCAAGCCTGACTTTAAAAACTTCTAAGGAAGGAGATTCCATCACCTCCCTAGGTAACGCATTCCAGTGCTTCACCACCCTCCTAGAGAAAAAGTTTTTCCTAATATGCAACCTAAACCTCCCCCACTCCAACTTGAGACCATTACTCCTCGTTCTGTCATCTGCTACCACTGAGAACAGCCGAGATCCATCCTCTTTGGAACCCCCTTTCAGGTAGTTGAAAGCAGCTATCAAATCCCCCCTCATTCTTCTCTTCTGCAGACTAAACAATCCCAGTTCCCTCAGCCTCTCCTCATAAGTCATGTGTTCCAGTCCACTAATCATTTTTGTTGCCCTCTGCTGGACTCTTTCCAATTTTTCCACATCTTTCTTGTAGTGTGGGGCCCAAAACTGGACACAGTACTGCAGATGAGGCCTCACCAATCTTGAATAGAGGGGAATGATCACGTCCCTCGATCTGCTGGCAGTGCCCCTACTTATACATCCCAAAATGCATTGGCCTTCTTGGCAACAAGAGCACACTGTTGACTCATATCCAGCTTCTCGTCCACTGTAACCCCTAGGTCCTTTTCTGCTGAACTGCTGCCTAGCCATTCGGTCCCTAGTCTGTAGTGGTGCATGGGGTTCTTCCATCCTAAGTGCAGGACTCTGCACTTATCCTTGTTGAACCTCATCAGATGTCTTTTGGCCCAATCCTCTAATTTGTCTAGGGCCCTCTGTATCCTATCCCTACCCTCCAGCGTATCTACCTCTCCTCCCAGTTTAGTGTCATCTGCAAACTTGCTGAGGGTGCAATCCACAACATCCTCCAGATCATTAATGAAGATATTGAACAAAACCGTCCGGAGGACCGACTCTTGGGGCACTCCACTTGATACCGGCTGCCAAGTAGACAAGGAGCCATTGATCACTATCCGTTGAGCCCGACAATCTAGCCAGGTTTCTATCCACCTTATAGTCCATTCATCCAGCCCATACTTCTTTAACTTGCTGGCAAGAATAGTGTGGGAGACCGTATCAAAAGCTTTGCTAAAGTCAAGGAAGAACACGTCCACTGCTTTCCCTTCATCCACAGAGCCAGTTATCTCGTCATAGAAGGCAATTACATTAGTCAGGTATGACTTGCCCTTGGTGAATCCATGCTGACTGTTCCTGATCACTTTCCTCTCCTCTAAGTGCTTCAGAATTGATTCCTTGAGGACCTGCTCCATGATTTTTCCAGGGACTGAGGTGAGGCTGACTGGCCTGTAGTTCCCCAGATCCTCCTTCCCCTTTTTAAAGATGGGCACTACATTAGCCTTTTTCCAGTCGTCCGGGACTTCCCCGGATCGCCATGAGTTTTCAAAGATAATGGCCAATGGCTCTGCAATCACACCCGCCAACTCCTTTAGCACTCTCGAATGCAGTGCATCTGGCCCCCTGGACTTGTGCTCGACCACCTTTTCTAAATGTACCAAACCACTTCTTTCTCCACAGAGGGCTGGTCACCTCCTCCCCATGCTGTGCTGCCCAGTGCAGCAGTCTGGGAGCTGACCTTGTTCGTGAAGACAGAGGCAAAAAAAGCATTGAGTACATTAGCTTTTTCCACATCCTCTGTCACTAGGTTGCCTCCCTCATTCAGTAAGGGGCCCACACTTTCCTTGACTTTCTTCTTGTTGCTAACATATCTGAAGAAACCCTTCTTGTTACTCTTAACATCTCTTGCTAGCTGCAACTCCAGGTGTGATTTGACCTTTCTGATTTCACTCCTGCATGCCCGAGCAGTATTTTTATACTCCTCCCTGGTCATTTGTCCAATCTTCCACTTCTTGTAAGCTTCTTTTTTGTGTTTAAGATCAACAAGGATTTCACTGTTCAGCCAAGCTGGTCGCCTGCCATATTTACTGTTGTTTCTACACACCCGGATGGTTTGTCCCTGTAACCTCAATAAGGATTCTTTAAAATACAGCCAGCTCTCCTGGACTCCTTTCCCCTTCATGTTATTCTCCCAGGGGATCCTGCCCATCAGTTCCCTGAGGTTGTCAAAGTCTTGCTTTTCTGAAGTCCAGGGTCCGTATTCTGCTGCTCTCATTTCTTCCTTGTGTCAGGATCCTGAACTCGACCATCTCATGGTCACTGCTTCCCAGGTTCCCCTCCCCTTTTGCTTCCCCAACTAATTCTTCCCGGTTTGTGAGCAGCAGGTCAAGAAGAGCTCTGCCCCTAGTTGGTTCCTTCAGCACTTGCACCAGGAAATTGTCCCCTACACTTTCCAAAAACTTCCTGGATTGTCTGTGCACCGCTATATTGCTCTCCCAGCAGATAGCAGGGTGATTGAAGTCTCCCATAAGAACCAAGGCCTGCGATCTAGATCTGCGAACTTCCGTGAGTTACCGGAAGAAAGCCTCATCCACCTCATCCCCTCTGGTCCATCAGTTGGAGGCTGACCCCTCCTCTTTTTTTAGGTAAACGAAGCATGGAAATTCCTGTCTCATTAGCATTCTCTAGTAGGGAACCACAAAACCCAACGAGAAGCGATTGGCCTGTGTGACTGGTTTTTTCTAGGCTGAGTCAATAAAGGACTGTTTTCAGTCACATCATGTTACTATGTTTGTGGTTGCTGGAGAGGGGAGTCAGAAGATCAAAAGAGAGATTTTATTGTAGCTTCAGAATCTGCCTTCCTATGGACTAATTCGCTCTGGTCATAACTTGCTTCTGCACTGAGCAACAAAACTAAGCATATAATTCTGAAATTAGTTTAGGGTTTGGAGAAAATTGAGTTGGCGTGATGGCATGGCTGCGGGAGCCCTCTGTAGATGGAAAGGACCCAGGCCAACAGAGTGCAGGGGAATGTGTACTAGCTGCCTTGCTCAGCATCTTCCTCTGCCAGCTGATGGCTCAAGTAGCACTGGAGTAGCATCATTGCCTTCTAGCATCTGTGCCATGAACATTTCTTTTACATACCGCCACAACAGACTGCAGCTGTAATGAGCAACCGTTCAAAACAATGCAGTGAACACAGTGTGATGTAAGGTGGTGTGATGTTTGACCCTCAATACATTTAAATTCTTAATGTGCTCTCGCTTATCATGAGGACGCCATCATTTCTGATGTTCACAGAAGTGGGCTTCTCCTGTACTCAGCCAAACAGCTGGCCTCCTTATGTGAGATCTCTCTTGCCCAGTCCGAGTGAGGGTCTCTGGTTTTCCTACCCACATGCATTCAGATTGCATCCAGTTGTGTTTATGTATTGGTTCAATTAGTAGCCCAGAATTCTGTTTATGGGCTTGGGCAAATCACTTCACTTATATGTATCTCACTTTACCTAATTGTGCACTGGGGATAATAGAAAGTCTGTCTACTTCTCAGACTTTCTCTGAGGCTTGTTTAGGCAGTGTTTACAAAGTGTTTTGAGAGTTTTGGTTAGAAAGTGCTACTTGGGCAAAGTATTTTTAATTACTAATTTATTTTGTTATGACTCAATGGCTTATGTGTATCTTGCATGAGGGAAGAAAGGGGGAATGGCATGGCAGTGGATTGGGCACTGCCTTGGGACTTGGGAGAGCTAGCTGGGTTCAAATTCTGATTCAGCCAGCCCCAGGCTTTCCTGCGTGACCATGATCAAGTCACGTAATCTCTTTGTGCTGCTTTTGCCACCAGTAGAATGCGGAAATGCTTCTTTACCTCCCTGGGCTGCAGTGAGGATAAAATCCATTTATGATTGATAGTTGCCCAGATATTAGTGATAACAGCCATAGAAGTGTTTAGACAGAGGAAAATTCACGGTCTCCTTAAGTATTTATATCTCACCATTGCAGTGAAATCTCGGTGCTTCTAAAAATTCTATTGGTATTAAAATATTAAGAGAAAGGTAATGGTATGGCCACAGTTATAGTGATAGGCTAAAATCACTAACTGGGAGAGCAGAACTAAGCTGCATCTCAAGTCTAACATTCCGGAACACAATCTCTAGGTGGCAGTCTTGTATTTTTTTCCCATGTTCTATTTTATGGTCAGTGTGAAAATAGCAGTGCTGCAAGCATTGCATTTTGGGAAACTGGTATAATTTGCAATATATTGTAGAAACACCCGTGTGGCAATGGTGCATGGTATTTTGGAAAATAACCCCTATGAAAATTACTGTCAATTTTCTCTCCCTTCCCTTTCCAGCAGTAAAGGTGGATCAGCACTTTTAAAAATGAATGTCTGAGCATGATTTGTGGTCGAAAGCTCCCAAATGAGTACTGTGTTTGCTTTTTCTGTTTTTTTGGCAAGGAATAAGATTCCAGAGTTCCCAAAGAAGACACAGTGAATATTTGGGGGAGCAAAACAAAAGTCTCAAATGTCTCTATAGTGCAAATAATTTTGATTTTTGTCTGTGGGAAGCAAACAAAGCATATTTTAACATTCTGAACAAAATGTATCTTGTAGGCTCATAATGAAGTGAGCCCCCCAAATGGCATAATCCTGTTTTGCTGATCTGCTACACTGTGCAGTGGTGTAGTACACCTTGGTGTTTGCTAATGCGTATTGTAGTCTTTGCATTAAATCAGTTTTATAAGCCAGGCTGTAAGCAGGGCTAGCATATATGTCTTTAAAAATGAGTCCTTAGGAGAAGGAGCATTGCCTTTGGCTGATGCTGGCTTGATAATTGTCCAGGTGTTTGGTGTAATGTGGGTCAGAGCTTTGAGCCAGGTGCTGAGCACTTTTAACTCCGATTGGCATGAATTGGAGGTATTCAAGGTTTGGCCCCTTAATTAGCTGAATGTTACATTCATCAAGACAGTTAATGTTGTTGAAGTATAGCACCATTCTGCTAGAAAGCCATTTATTGGTGGCTTGGGAACAGCTGGTACCTCAGCACTCCTGAAGCATGCAGGCATCCATTATAGCCACGTGCTTTCTCATGGGCTGTTTCTTTATGTGCTGACTAATTGCTGAAACAGCATTAAGTAAGCTGTATTTCTACTGACTGAGTGGCTGTGAGTGTAGTGAGCCTGTTTTGGCATCTGAATTATTCATGCGGGAGCAGCTCCCTATATAGTTACCCCTCCCCCCATAGTTGAGGAGTGATGGGGGCAGGAAGCAGGGGGGATACTGAGCTTCCTGCAGCTGGGGGAGATTTCTGGGGTTGGGTCTGACAAGGCCCCAGCCACTCCTTGTAAGAGAAGAGGAAGTCCCATCCTCTCCTGCTTCCAGCCCAGCCGGGACTAGAAGCTGATCCCAGCTCTGAGTAGGAGCCACTGGTGGGGTGTCCCCAGCCCCATGATTTACCCCTCCACCGGCTGCTCCCAATGCCTGAAATTATGTACCTGCGTTGCTAGGGAGTGGTGCATGACTGCTCTTGCAGTTTCTCTTTGCTTCCCTGTCAGAAAGTCATTTTTCTGCGGGGAAGCAAAGAAATCTGTGAGGGACATGAATTCTGCGCACATGCAGCGGCGCAGAATTCCACCCGGAATAAAAGAACATATTGACTGCATTTAACAACTACCCTTAAGATTCCTGTTATGTGTTGTGATCATGGGGGAATGTTTCTAGCAGGGCAGTACATGAGGCTTCTGCTTATGTTGTCAGTGGAGTGACCCTTCAAGCTCTCAGGCACTAAATCCCTCCTCATTTGCAGCTTTTTCTCCCCCTTCCCCTCGCATACTTCATTTTGGGGACTTGCCCTGTGTCTGGGCTCTGCTGGTTAGAGAGGTGCTGTTTGACCTGAGGATGGCTCCTGAGACTGACATAACAGTGTGAGGTACGTCATTCTGCAAACGCAAGGTCACTTTGTCACTGCTTAAATCAGAACTGCAGACTCTTTCACCACACATTCAGCTTCTTAGCTCAGCCTTGCAGATTGTATGAAGCTGTTTTATGTCTCTTATAAAGCAACTTAAATTGTCTTGGCGTGATAAGATGCTACATGAGTCAAAGTTATTATCTTTTTCTCTTGCTTTCATTCTTTCTTCTTCTGGAAGAAGAAAAGCACTTTCCCCCCACCCCCGACCTTTTGAATTAAACTTTTGACTTTTTGGTATGAACGTTGATTTTGTGCCTCATATTTTCCCTGGATATTTAATCTTTTAAACCTTGCTCATTTTAAACAAAATTTGTGATAAGAATTTATATTGACTTCAAGTTTTGTGTCTGTATGCCTAATGTAGCAAAATGAATATAGATATTAAACGTATACTCCTGTACTGGGATTCCTTATTGTGAAAGGGAATGCTCACCAGCGATGCAGCCTAGTCAGGCAGGGTTGTACCAGATTGTCTTCCAAGCCTCCCCATTTCTTACTGTTTCTCTGCCTTGCTGTGGTCTGTCCTTCCTGTGACTCTGCCTTCTGGCCTGCTCATTATTCAAGTCTGTCCCTTCCAAGTTATGTATAAAAAGTGAAGGAGGCCAACAGGGCCCCCATGTTTGGTTGAGAACCTGTGGCCTAGACCCTTTTATCTTCAGGGTCTTTCCACCCCCCAGCTAGGTTCCCCATGTCAGGGCTAAGCCTCTGTAGTTGTCCCTCTTTAGGGGCTGATAGGGGAGCCTAAGCCCACCCTCTCCACTGGACTCCAGTCCAGAGCGCAGTGATAGGTAGGCAGCTAAATCCTGCACCCTGGGGTGTTATGCAGCTGCCTCCATGGATCACTTCCCACCAGGTAAAGATAAGAACTGAAACACAAAGATGGTCTCTGTTCTTCAGAGAGTCACAGGTCCCTTCTTTGTGGGCTTGGTCAGGTCTCAGTCATCGGCAGAACCCGTGGTGCTCCTTCTCTGGAGCTCAGCGTGTGAGTCCGCTCATCTCCATTTCCTGCCGACTATTGAGCTACTCTGCTCCCCTTTTCATGTTCCCTATGCGGGTTTTTCAGGCGGGCTGGGGTGGGGCCACCTGGTTGCAGAGCAGCTCGTTAGCCCCTTCCAGTGTGGGGTTTGTATTCCCCATCACACTTATGCATTAAAGTTTCTTTAATCAATTATTAATAAATTTGTATTAATATATTTGTATTAATTTATATTTAGTGAGATCGGCAGAGAGGGAATCTGGGTGAGGCTCCCCTCAGTGTCTCAGGCTGAGCATCTAAACTTAACAGCCACTCTTAGAAACTGTTGGCCATAATGTTCATTTTACATGGGGCTTCACTGACTGAGCCGGCTGGCGCTGAGTCCATAGCTGTGTGTACTTAGAATGTTGTTTCAATTGTGAGCTCTTCTAGGGAGGGACTGTCTTCAGACTTGTCTGTAAAATGCCCAGCGTGCTGCTGGCACTGTACAAATAACAATAAGTGAGGTAATGTGCTGGGATCTTTTAAAATGTACCACAACCAGGAAGGCAGTTCCGTATACTAAAGCACCACAATATATGTTTCAGCAAATGAATTATGTGGGGGAAAATGCAAATGCATTTAAAATATAAATGGCATTTTAATTGTTTCACAGCCTCTCGCCCCTCCCATATTGTTAAAATGTCTGACTTTGAAGTAAACACCAATGGTTTGTTATCCGCTTAAAGGCAGAGCAAACATCTTTTATCACTTCTTATCCCATGCATGAGAGAATGTGGGGCATGAAAAACCTGTGTTGTCCTTACGAGACCTTATTAGGGGTTCCTGAATAACTATAGTTCTAGCTATAGCTAGTCCTGATTAATTGTTCCAGAATAAGAGCCTCTTACTCAGAAGAGGATTAAGTTAATATGGAGCAAGGCATTCTTCTTCTGAAACAAGAGTGTCTACACAGTTATTCAGGAATAGCTATTTTGCTTTAAATTCATATTCCACCATATCCAAATTAACTCTCAAGTGTAAACAAGTCCTTATTTCCTTGGGAGTCGGGAGTCAATCTTTTCATGAATGAACAATTTCAGTTCCTTATTTTTTTTTAATAGTTTTCGTGGGTAAGATACTGAAATTGTCACATTTTGTTTTTCTCTGTCTCTTACTCACATATCTAACTGAGAAAAGTCGGGTTTTTTTTGTTGTTGTGATCCTTAATGAGGATGTTAGCGTCCCCAGTAGTGGTTTGCCCTTAACTTAAAAACTCGGGTTTAAAAAGAGCACATGCTGTGATCTCTGTCCATCAAGGGAGAGGTTGGTACCAACCTTCCACAGTTCAGAAAGATGTTTCTAGGAAAGGGTTCATCGTCTGCACTCAGCAAATACTGTTAATAATTATCCACCCACTAGGTACTGATTCCACTGTTAAATCCTCTTGTCTACCAGGTACAGAGCTTTGTTCCTTGCTTTGACAGTACTGGGATAGGGTTTAAAGACGTGTTTCTTTGCCAAATGGAGTGAAGCTTCTTCAGTGGTTTCCTCTCCTTTTGAAAATAGAGAAACTTCCAAAGCACTAAGCCTGTGAGTACTGACTGACTCACCGAGGGGATTAACAAAGATAACATACATTCTTTCTGGATTACTTGGGCTGAAACTTGTTGCAAGCCTGAGCAGCCCTTGTCCTCTATGGGGTAAACTGAGACTGGCTTTGTGTCTGTAATAGTCCTTGGTGAATTGTCTATTGGCAACATGATATTTGAGAGAGTGGATTGCAGGGTTTGGGCTTGGTCCTCTGCTGCTTGTTTATAGGTGCCCCAAAGCTGCAGAAAAAGGATCAGAAACATCAATCAGTCTAAAATGGAGTCTCTTAGTAATGTTTTACTGGCTAGCAGAGGCTCTGCTCTTGTCAGATGTCAAATAGACATCATTACAGTCATGCAGCTTTCATTCACCTGTTGAATCATCTCGGAGCAGTGCATGTTGGAAACTCAGGTTCTCACAGCCCTTGCCTGTTACTGGAGATGTAATACCAAAAGGAAGACATGTGGTGTCCTGAACACTCTTCTGACAGCAGCCAGAATAAAGCCTGTGATGTCAGTGTGCTTGTTCTTTTCTTGACTCACGAGCTGTATTTTGCTACAGAGAGCAGTGATCCTTCATATTGAGTTTTGCTGCAGTTCTGGGGCTGGAGCACTTGCCATGTATACAAAGACGAATGTCAGAAGTCCTCTGGTTAAATGGTTTTTGTGAGTGACGACACCCAAATATTCCTGCAAGGAGAGTTCCGACACACTTTTCCGAATGCATTCAGTCTCCTCACCGAGCCTCCTACCATTGCGTGGTTGTATTTTCCCTGTTATCAGGGAAGCTGTACATTTCAGTCACGAAAAGTGAGCTGTAATAATAAAGGGACTGAAAATAACTTGTCAAGGGGAAAACCTCGCACCCTATACACTATCTCAAACATCAAATTCAGAATGAGGCATCATGTTCCCCATAACTTGGCTTTATGAAAGCAGCACAGTAGTTAGACTCTGTTTACTTGTTTTGAATCCCAATGAGGCAGCATGTGACTTGGCTTCACTGATGTTCTTTTGGAAACCTGAACGCACTATACTCGGATATTGATACAGACTTTCAAAGTTGACAGTAACTGGGGCCATCTCAGATAGTTTGCAGTCACTGATTGCAGAAGTATAAATTAGGATTTGTAGGATCACATTAAAAACCAAATCATTAAATTGTATCCTGTTTAAATAAACCTTCATGACACACTCCTACAAATCCCGTTGCCACTCCCTGGTCTTGGCAGCACACTTCATATGTTGCTTCCTCTAATGCAGAATTTCGTCCAAGTTCTTGGGCATGCTAAAAGTTGTCAATCGTGTTGAGGATCCTCATGCTTTTTGTGCACAGTGTTAAACCATGTTTCAACCCTGCAAAGGGAACAGGTAGTCTAAAAAAAAAAAAAGATTTTACAAAGGCAGTGTGGTCCAGTGGATAGAGCCCTGAACTGGGTATCTACAGACCTGATTCTATTCCCAGCCTGCCCCCTGTATAGTGACCTGCTAAACTAGGCTATGCTGCCTTTGAGGAGAGGCAGAGGCAAACCAAGACAAAAGGGATCATTTTAAATTTTTAGAACTTTATAAGGAAAAAACCCAAAATTGTACCTTGAGCATAAATAATATAGAACGTTACCAGACTTACTACTTGTAATAATAAACTATAGCTTACCAACTCATTAACCTTTTATGAGCTTGTACACGCTGAGCAGTTTGTACCAAATGCATTGTTGTTAACCACAACAAAAGAGATTACTTAACAATATACGGTATCATTTCAGAGTATAATTAGCTTTCCTTCTCCTGGCTTCTTTGCTTCTCTTTGGCTTGAAGTGCTCAATGTTTAGATTTGATGTTCTTATGCCTGTACCTCTTTTCACTGAGTTTACCCACAAGCAGGGTTTCTTCACTTACTGGGCCCTCACTGGTCCATCAGGCACCTTTTGAACTGTCAGTAGATATTTAAACAGTCATTCTCTCCGTTCATGCTTCTTGTTTACCTTTTCAGGTTCTGTTTCATCTAACACAGCTTTTTGAGCAATTCTCTTTTTCACCAATTATATTTCCTTTCAGGTTTTTTCCCCTTGATACTCTTTCTCTGGCAGAGCTGTAGATTTTATTTCCCTCTGTTTCCCTTCTCTAATAGTGCCTGCTCACCTACCCAGGTCGTTGTCTTCTTTTTTTAAATTTTCTGCTTCTCCTGACCTGAAACCTTTCCTCCTTCTCACTTCCCAGTCCCCTACTTTTATTCTCCTGTTCTTTTATTTTATCACCTCACCTCCTACCCAGCCTCCAGTTCATCTGCTAGCTCAGCGTCTTGACTCTTCTCTTTCTCTAAGAGCTTTTCCAACTGCTCCTTCGGGTAGATTCTGAACCCCCTTCCTAGCTCAGGCTGCCCTATCCTGGCCCATCTCTCTCCCCAGGACAGCATTCTGTGCTGCAGTAGGTGCTAGCTAGTGCCAGGGTGAGGGTTAATACATATGCATTGGGCAGTTCAGTTCACCCGTGTGTGTTTCCCAATCCCTAAAATGAGATCAATGAGCCCCTTGTTTGTAAAGTAATTTCAGATCTGCAGGAAAAACGTGTTACAGAAGAGCTAGCTATTATTTACAGTGCTTATGTGTTCCAGGATGTAAATTCTCTCTAACTTTTGTGAAAGTGGCTTAGAACTGGATCCCAGTTATGGAAGGCATAAGGCTTCTGTACACTGACGTGCTGTGTTAAGCACTATATCGGAGGTGTTTTTCCTCCTTAGGGTTCTTAACGATATTTGCACCATTCAAGCTGCTTTTTCTATTGCTTTGAGTGGTGTCTTATCAATCTCAGCATAGAGCTGTTGTGATATACTTCAGCTTTGGGGTATGGTTGTGGCCAGATTAAATGGGGAAAGAGGTACTTGTTAAAGTGAATGTGAATAGGGAAAGAAGAGTAAGGAATGAAAAGAGAAAACGGTGTGGGGAAAGGGCGTTTTGCGCTACAGTGAATAGAAAATATGTATATTCCCAAGTGTAAAAGCAATAAGAGGTCTGAACTTTCTACTTTTCATGTTGTTCAAAGATTGTATGAACCTGAGTGATAAAAGTTTAACTTGGGTTGTATTTAAAATATTGGATTTTTTTTTCTTTTTTTTTTTTTTTGTATTTGCAAACAGTGGCAACTGGGGTACAGAATGGAAAAGTTTGTGGATAAATGAGGAACGCCCGGCTAGGCCCTTGTTGATAGTTGTTTATATGAGTTACTGGCAGATCCCGTCTGGTTGCAGTGCCAGCAAATCTCATCAGGATTTATATTAAGCAGTATACAAAATCTTCTTTCACTTTCATCTCTGCCTCCTCCAACGTGGGGAGGAGTAACAGTTCTTAAGTGATCAGCATTTCCCTGTGTTGTTTGGGTGTAGTAGAGGGATGAATCTCCATTGAAACCTACTGGTTGACTTTACTGAATAAAATGAGATTCCCATGCTGGAGAGCAGGCAGCAATCCATGAATTCGAATAAGTAATTAACCCATCACAGCCACTGGTATATAGACACACAGATAATATAAAACAATTTTTTTTAACCTAGGGTATCATTAGAGTGGGTGGGTATAAATTTGGACTATCAGTAGCAATTTGCAGCTATGGAAACTTGTGGAGGTGTTCAGACCTCCAAGTTCAGGGCGCAAGTTTCACTGAAGCTTCATTCCAGTGAAGCCATTGTTATGCAATTGTTGTCTGGTGTTCATGCCAAGGTTATTGTGAACCCTTAATGTCCTTGGATTCATTATTGAAACCTGCTTGCTCCTTGTGTTTTGGGTACCTTCAATAAACTCCACAGCCCATGCTCTGCTGTCAGTTACATCAGTGCAGTAGAAGTGAAGTCAATAGAGTTGTACCAGGCTAGGGGAGAGAAGAATTTGTTGTCAAGTGTCCTATTCCAGTATTATATTAGTTCTCCTGTAAAACATTCAGTCCAGGTCTGAAGCACAGAAGGGATCTTCTTGAACCTTATGTCAAATGTATCTTTCCCTTTTGTCTGGTCCACCTGATGAGATTGATTGATTGATTTTTTTTTTTTATTTTTTTTAAAGTTTTTTTTAATTCCTCTTTTTCTTTTTTCACTTTCAGTGTTTCTTTCTTCTCCACAGGCCTGGTGTGATCACCATGCAAGCACTTTCTGAAGAGGACCGAAAGCTTTGGATGGAAGCTATGGATGGCCGGGAACCGGTAAGAAGGGACAGTAATGAATACTGGTTGAGAAGACTCAAAAGGCTCTTTTGATAGCTCAGTTGTCTGCTGTGAAGCAGTGTGTCATGCTGAATTTGCCAACCTCCATGGGCACTGTATCCATGGGGCAGCTCTCTGGTTCTGGCACGAGACTCCTTTAAAACTCTGGTTAAATATTTGAGGTAATACTCTATCTCCTGTGCTTAAATGGCTTGAAGGCTCTGGCTACCTTTGCTCCAGTGGAACATAGGCTAAACTAGCACAAATAGCTCCCGCGCTGTTGTGTTGTGGTAGCAGGAAAGCACAGCAACAAGATCTAAGGAAGAACATATAGTGTGTGATTCGCAGGGTTTTCTGGGGCCTGCTGTGCTCAGGGGACTTTGCAGTGTTTCAGTAAGAGTCATAGTGCTACACCTCCTCCTTCAGTAGCTCACATCTTGTGATTGTGTTGACTCCTGCTTTGCCAAAGGAGCACAGCAAATGGGTTTCACAAGCAGTGGAGAAGATGGAGGTTTCCCTTGTATGCCACTTCTGCTGGTTAATGTGGAGGAATTTTAATATTGATAATGCATGGGTTTTCTGTTGTAATTTTGATTCTAGCACTACGTGTTACAGCACAGTAATGAACAGTCAAGGTTAGTTCCTATGTAATATAAATACCAATCGGATTTGAGGCCCGAAGTAGAAAATTATTACCTAAGGATTAAAGCAGTGGTTGAGATGAAGCTCGAATTGCATGACTGCAGGTGCTCTTTAAACTCTTGGGCAATATTTTAAGGTTGTGACCCTCACATTTCAAAATGTTCACCATTTAAAAGACACTGTGTTCAAAATTGATAAAGGAAGTGCATAATTAGACTGTAGGTCTCCATTGCCACAGGAAGTCACTGGGGCTTAGAATTTAGCAAGGTTCACAAAGGAATTGGACATTTATGTAGATAACAAGAAGATCTGGAGTTGTTGTCATCAATAGCTATACATTTTGGAAGAGTTTTTGACCTCATGCTTCAGGGTTTAAGTTAGTCTCTGTCTATTTCAGATCAGGATGAGACCATATCTACCCACTGTGGGTGTCTCACAGCTTCCTCCAAAGCATCCGGTGATGGCTGCTGTGAAAGACAGGATATTGATTTAGATGGACCTTGGGTCTGATTCATTAGGGCAATGACTGTATTGGTTGCTTATCTAATGCTGGCTGTGTGTAGAGAAGTGGTGAGTAAGCAAAGGTGAAACATGCCTGTATGCAGCGGGCTGGACACCTGTTGTGACAATTTAGGGGGTGGCTGCAGAGCAAAGGCTAGTTTTGGTCAGGCCAAAACCTGACTCTTGGACTGGTTGCAATGGTTCAAGAAACCAAAAGGCTTAAGTGTATGTGTCCTGGTTACTATTAAAATACGGCATTTCCTCACTGATTCCTGTAAACTCTTCAAGATTTGGAGAAACTGTGATGTTTAATCAGTTACTCAAACATATGAAATACTGATTTTCCCCCCTGCCTCCCCATGGAACTCTGACACTAAAACTGAGTTCTGGGTAGTGCTTAATTGTAGCTACAGACTCCTCATTTCCAGGAACAGTCTCCTGAGGAAGGCTTCATGCATAGAGGGAAAGTTGGCAGGCACCAGAAAGAAATGGGGTTAGTCCAACTGGGTGTATGTGATAATGCTAAAAGCCCAGCACATCCCATCCCTTCCTTTTCCCCCTGAGTTTTTGGGACCCCTTTTTGGTACATGATAGCCAGTCCTTCCCTTTGCTTCTTGTCTAGCTGGAAGCAATCCTATTAAGAAAGTATTTCTATATAATTCAAACCAAGTTCTCTGGCTCCCATATGTGAGCTGTCTTTTCGCTTTTAAATTACAACCCATCTGGTTTCTGCAGTGGCTGCTACAGAAGTGAGATGGTAATATTGCTTCCTCCTCCTAACGGCAATAATAAAAATAGCACACTCAATTAAAAGAGCGAACAAGACATGTACAGTAAAACACATGACATGATCACAAATTGCCCTTCTCTTGTCCTTCTAATCTTCTACTCTCCCTATCCCAACTTCACTGTACCTTTTTGTTGTGAGGATAGCTTCACTGTACCTTGTTGTTTGTGGGATAGCTCAGTGGTTTGAGCATTGGCCTGCTAAACCCAGGGTTGTGAGTTCAATCCTTGAGGAGGCCATTTAGGGATCTGGGGCAAAAATTGAGGATTGGTCCTGCTTCAAGCAGGGGGTTGGACTAGATGACCTCCTGAGGTCCCTTCCAACCCTAACCTTCTATGATTCTATGATATAAGCCCTGTGGTCCTTGAGTTGCTTACACAGATCCATTCACCCAGGTTTCGTCCTGTTGACTGCATCAGGTTTTGCACAGATGGTAGGGTCAGTCTGTTAGGATTACAGGATCGGTGCCACAGATTGTAAACACCTCTGGTCAGTGACCTTGTCTTTTACTTGTTTGTAAAGTGCCACACATGCAAAAAGTGCTATAAAATAGTAAATTATACTGAGTAGCCCAGATTTCATGCTGGGGGCCCTAGTTTTATGTGAACTAATTGAAAACCAGTCCTTCATACTGCCCACTGCACATTTATTTTCTTCCCCGTAATGCCCATCTGTTTAGGTGGCTTGCTAGTGTAGTACAGTGGTTTTCAAACTTTTTTTCTGGGGACCAAGCTGAAGAAAATTGTTGATGCCTGTGACCCAGTGGAGCTGGAGATGAGGGGTTTGGGGTGTGTGTGGGGGCTCAGGGCTGGGGCAGAGGGTTGGGGTATGGGGGTGAGGGCTGTGGGGTGGGGACAGGAATGAGGGATTCAGGGTGTAGGAAGAGGTTCAGGGCTGGGGCAGGGAGTTGAGGTGCAGGGAGGGGGGTCAGGGCTGGGGGTGCAGGCTGAGCAGTGGGGCCAGGGATGAGGGGTTTGGTGTGTAAGAGGGGGCTCTGGCTGGAGGGGGGTGTCAGGGCTGGGGCAGGGGATTGCAGCCCGGGATTGCGGCCCAGAGTTGGAGCGCGGACGTACCTCTGGTGGCTCCCGGTCAGAGGTGCAGCCAGGGTGCAGAGGCAGGCTTCCCACCTGTCCTGGCACCGCGGACTGCGCTGCGTCCTGGAAGTGGCCAGCAGCAGGTCTGGCTCCTAGGTGGAGGCACGCAAGCAGCTCTGCGCAGCTCTCGCCCGCAGGCACCACCTCTCTTCCCCCGGAAGCCGGCCAATGGGAGTGTAGAGCCAGTGCTCGGGGCAGGGGCAGCACGCAGAGCCCCATGGTCCCCCTGATTAGAAGCCGGACCCGCTGCTGGCTGCTTCTGGGGTGAAGCATGGTGTCAGAAAAGGTAGGCACTGGCCTGCCTTAGCTGGGCAGCACCGCCGACGGGACTTTAAACGTCCCAGTCGGCAGTGCTGACCAGAGCAAGGCGACTCAGCGCCTTACATGCTGTGACCCACGGTTTGAAAAACACTGGTTTAGTACATCTAGCCATGCAGGTTATCGTTTTGGAGATGCAACGACTGATGGATGTTTATAGCACTTTGAACTGGCCATCCGTGTACACCACTGGCACTCTCGCCTACTGAAGCATCGTGCAGAATTGCAGTCATAAGGCATTAGTGATGAAAGCTCTGTAAGTTGGTGGATAAGGCAGATTCCTTGTCCTTGATCCACCTCCTCCCCGTCTCTAAAGTTACAGGAAATTGGGTTGTAAATTTGTTTTGTGTGGTTTTGTCTTGACACCAGGATGTCAGTTGTTAGGTTTACCCCACAAAGTTTGCTTTGCACAATAAGTAAGTTTAACCCCTAGACTCCCAGAACTATGCATTGTGATTCTTTTTTTTTCTTACTTTATTTTTCTGTCCTAGAAAAGAAGCTGATCTCACTTCCAGTGTTTTCTTGCTTGAAAAAAATTGATAGTGTTGGATATAATTCCATGAACAAATTTAGAAGCCCAGTGTGTAACAATATTAAAATGGATTCAGTTGGATTTTTTTTAATTGCACTTACTTTAAAACTAAAAACCAATGCAGTGCTACTATTTAACCAGGACTAAATATGGAATGTGAGTTATTAGCCAAGATATTTTAACAAATTCGAAAAGATTTACCATACCTTCAGTGCTAAGAGCAAGTCAGATAGATATGACTTTAGCTTCCTATTAGCTTTCACTAGTGTAATTAGTTGTACTAAAAATCACAAGTTTCCTTTGATTTATAGCATTCAATGGAGCTAGAAACAAAGGAAGTCTTCGTCTCAACACAGAACATTTAAACTGGCTTTTTGTTAATTTTTTCAGCATTAAAATTTATTAGTCTCCCCGCCCCGCAAGTCAAATATTGAAATGTATGTATTGGGGGAGCTAGTGCTTCTTCTTTATACTGAATCAAGGATAAAATGTTTGTTCTCATAAAGGTGACTGGTAAGTTGTGGGATTAAAAGAGGCATAAATTAGGCTGTTTGCTTTGTGGCAGAGAACAGAACAAGATAAGTATTTTAGTAAGAGTGGGGCTTTCCTTGCCAAGTCTGCACCGAGCATGCCAGCCAGAGGAGAGATCATAGGGTCAGTGTTACCTTGTTACTGCTTTCCAAAACACTAGTGATCAGAGCCCTGAAGATCATCTTCATATAAACACATCCTGAAATGTGGCACAACTTTCCTGAAGTGTTTGGAACTTGAGGTGTTAAAATCTATTTGTCAAGAAAAATGAGTGTAGTTGTAGCTGTGTCGGTCACAGGATATTAGAGAGACAAGGTGGCTGAGGTAATATATTTTAGTGGACCGACTTCTGGTGGTGAGAGAGACCAGCTTTTGAGCCATGCAGAGCTCTTCTTCAGGTCTGGGGAAGGTACTCCAAGTGTCACAGCAAAATGCCAGGTGGAACATATTGTTTAGCATTGTGCTGTGATGCTCAGAGCACCTTTCCCACAGCTGAAGAAGAACTCTGTGTGACTTGAAAGCTTGCCTCTCTCACCATCAGAAGTTGGTCCAATAAAAGATATTACTTCACCCACCTTGTCTCTTAAAACAAACAAAAAAATAGCTTAGTCCATAAGTCACATCCTGGCTGAGCTATATTAACTCATTGCATGGCCTTGACCAGTTTATAGCTACAAAACTGTGTTGTTTAAAGGGGAATGTAACATCCTGGAATTCTAGGGGACAAAATATGGTACAGGAAGATCTGAGCAGCTCTGTCTTAGTAGGTAAATGGTAATTGCCCTTCCAAAAAAACAAAAAAGAAGTGGGAGAGCAAATAAAACACTGAGATACTTTTATATTGATCATTTCGGGTAGAAGTCACTTCTTGGAACTGGTTGTCATTGCTGTAAACCGAAATAGGCCATCTCCTTGGTTATGCTGAGGCAATCCGTGCCAATCCTTGCTTTGTGTTCTTCCTAGTGTTGAAGAAGAAATTAAATGAAGTTACAAAAACAGGACTGAAATGAAGTTACAAAAACAGGACTTTCTTGTCCATTTTTTCCCTTTTGTTTTTCTTTCTGTTTAATTCCTTAATATAGTTTACCAGCTTGGGTGGGCAAGGACGGTGTCTGCATTCTGAGAAACCCCTAGCATGCTTTTAGGCACTCTTTATTAATTAATTAATAAATCCATAACGCAATGAATGAAAACTAGTGATAAACTAACATCAAAAGGTTCTCCGGTTCCATTCTGACAACCTTCCAAAAGTTCACCAGGATAACTCGTGGAGAGAATTAATAATAGACGTTAGGGCCCGATTTTTCCAAAGGGCAGCCTCCCCCACTGTATTATTTGCTGTGTTCTGAGCACTTCTGGTTGCTTTGTTCAGGTTCCTAAACAGGCACAGAGCTCTTGTGGAAAATCCGGCCCCATTTGTCAGTGCTGAGAACTTTAGAAAGCTCAGTCGTGGTTAGGGTTGAACTAACGGAGGCCCACAGTCTATTCCATCCATTCAAATCTAACCCATACTGAACTTTTTGTTTGATCTTCCGGGATTATTAGATTCCCATTTTGGATTAATTTTTTTTTTGAAGTTGCTCCGTGCACCTGACCTTAATAACTACAGCCTGCTGCTCTGAGATTATAGTGAATCCACTGTCAATAGCCAAATGGCATAAGGAGTTTCAACAGTCCTCAGCATGCCACTTCAATGCATGGATAAATTGCTTGATCTGGGCATACACACACACACACGTACGCCTATGCTGCAATCAGAGGTGATTGCCGGTCATGTAGACACCCCCTGCTACCTTTAATCTAGCTAGTGTGGCTAAAAGTAGCAGTGAAGGTGTGGTGGCAAGGGCTTCAGCATTAGCTGAACAGCATACCTGGAACTCTGGCTATTTACTCAAGTTCCTAGCCCATTGCAACATCTGTGTTGCTTCATCTTCGCTGCTATTTTTAGCCGCACTAGTTAGATTAAAGCTAGCACAGTTGTGCCTACCTGAGCGGCAGTCACACCTCCAACTGCAGTGTAGACCTACCCGGAGCCTCAGTTCGGTAGCTGCTGAGCTGCACGAAAAACTTGCAATCTGTTAGTGAGCATGTGGTCTCTGCCAGTGCCAGATCCGGCAAGGTGCTGACAGCCCTCAAATTTCGTGAAGTCAGTGGGAGCCGAGAGCACTAGGCACCTTAAAGGGACCACATAAGGCTTGATTTTTTCCGAGATGCTGAGCCACCTGCAGCTCTACAGAAGCAGACTCATATTTAGCATGTAGCATAATTTTCCTCCTGAAATCTGTTTCAAAGGACCCACTAAAAGTGTATATAAGATCCATTCTGGTCTTTGCAAAGTGACTCTGCTTGTGCTATCTGCTCCTCCTACAGACTCCTTTGTAACCCTCGAAGCCATGCACTGGTGTTGTCTTCTGACAGCCCTGTTAAATGGCATCTCACTCTGCTAATACAGCTGTTGTTCTGGCCCTAAGAGAAAGCTCTGCTTTTATTGTTAAGGTCATACACACTCTTATTTACCTGCATATGTGGTTAGGCTATAGATGGAGAAGATGGTTAACAATCCCAGGAATGTAAGTAGCCTGCCTAGCACAGAACTCTGTTCCTTTTGAGCTTGCTCTTTCCAGAACCAGAAGAGCAAAAGACTATACAAACGTCTGCCAGTCTTACGTACAGTATGCAACAGGATGCTCTGCCGCTAAGACTACAGCAGCTGGATGCCACGTTGCTCTCGCAGTGTTTGGAAGGAAAGGCCAGTAGAGGAGGCAGGGGCTGAAATGCTGTGGGAGGGGTTCTCCACCAGGAAAAACACAAAATGGAGAGGAAGAAAAGATTTGGGTGTGGTGAATTGCCATGTAGGCTGTTGTCCACTAGATGGCAAGCTGAGACCAACAGGCTCATTGCACTTGTGTCTGGAGGTAAAGGAGAGCTGGGATCTCCAGCAGAGCAACTGGCCTGTTGCCATTCCCCTGTTCTCAGTGGCTTATAACTCAGCTATATAAAAGGTGGGGTGGAAAAAGTGCCCTGCGCCAAAACCTGGTAATCTAGTGGCCACGCAGGATACCCTAGAGTTAATCGCTGGGATCTCCCCCCCAGGCCAGAAGTGTCTTGGCATGCTGTGAGAGGCAGTGTGCCCAGCTGTGAGAGGGAAGGGGGTGGAGGTGTGGGGGGTGGGTGGAGAAAGGAAGGGAGAAAGAGTGTCTCACTTCACCCTGCACCAGTCTCAGTCCCTCCAGCTGCTTGCATGTGGCAGGTCTTCCAGCGCAGTGTTTTTATTTTTTTGGAGTGGACTTATGAGGCGGAGACATTGTTGAGCAGCAAGGAGTGGTTGCCCCCTCCCTCAGCCCCTTCAGCACGACAGCAGCAGCTGAAGGAGAATCCTGACTTTCTCTCTGAGCACTGTGCAGCAATAATGTCCTGACTTCCAGGGGGGCAGCAGAGAACCAGAAGCTCGCAGTGGTGCCAAGTACAGAGTAACCGAGTACACAGCCGTGTCCCTTTTCCTCTTCCCTTCCTCCCCACCCACTTAGTTTTGTTCCTTCTTCCCAACTGTGCTAGTTTTGCTCCCGTCCCTGCCCCTTTAAGCCATACCACCTAAACTCTTCAAACCTCTTCTGGTCTTCCCCTTTCCCTGCTGTTCCAGCTAATCTCATTGCCTCCAAACAGCAGCAGTTCAAGTCCATCTTCTGCAGCTTGGATGCCAGAAGTCACCGCTCTCGTCCCTACCCCCCCCCCCCCCCCAAAAAAAAAAAGTCAAACTGCAGCACACCACTCCTGACGAAAACATTGTTTTGGTCTCTTCCCTCCTGCTGTCAGGTTAAAGGAGCTGCTGGCATTTTTAAAGCCAGGTAGCATTTTTGAAGTAAACCGAATGGAGACGAAAATCGTCTAAACCACAACCCCCTTCCCATTTTCAGTATTTATCTATTTTCCCCTCCTCCTCCCTCTCTCTGTTTCCTTTTCCTCACACCATTCCCTCTTGCATGTGAATATGCTCTAGTCTGGGGCAGGGGGGGGTGTCACGGAGTCCCTGGGCAATGCTCTGGAACTGCTCCCTACAAAGCCAGGCAGGACTCTGGTGAAGAGTCCTGCCTGGCTTCTAGAGCATTGCCCGGGGACTCCGTGACACCCCCCCTGCCCCAGACTAAGCCTGTCTTCAGGGCAAAAAGCTCACACAGCTTCCGTCTTCTTGGGTCTGAGCTCAGAGCATTCAGCATCCTCTGCCCCTCCGTGCGCTTCCCACAGCGAGTCCGCCCAGGCAGGGTCCTGGGGAAGCCAGAGGGTCCTGCACCCCAACTTCGCAGTCAGACGTGACTTTTAGCCAGCCAGTAAAACAGACGTTTATTAGATGACAGGAACATGGTCTAAAACAGAGCTTGTAGGTACAGAGAACAGGACCCCTTAGCCGGGTCCATTTTGGGGGGCAGTGAGCCAGACAACCACATCTGCACTTCACTCCACATCCCCAGTCAGCCCAAACTGACTCATCCTCCAGCCCCTCCTCCTCTGAGCTTTGTCCCTTTCCCGGGTCAGGAGGTCACCTGAGTCCTTTGTTCTCCAATCCTTTAGCTATCACCTTGCAGTGGGGAAGGGCCCAGGCCATCAGTTGCCAGGAGACAGATTGTCGGCCATCTATGTACACTGACCCTTTGTTCTGCAACAATTACACCCCCTTATCCCACCACCTAGAGACTTAAGAAATGCATAGGGGAAACTGAGGCACCCCTACAGTATTCAGAGGAAACATTAAGAACAGTCCCACTTCATCACAGAGGGGGAACGGATGTTCAGAGTGCAAAGTTTACCCAGTGTTAATAAGCTGCGTTTCAGCCCCATTTCATGGAGCCGTCCATTCAGCTTCTATTCAGAGGCAGTGCAGAGAGCTCAGTGACACTGGATTCAGTTGTTGTTGGGATTGCATGTTACCATGGTGATCTGCTGTGACCATATTAATAAATCTCAACTCCTCTCTCTGGATTTGTGAAAGAAACAATACAAATACACCCACGTTTCTGAAGTGCTTTTGAAATGAGATCAAGTTTGTACTGTAGAAGGCCCAGACACAGCTCTTTGGCATGACCTCTTGGTGCAGGGTGTTGGGGGATGTATGGTGTAGAGGTAGCACACTGGAGATCTCTCTCTGATGCTGTCTTAGATTGGACTGGGCAGTGCTTTATAATTCCTCGGTCCTTGCCATGTACGTCTAATGTGCCGCATATGGCCAGGGACCTTACTTCTAGTCCACAAAATGGGGCAGGATGTGTGGAGATTTCAGGTGAATGTAGGTCCCTAGAAACAGGATGCTGGCCTGTGGGAAAGTTGATGGGGACACAATGGCTCCCCAGAATGATTTTGTTTGAATTAGAGCTGTGACATTCTAATGTGTATCTGCCTCTGAGACTCTCCAGGATAAGAATACATCAGTCTTTCCTTGCTAACTTCCCCATTCCCCTTTTGCAACGCTCTGCCAGCTGTAAATATTATCTTCATCCTACATTTTAAGAAGTGTCCCCATTGGAAGGACTGTCAAATGCCACTTTGTGGAACTGTTTAAAGTTTATGGTCTTTTTTTAATGTAAACTTTGTTTAGTACTCGTGAATTGTGCCAAATGGACAGCCCTGGAAACTTATTTTCTGTCTCAGTTCGCAGAACAGATACATAAAGACAGTGAATGTATGAACTTCCCCAGCCTTTCCTGCATGCATCTGGCTCCAAGGTCTGTTTTCCATGCTAAGATTTTTGGAACTCCTGCAGCTCCACTGGTTGTAGTTGCCCAGTGGTATTGGTAATATAGTTTGTTATAAGTACTCGTATAGGAAGACTTAGGTGTGTTAACTTCAGCTAATCCTTCTCTGAGCATCCCCATAAAAGACCACTTCATAGTACAACTACATCTAATGACCTTTTCATCCAGGGATTTCAAAAATGTTTTCCAAACATCAATTATACCTTGGGACTCCCCATGTGACTAGATTTTTTCCTCCTTTTTAACAAATAGGAAAATTGAGGCTAAAAGATTTTAAGTGATTTGCCTAAGTTTCTATAAAGTGAATCTGCAGCAGACTGGGGAATACATGTGAAGAGCCCTGACTTCTAATCCCTGATTCTGACTTCTAGACCACAGTCCTCTGTCTGACAGGTGTTCAGTGGTGATGGAGCCGGACTTTGTATTCCTGCTTTAGAAAAGTAATTTAGTGTTACACCATTTCTGTGTTTTGTAGCAAAACAGAGTAGCAAAACTCAATCTTGCATTCCCATCCAATACTTAGCCTGCTACCCTCCTCCCCTAAATTTTGCTGCTGGGAATTCTTTTCTGAAATTGTTTTTCATTTTCCTCTTCTAATTACACAAAATGGTGAAAGAGTAATTTCCCAGTGGAAATTAATGTGTCTTTTGAACTCAGTCCAATGCTTTAAACCTCTGCATTCCTATCGTTTTGGCTCATTCAGAAAAATAAATTAACTTGAAGGGCTTCAGTCATAACTCCACAACACACCATGGTTAGATAAGAACTAAACACTTCCAATCTCCTCACATTACACCATAACTAACTGGAAGTTATGAATTGGTTGGATCACTTTAATTCACCTTAATTGTCACTCATCTATTCTATTCTGTGTAGGTTCTTATGCCATGCTCATCACCATCGCATCTGAGTGCCTTCCAGTAGTGCATTAAAACTCCCTTTGACTGAGACTAGGGTCAATGGTATCTACTGAGGATACAATATTATAGTAACAGCAAATGACCAGATAGAGGATTTACTTGCTTAGGATTTTGATATCATCAGCAACATTTTACTCCTAGGACACTGGTTGTAAATTTGATCCCAAACTGATAGTTATCAAAAGTAATTAATTGCTAGAGCTGGTCAAAATTATTCATTCAACTTTTATTTTTCCCAATGAAAAAAGGGCTTTTTAGTCCAAACAGAAATTTCCATATTCAATGAGGTTTTTTGGTTTGGGGCCAAAATGCTCTTGACATTCCCATCCCTGGACCAGACCATGGAGGGGTTTGGGGTGTCTCTCCCATTCAGGCTGCTTCCAGGCTGCTGTCCCCTGCCATCCACATAGCTCCTACCTATCCATCTTCCTCTTTGATTTTGACTCCTCTCTCTCTCTCTCACAATCTCCCATTCATCCTCTGCGACACCAACTTCCATATTGAATGTGAGTCAGACCCTTTGCTGCAGGTTTCCTCACCCTCACCTCTTCATTTGACCTGCAGCCCTGGTTGAATTGTCCTGCCTGCCAAAATGGCTGTTCACTTGACTTACCAAGCACTGCTCTCGTCCCACCCCTCTCTCTCTCTCTCTCTCTCTCTCTCTCTCTCTCACCATCCCCTGGTCTCTTTCAGCAGTATCCATTTCCCCCTCCACCCAGTGTCTTGGTGTTTCTGTGCCTTCCAGTCCATCAGCACTGAGGATTCATGTCTGTTCTCAGCCCTCTCCTTCCTCCCTCTCTGCCCTTCCATTAATTTAGCTGTTAATTCTCTCGCTGCTTCATTCTCCTCCACCCTTAACTCTCTCTGCCCCTGTTTCCCATCGCAAGGTCTGCCCTAGCTCACCCCCTCTGTCTGCTTCTGCCACTCTTGCTTGCACATTGCTGGTAGAAAGCCCAATGACCTGGCTGACTTTCTCCACTACACATTCATTTTCTCCTCCTTCAGTTCTGCCATCTTCCTAGATAAGCAACTCTACCTCTTCTACTTAATTTCATCTCACGCTTGCAATTTCAGCCTCGTCTACACTTTTACTTCACTTCTCAAGCCCTCCCATCTCCTGCTCCCACTTCTCTTTGTGTACAAGAGCTAACCAATCTCTTCCAAGAGAAAACTAACAAAATGTAATGTGAGAGAGAAAAGGTAGGTTAGTGTGGTGGTGAGTGGTCTGAGGATGGTGTTTCTGAGAGTCCTGATTATTCCTTCATAGGAGTGCATTGGCCAGATATGATGGGTCTGTCTGGGTTCTCTTGTTTGTTTATCCTAGGAAGCATGTAGAAGGTCCCTGGGGTGGGGTTATGGGGGATGAGGTAGTAAAGTTTCTCTTGGAGTTGTTCAGGAAGAATTTGATGGCATCCTTAAATCCCTATGTGAATTGTGGTGTGGGGTGTCCCTTCTCTTTTTCGTCGCTAAACTCATTGAATGTGGTGTCCCCGATCATCTGGAATTCCTCTCTCTGTTTCTGTCCTAGACCCTCTCCAGTCCAGCTTCCACCCCTTGCACTCCACGGAAGCTGCTCTTGCCAAAGTCACTAATGAACTCTTCATAGGCAAAGGTGAGAACCACTGCTCCGGCCTCACCCTTGATGCATCAATGCGTGTGATGCAGTTGACCATGCTCTTTTTGAAATCTTGTCCTCCATTGGGTTCTGTGACTCTGTCCTCTCCTAGTTCTTCTCCTACCTCTGATCATTTCATCAGTGTGTCCTTCGTCAGATCCTTCTCATCGCTCCTCTATGGCTTTCTGGGTGGGAGGAGAGTATTCACAGGGTCTTGTCCTGGATCCCCTTCTCTTCTCCCTCTACACCTTTTCTTCTGGGTTATCTCATCTGCAAACAGAAATTCAGTTACCATCTCTATGCAAGTGAGTCACAGCTCTAGCTCTCTGCTGCAGACCTGTCGTCTTCTGCCCAACCTCAAATCTTGACTTCTGTCTGTGAAATCCCCTTGTGGATGTCTAACTACTAGCTCAGGCTCAGCATAGCCAAAACAGAGCTCTCTGTCCCTCAGGCCTGTAACCTGGGCTTCATCTTCAACTTAGACTTCTCTCTAGGCCCTCACATTTAGGCTAGGTCTAAAGCTTGCTAATTCTTTTTGTATCACATCTCTAAAATATTAAAGAGACAAGGTGGGTGAGGTGGTATCTTTTATTGGACCAACTTCTGTTGGTGAGAGAGACAGGCTTTCAAGCTTGACAGCCTGAGAGGATCAGAAATGCCTCTTGACCACAACACCAAGTGCAAGCAGCATCTATGTTCGGCTGGAGATGGGTCAAGTTTCAACATTTCTACTTTGAGTGACCAAAAAGATGGAGACCTCGCTCCCAGCTATCCAATTTCCACTTTGCTTGTTGCCGCGACACTTCAGCCTGTTACTGTAGCTCTTTGTTAATATTTCTCTGTGTGTCCGTCTTGTCCTCAAGAGGGTAAAAAACAAATCAACCCAAAAAACCACAACCCAAACTTCTAACCTGAATCAGGAATCTCACCATGTTGCACACTGACTATTCTGTGTATCTCCATGTTCTTACCTCTGTCCCCTTCATCCTTCCTCTCCCTTCACCCTCCTGTCCTTTGTTTAAACTCACTTGTAGAATTTCGATTGCAAGCTCTTAAGGGTAGCTTATCTGTACCTCACTGTCCTTGACTGGAGCCTCTAGGTGTTGGAAGAATAATGAGTCTCTTACGAGTGCTGCATCCGACGAAGTGGGTATTCACCCACGAAAGCTTATGCTCCAATACGTCTGTTAGTCTATAAGGTGCCACGGGACTCTTTGCTGCTTTTTACAGATCCAGATGAACACGGCTACCCCTCTGATAAGTGCTGCTTCAGTTTTTGGTAGTTTAATAAATTGTATATAATCCATTATCTCCAAGTTGCTTGTGCTCCATGCACCAAGTTTTTTTTTTCTTGTTCAACAAGGCACTCCAGTCCCAGATGAGATCTATTAAAAAGCTGGGAGAAACATCTTTTAGATTCCAGATGTCATTTTAAAAAAAATAACTTTAATTCTGCCCTTTACCAGAGAGGTTTGCAGTTTCTGGATGCTCTTGTGTCTGGCCCTTCTGTATCCATAGCTGCTCTGGAATTCCGGGTTGGAATGGTGTCTCTTACCCCTTTTTCATTTGCTTCAAGCTGAGATTTCAGTTTTTCATTTACATATCCATTGTCATATTTGACTTTCCTTTTGCCATCTTGAAGTTGGATTAGTGGAGTGTACAGCAAAGATCCAGGGCCCATGTACACTACAAGGGAAGCTGGAACATATTACATCTCTGCTCTGTGATCTGCACTGGCTTTCCATTTGCTTCGGGGTTCATTTCAGGGTTATAGATCTGTTGAGAAATGGTTACCTGAGAGACTGTCTGTCTGCTTGGGCCCCATTACAACAGCTGAGATCCCTTAAGGTGCATTTGCAGACGGAGTCCCTGTGCGTTTGTTCTTGAAGACTGAAGGCAGTGCATTTTCAGCATTCACTCAGAGCTCTAGTTTGCTGACCTTCAGAACATAGTACAAGTCACATCTTTTGGGTAGAATATTTTTATGTCTGGCTATGAGAGGGAGAGAGCATTATTTCTATTGCCTGTTGTGAGCAATGGAATGCATTGTGATTTTATTTCTGCCCTGCTGGACCCAGATACCAACATGATACGTGCCTACAAATATTTCAAGAAAATAACTGTCTCACCTAGCACTAATCTATTCAAATACATTTCCCCTGGGGGAACCTCCTAACTGGCTCACTATATTTCAAATGTGCCTATGTCAAAACCTGTAATGGTTTTGTGTGGGCTATCATGTTTTGAAAGCCTGTATCTGCTTCTATTTTCCAGTAGTGTTGAGGCAGTGTAGAGCTGTTGTAAGTTGAGTGGTGGAAGCTAGCAAAATCTTTATTAATTAAAGATAAGAAAATGGCCTTTTGAAAAAGTATTTTCCTTGGAAACTTTGTCTGCAGCTACTGGTTTTTGCTATTCCTTCTTTAAATTGTATTTTTCCAGATGGACTAACTGAGGCCGAGACAGGATAAGTGTCTTAACTCCAGGTCATAGAGTCATTCTGTTGCTCAGCTTTGATTAGGATCCAGGCACCCACCTCTCTGCTGGATCTATCCCCAGGCTTCTCCAGCTGTGAGTACTTGTGGCACCTTAGACTAACACGGCTGCTACTCTGAAACCAGCTATGGGGTTACTCTCTCGGGGAAGACACAAATAAGCCAATAGAAAAGAAGGGTGGGAGAGGATGTGTTTTCTTTTCTCCTTAGTTCCTGGATTGCTTTCACTTTGGACAAATAGCAGAACTGTTTAACTATTCAAGGACTAGATCCAATCAACTGCATAGGAGGCAGCTCAGTGGAAGAGTTTTAGCTAAAATATCTATTGTTAATTTAGAATAGGAGAAGGAAATGAAGGGAGGGCTTCCTTGTGTAACCAGCCCATGAAACTAACCACATCTCTTGTTCCATTTTTCCACTCTCATCAAACCACTTCTCTTTACACAGCCTATATACCTGCCTGACCAGATCCACCGTGACTGAACCTTTTCCTCCTTCACGTCTTTCCTGTTAGGCATGGCCTACATCTAAAACTTAGGATGACGTAGGGGTGCAAAAAATTCACATCCCACGAGAGATCTAGTTATGCTAACCTAAGCCCGGGTATAGATAGTGCTAGGTTGACCAATGATTTACCCCCTTCCATGCTCCAAACAGACCAGGGTTTACCATTCCTGGCCATGCCATGCCTTAACTTTTATATGTGAGCTGTTTTGGGCGGGGAACATTACATTTTAATTTTAAAGTGTCATGCATACGTATGCCACTGTAGAAATTATTATTATTTTTTTCCAAAGTAGACTATTAACCCTCCCGCCCACTCCCATCCCACCAAAAAAAAAAAGAAAATTCATGGGGAGGAAACTCTGCGTTCATGTCAGGGGTGGGGAGAGGGGAATATTCTGTCGCAGATTAGGAGAGAAACATTCCGACAATTTGAGGAGATTGTCCTGCTCTAAAAAACAATGTTGAGAGAGAGGAGACCTTGGATGTAGGTTTTTGGTGGTCTCCACTGCTCTCTATGCTGGTTAGGGGGTCACCATGGGTAATTGAGATGGTCTTTTGTAGGCAACAAGCCTTATTACCTTGCACATAATGAGCCTTCCCATTTGGACTTTTGAGGAGCCAACAAACATCCCCTTACTTTCTTAGTGGGAGACTTTCAAAGGCACAAATGGGCGATAGATGCCCAATTCCTGTTGACTTGGAATGGGAGTTGGGTGCCTAATTATTGTTTATTATTTGTATTACTAAGCTCCTACCCAGTCATGGACCAGCACTCCATAGTGCAAGGTACTGTGCAAACACAGAACAAAAAGTGCCCCAGACAGCTCATGATCGAAGTACCTAACTACCTTTAATGGTTGGGAGTAGTTATCACACTTAAATATGTTTTACAGCAGAATGAATGTGAGATATGTTTGCATTAAGACATTTTAAAATAAAGATGATCTAACATAATTCAAAATTAAGCTAGTTATTGCTTCGCCCTAGTCTACACTACAAGTTTAGGTCAAATTTAGCAGCATTAGGTCGATTTAACCCTGCACCTGTCCACACGACAAAGCTATTTTTGTCGACTTAAAGGACTCTTAAAATTGATTTTTGTTCTTCTCCCCGACAAGGGGATTAGCGCTAAAATCGACATCACTAGGTCGAATTTGGGGTAGTGTGGACGCAATTCAACGGTATTGGCCCTCGGGAGCTATCCCAGAGTGCTCCATTGTGACTGCTCTGTACAGCACATTCAACTCAGATGCACTAATCAGGTACACAGGAAAAGCCCTGGGAGCTTTTGAATTTCATTTCCTGTTTGGCTAGCCTGGCGAGCTCATCAGCACAGGTGACCATGCAGTCCCAGCATAACAAAAGAGCTCCAGCATGGACCGAACGGGAGGAACTGGATCTGATCACTGTATGGGGAGACGAATCCGTGCTATCAGAACTCCGTTCCAAAAGAGGTAATGCCAATATATATGCCAAAATCTCCAAGGGCAAATGCAAGGTGTTTCCAATGCTCACAACTGCAGCGGTGATCAGAGCGGGCTCCCGCTTGCAGTGCTATGGCGTATGCACGGGCAATCCAGGAAAAAGGGCGAGAAATTGTCTGCCATTGCTTTCACAGAGGGAGGGAGGGAATGGTCACATGTACCCAGTATCACGCGCGGCTACCTTGTCCGTTATCTCAATTTTTTTAATTAATAAAGAAAGAATGCATGGTTTCAAAACAATAGTTACTTTATTTTGAAGGGGGGAGGGTGGTTGGCTTACAGGGAATTAAAATCAACAAAGGGGGTGGGTTTGCATCAAGGAGAAACACACACAACTGTCACACCGTAGCCTGGCCAGTCCTGAAGCTGGTTTTCAAAGTCTCTGTGATGTGCAGCGTGCCTTGCTGTGCTCTTCTAATCAGTGTCTGGCTGCTCAAAATCGGACGCCAGGCAATTTGCCTCCACCTCCCACCCTGCCATAAACACCTCCCCCTTACTCTCACAGATATTATGGAGCACACAGCAAGCAGCAATAACAATGGGAATGTTGGTTGTGCTGAGGTCTGACCAACAGCGCCAGCCAGCTTTTAAATGTCCAACGGTGCATTTTACCACCATTCTGCACTTGCTCAGCCTATAGTTGAACTGTTCCTTACTACTGTCCAGGCTTCATGAACCATGGGAGCAAGGGATAGGTGCGACCGCACGGGGCTGCCAGCTGGGAGAGCAGCCTGAGGCAGAAGCTTCCAGTTCTCAGGGGATCAGGATAGCAGAGTTGCAGTGGAAGTGGTGGAGCGAGCAAAACACCATTGATGAGGACAGCTCACAGTCCTACTGCACCGTCTGCTGCAGTGTTGCACCAGATCAGGGTAGCAGAGTTGCAGCGGAAGCAGTGGAGCCGTTCACCATTGATGCAAAGGCACCCAGGAGCTGCTGCTGTGTGGCCAAGGCAAAAGAGCAGGAGCCCTGGAGCTGTTACATGTGGAATGTACGGCTGCAAGACTTCTTCACCAGCGACAAAGGACAGGAATACGATGCATCTAAAATCTAGAAAGGACTGCATGTTTCCCAGAGTCACTACCCTTGATAATAGAACGTCAATGATTGCATTGGCTACTTGGATCACAGCAGCCCCCACAGTAGACTTGCCCACAACAGCAGCGGTGACGGTGAACTGAGAGGGCTCCAGCTTGCAGTGCTATGGCGTCTGTGCGGTTAACCCAGGAAAAATCCACAAAACGATTGTCCGCTGTTGTTTTCACGGAGGGTGGGAGGGAGGGAGGGACGGGCGACTGACGACATGTACCCAAAACCACCCACAAGAATGTTTTTGCCCCATCAGGCACTGGGAGCTCAACCCAGAATTCCAATGGGCAGCGGCGACTGCGGGAACTGTGGGATAGCTACCACAGTGCAATGCTCTGAAAGTCGATGCTAGCCTCGGTACTGTGGATGTACTCCGATGACTTACTGTACTTAGTGGGGACGCACACAATTGACTATAAAACCGCTTCCGAAAAATCAACTTCTATAAAATTGACCTAATTTCGTGGTGTAGACATACCCTTAGTTTAGTATCCTTGCTCTGACTGTCTGAAGAGGTGAAAGGCAGGGTGGGTGGGTGTGGGTTTTGGCTGGGCTGGAGGAGAAGTGTTGGTTTTCGTTATTGTTTATACATCCTAGAAAACCTAGGGGAAGTTGTTAAATGAGCAGAGGTTCCCCCTTTTAATCACTTGACTTTTCCACATGTATCTGCATGTTCCGCTGTTGTGCCATTGAAATTTACTTAAAATACTGCTCTGTGAATCTTTCACTTTATTAGATACTCCAAAGATCTGTTTTTCTAAACCAGTTGACCTTTAGCTAAATTATTATGGAGGGAGGCTACTGTATGTCTAACATGGTTTGTACCTTGTTGCTTTCCCTTGCTTTCAGCTGCCTGCTGCTGGATTTCTCTTTGACATTCAGACAGGGTAGGTTGACAGCTTGACCCCAGTAGTTTTTTTTCTTTAGATACAAAACATAATGGGTTATATAACTGAGCTGAGCTAAGCAGTCCAGATGGCTGGCAGGTAGCCCAGCCAACTTCAGCTTTGGATGCACTTGGGAATGCCTGCACTTGTAATAAAATGCCGGCTAATTTTTAATGAGAGTCATCATTCAGTTTAGCTCTGACACACAGCAGAGCAAGACCTAAACTGAGGATTCAAGCCCCCAGATGTTTCACTTTGATTATCAAATGCAAACATCACTGTGAGGTTAAAATCTGCATTTGAAGGAGGGAGGAGAGGGGAAGATGCATGGACTTCAGCATGCTAGTTCTGTGTTGTACAGTAGGCAGGAGGGAAGGAAGGAAGGAAACAGGGAGTTGCCAGGGATACCAGACCTAAAGGCTCAAATGAATGGTCCTCCAGAAGTTAATAGCAGGATTATGAAACTTGTCGAATCTTGTACCTCAGAATCAAGGCACATTCCTTCCTCAAAGGGGTTTGGAATCATGTGGGCTGAAAAGGTTAAAGTTCTCTCTCCTTTAGTTATCCTCCTGGCTCTGAGAGCTTGGTAGGCTATTTCTAGCCACAACAGAGCAAAATCTGGCTTGTGGTATGAAAACCAGGCCTGCAGACAAGATTACAGCAGAGCTGAGAAGAGGGAGCCTACCAGGTGTCAAGGCGAGTCACTATTTTCCACGTGAGGCTTTTCCCCTCCGTGCTCTGCTGTCATTCTGCCGCTGGGCGGTGTTCTAAGCTGGCCACCCCTGTGTGACAGCTCGCCAAGCTTGACTGTGTGCCTGCTGCAGACAACTCTTGGACTCTGGAACACAGGGGACCAGCCCTGAGGTTGGCAGTTTTGGGTTTTGAGGCTGCTATAGGCAGAGTGGAAACTGTTCTCCTTTCGCTATCTCTTCTGAACATTTAGACTTCTCTCATCTCCATACAGTCTCAACTCCTCAAACAGCAGCACAATAACCAGGCTTGCAGTTGGACACGTGGTCATTTAGCATAATGGGAGCTTTTCTGCCTCTGCCAGTCTGTATTATATACGGTAGTAGCCTTCTCTAATGGGCATGGCACAACAGTGGGATAAGTCAGGATCTCAACTCCATGGCAGCTGAAGCAGCTATTCTGGTGCAGAAAACAATTCAGGGTTATTCAAGACCTAGAATTTTTCCTCGGGGAACTTGCTTTTGAGACTAGAGTCCAACAAATGTGTCCATTGCTAATAATAGTAATAGCCATTACGCATTGTACAAATCAGACCCGTAAATTGCTTTTGGGTATTTGGTGCTGACAGAGGTGAAAGCAAGGGATGTCCAGGAGTGATTAGTGAGCCATACACAATGAGAATCTGCAAGATGACACTGAGGACGTACTAGAGCCACCAATGTCCTAAACAGTGAGAAGCAGCAGCTGTTGTTTGGGGTGCAGCTATGTGTTGCACTAGGTACTCTGGAATGGCCTGGTGAGGAATACATGTAATGTGTCCATTGGGGCTGCTTGTTTAGGCTGTACTCAAAATGAATTGCACCCAGGATCGATGGGTCTTCCTTTTGGCAGTTAGTGTAGGCACATAATCAAAGATTGCGCCTGCAAAAGCTGAGGCCTGGTTTTAAAGTAGGGCCCTGGCAATTCCAAACTTTTCTTTCTAATGGGCCTTTGAGCTGGCTGCTGTGGTTTGAAGTAGCCTTGAGGTTTTCGTTGTAAAGGATGGTCCTGCTTTGGGATGCTTAAGTGAAGGCAGAGGGGTGCTCAAATGTGCTGTTTAGGCACAGTCCTGCATCGGGGATGGTGTGGAATCACAGAACACTTCCTGGAGCTCTTAGCCATCTAGAGGCTGCACATCTGCAGTCAAAGTCCTCTGTGGGGAGTCTCTCCCCTCACCTCTTTTCCTATATAGCCAGTTAGTTCTGCTGGCCCGTGGACGGGGAAGCAGAGCTATGGCCCTGTCCCTCCTGCTCCCTTTGAGACACTCTGATGCTCCCAGAGGAATGTGGGGAGCAGCCCCTTGTTCTACAGTTCAGGGCCCACAATTCTGACTGGCTCTTCACATGGGCTATGCAAATGAGGTTGGGGAAGGTCGAGGAGATTCTCCTTTCCTTCAGTTGTGTGCCCACCTACAGGCCACATCATTGTTTATAAAATTCCCCGCCCACCCTCCAAGGTTGAGAAATGAAAAACAAAATCGGGAAATGTAGAGGTGACTAAAATCTTCATTTATAGCCAGAGAGCCATGTTAAAATTGAACGGTAAATGCCTCGCCTGTAAATGCACAGACAGCCCTCCACTTGGTCTGTCTCAGGAAGCTATGAAAGCACATAAATTTATCATAAGGATACGTTTACACTATAAACACTACAGCAGTGTAGTTGCAGCTATGCCACAGTATTATAGACACTTGCTACAGCAACAAAAGGGGTTTTTCTGTTGCTATAATAAATCCATCCCCTTGCGAAGTGGTAGCTATGTCAATGGAAGAATTCTTCTATCGACCTAGTGGTGTCTATCTGGGGGCCTAGATTGGTGTAACTATGCCTCTCAGACGTGTGCATTTTTCATAACCCTGAGTGACGTAGCTAGGTTGATCAAAGTTTTACCTGTAGACCAGGACTAAGTTAAACGGAATCAGTAACACCTCCTTGTGCTATTTACAGACCATAAATGTGCCACCCCTCTGTGCTAAAAGCTAGCTTGAAAAAGCTGATCTTACCAACTTCCTATTAAATTGTTTCCTGAGTTGCCGTGAAATAATGCGTATTTGATGGTAACTCCTGTGAAAACACAGGCAATGTGCTATCATCTCTAAAAAAGAGAATCTGATCAATAATTCACTGTGGAATCTTCTTCTCTTTAAAATCCTTTTCATGTTAACAGTTTTTACAGGCTGGTCTAATATGCTTTTTACGGTTCCAACCTTCTTCCCTGTAGGTCACCAGGGGAAGTTTTTGTACATTTGCAGGGTACGGGGCTTTAACTTAACTTGGCAGGGCAGGATTGGTCTGTTCCTAGAAGGGCCTGGGGTACTGCAAGGTGTCCTCTGAAAAGCCCATTCCAAACAGTAGTTGGAGAGCAAACTTTGTCAGTGGAAAACATTTGTGGATATCCTCTCAGGTTCTGTTTTTTAAGACCCAGTGGGAACAGCTTATCTTTGTTCTGTGTCTGGATAAATTCCACAACTCCAACCCCCAGCCCTGTAGACAGAATTGGTCAGACTGGTTTCCTTAGGCTTCAGCCATCCCATTCTTCCAAGCAGATCCCACTTGAATCGGCACCATCAAGGTTTAGCAACCTGCCATTGTCTATGGCATAGAAGAGGCATGACACAGGCTTTACAGCAAATGGTGGATTCCGCACCCTCTGAGGCATGCTTGGTCAAAGTCATCTGACAAGGAAATTAACCTGCACTCACAGTATTGCTCTCCCATGTGGTTTCTGGGTCTTGGAAGGCTCCCCCTTGGAATAAACACACCTTCAACGCATAGCAAATGCCTGATCAATGAGCAAGAGGCTCCTAGGGGCACATGCAACCAGCTGTTCAGGAGATGTGTCATTGTATAGGTTTGATTTGTTCCATAAAGGGCTCAAACTCATTCAGGTAAAACTTCAGCTTACCCGCTCTGGTCCACCCCTTGCAACCTGCCTACAAATAGCTGACATGGAAGCTAGACTGCCTGCTTTGGGGAAGGTCATGCTTTCTATTTATATATTTATTTTTTGCCTGTTGGTCTCCTGAGTTGAAAGTTGAGGAAGTCGTTGATGGTTGTTTTGAGGATTTCTGAACGTGAATCACAAGGAAATTGCACAATGTTGCAGCATTTCCTTCTATTGGTCACTGCTTTAAAAACACTAGGCTCCTTCTTGAAAGCTGAGAGAATCTGGCAGGGCCTGCCCCCTTGACAGCATGCTGTAGTCTAAACAGAAAGTCTGGGTAGAAGAGTAGGTCTTGACTGCAAGAAAAATTCCTTCATTACAGGGGATTGACTTGATGATTGAATTGGTCTTTTCCTTCTCAGATTGTTGTGAGCCAAGTGCTGGATCTCTTCTAACTTCTGTAGCTGTGTCAAGTGTGCTCACAAAGATGATTTTCCACACACCTTATCTTTAAGTAAGTCTGCCTGAGATTCACATATAGGTGTTTGCATAAATCACTGTTGTTTCCCATCTCTCAGAACATAGTGTTCTATCTTCTATATCTCTTCTCCATTTAGGCACAATCAAGAGTGTCAAAACTTGACCCATTCAAACTTTCTGATACATTCTAACAGGTTTCAGAGTAACAGCCCTGTTAGTCTGTCTTTGCAAAAAGAAAAGGAGTACTTGTGGCACCTTAGAGACTAACCAATTTATTTGAGCATGAGCTTTCGTGTACTACAGCTCACTTCATCGGATGCATACCGTGGGAACTGCAGAAGACATTATATACACACAGAGACCATGAAACAATACCCCCTCCCACCCCACTGTCCTGCTGGTAATAGCTTATCTAAAGTGATCATCAAGTTGGGGCATTTCCAGCACAAATCCAGGTTTTCTCACCCTCCTCCCCCCTCCACCCAAACTCACTCTCCTGCTGGTAATAGCCCATCCAAAGTGACCACTCTCTTCACAATGTGTATGATAATCAAGGTGGGCCATTTCCAGCACAAATCCAGGTTCTCTCACCCCCTCACCCTCCTCCAAAAACCACACACACAAACTCACTCTCCTGCTGGTAATAGCTCATCCAAAGTGACCACTCTCCCTACAATGTGCATGGTAATCAAGGTGGGTCATTTCCAGCACAGATCCAGGCTTTCTCACTCCTTTTCTCACTTTTCTTGATACATTCTAGTATATGCAAACAGGCATCTAACCTTCAAGCCCTAAAAACAATGGTGCATACAAAATAGATATGTATATAGGTGTGTGTCAGTAATGTTATAACATTTATGTGAACTCAGACTGGAAGGTGCTAGACTTCATAACCCACCAGCATGAACCATAAAACAAGGAAATAAGCAGTTAAGTCACTGAATACTTTCTTTCACAAGTTCCTCTTCTCAGTCTCTGTCTACTTCTCTTTTTAGCACCTGCAGCCCACAAGTTGTCACCTTCACCCTGCACAAATTCCAGGCACTGTTGAACTCCAACCATATTTATTTGGTTGCATGTTCATATGTTTAGGGTTGAAGTGTTTTTCATAAATTAGATTGTAAGTGGTTCTGTGCTCTATGCTCAATCATCATGAGAGTGAGGTATATATCAGATTGCAAATGGTGGCTGAAAGATCTATTTTTCTGCGGTGCTTGGGAAAATTCAGATTTATTTAGTTAATGGTAGTTCTAAGTTTGGTATTAATTTTTATGTAGAAATTACAGAACTGAATTCCCTGTGTGTGCTGGTGTATTTTACATATATGTGAGAGACAAGGTAGGTGAGGTAATATTGTTTATTGGACCAACTTCTATTGGTGAGAGAAACAAATTTTCCAGCCACACACAGCTCCTGTTCAGGTGTGGGATAGATACTACTAACGTCATAGCAAAATGTAAGGGGGAACAGATTGTTTAGCATAAGTAGTTAACACAGATTGTAAGGGACCATTCAAGGTATTACATATATGGTCAGTGTAGGCTGCTCGCTGATTGGTCATATTGAGGGGGGAAATACAGATCCATTGAGTGATGGAAGGGAAGTAGTGGAAACTTGCTTTTTTTAACGTGCATATCCTACCAATAAACAGTTTACCTACCTTAACTCAAAGATGAAGTGTGAGCGTATGAATTTCCCAGGCTTATTAATGTGTGCATATTTAAATTGTTTCCTCTACAAAAGTTAGCAAAATATTTTACCAAACACATACTATGGAAAATTCAATTGTCCTCTCAAGAGTCATTGTGTTAAGTATTGAATTAATGATTTAATTTAGTCTCCAAATTAAAATGTGGAATAGAGGGTTTTTAAGTTTACCTTATGTACACTTAACTTTGGAATTGTTACAGTAACATCTGTAATATGCAAAAAAAAAAAAAAAAAGTAAAAGATTCATTTGTAAATGAGGCCCCAAAGTTCTTATTTAGTCATCTAAATAAAAATTATCACATTTTCAGAGGAGCTTAGCAGCTGCAGATTCCATTAAATTGAATGTGAGCGTGGTTTGCTCAGCACTTCTGACAGCCTGGGACTCTGATAATTAGCTACTAAAATATGGATTTGGGCCTTTAGCTTTAAGGCATCAGAGTTTGAAAATTTTGGCCTAAGTATATAGTCTTGATAAAGGTTAGTTTCCGGAAATCAAGGTGAGAAAAATAGCTACTACAATTAGCTGGATTTTGGACTTGCATATTAACCAATGTACAGTGGTTTTCCACCCATTTATTAACACCAGCTCTGAAATTCCTAGTGAAGACTCTCTTGGATCTTGAAATACAATCAGATGGGAATGATTAAGGAGGACATTGTGACTGCAGTGCTGTATGTTAGTGATTTGCCTGTAGGTTATTCATTAATCTCTGGTTCAAGAGTTATAGCTTCACCAACTAAACCTGTTCCATAGGATGAGATATGGAGCACAGATTCTTAGCCCAAAAGCAAATATTTTCTTTGCCAAACTTTGTAGCTTGTGGAAGTGGACAGTGGTAGAAAGTGAGGAGTATAAACAAAGATGGATAGTAGTTTCTTTCTTATTCCTATCTGTGTTTTGATTTGTTTTATTTTATTTTTCATGAAATGATTACCTTGAAGAACTTTTTTGAGTTAGAGCTATCACATATTTAGCAGGGTATTTTACCAACAGAGAAGGTAACTCAGAAGTATTTGAAATATGCTTGAAAAGTTATATGTATAGTTATTCTGTCCTGCTAACATGCAAACCTATTTATTTCCAGCTAGCATACTGAAGGGAGAATCTCAAAGAATTCACTAGGTCAATTTCAATATCCATTTCAACACCAGTACATCTAATACACAGCCAGCAGGTCTAAATCTTTTTGAATTTGTAAAACTGTAAATTTAGAGTCTTGGGGATGATTTTTGAAATTGGCCCTTGATGTTGTGCAAAACCCAGTGTTACCAACTCTAAGGACTTTATCGCAAATCTTGTGTTTCGCAGTGTTTTCCCTTAAAGCCCTACTTAAAAAGATTAAAAAAGAAAAACAAGTTTCTATCCCTCCTTTTTGCCAAGAAAAGCTTGAAAATGTGACTTGAATATAATCTGAAAGATTTGTCATCGTTACTGGGTTAGCTGAACCACTGTGCGCACCCTCACCCCACCCTGGTTTCGGGCCTCATGCCTTTCACTTTTGTGGGGTGGAATCCTGTGATTCTCCCTCTCTCATAGACCAGACCCTGAATACTGGATACACCTTGTGTATTGACTGCTTTTTTCCAGGCTTTGTTACCTGTAGTTCTTCCCTTTGGGAGTGTGTGACCAATAGCGTGACTAGACATGGTTTACTTCTTAAACCAAAGTATTGTTGAATCTTAACAGTAGGAATAAAGCATAACATAAGAGAAAAAAAGGATTTTAAAACAACAAAAGCTCTTTATACATGTCTATCTCACCTAAAATCACTCCATCCTTTGATAGAGACCCCAAGCTGGCTTCCCTTCCCCAGTCGCCGTAACCTATGCACTGTGTGTGTCAGGCTGTTTTTCCATAACTCTTCAGCAGCTGCCCCCTTTCCTATAGAGAGAGACTTCTGATCAAAGTTCTTCATTCTCTCAATGCATGAGGATGGAACCCCTTGGCAGTCTCATGTGATGAGCTCAGCAGAAGGTCAGAGGTAGCCCACAGAGTGAATGGTTTTGTATCGTCCCTCATGTGTGGGTATATAGGTGAGCCATTGCCCTGCTTTCTTTTGCTTTTCCAGCAGCCTGCTGTTAAGCTAAACTGACCTCTTCACACTGTGAAGATCCCAATAACCCCATCACAATCTGGTATTCATAAATTATTACAGAGCAACCCCACTACTGCCACAGGCTCAGAAATCAAAAGGCAAATAAAAAGACCCCCAAATTTATTATTTTTAAAAAGTCTCATGATTTTTAAGCCAGTCTCATGGTTCTTATGCGTTTCAGTCCTGACTCATGGATTTTGGCTGCTTGGGGCTACCAATAATGAAATCCGCAAACACAAACAGGCACAATAGTTGACCACCAAGAGATCTGACCATTTAATCTCTAGGTGCACTGATTTAGTCAAACACTTTAATACATGCAGAAGTGCCTTACTGAGCTAAGACTTCAGATAGCTGCAAGTCCAGCCTACGGCAGTTGTTGCTCACAAGCATTGCAGACTGTTGCAACCTTTTAAACTTTAAACTGTCAGATAACCAGTCTCTTAACTGGCAGCTTTAGGCCAAATGGAAAGATGAAACCAGGGTGTTTAAAATGATATTAATCACATGCTGAAGAGCTCAGGAGAAATGAGTGTAGCAAGAAAAGCAGTTGTTCAGAGGGTGCTAGAAGGTGTACATTTAAAATAGGACATCTCATTTAATTTCAGTGCTGATGAAATGGAAGGTATTTGTTACACTTGCTTAGACTCCCTTACATTATCACCAAGTGGTTATAAATAGGTCTAACAAAATCTACACAAGTCTAACTTTCACCACTTATCCAAACATCTCTTAGTTTTGCCCTGGCTGCAGTGTTGGTTTGGTCTCCTGGACAACTGCCACATTTATCTTTTGCACTTCTGCACCTGGTTTGCCCTTGGCCAGCTTAGGACCACTTGAGGCAAAACGATCAACTTAGTTTATATATTACCATCTGCGGTGTATTGAACGTAACATTTTGGTACTCGCACATCAAAGGCCAAGCTGACATCTGGCTTGAAAAAAAAAGAAAAAAAAAGAAGAAGAAGATGTGGTATCTTGCGTTAACACAAACCCGACCAACAAACCTAAAACCTATCTGCTTTGCACTACCACCTAACTCAACTGGAGTCTTCATGCAAGTATAGTAGATCCATCCAGTAACCAGCTTTCACTTACACAGGTAGATTTAATGCCCTGGGCTTGAGTGCAGCTATCCAGAGCTTCTAAGACCCCAAAGGGGACCTCTACTAGTACATGCCAGCAGAATTTTGGATGCACTCCGCTGACGTTTCGGACAGAGGGACAGATGATAGTCCTTAAGGCGCTAGTAGAACCTGGGCTTTGGCCCTCTGAAAATAATTCATTAACAGAACTCTCTCCAAACTTGGAAAACTGGCTCTTGTCCTAGCAAGCACCTTTCTTCAAAAATATTGGGCACTTCCTTCAGAAGTTCCTGTGCTGCGTGGGAGAAGGTTAAACGTTTCACTTAATACTTTGGATGGTGCTGGATTTTTCATAATGAATTTGAACTGAAATGGAATCATGTATATTCCAAACCCTTTTCCTGGAGAAAAGGACTCTTTTGCTGTGGTGGAGTTCAGGGATTTTTAGGAATAGAAACCTGGGGTTTTGCAACAGTGAAGTGGCCCAAAACTTCTGATTCCAAAATACTGGAGGAATCTAATCAAACCACAAGGAATTCCTCTTTAAGCCCAATGGCTTTTTGCAGAATTAAAGGATATTTCAATAATGGCAATCAGCAGAAAGCATGATTGTTAGAGAACTGGGCTAAAGGATTAACACACTAAGAGGGATTTCTTTTCTCAGTGAGTGAGATGAAGGATTGGCCGCGTATCATTTTATAGCTGCATGACAAACTGAAATACAAATGCCCTTTTTTACTCTGCACAGATGCTTTGCTGTTAGTATCGTCAATGTACTATATGGGTACGTGTACACTGCAGCTGGGAGTGAGCCTCCCCGCTGGGATAGACTCGTGCTAGTCAGCTCGAGCCAGTGTGCTAAATATAGCAGTGAGGATGTTGTGGCACCAGCAGAGGCTCAGGCTTAGCCACCCAAGCTCGGACTCACCCTACACCCTGGGTCCGAGTTAGCCTGAGCCACTGTCAGCACTGCGCGGTCCGCCTAGCTACCCTGAGCGCAAGAGCTCAAGATGAGCTCGCTCGCGTCTGTGAGGCATGCTCCCAGCCGGAGTGTAGACCTACTCAATGTGTCTCTGAAATCTGCTTCCCTTCTTTTCCAAACTAGTTTCAATCTCAATCACCCTTGTCTTATAAGACCAAACTTGGAAAGAAAATATATAACTCCATCTGGAGCTTGAATTATATGGGATCCAGTGAGATGTGTATTTGGACAGCCACGGATATGTGTGAAAACTAGAACTGTGGATGAGTCCGTCAATTTGATGAAAGGGAACTTATCTGTAGCTTTAAAAAAAAAAAAAAAAAAAAAAAGGCACCTGAAGAACAGTGTCACATGATGTATCTGGGTGGATGCTGTGCACTAAAATGGAGTATATTTCAGCTCTGAATAGGATTCAAAGGCAAGATGTAGACTGCTGCTTGAGCCTTAGTGAACAAGGGGTTAACCTTCAGCTCTGCTTTGTCCTTCCCCTAAAGATGCTTGAGAGAGTGGATTCTTTGGAGATAGAGGGAGGAGTGCTTTGGGGAAAGTCAGAGACTTCACAATCAGTCTTAGTTTTTCTGTTCACCTTCCTGCTTGTCTTCACATATTTTACTTTTTTTGCTGTGCATGTTCTCCCTGGAGGGCAATACTTCTGCTTACTGCAGCTGTTTTTTCTGTCAAGTCACCCCCCCAGCGTACATGTTTAAAACAGTTTCTCTCTTGCCAAAGGAGTCTCTAGTTTTCAAGTATCATGTACTGAAGTTAATTTGTGGTAATGGATGGCGCAGAGGGAGAGATTGAGAAGTACATTTGCTCGGAGATGTATAGTCAGAATTGCTTGGATCCTAGCACAAAAGGAACAGTGTCCCCAGTCTGGTCCCTCAATTTTATGTTGTTCCATTAATTTACATATCAGTATAATTCCTAGAAGTGCTACTGTGATTTCTCAGTAAGGCCCTTATAATGGTGGTAAGGGTTACCAGCAGAAGAATTCTAGGAATGATAACTTGATATTCTTTTGACATTCCCCAGAGATGCATCAATTTAAGTGGCTTAACTATGTGTAAATAAAAAATATTGCAACAAGACAATATGACATGAAGACAAGTGATTTTTTTTTAAGATGGTTATCTGTATTTAATTGCAGCCATTGGTTCAGTACATAAAGTTTCAGTGTAGATCAGTTTGCCTTGTCCTGATTCTCTCTACTAAAACTCATCACAGGTCGCAATGCTGGTGTCCAGGTCAACAAGGAAGCAAGAGCATGTGCCTCTCTATAAGAATGAAAGGGTGCCTTTTTCCTTTGGCCTTTTAGCAGGGGAGGGGAGAGAAGACAAGAAAATGAATTAATAGAGATTGGTTTAGTCTGAAGGACTTGTATCTTCCATAGTTATCAAATGTACTGTTTTGCACACCTACGTGCTCACCCACTTACTTGTACAGCCCTTGGTAGGCTGGGCTGCCTTTCTCGCTCTGTTCGTTGTATTACAAAGCTTGTTCTCCATGGCTCATTTATTCAAATCAAACCTAGATTAATTCCACATCTCCTGAACAGCTGGTTGCATGTGCCCCTAGGAGCCTCTTGCTCATTGACAAGGCAAATGCTATGTGTTGAAGGTGTGCTTATTCTAAGGGGGAGCCTTCCAAGATCCAGAAGCCATACGGGAGAGCTATACTGTGAGTGCAGGTTAGTTTTGTTGTCAGATGACTTTGACCAAGCATGCTCCCCAACCTCCTTTCTTTTGTTTCTATAAGGTGTGAAACTTTATTGCTTTTACAGTTGCAATAAATGCACATGATGATTTACAGACAAAAGACAAAAGGTGCAATCCTGGCCCCAGTGAAGTCAGTGCCTGTTTTGCCATTGACTTCAATGGGGCAATGATTTGACCTGCTATCACTACTTCCGAGGGGTTTACCATCCAAATTAAGACCTGCTTGTCAAGAAATGGTAGGAAACTGAGGGAAAAGAAAGGGACAGGAGCTACCGAACAATAAGATTTGTATTCTTGCTTTGATTAATAACGTTAGGTGCCTTGCTCCAGACTCTACTGTTTGTTTGAAGGAGAGACTGTAGTTTAGTTTACAGATCTTGTGGTTTCTTCAGAGCTCTGTTCCCAGGAGCCTGACTGCAGGGGAGGAGCCACATCAGAGCACTGGGAGCAAGTAGGCAGCCTCCTGGCCCAAGGCAACCGTAGTGCCTGTGACACCTGCCCGCTGAGATGATCTATCATATCCATCACTAGCAGGGGAGGCCAGGGTAATTTTTAAAGGAAATTTCTTATCATGGGATTGGTATGAGTTGGTGTCAGTATTCTGTCAGGAGTGTGTGTGTGTGTGTGGGGAGGGGGGGAATACTATGGTAATGGATGGCGCAGAAGGAGAGATTGAGAAGTATATTTGTTCGGAAATGTATAGTCAGAATTGTTTGGATCCTAGCATAAAAGGAACAGTGTCCCCAGTCTGGTCCCTGAAAACTTTCCTTCCTTAGCTGTTAAGAACTGGAATGACAACCTGCTTGGGGATGTGATTGAACCAATTCCTCATGCTTCTTGTCTCACTTGTGAAGAAGCTTCACAACTTAGTTCCCACCCAGAAGAAAGCTCTACCCACAGCTTGCAGCATTGGTTCAAAGACTGCACTTACATTTTTTGGTTCTAATGGTCTCTGCCACACTCAGGGTTGCCCATCTGCCTCATGTGAATGATAAGGAGTGAAGTGTACAATTGAAGTGGCTCCCAAACTTTTTAGTAAGGCAGCCCACCAACTGCTTGCTTTTTTCCTTTTTTGCAACCCACCCGCAGTCCAAAATCACAGGCCAGCATCCTTCTCCTCCACCTTTTCCTCCTTGCCCTGCAGAGGGGGCAGTGACCTCCCATAGTAGCACTCTCTTCCCCCGGCACAACAACCCTCTTCCCAGCCTGGAGCAGAGAGCAGGTCTCGGGGTGGTGGTGGGCAGGGGGGAGGTTGGAGATTGAGCCTACCCTGCACTCACCCTGCCATGGTAATGCCTGTCCCGGCACTTCACTTATTGCGACCTGGCGCACGGAGCCGCAGTGTTGCTCAGGGGTTGGCCCTGAGTGGGCACTGGTGCCCCCTGTGCCAGGTCACAACACCACTCGCTAAATTTGGCCCACCGGCCCCTCCATCATGATATGTTAGCTGAATGGGCGGTCAGCTCCCTCCTAACAGACAACAGAAGCAACCAACAGAACTTCAAACGTGCTAGACTACATCTTGACAAAAGGAGTACTTGTGGCACCTTAGAGACTAACAAATTTATTAGAGAATAAGCTTTCGTGAGCTACAACTCACTTCATAGGATGCATTCAGTGGAAAATACAGTGGGGAGATTTATATACACAGAGAACATGAAACAGTGGGTGTTACCATACAGACTGTAATGAGAGTGATCAGGAAAGGTGAGCTACTACCAGCAGGAGAGGGGCGGGGACTTTTTGTAGTGATAATCAAGGTGGGCCATTTCCAGCCCTTTACAAGAACAGTAGGAGGGGAAATAAACAAGGGGAAATAGTTTTACTTTGTGTAATGACACATCCACTCCCAGTCTTTATTCAAGCCTAAGTTAATTGTATCCAGTTTGCAGATTAATTCCAATTCAGCAGTTTCTCGTTGGAGTCTGTTTTTGAAGTTTTTTTGTTGAAGAATTGCCACTTTTAGGTCTGTAATTGAGTGACCAAAGAGATTGAAGTGTTCTCTGACTGGTTTTTGAATGTTCTAATTCTTGACGTCTGGTTTGTGTCCATTTATTCTGTGTCCACATATCTATTCAGGGGACACCATCATAGGGCCTAATCACATCAGCCACACTATCAGAGGCTCGTTCACCTGCGCATTTACCAATGTGATATATGCCATCGTGCCAGCAATGCCCCTCTGCCATGTACATTGGTCAAACTGGACAGTCTCTACGTAAAAGAATAAATGGACACAAATCAGACGTCAAGAATTAGAACATTCAAAAACCAGTCGGAGAACACTTCAGTCTCTTAGCTCACCTTTCCTGATCACTCTTGTTACAGTCTGTATGGTAACACTCATTGTTTCATGTTCTCTGTGTATATAAAATCTCCCCACTATATTTTCCACTGTATAAAGAAAAGGAGTACTTGTGGCACCTTAGAGACTAACCAATTTATTTGAGCATGAGCTTTCGTGAGCTACAGCTCACTTCATCGGATGCATACCGTGGAAACTACAGCAGACTTTATATATACACAGAGAATATGAAACAATACCTCCTCCCACCCCACTGTCCTGCTGGTAATAGCTTATCTAAAGTGATCATCAGGTTAGGCCATTTCCAGCACAAATCCAGGTTTTCTCACCCTCCACCCCCTCACACAAATTCACTCTCCTGCTGGTGATAGCCCATCCAAAGTGACAACTCTTTACACAATGTGCATGGATTTAAACTTGGAGAGTGGTCAGTTTAGATGAGCTATTACCAGCAGGAGAGTGAGTTTGTGTGTGTATGGGGGTGGGTTTTTGGAGGGGGGTGAGGGAGTGAGAGAACCTGGATTTGTGCAGGAAATGGCCCAACTTGATTATCATGCACATTGTGTAAAGAGTTGTGACTTTGGATGGGCTATCACCAGCAGGAGAGTGAATTTGTGTGGGGGGGTGGAGGGTGAGAAAACCTGGATTTGTGCTGGAAATGGCCTAACCTGATGATCACTTTAGATAAGCTATTACCAGCAGGACAGTGGGGTGGGAGGAGGTATTGTTTCATATTCTCTGTGTATATATAAAGTCTGCTGTAGTTTCCACGGTATGCATCCGATGAAGTGAGCTGTAGCTCACGAAAGCTCATGCTCAAATAAATTGGTTAGTCTCTAAGGTGCCACAAGTACTCCTTTTCTTTTTGCGAATACAGACTAACACGGCTGTTACTCTGAAACCTTTCCACAGTATGCATCCGATGAAGTGAGCTGTAGCTCACGAAAGCTTATGCTCTAATAAATTTGTTAGTCTCTGAGGTGCCACAAGTCCTCCTTTTCTTTTTACGGATACAGACTAACACGGCTGCTACTCTGAAACCTACATCTTGACAGGGATTTTAGCTGTGGTAAGCTAACAGGATTTAGCTTTTAGTGCCCATCAGGATGCATCTTTGGTGACATGAAAGTGACCAGGACTTAATGGTGCCATGTCACTAAAGACAGAATTGTTGAGGAAGGGAAGGTCTTGTGGTTAAAATACTGGACTGGGATCGAGACCTATGTGTGTGGCTCTGACACAGACCTTGTGTGACCTTGTATAGGTTGCCTAATTTCACTGTGCCTTGGTTCCCCCCCCCAGGAAACTGGAGATGATAATTCTAGCTTTCTCCTATTCGTGGTCTTGTCTGTTTAGGTTGTAAACTCTTGTGGGCGAGGACTGTCTCCTACTATGTGTTCGTACTGTATCCAGCACCAAGGAGCTATGATCTTTGCTGGGGCCTCTAGGCATTTGTGTATTGTAAATAATGCATAATAATTGTTCAAGTAACTACATGTGGAATCTTTATATAACTAAAAGGTTAAAGACTTCCCTTCTGTTTTCCAGGTCTACAACTTGAACAAAGACAATCAAAGTGAAGGCAGTAAGTATTTTTTTTTAAGAGCAAGATCTTGTTGCTTGGGAAAACTGATGCATTGTGAGGAGGAGGTGCCGCGAATAGGAATTGCCCTGCACGCCATCACAGCATGCAGTCATTACTGATCTGGCCATGTCTGTTGCTTATATTTGGCTGTAATTATGGAACAGTTTTGAATGAGACAAAAGAAACTGGGAGGTGAGACTGTAATTCTTGTCTCATCCGCACTGGAGCATGATGCTCAGACTTCCCCATCCATTAAATTGGGGGGATGATGATGATCTGCATCAGTTTGTAAAGCACTCTGAGGAATTAAGAGCTTGATATATGAGAGTGATGATTATAAAAAGCAAGTATGATTTTGTTTAATATTATTGATATTTATAAATAAATAAAAAAATAAACCACACCAATCCTTCCTTCTCTCCATCTCAACCAATGGGAGGGCCCAGTAGGCCAGCCTTCTTTTTGCCAAAAGAGGACTCGGACTATGTTGTGTGAAAGTCTTATGGAGCAAGCCAGTGCCAACAGATACACTGGGAAGACCCTGCTCAGTCAGATCTCTGAAAAAGAGCCCAAAAGATGGATCTTAAAGACTTGTTAACTCCTTGGCCCAGACAATCAATGCCTCCTGGACTCAGAAGAGTACTCCCATTGCTCCTAGGTGTTGCAATTCCACCTTGTCCCACCTCTCACCTCCTATGTCTCAAAATGCTTAATTGGACTGTTTTCAATAGGTTTGGGCTAGCATAGATATCCTCCAAATTGCAGCTATTCAAAGCTCTTAAGAGCACTTAATGTTACTGGGCACACTGAAGCCCACTTTCTTTTTAAACAAGTAAATATTTCAATTGTAAGCTCTCTGGGACAGGAACCTGTCTTCACAGTTGCCTGGAAGCACCTCTCACTGTGATAAGACATAGACACTAAGTGAGGGAAGGTTTGTAAATGCTTTTTTTTTTTTTTTTTTTGCAGCTGCTCTCAGCTCTTGCTCCTCCACTCCCCCGCCTCCCTTTTCCTGATATGAATTCATCTCTAGTTATTGGCTGCATGTGGTTTTTAATCACATTTGGTATTTTTGTGTTTCCGTGCAAAGCAAAATGACGAACACCCAGCCCTGACATAGTGCTTCATGTTCACAGAGGGCTGTGCAAAGGAGTAATACTTTGTCTTTATATGACACTTTGCCTCAGAGGAGCTCAAAGTGCTCATATACCCATTTTATGGCTGGGCGAAATAAGGCACAGGTCGATTGTCAGGAGGAAGAGAACAAAGATCAGTCAGAACCTTAACCTGGGCCTGTAACCTCTTGTAAATGGTCAGGTTGCAAAATGATCGCAGTTTTTATTATTACTTTTAAAACACACTGCACCTTGGCAGTGGTAGAGTTCAGGTCACACGTCCTTGGGAAGCTTTCCATGGTCACTTGCATTTTCTAATTCCCAATCATTCCCTTTGTTTAAGGCACACTAAGTTTGCAAAGCCTACACTGGCTCTGCAATGCCTGGCTTAGGCTCTCCATATACAATGCCCCAATAAATCTGGGGAGCCCTCTTGAGGGGCAGTCTGGACCCTTTATATTCATTTGGGCCACTTATCACAGGCAAGTTTATTTACACACCGTCTGTTTCCTTAGCTCCCACTGGTGTCTAACTCTTTGAACAGATCACTGGCAGCTTTATTAAGGGCATGAGCTAAGGGAGGGCTGGAGTGTTGAGGGCAGGAGGACGAGAGTCCTGTTGCCATTTTTAGGCAGCTGGTGGCTAAGATGAAAGCCCCATGAGATCATAGGCCTTTGTTGCTGTGGGATCCCGGTGCGGCTTATAAATAGAATGTTTTCCCCTCCTGAATCTGAGAAAGGGTATACACACTAATGGGGAATTTCAGACTTGCTTCTGGACATTGAGCTCCTTCATCTGATAGGTCTGACATTCAGCGGACCGAGCAGCCTGGTGGCATGGCTTCCCTTTCTGTCCTTGCCAGCCACTGGTGCTGACAAATAGAAAATGATTTCAACCCCACTCCCCCGCTCCTCTCCCCACAACTTTTCCCCCCTCTCCAAGGCAAGATTTACATCCCTGTCAGTTTTGTTTTTTATAGAGGTGGTGAGTGATACAAGATGGTGCAATTACAGGTAATTCGATACCTAGGTGGGCTGTGCAGTGCTGCTAACTTTGTCTTAGCCTTGCTTCTGAGTGGTACAATTAGTGTCGCTTGCATTGTCCCAGCCAGTCTCTAAATTCACTCAGTTGGAGCTGCAATATATTGACATGCCTCCTCTCAAACTAACAGCTGGTTCCTTAGGGACACAGTGACAAACCAAGGTTTTACTGATTCTTTCAGGGACTATGTAGGTTACAGCTTGGGGCTCTCTGCCACACAAACCAGTGTCTGACCCTGCTGAAGGGAAGAGAGATTAAAACTTAGTCTGATAGCACCGTTTGTACTTGAGATGTCTCCCAGAGTGCATTTGTGCAGTGACAGTGTGAGTAAATATGGTACCCAGTATTTGGTTGGCAGTATGGCTAAGTCCTAGCCAGACCTCCATTCTGGCTCTGGTAGGGACTAGTGGCATTGTAGGGACAGTGTACTTTTACTCTCAAGGGGAAGAGAGTGGGTTAGCTGATTCTTTGTTTCCTCTTGGCTTCTATTCCCAGCCACGGACTTTGTGTAGCTTTGGGTAAGTCACTAGTTACAGCAGTAGTAAGTCCACGTAGGGTGTGTCTACACTGCAGTTAAACACCCGGGGCTGGCCCAAGTTAACTGACTTGGGCTAAGGGGCTGTTTAATTGCAGTGTTGAATTTGCAGAACCCGCTGGAGCCTGAGTTCTGGGACCCTGCAAGGGGAGAGGGTCCCAGAGCTCAGGCTCCAGTTCCAGCCTGAATGTCTACACCACAGTTAAGCAGCATCTTAGCCTGAGCCACGAGAGCCAGAGTCAGCTGATGTAGGCCAGCCAGGGGTTTTCAATTGCAGTGTAGACATACCCTTAGTGACCCTTCTCACCAAGGTGTCTGGGTGCTTTTCAAAGCTTAAGTTGAGGCATTCGAGAGGAGATCAAACACCACGTTCCTCTGCTGCCTGCAGCTTCGCTAGTCCACTGAGAATCTAGGATTGAATCAGTTGGGAAGGCCTGGGCAAAGGTGCCTGTCTTTCAGTAGCTTCTCCTTCGCCATGCCACATCTGCAAAATGAGGAGAAGGCTGCTTGCCTACTTCACAGACTGCATTTAGTGTTTGTAAAGTGCACCAAGATCCTCAGGTGAAAGGTGTGTACATAAAAGTAAAATATTATTAAGTCGACCTCTGGCAATGCTTCTTTTTCGTGTGCTTGCTCATGTCGATTCCATTCCAGGTGTGTGTGCGCTCACATGCACAGTTGTCAGAAACTTTTGCCTTAGCAGTATCCGTAGGGTCGGCGGTGTGGTGCTCATGCATCGGTATATTAAGTGCCACCAACCCTACGCACTCTCAGTTCCTTCTTACTGCCTGTGACGGTTGGTTGGAACGCCTGGTCTTGTAGATTGCAAGAGCAGTAGTGGGTTTTTTTACAGCCTTCTTAGTACTTTTAGCTGCCAAACTGTGAACTCCGAGCCCACCTCCGAGGATACTGCTTGTGAGTCGCCGAGAATGGAATTGACGTGAGCAAGCACTCGAATAAGAAAAACCAGTTACCTACCTCTTGTAACTGTTGTTCTTCGAGATGTGTTGCTCATGTCCATTCCATGACCCGCCCTCCTGCCCCTCTGTCGGAGTTGCCGGCAAGACACAACTGAGAGGGCGTAGGGTCAGCGGCACCTAATATACCGACGCATGAGTGCGGTACTCAAGGGGGTGCCACAGCTGACCCTACAGATACCGCTAAGGCAAAAGTCTCCGACGATGGGGTGCGTGGGCGTGCGCATACCTAGAATGGAATGGATGTGAGCAACACATCTCAAAGAACAACAGTTACAAAAGGTGGGGTAACTGATTTTTTTCATATGGTAACCCAAACTAAAGCAGCTGCTCATGTGTCCAAAGATACAACTGTGGTCTGGTGCCCTTTAAAAAGCATGTATGAATTGAACTGTACATATGACCAGCTCTGTTCAAATTGATTCCAGGGACAGGGAGCACCAGAGACTAGGTCATTGGCTAGGTTATTTGCCATGTGATTCTGGGTATGGAACTTCCCTACAATGATGTTAAAATTGATTCAGTGATTGATTGCTCCTGTGGAGTCTGTGTCTAAGTCCTGACTCCCAGAGCCAACAAGGCTATTTTATTGCCCTAGTTGCAGTGGTCTGAGACCCAGGATGTTGTACTGAAGTCTGCTTCTTGGCTGCTGTCTTAGTTTACGGAGCCATCGGATTTTATAAGCTAGTGAGTGACCAGAGGGGCCAGCATCCTATAAAGTAATTTATCCTGCTCTGCTTAGAGAGTAAAGGGAGTGACTTGAGAGAGGGATGATGTCTGGGGTGGAGGAATTGAATTTCAATGAACTTCTAACACTAAGTGTATTTTAATTCCTTGGTTAGCAAAATCCAGAAGACCTGTCATGTTCTGCTGCCCTGCTCTAGTCTCTGAAAACAAATACTCTAGGGCATTTGGACTTGGTACAGGAAGAAGATGAATGACTGCATCCTCCTTCTCTGACTCCACTGGCTCCCCATTCACTTCAGAATCTGGTTCAAAATTGTCCACCTTAATTTTATAAACTCTTCATAGACCTTATGCTCTCTATAAACCACTTCACTCCCTTCACTTATCCCACACTGGCCTGAGCTCTGTCCTACATCCAGTTTCCGTGAGAATATGTTCAATGCGAGAGCCTTCTGCTTTGCAGCTCCTCTTCCCTGTCATCTTGGCATCTCATCAGTTCTTCATCTTTTAAATCACACAAACAAATCTCGTGTTTCCTGGTCTCCATTTCTTCATTTATCTCTCCCTCCGTTGGTGTTTAATTCCGTAAAACTCTTTGAGATAGTTTTTGTTTTGTTCTGCTCTAAAACACAAAGCTGTATAACGTCTGCAGAGGAATCTGTTTGATCTTGTGTAGCTGGTGTGGTGTGACATTTGTAAGTCTGGATTCAGCAAGATCAGCCCGAGGCTGATTTTCCCCCTTCCCCTATTCTCAGGTAGTTGCAGTGTCAGCATCGAACGATGGAATTAAGGGATTAAATAGAAATAATGTACATGGCAAAAATTCAAGATGAGACGGGCCCAACTAGAGTATTTCAAGATGTTGCATAAAACAGGATAAGTAGTTAGCAAAAAAGCTGGAATAATGGTGGTGCTTGTCAAATGTTGATTAAAATATCTCTATGCTAGATTATAGTGTGAATACTATCTTGGTTTGATACTCTGGTCAGTTGTGCACTGAAATACTTCTACAATAATACTGTTGTACGTGTGTGTGCTTGACCCACATCCATCCACTGAAGTGGGGCATAGGGAAACACCGAGGCAAGCCGCATCCTGTGAAATTTGGTTCCACATACTGTACCTCTCAGCCTGCCACTGCCCAGTCGCAAGATAGGAGGCTCAAAATGAACGAATAATTAGAGCAGAAGCTCGGTTTCTGTTAGTAAATGACAGTTATCTTCATCTTTGCAATTCTGCACTTCTAATGGAAATAAATAACAATATGAGCGAGAGAATATAGGATGGGGATGAGGAACACCCCTTATTACAGAGAATTGAGAGGCATGCTGGCCACCATGTGTATTCAAGGCAGATGGGAGGGATCACTCACTCTGCTGCCATTAGCCTCCAACTCCTGTCCGCAGCTCACTGTGCTAGCTCAAAATGCAACAGACTGAGGGCTGGTCTACACTACAGAGGGGGATCAATCTAAGTTATGCAACTTCAGCTACATGAATAATGTAGCTGAAGTCGACGTACTTAGATCTGCTTACCACAGTGTCTTCACTGCGGCGTGTTGACAGGAGACACTCTCCCATCGATTCCCCTTGCGCTTCTCGTTGAGGTGGAGTACAATCGATGATAGAGCGATTGGCAGTCGATTAATTGCGTCTATACTAGACACGATAAATTGAGCCCCGCTGGATCGATCCCTGCCCCTCAATCCAGCCGGTAATGTAGACAAGCTCTCAGTCACACGCACTCATTCCATCCACTCCCAGACCATCAGATGTTAGCAAAAATACTCTAAATGGGGGAATTGACTGCTGACTTGGGGAAAATCAAGCTGAAGCCTTGTGCTGCAGATCACGGAGCTGCCTAGGGTGAATGGCGTGGGTGTTGAGGATCACGGCATTAGTAGTTCCAGATGCAGCTATGATCTGTCATCTCTGAGCTAAGTCAGTGAGTAAACAAGAGAGATAAAAAGAAGCTTCTGTGAGGGAGAGTGGAAATCAAGCTTTTTATGGTGCTCATTAAAAGTCAAATTAAAGGATAAATAAGGCTGCCTGGATATTTATTTAATTAGATATTTCTGGAGAGCATAAGGATACCAAGATTGCAAATAAATCCGTGACCTTTCCTGATCCAGAGCTCAGCAAGGAGCATAAAGAGCTGACTCAACAGCTTGGGGAGGATTATACTCTGTCACTTTCATATGGAAGGATTGCTCCTGCTTCCTCACTCTGTCTTGGCAAACACTGTTAAAAGGTCTTGCTATGATCCCTTTAGCTGTAACTCAGTCAGTACTGAGTGGTGCAGTGGGCTCAAGATGAATCTCCAGGAGTTGGAATAAACTGCGCAGGAGGGAGAATGCCCATTTGTAACCTTCACGTTCTCAATATCAAACTTGGAAGGAACTTAACTAAAGCTGCAGGGGAGCAGGGAAAAGTAGCACCTGGAAGGGTTGGGGAGAATCCAGGGTAGGCCATACTGACAGCAAAAAACATTCCAACCTAAATTTTGACCAGTAATTTTGGGAGGCCCTTCTGAAAATCAGGCCCCTTTTGCAGTGTTGGACACCTGAAATCCAAGGCACTCCTAATCAGTAGTCCGGCACTCTGGTTTTGCTGGAACTGTTTTTTTTAAATAATTTGCTTATGTTAAAGACTGTCAAAGTAGTAGTAGGCCTGCCATATCCAGTTTATTCTATGTTGAGTGCCTAAGGTTTGTGGGGTCATGTGGCAGAAGAGGTCGGAAGTGGACCTAAATAGCTTTGCTCTGTTTTGATTTGTTCTATTGAAACCCTAAACTAAAACACAGTGCCCCAGATAATCCGTTGTATCTGTTCCTGGGGAATAGCAGGGCTGTTAAAGGACCCATGGCAGTTAGCAAGACATGTAAAACTTCATAGCCATTGTGAATGTTCTGTAATGTGAGCATTCTTTAACGTGTGTGTGTTGGCTCAGCATTTCAGCAGGTTTTCCTAGAAAAATAAATTTAGAGAAGTGATATTGTCTCTGTTTCTCTTGCCATTCGTCATTTTAGTAATGGTATCAGCACAGAACTTTTAAAACAAATGAACAGATGACTTGGGGTGACAGGTAAAATTGACTAGTAAGGGGGCTGCACCTTGCAAGCTACGGACAACCAACAAACTGTCCTATTGTTGTGAATCAGCTGTGTGTTCGATGTGCTTTTGGATTACCAAATGTCAGGGGAGGGGTAAAGGAAAAATATTGCACTGCTCCTGTTGTGAAGCCGCCATGATTCCTGGACTCTGAAACTTTCCTCTGGGAGCCCAGAAATAGTACCTTTTTGTGTCTTTGAAATTTGATGTTCACCTGTATTTATGTAGGAGGAAATAAAATAGTACTTTTCTCTGCTCCTGTATCCAAAGACCATAAAGCACTTAAAAATATTAATGAATTCAGTTTCACAACGCTTCTGTGAGGCACTGTTGGGAAGTACTCTATTGCCCATTTCACAGATGGGACAGCTGAGGCACAGAGAGGTTAAATGACTTGTCCAAAGTCTGTGTAGAGTTGGGAATAAATCCCGTTTCTCCTGACTTCTTCTCATTCCTGTAAACACTAGATCATGCTTCCTCTGTAATGGGACTTTTAGGTGGTGCATAAAGTTCTGCACGCTCTTGAATGCACTTTCAGGGTAGTTTCTGCATATTTCTCAAATCTCTGCAAATAAGAGAAGTAATTTTCCTTGACAAACAGCTGACTGGAGGCAGTGTGCCCCATGTACTGACTGAGAGCTGACTAAGGGATAAGTATTCCCTCAGGATCCCGGCAGGTATTTGGGTACAAGTATTAGTAACTTGTTTAAATTAAATTTGAAATACTGCAACAGCACGAGTTAATTGAGTTATATTCCATTAGTATGAAATTTTTAGATCCTCTTCTCAGGCTCAAGAGTTGGATTCCTTCAGGACATCCTAATTTGCACAGAATAAATATTTCATTAGCACTAATAGAAGAAAGGATTCTACTTCCACTGTGCAAGTCTGCAAAGGAGGGAGGGAAATCTGTTGTATTGTGTGCGAGCCACAAGGGGAAAACCTTTTTAATTGGGCATTTTACAGCCTGGGACTCAAAGGTGTTTGCTTGAATAATATAATGCTCCTAGGATGCAAGGTGGTTCATCAGGGGAGTAGGTTAGTTTTTGAATCCTGTGTGGGTCAGTCATGACTAGAGTTGGCTGTGTTCCCTCCTAGACGGTGAAGGAAAACCAACCAATCACAGTGCAAGATCTCTCCTGCTGGTTTATGTCACGGGTTCTCAAACTTTTTTTGTAGCATGGGCCACATCTCGATAGATTGTGTCTTGAGGAAACATCTCCACCACTTTGTGATTTGCTTGAACCATTCTCCTCCCTAGGTCAACTCGCAATGCTTACTTACCGTGTTAGGGAAGTATTATGTAGTGTCTTTAAGGTGATAGGTGTTTTCTCCTCCTTGGGCAAAGTCTCCTTGTACTCTAATCTCTCAGCACCATGTGGCTTCTTGGATCACTACCAACTGCGCAGTGGGCCATGGGGTGCAGTTTGGAAAACATTGCTTTAAAGAGTTTTGAGCCCTTCGTTGTTTCAGCCAGCAGTTCAGATACATACCCCCATCATCTGTTCCCTTCTTCCATTGCCAAAGGACTCCATCCCTTCAGTCTCTCTTCACTGGGTAACACTCACTGCTACATACCTTCACCTCCCATTTTCCATCCTCCTTCCATTCTCCCTTCATCCCCACTCCTATTTTTCTCCTCCAACCTCTTCCAGTTGTTACCTTCCAGTCTGCCCTTGGTCACCTTTCTTCCTTCTCCAGTTGCTTATTTAGCACATTTTATAGGGCATCAATCAAAACACACCAACCTTATCATACAATTAAAAAAATAAAATAAGCAAAACATGAAATTTAGTCAAAAGAACCAATCCCCTACATATCTAGGCAGACAGAAGTCTGACACAGGAGGAAACCCTCAAGGTAAAGTCACCCCTCCAGCAACAGTGATCATATTTCAGCTGGATGGAGAGTAGGAAGGAAATAACTCATGTAGGAGGCGAAGTAGGGGACTCGTGGAATGTTTAGAGACTGGTCATCTGAAATAATGTGGCTTGTGGCAAATGAGAGAGACTGACAGACCTCCCAGCCAGAAGTCCCATACAGGAGATAGCATCCTGGTCCTGAATGAATGTCGTGAACAAGCACAAACCTGCATCTCTGCAGGGAACTGGTACTAGAATTGGAGGGGGTGCTGCAGGTCGAGAGTGAAGTGCATTGGCAGAGCTGTGTGTAGCCCCAGGATTGGAACAGCATGGGGGTTTGAAATGAGATGTATGAGCATGTATGTATGTACTTGCCTGCATTGTTTCTGAAGAAAGCTAGTGCGTTAGTCTTTCTCTTTTGTGGACACCAAATTTATCCCCCCCAAATTATTTTTTAAAAAGCAATACAATATCTGTTTCAATCTTGGAGATGATTCTGTTGGATGAATGGAGTGCTCATTGTGAAATCATCCCCATTGACTAAGTGTTTTATCAGTTTTTTTCTTTCCTTTCAGCTGCTCAGTTGGATAATATTGGATTCAGCATTATCAGGAAATGCATACATGCTGTCGAAACAAGAGGTATAGTAGTTCACCAGATGCCCTTGTTTTTAGGGAAGGTCTTGCATCTGTTTTTAGCATTGTCTGTGCTTACCTTCTCTTTTTGTGCACAGAAATGACTTATTAACCCTCAGAGTCTCATGTTTGATATACCTCATTATAGGCTGGCACAGATGTCCTAGCTGGCCATGTACTTTAGCTTGAATAACTGGAGAACACAGGTGTTAAGCAGATCTCAGGAACTGAAGGATAAACAAAGAAATGTTGGGCTAGATTTTTAAAATTGGGAGCGGAATTTAATTTGAAATCTAATTTTGGGTATAATTTAATGTGCGCACCTCTCAAACAAATATGAATTTTATTCTCAATACCCCTGTAAAGTAGAGAAATCCCCATTTTACAGGTGGGGTGGGCACAGGTAAGAGAAAGTGACTTGCCCATTGGTCTCACAGGAAATCTGTAGCTGATTCAGACTTGAACCCAGGTCTCCTGAGTCCTAGCCCATTGTTCTCCTTCCTACCTGTAAGGGAATTCAGAACATTGGGTGATGTTAGGAACTGAGTATTTGCCATACTGCAGTGCTGCTGAGGCTCATATCCTAAGGACATAGAGTATGCGGTGGTTACTGAAGAGCTGCAGGCTGGTGAAGTTTTGCAACGCCCTAAATGAAGAAAAATAGTTTGCGTTATTGAGATTTTCCTGCTGTCCGTGGTACAAACTCTGTTCAAATAACATGCTGGCTGTGATGAAAACCCTGGTTTAAAAAAGGCAAACAAAGCCAATACATTTATTTAGACCTGCAAAGGTCAAAATGCCCTCAACTCTCATTCCCTTCAGTAAGACTGGAGGAACATTCAGTTCCAGTTAGTCAGGTCCTTTGACTAGTGTCTGTAACAGCAAAGTAGATCTGTGTTGTTTGTCCTTTATTATTTATTTCTGTACTACCATAAGCCTTACTTTGGATCAGAATCACATTGTGCTGCACACTTTGCTGACACATGGAAAGACACTGTCCCTGACCAACATCAGACTCCTCAGCGCACCCACCCACTTGCCTGTTGCCAATCAAATATTTGTTTCTGGTGCTTCCTTGCTTTCTGTTGTCCACCACCATCTTCTGATTCCTGAGCTGATCAGGAGACAACACTTGGTAATAAATACATAAAAACCCAGACGTCAAAACCAAATCTCAACCCTTTCTAGAACAGCCAGGCTGAGAGTGTTGCATGCAGCTGGTGGAAGTTTTAATTACTGCAGCTATTAGCAAAGCCAAGGAAATGAAAGAAATGTTAATCTTTTAACATTTCCCTAATTAAGTAACCTCTTTATTTTTCCAGGGATCAATGAGCAAGGGCTCTACCGAATTGTTGGAGTAAACTCCAGAGTTCAAAAGCTATTGAGTATCTTAATGGGTAAGTATCTCAAATCCACATTAGAGGGAAGCAGCTTATTACCAGCCCTGATGACGGAGGCTGTCGTCGAAATACCAGAACCTGGGGTGGGAATTCCACTTTGGGAAATGAATTCTCATTAACATGTTCTGTGAGGGGTCAGGAGAGTGTGGGGATTGGAACACTAGGAATTGTGTAGGGCATTCACTTTAAAGGGGCTTTTATTTCACCTGGTCTGTTGCTTGTGCCTCACTCATATGCTTTGCAAATCTTGGCAGTCTTCCTAAATGCAGCCTGTAACCTTCAGAAAAATAGTTGAACCGTATGTTAGCTTTTATTCCTATACCTGCCACATGCTCCCTCTGTTCTTGTCTCCAGTAGTTTTGTCTCTATTTCATGTTGCTCATGGTTCTAGTTGCTCTCCCTTTAGATCTAATTTTCCTGTCCAGCTATGTTTACTACTAGCAGAGTTATTTTAGCCCTCCCCCACCCACTTTCTTGTTTTTAACTTCCTCCCATAGCAGGTCATAAAAGAACCCTGTTGTCGGTCAGACTTCAACATAGCCATCCTAACAGTTGGTCAGAGTGTGAAGCGAATAGTGTAAATTAACTGGATGGGGATAGCAAGTGTATGTGGTGGGCTTAGCTGCTGTGGGATTATGGGGGGCAGTGACTGTTCCATAATTTCATCTGGTTTTTCAATAGACTCCCTCCTGGAAGAGCTTCTTTACCTGTAGATGAATATGCTAAAGGGAAGGGCAAAAGGGGCTGACATGTTAGGGCTCTGTGTCTGACCAACGAGGTTCAGCCCAGTGTTTGAGAATGTCCACTTGAGACAGAGTCCTAGTCAGGCCTTCAGACGTCCCTCCCACCTCAGAAAGATTTTTCCTGTTGGAAGTTCAAGGCTACTATTCCTCTCTGTGTGTATGCTGAACAGCCTGATAATGTGTCACCATCTCCTTCCCGGTTTCAACTTTGTGCTAAGCCCCTCTGCATTGCAGTCTGCCTTCTGCCTTCACAATTCCATTGCTCTCTCTGTGAAGTATGGAGAGCTACAAATCCTGGGTGTTTTGAACACTGAAGACCTCCTAGCAAGCACAACTGAATAGTGAGATTCAGTACCTCAGAGGTCAAAGCAGACCCAGCTGGGCCCCAAAATTTCATTTAATGTATCAAGGTGGGGGGCATTGTCTCTCCACTCTGTGCTCTGCCACAAAACTCAGGGGTTGCAAGTCCCTCAATCCCATTCACATCCTACCAGCAGCAGTATCTGCAGTCCATGGCTGACCCACACTTAGTGCTGCTGCCCCTGCAAGCGTGTGGGAGTGACTCTTCCGGATCAAGGTAGGGGCATTCCTCACTTCACTATGCATTGAAAATCTGCTGTCTCAGGCAGTCACCTGTGCCACCTACCCCTTTTGCTGGCCCTGTTCATGTGGCAGTAGCAATGTGCAACAGGAGCCAAAGCGTTGCATGGGCAGGTTGATATATCAATGCAAAAGTGCATCAGAACTTAGAACAGATACAGCTGCTCACACAAGAGAGCAGTTCTGTGCTTTTTTTCCCGCTCTGGAATCTGAAATGAAGCCATGACAGGAGGACGTTTCCACATGGATTTCCAAAGAGGTAACCTGCTGTAAGTTGAAGTATGTGATTTTCAGCCCTGTTTCAGTTGCATTTAGAATTTCATTTATTGCTTTAGCTCTAATAACTCCTTAGGGAAAAATACCCATCCAGAGCTCCAAGCACCCTAGACATGCATGAAAAAAACCACTTAAGAAAAGTTGTAAACAGTCAGTTAACGTGGTAGCATTCCAACCCCATCTCATGCTGTTTAGTGCCTGGTAGGCCAATATGAATTAGGAGATGTCTCTAACTAGTAGATGTCTGTAACTGAATATTTTAGTTATTTGTTCAGTGCCTTAGTGTCATATTCATCACTCGCTGGAAAATCTGCTCCCCTTGGGACTACTATGCTTTCTACCCTTTGGACTGCCGCTCTGTCCACTCTATTGTCCTCTCTTGATTTCTCTCCCCCTTCTCAATCTTTGATCCTCCTCTGTTTTTTCCCCTCTGCATTTCCTCCTTGCAGCAACTCCAATTTCCAACCCTGTGTACTAAAGTGATCAGTGATTAACTTGTTTAATGTTGACACTGAAATTTCGTAATCGCGCTTTAAAGTTGATAGTCCAATGAGGTTAACGGGGACAGAGGCGGTCACACTTGCACGTCATTGTTCCAGGCTCTCTGCAGACTAAGGCAGACACCACTGCATCAGTCACACTCTGTTCACATTTGGAAGTTTATCTCTGCAGCCATCAAGGCTATTGTTTTAACGAATGTTTATCACAAATTCTCCGTATGGGCCCCGTAACTATATCATCTGGGTTGGATCGATCTCATGGATCATATGTTTGCCAGCCTGGCTCAAAAAAGCATTAGGTACTGGCCACTGGCAAACATAAGCTTCTACTTTGGGTGCACCTACCGCACAATCTGATCTGATATGCCAGGACCTCTGGTTTTTTGTTTAGTTTTTTTAACCAGAATGCATGTATTAAGAACTATCAAAGCATTTGGAATTACTGGCTCCACACAGTGGGCCAAATCATGGCCTCGGTTCCGCTCTCTCAAATATATCTGTTTCAGTATAAGGTTCCTGGCTGTAACAGATAGCTGGATTTGGTCCTTTGTGGGTTCTTTAGTGCTGAGAGGAATCAAGAGTTTTGGCCACCATCCAAAAACATCATCTCCTCAGTAGCTGAAGACACTCCGTCTTTGGCTTCATGCCTCACAATGTGGTGATATAGTCAGTGTTTGTGTCTTGCCTGCCATGTCTTCATTAGCTGCTGATGTCTGAAGCATAGCAATGAGCCCTAAGCTTGCTGGCAAGCTAGAAGATTAGGGGTGTCACCCAAGTAGGTTGCAATTTGTTTTAATGCCTGTTGATCTTCAATATTGTTATTGTCTGGCTGGAAAAGGGCATGTCTTGACCTCCTCATATTAACAACAGAACCCAAGGGGAGTATCTTTGCTGAGTTCCAGCCTCCAGGCTGACACAAGCTCTCTGTAAAGGCACTGCCAAACTGAGCTCTGCTCCCCCCCCCCCCCCCCCCGGTCTTTTTGGACTTAATGCGTTTAATGTAAAAGCAACATCCTGTTCAAATGTTGACTATTTAGATCAAAACCTCATGACCTAAGGAGCCAGATTTTGCTTACAACTTCAGGTTTCCCTTATATTTAGAAATGAATGTGGTCAGCATTAGTGATTCACATACAGATTAAATGGCAAGTGGATCAGGTTTCAGAGAGCTGTGATTGGTGTAAATGGCACACGCTGTGGAGGCCTTCGGTGTGACTTTTCTACAGAAGGTGCTATGCTGCTCTGTCCTCAGCTTGGAGGTATTTGCAGATAGCACTTTGCATTGGCAGTAGCTGCTTTAGACTCAAATACAGTACCTGTCATGCTCTTGCTGTGGGACTTGTGTATCAAAGGCAAATGACTTGCTCCTCAGTTTCCCTACTGGTGAAATGGTGAATACCTCTCTATCAGGGTTCTTTTGAGGCTTAATTCATCAACATTTGTAAAGTGTTTATCTTTCTTCAGCCCCTGCCATTAAAAATCTCCAAAGTATTACTTATTTATCAAGCACAGCTGTTTTTGAAGTGTTGTACTGTTAAGACATGAGCACAAACACAGTATAGTAATAGAACTAGCATGCAAATCTGTTCTTTAAAGGCTCCTTATTAAGATACATGGTGGAGTATAACATATTGAGTGATCCTACTGATCCTTGCCAGTGTAGTCAGCGGTGAGTGAGATTTCCTATAGCCATTGGCCTTTATGATGAAATGTGTTTATGGCTGTTTTTGAAACCATCTTAATGTCACCCAAGTGGCTATTAGAATTAATACCTGGTAACATGATTGTATCCCAGGCAGCTCTATTTATCACAGCGAAAGTGGTGAGGAATTGAAATAACAGCAGCGGTGGCTAGTACTGTTCCCCTCTCCCTTAACGTCTCCCAGAAATTTACTAAAGACATTCTGCAACACTGGCTACAGTACTTCTGGGAAAGATGTCATTGGATAGGCTAATCGGCATTTCAGACACCATCTGGAAGAATCAGACCCTGGGGAGCCGCTGTGCCATTGTATGTAAGCATCTCGCTGTATTTCCATCAGAGTGCTTGTTTTTTCCAGTGTTTAATCATTCTTAGTCATTTAACTTAACATCAAGCTGAAAGTTTGTGACCCCAGCTAATTTGATTCACTGTGCCATGGGAGCTGTATAGTTGGTAGTATGCCTGGATGGGCAGGCTCATGATTGGAGATGATGCCCACAGTTCCTCTCAGTCACCAGAGCTATTGTCTACAAAAAAAACCCACACAAAAACCAAAAAAAAAACCAAAACCCCCACATCCTGACTTCTGCTGATCTTGGAATCTGTTGTGTTTGGGGCTGCCTTGTTTTTCTTCAGACGATCACCACATGATCCTTTTAAATCAAAATATCAATCTCTGTCTGTTGGTTAAGCTTATTCATAACAGCTCAGACGCAGTGGAAGCTCCATGTTGTGGGACGTTTATGATGAGGCAGGACAAAACCCTAGTAACTATGCATGGGAAAGGATCTTGCACTGGTGGTATGGTGGTGGGAGCGGACAAGTTGACTTCTTCCATCTCCATCTTCCATCATAGAAGAAGAAATGTTCATGCTTCTACCTCCCATTATTGTTCACATTCATCTTTGCTGTGTTTGTCTGAACATACATCTTGCTGAGTCTTCTCTGAGTTGCTGTGTTGGCACTGTTATTAAAAAAGCCTTTAACTTCTGCTCATTTTGACCATATCAAGTTATTTTTAACCAATAAAAATGGTCTCCTTTTAAAATGCAAGTCAGATGGCAAGTTGCACTGAAACTGATTAGGAAGGATTGTGTTAGTTTGTGTGGTGTCTGTGTGACACACACATGATTTTTGTCATTAATACAGAATTTTTTTTGAATGTTGATCTTTTTCACTACCCCTTTTGATGTGTTTTTCTTTAAAATAAATCCATTGCCTTTAAGGAAATCCGAACTCTTATTCAGTACAAACTTTTAATTGTTTTCAAAATTGCACAGTTTTTACCTATTGTTTTAAAATTCAGGAACATATTATAAATGAGTGCAGAAAAAGTAAGTTGAATCCAGGGAATGATCGAGGGTAATCAGCTGCACCCAGCAGCGTTCTATTTGGATTTAGTCATCCTCATATGCTTCGGAATTCTATGTTTCCTGCAGGCCGGCAGTCAAGCACTTTTTCAATTGCATCAGAAGGACCCGCTCCAGTTTTCAGTGAGATCAATGGAAAGACTCCCATTGTCTGATCAGGCTCACTTTCTATTCTCATTCATATCTGGGTTATTTTCAGTCAGTGTCCCGAGCTTGTAATCAAGGCCTAGGGTTTTATTTATCACTCTTCATTTAATATAGGAAATTAATATAGTCAAATTCACCTACCAATAGTTAAAGAGATTGAGAATTAAATTAGACAGTAAATGAACTCAGAAATGGAAAGCAAACAAGCACAAAAGCAATGGGAAGCATGTAATTGTGCCTGCAAGAGGAACTTATTCATGGCTTTCTCCCTCTCAAACGGTGACCAGACAATGCTTTTCGATCCTTACGTGGAGGAGCCAGGATCTTCACTTGTTATGCAGATTCCATACCTGAGCGTTTACCTGGGTTACCACCAGTGGTGCCAATTAATGCAAATGTGATGGTAGTTTTTAGTGTAATTTGGTTTTAATGGTCAGTGACAGTTGTCATGACGATCTTTGGAACATGGACAGTTGTCTGCTGGGAACTGGACTGAAAATGCCCACTCACTTCACATAGGTCACTGAACAGCCACCTGATGGTAACTGGTTTCAGCAATCCTTTAGCCCTGTAGCACTGGGGTACAAAATGCTAGAAGTCTGCAGGAAGAAAAAACTGGTTCCTGCCTTTTCAAATCATTATTTTACTGTAATGGCATTAGAATGTTTCACCAGAGCTTCCACAGAAACTGATTAAATACTGCCTTAAATATTGTCTAACTACAAACAATGACTTCAAAAAAAGCCCTCGCTCCCTGATCTAGTTGGAGGCTTACAGCGATCAGAGAACAGGCAGCATGACTCCAGGTTTCTAAAAGCACAACTTCCTTTGCAGTTGTTTCAGATCTTGGGTTTTGGAAGAAAACATCTTGCTGGCCAAAGCCTCATATTTACTCCGTGCAGAACAGCTGCATGTGGTTTGTTTGTTTGTTTGTTTGTTTGTTTGTTTCTTTCTTTCTTTCTTAAAGGGAATTTAAAAAAGAAATACACAAAGGGAGGGGAGGCCCACCGAAGAGATGAGGGGAAGGAGAGGAGTAAGCGGTGTTTAAAAATAAAAACAGAATAAATGAACAGGCTCCTTCACTCCAGATAGGTGCACCATATTGAGCTTAAAACCCATTTTGGCCCCCATAAGCTGTTGTGCTCTCAGGCCATAAAAACCCTAGAGCCAGCCAGAGAATTCCCCTGGCAGAGACATTGTGAAGGCAGCACAATGAATGTCCCATACATGCCAGTGTAGGGAGTATGCCAGGGTCTGCAGATGATGGGGGTGGGGAAGGCGCTGTGTACTACAGAGGTTCTCAGCAGATTGGGTTGAGTGCCTAAGTTCCTTTGGGGGCCATTTCAGCTCCTGAAACAGCCCAGGATTAGGAGGGTGCAAAATGACTTTAAGCCACTTACCTCCCCAGCCCCCCAGCTCCTTCCACCCAATTGCAAAGTTTATATTGTGCCTCTACAAGGTGCAGCACAGAATTGCTCCCTGTGTTTTTACACTGCTGAGGAGCCAAGAGGATCTCCGCTGATGGCCTTTTATATGAGCCCTCACGATGCCAAGTGTAACAGCCTGTCTTGGGTTGGGGATGACTGGGCCACCTCACGGAGCCTGGGAGAGCCTTTCCTGAAATCATCCAGCAGAGGGTGCGGAAGAGCCATTTACAGCTGTTCATTTACCTGTCCTCTCTCTGTGTGCGCCAAGCTGCTTCCACAGTCCTCCTGGGCCCTGCTGGGGTGGGGGAGCCAAACCTGGCAGTCTCCACAAGTGGGCTGAGCAGGTTGTTGGGCCAGTGGAAACAGAGGCGGTCAGAATGCTGAGGACCCAGAAGGATAACAGCATTGCCAAATGTTCCCTTCATGTTCGGGGCCTGATCTGGTGAGGTCTTGAGCGTCTCTAGCCATGGAATAAGGAGTTGAGGGCACTCAGCAGGATCTTGCATGACTGGGCTCTACACCATCAATTTCACTGCTAATTAAAGTTTTGCTCCCTTTTATTGGGGGAATGCTTAACTGGAGGCCTGGCTGGACTGTAGCAGAACCATGAAGCAGGCTCTGTTAGTGCTTTTTGCAACCGGCCCTAGGAGGAGCCAGTGGGGAAGGAGCATTCCTTTGGCAGGGTGGTAATAGTGGACAGTTGGTCTTTGTGGGCTGGAGGAAGGCAGCCATCCACAGCCTCAATGGGTTCCCTCTGTGTGTATCCATGCCAGCCAGAGGAAGATGTTTTTGTATGTCTCTTTGGCCAGAGGAAAGGGCTGGAGAGTAGCCACTCACCACGGCGTAGCTGGAGAAGCCTTGGGAAAATGAGCACTTTGACATAAAAGGTGAGCTGCTGGTTCACTCTGATCTGGCCACAGTTTGCGCAGCGGTTTTCTTCCCCTCTCCAACTGGTGCAATGGACCATCTCTCTTCCTGTGCTTTCATGGTGGCATGTGAAGGAATGTGTGGATTTGGGACTCATAAAGTTAAAAACAGCCCTGGGGCAGGGCTGGTGGTTAGTGCTTTGCACTGTCAAGCAGGAGACATTGGCTGCCACTCCTAGCTTAGGCGTCTCACTTTCTGGGCTGCTAAGTGTTGAGCCCAGTGACTGCCTGGATGAGCTCCTGAGTCCAAACCAACCCTTCTTGGGCAAAGATGGTGGCTGCAACCTCGGGAATTAGAAGGTGAACGGCAGAGATAAAGCTGCACAGTGCAGAGGCATGCATGCACATGTGGAGGGCAAGGGTCAGTGTGGGAAAGGAAACTGTTGATATGAATATGAACACACAGCACTCAGAGACTGCCAGAAGAGTTTAATTTGTTCCCAGGTAGGTTCTGAGGATCAGAAGAGTCAAACTCCCAGCATACCAGAGAGATCTACAGGGAGGTGAAGAAATTGGCAGCCCTTTTTGAAAACAAAGATTGCTTGGGAGTCTCTGGACAGGGCTGGCCTGGAAATGAAGTACATTAAAATGGAAGTGCTTAAGCTCTGAGAAACTTGCCTAATATTGCTATAAAAAGCCTTCTAGCCTGACTGTTGTTTGAGTCTTTTTTTCCTCTGTAATGTTACATAACGTTTGGTTGGTTGGAGGCCTGGCGAAGGCTAAATAGCTGGTTTACTAGATGTGGTTCATGCAATGGCTTGCACATGTAAAACTTGCCAATTTCTGCTCACTTACAGCCAGGCTCTGTCTTTTGTTGTCTTGCTGTTTGAGCCGGATTGCCCCTAGAATGAAGAGATTTGCAGTAATATTTGACATCTCTCCAGGGCTTGCTCATGTTGTGGAAGTTCAGAAGTTTCTGTAAATCTCTGCATGTGACTCTGGGGATGGGGAGGGATGAATCAGACATTTAAAAAAATCTTTAAGGATGCCAAGGAACAGTCTGCTGAGAAGAGGATGTAAAAAACTAATAGAATGACATCAAGAGGCTAGAGGTGAAAAAACAAACCAAAATATGATTTTTCTAAGCCAATAACCCGCCCAGCCTGTGCCGCCTTCCCAGACTCATTGCTCTACAACATTTAAAAATAGGGTTTGGTATTTCTCCCCTCACTGTGATACAAATAGAGTAAACAAGAATACGCTGCTTTCCCCATCACCCGTATGCCTTAGAGAAAGCTGACGGTGTATAAGCTTCCTCGCTGTAGAACTCTGCCAGCAAGGTCCCTGCAGATGCTCCTGCTTTTGCAAGCCAATGGGAACTTTATGGCCTGAGTTCTCCCTCCACCTTCTAGCAGCAAATGTCAGGCTGGCAAAAGCACTCATCTGGCAGCAGCTTTCTGGAGTGGCAACCTAGGGTCTACCAGGTCAAGTGACACAGTGGATAATTTGCTGACACGCTGTTGTGCCAGTGTCCTGCTATGTAGTGCTGTGTGCGCCAACTTTGTTTCCTCCTTTTACTCCAGCTGCAGAACAAAGCGGGTAAAGTGCATGTGTAATTTCCTCAGTTGCCAGCAGGGCTAGGTCTAGTGGTGGTTCTGCCCTGGGCAAGCAAGCAAATGTCTGCCTTTTCCAGCCAGCAGTGTCTCATGCACACACTTACTGAATGTCCTATTGCCCCTGTTATTTTGTTGCTCTGGGCACTTGCCTGCTTTAATTGTATGATACAGCTGGCCCTGGTTACTGGCAGTCACTGTCTGTTCCCCACCACTTATTTGTACTGCTGTGTGCCCAAGTCACTTGCCAGTCATTTAGGCATGCCTTGCTGCCATTGTCCTTCTATTATTTTGATGTATTTATTTATACTGCAGTTGTGCCCCAAAGTCTAAATTAAACGGCGTGTGTCTAGTCTGTCTGCCTCTGTCTGATACTGTTCCACTTCCATCGCTGCAGTACCTAAGCACAGCAGTGTCTTGAAACCCTTTTTTATTGTCACGCTTGAAACAAAACTATTGGTCCCATCAGCCATGAGTGATGAGCTCCTCTTCTTTTTGCTTTTGAACACATGCAAGTGAGTCCTAGTGTCCAGCCTGTGGTCACCATCTTCATCCATATCCATGTAAGCAGGAACAGCTCTCAAGGCTCAAAGTATTTGCTGGTGTTGGTTATTTGGAGAGACTATTGAGAAACTGAGCAGTGGGATCTTCTTTCAGAGTAACCCCACAGTAGCAGCTTTGGAGGTGACTGTGTTGTTTAATGTGTTCTCTTTGAGCCACTCATTCTTTTGTTGCCTTTCTTCCCTAGATCCCAAAACAGCTTCTGAAACAGAAACGGACATCTGTGCTGAGTGGGAGATAAAGACTATCACCAGTGCACTGAAAACTTACTTGAGGTAGGGGAGAAACGCCTCCTGTGTTCTATGTCTCCACAAGTGTGTTCTGTAATGTCCTGGGGATCTCCTCCCCCACTACCCGAGCTTCTAGTCAAGAGAACGAGTTTAAAATAACTAAGGAAGAGACTGTTCTTAAAGAATCCACCTTGGCTTTTCCACTGAACCCCATGCATGCTTGGGCAGGACTTCGGGAATTTACTGAATACTGTACAGATGCTAATGTGGAGAGTCTATTTTGGTCAATTTCACGGTCATAGGATTTAAAAAATCATAAATTTCATTATTTCAGCTGTTTAAATCTGTAATTTCATGGTGTTGTAACTGTAGGGGTCCTGACCCAAAAAGGAGTTGTGTGTGTGTGTGTGTGTGGGGGGGGGTGTCACAAGGTTATTGTAGGTGGGTTTGCGGTACTGCTACCCTTACTTCCGCGCTGCAGCTGCTGGCGGCGGTGGCGTTGCCTTCAGAGCTGGGCAGCTGGAGAGCGGCGGCTGCTGGCCGGGAGCCCAGCTCTGAAGGCAGAACCAGTGCCAGCAGCAGTGCAGAAGTAAGGATGGCACGGTACGGTATCGACACCTTTTGCTTCTGCGCTGCTGCCTGCAGAGGCGGGCCCTCAGTCAGCAGCAACCACTCTCTCTGGCCGCCCAGCTCTGAAGGCAGCAGCAGAGACGTAAAGGTGGCATGGAATGGTATTGCCACCCTTACTTCTGCCCTGCTGCTGGCAGGGTGCTGCCTTCAGAGCTGGGCGCCCGGCCAACAGCCGTCGCTCTGCGGCCGCCCAGCTCTATAGGCAGTGCAGAAGTAAGGGTGGTAATACCATGACCTGCCTTAAAATAACCTTGTGACCTCCCCCCACCCAATTTGAGAAACACTGGTCTCCCATGTGAAATCTGTATAGTATAGGGTAAAAGCACACAAAAGACCAGATTTCACAGGGGGAGACCAGATTTCACAGTCCGTGATGAGTTTTTCGTGGCCATGAATTTGGTAGAGCCCTACTCATGTGGTACAGCCATAACTTATAAACACTTCTTCTTATGTACCTCACTGTTAAGTTTGTCTCTTGATTCAGGCTTTTCCCTGTAAGCGAAGACCCAATGCATTCCAGTATGCTGCTGTCTAGCAAATCTGTTGTCCTGATGGTTTAGTGGCAGAAAGTTCAGAGTTAGTTTGTATTTCCAAAAGGACCATGAAAATTCATAAGGCTTTCTTTGATATCTAGGCATAGAACTGTACATGTGGGTACAGTCCAACCATATGAAAACTGATGCCCTTGTTACAGCTGGGTTATCTTCTATTATTGTATAAGTATGACATGTAACATCATTTACTGAAGCACTAGTCCAGAGAAAACTGATACTGTGGAGAGGAATGTCAGAGCCAACATCACACTATTTCCTTTGGTGCCTCCTTGAGATTAATTTCTTCCTGGTATTTATTTAGTAATAAAGATATGCAAGAATTTGTCAGTAATTAATAAACTACAAACTTCTAATTATGGCCCTCTTCTCATCCTAACTTTCATTTTTATTGCATTGCATTATGCATTGACAGGTAATATTAGGCTGTGTCTACACTGCCACTTTGAGCGCTAAAACTTTTGTCATTCAGGGTTGTGAAAAAACACCCCCCGAGCGACAAAAGTTTTAGCGCTGAAAAGCTATTATCATTATTAGACAGCGCTTTATCGCCGGGAGCCGCACTCCCACCGCTTGTTCGGGGTGTGTTTTTTTTTTTTTTTTAATCTCCAGGAGAGCTCTCCCCCAGTGATAGTGTGTTGACACTGCCCCTGTCATGGTGCGGTCGTGCTGTAACATGGGTAGTGTAGACATACCCTTAGAGATGGGATGAGCTGCCACAGACTGCAGTGGTGGTTCCTAATCCAAAAAGAGGGAAATCCATTAGTTTGCAAGTAGCAGTACGTATTCTGTTATGCAGAACATGCTTCTACCTGCCGTGTCTGTATTTTTAAAGCATAAGAGATTGAAACAAAGTCCAACGTGGGTGACAAATGTAGTTAGGTTGGTTGATCTCAGCCTGGAAGATCACAAAGCCCGCACGTAACTTTTCATGAATGGCAATCTTTGCTCCCGAGAGTTTCTAAACTGTTAGCACAGGAATAAGATGAGAATATGAGAAGCAGGACTGGAATAGTAGGTCAATTCACAGGTCAGGATTGAAGTGTATAGGCAAATCTGAGAGGAGCCCTATGACTAAAATATCAGGGAAGCTGCAGGACAGGATTGCGATCCATTTTAAAATCTGTACGGAGAGAATTAGCACAGTACTACAATGTGCCAGGCATAGCCTTTGCCACTGCTCTTGGTCTCTTGCTTTCATCAACACCAAAGTTCACACAAGCTTTCCTTCAAAATACATGTTAAGTTTTCCATGCACAGAAATGGTTGGATTGGAGATGATGATCATTAGAATTGTAGTGCTGTTTTCTGTGACATATTTCAACATCAAGTTGCTGTAGTATTTTGTTATATATATAATACAAGGTTTCGAGAATATAGGGAGGTTTGGCCTGTGTTATTTCTTTTATATATCTTGGTAATTCTGCAGTGGTAGTTGATTCAGTTAAAGAGCGGAAAGGAAGACTAAAACAAAGCCCCCTCTGTATTTTATGTTTTTCCTGATGAGAGGAAACTAGTTAGGAAAGTTGGTATTGCTTAGTGGTGCCCTTTATGATTTAAGAATGGGTTTATGGGAACAGCAGACTCCAAGCTGCATTTCAGTGATTATTTTATTGCTCAAATGTGTATGTATTGCTATTCCTATTCCAGAATGCTCCCTGGACCACTCATGATGTACCAGTTTCAAAGAAGCTTCATCAAAGCAGCAAGTAAGTTTTTGTGCATGTGTGCTTGTCACAGCCTTCTAAAGGGAAACATTCAGTTGCTTGCAAAGGAATTTAACCCCAATGCCGGTACTCTTCCACTGAACTCCTGATGCCAGATAGACTTTGGTTAATGCTGTAAAACAAAATCAGAATTGAGATGCAAGGGGCATGTTGTTGGGTGTACTGTTTAAAAACCAAAAAAATCACACACACAAAAACAGAGTCTAGATGCTGTTGGGTGGGAAGTGGAAGAAAAACATATTGGTACCACAGGTGGGTTATTGTAATTCTAATTAGTTGTATTTTTCAGTCCTAATGTCGTGAAAGCATAGCTATGTATGGGTGGAAGGGACCTCAAGATCATCTAGTCCAGCTCCCTAGGCTGAGGCAGAGCCAAATAAAACTAGACCAGCCCTGACAGGTATTTGTCTAACCTGTTTTTAAAAACTCCACAACCTCCCTTGGAAGCCTGTTCCAATGCTCAACTATTCTGATAGTTGGGAAAGATGTTCCCAATATCTAACCTACATCTGCTTTCCTGCAGATTACGCCAATTACTTCGTGTCCTATCTTCAGTAGACACAGAGAACAGTTGATCACCAACCTCTTTATAACAGACCGTAACATATTTAAAAATGGTTATCAGGCTCCCTCTCAGTTTTAACCTTTCCTCACAAGTCTGGTTTTCGAAACCTTCTATCAGGTTTTTTTTGGCCAGCCGCTGTGCTCTTTCCAATTTGTCTGCATCTTTCCTAGTGTGGCACCCAGAACTGGACACAGTTCTCCAGCTGAGGCCTCGCCAGTGCCGAGTAGAGCAGGACAGTTACCTCCCACGTCTTAAATATGAGACGTTCCTGTTAATGCACCCCAGAATTATATCTTCTTTTTTAGCAACAGCATCACATTGTTGATTCATATTCAATCTGTGACCCGCTATAACCCCCAGATCCTTTTCAGCAGACCTAGCCAGCTATATCATTGTTTCTTGTGCATTGGCTTTTGTTCTTGTGCATTGGCTTTTCTTCTCCTTAAGTGCAGTACTTTGCACTGTATTTATTGAAATTCTTTTTGTTGATTTCCAACAAATTCTCCAATTTGTGAAGGTCATTTTGAATTCTAAGCCTGTCCTCCAAAGCGCTAGAAACTTCTCCCAGCTTGGTGTCATCTGCAAATTTTATAAACATGCTCTCCGCTCCAAGCTATCCAAGTCATCAATGGAAATATTGAATAGTACCAGACCCAGGACAAAGCCTGGCAGGTCCCCTTACATATACCCTGCCAACTCCCACCCCGTTTGACAGCAAACCATTGATACTCTTTAAGTATGGTCTTTCAACAAGTTTTGCACCCATCGTATAGTAATTTAATCTAGACTTCATTTCCCAAGTTTGCTTATGAGAATGTCATGTGTCAAAAGCCTTACTAAAATCAAGATCTATCATGTCAACAACTTCCCCCCATCCAGTATGCCAGTTACTCTGTCAAAGAAGAAAATTAGGTTTATTTTGCATTATTTGTTCTTGACAAATCTATGTTGGCTATTACTTAAACATAAGAATGGCCCTACTGGGTCAGACCAAGGGTCCATCTAGCCCAGTATCCTGTCTTCCGACAGTGGCCACTGCCAGGTGTTCCAGAGGGAATGAACAGAATAGATAATTATCAGGTGATCCATTCCCTGTTGCTCATTCCCAGCTTCTGGCAAACAGAGGCTAGGGACACCATTCCTGACCACAACTAAAGATCTAACTCTATCATGGAGGTCACGGACTCCATGACTTAAACAGACCTCTGTGACTTCTTCAGCTTCAGCGAAAACAAACCTAATCAATGGCAGGGCTGGAGCAGCTGTCAGCCTCAGCCCAGGAGCAGTGGTGAGGCCAGAGGAGTGGCCCCGGGCCACCAGATCAGCCCCCAGGGCCAGAGCAGGGGCCACTGGAGCAGGGGCAGCAGTCAGGACTGAAGCAGCAGTCAGCATCTGCCATTGTAGGAGCAGCGGCTGGAGCTGGAGGTCAGCCGCCGGAGCAAAAGCCTGGGACCGGGTCAGCCCCCGGGGCTGGAGCAGGAGCAGCGGTCAGGGCCAGAGTAGCCCCTGGGACCAGCGGTCATCTCCTGCCACAGGAGCAGCAGCCAAGCTGGGTCAACATCACAGGAGGAGTGGCAAAGCTGGAGCAGAGGCCAGTGGTCAGCCTCCAGCGGGTTCCGACTGTTAGTCTTTCCTCCCCTTTCTGCCCCCTGGGGTATTTTTAGTAAAAGTCACGGACAGGTTGTGGGATTCTGTGAATTTTTGTTTACTGCCCGCGATCTGTCCGTGACTTTTACTAAAATACCCCCATGACAAAATCTTAACCTTATTTATAACACTGATGTCTAGGACCTTATGAACGTAAGTTGTACCACTTTAATTATATTGGTATCATTGGTGTAATTAAAGCGGTACAATTCTCCTACTGCGGATGCAGCTATACCAGTATCAAAATGCTTATGCTAGTACAGCTTATTCCCGCACAGCACCTTTGTATCAGTACAACTGTGCTCCCCCTAGGCGTTGTAGCACAATAACTACTTCAGTTAAAAACATCACGCACCCTAATCAAAGTAGCTATCAGTACGAAATGTGCGTGCAGTTCAGACTTACAGGTGACAGTAGCACTTATTAGGCAGTGCTTCTCCATTAGTCTAATTCAATCTGTGCTGTCTTCAGAAGTCCGTCTTTATCATCCTTTCTTGCACTGCTTTTCAACTGTCCTTCTGTTTTACCATTGAGGTTCATAGTTCTGATCAGCTGTTATGTAGCAGTTTGGTTCTAACTGCAGTGAAGATACAGCCCCATGAAATGAATCCCCCACTCATTTCAGCAGCGATAGTGACAAGTGGATGTTAGCCATTGAAGTCTCGTTATAGAACACAGACGCGTCCCAAATTCCTACTACAGTTATAGGAAGGGTTGGTACAACCGCCTACTGAGATTGCCTGTCACTTCCCATTTTTAGACTCCGTTTTCAGTTGCCTATAATTTTGTCACACTTAACTGTTTGAGCATAAATTTTCCATGAAGTGTGTACCTCAGGCTGATTTTTTGGGGAAAATTTCAGCTAAATTGGGTGCCTCGTTTCTGAGAATGAGGCAAGGGAAGAATAAGGGTTTTCTTTTTTTTTTTCCCATTTTAAAAAGTTCTTGTTACCTTTTCTTTCCAAAGCTCTAGTGCCACCATACTTTTTAGGAGGACTTGAAATTTGGTAAGGGGTGTCAGTGGGTAGCTTTTGCCGTCCCCATGAAAATCTGCCCAAATTTGGCCAAGTTGTAAGCCTTTCAAAAATTGTAGCACGTACATGCTTGGTGGAGACTTCTTCGATTTTAGCCTCTAAACTCCCCAAAGATTCATCTGTTCTATACATGCTCCACCCCCTCACCTCCTCACAGGAGTGTTGTGAAAATAAATTCACTAATATTTGCAAAGCACTCAGAAATGAAGTGATGAGTCTAGGAAGAGAAAAGTCTATGAAGAAATAACAGGTTTCAGAGTAGCAGCCGTGTTAGTCTGTATTCGCAAAAAGAAAAGGAGGACTTGTGGCACCTTAGAGACTAACACATTTATTTGAGCATAAGCTTTCATGAGCTACAGCTCACTTCATCGGGTGCATTCAGTGGAAAATACAGTGGGGAGATTTATATATACAGAGGACATGAAACAATGGGTGTTATCATACACACTATAAGGAGAGTGATCACTTAAGATGAGCTAATACCAGCAGGAGAGCCGGGGGAGAAGAAAACCTTTTGCAGTGATAATCAAGGTGGGCCATTTCCAGCAGTTGACAAGAATGTCTGAGGAACGGGGGGGGGGAGGGGGCAATAAACATGGGGAAATAGTTTTACTTTGTGTAATGACCCATCCACTCCCAGTCTCTATTCAAGCCTAAGTTAATTGTATCCAGTTTGCAAATTAATTCCAATTCAGCAGTCTCTCGCTGGAGTCTGTTTTTGAAGTTTTTTTGTTGTAATATTGCAACTTTTAGGTCTGTAATCGAGTGACCAGAGAGATTGAAGTGTTCTCCGACTGGCTTATGAATGTTATAATTCTTGACATCTGATTTGTGTCCATTTATTCTTTTACGTAGAGACTGTCCAGTTTGACCAATGTACGTGGCAGAGGGGCATTGCTGGCACATGATGGCATATATCACATTGGTAGATGTGCAGGTGAACGAGCCTCTGATAGTGTGGCTGATGTGATTTGGCCCTATGATGGTGTCCTACACAAAGTAAAACTATTTCCCCATCTTTATCCCCCCCCAGTTCCTCAGACGTTCTTGTCAACTGCTGGAAATGGCCCACCTTGATTATCACTACAAAAGGTTTTCTTCCCCCCCCCCCCCCCCCACCCCTCGGCTCTCCTGCTGGTATTAGCTCATCTTCTGTGATCACTCTCCTTACAGTGTGATTGATAACACCCATTGTTTCATGTCCTCTGTGTATATAAATCTCCCCATTGTATTTTCCACTGAATGCATCCGATGAAGTGAGCTGTAGCTCACGAAAGCTTACGCTCAAATAAATTTGTTAGTCTCTAAGGTGCCACAAGTACTTCTTTTCTTTTTATGAAGAAATAAGCAATTCTGTCTTCAGTACAGAGGGGGAATAGTGCTCAGTAAACAAGGCCTAGGGCCACACATTGAACAGTGAGGAGAAATCAAAATATTGAATAGCTGCTCATTAAGTGAGCACTGTCCATTTTGTGCACTGTATGAGGCAGGGGCTCTGTTGGGTGGGTAATTATGGTAATTGCAGACCTTATTAGATATGAAGGTGTTCAGTGCTGTTCTTAGATATTGAATGGTTAGTGTTTGGGACCAGGAATCAGGACTCCGGTTCCCTTATTTCAACTCTGTCACTGACCTTGGGCAAATCACTCAAATTCTCTATGTTTCAGATTTATTTCTGTTGCCTTCTAAACTCACAGGGCCATTGTGAGGGTCAGTTAATTGTTTGTAAAGAGTTTAGCATCCTTGAATCTCAAAACAAGTAATAGGTACGTAGCTGCTGATGTTGCTAGTCTTTCATGTGGTATATTAATGTGCTGAAATGACTCCATTTGAACCTGCCCTTCCTGGAAGGGAAAGGGAGGGTGAAATATCCAAAGAAGGGCTTTTTACAAGATGACTTCCAATGACTTTCTCACCAAAGGCCTCATGCTATAAATGAAATGCAAATATTGAGATATTTCCACTTTTGTGAATGAAATAAGGATGACCAGTTGTCAAAACCTTTCTAGCTATCGGGCTAAAGATAACCTTATGGAGATTGAACATGTATTATACAAGCACATTCAGCTGCTTTCTCTGTTGAAACAAGCCAAATGGTAGCCACTTGAATTACAATCAGCCTGGTCTCTGGTTGTAAGTGCCTTGGCTTTGCTTGGCATTTTGTCAACCTCCATCCTCGGTCCATTAGTTCACCCTTTTGGTTTGTGTGTCCCTTTTTTTTAGAAACTTTTTTTCATCATTGGGGACTACATGGGTAAAAAGAAACCTTAGAATTTTGAGGACCCACAGTGCAGCTGAATAGAGAGATGATGCAAAACCAGGGGTTCATGCTAGAGTTGGTCAGAAATTTTTCAACAACTGTTTTTTTGGGAAAATGTCAATTGTCATAACCAAAACTTCAAAGACAGATACCCCTTCTTCTCCCACACCCCCCCACATCCCCCGAGTAGCCAGTAGCCTGGTGATTACAATGTGGAAGATCCAGGTTCAAGTCTTTTCTTTGCCAATTTCAGTCTCTCCTGTGGGAGCTGTTCCGCTTAGTATAAATAATTAAATATTCCCCGCAAGATAGACTTAAACCTGAGTCGCCTGCACCTCAGTTGAGTGCCAAGTCTGTCTGGTGCAACAAATATTTAATTATTTATCTAAAATGGAAAAGGTCCAACAGGAGGGATTGAGAGACAGAGACTGACTTGGTAGCTCGACTATTGTCCATTCCGATCTCTGAAATCTTGAAAATCTTCACGGGATGGGTGAACCATTTCCCGCCCAGATGTATTCAAGACACCTACATCTCTGATTGAATCTCTGTCCTGATCTGGGTGGTTTATTCTGTTTAAAAAAAAAAAAAAAAAAAAAAAGCAGGTAGCCGATGGAATAATCTCCTTGTTACCCAATGTAGAGCTGGAGAATCAGGAGTCCAGAATCTCCGAGATCCACAGCCTTGTTCATCGGCTCCCAGAAAAAAACAGACAGATGCTGCAGATGCTCACGAACCACTTGGCAAAGTAAGTGTATGGCTTTGAGATACTTCCTTTATTCTCTACAAGTTAATAGTCCTAGGAAAAATTTCTTGCGTCTGTGTGGGGTCTTGAGTCAGATCTGACTGCATCACGGTAACTGAAAACCTGTGTGTGAAAGAAGCATTAATGCAAAGAAGGAATGGAGGAGATGCAGTAGGCAAGAAATCCTAGCTTTCTGATGGCTGTATATGATCACTCAGCATTTGTGGTGCTTCAGTCCTACATTAACCACTTTATTGCTGTGTTGTTGTTTTAGATAGAATGCACGTGCTGTGCTGATGGAAATGTGCCATTGCTTCCAATGGCATGTTAATAGGTGACGGTTGTAGAGGGGTTGCGATGGAGAGGCCAGTGTGATGCGGGTTGAAAGCAAATCAAAATTATAAAGAGATCAGAGTCATCACAGTGGTATGGAGGACTACCTCTCCACATCATATATATTGTCCCTATGCAGCCTGATTCATCACACTGCCAGTGCTTCGGTCACCGTGAAACGTTTTGGGGCAGAAGGTTTGGTAAAGTTTTTATTTCAGTGATGGGGTGGCCGGTAATCTGCCCTCATAATTGCCATAGAGCTCATTGGTTATTGTTTAAAGAAGTGAAAACACCACCTGGAGTGACTGAGCAGGTCACATGCCAGCTTCAGGGATAGGAGATCATACCTGGCCATTCCTTCACCATGTATACAGGAAAGGTTAGCAAGGACTTGAGGAAACATTGGAATGAGTTAAGCGTAGGGTGACCAGATAGCAACTGTGGAAAAAACGGGACAGGGGGTGCGGGGTAATAGGCGTCTGTATAAGAAAAAGTCTCCCAAAACAGGTCTGTCCCTATAAAAACGGGACATCTGGTCACCCTAGTTAAGCGGGCTGTAAATAAAAATTTGGGAAAGCATAAAGCTATCTATTTAAATAAAAAACACTTGAAATGTGCTTACCAAAAAAAAAAAAAAAAGACACCAGATGCTTTCTTACGACCTTTGTGCCGGTTCTGTGGAACCAGAGCAAGGCTGTTTAAAAAGCAGAAAAGCTGGTTTAGATCGTAGTTTCAAAACCTCAGATGCTTACAGGCCCAAGCCAACGGACAGGGAGTTCCAGCTACTTCCACCAGCCAAATATGCACAAGGAGTCTCATGACTGCTTCAGTGCTTTGCATTATTTTTTTAGTGGTTGTTGTTTTATTTAAAGGAAAACTCGTATTTAGTCACTGTGGTATTCAGAGGGGGGAGGGAAGGAGCCAGGAGAGCATAGTGGGCTTTGTGCTGTTTTAGCAGAGCTTTGTTAAGAGGGAGAAGAGATTTAAAAACAAACAAACAAATAATATGTGTGGGGCAGACTTTGTTATTTTTCAGGGTAAAACGCCGTTAGCAGTTTTTCCCATTACCTAGCTCCTCCCAGGGAAAGGCAGAAAGTCACTATAACTAAAGGCTGCTTTGCTTCTTTTTTGTTTTTGTTTTTTGGAATTGGAATATTGAGCTAAAAGGGCCTGCAAAGACATTCACTGAATTCTAGAGAGCATTGCCTGCATGTGCTTGCTAATATTAATAAATAGCTGTATTGTTTTGCTTATAAATAAGAAGGTATCCATTGCGGTTGGGGTCACCCTGTCAGTAATTCCTGAGACACAATCAGGTTATAGGTTTCAGAGTAGCAGCCATGTTAGTCTGTATCTGCAAAAAGGAAAGGAGTACTTGTGGCACCTTAGAGACTAACCAATTTATTTGAGCATAAGCTTCCATGAGCTACAGCTCACGTCATTGGATGCATGCAGTGGAAAATACAGTGGGGAGATTTTATATACACAGAGAACATGAAACAATGGGTGTTACCATACATACTGTAACGAGAATGATCAGGTAAGGTGAGCTATGACCAGCAGGAGAGAAAAAAATCCTTTTGTAGCGATAATCAAGGTGGGCCATTTCCAGCAGTTGACAAGAACATGTCAGGAACAGTTGGGGGGAAGGGGGAGGGGAATAAACATCGGGAAATAGTTTTACTTTGTGTAATGACACATCCACTCCCAGTCTTTATTCGAGCATAATGTAATCGTGTCTAGTTTGCAATCAGGTTATAGGCTCTCGTCAAATAGCCAGCACTCATTACAGTCCTTCTGTCATCCTCACATATGAAAGGTTTCAGAGTAACAGCCGTGTTAGTCTGTATCCGCAAAAAGAAGAGGAGGACTTGTGGCACCTTAGAGACTAACACATTTATTTGAGCATAAGCTTTCATGAGCTACAGCTCACTGAATGCATCCGATGAAGTGAGTTGTAGCTCACGAAAGCTTATGCTCAAATAAATGTGTTAGTCTCTAAGGTGCCACAAGTACTCCTTTTCTTTTTTTCTCCCATATGAAAGTATTTCTTCTCCCACATTGCTATGTGTAGCCCCTTTGTCTAGTGAAGCTCATGTTGCTGTACTAAAAGACGCTTTCCCTCTGGCCTGGAGGCACCATCTCTAGGGATAGAGGAAGATAGTTCAGTCCCTTCAGCCTGTTCAGTCTGTGACCTCACTGCTGAGGCTGTTGACAAGGGAGATAAGTAGTGCCAGTGGCAACCTTCGGTGGGATAAATGGGTGTGCAATTGATTTTAAGCTTTATCCTTCACTTAGTATCTGCAGAGGATAGTTGGGGCAGATATTGTGTGTGTGGGAGCCGTGGGAAGAGAAGGGGAAGTGTGGATGTTGAGGATGATTTATGGAAAGGGAAAGATGGCAGTGTTTTAGGGCTAGGAGATACAGAGCAGACAGGATTCTTTTAAAAAAAAAAAAAAAAAAAAAAAAAATCACCTTCCAGTGGGTAGAAGAAATCATCCCCTGGATTGTGAATGCACTTTGCTAATGCATACACTGCATGATTTGCACACACAGAGGACCAGTGTCTCTCCCAATTTCTCAGCAAAGATTTAATAGTAGAGTGTGGCAATGAGGCTTCAGGTTACTGAGACTTGCTACTTTCACAAAACACACTAAATAGTATCTTTTGCTAGAGCATTACAAAGGTCTCTAAATATGTGTAAACTGCATTGGTCAAATAAATGAACAGGGCTCCTCTTGAGCTATATTATATATGATGCATAGTGTTTGTTTTCTAGCTAATTTGCAATAGAACTCTTAGCAATTAATGTGGACTAGCAGGGTTCTACTATTAATAAAATTGCTAATACAGTTGATACATTTGACATGGCAATTATTAATTAAAAAATTAAAGATCAGTTTCTCATAAGCATCTCTAAACTCTTAGTAAGTGTGAAGAAGCTCATTACCTAGGAAATGCTAAAACACTGACCTTAGCTAGAGGAGTGGTTCTACTAGAGCTGGACTCTTAAATGCGGGAGGCTGGGTGTGGTAAGTGGTACTTGAGAGTAGAATACTGTTTTCAGTCCCCACCTGCTTTGTACATACACACAGGGACAGAAACAGACTCTTCAAACCCTGGGCGAAGGTGGGTTTTGCTTTTGGGCTATATGACTACTTAAAAGAAAGTGGAAAAAGAAAGATGCAGGCGATGGAAGGGTGGGTGTGGGGGAATGCACAGAAGAGAGCAAACCATAGATAGGAGAAAGGGAGAATGAGAAGGCTAGAAACAAAAAATTAGGTAGATTTCAGCTGCTAGATTAGTACGTTTTACTTTATTCATGTTGTTGCATATATTTTTGTTTGTTTTTCCAGGCAGTTTTATATTCTAATCATTTAAAATGCACATGTGCAGCCTAAATTAGGACTGTTTCAACAGTAACCAAACACTGTTTCCTCTTCCCTCTTGCCTTTCGCCTTTCAGACCCAGTTTTCTTGGAACATACTATCAGGTTAATCTTTGGTCCATTAATAGTTTAAACCTGTATTTTTCCTTCACAGACACACACTCACTGTTTTTGTGATGAATCTAGCTTTGATTTACTGTTACTATAGGAGGATAGTGATGTTTGTTGTGATTTACTTAGGAGTATCTCTGTAAGAGGCAGGGATAACCCATGCTGACTTGAACTGTCCCAAAGTTTGCAGCTGTTCTGGTCTATGTCAGCAGGAATTTACCACCTAGCATTTCAGCAGAGGCATCTATAGTCATTACAGTGACACAGATGACCTGTCAAAGTGCCTGGGGTTTCTGTTTCAAAGGTGGTGTGAAAGCTGAGCAAAGAAGCTTAACTGAAGTCCAAAGCGTTTTAATAAGTAAAAGGTTAAAAACCAAAAACGGTCTTGTGAACACCTTGTTACTGTTTGAGTTATAGGATTCTCTATTGTTTAATCCATCTGTTACATCTCAAACACTTTCCTCAGAGGGTTCCAGGGTTTATGGAGGAATTATGCTAGGCGAAGAGCAGGTGCAGAAAATGAAATTTAAAAAGCGTTCAATTAAATAGAGTATTGCATGTTTCAGGAGGATTCCGCCATCCCTGCACTCTGTTTAGAGTTTGGTGGATACATTGTGACTAATTTTTCCTAATAAAAATGGTGTAGTACTTTAGTGCTGGCATTTGACATTTGTTTCTTCACAGCAGTTTGGCTGGAAAGTCATTTTTCTTTCAGTTGTATGGAAATGTCTGTTACAAAATAGGCCACTGCAGTGTTAGAATTGTGCCAGGGCTGAGCCCTGTTAGTTCAAGACACAGCCCTGGAATGTCTCGTGAGTGGCGTGAGTGTGTGTTGAGGAGGTTGTGGTGGGGTCAGGATAAAATAAAATTGATCTTTCCCCCCTGTAGCTTTTCCATTTTGGTATCTGACACAAGGTTGTAATTTTGATACTGTTACAGTTGTCCACTTGGAAGGGCCAAAGACTGTTATGCATAGAAACACAAACAAGCAATTATATTAAAATTTTTTGAAATCTGTGAAAAAATTTTACAACTTTTTTTTTTTTTTTTTTTGCAAAACAGCAGAACGAGTTTAAAAACATTTCTTATAAAATCAAATGGAGTTAAAGCTCCTTGTAGAAAAAAACTTCTGGGATTTTTCTTCTTTCTGGGGGGGAAGAGAGGCAGCAGTTAATCTGCTATCCTCCACTCTGGTAACCAAATGCCATCTAGCAACTCGCTTTTTCTCGTATATTTTTAAGCCTTTTTGTCACTTAAATCCCTCTTGGGCCCTAACACCTATCCTTAGGGTTGGTCTACACTGAGATTTTTGCCCTAGTTTGAACACTTGGATATCAGTATAAATGCATAAACACTAGAGGATCACACTGATTTAATCAAACAGTTTTTTCTTCTACCAGTTTAGTTAAACCAGTGCAAAGCAGAGTGTAGTCAAGCCCTTTGTTGCCAGGTGTCCAAGAAACTGTGCTGATTACACTACGTCTCAATCTCTGGAACCAGATTTCACTCCTTCCCCCCTTCTTCCCCCCCCTCACCCTCCTCCGCCCCCGCCCAGTGTTTAAATAAGGAGTAGATGCTTTGGGGATACAGAACAGGAAGATTTTGATCCATTTACATTTCAGGAATTAGAATTTTTAGTCTCATTGATTTATTTTTATGTCTGAGAATTTTTTGTTGTTGTAGCTGCGAGAACCATGCTCATTAATAAATACTTTGTGGTTCTATAGCACCTTTTTCATCCAAGGCTCCTGAGGCGATTTTGATGGTGTTTCCCCTTGAGACTCATATCACCCATTGCTGTTTGTCTTTCTGTCAGCAAACATCTCCTGTCAGTCTGAGGCAACATACTTGCCATTTTCTCTGGGCTGTGCATCTATTTCCTTTACTTGTGAAAGCTCAAAACAACTAAATGTATCGTGTCTAAAGTGTATGTACGTATATTTAGTAGAATTAATTCTCTTTAATCATTCACAGCTGCAACCTGACCAATGGAGACTTGCTCCCTGTGCTTTTGCTACAGAAGTGTATTTTTGGCTTTCATGTTCTAACCAACACAGTAGTGATCTCTACCTGTAGTACAGATTGTTCTCAGCCTTCGTTTCCGTTGGTTCTGCAAGGCAGCAACTCTCTGATGTCAGCCAAGAGTGGAGGTTACACAGAGATCTTTTTACATTATGGCTCGCTAACCTGTAAGTGTGGGGCTGTGCTAGAATGAAAGAAGATAGGAGGATGGGATGTGAACTGGAAGTAGAATAAAACTAATTCCAAACACTTTTATCAAGGTTTTAAATCATTTTCTTACTAAAGGGTCATTGGCAAGAAAGTCCGTCAGGGCCATGTGCTCAAATATAATATAGCATTGCTGTATTGTTTGTTTTGCATAAGTCGTATCTTTGACTGGGTAGCATATATACTCTTTGCACTTAGGGGAAATGAACAATGCTGCAGGCCTGCTTTTGGGCAGACCGAAATATCCTGGTAGAGGCCATGTTCCCCCTTGGTATTGAGTATGGCACTTAAGTCTACACTTTCAGCAAGTGACTAGATCAATAAATCCTCTCACTGAGGCACCCGTTCAGGAAGATGAGCTGTTGCAGGGGTTTTTACTTCGGAGGCTTTTTCCCCTAAAGGTGCAGCAAGCAATCAGGCGGCGGCTTCTTGACCTGGCTGGCTCTGATTTCATCCTCCTGGCTGCTGTTTGTGATGCTGATTGGTAACTGTTCATTTGTTGAGTTTATGCACTGCTTCCAGAAAGCCATTCTTGTCTAGTTTTAGAGTAACAGCCGTGTTAGTCTGTATTCGCAAAAAGAAAAGGAGTACTTATGGCACCTTAGAGACTAATCAATTTATTTGAGCATAAGCTTTCGTGAGCTACAGCTCACTTCATCGGATGCATCTGATGAAGTGAGCTGTAGCTCACAAAAGTTTATGCTCAAATAAATTGATTAGTCTCTAAGGTGCCACAAGTACTCCTTTTATTCTTGTCTAGGACAGTCTGGAAATTTCCACTTGTCTCTGGGGCCTTTCGGTTGCTTCTCTCTCTCATACGTTCTCTCCCCAAATGTCCCCAAAAGTGGACAAAAGAAAATAGCAAACCAAACTCTCTGGACTTTGCATGGAAAAATTAAACAGAGTTCCTCCTTCTTTTGCTGTTGTCTCTTTCCCACTTCAGTGGGAAATTTTAATTTTGCCAGATATTCATGTACTAATCCTTTGGACTGAGACCTATTACAGCCCTGGACTGAGATCTGGACCTGCTCAAGTTCATGATTAACTCCTGGGAGAAATCTCAGTTTATGATCTCCTCGGTGCTTACTCCAACTGTGGAATAAGAAGAGAGTCGCCCCATTAGAAGTAATCGTAGTTCAAACATAGGTTAATAAAAGCTCATTAGACTGCTTCAGTGTTGTTTAGTTCTGTGCCCATCCTGGCTGATATAAATGGTAGTCAGCAGGCATATCAGGAACTTCTTTTTGCCCTGTCTCCTAATATAAGAACAAGAGATAATGCAATGAATTTGAAAGGTGAAGAATTTAAAAATAAGAAATAATTTTTCTCACAGTGCATAATTGGACTGTGGACCTCATTACCACAGTATAACATTGAAGGGCAAGTAGTTAGCAAGATTAAAAAAGGGCTTGGAGTTTTACATGGATAACAATAGTCAGCATTTTTATAGTAAATACTTTAAAAATGTTTTGAAGGCATATAGAAGCTTATGCTTCAGAGTTTAAGCAAATCTTTAACTACTAGGATTTAGGAAGAAAGTCTCTTTGAGGGCAGATTATCCCAAGTCTGCCTACTGCAGGGTTTTTTGCACCTTCCTCTGAAGCATCTAGTGCTTGCCACTGTTGGAGATAAGATACTAGATTGGATGGACCATGGGACTGACCCAGTCTGGCAATTTCTGTATTGCTGTGTTGTTTCAGACTCAGCTGAATGTATAGGCCCTTTAAAACAGGTGCCTATTGATTGTTGACAGTAGATCTCTGATTTCTTGGAACACACTGGGGTTCCCACACTGAGCAAGCTTTAATGTTCAGTATTTTTGTGTGAGAAGTTTCATGTAAAAGTTCAAAACAATTAAATTTGTGTCCGATTTGCATGATGATCACTGAGCACGTGCAGGCACACCTGCCCTTGGAATGAGATTATAAGCACTTGGTGAAAGTTGCCACACCAACCTTTGTGCCCGCCAGGGCTTTTCCTTTGGGTAGCCCTGCACCAGAGTAGTTATAAGTGCTAATGTCAACTTTCAGTTTTGTTGTTCTTCCCCAAGCTAGTAATATAACATTATTAGTGGCTTCATTCTCTTGATTGAAGGAGATAATATACCAGAATGAATCCAGAGAGCAATTAACAATGGAACGCATGGTAGCTAGCCAAAAACAATTGCAGAACTGAACACTTGATGTGGTCTGGTTTAGTTACAAAACTGCATATAGAAAGTATACACCTTATGTGTATGTGTGCACATGTGTGCATATATAAAATACAAATGCAGGCAAGGGCTTTCAAAAGTAAATAGTGATTTTCAGTGCAGTGTGATACCTTAAGGGGGCTTCATTTGCAAAGGGTGAGTGCTCAGGGTTCTGGAAAATCAGGCCTCTTTCAGAGGTCTTACGTTGGCACCCAAAAAGTGTGGCACCCAGAATTACTAGTCACTTTTCGAACTCTTAATGGGCACGTGCACACACTCCGTGAGTGAGAGAGAGAGAGAATCCATCTTCTGACTAAAAAATACCTTTAAATATGTAAGAGACTAGGTGGAGTGAGGTAATATTTTTTTATTTTTCTGTTGGTGAAAGAGACATGCTTTTGAGCTTGAAGTGTAACTTTTGTAAGTTTTATTGTTATAACTTTTCCTTTCCACATCTCTCTTCCTGCCTATGGAACTCTGTTCCAACTTTTTACATCCAGTGTGTTGAATTAGCAAGTAGCACTTCAGTCTGTGGTATTTTTAGGGCTATCCAGGTTAAGGGCTCACTGTGGAGAAAACTGTTGGAGGATTTGCTTTTAAAAAAAATACTCTTGATTTGGCAGACAGAGAACTCGGTATTCAAAAATACTCTGTTCCCTACATAGTAAGTCTCCTTTCTTTTGCCAGGAATTTATGAGCTGATGTGAAATTGGAACACTTTGCTCCAGCGTGCCATATTTTTTTCTACTGTTTATTTTTTTCTTAATTACATTTTTAATTAGTTTTAATGATGGTGGAAGGTGCCAGATTTAATAACTCTGGTCTTGAAAACCAGCCGGACAAGTCTGGGTAGGAGTTGGAGCCAGATGGAGCCAACAAAGGGGATAGAACACATAGGATGGCAGAGAAGGTGGTAGGGTTTCTCTGCCTAACAGGAGAGTGTAGTCATCCTGCAGCACTCTGAACCCCATAAAGATTAAAGAGTTTGGGCTTAAGAAGATGGCAGAAGAATCCAAAATAAAGTTAGTAGTATTTTTCTGTAGCTAATGTCTGTTTCCCCTCGCCTTCCCAATTGGCGGGTTGAAGGGGGGCAGCAGGGAAAGTCCAAGAGGAAAGAGAGAAGCAGAAGTAACAATTAGCATGTATTTAGTCCCTTTATCTCAGGGGTTTTTTGACACCTTTTATAGACACTAACTTATGAATCCTCACAATATCCCTCTGAGGTAAATGTTATCCCCATTTAACAGATAGGGAAACGGAGTCACAGAGATGAAGTGACTTGCCCAGTGGCACATCGAGTCAGTGGCAGAGCTGGGACTTGCACTCAGAACTCTTGATTTCCAGTCACATGCACCAGTGCATTTGCTTCAATGAGACCTCAAAACAGACAAGAGAGTGCCAATCAAAAGCTACGTTAATCAGAAAATAATGCTGGTTCTTCAATGGAAGGATACTCGTACTAAACCATCCTGATTTACCAAGCTGTGGTCATGAAGCAAGCCACAGTCGAATCTAAACTAAATCCTTCTTCTAGCAAGGGAGTTGACAAATAACATCATAGACCAGTGATTATGATCAGAGGCAATTGATCTAAATGAACAAATAATAATTGATTTCTATATTGTGCCTGTCCATGCAAATTATATACACGTGTAGTACTTTTGCAGTACAGCCATCTCTGGGGTTGGAAATAGCAGCAGGTGAAGAACAGCGGAGTAGGGAAATTTAGATTGTTGACTCCAAATAGAACCGTTGCAAAATGTGCATTGACTCATGAATGCTCACCCCCATGGACTAAAGCATTTAAAAATCTATCTGAAAGACCTCCATTTAGTAAGCGCTGTGGAATATAATTTTATTTACTCAGAGGGATAAAGGGTTGTGTTTCCCTTCCTAGGTTTAAAACCTGTCATTCCAAGAAACTCTTTCAAACCATCCCCTTGGGGTACTTGCTAATTGGAGACAAGCCCATTAAGCGTTATAATAATGCTTTTGATATTAAGGTTTTGAGTTTATTAGCACTCACAACAAGTTACTTTCTTTCTTTCTTACTTCTGAGTGGCAAATCTAAAACAGCAGAACCAGTTCTCTGTGACTTGAGTTGCAATGAAGAACGAAGGCAATTGGAAGATGGAGGCCAAGCGGAGAAATCTGGAAGTGTGAAGGCATTGTGCATGCTAGATAGAATGGATATGAAAGTAATTGCTTAACTGAAGCTTGCAGTATATTGTCATGCAGCTTGTCATTCACAGATTCCTATGAGAGGCATGAAATACTTCAAGCATGCTCCTCCTCTTCCATCAGGTTTGGGTTTGTGAGGGCTTTGGTTTGTTTCAAAGTTGAAGTGGCAGAGGTTGAGGAGATCATTGTGAAGATTAGTTTGAAATCTTAGAGCGACCACTTTGTGTGGCTAATTTAATTATTGAATTTAACTGAAACCACCTGCAGCTGCTGTAAAAAGACAAAGAACATCAAGGTCCATATTTATTTCCCTTGCAGTGCCTCTTATAGGGAACCATTTCAGCTGCCAGGCTTGTTTAAACTCTCACATATTTTAAACATTAACAGAATTTGCACGTTTTGGTTTCCAACATTTCAGCTCCCTTTGCTTTTTTGGTTTTTCTTTTAGCCCCTCTATGGGATGTTTTACTTCTCGCCTATTTCATTGAGGTTCTAGTTTCTTGTACAGTGGAACTTCCACAGAAATTCAGAGTAATGTTGCTGGCAGTTGTTACATATGGAATACATTCCTGGATCCCATGCAAACAACTAAACAAACTATCCAGAATGCTGTGGTAACCCTTGAGTCTAAAATCAGATTTTGGAGTAGAATAGTCTACTGCTTGGGAGCCAAATGTTGAGATCCTGGCTTATCCCTTACTCAGGCAAACTCCACCTGAAGATGATGCAACTTTACATAGGTAAATTGGGGTTCAAGATGAATTAGGACCTCAGGGTGTGGTGTTTTAGTTAGCAAACAAGGTGCAGAGGAGAAGATAGTTAGTGCTAGGGAAACCCAGAAACTCAGGGAGAGGTGATATTTCAAAACCAGGTCAAACTAGTAGTCACTGAAAGTCGTAGCATCTGGTTTTGGTTACCTATGTGAAAATGTTCGGAAGGTATCGATCCAGTTCCTATAGGAAAGTGTCCACATCAAGTGCATCTATTCCATGATTGGTACTACAGATATTGGCATCCCTATCAGGCTTAGAAGGGCCTAGAATTGAAAGGGCAATGACTAAATTACCTTCTTGCCCACAAAGAGATGTCCTGCAGGCCAGAGTCTGGGATGCATTGGTTCATAAACCTGCTGCTGATGTTCTGCAGGTGAGCAATAAAAGGGGTTGGACTGTCAATCCAGCACTTTCAGAATTGCTCTGTTTTTAAAAAAAAAAATTACAAATATTTAGTAATACTTGAGAGTGCTAGCTAATAGAGATGGCATACATGGTAAGAACTGGAGACTGTTGGGTAGTCTAGTAACAGAACAGGCTTGGATCAGACAATGTTAAAATTCTGCCAGATACTGTGTTTATTTCCTGTTGCTCTTTGCATTTTAAGAGACAGATTATATTTTTTACCTTTAAAATGTTTTCTTCTTTGTGACTATAAATTACTTTGTTAGGGTTTTTTTTTCTTCACTTCAGTAATGCTATATTGAAAGGGATTTGGGAACTTCTGTAACTGGGTTTTAGGATTATAACTAAGAGGTAGAACATAGCTGACTTTCTCGTTCTTAAAACTACTCATTTTCATGAAAATAATAATGCTCAGTTTGTGCACTCTTTTTGGACCTTGGCATGGAGTGGCACCTTAAAGGCTTCTACAGATCATGTCAATACCCACCCCTGGATCTCAGTATATCAGTCCAGAATGAGCCTAAAATTCAGAAATTGGAGACCTGATAGTCATACTCCAGAAGTCAAGAGGGGGCTTCCAGCAGTTTGCTGGGGAGTCTGTTCTATCACCTTATAGATCCTATTGCTAGGAAACTTTTCCTGATAGTCGTCCTATGCTTTCCTTTTCTCAGCCCTATCCAATTACTCCTATTCACATCTTCTTCTGCTCCCTCCTTAACATTTGCATCCTTCAGATCCTTGACAGCTATTACATCTCCCCTCTTTTCAAGCCTTTTTCTAAAATGCACATTTGTTAATTTCAGTTGTTCCAGGACCACACTAGTCAAGGTCTTTGAAACCTGCTATTGGCTTATCATAGTGGTATTCAGATGAGGGTATGTCCTGTAGAGATTAAAGATTTTTGTCAATGCTTTGAGATGCAAATTCCTTGTCATGAGAATAAGTCTCTTCATCTCTCCATGTTTTTACTTGATTCATGTCAAATTGGATTAATTGTTGGTGCAGTCTTGTACTTATGATCCGATTGTTCATTTGTCATTTTACACAACACTATAGATATGCCTGGTGCTTTCCAGGCAAATGAAGTACACCTATGGCTGAAGTTCCCTTAACTTTGTTATAGAGTTTCCAGTCACGTGGAGTGGTGATGGAGAAGATGGGGAAAACTTGTGAGAATCAAATCAAGGATTCTGTACTCTCCGAAGTCTACTTTGATTTTCTTTCAAAACACTAGAGATATATACGTTCAAAGGTCCCTTGCTCTAACTGCATGCAGAGTTGATAAATGAGATTATTGTACACATTTATTTTCAGGAAGTTTTTGATATGAATTTTGATTTGAGACAGAGTGGATTGAATCTCAAAACAGTCAAGATTAGGCTCTGCAGAGGTGATGCTTGGAGACCCCTAACCATGAGTAGCTGGTCACAGACTTCATCTGAAATGTAAAGTTGAACAGAGTTTTTCACTGACACGTGGCTAGGGACATCAATTATGAGCTTAGAAGTCTCGCCCCCAACCTCCCTGCACATACTTTTTCATTTGGATCATATAAAAGAAGAAGAATAGTCATGATAGACCAAATACTTTATACCTTATTTAGGAATAACATGCAGTCACCTCGCATGAGAGAACCATCTAAGTGGAGTCAACCCAGCCCTCTCCTGCTGGTGTCTTGCAGTAGTATGTTGGAGTCTTGCTATTATGGATGTTAGGTCTTCCCTCACCGCACTTAGGAAGGAAAATCAGTGAGGAAAACAAGAAGACATGAATGCTGAGGAGAAATTGCCTTATTTTGCCTTGCTCAAGAAGGTGAGAGATAGGGTGAGGAGAATCCTTCCTCACCTCTGTCGTTGCTGAAAAACCCGATGTGGGAGCCTCGTGTTCCGGAGTTCTTATTTTAAGCATAATTCATTCACCTCTTCTCTTCCCCATTCTACACTGCTGGCAGAAGCTGCATCTGCATAGAATGTCTGCTGGGTAAGGGCCAGCTGCATGGGTTGAAGCTGCCCTGTTTTTGAAAGCTTGCTACATTTTAAATTCATGAATTAGGAAGTTTAACTGTGAGGCTTTGGGTAGAAGTGGATTTTAAGACTGTCACCTCTCCCACACCTAAGTAGACTCAGGATGGGTGTTAACTTATTTAACTTGAATTTTATTTTGTCTTCCGAACTGAGAAATGCTTCAATGGCAAACCTGCCCACAAGCCATTTCAAAACATGACTAATTGGTGTTAAAGTGTTTAAAGTTTAGTCCAGAGCGAAGGAGAAGCAGAACCATGAAGACCTTCCTCATTTGAAAGCCATTCTTTGGAAATGGCTTTTTTTTGCTTGGTGTCTAGCTTATGACACCCATAAAACTTTGATAACCCCATGCAGTTTGCTGACAAAATTATATATGCAAGGAGTGTGGGAGGAGAGTACAGAGGCAATAAAATATGCAGCATCGATGCTGATATGTTAGCAGTTCTTTCCCTTTCCCCCAGCCACATCCTGTCTTCTATCAGGTGTCTTTTTAAAAACTCGGCTGATAAAACTGTCATAAAAGCCTGACACCAAACAAACTTCATGAATTATTTATAGCCTAACAAATGGCAATGGATTCAATGCTCCAAGAAGAATCTGGCACAGGGAATCCTTGTGTGATTGCCATTTGCACAGAATCCCTGGGCTAGACTGTGTGAAATAAAGAAGAAACCAAACCTGTTTCTTTCCTTTATTTTACTGGAGGGAGGGGGAGAGGGGTTAAATATGAAATTCTGATGGGGGGGAATTCCCCTAGTTGATAAAAATGTATTTTAATGATTTGGTTTCCTGTAATATGTAAACCAGCAACGTTTTGCTCCAATTTTACAGATAAACTTTTAACCTCCTACAGCATTGCTATATTCAAAGACTTGGGTTTTTTTGCAAAACAGCACACATCTGCAGGCTAGAATAGCTTTTTTTTTTCTTCCTGTGACAACTGACCTTCAGTCTCCATACTACTTCTATTCATAGGGGAACTTGCACTTTCTGGAAGAATCCCAGAATTGTCCTCTACAGAGGAATACACTCAAAAGATCTCCCAAGGTTTTGATTGACAATTTTTTTGTTCCAGCACCTTAGTCCCTGAAGCAATTGAGTGGGACAGGTCTTTATTCTGTGGAGCCTAAACTTGCTTTGGGGATGTGTGTGTGGACGAGGATAGACTAGCTACGCTCATGGCCTCTGCACAGCTGACTCCACTCCTCAAACACTGCCTCCCAGGCTGCATTACCTTCTTGCAGACAAGGGAGAAAAATCCCCTTTTGTTTAATGTATTGTCTGAAGATTCTGCTTAGAGTTTTGGGGTTTTTTTAAAAAGGAGATGATCTTCCTGAGGGGAAAATAATGTAAAACGCTCAATTAAATGTACTCCAAAAGGTGTCGGTCCTTCCCACTTCCATTTCTTTGATTGTCTCCTATTTTGTTTCTTAGCCTCCTTTCTGTACAATTTATTTTCATCTCCTGCGTCCTCCTGGTTTCTCCTTCCTTGAAAATAAAGCTCCTTCTCCCGTCATTATTTTCTGAAGGGCAGAGCATCAATCTCCTCTCCTCTCATTATTTTTGATCCCATTTTCCTATTATGGTCTCTGTCCTTCCATATTCTGATGTCAGCACCCATTTATCTCCTGGGTTTGCTCTCTTCCCCCTTTCCCATCTTGCTTCTGCCTCCTCCTTTCCACACTCTCATTTCCTCCTCTCTCCCCTGCTCACTTTCTCATTTCCATCACTGTTCCTGCTTCTCTCTTTTACCCCAGGCCTATGGTTAGCAGAGAGAGAGGTCTGGATTGGCTTGGTCATTCCACCAAGTAAATGGGAAAGACCTTGTGACTTAACAGGTACCATCCAGACTGAGCAGCTGTGTCACCCTCCCCTCTAACATGGAGTGCCTTTTACAATGCTTTGCTGCTGTAATCTCCGGCCTGGACAGCTCTCAAACAGCCTCCAGCATGCAAGTCACTCCCAGCTATGTCTGTGAGTGTGCTGCAGCCAGCCAGCCAGCCACCCCTTGGCTCTTACTTGGTTATACTGCAGGGTGATGCCAACATGCTTCCAGTCTTTGATTTTCATCCAGAAATGTATGTCCTGTATTGCCCAGACCTCTCCTGTTCAACACAAGTTTATATAAAGTCTGTTACTTCTTTAACAGAAATAACATGCACACAACTTGCCACTCCAAATGGAGTTTCCCAAACACTTCCATTTAAACATACTGGATTAGATAAAACAATAAACAAGTTTATTAACCTCAACCAGAGAGATTTTAAGTGACTACAAGTAATGAGGCATAAAAGTCAGAAATGATCACAAGAAAATAAAGTTTTAATGCTGCTGGTGCCTCACTTAACAAATTATGTCAGATTCAAGCAACGTTTCTCACCATATGCCTTCAGCAGTTTTACTGACCAAATCCTCTAGGTCACGACCCCTTCTGCAGTCCAGCGCTGCTTCCTTTGTCCTTCAGGTGCTGTGAATGCAGCGGGGGGGTGGAGCTTGAGATGTTCATCCCTCATTTTTATAGTCACTCCCCCTCTTGAACAACATTTCCAGCAGAGATTCAGGAGACAAAGAGTCTATATGGAAGGATGTTCCCTGCTTCTTTTTCCTCAACTGTTTGAGTGTCCTTTGTTTCCTTTGCTTGATTATTCTGTTCACTGCTTAAATGCACATTAAGCAGATCACACATTCGTTTTTTTAAAGACAGTTCTGTTTGCCAACCTCAGTTCGGAATATGTGTTAATAACACCATACAGTGGAATCTTATAACTTCACATACAATGTTGCTGCACACATTTTATCAAGACAATAATGACCAGCAAATTATGAGTTTTCAGATGATCTCGGTACAAAGTATGCACTGTGAGATGTAAAATAGTGTGCAGGGTATGGACAGGGGTGCATTCTGTCACAGGCCTAGAGGAGGTTTTGGAACAAATGTATATATTAGACCAGGGGTCCCCAACAAGGTGCCCGCGGGTGCAATGGTGCCTGCCAGGGCAGTTGTGTGTGCCCGCAGGACAGCACGCCACCGAAATGCCACTGCCGAGCGTGGCCGCTGAAGAATCGCCCACCGAAATGCCGCCGAGAAGCATTGCCATATTTTGGCAGTGGCACTTCTTGCCGCTGCCACTTCTCAGCGGCATTTCGGCGGTGGGGTGTCTGGCGCCCGCCACAGTCTTCTGGGAATAGAAATATGCTATTCCCACAGAAAGGTTGGGGACCACTGTATTAGACAGCAGTAAGTCACCAGGACCAGATGGCACTGACCTAAGGGTTCTGAAGAAACTCTAAATATGAAATTGAAGAACATTATCTGTGGTACGGAACCTATAATTTAAATCAGCCTCTGTACCAGATGACTGATTGGTAGCTAATGTAACGCTGTGTTTTTTGTTTTTTTTTAAATGCACCAGAGGCGATCTTGGCTGGGAATCCTAACTTCAGTACCAGGCAAATTGGTAGAAACTATATAGTAAAGAACAGAATTATCAGACACGTAAATGAACATGATTTGTTGGGGAAGAGTCAACACGGCTTTTGTAAATGGAAATCATGCCTCCCCAATCTATTAGAATGTGGACTGGGGATGATCCAGATGATACAGTGTACTCTGACTTTTAGAAAACCTTGGACAAGGTCCTACACCAAAGGCTCTTAAGGAAAGTAACGAGTCATTGGATAAGAGGGAAGGGCCTCTCCTGGGTCAGTAACTGCTTAAAAGATAGGAAACAAAGGGTAGGAATAAATGGTCGGTTTTCACGATGGAGAGAAGTAAATAGCGGAGTTCCCCAAGGATCTGTACAGGGATCTGTTCAGTGTAGTCATAAATGATCTGGAAAAGGGAGGTAAACAATGAGATGGCAAAATTACTTAAGATAGTTAAGTCCAAAGCTGACTGCAAAGAGTTACAAAGAGATCTCACAAAACTGGATGACTGGACAACAAAATGGCAGATTAAATTAAATGTTGATAAATGCAAAATAATGGACTTTGGAAAACTGTAATCCCAACTATACATACAAAATAATGGATCTAAATTAGCTGCTACCACTCCGAGATCTCAGAGTCTTCATGGATAGTTTTTTTGAAAAATCTGCTCAGTGTGCAACAGTAGTCAAAAAAGCTAGCAGTGTTAGGAGCCATTAGGAAATAAGATAGAAAATATCATAATTGCACTATATAAATCCATGGTATGCCCACACCTTGAATACTGTGTGCAGTTCTGGTTGCCCCATCTGAAAAAATATATACATATATATTAAAACTAGAAATGGTGCAGAGAAGGGCAACAAAAATGATTAGAGGCATAGAACAGCTTCTATATGAGGCAAGATTAAAAAGACGGGGAATGTTCATCTTAGAAAAGAGGCGGCTAAGGGGGCATATGCTCCAGGTCTATAAAATCATGAATGGTGTGGAGAAGATGAATATTATTTACCTCTTCACATAACACAAGAACCAGGGGTCACCCAATGCAACTAATAGGCAGCAGGTTTAAAACAAATAAAAGGCAGTACTCCTTCACACGATGCACAGTCAACCTGTGGAACTAGTTGCCAGGGTATGTTGTGAAGGCCAAAAGTATAAATGAGTTGAAAAAGGAATCAGATAAGTTCACAGAGGATAGGTCCATCAATGGCTTTTAGCCAGGATGGTCAGGGACGCAACCCCATACTCTGGCTGTCCCTAAACCTCTGAGTGCCAGAAGCTTGACGACCGGGGATGGATCACTCGTCTGGGATTGCCACTGTCAGAAGACAGGATAGTGGACTAGAGGGACCATTGGTCTAACCCAGTATGGCTGTTCTTATGTAATGGTAGCAATCTTCACTACCTTTTCCACCATCCATAGCACCATGGAGCAGTTAGAGCCAGCTGTTCCCTTCACTTTTTGGGGTCCATTCCCCCTTCCACACACCTCTTTTTAGTGAACTGAAAGTAGCATGCTCTCTCGATTTGCATGGAGTATGGATATCTGGGGATATCTCACTTAATCAATTCCCTGCCATGGCAGGGGCCTTGGTCTTTGGTGCACCTCAGTCCAGCTGCCTGTTTTTTCTCTGTGATGCACAATAGTTTAGTCTCTTGAGGGCTATTGGTCTAACAGTAGTTGTTAGGCTTGGTATGGAGGTGACTGGCTTGTGGTTAGTGGCCTGTGATATACAGGAGGTCAATCTAGATAATCTGATGGTCCCTTCTGGCCCTAAACACTCTGACTCTATGAGCAGAGGGGTGTCTTTCCTACTTCAGTTGCTGAGCTGTTCTAAACTAGGCCCCGAGCTGAGAACAAATGCTCCACGTTGACAAGCCGGTCTTTTGACATTTTTTGGTATGACTAAGAAGCGATAAAGACCCTTGCTGATTTCTCCCTGTCCATGCTATTTCAGAATTAGGGGCAATTCACGTAGCTGGAGTTGTGTGGCATAGATCGATTTACTGTGGTAGTGTAGACATAGCCTAATGCAGGCTAGTTCCTACCTGTTCTGACACCGCACTGCGCCCCAGAAGCAGCAAGCAGCAGGTCTGTCTCCTAAGTGGGGGGAAAAGGGGCCATGGGCCTCCACGTGCTGCCCCTGCCCCAGGCACTGACTCCACACTCCCATTGGCCGGGAAGCGGCCAATGGGAGATTGGGGGGGGGCAGTGGTGCCTGCGGGCGAGAGCAGCGCAGAGCTGCTTGCGCGCCTCCGCCTAGGAGCCAGACCTGCTGCTGGCCACTTCCGGAGCACAGTATGATCCACGGTGCCAGGACAGGCAGGAAGCCTGCCTTAGCACCCCCCGTGCCACTGACTGGGAGCCACCTGAGGTAACCCTGCACCCCAATCCCCTGCCCCAGCCCTGAGCCCCCCAACCCAGAGCCCCCTCCTTTACCCCGAACCTCTCATCCCCAGCCCAGAGCCTGCACCCCCAGCACAGAGCCCTGACCCCCTCCCCACCCCAACCCCTTGCCCTAGCCCAGAGCCCCCTCGCACACCCTGAACCCCTCATTCCTGGCCCCACCCTGCAGTCCGCACCCCAACCCTCTGCCCCTCCCACACCCCTCCTCTCCAGCTCTGTTGGGTCATGGGCATCAACCGTTTTTTTCAACTGGGTCTCCAGAAAAAAAGTTCGAAAACCACTGGTGTAGGCCACCAAATCATTTCTTGTTACTAAGGTCCTTTGGTCATTCACTTGCATTAACATACAAGATAATGTGAGAGAATAATTTTTTCTTGTTGCTTCTGAGCTGGCTCTCAGTTGTGAGTTACTACTAATGTCTGACACGAGACAGATTGCGGCTGGAGAGTCCTAGGAGCTTCACACTGTGTTTAGTGCTGGCTGTTCTCAGGGTGTGCTTTTTGAAAGCTCATTTATTGCAAGTAATCCCTAACTCTTATTTGTTTTCTGTCCTTCAGTCAGGTTTCAGCATGTTATTCAGCAGCTCTGTAGATGTTTTTAACACATACTTGCTCTTCAAATTTTTGCATTTCACAGTGGCGCGTGTAGGTTTTTCTTATTTGAGTGGTGCAATTAAAACATTAATTCCGTTTTCAATGTTCCATGTATTTTATACAGAAGGTGACTTTTCTGGGGAGGGCGGATTGGGGAGAACAGAGGTCATAGAACATAATAGCTGTGCATTTTTGTTGGGGCTTGCCATATGCTCCGTGCGAAGAGGGAGAAAACTGCTGCTATGGCAACAGGTGTTAGAAGTGTGGTTGATTGTGTGGTTCCAGTAGTATACAGCAGTCTGGAGTGCTGGCAATAATAACTGTAAGCATAGGAAGCCATGGGTGGATTCTATCATTACTATTATTGGGTATTTTTTAAAAAGAGAAAAAATCTTGATCAATGAAATGAACTGAAGCTGTAAATAAATGCTGCGCTCCTGCACCTTCAGCCAAAAGGAATAAAAAGCTAAACAAGGACAGTAAGGGCTAATGTGTTTTTATTTTGTTGCAAGATTTTTTCACACCAGGTTTCTTCTCGTGGCCTTTCCTGAGCATCTATTAATTTGGTGTTTTACGTTTCAATAGTAAGGCAGGGTTTGTAAAAGTGAGTGTAATAGTCTTGGGGGGGAAATTCTTCCTGACAAAATAATAAACGCTGTCATACAAATACACTCACTTTATTCGACACAATAATTGTGGGATCTCTTATTTCAAACACAGCAATAATGCTGTTTTCAGATGATGTGTTCTGGACTATGACCAGAATAGTTTTTGTATCACTGCTGGTGAACTTCTCCAAATTCCTTGCCCATTTGATATATACCCTTTGGGGAAACTGCTGTGAACATGAGATGTCTGCTTAGCTTATAGAAGTGGTCTTCTCTCGGGACAAGAAAATAATGGTAACTCTCAAGGCTCAGTGACTCAATTGTGAACCCACAGTATGGTTTGGATGCAATTGGTATGAAAAGAAGTCAGCTGGGGTGTATAGGAGGGGAAATGAGAATCACCCTCCCTTACTGTTTGTTCGTGCTGTCTGTTAAAACCTGATTAGTATGAGATCTATTGATTGACAATGACGTTCCCTCTATGCTAGAGAAATGTGGATGTGTTTTCCTGTACTGGTCCAGGTCCAGTATGGAAGCTGTAGTGTAGACAGGGTATAGACATTTTTCTTGATGTCTCTGAAGGCAACTCCCAGTGGCACATGGAATATCATTTGTGTTATACAGCACCCTCCATAAAGCCTAGCATCTCAAAATGCTTTGCAAAGTAATGAGTTAGATGCTGAGAAACTGAGCAGCTATTATGCCCTCACTGATAGGTTCCACAGAGCCTTAGACCAGGGAAGTTATATTGCATTAAACTAACGGTTTCCCAGGGGCTGTCTCCTCAAGTACTAATATGAATCAACTCTCAGAATGCTTCTCGGAGAGAGGACAGCAGTACCCTTACCTCTGGAACATTACATATGAATATCAGTCTCGCAGTGCAGTGCCACAAGTTAGAAGTGCCAACCTGCAGGTGCAGCCTTAAAGTGAAGATTCTTTTACCCATCTCTGTTGGCTTCCCAGATGGAAATAAAACTATTAGTTGGAATTTGAGATCAGATCCTTGCCTTACCCCTCACTCCCAGCTACTCTGTGCCACCTCCTGCATAGGTCACATTGCTGCTTGCTCTCTCCATCCTGGGCTAGTGGAGTGACCCTCTGTCAGGGTTTCCCCCTAAGCTTATTTTGACCAGCTTAGGTTAAAAACTTTCCCAAGGCACAAATTTTGCCTTGTCCTTGAACAGTATGCTGCCACCACCAAGTGATTTAGACAAAGAAGAGGGAAAGGACCACTTGGAGTTCCTTTTTCCCCAAAATATCCCCCCAAACCCTACACCCCCTTTCCTGGGGAGGCTTGAGAATAAACAAGATGAGCACAAACCAGCCTTGGATTTTTAAGACCCAGAAAACCCAATCAGATTCTTAAAAAACAGAACTTTATTAGAAGAACACAGAAAGATAAGAGAACAACTCTGTAAGAGCAGAATGGAAGATAATCTTACAAGCAAACAGATTCAAAACACAGAGAGTCCTTCTAGGCAAAAAGTTACAAAAAGACACAAAAACAGGAATATACATTTCCTCCAGCACAACGAATTTCACAAGCCAAAACAAAGAAAACCTAACGCATTTTCTAGCTAGATAACTTACTAACTTTACAGGAGTTGGAGGGCTTGCATTCTTGATCTGTTCCCGGCAAAGGTATCACACAGACAGACAAAAGCCTTTTTCCCCCCCTTCCAGGTTTGAAAGTATCTTGTCCCCTCATTGGTCATTTTGGGTCAGGTGCCAGCCAGGTTACCTGAGCTTCTTAACCTTTTACAGGTAAAAGGACTTTGCCTCTGGCCAGGAGGGATTTTATAGCACTGTATACAGAAAGGTGGTTACCCTTCCCTTTATATTTATGACACCCTCTAGGAGTTATCTTTCCAGTCAGTGTAACTTGAGGCTATATCTTCCTGGGCATCCTATCCCCCACGGTGCTCCCTGTTACCCCCCAAATCTTGTGCTTTCCCTTAACTTTCCCTTTACTCTTTAAATCCTAAGAAAGTCATGCGTAACCTCATCTAGAGGGCCACCCTTGTCATCCTTCTCTGGTGCTTCTCCCACTCTCTGTCCTTCCCACCTAACAAAGTGACATCTCCCCTGCTCTAATCAGTATTGGGTAGAAGGTTACACCACAAGTACATTTCAGTTCAGTGAGAGTTTGTCGGTACAACACATTTTAGAAGTGTTGCCAAAGTGTGTGTAATCAAAAAGAGGCACAAAAGCACCTGTCTTGCCTGTAATCTGTGTCAGAGTTAGGAGTAGGGGGATCAGATAGCAACTGTGAAAAAACAGGACTAGGGGTGGGGCGTAATAGGTGCCTATATAAGAAAAAGTCCCCAAAACCAGGACTGTCCCTATAAAAAGGGACATCTGGTCACCCTAGTTAGGGGCAATCTGCCCAGGATGGGGCTTCACATGGTGTTTGATCCTGTAGGTTTCTATCATTGGTGTCCTTTACTCTGATATATTCCTCCAAACCCCCTCTCCCCTCCCCCCCCCACAGTTAGGAACAGCTTTCCCTCTATTTCCTTGTTTTTCTTGATAATTGAAGGAAATATCGGTCTCTCACTTCCTCGTATTTTGGACATTGGAGGCTTTGTGTGCCTCTCTGTGTCTATCTGTCCTTGTGACTTGATTTCACATCTGCTGCTCTCTGGGTTGGGATTGTGCTTTGTTCCTTCAGATTTCTAGCTCGAGTTTGCCACCACTGATTCTGTGTATTTAGACCGTGGGATGAGCAAAGGTTCCTAGCAGTGGGGAACTGAGGTGAGTCCAGGCTATTCTTTTCTTCAGCAGCTAGAAACTCTGTTACCTCAGGCACAGTTCACCCCAGTAGCCACCCAAAAGGCCCAGGAAATAGCCAGAGCCTGATAAAATAGATTGACTGAAAAATTTTAAAACATTGCGTTTAATCATTTATGCTGTTTGCTTTTTGTTCTTCTCTCAGCTTGGACAGTGAAACTTAACTAGTCACATTCGCTATTGATTTATAGTCAGTGTACTAGAGATCTGGGGCCCTTTCAAAGGGGTGTCTGTTTGTGCAAATGTGCCTTTTGAGCACTTGGTCCACGTGCACAGCTGATAGATTTCGATCCCTGGGAGCACAAATGTTGTGTTCTATGCATGTAAATTCTGTTAACTCAGGGCCTCACTGTTGGACTCTTTCAAATGCATATGCACTTGGTTGTGCTCACTCAGATAAGGAGGGCACTTCCTGAAAGATTTCTGTTTCTGGCACCCTCAGTTTCTGAAGCTGCAGGAGGGAAAATTTAATTATTTTAAAAAATCTGCTTTCTGTGTCTTGGGGTGGGGGGAGTCACAAAAACATTTCCCTTTCGGTCATTTAAGCTCCTCCTTTGCCAAGTTAGTTTCCAACAAAACCTAAACTACTTCTTGAGTGTCCCTTTCCCACTCATTCATGCCTGCATGATAAGTTCCTATTCCTAGAACATGTACATGATTGGCGCACAGATTATATGTGAAGCCCACGGACATCATTGCTTTTACCCCTTATTTAAATGTTTTTAAAAATGCCAGTAATAATAGTCCAAAACAGGCTACCAATTGCCCTATATTTCTGAAGCGTGTGTGGCCATTTCAAGTATTATTTTTTAAATAAGGACTAATGTGGGGGGGGGGGATGTAGTCATGGTGACATAATGGACTCTGCTTTACAGTTTCCCTCCAGCAGCCCTGCCATCCTGCCGTTTGTCTCTTCTCACGCTAATCCAGCTTCCTTCTTGTTCTGTACTCTCCTGCACCTGTGAGTGGCAGGTATGTTCGCTTCAGGTTTTGTGCACAGATCAAAGGGAAAATACACCCTCAACTGCCCCTTCTGTGACCGTTTTCCTCTTTGGTTTCTCCTCTGACTGTAAACTTTTGTTGCCTTTGCTGGACGAGGAGTATTCTGTGCTTATTTGGCTTTCGAGATAAGCAATCATTGTAATCCCTCTGGGTGTCTGCAAGGTGACACATCTTATAGCTCTTACAAAGCTCAAGATTCTTATTCCCCTCAGGCTCACAGACTTTTGTATTCTGTACAAGGAAGGAGCAAATGAAATGCCAGTCAGCCACTTTCCCTCTCTTCGGTCTCCCCACCCACACACTTCTCATTGGCCATAGTCCAATTAAACTCAGTAATGTGCAGAGATGACTTGAATACACCCAGGAACAGTTCCGAGAACTCATTAGATTTTATTCAGAAAATATCGCCAATTTGATATCCGGCAGCAGCCCTCTCTCAATCCGTGTGTGTGTCAGAGCCAAATTAAATTGATACAACTAAGGAGCGCATCAGTGTTGCGGGGACAGAACATTGACTGCATATTCCCATTGAAATGAAAATAACAATAAAAGAAAATCTTCAGCCCTTTGTCTGAGCTCTGGATCACATTCCCTGTCATACTAGGAAGAGCTTACCTGTGGAGGGGACTGTAAGGAATGAAAGTCTTGCTTTGGTTGCATTGTTCCTGCACCTGTTATTACATGTTCTTCACCCGTTAACTTATTTTCTTGTGATAAAGCCCAAGCTGCTGGTGAATCCACACATGCTTCTGCCACCAAACATGTCATATGCATGCTCCATGCTTTTTGTCTTTTAATCTTGAAGGTTAATTCTTGCAATCTCTACACCGCCACAAACACAGCAGCCTGAGTTAGACACCACCTGTGTCTAGGATCATCTCACTTTACTCCTCCTTCTGTACATCACGATCTTGTGCTGACTTTTGATATTGAAAAAAGTGTTAGCGACATTGTAGGCACCAAGGACATATTGACCACCAGCAATACTATGCTTGCTGTTAGCACCATATCATTGCTACGAGTAGGTCTGCAACCATCACACCTAAGACGTTCATAAAAAGTTCTGGGCTTTCAACAGGATTGCCCCAAGTGCCAAAGTAGAAACAGTTTAGACCTCAACAAATATCTGAGAGGAAACAAATGCTTCCTTAGAGCTGTTGCTCTCAATCAGGGAAAATACCTGAGATGATAGCTACAGATGTTTGTTAATTTTTCCCCCCACAGTGGAAAATACCAGTCAGTGCTCCTTTGCACAGAGCTGCAGTGTGATATTCCTTTGAGCCGTAATTTCCTTTCCTTTTGAAATACATCAATTGCCAGCAACTTGGTGAGGATAGGGGAAGTTATCTAGCTTACCAGTGACCTGAGTGAGTCAGAAAAATGCATTAACTTAAGATAACATAATGTACCAGTACAACCATGTCTGTCAACAATAAATAATACCCTTGTTGCCAGCTCATGGCCCTGAATACTTAGGCTAGTACATTTTTCAATGCATTCTACTGTATGCATGACATTAAAATTTAGTGCACTCCACAAGCTGTCCTAGCCTCAAGACATCTGATCACATGTCAGGTCTTAGCAATATTCCTGCAGAGATCAACAAGCAGCATAGAGTTGGTGTCTCTCTCTGAGTTTTCATCATTCTTTGCTTAACACAGGTTTCTTTGTAGGTAGAGAAACAAACATGTTTTTAATTGAATGTCCATGGAAATAAATGTGTTGAATTGTTGCCTGGGAAGTGGAAGTTTATAAAACTAGAATTTGTTTTTGTGAACTAAAAAATGGGGCCAAAACAACTTGTAAAGTTTGCCAGATCTCAAACTCCATTACGTTTCCCCATCTTCATTTAATACTGATTTCAAGTCAGCATAGCAGATAAATATTTACTACTCCTGAGTGCTTACTCTGCAGAGAAGCCTGACAAATCATTACTCTATGTTAAATTACGTCTGGTCATGCCATGTGGTATACAGTATCCAGGCAACCCATTCATAATCTAATTTAACACAAAACATGGATTTACTTTCCCCCCACCCCCTCTTCTCTGAAAGTGAATGTAGAGCTAATGCAAGGAATTAGATTGACAGCCCTGGAGAATTAAGTCCTCTGTCCAACTGCAGGACACAGATACCAACAATTCCACATAATATCCCAACATACCGCTACCCTGACCTGGGAAAACCACCTCTAGATGTGCGGGGTAATTTACTCATTCAGCCACTTCGGGTTTCCCTCTCTGTGCTCAGAATGCAAAGTTTGCCCATTAGCTTTCCATTCGGTAGGCCCAGACCACCGGCTCATTTCACAGAACCCACTGAACTTTCATCCCATGGCTGAATTTTGGTCACGACTGATGTGGGTTGGAGCAGAATTACTGAACTAGAGGATTAAGGCTCCATTGGCTATTATCACTTCACTGAACCATCCAACCTTCATTTCCCCTACTGGTCCTGTAAGGTGTACGTTAGCAAGTTAACATTCTTTTAAAATTGGAAGAGCAAAAGTCCAGTTGCCCAACAGTCAGTTGGTACCCCAGCATGCAGTGGGACACAAATTAGTAGGCTGTTTAGAGCATTTCTACACCATCTACCAATTTTTTCCCCTCATTATTTATATTTAAAATAACTTACACAAGCATTAGGGATAAAGCATGAATGTGAAAGCACTGAAAGCCTGTCCATGTAAATGAATATAAGTGCGTTTGCTTTCAAAATTTACTGGCCCAGAAGGGAACAGCAGGTTAAAAGAAAAATACAGCGAATACCAGCAGAGACACTAATGGGTCTGGATGCCCAGAGACAGAGCTAACAATGCCTAAATAAAAGCATTTGTAACCGAGATCAATATTAAATGTACCTTGGGATGAGAATGCCCCTTCTTTGGAGATTAAGGTATTATTTTCTAGTACAGAACATGATGAAGAGGTCTAATTTATAGTAAATGAGCATATAAATAAAGTATGTGGAACTCAAGGATATAAAAGATGAATCACACATTTGTAGCATAGCTTCCGTAACCTGGAGTTGTAAAGAATTCTCTTCTTGTGGCAGAGTACCCATGTTATGGATCAGCACTTCACATGGCATCCTAATTTATCCAAGAAAGGAAAAAAAGCTGCTCAGTTACAAAATTATAATTCAGACTTTGAGCTTTCAAAGAATCTAATAATGAATAGATTTCTGCAGGCTGTGGCATTGGAATTTTGGTCAATACCACTGCCTTTGCACATGTGCAAATCTAGTGAAGTCACTTCAAGTAAAGATATTGCAACGCAAGCCAGTTTTACAGTTTATACTGGAGGATCATATGCTTGTGAAGCCATTAATAATTCAGTCTGTAATAATTAACATAACCATGTAAAGTCATCTAGAAGTAATGCAATGAGAGAGCAATTTATTACACTGATGTATTACATAATGGTAATGAGAAATGAGCAGAGCTTATTTTGTAAGGCTGAGCAATATGACATTTATAAATGCACCGAGTTTTGCTAAACTAAGGGATCATTAAAAATGCTACGAAATATTTCAAGTGCTTTCAGAACTGTTCAGACTCAAAATAGTTGAGTCATAGCTACTGTATGTGGCTCCAAAATCCAAATAGGAGTACTGTGAACACAGATGTCTGTACATTTATAAACACAACATTACTGGAACTTAGAAAATTCAGAGAACATAAGAATGGCCAGACTGGGTCAGACCAATGGTCCATTTAGCCCTGTCTTCCAACAGTGACCAATTCCAGATGTTTCAAAGGCACTGAACAGAACAGGGCAGTCATCAAGTGATCCATCCTGTGTCATCCCGGCCCAGCATCTGGCAGTCAGAGGCCTAGGGACACTGAGAGTATGCGGTTGCCTCCCTGACCATCGTGGCAATAGCCATTGATGAACCTATCCTCCATAAACTTACCTTTTTTTTTTTTTTTTTTTTTTTTTAATTCAGTCATGGTTAGGGTTAGCAGTCATGAAACTCTTGATGAGGGACTGGGTAAAAATATAATCTGACTTAATTCCTTTTAAAAATCTTGGAAATATTTTGACACATCATGATGATTGTGTGTATTCAAGCATGTGCTGTGAAGCTGCTTAACACAGTGTGTGTGATGCAGCATTCAGTCAGATGCTTTGCTGAACAGGAGGAACAGGGTGTTTGTGTGCACAGTTCAGAACTCCCCTTCCCCATTTGTTTGAGCAAGAAAGAATCGCAATGAGGCAAGCTAGTGATATGGACTATGCTCCATGTGTGCGAGGAGATAGCGGAAGAGGGGAGAGAATACCATTCAGGCTGTGAGAGGGGAGACAATGGTGTTAAAGGCACCGGTGGAAGAGGGAAGATAGAGGAATAAATCATGCTCCACTTGTGATAGAGGAGATGGCGATAGGGAGAGAGAATAGTATCCACGACAATCCTGTGTGAGAGAATGAGGTCTGTAGGAAACTCATGTCTCTGTCCGTGGTGTGTTCGTGTCAAGGGGGCAAGTGGCAGGAGTCCTCTAGTGAAGAGGTGAGTGTGAATTCTGATGCTTTAGCCATCTGTATTGCCCAGTGAGGCATGTGAAAAATTTCTGAGCAGAACTTAATCTTTCTGCATTAGTCTCCTTTCTGCATCTCATTCCATAAATACTGCCTTGTTCTCCTTGCTGTACACTGTGTTGACTTCTAAAGGGCACAGAGAATGTTGGCTGATTCTCCTTCTACGTTTACACACTTGTGAATACCAGTGTCTGTATTGCAAAGTACATGATTCTGTCTTACTCTTGCCTTGTGGCTGAAATGGAAGGAGAGCTGAAGCGAGTGTACTGGGATTTCATGGCACTTTCCTGGTTCCAATGTGCCTTTTAAATATAGGAAGTAATTTATTTTGGGGGGTGTTTGGAAGGAGATCTCCCTGAAACTGGAAAAGAGGAAAGAGAATGGGGCAGAGAGAGCACGCAAGTGATCTGCTTATCAAATTGAAGCATTGCTGTGTTCAAACTATAATAATCTTTTATCTCTTATTTCTCTGCTTTTGAGTTCTGAGGTAGTGTTTTCTTCCTTTTCTGTGGGTAGAAACTTTTTGTTTTGATTTTGTTCACATTAATCTGAAACAGACCCACTTTATTTATGAACCATTATCCTCTTGGGTGGGTCAATCTCCTTTAGTTGGCTTTGGTTAATAAACCCCTTGTGGTGGATAGAGTGCCTCCTAGTGGCTGAATCAGTAGTGTGTACTTGCCCTTTTCCATAGTCGGTGCTAGTTGGTAAGGGACACCATATTATCACAATGCAGTTTATTATCTCAGTAACCTGAGCTTTTCCAGGTTTCAGTCCAAAAGCCTTGGTAACTCACAGCACTATAGTATTTATACTTACAGAGGCAATTTCTCAGACACACAGAACTGTGATTAAAATAATCGTTGCTTCCTGATACCAAGAGAAGTCAAGGGTAAAATTTTCAAAGGCACCTAAGTGACTTTTTCAATAGGATTTGGCTCCTAAGTCACTTAGGGTAACATTTTCAAAGGCACCTAACTCAAGTTTTCAGTGTACAGCGCTGTCAGAGGCCTCTCTTCTGCCTGGGTGTCCTGGAAAGGTAGAAAAAGGGATGACTCTTCTTGTCGAAGAATAGAGTTGGTCACACTCTCTAATTCACAGCTCTTGTTGTGCAATCTAGAATTGCTTAGTGCTAGCCATCCTGACTTGTGTCTTCTTCCTGAGATGAGAGAACAGGACAAAGGGGAAGGATGGTTACATAAAAGCTTAGTTTAAAACTCAGCTGTATCCCTGACTGAAGTCTTCAAATTAGGAAGCTCTAGAGGGTGATAGAACAGGCCATAAAGAATAATTAAGCAGTGGGGTAATAAGGTGGTAGCTTTTCACATACAAAACTTAATCTGAGCAATTCAAGCAATTCAGCAGCGTCAGAATTTGTGGGAAATATCAGGTGGAATCATTTTGATCTAGCCTTAACAAAGAATAGGGTGACCAGATAGCAAGTGTGAAAAATCGGGACAGGAGGTGGGGGTTAATAGGAGCCTATATAGGAAAAAGCCCCAAATATCGGGACTGTCCCTGTAAAATCAGGACATCTGGTCACCCTAAGAAAGAGTGTAGGTGAAAGCAATCATAGCCCTGTAGAAAAATATGTCCGATAACAGCAAATGGCAGCTGTGTGTATAAAGCACCTAGCTGACTGTTTACCTATAATTAGAGATTCTAAGGTAATTAATAGCCTTTTTGTATTCCATCTAGCACTTTCTGATTCATCATTGTGCAACTTTAGCTAATAATCGTCTTTTGTTAGATATAAGTATGTTTTTACATTCTTATGCCGACAATGCCAACAGCCAGACAATTGGTAGCTGTATGGGCTGATTACCTGCTACGTGAGTTAGAGCTCCCAATGAATGTTTTAGGGAATTAATCATTGTGATGCTATTATCCATACTTTTCCAGAATGCATGTTCCTGGTTACAGTTGTTGTTACTCAGGCTCAAGTGGGTGAGTGTATGAGTGTACTTCCATGTTGTCTGCATGTACAGAACTGTTTTAGATCACAGCTTATGCAATTAAACATACAATTTAATAGAGAGAGTAACAGTACAGCGTGGTTATGGCTGTAAGAACAACGGGCCAACGCTTTCGAAAACAACTGGTGATTTTGGGTGCCTGATTTTCCCCCTCTAAAATGATGAACATTCACTAAAAATCAGACCCCTCTATGCTGTCACAAATTGGACACTTTAAAAGGGAGGCATCTAGAATCACTAGCCATTTCAGGTAATCCTGACCCCTGAACTGTTTTTAGATTACATTATCGTAGCCGAGTGGCTTTATAATTGGCGGCGGGGGGGGTTAATTTGGATTTTGTTTGTTTATTTATGTGTGTGTAATACATAGATAACTTTATATCATAAATATACTTGGATCCATAGATTCTGTCTAGGTATAGATTTAAGTAATTGGACTAATGGTGCTTCATAAATAATACATCCTAATCACTATAAAAGGGATGGTCTTTTATTCTCTATTCAGAGAAATTTCTAATTAACACCTTGCTGTTAAAGTGGTAGCAGGGATGCTGGAACAATTTTTATAATGGGCGTGCTGAGAGCCATTGAACCAAACAATAAACCCTGTATATGATGGGAACCACTTCAAGGCAGAGGGTGCTGCAGCACCCCTAGTTCCAGCACCTACAAATGGTAGTGTTGCTCTCCATGGAGCCGCCAAGCCCATCGTGTAACTAGACAGGCCCCTGGAGTTTGGTGGAAACGTTGCCCGGAGCATAGACAGTTGTGAGACACCCAGACATGTGGGGTCCTAGTATGTGTGCCAGGAGCAAGTTGTGCAGGAGCAAGAAGTGGTGCTCTGAAAGCTGATGCAAGAGGAGAGCTCAAACCAGCATGAGAGGGAAGGAAACAAAGTTTGGGTACCAACAAATTACCTGAGATGCCTCTCATAAGCAGCAATCATTAGCAAATATTGGTCTTAATTGAATCCCAGAGAAACATCCCTATTTAAGCAGGTCCTCCAGTTTGGAGGAGAATACTGTGTGTATGCATGTGTATATTCTCCCCTCACTCTCTGGTGACAACAGCAAAATCTTTACTTTTCAGATTGTTTGGATTGCATTGGAATAGCGTTGACCTTGGGTGGAGGCAAAAGCTTAAATCAGGTGGAAGGACTTGAAATGTGGACATAGAAGGTTGCTTGTTTAGTTGAGAATAGCACATGTCAAAGGTCCAACTGCTTGCTTTTAGGAGGATTTGAAAGATTTATGATTCAAGCTGTTTTTTGGGGAGTAGGCTGTAGATTGGAACATTCAGCCATTTAGGATTTAGCATCCAGAAAAGGATTAAACTATTTGGGTTTTCCTGGTATCAGTCAATTTACGGAGGCTGAAATTACACTGGTAACGTTCCAGTTAAGTCCGTTCTTTTCCACATGGCTGAGCCTGGAAGGAGCTCATCCAGAGTTTCAGGAATGTAAACAATTGTAAAATTTGTGCCAAAAATGAAGGAGGGATTATTCTGATGTTAATTTTACCTACTCTTTCTCCTTCCTTACAGTGTTGCTAATAATCACAAACAGAATCTAATGACTGTTGCTAATCTGGGTGTGGTATTTGGACCAACGCTGCTTCGACCTCAAGAAGAAACTGTTGCAGCGATTATGGACATCAAGTTTCAGAATATTGTGGTTGAGATTTTAATAGAAAACCATGAAAAGGTAATGTTTTCCCCTTACTTCTGAATTTTAATAAAGTTTATAATAAAAAATTTGTCTCCGTGACAACCCCAACACAAATTCTTCAATAAACTACCTTCTCTAGATGATCAGTACACAACATTGCAAGAGAGAAGATCTCTTCTCTTAGCTAAAGGAAAATTGCCATTATCCAAAACTAATCTGGCTCATACCTGCCCTTGGTACCTTGTATCCAGAAGGAGTGTGTTTGTACAGCACCTAACACAATGGGGCCCTGGTTCATGACTAGGGCTCCTATGAGCTACAGTAATACAAATAATAAATAATAACAACAACATTGGGATTCTGTTCTTTTTTTAGATGCTGAAGCATATTATTTCAAACTGAAATTTCCCATGAGGGAATCGTACTTCCAGTTAAATACTCAGGTGAAATCCTGGCCACACTGAAATCAGTGGTAAAACTACCTTGGTTGTCAATGGATATGTCTACACAGCAAAGAAAAACCCATAGCTGGGGTGTGCCAGCCAACTTGGGCTCACAGGACTCAGACTGCGAGGCTGTTTCATTGCTCTGTAGACTTCTGGGCTTGGGCTGGAGCCCAGGCTCTGGGCCTCTCCCACCCTGCAAGGTCCTAGAGCATGGTCTCCAGCCCGAGCCCAGAAGTCTACATAGCAGTGAAACAGCCCCACGACCCTGAGTCGGCTGGTGTGGATTTTTCTTTGCTGTGTAGACATACCAAATGGGGCTATGATTTTTTGGGGTAGAAATAAATAAGAGTTGAAGAATTCCATAACAGCAAGGAGGAAACGTGGGAAATGGAATAGTATTTCCAAACTGAGCTTTAGTTGGGCTGAAATCACATAATCAACAATTCTAGTAACTTATTTTTCTGGTTATCTTGGCTTGAGCCCATTTCATAGTCCCTTTTTAAAAGTCACCATGTGTTATCTTTTAATTTGGGCAAAGAATTTTGCTAGTTTCAATAGGTCCAGTGATTAGGACATTAGTCTGGGAGTTGGGAGCCCCTGTGTTCAATTCCCTGCTCTGCCCATACTTCCTGTGTGACCACAAGCAATTCACTTTGCCTCTCTGCAGCTCTCCGTTCCCTATCTGTAAAATGGGAATAATAGCTCTTCCCTACTTCATAGGGGTTTGTGTGGATAAATACATCAAAAGACTGTGAGATGGCTGTCACATAAAGGAGGCTTAAAACTGCCAACAGCAGTTCTAAAACAAGTAAATTTTCAAATGCATTTAACAAGTGGTTCTCTCTCTGGGTTTTTTGTTTGGTTGGTTTTGGTTTGGGAAGTGCTGCTTAGTTTTCTGGACTACTGGAATGAAGAAAAGAGACCAAACTTTCCTGTGCTCTTCCTCAATCTTTTGTCTGTGGCATATGCCATTTTAGCATGCTTTGACCTTGGCCAGATTGCTTGATAGAGCTCTTAGTAGGATTATATGGGTAATTAAAGGAAATCACTGGAAGTGGCCCTTCTTCAGAATAAAACGGCTAAACTAGTGGGCTAGTCAGAATATCACCATTCCATTAACTATCAGTTGATTGTCTGAAAAAGAAAGTTCCTACTGAAAAAAGACTGGGAGTGGCTGGGTCACTACAAAAAGTAATTTTCCCTCTGCTGATACTCACACCTTCTTGGCAACTGTTGAGAATAGGCCATGTCCACCTTGATTGCATTGGCCTCGTTAGCACTGGCCCCCCACCACCACCACTTGGTAAGTCAACTCCCATCTTTTCATGTGCTGTAATATTTATACTGCTTACTGTATTTTTCACTCCATGCAGCTGATGAAGTGGGTTTTAGCCCACGAAAGCTTATGCCCAAATAAATTTGTTAGTCTCTAAGGTGCCACAAGGACTCCTTGTTGTTTTTGTTGATACAGACTAACATGGCTACCACTCTTGATTCCTACATTCTAATAAGCCAAAGTGCATGATATTGGTGTCCCATCACGTGAGATGCTCAGTACCTTCAACTCTCATTGAAGAAGTTCCTAGCTCCCAATTCAGTGTTTTGGGCACAAAATCAGTGTCTTTCAAACAAGTGTCTGTACTGCTTAGTGAGAGGGCCACCATCAATAGGAGGCTCAGAACTTAGATTTACCAATGAGTATTCAACTTGTTTAATTTAAATTAAACAGATTGCTGTATCACCACGGATGTTTCTAGGCAGATGCTGCTACAGACCCATGCTAATTTAGAATGACGAGACTCTGTTTAGAAAGACGTCACAGTTTATTCTTTCTCCAAAGCTCTAGCAGAAGTGAACGCATGCATCTGACACATCAGCCATTCACAACATATTACTAAGACAGAGGACCTTCACCTTCTTTAAACCAGGGGTGGGCAAACTACAGCCCGTGGGCTGGATCCAGCCCCTCAGGGCTTTGGATCTGACCCGCGGGATTCCCGCTGCCGCGGGCTCCGCACTGCTCCTGGAAGCGGCCACGCCACGTCCCTGCAGCCCGAGGGGGTGGGGCAGCAGAGAGCTCCACACACTGCTCTTGCCTATGGGTACTTCTCCCAGAGCTCCCATTGGCCCCCTCATACAGCCCAGCCCCTTTCCCTGAGCCCCTTCCTGCACACCGCACCCGCACCTCAACCACCTGCCCCACCCCTGCAAGCAATTTCCCCTCCCAGGTGTGGCCCTCGGGCCAAAAAGTTTGCCCACCCCTGCTCTAAACAGATGCAGAAAGCCAGGGGCGATTGTTAATGATGTTCCATTAAATGTGGAAACAATGTGGTGAGAAGGGAACGGGGAAAACAGTGCAACTCCGATTATTCTCACAGAAATTGCTGTCGTGGCATGCTGTCATGTGGCACCTTTGCATTTATTCAGCCCAGGGGAGCTATTTTGTTTTCCTTTCCTTTTTACTTGGAACAGAATAGAAAAGATGGCTTAATTATGAAATTGCCTGACCTGAGGAGTGAGCAATGTGAATAGCAGGTAAATACCCTACAGGCCTCTCTATCGCTCAGTAGCATCCGCCACTGGCACACAGTGCAAGGTTCAGTATTACCTAGCATTAAACCCTCCCTTGAATCCCTTCAGGAAATTGACTGATTCTGTCTGAACGAAGTCTCTCACTATGAGAGCTGAATGCTCCATCGGCTGGCACTCTTTAAGGAATCAACAACAGATTTCAGATGTCCAATTTGCATCCTTCTAGACTGGAATTCTAATCTCTGGTTGCCTGTTAGGCTTCCTTTTGCCTCCTAGTATTCAGGGATGGTGAAATTAGCAGATTCCCATCAGCTATTTAAAGACAATTTGTGGCAACAGCATGCCTGTCCGAGAAGCGAGTCAGTTATGTCCATCCAGCAGCAACTAATGCTGCTGATGCTTGCCGTCTGTCATTTGGCAAAAAGGATGGTGTTGCTCATAGGTCAGCCTGGTCCAATTCACAGCGAGAGGACCATTTGCAAACTATCCTCCGTATTTGTGGAGTGCCCCTCACCATAGTATCTAACTGCTAATGGACTTTCCTGTCCATTCTTTTGCCTTGCCCCCAACAAAAAGAAAAATCCCTCATTATCTCAGTCAGAATTCTTGCATTTCCCCTCAGTGGTCCAGCAAAGGCACCAGGTTCTGAGGCGTCCAGGTCCCCAGCCATTGTCTGTCTTGGGTGGAAACCCGCGTCTCGCTCCCTTCTGACAATTTCAACCACTGAAATGCTCAGCCTTGCTTCCTCTTGCTGCTGCCCTTTGACTCTTTTGCAGGGGAAGGAGGACTGAGAAGGCATTTTCTTACTATTGCTGTGTCACCTCCTCCGCTCCCTCTCCTGCACGGGGTTAGGATATGATGGTAACTGGTAACCACATTGAAAGCTATTTGAAGGGGTCAGTTCCTCAAGTGGGTGAGAAAGAGGAAAGGGAGGGCAATATCTAAGAATAGTCCTAACTGTCTCTTTGCATGAAATGTTGGCAGATAATGAAGCCGAGCCCTGTAGGCTGATGATATATTTGCTCTGCTTTTTAAACGCAGGTTTAATAGGCTGGATAACTCCACCGGGCCCTAAATGTTCAGTAACAATTTGACGTCTCACGCAGCACATCTTTCAGCTGTCAAACGATCTCCATTTGTAGGCTTTAGAATCATAATGTGCAGTGGTGGTGGTGGTTTTTCGGGGTGGGGAGGGAGGGTTATCTGGCAGGTTTGCATTTCATTAGTACTATTGATCTTTCCCAATGTAATTAATGACAACTGATCTCTAAAGCTGTCAATGGAAATGCGTGTGTGGGAGGATTTCGAAGTGTTAAGCCTCAAACTGACACTTTGAAAAATGAATTGCATTTGTGCCACTAATGTAAGTAAGTTGCATACTAAATGACTATGGGTCAGTATCACCATTTAGCATGGATTCACTGCAAATTATCTTCTAGGGGAAGAAGACAGTAGTACTGGGGGAAAAACTTTTTAAAACCTAATTGGGCATAAGCTTTCGTGGGCCAAGACCCAGATGCATCTGATGAAGTGGGTTTTAGCCCACGAGAGCTTATGCCCAAATAAATTTGTTAGTCTCTAAGGTGCCACAAGTAGTGCTCGTTGTTTTTGCTGATACGGAGTAACACAGCTACAACTCCGAAACCTTTTTAAAGCCTAGTATCCTTGTCATGCTGTTTGCTTCTTTAAAGTTGTCACCTTACAGTATATTTCTTAATATTAATTGATGAGAGCTGATAAAAGCCTTCCCAATGGAGATACTTAGGTGACTAGCACTATACAAGTGCATTGCATGTTTACTGCAGTTGCTTTACATTGATTTACACTGGGGACTCACATGTGGAGTGAAATTTAAATCACCAAATGGAAAGCCTCAGTTTAAATCAGGGGTGCCTAACTTACAGACTGTGGGCCGTAAACAGCCCACCAGAGCATTTCATAAGGCCCGCGGCCTGCTTCAGCACAGTAAACTAACGGGCAATCCATTTGCATTTTGTCGTCATGTTTACATCATTTTAGTTTACACAAGTGTGTAAATAGACAATAGTGTACACAGAAACAACCTACCCCAATACATACAAAACAAGCTGACCTTACAATATAAATCAATACAGGTGACTTTAAATCTTATTAAAATACGTAGCATCTGTTTGGCCCACACAAGGTTGTGCTTAGATTTATGTGGCCCTCCTGTGTAGTCGGGTTGGGCACCACTGATTTAAATAATCAATTTTTCCACTTTTCCATTTGTACTTTTGTTGTTTTATAAAGAAAGGTACATTCTCATTGGTTGATATAACCATTAAAACATGTTGATTTACAATGGCAGTGGTTCTCAACCTGTGGCCTGCTGGCCGCTTCTAGCCCAATCAACACATAGCTATAGCCCATGTAACATCCTCAGGGCCATCCAGGTCTTATATATATTGTGTGGATACAGCCCACATAACACACAGAGAGCTGAATATGCAGCCCACAATAGTAAATAGGTTGAGAACCACTGACCTAGAGTCTTTATAGAGACAAAGTGGGCAAGGTAATTTCTTTTATTGGACCAAATTCTGTTGGTGAAAGAGACATCAGGTCCAATAAAAGATATTACCTCACCCACCTTGTCTCTGCAATATCCTGATACTGACGTGACTGCAACTACACTGCATACATTTGGCACATCTTTTTTTTGCTATCTAGGTGGGTACACTGTAATATTTACATTTATTTAAGACAGGACATAGCTTAATATTTTCAGATTCTTATTAATTGTACATTATATGTTAGGAAATGGTAAATGCTATATTGCTTATTTACTAGATGATTAACTTTTTGCTCATGATTTGTGTCAAACTGCGTGAGGATGGCAACTGGGATTTAATGAAGTCCACAGAACAGGATATTATATTTATTTTTATTAAACCAGACAACCTTAAATGTTTTGGATACATAAACTTCTTATATTAAAATAAGCTGCACATTTACAACTAAATGACTATTAAAATGAGGATTTAACTATAGGTAGTGAATTAAACTGATTCTTTCAGATCAGCCTGGGAAAAAAATTAAAATATACCTAAGTAAAAAGTGACTAGAGCTTAAGTTCCTACTCCGCTAAGTTTCTTGAAAATGAGACAGTCTCCTAAGTTACGTAGGCTGTCCTTCAAACTTTTAAAGCTAGTAGATCTCATCCTCCCTCCCCTCTCATTTTTATTCATAGTCTGGAAGAGAGAGACAAGTTTTCCTACTTTTTTCAGCTCCAGACTGATTTCTCAATTTTGACTGAATTAGTCCAAATGAAGAAAATATTATTTCTGTGCCTGCAGCTATGAAAAAGCTGGTTTAGCACTTCAACAAACTCTGGTTTCAGGTGCTTAGCTAGTGATTTGCACCAGTTGAGTGGTTTCACTTTCTTTAAAACATCATCAGCAAACACCCACTATTTGAATGGTTCACCTCCAGCCCTGACATTTGTTATGCTTGGCATGATTGATGAGTGATTATTAGTTGCCTGTGTCATAGCAGCAGCATCTTCTTGGGCAGTTAAGCATCTACGTTACCGCTTTGGGTTGAGTATATAAACATGAAAATGAGGTGAAGCTTCTTTACTGCCTGCGGTTTAACTTCATTGTTGGATATTTTTCTTCAATGTCTCTTGAAGATCTTTCCAAATTTCAGCAGCATCAACAATACAGCAGCAATCTTTCTGCCATGTGTCCAAGGCTATGGAAATGCTGAATATACTGGAACTTATATCTTCTATATTTCCCTTTAATCTAATGTTGACTGCTTTGGCTGTGATAATTCAATTTGGTTTATCACAATTTTCTTCACAAATTGTTATCAGAGTAGGCCATTTCTTAGTAAATAACTCAAAACAATCAGTCTCTGAATTCCATCTTGCATCGGGGGAACAATTAGTTTGGATCCCCTGTTCTCTTTGGTGAAGCTGAAGCAAAGTGGTTGTTAACGGAAGTATTTTTCAATTTCAGCAACATTTTCCTTTATTTTTGGAGTTGTACTTAAATCTTTGTCTGAAAGATGCCTCAGATGAGCACTGCACACACATGTGATGTTTCAGGTTCTCTTCATTATCTTCTTTTATCGTCTCATCTTTGCTACATTTGTAGCACTGTGACAAAGCTACATACTTGAATTTTTGTTCACAGTTTGTTGTAGCTTTCACTGCTCCTTCTTTTAAGTATTCTATGATATGGGCATTTCCTGATGGATCAGTTGTTTTTGTCAGATAGACAACCCCATTTTCTGTTGTCACACAAACACACGTTCCTGGATCATTGTGTACATTGGTCCACCCATCAAGACTCAGATTAACAAATTTCACACCAATGTTTGTTGCAGACTGTTCAGTCTCTTTCACGCTGTATTCAGCAACCTTCCAGCAGTGTTTGCTCTGCTGCTTGGAGTGTAGCCTGGTTGTAACGATTGAACTATGTTAATGAACTATTTGTTCTGAACAAGATGAAAAGGAGAATTTGTTGCATAAATGATGAACCGAGCAATCTTGTAATCTATGGAGGCTTGCTGGCATTTGTTGGTCCTGATTATGAACTCAGCTATGTTTTTACTGGTTGTTGAAGTCTTCTTTTTTTTTTTTTTTTTTTAATATAGGTAATTTACTGTCTGACGTATGTTTAGTTGCAGCACAGCTGGTGGTACCAGTAGATGACAGAAGTTGTAGATGTTGCAGATGATGGATGTTCATAACCTCTTAAATCGAAGCTAGATCTGGAAATAAAATGGTGTATATATTAAAAAAAAAAAAAAAAGTAACACTCAGTCACTGAGTATTATGCAGTGCACAGCTTTAAAAAAATGACAGAGTCTTGCTGTGGGGGTGCTCACCAGACCATCATCCCTTGCAGTGGGAGCTCTCTCAATGGCCATTGGCCCCGTCACTACATTCCCTCTCTGAGCTGGATCAGAGATGTTTGATCTGTAATATTCTGCCGGCTGCTCTAGCTTCACAGTTGTTCATACTAGATTAAAGCTAGCTTGGGTATGTCTACACATGCTGCTGCAATCAAACCTCCCAATTGCAGAGTAGATATACCCAAAGAGACAGAGCAGCAGAGCTATGATTATAATTTGCAAATCCTGGCAGCTAGTCCCATAGTGTTCAGCTGCCTCTCTCTATGTTAATTGGAGCCTTTATGTGTGAGTAATAAAACACAGGTTTACTCCGTGGAGAATGGGTTTTGAGTGAGTGCTACATTTAAAAATTTTTACGTAAGGATTAATCTCAGCTTTGGGAAATGGAGTCTCCCTCTTTGAGTCCAGCAGCAGGGGTGTCTCCACATTTTTTGTTAAAGAGGTCTGTAGCAATTTCAAAAATGTCAAAGTCAAATCTGAAGTAAAGTATTTATTTACCTTCTAGTCCTTTGTTTCTTCATGGCCTGAAGAGGAGACTGGAAACAGACATCAGCACTTTCTTAATTTAGCTATTTATTGATTTCTCTTTTGTCCATTGTAAGCAACTACTTCTACCTTCAGTGCTACATGATGCTCAAAGGGGACATAGATAGTGGATTTGAATATCCATGCTACTGTGCCAGATGGTTCCCCCTCTGTCATCCATTTTATCTCAACAGGCCCAATACCCTTAGAATTTGAAAGAGCAGCCTTAGCAAAGCTCTCCTCCTTGTCTTCTCCAATCTTCACAGTAGAGGTCTTCAGAGGTAGCTGGCTGCATCCTCTGGGAGTTTCCCAGGCTTCAGCAGAGCAATCCCTGTTGCCTGTTGCCAGCTTGTTGACACTTCTCCGGTTCTGTGTAGGGCAGTAAAAAGCTCCGCCAGCCATTCCCATCTCCCCAGATTCTTGAGAAACTCTGAAGGAATTCCATCAACCCCAACAGCTTTCTGGCTTTTGGTTTCCAACAGTGCAACATTGATCTCCTTGACAGAATATGGGGAAGAGAGTGGGGATTCCTCCGGGCATTATTGAAGATTTCTGCAGAGTTCCCACTGGATCTCCTCACATGTAATCTTGTCTGTCGGCATCTTGCTGTTAGAAAGAAGATGAAAAGTAACAGAATTTGCTGTCACCTTTGCTGAGCATTGTGTTACTGGCTGGGATCCTCCAAGTTGCCACAAAAGAGCCCATGCCTTATGGCTCAAATGGGTGAAATCAAGACTTTCAGTGGTCTCTTTCCACCTCTCCAGGCGTGCCGAATTCAAGGACTCAAGCAGCGCAGTGGCTTTATCTGGGTTGCCGCTCTTTTCCTATTCCCTCAGGAGAGACTCGGATTCTTTTGTCCAGCAGGGGATGAAAGCCTTCTGGTGACCACACAGGATGTACTTCTTAGTGGTCAATTTTAGGATGTTTGTAAAACGACTGAAGTTTCTAGGTATCAGGTTTGAGCCGTGGGATCTGAGATTCTATTTCTGAAGTGTAGGTTAATCAATCGTGCGGAAATTCCAACGTGGCTTTGGCACAGACTGCATAAGAGGCACGTCCAGGCCATTCTGGAGGATGATTGGGCGATGTTGGCTATGAGGGAAGTGGCTCAACATGGTTCTTGTGGCCAGTGGGACACATGCCCAATTATGGGTCACAAAACACAGGTCAGGGTTGTGATCCATTGTCCATCCGATGAGGTGAGCTGTAGCTCATGAAAGCTTATGCTCAGATAAATTTGTTAGTCTCTAAGGTGCCACAAGTACTCCTTTTGTTATTGTCCACCTCGCAGACCAAAAAGATCCAGATTGCTTCAGATCATAGAGCAGGTGGAGGTCTTCAAGAGAGGCCCATTCTGTGATCTGTTCCCCGGCTGTGTCATTTAAGCAGTATCCCTAGTCTTCGTGATGGCTGTTAAAGTCACCTATGTAGATGGCCGGATTAGGAAGGGAAGATAAGGTGGGATCAGGCCACATGATGTTAGGTGGTTGTATATTTTTACTGTAATGATGTCCCTAATTCTAACCATGTTGATCTCTCACCCACTGGTCGATGATTCTTCCAAAACTTCCACATCCTCTAATCCATTTCGCATGTACGCTGCTAGCCCATGTTTTGGATAGTTGACAGCAGTGATTTCAGTATAGCCATAGATGTTATATCTGGCAGCTTTATCTTTTTCTTTCATGTGTGTTTCTTGGAGGGCCACAATGTCAACGTGATGGTCTTTGAGGGTCCTCGAGAGGTAATCTGCTTTTTCCCTGGACATCCCTTCTACGTTAAGTTGGTATATTCGGAGGACTGGCCCAACTGTTCTTTTTGGGTCCTGGAAAGGGTAGTCTGAGGAAGTATAATCATTGCTATGTTCACTGGAAAGTTGGTAAAATGTCGTCCAGTGGCCAGTTGACGACACTTGTATGTTTGGATTTGCACAAAACACAGAGCTCAAAAAAACCCAGCATTTAACAGAAGCACCACATAAAGGTTGTCTTGCTCTTGCTGTGCTGAGTAAATAAAGCACACAGAACCACATGATAGAGCTGTGATCATTAAGAGCAGCTCACCATGCTATTATCCTGCTGTTACCCAGGGCTGCAAATTGTCTATAAAATGACTGTTTTAATCTGCTAAAATATGAGCTTTTGCAGGGCCAGGAACACTTTTAATTTTTGGAGTTGGTACACCAGGGAAAATATGGGGAGTGGGGGGAGAATGCTGTTAATAAAAAGGTTTGGTTTAATAAAAGAAGCTTATAAAATAGCAGAAAGACTACTGGGGAGGATATTTTCTGAATCTTGTACGACTGAAGTCACCTCAGTGAATGGAGTGTAGGCTACAAAACCAGATACCCTTCACTCTGTAAATAAGTATTTAGCAATCTGCAAAGGGTGGATTAGATGGAAAGGAAACAATATATATTTTGATATAGCATCTGAAAATTAGATGGAAAGGAAACAATATATATTTTGATAGCATCTGAAAACTTGTAGCCTCTTTTCTGCAAAGTGATCTCCAGTTCTGCAAAATTGCATCAGTGAATTTATGAGCACAAGACTCCGTGATTATCTGATATCACCCATTGTGCAAACATTAGGATCAATTAAAATTTTTAACTGCAAGGCAAAATTATGGAAGATTATCATGGATGAGATGCTACTTTTATAGGTTTAATTAAATTGGTTTATAATGGGTTCCAGCAAAATTAAAACCACGCTGTCTCGGTTAAGCCTTATTTGGTCAGAAGTTACATACATATTTGCTTTAAAGCATGTGACTGTTTTTTCTGTTTTGTTTTTTGTTTTTTTTTATCGGAAGTTAATTTTCAAATCTATGTGAGAAACAATAACACGCAATACAATTAGTAAATACACAATACAATTAGTAAATGTAGTTTTTTTTCTTTATCTGTTTGGGTTTTTTTTTTTAGTACAACTCCCATGCAGAGTGTTGTATCTATGGGAGATCTAAATGCAAGAGCAAAAGAAAGGAAGTTAAACATTTATTCTGATTAAGGAATTACTGTAGGGCAAGGCTAGTCATTAGCCCCACCATGTCAGGAGATAAAAATCCCTAATGGAGCAGAGTTGGGGACTAGCATCTTGTAACACATCTCTTGTCTCCTGGGTCAGGTGACCTAGAATACTATAAAGTGGGAGCTTTGGTGGATGCTACTTGAAGTGTCAGTCTTTCTTTTTGCTATGATAAGTTATACCAGTGTTGTTGTAATTTTTTCTTGTTGAATTGAATGGGAGGCTTTAAGAAACCTAGACTGAAAAGCATATGTGTCTGAATCTTAGGTGGTCCACTCCCAGTACTTGGGTTCTGTACCAGATGAGTTAGTGACAAGCAGAAAGGGATGTGTGTCAGATACCCAGGACAACCATTGGTAGTTGGTCGCTCCTAGGGAGAAAGAGTAGCACGTGAAATGGACCAAGCTACTTGTGAGAGCAATTGTGGCTTGGCACTTCTTCAGCTGATACACAAAGCAAAACAGTGTGAATGAATGTGTGAGTTAGGTATGTAGCTCTTGAAAAGGAGCATTCAGATAGGAATACACGTTCTGTCTTGCAGCCTGTCCAGCAACTTACTTACGCTCACAGGCAGCTTTTTGTTCATCAGGGTCTTCATCACTGGCCCTGACTTTGAAAAGAATTTTTGCAATGTGAGTAATCGCCACTTCCTGTTCCTTTACACAGTATGTATCCTAGTACAGTGGTTTTCAAACCTTTTTTTCTGGGGACCCAGTTGAAGAAAATCGTTGATGCCCGCAACCCAACGGAGCTGGGGCAGCGGGTTAGGGTGCGGGAGGGGGTCAGGGCTCTGGGCTGGGGCTGGGGATGAGGAGCTTGAGGGGCAGGACAGGCTTTAGGTTTGGGGGAGGGCTCAGGGCTAGGGCAGGGGGTTGGGGTGCGGGAGGGGGTCAGGGCTCTGGGCTGGGGGTGTGGGCTCTGGGGTAGGGCTGGGGATGAGGGGTTTGGGGTGCAGGAAGGGGTTCCAGGTTTATGGGGGCTCAGGGCTGGGCCAGGGGATTGGGACAGGGACTCCAGCGGCTCCCAGTCAGTGGCGCAGCCAGGGTGCACCGTGGCCCGGGCTGCGGCCCAGAAGCAGCCAGCAGCAGGTCTGAGTCCTAGGCGGAGGCGTGCAACTCTCGCCTGGAGCCACCGCGCCCTCCCCCCCCAGTTCCCATTGGCCGATGACTGGCCAATGGGAGTGTGGAGCTGGTGCTTGGGGTAGGGGCAGCGCCCAGAGCCCCATGACCCCCCTGCCTAGAAGCTGAACCCTCTGCTGGCCACTTCCGGGGCACAGCGCGGTGTCAGAAAAGGTAGGCACTATCCTGCCTTAGCTGGGCAGCACCACCAACGGGACTTTTAACGTCCCGGTTGGCAGTGCTGACCGGAGCAAGGCGACTCAGCACCTTACATGCCACGACCCACGGTTTGAAAAACACTAGCCTAGTACAGCAGTTCCCAAACTTTAGCAACTCCATTTTGATTTAAATTTTTTCATGGACCCCCCACTCAGCCCCAGGTCCTGCTCCCACTCCACCCCTTTCCCCAGGGCCACACCTCTTCTCGCCTCTTCCTTTCCTCTTCCATGCCTCTTTCCATCCCTCCCTTGAGCATGCTCTCTCCCCGCTCCTCCCAGTGCCTCCTGCACCCCACTGAACAGCTGTTCCCCGTTGTTCAGGAGACACTGGGAGGGAGGGAGGAGGAGTTAATCAGCGAGTCCCGCAGACCCCCGGAGTACCCTCGCAGACCCCTGTTTGAGAAACGCTGGCCTAGTATATACAAGCTATGCTTGAGCAGTATTTAAAGATAGGACATTTGGTTGATGTGCTGTCAGTTGTGTGATGTAGAGGACTTTGAGTATCCATGCAGGTCAGCTACTGTTGGTTGGTTTCCCCTGGATAAAGTTGCAGTAGAAAATGGAGATCAGCTTTTTTAAAGAGCCAAATATGTGCCATCCTCAGAGTGAAGTGTACAGCACTTCAGCAGGTCGAGTTGAATTATCAGGCCACCTGAATTTTCATGGACATAAAGTGCAAAAATCACCCTGGCACTTGTGTAGCCAAAGTATTAGTATTGGTCAAGACTTACATTGACCAAGACAGATCTTCAGCAAGGCCTGCTTACTCCTGGCTTCCCAGCTAATTAGAGTAATTTAAATGCCACTTTTTAAAGGACTCTAAGCACTAACATTTACCACTGACCCTTCTTTTTGATACCTTCAGGAGAGATGTGACTTTAAAATAGCTGATTAAGGCTTCTGTGTTTTTTGCATTTATTTTTAAAAATTAGCATAGAGGTTTTTTTTGTCACAAAACAATAAAGCAATGAGTTTTTGGCAGCTATTCATACTAGTTGGCAGCCAGAATGTTTTAGCTTTTGTACAGGGGTTTGGCTAAATCTGAAAGCACTGTTACAGTTGTGTCCTGGCTGAGTGTCTTACATTCCTGGAGGCGTGGGGAGTGAGGTGTTTTTGAAATAGCATTTTCTACAGTCCTAGAGTTGAGCCGCCTTTGAAGAGTTGGGGCCCAAAGAGCTAGAGCAGAAAATGGCACTTAAGTGTGTGTTTAATGCATTCTTGCTAGGGGAGCCCTTGAAAGAGTAGCCTTGAGGGATCCCCCATGCAGAAACTAATAGCTCCAAAAATGCTGCTGTTTCAGCTCATCCCGTTCAAAAATTCCATTCCCTTTAGGAAAAATGTGATAACTTAGTTTTCAGACAGCTGTGCATGGGAGTTACAAAGAAATTCACAAGCTGGTTGGCTTCACTAGACCCTGTGAACTGCCAGCCTATGGGGAACAGCTGCAGAGCATGCGGATTTAAATATATAGATATCTATTTAATTTTACTTTCTGTATGTCAACTTTCACAGCTAGCTGCTAAGCGTAAGCCGGCCTTCTAAGCGGGAAGGGCATGAGGCTACGAGAATTACTCGTGTTTTGCTAATTAGCAAAAAAAAGCTTTGGTGAGGAGTAGAGAAAGGGGGTGGAATTGGGGTGGGGGTGGAATTTAATATGACACTGTTAAAGGCTGTTTCTTTCATTATTGTGATTCTGTGCTGATAACTGAGGTCCCCTCCATCCCCTGTTTCATAGCAACACTTGACCTTTCTTTTAAAAAAACAAAAGAAGAACAAGCCCATCAAACCCCCATCCTTTTATTTATAGATATTTAACACTGTACCAGAGACACTACCGCCAAACTCGCAGCTGCTGTTACTATCTCGTAAGAAGAGTACTGATTCCAAGCCTCCTTCCTGCAGCGAGAGACCATTAACACTCTTCCACACAGCACAGGCCAATGAAAACCGTAAGTATGTCAATCCTAGATGCAGTGAGTTGTGTTACAGTGCTGTACAATGTTGTGTTACAATGCTGTTATCTACTCAGAAGGTTTCTGATCATGACTGATGGGGCTCAGTTCTCACACCACAGGATATGATGCTCGCTCATTAACTTCAATAGGAGTGATACATAGCCTATAGTATGAGGGGGCCCCAGGCTTCTAAAACATCATATTAATAGAGAGAGCTAAAGCTTGTCTAATCCCCGAGCTCTTACCCCAAGGGCTTGAAATTAGGCTGCATAAAAATAGTAGTGTAGAAAATTGATATCCCTTCCCCATCTCATTTAGTTTTGCACTCATGTCTTCCATGACCCTCCATACTATTTTCTATTGGCTGCTTGGGATATATTAGTTAACTCGGAGCAGAACATCTGCAGCAAGGACAATCACCCAGTTCAGCCTTCAGAGAGATGCTTTTGGACATCAATAGATGTTTTCCCTTGAAAAGAAACAGACATTTCAGCCATCAGGTTTTACATCCCTCCTAGGAATCCCACTTCAGTTTAAAAATCTCCTCGACCATCAATCCATTACTATCACTACTATTTAGTATTTGACTCTTTCGTCTAAGGATCTGAAAGTCCCTGTCCACAAGCCAAATGTCCTAAGGGCTGTTCCACTGGCACCAACGATCCCATAGAGTCAGTTCTGTGATCCCTGGGCAGCAGAACCCAAGATGTTCCAGGTACACCAATCTCCTTACCTGACACGCCCCCATGTACCCAAGGTGGAAGAGAAAGAGTAGCATAATTATGTTGGCTTTACACTACATGAGTTTCCCCCTGTGCCAAGAGAGTCCTCAAATGTCACATTTGGGTACCTTTCTGGCTGCTTTGCCTTAGTAGTGGCCAAGGATCTGGCCCTTAATCCTTAAAGGAACAGAGCTGCTTGGAGAATGTTTGTTTTATTGGGAATGAAGCTGCGTGTTGCCGGTTTCTAATGCGTTAGCAGCCATGTTGCATTGCATTAGCATCCCTGGTTCTAAAGACCCAATGAACAAAGTGAAGATGGGTTGAGGAACACCTCCCCCCGCCACACACATTTTTTTAAGTGTCTGTTAAAAATGTTAGTCCTCTGTTCACAGAACATGGTTCAGCTCACCTAAAATGTCAGAGTTTTGACTAGGAAGGATCACCTCTGTATGGTGGTTCTACCTCCCCTCTGTGTGGTGGTTCTGCCTCCATGGCTCAATCAGACCGTGGCAACTCAATTCACACTTCCATCAGCACAGCTAGTACTGGTAACGTCTGTGGATTTTTTTTAATGTGGTCAACTGTCTGTTGGAAAATGGGCTGAGAGCACTGAACAGCCTGTCATTTTTAGTGTCCACACTTCAAAACAGATGGAAAAAGTGGAGATGGTTCAGAGAAGAGCATCAAGAATGATTTGAATACTGCATTACATTGAGATACTTAAGGAACTCAATCTATTTAGCTGATCAAAAAGAAGATGAGATAAGGTGATCATGGTCTGCAAGTAAGATCTTTAATTGGAGAGGGCACTTTAATCTAGAGATAAAGGCATAATAAGAGGTAATGGCTGGAAATTGAAGAGCTAAGCAACTTAAAAATGGAAATGAGATGCACATTTTTGACACTGAGGTCAGTTTAACCTTTGGAAAAACTTAAAGGATGTAGTGAATTTAGGGTGACCAGATGTCCCAATTTTATAGGGACAGTCCCCATTTTTGGGTCTTTTTCTTATATAGGCTCCTATCTTCTGGTTTTAAAATCTATGAATCTATGAACCTTTGCTTGCTACTGACCTTGGCTGCATTTGAACCAGATGTAGAGTACGTGGATTTAAAATAAGAGAAACCTGTTTTATTATCACATTTCATTCCTTACCATTTCCCGCCACTTTATAAGAATGCTCTAGCATCTTGTTCTTTTACTTTGATATAATAAGGCACTTCTATCACCATTTGAATGCTGTTTGTGGATAACCTGTATCATAGTACCCTGCAGCCAAGTTCTCATCCAACAGTCTTTGCACTGACTCTTCAAAAGCAGAAAGTTACTAGAAGCATGACCAGAAGAAGCTGGACATTTAGGAAAAACTCAACTGAATCCTTGTTTGCAATGCTTTTTTATCATAGATTGCAAGGGATTCTAGCTAAACCAGTGTGAAATCAGACTTGGTGATGCATTATTTCCAATTGGACAGAAAAGGCGTGAAATGAGACTGGCCGAAGAGTTTAATCTGAAGTGGGTTTTTTTGTTTTTTTTTTTTAAATGAGGGAGACGATTGCAGAAAACACAAGATTCAAACCTCCCTTACGTGTGGGCTGCATTTTGGTTTTTTTCCTTTGCCAGGAGGATATTTTATGTAGGATCTTGAAAAGGAAACTTGTGTATTTGATTTATTAATGGAAGCTTTATTATCTGCGGGAGCTGAACAAAATCTTAGCTGTCTGTTATGGGCTGTTCAAGGAGTGCTGCAGACAGAAGGAAAGTCTGCTCAACACAAGGGCATGTTATCATAACCTCTGGGCATGCCACGACTAAGCTACTGTACAGTTTATTATCCAGCAATCCAGAACTAGAACTTTTCCAGGTGTGGCTCTCCAAGTGCCCGCTGAATCAGACAGGCACTTTATAAAGTGACTTTTCTGCTTTCTGTATAACAGAAATGAATTTGTTCTACGCTATTTATTGTTTCATTTTGGGAGATATCTGGCCAACTAAACTATCACAATGAAGAAACCTTAACTTACACTGTTTAAGTGTTCAAAATAGAGTTTTGGCCTTTTAAAAAGGGGGAAAGAATTAAAAAACACCAAAAACAACTTCTCTCCCAACTTCCTCAGGTGAAACATCCTCAGCTCCCTTGTCTGGGAATTATTTCAATTTAATACATACTGGTAGTCCCCTTTAAAATTATCCAGGCAGTTGACACAGTTTTGATAGGTTCAAGGGCCTTATTTTCACAGGTTAGCCTCGGGCAGAAAGTGCTTGAAAATAACAAGCTGCATGGTGGAGATGATGATCTACTAACTCAGAAATCTAGACTCCTCACTGCCTGCCATCGGTATCAGTTCAGTTAGGTCCAGGTACAGAATCTAATGAAATACAGGCCTTTCCAGATCTGCGCTGGGGGGAGATTGCATTTTAAAAAAATAAAAATACCCTAGATAAAATAATACTACAATCTGGTGTGACTTTGGCCAGCCTGTTTTTAAATCTTTAAATTTGACTAATTTCCTTCTTAATGTATCCCCAGTTCAGTGCTCTTTTAATGTCACCAGAATGGAACAGTCACACCAATTTCTCACTTCTGTCTTCTCTTCTGTGGATGACCCCTTTCATTACAAAGAATTTCCCTTCTCTCCCCAGCAAGCCTGACTGAATTTCAGAAACCTCTTGCATCAGATCATTACGTTACCTCTCGTAGGGTGTCTATGCTTTTGAGCTGGGGGTGTGATTCCCTGCTCGAGGAGACATATTCATGTGAGCTGTCATCAAGCTGGCATGCTAAAAATAGTGCAGTTGTGGCAGCACAAGGGGCGGGGGCTAATCACGCTGAGAACATGTCCCTCGGAGAGGTTAGCTAAGTGCTCAGGGCAGTTAGCCACTCCTGCTGCTGGAGCTATCTTCTGGTTTTTTTGGTGCACTCACTCAATGAGAGCTAGCACAAGTGCGTCTACTCGAGCTGGAATCACACTCTCTGTTCAACATTTAGACATACCCTTAATGGGAACCAATGGCGCTGAAAATGAAGCGACGGTATAAGCTCCCACCGTACTTGTCACTGTGCACTCTCTTGTCTCATCCGTCCTCATTTCCTTCCTGTTATGCTGAGATCTCTCTGAGCTATACCAAAGTGATGCTTTAAGTTGCCTATAACTACTGACCAGTCTACTTCTCCAACCCCAGACACTTCTTTCTTACAATACACATAAAGACGCTTACGTAATTGCATAAATGACAATAGATTTAGTCTCAATTTAGTGTAGGTGAGAACAGAAAATGGCTCCTAGTTTCCAGAAGTGCAAAGAACAGGGGGGATGACAGGTGGATAGACGTACCGGAGGTTTCTCACAATGATAGCCAATGGTCCTATGCTCTAACCGCGTTGCTAGTGGATTCTGCAAAAAACGGTTGGGTGTCAGGATCCCTGTGGCATTTGTCCTTGCCGATTTGTGTTAAATTGGTTAGTTACAGCAGCCTGGGAAGACAGTGTGGTTTAGTGGAAGGGTCACAGGTTTGGGAGTCAGGAAATGTGGGTTCTATTCACAGTTCTGTCATAACCGGTTCTGTGAACTTGGGCAAGTCACATCACTTTGCTTTAATTGGTCTGTGATATCCAGGAGGTCAGGTGAGATGATCTGATGGTGTCTTCTGGCCTTGGCATCTATGAACCTCTCTGTGCCTTTGTTAACTTTTTCAGCCTTTCTCTGTCCTGTTTTTTTAGGCTGTGGACACTTCGACGTAGGGACTGTTTTTCCTATGTGTTTGCGCTGTGATGAGCACAGGAGTCCGAATCTCAGCTGAGGCCTGTAGGCTCTACATTAATATAAGCCAATAATAATAATAACTAATAATACAGCAACATTGTAAAAAGTGGCTGTATTCCAGAAGTTGCTTTTCTGAGAGGCATAACATGCAACCCTCACATGGATAGGGCTAGTTTTCTAATAACTGTACTAGTTTTATGATGCTGTATTTACAAGAATGAAACCAGACACTGTTTTAAACCTACCCAATGATCTTTGAAACATAACAAAAAGAAAACATGATGAGGTGCTGTTTGTCCTCCGGGCAAGGATTCCTCAGCCCTCTATAATGTTTGCTGTCAGCGTGTATAGTGCACCTATCAGAAGCAAGAACATTAAAAATTGAAACACATACAGAAATAAATCCAAATTGACCATGTCACCAGTAAACTGAAAAACTTTCCACCTCACAAAAGATTAAGATTCTGCCCATTCAAGGAACACTTGAGGAAACAATATGTGCTGTGCAGTGTGCTCTGCAAGTCAACAGATGGTTAGACCAAGGAGGTGAGGAGTAGATAAGGAGAGAATTCAGGAATTGAAGATCCTCTGGTGAGCACTCCCTGCCCAGACATACAAAGTTTAGCAATTGTTACCTGGAACATTCCAGGTGATCATAATGCCAGGCTGGAAACAGAGAGCGAGTCTATGGTAGGCAGGACCCAACCCATGGAGGGCTTTTATTGATCAAAATCAAACCTTGACATGAAGCCAGTGCAATCTATGAAGTGCTTGTGTAATATGCTTCACCATTCATTAAGCAGGCTGGCATTTTTGCTCTAGCTGAAGCTTGCTGGTAGTTTTCAAGGGTAGTCCCATGCAGAGTAAAATGTATTCCAGTATGGAGCTAATCCAGGCATGGCTAACTGTAGTGACATCCACATCTGAAAGGAAATGTCAGTCACCTTGTCTAGTAAAGATGGAGAAAAACATTCTCATGCATTGCTGCTTACTAGACATAAAGTAGCAGCTGATGATTTAATATCCTCTGTTTGCCAAAAGCCGGGAATGGGTGACAGCAGATGGATCACCTGATGATTACCTGTTCTGTTCATTCCCTTTGGAGCACCTGGCATTAGCCACTGTCAGAAGACAGGATACTGGGCAGATGGACCTTTGGTCTGACCCAGTATGGCTGTTTTTATGTTCTTAATATCAGCCTGAGCTTGTGAACCCAAGTTATAGTTCACAGGCTTACCCGCTCAAATGAAAGGACATCTGTCACCACCTCCATCTCCCGTTGCTTCTTCGCCATCACCATATTCCTATCCAGATGCAGTTTTAGTTCACTAACTTTCATCCCAAACCCAGACTTGTCCAGACACTGGGAATATACAGTGACTGCACTGTATGGATCTGATGAAGAATATTAGAACATTGTAGAGACATTTTGGGAACAGCCACAAAAAGCCCTTACGGATTGGTGCACTCCGCCCTGGTGCTACTTCTCCCTCTAATTTATTACACCGCCCCCTTCTTCTCTACACTGTCTGCATAATATTTCATTCATCTTTTGATTCCTACAGAGCATCCATCTATGCTAGAAAAAATAGTATTTGTATTATAGTAACAGCAAGCGATGGTGCAGCTGCTGCTAGTGTAGACAGGGTGGATTTTATCACTCTGAAATCTGCCTATCGTGAGCACCCCCTACTGTTAGCAGTGATGTTGGCATTACGCCCACCAGTGCAGCTGCACCATTGCTGGCCTGCTATCTGTTAAGTGTCAGATCCTTAGGGGTCTTGTATTAATGTCGTATGGGCCGCATTCTCCTCTGTTATGCCAGTGTAAATCCAGAGTAGCTCCACTGAAGCCTGCAGGGTGAAATTGCTACTGAAAAACAAAGGCAATATGATTCAACAATTGGAGACCAAACGAAATGCAGAAGTGAAAACATGGCAATGATTATACTTGAGATATTCTGGTGAAAGGTGCTGTATGTGCACACAGTGCTTTACCAAAGTACTATCCCCATTTTCTGGATGGGTAAACATGGACATGGAGAGGTTAAGTAACTTGCCAAGGTCCACATCACAAAATCAGAGCTCAGCATCGTGTGCAGTCTTGGTTACAGGTCAGAATTCAAGTGTGTTCTCAGGGCTGTGTAGGAGATGCCCAACCACACAGTTTGCCCAGCATGGGCTTCTAGGTCTCTTCCATGAGTATTAAATTCACTTGCAAAATATTGTTAAACACAAATTAATCTGAATTTTCTAAAAGTACTTGCACACATCCAGAGAGAGAGGAACGCTGGATTCAAACAAATATAAACCTTGGAGAAATGTAGACCTTGATCTGGGTCCATCTCTTGTGTGCCCAGTTTGGTTGCAAGGCTACACATCTGGCTTTCCCCATACCCAGGCTGGCCTACTCTAGAATACCTTTGGCAATCCTGTGCTTTGAAAGGGTGTTCTGATTATTACAATAGCCCCAACTCAGGTTTTTGTGTCTCTGGTGGTCCTAATGGTAATTAACTCAAACGTGTCACCGCATCCAATTCCATTTATGTTAAATAAAATATACATTTATTTGCATAGGAGACCAGAATTGCAAAATAACAGGAAATAAACCCATCTGGTTGGACACAATGACAAAGGTTCCAATCCAGTGTTACAAAGTGTAAAAATATTACCTGGAGCATAGATGAACCAAGTGTGTGTGTCTCTGAGCTGACAGGTTGAGAGAAGCTGTTGACAGTCTTGAGTCATAGTTCTAGCATGTGTAACCCCGGTTTTCCTTTTGCCCTTGTCCATGAACCCTCTGTTAATATAGTCTTCATCCTTTTGAAGTGGTGATGAAGAGGTTACTCAATGCCATGCTCTATTATGGTTGTGACAACATTGTTTCTAAGTTATTTCACAGTACTGCACAGGATTTATTCCTGTTGTGTATCCAAGATTAACTTTTAATATTACAGAGGTGTTCCACTCATATTGTTTATGTTGGATTTCTGTTCTGTTCCTTGTTCCTCTGTGTACAAAAATATAGATGCACGTTACAAGTTTTTCCCGAGAATCCAGCAGAGATGTCTGATTGGAAGAGACTGGGAATAAGTGATTCATATAAATTCTCATTAGCTTTGTTGATAGCCTTTAGTACAATGCAAATGGAAAATCACTGCTTTGGAAAATGAACTGTGAAAGAGGTGTTCTCTATGATTTTTAGTCCATCCGAGGGACACCACCTCTCTTCATGATTACATTGTCTTTCATGACAGCAGAAGCAGCCCGAGCTCTGGGACCCTCCCACCTCGCAGGGTCCTAGAGCCAGTCATTAGCCTGAGCCTGAATGTCTTTACTGCAATTAAACAACCCCTTAGCATGAACCTGAATCAGCTGGCATGGGCCCAACCAGGGGTTTTTCACTGCAGGGTAGATGTGCCCTTAGAAACATTTAGGTGCTTCAAAAAGGGATGCTAGTGATTCAGTGGCACTATTCCCTCTGAGTCAGGACAGAATCAGTGCCTCTGTGGTGTAGGATGGTGAGGTGAAAAGTATAGTGTAGTCCTAGAGATGCTCTTTCAGATGAGGCATAAAATGGAGGTGCTGAACCATAGCACTAATTCCAAGAAAAGATGTTAATACAGCCGGACGGAAAATGGACAAAAAATGTCTTAACATTTTCTTTGTTTATGTGAACATCTCATTATTGACTATGGAGCTACTTGGGAAATAGCTCTAATTGTTAATCTAGTACCATTTTAGGTAGTAACATTTTCCCTAAATAATTTCAGTTAGGTAATCTGTTCTTTACTTTCTGTTCTATCCTGTTGCTTTGCAGTGTTTCACCCTAGACGTGGCTGAATTTCAGGCATGGGAAAATTGATCCCTGTGTATAATTTTGAATGTTTATTTAAAGTGTGCGTAGGGCTTTGGGATTTTTGAGTGTAAGATGATATTAATGGCCTGAGATAACCGGTGAATGTTTTACTTACCAAAAATGTCCTTAATTAAAAAGTGTTTGCATCATCAGAATAAGAGGAACTCATGTTTTATATTGTTTCAGCTTTAAAGACTAGTATAGGTGAAGAAACTTCTATATACTCCATGTACTTCCCTGGGATCAACATAAAGACATAAGCTATTAATAGAAACTGTTCTACCTTGCAAAAGTCTGTTCTTTACTTTCTAACAACGTAATAGGTTTTACTTAATGATATTAATGTATATTTGTTGTTGTTTTTTAGAGGAGACAAGGAACAGTATCATCAACTCCAGCCTGGAATCGGTCATCTCTTCAAATGTCAACAGCTTCCTCCACTCCAACAGCACTCTCCAACCCAACCTGAACTCGAGTGACCCTGACCTAGAAGTAATTAAACCTAGTCGGCCAAACTCACTGTAAGTATAGTGATAATTAGTATGTCATAGGGTCTCTGTCCACCCACCTACATATCTTCAATCAGGGCACTGTCTTAGCCTGAGTCAAAGCCATCTGCTGAATATAATTTAACATTCTATTTTTTTAAAGGGAGCATAGTTATGTGCATTGCATTTTTAACTATGCATTGCACTTTAATTTTTAATTTTAGAATTAGTTACTGTTTTTTATACTTGTTGGCTACTTTGTGCTCTAATTATTTTGAATGTCTAGGGTATTTTGATCATTTTCAAATAGATCCTTACATTATTGCTTGCACTGTTGTGAAGCATCTGGTGTTAAGCTCTGGGAAGCATAGAGGAAAGTAAATAAAACAGTGGAGCATGGCACTAATGGAATTGTTTTCTTCCTACTTCGTTAAAATCTAAGACTGCTGTCAGTACAGTTGGTCTCCAACCAAATGTGTGCCCTTGTTTCTGATATTACTTCCCTTATCCGGAAAGTTTAAGGTAAAAAAATAGCAGCTTTAATGATGACTCCAAGGCAATGGCTGAGTTATTGTGAAGTCTCCTGAATCAGTCACAGCTGAGCTGTGGCATGTGCTGCTGAGGGGAATTTCCTTCCTTTTGAGGCTTTGCTGTGTCTGTCAATATTTTCTCACAGACCCTCCCCATCCCACAGATCTGAAGGTTTGAACAGATCCCCACCAGACACTGTGGAACTCTTACAAGCCTAAGCGAAGTTTAGTGTCTCTCCCAGTTTTTCTGTGTTTCTCAATGTGCTTCTAGATGGCACTTAATAAATCATGTCAACAGACATCTCTTTGGAATGACTAAGAAGAACGCCACACTAGCTAGGGTGCTGTGACAAGAATGGCATTGGCATCATGCTGTGACCTTCTAATGTCTAAGAAAGAGTCCCTCTTCCCTCACCGCATCCACGCCTTTCTCGCTGTACACTTCAAAGGGTGCAAATTTCCACTCTGCTCTAAAAGCTTTATGGTCCCTTGGCAGTGAATCATAGAATCACAGAAAAGTAGGACTGGAGGGGACCTCGACAGGGCATCTAGTCCAGATGAAGCTTCCTACTTTAGCCGCTGTATCTGCTCTTGTGATTAACAACCTAGGATTCGGTAAATTGGGGAAGTGAATGAGTATGTCAGCAGTGCAGAGCTATTACCTGTAGAGGTTTGAAAAACAAGGCTGTTGTCTGTACTGAGAGTAGTTTTTCTGAACTGGGTGGGAATGTCTCTATATTTGTGTTGTTATACTGTGTAAAGATTTAGGCCCACATTTGTAGAATTTGGTATCGGCAAAAAATATGCCCATACTGCAATTTGTGTAATTCCCTGTGTAGATGAAGTGCACACACATTATCATGAACATGTTTTTGAAACTCCAATTTCTGGTTTCTGTCAATAGGTTTTACCTCACTCTGTTGATTTTGGTTTTCATTAGAACATGGATATCATGAATGAGGGATCGGACTAATGAAATAACGTTTTGAATACCTGATGTTTACACCTTGGGTAGGACTTTGTAAACAATTTGGTCTACAGGAGCTTGAAGCGTTCCTAGTATAACTGATTGTCTGTTCTTGAAGTCTTTTCTACCCTACACAATATGTGATCTGCAGGGGTTAAGGGGTGTACGCTAGTGATTGGTTACTTTCACTAAGACAAGTTTTTCTCCAATACTTTATCTGTGAGACTTATAGACTATACACAAAAGACTATACACAAAACCCCAGCTTGGGTTGTAAGTGCTAGTGAGTGGGGAATTTTGTTTCCCAGGGATTTTTCTTCCAAGAGATTCTTTGGTTTCTACCTGCTGAATGATGATTTCTGAATACTTTTTTGGAACCTCCGGAACCAATGGCATCTGATGGAAGAGTTCCTTGGAAGGGGGATGGTACTCCCAAAAATAAAACCCCCCTACATCTCCCAAGGAGCTATAGTCTAATGAAGGGGCAACTGGCCATGACAGACCGCGACAACAGCACCAGGGTGAAAGCCAAAGCTATTACTGGCTCCAGGAGGAGGGATGTGTTCTGCATGCATAGGACAGGTATGACCCAAATCCCGCTTAGGCAAAGTGCAGCCTTGATGACCCCAACTTTCTGAAGTCTAAAACAGCCCTCAAAGGCACATTCCATATCACCGTATGGCAAATGTCAACACTGAACAGAACTGGGTGCAGGGCAGCTCTTGTCAAAGAACTCACTCGTTATAGGATCATAATCATCAGCATCACCGAGGCATGTCTGCCACAGAGTGATCAAGTTACTGTGAAAGGAGCACCATCTTCCTCTCCAGTGGTCCACACCAAACTCAAGGTGTGACACTCATTATTAGACAACTTCCAGCACAGACTTTAACCACCTGGAAACCCATTTCTCCATGCTTTTACTATGCTGGGCTCCTACATCATCATGAATATCTGTCTGTCGTTGTGGCCTACGCATCTATGGAAGACCTGCAGAAAAGGATGCATTCTACCACCAACTAGCAGCAAAAATCCAATCAACTCTACCACAACACACTGCTACTGCTTAGAAATTTTAGTCCTGTGACTGGCTGCAACTGAACTGGGTATGAAACCATGATAGGTCCTTTTGGTTCAGGTTCACCAAATGACACTGCCACCTGGCTTTTGACATGGTGTGTCACTGAGCTTTTGTCTGTTATGGGGTCCTGGTTTAGATTCCGTAACAATCGTCACTGGACTTCAAATTTCAAATAATGGATGTGGTATGAAAGAAATTGACCATATCCTCAACAGAAATCACTCCATAATGAAATCTCAATGGGTTTCATTTGGCAGTGCAGACACACCAGCAAACTGAGACCATAGACTAGATGTCACTCAATTCTCACTGCATCTTCCAACATCTCCAACACCTTGCAAGCCAGATGCCCACCAAAAGTACAATATCCAGCATCTATATGAGGATCCTGTTGACACTGTGATGTACACACAGGCTGTTGAGGATCACATGGAGATCTCCTAGCATACATAACGCTATATCACATGCTGCCGCTGAAACCATCCACTTCAGGCCATCACACAAGAAACCTTGCCTTTCTGAATAGGACTTTGATATATTTGTGAAAAATGCAGAAGCACACAAGTAGTGAAATGTCCAAGAATGTAAACAGCTGAAAGGCATTTTCCGGGTCATGGCAAAACATGACCCTGAGATCTACACCAACTCCCTGGCCGACAAAGCCGAAGACAGCCTAAAACGCAACAATCTGCTGCCTGCCTACTGAGCCATCATACACCTAGCTGGCAGCCATGAACTGATCTTTAACATCCCCATCATGAAACCAGATGGCTCTCCCTGTTCATGAACGAATGATGTCCTGGACAGATGGAAAACACATTATGAAGATGTGCTGAACCACACACTTGCCGACTACTGTCCAGAGCTATGTGACCTAGCAAACTGCATAGCTGCAGATGCAGGGACAAACACTGATCCTCATCAATTGAGGAAGTACAAAATCCCATCCAAAAATTATGGAATTGATGTGCTGCTGGACCTGATAGTATTCCACCCATGCGTGAGCATCAGCCTGCATCAGCTGTTCTTAGAAGTGTGGGCATCGGGCAAAGTACTAGCAGAATGGAAAGATGGCGTCACAGTGTCCCTGTACAGGGGCAAAGGATCTCACACTGAGTGTGGCAGCTACTAGCCAACCCCACTGTTATCTGTCCCTGGAAAGTTTTTTTCTCACGCTCTGGTTGGAAGGATGCAGCCGCTCCTTAAGACATAATTGTCACAACTGTCAGGTTTTACTGTTGGGTGGTGGACAACAGACCATGTCCTTACCCTTCAGCTTCTGCTGAGCAGCACCAAGAATTTAACTACCCACTTCATGTGGCATATATCAACATCGGAGTGTCTTTTGATTCAGTCCTTTGTCTCTCACTGAAAAGAGTTGGCATTCCAGATGTTCTGCTACATCTGGTGCACAATCTTCACACCAGTACCAGTGCAAGAGTGTGCATCAGTACATGGCTTTTGATGTGTTTCCACACATTAGGTGTGTAGCAGTGATTCATTCTCGCCTCAGTAGTATTCTGTCGAGCTATCGATTAGATATTAGGACGTGCCCTCCAAATGTCACACTTAAGGTTGGTCAAGAAGTGTTCACCAACCAAGATTATGCCAAGACTACACGCTTGCTTGTGGAGAAGTCAGATAATTTCAGCCCCGCCCTTCAAGATATCCAAGGTGCCATGTGCACTATGGGGTTGAAGACCAAGGTCTGTCACCCCAGAGCTGGGCCACCAGAACTCCAGTGCTGGGGTGGGGTCTGGTTGTCAAGTACTGTGACATTTCACACAGAGTGTGGAGAGTGTTGATGAGGCTGCAAGCAGAGTTCACACAGTCACAGCAAACTTTAGCTAATAGGTCTCACTGCCTCCTGCGTGAAGTCCAAGTCTTTTTTATGGATGCAGAAACGTCTTTGCACTAACACAAAGTTTGGGATCTATCAGATCTGGATACTACTTATATTGCTATATGGATAAGATACCTGGGCCCTCTTACAGGCAGGCTTGGAGCAGCTAGAGGCATTCCATTTATGCTGTCAGCACCAAATCCTGAGTATAATGTGGTTTGACTTTGTGCAAAACAACATAATCTCCCAGAGATCTGGCCTTCCTTCAATTGTTCATTATATTCAAAAGTGGTATTGCATGCTCTTTGGCCAGGTCACTGGGGTAGAAAGAAACACCCTGGCATGTCATGCTCCCAAACTGTCCCTTGATGCATGAAGAGGTGCATGCCCTAACCCTACCTGCCACTGCCAATGGGGCCACCCCAGAGATTCATGGACTTTCAGAATTGAGTGAGATCTGGAAACTCCACTACATGATACCTAATGCAACTCAGTCAGCTGTGGTCTCTCTGGTTGGTGCAACAGTTCTCAGTAGACTGTGTATTTGATGATGATGGTTGGTGCTAATTCTTACTTCACAGTATGTGCCTTGGGTTTTTTGTGAACATAGCTTACGTGGTTCAGTCTGCTCTGCACAAACCAGTTCTGTTCTCCCAGTTCTTGGCTGTGTTCCTGTTCTTACTGTTTGTTGAAGTGTATTAGTTTGTCTTTAAACATTTGCTTTGAACCTCATTTGCCATCCCATGTAAAAATCATGTTGCTAATTTCTGTAGACAGCATTCTAGTAATTGAATTACCAACCCATTCTCTACTGTATGCTGATATTTTTTACCAGCCAATACTGGCTAATGTTGTTTAATCTTTGCTTTTGGTTGTCGGGAGCAGCTTACTCTTTTGGATGTGTTGGAGGAACACCATGTACAGAAAGGCTCATTTGCTTGCTTAGTGTACAGAAGGAACATGGATTTTTAAACATCTCCATTTTTTTTCTGCATACATGATGTTGGTGCTGTATAAAGCAAGCTTGATCATTACTGTTATTTTAGTCTGTTTGGGACATGCTTGCTGTTCAATGAAGTAATGTTTATTTTGAGTGTGTCCTTTTATAACACAGTGTTCCAACAAGACTGCCGTCCAAGCTGCTTGCATACCTTGCTTTTCTCACTGAAGTGTGTGTATGGTGGAAAACATGTTTAGGCTGCTTTAAGGAAAAGATGGTGCTTCTCTTGTTTTTATTATTGTTACTACTGTAGCGTCTAGGGACTCCAACTGAGATCAGAGCCTGTTGCGCTGTGCACATGGTTCACACATGGTAAGGAACAGTCCCTGTTGGGAATGAAACCCCAGGACTCCTGCTTACCAGACTGGCATCCCAGCCACTGGGCAATGCTACCTCTCCTGATAGAAGAGCCACTAAGAAGCCCATACAACTATTGTGAGATAAACTTGACAGCTTATAAAGAGAAGAAACCCTCTAATTTGTGTGCTATTTTTGGCGGGTCTAGAGTGTTTTCCCCTTTGCAGTTAGCGTTCTGTTGGTGCAAGTCAGAAATCCAGTGTTGATTGTTAATGATGAGAATTATGAGAACAAGGAGGTGTGCTGTTGGTTGCCAGTGGGGAAGAAATGGAGCGAGTAGTGTCAAAATTCATCCCTCTAGGTCCAGAACGACATTGTTTACGAGTTGCACTTTATTGGTAACAGAATGACTGTCCAATGCCAGACATTCAGAACAACACCAGTATTGCATCGTTTGCACTTATTACTGTGTGCGGTATATCCAAGTAATTTCGCTATAAAACAGTTTTTTGCTTTTTTAACATGCTGAATAATTCGGATTTTACAGTAAATCCTTGAACAGTTACAGAAACTGAAGTCAATCCACAGTATTTGCTTTAGTAGTGCAAAAGTCACCACATTCCTTAGAATTTACCTAATCCAGAAGTGCTGTGTACGTCACTGTGAAGACTTCAGGGAGCCTTCCACTCTACATGCCTTCAAGAATCCAGCTAAATTCTGTTTAGGGCTTGTGAGCCCCATCTTTCAGTTCTAACTCATTGATTATTTCTTCCTCCCTGCTCCCATTCCTCTTTTTCCACTCCCTGTTATCCCTGTGCCAGGGCTACCATATTTCAGATGTCCTTCAGAGATGATTAAAGCTATCCTGCCCCTTGGCCAACAGTTCATCAGATATCTCAGTCAAGATGGTGACATGTAACCATGACATCAATTGAATCACAAAATGTGCAATCAAGGAGTCTTAACATTCCAAGTGTGGGGAGGAAGGAAGTGACTCTCTCTCTCTCTCTCTCTCTCTCTCTTCTTTAAAACAAACACACGCACACACAAAAACCCCACAGGAATTACTTGGGAGCAAGAAACTCCTTGCACAACAGGTGCAGTCATAAGGATCTAGGATATAGTCACCTCACTTGGAAAAAGTTAATCTTGCTCACAAAGGGGTGGTACTGGTAGTGGCTAAGGTTAATAATTTGACCATTTGATTCAATGTATAGGTTTTAAAGAGAGATACTCAAGTAGTTTAGGGCTAAAAATTGGCCTACTTTGATTTTCTGGTGCCTAAATATCTCATTTAAAATGCAAAGCTACCAGTCAATTATTAGGAAATTAAAGAGAGAGATAATAGCCATCATTAATGAACGGTCCTTCGCTGTTTTTGTTCTGTTGATGTGGCACTATCCAGTAGAAGGAATACAAGGTGACCAACCAGTCCCTGTTTCTAGAGCTGGTGGGTTAGAATTGATTGTTTTAGTGCCTTAGCTGTGCATTTCCATACTTTCAAATGTTTGGGCTTCTTATACTTCGAATGAATTTGTCCTGGAATTGTGTTGATGTTACTGAAGGAAGCAAATGAAACAAGCAATCCAATGTTGTTTATTTTGTGCCAGACGAGGAATACAGATGAGGATCAGAACAAAAGAGTGCAAAACAGGTACAGGTAAAGTTGTAGATCCTAAGTGATTTACAAACAGCAAAAAGTTTGAAAGAAGGAAAAAGTGAAGTCTGTACTTCCTCTGGGGCTGCCAGCCCTCTGCTTATGCTGGGATCGGCTATAACTGCAGCTAAGAAATAGGTGTGAACACACAGTACCTTGGAACCAGCAGACCAAATCATTCCCCTGCTAAAAAATAGTATCCTCTCTGACACCCAATGCCTTCTCCCCACAAACACAAAATGACATAATGCACCCTATAAATACAACAGCTCTCTCTTCTATTCTCCCCCTTTAACAAACAGGTTTTAAGTCATTTTTTTGTTGACATACCTGCGGTCTTCACCAAAGGTTTTAATTACCTGCCAAAACCAAGCAGCCCTTTACATTTCAGTGGCCAATTTGCAGCCTTAAAACAACGGTTTGAGTTTGAAGTACAAACAAGGCCTGATTTAAAATCAAACTTGTATCTATTTTTGTTGCTATCTTGGCTGCTACTAAAGTCTAATTTAGCTTTAGTTTGATGAAAGCTATTAAGGTTTCATGGAGAAATATCAGGGAAGTCTGAAGGTTCCTTCTTCTGTTCTTTTATCAGTAAGATGCTGGCACTTGTACCATGCTATGTGGGGTGGCCCTGAACTTTATTTTTGTTGTCCTACAGAGATATTAGCCTTTTAATTCTTGGCATCCTCTCAGGAGCCCTGGAGACCCACACAGTTCTCTCCTCTTTGAGCTCCAGCATTGTTCTAGACCCTATGCACTATTCTTCTGGTTGAAAGAGACTATATTTGCCATCCCTCTTCCCTTTATCCCATTCAGGGGTTGTGCTTTCAACTACGACAGATTAGAGGGGTGACAAGCTATTTAATCCCCTGTCCCTCACAATCAATAGCTATCTGCCCCACAGAGAGCTGTAGCTAACGAGCACAATAAGACAGCCTCTACCCGTTACAAGCAGCAACAGCTCTGCATGCCTGTTCCAGTTCAGACAGATTACCTCTTACTTGGGCCAGTGTCTCACGTTTGTTTGGGCCGCAGTCTAGCATTACTAGAATGGAAGCTAAAGAACTAATAAACCTGATGGTTATTAAACAGCTTGTTGGTTTTATATTCTTCATATGATATAAACCAACATTGGGGGGAGGGATAGCTCAGTGGTTTGAGTATTGGCCTGCTAAACCCAGGGTTGTGAGTTCAACCCTTGAGGGGGCCATCCAGGGATCTGGGGCAAAAATTGGCAATTGGTCCTGCTTTGAGCAGGGGTTTGGACTGGATGACCTCCTGAGGTCCCTTCCAACCCTGAGATTCTATGATAGGAGCTTTGATTTCTCCATTGTTGCCATTTTGCTTTTCCATATATAATTCAAGCCCTTTCTCTCAATTTTCTGCCTGCCCTTTTGCATCTTGTGTTAAATGTGCTGGCAGGTTTGATCTGGGAATGGCCTGCAGTTAGGCTTCTAAAAACTTTAAATCAAATGTTCGCTGGTTAAAAGCCCTGCACGTTATGTTGCCTGGTGACATTGGTGAGTGTTGTATGAACTCTCAATTACTGGCTTTCCTTTGCAACACTGCCACATAAACATCACACAGCTTGGCCAGTGTAACAGCTGCTAAATTTGGAAGTACACTGCAGCCAGCAGAAATACTCCAACAGCCAAATTCTGGCCATTATAGGAATAGCCCTAATGCAAAGTTTTTACTTTCTGCAAAAGTAGTGTTAATATGTGTCCCTATCTTATCCATTCCTAACCTCCAGGCAAATCACTCTGCATGGATGAGTGATATTTATTGGCCCATTGCTGTTCTTGGGGTGCACGTATGGGCTATGCCCCCTAAGACTGTTCCACAGTGTCCATCAATGGCTTTGATCGTGGAATGGTAGCTCCACAAGTTTGAAGGGGAGCCAGATTCTGGAAAAATTCCATCCATTCTCCTGTTTGGCCTACAGCTTTCTGCTGTGCAGTAGGCCCAGCTGTCTCAAAATCAGTAACTGAATACATTTGCAGACTTAGAAAAATGCAGATAATTGGGGTTTCTGACAAAAAAAAATCTTAAAAATAAATTCCTCTTTTCTATCCTTGCAAAGACTTGAATTCAGACTCTCCCAACCCACCTGCAAGAACTAAGGCACATCCATTCATCATCTCTCCCTGCCCTGCTTTTGAACTGTCATGTCATTAACTCTTGCAGGGGGAAATATGAAACCTTGAACACAGGCCTTGCAAGGTAAAGTACTCAAATAAGGCATAAAACCACAGTCGTCCTCACTTGCGGTAATCTAAGATTTCATGCCACATTTTTCATGAAAGCTGTTGTGTTAACCCTGATGTGCCTCCCCAATTCTGACTTGGATCATTACATTCTACCTCACTAATTGCCCCTGCAGTTTTCAATTGGATATGGTGTTTTTCCATTCCCTTCCCTAACCTACTGTGCACCATTAAAGGATGGTGTCTGAACAGCTGCATCCCATTCCAAAAGTGTCAGCTACCTTTCTGTCTTGGGTAAAATGACATCTTGCCACATAGGACTGATCTGAGGCATAGTAAGTTAATGTCTGTAAAGCACTTTGAGATCCTATGATGAAAACAGCTGTATGAACAAGAAGTTCTTACTGAGCCAAATATACTGAGGTTCTTGTTATGATGAAACTTCTGTGGAATTCAATGGGAGTTTTGCCAGAGTAAAAAATAATAGATTAATGATTTCAGAATTTGCTTGATTATCTTTTATTTTGTTATGGTAGGTAAAAGGGAGATTGATACTTTAAGGGTTGCTTTAAATGTATTTGTAATTTAAAAAAAACTCTCTCCAAATATTCTGTAAATAATTTGGGATCTTAGCCTTTTTGTGACTTTTATTTACAAAAGTGTTTCTGGCTCAACTCTAAAAGCTATATTTCAGTCCAACTCCACAGTGATTTGAAGCCCAGGGGTAGCTCTGATGCCCTGTATTTTCCCATACTTCCAGCATATACACACTGCTTACCCCAGCTTTCTGCATTGTGCTAAGGCAGTGGTTCCCAAACTTGTTCCACTGTTTGTGCGGGGAAAGCCCCTGGCGGGCCAGGCAGGTTTGTTTACCTGTCAAGTTCCCAGGTTCAGCCGATCGCAGCTCCCACTGGCCACGGTTCGCTGCTCCAGGCCAATGGGAGCTGCTGAAAGCGGCGGCCAGTACATCCCTCGGCCCGCGCCGCTTCCAGAAGCTCCCATTGGCCTGGAGCAGCGAACCGCGGCCAGAGGGAGCCGCGATCAGCCGAACCTGCGGACGCAGCAGGTAAACAAACCGGCCCGGCCTGCCAGGGGCTTTCCCTGCACAAGCGGCGGAACAAGTTTGGGAACTACTGTGCTAAGGGATTGGAGGTGACATTAGAAGATTACAGTCGCAACCACTCTTATGAAGTGTGTTTCATATTTATCATTGTTGTAACTAGTTTTCCGTTTTTCCTTTCTCTCACTATACAAACTTGCCAATCAGGAAGCTAGGAGAATCCAATTTTTATTACGTGAATGCATTTATTTAGTAGGGTTGGGGTGTTTTTTATGAAAAAGTACTCCAAGCAGTAGCTGTACATCATGAGTCAGCAGGTTTCTGACTTATGCCGGAAGATTCTCAGAAGGGGGTGCAGACAAACTAAAGCCAAATGCCTGATGCTACAGAAGCCCCAAGGAGAGAGGGATTTTTCTAAACGTTGAGGTTTTCTTCACCCGTACCTTGTTAAGGTGACCTTTTAAAAACACAAAAAAGTACCTACTACAGACACACTACAACTGAAAAATGGAAGTTACCAAACTAAATTGCTTGTGAGCTCTGCTTGAATGTTAAAACCAGAAATATTTGTTTGCATACATGAAATCATTTTTTGTTTTAAACACTCGGTACAGTGTTTCTGTAATGCATACGTTTTAAAAACAAAAATTCTACACGAATGAATCGTTATGATGAAGGTATGCAACATAGGTAAACTCAGTGCAGCCTGTTTTCCAGCTACTTCATAGGAAAGGCTGAAATAGAACTCTCTGGATTCTTTATTTCTTTTTCTTGTTCCCAAGTTCTCTTATTCTCACCCTCTCAATCTGGTCAGTCTATGAAAGGTATTAGTCTATATTTATTGTAGTGCTCAAAAGCCCTGGCTGAGCACAGAGTCCTATTATGTAAGGTCTGTACAAATGTATATGAGGACTTGGTGCCTGCCCTGAAGTCATTTAAAATTGAATTGAAGACAAGTCACAAGTACGTAATGGAAACAATAGGAATAAAGTGGGGAGGAAATATGAGGGAAAACAGTAGTGAGATCATGCAGTTACAGTTCCTCTAGCTGGGCCATGTAATAGCATTTTTGTATGAATGGGTAATTATCAGCAATCCCTGCTGTCTCTCTACCTAACCTTTATCAGTGGGCATCTTCCCATGGGCTTTACAGTAAAAGTGGGTCAAGATCTAGTCTATATGAGTGCATCTGCAGAGCTGAACAATTAATACCACAGTGTCTAAAATAAACTATGACTAAGAAATACTGGATGTGACAGACTGGCTGGGGCTTCACTTTCTCCTCTCCCATTTTTAAGTTCTTTCTAAGCAGGACTGTTTTCTTGGGGACTTGTATACTTTTTATCTGGAGAACTGGCTCAGCTAAAAACTGCGTATTTTGCGTTAGAGTTTTCCTTGCCAAAATCCCCAGCTTTGGATTCTTAAGAATATTGAAGTGCAAATAGTGCCCACTGAGCTTCCACATTTTCCCTATGAAAGAGTTGGCAAGTGAAATTCCAGTGTTTTGGATAAACAGCACACAGTTCTATCTTCTTAGCCTGTTCAATACCAGGGAAAGTTCTGATCCCTCTAGTTGTGCAGCTCAGTCTATGCCAGCACAGATGCTGGGTTTCTTCCACTCACTTGCTCAGGCAAGCCGCATGATGAGCAGTCAGCAGCCAGGATTTTCCCACTCTCTGAGCCCCCAACCCCACTCCCTCTGCTTCTCCAGTTTGATTCCTGCCTCACTCAAAGCACATGCAGGGGGGGTAACTCTGATGCCAACTGCCATTTTGTGCCATGACTAGAGAGAGCTAAAGCACAAAAAATAAATGTTTTTAAAAAATCCTTAGCTGTGTCTTTGCAGTAGTGCTTTCCTGTTCCCATTGAGAGAAACCTCCACTACCTCAGTAGAGAAAGATGGCAGCTAACAAAATTTCTGAGACCCATCCTGGTAATTTGGAAGGTTCTAAATAAAATTACTTATCATAGAATTCTTATCCTCTAATCCTCTTAGATCTTCTAATCTAAGTCTGTCTTTGACGGACTTATACAGGCTTGCTAGGCACATCTGCTGATGCTCTTTCAAGGTACAAGATGCTCTTCGTTTATGGCAAGATGACATTCAGCAGGGCATCCCATGCCGGCATCTTAAATTTTGTGGCTGTCTTCATGAGGGGGCTCTCACGAAAGTATTGACCATCTCTGATAGGGTGGAGCAGACCTTGCTGTTAGAGAGGCAGGATCCTAGCTGTGGATTTTGAAGGCCTAGCTCCTATCTCTGTGTGTACGGGTGCAGTGGACTGTAGAGGCAGGGAAAAGGTGGCATCCTTTCCATTGGTATCACTAGTCCCATCTTTTTCTGCTCTCCAGTGCTTCTGGGGAATTGTAACCAGCTCCCCTTCAAGGCTGTATAACTTGCCACTCATATTTCCAGTTCGGAACCCTGAAGATATTTGCTGGGTGATTTCCCTAGCCAGAACAATGAGAGCACTCTCTCTGCTTTCCTGTAGTCCTCCATGTTTGGCCTTACATAGTGACAGTACGGTGCTGTGGATCTGTCTTAGTTTTTGCCAGATCCTGTCCTCTCCCCTCCATCCCTCCCCTTCCATCTAACCAGGACAACTCTTTTCTGAATTTCTGTCCTGATCCCAAACTAGGAATGGTAAAAGTATGGCACACCTTGGATTTTGGAGCCGTTCTCAGGGTACATTTCCACAGATGTGGAAGCTGCAGAAGTTTCAGTGTCCTTACTGAGTCCATGTTAATCCAACCTTTCCATTCTAATATGAGCACCAGCATTGTGAATTCCCTGACAGCAGCACCACTGAAATGCAGCTTTCTGATGGGTGAAGGCACAATGTCATCTTCATGCTAACTTTAGACCAGCTTCTTGTGGGCTATCCTTTTTTGAGGGGTGATATTATTCAGGTAATTCCACACTGAAATTGATAGTAGGCATTGGAGAAGGACTCCACTCTAAACAGTTGGACTTCCCTGGTGTTTCTCCTCAGAGCATATCAACAATGGGCACATACTTTCCCTTGCTCTCCTGCTATGCTGTTGGCACACACAAAGCTCAGTTGGAAGAATCAGAACACATGGTCTCCAAAGCCCTTCCAGCCATTTAAAATATATATTTTTTTAATCTGTGGGATAACCCAGCATGTATCTTCCCTGCTGTTTTGGGACAGCCCCCAAAAGTTATAACAGCTGCTCGTCACAGCTAGTTTAGCTATAAGATGCTTGTGAACAGATACTAGCATTTGTACCGTGTCAGGCAATGGAAGGATTGCTATGTTCAGCAACACGAACTGTCGCAACAGACAGATGTCACTTATGGACACGTAGATTTAAACTGTACTGTGCTGTAATTGTGGACACAGAGCTCAGCAGTCTGTACTTTGTCAGATGCTTTGCTGACCACTTCAAAGGTGCTGTGAACCTGACCCAGTGTTGTCCATTCAGAAAATCAAGGTTAGAATTTTCATCATCTCTAGATGTAAGAGCTGGAAAAGACCTATTACCAGTAGGTCATCCAGTTAGTTAGGATTGCTCACTACAGCACATTGTCTAGAGTTTTGTCCAATCTAGTTGTAGACAATTATTCTGTTATTCCTGTAAAAAATCTGCCCAAAGTTGGCCCAGTTGTAAGCCTCTGAAAAATCATGGTTCTCACATGCTCAATTTAGGGACTTCTTAGATTTTAGCAACTAAATGACCTGAATATTCTGTCTGCTCTGGATATGCTCGAGCCTGGGGCTGAGCAGTATCTTCCCTGCCATTGCAGTTCTGGGCTGCTGTGGGCCATACTGGGTCCCTGAACTAAGAGCAGAGAGACTCTCTCTTCTGTGCTCTCAATGACCCCCTTGCTATGAAGGAGAAAGCTCCTGATTCACATGCAGGGGGGACAAGAACTCGACCTGCAGGGAAGCAGGGGAGGTATTGGGAAAAAGAGCCGGCTATGGGGTCTAGGAATTGGGATGGGGAAACTGGGATCCAGTAAGCATGGGGGGAGTGATTGAAATTAGATGAGGATCCAGGAGGTAAGGGATGAGAACTGGCTGGGCAAGGAGACTGGGAACAATGAGCTGGGTGATTTAGGGATGGAACTGGGAATGGCTAGGCACAGAGTCTGAGGTGGAGACTGGGAATAAAGAGGGCGAGACTAGGACTTGCTGTGCAAGGAGAGTGGGACTTGGATGAGAGAGAAACCTGAAGAGTGGACACTGGGACTAGCTAGGTAAGGAGACTGGGACAAGGAGCCAGGCTAGGGAAGAGTCAGGGCTGGGACAGATTGGAGAGGATATAGCAGAAGGGGTCATGTCTGGGGGTAGAAGAGCCTGTGCCCACTAGTTCACATTCTTCTCCAGAGCCTATAATGGAACACAAGATTCCTGAGTCTCACCATTCCTCTGCTGTCCACAAATATCTGTGAACTTCACTGGCAAAATGTCTCATCCCCCTCTAATGAAGGTCCACATAGATGATGACAACCTACTATTGTGATTACTTTGGTATCACATGTGGCAGAGGTCTGTCAGGTGGATCTAAGTTTCCAAGCCTGCTGATGAACCATTGGGGTGTCAGGATGATGCTATATGATGGAATTTCTGCTTTTTAAAAATCTTAGGAAACTGCACACGAAAAGCTGCATTAAAATAATATTATAAAGCTTGCAAAACCAAGCACTCAAAAGTTAGGAAATGCCAAAATTTATGGTTGCCTGTGCCAGTGGTTCTGAACCTTTCCAGACTAATGTAATCTTTTCAGGAATCTGATTTGTCTTGTGTACCCCCAAGTTTCACCTCACTTAAAAACTACCTGCTTACAAAATCAGACCTAAAAATATAAAAGTGTCACAGCACAGTATGACTGAACAATTGCTTACTTTCTCATTTTTACCATATAAGTATAAAAGAAATCAATTGGAATATAAATATTGTACTTACATTTCAGTGTACAGTATATAAAGCAGTATAAGCAAGTCATTGTCAGTATGAAATTTTAGTTCATACTGACTTGCTAGTGCTTTTTATGTAGCCTGTTGTAAAACTAGGCAAATATCTAGATAAGTTGATGTACCCCTGGAAGAGCTCTGTGTACCCCTGGTTGAGAACCACAGGCCTATGCAACCTTAATTCAGTCCACTCGTGCATATGAATTATGATACAGTCTGTAATGACATGATCATGTATTATGTTTTTCCCCAGGATCCCTACTGCATTCAGTGCCCAGGATGCACCTGCTCTGGAACAAATCAGGCTTGTATAGCGAAGGAAACTATTGTCTGTAGTATTCCTACTTTGTCTGTTGCAAAGTTGAAAGTTGTGCAGGGATGAATGAGGCAGGGATTATGGGAAGAGGAAGGATGGTCTCATGGTTAAGGCAGTTGAATTCTGCCATGGAGAATTGGATTCTGTCCCTCCTTCTGCCACAAAATTTCGATGTGATGCTGGGCAAGTTGCTTAAACCAGACTTTTCATAGGTGATGGTGAATTGTGTATTCCTCATTTTCTGGCGGCCTGACCTGAAACCCTGGTGTCTGAATTGCAGAAATGCTGAGCACTCATAGCTGCAACTGAAATCAATTGGAGCTGTGCTTTGAACATATAAAGTCCTACATGATGCAAAGTACCCCAAATTAGTGGCAATTTTTGACCTTAATTTATCTGTACTTCAGTTTACCCATCTGCAAAATGGAGATATCATACTCCCCCACCCCCATCTTGCAGGGGTGTTGTGAAAATAAATAAATTAATATTTGGGAAACACTCAGATCCTGTAGTGATGAGTGTCATGGAAAACTCCATGAGGAAATTAATGGTTGTCTTCAGAACAGGGTTTGAATATTGTGCAGTAAATAAGGCACGTGGGTGGAGTCACACATGGAAAAATGAGGAAAAAACAAAATAGTGAATAACTGCTATTGTATTACTATAACAGGAAGTGAGCACCGTCCAGTCTGTGGACTGAGTGAGCCCTGGGTGCTGTTGGAAAAAATAGTATGTAATCATGTAATTAAAGACTGTATCATAATCCATATGCAAGTTGAATTAAGGGTGCACAGGCAACCTGAATTCAGATATTTCCTAACTTTTGAGTGTCTGACTTTGCAATCTTAATATTCTTTTAACATGTACGTACATGTGTGTGTATGTGTAAGTAAAATATAATTATGGTTTAGCACCTTTCCACATCACTCAAATGTTTACCGCCTGCTTCTACAGTTGGCCACTCTGTTCAAACTAGCCCCAGCACTCACTGCCCCTTAAAACCTCTTACTCAGCTAAAGAAGTACCTCCGAATGCTAGAAGAAAAATCACCGTAACTGAAGCATGAAATGTGCACCATCGCTCCCACAAACTTAAATAAGAACATGCCTTTTATTCGCCTTTTATTTTCACTTTACAAAGAACCCACATAATAGTGATTTTTTTGAAAAATTTTTTACTGGCAGCCCTGAGGGTCGAAGTTCCCTCTGCGCTAGTCTTGTGCACCCTGTCTATGTCCATGACCTTCAAACTGAAGCAACCAATTTTGGGTCTTAGATGGTAGCTTAGTATTTCTCCATCAGTAACGACAAGGGAGACAGCTGAAGGGTATTTTTTTTGTGATGTGCCCACCCGTCCACTATGAACCGGACCAAGATCCATTCAGCTTACACTGTGCAAGACGTTGAACAGCCAGCATACGCTAATTGCTCTGGTCAATCAGTGTAAGCTGGATCTATGCCAGTGGCACAGAAGGAGACAGGCTTCGCATCTGATAGCCAAGCCCCTGAGCTGTCCAGGCCCCCTAAAAAGTGCTATTTATTATTTAAGGCAGAGTGTAGGCTAAGAAAACCCAGAGGCAGCCTTAACTCCTGTACTTAATGGATCTATGTTACTTTGCCCAAGTAATTCAATAATAATTAGAAGTTGTCCTAGCAACCTCACAGTCAGAGTGCACACATAAAACGACTGCACTCCCTCCCTCCTGTTAACATCCTCACCCTTCCAGGAAAAAAACAATCCAATAAAATGAGCACGACTTGCCATTTTAGTATAGAGAGGTTGTTTTAATAACCCTTTCTTGCCAGTCTCTCGCTGACAGCTGGGGAAATCCCAGCCATTGGATGTGAGTGAAAAAAATCACATTAACTAACTGAGCTTTACAATGAATTGAAGAGTAAGTGGAGATGAGTGAGTACATGCGGAAGCCATTCCAGGTAGGCCTTTCATTATGCTAAAGCTTTATGTTCTCTGTTCTGCCCTAAAATAAATGTAGACTAAAACAGATTGGGCTGCCTCCTGGCTGATAATGCTGGCTAAGGCATTAAAACAGTTCCCCAAATTGTCCCTGTTGTAGGGAGAAGTCCTAACAAGACCTTCACATTGCCATAGTGTAAGGCCACAGCTTTGTACCACAACAGTTGCCGCCCTAGTAAAGGTACAAAGGAGGTTGTCATCTGAGCTATGTGCTCTGTTTACTTCTTCTCAGTGCTGTCTTGGATACATGCGCAGTTCCTGCCGTGGCATCATGCCCGCCCCAGGCAAATTGGGGCATGCCCTTTTCCCTTTGGTTCTTGAGTCCAGCAACCCCAAATCACCCAAAGTCCCAAAAGTCCAATGCCCCAAAAGTCTCTGTCCCTGGTCAGGGCAGCCCCAGAGTTCGAAAGTTTATCTGCGGAGCTTTACCTCCCAACCTGGGTGGAAATGGGACGGGGGTAAGAGGCACCTTACATGATCTGAAGCTGACCGCCCCATAGCTCCATAGCGGCGCTCCGCTCCGCCAGCCGCCCCACGACCTCCTTCGCTCCGCTGCGCTCCGCTCCGCCAGCCGCCCCACGACCTCCTTCGCTCCGCTGCGCTCCGCTCCGCCAGCCGCCCCACGACCTCCTTCGCTCCGCTGCGCTCCGCTCCGCCAGCCGCCCCACGACCTCCTTCGCTCAGCTGCGCTCCGCTCTGCCAGCCGCCCCATGTAAGCAGTGTCAGGATGAGCTCCACCTTGACATCTGGTGGTGAGGTGTGGCAAGTTGTGGAAAAGAACTTCAGGGGCCGATCTCATTTGCATAGGCACACCCACCCCGCCTAGAATGAGACCATAGCTGCCCAAATGGTCACTTTGGCTGCTGTGGGATCCCCAGTGTCTCTGTTATTGGGGCAGGAAGAATAAATTGTTATTACCCTGATTATGGGAACTGTGCTTGGAACTGTACGTAGCCTTTTGTTATGATGGAGGGATTCACCATCAACTAAGTACCACTCGCTAGGCAAGGGTCATGGGTTCCAAAACTGTGTGAATGGAGAGAGGCTGGGGACAAGTATTAATACTTGGTGGCATGGGCCCCTTGGTGAGGGCCTTACATGCTAATTGCACTTCCTCCTCTCTCCACTGTAGAATATCAGAGCTAATTTTGATTTCATTAGAAGTCTAGTTATAGGTTGCTGAGCTCACTTTAGGCTGACAGTGCACCAGCACTGGGGCTCCCCTGCTACAAGCTGAATTCACCTAAGAGCTGAAATCACTGAGTGTTGTCTTAAGTAGTGGGGGGAGCCTGAAGATATATTGTGGAGCAGTTTGCGGGACGGTTGGTGAAGCAGTTCGACGCGGAGCAGTGTGTGGATGGCAGGAGCTGCTTGTGGGTCGTGGAGCTGAGCGAAGGAGGTCGTGGGGCGGCTGGCGGAGCAGAGCGCAGCTGAGCGAAGGAGGTCGTGGGGCGGCTGGCGGAGCGGAGCGCAGCGGAGCGAAGGAGGTCGTGGGGCGGCTGGCGGAGCGGAGCGCAGCGGAGCGAAGGAGGTCGTGGGGCGGCTGGCGGAGCGGAGTGCAGCGGAGCGAAGGAGTTTGTGGGGCGGCTGGCGGAGCGGAGCGCCGCTATGGAGCTATGGGGCGGTCAGCTTCAGATCATGTAAGGTGCCTCTTACCCCCGTCCCATTTCCACCCAGGTTGGGAGGTAAAGCTCCGCAGATAAACTTTCGAACTCTGGGGCTGCCCTGACCAGGGACAGAGACTTTTGGGGCATTGGACTTTTGGGGCATTGGACTTTTGGGACTTTGGGTGATTTGGGGTTGCTGGACTCAAGAACCAAAGGGAAAAGGGCATGCCCCAATTTGCCTGGGGCGGGTTTTTTTTTGCTCATGGGTTGTGTTATGAATCCTGTTGGTGTTTCCCCAACATAATGCCACATTGTTTCTCTCTGTTATTAAAAGGCTTTTGCTACACTCAGACTATGTGCTTGCGAGAGGGGAAGTATTGCCTCTTGGAGGCGCCCAGCGGGGGTGGTATATATTTGTCCCAGGTCACTGGGTGGGGGCTCGAGCCGGTTTGCATTGTGTTATTGGAATGGAACCCCCTAGATATTGAATTAGTTATCCACTGAGCAGTCACTCTTGCTATTTGTGGCACACACTATAATTCAGACCCCTCTTAGATTTCCTGTAAGATATTTAGTAGCTCAGAGTCCCATAAGAAGCAAGTTGGCTACAGCCTTCTGTAGGATTCCCCGTCTCATCCCATAATGTGAGGGTGATATGACTACTCCTCCCCCCCAGATTCACCTCCTTCTCTGCCCTTGGGATTCTGACACATGGGGGGAAATGTGAAAATTGTTCTTTGTCATAATGTGTCATAATTTGTTGTAATGACCAAGTATGGTCATTTTTTCTCCTCTGTGGAAATAGGTAGAAAAGAGCAGCAGATCAAGGGTTAAATAATAGTCATGAGAGAGTTTAATGGCATTAATCTGAAGAAGGGGATACCCTCATGTTCTGTTGGTTGACATGGCCAGAATAATTCTCCACAAAAGCATCCCCATTAGCAAATCACACAGGCTTTTCTGCTCTGCCCTTCTCCACAATTAAAGATGCCATCACTACAATATTCTCGGAATAGGCTCTGTCAACTGATTGTTCCTTCTGGCTGGGACATAGTGGCTGGGAAATAGAAACCATTAGCAATTTAAGAGGATTGAAGAGGAAGGGGAACTGGATTTTAAAATACTGTTACTTTTGTTCTCCCATAATCAGCATCATAGTGTATTCTGGGAGATTAAGACATACTTTATCCTCCTGTTCTTCATCCTTGTTTCTTCTGTGGGGTTAGCAGAATATTTTCTGGCTATCAGTGGAGGGAAGCCAAACCTGGAAGCATATTCCTGTTTGGAGTTGTCATGCATATTAATTTGAAAGGAGGAATTATGCCTGGAGGTGACTGTCCTGTAGACTCAATTTATGCTGTTGCAAGAGATGTATTTTTTGAAGACTGTCTTTTTCCATTGCAACCCTGTTTCTCCAATGAAGTTATCCTGTTGTGAAGTCGTGTACAGTCCTGTGTTGTGACATTACAGCCTAATGACAAACAAGTGACTGCACCGTCACAAATTTACCAAGCAGGTTGAGAAGATATTCTTTGGAAGAAACTTTTTTTTTTTAAAAGTAACAATTTGCAAATGTAATGCACATAAGTATAAGAAAAACAAAACAAAAGCCCCTACAGGAAATCCAAATAGATTTTTGAATACTGCTAGTTAAGCAAAGTTCCTTCCAGAATGCAAGTCACTTTTTCCACTCTGAAAAGTGACTATGTAAAAATGACCCCACCCTATTCAACAGATCTACTCCCTGTGCTTGTTCAGAGTCTGCTCTTCTGTAGCAATAATTGTTAGAGCCAGCATTACCAGGCAAGACATGAACTCTTTTCTGTGTTCCACATCAACAGAATTATTGAGGGGCCACATTCTGCCTTCTGTTAGAGATGGCATCCTACTGCAGGAAATGAGGTTAGAGGGGTGTAAATTATAGCAGAATTTGGCCTGCAAAACCATTAATATTGGTGCTAGAAAACTAGGTGAGGGTCTCCCCCCCCCCCCAAAAAAAAAATAATAAAAACCTGAAATGTTTGTACATAATGCAAGGAGTCTGGGCAATAAATAGAGGAACTGGAACTAGTGGTGCAGGAGGTCAAACCAGATATTATAGGAAATAGAGAAACCTTGTGGGATGGCAGGCATGACTGGAATACAGGTGTTGGAGGGTATGCTTGGAGAGAGAGGAATAAAGGTAAAAGTGGTGGGGTTAGCAGTGTACATCAATAAAGCAGTAAACAGTAAAATAAAACAAAAAAGTGATAGTATGGACAAAACAGAATGTGGGTCAAAATTGCTTTGGGGAAAGATTGTAAAAAGAGATTCAATTAGGATCGTGTTAAGGGTCTGCTATAGATCCCCAGGGTTGGACTTGGATATGGATAGTAGTTGCTTAGAGAAAGAAATGCTGTTGGAAATTGTGTCATAATGGGAGACTTTAACTTACTGGATAGAGATTGGAGAATAAATGTTACTAATGCTGGTAGGGGGGCTCAGTTTTCTTCATCAAATTGCCAGTGAACCAACAAGGAATAATGCCATTTTTTAGACTTGGTTTTTGTATGTAGTGGGGATCATAGAATCTCAGGGTTGGAAGGGACCTCAGGAGGTCATCTAGTCCAACCCCTTGCTCAAAACAGGACCAGACCCCAATTTTTGCCCCAATTCCCTAAATGGCCCCATCAAGGATTGAAATCACAACCCTGGGTTTAGCAGGCCAATGCTCAAACCACTGATCTATCCATCCCCACAAACTTCAATCCCTACTATACTTTACTTACACTGGGATATCCTAGAAGAGCTGGTCATGGAATAACTTTGGATCACATGATCCCAAGTTGATTCGGTTTAATTTAAACAAAAGGATAAATCAAAACCAGGAAGTGAACTAGGAATCTACTAGCTCTGCATCCTGAGCACTGGAAGCCCAAGTCAATTGACCTGGGCTCTGAGACTCGGCACTGCATGTTTATCTTTGCCATGTAGACATACCCTCATTTAAAAATTTTACCTGTGATCTGGATTTCAGCTTTACTCAACAGCTGGTGCAGCATATAGTTCAGAAATAGAATGGATAGCACAAACTATGTTGTAAAGTCACATAAGAAAGTGACCGAAATACAGTCAAAACTTTTTTCTGCTGTTAATGGAAAAGCCCCCTCTTCCATTGTGGTCTGGGGTCTGAAAGATAGTAGCACAATGCATGAAGGATGATAGCACTGTCAATATGGGAAGATAAAAGTTGATGTCCTGTTGATGTTTTCACCTTACAAACCAGGACACACAGTCTTCCACAAAAATATACCGTGGGAGTAAAATGTAAATCGAGTTGTATTCTAGCAATTCTGTAAAATGGTAGAACAAGTCACCTGTCTCTCTCTGCCCTTTAGCCCAGAAAACAGCCTGTCATGAACTTTATCATCTGGGACTATCTACATAGTGGTAGAGTCAACTTTAGGAGTTTATTGCCCTTGTTTCATTGTGACAATGTATCACATCATTGTGCTAGTATATTTCTTTCAGCCCCTGCTAGGGGCTGATTTTAATGTGGTTTGAAAACCTCTGCAGCCCCATCAAAGCAAAGCCTATTGGTGTCCACACAGTATCAATCCCCTTCATGCAGAAGCACATCTGCATTATCTGTCTAATATTGTAATAATACTTTGCAGTTGTGCAGCACTTTTTATCCCAGGGTCTCAAAGATTTGGAGGCATTAGTTAAGTTTCACAAGATCCTTGAGGTATCATATCCGTTCTACGGTTAGGCAAACTGAGGCAGGGAGGCTTTGGTGATTTGCCCAGTTAGTCTGCTGCAAAGCTTGGAAGAGAATCCAGTAATCCTTACTCTAAACCCCTTGCCCTAATCAGTGGACTTCAATCCCTACTATACTTTACTTACACTGGAAAAACAAATACTTCCTTTGCATGCATAATTCTGCAGGAGAGGCTGAAATGAGGGCTGCTTATTGGTATTTCACTCCAGGAAAGTATACCGTTGCAGCTAAAGTTATTGCTTCCATCAGTAATTTTAGATGAATAACATCACTTCAGAACTATGAAGAATACAAATGTTGTCAGGGGGCGAGGGGTTCTCATTAGTGTTGCATTTTTCATTATGTACCTTCAGACCTTCAAAATATGAGTGACTGAGGTTAATATTTAACTATTGTAGTTACAAGGTAATACCATGTTTCTGACTTCTCAAAAAGAGAAACCCTTCACAACTGACCACTTCTGCATTGTGCCGGAAGTGGGAAAGCCAAGTCATCCAGTGAGTGTTATAAATAAGAAGATATAGAACCCAGCGGACTACTGGGGCTGTGATATACAAGCAGGGTCATAAAGCCTGCGAATCCTTAGATCTGAACTATAGTTCTGTGAATTGCCCAGTATAGATTCTGGTTCTTTCACAATATACAGCTGCTGAAGAGTTATAGAGCAAGTACTGTACGTTGCCAACTCAGAGCAGGAACTCTTATTGATGTGAGAGATTTGCTCTTGACTTTGAGCACAATAGTCTACTTGAGCCATATCTAGGTAGGGGGCTGACCATTTTATTTTACCACAGATTATAAAATGTCCAGGACAGAACTTGCTTCTTTATATGTTTGTACAAAACCCGGTAGCGTGTGGCCCCAGTTTTCATGGGGATCCTGGGAGCTACCACAGTATAAATAGTTAAGAACAATATCTAGACCTGATTCAGCTTCCCATCTCTCCCTCTCACCCTCCCCCACCTGAGTCATCCTCTGTTTAGCTCCCACAAATGATCTTTATTTTCATCCCAAAGTATATTTATATTTGGGATGCATGCATCAGACTGACCTGATCAGCTGCTTAAATTGTTGCTGTACCCCAAACAATGACTCTAAAAATAGCAACATAAGATTCCATATTTGTATTTCTGACCTACAGATCAAAATTGCTCAGTTTAGAAAAGTAAACGGACTTTCTATGTGCTAGTGTCACAGATTTAACGTGGGATCTCAGAATCAAGCTGTGTACTTTCTAGTTCATGCATCATCACCAGTAATACAGCTAGAATTCAATTAACCTTCTGTTAGTGCAAGAGAAGAAATAAGTTCCAGATTGTTCTCATATAATTATGATGGCTGTACAGCAGGGGTGGGGAACCGTTTTTCTATCAGGCGCTCGCGGCTCTAGCCTGGCAGGGGTGTGTATGCGGAGGCTCAGGGCTTCCCCTAGGCTCCGGCATGGGGCCAGAAATGAGGGATGCAGGAAGCAGCTCTGGGCTGGGATGGTGGGTTGTGCAGGAGGGGGTGAGGGCTGTGGCTGGGGGTACGGGCTCTGGGGTGGGGCTGGGAATGAGGCATTTGGGGTGCAGGAGGGGGCTCCAGGCTGGAGCAAAGGGGTTTTGAGTGCGGGAGCGGGCTAGGGCAGGGGACTGGGGTGCGGAAGAAGGTTTGGGGTGCGGCGCTTACCTCAGGCAGCTTCCAGTTGGCGGGGCTAAGGCAGGCTCCCTGCCTGCCCTGGCTTTGCAGTGCTCCCAGAGGTGGCCGCCGTGTCCAGCCAACGAGAGCTGCGTAGCCAGCATTGGGGGTGGGGGCAGCACGTGAAGCTTCCCTGATCGCCCCTGCTCCTAGGGGCCACAGGGATATGCCAGTCACTTCCAGGAGCTGCGCAGAGCTGACCAGACTTTTAACGGCCTGGCAACCCCAGCTTCACCCCGCAGCGGGGCGAGCCTATGCTCGCAGCCCCAGCCCTGCAGAGCGGCACCAAGGCTCGGGGGTTCTGGCCTGTGGCATGGAGTCTTGCTGCAGGCCAGATTAAATGAAACAGCGGGCTGGATCTGGCCCACGAGCCATAGGTTCCCCACCTCTGCTGTACAGGGTTAACAGGATTTTAAAAGTGCTATCAAAAAACAAATAATTTTAGAACCAAATTCTACTCTCCAGTATGTGAATAAAACTTCTGTATAATCATGTTGGAAGTCAGAATTTGTCCCTAGTCACTAAAGTGAGCAGATATGTCTCTGAACTGAAATACACTCTTGGAGCAGATTGTTGAATAAGCAGGTGGGGGGAGGAGGGGCATGATAAGCCATTACTGGACTTTAACTGGCCACAGGCAAATCAGATGGAAGAACATTTTGGGTCAATTATCAACTTCTCCCATTTGATGAAGGATGTCTCTGAAGGAGATAGGGCACTGCCAGCTGGATCTGTAGAGGGGTTAACATTTTAGACTGAGCCAAAATGAGGCCAACTTTTGTGTCCCTATTTATTTCCCTGCATTTCCAAGCAGCATATCTTGAAAGAATTGCTAAAACAAACCCACAGAAAATAGAGCAATTTTTCAAGAATCCCTTCCCTATTTACCAAGCAACATAACTAAGTGCAAAGGTGACTTTGTGCTGAATTCTCCTTTATCCCATTTTAGATGGATGGGTTGGGCTGATTTAACCCTGAGGAGAAATGAGGTTTTTAAAATGAAAAAAATAAATACATCTGTGTATCAGGTCAAAACAATGGGGACCCTCTTTAAGGAGAACACAGCTTTTATATAGCAAGATCATGTGGATTTTTTTAAAAAATATTGCATACAAACTACAAGGCTGTGCAGTTAAAAAGAAATGAAAGAAGCTCTTATAAAGGATAACTAATTTGTTTAGCTGTAAAAAAATATTTAGTGGAGGAGTCATGGATTATTCTGAATAATAATGGCTGTCTGCATGTATATTTTAAAATGGGGACTTGGCCGCTGCCAATTCAGGGATGTTTCTTTGCAGTATATTCTCCAGAACTTTGTCTAGTCAAGTTTCATATATATCAAGTATCGCTATCCTTGGGAAACCTATTTTAGCAGATTTTTCTTGATATTCAGCTTAAATTTTCATTTGAAAGGAGACAATAATATCTCTTATTACAACAGATCATGAGGCCGAGGAAAGCATAATCTGTTTCTCTGTTCAAAAACACAAGACCCTGATACAGTCCAGATTCACAAACTATTACCTAGTCCCAAGCTGTGTCCTGTAGTGCAGCAAAGAGCAAAATGATGTATCATTTGATATATCTATCGTTTGATCACCTTTTATGTGTTCAAGAAATAGCAAGCAGCGGGAATCATTTTCAAACCCACTGTTGGAAGATATCCCTGATTTATTTTTTTAAAGTTTTGTTTGTACTTGACTGACATTTTTTTTATCATGGAGAGAATATTACACTGATGTAGTAATTCTTCTATAGCAAGTGGTGGCTTGGTTAGATTATAGCTAGTTAGATTTAGATTTAATGAGAGGATTAGTTTTGCTCCTCTCCTTCCCTCCAGGGAGGCTTGCCTTCCTTGGAAGGGCATGCCTGGCTTCCTAAGGTTCAAACTCCTCATTTGCCAAGAGGCCATCCTGCTTAGTGACGGCCACTCTTAGATTTTGTCTACACTAGCGCTTTTGCAGGCAAAACCTTTGTCAGTCAGGGGTGTGAAATGATATAAAATCAGTAAAGAACCGACATAAATTTCACCAACAAACGTGCCATGTCGGCGGGAGAGTATCTCCAGCCCTAAGTGACTTCCTGAGGGTCACACAGGAAGTCTCTATCAGAGCAGGAATTGAACCTGGGAATTCTGTAGCTCAGGATACAGGTATCTCCTGATGCCATGCATTTGTGGAAGGAAAAGTCTACAACTCGATGCATCCATTCTAGCTATGTGGATACCTAGGGATGTGGTGGAATCTCCTTCCTTAGAGATTTTTAAGGTCAGGCTTGACAAAGCCCTGACTGGGATGATTTAGTGGGGGATTGGTCCTGCTTTGAGCAAGGGGTTGGACTAGATGACCTCCTGAGGTCCCTTCCAACCCTGATATTCTATGATTCTGTGTTAAGTTATGAACATGCATTGTTCCTTCTTACTATTTGAATTGCCAGCAAACGTCAAAACATTACTAGAGATTTTAAAATGAATGTCTTCTCCTTTTGATTTGTATGTGGGAGTGGGGAGTTTTGCTTTTGATAAAGGGAGGCACTTGATTCTAACTGTAGGAGTGGATGAACCACAGTGGAAAGGAAATGTCAGTTTTCATAGTCAGAACAAGATAATGTATTGGCTGTAGAGAACCCATCATGTGTATATTTCAGATCCATTGCTTATAAACCATGTCAATTCAGGATTACCTAGAACAGCAGAAAAGGGAAGGCCTCATTTGATTACGTCTTGTGATGCTGTATGTGGGTTTCCCAGACAGAAAGACAAAGAATAAACCCTGTACACTGAGCCTCTAGACCTTATAAGTAAATAAGTACATAGGGGCTGCTTCTTTAGTATGTGTCTAATTCTGTTGTTACAGACCCATCAATTTCAGTGTAAAACTTTCTGATTTAGCTGCATTTCATGTTTTAGAGCAGAGGTAAAGCAAGACAGGTCTTGGCTTTGGATTCAGAGGGAAGAATGATGCTGCATATCTTACAAACAGACCCAGAAATGCCTGAGTTTTCTTACTTAAGAAGAAAGGCCAGATGTGCCCAGTCTCTTGTTTAGATAATTCTAAATGACACACATATTAGAAGTATTCTTTTTTTTCTTTTTCCAGAAAAGGCTATTTATTATAAATGTGTGTGTCTGTGTGTGTTTCTGTTTATTTTTTAAAAAACCCATTTTAACTCAGGAATCCCAGGTTGTGCCCACAGGTAGCAAATCCCATAAACGCTAATGATCCAAGGGGCTGGCAAACACCTTTAAATCCATTTCCTGAAAAACAGAAGCAGCACACTTAGTAGGTTTTGTAGACATGTAGTTTTGAGGCTCAGACAGTGGTGGCAACAGGTTTTTTTTCATATATATTTTACATAATCCTATCCTATGCCCTGTTTAAATAATCCTGGGTGTGTTTCACTTGCTTTTTTATGCTACTGTAAGGTATTTTAAGACATGTGAAAAAGAGAGATACTTTTAGGCCACAAAACCAAGGGTCTTGTTTTGGGAGGGCAAAGGGAAATTACAAACCTTCATTTCAGGAGAGAGATATTTAAGGCTGTTAGGTCAAAAAGAAGTACCCAGTATCTGGAGAAGATGCCAGCTTCATGCGACGGTGTGTGCAGCAGTTTGCACCCGCTTGTTTGGACCTTTGGGTCCACAGAATGAAAAGTCTGGCACATGGGTGGTATATCTGTTTTTCTGCTGTGTGGGCTTTTCCGATCCCCTTGATTTTGGCACAAAAACATATTAAAGCTTTAGCCTTCTTTCATTTTTAAGATTCACACTTGATTTAAAATCCCTCCCCCTTCCCCCACAGATTAAATTTCAACACTAAATCAGGTGTTCTAGTAAGAAACGTCCCTCCTCTTGCCAGGCAGAGAGAGAGAGAGAGAGAGAGAGAGGTTCTGCAGCTAATTCCATGTGAACAACAAGTCATATGCCAGAAGATTCTCAGAACATCCACCTAGTGAGACCAAGGCTGACATGTCAGATTGAGTCCCTTTTTGTTAATATGAACAGAAGCACCTTTTCATTTCACAGTGGGAATAAATGGAGCGTTGACCACGAACGCCTCCCTTCGAACAGTGCTGCCCATATTAGTTAGGTCTGCGAGCCCTGAGCCAATCTGATGCACGGATAATGTCTTCACATTGCTGACAGTGTTCAGTATTTTTGCAGTTACTTCCAAGTCTACTTCTGCTGCCTAGGCCTTTTCACATTTTCGCCTCTCTCTGGACATTTCAGTACTATCTACTCAACACAGCACCATACTATTTGTAAGGTCTACTCTAGAAACATTTCAGGGTGCTCCATGCAAACTAAATTACATGCCATAGAACTTGGCTCTAGTGATGATTAAAAGGAGTGCCTTAAATTTGACTATACACTTAAAAAGGCAGCTTCTGTGAAAGCCTAAGGAAGAAAATGTACAAACCTCACATCCCTTCCTTTCTTAATTCATGTAATTAGGGTGGAGATGACTGCATACCAGTGCCTGCTTCAGAGAGACTGACTGAGGCACATATTGTCAAAACACTGGCTAATGGAAAGTTTACTTTCAAATAAAATCATATTGAAAACACGTTAAGGGCATTTTGGGGAAATTGATGTAGGACTAGGAAGCAGGGATGCTATAACAAAGCTTTCCCTAGGGAAATTTATGGAACAACGTGTGCTTTTGTTATCCATATGATCGTTTATTTGAATTAATATGTGCATGGATCTTAACCTTACTTTCTCTGCTGGACAACGTTTTCTGTTTTATTTTCCTTTTCCTTTCCTCTCTCTCCTTCTGGCTTGGATTGTGCAGGAACCTCAGATCCCATCCGGTGCTTATCTTTATGCCACCTGTCAACCATAAAACCTTCACTCCCAGCCCAGCTATATGAATGCATCTCAGTCTTCACCTGCAGCACTTCTGCTTATTCTGGATCTGAGCTTCTCATAAGCAGTGTCTTCCAACAGTGGCCTTAGTCAGAGTTTGAATGGGAATCCCTAGAAGCAAAAGGCTAGTAAATTAAACAAATCTATTTCCCATGCATCGTCATCACCAACAAAGTGTTGAGAAATGGAGTAGCTCTGTGTGCACGTGTTCATTGGTTCCTCCTTTGCTGTTCAAAACTAATGTCTAGCCTGGACTTCTCCTGGTTTAAGTCCTTCCTTGAGTAGTGTGTGCCTGTTTTCTGAAGGAGGTGTCAGTTTCCATCTGTACCACATAGGCACAGAAAATGCTGTAACATGTAAAACCTTCATATTTGCTAACCATTGGCAACTGCCAGTCATGAATGAGCTAAAGAGCTGACAGATGATAGGGAGCACGTGCTGGATTCATACTGAGACCACTTCAAGAAGAGTTCTGTCGCTTTTTTTCTATTCAGCCCTCTAAAAACCTTCCTCCTCCTACTCCTCCCATTGTCCTTTGCCAGGCGGCCTTGTTGTTCAGCTGGATCTGATTTCTCAGTAAAACACTGACAATTTCCCCTAAAGGGGCAGGAGGAAAAATAGAACTGTTCAGTCACAAAGACATCCTGTCTTACTCTGAAAGAAGATCCTTGTGCTTAATTAACTTCATAAATTAGCTGGTGCTGTAACACCATCACTTTAACATAAAATGGAGGTAATATAATCTCATTGGTTCTTTTTGTCATTGTAATGGATCCTGACCACCAATTAATTTGCCCTTGTATGCTTTCAGTTCAGCTGCATTATGGTTGTGAACAAGCTGCTGCGCAGACACAGTTGACAAGGGCTTGCTAAACTATGAAATTATCAGTAGCATAAGACCCGCTGCCAATTGCTTGGTTTTTCTTTTTAAGGCTTTGCTCCCTTCCCTGTCACCTGCTCTCGTATTCCGAGTTCCTTACCTAGCTAACCGCTCTGCAGCTGCACCCACATGTTGTTGGTGGCAGTAGTGGTGCGTGATGAGAATGCCAGCTATTTCTGATGTGGACTACATGCTTGCTGGGAGTCTCGCCATGTTCCTGAGAATTTTGAAGACTAGGCCTGTAGGAGGATCACCTTTTTTTTTTTTTTTTTTTTTTTTTTAAAAGTACAGTCTTCTCATTACTCAAGCGTCCCCCCCCCCCCGTCTTTTAGTTTAAAGATGGATGGAAAGGAGCTGGGTGTGTCTGTGTGTGTGTTTTCTTATATAAGAAATGAGTGTTCTGAAGGGAGATGGCTGATTGCATATGGAAATGGAAAAACATTAAAGCAAACAAAAAAGTAAAGAATTTTTCTCTCTTAGCTGCAATTTCTGCCTCTCCCCCACTTTTTAAAAAATATTTTCAGTATAATTTTGTTTTCCATCCACTTTACATGTTGTGATTTGACAGGCTTTTTAGTAGAGCAATTCATAACACTTTTAAAGGTTCAATAACCATGAATTTGTTCAGTATGATCTCCAGTAGCATCAGCCTTTCAGTATCAATATGGATCCTCTCTCCCCCCACCTTTCCCCCAATAAGCACTGGTTGCTAAGGATTTGTGCAGAACGGTTCATGAGAATTCAGAGACAGACATAGATTCAGAAAATGACAAAAGTCAAGACTGAGCTTAAACTCCATAAATGAAATGCACAAAGACATTGGGAATGCTCCAGCCTATATTAATTTGCCCTCTGTTATCCCACTTCATAAAATAACCAAGCCAAATAACATTCTGCTGTCACATTGCTCATACTGAGTACATAGACTTCAGAGATTAAATCCCTAGCACCCTAGCTTGTATTTAGTGTGTTTTGCAACTGGAAAAATATGTGTATGTACCTATGGCCTTAATTTTGTATTTGACGTGATTTGAAGCATTTTTCAGGTCTGTTTTCATAGGACTGTGCCCTATTTCACATCGCCTACAATTATTGTGCAATATCATAGTTCTAACCCAACATGACTGTGCATTGACTGTGAGACTCTAAAGTGGACCGTATGGTTTGCAATTAGAAGTGAAAAGATAAATACAGTGTCCAGTAGTGTCAAAAATGTAAAGTCATAGTTTTTTAAAAAAAAGTCTGAATTGTGGTTAACTAATTGCAGGCGAAATGGAAGTGAAAATATTACATTTTAATCTTGATACACAGGACAAAGAAATTAGGATGAAATTCACCCCAGTTGTGTGATATATAGGCTATATTAGAGGCGTAAGCTCTTAACATAGGTCTTGAGTGAGCCTGAGATCTTACATGGGCCCCCTGCAGGAATATGAATTCTACCCATAGAGCATTCTTGAAGTATTATAACATGGTAAGAGAGGCTAGATGGTTTAGGGATTGATTCAAAGACCATTGAAGTTGATGGAAAGGCTCCAATTAATTTCAGTGGTCTGTGGATCCGACTGTTAATGGACTAAGACTTGGAGCTAGAATCTCTGAGTTCTAGTCCAAGGCCTGATAACAGCTTGCTGTGTACCCTTAATATCTTTGTCTGATTTTCCCCTTCAGTGAAATGGGGTATTCTGATCATTGATTATCACTGGTTGGATAAATGTCCCTCTTTCCTCCCCCCCACCCAAATAAAACCCCTCCACCACTACCAAGGAATACTTTCGATCCAAAGCCAAAATAACAGAGACATTCTGGTGTGCGGCTAGAAAGCTTTTAGTTTTCAAGTTGTTGATGAAAAATTAAATTTACTGTGGAAAGCAAACATATAGTGAAAAAAATTAGTTTTGTTGAAAACTCAATTTTTCACTGAAAATAGTTTTATTAGAATTTTTACAACCAGCCCTATATTTAATATTTGTACGGCACTTTGAAAATATAAAATACCGCATGAGTACTCTGCACTATTTCGGAAAGGAAGTTGGACTTATTTGTAAATTCAGAAAAGTAGTACAATAGTCATTTATTTAGTGTTTTCCATCCATCAGCCTCAAACTGCTTTACAGATGTAGGTAATCTCCATTATTATCCCCAAATTCCATCACCTGTGTGCACAGGAGTTAATTCTTTGCATTGTGCATGAACTGTTTGCACATGACAAAAAGGAAGCTGGTTGGAGAAGTTCTTAGCCTCCTGCATAGTTGAAATCTAAAATAAATACTTATAGTTTTGTGTTAGGATTTACATCTATGCGAGGAACATTACTAAGCAAGCAATGAACTTTCTTCTAGAGCATGGGTGTTAAAGTAAAAGCCATTCTGTGCATCGCCAGATAGAACTTTAAAAAATGTAAAAACAACTTTGCTTCCTTCAGGGTGTGGATCTCTTGCTGGTAATGGCAGCTTGTGGGATTTAGTTGCTGCTGCCTGACCCATATTGATAGCGCTTCTTTGCTTATGTTTGCAAAACAGTACTTTATCTTGGAGGTTAACACTGGATTCTGTGGGGCATATCAGAGGGTGTGGGAGGGTTGGGGGAGTGTGTCGAGTGAAATCATTAGTCCAGAGTGACTGAATTGTATTAGAGGCCAGCATGTCTTTCACTTACTGTGGGGTAAATTATTCCTTCCTTCCAAGGCTGTGATTCCCTTCTTTACAGGTATATTTTTGCCCCCATTGTTCATTTGTGCCAAGAAAAGGGAGGACGGTCCTCTGAAAATTTAAACCTTTTGGGCTGATTCTCCACTCCTCTGAGCTTTGTTGGATGAAATAAATGGATAAAAGGGCAAATGAGAGCTGTTTGTCGCTCCCTCATCCTGAGCCGTGAGACCCCAGTGCAAGTGTGGGCTGCAAAGGAACAGTTCTGTCTTACACTACTGGCATGACATCCTTGAGAGACCACACACAAGTAGAGGATCTCATGGAGCTCTCCCCTCCCGGTCGCTATCCTGAGGGTGAGGATGGCTAACACTGGAGACAGTTTTACCGCTTCTACCAGTTTTACCCCAGCAGAGAGTCTCTCTACAAAGGAGGAATTCTCCACTGGCCATCTCCCACCACGTTAAGACCATTTTCCACCACCTTGTGTTGCAAGGTGGCTTCAGTGGACCAGAGTATCCAACCTAGTACACCTCTACCCCGGTATAACGTGACCTGATATAACATGAATTTGGATATAACGCGGTAAAGCAGCACTCCGGAGGTGTGGGACTGCACGCTCTGGTGGGTCACAGCAAGTTCGATATAATGCGGTTTCACCTATAACGCAGCAAGATTTTTTGGCTCCCGAGGACGTTATATCGGGGTAGAGGGTATGTGCAGAACAATGTGTTTCTCTGAAAAGTTTGGTCACATGAAGACGACCATCATGATGAGATGAGAGCTTTAGATTCAAGGAGGATTTTAGTTTCCTTCACAACCGATGGGGTAATAATGGAGATTTTGCAAGGACTCCTAGCTGCTGATCGATTTAACCTTTAAAGATACTCCGGAAAACTAGTTGTTTCTGAATGAAATAAAACGATAGTGGATTGAGTGTCAGAGCAAATGTCCCATCTAAAAGGAGAGGTACCCAGAGGGATATACCAGTTTTCCCTAGCAGTGAGCAAACCTTTTGATAATTAATGCTTCTTAAACCTTGGAGAGTTACCTTGTGCATTAGAAGAAACCGCTAATGAAAGAAGATGCTAATAAGATGCTGCCCCTGATTTACGAACCCTTCCCCCTTAAAATGCAATGTGGTTTTCAACTGGCACATACAATCATTCCATTAATAATTAACACCTTTAATGGGGTTTGAAAGCATTTAGTTCAACACAAAATCTACTAGCTTGATTTTTAATCTCACTGAAAGCCTTTTGGGCAGACATAGAGCAGAGACACTAGTTATTCCTACAGAAGAAAATACAGCTTCAAAGAAAATGTGTAGAATAAGTCAGGATATTTAGGATCTAGGCTAGGTGGTGTGAAGGAACCAGACACAGCTGTTAGCCCTGAAATCAGGGGTCTGTTTCTCCTCTCTTACATCTGAGTATCTCCATTGACTTAAGTGTAGCACGCTCCGGTTCTATTCTAGTTTAATTAACAGAATAATCAGTCCACCTGGTGGGGGTGGGGAGAGGTCAGAGCCCATAAAGAGAGGTCTGATTTCGGGAGTAAGAGTATCCCTCTGCACCTCTTTGGAGTGCATGTGTATGCCTATTGCACAGGTATGAGGAGAGGGCTGAAGGTTTGATGAGTCTAGGTCTTATTTAGTCTTAATACCATCCTGTAACAGCAGTGTTTGGTTGGTGAACTACAGTGTTGTTCAGTAGTGTAGATAACTTGTGTCACCACTGCTGGTAATTGTGAGACAAGAGAACACTTCCTCCCACCTGGACCATTCCACAGTGCTTATTCATTTGAAAATACACCCTCTAATTAATCACTTTTCCATCCTGCCTCTCAGCGTTTTCGCTAATCTACACTGGGAAGCGCGAGCAAGCTAGTGATGGTAGCACATTCATTCCAGACTTCCAAGATGACCTGTAAATATTATGAGATGTGATTTGCTATAAAATGGACCAATAAAAAAATCAAATGTTCTTTCTTTTGTTTACGTCAGAGGATGACTCCCATATTTACAGCTATGCAGTTGGGAGTAGGATCCGGCCTAGTCTCTCTATCGTTCAAATACACATTGTACTGCTATGCATTTAGTGCTGATGAAACTCCTCCTCAGCATTGCTAAAGCCTGATTAGCAAAGCAGAGAAACATTTGCAACTTGTATCATATGGGGATGTGAGAAAATATGCCAAGCAGAAAAAATAAGAGGGCAAACCAACGTGAAAAGCATCTTGAAGACTGTGAAGACGACACAGGGCTGAGCTAGCCATGTTATAAAAGGGAGGGGAAGATGAACTACACTTACGGAGGTATAGATATAGATGTAATAAGGGCTACTGTTGAAGAAGCCGTTTCGGAAGGACTTGTTTGGCAGCAGATAACAGAATCCTTGGGCTACTGGTTTCTCTACTCTTGACAAGTAGGGGTGCTTTCTTTTTCTGTTGAATAACTGTGCTGCTAGATAATACTTGTGGTAGAAACCCCCTTGAGATGGATTTAGCTTTACCTCTGTTACATTTTAAGGTATCATATGAAGTAAATTTTTTAAAAGGCATTTTTTTGTTTTAACTGAGAAACTCTTGTATCCTGCATAAATGACTGATATATATGAATGAAAACCAGTAGATCGGGATAACCAAAGTGCAGCCCACTGAGGAGTGACAACCTGAGGGAGTTTGCAGTGCCATTTTTAACATGGAGCTGCAGTCTGAGTAGATGATGGCATTGCAATGCAGGCAAGCTTCTACCTAATGGATGTGGAGTGTACCTTGATCAAGATGCAGTATTGCATGCTGGAGTCATAGTCTCTATAGGCTAGATCTCTGTATTATATTTTAGGGCAGCTGGTCTGAGGTCCATTTTATTTATGCAGAGTAGCTTTGTCCTTCAGAAATTTGCTAACGTGGCCCTCTGTTGACAAAGTTTGAATACCCTTGCATTAGCTAAATTGTGCAACAGCTACCCTCTGGCTGTTGCATTGAGAGAGCCTGAAGCTTAGCAGCTTTGTTTTGTAGGAATGGAATGGTGATAACATTGATATTTTTATATACAGTCCAGTATTGATAGAGAACACAGCATGGGGATACTCAGTATATTATAGAGCTGATTCATTGATGGGCGATTTCCATTTATTGATAGGCCGTTCCCGTTCACATGTAAGCTATTTTTATGCTGGAAACAATTATTTGAATCCTGAGTTCCCTAGAAAATCATTTGAAAAGCTTCTTTCAGAAGAACTGATGTTATCCTGTGAGCCAAATGAATAAAGCGGTGAAATTTGTCTTGAAACCATGCTGGGGATAATTATTTAGACCAGTAAATGGCTGCAAGGTTTGAGCTGTGTCACGTAAATGTCAGAGAGACTAGTAGGTAGACTGGCAGGGTATGGGGAGGAAGAGAGAGACAGGATATGGATGCGGGCAGCGGTTAGAGACTTTAGATGCAGCAACTGGAAATGAGATCAAAATCTGGAAATAAAACTAGGGCTTTTTACAAGTTAAGGCTGCAGTTAAACACAAGGATGGGAAGATAATAAGATGTACAGCAGACATGGGAATAAAGAAGGGACATTTGGGATGAAAATCCTTCTGCTACAATTTTATTCATTTCTAATTATACCTTTTTGGTTGCAGTGTGGAATTTTCAAAGGGGCTTATCGAAGTTTGATACAGAGTGCTCACTGAAAGTCAGTGGGTGCCAAAATCCTTCATGCTCCTTTGAAAATACCATTGCCAGTGCATATACTGTTATTATTCCATGGATTTCCACAGTTGCATGTCACTGTTGCTATTCGCATTCTTCAACGTTTGCTCAAGTAGAAGGCATGGAATGAACATGAAAGAAAGCTCTAAAGCAGTGGAATATTTTGGGCTGCCAACTCACGGAATTCCTTCTCCTGCAGCTATTTGTGAAAAGTTAATATCCTGATTTAGAGATTCTAATTTCAGCCACTGGAGTCAGATTTTTGTTTCCGGGTTTTGATATTTTGGGTTCCTAGCAATTCTTTTTTCAGTTTTATTTCCCACTATGCACAAAACCAGAAGTGCTGCCTGCAAGCTGCACACGGGTAAATAAATAAATAACGTCAGATGGAATGTTACTTTTGTATATACAGTTAAAATGTACAGTTGAATTCAGACAGCAATTGGTATTTTCAAAAGCCACACTGCCTCCTCTGAGATTCCTGTGAAAGAGAAAGAAAGGAAATCAGTCCATACAAAAATAACTGCTTTCCAAGATACAAAGAGATCCCAGAATAGTGTTTGTTTATTCAACTACCCTTGCTTGCCAAAGAGACATAGGGAAAGCATAGGCTCTGTGGCTCCATAACTGGAACAGTTGGACAATATTCAAGCAGTATATTAGAGTAGGTTTTAAAAGGAAAAAATAAATAAAAGCATATTGATAGGGAGGAGGCCATTAACTTGTGTGTTGATCACAGAGCTGGTAGGCATGAACATAAGATGGCACATTCTACAATCCTAAAAACACAATCTCTACTTCATGAAGAGGTTTCCTGTAAAGATTCTTACAAAATTACTTATAAGACTGAGCAGAGAATAGCTTGGTCAGCTTGGACCAAATCAACCCTGATGCAACTCCACTTGAAGAGAGTTGTGTAACTCAATTGAAATGGGATCATTTTTCCATTTAATATAATGCATATCTTCATTAATTATTATTTTCATTGATCGGATTGATAGGCACCAACAGTGTTTTCTGTGCTATCCAAGACCCACAGTAAAGCCAGTCCCTGGCCCAAACGGCTTACTGTAACAGCTTCCTAGACAAAGGTTAGTTTGAGAGATGTGCTCCTTACTATAAGTTTTTTAAAATAAAATAACCAAATAGAAATAATTTCTCTTTTCTGAGAACCTTATCGATTATATTTTATATTGTCATTAGTGCAGTGGACTAAATGGCTAATGTGGAAATACATAGTGGTGACGCAGCTGTCTTTAAGATTAATGAGAATTACATTGTTTCAAAATGAGTTTAATCTCAAAAAAAGTGTATAGGCCCAATACACCATATAGAGGGAAATGCTTTTAATTATACATTCCTAAATATCCCAAGTCCTGCAATGAACTCTCTTCACTGGGTATTGTAACTACTAAAGACTCACTGGTAAATAAAAGGCCTTTCATAGAATATAAGATTTCCTGTAACTTGTTGTGAAGCTGCAGAATGTCTGGTAGCAAGGCAGCCAGGTGAAGTGGTTGGAGGCAGAGCAGAGGGTGGAATGTTGAGGGGCAGAGTTAAAAGTGTGAGAAACAAACCGTAAGAACCTCAGAACATTGACAGTGGATATTGGCTTGTCCACGAACTCGGGGAAGGAATGAAGGCTGCACAGGTGGGGGAAGAGCATGATCTGCAGGGAGTTACTTTTTATTTTCAAGCTACTAAAAGATTAATTCAAACAAAGGAAAGAAAAGGCACCAAAAATTACTCAACAGTATCCTTTAACCTATCGCCGAAGTTGCTGATTTGTTTGTGATAGGAGGTTGGCATTTGAAACATAACCTGAAACGGAATAAACATCTTGTCTCCTATTGACTTTTCTCTTTCACTCTAACAAAATATTCCAGAGTTTGGGCCAGTCCAAATCCTACGATAAGAAACAGAAACCATGAGCTGGAGTCTAGCATAAGGTTATTATTTTCAGAAGATTTTTCCTTGTCTTTGTTCTTTTAAAAAAAACTTTTGATTGTGATGTTTAAAAACCACAGATGTTGCCCCTAACACACTTCATGTAATAATGTAAGGAAACCTTGGTTAGAAGGAGCCAGAAGACATGTTTCATGTGCCCATGCTGTTTCCTAGAATGCAGTATACACATGGCCTGGCATTTGAGAAGGACCTGACCATACTCTTCTCTGTTGTCCAGCCCCCTCTTTCTTAACCGCTCAGAAGGGATTGATTTTCAGCTCCTTTGGGCCATTCTCAAAAGAACAGAACAACTTACTAACTTCATCCAGTGCACCTTTTTAGCAATCCAAAGTAGGGGGAAACAGGCTTAGTAACAACCTCTGGGAGTCTCTTAACATAAGAGACAGATCCATTTTGCCATTTTCTCCCTCAAACACAAATTTAATCTCTTAAGACTCATCAGCCATGTTATTTTAGCATTGAATCCTCTACTCCACTTCCCTTTAAGTACTGTGTCTACACTACTGGTGGCTGCCTATAGGTCAGTGGCTGCACCCTCTCTAGCTTGCAGCCCGCACTTCGTCTCAAGGACCAATGGAACAAGGAACTTGATTCCTCACAGGGGGCTGAAGCATAAAACCAGTCTTTACAAAGTAACCCACCTTGGCATTTTTGTGTACTGCTTGTTGAGGGCCAGTAGCGTTCTCAGTGTTGTACCGAACATGGATTACAATCTAAATTAGACAGACAATATGGTTCAGACACCAAACACACTGGAAGGCTAGAAGATTATTGAGACTTCAAATGGTGCACATTCTTTTAGTGCAGTTGTTACGTTTATACTTAGATCCCCTGAAAGGCACAGTTAAGGGAGTTTTACTCCACTTTTCTATAAGAGGAGTTTCACTATCTCAGAATTTGCTGTAAGGTGATTCCACTTTATTCTGTGTTACAACACTAATACTTCAAGGAAAAGTACTGTATCTAATAAAGTATGTAATAACTTCCAGAGCTAACTGAGTTGATTACTCTTATACAGAGGAGGAAAAAGAGTGAAGTTTAAAGCAAGCCAATTAAAAAAGCAATGGAAAAGTTACAGTAGAAGAGGAAAAGAATCAAAGCAAGCACTGCAAAAATAATGAGCAGACTCTATTATATGCATATCAACCATTTACATCACCCAGAAACCAGTTGCATCGTGATAGCTTGGTTCATGCTGGAGTCCCAACTGAGGCTTGCTGATCATTTATAAGTTTGACAGCTATAGACCAGTTGTGTTTAGCTGCCAACTATGAGTAATAGGTCCTCTACCTACACTGGCAGAAATCCCATTAGATAGGGCATTGATGCTTTCCTCAATAGCCTTTTGCTGATTTCACAAAATAAGTTATACTTAAAACTTGGTTTTCATTCATTCTCAGAACAGAGAAAGAGTCCATGTCAGCAAGCTGAGTTAGTCACAGAGAGCATGTGGAATATGTGTTCTGTTGTGGGCATGTCCATGTTGGAGTGAAGGGTCTTTCTTTTTTCATAGTAGGTACCTAAGCTACATGATTTGGGGCATATTTATTGGAGGTTTTTCCTCATTAATGTTCTTCAGACAGCTACTAGAGTGAAAGAACTTCCCTGCCATCCTTCAGATAATGAACTCCTCTAGGCTTCCAGTGCGTAAGGCCCATTTAGTTAAAAATATAAACAGGAAATTGTTTTTGGGCACTGTGGATTGCAGCCCAGAGAATAGCCTTTCATACTTGCACACCTCAACCACCAAAATTAAAAAGAGGAATGAAAGGCTGGTTACAGACATCATTAATGTCCAGAAATATGATCAACAATCTCGCAACAATGGGGGAGATAAAACAAAGCAGGTAAGTAGCTGGGGAAAGAAAGCCGCTGTGTGCAGTGAGATGACCTTTGTAACCTAGAATGTAGTCGTTCTGTACAACAAAGCAGCTAGCTTGCCAGCAAAAGAATAATAGAGCAGGGATTAATTGCAAGGTCCAACCCTTTTTGTCTAAAAAAAATGCAGATCTGGCCTTGAAACTGTTTCCCAAGGTCTCAGTGTTCCATTTTGTAGCTTTGTTTCATGCTGTGAATATTCCCCAGGCACCTACTCTCATTGGATGTCGTTGAAACCTCTTTCTCTGTTTTGTTTGTTTGTGATAGTTGTGTGTTGATAAGTTATCTGATTCTGTCTTGCAGCCCTCAGAATCCAAGCCCAACATCACCCCTTTCACCGTCCTGGCCCATGTTCTCTGCGCCATCAAGTCCTATGCCCACCTCCTCTACGTCCAGCGACTCATCCCCCATCAGGTCTGTTGCAGAGTTTGTTCTGGTTTTCTGTTGCTGCTTCTGCAATTATATTTTTATTTTTATTTTTTTCTGTGTGTCTTGTTCAAGTTCCCCCAGTGCAGTCCAGCTTTGGTGTCTAGCTTGTTATTTTAGTTACCAGCTTTCATTGGTCTTCAGCTGCCTTCATGCAGCAAGAGAGGAAACGTTCAAACGTCCCATGATCCAAGAGGCATGGTTTGAGATGACCTAACAGCAGTTAATTATCTATCAGGTGTTTCTCTCATCCCAACAGTGGTGCAGACCATGGGGAGAATTTCTCAGTGATCAGAGCAGGCAACTAGGAATCATGACCCCTAAGTCTTATTCCCACTGCTACAGTTGTCTTGCTGTGTGACTTTTGCCAAGTCCCTTAACTTACCTGAACCTCATTTTACCATTTCTACAACAGGTAAGAAATGTACTAACCTCACAAGAGTGTTGCACGGCATAACTAAGAATTGTTAAATACTATGGGCCTTGATTTTTTTTTCCCCCAGCCCAATCTCCCTTTTCACACCTGCAGTTTTACTGAATGGAACTATGTAATATAGACATACTGTCTTATTGTGTCTGCATCTCAGGTAGTTAGATGTCACATGAAATAAATTGCTCCTGGAAGTTGGGGACACCCCCTAAAGGAAGGTTTAAAAATCTTACCCTTTGAGGTGGAAGAATATGGTATTATATAATGCTCTACCTAGGTTATTCCTAAAGTGCCCAGCATCATGGTGCATCTAAGTCCTGGAAACTGCTGCATGGTCTCAACTGCGAAAATACTCATTTTCCTAGAGCATTCTTGTTTTGCACCATGCCATCTCCTGTAGCCCTGAGAACTTGGAGTATTCTAACTGGCTGCTGTGATTAGTTTATCTTGCACTGAAGAAACATGCACTGTATGGCAGGAATGTGCCTCTCTTCAGCATAAACCTTTGTACTGAATATCATATTATGGGATGTGGGGGAATGCAAAGACTATTCACCTTGTAAAAGAAATGAAATTGGATACAACATCATTGATATATTTGTCCCCCTTATGATTGGTATGGGAGCTAGAAGCTGTCAGTTTGTCTTACAGATCTGTCACCTGTTCCACACCCCCTTTTCCCTGCCTACTCTCCCTGTCCTAGTTTATTCAAGGTGATTCGGTTAACCAGGCTTCCCAGCTGGTTTGCTGTGCTGGACTGTAGGGTAGTATTGATGCCTTAATATCTAACACTCATTAGTAGGCAGCGCCCCAGCCCATCTCTGGCAACTGCACTGCTGCAGTATATAACCCAGAGGTGGCAATAACCATCCTCTGATGATTTTTAGTCTGACCTCCAGAAAGCTGCCCTCTGAACAGGCCCCTTCTCTTCAAGTGGATCATAAAAAATGCAATAAAAAACATATTAATTCCTTTAAGACCAGCCTAAGTGGAATTATCTTTGCTTTTTTCCTGTCCTTTAATTAGTATTCATTAGTGCATAAATGTTGCAGAGCAGCAGGAAGAGAGGCAGAACCTGGGTCCTGCTCCTTATATGACAAAATTGAAAACTACCTCACCCACAACTTACAAATGCCACATTTAACTCCTGTCTAACTCTTCTGAGAGGACGACTCCCTCGTTCTATAAATTGTACAAGGGCACATTGGGAAAACTCCACTGAGTGCTTTCCTGGCCCTATGCCATGCTTGAAGGCAGAAATTAAAAATGAGTGATCAGAAGGATCTAAGCTTTTTTTATCTCCTTGACGGGCACATCAGCAGCAGAAATGGCACAGTCCTGATAGTAGCAACTTGCACTGAGGTTGCTGTGAGGACAAAAAAAAGTGGTTGAAGGCCTAAAGGGGACCAAGCAGTGGAGTTTATTTACAAGAATAGCAACAGCTTAAATAATTCAGGGCAGTTGTCTAGAAAATTCCTTTGTTTTAATTCTATGATCTCCACAAAGCTTTGCATGCTGAGTGAGTCCTACTTGGCTCCTGAATGGTAGAGATGTAACCCCTTTAGTTTGTGTTTGTCTAACAGTGCCACTCCCCACCCTTGACAGCCAATTGGACTGGATGGGAAAACTTGGAAACATGTCATCTTTGGAGCTATGCCAAAGCGTGTCCATGAAATCACAAAGCCACATGAACTTCCCCGGTCTGAGGTTTTGTTATGAATTTGACCAGTGTGGTAAACTCAAGACAGACAGCTGCAAGGGTGGGGTAGAAAACAGTCCCAGAAGGTTAAAAGGCCCTCCTCCCCCCTATCAACTTTGGAAGGATAACTACAGGTCAATCAGGTTCAGCTGAGAAGGGATTGCCAGAAAATCAATTAGGATCAGCTGAGAGGGAGTTACCTGAGGTCAGTTAGGATCAGCTGATTCCAACTAACTGCTGCCTGAGACCTTTTTAAACCCTCCCCTGTTGGGAGAAGAGGGAGAGAGAGAGAAGGAGTCATGCTGTCAGTAGGTTAGGAGCAGCGAGACAGCAAGCCTCACCAGGAGGGAAGGCTGCATTCCCTCCCATTAGGGAGAAAAACAAGCCCAAAAGACTGGTGGAGAGAAGGAACGGACTGTCCCTGTGCAGCCAAGGGGGACTGTTTTACCCAAGCCCGTCTCACCAAGGCTAAAAGCAACGGAGGCTGGTGAGACCGAGAAGGTGCCTTGTCACACCAGGTTTACTGAAGAGGCTTGCAAAACGTCTGGGTGAATCCATGACCAATTTGAGCAAATTTGGGCCATCTGATTGTTTCAAGTCAGAAGCTGGAGAAAACAGACCGGTTCAACCAAGATTTGCTTCGAAAAAACTCAAAATCCCAAAGCAAACCTCAGAATGTTGTGGTGGGAGAGATGATTATGAACCCTCATGAGAGAAATAAACCCTACTTCTTACTGCTCTTTGTTTGTTGTTACTGTTGTTTGGTGAAGGAGCAAGGGGTTCTTTGGGATGTTAGTAAACTTGTTTTGGTTTCCTATTTATATTGACTGAAAATGGTACTAACAGAAAAGGCTTTTTTTTTTGATGAACGAGCTCCTGGAAAGGAAAGTGACCTATTTTTTTAAAAAATGCTCATGTAAAAGATTTGTTGTTTCAAAGAAAGTCTGTTTGCCCTGTGAGGAATTAGATTAGCTGCATTTGAACTTCCAAATATTCCACGTTTAGATTACAGATTACAGTTAGTCCTTGCATGACAGATCAGAAGTCCTGTCCTAATGGTACTGATGGAGAGAGATTATATTTACATGGTTGCCTATGCATTTTTCAGGATTTCGTACTATCCACTTATCTTGCTTTCCAATCACTTATGTCAGGTTAACACACTTTCTTCCCCTTGCTACAAACCACTGCTCTGCTGGTAAAAGTAAGACAAAACAGCGGAGACTATTCAGACTTGTGCATGAGCCTCCAGGGTTTGGCCATGCCCTATCGCTCGCCCTCCACACTTCAGATACAAACAAAGTAGTGGGTCAGGCCCACCTGGAGGAAAATTACTTCCCGACTCCAAATATGGCGATCAGCTGAACCCTGAGCATATGGGCAAGATTCACCAGCCAGATACCCAGGGAAGAATTCTCTGTAGTAACTCAGATCCTACCCCATCTAACATCCCATCACAGGCCATTGGGCCTATTTACCACGAATATTTAAAGGTCAATTAATTGTCCAAATCAAGTTCACCTATGGAAATTGCCACTATCTACAGGAAAAGTAACCCTTAAGTCTGTTCTGGGTTCCCAGAGTGTTCATAAAGGCATTGATCGTGATAATAGCCAGGAGTAGTACAATGACTCATATTTATTAGATAATACAAATGTCAGGGCCTCATCATCAGGAATCTTGCAGGAAGTGACCTTGAAGACTGTATCAGATTGGCTTCCACAGCACCCTCTTGTGGCCCACCATGGCACTATGCACCCTGCCTCAGTTTTCCCTTTGAGGGAGCTGGAACTATTTTCAACATGTGATGAAACATAATGAAAAGGCAAGTGACAATTCTGTTTGGAGTGGTTCAGTCTTTCAGTGGCAAGAGGAAGCCCAAGAAACTGAAGGACCCTCCCGCCGCAGTCCAGACTCCCCAAGTGCTGACCACAGAGCCCTGGCTTTCAGGTTACACTATATGTATCGAGAACATTGTCAAGGTCAGGGAAGCCACAGAGCATCAACTTCCCAAAGAGAAGAGCAGTCAGGTTGGGTCTTCATGGCTTCCATGATCAACTGAGGTAGGAATACATCCTGATCTGTTCAGGCAATGTAAATAAATCCCCTGGGGATTGGAGGCCGGGGGGGGGGGGGGGGGCAGGGGATGACAAGAAGTTCAAGTCTAAATGCCAAAGCAATGTAGGCATTTAAAGTAATGCTCATAAAAAGAGCACTGAACTCAGTTCAATAAGGCATTGTTGTTTGAATCTACTGATATAAGTTCAGAGTTTTCATACTGCTTTGGAAGCAGTTGATTGGCTTGAGAGCCAAAATCTTGACATCTCCTTGGCAAGTCTGTGATGCCTCTGGTATCTGTATGAGGCACAGCTCAAATATCTTGGACTGAGAGTCCCAGTAAGGAACTGGACAGGTCACAAACATTCCATTTCCAAGGCTGACGCATATAGCCAAACCAACGTTACAAGCTTTCTGCCTTCCAGGGCTTTTCAGGAAGGAGGCTTCCATTTTTCTGGTGGGTTTTCCATCTGAGGCAATGTCAGCATGCAGCTTCCTATCTGATTGTCTCACTGAAGTGGGAGGGATCTCCCAGTTTCCTTATTTCCAAAACTGTAAAATACGCTACATAAAATATACTCTAGTCTGCTTAAAATACAACAATAGATCCTAGTTTGTCCTATTTCCTACTGATCAGTCTTGTTTGACCTTAGGACAGAAGTGGAAGGGTGGGCTAACTCTTCCCCACCTGACTAGAAATCTGAGATAACTCAGTTTATGTTGTGGTCTGCTGATGGAAGCAAGAGCCAGAGACTCCTGCATTTTGTTCCCTGCTTTACTAGGGAATTGCGGTTGGCTTTTGGAAGCAAATGCTTTCTGCCTCAGTTTCCCCTGGAGGTTCAACTGTTGAAAAGCTTATTTGTTTCCATAGCAACTTATGGATATGACTTCTGAGAAACAATTGCTGCTGATAAGAGGAAAATTAAAGACTCTGAGATGCCATCCTGATGAAGATTTTTACATACTTCCTGGATGGCAAAGAAGATTAAATGTTGGAGAAAAGCAGACCTGTTGTCTGGAAATTAACTTACGTACTTAGGTCACTTCAGGCATAGAGATGAAAATAACCTTGAGAAAGCTATCATGGATGGAATGGTGGCAGGTCGTCATAGTAGGGAACGACCAGTGAGGAGATCAATAGACGACGTGCGGCAGGTCATGGGAAGGTCATCTGCTGAGTGTGCAAAGTTAGCCATGAATTAAGAATGCTTCTGAAAATTCTGTTATGAGGTCACCAGTATTCAGACATGAATAAATGGACTTTACATTACATTACAGTTTACCCCACTGCAAAGTGGAGGTAATACAGAGAAAGTTTTTGAAGTTTAATGTCTGTAAAGGGTTTTGAGACCCACAGGTGGTGGGTTCTGAAAAAGAGCAACAAATTATTAATAAAAGCTACTTATTGTTCTGTTTCTGAAGTGCTCATCTGTGGGTGCAGAGTTGTTTCCAGGAACTAGAACACTGTAGATACAGCTAGAAATGAACTATAAAATATTTTTTGGGTAAATGTTAAAAACAAACTGCCCTGACTGATTTACAGTGTCAGTAAGTGACTACTAATGCTGCCTGCCTGTCTGCCCCAAGTAGGAACTAGGTTTTTAGTTAGACATTTCTTTTCAGTGACTCACAAAATATTTCCAATTTACTCTGTCCTTATTTAATTCTCCCCTTTAATGGACAGGAAACTCTTCCAGTAACCTCTGATTTAGTGCTGCTCAGTGTGTTGGGCAATTCTGTACATGCCCTGTTCGTCAATGCTTCAGTTTTGCTCTCACTGAGATTTCCAATATGGTGAAATGGGACTCTGGAGGAAGTGATATCTCTGAGAGAGCTTGACTGCATTGGAAATATTTTGAATTTTTTCTTCCCTGACCCTGGGTAACCTTTTCACCCTGAGCCCTGCTATTTGGCATCTTCCTCAAAAATTTCCCCAAGAGAGTGGGAACAGAAATTGTGTTATATTTTTAATAGAGATTTTCTTTTTTTATGTCGAATACATTCTCTTTCTCTGTTTTCACAGCTCACCATTCCGGAAAGCCAGAGCCTTGTATGCTTGCAAAGCAGAACATGAATCAGAGCTCTCCTTCACAGCAGGCATCGTATTTGATAATGGTGAGACTTCAACTCCCAAGCGTGGACAGTGTAACGTAATACAAAATGCTTCACAGAGGGAGAAGCAGGAGAGAGAGACCGTTGAAAGCTACAAAGAAGAAGAAAGGTTTTACAGAGATGATGTTAAGGAGAGGAAGAGGTTTGATTTTCAGAGGTGCTGAAAACGCACTGCTGCTGATTTTGTATGGGTGGGAGTTAAGGGTGCTCCACACCTCAGAGGAAGTGCTCAGCACTCATCAGGACTGAGCCTTTTGAGGGCAGGAGAATTGTTGGGGAAGTACAAATGGAGAGGAGAAGCATCAAGAAGGACAATGCTGGAAGTTTATAATCTTCCATCATACAGGTTTCATTATAACAAACTACCACCATTGCCTTTGGTTAGTACCAGATAGTCAACACATGCACTGAAAACGGAGGGAAATTACAGGATGTGATCATGCTTTCAGTGGAAAACAGGCTGGCATCATCACCTTGTATACATGTATGGGTGAGAATTAAGTGGAGGGGTTGCAGCGATCCCCACGGCTATGTTTAGGAACATGGAATGTGTCCTCTGATCTTTAATAAGTAAAAACTTAATGTAATGTTTAGCATGGGAGCACCATTCACCCCACTGCAACAATACATGGGCGAAAACCAAGCTAATGGGTTCTCTCTCAATCTGAAAACCAATACTGGTTTTGAGTTGCTTTCCTCTTCTAATGCAATGTGTTCTTGCTAGTTGTTGATAGGTATATTATTTCCTGTGTATATGCAGGTAAAAGATACTTGCCGATATACCGAGGAATGGAGTTAAGCATATTTCAGTATGTTCTACTTAGGCTGACCAGACATCCCGTTTTTAAAAGGACAGTCCCATATTTAAGCCCTCCTGCAGGTGTCCCAACTTCTTCTTAAAAACGGACAAGTTGTCCCCTATTTTCTGTCTCCCCCACATCAGTACTGGCAGGTCCTGCTGCTGGCCGGATCCCTGCTTGCCAGCCGCCCTCCCACCAGCGGTGAGTGGGGGGCGGGGTCCAGTGGCCGACGATGTGGGTGGGTGTGCGAGGCTGGTGGAGGGGCAAAGATGCAGTGCGCAGGGCCAGCTGGTCCCCCGGCTGGTCTGTCAGCGCAGCCCTTGCTGCGTACCAGCTCTCGGCCAGCAGGGCTCCGCCCCCACATCCCATTTCCAGCCGGGGCTGGCTGTGTGCTATGAGCTGCAGTGGCTGGTGAGTGCCGGCAGGCGTCAGACGGCGGCCAGTTATGTGTCGCCTCTGCTGCCCACCCATCGGCCCTTTATGTGCTCCCATCTGGTTGTCCTCTCCCTGCTTCGCCCCTTTGCCCCCACAGCCCTGCTGCTTCTCCATATCCCATTCCCCGCCTCCCCACCACCACCACTACCTATGCCGCCCTCGGCAGAGCATGTCCCACTCCCAGCACTGTGCGGAGAACCAGCCCCTGGTTGGAGCGCTCAGCTCACCAACAGCCTGGCCAGCAGGCTCGTTCCTTCCCCCACTGCCTCTGGCTGGGACAGCTCCCTGGGAAAGCCCAAGACACTCTGGCCCGGGCTCTGGCCACGAGGAGCCGAGCCCTGCATGTGCCAAACCCCCCCCACAGCGCTGGCACGGGGAAGCCTCTCCGCCCCTCAGCTAAGCTCTGCAGTGGTGGGGGGAAAGCAATTTCCAGCCCGTTCACACCGCGAATCTGCAGGCTCTACAGCAGCCTCTTCACCTCCCTCCCACGCCCTGGGCCCTACGCCCTGGGCCCTACCCCCAGGGAGCGTGGGGCTGCTCCGTCCCCTAGGCACCCTTCCCTGCTGAGCCACCTCTCTGGCTGGGTGGGTTCGCTGAAGCCCCTACAGTAGGGTTGCCCACTTTTTAATCACACAAACCCAATAACCCTTGACCTGCCTGCTGCCCCACCCCCTCCCTGAGGCCATGCCCCTGTCCTTCCCCCGCTCACTCTATTCCCTCCCCCCCCCCCATTGCTCACTCTCTCCCACCCTCAATGACTTTCACCGGGCTGGGGCAGGGCATTGGGGTGTAGGAGGGGGTGAGAGCTCTGGCTAGGGGTGCAGGCTCTGGGATGGGGCTGGGGATGAGGGGCTTGGAGTGCAGGAGGGGTCTCCAGGCTGGGGCCGATGGGTTTGAGGAGGGGGCTCAGGGCTGGGGCAGGGGGTTGGGGTGCAGGCTCTGGGAGGGAGTTAGGGTGGGGAGGGGGTTCTGACCTGGGGCAGTAGTGCGGGAAGGGGTTCGTGCTCTAGGAGTGCAGGCTCTAGGAGGCAGTTTGGGTGTAGGAGGGGGCTCAGGCCAATCCGGGAGGGTTGGCAACCCTACCCTGCAGTCAGGTTCCCTGGGCCCTGGTGCACAATGCATTCTTAGGGCTTAACCCCTTCCTGCCAGCGCTGTAGCCAGGGGACAGGAGGCAGCTGGGTTACGTCGGTGGCCAGCAGCAGCCTGGAGGTATTAGCTGCCTTTTGACACTGTGTGGGCAGGAAGGGACAAGCTGCTTCCAGACTACAGGGATAGGGAGAAGAAGAGATGAGCTCTGCAAAGACACAGGCCAGGTCATCCCTTCCCACCCCACTCCCCTGCACCTGGAAGCAGCTCCCACCCCTTCCCTCCCACACAGTGCTGAAAGCCTGCTGCTGGCCACATTCTGGTGTGAACCTGGCAGAAATTTGGGGAGAGGGGGCATGTGATGCTGCATGCCCCCCCAGTGTTGCCTTGGGAAAGTGGGGCACAAGGTACCAGAAGACACGGGTCTGTTCCAGGGGCCCAGCCAGGCATGGAGGGCGGAGAGTGCCCGGCAGAGAGGGTCAGGTCGGTTGGTCACCCCTCCTGTGTGAGAGAGATATATGGGAGTGGGTGTGTGTCATCTCTCCCCATGTGTGGGGAGGTCTAGGGGTGTGTGTGCCATCCCTCCCTGTATGAACCCTAAAGCCTTAAAGATAAGAAGGTAAATAAAAAGAATCCAACTACGCAGTATTTCTTTTTAACAGGGGCTCAGTCAAGCTGATGTTAATGTGGACGTTTGTATTGCATAGTTCTGACTGATTGCCATTGAACTCGCTTGAATATGAGCAGTTTTACCAGGTGCCCCGTGTTCAACATAGGGAAATATGGTCACCCTAGTCATACTTTGTCTGTGCATGAGTGCATTGTCCCATGTCTGATGCCGTTTTTGTTCCCCTTTCCACATCTTGGGTCTCCTAAATAAACCTCCTTTGTAAGGAAGTTCAAGGTAATCAAGGCCCAGATGCAGAAGCAGCAAAAGCTAGTGATTCCTGAGCAGCTTTCTAGGTGAATGTGACAGAGACAGATTAGCTTTTGCATATTGTACCAGAGCTGCACTATGATACTGCTATAATGGTCCATGCATCAGATGAAAAGGGGGAAATGAGTGTCTTGTAGTATTGTATTGTATTTTGTATTGTATTGTGCATGTCCTTTTTCTTCTGCACATTGGTGAAACTTGGGATAGGTAGACTGAAATCAGTTTGTTTCTGGGAGTTGTTCCTAAGAAACATAGATTGTGTGTTTCCTCCATCAAGAAAAAGGGACAAAAATATTATGCTCAATTCTTCAATATTTTCTTGGATATAGTTGCCTTATATGGAAAGGATTTTCTACCACTTCCCAGACTGGTTTGGACTTTATTTTTGTCTGTTGTCACTTCGGAAGCAGCTGCCACGTTCTCTTTTTGTCCCCTTCTTGTTAATTAGCAGAGTCCCCTCTTTGAGCTTTTGACAAAGGGCAGCAATTTAACAGGTACAAGGTTGATTTAAATATCCGGCGCTTGCTAGATAAAAATTGATGGATCATTCAAGAAAAATCACACACAGAATTCCCTAATCACTTAGTGTTTTCCTAATAACTCTAACAGATAAAACACATTGTCACCGGGAAGGAAATTAAATAGACACTATCTGGTTGATGATGACCCAGTTTTAGTTCTTGTGATAATGAGGTTTTTGGGAAACCTAATATTAATAGCAATGTTTTCAAATAATCTTTTGAAGGTAGACAGTTTTTTCTTTGGATTTAACTTGTCTTTTGCAGCAGTTGCAGTGCAAGCTTCCCTGCATTTCTCAGAACACTTAGAATCTTTATTGTATTTATCCTCACAATGCAGCTGTGAGGTAAGGAACTCATATTAGCCTTTCTGTGCCTCAGTTATCCCCAAGGTCACGCAGGATGTCTGGTGGAGCACTGAATTGAACCTGGGTTTCTGGGGTGTTAGACTAGGGCCCTAACCACTGGACCGTCCTTCCTGTCTATGGTAAATGTTTCAAGATGTGCATGGAAAGAATTTTAATAATTCTTACATTTTAATAATCTAAAGCATGGGTTCCCACCCTGAAGCTTGCAAATAGGAATCAGGGGGTTTGCAGCCCTGTGCATTTATCATAGTGCTAAATGTGAGGTTTCCCAGCTAGACAGAAGGAAAGTCCTGGAGGGAGAGGCGGGGGAGTCTTGTTATGAAAGAGAGGTTAAGAACCATTATCAGTCAAGTATTAGTAACACAGTTTAGGAAATGTGGTCAATAGTTTTATTAAATGTAACATTCAAACTTGATTTTCTAAAGTTAGGTGCATAAATAGAGACTTAGGGCCTGTTTTCCAGGTCTGCTGAACATCCACAGACCATGTGGTCTACAACAGGAGTTGTGGGTACTCAGCACTTATGTAAATTGACCCGTAGGTGATTAATTTTAAGCACACGTTTAAAAATGTTGGCCGTATTTTTAGCGTATGTCCCTTTAAATTAACCTAAAAACCATCTGAATTGCTGCTGCCAGATGCTGTGATTTGTATGCTGCGAATGTGGAAAAGTTGTGTTCTATTTGTATTCTCATTTTACACAGTAGTGGGGAGAAAACGCTGTTAAGATGCTCTCTAGCATCTACTGTATGTGTCATGCTTTATCAGACAGCGTCGGGAAAGAAATTAATGTCTCTTTCAGGAACGTTAGTCATTTTTAAAGGAAGAGAAGAGTAGTACCTGGAACCCATGTGACTTTCAATAAAAGTATTATCTTGAGCCCATTTACTGAGACCTAGAATTTGAAAATTGTGCAAACCCTCACTGTGGGGAAAAACCGCATACACAGCAGCTGGACCGATTCTGCTCAGTGCAACCATTTGCAAACACAGGTAGTGAGAAGCCCTTATTCACATACAATATATGCTCCCTCAGTCACAATTTCAAAAGTTTCTAAGGAGGGATGAGTGTTTCCTAGGTGCCTGCTGGAGATAGACACATTGCTGAAAAGGGATGCCGTTTGTGACACACGATCAATGCAGAAGACCTAATGCCACAGATAGTAAACTGGTATCTAATCAGCTTTAATGGGCATGGTCAATTTTATTCCATCTAAACATTAGCCTACAACGAATCCCATGGTGAAGCTATGCCCTTCTGGGACTCTGGTCAAGTACATTTCTTTTCCCAAGCTGCTCGCTGTAGCGTCTGACAATATAAAAAAACAAAAAGACGGGAAGCCAGATGAGGGGGAAATAAATGCACGTGAATGGGGGAGAGCTTCAACATGGGACACAGCATAGGTAAAGTTTTAGTGTGAATAAAACTGAAAGTGGCCCTTAAAGCCAGCTTACTATCTCTGACATTTGGTCTTCTTAATGTTCTTAGTGGCATGTACACATTTACATACAGGTATAGATGTATGCCCTAGAGCTGGAACCAAGCTACAAAGCTCTAATCCATCTCTGAACTCTCCCAAAGTTTGATGTGTGTTTTGAACTTACAGTTTTTGAGTCCCTCCCATCTCCAGTAGGTATCAGTTTCCATAGACAGCTAATGTGAGTCTAATAATAAACAAGGAGCAAGCACGCTATATACAAAAGGCACATTCTCATGCCACATATTGGCTTGCCTAACTGAAGTCCCTAAATGAGTTGCATGACTTCCATCTTTTGGCTTTTTTTATACTGTTAGAGGCAACAGTGATTTTGTTTAAGAAAAATAAATGTCTGGATGGAACCACAGATCTTCTGTGTCCATGGCTTCATTGTTCTGCTGGTTTAATAATCAGAAGAACTGTGATGTTTAATATTTACGCAAAATGCTTACTGTTTCAGTGGGAAAGTGAGTTTCTTCTGATTCCAGAAAAATTTGCATTCTGATTCTGCTTGAACTCTGGTGTAACTTCAAATCACTTTCCAGAGCAGTGTGGGAAAGGCAGAGGAAAGAGTATAGAGTATATTCAAACCCACACCACTCTTTCCCATCTGACAGAAAACTATCATTCCAGTTTCAGGAACTATGTAGTCACTGGTGCTGCAGTGGCATTGCTACAGTGCTGTGGAGGCTGTAAAATGCTCCTATCCGGAGAAGCTGACAGTCTAATTTTTATCGAAACACTGTCTTTTATCTCGGGCTGTTGACTAATCGCAGTTAACTCGTGCGATTAACTCAAAAAATGAATTGCGATTAATCGCAGTTTTAAATCGCGCTGTTAAACAATAGAATACCAGTGGAAATTTATTACATATTTTGGATGCTTTTCTACATTTTCATATATATTTTATTCTGTGTTGTAATTGAAATCAAAGTGTACATTATTTATTATTACAAATATTCTCACTGTAAAAATGATAAACAAAAGAAATAGTATTTTTCAGTTCACCTCATACAAGTACTGTAGTGAAATCTCTGTCATGAAAGTGCAACTTACAAATGTAGATTTTTTTTTGTTACTTAACTGCACTCAAAAACAAAACAATGTAAAACTTCAGAGCCTGCAAGTCCCTTCAGTCCTACTCCTTGTTCAGCCAATCGCTAGGACAAACAAGTGTGTTTACATTTACAGGAGATAGTGCTGCCCTCTTCTTATTTACAATGTCACCAGAAAGTGAGAACAAGCATTTGCATGGCACCTTTGAAGCCGACATTGCAAGGCATCTGACTCAGATAATGAAAATGAACATGCGTCAGTCCACTCTGCTTTGGATCGTTATCGAGCAGAACCTGCCATCAGCATGGATGAATATGCTCTGGAATGGTGGTTGAAGCATGAAGGGACATATCAATCTTTGGCACATCTGGCATGTAAATATCTTGCGGCACCGGCTACAACAGTGCCATGAGAATGCCTGTTCTCACTTTCAGGTGACATTGTAAACAAGAAGCAGGCAGCGTTATCTTCTGCAAATGTAAACAAACTTGTTCGTCTGAGCGATTGGCTGCGGTAGGACTGAGTGGACTTGCAGGCTCTAAAATTTTACATTGTTTTATTTTTTAATGCAGTTTTTTTGTACCTAATTCTACATTTGTAAGTTCAACTTTCATGATAAAGAGATGCATGATAGTACTTGTATTAGGTGAATTGAAAAATACTATTTCTTTTGGGGTCTTTTACAGTGCAAATACTTGTAATCAAAAATAAATATAAAGTGAGCACTGTACACTTTGTATTCTGTGTTGTAATTGAAATCAATATATTTGAAAATATACAAAACATCCAAAATATTTAAATAAGTTATATTCTATTATTATTTAACAATGCAATTAATCACGCTATTAATTTTTTAATTGCTTGCCAGCCCTACTTTTAACACAAAATTGCAAGGGGTCCATGCATCTCTTAAAGTGACAGCATTACATGCCCTAAAGACAAGTAGACACTGTAGGAGAAGGATTCAGTGACCCATTCAAACCCCAGTTAAACAATGATGCTGAGCTACCTGGTTTTTTTCCCTCCTCCTCCTGCATCCCAATAAGTATGTCTCCCTACAAGGTGTCCCTCTAAGTAGTGCTGAGCGTAGATCACAGGGGGCACTGGTGGGCAAAGAGCAGTCTTTATAGGCAACTGGAAGGGCTTTGGGTAATTGGAGAGGTGTCTGGGCTTTGTTTGAAGATTTAGGAAGGGTTTAATAGGTGAACTGAGATTTCAAGCAGGCAGGATAGCTGTATGTTGTTCAGGGAGAGATTATTAAGATTATCAGCAACTAGAACAGAACTGAGGGGGAAGGTTTGGAACAGAGTTTGGGTAGGAGGGAGTAGGCAGGAGTTTTTCTTCCTTTTGTGGTAGCCCGTTCTCTTTGGAATTCTCCCCAGAAACCATGTTGCTGGAAAGATCAAAGCCAGGAAATTCAGATAAATCTGAAATGTTGATTGGCTGTCGCCATCTGATAATTTACCATGTCAGAGCATGGAATACTTTTGTGCTTGCATCAGGTTAACCCTTGTTGATAAAATAAGCACTTTCTCAATAATTTGTTCCACATCCTAGTGTTATGTGACTATGAAGATAAAATACTCTAGCATCCTACAGGAACTGCTCAGAATGTCTCGTTTTACAGAAGTGATACTGCTGGGTTTTGATTCCTTGCTAGAAAATGCTAGTATTTTTTCTTATGGAGGCTGGTGAGGCCCAGATCCGGAAGTGCAGAACCATATGACAGTGTGGCTAACCACATTATTTGAACTTCAAATAAGTCCTAGCTCAAGAGTTGGGGGTATTTTGAGTCCATTGTCATATCGAAACATATTCTCCCCCGCCACCTACCCCCCCAAAAACCCACACCCCCTGATCATTACTGGGAAACTTGTTCTTTACCAGGGTGCTTGGCTGTTTGTCCCTGAGTCTGTATTCAGTGCAGAACTTGGAGGAGGGAGTGCTTTTCTAAACCAAGCCCAGGAAGTCATGTTAATGCACTCAGCAGAGTGTGAAAGAGCTTTAATTTCTCAGCTTCTTTAGAAAATTAGTTCATGTAATTAAAACAATCTTTAAAAAAAGATAGCAAGGCCCAGTTCTCTGCTTCAAGTGGCTTTTATATTATCAGTACACAGACAGCAATAGCTCCTTCATAATTCTTCCTTCCTTCTTTCCGTTGGCCAGGGCCTGTGACCAGGCTTATATAATCCTCTCGTCATCACAATGGTTTCCCCAAACAGAGATATAATTTCTTCATGACATATTAAAAAAACACATGTACAACAAAAAGCAAGCCAAGGCGAGGCTAGGAAGGGTGGACACAGGAAGAGTTCTAGACCCCAGGATCTGAGTGGACAGAAGAGGGAGAAGGAGTTTTTAAGACCACAGCATAGGACGGGAGAGAGAAGAGGTGGAAGTTTTAGACCACAGGATCTAGAGGGACAAAGTAGGGGAAATGGTTTGAGACATTGGGGCCCAAAGAGAGAGGGGGAAAGCAGGTGTGTATACCGTGAGGTCTGCAGGGAGGGAAGGGAGAGGAGAAGCCATTTTAGACAGCTGGATCCAGTGAGAGGGGAAACAGGAGAAATTATAAACCTAAGGATCTAGAGGGGAAAAACTGGGGAAAGAAGGCATTTCAGACCTGAGGTTCTAGTGCTTGGCAGTTTGAATATGGGAATATGTAGGGATGGGAAAAGGAGAAGCAGCCCCAGGATCTGAAAAGCAGGGGAAATGGAGTGGGGTTTTTAGATCAATCAGCTGCGGGGGAGAGGGGAGGCCTCTAAGCAGATGCTTTACACCCCAGGCTCTGGAGACAGAGGAAAATGAATAAGAGACTTTGAAAATAGGATACAAGTGAATCCCTGGGATAATGCATCTGAAGTTGGTGGCCCCAGTTGCAGCAGAAATTTCATTTCTCCTGTGTGGCGAAGAGGTGTAGTGATTCCAGCACTGATCTCTAATGCAAGTGCAGGAGAATAGCTCATTGTCACCATTATCCCAGAGAGCTTCAAACCACAACAAGGAGAAGGGAGGCTACTTTCTCTTTGCTGCTGTATAGGAAAATTCAAAACTTGCCATAAATGAGTGCAGTTGGTTGTGGCTGAAAATGTTCTTCTTTCCTTTCCACTAGAAAATGTCCCTTGTTAGATTGATATTAATATCCTTCTGTTTCTCCTCAGTTCATCCATCTCAGGAGCCTGGCTGGTTGGAAGGAACCCTGAATGGGAAGACAGGACTAATCCCTGAAAACTACGTGGAGTTCCTATAACTTTGGGCACAGAAGCAACACTGCTGAGCTTTACATGGTATCCATGACAACTGCTGATTAGAGTGTTGTAGATCATTTGCTCTTTGCCACCGTGAAATGCAGGGTGAAGGACTTTCCGATTCCTATTGAAATTAATGTTTATATGAATGATAATGTATATGTCTCCTTCGGTGATCTATTGTGGTGTGTGCAAATATACTGCAGAAGGGGCGGTCAGAGGCTCCGAGGAGGTCATTCAACTCTTCCAACTTCTAGTAAAGGTGTGTGATTCCTACAGCCACTGCTCCCACGTACTCAACTTTGTTCCTTTCGTTGAGCCATTGTATCAATGAAAGGAGAAACTGCGAAGTGCAGGAGCTTAAAAAGGAATGTTAATACCCCTTTCAGGGCCCTATTCTGCAAACCCTTGATTTGAATGAGTAGCCCCACTGACATCAACCTAGACTTCAGTGGAACTGCTTATCTGAGTACTATTTGCACAAATCCAGGGTATGTAGTTTGGACCTTAAGCCACCATTTCACATTGTGGGGAGGAGATTACATGGGAGCGAGGAGGCTGTTGCCATTTCTTGCTCACAAATTCTCCCCTCCTTGTTGAATCAGCCATAATTGATCTCTTATTGGCTAACAGCAAAGCAGTCTCTCTCTCATATAGCTGTGAGAAGGGGAGAGATTAAGGTACTGTTTACGTACATCAAACCACTAACCATTTCTGCAGCAGCAGTTTGCACAGCCCTGAGCCATCCTTGACAGGATTCAGTCCAGTCTCGAAAAACGCAACACAACTGATTATTCCCATACCCTGGTGCTGATGATAGCCCTACTTACTTAGTATTTTATATTTTTTAAAATGCCATTGTTTTCTGATGGTGAAAGCAAAAACAAAAGAAGTTGAATGATCTCTGTGGGGTGAGCGCAGGATCAGCTGTGAATTTTCAGCGCTCTGATGAGCATCAGCACAATGGAGGAGAGAATGTTTTGGACCAAACCTTTCATAACTTTTTTTTTTTAGATTTAGATTTATGCTGGGTAAACGTCTGTGATCTGTGCAGCCGGCATTTCCTTCCTGGAAGGCAAGATGCAGCTCATGATAAATACCACTTGTTTTGTGTGACTTGCTGATTCGTATCATCACTTACCAGTGCACATTGTAGAGCGAGGAATCCATGCTTATGAATGACCGGGCCACTCTTCCGTTAATTTTGGTTAAATTTGCCATTCACTGCAGTTGCTTTTATAGATGGCGTCTTTGCTTGCAGCCTAGCATATAGTCTGGTGATGCAAAGTCCATGCAGTACTGATTATACAAAGTAAATCTTCTGTAGCTATATAAGCATTTATTATTCATGTAGCCAATTGAAATTCTAAGGAAAACAAACAGTTAGTCCTTCCAATGGTTTTTATTTCACCCCTCTGTTCTTCCCTTGGAAAGTCTTGAAGCCTCCTCTGTTGAGTACCTGGTTTGGGATAGAGTCACTCCAGTCTTGTATTGTTCTCAAGAAAGTTTTTTTTTGCATAGTCTTTAGCACAGCTCAGATTATATTAAAAAAGAAAAAGAAAAGTCAAATTTTCCTGATATTTTGTCAAGTGCTACAACATTTTATAATAGAAAATAATGAGAAAAGCTGGCATCTTGGCAGGAAGAATTATTTGTCTACCCATCACGTTATCACGCCGAGATGGGATTTATTTTCTTTTTTAATTATTTTTTTTAAGAACATGAGTGCTTGAATTGCTGTATGTTTCACTTTTTATTTTTGGAAAAAATCATATGTAAATAGGATAATTTGAAATATTATGAGGGAAAGTTCTGTTTGATATTTGTAGCGGAGGTGTTATGAGCTTCATGTTCCATGGATATTTGAAACCAATTTACAGGGAAAAGCACACAGGCACACAACCTAACCTTTAAGCATGTTGACCTTTTCCTTCATTTTGTCACCGACTCTGCCAGCCAGCTGGATTGAGTTTTTGTTCACTTTTTAATTTCATTTACATTACTTAAACTTCCTAGACTTTGGTGTTGGAAGGAGACAATCTAATATATACTATACATAAAAGATAGGCACGTATGTGTGTGGGAGAGAGAGATAATGCGTACGCACACACACCTTTGTGGGTTTCAGAGTAGCAGCCGTGTTAGTCTGTATCCATAAAAAGAAAAGGAGTACTTGTGATACCTTAGAGACTAACAAATTTATTAGATCATAAGCTTTCGTGAGCTACAGCTCACTTCATCGGATGCATTCAGTGGAAAATATAGTGGGGAGATTTTATATACACAGAGAACATGAAACAATGGGTGTTACCATACAGACTGGAACAAGAGTGACCAGGAAAGGTGAGCTATTACCAGCAGGAGAGCCGGGGCGGGGGCGGAAGAACCGCAAAGTGGAACCAAACTAAGGGCTTTGTTTGCTTACATCTATATGTGACAGAGATGGGAGAAAGTATATCTTAGCTTCGTGGCAGTTTGCTTGCCTTTCCTTCATCAAAAAAATAATTAAAAGGCTAGAAATTGTTGAAGGAAGATAATGGAATGTTAAGAATGAAAAACAAGTGATTGACAGGCCTGTACAGAGGAGGAAGGGACAGATTTCCAGCATATCCAAATTTAAAAAAAAAAAAAAAAAAGAAGCCAGGTACAAGGGTTACTTAGCTAAAGCTCTCTCTTACTATTCACTGATTGACATTTAGAAGCCGTTGATACAATTCTGGGTTACTTTAGTGTCATACTTGTGAGCTACACAGTGTGACTGCTTGTGAGTAAATTGATAGATAAGATCATACCCTCTTTGGACAGGACTGGTTAGATTGTCAGGAAAAGTAACTAACTATAACTAACCCCATCCTGTAGTATTTTCTGGTTTGAAAAGTAATCAAATTAAGAGGATAAATGGCCTGGGGGTGGGGAGGGGATTCATAATGGGATAGAGGAGAGGTTTTTTCACCAATATGTTGCTGATTTAAATCCACCCTTGCATGTTAGCAGCTAAAAAAAATTACCAGCTGATTTCTGTTTGGTATCCTGTATGAAATTGTTTGGTTGGTCTTCATGCATATCCCAGTGGACAGGTGTCTGTGTTGCAATATTCACCACTACGATGAGTCCTCATTGGCCTTTGTGTTGACATCCACAAATTAAAACCAAAGATTTTGAATGGGCAAGGGAGAGTGAACTAATTGCTCAACTCAGAGGTGAAGGACACTCCCCACTGCAAGCAGGATGGTATAACGTACACTACTGTTATCTATGCTGAACCTGTTCTGTGGGTAGACAGAGTGTTTCATCCTCCATGACTGTCAGGCATGTTTGTTCAATTTTGTCCCCTCTACGCAGATGATGTCTGGGTTCTGTGGCCCCTCCCTCACCTGGAGAGATGGGGCTTCTGCTTCTTTGGTCTCTGCCCAACACCATTAGCTAGGCTGGCATATTTCACCAACATTAAATTCAACTGAAAAAATTTGAAAGCTTTAAAACACAAAAAGGAACCCATTTGCTTCTCAAGACAACCTGCCTGAAAGTAATTTGTTTCCATGATGAGTTACTTTAAAAAGTAAGCTGGTTCTGTGTGTGTAGCTCTTGTAATCAGTTCTTTTTAATGACTCTGCCCAGAAGCCTCATTTAAGTGCATGGGAGTCATGCAGCTGGAACCTTTGGCAACCGTTTTAAAAAATATATTTCTCCTTGCTCAAATGGATTCAACAGCTACCAAACAGACCCATTGGCTTTTTACTGCTTGATACGGGTAGTATCAGTGATCACTTTGATATCTGTGCTATTTAGATGAAATCTTCTTCACCCCCTACAGAATGCCTATAATATCAATCAGGATTGTCATGTTAATTTCATAGGTGCATTGCCTATTTTTATATGTTTGCAGAGGTCCCAATGGAAAGGAGAGGAAGCCTAACTTGTTGGCCTGATATGATTGTTTGAGTGTATCTGTGGTTTCCATACCATGACCCCAGTCCTACAATCATATCTGTCCCTGCATCCATCTGATGCCCCTTGGAATCAGTGGGGATCTGTACAGGTGAAGGGGTTTGCCCACACAGAACCAGTTCAAGAACGAGGCTCATATCTGGAACCTTTTTTTGTTTTAGCTTTTAAAGGAAAACTGCACCGCAATATAAAGCGTAATTTGTTATATGTAACATTTTCAAAACCATTTAAGTGACGTAGTAGCCTAAGGCTATTCTACGCTTGCGAGTTTTAGTGCAAAAAGTCAGGTTTTTGTGCAAAAACCACGCTAGTGTCTTCACTGGAAATCCAGATTTTGTGCTGAAACTGCTGAGTTTCAGCGCAAAAATAAAACCACCCCAACAAGAGTCTTTTTGTGCTGATGCTTTTGCGCTGATGTGCCAGTGAAGACTCTTGATTGCTTTTACCTAATTGTCACAATGTAGAGCGGGAACACACGGACACATACACACACACGATTTGCTTTGAGTCCCGGAGCAGTGCATAGTGGGATAGCTACCACAGTGCGCTCTTCTCATCTGCAATGCAAGTGCTGCATATAGAAACACACTCTGACGCCTGTGGAAAACAATGTGAACACAAACCGGCACTTTGCTTTTAGCGCTTTTCTATCACTGACAAAACTGTCAGCGAAAAAACTCTGCAAGTGTAGACATAGCCTCAGTTCTCTTTTTACTTGGGCACCTAGTGCCTTTCAGTGAGACTATGGCCAGGTCCACGCCAAAGTCTTTTGCCTGCATATTGATGTCTGTTAGGGGTGTAAATTTTGCAACATAGCAATGCCAGCAAATGCCTCAATGCAGACGCAGTTATACCAGTATAAAAGTGCTTTTGCCGGTATAGCTTATTTCACTTGCAGGACTGGTATAAGCTATACCAGTAAAAACACTGATATAGGCTGCATGTGTACTAGGAGTGTTTCATCAGTGTAGCTTTATCTGCAAACCTCTTTAGTGTAGGCTACGCCTTATTTTCAAAAGTAACTTGGGCGCTTAGGAGCCCGAGTTCCAGGCTCCTAATAATGTTACCCTGTCCTTCATTGCAAACAAAAGTACATTGCTGAAGTTTTTACAAAATGTCTTAAGGTTAATTAAAGCATCAAGTTGGAAGTTGCCTTTATTAAATTTAAAGGTTAAAAAAATCAGATTTTTTTTTTCTGAAAAAGTTGCGAATTTCTCCCCCTTTTGGAGCAACTATAAAGCTGGATTGTTTTTGTCAAATTTCAAAATTTTAAATTAAAAAAGGGGAGGGGGGAATGATATTTAACCCGCACTACTATGACAAAGACGTTAAAGCTGTTATTCAAAAGAATCAGAAAGCAGCGACTTTCAAAGTTGCTGCTATATGTATTCTGTCCTTTATTTATTAATTTTAAACTTGTGTTAGCATTTTGGCAAAAAATACATATTGCCATAATATCTGTTGAAACAAAACATCAGTAACAAGTGTTAGGGTGAAATCTTGCCCCCTTTGAAGTCAGTTGCAGCCAGGATTTCACCTTTAGCATCTAATATAGCACAAATAAAGTATTTAATAGAGTCCTGGGAATGAAGACCTTAAAATCACCTTGGTTTAAACTAAACAGGTCAGGCTAGAGGCCTGGTCTTTGGATCTATAAAAGTCAGTTGGTGTCTTTTCATTGATTTCAATGGGCTTTGGATCAGGCTGTAAGAGAGTTAATCCCTAACTCCTGTAAGGCCCAGATTCGGTAAGGCCTCAAGCTGTGTGAAGCTCAATTAAAGTTATTGGTCCTATTTTTGGAGGAAGGCACTACTCAATCTGAGTAAGGGTTTCAGAATCTGTGCCTAAATATTTAGGTATCAGAGATTCCTATTCAACTCTTTTTAGTCAGACATAATATTCCCTCCTCAGCGGGAGCTTTGCCTGAGTTTTAAGGCCTAAATAGCCTTGTTAGCCGCTATAACTAATCACAGCAGTTTTCCTTCACTAGCTTACTGTAGCTGAGCCATTAAAGGGGGGAGGGAGATATCAAGAGAAACTAAAATGCTCAGTATAAAAATGCCATTTTGAAACACTTTATTAATATTTATTCCAACTATTTACAATATACAGCTACATTCTTTAATACCTTAAGAAGAATGCCCCATAATGTTGTAGTTATCAGTGTTTAACAGATCTTATGCAAAGCTGTTTAAAAGCATTTAATGAGATATGGAGAGTGTTAAAATCAATGTGGGTGCATGTTAAATACATGAATGAAGATTATTTTCAAGCCTATAGTAAGTGCTGTATAAAGTAATAAATATTAATAAAGTCCTTATAAATGGCACCTCCATGGAAAATATCCCATAAAAATTGCTGATTTAAACATCAGATTCAGTGTTTTAGTATTGTAGGATGCAGTAATTGTAAAACTGTATGTTCTTTGGGTGTAACTTTTATTTTAACCTTTACAACCTGGTACAGAAGTTCTGAAAGATTCACTCAGTATGTGGCTCTAGAGTAATCCCCTTTAGCAAGCTCATTATGTTCCATTCTTTGGTAGGTTTGGGTGACAAGCCATGTAAAGTGGCAATATGATTTTGAATTAATTATCTGTTCTGCTTGGAGGCTGCTAAGCTCCTTTCATAGGGAGAGGATGGACTAGAAGCTTGCACGTGAAGCAACCTTTTCATTTTTGCCAGAAAAGAAGCTATTCTGTAAAAGATGCTGTCTTTTCAAAGGTAGCCAGCTCTATTGTGTGCTGCACAGTTACACTAATCAGTACCTACCACGCTGTCACCTGTCACCACTCTGGGATGGTCGGATTTTAAATTCAGAAGACATTAGTGGTGACAGTCACATCAGGGCATGAGCATCTCTGTGTTAAGCTGACCACAAACATTGCAGTTGTTGTGTGATAGCCAATCATATCAAAAACGTACTCCAGTGTGCTTCTGCAGTGATCCTTAATTTACTATTTTCTCAGCATGCTCCCCATCCACACAAACCTAGTAGCATAGGTATGGTAAGATTTCCTTTTCTACGATCTTTTTTTGTCCTTTCTTTCTAGGTCACAGGTTGCCTGCAAGCCAAAACTGTCCAATTGCATTCTGCAGTGCAGCCGATGGCAACCTCATGTTTAATAGGGAGATTACAGGTGACAGCATTCAAAGCTCTATCTCAAGCCAAGAGCAGGCTAAGTATTAGCTACTGTACTTGTATCAGACACAGTGCCTGCTTTACAGTCACTGTGTTAGATTGTCACTTCTAAAAACCTTAGTTTTTATGTGATCAGGGTCGGTCCGGGCTTACGCTCTGGCAGTTTTCTTCCCAGAACTTCACCTCCCACACGTAAAAGTCTTGTAGAATTTAGTAAGGATGAAACCAAAAGGGTTTCATAGAAATTACTTTTACAACCTGTACTGTTTAATAGAGAACGAGATCCCTTCAATAGACTTCTGTTGGTCAGCTTAAAGGTTATCATTCTCCATTAATTCTCTATTAAAATCTATAGGACTTTGCCACAAGGGATCAATTAAAAATGAAGACTTTATAATTGTTTTACTCAAGCAAGAAGAAAATGCTGAGAAATAAAAAGAATGACACAGAAGGTTAAAAGAAATAAAATGCAGCTAATTGGAGTGTCTAAAGAAGTCCAGTTTACATCTCCAATACTTTATTGTGCTCTAAGATATTACCGTACTTTACCATCTATCTACTATCCTCTCTTCCCCAGCTCATCCCTGTGTTGCAGCGATTCAGCAACTCCACTCAAGCATTGCCTCTTATTATATTGTAGGACAGTGACTGATTCTCTGTTCATGTGAAGATCTCTAGGAAAAGTTCCCATTGGGATACCAGTGCCATACGGCAGCTGTTAAAATTCCTTTGCTTGGAAATCTGGAAACTGATTGTGCTCCTCTTGCCATGGGAAAATGCAGAGTTTGTGATGAATGTCACTTGCTCCCAACTTGTATTTGGAGCTATTGACTCCAAAGCAGACTCTGAGCCCCTCCAAAGCAGACCCTGGAGTCTGTGAGTCATGGACAGCCAATCAGAGGTACAGGGCTCTGTAAACCCCAAGTAGCCCAGTACAACCTCCAGTTTGAAAAACTGTTGACAATCTGACTAACTGCAGAAATGAAGCCATGATGGGGAGGCATAAAGGCTCAACTGCCCTGTACCAAAGTTCTCTGAGAAAAGTGACCTTGTAGCCCCACCCTATCTTTCCCCTGATGGGGATTTTGTATGCTTTTCAGTCTTCAAGAGCCTTCCATCTCCATGTGTTTAAATCCCTCAAGACCCCTTTCTCTGTGTTCAGGGAAAACTTGATGGGATTTCCTTTGCACTCCTTAGTCAAGAGGTGTTACTGCTAACCACTCATTTCTCCCAGTAGATGGTATGTGCTACCCTGTGTCAATCCCAGATCAGGAAGAATCAACCCCCAGGAATCAAGGAATCAATCATGGTTTCTGTTCCTTATCACAGGATATGGATGTAATTGTGGTTGGTGATTCAAGTAATACAAGACTCCCAATTCCAAGGCCTTTTGTGTGATCATGCATAGTAAATCATTCTCAGCTGGAATTGCACTTTGATTATAAAATGTACAGTATAGAAGAATTCTCTGACCAGGACAACTTTAATTCATTGTGCACAGCTGAAAGGCAGTGAATGCAACTAGAAGACAGACATATGGAGACTAACCTGTGTTTCTGCTTAGAACAAGGAAGTGTTCTTTACCCAAGAGCAACTAGCTGCTTGATCTTTTTTCCACAGACAAGAAGTTTGCTCAGCATTGTGATGCTCATGCATTCTCATTTCACAACCTCTTCTCAGCACACAAGTACAACACTGTGACACTAATGCTAACTGTTGATGTTTTCTCTACTTGGGAACCAGCTAGGGGAGAGATGCTATCAACGCTGCAGTGCAAACTGCAGCTGGATAGTTAGAGAAGGACAAATATCAAACAGTTCAGTTCAGATAAGCCCCCAAACATTATGTGAATGTTGTGAGGGTGGAATCTCACAAGAAGAGACATTGTCATGAGACTTCTAGTACTCACTGCGTCCCATCAGGACATGACATAGACGTTGACTTTGCCGCAGTCTAATATTTCCACTTCTGCTCCTGGCATGAGATGGAAGTGGAAATGAAAAAGAGAATGTGAAAATGCAAAATAAGAGGGTGTTCACTGAACTTTTTAAACTTCACAATCAGGGCAGCAGGTTACAAAGTCTTTTGTAAAATGGTTTCTTAACATGGCCAAAAATATAATTAAGACAAGGAAGAGGGAGCAAGTTACCAAGTGACCTACAACTTCATTGCTTTTTAGTCAACCACTGCTAACACAATTACAGCTTTGTGTGTTGTCTGCACCTGACCTGTTGACAACAAGTGGCAAATATGGTTTGCTCATAATGAGTTAAATGTGTTTAGCCTGCTAGCGTAGACAGGGCTGAACCATTTTTGCTACCTGTTCCAGAGAGAATCAAGGTATAAGATGCTGATGTTTTATTCTTTGGAGGTTTTTAATAGCTTTTTGCAGCTAATGGCCAACTTTTCCAAACCTGAGTGTCTAACTTTAGTCACCTAAACTTATATTTGGGTTTGAAAATAAATGGCCTGATTTTCAACTGCATTGACTTAAGTGGAAGTTGTGGGGGCTTAATCTCTGAAAAATCAGACCACCTGGGGAGATGCACCCAACTTTGCAAACTTTAGCCCTTTACCACTCCACTTCTATATGACATGCTAGGTGATGCTGTATGGAGAATGCTGCATGTACAGCATTGGGGCTGAATAATTTATTGTCCCATCTCAGGACGCCTGCATGGGAATTTGTCAGGTCATTTCTAATGAGTCACAGTGTTTGGCAACATGCTCTCGACATGGTACGTATTTGGTTTGTCCAACTTTACGAAGATTCTCTCCCCCCCACCCTTTTTTTTTCAAAATCACTTGCCAAATGTTTTAGAAATGCAGTAAATTATGTAAATACTTGTAGTGGAGGAGTACAGTTGTGCACACATGGCACATCACACACAGAGTAATGTGTTCACAGAGAGAGAGAGAGAAACACACATAGCCAAACACCTGAATCTTTAATCCCCTTGGGACAGGAATTATAAATTGTAGGACATCTGAACTGAAATCTTACCATTTCTGAAGGGAAAAGTCACAATGGGGGTAGGAGGAGGGGAGACCGGTGTTAGAAATAGTTGGACAGCTGGTGCTGTTAATGTTCTTCTCACAGATGGCCTTGGAAGCATGAGTTGTGTTAGTTCAGTCGCCTCTTAGGACCCACAGTCACTACTAGGTATGTTGTGCTGTTGTTATCGTACCTGTTCCTAGTCATATTTACACAAGTCTGATAAAGGGAATATGGGTCTTACTGGGGGGGAACTTTATAAAATCAGAGTAATGCAGCCCCTGCTGCACTTGTGCCAGCATGGCAGTCTGATTTGATTTGCACTGTTAATTACTCAGACAAAAACAAAATAAACCCCAACCACCACCAAGCAACCTAAGGCTGTGACCTTTCCAGACCAGCTGAATCCCTCAAATCCTTTATTGATCAGGTCCTGAAGGGTGCAGCGTTAAACGATGAGAACAGCAATACCCGAGCCATCTGTTTTTTCCCCTAGACAAGCGTGGAGGCTCAGATTATGCGGATTTGCGTAATCCATGTATTATCGCTGTGTTAATTGGACGGTGCTGTGGAGTCACTTTGTTGGAATGTGATCTCTCTGTAAATCACTGTGCCAAGGGGTTCACATTGCAGTGTGGGAAGAGGGTCCCCTCAGGCAGGAGTAGAGTTGTGGTTCACTTGTCACTGTAGAATAACAACTTGCAAAGTCTGGTCAGCACATTGGGTTTGGATTGCAGATGTGTCCGGTTTAGTTTCATTGATTTTTGACCTACGGCAAATGGAGTGGGTTTTTGTTTTTTCATTTCTTTCGAAGAGAAGGAGAGCTCAGCACCGTCAAGAACTATACAGTACATAGGAATAGTCTGGAGATGATGTGTCCTCTGCTTTGGAGGCACTCAGATTCTCTGCAGAGCAGGGCAAGGATTTAGAGAGATTCTACCAGCCAGAGGGAGTGGGGCTCCAAGGATAATAAATTAACCATTCCAATGTCTGAGCGGCTAGCCTGCCTCTCTTTAAATGCTGCTTGATAACTGAAAATAAAGGAGAAATAAGGAAAATGAGGCACAGTTGGAAGGACCACGAAAGTGGGGAAAGTCACATTCTCATATGCAAAAAGCAAACCCATTCCTAAAGGGCCAAGTTATGATTAGAAAGTACATGGCACTTGAATTACTGTACTGAACCAAAAAACTCAGAGCAATTATAGCTTGTAGGTTTGTGCCAATTAGAATCTTATTTCATCATTTAAGGAATAGAAACCCCCCTTTAAAAAAAAAATCATCCTTTTTATTTTACTCCATGGGCTATGAACTGATTATTTGAAAGCCAAGAGGGAGCAAGCAGCTTGTAATTTAGCACAACTGTTTGATTGCTCAGAAAATAGGACCTAGTGATTACCTATTATAAATCCTCCCTTCAACTAATGAAGCTTATGCTCACTTCTAAACCACAGACAAAAGTGGCTTGAAAATAGCCCCTGTGCTCTAAAACTCACTGACGCACTATAGGGAAAAAAATCCCATCCTGTGACTCTGCTGCTGAGCTCTAATTATATTTCCCTTCCTAGGAAAAGGCAAAGGATGGACATTTGTTCTCTGCTTAAGGTCCACTGGGTTTCCATAAAATAGCTTTCCTGTGATTGGCGTTTCCGATCGGAGCAGCCACACTGATCTCCACATCCCCTCCAATTAAATTGTCTCTTAGATCCAGAGGAAAGATAAGAGATTCAGGGTAGAATGCAGATGAGTGGAATCAGCTGGTGTGTGGGCTGGCTCCAACCTGTTTCAAAGAGTAAAAGCCAGTGCAGTGATATATTTTCATTTAACATCAATGTGAAGGGGATGCCAGGGGTTTAAGCTTGTTGCAAATCAACTACACAATTTCAATGGATCTGCTCATGTGCTTAAAGTTAAGCATGTGCTTATCGGCTTTGCTGGATCAGGCTAGAGTGCTCAGCCTATGGCAGGATCAAGTCCCCAGTGAAGTACCAGGTTCTAGCCACCTCAGTTATGTCCATTTACCTCAAGCCTCACAAGCATTTCAGAGGATCAGAATTCGGTTGCATTCTCTGTTACTAGTTTGGTCTCATCAGTGATACTTTGTGGGTGACCATTTCTTCTCAGAATTAGCCAGTGTTGGGAACATGAATCTCAGTATGTTTCTCTTTGTAGTATGTAGGCATTTGCGCATGACCTATGTTTGCTTGCTTCACACAAAGCGGAAACAACTTTATTTTAGCAAAGGTTTGCTCTCTGTTAGAGATGGGCCTGATCCAAAATTGTGAATCTATACGCCCTAGACTTTAGGAAGTTCTTAACATGAGCCTAACCTAAACTCCAAGGCCAAATGCCTATCTGAGTTTCAAGGTATTTCAAATTCAGATCTGAACTTTATTTGTATAGTGGGATCCTGGGCCGTGACTGGGGCACCTAGGCATTACGATATTACAAAGAAATAATACCATGTAGCTTGGACACAATTCTACTGTCCAGTCCTTTGCACTGAAATTGCTTCTTGCTGGTAACTTTGTTCATCACAGTCCCTCCTCCTTTCTATCACATTAGCTGAGAATGTTGCACTAGACTCTTTTCAGAGTAACAGCCATGTTCGTCTGTATTCACAAAAAGAAAAGGAGTACTTGTGGCACCTTAGAGACTAATCAATTTATTTGAGCATAAGCTTTCGTGAGCTACAGCTCACTTCATCGGATGCATACTGTGGAAAGTGTAGAAGATCTTTTATACACACAGCATGAAAAAATACCTCCCCCCACCCACTCTCCTGCTGGCAATAGCTTATCTAAAGTGATCACTCTCCTTACAATGTGTATGATAGTCAAGTTGGGCCGTTTCCAGCACAAATCCAGGTTTTCTCACACACACCCCCCCCACAAACCCACTCTCCTGCTGGTAATAGCTTGTCTAAAGTGACCACTCTCCTTACAATGTGTATGATGATCAAGGTGGGCCATTTCCAGCACAAATCCAGGGTTTAACAAGAACGTCGGGGGTGGGGGGGGCGGTGTTAGGAAAAAACAAGGGGAAATAGATTACCTTGCATAATGACTTAGCCACTCCCAGTCTCTATTCAAGCCTAAGTTAATTGTATCCAATTTGCAATGAATTCCAATTCAACAGTCTCTCGCTGGAGTCTGGATTTAAAGTTTTTTTGTTGAAGAATTGCAACTTTCATGTCTGTAATCGCGTGACCAGAGAGATTGAAGTGTTCTCCGACTGGTTTGTGAATGTTATAATTCTTGACATCTGATTTGTGTCCATTTATTCTTTTACGTAGAGACTGTCCAGTTTGACCAATGTACATGGCAGAGGGGCATTGCTGGCACATGATGGCATATATTACATTGGTGGATGTGCAGGTGAACAAGCCTCTGATAGTGTGGCTGATGTTATTAGGCCCTGTGATGGTGTCCTCTGAATAGATATGTGGGCACAGTTGGCAACGGGCTTTGTTGCAAGGGTAGGTTCCTGGGTTAGTGGTTCTGTTGTGTGGTATGTGATTGCTGGTGAGTATTTGCTTTAGGTTGGGGGGCTGTCTGTAGGCAAGGACTGGCCTGTCTCCCAGGATTTGTGAGAGTGTTGGGTCATCCTTCAGGATAGGTTGTAGATCCTTAATAATGCGTTGGAGGGGTTTTAGTTGGGGGCTGAAGGTGACGGCTAGTGGCGTTCTGTTATTTTCTTTGTTAGGCCTGTCCTGTAGTAGGTGACTTCTGGGAACTCTTCTGGCTCTATCAATCTGTTTCTTCACTTCCGCAGGTGGGTATTGTAGTTGTAAGAACGCTTGATAGAGATCTTGTAGGTGTTTGTCTCTGTCTGAGGGGTTGGAGCAAATGCGGTTGTATCGCAGAGACTAGACTCTGTTGTTCAAAACTAAATATTTGCAAATTGCAAAGGTGATCAGATATCCTGATGAGCTCTCTCCAGCAACCATCCGAAAGGGGTGCCAAGAAAAAAGACACAATATCGGACACTAAACTAGGTTCTATGATTTGGGGTATGTCTACACTGCAGTTAGACACCCCTCGCTGGCCCATGCTAGCTGACTTGGGCTCAGGGGATTTGGGGTAAGCGGCTGTTTAATTGCAGTGTAAATGCTCGTGCTGCAGCCCTAGCTCTGAGACGCTCCCACCTTGCAGAGTCCTAGAGCCCAGGCCACAGCCCAAGCCTGAATGCCTGCTCTGCAGTTAAGCCCTTTAGCCAGAACCCCGCAAGCCCAAATCAACTGACACAGGCCAGCCGCAAGTTTTTTATTGCAGTGTAGACATACCCATAGAAACTAAACTGGAAAATATATTAGATCAAAGCCAAAAATGTCCATTTCTTTGTCACGGGCTCTGTGCCACATGAGTTTTAAATGCACAGACTTTCTTTTCCCACTTGCTCTGCCCTATTTTAATTCTAGTTTTCTTTTATGATTAAATTCTACTGGCATTCTGCACATTGACAGCAGGCCAAAGACTCAAAACGGGGTGGTGATGGGGGGAAATCATTCTGTTGTACCACCAAAAACTATGCTCATACTATTGTTATATAATACCTGTATATCTTGTCAGATTCAAAAATTCATGAAGGGGACACACATGGAAAAAATATGCAGTTGATGACTGCAAGCCAGTTAGTTTGTATTCCTAAAGATCAGATGTTTCGCTTGGGTTGGACCTTCTTGGTAGAAGCTGGACAGGTTGAGTGAAAACACCACAAGCTCCAGAAAAAGTTTGTGGGACAGAAGTGTATTAATGTTATAAAATAATCCTTCTCTGTTAGTGTTCGATATTGTCCAATAGTAATCACTTCTTGCTGTGGTATCACATTTGATGGTTTGAGTTTGTTTGTTTTTTAAACCAGTGGGTGCTACTGTTAAATCAGGAGGCGGGGCTAATAGAAGTTGTGACTATGTATGTCATCATCTGGAGTTCCTCTGGGTTCCCACTTGTGCTTAAAGATTACAATGATGTTTCCTCCAACGGCTGGGTGAGGAGGGCATTTAAGTGGCACCCAGGGCTTGCAATTCTTCCCCTCTTCAGGTCCCTCTCCACACATGAACTTCATAAATCTTCATTTATACTCTTGGCTGGCTGCGTCCTGTGCAGGCTCATGAGAAATATTAAAATACAATTTGAAATAAAGATTTGTATTAACCAAAGGATGAGTTTAGCTTTACACATATCTCTATATATTTTTTGAAAGTTGGGATTTAATTTAAATCTGATATAGTCTTATGTAAATGAAGATAAGTTCCAGATGGGATCAGACAACACAGTGTTTGAGCTTCCTGTCATATTTTAAAAATTGAAGCTAACTGGCAAAATAAAAAAGGCTTCTCAAATCTGTGTCACGAACAACATCAATTAGCGTGGCTATGGATCTGTGTTTCAAAGCATGGACGATCATCGTTTTCTAATGTGTGTGTTGATATTTCTATCCAGAATAAGAATAGTTCTTGGGCAAGCATGCAATCCCTTAGTCTAATTTTGTTCACATATCCAGCATACCTGATGCAGGATGTGTCCTGGATGTGAGCCAGTGTTATGATATAGCACCAGCAAATATAGCACCAGAAGGCTGTGTAATCCTTCCTTCCAGCTAATTTACCCAAGAGCTACAAGCCTTGTACTGGAGTATTTGAAACATACTTGAAATTTATATTTACTGGGCCAGTGCAGCCACAAAAACGTGGTACAAGGATGGGGGCCCAAGCTTGATTTATAATGAAAAGCATTTATCTCTTTTTACTTTGCCTCCGGTAACCCATCCATTCACGCTTTCATTCTAGTGCTGTCGATACTGGTCTTCTGACAGTAATTCAAAACGAAGGGCACTTCTTGAACTAGTAAATAACTCTGTTGGCGGAATCTAGCATTTTTGTAGAGCTAGGTCATGCAGTTGACTGCACAACACAGTAAATATACATCCGCTATATATAGGCATGGAAGGGAAGAATAGTGTGCTTCATATGTTTGTCTTGTATTTGCTAGTCTGTTAAATTTTGTAAATATGATTTTACATGTGCCTTTTTTAGAGCTTATTAATTTTGTTTTTTTCAAAATGTATAATAAATATTTTTGGGCCCGGGAATCAATGTGCCGCTTCTTGATTGTGTCTTTTTAAAACAAAAAAACAAACCAAAAAAACCCCACAAATGTGGCTTCTGTTTGCTTCGGTTAGTTGAAACCCCAGTCCTGCAGTCAGCACCAGCAGGAGGTTTATCCAGCTATGGCAAAATGTACAAGTTTAAGCACATGAAAATTGGTTCTCTGTTTCTGTGCACACACTTTACTCACAACAGCTATAATCAGATTGGGAATTTTGTGATTTTCAAACCCATCGTTATGTGCAGACACGATTTTAGAAGAGACCTGATCCCTCAGCCATAGCACTGGTAAAATCAGTAGGAGTTTTGTCTGTGTAAAGATTATGGCATAAGGCCCAAATAAAACAGTAGGAAGGGCCTACCCAACAACACAGGCATTGAGAGGAGCCCTGGTTTCATGGAGATCTCTTCCCTTTCATTTAGACCACTGGCACCCTACCATGACTCTCTGAAGAAGCACTTCGTCATGGAACACATTGCAAACTGCTGCAAAAGAAACAAACCAGGACGCAAAAATGGAGAATAGACCATTGCCATCCTAGCTAAACTATGTACAAAAACATCTGCGAAGCCGTTATCATTTACCTTAGTTGGCCATGAGTGCAAATCCAGATGTAACCTACTCGGCTGGGTATATGACGTATGGCCAACCTTGAGCACCCAAAAATCATGCCAGGCCTCTAAAAATGTCATGAGAGGCTTAGAAATCATGAAATTGTAAAAGATAAAAATGTTGAGGTGGTTTTTCTTTCTTTCTATGTTCTGAGCATTTCGGGTTCATATTTTCAAGCTTTCCTCTACAATCATGACAGCTAGAAACCCACTTTTCATTTGATTAACGTAAGTTAGGAACTGGAGTTTTAGGAAAAACAACAAATATGACACTTAAATGAATCTGAGAGAGTTTGCAACACTGGCCCATGTCTCAGTATTTATTTTTAATTGCTATTTTTCCTTGTATGGCCACCTCCTTGACATTGGAACCTCTTGGAGCTAACTCAGACTAAAGGGGCACGTTCTATGTAGGGCTATGAAGCTACATATGCATTATGAGAGCCAGATCAGTCTGTGTGCACATTTCATGTAATATTTACAAGCTGCGTGGTTATAAAGTTTATTCATGTATCAAGTAGAATTATGGATGGCAGAGAATGGAAAAGATTTAGTTTTGTTTTGAATTACCCAATAAGTGTGTGTGAGTATGTGTACACACCCTGTCCCTTCCCTTCTGAGATGATGGTGACAGAGTACCAGTATGTTGTGACTGATCCATCATTGACAGAATGTGAATTATTCTCAGGAGTGTTGGGGAAAAGACATATTAGGAAATCTAATCGGTGTCTAGCTATTCAATGTTATTTCCTATGTTCTATTCCCAGAGGGTATATCTAGTCTAGTTCTAAAGAACTGGGCCTTCCTTCCACTGGAATAGTTCCATCATTTAAATGATCTCCCTGCTAGCAAGAATTTTCTAGATACCAGACTCCGTTTTTCTTTACTTAATATGATCACGTTACCCCTTTGGCTACCTTAAACGTTTCCTCGGGCATCTCCTCTTTTTTTCTTCCACTTTTAAAATGCTTGGGGGTGGTAACATTCCAGTTCCCTCTTGTAAACACTAGGCAACATTCACTCCTGCTTAGCTCTGTGTGTATAGATAAATTTCAAGTTCCATAAATAAGCTCAGCAAAAGTGCATTGGTACTGCTGAGGTCTATAAAACAAGACCTACAGTAACAATCGGTTTAACAGTAATGTCTGAGTTTTACAAGTGGATTAGTGGGATCTTAGCCATCACTTGTGCTGGGTCACATGTGACTGATGAGATCTGAATGTGATTTTAACCTTGCACCTTAAAGTATTTACAGATGTTTGTAGTTTTCTTTTTTTTTTTTAAATTCAGAGCAATGGAATGTTGTTGGTCCCAAGCGATGTCATAATTTTGGCACTGTCGCTTTTTTTTTTTTTTTTTAGTAGAATAGCTTTCTTGAAGTCTGAAAGCCAAGTCTCGCCGCTCTCCTGGTCTCTTTCCTGCTAACTGTTGCTAGAGGAAAACTGAGAAGAATTAGTGAATATTAAAAGTAGCCCTGATGATTAATTTGACAAATAGTACTGGACCATCTGTAGAGCTGGATTAATAAAGAGAAAAAATATTACCAAATAATTACTCTTCTCTTGATGGAAAAATATTTGTGAGATAAAATACTTGGGTGGCGAGTTCTGAATACTTTGGCAACACCCTCCTCTTGTGTTACTGACCAACGGTTCTCAACGTTTTCCTTTCTGAGTCTCCCACCCCCCAACATGCTGTAAAGTTCCACAGCCCACTTGTGCCACAACAGCCGTTTTTCTGCATATCCAGTAGATGAAAAGCCAGGGCTGGTGTTTGTGGGTAGCAAGCAGGGCAATTGCTCGGGGTCCCATAAAACTAAGTTGATTGGTCTTTGGCTTCAGCCCTGCATGGCAGGGCTCGGGCTTCAGCGAGAGTCAAACACTGACCCTGCTCTCTGGTTTATTTTGGAAGACCCCCTGAAACGTGCTCGCAGCCCCACCAGAAGGCTCCAGGCCCCTGGTTGAGAACCGCTGTTATAGACCAAAGGGGCTTTCAGCAAAAAGAACCCCCATTAATCTGAAGTTTTAGCAATCCACCATTTAGTGCAATTGTGTTCCTCAGTGCAGTGACCTAATAACAAAGAGGGTATGTAAGCTGGGAAATCGCTGTCTGTTCTGAAACATAGTTCAAGCCACTACATGAATATCATGTTTTCTTTGTTGTCATAATTTATTCAAAGTGATGGTATTTTAGGGACAAAATGGTCAGTGTTGAAGCAGAGAAAACTCTTAATAATGTAGCAGTCACTTGAGAGTGCCTTCCCCAGTAAGGGCTATTGCTGTGCTGTGCCTGAATTCTCCCCGCTTATGAAGACAGGTTAAGCTGTTCCATTATGGGCATCACACATGGCTTGTAGCTTATTAGTTTTGTAATTCAGTGAAGGACTTACAAAAACTATAGTTCAACCAACCCTTATTCTAACGCAAGTGGGACATAGCATCAGATCACTGCTGTCAGCTAGTGGGAAGCCGAGGCTCAGTTGTGTTGCTGCCTCTTGAAAACTGGGTCTTGCTGCTGTAACTGGGCAATTCCTGGAGATCCACAAGGGTTGTGGATTTGAGCTTCCTTCTACCCTACTTTTTAAAGGGCTCCCTTGGCCTCTTTTTACCCTGGCAATACTTCTGGTCAGTTTAAAGAGGAGTTTTGGCTGAGTAAAGAGGACAAGATGGGGCCCAAAGATGTCTAAGTCAAGCTGAGCATTTGGCAAGAGCTTCTTAATGCTTTTGCTAGAGTGAGGGCAACCCCTTTCTGAACGCAAAGCTATAACATATAGTTGCTACTTCTTTACCCACCAGCATGGTATGACCTATACTATGTTGATAACCTAATGGTATTTTTATTTGGAGTACTGGACAGGACAATTGTTACAGAGCAATCAGTGTCACTTGTCTTCAGTAAACAAGGCTAATCATACTGCGTCCACAGTGCTTTACAAAGGTGGCTACAATGCCCAGTTTACAAATGGAGAAACTGAGCCAGAAATACTTGCTCTATATCTCACAGCAAGAAAGTGGCAGCATGGAGAAGTTAAGGGCTAGCTCCATAACTTGCACTGTAGGTATCCAAGTCCAAATTTTAGATTTGCAGAATCCTCATGCAGTTGCCCCTTAACCTACTAGATGCCTGTGGTCCCATAGGTAAAGTCTCCTTGGTTCCCAAATTTCTGCTGGTGACACGGCTGAGCCCTGACAGGATTCTCAAAGTAGGTGTTCCGCTGCCTATCTCACCTTTGGACCCTGAGCTGACAGGACTTCCGAGAGAACGACTCAGCGTAGCCTAGGAGCATGGGCCCTGCACAAACCCTTATATTCAGTAGTCCAGTGGATTGAGCACTGAGATGTCAGGGAGACCTGGATTCAAAACATCGGCATAGTTTCACTTCTATAGTTGGAAGGGAAAGGGGGGTTCATAACTACTCCTGATAGGCATAGGTCTAAGTTGCAGCTTTAGTGATTGACGGACTCCTGCATCTCCACGAATACCCCTGAACCCCAAAGGGAGCCTCCCTGGCTCCTGCCCCCCCCCCCACACTGGGGAGGGACTGAAAGACCTCGACCAGGGTTCCCCCCACACTCTAATGGGAGCCCTATCCTGCCCCAGTGAGAGACCAACAGACCTCCCCGCACCGCTGGAGGGAGCTGCTCACACCCTCACCCCGGGAAGAGACTGACAGATCCCCCCCTGCACGCACACACACACACATCCCACACCTCCCCACTGCCCCATGAAGGGACTGACAGCTCACCCTGCAGGCTGAGAGCTGACCCCCCACCCCATGCCCCCAGAGGGAACCCCCCAGATCCTGCCCCCCACCCTGGGATGGGAGTGACAGACCACCACCACCCCCCTCCGGGCACCCAGTGTGCCACAATAGGGAACCCCCCGGAGCCTGCACCTCAGTAGGGAACCCCTCCACCACATCTCCATCAGGAACTCCCATGAGAGGCCACCCCCTGCCCTGGGAAGGGCAGGGGGCAGGTGGTACAGAATGGGGGGGCAGTGCAGTGCTGGGAGAGCCTCCTGCGTCCCCCGTTGTTGGGGGAGAATCTTGCTGCCCCCTCATCTCAGGGGTGATAGCCCTGAACAATCCCTGCCCCCCCTTCTTAGCTGATGCCCCACCTACCAGTCTCTGCCCCATCGGGGGTGTGTGTGTGATTCCCCCCGCCATAGGCCCTTGAGGTTGATGCCCCCCACTCCACCAGTCCCTGCCCATGCATCCGGGGTGATGCCCCCAATGTTCCCACATAACTTAGGGACACCCACTATCTGGAGTAATGCCTTCCCCAGTCCCTGCCTCCACAATATCTGGGGATAATGACCTCATAGCTAGGGTGCCCTCCCCCACCCCTGGCACCGCCAGTCCCTGATGCTGTGTCTCTCTCTCTCTGTTGGCAACAGCAATCACTGTCCCTCCTGAGCCTCCCAGGGGGCAGCGGCCTCCTCAGGAGAGTTCCCCCCCTCCCACAAGGGGGAGCTGGTGCTGCCAGGGGTGGTGTGCCGTGGCCCTGCAGGACTAACTCCCAGATAGTGTTGCCGGGTGTCTGGTTACTGACCAGAACGGCCGGTCGAAGAGGGAACCTGGCAGCAGCCGGCCAGCTTCAGGGACTGACCCTCCCCCCGCCGCTATGCCCCGATTTTCCCATCCCCGCCTCTTGCTCCTGGGACTAACCACACACACACACACAGTGCTGTGTGCTGATTTTGCCCCCCCAAGCCCCTTGCTCTGGGGCCCATCCCCACCCCCTCACTTCGGGGCCTGACCCCCCGCCATGCCCCGACTGAGCAGGTGCTGCGTCAGTGCCTCCCAACCCAGCTCTGCAGGTGGCCGGTGAGTTCTGGGGGATGGGGGACCCGAGCGACCTGGGGAGGGGGGGTCGTCTCAGCAGAAGAGGCGGGGCCTCAGAGGCAGGGGTGGGGAGGGGATGTCCAGGTTTCAGGGCTTAGAAAGTTGGCACCTCTACTGGCCGTGGCAGATTCAGCTGTATTGGAGCCTTGGGCACAGAGACCATTTGGGCACCCTCCACCATATCATTGGGGGGGGGGGGGCACACCCTTCCAGTTCCCCTGTCCCCTCCCCCGCAAAGGCTCTGCCCCCTTGGTTAGAAGCTAGGCCTAGTAAGAGCTACCCAGGGAGCCCAGGCCACTATGAGAAACCCTGGACCCTCCACCTGTGACAGATTTTTTGTTATTAATTTGCTGCTGCATCAGGTGATTAGGCTGACGCCGCAGGCTTGTTTGCAGGGCGACGATGAAACACATCAGGTGGCTAAATTTTAGAGCTTTATTGAGAAAATAATAAAATAACGGCCGAGAGTGATGGGAACGCTCCCACGTCACGCAGGGGAAGAAAGAAAGCGTTAACACCCCCCCCCCCGCCCCCCCCCCCCCAAGCCCTAAGCCACTTTTATACGTATAGATGCATATAGGTCTGGGTGTAATGTTAGAAGATGAGGGCGGGGGAAGGCGGGACAAGAGTGCTGCTTTGGGCCCAGGCCATTTAAGTCTGCTGTTGCTTTAGCTCTTAGGAGGGTTTTGGGCTTTTGGTGGGGGAGTATTTTACTTTTGGACTTTTGCTGCTTTTTGTGCTAGTTTAAACCGGCTTGCTGTGGCCTTTGTGGTATCAGGGACAAAGGCTGGGGCTGTTCTCAGGTACCCCAGCCCCCCCTCCCACCCGCCCAAGGCAAGTGGTGGATCCCTGGCTCCCCACAGCTGCCTGGGCTGCTCTTACCACAGCCTAGGGCAGTAGTTCCCCCAAACTGTGAGGCGCACTGCCCCCCCCCCCACGAACTTTTTTTTTGCGGGGGGGTGGGTTATGTGGCAGTGCCCAGCCCTACTCTGCCCCCAACTCCTCTCTGACCATGCCTCATCCCTGTTCCCCCCCCACCATTGTTAAGACTGTCATAACAAACACGACCAAAGACTACCTCTCTGTCCCAGCCTGAAGAGTGACCCCGACCCAACTCCCTTGCATGCATGTAAGCACCTGCGCACAGAGCATCAAAATGTATTACAGACTAAGGGTGCAAGCCACTTGTCTGTGAGGTGCTGTAACAATTGACCATGTTTGTTTTTTTTAATATAGTATTAGCCCATATATGACACTAACCAACTGCGATACGAAAGAACGAATTGGAAAGCAATGCTAACAGGCCTCAATTATTTGTCTTGCTCAGGTTACACGCTTTAAAGGGGCTAGAGTTGACTTTTCAGAACGTGTTGAGCATGCACCCTGGGGGGGGGGGGCTGCTAAAATTGCCCCAGCCCACCCCAAAATGAGGCACCTGAAAAGAAAGTTGCTGTTGGAAATGCTGGCCATATATAGTGTTTTGGGAGGGGCCCTTTCCCACCAGTTAAGTCCCTTTCTGTCCTGTGACAAATGGCAATAGGGCTGGAGAAAAATGATGGTACCTGCTTCTTTTATCTAAAGACTGCACCCACTGAACATCAGATGCCGCTGCCCATCCCGTAGAACAACTTTAAAGACCTGTGGCAGGCAGAGGGGGTGATTGCATTTCTCTTCCAACACTTGGGGGGGGAGGGGGGGAGTGTCTGTCATTAAGTGCCCCCCCCCGCCATGAATTTTCTCCTTCACCCCCTTCACTTTATACAGAACATGATTCCCAGATTCCTTATCACTTTCGCTTACATTGTTCCTGCGTCACTACCCTGCCTCAAGAAATAGCCTTGCATTTATTCACCTTTTTTATTTATTTCACATTGGCGACTGGAATGCTTTATCAATGAACTATTTAATAACCTCCCACACACTGGCCCCTGCTCATCTTGGCTACCTTGTGCTGAACCAATGACAGCATGACAGGATTTAATAATTGAACTGCCTGTTTACCATAATCTTTGAATTAATGTAATATGTCACTATTAAGTTAATTAATTAGAAGCATATGAATGGCACAGTACCGTATGCCCATTTAGCTCGCCTAAGGCGCAGGGCCTCCAACAGCAGGACAGACAATTTTCCTTATTAAAAGCAAGTAATTTGTTTTCTCTGTCTGAGACGACGACAGAACCCCCCCCGCACACACACACCCCAAAACCTAAACCCTTTTTAACTGTGTGCCAGTAGTGTCTTACTCCAGATCACATTGGTAAGACTACAAAGCATTAAGTAGACAGACCATTTCATGCAGTTTGGGGCTCAGGGACCCTGGTCACCCACCGCTGCTGTGTAAACACACACTGCCCTTTAGAACTGGGCTGTTTATTAGTCAGAACCTCAGCCTGTAACAAAACATATCGATTTTCATTGCACTGCTCCAGGGTCTGGAAAGCTTCTTCTATTGTGTTCTCGCTCAGCTCTGCTGTAATAGAATGGTAACATTCCCCTGCAAGGCCATGGGTTACGGCCTCTTTTAAAGCAGGGCAGAGGCTGGTGTGTGGGGAGGAGGGAGGCAGGGGAGGGAAATGGAGTCACAGCTTGCTAACACAGTGCATGAGCTAGTTTTCAACCCTTCCTAGGGGAGTTCTAGGCATAGCAGGGTGGGCAGCTGCCTAGGACAGCACGTTTCAGGACTGCCCCTTGGTTCCTTCCCTAGGCAGCAGTGGTGGCAGGGGATGAGGGCTAGCAGGAACAGGAAGAGCCTGCCTGCCTTCCAGGCTTCTGGGGAAGTGCAGTGAGATTCAGTGGGAGTCGGGCTGCTTTCTTAGGCACCTTTACAAACCCTATTCATCACTTATAAGAGCAGAGAGAAGGATGGGGTGCTGTTGTTCACTACTGCAGCTATGTCCATCCCTTGACCTCTCAAGTGATGGAAGGTGAAAGAGAGACACACAAGTTAAGGTAATGAACTTTCTTTATCTTTAACAACACTTAATGAACAGGATGTTTGTGTTTACCATTTTGGGACTGGTAGTACATTGGGTCATCTTGCTAGTTGTAACCAAGGCTGGTGGAAGCCAGAGTGGGGCTGTAGATAGGCTGCTGGGGTCAAAGTTGCTCAACCAGGGCTGTCTAGCACACAGACACTGAGGGAGCAACCTGCATACTTGTAGGCTGACTGGGAGCATCCCAGGCTGGGAGATACAGCAGCAAAGCATTGTAAGGCACCCAGGGTTGCAGGGGAAGTGGTGATACAGCCCCTCACTGGTCTGGAGTGCACCCCCCAGAACGCCATGACAGAGACCTAAAGAAGAGCTCTGTGTAGCTTGAAAGCTCGTTTCTTCTGCCACCAGAAGTGGGTCCAATAAATTCATGCACCTTGTGTCACTAATATCCTGGGACAAACATGTCTACAACATCACAGCAAATAACTTTACAATGTTTTTGAAAGGGGTGTTGAATCTCTAACAAAGACATCCCTTCATTTAAATGCGGGAACTCATGATATACATTTATGGAGACCCCTTCCAAAGATGCTGCTGTAAAACCCAGAAAGACCAAAATTTGACCTTGCTGATATTTTAAAGCCACCACAAGAAAAAACTCTCTCAGGCTTTCTTGCAACAAGTTAAAAGAAACAAAACCCACACCAGTCCAATTTAAATATCCCTTTGCAAGTGACCTTTAAAATAAGATAGCTGTTCTGATACAGTTGATTTCCTAGAGGGCTACAGTTATGGTATATTGGTCTGAGAGGTCTGGGGGGCGGGCTGGCTGATCCCCCTGGTGATGTCAGATAAAGTGATATTGCTCAATTATCAATGACTTAGTCTGGAAAAAAATTAGTGAGAGATCTTGTAGGCTCTGCAGGACCTCACCTAAGATCCTGAGGCCTTAACTGCTTGGTCACAGCTGAAATGGTCTCTTTCTCTGAACATCTAGCTTGTCAATAGCCATTGAGATTTAATAATGGTCAGTCACACTGAACCATAAGGTTTTAAAACAAAGCACTCCCACCAGGATCTCAGCTTCCCAGTGCCTTAAAATGATTCTGCATTTGCTTTGCCAAATTATTAAAATTAGCATCAATCTTGTTTTCTGTGGATTTTTACAGTTTTAATGGACCAAGTGTAGCCTGCAGCTATTCTGTTACCTGTCTATTGAATCATGCTGTGGTGATGTACTCTACAAATGTAACCATTTTCCTTTCTGCCAGAGGGGACTTTCTCTAATGGCCAATGGGTGAACAGAGATTCTACAAACACAATGTATTGCTGAAAAGTGACCATTCCCACCACAACAATTCAGAACGATCAACGTGGCCAGAACCATTTGACCCATATGGTGTCCAAGTCCTGTAGTATGAATTTGTTCAGGAGGAAACATTGTGACAGAGCGCAGGTGTGTACATTCCAGCTTGTGCCCTCAGGAGAGTTTTACTGTAAAGCCATCTGTTCATTTGTTTTCTGTACATTCAAACTAAGTCAAAGTTGGTATAAGAGGCTGGCGGTGTTTGCCTGAAACCTCCCACCTTGTCAGCAGGTGTCTATCCTGCTGGGAAAGGGTTAAGTACAGCAGGTAGCTTGTTACCCAACCCAGCCAAAGGAGATAGGAGTGGCTTTCTAGAACAAGAGAGGATCTAGGGTGTGGGCAGACCATCGCTGAGGTAGGAACCCTTGGAATTTAGCATGCCTGGGGAGAAGAGTTGAGATGAGTTTTATCTAATACAAGTAATCGCCCCCCAGAAAGACCTGAGTTTTTAACTCTACGCAGTATATGGAGTTTGTTTTGCAGCAGGTTGGGAAAGGCACCTGCTCACACTTGGTTAGATACTATTTGTGTCACAGCTCCACTTATAGCCATCTCAGTAATGGTGCCCACTTCACTGAATTGGACACAATACGCTGCTTTTTCAGCCGGTACCACATCAAGCAGAAAGTATAACGGCTGTCCTATCGCATTAGCAATGCAATTAGTGGCTGTATTAAATGCTGCATCAGCAGTTTCCCCTCAAATTTTTCCACCTAGTTTATTCTTAAATCAACAGAAGCCTATAATCAGAATGGTGGGGGAGGGGAAAGCCAGAAGAGTGGAATCAAACATATAGGTTCAAGTTGAAAGCTTAGAAATCATCCTTAATTATGGTCTGGAGCGATGCCAAACCTATAATGCATTATATAGGAATATCTATGCATGCTAATCCATAGCGTGTTTTTACAAATACAACCATCCATGACAGTAATTTAGGTCAATTAAGTTTATTGCCATCAAGTTAAAGATTTAACTTTTAATTACTTTAAGACAGTTACTGTATAGGAAGGATTTTTTTAAATCCTGTGTCAGGGGAAATGATTAGTAATTTTTTTAAAAATAACCTTCATATGCACCAAACTGAATGCTACCTTAGCTAGCAATATTCATGCCTAAGTGGAAGTAAGCAATTCATAATAATATAGGTCTTAGAATGTTACCTTGCATGAAAAATATACAGTCTAGAATATGGCTGCACTTTCAGATCCTCAAAGCACCTGAAAGATTTGTCTAAAGATCTGTATGCCACATGTAGGAGCTTTCATAGAAAAGGACCCAAGATGCTGCACAAAGCTCTTTATTACATTTTCTTGAGGCACCTCTGGAATGTGGTGGTTCTTTAACATTGCTCAGTAACACTACATATACCTGGGACAGGAAACAACAAGGGGCAATTCTAGGAAAGTAGAAAAACATTACTCAAATTGGAGTTTGGCAAGGTGATAGTGAGTTTACATATCTATTATAGGAGCCATGTCTTCCCTGTGCCTCCTGCATGGGCCCCCGCAGGAGTCCTGGATTTGATTGCCTTCATGCATGTCTAGTCTCATCTGGATAAGCATCTCCAGAATGCAGACACCTACATGACACTGTCAGAGCAAATGAAGGTGAGGGGAGCACCCCCAAAACTAATGCCAAGGAGCTCCTGCCAACATCCCCGAAGACAAAAAGTATGACTTGGATGAATGGACTATAAGGTGGATAGAAAGCTGGCTAGATCGTCCAGCTCAACGGGTTGTGATCAACAGCTCGATGTCTAGTTGGCAGCCAGTATCAAGTGGAGTGCCCCAGGGGTCGGTCCTGGGGCTAGTTTTGTTCAACATCTTCATTAATGATCTGGATGATGGGATGGATAGCACCCTCAGCAAGTTCGTGGATGACTCGAAGCTGGGGGGAGAGGTAGATATGCTGGAGGGTAGGGATAGGGTCCAGAGTGACCTAGACAAATTGGAGGATTGGGCCAAAAGAAATCTGATGAGGTGCAACAAGGAAAAGTGCACTTAGGGTGGAAGAAGCCCATGCACTGCTACAGACTGGGAACCGACTGGCTAAGCGGCAGTTCTGCAGAAAAGGACCTGCGGACTACAGTGGACGAGAAACTGGATATGAGTCAACAGTGTACCCTTGTTGCTAAGAAGGCTAATGGCATATTGGGCTGCATTAGTATGAGCATTGCCTGCAGATCGAGGGAAGTGATTATCTCCCTCTATTCAGCACTGGTGAGGCCACATCTGGAGTATTACGAGGCGAGGCTGAGGGAACTGGGCTTATTTAGTCTGCAGAATAGAAGAGTGAGGGGGGGATTTGATAGCTGCTTTCAACTACCTGAAGGGGATTTCCAAAGAGGATGGAGCAGTTAACAGAACAAGAAGCTATGGTCTCAAGTTGCAGTGGGGGAGGTCTAGGTTGGATATTAGGAAAAACTATTTCACTAGGAGAGTGGTGAAGCACTGGAATGAGTTACCTACGGAGGTGGTGGAATCTCCATCCCTAGAGGTTTTTAATGCCTGGCTTGACAAAGCCCTGGCTGGGATGATTTAGTTGGCGTTGGTCCTGCTTTGAGCAGGGGGTTGGACTAGATGACCTCCTGAGATGTCTTCCAACCCTAATCTTCTATGATTCTATGACAAAGGAGCATAACAGTACCTCTGACAATGCTCCTGCTATCTGCCCACATTATGAGAAACTGGACTGCATTTTTGCAAGCAATACCACCAAACCTGAAATTGATGTAGTGAATAATGCCACAGAGAACACAGCAAGCACAACAGAGCCTGGAGACCACCCAATAAACCACCGATTGTTCCCTTGGCCCCACACATACCACGGAGTTGGACCAGACAGAGAATTATTGGGGTCCAAAAGCTATATGACTTAGCAGATGTGGACAAATACATAAGAACCCCATGTGTGCAACCATACTGAAACCACTGGGTAGGACAGCTGTTACCAGAACCCAAGGGAGCTGAGCCAGTAAGTGTGATGTGCTCTATTACAGCACAAGTGTGTCGAGGGATTTAAACGTCTCTTTCTGGGTACAGGCTGTCCGGACCCATGTTTGGTGGAGCTTTGAGCCTCTCTCTCCACTTACTTAGCATTTAACCCTCTTCCAGCCAGTGTGCGCTACATGGCATCTGCATTAGAGCGTTACATAGTTATTACTCTGCAGTAACTAATCTCATAACCACCAGCCACACTTTCTGGGTCCATACCCACTCTCTTACCCTCTCCACTCCAGCCACTGCAGACTTACTCCCCCGGCTCAGGATGTCGGAACTATCGGGGTTAAAAATAATATATTGCCTAAAAGTTATCTTTATCGTAGCCGACATAGAACAAGAATGGTCATCAAAAAGCTACATTGACTCCTAGTTCCATGAGTGCATTCAGCTTCTACAGAATTTTACAGGTCATGAGTTAAATGCCCCAAATCAGGCAAGACCTTTCAAACTGCAAAGACATGTTAAAGCATTCGAATGCATTTCAATAGAGAATAATTACTGCATTTTGCAGAGCACTTTATGCTGATCTGTAGGAGTCATAAGAGACATTAAGGCAAAGGCAGTGCTCAATTTTGGCATGAACTTTGCATGACAAAGAAGATCTTTCAGAGTTTCCCCGTATAGCTAGTGTTTCCTTTCTAGTCCTGCACCAGCTGGCGGGGGAGGGGAGAGGGAAGGAAACCATCCTGGTAAATAGCAACATTGCATATCTTTCCAGTTTGCCCTTTGCCTTTTTGAATATTTCTCTTGGGGACTTGCTTCAGGTTTACACCTCCTATGTAATGACAGCCTGCAGAGGTGCAACTGCCATTAGTAACCTGCCCCCTGCAACCCCATTGCACCCACCCTAGAAAAGAAGCATTCAACCTCCCACTCTATGGTCCTCAAACTTTAAAAAAGAAATTACAGGCACCCAGAAAGTCCCTGTCCACTCACTCAACCCCCCAATACAGGGGAGCTATCATATGGGGAAATAATTGGAAGACATTGTACCATTGTTAAGGGAACCACAGAGTGGGAAGAGAAGATGGGAACAGTATTCCAAATTGTGGGAAAAGAAACTGTTGATCATTGTTGCACGGAGGTGAGGAGTGGGACAACAAGTAATTATGTATTTTTCTGGTTTCCCTCAACACGTGTACTGGCACAAAGAGGGAAGGTATCACCCACAGAGAGGCTGTCAAATCTCCGAAAGAAAAAGAAAAGCTAGAGACAATCTGTCCCATGAAGTATTCACTTCACTTCATCACGATAGAGGGCCCACAGGCAGAGCTGTGGAGGGACGGTCTCCTGGCACATCCTCAAAAGATCGAAATGGAGCACATGGCCCCGAAGAGGGGACAGGATGCAGATAATGCAGAAGCAGACAGCTGTGATGGAGAACCTTTTGATACAAAGGTTAAGCATTTCACCCCGACATTCCAATGCCGTGCAGAGCGTAGAGGACAACCGCACTGGGACCACCACTTCAATCAGCCAAGTGACAAGTCCTTCCTGCTGCGTTCAACCCCACAAGAGCTAGAGGAAGGAGAATCTTTTCAAGCACATCATCTACAGGCGTTTGTGAGAGCCCCTTCACATGGCCATGCCTGAATATCGTTGTTCTGCTGAAGTTTGCACTGCATGCTTTAAGTGTTTTTATTTTTAGTGAAGCACTATTACCTTTGTTTTCTGTAAATGCAATAAATGCATTTTCTAACAACTTGACTGAAAATCTTCACTCAGGAATAGCTCCACCCATAAATGGCATAACAGCCACCATCCCATGCTATTAATTCATAATAAAATCAAACCAACACACATTTTATTGCTTGCAGCATATTCAGTAGCCACAAGAACCCCTGACACTGAGCACAATGCATTCCTGGCCCTGATCCCTTGATGACGTGGCCAATTTTGCCTGGGCTGCCCAGAATGTTGAGAAAGTTTCTCTAGTTCCTGCTCCCATCCATCCTCCAGGATTTCTCCCTTCATCTGACAGATGTTGTGCAAAATACAGCAGGTACTTATCACAGAAGGCACATAGTGGTAAGAAACATCCCACCTCTTCATAACACACCTCCATCCACCTCCAGCAGCGCAAAAGCACGCTCCACTGACATTCTGCAAATACTCAGGGTAAACCTCTCCTTTCTCTTGTCCAAGTGTCCACTGTCAGGCTTCCCAAGCCAGGGGAGCAGAGGATAGGTTGGGTCTCCGTTTGAAAATGGTACTGGCAATATGAATGGGTGCCAAGAAAGGTATCATAGGACTTTGTTAATTTGACCCCAAGTCTCTGAATTCCTGTAGCTTCTGCTATGCATCCTAGAATGCCCCTTGCAAAAACACAGAGTGCAGAGCAGAACAGTGCACCTTGGGGTATCCACCCAGAATGCCAAGCAGTTCATTTGAACTAATGCAGAATTGTGCAGATGCAGTGATTAATATGAAATTACCATACTGAAGTGGTGTGGAAGCACTTTGGTTTGCTAGAAATACATTGCTGCATTTAGATGGAACAAACTACACTGGTTAGCAATGCCATCAGTAATCTTGTCACATATCTGTGTATCCTGTTAGGGAGGTATGAATGTAGAGAAACAGTACTATACAACGTTGGACATACTGTGTGGTAAAGGGACAGAATGAGGCATATTAAAAATGGTATTCATGCAGGAAATTTAAGATCAGATGGGATTTGTGCATATAGTATACAGTTTCTGTAAGCTCAATGTAATGATTATTTCTGATGTAATTTTCAATAATACATATAAGGGGCTCACCAACTTTGGGTGGAATGTAGGTAAGTTTGGGGTGTAAGTAATGCCCCACGTCATACAGGACATTGGAACATATGTCTATACTGCTGTTGAGAGGTGTGATTTCCAGAGTGGGTGGGCAGATTTACACCAGCTGTCTACCCATGGTGGGAATCACATCTCCCAACTGCAGTGCAAACATACCCTGAGAGGCTTGTATGGGAAACATATAGACACTTCTGAGTATTTCACAGTGATTAGAATTCAACTCTGAAATAAACTGGTTCCTTATCTCAGAACATGCTGTTAAAAAGGTCTTTCACTGGTCCACCATCAAATATTAAAAACTTATATCTGTCTATAACCTTTGTTCCCCTGTGTTGGGATTGGAGTCATTATTACAGCGTTATTCTATCACTGCTATGGAAGAGAGGCAAATGAGCTGTCTATATTTAAAAACAAAACAAAACTGTGAGCAGTTTTATTTACTGCTGGCTTCAAAATACTTAATATTGCAGCTTTAAATCTTTAACTGTTACGGTGACATGCCAGGAAGTGAGTTTTATGGCAGCTCTTTGTTCTAGTGACTTAAGAGTAGTCTGAAGTGAAGAGAGTACTTTTATTATTCGTCAACAACCAGAGTAAAGATGTTTTTCAACAACACTAATCAGCAAGCATGTTTTCCAAAGTGAGCATTCCCAGCACACCGGCTAGTACTTCTCAGACCCCATAGCCCTTCTTTGTCCAGTATTTATAATGGCGCATAGCATAGCAGTCAAAACTTTCTCAACTGTAGCCCTAGACAGTGCAATTGCACTTTTACTTTAGTCTTCTCTTGTGGCTGCAGATGTGTTAAAAGGGAGCAGAGCCAGACACTCAGCACAATGCAGAAACAATGTCACGTTTCATCTGAAAGGGCAGGATTTGATGGGAACTATCCTGGACAACCAAGCATGGGTAGATAGTGGTCAACACATCTCAGGGAGACTAGCAGCCAAGGGATAAACCGCAGTCTAGGACTTTACCCTGTAATCACAGTGCAGACTACATGTGAAAATGGTTTGGTCATTACTGTTATAATGGTATAATTATGGCAGACTGATCTCTTAAGTTGTTGCTGCTCCCTCTTTTATTACTGCTGTGCAAAGACAGACTATTCAAACTATGTTGGAACTATGCCTAAGCGGATTTATACTGTAAACAATGCTTTGTTGACGACATTTCTTCGCAGTGCTTTCTAGATGCATCTTAAATATGTAGAAAAGTAGTGTTCAAGTGGCTATTGTTTCGATTTTTCTCCTGGCATTATTAACTCTTTCAGCTTCCCACACTGCCCCAAAGCAAGGATCTTTTCTTTCCATCATTTACAACTTCAAATTCTTCAGAAAAATGGTAATAGCAGCAGGCATGCTTTATTTCTAAATCAATTTGTTTTTCCTGGTATTGATTTTAATTCCAATGGTTTTCTTACTTTAATTTAGTTTTACTGAGGGGGCTGCTAAATCTGCACATTTCAGTGAATTCGAGTTTAGCCGTCAGACATTCGTGCACTCCATAACAACTACAGAAGAGGCTGGGGCTTTAGACCAGTAAGATGTTAATTCCTGTGTATGTGGTGAATGGAGAAGAATAACATAAACTGATTGATTTAACTGGCTTCAATAATCCTTTTATCAGGGTACACAACAAAAACTCTATCAAAGCATTTTGGAGCTATTTAATGAAAAAAGCAGAATTTTATTATGTGATTTCTGTCCATTATTTGGCATTGCTGTAAATGGTTCACATTTACTGCAACTTCTGTACAGATGTGTGGTTTTGTATTACCAGAACAGCAAATTTAAATGAAAAATAAATGTTCAACAGTTCCACACAAGATTTTACAGTCCAACATTTCACTGAGTAGGTGAAAACTACAGAATTGTTACTACAGAATTATTCAGCATGAATAAAAAACTACAACTTTTATTTTTAAACAGGAGTCACTGGTTTTAATTTTTACACTGTTTAAAATTACTGTGATAAAAAATAATGAAAAAAGCTTTTTAATATGCCATACACCAGTATAATATAGGATCTGTCCCCATTATATATCTTTTGTTTAATATACAAAATAGAATAATGACACACTGTTGAATCTATGCTGTTAAGCAATGAGTTTAGGGTTGGGGTATATTTTCATACACACAGCCTTTTATCAGAAGTAAAACCCTCCAAAAATGTTTTTTTAAAAAAAAAGCTGTTGTAAAGAGGCTCTATTCCTATCCTGAAAAATTGGTTCCTATGTGACATCAATGGTGCATCAATACCTGGCTTTGGACTTGACAAATGGTGGAGCTTGTAACCATTCAGCTAGTATAGACTACAATCCTTTTAAACATTCTCTTATTGGGTTGGCTCCTGCAGTCCTAACTCACACAAACAGTTCCACTGAAGTGTGGCTACGGGAAACAGGATTTGGGCTACTGCTGCTCACTGCTCCAGGCACTTTCTCCTCCTCCTCGCCCATTCTCAACACTTAATTTTTGTGAGACTACAGAGGCTATTATTTAAGCTAGGTTGGCACTTAGTCCCATACTCTTCCTCTCTTACCAGTTGCAAAGTAGATTCTAAGCAGAATTTTGTTTTACAAAAACACTGTACAAGATTAAAGTTCCTCCTCTCTCCATCCCATGCCCTGGCTTATCCTATGTAAGGCCATTCCTTTCAGTTTCCATGTGCAATTATAACATACAGCATGTATCTCTAGGGCCGTCCAAATGTCCCTTTGTCAGATGTATGCATTATGTGATAAGGCACTGAAGAGACAGAAATCAGGATTCTCTCTGCTTTATCTAAATTGTAGGTTTTTCCCAATGCTAAAAGACTAATCGTGCAGGGAACATGTAAAATTTCACTGCTTGCTAAATGATTACATATTTAAAACGGTGTGGGTTTAAGACTTTAACAGCACATACAGAATGAATTCTCTCTTCCGACATCACAGTTTCTTCTTTTCTTTGAATCTATAACTGAAGAATGAATATATGGGCACACAGATCAAAGGGGTTAGAGCCTCTTTCCTTTGAAGTACTTATTCTCACAAGGTAACACTATTTTGTTCACGTACATTTTGGTTACTTTTCTATTGGCAAACAAATAACAGCACATACCTTTGTCCACACACACTATGAAATTTCTTGAGAGCTCGAATTGAGGTATCGGGGACTAAAGTGAGAGATTAATGCATTGGAGTGTCTCAGATTAAGTTTTAGACCATTCTCTGAAATAAGAACAGTTTTCAAGCTCATCCTTTTAATTAAAGAGCCCTTTTTTAGAGCAAACACTATGAATCTCCTAACTGTACCTCAAACAGCATAAATATTTTTATCCAGTTGGGTTGCCAATGATAGTTAAAATACTTTTTGAGGTTTCGTTTAACTGTTACAAAATGTACATATTCTTTAGAGATCATTCAGAGAGAATAGAATGATTTTTTTAAATTAAATTTGATATTTTACTCCAAAGTACGGAATACATCTTTTTAATAGGTATAGCATTCAAAAAAAGATGTAAGAAACGACAAAAATGCAGTTTCCTATGTCAATTGGAAACAAACTTTTGCTGATCAACACAAATGTATAAGTGTATTGTGAACAACCTATGCTCTATATTTACATATTGCTGGTACCTGTATGCATATTATTGCCAAATTTTTCAAACTGTTTTTGCTATCCCGTGTGAGGCTGTATATGACATTAACCCCATAAGTTCATACATCTTTTCAGTTTACATTTTTTGCAGTGGAGTCAAGTAAACCTACAAAGTCTGAAGATTTACTATTGGAATGTGAAGGGTAACCAAACATGGGCTCCAAGTTCCAAGCTGTGGTTCTATACAGTGATCTAATGAATGTAAATTTCAGCCCTAGGAACAACCCACTCAGCATGGGTTTCTTCCTTTAAAAAAAGTACCTAACACCTTTGCTGCCAGTATTAATACTTCCAGAAAAAACACACTTTGTATGGGTTACCATTCAGCATATTTGTGACCCCTACCAAAACTATAATCATGTGTCATGATAAAGCAATCTGTCATCTAAAAATCACTTATTATACACTATACAAGCTATTTAACAATCATTCAATAAATTGCTTTTTAAGCTGCAGTAGCCCTTTCCTTCTTTGCTTAGATTAGTGAATATACCAATTACATATATTTGAAACTACAACTAAATATAAAAATATATTAGAGATTTCATATTTTATCAATTAGATTTTTTCCCCATTTTCTATTACACAAATAATTGGGCCACTTTGAATAAAAATCTAATTTCAGGGTACTTAGTAAGTATTTAAATTATGCTTATACAGAAAGTTGTTAAGGTGCACACAGAAAGGGCTACTACAGCTTCTAAACTATTTAAAACATCATTATCAATGGTGACAAGAAGTTCACAATACATATGGTAATTTTATGGCACACTAGTAATTTGACATGAAGGGATGCAGCCTTACAAAGACAGAAGTCTGACATACAATTCTAAACTACAAAATCAGTAGCGGAACCTTCCTGCTCTCCGGGAAAAGAAGATGAACCAATCAGTGACAGATGAAAGTGTGAAAATGGGTGACTAACCACACTCAGGTCTGAGGTCTGTATACCCAGCAAGTTACAATGTGTCAGTACAGTTGGTCTGTTTTACGGTCTGCTTAAAGGTAAAGGTCTAATTGAAGAAAACCCTTCAAGAACCAATACAATATTAAAAAAATACTCGGGCATCATTACAAGTCGGTCTCATAGGCCAATAACGGGTTTTCTACAAGAACTTGTAGGACGAGACATTTATGTGCCTGGAAAACGTGAACTTCTCCACGCACAACTATTTTTTTTAAGCTATGCGTATTTTTGTGAAAGTTTCCTGATGGGCAGTCAGGACTGATCTTGACATCGATGCAGCCCAAGACTACTGCACATATGGCTGTTGTATGGTATGCAAAAATCGGTTTAGCTTTTTGTATAAAATAACCCGCTTGTTCGCATCCAGTTAGGACTGGGCTAATTTTCTATGATCTGTATACCAACACATTTTCACATATACCAAAAATGTGTGTTTCATTCATGTCTACTTGGGTTAGATTTGAGCATACTCTCCCCTCCACCCTAAAAAAACCCAAAAACAACAACAACAAAAAAACCAAGCCAAATTTTTATGGTCATCTTGACAATTAAAGCAATCAGGTTAGAAAAGCCAACCCATTTTCACATGAATATGCTCAAGGATTAATGGCTAGAGGTCATTTAGGAAAGCTACAAGCTGCCCCACCTTAAAAAATAGTTGTACAATAGGCATCTTGAAGTATTACAAAAAATTATGTAAGAAAAAATGAGCAAGCCTAGTTCACGGTATATAAAGTTAAAGGAAATTGCTAAAACCAGACAGTAATAGCTATAAAAGGCACAACTTCCCTTTTCTGATATACACTTGTAAACTTTCTTCAGGTTACATGCATAAATCAAAATGCTATCTTAACTATACAAAAAACCCAAACCATTTTACTGGAAAACAAACCACCAGAAAATGGTACCCAGCCAACTGCAGCAATTACTAGCAGGATGCTCGTATATCAGCCTCGGATCTTGACACCAGTAGTTTTGGTGCATCCACTGGGGGGGTGGAATCCAATTCCTAGCACGTAAGGGTTAATTACCTTTCCTTTCCTCTCCCTCCTCATTCTAATCATCCAATGTGAGCAATCTGCTGCTTCTGTAGCTTAAGTCTTGGCCCTCTGTAAACCACATGTAGTGCATAATTACAAAAGAAACACCGTTGCAAGACAAAATTAACAAGTCTGATAGTTTGTACAAAAAAAGCTATAGTTTGACTTTTTCTTAAGGCAATCTTTTCATATTAAGGCAGTCACTTTTGATGAAATAAGAGTTTCTTGATATTTCCATTTGAATATTTTGGTATCTGATTGCTGATGATTTCTGCCAACATCTCTGGGAACTCAATACTCATGGATTTATCCAAAAATGTCTGGAAGCAAAAGCTTAGAAGATTTTCAACCACCTACAATTGATAAAGAGAAGATTTAGTCTCAGGCTAATGCACAGAGGAAAAAACACTGCTTTGGTACTGTACTTCTTCACTGTTATTCATATTTTGCTGTAATGGGGGGGTCTTATAAATACCACCTAAAACACAACATATTTGAAAACTTAGCTAAAACATTCATATCTAAAGGCTGTAATGTTATATTGACTACTGTGTCATTCTGTAATGACATACATAAAATGATACATAAAAACACTATAATAGACCTTAAAACTTTTTTGTGTTACTCTATTTTAAAAGAGACACAATCAACTTTAAATCTAGTCAGTTTCAAAACACGAGTTAGAAGTAGTTTCATGTACTATACTACACTTGCCCCTGAGACTGTCCGCCAAAATTCCGTGAAGTGCACAAAGTAAATAAACTAAAAAACAACAACAAAATTCTCTAATAATTTTCTATTAATCTTCTTAGGTGTCGCATATAAAAAGACAAAAAAATACGCTTGATATTTTTAAGCTGACAGTGTCCCATTAACACCTATTTATTACAAAAACTTCAGGAGAACAAAATATTTTATCTTAACCATTTTAAGTGGTCTGATAAGTTCAGGTTCTAAGGGCACAGTACCTTTCCACAAACTTATCTATACAGAACATGTACAGTGCACATTTAAAAAAAACTTACATCATGCATGGAGTCCAAAAGTTTAGTCAGTTGATAAAATCTCTGCCAGTTCTGGCTCGAGTTCCCCTCTCTCTTCACTATGGCTTTCCCCAACTCTTTGATGTACGTCATACGAATCTCATCAAACAGAGCCTGACTCTTCAGGCCCTCCTTGGGAACTGAAACATTGAAATTAACTTTTGAGATGTTACAGATCTCAGCTGGTTCTACCATACATGTGGTTATAAAAGTGCTCTTTTCACACTAATTCCACTTACATTTTAATATGTTCCTGGGCCTAAGCAGGACTTGTCCTGCAATTGCACTTCCCAACATCTCTGGGCCATTTGAGGTACAAATCTGGGCACCTAAACTGAGGGTAGGGAGCCTCTCTCTTCTGTGCTCTGAAAGCTTCTTCCCCTGGTGGGCTCAGACAGCCTGGATGAGGCAGCTGCTCGATTAGAATGCAGAGGAGATAAGAACTGGAAAGGGGGGTGGGGGTGGAGAGTAGATTAGGGAGAAAGCCTGGGAGTGAATTAAGGAGCTGGTGGAGGGAAGACTGCGGCAGACAGGGCAACGAGACTGGAAATGGGAAGGAAGGAAGAAGGGGCAGACGAGACTGTACAAGGAATGGTAGATGTGAAAGGGGGCATAGGAGCCAGTATGGGGAGTTTGGGACTGGTATCCAGTGAAGTGTGGGAAAGGCGGTGGAGGTAGGAGAGGAGACAGATCAGACAGGGAGGCAGTGTGTTTGTGACAGGAGAACTGGGACTGGCTGGGCAGAGCCTGGGACAAGGAGAACAATCATCTTTGAAACATTTTTACAAAGTATCTCATTCCCCTCTAGTGATGGTCCACACAGAGGATGACAACCTACTACTGCTATCAGTTATTCCATAAGTTCATGGGACAGATATCTGCATGGTGAATTTAAATGTCCCAACCTGCTGATGACCCATGTATGTGTCAATATGATGCCATATGATGGAATACAGTTTTTCCAGTTTGTTTTTCAAAAACCTAAGAAATTTTATATGCCCTCCCCCCGCCCCAAACCCTCCTCCATTGGTAAAAGAGATTTATGAAGACTACAAAGTCAAGCACTCAAAAGTTAGGAAATGCTAGAGTTAAGGTTGTCTGTGGAAGCTTAATTTTGCCTTCTTGCAGAAACGCATCATGATACTATCTTTAATTATATGAACACACACTATTTTTTCCACACAAACATTCCCTCATTCAGTGCACAGTCTGGATCCCCTCCATGGATGAATGAGGGACGTGTAGTGAAGAAAATGGTTGTCTGTATGACCCCTGCCTCATGCGTTTACAGAAGTTGGAAGATGTAAAATGAATGAGACAGGAACCGCAGGAAGAGAAAGGATGGTCTCACAGTAAAGGTAGCTGAATGCTGCCCTGGATTCTATCCCTACTTCTGTCACAGAATCCCAGTGTGATGCTAGGCAAGCCACTTAAACCAGTCTCTTCACAGGTGGTCACTAACTGGTGATCATTTCTGGGTACCTGACTAGAAACCCTGTGGTCTAATTTACAGAAGTGCTTATCATTTGCAATTGAAGTCAATGGGAGCTGTGCCTTGAACATACAAAGTGCTATGTAACAAGCTCTAAACATCAGGTTGTAGGTGTCTCAAAGTGGATACTTTTGACCTTAATCCTCTCTGTACGACATCTGTAAATTGGGGCTAATGCGCCCCTCATCTCACAGGTGTTCTGCAAAAATAAATTAATTACTGTTTGTGAAACACTGAGATACTGTAGTCATGAGCGCAAGAGAAAAGCCCAGAAAGTTAATAATTCTGTCTTCAGAGCAGGGTTTGAATAGTGTAGAGCAAATAAGACATAGGGCCACACATAGAACAGAGAGAACAACAAAACATTGAAATAGTGGCACATTAAGTGAGTTCTGTACCATTCTGTGCACTGAATGAGGTAAGAGTCCTGAAGGAAAACGAAAGACTATCATAATGCATAAGCACAAGGGAGCCAAATTATGGTTGCACAGTGCACTTTAATACTGTCATCTCCTAGCTTCTGAGGACTTGACTTTGCAACCTTACTATTCTTTTAACAGTTTTTTGTGTTTTATTATACAGAGGGACCACGTAGTTATATGTCCTACTATTCAAAACATATTATAGTAGCATCCATGAACCCCAAAAAGATGAGCCCCATTCTATAAGGTGCTGCACAGCCACATATGAAGGCATCATATCTGTCCCTTACACACGAGCATACAAATCTGTAGTCAAACTCGTAAAGTTTATGAAATGTGGATAACTTACCATCAATGTCATATGTAAGTAAAACAAAAAACATGAGCCCAAATTATCCCCAAGCACAAATTCACATGCAGCAAGGGAGATCTTTGTCTCAGTTTGAACCACTGTTGCTTTGTGGGTTATTGTACATGGGATAAGAGAAAGTACTGTTGCCTTCTCCCAATCTTGAATGATGATTCTGATTTGAAAAAGTTTTCTCAGAGGCCAAAAATTCTCAAGCAAAAGTTCTTTTGACAATGTTACCCTAAGTCTCAGTTTGAGAAGTGAAAAATCAATGAGACTTGGGTGCTTTTGAAAATTTACCTTTGGCCTGGGGTTTGAAGCAGATTCTTTATTTTGTATAGAATAGCAGCAAATGCATCATCTATAGAATGGTGTCTAGAGAATTAAGAAATGACTTGGTGTAACACCCCCCAAAATTTGTGTTGTATATCCAAAAAATTCGAGGAGTTTAAAGAGAGCTGTCAGATGGCTGTCTCATAACTTCAGTTTCAAAGGCCCCACAATACATGTAGAAGTGTGGAGCTGAAACATTATGAATGCTTCCTTTCAAAAGAACCTTTGTCCCAGTTTTTGGGTTCGGAAGGCAAACGCTGCACTAGGGTCGTCTGTCAGGACACTGAGGAAACTACTCATGGAATAGCTTGGAATTTTGCACACTGAAGATTCTTACTTTGTGCTCTTGAAACAAACTTGCATGGATGTACAATAGTTTGAACATATAGGCTGCAATATCTTACCACTGAATAGTTCAATTTAATAATATATCCAGTTACAATAATCAGAAGTACAGTTTCCTTCAATAGCATGATGCAGTCATGTTGGAAGAGTAGCATTTTTGTACAGTGCTCAGTAAGAAACTCAAACTTTGAGCTTTAACTCTGTGTGAGATGTCTGCCAGACCATCAACCTAATACACACATACAATCTCATGATCTTGCAAGATTCATTCTTCACACAGATTTTGTAACTGGCCACTTACTTGTAGAGAGAAGCAGCAAGGTTTTCATGCAGAGATATTCTTCATATGACACTTGAAGCCGTGATAGCTCATTGGCAACCATAAGCATATGTTTGCATTGGTCATACATACAGGGCAAATTCATTCTCTGCCTGAAAAATGACAGCATAAAAATCAATTAAGTAAAATCCTACGGGTGTAAAAAAAAAAATCCTATTGTATGCACTGAAGTTTCAACAGAAGAATCTTCACTTTCAACAACTGGTGAATTCAATTGTGACTATTGTTCTGCTAACTGGATCTAGAGAAGGCCTGAAAGTGAAGGGGGAATAAAGTATTAAAATCCCACTTTGTATGCTGATAGACAAACCCAGTTTCACAACAGAAGCTTATTTAAGCCAGGCCATGCATTCGGTAACCTAGCAGTCCTACTGGTTGCCAAAAGACAACTTTTGAGATTTCACCACCATCTTGAGGTAACAAACAGATTTTCAGATTGAGTAGCTTTGCGACAGGTTTCTCTTCCCAAAACCAGCAGTCCTACAGATTTAACAGTGTGATCCACTGGCTACAGTGAAATGAAATGAAATGACACACTAAGCTGGGATTTTCAAATGGGTCCAAGGGAGTGAGGTGTCCATATCCCACTGAATTTAATTGGGCACCTTGCTCCTTTAGGCTCCCAGGCCAAACTACCAATCTGTTCACCACTAATGACACCATTACATCTTTTTAGAACAACTTCCCCAGTTATAGCTTAGCCTTCAAAGCTACTTTATTACTAGTCTTGCATCCTGTGATGTTCTCAAAGAGGTCCCAAATCTAGCAGATAAATTTTAATACACATAATCAGGTTTCTAAACATGGTTTAGAAAGTGAAGATGAAAAGCACCAGGCTAGAATCAGTTTGGCTGACACACTATGTTTATGCATTGTGATAGACCCAGGCCAGTTGGGTACAACAGAGTAGCAGAAGGCAGATATACTGGCCACTGGATTAGCAGTTTTCTGTTCCCTGACTGACCAGAACAGGGGCTGCTCCAGGCTAATGAGAACCCCTGACTCCAATTAACCTGCAAAGAGTCAGGTGAGGCCATTAAGTTAATGTGAACACCTGACTCTAATTAAGGCCCTTCTGATACTATAAAAGGGCGCACTCCAGTCAGGCTGAGGAGAGCTAGGGGATGAGAAAGTGTGGCTGAAAGGCTGAGTAATGAAGATACCCTCAAGCCATCAGTAAGGGAGCCCTAAGGTAAGGGTGAAGAAGAGAGAAGCAGGAGAACTGTGGGAAAGTGCCCCAGGGAAATGTAGCAACTCTGGCAGTGAAAGGTCGGCTGCCAACAGCTGCTACCATTAGGCTCCTTGGGCCGGAACCCAGAGTAGAGGGTGGGCCTGGGTTCCCCCCCAACCCGCCACTACAGAAACACCTCCTGGAGGGGAAGATAGGCCCCTGTCAGGACAGGAGGCTAAAATGTTCTGGAATAAGCCCCTAGGGACAACAGAGACTGTGGGAGTTCTCTCACCAACCTCCTTGCTGGCTTTTGATGAAAAGGGCTCCGTAGACTGTAACCCTGGCCCTAGAGAGAGAAGGGCTATGTGGAGGGTTGCAGCGAGCCTCTGAGGCTAGCATAAACCACCTGGAAGCGCGGGACCCACGGGGCTCTGCCGCAGCATTTATCTTCTCACTCATTCTCCATGTCTAATGCAGTCGTTTCCAAACTTGTTCCGTCGCTTGTGCAGGGAAAGCCCATGGCGGGCCGGACTGGTTTGTTTACCTGCCGTGTCCGTAGGTTCGGCCGATCGCGGCTCCCAGCGGCTGCAGTTCGCTGCTCTAGGCCAATGGGAGCTGCTGGAAGTGGCGTGGGCCGAGGGACGTACTGGCCACCGCTTCCAGCAGCTCCCGTTAGTCTGGAACAGCGAACTGCGGTCGCTGGGAGCTGCGATCGGCCGAACCTGGGAAAGCGACAGGTAAACAAACCAGCCCGGCCCGCCAGGGGCTTTTCCCGCACAAGTGGTGGAACAAGTCTGGGAACCACTGGTCTAACGAAATCTGTGTCGGGATGGGAAATCTCCTTCTTAACCATCCTGTTTAGTTTTCCACCTAGCAATTACAATTAAATGCTGTGAATATGGCTCTCACAGGATTACAACTTCAGGAGGGGAACAAGAACCAAGACCACATCAACTCTGAAAGTGGTAGGAAGGAGAGGAATACAGGCTGCATTCACGCAAATTGTTGGTGGGGGGAAAAAAAAAAGGTGGGAGAAGATAAACAGAAAAATGATAGTACACAAGGTGAATTGTTTCAAATACAGTGATTTTCTAATTTTTCAATGAGGTGTTAGCATGCTTTTTTTTTAAATATTAAATGTAGTCTCCCTTAACACAGATCTTATTCTATTACTTTTCAATTTATAATCCAAGAGCTTCAATATAACCTTACTCCTGAGGGAATTCTGCGCCACTGCGCAAGTGCAGAATTAATGTCCTCCCCACAGATTCTCCCCCTGCAGAATAACTGATTCTGACAGGGAGGCAAAGGAAAGCCGTGAGACGTGTCACACTGCAATTACCCTTTTTGCGCACCAGAGGCTGATGTGGCACCAGAAGAGAGGGCAGCTGGCTGGCTCTTGGCCCAGAGCAGCCAGCCGCAGAGAGGGCCAGGTGAAGAGGCATGGCATGTGAGGGGGGAGACAGACTGGGGTTCAAAAGAGCTAGTAGGGGGGACAGACTGGGGTGGGGGCACAGAAGCTAGTGGGGTGACATCGAGCCAGGGGTTGAATGGAGTTGGGGTGCAGGGACTCATGGAGACATGGACAGCTATGCCTGGCTGAGTGGAGGTACAGACCCACACGGGGACTGGGGCATTTGTGCCTGGCTGAATGGGAGAGGCTAAGGGTCAGCCAGGGTCTGCATGGGGGAGGCTCCCCATCTCCCTAACAATCCTCTGTCAAAAACCTGTTGTTGGGTATGGGTAGGAGACACACACAACTCTCCAGGTCCACTCCCAGGCTCCTTCCCAGCAATTATGTCCCTCTCCCTCTGTTACCCCTGTCTTCCCCAAGCTTTTGCACTGCTTCTGAGGGGTGCAGGAAATATGTTTCTGCATTACAGTTTAAATGAATTACTACTCGAAGTTCTGTAGTAATATGCCTAGTAAGGAATCTATTTTGCTGTCTGCATTGTAACAGACATACTTGCTGACAGGTATTTTGAAATAAATTACCAAAATAATTGAAACTGGAGTGATTTATATGGTGTTATTTTGACAAATAAAATATGCAGAATTTTGCAAATTTTAAAATAGTGTGTGCAGAATTCCCCCAGGAGTAAAACTAGGTCTTGTGTATGAAATTTTCCCAATTTTTTTCAAAGCTAGGATCATTTTTCAGGTCTCCTTCCACTACCCCATGCAAGAGAAATATACAATATACACTCACAAAAATGTTCAGCCCAGGAAATACCATTAAAAAAAAAAACTAACTGAAAACAAGAAGACATGCTTCTTCCACAAGGACACAATAAAAAATACAGAAAGAATATGAACTGAGATGGGCAGTTTAAGAAATTGGTGACTGCACAGCAAGAAACATGGACCCTTTAAAGACTATTATAAACAAATCTGAATAAAATTCTGGAAAACCCTGTTTACAAATGCATGTTGCAGTACCACTTTTTGAACTGTATTAAAACTATTATTTGTGACATTTTCCTATATCATCTCTAGAAACTAAAGCTTAATGCCAGAGTTTAACAATCAAGCAGCAGCTGAAAGAAGTAATCTTACAAGGCAACAGGTCATATGGGGCTGTGAATAAACATTAAGAGACCTACCTTTTCTCTGGGATCTTGACATAAATCTACACTAAGTCTGCTAATTTTCTGCTGTCTCCTTTAGGTATCAAAGAGTAATTTAAGTGTTTTAAACTGAGTAATTGTAACACATTTTGTGAGAAGGCTCAGCAATTTTCCTTTTGTAAAATATTACCATTTCTGGGCAGAAGGTTAAAATAAATATTATGAAACAGGCCAGTCTATTTATTTTTATCTAGTATAAATACACCCATCAGTAAATATCTAGGTGCCTGTACAAAGCCAAACACAAATTTTATTACCAAAGCTACATAAAATGCACTCTCTACCAAAAAAACAGAGTATAAACACACCCTACGTCCTTTCAGGCAAGGCTAAGTAAACAGATGAGCTTTGCACTGTGTCCTGAAGGGCAACAGACAGGCTGTGTCAGAACAACGGGAAAGCTAATTCAGTGGTGGGTTCTCAATGCTAGAAAGCAGTCTGGGAGCAGGTCCCAGACATTCCACTCTGAGATCTCCTGGCAGGAGAGCATCAGATGATCTCAGCTGCCACAGTGGTGCACAGGGAGGAAGAAAAGGGACAAAAGGATTATGTACAAATGATGGAGCAGGGAACCAACCAAGAGTCAGGGCTCCTGGGTTTTTTTCCAGTGCTATCCCTTACATATGGCCACACAGCAGGAAAGTAAGAAACAGCAAAATGAATCTGTAGGGTGACCAGATAGCAACTATGAAAAAACAGGACAGGGGGTTGGGATAATAGGTGCCTATATAAGAAAAAGTCCCCCAAAATGGGACTGTCCCTTTAAAAACGGGACATCTGGTCACCTATGAATTTGTTTATCCACATATAAAATGGGTATAATACTTAACGACGGTACCTAAGGTGGCCTAGTCTTTGGATAGTGCATGAAAAGCAACACATACTCAAGGTGCAGAGGATTTATTATTAGGTAGGACACAATAAATGCAGAGGTCTGAGTGGGCGTATACAGACATACCACTGGTTTCAGAATAGCAATACTGTAATACAGGTGACTGGTAACTACAGAGTAGTTTAATTACACTATAATTGGAATGCAACAGTGATTTTCCTTTCCAGTATGTAATTACTGCCTGTTCTTATAAGTGGAGCATTAACTAGATGACTATATTACTTATTATTCCTCTAGTAGGGTTCTTGTTTTGATAGTGATTTTAAAACTGATAAGAGTTGGTCACTTTATTGTTTCTTATAAATCAATTATGTTTCATTCTCTTGATCAGCTACACTGCAAGGAAACAAACTGGTGAGTTATTTAACTATCAAGTACCTCCGTGTTGAGTCATCTGCCACTCTCATGCCATTGGTATAGTAAAGAAGTACACTATGTGTTTCAAACATAAAATAATGGGTGAGTCTCCAAAAGCAAGAACTGGGTACTAATGCTTAGAACTGCTGAGTTAGTGCTATTATCAGACATACACTGCCCCTAGGAAATCCCAGCTCTCATTGCCTAAACTCTTATTCAAAGTGTGCTATCCTATATGCCTACTTTATTTTACAATGCCAGAAAAAAACCCCCAGCCATACAGCATCTGGATGTCACATCTCCCATGTATAGCAAAATTACATATGCTTTTATTAGAAAGATTACGCAGTTACTTAGACTATAATATTTTTATGTTTTAAAGACTGCCTTCTCTGAACTGATCTTAATAAAAATATATAGGATTTTGGAGTAAACTTTACACAGAATATACAGCGCTAGTTAAAATCTATATAATTTACAGTTAAAGGGCACATGAGGTTTGCGTGGGACACAAGAGGTAGTTAAAGGCATGTGATTTTCAACATTCAATATGAGTCACTCAGCTCTATTAAATCTATGAAAGAATAAAATCAGTAAACAAGGTGCTGACACTGAACAACAGGCTATTCTGATTCAACAGTCTGATGTACAAACAAATATTTTTTAAAGAAATTGTTCTGGGAAACAAGAAAACTTGCCTTTTAAAAATTTTTTTCAAAAAGCCAAAATACTTAGATTTATTTTCTTTCCACTTAAATTTTATAGGGTATATAACACTGGAGAAAATGAAACAGAGGAGCAGGCCTCAGAGTTAAGAACAGAGAACTGATGAAGTGGTGAGCAGGCAAACAAGAATAGGAGTTTCAAAACATGATTTATAAAAACCTTTTTATAAGGCCATGCAGTCATTACATGCCGTACACTGCTTCATGGCCACAAATGCATGTGATTTGCTGTTGCTTAATATGTTTCACATACAATTGGGAGACCTTCTCCTGAAGACAATAGCTGAAGTATGCAGACATGGGCTCTGATATAAAGTGAGTATTGCATGGTAATTTTGGCAGTAATGATACAGCACTATAAAATTTCACACTTTTATAGTCCCAAAATACTAAAACATGTTCTGGAGCTTCAGATATGGTGGGCTGCCAAGCTCCACCCCAGCTTTTAAAATGGGTCATATAAGCACATGCTATAATGGTGCATTTGTAAGCCAATACACACACAATTTGGATGTGTTCTTTTTTACATTTCAAGTTGTAACGTGATGTATTGGTTAAGCATAAAAATATTAATTCCCCAAAGAATATGGTTCCCACATGGGAAAAAAATTTAAAATTTGATTTTGTACACTCTTCCCAGTGTGTTTTTTTTTGCCGGGGGGGGGGGGCGGGAGGGTTAAAGAAAAGTTGAGTTCAATGGGCATTAGGAATCTAGATGCTTTTGAAAATCCCAGTAGGTGCCTAGATACTTTTAAAAATCTGCCCCTTAATTTCTCTGTGCCTCAGTACCCATATGTAAAATGTAGATAATACTCACAGGGTGCTGTGTGAATAAATACACTAAAGGAGCTCAGATATTATTGAGATGGGGGGGCAACATATGAGTAGCTGAGATATAAAGAACCGTTTTTCAAAACATTCTGCATAGTTTACACATATTTAAATCCCTTATTTTTGGAATAGCATTAGCAGACACTTTCTCTCCCTCAAGCATCATAGTATTGATGAACCTTTAAAACACAAATTGATTAGATAATAAGCACAAAAAATATAAAAATATAAAATGTACCAGTCTACATCTGTATAGCTAAAAAGCAGCTAAACAAATCGTGGTGTTTTTTCTTTATATTAGGTATTATTTTGCAATTTTTGATATGCCCAAAAATCACACACTTGATAATATGCTAGGAGTAATATCAAATACTGTTAAATTCTCTGAAGCCAGTTTATCTTAGTAACTTTTCCTGTGCTTTACTCTTGCAGCAAATTATGGTAAATTGACTTTATATAGGAAGTAGTTTAAGATCAGCTCCATCATGTTGCTGTACGGGGATGACACAGAAAGATGTGATCTGATGATGTCCTAATCAATAACTTCAAATTATTTAAATAGTGTGATTGTTAACAACTTGCACTGCCAATAAACATGCTACTTTTAAATGTTGTCTGAGTGCAAACTGAGAGGGAGAAAGTATGTTAATAATAGGGATTTCAGATTTCTCAGCTTAACTGCAGTAAAATACATTTAAAATTACTCTCATACCAGATATTTCTAGCTGAAAACTGCAACTGTGCAGATACCTTTAAAATATTATGAATTATTTTTATACTGTATTTTGCATAAAGACAGTCCCTCTGCCCTGGGGAACATGCATTTAAATAGGATCCCTCCTCTCCTCAGTCTCTGATTAAAAGTGTTGCAACAACTGTAAAATTCAAGAAATATGTACATGGATGAAGTACATGTAGTGTTTAGAGGTTGGAACTGTGAATCAAGAGCCAAAAAAAAATTCCTCGCTCAGCAGCAGACTTCCTTTGTGACTTGGGTCACATGACTTATCCTCATTTTCCTGATGGGGAAGCAGGTAACTCAGAGGCTACCTCTTTCCTGCATCAGATGGATACCGTGAGGCTAAATTTGTTGTTTCTAAGGTAACTAGAAATCTTTGGGTGAAGGGCACTATTCATTAAAAACACATTTCATTACTTGCATAAGTGCTTCAAGATAATAATTTCACACCATATGCTATACAAACTGTTGTTTGTTGTTGTAATGAGTCTAAAATCTATCACAAGAACTTTTTTGCCACAGTTTTGTATGATTGAACGGCTATAATCCATCCCATGTGGGTGAGTCCATACAGCCCCGCAAAGTCTTGCCAAATCTTCAGTTATGCAATACTCAGCTAAAAGAAAAGGACTATCTACTGAAATTAATCTCATCTAGTATGATATGGATCAAAGAAAGTGGCAGACAATTCTATTTCTATTAGAGAAAGTAACCAATGAATCAAAATTTGTCCGTGACTGAAATTAAACATATCTGAGGCCAAAGACAGATGATTGTTTTTATTGTTGCAAGTGGGAAATGTTGTGCAATATAAAAGGATGGGAGTATGGAAATGCTGTGGGCTATTTACATGCCTTGAGATGGAAAGCTCAAGCAACTCCTATTTCCTAAACTTTTTTTTTTCCTTGTTAGAATTCTGCAACATTGCCTGGGAAGTCAGAGTTCTGGTGCAGAATTCCAGTGCCTGTGTTGCTGCATTGAAATAGTCTACTCCTAATCTACTTTGCTTAGATAAGAGATAGTCGGATCAAATATAGATACACGATCCTGTTACCACAGCTAATAATGATTAAGTGCCTGATTCACTGGGTACTGAACACCTCCTCACAGGTGCTGAATGCCTTCAACTCTCAGAATCACACCCTAAAACAGCAGTATTCACAAAGAACAATTAATAAATTTCTCCCACTATACAGTATACTAAAAATTGCTAAGTCAATGCTACACAACTGAGAGTTTTGATAATACTAAACAGCACTTTTCATTTTTAAAGGATTAAATATTAGATAATTAATTTAAAATGTTTGGAAACGTTAAGACTTGGGTCTCCCAACAAATGAAACTTATCACTCTGCCTTGGACTGTGATTCTATTCTATTACACAGGTTAAGCACTGTTGAGTCTGGTTCATACTTGGATAAGAGACCTTCAAAACACCCCTAACTTCAACAGAAAGTGGTGTTAGTGATTCAATAGACAGTAGTCTTCCCTTTGAGTTAGTATTGAACCACAGCCCCAGCATGGTATTAAGGGATGCTATGCTTCAGTTGGTGTCATCTTTTGGGTCACAGGTAAAGAAGAGGCCGTGGCCACTTGTGTTTTTTTAAAAAGCTCAAGGCATTTTTTGCAGGTATAGGGACATTACGCCAATGTGCTTGCCAAAGTCTCTAGTTTTGGTAATTATATTCTGCCTACAATGCCCGAAGTGATCCTTGTAGTCTCAGTTGAATATGATATTCTTCTTTTCCTGTCTTACAGCAGTTATGTATTGTTTTTGTGCACTATTCAATAGTTGCCATGCTTCATTCAGAAATGCCTACCATTTACTGACAAGTGACATGTGAGAAATTTCAGCCAGGAAGGTAATTTTGGTGAATATGTAACACTGAAAATAAGACGTTAGAAAGAAAGTGCCAATCTAATTTTACGTACAATGCCACTATCCCCACGCTAATTTCATCTCTCAGTGTACGTGCTTTACTCAAAATTAATGAAGTTGTATATTCAAACAATATTTCAAGATTGTAACTAAATTATGGAAATAAATTAGTTATATCTGAGAATTAACCATAGTTAATAATTTATCGCTTAGAATGTACGCTCCTTGGAGTCACACTGTCTTATCTGTAAAGCTTTATTCATATTTACAGCACTATATTAAACAACAGAAGCTTTCAGAGGTAAAGCATTTTGTGCACCAGTTTAGGAAATTAGATGGTGTTAATCCCATGAACAGTAGTATCAGAATAATCAACCACTTGAAGGTTGCAGCTATTCAACAAAGACATATTCAACATATTTTAATATATAAACAAAGTGAGAATGGCAAAATCCAAGGCTTTTACAACATAATTACTAAAAAGAACAATAAAAGGTTTACAAAGGGCAAGACAAATATTTACACCAAAAAATGAAATGGAATGTGCACATGAAAAGATATTTGAAACACAAATGGCCAATCATATAGAAAATAAAAGGTATTACTGGCTCCTGTCAGCAAACTAAGACAAGACTGGAGAGAAATTCTTTAACAATGTCATATTTTCTGCTTCTACAGTGCCTTCTCTCCAAGGATCTCAAAGTACTTTAACTGCACTACATAAGTCTCAAAACACCCCAGTGCGGTGGATATCATACCCATTTTAAATATGGGGAAATTGAGGCACGGTTTAAGAAGCCACTTCTGCTCACAGGGACATCAAAAGCCACAGTGCTATAATGGTGCAGGATCTGGTCTTAAGTGTTTTGTTCAAGGCTACACAGCAAATGTATGGCACAATCTGGATGAGGATCCAGATTTTCTGACTCCCAGTACAGGGTGGCTTTAACCCTGTAAAGCAGCACAACCTCTTATGCAATGGACACAAAGTCCAATTGTAAAGCCAGAATTAGAAATCAAAACTTAGAAATTAGAGTAAATACAAATCAGCAAAACCATACTGACCTTCATAGCTTCACTGGCATTTTCAGCCATTTACAAAACATTGCCATTAAAATTGTGATAATGATAAAAAAAGCTTAGTGGCACTGTATTTTGAGTGCCCTGAATGTACCAATATTTCATAGTCTGTATGCCACAAAGGGTATGATGTTTGAGTTCATGAATAAAAGAGAAGCCAATTTCACATTTTTCATAGTAAACCTCACATTTACTTTAAGTCTGCGGGTGGTTAAACTGAATCTTGGACTGTTCTGGCCAGCAACCTCAAAGAATTTATTTACAGACTGCTTCAAACAATCAAGTGAGTCAAGAGAGTTTTAATTAAAACGTCACAAAATATATTGTAACAAGAGTAAAAACCACAAGAAGACAAAACCAGTAAAGAAGCACAAAAGCAATAAAGAAGCTGAAGTGACTAATAAAAGTAAAGCTATAGCGCACATTTAAGTTATTTTCTTGTCCTGATAGACAAATATTTTTATGCTCAAAAGCAACCAACAAGCAGTCATACTGTAATCTATAAAAAGTAACAGTGCACACTGGAAACAGCAAGCTAGCAAATAAATTAGTGCCCCTGATCATTCATCCTCAGAGTCATTAGTTTAAACAGCTAAGATCAGATGTTTTTATTATATGATTGGCTCATCTTGACTTCACATTCATCCTGGGCATTATTTTAGCATAGTGATGTCACCTCTGAAATCCATGTGCATAAGGGCCTAATTTTCAAAAGTAATGAGCACCTGCAGCTCTTCTTGCCTTGAACTGAAGTTGGGGGTGCTCGCTACTTCCAAAAATCAGGCTCTAAAAGCTTATTGTTTTCTTGTTTGGGAATACAACAGAGAAAGTGACAATCAAATTAGGTGCTAATATGCTGCATTAGGAATTCTCTAATTTGTTTTCTCCCTGGCTAGTGAACAAAATACATATCCTGCCTCCAGTGCCTCCGGTTAATTTTGGACAGGTTTAGACAACATGATGGTAAGAATGCCTGAGACCTCTACTAGTATCATCAGAGCTGCCACAATGGAAGTTTACCTGAAATAACTATTGTAGAGTATTTTGACCATTTCTATTCCATAGAAGAAATAGGTTTTAAAAGTGAGCTAAAGGAGATGGTTCCAATGAGATCCATCTCAAGTAGAAAGAAGGCATAGAGCAGTGATCTATCAGCCTTGCAAGCAAGTTACAAATTGCCCTGTAACTTCTGAATATTTTGGCATTATGTTTACAAGCAATCAAATGGTGTCAGAAATACCACATATACATCAGTCATATATTGGTTTTAATCAACTCAAATGAATGGGCAGCACCACACAATTTCTTAAATCAGCCTCCCTGTTTCTGCTTTAGCTTTTCTATCAAACACAAACAACCTCCTCCTCCCCAGCCCCCAAGTTCACTAATCCAATGAGACTCAAATCCATATGAAAGGGTTAAAAAACTAAAAAAATGTAAATATTTAAAAATCTTACCTTCAGAAGAGTCCAACAATTCAGTAGAGCACCTACCCTCAGAATGTTTTATTTAAAACTAAATACAACAACACAGTTTGACATCGATGCACAAAATTGTGTTTCGTATAGAAAAAAGGCTCTACCCCTGTTATGTTACTTATCTAAAAAGAGAGGATGGGAGAATTAGTGTTTGAAGGTACACAGTGCTAATCAAACACTATTTATCATAGTTACTATTCATCTGTTTAGGGTGACCAGATTCCCGATTTTATAGGGACAGTAGCAATATTTGGGGCTTTTTTAAATATGGGCTCTTATTACCCTCCAACCCTTGTCCCAATTTTTCACACTTGCTATCTCGTCACCCTACATCTGTTAGATACTTACATGGCATTCTCTCACCGTAATATCTGAGATATAACACCCCTTACTCAGGGGAAGATTAAGCTGATGTGGCAGAGGGAAGCAAGAACTTAATTAAATTCTTTCGGGGCAGAAACCTTTAGTACTCGACTTATTAGGATAAAAGGGTTCACAAATGTAAAAGAGCAGAACGGATATCTGTCAGACCATTGTCATGCCTTCCTAATAGTTTCTGGTCCAGCCTTCAAACAGTATATTTTGGAAATTGTTTTGGTTTTGTGATTTAAATCCCTTTGTGCTTCTCTCTAGAACCATTAAGATGAAAATATTAATATACATAAGTATTTAAAATACATAAATATTATGTTAAATAAACTGATTTACTTGACTGACCAGCCTACCTTGAAGCCATGCTAATCTGTTGAGTAACTAATGTGTTTTATATCTTTTTTCCCCATTGACCTGCCCAACTATTTTCTTCTCCTTCTATGATTATGGACTTTCAGTGAATGGCTTCATTTTTTAACCCCTTTTAAAAAAATTAAAACAATGTGCCACACTTTGCAAGACAACTTATTTGTATTCAAACTAAACACTGAAAAAAAGCAAAAAGCAAGTATGTTTAGACACACCAAGAAGCTGAAGTCTTATTTGAGTTTGAGTGGTTCTACAGTGAACTAGAAAACTTGTAGGAACTGTTACAAAGAGAAAGTCTTTTGAAAACATGTACCCACAGAACAGATACCTTTGTTTTGAAATAAGGCTAGTGTGTATACCCAAATCTGATTTTAAAGCTACAAAAATTGTTCTGCATTTTATCATCAAAATATCAAAAACTAAAAAAGTTAGAACTAGGTTAGACGTAAAGCCTAATGTTATACTTATATTATATAAGGTATGGGCCTGATTTTCTTCTAGACCAATGTTATATGCTAGTGTAACTCCACTGTCTTAACTGGATTTGCTCAAAATTCACAGTAAAGCAATCAGAAAAGTATAAGGCCCCATAAGAACAAGAGAAAAAAAAGTCCAAATGCTTTAGCAAATTACTCAAAAAAAATTGCACAATAAGAACAACGAGTGTTTCCTGAAAATGGATAAAACTGGTTAGAAAAGAGCATTATCCTGGGCACAAGATTTGTCTATAAACTTTGACTTTCTGCAATCTGCAGTTTTACAGTAGATTCCTATTAGGGAGTTCAAAACAGAACAGCTGTGGAATTACAAACAGCAATCTATGGGCCTACTTGTAGAATAAGGGTGACACAGAAGCATAATTAGTTAGCTACACAATTCTTTAAATTGTGTTTTGTAAAAATTTTTTTTATGGGTTCAAATTACGCAAACATTTTAACTATATACCAGCAGCTAGATCAACAGTACCATAAATGCCACCAACTGATTTAACTGATCAGTTCAGTGACAATGATGGTATTATTGTTTAGGAGTTTATTCCATTTGCCAGTCTTCTTTTTTTGACAAAGAATTTTAACAGAAATATCCTGTTAGCATAATTTTTTCCTGAACCTTTAGAACTAATTATTGTAATGAATGATGCAGCTGCATCAACAAAATAGAATCCATCCACCCATCAATCCTCCCCCCACTCTAGACAGAAACACAAACTTTCAGCTAGTTCTAAAAGACCATTAGTTCATTTGACTTATTTAAAAGAATACATATCATGTGCTAAAAGGAAACTGATTTTGCAGGCAAAATGTCAGTACAGTGATTCTTTGCACAACTTTGTTACCTAGTGACATACATTAAGTAGGATTTACTCTCTATAAAAAATACTTATGGCAGAAAAATGGTTCGGGGAGTTTAATACAGCTCTGGCATATGGGGAAAATGACTCATACACTACTTACTCATTAATAATCAGATCTGGTGCAAAACACAGCAGGTTTCCATTTGACTGTTTATATGATCTCCATCCTAGAGCAAAAGCCATCAGGAACATCCATGAGTACTGCAGAAGGGTCATTTGGTCGTCCAAATGTAAATTTCGGAAACCTAAAAAATACAAAATATAACAGTATAGGCAGTGAACAAGTAACGCTTAGGAAATGCTCCTTTTCAAATCTATCAAACAAATCATCAGTACAAATAAAAGTGTTATTAATACACAGCAGTATTTTAAAATGTGTTTCATATTATTTTCTTTAGTTGCAGTGGTGCATGTAGACTTGAAGACATCAAAATTGTGTGTTGAACTGCAATGAACAGATATAATCAAGTACTTCTGTATTTTATGTTGTTAGATGCTAAATAATCTGATCTAACTAAAAGTGCATCTGTATGCTGAGAAAGAACAGACTGCACTTGTGGTGGTAGGGAAGATGAAGACATGAGATTAGAAAAACTAACAGTGCGTCTCTTACCTGCAAATTCTTGCTGTTGATCAAAGTAATATACAAAACTTCAGCATAATTTTAAAGTTACCAAGATTACATTCAGCTGCTTAGCATACGACTGTAATGTATCTTTTATTAGTCTACAAAATTTTTTGCCTATGCAGACGAAACAGTACCCACCCACAGGACCCAGCTTAATGTGGTTATAGTCACAATCTCTTTGCCAGTCTTCGGACTTTGGAAGTCTTTAACATAACTAAATTCTTGAGCTGGTTTGAATTTGTGGCCTTCCACAGTTTTAATTACACAGAATACAGAAATGTACTGAAAAGGATAAGTAGCAGAAAAGATAACATTTATACCTTAATTTTAAAAAATATTATATATTATTCCTGAGTACATGTACACACTCCACCCCTAACCTCCAGGTGATTGTTTCCTCCTGGAAGAGTATGTGTCACTCGGAGATCGCTTGAAAACTACTACAGAAATCAGAAGGGAGTGTAATATTAAAAGTTCAGAAAATGTTATTTTTCCATGTAATTGGAAATGAAGGTGAATGAAAAATATCCTACAAGTGATTAATTAAGTTAATGTATTTCCTCATAACCAGACAAAATTGGTTTAAGTGTCTTGTGTAAATATTACAGTAACTTCAGACTGAAGTCCACTGGCTTTATTTTAAACTTTTATTCAACAGTAGTTTTACACAGTAGTCACAAATCACAGAATATGTACCATGTTACTCATCGTCACTAACTGCCTGTAACATTATAGCAACATACAGAATGAACAGGGCCAACAAAAATAATGAAGAAATGTGTTATATCTTAAAATTGCTCCCCTGAGCAGATTTAAAACGTAGACAGCTTTTAATCTACAGTGGTAGCTCATATCAAGCCCTGGCTGCTTTTAACAAGATTTTCTGCCACACCGAGTCCTTATTAAAATTTAGATTCAAGTTCACTTTATTTAATATCATCAGATACTTGACATCCCAAAAAGGTCACTTCAGTGCTATTTCCTTAAGATGTTTAAAATGATAATATCTGGTGAATTAATATGCCCAAATTATATAGCCTCTCAATCTGGTCTACTCCAAAATAAAGGCTGGCAGCTTTGAAGGTAGGAAACCCCCCCTCCATATTGCTACTTTTAAGACTTAGTAATACTGTTTAGAACTCATTTCAAAATTATTGGGTCAAACCTCGAGGTCCTTACTCAAACATTGCTCAGTCAAAACTCCTCTGAAGTAAAAACTTCAGGATACAGCTCATTTTATTTTCCATACATTTATTTCATCGTTCTTTATTGTTAACTAACGATACTAGGGCTAACAAAATGATCTTTGTCCCTTATCAGTTCCATCTGCTTGCATTGGTTATTTCCCACCTGAGACACTAGTCCTCTGGACATCATAAACATTTCCACAGCAACTAACTGTGATATCCCAAATGGAGGACTACTATGATTTCTGCAGGGGTGCCAGAAATCAAAGTAAGTAAACACAGTAAAATGAAAGACTGTTGTGAAGAAAAGCTTTAGTGATAGATTGATCAAGAAAAGGAAGACAAAAAGTCCTGTTATGATCAGAACAGTTACTAGTAATAATATTATTATTATTAAATTAATAGAGTGGCCTTTCAAGGAGTATCATCTTCTGTAAGATTAAGAGCTTGTCTACCTGGGGAAATTAACTAGAATAGTTCCTCATGTGGACACACTAATTCAGAATAAAAAGTGTGCTTCCAAAGCAAAGTGTTTATCCTGGAATAAAGTCACTTTTATCCCAGACTAGATAGCATCCACCCAACAGTTTTGTTATGCTAACTTCACACCTTTACTTTATTCAAATTATTTTCCCAGCGTAGACAAGCCAGAAAGGACGTTTCAATCTCCCTATTCCAGCATAAATGTTTGAATCTAGTCTTTCCTTGTAACTCCAAATAGGTTTATTTTCAAAAAAAGGTGAGACCATCATGTAAAATTAGAGGGCAAGTTACATTACATCTTTACTTATGTGTACATTGTATGTCACCCTTTAGATTTATTTATGGAAACAGGTGGCTAATAGCACTGGCTAGAGCCAAACACAGCAGAAGCAGGTGTGACAGTTTTCCTGTTTATAGCTCTCCCAGATGCTCAACGGCACCACATTTCAGTCTGTCTGAGGACCATGCAATAGGATGCTATGCATAATGTCAGAACTTGAGGACTCATTTTAGCTACCTGTTTCCTGACGTGAAAGAAAGCCAAAGCAAGCTGTAAATGCAACATCCTTACTAACTTACAAATGGGAGGCATATTGGCAATTCTCCTTTAAAAGTCCCATGTAACACACCCAATTTTGTGGAAGCAGCTATGGTGCCTGAACAAAATGGAATATCAGGCTTTACTCCTGGCCTGGGATTAGAGATGGCAATGACTGTTCCCATTCAGGTAGGAAGGATGGGCAGAGTGGAGGAAGCGTGAGGACAAAGTAGCTATGGAGACAAAAAGATACAGGACAATTCCGTTAAGGAGAAGGGGATCAGATGGGTTGCTCCCTGAATCATGGGAACCCTCTTGCTAAAAATTAATAACGAAGCACTGCATTCAAAACTGCTGTGGAAACAGACCCAGGAACACTTCTCTTTTTCTGTGTTAGTGTTTTTAAAAAAGATTTGTGTTGTGTGTGTATTTTATCTCACAGGGACTGAAGAGTCCAACCTAATTTAACCTCAAATTGTAATCAAAGAAATCAAAAAGAGATTTTGGGTCTGTTTTATGTCTGTTTTGTTGATAGGTATTTGAAACATAATTTATCTAAGATATTAATCAATAAGAGTTAGTCCAGAAAAGTATGGAAGGAAAGCATCAAAGTAAAAGACAAAATACTATAATTTGGGACAAAAAACTGACATCTTTTACAAAACAACATCTCTGTATTACCTGGTATTGCCTTTGCCCATTTTACTGCAGCTACCACTTGCCTTCCTCCTAACATGTTGAGAGTTGACATTATACGCCATGTTGAGTCAGGTAGAGTACTGTCGTAGCCCGAATACAGAACTTCCGGCTCAATGACTTCCAGCAGGGAAACCAGGGTAGGGGTTAGCTGCGGCAGAGATGCAGGAACTATACTCTTGCTTACTGGACTTTCAGAAGCATCCCTCGTTGCTGTCACATTGGACTGCTGAATTCCTTTGATCTTCTTCTTTGTTTTTCGAGCTAGGAAAGATTTTAGAAATTACATGTTAATTAAGGAATCTACAAAGTAAAAAAAAAAAAAAGATAGGAAGTGCTGCTCATGCAGGGAATACTCCTTTTTCTTTACATTAGTCATTGGCAACTTCTAAAATATTTTTTCATAGGTTTTTGTAAAAATTTGCATCAGTGAAATGCAGCTAAATCCCTGTTGTAAACTGATTTATCTCAGAGATTTCTAAGAAAGGAGAAGTCACGTTAATGTATCAGAGATGCAGAACAAGGCAGACAGACTAATGTGGGGCTGCAAACTGTATTGGGTGTGACTGCTGGATTTCAATGAGACTTCTCATAATACTGAGCCCCACTTAGTACTAACTGTTTGCAGGACTGGGCACTTGATCATATGCTGAATATGTGAACTACAGAAAACACACAGAAGAAAGGAAAACTGTATTTTATAAATAGAATGCTACTGAATACTCAGAGCCAGGAAAAACATTTTTGGGGGATGACACTGGGCAAGAAAAGAGAATTTTCTCTGGCATCCCTCCTGCAAACAAATTATTGCTGCAGTAATTAAACAGTAAATAAAATTCATATGATATACCAGATAAACACAGCATAAGCAACACATTGCCAGAGATGTCTGCTCTAAAATAGAAAGACTATTTATTAGTGTATCAAAAGTAACTGAGTCTCCTGCTTCCCTTTTGACTCCCCAGAATGTAGATTGCCAACTGTGTAGATTATTTAGTAAATATTTTGCAGTACAGGAAAGTAACTGAAACAATTCTTTTCTGAAGTCTGCATCTTGGTCCATACAGGGGTCCCACAGATACACCAACAGCACATAATAATGCCACTTGTGTAACTTCTAAGAGGGGGAGGGACATAATTTCTGTCCTCTTATAATTTGACTCACCACCACTGCAGAGTAACATAAAATACAACACAGATATAATATGAGACTGTGGTTTTCTCATTTAATTGTGTCCGTTCCATTGTCCAGATGATTATGAATTGTGGATTATGACAGAAATGGTCTCAATTATTATTTTGAAAGCATACAATGATATAAAAAGATGCCACAAGCGCAAGTCTGATCTGCCATGAATGGCAAATGAACACATAATACAGAGCCTGCCTAGTTATTCAAAAACCTCAGTTTTAAATTCAGTAACTTTTCAATTATTTTATTTCTACCCATGCTGTAGGTAACATAAGTCTCTCATGGACAGACAAGTTACTTGCACTGAATATTGGAAGTAAATTGATATTACTTTTAAAAACATTGCATGACCATACTAAATGTCTACAGAACAAAACTTAAGGATATGTGATGAATGGATAATTTTATTATGTCTCCACGCCAACTAGTGCCTTGATTATAACTAATGCATTATTAGAAAATGTATCAGATAACTCAGTAACTTTACAGTTTCAAATTTTTGGAGGTAATATATACTAAAAAGAAATTAATTGAAAAAATGTTAAGGCAACAGTATGGCAGGCTTTGCAACAGAACAAAATTCAGAAAATGCAAAAGTTTAGATTTACAATATGATGGGTATTTTGTGGGAACGAAAAAGACTTTTAGTTTTTTAAATGAAAAATAGTTTCATACACTACACATGGTCCAGAATCCCGTTTGTGGTTTACAATCACATTTTCTTATTTTTTTAAAATGCTCTCTCCCCTGCTCTTTAAAAGGCCCAAAACAAACATAACAGCTTGATCTTGCAAAAATAAAGGGCCTGAATTTTAACTCTTACTACACTGGTGTAGAGTTACTTACCTGAATAATTAATGCTACTCACATCAGTGTGAGTAAGGGGTTCAAAATCTCTTTCTTATGCAAGTGAGTGCGTGCAAGTGTTTGCAGATTAGGCATAAGTGACTATCTGGACAGTAAAGTGAAATTGACAAAACACAAATTGTCAAAAGCCCAAAGTAAACAAGAGAAATATATAATTTTCTACAATTTTTCAGTTCTGATATTTCAGTGTTGCTTAGTAGTACGTGAGGTAATATAATTTTCAAGGAGAAGCATCATTTTAAAGTTGACTGTGTCTATTTATGTAACAACTTAGAATTGGAATTAATTATACAAGTACTGCAATTTTTTTTTTTTACACCATGATTTTCTACTGTCCCAGATGCAGAGGCAGTGCTTTACGGAAGGATTTATCCATGTGCAAATGAACAAGATATTTAAAATCTCTCTCATGCAAATTATTGCAGCAGCAACCTCTGTGCCTGTCAAGCTAAACAAGTAAAATGTATAGTGAAGCAACAAAGGGGAGCAGTTAGGTACTACTACTGTGTGAAAAAGATAACACTTCTGAACACAGAGGCCTGGTGTACGCTGGGAGGAAGATGGGGAGGAGAAAATAATGGAAATCAATTTTGCAAATTTAGCTATGGGTAATCCCAAACAGATGTTATAATTATTTTTTATTTAGAACAATTTCAGAAATTACCACAAAAACTACATTAAAAGAATGTTATTAAGGTTGCATGGTCAAGCACTCACAAGTTAGGAGATACCACAATTAAAGGTTCCCTATACAACCGTAATTTTCCGCTCCCCTCTCGTCTCTGCACATTATGATACAGTCTTTACTTACATGATTACATACTATTTTTTTCATGGGACCATTGCCTCATTTAGTGCACAGGATGAACTTTGCCCAGCCAGTCCCAACTCCCTGTCCCCAGTGTCCTTGTCCAGACAGTTCCAGTTCTCCCATCCTGACTACTCGTCCGATTCCACCCCACTGCTGAGCTGTTTCCCTTTCCACATTCCTCATCTAATCTTAGAGCCATACCCGCTCTCTCCCTCAGCTCCTTGTCCCAATCCCCCCCGTCGCCTGCCTGGCTCCTTGTCCCACTTTCTTTGTGAAGCCACTCAGAGTTCTCCCCCAGTTCCTTGTCTGATGTCTACTCTTCCTCAAACCCTATTCTCCACCCACTAGTTCTTAGTCTCAGTCTCTTTGCCCTACCCTCCCCTCCTCCCAGCTCTCAGTCCCAGTTTCTCTCTTTCCTGCTCTCCATGTCTCAATCTATTCCTTCCCCTCCCCCTCCCCCACAGTCTGGCTTTTATTTCTTCATTAATTGAATTAAAGAACTTCCTTCTCCATGATACCTGGGTGCCAGGGTTGAGTCAGTGAGAGCTCAGGAGAGAGACGCTCCCTGTTCTCAGTTCCATTGTCTGGCTCTACCCAGATCCAAACCAGCTGGGAGCAGCCATAAGAGGGAAAGTCTGGATTTGCTCCTGTCCACATGCACAGGCCCATTACATGTAAGAGCTGTAGGGCGGTGGCGCATGCAGAATCCGGTCAGCACTAAAAGAGGCTCAAGTATGCTTAGAGAAGACAGTCTTCTGAGATTTAACTGCTAAAATGGACACAAGTCTCTATGATGCATGTGCAAATTGACTTTTTCAAAGTCTTACAACTTGGCCAAATCAGGGCACATTTTCACAATGATGACAAAAGGCACACTCCTGACACAAAGGCCACCCACTTGTCAAGTTTCAAGCCTCTGTTCCAAATCCAGACAGTATTACAGATGTTAAAAGAAAGGGACTTAAGAACTTTTTCATGTGGGCAAAACAGCATTTTTTTTCCTAGCCTCATTCTCAGAAATGACTAAAATATTTTGGCTTAAATTTTTCACAAATATTCAGTCCGAGGCAGCTAAACAGCTGAAGTTTGGCAAAGCAATAAGCAACTAAAAACAGGGTCTTTTATAGTAGAAAGTGTCAAGAAACCTGCTTATAATAACGTGCCAATATTACCCATGAAAAAGAGAAATGTTGAGGTAATGTATGTTTTTTCAGTACACTGTTTTTAAACATGCATCTTCTGTAAGACATAGTATTGGGTTTCTCAACTGTTTACACAGACATGTCTTCATATAGATATTGTCTGATGGACCAACTGCCCTCTTGTTCACAAATTGCACATCATCACTGACAACTAAAGAGGTTTCCCAAGTATTAGAGTCTCTTTTCAGTTTACTGCTATTAAAACTGATTTGTTTCCAAAGACTTTTACTGTCTCTGCTGTTTAAGAGGATTGTGTTTAAGAGGATTAGAGTGACTGACTCCAAAACGACTGTTTGTAAATGTTGCCCCAATCAGTAGGGGGTTTCCCTTCATAGTCATATTAAAGATCTGGAATGAAAAAATATTTTCTCTAGATGTTCTCCTGTGGTAGCATACCATGCCTTTATTAGTACCTAATCTCAAAAGGTACTCAGTTCCCAACATTCTCATTAATTTAAATGGCAACTGTAGGCGTTCAGCAACTCTCAAGATTAAGCCTGCAGCTATAGCCTGAAACCGGATTTGATATATAGTGTTCCCATTTGGTTAGTAAGATCAGAACTTTAAATTATATCAGAATTTGGTGTAAACAGGCATAATTTTCACTGACTTACTTCTCACAAGCTACAGTTGTTTACACCAGCACAGATTATGGCAAACACAAACTTTAAGTGGATAAAGATGATGGTCTGAGATTAACAGTTAGCCTCAGGTCTAAATTAATTAACAAATTACCCATTTAATAAGTTTAAAAATTCCTACTGTCTCAACAGTTGACATTAATGAAACAATTTTGCCTTCCTGGAATTTGCAATACACAATATCGTACATTATGCATACGCAAATGTTCTCTTTCACATACTTTTTACTTGTTTAATTGCTCACTAAATCTGAGTAAACATTCATGACACTAGCAAAAACAGAATCAACAGCAATAAAACTGAAAGCAGAAGAAAAGCAAAAATTGGCAGGTTGAGCTGCAGATGGTTTACAAAAAGAAAAGGAGTACTTGTGGCACCTTAGAGACTAACCAATTTATTTGAGCATGAGCTTTCGTGAGCTACAGCTCACTTCATATCCGATGAAGTGAGCTGTAGCTCACGAAAGCTCATGCTCAAATAAATTGGTTAGTCTCTAAGGTGCTACAAGTACTCCTTTTCTTTTTGCGAATACAGACTAACACGGCTGTTACTCTGAAAGATGGTTTACATACTTTTAAAATTAAAAATACAACAACAGAACCAATATATAACAAAGTAAAAAGTCCACCCAAATCAGAGACAAGGAATATCCATCACCACTACAAAATGGGAACTATGGCCTAAATTTTCTGGACACATTCTTGTGATCGTGGTTGCTTCAATTTCTGGGAATCCAACTTGAGACACCTTAAAGTGGCCTGATATTTATGGAGTGCTAAGCACTTTCCCTCTTAAAAGAAATATTGAGCTTCTTTAAAATGTGTTCGCCCAGAAAAGAGACAACCCCTGCCCCAACCTCCCTCCTCACTAGCCATTTTTGAATATATTACTTGAATATTCAAGTTTTTGAAAGGAAAATGAGACAATTTTCCATAGCACTCAGGGCACTGGAAATGTCAATTTTTTTCAAGTTTTTGAACTTGAAAAAAAAAAGGATATAAATAATGTTACAGTGGTCAAGAGGAAACCAACTGATGAGAAGAAACAAGGGCACCCAAGAGAAACCTTAAGACCCATACTTAGCAGGGAGGGCAGAATAGAACAGATTACCTCAATGCCACAGAGCAGATGGACGCAGCAGTTAATAATACAGAGGGATTCAAGAGTGTAGTTACTGCCATGTGCCAACACTAGTGTGAGAAGAATGTAAATAATAATGTAATGCCTACAGGATAGTTTATTAAACCCAGCAGAATTTATCATTTTTAAAAGCAATGCCCCCTCCCCAATATTTGAAATCTGCTGGATCATTTCATTATTCAAAATTTAGTTGTCTTGTCTGAGATGTTTATTTGCCTTCCTTTCACATACAATTTCCCCAAAATTTTTCATTTATTTTGATAACCTACCTTTCTAGTAAGTTGTAAAAACACATTTTCTATAATGTTTATGGATGGTTGCAACAAGAAAATTGAAGTCCAAAATTCGAGCTGGTGTACAAAAATGTACCCTCAAAAATTTGCACATGGCCTTTTTAAACAAGCAAATAAGGTCAAATTTGTACTCATTATAGAAGTCTTGCTGAAAAGTTGGCCCTTGAGGTTCAGTGCTTAAACTGTCATAGTGGGGCAGAACTGTATTAGAAAGAGAAAAAAATTAACCTGTAAGTGCAAGTTACTGCACCCTATTAAAGGATATATCAGTTATAAACGGACTATACTTGATCTTAGCTAAAAAACTGAGATGATATTTAGATGTTTATTTTGATTAATTTTGCTGTGTTTTTAGAAATACAGTTTAAATATTTTTCACATCTGGAATGGGCTAAGCAGGGATCTTCTGAGGGAACAAAATGTTTGCAGTTCACTTTTAAAACATATTACTAATTTATGTTTTTCAGAAGAAATGCTTAACAATAAGCATAGTGGTAGTCTGGGATAAGCATCTTTACTGACAAAAATCCATACGTCTTTACTCGTATATCATAGCTAGTCAGCTAATTCACATTTGAAATCAATAGCTGCCTCTTATTTTATCTCTGTTTGCCACCAACACTCATTCTGGCATGGACAAAGCATGTAGGAAGGATTACAATGGTCAGAGAACATTTTTGTTCAGTAGGAAAAATAAATACAATGAAAATGAAAACTATGAAACTTCAGTGAGGAGTCCAACAGCAAGATTTTCTATCTATTGCATCATATACTTCTAATATTTTCTCCTTTGGTTTTAAAGATCTGTTTGTATTCTAAAAAGCCTTTAGCTCTGTTCAGCCAATCAGGTTACTCAACTCCTTAAATATACTGAACTCTAGAATAAGAGCGGTCATTTTTCCATGATACTTTTTGGGGAAGATTATCAATTAACTTCAGCAAAATTCAGCAGCAACACTGATTTGTTTTTACTGAATCACCTTTGTACGTCCAGACTTTTGCTGCATTAAGATTTTGTTCACTCATTAAGATAGCAGTCAGGGATGTAGAAATGTGCTTCAAAACATGAAAGTGCACTTATACTCTGTTGGTGTCTGATGGCACCATCAGATGGTAACGTAGCTTCCCAGGCTTGTTCTCTTTGAGTAATTCCCTAGTAAAAGTTTAAAGTAATGGTGTCCCCCACTCCCAACTACCAGCCCAGCAAATTCACCCTGAAATCTGGAGGTCAAATTCCTAAATATACATCAGTTGCTCCTGTCTTTGATGGGTATGCACACGTGTAACTGAAGGGTTGATTTTGAGCATATAATCAGAGTGCAAGGTAACAATTCTGTTGATGAATTGTGAGATAGCAGCACCGCTACGATAGCCATTTTGTTCTAACACAAGTCAAAAAATTTTATTCTCAACACAAAGGTGAGCAGATAAGACTCTATAAAAGGACAGGAATCACCTCTCAAGTAAGAAGGTGCCATTTACACAGTCACTTTTAAGAGTAAGCCTCACTTCCACAGGCATTCAAAGAAGCATTTTTCATCCTTGCACCTGAAGAAGATTACAAACTGCCAAGAGAAATCTACGAGTGATACTGCTTTGTATTTGGCTGCCGTGCTCTTTGTGTACTGGAAACAAATTTATCATAGGCTTTGTGGTCTTATGCCAGATTGCTAGTTTCCTAAAGGCATATATTATCTCATTGTTTTCTTGTACTCCCCTGTAAGTCTGTATGTATCTGCTGTCTCTCATGTTAGACTGTAAGATCTTTGGGGCAGGGTCAGTCTTTGTTAGGGTGACCAGATGTCCCAAATTTATAGGGACAATCCTAATATTCGGGGCTGTGTCTTATATAGATGCCTATTACCCCATGTCCCCGTCCCGATTTTTCATACTTGCTCCCTGGCCACCCTAGTCTTTGTGTTCTGTGTTTGTACAACGGGGTGCTGATCCATGAATGGGGCAGGCACCACAGTAATACAAGTAATAAATAATAATAATACATAACATTACAAAAAACTACATTAAAAAAATTAGGTTTGGAAAATCAAGAACCAAAAACTTAGGAAATCCCAGAATTAATATTATTGGTGCTCTCATTTCAGGTGCCTGGACCTGGCATGGCCCACAGCAGCCCAGAACTATAATTACAGGAAAAGTCCTGCTCAGCCCCAGGCTGAATCACGCTTAGTGTGGATGAAATCTTCAGGGAATTTAGCTGCTAAAAATCTAAGAAGTCTACTGAGCATGCGATTTTTCAAAGGCCTATAACTTGGCCAAATTTTGGGTAGATTTTCTAAGCAAAGCACATCTATGATACAAAAGTTGCCACCATCTCTAATCATGTACCACCCATATTTCAAGTCTCTACAGCAAAGCGAGGGGGGTGCTAGACCTTTTAAAAGAAAAGGTTGTCAGAATTTCTTAATATGGGCAAAACAATGTTAAAAAATTTAAAAAATAAATTCACCCTGAGGCGCCACTTGGCACAGAAAATTTAAGTCCAAACTGTTAGAATATGGCAAAAGTCATAAGCATCTGAAAAAAATAATGGGGAAGTTTAATAATAGGTTGTGCTACTGTCCCCACGTTAACGTTATAGGTTAGGGGTTCTCAAACTGGGGGTCGGGACCCCTCAGGGGGTCCTGAGGTTATTACATGGGGGATCACGAGCTGTCAGCCTCCATCCCAAACCCAGTTCCGCCTCCAGCATTTATAATGGTGTTAAATATATAAAAAAGTATTTTTAATTTATAAGGGGGGGGGTCGCACTCAGAGGCTTGCTATGTGAAAGGGCTCACCAGTACAAAATTTGAGAACTACTGTTATAGGTGGTAATGCTAGCAACACCTACAATTAAAGCTGCCCAACACTTCCCAATATAAACCCTTATTTTCAGCTGCTTATAACTATGGGTCAAATCTTTTTCCTAATGATGGCAAAAATCCCCACTGACTTCAACGGGGCCAGGACTTCTGTTTATAGATAACTAGATAAAACACAAAAACACCCACTAATATATGTGGGCTTTTACTGTGTAATCATCAAGGTGTGAAATTATAAAAACCATGGAAATGTACAGCTGAAAGGTAGAGGTTATTTATATTTAGTCCAGTGCCCTGTGCTGAAGCAGAACCAAAGAATCTAAACTATCCCTGACTGATGTTTGTCAAGCTTGTTCTTAAAAACCTTGAGTGAGGGGGATTCCACAACCTACTTTGGAAGCTATTCAAGAGCTTAACTACCCTCACAGCTAGAAAGTTTCCCCTAATATCTAACTTAAATCTCCCCTTGCTGCAGATTAAGCCCATTACTTTTTGTCCTATCTTCAGTGGACACAGAGACAATTGATCACCATCCCCTTTATAAAAACCCTTAACATATTTGAAAACTGTTACGAGGGCCTGCCTCAGCCTCTTTTTCTCAAGACTAAACATATGCAGTTTTTTTAACCTTTCTCATAAAAGTTTTAGAAAAGTTTTTATCATTGGTGGTTGCTCTCCTCTGAACTTTCTCCAGTTTCGCTACATCTTATTTAAAGTGTGACTACCAAAACTGGACAATACTCCAGTTGAGGCCTCGCAAGTGTCAAGGGGAGCAGGACAATTACCTCCTGTGTCTTATACATGACATTTTTGTTAATACACCCCCAAATGATATTAGCCTTTTTAGCAACTACATCACATTGTTTGATCATGTTCAATTTGTAATCCACTATAATTCCCAAATTCTTTACTGCAGTACTATCACTTAGCCACTTATCCCCCATTTTGTAGTTGTGATTTTTCCTTCTTAAGTGTAGTACTTTGCATTTGTCTTTACCAAATTTTACCTTGTTGGTTTCAGACCAATTCTCCAATTTATCAAGGTCATTTTGAATTTTAATCCTGTTCTCCAAAGCGCTAGCAACCCCTCTCACCTTGGTGTCAGTTGAAAATATATATGCACATTTTTGTCCCATTATCCAGGTCTTTAATGAAAATATTGAACAAACCTAGGACATATCCCTGTAGGACCCAGGTAGATAAATGCTCCCAGTGTGACAATTAACCATACCTACTCTATGTACAATTTTTCAACCAGTTGTGCACCCATCTTATAGTAAATTTCATCTAGCCCATATTTCCCTAGTTTGCTTAGGAGAATGTCTTGGGGGACTCAATTGTAAATCTTACTCAAAATCAAGATATATCATGTCTATGGTTTCCCCTCATCCACTACACCAGTAACCCTGTCAAAGATGCAAATCCAGGGTTTCAAGAAACTTTCCCATAAAGACTGTCCCCTGTACTGTTTGGTTTTGCTCCTGTTTTATTATTTGGAATCTTCCTCTTTTTTCTTTTCTTTTGCTCTTCAATTTCAGTCCTCTGTTCTAATTCTTGACTCATTTCTACCTTCTTTTTTCTTTATCAATAAAGTTCTGGGTAACTCTTCAGCCCCGTCATTGTGGTAAAGCCTTTACAAAAAGCTACTGGGGGAAGTCATGATTAAGGCTGTTTTAGTCATGGGTATTTTTAGTAAAAGTCATGAACAGGTCATGGACAATGAACAAAAATTCACAGCCTGTGACCTGTCCAAGACTTGTACTATAAATATCCCTAACTAAAACTTCAGCCACGGGGCCGCACGTGCTCTGGGGCGAGTGATCCAAGGTGGCGAGGGTGCTTGGGGGGTGGGGCGGTTCAGGGGCGCTGCAGGTGCTGGGGGTGTGGCCCACAACACCTGCTGGTGCTGAGGGGGAAGAGGGATAGGCCGCAACGCACAGCTCAGGACCACTACTAGTGCTCGGGGGGAGGGGGGGTGAATTTGCTGGGGCTGGTAGGCTCCCTACCTGGCTCTGCGTGTCCCTGCAGCTCTTAGTGGGAGGGAAGGCCAGGTGGGCTCCCCGCGCTGCCCCCGCCACAAGCTCCGGCTCCACAGGTCCCATTGACTGGGAACCCCAGTCAATGGGAGCTGCAGGGGTGGGGCCTGTGTGCGCAGGCAGTGCGCAGAGTGCCCTGGCCCCATTGGGAGCTGCAGGGACATGCTAGCCACTTCTGGGGAGCCCCTCACCGAGGTTAGCACTGTCCCACACCCCAACCCCCTGCCCCAGCCATAAGCCCCCTCCCACACCCAAACTGCACCAGCGCCGGCCGCTGCAGAAGTCATGGATGTCATGGAAAGTCACAGAATCTGTGACCTCTGTGACAGACACACAGCCTTAGTCATGATCACAGAGGGAGAGACAATCCCTAAGGCAATTGGATCCAGTCATCATGGTGGGGATTTGAATATGAGGACAGAGAGATTGATATGAACACTGTTTTCAATAGGAAGTCAGTGCAGAAAAGAGAACTGGGGGATAGTGCCCGTATGTATCTGTTGTAAAAATTTAGAGCTGTGTGTCTTAATTTCACTGAAACTTCTACCTGTGTTGTTTCAATAGCTCTCCCAATGGTTTTACACAGATGCTGAATAACAGGGAGATGATTCAAGTCCTGTCTAGGCTCAATGAATCAGAACAAATGTCACCAGAAACCCTTCATGTAATTATTTACATGCCTTTCACTACAACTCTATCAAATCATTTAATTTTAAAAATACTATCAATACCTTCCTGCAAATAATTCCTTTAACTTCTCTATACAGGACATCCCTACTGGCTAGTGGAATGTTTTGTCAGATTTCTTTTCTTCTGCCTAAATCTTTAGTCATACTGAACATCACTTCCTGCTAATAAATGCAATTTAAAAATGAACTGGAGAGTTTTACTTTAAAAGTTAACAAAAATCAAAAACAGATTGTGTGCTTACACAGTGGTGCATTTCTTGAATACAAAACACTCCCCAACTCTGTATCACTTTTCAATTTTCCATTTGGCCTCAAATCCAAGCATTTTTGTTTTTCTTGCTATTTAATTCTGTTTTTCAGTCTTAAAAAATGGTAGTTTACAAAGCACTAAATTAAAATAAAACTAATGTTTAACTCCTGGTTACAGATATATATTTTAAATAAAGAAAAAATGATGAATTTTGCTGAATCTCGTGAAGTTACCTACAGCACCTGGAACTTCAAGGGTGTGCATCTGCACATGTTCATAAGACACTAACTTTTAGTCACTGAATGCCATTTTTATGTTTAATGACACAGTTACTGTTAATCAGGTTAAATGGGATAGATTTATGGAACAGTCTAACACTAGCGGCAACCTGAGTTCTGATTTGTTACAGCTTCCATTAACCTATTTTGCACTTATCTGACTCCCTTTGGATAGCAGAAATGAAGCACCACATCTGACAGATTACAGTCCGTGGTATAAGAAGAAAAGTACATTAATCAAATTAAAGATTGGACTGAAAAAGCTGTGCTATCTATAACTGCAATAATTCTGAAGCAGCAAAGCATGACAGACAACAATAAACCTTCAATGTTCAGCAGCTATGAGTCCTGGAGATCTTTACTGCCTTGTCCTCACTACGTCATTTTGGGCCTATCACTTTATAATAAAACTGCTTGGGGCTCCAGGTAAAAAAATCTGATGGGCTGGAGAATATTTCTTAAGGTTAAAATAATAAGAAATGTAAAATACATGTCTCTTGACACTTCTCCCCTACATCTAAGGCAGCCAACTATTTCTAGCACAAAAATATAGCTTTACCCAAAACAAAGGTTTATTACTAAAATGATCAATACAAAAAATTGAGTTTGACAAACTCTAGAAATTTACAGGTTTCAGAGTAGCAGCCGTGTTAGTCTGTATCCGCAAAAAGAAAAGGAGCACTTGTGGCACCTTAGAGACTAACAAATTTATTTGAGCATAAGCTTTTGTGAGCTACAGCTCACTTCATCGGATGCATGCCTATTTAAAATTTACAGTAAATGTTTCTTGCTACAGTAATATTTATGTCTCGTTTACACAAAAAAGTTAATTTGGAATAAAGTGGAGAGTGAATTTAAATATGTTCTGCAACTATGAATTAGGATTTTTTTCTTCTATGAATTACTGAATATAAGAACATAAGAACGGCCCCAAAGATCTATCTAGCCCAGTATCCTGTCTTCCGACAATGGCCAATGCCAGGTGCTTCAGAGTGAATGAATAGAATAGGTAATCATCAAGTGATCCATTCCCTATTGCCCATTCCCAGCTTCTGGCAAACAGATGCTAGGGACACCATTCCTGCCCATCCTGGAATTATCCTCTATGAATTTATCTAGTTCTTTTTTGAACCCTGTTATAGTCTTGGCCTTCACACCACCCTCTGGCAAGGAGTTCCACGGGTGCATTTTGTGAAGAAATACTTTCTTTTGTTTGTTTTAAACCAGCTGTTTATTAATTTCATTTGGTGACTCCTAGTTCTTGTGTTATGAGGAGGAGTAAACAACACTTCCTTATTTACTTTCTCCACACCCATCGTAATTTTATACCTTACTTATTTTCTCCACACCAGTCATGATTTTACAAGAAGTGGAAGTTTTAAATAGCCCTCATTCTTCAGCATTCCGGAGGCATTATTTTGCATTAGAGAGAAAGGTTTATCAAATCAGATTTTAAAATAAAAAGCTGTGTTTCCGTAACAAGTGTGGAAAAAAGTCTGAAAACCAGAAACATAATACTACAACATAAACTAAAATCCATTTTAAAAATGTCATTTTATTTTTCATTCCAAATTGAAAGTTGTACTCCCAAACCTCCTTTAGAGTGGTCTTTACAGACTTATAAGACTTTTAAGGTCAGAAGGGACCATCATGATCATCTAGTCTGATCTCCTACACACTGCAGGCCACAGAACCTCACCCACCCACTCCTGTAATAGACCCCTAATCTCTGGCAGAGTTACTGAGGACTTCAAATCATGAGTTAAAGATTTCAAGTTACAGAGAATCCACCATTTACACTAGTTTAAACCTGCAAGTGAGCAGTGCCCATTCTGCAGAGGAAGGTGAAAACCCCTCAGGGTCTCTGCCAATCTGATCGGGGAGAAATTCCTTACAAATGCCAAATATGGGGCTCAGTTAAACCCTGAGCATGTGGAAAGACCCCTGGGAAAGAATTATCTGTAGTAACTCAGAGCCCTTCCCATCTAGTGTCCCATCATTGGAGATATTTGCAACTAGCAGTCGCCAGATCAGCTATATGCCATTGTAGGCAATCTCATCATAACATCCCCTCCATAAACTTACCAAGCTCAGACAGTTAGGTTTTTTGCCCCCACAACTCCCCTTGGAAGGCTGTTCCAGAACTTCACTCTTTTAATGGTTAGAAACCTTTGTCTAATATGAAGCCTAAAGGTGTTGATGGCCAGTTTATATTCATTCCTTCTTGTGTCAACACTGGTGCTTAACTTAAGTAACTCCTCCTCCTCCTCTCTGTTATTTATCCCTCTGATGTACTTATAGAGAACAATCATATCTCCCCTCAGCCTTTGTTTGGTTAGGCTAAACAAACAAGCTCGGAGTCTTCTCTCATAAGGTAGATTTTCCATTCTCTGATCATCCTAATAGCCCTTCTCTGCACTGGTTCAAGTTTGAATTAATCTTTCTTAAACATGGGAAACCAGAATTGCACACAGTATTCCAGATGAGGTCTCGCCAGTGCCTTGTGTAACAGTACTAACACTTCCCTGTCTCTATTGGAAATACCTCTCGCCTGATGCGTCCTAGGACTGCATTAGCTTTTTTCACAGCTGCATCAGACTGGTGGCTAATAGTCATCCTGTGATCAACCAATACATCCAGGTCTTTCTTCTCCTCTGTTGCTTCCAACTCATAAGCCCTCAGGTTATAGCAAAAATTCTTGTTAGTCCCTAAGAGCATGATCTTGCATTTTGCACTATTAGATTCCATTTAATTTATATTACTGTAAACTCTACCTGCTACTTGGCTATTACACCCCTTAACAAGGCAACACTTGTCTATTGTATACCACGACTAGGTAAATCATACTTAGATTTTAAACCTGCTTGTTAAAATTGCTCACTTTTGTAAAAATACCTTACATACTAAGTCCATGCACTCTGTAAGAATCGGGAAATAAAAATCCAAGAGCAGACAGTATATGATATGCTACAGTTAAATCCACAATTAGTTTAGTGCCAAGGTATAAAGCCTTAAAAATAGAACCTATCAAAGAAGACTGGGAAACTCAATATTATAATAGGGCTTGTGGAGTCCGATTATAAGCAGTTAAACTAGAGTACAAGCTGCAACCAAGTACCCTGGATACTAATGGCATCTCTATATTAATTTTGTACAGTTAATATCAGATCAGGATGATTAACCAAAAAACCTATTTAAGACTAAAAAGTGTATGTGACACCAATAGTTCTCTTGCCTTTGTGTAGTTTTTAGACTGAAGTTTTCAATGTGAAAAGTTAACATTGCCTCATTGACCAAAGTATCTTAAAATGGAAGCTTAAACTAGCAGTTCCAACAACTCCTTTATTTTACACTTTCCATATTAACCCCTGAACAAGTGCAAAATTCACTATCACATTCCAAGTGTAATCCAAAGTAATGAGGGGTTGGTCATCACCTGCCGTGCGATCTTGGGCCCCTCACAAAACAGCCAAACAGCATGCAGGTCACATCCTGAATGTCTGTGTATAAATGCAATCTGCTAGCAACACTCCAGTTACACACTGGTTTCCACCAACCTTGTGTAGCTCAAAAACTTGTCTCTCTCACCAAAAGAATTTGGTCCAATAAAAAATATTACCTCACTCACCTTGTCTCTCTAATATCCTGGGACTGACACAGCTACAACTACACTGAATGCCAAATTCAAATTCAGATAACTGGAAAGGAAACTCAGCTTCTAGATAAGAAGTTTGGAAGGCAGTACTGATCTCCATCTAAATGATAGCTTTTAACTTGGAGAAACGTGAGAAATATATTACATTTGCCAGTTTCCATAATTGTGATTTCCTCTGAAAGAGATGAAGTTCAAGTCCCCTAAAATGCCACACAATTGTGTTTTAGAGAGAGAAAATACATAACACATTTCTTAGATCAGGATAGTTCATATGTTTAACTTTAGCAGCTGATCACGCTTTGCACCTTAGGGATGTTGAGTTTTCCATACTTTAAAAAGAGAAATACACTTTTTCCAAAATCTGCACAGTTGTTTTGTGTAGAAACAAACCGAGCTGAGATAGCAGATCTTGTAACACCTTTTCAAACTACTAGTCCTGCCAGTCACTTTTGCCATCCAAAAGTGTTAAAGCAAAAGGGCAAAAATCTTAATTTGGATGAGAGAGCTGCTCACATTCTTTTTGGGTATGCCAATATAACAGCTGGAAAGGTACTTCCCAGGGCGGATAAGCAGATGCGCTAGCTCTGCTTGTGCTAGCATACTAAAAATGGCAGCGTGGCTGTGGTGGCACATTCCTGCGTGCACACATGCCTGCGTTGGATTCTTTTTCATTATTTTATTTGAATCTATAAAGTTTTAAAATAGAAACTTTCCATGCTGGCAGGAAATGTTTTTCTATTTTCCAAAGCTATAGAATCTGAGTTAGAAATCTCTCCCTGCACCCTATCTTTCCAATAAATTAATTTTCTCATTCCTATATTTCAACTAATTGCAATGCAATGCAAATGTTTAATATATTTTGGCAAAGAAAAGGCCAGAAAGAACATGTAACCAGTTAACATACAATAAAACAGGAGTTTTGTTAATTTCGTACACTATGGCTTTTAATAACCAAAAGCCAAATCTAGGATTTGAACCTAAGCAGGCAATTCAAAACCAAAATGCTACGAAAGCTTATGCCCAAATAAATCTGTTAGTCTTTAAGGTGTCACCAGTCTCCTTGTTCTTTTTGTGGATACAGACTACCCCCTGATACTTGTCACTATATTGGATACTTAACATTTCAAAAGCTCACTTAACCAGACTCCTGGTTTGCCACGTCATTTTTATAATGAAGGGTAACTCTTCACTTAATATTTTGTTAATTTTCTTTGTTTGTTAGATCAATACAGAGCCATTATTTTGGGTTTCCAACAGCTACCTTGCCACTCAAGCTTCATGTTTTGTTTTTTGTTTAAAATCAACCGCAAATTATTTACAAATTTATATCCAACAAAATATATTTTACATATATCTAACAATTTTGGATACATACATATCTTTGGGATATCTGCACCTAAATAAGCAGGATTACTTTGTACAACTGTCATCATCCATGTCCAAGAAAGATTAATTCAAACTGAAGCAGGACCAGAGAAGGGCTACTTGGATGATCAGGGAAAGGAGAACCTATCTTATAAAATAAGAGTAATACAGCTTGGCGTAGTTGGCCAAGGGGAAATGTGACTGCTCTTTATAAATACATCAGAAGGTAAACACCAAAGAGAGAGAAGAACTATTTAAAAAAAAGCATAATGTTAGCACAAGAACAAATGGATATTAACCGGATACAAATAAATTTATGCTGGAAATTAGAATAAAGTTACTAACCATCAGAGGAGCGTGGTTCTGGAACAGCCCTCCAATAAGTAATGGGTGCAAACAACTTAACGAGTTTTAAGGTGGAATTTCATAAATTTATGAATGGCATTATATGATAGGGTTGCCTGCAATAGCAGAGGAACAGACTATGACCCAGGAAGTCCCTTCTGGTCCTACATTCCTTATGTATGCCTGGCAGTAAAAGGCATTAATCACAACAATTCAATAGAAATGTATCAAGCATAAATAGAGAGCTATACTAATTTATTAGTAGAAAAAGTTTGCTGTGATTATGCTTGATACTGAATGCTAGGGAAAAAAGTTTTAAAGCAGCTAACCACTACATCTGCAGCTGATATGGTTTTGGATTTCTCAGTAGTCATCTATGACTTAACACAAAGCAACCCACACTAGTACGTGTGTATCTGTTAATGGTATATTTTCCAGAAAATTTGGCACAAGGTTTTTAAGGACCAAAATAAGTATTAATTTTCCACTGCCTACACAGAAAGCTGACTCTCTCCACCCAGACTTTCCCTTCCTTCAATTTTGGAAGCACAAATCTACTTCATTTCAGTTCTCTGTCCTTGATCTTTTCTTCATTTGAGTTTTCAAATGGCACATCATATTCCTAAGTGATATGGGATATGTAGGATACTTTCCACATCTCACCCATAGCTAGGTTCCCGCTGTCTGAGATTCAGTGAAGGAAAGAGGGCAAGGGATATCTGTGTGTGAGGGTGGGGGAAAGAAATGTCCTAATTTTTGTGCATGTGTTCTGTCTGTGAATAAAAACAGGACATTGGTTCATACCAGTGGATTGTTAAAAGACAAGTATGGTAAGAGATATAGCTGTTGTAGGAGAGAAGGAAAGATTAGAAGCAGCGCACAAAGAAAATCTTAATTTTTGCCAACAAGGATGTGGGGTTATACCATAAAATAATGAATAACTATTTTGAACATTTTAAGGCACTGCTCAGATGCATGCTTACATGATAAAACCAAATGATCCTTGTTAGGGGTTCAGAGAAACAATCCATTCAAGTATTTTAAGTTACCTTCTAGATTCATGCCAGCTTGAAGACATTTCCGGTAGCGACAGGCCGGACAGTTTTTTCTTCGAATTTTGTCAATGATACAATCATTTCTTCCAGCACATAGATAATTGTGCTGTCCTGTATTTACACAAAAAGAAAATATGTCCAGTTAAAATAGTGGGTACATTTGTCCAGTTAATTTTGGTTTTAGAGTTAAGAAATTGGGAAGTATATAATGTACTGAATCACTGCACCTCATTTTTAGCAGACTTATTATAGTAATATCAGTATCCACAATTCCCCATCACCACGCACATTTCCTAGGCAAGACATATGAAGAACTCAATACAAATAAATGTTTAAAAATTCTGTTTCTTTATGACCAATTTAGGTGGATTTTTCTCTTAAATTTATCACAAGTCATCCTCTACTGAATCTCCTCAAATTCTTTATAATGCTTTTTATAAAGTCACAAAAATATCAAAATTATCAGATGATAGTATGGAAAGTTAGAGGCAAGAGGAAATTATCAAACAGTCTAAATGCACCATATAGCCCCCTTGAGAGAAATTTGAGAATTACAATAAAAAATTAACATTCATAAAGCAGTTCACTTTAAAATATCGAACTCTATTGCTTATAGGAAAATAAGATTTCAGAAACAGCAATATGTAATTCTGCATTTCTGAGATTATGAGAAGCCAGACAGCACCAAGGCCAACTGCCAGAAAGGCCAATTTGAGTGTGTTCATTTATAAATTCTTCAGAATATACTGATTTTACCACTTTTAAAACATGGAGGAAGAGCTCCTTGGGTAGAGTTTGTGAAGTGGACAGACTAAATCCCTTGGTATTTTTATGGAACCAAAACTAAGCTGACCTTGGAAGCCTAGAAAATTGAACTACATAACTTAAAGAGTTGCTGCTCTCCATGATGGATTTCTCAGCAGAGTTAAAACAGGAGGAACACTAGAGTATATATTAATGAGTTTTAACTGTTTTAACTGTGACTAATTTTCTAAAGATCTTTTCCTGTTCAGAAATAACTGTCATCAAAGGACAGCTTCTTCTCCAGTTTGAAAACTAAAATAGACTCCAGAAGCAGGTCTCTCTTCATCTGGTCTAATGCTACTGATACATAGGCTGATTAAATGGTAATTCTAAAATCTCATACTCATTGAGTAAGAACTGAATCCAACTTTTGCTCTAATGGATTATTACAGTCCTGATCACTGTCCTGGCAATTTTCACATAGCATTCAACTACTGCAGAATATAAGTGGGAAACAGAAGAAAGCTTTTTACCTTTGCATTAGGGATTCAGCACGTTTTCTAAAAATACCTGTGAATTTAATATTTTTTTGCTACAATGTATCACCATTATCACCCCACCCATGAAGCAGGCAGAGGCTATTCCAGTCTGTTTAATTCAAAATTGGCACAAATTGTTTAATGAAGTAACTGAAAGCCCTACTGTAGTATGATAACACTAAAGAGGTAATTTCATTATAAAAACTCTTTTACAACTCTGAGAATGAATCAAGGGTACAGGAAATAGATTGAATTCACACTCATTTAATTGGCTAGCATTTAAAGTCTGCTGATTCTATGCCAAGTTTCTGGGACAACAGATACTTCACCTATGGGAGGGCAGTCTGGGAATTTTTTAAGGTGAAAATAAACATTCAACTTTTCCCTGATTATTTGAGCTGTGAAAACCGCCTGCTTAGTAGCAAAAAAGTTTGATTAAGGAGTGCATCAGGTCAATTTGTGTAATTGGCTGTGAAGGTGGGGTACAAAGACTATTACTGTGGCTTCACTCAGGCTTACTTCCTTAGGTAGCTCACTGATTTCTTGATATTCATAGGGAGCTTTTTTCATTCAGTTTTGTACAAGCTCCAAAAATCTTCTATTTGGAGAAGAGGAAGCAACAGGGACCTTCAGGCACTAAGTTCCATCCAGAATGAAAGTAGTAAATGGACGTCACAACCAGGACACTTGTTCTCATTAACAAATATGTATGTAAGTATGTGTATATATAGATACACAAATGGACACTGCAGATCAACTAAGTAGAAATACCAATCACTGCAATAAAATGAAAAAAGAGTAATTTTTCTTGCTTTCTCACAGAGATGCTGAAATTCAGAATATGAATATTGCAGAACAATTACAGATGATGTTCCAGGTAGGTAGTCTTTAGGAGCTGCTCCTCTTTTCCTGACACATGGTACCACTTATGGTGCTTATGTACACTACCATTAGTGATTAGCCATCATTCCTTTTTTAGATGGAATGCTCCATTGCTTCTATGGTGTTGTAGACCTCTGTCCCCCCATTAACATTTTGTGGTGAATGGAAGTAAGGTGATTGCACACTGCTCTGCTTCATGCAAGCCTGGAAGCTATGCAAAGGTATAGGGTTGTATAAAAAACACCAACCTTTTCAGTCACCTTTGTAACTAAACAATGGCAGTTGAGGCAATACAGTGGTAAAGGTAGCTAATGATTAGAGAACAAATTGGAAAGTTTTTAAAAGCGCTTACCGCAGATATGAATGCTTCAAACGTAGTGCTGAGGACTATATTAGACCATGATGGGAGCAGTGAAAGGTTGTTGTTGATCTAACCACTCTTGCTTTACAAACCACACTGCAGGCATGCTGCTTCTGGATATCAGAACAGACCAAACAAATCTGCTGACCCCCACGAAACAGTCACAATATAATTTCCTGATTCTGTCTCTTTTGAGATTCCAGCACCTTCCCACTCTTGCTTGTGTGCCTTTTCTCATGCTGCTCCCTTCTCCGGAAATGACACTCCTCCCCACCTTTCAGCAGGGCCGGCTCCAGCTTTTTTGCCGCCCCAAGCGGCGAAGGAAAAAAAACAACCACCAAGCCTGCTTGAGGTGCCGCCGAAGTGCCGCTGAAGAGGAAGAGAGGGACTGCAGGGCCCGCTACCGAAGACTTGGAAGTGCCACCCTGATGACAGACGGAGTGCTGCCCCTTTCTATTGGCTGCCCCAGGCACCTGCTTCCTTTCCTGGTGCCTGGAGCCGGCCCTGCCTTTCAGTATACTCATTCTCCTTTGAATCCCTCCTCAAAACCCACTTGTTCCATTTGGGTATTCACCAGTCTCCTTCACACCCTTTTCCACTACCTTATTTTCAATTGAAGAGAATATCAGGACTTCTCAACCTATTTGCCTCTCCTCTACCCTCTCTTTGTCAATGCAGAGCATTGCAGCAGGGATCAAGTTTCTTTTAAGTCTATATAAATGTGTTATGAAGTGTTACAATGATATAACTATATAATAATTATCACTGTTATTGGAATCCTCTAAAAAGGAGATGCAGTATTTGTGAGTTTCTTGTATACTTACAAATAAGGACTCTGATAGGTATACCATTTAACCAAACTGTACAAGGATAAAGATTATTTCATTAAAATACAGTAATCCTCAAGGATTACAAATGGAAGGTATTAAAACTGCAGCAAATAAAGACCTTTACTCCCTTAATGACATTTAAAAGTTTAAATTACAGGGCCTGTCATGTCATATCTTATCCCACCACAGTTCATTCAGGAGTGTCACATAGCTAAAACTGCTAATTAAACTTCCCTTCTTAAAGCAGCTTCCGAAAACTGAAACGAGCACACAACCCTGTGGGCCAGATTTTCAAAAGGGCGTGGAATCCTGATTCCCCCTGCTGAGAACAACGGCAACCACTGGGTGCAGAGCACTTTTCACAGTATGGCCCTGCTCTTCTAGGTTTACAATACAGGAGCTACTAAATATGCTTTGCACAAGGAAGTTCTCTGTCACAACCCAGTCCAGTTCCATCCTCTGAATGGATACGAGTCTGTTGTGAGGAGATCCAACCACTGATGACCATATGCTCCAAAGCTCCCTAGGTCTGGATAGTGACTCATCCCTATTAATAGCTCTGGGTCACTCAGGAACACTCTCCCCTCTTGGCAACAGGATGGATAAAAATGGCTGATTTTTAATGTTTTGTATATCGGATTTTTTAATTTAAATTAAATACTTATTTAAAAAAAATAAACCTACTTAAAATTACATTTGAAATTATAACAACCTCTGTTAAGGCCTAAACTTAGTATAATCTATTAAAACAATTTAAATTAAATAAAAAATATTAAGCAGTACATGTTTGCTGCCAAGCTTTTTTTAAAAGTCAGACTGCTGAACTGGTGGAAATCACTCCCTAAGCACCTGAACCTAGAGTTTATGACGTGCTAAACCAGCTTTCAACAGCAGTAACCTCTTCTGCAGGTCCAGAAAGAGGATTTTCTTCATTTCAGTTTATTCAACTAGTTGAGTTCCATGACTAGTTGAGAGGATGAGATTTGCTAGTTCTAAAATCTTTAAGGACATGATGAACAGAAATAATCAGTTCAATTCACTAACTATAGATCATACTTCCTTTGCTTAATAAATCAATTAGTTTTAAATATAAAACATGTTTTGATAACTGTTCTGATAACTTTCTTCTTATGCATGTGGAATATCTTTAGGTAGTTTCATTTAAATAATCAATCAATATTAAAATACTGTTTTTGTGCATTTTAAATTGAATTTCCATCCAAATAGAACTTGACACAAAGCACGAGTAAAAAAATGAATCATCATCTGATAAATAAGAAGTGTATTATTCATCATTTTCTTGCAAAATAAAAGTAATAAAAATTAAGAATCTGAATAAATATACGTTAAGCTATATATATAGTGTATCTGCCTGATTAGCAAAAAGAACCACCAAATATACCATAAAAGGCTATATTTAGTTGCAAATCAGTCTGGATGACTCTTCCTAATGTCAGCTCTCCACCAGGTAAGAAACACCTCCTCCTTTTCCGGCCGTTTTATACATTAAAAACAAGCTACACATATACCAGTTCAAGCTGGCTCCCAATAGAGGACACAAGGTCTGATATAAAATGGAAGTCAAAAAACAAATTAGGTGACATAACTTAGTACAGATCTACAGCAATCTGTCACATCCTCAAACTGTGGGCCCAATCCCGTTATGCTGCACTCCATACCAGGAAAATTCCATGCTTACCTGAAAGTTTCCTGTCTTCAGGCAGTAAAGTCCACAGATCAGTTATAATGGATATTTCAGCCTGCTTGCAGCTCGAAGGCAGAACCAGACCTGTCAGTCACTGGGCAGAAGAGGAATGCCTCACCCAGAGAAGCTGCTGTCAGTTGAGAGAACTTCCACAGCCAGAATAATTCCATTCTAGTTTCCTAAATTATGGATTGGGCTAAATATTCTTTGAGGAAAAAAAGCATAATCTCTCCTTTGGCAGAGAGAATGGGATATTCTTCTTAATGAAACAAATCCAAGTCTTTGGGTTTCAATTTCCATCTATATTCTGGATGATCCATTTGTTTCCAGTGTGGGCTAGATCTGTGGACCTTATTATCTGAAGAAAGGAAATTTTACATATATCCTCTATCTTCTTCCCTTTGGCACGAAGACATTGAGAAGTTTTCTGCCAAAAAATGGCACTGACAAAAGACTGTATGATAAATATGTAGAAGTTGGTGAATGTATGTATTGATGGCTGTGTAGCAGATATCAATATAGGAAATACTCCAGAAAATTTATTACTCTGGGTGTGTTTCTACTTTTTCTCTCTGTACAGAACGATGATAAGAAAAATTGCCCTTTGGGACAGATAAAGGTGAATCAAATTTGGGAAGCCACCCCCAGCCTCCACAAAAGCTACCATCCATATGCACACCAGAAGAACTGTCTATGGAACAGTACAATGGGAAATGGAGATAAGCCTCCTTTAGGAACTTATTCAGATGTATCAGACAGAGCTCTGCTATGTGTGCTCCTGATTATCTGTGGCTAAAAACAGCATGTGGAATAGGCTGTATGTCTCTGATGTGAAGTAGATGATGGGTAGTTTCATTCAGGTCCTGACATTTCTATGGGGTTGCTAGAGACTGGGAATAGAACAAAGTTGTTCCTATGATCCTTGCACACCTCCACAGAATATCCCCTTTGGACAATGTCCAGTGACAACAGTTTTTACCAAAGCTATAGGTAGCCATATGCTCCCAAAATAAAAGACTCTGACATCAATTGGGGGTCTAATTCCAGACAGGGCTGGCTGGAGGCCACGCGGATAGCTCTGAGGCAACTGATAGCAGCTAGTGATGTCGCCTCAGCCCTTGTTCTAGCTACCACTTGCAAAGTGGTATTTTTTCCTGTTATACTTCAGAGACTGCTTCAACTTTCTAAAAATCTGTATTCCTTCCTATAGTGTCTGGCAGGAGCCAGGACTGCAAGATGGCTTTTCTGATAATTCTGAATAACCTCAGGTTTTCATAAAAGCTTCCCATTATATCACAAAAAGAGCTGGGAGCTGCTTTGCCTACACATTTAATTTCAAGGACCAAAGCCCCACATACCTGTATGAAACAGATTTGTATCCCACTGTTTTCCGGGGAGAAGCCCTTAGAGATATTTTGGTTGAGAATAATGTCCCCCCATGTTGGCGTTGTTTGTGAAAGATGGGTAGCCAGCTAGGATGATTCATCTCAAAATGAGTAAGGATTGCTGCAAGCAAGAGACATCAGACACCAAACCTTTTCATCTGCCCTTTAGGAGCTAGCATGATTCTTCCAAGGCAAGACTGACATTATGTAGCTTAGGGTGTGAGAATTATGGTAAGCTTTTAATTAAAAAAAAATCTTCCCCAACAACTGCAACTTGCCCACATCTTTCTGCTGGTCATATAAGGAGGCAGAACCTGGTCCATTTCATAATGCTTGTGTATGCACCCCAAAATCATATTGGTGCTGGGGGAAGGGGAAGAAGGGTTGAGCTGCCTTACACATTGTAAGTTCATAGCTTCTCTCTCTCTCTCTCTCTCTTTTTTTTAAATTGTTGCTTTACTACTACTTAGATCAGGGAGAAACCTTGACAGTCGTTTATCACAATGCTGTCATCTAGTGATCTCAAAAAATACATACACTCATTTATAGAATATAACAGGTTGATGAGCATAATTGTTTACAGCAAATGTTGTAAAACTGCTATAATACTATTATGGGATTGTTTAAGATAAACTTATCAATTTCCATATAGGATGTCACACATAGCTGGCATACAGTCTACTTAAACTTTGACCTTCAAAATCACATGCCCTATATAAGTTTTATCACATATTAACACACACAATTTACATAAAAATGACACCAACAACACAACCAATGAAAGAAAAGCAAACAAAAATAAATGATACCAAGCAAAGATAACAATAAACCCTCTCACACTCTCAGTGAATGGGTGTATTATATAAATGTACATGTACTCCATGCTTTAGGTACTCACACCACTATCAATTTTTTTTTTTTACTAGGAACATAGTCTAGATATGAGAAAGTTACTTACTTTACAGTAATTGGAAATTTCTCAAGATGGGTAGTCTCCATATGTATTCCACTGTGGGTATGCATGTGCTTCATGCACCCAGAGCTGGAGAATTCTGAAAGCAGCGTCACTTGGCTCATGTATACATCCTCACTCTCCTCATGGCTCCAACCATGAAGGTAGAGCAGACTGAGCATCTCTCCAGTTCTTTCACTCCCACAAATTGAAGAATGCAGAGGTGAAGGAGGGGGTGGGTAGTGCAATATAGATAGGGACCACAGACCTCAAAGAATCTTCACTTGCGATACGGTAAGTAACTTTCTCTTCTTCTTTGATTGCTGGTTCCTATGTCTATTCCACTGCAGGTGACTGATAAGCAGTACTCAAATAGGAGGAGGATACTAGTGGCACAGCTATTTGAAGAACCACTGTCCCGAACAGGGCCATCCCTAGCTATTCTTGGGCCCTAAGCAGCACCCCCCAGGGGGCCGGGGCTAGCTTGGGGGGTAGGGGGGAACCCCGCCCCCCAGCACTCACCAGCAGTGCGGCTGGGGCCGGGTCACTGCACTTCCCGCTGCCGGTAAGGGCAGGCCCGGCCCTGTAGCAGTCCTCATTGGGGGTGGGAGTGGGGGTGGGGTGGGGAGAAGCAGGGCGGGAGCTTTTGGGAAGGGGTGGAGTGGGGGCAGGTGGGGGTGGAGCAGGGGCCGTGGTAAAGAGGTGGGGCAGGGGCTGGAGCAGCATGCAGCTGCACAGGGCATCAGAAAATTTGGTGCCCCAAATTTCCTGGTGCCCTATGCAGCTGCATACTTTGCATATGGGTAGGGACAGCCCTGGTCCCAAAAGACGTGTCACCCTTTCCTTGGTGCTCAAGAGGAACCCGCTCTATTGCTTCTTGCTGTAAGGAGGACTCTATTTCTTATTTGAGAATCTCCTCATTAGAATGGCCCCTGAAAAGGGGCAGGAATGAAGGATTTGGAGAGAGCAATAGGGTAAATTAAATTGCATAATTGGAATGGATGAAGATTAACAAACACTTGTCCATTGTTATTTCACTCCAGGTCTGGAAAAAGAATGCTAGGATGTGTGGGAATCAGCAGTTGGTGATGTCATACATTTGCAGCTCTTGAACGCCTGTCAAAATGTTCATTTGGCTGGGGGCAGGATGATGCTGATGCTCAGGCTGGCAGAAGGTGCAGGGAAACAGGACTTCCGAACCCACCGCCCCTTACATGGTGGCTTACAAGGCTGCTGGTGGTAAAGTGGTTGATTGCCTGCGGAATTTTCTCTTGGGGCCACTATATATGTTCCCAGGGAGAGGAAGGTGGCCCTGGAGTTCTTTAGAATGTGTAAGGACCCATCTATCTTTTGGTTAGAGATGGGTTTCATCCAAGGGCAGGTTCTCCACAGTGTTCTGGATCTCTCTGAGAAACCCCGAAGCGTGAAGCAATGATTCAAGGCACATGACAATGGCTATTGCCATTTATCTTGAAGGTGTGTCTGCTGCTTCTACCACTGATCCTGGCAACCGACTTGCCTTTCTCAATGAGAGTGTGGAATGGAGCTGTCGTGTTAAGGAAACTTGTTGATGAAGTCCATGGATTTGGAATATTTCAGGTAATCATACTTAGGCAACAGTGCTTGGTAATTGGCTATTCTGAACTGAGGGTTAGAAGAAGTGAAGACCTTCCTTCCCAATAAATCTAGGTGTTTACCTGCTTTGTCAATCAGAGTAGACTTAGGGTATTGCTGTCTAGAAGTCTCCATAGCAAACTGGATAACCAAAGAGTTAGCTGTAGAATGAGAAGACAATAGCATTTTTCTGCTCTCTTAGGGGTACGGGCACTAGTGGCTGGGGTACGCCAGACTGCTCTTGCTGGTTCCAGAATGGCTTCATTAACAGGAAACACTATTTGGCTGGATCCAAAAGCCTGTAGGATGTCCAGGAGTTTATGTTGGGGATCCTGAATTTCCTCAAGGGAGATCTGCAGTGCCACTACCATCCTACATAACAGTTCCTGGAACTGCTTATGGTCACTAGGGATATGTATGGGAGAAGATATTGGAGAAACTGCTTCATCCATAGATGATGAGGACAGTCTTGTCGGTACCAGAAGAATTGCTGGATATGGCTCATAATCCTCCCGCTTCCATGGGGTCAGATGGAAGCTCTGGCTGTCCTCTTGCAGGGGAATGGTGAACTGACTCCCTAGCGGATCACGTCAACTCTGCAGGGTGGTACGGCCCCAACATGGCCAGTAAAACAAGTCAAAGTGTGTTTGTGGAGGTGCCCACAGCTTGGGATACCAACAGCTGTGAGGCAGGTGCTGAGGTGGAGGTTGGCTCCAGACTAGTGCAGGTCCCCTGTCCTCAGAGGAGGAGACATCAGTTCCTCAGGGGTTCAGAATCTACTGAGAGAGAAAATGCCAATTCTGGATCCATCAGTGGTACTGACGGTTCAGCTGGAAGGAAACCATGGCTGGACAATGGGATGGGGAACACACTCCTCCCTTAAGGAAATTGGGGGATCAAGGAGAGCAAAAATGTCATCAGGTGGAGCATGAGACTCTGCTGTCCCTGGAGTGTGAGGGGTCCTGTCTCTCCGAATCAACTTATGCAGGGTTATATCCAACTTCTTAGAAGTGGACCTGGAGGAGGATTTGCTCTCATGTTTATGAGAATGCTTCCTGCCTTCTTGACAAGACCCCGATGGGGTCTGTGGGAGTAGATTCCCTTGCCTAACTCAGACCTCATGGCAGGAAGTGCAATCCTTGCTGAGTCAAGCTGCTGAATGGGGTTGGGGGAAAGGTCCCCCAGCCCAGATCCGACTGTGATCTCTTAGCTTTCTCTGTTAAATGCTTCTTAAGACAAATTCCTGCACTTCCTGGTACTACTGGGAAAAGTGTACCAGACACTGCACCGTGCCATGACACAAGCTTCCCCATGGCAGGACAGGCAGCACTGATGGTCATCACTGACTGAGAAGGAGCATGGGCAACAAGTACGGATCTTGAAGTGTACAGGCCTGAATGTAGTACAGCACCCTTAACGTGGTACACAAGGATAATTCCCCAAGACGGGGAATTACTTAACTATAAAACTTAGCTAAAACTATTGAGTAAAATTCAAAACTATTTACTATATATTTTTACAGACTAAAGAACAAAGGAAGACAAAGATCCGGATGCTGGAGGATCTGACGTAGGTCACACGGTGGTAAGAAGGAACTGGAGAAGTGGTTGGTCAGCTCTGGTCTTTACCTCCACAGTTGGAGGCACAGAGGACAGTGAGGGTACATGAGCAGACCAACAGACACTACTTTCAAAATTCTCTGACTCTGGGCACATGGCGTACACGTGTACCCACAGTGGAATACACGAGGTCAGCATTTGTAGAAGAAATAGTTAATTTCCCATAGGATTCTAGGAAGTAGCAAGGATGCCTGCAGAGGCATTAGATTGTACATATGTTTTATAATTTTTAACAGATAATAAACTCTCAAAACACATCCTACCTTCCACAGCTCTTTTGAAGAATACTTTGCAGCTGCCGCAAGTTAGGACACCATAATGACATCCAGAGGCTTCATCAGAACAGACCAGGCAAAGCTTGGGAGGTGGTCCTGTTGCTGTTGAGGTGGTGGATGGAGAAGAGCTTACATCAGATCTCACTCCAGGGCTAAAAAACAAACAGGAGGGAAGAAATTTCAGTCATACTTCTTGGAAAACCATGTCATAGTCAGAAGAGGAGTCACGTATGTTAAGTAATTTCAGTAATGTATTTACATAGTATATTTTGCATTTAGACCTGTTAAATCTATCATCTTTGTTACAGATTATGTACCCAGTGATATGCAGGTATTAAAATGTTGTATTGCTTATATCAGAGTCATGATTCAAGAAATTCAACAAAAACAATATTCTTTTTCCAGGCTACTAATTAATCACAGAAATTCATGATGGAACTTCACATCTTAGTCAGCAGGTGGAAATTCCTACAGCTTTCTAGATTTTAATCCATACTGAAAATTAACCCCTATATTAATAGAAGTAATGGACCCACTCAATCCAGGAGCTTAAACTAAGATATTTAACAATACTAGGGTTCCCAGATATCCCTAATGGGCAAGAGGGGGAGTTGGAGGAGTGAGAGAGACCCTGTTGCTCTTTAATCTTCTACCCTAAGTCCCCCATACTTTGTAAAATCCTCAACTCTTTTTTTTTTTTTTTTAAATATTGCTTTAAATCGGTATTTCCCAAACTGTTGAAAACGGAGTTTCAGGAATAAAACCCAATTAAGTGCCACTGCCCGTTCCATGAGTTGTTAAAGGCCTGCCCATCTTAATTTATGCATCTTCAGCCTCATTTTCCCCCTCCTCTCTGCCTAAGCTAGTCCTACATCAGCCTGCCTCCACTTTATAATACACTTATAAATCTTCATACCACTTCTCCTTTCTTACACATTTTAATGAGATGTGAAACAATTAAAATATTCCATTTGCATCCAAGTGAGCATCAGCTAAATGAATGGGACAATTCACACCAGGCTCTCCAGCAGATATTGCTGCATCAGTTATACTTGCTTCATGCTTTGAAGATTTTCTTCGCAGCCAAACAACTTTCAAACAGAGGCTTTCAAACAAATAATAATAAATAAATAATACTAATACTACAACTAATAATAATACATACAAAAACCGCTGGAGAACAAATAGGCGGCCTTTGCTGCAGCTGGTCCTTTGTATCCTTTACTAGGGAACAGTTAACCCGTTGGGATCACCACTTTAGGTCAACCTTAAATGCTAGAAAGTATAATTCACAAATGTCTCTACTTCTAACCTCCCACTTTACCTAACATTCTTGTAGAAAACTAAACTGTAGTTAATGTGTGTTTTTTTGAAAATTTACATTCAGAAAGCTTTGCTGACAGGCTCAGTGTCTCTTGTCCAAACACAAGAGTGTTTGTCTCAGGGTTATCAGCAAGAGATAGTTTAATAATTATTATAATATTTTTATATATATATATTATATAATAATAATAATAATTATTATTATCCTTTGGGCTATCTGCAAAAATAATAAGGAAAGAAATTTAGCAGAACCATGACAAGCTTACACTACGAAAGAGTTTAACAACATTTCTCTTTTATGGGATTAATGTCAATATCTAAAGATTCGCAGTTAGAGAACATGTGGAAATTTGGCTGAGAAAAATTAAAATCCATGAGAAGAAAGAGTACAAACTAGTCAGAAACAGATTCTATTGAGACAAACAACAACGAGCAGCAAAATGCAGAATTATTTAGAACATCTAAACAAAAGATTGCAATGTAGAATAAGAAAGTAGGATTCTTTATCAAAACAGACTAATAAAAACAAGCAAAAATCCCATGTGGAGGTAAATCCACATGCTTGTTTATCAAATGATTAATAAAAACAAGCCCAAGTTCTTGTCAGAGAAAAATGAAATAAGATCAAACAGTTAAAAGCTAAATCTGTGTATCATGATTTTTTTTTAAATGGATTTGGAAAGTATTAAGCAAAATAAAAATAAAGCTCAACGCATCTTGATAACACCAAATAATAACTGAACTCAGAAGACAGGGAAGCAAACATGTTTAGTAGCAGGGCTCAATAATTACAGGCAGCTTTGATTAGTGTTATGGAACCAACAGAACTTTCCACATAAATAACTAATGGGGAAAATAGAGATGTAAATTTTTTATTCAAGTCTATTTTGGTTTTCTAATGATATCATTTGTTGATTTTCTTACACCTAACCCCCTGTCCATCCTTCAAGCCCCAGACTGTAACTTCTGTCTGAAACACAGACAACTTAAAGTGACCATTTTGGCAAACTGTATGCAAAGGAGAAGTTTCTTTAAGGGTGTGGATCCAAAACCTTTGAAGTCAATGGGAACTATGCCATTTACTTGAAATGGGAGAAGGATAATACCCTAACCCAGGAGATTGCTTTTATTATAGTTCACTTTTGTTCACTGCACAGGGAGTCTTTCTTTGTTAGAGTCAAAATATCAGCATGAAGAAATCATGAATACACAATTCATAGTTTTAAATCATCCCATAAATAACGAATACTCATTAATTTGCTAATTTTGCACATTTTTAAGAATAGGTTATAAACTGTATCCCTTTCCCTCCTTGCAGAATCACCTACAAAGCACTGCTCAAATAAGAGACAGAAATCATGCATGGAAGGTAATTTCTAACATTATTCTAATATTATTTCCTCCCCCCTCCCTCCACACACCTTGGAAAATGAGGGTATGTCTACACTATGGAATAAGGTCGAATTTATAGAAGTCGTTTTTTTAGAAATCGGTTTATATATTCGAGTGTGTGTGTCCTCACAGAAAATGCTCCAAGTGCATTAAGTGCATTAACTCGGCGGAGCGCTTCCACAGTACCGAGGCTAGAGTCGACTTACTGAGCGTTGCACTGTAGATAGCTATCCCACAGTTCCCGCAGTCTCCGCTGCCCATTGGAATTCTGGGTTGAGATCCCAATGCCTGATGGGGCTAAAACATTGTCGCGGGTGGTTCTGGGTACATATCGTCAGGCCCCCGTTCCCTCCCTCCCTCTGTGAAAGCAAGGGCAGACAATCGTTTCGCGCCTATTTTCCTGAGTTACCTGTGCAGACGCCATACCAAGGCAAGCATGGAGGCCGCTCAGCTCACTTTGGCAATTAGGAGCACATTAAACACCACATGCATTATCCAGCAGTATATGCAGCACCGGAACCTGGCAAAGCGATACTGGGCGAGGAGGCGACGTCAGCGCGGTCACGTGAGTGATCAGGACATGGACACAGATTTCTCTGAAAGCATGGGCCATGCCAATGCATGCATCATGGTGCTAATGGGGCAGGTTCATGCTGTGGAACGCTGATTCTGGGCTCGGGAAACAAGCACAGACTGGTGGGACCGCATAGTGTTGCAGGTCTGGGACGATTCCCAGTGGCTGCGAAACTTTCGCATGCGTAAGGGCACTTTCATGGAACTTTGTGACTTGCTTTCCCCTGCCCTGAAGCGCATGAATACCAAGATGAGAGCAGCCCTCACAGTTGAGAAGCGAGTGGCGATAGCCCTGTGGAAGCTTGCAATGCCAGACAGCTACCGGTCAGTTGGGAATCAATTTGGAGTGGGCAAATCTACTGTGGGGGCTGCTGTGATGCAAGTAGCCAGCGCAATCAAAGATCTGCTGATATCAAGGGTAGTGACCCTGGGAAATGTGCAGGTCATAGTGGATGGCTTTGCTGCAATGGGATTCCCTAACTGTGGTGGGGCCATAGACGGAACCCATATCCCTATCTTGGCACCGGAGCACCAAGCCGCCGAGTACATAAACCGCAAGGGGTACTTTTCGATAGTGCTGCAAGCTCTGGTGGATCACAAGGGACGTTTCACCAACATCAACGTGGGATGGCCGGGAAAGGTACATGACGCTCGCATCTTCAGGAACTCTGGTCTGTTTCAAAAGCTGCAGGAAGGGACTTTATTCCCAGACCAGAAAATAACTGTTGGGGATGTTGAAATGCCTATATGTATCCTTGGGGACCCAGCCTACCCCTTAATGCCATGGCTCATGAAGCCGTACACAGGCAGCCTGGACAGTAGTCAGGAGCTGATCAACTACAGGCTGAGCAAGTGCAGAATGGTGGTAGAATGTGCATTTGGACGTTTAAAGGCGCGCTGGCACAGTTTACTGACTCGCTTAGACCTCAGCGAAACCAATATTCCCACTGTTATTACTGCTTGCTGTGTACTACACAATATCTGTGAGAGTAAGGGGGAGACATTTATGGCGGGGTGGGAGGTTGAGGCAAATCGCCTGGCTGCTGGTTACGCACAGCCAGACACCAGGGCGGTTAGAAGAGCGCAGGAGGGCGCGGTACGCATCAGAGAAGCTTTGAAAACCAGTTTCACGACTGGCCAGGCTACGGTGTGAAAGATCTGTTTGGTTCTCCTTGATGAAACCCCCTGCCCCTTGGTTCACTCTACTTCCCTGTAAGCTAACCACCCATCCCTCCTCCCGTCAATCACCACTTGCAGAGGCAATAAAGTCATTGTTGCTTCACATTCATGCATTCTTTATTCATTCATCACACAAATAGGGGGATGACTACCAAGGTAGCCCAGGAGGGTGGTGGAGGAGGGAAGGAAAATGCCACACAGCACTTTAAGCACAGCACTTTAAAAGTTTACAACTTTAAAATTTATTGAATGACAGCCTTCTTTTTTTTGGGCAATCCTCTGTGGTGGGGTGGCTGGTTGGCCGGAGGCCCCCCCTACTGCGTTCTTGGGCGTCTGGGTGTGGAGGCTATGGAACTTGGGGAGGAGGGCGGTTGGTTACTCAGGGGCTGCAGTGGCAGTCTGTGCTCCAGCTGCCTTTGCTGCAGCTCAACCATACACTGGAGCATACTGGTTTGGTCCGCCAGCAGCCTCAGCATTGAATCCTGCCTCCTCTCATCACGCTGCCGCCACATTTGAGCTTCAGCCCTCTCTTCAGCCCGCCACCTCTCCTCCCGGTCATTTTGTGCTTTCTTGCACTCTGACATTATTTGCCTCCACACATTCGTCTATGCTCTGTCAGTGTGGGAGGACAGCATAAGCTCGGAGAACATTTCATCGCGAGTGCCTTTTTTTTTCTTTCTAAGCTTCACTAGCCTCTGGGAAGGAGAAGATCCTGTGATCATTGAAACACATGCAGCTGGTGGAGAAAAAAAAAGGGACAGCGGTATTTAAAAAGACACATTTTATAAAACAGTGGCTACACTCTTTCAGGGTAATCCTTGCTGTTAACATTACATACATAGCACATGTGCTTTCGTTACAAGGTCGCATTTTGCCTCCCCCCACCGCGTGGCTACCCCCTCAACTCTCCCCTCTCTCTGTGGCTAACAGCGGGGAACATTTCTGTTTAGCCACAGGCAAACAGCCCAGCAGGAATGGGCTCCTCTGAGTGACCCCTGAAGAAAAGCACTCTATTTCAACCAGGTGACCATGAATTATATCTCACTCTCCTGAGGATAACACAGAGAGATAAAGAACGGATGTTGTTTGAATGCCAGCAAACATACACTGCAATGCTTTGTTCTACAATGATTCCCGAGTACGTGTTACTGGCCTGGAGTGGTAAAGTGTCCTACCATTAAGGACACAATAAGGCTGCCCTCCCCAGAAACCTTTTGCAAAGGCTTTAGGAGTACATCTAGGAGAACCGTGAATGCCAGCGCAAAGTAATCCTTTCACATGCTTGCTTTTAAACCATGTATAGTATTTTAAAAGGTACACTCACCAGAGGTCCCTTCTCCGCCTGCTGGGTCCAGGAGGCAGCCTTGGGTGGGTTCAGGGGGTACTGGCTCCAGGTCCAGGGTGAGAAACAGTTCCTTGCTGTCGGGAAAACCGGTTTCTCCGCTTGCTTGCTGTGAGCTATCTACAACCTCATCATCATCATCTTCTTCGTCCCCAAAACCTGCTTCCGTATTGCCTCCATCTCCATTGAAGGAGTCAAACAACACAGCTGGGGTAGTGGTGGCTGAACCCCCTAAAATGGCATGCAGCTCATCATAGAAGCGGCATGTTTGGGGCTCTGACCCGGAGCGGCCTCTCTGGTTTTCTGGTAGGCTTGCCTCAGCTCCTTCAGTTTCACGCGGGACTGCTTCGGGTCCCTGTTATGGCCTCTGTCCTTCATGCCCTGGGAGATTTTGACAAAGGTTTTGGCATTTCGAAAACTGGAACGGAGTTCTGATAGAACGGATTCCTCTCCCCAAACAGCGATCAGATCCCATACCTCCTGTTCGGTCCATGCTGGAGCTCTTTTGTGATTCTGGGACTCCATCATGGTCACCTGTGCTGATGAGCTCTGCATGGTCACCTGCAGCTTGCCACGCTGGCCAAACAGGAAATGAGATTTAAAAGTTCACGGTTCTTTTCCTGTCTACCTGGCCAGTGCATCTGAGTTGAGAGTGCTGTCCAGAGCGGTCACAATGGAGCACTCTGGGATAGCTCCCGGAGGCCAATACTATCGAATTGTGTCCACAGTACCCCAAATTCGAGCCGGCAAGGTCGATTTAAGCGCTAATCCACTTGTCAGGGGTGGAGTAAGGAAATCTATTTTAAGAGCCCTTTAAGTCGAAATAAAGGGCTTCATTGTGTGGACGGGTGCAGGTTTACATCGATTTAACGCTGCTAAATTCGACCTAAAGTCCTAGTGTAGACCAGGGCTGAGAAATATTTTTCCTTGGGGTACTTAATGTTTCTCATTGAGATAGTCATACTTAATACTAAGCCCCCCCATGCTCAAAGATTCCTCTTCACTTCCTACTGTGGAGAAAATCTTCAGCTTCAATAACAGGTCAAGGTTACCATTTAATACAACTATCCATTCAGAGAATCCAGGAGAATGAAGGAAAATGTACGTGGAATGGAGTTACTTTTTGAATTCACTTTGATATTTGGCTGTTTTCTCACTAATGGTAAATATTTTTCTAACAATAAGATCAACAGATTGGACCAGGAAATTCAATATTCAGGAAAGTTCCTGAAAGAACCACTGCTATTATCAGCATCTGTCTCTACTGTCATCTACAGAAGCATTCAAACCTTTCTAAAACTGTGATTACCACATGACCACTTGGCACTTTCTAACTTCAACACTCCACTTTTTCTAAGACAATATCCACTTTGCACCTCTTCACACATGGTCTTTGAGTGAGATGTTTTCACCATTTGCTTCTGCAATGCTTCTCTGGAGTACTTTAAATCATCAGTGGCTGAAGACTGTATGATGCATAAGTAAGCCTATGACAGGATCTCAGCCTCCTCAAAATCATAGGTTTCAGAGTAGCAGCCAATGAAGTGAGCTGTAGCTCACGAAAGCTTATGCTCAAATAAATTTGTTAGTCTCTAAGGTGCCACAAGTACTCAAAATCATAGTCTGCTATTTTCTTGATTTAGGAGGGAGAGCATGGGCGGTAAGTAGAGCCCTCCTTCGGGGAGGCTAGCCCCCAGCTCCACCTGTTCTGTTCCCTGAGGCCAGAGCCCCGCCACCGCTCTGCAGCTGGAGCCACAAGACCCCTGCCACCGCCTAGTGGCTGGAGCCATGAGCCCCTTCCACCTGGAGAAGCACCGAGCATCCCTCCCGCCCTCCCTGGCTAGAGGAGGTCCTGAGCGCCCCCGCAGCCAGGAGCCTTGGGCTGGCCACAGCCATGCCGTGCCTCCCCAGCCCAGACCCCAAGCTGCCCCAGGGAAAAGCGTCTCCTCCCAAAGAAACTTTTCATATGCCCATGCAGGTTCCCATGTGGCTAAGGAAGTGGTATTTGCTACTCAGCTTCCTGGGTTCATCAGTAATCTCTCTGGAGTCAAGGAGATTACTGATGAGCCCGGGGAGCTAAACAGAAACATACTGCCTCCTCAGCCGCCCCGAACCTGCATGGGGTGTAATAAAGCAAAAACTTCGCCCCACCAAATCCCACAACCCAGCGTCCGGCAGCTTGTTGACTCATTTTCAATTTGTGATCCACTGTAATCCCCAAATCCTTTTCTGCTGTACTATTGCCTAGCCAGATGTTCCCCATTTTGTAGTTGTACATCCGAGTGTTCCTTCCTAAGTGTAGTACTTTGCACTTGTCTTTCCTGGATTTCATCTTCTTGATTTCAGATCAATTCTCCAATTTGTCAAGGTCATTTAGAATTCTAATCCTGTCCTCCAAAGTGTTACCAACCCTTCCCAGCTTGGTGTCACCTCTACTCTGTTATCCAATTAGTTAATGAAAATATTGACTAGTATCAGACAGGCCTCGCCCCTGTGGGTCCTCCCTGGATACATCCCCCCACTTTGACAGAGAAGCATTAATAACTACTCTGAATACAATCTTTCAACCAGGTTTGCACCAATCTTATAGTAACTTCCCTAGTTTGCTTATGAGAATTTCATGAGAGACTGTGTCATAAGCCTTACTAAAATCAAGATATATCACATCTGCAGCTTCCCCTCTATCTACTAGGACGGTAGCCCAGTCAAAGAAGGAAACGAGGTTTACTTGGCATGATTGGTTCTTGACAAATCCATGTTAGCTATTACTGAGGCTGAGAGTTTGTCACAAAGGTCACAGAAGTCATGGATTCTGTGACTTTTCACGACCTCCGTGACTTCTGCAACGGCTGGTGAGGCTGGCCTGAGGGCCACCTGAGCAGCTCGGGCAGCCCTTGGGCTAGCCGCACCGACCACTGCTGGGGCAGTCCCGGGGCATCCCCCTCCCCCCACCCCAGCAGCAGCAGGAGTTTGGGGTGGGGGGGCAGTGGCTCAGGGTCCAGGAGGAGGTGAGGGCTCTGGGTGGTGCTTACCTCGGGGGGGGGGGAAGAGGGGGAAATGGGACGGGGCTCCCCAGAAGTGGCAACATCCCTCAGCTCCTAGGGGGAGGCGTGGCCTGCACGCCACCTCCGCCTGCAGGCACCTCCCCTGCAGCTCCAATTGGCCGCGGTTCCCGGCCAATGGGAACTGCAGAGCCAGCACCTGGGGAGAAGGCAGTGTGCAGATCTGCCTGGACACATCTCCGCCTAGGAGCTAAGGGAAGGGGATGTTGCCGCTTCCGGGGAGGTGCAGAGCCGGGTAGGAAGCCTGCCAGCCCTGCCAACACCCCTCTCCCAGCACCAGTGGGGGATCCTTGCCCCCCTGGGCTGCCCTCCCCTCCAAACACCCATGCTGCCCCCGGGCCGCGCCCCTCCCTAAAATTTAGTCAGGGGTATATAGTACAAGTCATGGACTGGTCACGGGCTGTGAATTTTTGTTTACTGCCTGTGAACCTGTCCATGACTTTTACTAAAAATACCTGTGACTAAAAGGTAGCCTTAGCTATTACTAGTACCCTTTAGGTGCTTACAATTGGTTAATAATTTGTTCCAGTATCTATTCAGGTATCAAAGTTAGGCTGACTGGTATATAATTCCCCAGGTTCTTTTTATTCCTCTTTTTAAAGACAGGTATTACTGTTTGTCCTTCTCCAGTCCTCTTGGAACTTACCCATCCTCCATGAATTCTCAAATTTCTAATGGTTCCAAGATTGGTTCAGCTAGCTCAAGAACCCTAGACTAATTTCCGATTACATCTAACTTATCTAAATACTCTTTTAAATCTGTTATCTCCCTATTTCAGGCTGCGTTCCTTCCCCTTTGTTAGCATTTATTGTGTAATTATCTGGTCACCATTAACCCTTTTAGTGAAAAATGAAGCAAAATAGGCAGACACCTCACTGATGCCATCTATTATCAGCTCTCCTTCTCGCTAAGTAGAGGATCTACGCTTTCCTTTCCAGAGAGGATATGGTGGATAATAGTCTCACCAACACTAATTGAAATTTAATGCTTGAACTTAAATAGACAAACCAGCATGTACAAAACAGCAAATCCAGTTAGAATGATTGACCTCTGAGACCTGAGCACTGAAATGGGATAAAAAAACTTCCAAACTGTGTGTCGGACAAATGAAAACCTTATGTTATATGAGATTTTCAGGCATCTTATACTCTGTCTTTTATTAACAAAGGTTAGAGACAACCTACCAAATCTTTTCCATAGTGTTCTGTGACCTGGGCTTATTTCATTATGGTTATTTTATCTCTACTTCTAGTACTTTCTTTCATCTAAGATTACTTGAATTGGGTCTCGGAAATGTTAGCTGGGGCAATTAGTAATAGATGCCACAGAAAGAGAACCTCAATTCTGATCTTAGGTAGAGGGAGAACCACGATTAGGTAATGGCTTGGATACACAGGCGAAGCTACAGTTCCCCCATTGCCTCAAATTATGACAGTGATGGCCAAGGCAGCTAGGGTTTGGAGAAGTGAATGATCTGAAAGGTCTTAGACATTATCCAATGTAATAAAAAAAATATAACAGGGTAGTCTGTGACCATACTATGAAATTAGATGATCCCACCATCAGAGTGAGCCTCCAACATTTGCCCTCAATGCCTGCATAGGTTAGTTAAGTATTATTAGTCTCATTTTACAGCTAGGAAACTGAGGCAGGGGTGGATCAGGTGACTTGTCTAAGCTCTCACAGAAAGTCTGTGGCACAGCTGGGAAGTGAACAAAGGCCTCCACTCCCTAGTGGAACCATTCTGTCTCTTTAGACTAACCTTTTCCTGGGGGGAAGAGGGAGAAACATTTAAAGAAGACAATTTGGCTACCATTTTGATAGTGTACTCACCGCTATTACCTGTCTATCTTTGAACCTGGGCAGAGCGTGCTTCTTTTGCATCGTCTCAGTGTGCCTCCCAGATCAAAGGAGCTGCTGCTGTCTTCAAGCATAAGCAAGATCAAAGCTCCCATGCCTACTTGTTTGCTCATGTAAGCAAACTCCTATTACATGAAGAAAAGGAGTACTTGTGGCACCTTAGAGACTAACAAATAGAGACTAATAAATTTGTTAGTCTCTAAGGTGCCACAAGTACTCCTTTTCTTTTTGCGAATACAGACTAACACGGCTGCTACTCTGAATTCTATTACATGAAAAAGTTCCTTTTTCGTGCCATAACACAAATAGGGTCCAACAATGCACTCCTATTGCCACATTAAAACGCTACATATACTCCCTGAATGGTTGTAAGATTAAGTGTAAAATGATCTGCTCTCAGTTCCAGAAAACTTAAGCTCATTAGCTTTTGCACTTGCTGACCAATGAGCTTTATATTCACAACCTTTTTGAATTCCTTAGTCGTGATTACTTTTCTTACTGTTCTTTTAAGAAATGATTCCCATGTGATTATCCTAGTACCTGTTAACCCATTAAAGTCCTTATTATTGTCATGTTCCCGGCAGACAGGATAACACAAGAAGAGCCATACTGGGTCAATTAATGATCCATCTATTCCAGTATCCAACACTGGCTAATACCAGAGCTTCAGGAGGAGCATACAGAATAGGGGTGGGGGTTGCAGATATCTACCTGTTTTCCCCTTTATATACTGGCATTATATTTTCTGTCCCTTTCCTAATAGTTCCTAACATTCTGTTAGCCTTTTTGACCACTGCAGTGCACAGCCAGAGGAACCAAGAGCAGGGAGTCTGTCCCTCTTGTGTGCTCAGTAAGCCCTGCTGGCCCACTGACAATGCAGAGGAGGAAGCCATCTGATTCAAGTGTAGGGGAGACAAAGGCTGGACAAGAGAAGAGCAAAAGGAGTAGGAGGGGACTAGAGGGAGAAGAAGAGAAACTGCCTGGGAGTTGGAGGAGAGGCATTGACTCTATTTGGGCAAGAAGACTGACTGGGAGCCAGTGGGGATGGAAGTGACACGAGACACAGATTGAATGAGGAGCTAAGAGGGGACTGGCTGGGCAAGGGAGACTGGGACAAGAAGCCTCAAGAGTGGACACTGGGACTGTTTACATGAAGAGAATGGGGTGGTATGAGACTGGGAAAGGGATAGGTTGGAAGGGATGGGGCAGAAGGGGTCAAGCTTGGGGAGAATGGGCAGAAGAGTTCACGTCCACTAGAGCACACGTCCCTCTGGAGCTTCGAATGGAACCTAAGTATCTCAAGTCCTGTCAGCATATATCTGCGAAAGCCACTAACAAAGCATGTTTCACTCTCAGTGTTAGTCCACATAGAGCAGTGGTTCTCCAACTTTTGTACTGGTGACCCCTTTCACATAGTAAGCCTTTGAGTGTGATCCCCCCTTATAAATTAAAACAACTTTTTAATATATTTAACACCATTATAAATGCTGGAGGAAAAACGGGGTTTGGGGTGGAGGCTGACAGCTAGCGACCCCCTGTGTAATAACCCAACTCCCAGTTTGAGAACCCCAGACATAGAGGGTGACAACGTAACTGCTACCACATACTCCATTAGCTCAAGTGAAAGGTATCTGTGCAGTGTATCTAATCCTGCTGATGACCATGCAAGTCAACATGATGTTTTCAGATTGCTTTTTTAGAAATGTAGGAAATTACATAAGTGATGGTAAAACGATTACAGTTACAAATTCAAGCACTCTAAAGTTAGAAGGTGCCTGAATTAAGGCTGATTGTGCAACCTTAATTTGGTCTACTTGTGCATATGTATTATGATAATTACATGATCACACACTTTTTCCACAGGACTCTGCCTCATTAAGTGAACAGAATGGATGGTGTTCAATTAATAAGCAGCTATTCCATTTTGTTTTATTCTCATTATTCAACGTATGGCCTTAGTTCTTATTTATTTCACACTACTCAAACAAACACAGAATGGCCTCTTGAGCTTTTCTATTGAACTAACCACTACTGAACCTGAGTGCTTCACAAACACAAATTGATATTCAAAACACCCCCGTGAAATAAACAGGTATTATCGTCAGCATTTTATGGATGGAGAGCTGAGGCATGAGATTAAGATTAAAAAGTATGTATTAACTTTGGGCGCCAAATATAAGATACCTAAGATCTGCTTTTTCAAAGTACTTTATTATTATATAGTACTTCATATATTCAAGTACACTTCTCATTTTCTTCATTTCCAGCTGTGAGTGCTCAGCACTTTTGCAAAAGAGACTGTAGTGTCTCAAGCTGGACACTCATAAAATTAGGAGGAATTCACGAGTGATCACCTATGAAAAATTTGGTTTGAGTGACTTGACCAGCAACACATAAGAGCTCTATGAAGAGAAACTCCAGGTCTCCACAATGGCATTCAGCTGTCTTCACCAAGAGACTATGCCCTCTCTTCCTCCAATTTACTCTCTCACTCGCTAGGAAACTCCTAAATATTCAGTGCTGGACTTTGCAACACTGAGTGAGTGTATGTCTCCAAGTTTAACAGTCTCCTACATAGCAATCATATGTATGACCAGACTTTTTTTTTTGATACCCTTCTTTGAATATCTCAAACTATCTTCAATCCTCCAATTCTGACACTACACAAATACTTATGTAGTGATTTTAGAGCTTCTTCAAGCAAGTTCATGAGAAGTAGATACCAGATTCTGATGACACTGCTTGCTGTTTGTTTAGATAATTTGATGTCTGTGTTTAATGGTATACTATAGTTTCACCATTTCCAACATTCACTTGACTGAAGAATTTTTTGTTCACAACACAAGAAACATTACCAGTTTGATTTAGATTGTCAACTCCTTGTGGCAGGGAGCTGGCACTGGGCAAATATAACTGTGCCAAGCACACTGCTGGCATCAAATAAGTCGATTAAAAAGATTCCCTATATTTTTCAGGCTGGTAGAGAGAAGAAAAGCATTACCGGTTTGATTTCCAGAGAGATTTCAGAAAGCAAGTCCAGTGGGTAAGGCATGAACCTGGGACGTGGGAGACTGGGGTTCAATTCCTAGCTCCACCACATGGTCTCTTTGTTATCCTGGTAAAGTCATTTAGATCTTGACTTCACTAGAGAAAAAGGTGTCATTTTATGAGGTGGGAACTAATGGTGATAAAAATACATCTCTTCCCCCCCCAATCCCCCCAGTGTGGACATGCCAGTCTGTATAAAATGAGGATAATAATGGTATTTTGCTGCTTCATGCAAGGGTTCTGCAAGGGTAAATTCACAGAAGTTTGGGTAGTGCTCAGATACTACTATAACAGGGGCTACTGAATTACCTAAACTAGATTTGAATACTGAAAGATTATCAAGTTACCTGATGTCTTGCTTCTCCTTCCCTAAAACTTTGTAAATTCATGACAATGTTTCCTTGAAAAGAGTTATTTACCAATTTTCATAGAGAACGCTAAGACTATGTCAAGCATATTCTACAGCTCCATCAACTTTAATTTTTAAGAAGGCTCATTTGCTCTATGAATACCATATAAAATGTAGAATGAGACAGAAAGCAGATAATATGACTTACAAAACTAAAAATAAACTGATTAATACAACAATAGCCAGCACTCTACTGTCTAATCTGGGTTTCTGGCATCTCTTACATGCAAGACTACATCAGATAAAGACAATATTTACTGACTGTATGGAGAACTACAAGATGCTACCTTTTCATAGTTGTGTGAAATTGTATTTTGTTTGCCACACAAACATGGAAACTAGGATGGATCACAGTGAATGAAAACAAAAGAATTTCAGACAACAAAATGCAATTTTTAATAAAATAATTAACAAACTAGTTGTGTAATTAATATAAATCTTTACCCATAATCTCTTAAAGTAAAGCAGCATAAAAAGGAAACAGCTACTATCTGAGCAAAAAAATTAGACTTCATGGTCTATCCTTTCACTGCAGAATTGTATTTTTAACCATCCTCAGAAAAATCAGTTAACTGACTCTTCTCGAATTAAATGAATAAAAAAATTGAGGTGACAGGAAGGCACATGCAAAAAGGCAAGAAAGTGTTCCAAATTGTAGACTTATGTTCACACACCCTGAAATAATTATTTTAGGATTTCAGGGTCCTAGTCCAGTACTCCATTTGTAGGGAAAAACTTCCATTAATTTATATATCATTTAACACATCACTTCATATGTAGGGTTAAAATACCTTACATAAACTAAATAAGCAGCACTTTCCTACTGGGCTGCTCAAGTGACACCAACATGGGGGTTGGGGGAGAAGGCGTTATTTGCTTCTCTTTAGAGGGAGAGAAAAGAAAGACAAAGACAGAAATAAAGACTGGCTGGAAAGAGAAGAGAAGAGAGAAATTAGCTCTTCCTAAATCAAGTTATTTAACTAACAGCAATTTTTTTTGGTTAATGATTTGCCAGAGACTTCTCAAAGCAAGCTCAGAGTCCAAACATAGGCAAAGAAGGGGGCAGTAAAACTCTTGGTGCTGTGAGCCAGATTTTCACTGTACAACGTCCACTGCCATGAGTGCACATGTTTGCATGAAGAGGTAAAATAAACATTTTTACAACTGGAAAGAGAACCTAACATCCATTTGGCTCCAAGTGAGTTACACTGGTCAAGAGCCCCGAGCAGACTGGGAAGAAATATCATAGGAAAATAGTGAATTAGTGATACAAGAGACTCTTATTGCTAGAATATTAAAACAGAGATAGAGACATGGAAGCTCAGAAAACTGACAGATCTGTAATTAACTATGAAAACTTTAGAAGAAAGATGTGACAGATAAAGTTATTCACTCCCCTGAAGTAGTAAGCCTTCCTTCAGTTCAATTCTTTGCTACTGAGAAAAACCCTTAATGTTTTAAAATACAACAGTTCATCCTTGTTTCTTTCAAATCCTAATTATAAAATTTCCCTGATACAATGTGGTTACAGTACTTTTAAGCCAAATTGCATTAGAACACTTCAAAATTCTACTAGAGCACCTTTTAAAAATATTTTGCATTTGTTTTTTAAAAGTGAAAAATTTCTATTGACACATGTGAAGGCAAACATATTCAATACTTACCTCTATTTTTACAGAATCATTGGAAAGAATCAGTAATTGTAAGACATAATTAACCTTCAACCAGTGCATAAAGACTTTGAATTTTTTTCACGACTTAGCACTCTAAAATTGGTCGTGTTTTCAATTCTATCTACTGCTTGTTTAAAAAACAATGAAAGAAATTGCATAATGTCAACTTGTTGACATGGCCAGAGCATGTTACACTGGAATACAACGAAGCATAACAATGGATGGACCACTAAAGATATGCATTTGTCTCCAAGATGCACTTAGTCTACAAGTCTGCACCTCTATTATTTAGTCTTGCTAATGAGCATGTGAAGTTATATAAGGTAAAACTAAGCACATCTCCTCTTCTTCAAAAGATAGAATTATAGAAGACAGTTGTCAGTTCTAAAGGGTATATTCTCCCCTCAAAAGCCACATGAAACTAGAGTCATTAATGATAATGAGTTATACTTGTGCAATGAGATGAGAGGCTTAATAGTCTAAAGGCTAGGAGTGGCTCTGAGAAAAACATCTAGAACCTACAAAACAGGCTGAGCAATGCACCCCAGAAGACCTATGGTGGTTCTAAGTACAAGCTGCCATCTTAACATTACTAAAGTTACTCCAGAAAAAAGTGAGAAGAAAATACATACAGATACATTCTTTAAGTTATTAAAAAAACCCTACCAATTAATATGAAAACTGGCAACCCTTGTCCCTTAGTACTACATTACAAGCATAGTACAACAGCAGCAACTGACTGCTGGAAAACTGGAGCAAAAGTTGGAAACAGTGGACCATCAGTTTTGGTCTAAGAAGCAGACAGTATGGGTCAAAGTGGAAAAAGAAAATAGGTCAGAGATTTGCTAAAATCTCTCAAGTCTGAATCATTCGAAGGAAGATCAGTAATCTTGCTTCCACTGAGCTACTACTTTGTACACAGGAGTTTCACTGATTCCATGTTAAGTCCAAATCATGAAACATGATATACTTCACAAAAGGACTGGTTCTGGCAGCTTGATTTAAAAATTATGCTAAAGTGAAGTAAATTACTGACCAACAAAAACTAGATCATCAGGATTGCATTTTCTGGCTTGCTCATGTATTCCTGCTTTACTTTAAAAATGATAAATTATTTACTTCATACCCTGGCTAAGTAGAAATATAGTTTTCAAATCAAGTATGAAAAAAATCTCAGAAACGGGATATTACATTATTGAAAATGTAATCTCACTAGAATATTCAACTCAATTTTTCCTTGCCAATTAAAAAAAAGTAAAAGTTTAAAAAAGAAGATTTATTTAAGGCAGTCTCACACTGCCTGTAACGTTTTATTGGTAAACTATGATGATACTATTTACTCATTATCACAGTTGTACGGATTTGCCCATAAATGGAAAAAAGGCTGAAAAAGTACTGCTGTTATTCATTTTGGTAGATTAAAAGACAGGACCATGTGCACATTATATAGATAAATTATACGCAGGAATTGTAACATTGCCTATTATTAAGGTTGCCCAACTATTCCTATCAGACTATCCTTTCAGTTGGATATAACTTTTGACTAACTTTCCCTATTTGGGCTGAAATTTTCCATGCTGGGTGTCTGTGTCAGGCTCAACATTTTTTGAAGATTTCAGACAAAACAATTCAGCTATTTTTGAGAAGGAGGCTAGGGAAAAATAGGCCCATATTAATTTTCCATTTCTTTCAGAAGCTTGAGCATTCTCATGCTTTGGAGCAGAGACTTGAAATTTGGCAGGTGTAGTCTGTTTCAGGGTTGTGGCTTTTGCTGTTTCCATGAAAAGTCTGCCTAAATTTGGCCAGGTCATATGTCTTTAAAAAAAATTACAGTTTGGACATGCTTAGTGGTGTCTTCTTAGACTTTAGCAGCTAATTCCCCCAAAATTTCATCTGCACTGAGCATGCTCCAGACTGGGGATTAGCAGAGCTTTCCCTGCAATTGCAGCTCTGGGTTACTGTGGGCTATGTCAGGTCCTGATCCTGAGAGCAGAGAACCTGTCTCTTCTGTGCTCTCAATGTGCCCCTGCTGGCTTAAAGGAAGAAGATGCTTGATGCTGACACAGCAGAAACAAAAGAAGAACCTAGGGAAAAGGATATGGAATCTGGGGACAGATTTCACAAGGAGCCAGGATGCTGGGAATTAGATTGGATAAAGAGTCCCAAAAAGGGGTTTAAGACTGGTATCCAGTGTGGACAGGGAACTGGGAATGGCAGGGCAAGAAAACTGGGACTGGGATGAGGAACCAGGGTGGAGAAAAGAGACAGACTGGGGGGATGGGACAGAGAAGTTAGTGCCCACTAAAGCACGCTTCCCTCCAGAGCTTGGAATGGAAGCCAGGATTCCTGAGTCTTACCTTTCCTCTGCTGCCAGAAAATATCTGTGAAACCCACCAAGAAAGTGTTCCATCTGCTTCTGATTGCAGGTCCACAGAGAGGATAACAACCTACTACTGCTATCATTTATGCCATTAGAACAGGTGTCAGAGATTTAAGTGGTGGATCTAAAGGTTGGAACCCTGCTGATGCCTCGTGTGTGTCATGTGATGTACATGATGAATTTTCTGTTTACTTTTTAAAACCTAGGAAATTATACACCAAAAACTAAATCATCATCACAAGGTTTCAGCGTTAAATGCTCAAAAGAGAGGAAGTGCCAGAATTAAGGTTGCCTGTGCAAACTTAATTTGGTCCCCTTGTGTGTAGGTATTATCATAAAGCCTTTAACTATATGATCACATTCTATTTCCCCCCCAGGACCTCTGCCTCATACACTGCACAGGATGCATTTATGAGTCTATCTTTACAAATCCAAGTTTGAAAAGTTTGACCGCAATGTGTATGTATATATTATGTGCATATGCATACACATGTACTTGTGCGCGCATGCATATACACACAAATACACATCAATTTCTTGATATGCCCTGGTAACATTATTAAATACATCATCTTCCTGGTTCTACCACTAAGACACATCAATCAGAATGCTACAATAATTGTTAGGAGAAAACTGACTGAAGTGAAAAGGAGGCTTTACATTAATTCTGACACCTTGTGTGTAAGTAGGAAAAGTCTGAATAATGAGGTGTGTGGGTATTTTGTTTTGTTTTTTTATAAAGAAAAAGCACTGGTCACCCTCACAACAAAAACAGAGGTGACAATTAACTATTTCAAACCAGCTGGCATTTCAGTTTTGGGTTAAATAATTTCCAATACTACCTACCTAATTTTTTTACTTTAACTAATACTGGGCTACTTACCAGATTTACTAACACTCTCACCAATCTTTCATTAATGGCCCAAAAGCTGTAAAAAAGCGAGCATTAGGCAGTCTCTTGCCGACCAAACATAGGGAACTACATGCGACAGATCTCTCATAACACGGTCACTGTGGTTGACAGTCTCTGAAGATTATTGCTGGTAAGATTTTCACCTATGCTTACATTTCAGACTCTCTTTTCAAATCCCAGCTCCGTACAAGCCAATAACAGCTGCTGGGGAATGAACCCTTTGGTATTTTCCATGTAGTAAACATGGAGATCCTCAGCTTAAATATTTTCAGTGGAGGTGAACATACCAATTTGCTCGAAGTCAGTGGTCTCCCTATGATCTGGGGAGTGGGTTACTTTATTTTGGCTCTCTCTACTGACTACCTGGCTCTACAGCAGTTCTACATAAAAAGTATCTATTTTTAGTTTTTAAACTTTTCAAACACAAAAAGCTGGATTATTTCGGTTAAAAGAAAGAAGATATATTTTGGATCATGAAGGTATTTCTGACCAGACTGCAACAATTAAAAAAAGGTATATCAAATCTTAATCTTACTTAACCAATACCTACAAGACAACAAGATTAGCACCATTCCCCCATCACTCACCTCCATGAAGTACTTTATCACCAATGGCTAAACTGCATTTTATTTTTGAAGCCACGATCAGTGGCTTTACTTTCTGAGTAAAGATTATTAAAGATGCTATTGATCTGTCACCCAGAGTGTGTGAAAGAAAATGCCATGTTCAGCTTTCACCTTTGAAACTTCACACCTCTGAATATAGAAACTCAACCCAGATAAATGCATGCTCTCTCAGAATCAAATCAGCACATACCTATCATCACCCCTCTTCCTTCTGGATCCACCTCTTCTTCAGAGGCCTGATGAATATAGTTTACAACTAATTTAAAACTACATACAGAATCTGGTAGTTTCAAAGTGCAATCTATTTTAATAGTGTGATGGTTTAGGTGAAATATATGCTTCACTGTCACATACTCTACTTACTGTGTCTATGTAATAGCCCTCATCATCTTTGCATTCTTTTTTATCTGCTTTTAAAAGTATCTTTGCATTATGAGTCATTGCTCAGGGGTAAATGTATTAAGCAAGTTTTTCTTATGCTTCTAACCCTTTTACATAATAACGAACTCAGCACAGGTATATAAAAACAAGCTTATAATGGGAATGTCTTCAATCTAATTTATGGGAGGACTATGCATCTCTCCACAGTGAAAACAACATGACAATAGGTAACTTGGGCTTTGCTAGAATACTCAAGCTGCTGTCTGAACATACAAAGTCCTTAAACACCTTCAGTGCAAAACTGCACTTAAGAGTCTGTCAAAGTTTCTTTTAAATTTTGCTTGTTAAATCATACCTCTTCCCCTTCACCCACATATCCTGTGAGTTATTTGCAGGGAATCTTAACTAAGACCCAGAGGTCAGCTTTGGATATATAAATGCCAAATATTTGTTTTCTCACTGCACAAGGCTAATGGCAGAAAGCACTTATTGGAATCCAATGATCATATATTAAATTGTTATTGGCCAGGGGTAATCTAGACATTTACTTCTCTCACACCTGTATATATCATATCATAACTTACTGAACAATAAGGAAATACAGAGAAATGTAAAGTTTTAAAGGGATGTAAAATAGTTTTAAAGTTTAAATAGACAAAACATTATTTAGGTTTTCTATTTTGCAGTATGTACAATTTAAGCGCAGCCAAATGCTTTTATACGTAAGGCAAAAATAAAATTAAATGAGTACACTCTCTGTAAATTTGTTGCATAAGAACCAGTCAGATTCTTGATGCCGAGATGCTTGAAGTCTGTATATCCCATAGGTCAACTGGAATCTGGAGAACAGACCCCAATTGTCCTTTATTAAGCATCCCAAGGACATAATAAAATTAGTATTATTGCAGCAATAATGTTTTCTTAATAATACATATTTACCAGACCTTACTAACCCTTAGAATGCATAAAACAAACAGACATTTAAAAAAAAACCTGAAAGCTAAACAGCCTGCTAAAATCCATTAGAACTACTGGTGCTGGCATGAAGCTGGCATCTAGGTAGACCACCTGGTCCAAAGAAAAGAGGGAAGTGACATGCAAATGCTACAGTGTGGGAATGGTATACAAATGTAAATAGAATGAACTAGTTTACAAGACTTCCCACTTTTTGGAAAGTGTATGTAATTAGCAGAGTTAAACCTCAGATTAAAAAAAAGTGTCAATAAGGAGTTTGCGTTTTCATGGCATCCTGGCAAAAGGGATCTCAACAACTATCTTCTACAGTTTATTACATTTTTTATAAATGACTTTCTATTGGTATACATGTACCCTGAGGCAACAGGTAATGGGAGTGTAAATACACACACAAATTAACAAAGAACGGCCTATCTGTGCACAGGGTTCTATCAAAAGACCAACTGATTAAAAACAAAACAGGCAATTCAAGCGCTGTGGTTTCCCTGTGAATTTATTGTTGTTTTACTTAATTTTTCACAAAGTCCTGTGAAATTTCTTCCAAAACGTGCACTTGTTTCTGAAAAGCAAGGCTTTCCTAAGATCCAATTTATGTTCATTTCCACTTTATTTGGTGTTCAATGATCATCTTTACTTTGGCACAGCATGTTGCTAACAAGGATGAGAACTGTCACCTACCGCACAGGGTCTCAGCTTTAATTAATTTGCCAAGCTCAGAAGTTGAAGTTACTGGAGTTTGTTTACACTCTAAAAAGTGTGCATGGATTTGGCTCACTTCAGAACTACTTGCATTAGAGAAATTCTTCTGCATTTCTTTAAAATGGCGTCTGCTACCATTTTAGAACTCACACAGGAGTGGAAAAGAAACATCTAAAGCGAGTGAGTGATGTGATTTTTTTTTTTTTTTTTTTGGATACTGTCCAGAACGTAAAGGTTTCAAGGGCACAGCCAGAGCTTTCTTGGAATGGATAAATTGTAATTGCTGTTGCAGCTGAAACCTTAGGTAGAGCTCTGGGGATTTCAAACAAACAGTCTTGAAAACTACAGTCTTATAGTATTTATGACAAATATAATAATTCAATTAAAGTTTAATATTTTATTTGTATTAATCTGTGTTACAGTAAAGCAGAAAAACACACTACACTCAGACCCAAGGATTTATATGTAACTCATGTTTTCCAGAAAGTCTTTTCAATGATTTCCATTGTGCATCCTTACTTCCTTTCCAGAATGGCCTGCAAGACAGTCAGACAGTAGAAACCAGCATCCTGCCTCTCAAAGGCATTTAAGTTAAAATACTGACTCAAGCCATTATGGAGCTTCCTAAAATCTCAATGCTTTGAAGGATCAGATCTTTAGGCCTCAGTGTTGCAGGGACTTCTTGCTTTATGCATACATGTAGTTCCTTTGGTGTCAATGTACTGTGTGCATAATGCTAAGCACATACGGCAGTCTTTAGTTTGGAGGATACCCACTGCTTAAAAAGAGTAATGAGGTTTGAAGTAGGTAGAGCCAGGCTCAAAAGTCTAATATGGACAGGAGTTATGAAAAGACAAATTCTGATTTCAAACAGAACGTTTGAAACTGTTTGTCTCCTTTTAATCTGGGAATGTAGCAAACATTCTTTTTGAAAAACTCTGGTAACTGTTTCCATACATATATAAAATAAACACATTTTTCTGGAAACAGATTTTTAGTTTACCAATTTTACAATACTGTATTTCACAAGAGAACACAAAGTCAATCACCTGCCAAAACATGAATCATAAAGTTGATATTTTAAGGACATGCCAATAATTTGTTCCATAAATATCTTACAACATTGGATTCACTGAAAGCCTGATGTTTCTGCAGACAAATATTTTCTAAATGTTATACTGATTAAAAGTGGCTAAGCAAAGGTACATTTCTTTACCTCTGGGTGTAATTCCCATTCTGGACAATCTAACTTTTGTCTGCTGAGCCAGTTGGCCATCACATTAAATTTTGCAAAGATGCAAAGGTAGCAAATTAACTGAAGATTCTCCTTTGTCCAAATCACCAGAAGGCGAGCTTCTCTTGGAATGAATGTACATGTAGGATACAGCTGAGATACTGTCTGTCATAGAATCACAGAATATCAGGGTTGGAAGGGACCTCAGGAGGTCATCTAGTCCAACCCCCAACTAAATTGGTTTGAGCATTGGCCTGCTAAACTCAGGGTTGTGAGTTCAATCCTTGAGGGGGCCATTTGGGATCTGGGGCAAAAATCGGGGATTGGTCCTGCTTTAAGCAGGGGGTTGGACTAGATGACCTCCTGAGGTCCCTTCCAACCCTGATGTTCTATGATTCATTCTATGATTCAAATCATCCCAGCCAGGGCTTTGTCAAGCCTGACCTTAAAAATATCTAAGGAAGGAGATTCCACCACCTCCCTAGGTAACGCATTCCAGTGTTTCACCCCACTCTCCTACTGAAAAAGTTTTTCCTAATATGCAACCTAAACCTCCCCCACTCCAACTTGAGACCATTATTCCTTATTCTGTCATCAGCTACCACTGAGAACAGTCTAGATCCATCCTCTTTGGAACCCCCTTTCAGGTAGTTGAAAACAGCTATCAAATCCCCCCTCATTCTTCTCTTCCGCAGACTAAACAATCCCAGTTCCCTCAGCCTCTCCTCATAAGTCATGTGTTCCAGACCCCTAATCATTTTTGTTTCCTCCGCTGGACTCTTTCCAATTTTTACACATCCTTCTTGTAGTGTGGGGCCCAAAACTGGACATAGTACTCCAGATGAGGCCTCACCAATGTTGAATAGGGGGAACGATCACGTCCCTCGATCTGCTGGCAATGCCCCTACATATACACCCCAAAATGCCATTGGCCTTCTTGGCAACAAGGGCACACTGTTGACTCAGATCCAGCTTCTCGTCCACTGTAACCCCTAGGTCCTTTTCTGCAGAACTGCTGCCGAGCCATTCGGTCCCTAGTCTGTAGCAGTGCATGGGATTCTTCCGTCCTAACTGCAGGACTCTGCCCTTATCCTTGTTGAACCTCATCAGATTTCTTTTGGCCCAGTCCTCTAATTTGTCAGTTACAGCTCCTGTTCTGGTTCCAGAAGGCCACTCCACAGATTCACTGTTGAATCTGATCTCAAAGACACTTTGCTGCAATAGACTCTTGGATGCAGTGCCTAGCCATGAAAGAGCCGCAGAGTGAAGGAGTGTGACTGATGGCTAGAAATCTCCAGCCATGCATTATCCAGCAAAACAGGAGCAGTGCTGGCCTTCCCCTTAAAGAAAATAATTTCAGTTCACACCACCCAGCTGCAAAAACGTATGAATTCCACAGTGCAATGCATTAAATAGCTGCAACATTGTACCAGCTGTATGGCAGCCCCTGTAACTAACCACATCCCTGGCAAGTGCTCCATTCTCACCACAGCTGGAGTTCAATTTCTGGTCCAGGTGGCTGCTCCCTAGAGTCATCCAGATCTTCTCCTGAAGCCAGACTGGACAAGTAGCCTGAGAGCCTTGGGGCCTGGAGTTCTCTGGTTAGCCCATCCCCTGTACAGAGTAGGAGCCCTAGGACCAGCTCCCCACACATCCGCTGCCATCTGCAAAGAGCCAGGAGTCCACAAGAGCTGGGGAGACTGTGCAGGGAAACCAAAGCAGTAGCCACCAGGCTAAGAACAAATGTGACAGCTGCCCTCTTGGCCAGCACACCGAGCACTGAACCAGGGACCCCTAGAGCTCTCTGTTTATCCCACACCCTGTGCAGTGCAGGACCCCTACTGCAAGATCCCCTCACTCCCGCTGCTCTCGCCTATTGGGCCCCAGCCCTCACCCAGGGGACAGGAGCTTGGTCTCCGTGGGCCAATGAGTCCCTGGTGTCTCTGCTGGGGCTGACAAAAAGGGAGAAAATCAGTGTGGGCCTTGCTTGGTATGGTTGTGTGAGATGGGGTCACCTGCCCCACTAGGGCCTATTGTGTGGATTCTCCCATTCCAACCTGGCCCCCGAGCCACTATCAGATGGACATTCAGCCTCTGTATGCTGGTGCAGAAGGCATTGGGTCATTGCCCTGGGGGAAGCTGCTGGGGGAGGGAGGAGATTTCCTGCTCACAGCCTCAATGATCTGGTTTTACTTTAATTCCCCACCAGATAAGGAGACTGACAGAGATTGTGGGAGAGGGAGAAAGATTTGTGTCTGTTTCCTCATCCCTTCCTCCACATTCTTATTTACAATGTCACCAGAAAATGAGAACAGGTATTTGGTCATGATCAGCACAAGTTAAATCCAGTTACAGGAGCAGAGCCTTGAGACCAAACTGGATGCCCTAAGCTTTCATCAGTTTACGCTGTGCTTGTTTTCTTGTTTGGACCAGATCCTTTGGACAGTCCTTGACCTCATGTGAATGACTCGAGAAACCTCCTGGGGTGAGATATCTTCAATGAGGAAGCGATAAGAGGAAAGTATGTAGTGGCCTCATATGAGCACTGGCGCACTAAGAAAAACCACATGGGAGACCACTTATCCCAGAATGGACACTCTCCTTGAGAAGCTGACTGTTTTGGAAAGACTTCTCTGCTTCTTCTGTCTTTCTTGCAATAAGAACTTTGCATGGGACAGTGACTGTTCCCATTCAGAGATTGGGAGTATGCTGAGACTGTTACCTGATTGTTTCACAAAACCGTTGCTCTGCAGCATCCTTATTGCTTCAGTGGTACAGTCTAATACTGACTCCGGATGAGGCTTGTATAAGGAGGTCAAAGTCACCTGGGAAGGTGTAAACATAGACCATTCCTGCCCAAGAGTTGATATTAACACTACCAGAACCTTCATAAACACTTTCAGTGCTGTTGCTAAACCAAGAGAAAAGGACCTCTATTAGTACTGTTGTGCTCTGAGAGAAAGGCTTAAGAAGCATCTGTGAAACTGCAAAATCGGGATATGGATATAGGCATCCTTTGCATCTATTGTTGTCACGCAGTCCCCTCTACTGATGTGGATTTTAAGGTCTCCATCTTGAATTTTGATTTTTTTTTTTAAATGGATCTGCTGAGATACTTGATCTCCAGAAGTACTCTGTAGCCTTCTGACTTTTTTTTTAAACTAGGAACAATATGGAGTAAAGCCTTGCTTCCGCTGAAGAGGAGGGACAAATTCAATTGCTTCCATTGGGAGTGTAGGAGGTCTAGGATGGCTCTCTGCATGCTGACTCCTCCTTTTCCACAGACAGAAGCCCTTAGGTTGTGTGATTTTTTTTTTTAATAGCTTGAGAGTGACCATACTTGTAATACTGTCCACCCACATTAGCACTGCTTGTGAAAATATGTGGGGGCATTCAGGATATTTATACACTGGAATAAAAAAAATCTGCAGCACTGAACCCTGATCTACCCTGGGGGAGGTGGTGGGGGGGAGAATTGTGAATAACGTAGCTGAAGTCAATGTACTTTGATCAAGACAATGTACTTTGTCCCATCTGAGGCCTAGTGTCTTCACCGCGGTGAGTTGTCTACTGCTGCTCCCCCGTCGACTCTGCCTGTGCCTCTCAAGGCACTGGAGTACAGGAGTCAACGGGAGAGTGGTAGACTAGAATAGACGCGATAAATCGATGCCCGCTGTGGAATTCATACGCTGGATTGATTGCTGCGCGGGTAGTGAAGACATACCCTTAGTCTCAGAGCCTTGGTCATTTGACTTAAGCGATAAAGCTAAAAACTGCAGTTGTAGACACTAGGCCTCAGATGGGACCCATGCTCCGAGATCCATCCCACTCACAGGGTCTCAGAGCCTAGGCTCCAGCCTGAGTCCAAATGTCTACACTGCAATTTTTAGCCCCCAATGCAAGGCCAAGTCAGCTGATCCAGGCCAGCTGCAGGTCTTTTACTGCAGTGTTGATGTACCTAGGGTGTTAAGATGACAGTTTTCTTTTGTTTATTTATTCTTGTTGGCCTGATGCCCGGACAGTTTTCACACTCGAAGGACGGGGTGAGATTATGCTTGCCTGTACTTGGCTGCCTGTAAAGGCCACTCTTTCAGGTAGAAATTTTTCACAATTAAAAATGAATTCTTGACCACCAGGGAGAAAAATACACATTTATCCTTGGTTGTGACACCAACACACATTTTGACTGGTGCACACCAAGGAACTTTCTAGCCTTATAGAAGGGAAGCCAGAGGATATGTAGGGCAGAAAGAAAGAAATGGAGGGCCTACAGGCCCCTCAGTGCATGCTGGTTCTTCCACAACTGGACTTTTGTCCTTCATCACTCCATCACTTCCTACTTCACTGGGGGAAGGAGATGGTGATGCTAGCAAGGCATGGCAACCTGCAATAGAAGCTGGTAGCAATAACCAGGACACTAGGGCCTTCTCCTGGCACCTGGGAATGAAAGCCCAATAGCTATGACATGGCAACCTACAGTGGCAGCTGAGGACAACAGCCCGATACTTCCCAGTCTTCAGATATAGCAGGAAAATCCCTATCCCACAATCACACACTCAAAGGGTGTATGAGGAGGAATATACAGCTATAGCGTCTCTAAAGCACCTGTTGTTCTCATAATTGTAGTTCACAATACTCAGTGCACTTTTTCTAAAAGTCTATTCTCGGTGTGTTTTGGGTTGTTGGTTTTTAATATTTTAGTCTTTAGCTATGATTTGGATTGCTTGCCTTCTTCCCTTAAGCAGGGAAAATTCCCTTTGTGGGTTAATGTATATGTATGCCAAGAGGAAACAAACATATGTCTACAGCCTGGTCTTTTCTGCATTGACTTGCCATACAGTAAGTACTCTGCAAGGGTGAAGATTATCTGCCCTGATGCACTCTGCAGATTTATGCAGGTTGAGGGAAACAGATTTCATTTTGTGCCTCTAGTATGCCTCCTGGAGGAATCCCCTGAATCAGACTCTTCAGAAGATGAAGGGGACGGGGGACTGTCTTGTGTGTGTACGTGATTTAGGTTGGGGCGATTGGAAGCATCTGTACAGCTGACAGAGCTCTTTCTTATGCCTCCCCTTGATCTTCCTCCTCAGGAGAGAGAAATTTCAGAATGATGGTTCCCTGGAGAGGAAGAGCAAGGAACTTTGAAGTTACTCTTTTGAGAAAGAGTGGTTTTGTGCTGGACTGAGTCCACAAGGGGGCATCCCAGGATCCCAGGCTTTGTTCAAATGAGATTCCTGGATGTAGCTTGGAGATAGGCTCCAACCCTGGACATTCAAAGGGATTCCTTGGCCCATTACTACACTGGGAGACAGTGCTGGGCTTACATTGCTGGCAGGAAGTAGCTCTGAGCCACTGCAGGGCTGGATTTTGCTGCCAAAGTGCTGTGAGCTCTACTTCTGCCTCTGCCTGAGCATTTCTATGGAGACCCAAGCCTCTCTCAACAGGCACAGATCTCCACACAGGAACGTAATTAAGAGTGGAGATGCAAGAGACACTTCTGTTTTTTCCTCTCAGTTGTTCTGCCATGCTACACTCTGCAAGGGTGAGCAGGGTGAACAGAGAGACCAAGCACCTGAGAAGAAAGGGAATCCTCTCTGCTAATAAAGGCAAACCCTGACAGCCAGGAGATTTTAAGCCTTTCTTCCTCTGTCCCTTCTTTAAATTTGCTCTGCAACAGGGAGGAAAGTCCTGCCTGCACCTACTGAGTTTCTGAGGGATTGTGCCCGCCCACATCTAAAGGCTTCCCCACCTCCACCCCCACCCCCTGCCAGAGGCAGATGAAAACTCTGGTGGTTTCTCAGAAGTGGAGCCACAACTCTCCTGTCTCGAATTAGCAGGTTTGGTCTGCCTCCAAGGCCGCATACACCAGCATACCCAATGTCTGTGGACCTCATTGGGAATAAGAAAGTTCTTTAAGAATCTAAATGTTTGCATTAATTAATTAATTAATTAGTTACTATTATTATTTGCATTGAGTTATTACCCAAGCAGGATCAAGGTTCATTTTTCATATAAAACATATAGAACATAGAAACATATAGAAAGACATAGTTCCTGCCCCAAAGTGCTTACAATCTAAATAAGTATAACAAAGTCGCCACCCCAACATGCTGCCTCCTGGCTGGATGTGGCATTTGCCTCCCCTTTGCCTCAATTTCCCCCATTGTCCTTTAGCCAACTCTGATTGTAAGAGGGTCCTGGGCCCCCAGCCATATCACTTTACAAAGTCCTGCCCGCTCTGGGACCACAGGGTCTTTTACCAAAGTCCAGCAGAAATGTATATAAAAAACAAACCTTCAGCCTGGCTCGGCTTAGAGGGCATCCACCTGTCACAAGCATGCCTCCACTGCTCTAGACTGTCCTCCTGTCTACCACAGGTTTCTTTGTCTCTGTCTCTACCAAGGGCTTCCGTACGGCTACAGCTCCTCACAACCTCTGTCTCCAGTTGGGCTTCCAGTGACCTACGGAGAAGCCTGTCTGCTCTTCTCAGGCTTCTTTCATGCTGCTTCCCACAGAGAAGGAATTCTCCACTCCAGCTTCTCTCCCCCTCCAGCCCCAGTGCTCTACTGAAAAAAAATCCCAGCCACTTCACCAGCTGGGCTTTAGCTCTAATTGGTCTGGCCCACCCTCCAGGTGTACCAAAGTGGTAAACCGGCCTCCCAGGCCCCTATTAACTCTTTCACTGCATGTGTGGGGTAAACACTGTAACACAACAACTGTAACAGGAGGAAGGAGGACAAAGGTAAGAACAATTCATTCTTTGTTTATTATTAAAATATTTAACGTGAACTGTGATAAATGTAAAAAAGTTACTGTACTCATATATAGACCTCTTTAAACTTGGTAGAAATTACAAAACTGCCAAATTCTGCTTGCTTTCTTAACATGAATAACCCCACTGACTCCAGCATACTGATTCACGTGAGTAAAGTAAGTAGGCTTGGCCCTGTGTCTTGAATTCATATAGAAATACAGTATGTGTGCTCTTCAAACAAAAACAGTAGAGTAAAACCATGCAATCTGTTACCAATTTAGCAACAAAAGGGTGGTGGGGGGGAGCAGAAAAACAAACATATGCAGAAATCTCACAGAGAAACACAAGAAGAAAATCAAGAATTTCACTGGCCATGTGAAGAGCATCGTTTCTCACTGCGCCCACGGAACTGCCCACGGAACTGCCTCTCTGCCCTACAGCCCAATGCCATCCTGCATAAGCCAGATTCAACATTTTTTTTTAAATTGTTATCAAAGTTGACCAAAATGTGGAGATTTACCTATGATCAAAAATATATGAATGATGAGAATTAAAAAAGTTTAGAGACGACAAATCATACTTCCCAAAAATAGAAATATTTCTTTAGCCATTTTGTATTTTCATTTAATCAGAAACTGGATTTTCTGCTCCCCCTCAATGAACTCACTCTTAAAAAAAATCCTTTCCATTTTTTGATCAACAATAAATATAAGACATACACATACATTTTTTCCTTAAATTCATTTTCTCCAATTCTAATTTGGCTGTGCTGTGCTCTTTGGGTATTAACCTCCAACTGCTGGGATCAGAACTTGAACTGCTGCAAACTGCTTTCTTTGAAGCCATACATACAATCTTTTCCCCTAAAGCACAGATTTTTTTTTTACTCTTAGAGAATCCTACTTCACATTCCAAGAATGTAGTAATGTGCTTTAATTTTAGATAAGTGCCAAGCCCATTTATTCTATGAAATGATTATAACGACCCCTGCAAATGAACACAAGCAATATGAAGAATAAAATAACCTTCACAAATGCCATAAAACTGTCTTAGCTATGGGTCACAGATGTACAAGTCTCTTTTTAGAAAGAATTTTCACAGTTGATCTATTATTGAAGTCTATAGTTAAGGTGTGGCACACATCCTTAAGCAGAACTGACTTTTTAAATAAAGAATAACAGAGATTCCTGGTACTCTAAATCATGGGCATTTGTTCAGACGAAAAGCTACTGCAGTTAGAAAAAATATGTTTGCAATAAAGGAGCAAATATATTTATTTTTATTTGCTATTGACCTTCCTTTTTGAGCTTTGATTTATAAGCTGCATATTTAAATCTATCCATCCTACTATATGGGTTAATTAAACCTTACCTCTGCAAGTTGAAGAGTACCTACCAACAGCAGCGATCTCATAACTGAGAGTATGGGTTAATTGCACCATATGTAGACTTAACTTTTTAGCCCTACAGACTCGAGTTAAATTTTGGCTTAGTTTAAAAGTAAAACTGAGGTTTGTGGCTGTAAGCATCGGCACCATTTCTTCTTCTCCCTGGAGAACTATATAAACCTGTCAAACTTCATTACAGGATGATACATGTTTATTCATGCATTTGCCAATGGTTTGATGGAGAACCCAGAAAGCATAGGACATATGTATATTAAGGCCCTGATCCTGCAGTATTGCCAACCTCACGTGTTCAAAAAAATCATAACACAGGCTATCTCCCAAAAGTCATGAGATTTTTTTTTTTAATTAAGTTGAATTCTTTTTATTTGCCTTCTGGTTTACATGCCTTTATGGTGCATTCAGGTCATAATTTTCAAGCTTTTCTCAGCAACCAGGAGGGATAGAAGAGTATTTTTTTTTTAAATAATGAAAGCTGAGATACTCATGCAACTGCTTGATGCCGGCAGCAAGGGCTTAAAGAAAAACACCAAATATCACAAAGACTTGTGGTTAAATTGTGAGAGTTGCAACGTGGGCTCTGTTCAGGCAGACGCCTGTGCTTGTGAAAGTCCCCAGTGACTTCAGCAGCAGACTCAGGGTCTCAATTCTAACTAGTAGAAATTAAAAGTAATTAGAGTATTTCAAAAGGAAGCTTTTAAAACTTGTCCCCTCTCCCCTTGGTTCCTTAATGAAGAATCGCTGTCTAGAATTTCTGCTCAGATGATAATCATGACAGGAACACATCAAGTGGATCTAAACAAAGGTCCATAAGAGTACCTGCATGGTTTTGTACTTACCTCCCTTCATAGGGACAGGCTTTGTGTTGTGGAAAGTCTTTTCCAGAAGGTTTGGCTAATGATCCCTTCTTAGGCTTATTCTAGATAGGCTGACATGAGTAGCTTATTGAATCAACATGAAATGTATTTTAGTCTACTGCTAAGCAGTATGTTGGCTATGTTTAACAAGACCTAAAGTAGCCATCTGCAGACTGATGAACATACACGTCATTAGAAAGTAACTTAGAAAGTAACCCCTGCAAAGGCTCTAGGTTTCCTCTTTGCATTTGTAACATGTAACCCTAATAGGGATGGATATTAACTTGCAATACTCACCAAGCACATAGGATATGTTGTGGACATTCCAACAGAATGCAGGATTAGCTATCATAGATTTGAAAACCAGATTTCAGAATGTATTTATCCTTCAAATTTGTTATTCTGTGCTGTCAACATTGGCCTCAGATTCCCAAATCCACTGTCTGGGCAGAATTTGTTGAGTAGGTGATTGTGCTGTAACCGTAGCAGCTATAGGAAGGCCTAGAGTCTAGAGCAATGACCTGTAGAGTTCAGTTGTAATGTTACAAATGTAATGTACAAATACAGAATATGAGGGTCTAAAACATTAGTTTAAAGAAGTCTTGTAATTGACAACTGGCAGTGAAGTGTTCTTCTATGGAAAGAGAAGTACATAAAGCAAGATCATTTTAGACAAAAGGAGGATGAGTCTATATGGATGATCAAGTTTTTCTTTATGGCTCATTTCACTGAAGTTTTATAAGGTAACTCTTTGAAAAGGTACACTGTCAACTTGGAAATCTCATTCCTGTTTGATTTCAGAAACAAACATACATATATATTTACAAGCAATACCCGTGCATTACTAACTGAAGTTAGCAATACATATGTATGCTATTTTTTCAGTGTGTTTATTTTGTGCCTGACAGCACTGTGTGTATAGTCACTTTTTCCTTTGCCAGACAAGCAAAAATCAATAATAAGGGATCAGAAAACATGTTGCAATTCCTGTTTTTTTTAAAGGAATATTTTAAAAAGAGGCAGGGCATACTACTTAAAGGGTAGTTTACTACTCTGTGTAAAACTGGAACCAATACAAAAAGTAGGATCTGGGTCTAGTTGATTGTAAGCTCTTCAGGGCAGAAACCACATCTTTCTGTTGGTCTATGCAAAACCTAGTACAGGCTTATCTTGACTGAGGTCTTTGGGCACTCCTACACTCGTATTAAATTTACATGCAAACCAGTTTATTATGGAACCTTAACCTACAATACCATTCTAGGTTCTACTTCCAGGGAGCTGTGCAGTGAAGAAGGCAGTCAGGAGATAAGGAATGTGTCATAATTTTAGATTTTGGCTTCAATCCACCTGATACAAGTCCAGGATGACTAGGTTGTCCATTGAGTCATATGATATTCAACTGACACCATGTTACACTGGACTAGTTATTGTTTTTCAAAATTTGAACATGACTCCAGAGGTTAAAAAAAAACCCAGTAAACAAAACAGTCGGAATCTTTTTGAAATGAGATTCATACACAGAAAATATTCCCCTCTAAAGCTGCATCTACTTTTTAGCTGGTACAGCTAAGAGCAATCACATTTACTGCTAGAACATAGTTCTTCAATGTTATCTGATGCCAGTTAAATATTAAAATAAAATGTCAATGTTTATTCAGTATCTTTTGTGCCATCAAAAATTAAGATCCGATTTGATGGAAGGTAAGGGGAGAAAGTTTGACCGCTCTCTTTCACTGCCACGTCTGAGTAAGCAATGAATCAAACTGGTGATGCAACTTCCTTCATTAAGGAATGCTGTACTAGGTTACTAAAGCACTTATCGTTAGTGCCTTGTCATAACTCAGCTTACCCAATGCTCGAAAGTGTGATGCTGTCTTCTAAAATATTCAACAAAGACACCAATTAGAGACAATGGAAGGCCATTAGCCAAATGGGCTATAATTTCTTTAACAAACACAAGCTTTTTATTGTAACCCCGGCTTCTCAGTGCCAGTCTCTTTTAATGACAGACAGAAAGGTGTGATCAAGTCAGTTTATGATACAGATTTGGGTCTAACAACGAAGATGTACAGCTGAGATTGATGCTCCATGTATTGATTTTCAGCATGTCCACTTGTCTGAAACTGAACGTTTTTTTTTTTTTTTTTCGAATTTCAGACAACAGGTCTATCATCAGTAGGATTTGGCCTCCACAAAAGTAAATTTTAATTTCAAATTTAATGTTGCATCCATTGGTCTTTAGATAGGGCTTGACAGTTAAAATAGATGATGACAAAGGGAGCCCCCGCTAATGGAAAGTTTCTGTAGAAGCAATATACGCAGCTCATAACTGTAAGGATAATAAGGGAAAGCGCTACAGTATGAGTAGAAAGCATATCTGGAGGATTCAAATGTCTTACACATTAGTTTAAAAAACTGAAAAACCCAGAAGATTTACAGCATTGTAAGTTCGACTGGGAAACAGGTAAAGTCTTCTCATTATTTTAGTTCTGTGTTGTGGATGATTAAAAAACACTGTGACAGGCATCAGAGGTCAAGATTGAGGAGCACTGGCAAAACAGCCCAGGGAAAATTGTATACTGCCAACCCACATACCTGAATGTAGCCAGCCTAGATCATGAGCAGTAAGTTCGTTTAAAAAAAAAAAAAAAAAGCAGTTTTGAAGTTCCAGAAATAGGTGATAAAAATACAATTCTTTACCTCTTTAATTAACAATCTTCAATTGTTAATTATTGTTAATTATTCTTTACAATTCTTGTCCTCAAATGTTAATTATTGAAGAGAGGGTGGGAGACCAAATTCAAGGATCAATGGGTGAACTGAATGCTTGTCTTGTAAAACCAAGAAATTGCTAAAAGACAAAAGAAATATGAGGGCATGGTGCTAGGCTCCCTGAGGCAAAGATCAGTCTGCCCTGCAGAGAAATCTACTGTAGGTTATATTTTAAAAGAGTCCCCATTTTCTTAAACTGTGGTGTACATTCATAAATTATTTCATATCAATTCTTTGTGAATGTATATTTCAAACCATGAAACCCAGCCAACGCACCAGAAAGGTATTTCTCTAAACAAGAAAATAAAAAGCTTTATGAAACCTCTTTCTTTAATTACCCAATTTAAATTTTGCAAGTGTCCTGCCATCTGTGTTGACACTAAAGTTGAACGGGGAATTAAAAAAAAAATTGGAACAAAAATGTGTAATAGATTGGTAGTTAATTGCAATAAAATATACACAACCTGGTGTAATATTCTGAAGAAAAACTTCATTACCACAAACTTACAGTATGCCCACAGTCTTTGTATTCTATGCACTTGTAGGTCAAATTCAAGTCTCCCAGTGGAGTGCTATAATTATACTTGCTAACACCACTATACAGTTAATGGTACAATTTCCATTATTACATCTATGTTTAGTAAATTATTCATCTGCTTTTATTCCATTTGACAAACATAAATAATTAGACTACCATCATGATTCACCACATCTGTCATCTACGCGTGGGCTGTGGACAAGTGTTTTTCCGGAGACCACTTGCCCAAAGTATAGGAAAACTGCCAAGGTTAAAATTAGCTTTGAATCTGTGACCTTTCATACAAAATTCTCATTTTTTATAGTTTCCTTTTTCAAAAGCACTTTTGCAAGTTTAATTATATAATACTAGCATCTTTACAATAAGGTGCAAAAACTATTGACTACACTTTAAAAACAGTTAAAAGTCTAAAATTTATAAACAAAAACAAAATTAACTGTGTATTCAAAGAAAAATGTGGACCTTTGTGAGAGTCTTACCTTTAACAAACTCTCAAAATTATTAAGTGCTTCATACTGAAGCTCTGTTGAAACCACTAGACTCCTAGGTAACAGGTTTAAAACAAATAAAAGGAAATGCTTGTTCACACAGTCAACCTGTGGAACTCATTGCCAGGTGTGAAGGCTGAAACTATAACTGAGTTAAAGAAAGAATTAGGTAAGTTCATGGAGAATAGGTCCATCAATGGCTGTTAGCCAAGATGGTCAGGGATTGCACCCCATGTGCTGGGTGTCTCTAAGCCTTTGGTTGCCAAATGCTAGGACTGGACAACAGGAGAGGGAGCACTTGATAACTGTTCTGTTGTTTCCCTTTTAAACATCTGGCTTTGGCCACTGTTGGATGATAGGATATTGGGCTAGATGGTGATTCTTATGTTCTATGCCCTATTAAATTGAAGCAGGCCATCAAACACACCAGGTAGTTGTTTAGCAAGAGTATTTGTGTAAACATCTGTGTGTTCCACAGTTGTCAAACAGGCTATATCACCAACTAGTAAAAGGTCTGCTATCAAATTCAAATCCCATCTACACTGTGAAAAATACACTACTGGTCACAGCACAGTAGTGTCTTGACATATTCAGGGACTGCCTACATGATGACACTTAGGAAAGTTAAGACAAATTAACTAAGGGGTAAATTAATGCTCAGAAGCTAAGCACATTAAAATCTGTGTGGATGCTCTCATTCAGAAATAAAGTGGTCTTAGTTCACTGTAGCTTAATCTTCCTTAAGGACTGTTGGTTCTTTAAGTCTTTGTAGGTTTTTGAATAGATCTTGTAAGAGGGACACGGTAATTTTTTTTTTTAAAGCCACAAATTAGCATTTAAAATATAGACAATGCATCACGACAGAAGATTATTCCATGTAGAAATCAGTGTATCTCATTAATTTTTTCCTTTTTCAGTTCCACCACAGCCACCATTCTGTACTTCCTGATATGATCAAAACATTGCATTTGCTGAAGCGACTGTACTTAAAACAAGTAGCATAATTCTAAACTCTGGCTTTGCAGACACTGCCATTTCAATGGAACATGGCTTTTATTTTTAACATTGCTACTTTGCACACATTTTATTTAATTTAAAAGGAGTTTAGTTCATAGTCAACCACTGTTTCCAATATGCTCTGCAGAATACTACTGCTCATATCACAAACAGTTTCCAGTTTGTATTTCTGTAAAAATCTAACTTTTAAATCAATTGATTTTCCAAACCTACTTATATGATATATATTTCTTGGGTTATGTGCTTACCTCAATTCCATTAACTGCTATATATTTATTGTTGTATAGATACAGTACTATGGTTTGATTGTTGTATTTCTTGGTTATCAGTTCATACAACTTTTTGCATTGCTGTGGCAGCCCATTCTGCACACACGCTAACTTTACAAAATTGAGAATAGGAAAATCTGAAGTTCCTAAAGTGCTGTATACATATATGGCACTACATAAATAATTCTCGGTACTACAGCCAAGCTGAAAAAAGACACACCAAGTTTGTGTGTGTCTCCAATTTTCCCGGGAAGTAGCAGTAAGAGAGACAATTTAGAGCACTCATGGGATGGTGTGAGGAAAGAAGAAACCACCACACTATTTAATATCACATTGACCTGCAACTGTTGTGTTGGTTTATTTATTTTAAAGCAATTTTATTGTGTAAATGCACTTCGAGACTTAGACAATGGGTGCATGTTTGTAAGTTACAAAAACTAAATTTTTAAATTAATTTTTAAATACCTGACTAGATTTTTGGATTGTCTCCATATGGTTCTCACCTAAGTTAGTATTAACTAATAGAAAACACACCCAAAATTCTCAGATCACATTCCCACGATTCTTAGGCACCAATCACAGAGGACACTGAGAATGACCCAGAGCGAGTGCCATCCACAGCCACAGTGTCCTCAAGTGGAGCAGAGCAGATGCTCTCCATAGGGGGCCAGAGCCACTTGGACCACACTCAGGACTCCAAGGAGGAATGAGAAAAGAAGGAAGTGGCAGCTGCTTCTATGCTTCACTTTAAATCCAGATGGTTGCTACGTGAGAAAAAGACAGCAAAAGCCACAAACTACTAGTATAAATTTTCCTACGTATTGTTTTGCACAAAAACAGAAGTCCACCTGAAGGAGATAATTTTCAAGACAGCCTGCAAGCAGAAACTCAAATGACAATTTCTCTTTTCTGTAAGAAAAAAGGACCTTTGTTTCCTCAGATACTATCAATAAACATCACACTTACTAGATTTATGGCCTTCATCTGTGTGCCTCACAAATACTTAACATAGAAATAACACTTTTTCTTTCTTCCTTTCCAGCCTCTAGGACAGAGGTGGGCAAACTACGGCCTGCAGGCCACATCCGGCCCGCGGGACCCTGAGCTCCTGGCCTGGGAGGCTTCCCCCCGGCCCCTCCCCCGCATGCTGCTGGTGTAGTGTATTAAACTGCTCTGCGTAGGAATGTGCTACTGGTAGCAGTTACGGAGAGCAATTTACTACATTACACCAGTGCAACGCTCTGGGTGGGGTGGCTGTAGAGCCACCAGCGCTCTGTGCTGCGCGGTAAGGGGGCAGGGAGAAGGGGGGTTGGATAGAGTGCAGGAGAGTTTGGGGTGGTGGTCAGGGGGCAAGGGTGTTGATGGGGTCAGGGTGGTCAGAGGGCAGGAAATGGGGGGGGTTGAACGGGGGCAGGGATCATGGGGGGCAGTTAGGAAGGGGGGTGTTGGATGGGGCAGGGGTCCTGGAGGGGGGCATCAGGGAGCGAGAAGCAAGGGGGGGCAGATAGGGGGCAGGAGCACAGCCTGGTACAGTCTCCCCATACCGGCCCTCCATATAATTTCCGAAACCCGATGTGGCCCTCAGGCCAAAAGTTTGCCTGCCCCTGCTCTAGGAGAAACAGCTTGATTAGTTTGGACATAAAAGTGTGTGTGCGCATGTTATATAAACAGAGAAAAGGCCAGTTCAAAGAAGATGAGTTCTGGATTTTTGAGGCCAGTGATCATTATCTCTCACAAGAGTGAGTTCCACAATTTAGGTCCAACTCCTGTGGAAGTTGTTTCCTGCATCACAAGCTTCTTCAAGTTGGTTCACAGTTTCATTCTTTCAGTGAAACATGTGGGACCGCATGATTATGGATGCAGAGGTGAACCCTCAGACAGCTAGGCCAATTACATGAAAGACGATGTCAGAACACACACTTTGCACTGGTTCCCCATTTTATACTCCGGTTAAAAGAGCAGGTCACCAGGTTTTTGCTTTTAGGAGGAAACAGGCAATCTACTCTTCTTTCAATACACCCTCCTGATCAGTGAGTATTCATTTTCAGCTATAATCTTTTCTGCAATAAAAGTACTCTCCTTTTAAATCCATGCTTTTAAAAGAGAAATTGGAAATATATGCCTGGAAGGAATGCGATGGCAACTGCTGCTGCAAATGGATTCATCCTCACACAAAAGCAATGATAACTAAATCACATATCAGTTGTATATTTTAATATCTAAAATAATATCTTTTTCTACTTTTAAGTGTGTAACTCCTGTCCTTCAGATTTATATATATATATGCTTCTGTATATGTACCTAAAATAAAGTTTTCAGCATCAGGCATTTCCAGCTGAGTAAAAAAAAGACAATACTTATAAATAAATGAACAAATAAATAAATAAATGGGACAAGGACTGACGATTGGCTCAAGGGTGAAACCCTCACCCCACTGAAGTCAAAAGCAAAACTCCCATTGACTTCAATAGGACTTCACCCAAAATATGACCTAACACCCTTTTCTCTTTGAAATGAGCTCCCTCCTCACGTTCCTACCCTTGCTGCAACAATTAACTTAAATTCCACATTTAGCCTACAAAACATAATCACTCGGTGTGTCTGTTTTGTTTTTGTGACCAATATTCTGGCGCTTCCATACATTTTCCAGTGTCATGTCCTGTTTAAGAATCCCAAATGATGGGGCTTAACCCTCTTCCACTGGGAGACTATTTCCCAGCCTAATACATCTCACCCTCAGCCATATGGAGATATACTATTGTCTCCTTGATCTATAAGAGGGTATGTGAATGAAGCCCAAAACAGCATTGTTTTCTCTGCTGATGTATCATTGCAATCTCGTTTATTATGCTGTTTAACATTCTCCTAGGTCCTGCTTTCCAGATTTCTCCTAGATGTTTCAAATTGCATTTTTCTTCTCAAGCTGTAGAAGGAGGCTGCTGAATGTCACATTATTTCCTGACCATATTGTTAATCTATGCCCCTTTGTATTCTCTCTCTTCCTCCATTGTACTCATAACTCCTCCCAATTTAGAACCATCTGTGAATCTCATTAGCGTGTTGTTTATTCCCTCCTTTAGAGCTTTCACAAAAGTGCATAATAAGGCCAATGCTAACACCCAATGCTGCTTATCTGTACATGTTTGTCTCCACATAGTCATAGAAAACAGAGCAGGAAAAGACTCATCAATACCTGGCAGTTCAGAACTGCTGTGTACATCATCATCAAGTTTTATACACTTTGAATGACTGGGTGGCTCTCACCACTCTTTTGAGATAATTCCCCATCTAACAGACCTCACTGTCAGAAATATTTTTGTGGTCATAGTATTCAGATCCCTCCCCCGCTTGATTTCATCCTATTGGTCCAAGTTACTATTTCTTCCCCCAAAAAACCTTGAGAATGGAGAAATCTCTCCCACACACATTTCTACCTGCTTTACATTACATAAACTAATGCTGGAGTTATAAATGTTCCAGCAGAATTGGTTAGGATGTCACAAATACAAGTTTTCATCATCCTTTCTTTCAAACCTGCTAGTGGCTCCCCCCTTCTCTATCGCATGAAACATAAGCTGATTGTATTCACTTTCAAGGCTCTTCACTGTCAATCCCCACTCTATCATCTCTCATGTGCTACTGAGTTGTCAGTCCTTGCTTCTGTTCAGCCCATGATGCCAGCCTTCATTGTCCACTTGTCAAATTTTCAAACACAGACCTGTATGCTTTCTCCCATACTGCCCTTCATACTTGAAAGGCATGTCCAAATAAACCTCCACAGAGCTACCTCATTATCCTCCTTCAAAACACTCTAAGAAGAACCCTTTCCTGTGCCACGATGCCTATAAAAAAAAAACAAAAGGACAATGATTACGCTGCTACTGTGCAGAGACCACTGCTTATCGCCCTGACCAATACTGTCTTACTGTTCATTTGTACTCCTCCACCTGTTGCCTCTTCTATCATACTAAGTTTGAAGCCCTTTGGGACAGGGACCATTTTTTTGTTCTGTGTTTATACAATGCCTAGCACAATGGTCCATGACACGGTCCATGACTTGGGCCTCTATTCACTACAGTAATACAAATAATTTATTATTTGTATTAATAACTATTATTTATATTATTGTAGTGTCTAAGAACCTCTGACCTGGACGAGATCTCACTGTGAATGCCACTGTACAAACACAGAACAAAAAGACAGTTGTCTTTCCGAGGCCTGTACCATGTACACTTTTGTTTGGTACATAAAAGTCTGTAGCCCCTGTGGTTGCAAAAAAAGTCTTCCAAATGTGAAGGTGAGATTATTAACCTTGCACAGTATCTGGAGTTCTTTGAGATGTGTGTCTGTATGGGTGCTCCGCTTCAAAGGTGCATGGGTCATATGTGCTCATGATCAGAGACTTTTGGTAGCAGTGTCCATTCATCCTGCACATGCACCTTACCCTCCTCATACCCTATACTGAGGAATTATAGGACTGCACAGGCAAACCACCCTCAGTTCCTTCTCCACCACGAAGTCCCCCAGATAGAACTCTGAAGCAGAAAGCAAGGAGGGTGGATAGTGGAGCACCCATAGGGGGACACATCTCAAAGAACTCCAGTTACTGCACAAGGTGAGTAACCTCTCCTTTGAGTAGTGTCTCTATGCATGGTCCATTTCAGGTGACTTCTGAGCAGTAGCCTTGAGAGGAGGGATCTTTGGAGTCAAGCCCAGTACTGAAGGAAAAAAAAAGAGTGCATTCCCAATGGCAGCATCTAATCTAGAGAATGAACCAATGCTTGGAAAGACCAAGATGCAGCCTTGCAGATCTCAACAATGGGAATGTGTTTAAGTAACGCCACAGAAGTAGACAGAGACCTCGCAGAATGAACTAGCACTCTAGGAGGGGGTTGTAAATTGGCAGATTCGTAACAGGAAATAATGTAAGTAAAAATCCATCTTGAGAGTCTTTGGGTAGAAACTGCAGACCTGCTGGACCTTTCAGCAGCAAAGATTAACTGTCTGGAAGACTTTCTGAATGATTTGGTTCCATCCAAATAAAAGGCGAATACCTCCTGATGTTTAATATATGGAAGGTAGCACGACTGTTTGGTTTCAGACATAAAACGTAAAACTTGGTTAATGAGAAATTCAGACAATACTTTTGGTAAAAATTTAGGTTGCAGTCATAAGGAGGCTTTATCTTTAAGAAAACTGTAAAGTGAGGGTCCATTATTAACATTCCTATTTCCTTGACTCTTTGAGTAGAGGTGGTGGCCACCAGGCAGCCATTTTCATTGAAAGTGAAGGGAACAGATGACCATCAGTTCAAAGGGGGGTTTCATAAAGGGATTTAAGTACTACATTTAAATCCCGTATAGGGGTAGGTTCTCTAATCTACAGAAAAAGGTTCCTCGATCCTTTAATGAATCTTGTTGTTCTGGGAAGAACAAACACTGAAAATCTCTCAACTAGGGAACAAAACATCATTATAGCTGCCGCTTGTACTCTGACAGAGTTCATAGATAACCCTGATCCTTTTAATCCCAACAGATAATCAATGGCAGCAGGGAGGGATGAGTGAACAGACTAAAGGCATTGCTAGATACACCAGTGGTGGATCTCTTACATTTCTGGAGATAAGTATTACATGTAAATATTTTCCTACTATTTAATAACGCTTGTTATACCTCTGTGGAAAACTTTTTATTCCCACGAGCAACGGAGTAACCAAGTCTTGACAAGAAGGTTCGGATGGAGAATGCAACTGGTAGCTTGAGAAAAAAGGTGGGGAAATGGGTGGAAAACTGAACGCTGTACAAACTGTAAGGCAAATCAGATACAGGTACCAGACCCATCTGGACTATGCTGAAGCTAGCAGAATGACCTTGGCTTTGTCTTGCTTGATCTTGTTTCCCACTTTCAAAATCATGGTGTTGGAGGAAATGGAGAAGGCCCCTTGTTCATGGAATAGGGAAAGCATCTCTCAGAGAGTGGGGGGCCCAATCTGTCCCTCAAATACAAAGGTTTATATTTTTTTTTGGTGATTTTGGCAATCATTGAAACCCCCAAATCAGAAAAACCTGAGAATCCCCAAGTCCAACTCTCAATCCTTGTCCTGGGAGAAGTGCCAGCTGAGGTAGTCAGCTGTGGTGTTTTGTATGCCCAGAAGGTAAGCTGCCAAAATTTGGATGCAACTGGCTATGCACCAGTTCAATAATCTAGCTGCTCTACCACAAAGAGAAAGGGATCTCACCTCACACTCCTCTGGTGATTGATATAAAACATGCAAGCTACGTTGTCTCTCATGAATCTTGCCCATATGCTCAGGGTTTAGCTGACTGCCATATTTGGGGTCGGGAAGGAATTTTCCTCCAGGGCAGATTGGAAGAGGCCCTGGAGGCTTTTCGCCTTCCTCTGTAGCATGGGGCACGGGTCACTTGCTGGAGGATTCTCTGCTCCTTGAAGTCTTTAAACCAGGATTTGAGGACTTCAATAGCACAGACATAGGTGAGAGGTTTTCTGCAGGAGTGGTGGGTGAAATTCTGTGGCCTGCGTTGTGCAGGAGGTCAGACTAGACGATCATAATGGTCCCTTCTGACCTAAATATCTATGAATCTATGAATTTGATGGATGTGTTCACGATTAATGGAAGGAAGTGGACACAGACATTCCTGACCACCCTCAGCTCCCGTAGGTTGATGCGTAAATGAGATTCCTGTGTAGATCACTGGACCTGAATGGCGTTTGTCCCTAAATTCTCTCCCTGGGGATGCATCTGTTGTTATGGTGATGACTGGAGAATGTTAAATGAAAGGAACACCTGCACAGACATTGTGAGGTTCCTTCGACCAATTGAGCTAATCTTGCACTTGTTGAGGAACCAACACCAATCTGTTTATGCCGTCTTTGGTGTATAAACCATTCTGAGCCATTTCTGGAAACAGCAGAGACATAACCTGGCATGTTGCATCAGAAAAGATACAAGCTGCTGTGTGTCCTAGTAGCTGAAGACAATTTTTAGTTGATGTCTGTGACCTTATTTGAATCTTTGCAATTAGATTTATTAAAGTCATAAACTTGTGCTCAGAAGCTACGTGCTGATGGTTACTGAAACAAATGAGGCTCCTATCCTTTGTACTAGTGTCAAAGTGGATTTTTTGACATTGAGCTGGAGACCTAACCTGAGAAACAGGAACAATCTAGTCCTTATGACCAAAAGAACTTCATTGTAAGATCAGCCTTTGATTAGCCAATTGTCAAGGTGTGGAAAAACTATTACTCTCAGTTGACAAAGTCAGGCAGGAAGAGTCTACTGACAAATCCATGGAGAATACTCTTGGAGCAAGCAAAGGGCCAAAAAAAGGATGTGATAATGAAAATGATTTTGGCCAATCATAAACCAAAGAAATCTCTTGGGAGATGGGAGAATCACAATAGGAAAATGTGTCCTGAAGATCAAGGGCCGAAAACCAATCACCTGAAACCAATGATAAACCCTTGACCGGTACATCAAATTGAGATTTTGATGATGAGAATGGTGGGATGGTTGAAGCAGGTGCAGTGCATTGTCTCTTTCTAGTCTCTTCCTGCGTGGCTTAGTTAGGAACCAGAAAACTGGAGCAGGATCTCTGGGTCATTTGGATTTACTATATCTCAGTTTGCTTGCAGGTGTACAAATCCCAAGAAATCACAAGATGGCCCTGGAGTCTTTCAAAGTGTGCAATGATTCGTGAGCTCTCTCAACAAAGTGTTTCATCTCATCGAAGGGGAGGTTCTCAACTGTATTTTGGACCTTCCTAGAGAGCCAAGAGAGCTGGAGCCATGATGCCCAACACATGACAACTGCAGCAGAGATGGAACAAGCAGCAGTGTCAGCGGCATCTAGGAACACTTGTACAGTCATTCTCATCAACAGATGACTCTTGGCTATGATGCCCTGGAACTTTTCCCGATATTCCATCAGGAGATATTCAATAAACAAGTTGAATTCTGAGTAATTGGTATGACTGTACTTTGCCACAGGAACTTGATAGTTCATGATCCTGAACTGTAGGGTTGCAGGTGAATAAGCCAAAACCATAAAGGCATTTTTGGTTCTTGTTATGTGAAGCTGATTTAGAGTGGTGCTGTCTGCCACATTTATTTACACCATCAACTACCAAGCAGTTAAGTGGAAGATGCGAAAATAAAAATTAGGAGTCCTTGGCTGGTATGTAGTTTTTAATCAGCACACTTACATGTAGATCATGCAGTTGCCAGAGTCTGCCACATGGTTTTGGCAAGATAGCGAATGGCTTTGCCCATAAATGAAGCCCTTTGTACACAGGGAGACATATGTAAAACATCCAGGAGTTTGAGCTGAGACTCTTTGACCTCTTCTAATGGAATCTGCAGTGAGTCTGCAACCCATTTCATAAGGTCCTGAACTTGCTTACAGTCATTGGCCATGAGGAGTGTGGGAGGCATAACAGCCTCATCTGTTGTAGATGAGGAGATGTTAGTTTGTTGAGCAGCTTCCTGTTCTTCAAAGTTCTCTTCCTGAAACTGAGGTGGCTGAGGAGGACCATATACGGTAGGAGGCTGCTCGTCTTGACGAGAAATACTAGAGGCTCATGAAAACTGCTGTCAGTAGGCAGCCCAATATGGCCACTGAGGGGGACCATAAGGCACAGGAGATGGCATCCATTGTTGCTCATACTAAGGAGGCGGAGCATGAACATGTCCATCCTGAGAACAGTCCTTTTCCCCTGTCGGTATTAGGAAGGAAGCCCCTGTACTGGTAAGCAGGGGGGTCTTGCACCGAAATGTTAAAGTACGATGAGAGGTCCTCCACAACATCAAAGGGAAGGAGCTCCGCTTGGTTCAGAAATTGGTGCAGAATTGGGGAGTACTAGAGAGAACTGCAATTCCAGTGGCCATGTCACCTTTGGTACCAGTAAGTACCCACTAACAGGAGAGAGACTGGTTCAGAGACATACAGGTCCTTAGGATAGCCACACTCTTGAGGTACTGGATGAGGTGCCAGAGACAAGGAAGAGGTCTGCTTCAATGAGTCTCCTGTAGTGGAAGTCATTGGTACAGATGATGCTGACTGTCTCAAAGAGTAAGTAGCATGAGGTTGCTTAGACTTCTGCAGTACCAAGGGAGTGATGTGGTGAGGTACTATTGATTGCAATATAGAGTTTATTGGTATTGTCTTGCCAGGAACCAAGTGTATCTTCTTGTTACTCCGGTCATGTTTTGACAGTACTGCAGATAATTTAGGTACCAAAGGCTGCTTGGAACCATGGCTGTTAGATGAACTCGGAGCCTTGGAAGCACTAATAGTACCGGAGGACCCTAGAATCTTAATGGGATCATGCCTGGCTCCTCAGGGTTCAGAAAGGATCAATTTCGGTGGAGGCACAGATCTTTTTGATCCAAGCTGTTTCTGAGCAGAACTAGAACTCCTCTTCTTCAATACCTTCCTGTTACCTTCTGATGTCTTCCCTTTCCAAGATCATGATGACTGCGATGCCAAACCAGACAGAGCACTATGTTCACTGGAAGGCTGATGTGCAGGGAGGGTTTCCTGACTCAGATCCAAAGCTCAAACTAGAACTATTTAACTAATATCATTACTTAGGAACAAACTTACAGGGATTAAGTATGTGTTATGGCTTCAATGTACTCCTGTAACAGCTGAATGTATCAGAGACAACTGATAGTGGGCAGAAGAGTAAAGATCCCCCATAGTATGCTAGATATTTCTGGATCTGTTCAGCCTCTCATCAGCCACCAGTCAGAGAAGTTCATAGAAGAATCATGATGCATCTAACTGGAAAACTCATCATTGTTTGAAAGACTGAAGCTGCTACTTGATTCCACTGAAAATATTTTCAGATATTTTAAAATATGAAACTTTGCAGTGTAGAGGAGACTTTTGGGAAATGGAAGCATTTTCACAGCTGCCAGGGAATAAAAGCTTTTGTTTGCAGTTGGCAAGCTTTTTCATGAAGAGTTTAGGCAAAAAGGCTTTTCCTTATATGACTTGCCCCACCTTTCCCCAAACAGCACAAGCATTAGGGGTGAAATCTTGGCCTTATTGAAGTCAGTGTCAGACTGCCCATGGACTTCAACAGATGCTAGAATTAATTTTTGGAATGTGGCAGCTGCCTCGTAGTAACAGATCAAGAAGCTTCAAGAGTCATTCAATCAAAGAACAGACTGCAGTGCTGTTCAGGATTTTCAGCACTGATGTCAATAAAGAATACTTGGCTAATAGCGAATATAATGGGGATCTAAAGGACAGGACGTTAATAAATAGTAAGTACTTAACCATTCTATAGTTCTATTCATGTTCACAGCACTTTATAGTAATTAACTAACCAAAACAATATTTCTGTGAGCTAGATTTTTTTAAGCAGATGTGGAAACTGAGGACAAGAGTTAAGTGATATAGCCCAAAGCTATAGAGGAAGTCAGTGTCAGATTGGTTCCTGGCCCTGTCTAATCCACTAGAGCAGTGGTTCCCAAACTTGTTCCACTGCTTGTGCAGGGAAAGCCCCTACCAAGCCGGGCTGGTTTGTTTACCTGCCGAGTCCGCAGGTTCGGCCGATTGCGGCTCCCACTGTCTGCGGTTCGCTGCTCCAGGCCAATGGGAGCTGCTGGAAGCGGCGCGGGCCGAGGGACATACTGGTCGCCACTTCCAGCAGCTCCCATTGGCCAGGAGCAGCAAACTGCGGCCCCTGGGAGCCACGATCGGCCGAATCTGCGGACTCGGCAAGTAAACAAACCGGCCCGGCCCACCAGGGGCTTTCCCTGCACAAGTGGCGGAACAAGTTTGAGCATGCCACTCATTTTCTATAAAGATTTAACCTACCTATGATAGATTCAGATGCCATACGGTAACCAAAGAAGCTGTAAGAACAAGAAATCACATATGATTATCTCGTTTGTGTCAAATTTTGCTACAATATATAGCCTTTGAAGTAATGACTTGAAGGCATAGATATGATGTTTCTGTTGTACAGCTAACAGTATTATCCATCTGAGAAACATTAAAAAAATATTGAATTGATAAAGAAGAAAGTCTGCAGGCAAGGAACAAAGTGAGCAGTGGTCCCAGGCCTAACTCCCTGTTCCACTAAGCTCTCATTAAAGCCTGTGGTTAAGTGCATGTTTTAAGAGGGATTAACTTAAAACAAATTTATGGTTGTATATGCAGTGCGATGCTAGTTATGCGATTAGGCATTACTTGTAAATCTGTGCTACATTTGCCCTGCTTGCACACAACAAGCCACATTTAGCCTTTCATCTCTATAGAACCATTTCACAGTAAGTAGACAGAACGTTTGTGATTTCTAACTTGTTAAAAGCAGCATTTCATATACTTAGTAACAACAACAGAGTCTAGCTGAAAGAGGAGAGAAATAAACTAGTTTTTAAGAGATACAATAATGCCTGAACTACGTGAAATTGCTATGGTTTTTAGGATTCAAAGTCTTGTGCGAGTCACTTTCCAAAGTTACAAAGAAAGTAACTTCCACAGTTATGATGTGATCAGGAAGTAGATTCGCAGAGTTGAAAATGCAAAGAAATAGCCAAGAAGTTACATATTTTATTCAAGATTAAAAGTCAAATTATTTTGACTACAAATATTTCAAGTCTCTAAAAGTATATTATATGGCTTTGTTTTTATATCTGTATGTATCAGCAGCCATTTGTAAAAGTGTAAGTTTACATTAATATCATCCTAATATAAAAAGCCTCTTTAGCCAGGTATTGGATCACTAGTCAGCATCAACCCGCACCATATTTAGCTGCTAATAAATAGTGTACTTCAGAAGCAGATATTTAAGTGCGCTAGGAATCTTTCAGTGCACTTTTGATGTATATTTCATACATATCCTGTTACCGGCTTGGTTTTCCCATTTATTTGTATTTTATTTTTTAATTTAGGGACCAGTCAGATAGAGCTTGATCCTGCAAGGTTCTGAAGATCCTCAAGTCCCACTGATTTTAATGGGCATTGAGGATGTTAGCGGCTCTCAGGAATGGCATCTTACCAGATCACACCTCTAGTATGGTTAAGAGCACTACCAATTTAGTGGTGCACTACAGAATATAGTTTCAACAGCCCCTAAAGTGCCAAGACATAAGGAGAAAAAAACATCTAAACTATTAATACTAAAATGACAGTTTTCCCTTCTGGGATCATTAAAACTACTACCATAGATTAATGTTATATTTACTAAGAAATCTGGAATGGAAGGGTGCAACTTCCACCTAACTGCTTTTCTTTTGCAATGGACATAGAGAAAAGCCAAACAGAGACAAAGGTCTGTAGTTTTTCATCTTAATTGTAGATGGCTTATTTGAGTGAGCATTTCCCAGTACTGATAACTTGCAATTTTATCACAAGTCTCAAGGTTTTATCACAACTCTTGCAGTATTAGGCATTTTTCTTACAGCCCCAACTCATGGAATTATGTGAGACACTCAGCTTCCATTATTTAAAAAAGAGTTTCTAGCCTTTGGCTGTAGGTATAAAAACTTGAAAATCTATGAACTCTAAAGGCTCAAAAACCAGAAAACAAACACAAAGAACACAGCATTTATTATTTTTCAACATCTCACAATTTTAGAGACCAAACTCATATTTTCAGATACCCGGTGTTAACAATACTTATTTCCTTCCTCTTGATGAAGAGTTACAATTTTAGGTCCCGACTATGTAGCTGACCCTGTGCAGGAAGACATACAAGCCTCCCTCCTCCAGTCAGCCCATGCCTCCATAGCCCTCTTGTCAAATTTTCAAACAAGCACCTTCATGCTTTCTCTCATGCTGCCCCTGACGTTTTGGAGTACTCCCCATAAACATCCACAAAAGTAACTCATTCTCCTCCAAATCCCTTCTTAAAACTCCTTTGCCATGATGCCTTCAAAAAACTTGACAAAAGTTATACTGTTGATGTGCAGAGACCACGTCCTATCATGCTGGCCAACACAGTCTCATTGTTCCCTTGTATTCCTCAGTCTGTATTATCTGTTGTCTCATACTATATGTAGATTGTATGCTCTTGGGGACAGGGAATATTTTTGTTTTGTGTCTGTGCACAACTAACACAATGTGGTCCTGGGTCCATCTCTGGATTTGTAGGTGCTAATACAAATGATAAATATTAAGTGTGTAAAAATACTTCAAGCATTTTGGGGGTAGGGACTGTGTCTCCATGTGTGTACACAGTACTCATCAAATCCTGAGCACAACTGGAATATATACTGATTAATAATTTTAGCTAGTGGCTGGGAGCACAGAGTGAGTAAACAAAGGGAATTTATCACAATGATTTCTGTATATCGTATGTTTGTTTACACTAAGTTTTGTACTTATTAAAATAAAAAGCTTTAATGTTTGAAAACTGTTTAAGATGTAGAATAGAATGGTCTGATATGCCCAAATAATCATGTGAAAATCATGCAAGATGTTTGGGGGAACAGTAGGGAGTTCTTAATGGACTAGACAATCAGAATGAGAATACTGTCAAAAAGCTAGAGACAATGAATATTAGGAAAAGTAGTTTTCACGGACTATATCCCCTTTAAAGTAAGATTGTTTACTCATCTGTATTACTGCTGGACCTTTCTACAGCCACTAAATAGTGAACATAGGTTTATACAATGTTACTGGGAAGAAAAAAAAAAACCATCATATGCATATCCCTCAACCTTGAAAAAGGACAAGGAAATCCAACTGCAACGAAGGACTGGTAAGTGTACAGGAGGGAGCGCATGCTATATGCTCTAAAGTGTTTTAATATGAAAATATGTGTAATGGAAACAACATTCAGAACATTTAGAAATACTCCTCACAAACAAAAATGCCTAATAAATTACTTTAATGTTCGCCTCAGACACTCAATTTAATACTGAATTACAGTATGAAAAATCTTTTCCCAAGTGACTTTAGAGGAAAGGCCCCTTCTTTCCCCTTCTCCGCCAAATGAAAAATGTGAAGCATTTTATCCTGTACTTTTATTTATTTTGGGGGACAGAGGGTGTTATAAATGAAGGAACCTCTTCTATTCCGTCCTCAGCCTTCTAGAATCTTGCTACCACTCACAAAACATATCCAGCTGCTAAAGCTGTTCTGTTTTTCCAGACTCCAGAATGCTGAACCTCCTCTGTGGTTAATGCCAAGCGAATGTCATTTCTGCGTAACTATCGAGTTTATACTATTTGGTTCCACTACCATAAAAAAAATGCAAAGCAACCCCATAGTTGCCTGCAGTGCATACTGTTGTGAAATGGTATTGTTTGGATGATAACCACTCTGTTAAAATAAACCTTCCCCCCATATTATAAAGAGAGGTTAAATTAAGTTGAAAACAGGATTTCTATAGAAGGCATAAGTAGGCCAGCCCCAAGGAATGTTTGCATAGTTTCAGTTTTATTGCAAAGGCATTCATAAACTTCCTACTTACCTCAATTAGCACATAATGCTTATTGAAAGCAAACTAAAGGGGCAAAAATAGATGGTATCAAGATTTCTATTTAAGTAATAACATGAATGCACAGTACAGTACATAGGTATTACTGTATATATACAGTTCATTTTAAAAGGACTTTTGTTTCAGCATCCGAACAGACTTAACTCCTAGGTACATGCAACATTAGGTTCAAAGGACACCTAGCAAGGCTAGCAAGCCTAAAATAACCTGGCCTATTTTACTCAGTCGTCTGGGACTGAAGAGCTCACCATTTGGAATGCAGGAGAGAGAGAGAGAGAGATCCGTGTTGTTCAGAGCAAAAACAGAGAGGCACAACTGTGAGGCCCAGTATACTACTAAAGGTTTTGTGAGCATAGCTATGTCTGTTAGGGGTTAAAAAAAAAAACACACACACACCCCTATACAGCTATGCCAGCAAAAGCCGCAGTTATACAAGCAAAAAAGCCCTTTATAGCTTATTTTGTTTGGGGGAACTTGTATAAGCTGCATCTCCACAAGGAAATTTTGCTGGTGTAGCTATACCAGTAAACCATTTCTAATGCAGGCAAGACCAGAGTCTCATTGTAATAAACTAAGTGATCTACGTGATGTATGTTTCATATGCCCAAGTTACCAGTTTATCATGAATCTCTCAGTAAATCAAGGCTATTTTAACAATTTTCTAAAAAGAAGAATGGTTTTATTTTAACGATTTTCTAAAAAGAAGAATGGAAGAGCAGAATTACATCCTTGTAATCCTGAAAGGTGTAAAAACACCAGAACACATCAAAAATCAGAGACAATTCTCAAGGTAAGCCAACTTCTAGGACTACCAACCTCAACACTGTCCCTTTAAGACTTCTAACTAAACATATGCAGCTTTCAAACAGCTTAAGAAAAAAATTCTTGCACATTAGTATTTGATTATCTCCACCCCCCATTTTTGTATTTATGCCAGAGATGCTATCTAGCAAGTTTTTCCCAGAGAATGCCAGTGATCTTATTTTTTGCATTTGAAAGGAAATGAACGAGTTAAAAGACATTTTTCTAACCCTGAGTGCAAGTCACAAGCTTCAAAGTAACCTGGATGCCAGCTGGCAAAGAGCCTATTTACAGTAAGTTGTTTACTTGCTGTCCACCAATCATAAATACAAAATGAATCCATGAGTCCAAAGAGAATGAAGGTTTCTGCTAAAAACGAAAAGAGGAACAAAGCAATGATCCAGACATTCAAGGTTGATTAGCATTTTTGGGCTGTTGCGCCACACAGATTGCTGTTACAATCAGTTCCACATCAATGCAGGCCAACACTTTTTAAAAAAAAGGTGTGTATCAAACTGCTATGTTAATCAAGCTAAGAATAGACAACCTATATATCAGAAGAGGTATAAATATTTAGGTACAAGTAAGAAGTGTGCTGTTAAAGCAGAGGTGAGCAAACTACGGCCCGTGGGCCACATCCGGCCCACGGGACTGTCCTACCCGGCCCCGAACTCCTGGCCCAGGAAGCTAGCCCCCAGATTCTCTCCCGCTGCTCCCCTCCCCCGCAGCCTCGTCTCGCCGCGCCGCAGTGCTCTCGGCGGTGGGGGGGGGGGGGGGCAAGCTCCTGGGGAAGTGCAGCTGCAGAGCCCAGCCTGACCCAGTGCTCTGTGCTGCACGGCTGCCTCTCCTGGTGCAGCTGCGCTGCCAGCCACCAGTGCTCCAGGCAGCGTGGTAAGAGGGCAGGGAGCGGGGGGGCGCGGAAGGAGGAGGAGGTGATGGACAGAGGGCAGGGGAGTTTGGGGGGTGGTCAGGGGTATGGATGGGGGTTGAGGTGGGGAACAGAGGGGTTGAATGGGAGCAGGGGTCCTTGGGGAGGGGGGAGAGTCAGGAAGGAGAGGAGGGGTTGGATGGGGCGGTCAGGGGACAGGGAGGTGGATGGAGCAGGGATCTGATGGGGAGGGGGGGAGAAGAGTCAGGAGGGGGGGGGGTTCATGGGGGGGGGCAGTTAGGGGTGAGGAGTCCAGGAGCAGTCAGGGAGAAGGGGTGGTTGGAGTGGCGAGGGGCAGTTAGGGGTGGAGGGTCTGGGGGCGGTCAGGGGACAGAGTGGGGGGGGTGGATGGGGCAGGGGTCCCTGGGGGGCCATCAGGGAACGGGAGTGGGGGGTTGGATGGGGCAGGAGTCTCAGGGAGGCCGTCAGGGGGCGAGAAGCAGGGGGGTCGGGGGCCAGGCCATGCCTGGCTGTTTTGGGAGGCACAGCCTCCCGTAACCAGCCCTCCATTTCAGAAACCTGATGCGGCCCTCAGCCCAAAAAGTTTGCCTGCCCCTGTGTTAGAGAGAGACAATGTTGCTATATATGCTCACATTTAAAGGGTAATGATTATACTTTAAGATATATGTGGTATTTTAAGGCTATATTTATTGTTTACTATTAAGCTTTTTATTTATATTTGCAGTATGTGTGAAAGCAAAATAGAAGATTTATTCCTCCTTTCCGTGAGGTCAGGGCTGTGTGCTCCCCCAAGCAGGGAGCAGGAACCAGACAGAGCATAGCAAGAAATGTATCTCCTCCAGTTGCTTACTTTCGTAATTTCATTTCAAGACTCACAATATTCAGTGTTTTTTCTTAGAGCCCCAGCAGCTAGAATCTGGTTTCACAAGAATCTCTGATTTCATTTTTAAAAAAGCTTTAGCAGTCATGGCTGCAGAGAGAAGCTTGAAAGTGTGAGTGAACATTACAACATCAGAAGCAGGGAGGAGAGATAGCTCAGTGGTTGGAGCATTGGCCTGCTAAGCCCAGGGTTGTGAGTTCAATCCTTGGGCCTTGGGGGCCATCTAGGGAACTGGGGCAAAAATTGGGGATTGGCCTGCTTTGAGCAGGGGGTTGGACTAGATGACCTCCTGAGGTCTCTTCCACTCCTGATATTCTATGATTCTATGAAATAAAATCCAATTAAAAAAGAAAACAAAATAAAACTCAGTTTTTAAGTCCATCTTATAATGGTTGAGATCTTGGGGTTGGCAATACTGTGCCTGGCTGTTAGTTATGTCGACTGTTGCAATGTTATTGACTGATCATCAGTCAGGGAGTTTCAAAAGCCTTTCAGTTCTCTCTCTCTCTCACACAGAAGTGTTTGTATAAAATAATTGTGTATGTGCTATATTCCTGTACAAATAAAACCTAAAATGATTTAAAATGTTACTGTCCTTATAATTTCTGAACTAGCTAGTGAACGAAAGAACAGAAATACAGCCAAGAGTTTATTTTGCACTCCAGTATGTCCAGAACAAGATTCCATGATGTAAATCAGGAAAGCATCCTGTGGAGCCTACTTTGCTCTGCTAGAGGAGCAGAGCACACTTCCAGTTACTGCTTGGTGATCCCAAGATAGATGGCATGCCCCACGTACAGACCACTCTTTTTGGGGACACAGTGTGAACTTGCCATTATATAGACACATCCTAGTATTAATATTCATTCACACACACTCTTTTGCAACTACAAAGATTTAAATTATATATAGTTTATTGTTAATGTTATTTAAGCAGATTAGTTCAGCATATTTCAATGCTCCAAATTTTACAAAATAAGTGTTCAGTAACACAAACATGGTTTAATAGTTATGGGGTTAAGTGGCATTCAGATTTCAAAGGACCAGTTTCTCACAACTAGTCAAGGCTTGTAGCACTCTGGCAGATAAGTACAAGTGATTTCAGGACCAGCAGAAGTTTAAAAGCTCTGATTTTGGACCACTTATCAAAAAGAGAAGTCTTCAATCCCTTTATAGGCGATTTGTATTCATTTGAGGTTGGTGGAAGGTCACAGTTTATTTGGCAAGCATATACTCTGTGGGTAATTGTAACTAGTGACTCCAACTCCTTGAGAGATAATCTTTGTGCTACTACAATTCACATTAAATAATACTAATTACAAGGCTCACATCTCACTCATAGACTCATAGATTAAGGTCAGAAGGGACCATTATGATCGTCTAGTCTGACCTCCTGCACAACGCAGGCCACAGAATCTCACCTACCCACTCCTGTAACAAACCCTTGACCTATGTCAGAGCTACTGAAGTTCTCAACTCGTGGATTAAGGACTTCAAGGCGCAGAGAATCCTCCAGCAAGTGACTCATGCCCTACGCTGCAGAGGAAAGCGAAAAACTCCCAGGGCCTCTTCCAATCTGCCCTGGAGGAAAATTCCTTCCCGACCCCAAATATGGTGATGAGCTAAACCCTGAGCATGTGGGCAAGACTCATCAGCCAGACACCCAGGAAAGAATTTTCTGTAATAACTCAGATCCCACCCTATCTAGTGTCCCATCACAGGCCATTGGGCATATTTACCACTAATAGTCAAAGACCAATTAATTGCCAAATTCTTTTATGGCAGAATCAACATGTATGTAGCTCAGGGGTGGGCAAACTATGGCCCATGGGCTGGGGCCGGCCCACCAGTCGTTTTAATCCAGCCCTCAAGCTCCCACTGGGGAGCGGGGTCTGGGGTTTACCCAGCTCCAGCCGGGGAGCAGGGTCGGGGGCCACATCATGCAGCTGTCGGAAGCAGCGGCATGGCCCCCCCTTCCGGCTCATAAGCGTAGGGGCAGCCACGGGCCTCCGCTCTGCAAGCTGCCCCCTCCCAAGCACTGCCCCCGCAGCTCCCATTGGCTGGGAACCATAGCAAATGGGAGCTGCCAGGGTTGGCGCCTGCGGACAGTGGCCATGCCTCCACGTAGGAGCCGGAGAAGGGACATGCCGCTGCTTCCAGGCACAACTTGAGGTAAGAGCCGCCTGGAGCCTGCACCTCTGAGCCTCTCCCAGCACCCCAATGCCCTGCCCCAGTCCTGATCCCCCTCCCACCCTCTGAACCCCTCAGTCCGAGCCTGGAGCACCCTCCTACACCCCAAACTCCTCAGCCCCACCCCTGAGCCCACACACCCCCTCCTCCGCCCAGAGCCCCCTCCTGCACCCTGAACTCCTCATTTCTGGCCACCCACCCCATGGCCTGAACCCCTAACCAGAACCCTCACCCCCTCCCACATCCCAACCCCAATTCTGTGAGCATTCATGGCCTGCCATACAATTTCTATTCCCAGATGTGCCCTGAGGCCAAAAAGTTTGCTCTCCCTGGTGTAGCTAGTTATCCACTCTCTGTGCCCCTTCTGGATTGTACTATTCATCAGCCAAATTCTAATACAAAATCTTAGTGGCACTACAGCAGAATAACTTCCTAAATGTACAGCATGTGTAACAGTCAAATGTGCTAATCTGTTGATACCAGAGTGTACGGCGGTCACTGACAAATATGGCAATTTCCTGTTGGGGAGACCTTATAAATTAAAGTTTAAGTGTTGTGGGGTCCACTGTACTAAACAAATGGTTTATATTCTATTGTGATCCAGGATTGTACACTCAAGGGGGAAGATGTGATAGATGTGAGACTTGGGGGGTTCAAAAGACTATATTGAAAAAGAAAACACTTTTTGTTCCAAAAGTCCAAACAGTGGTTTTCGTGGAGAATATCAAAGGTGGGGTGAATGCAAATTGCCTACCTCCTGTTCTGCAAAAACCTAGCCTTTTTAAGCTACACCCTGAGGAGTGGGCCTTTGTCTGCTGATCCCGTTACATGATTAGGGCCATACCAAATTTACAGTCCATTTTGGTCAATTTCACAGTCATAGGATTTTAAAAATCGTAAATTTCATGATTTCAGCTATTTAAATCTGAAATTTCACGGTGTTGTAATTGTAGGGGTCCTGACCCAAAAAGGAGTTGGGGGGGGGGACAAGGTTATTGTAGGGGAGGTTGTGGCATGGCTATCCTTACTTCTGTGCTGCTGGTGGCTGGGTGCTGCCTTTAGAGCTGGGTGCCTGGCCCACTGCTGTCACTCTCTGGTTGCCCAGCTCTGAAGTCAGCACAGAAGTAAGGATGGCAATACTGTGACTCCCCAAAATAACCTTGTGACCCCCCTGCAACTCCTTTTTGGGTCAGCACCTCCAATTTGAGAAACACTGATCTCCCCCGTGAAATCTGTATAGTACAGGGTAAGAGCACTCAAAAGACCAGATTTCATGGTCCGGGACACATTTTTCATGGCCATGAATTTGATAGGGCCCTATACATGACACCAAGATCAAATGTCCAAACTGTATAAAGAAAAGACCTAACTATTGATGGTTGTTCTAGTTCTGAATTTGCGACAGCTATGATTTTGTAACCACAGGATACCATATTGGTCTTTGTGGCTTATAGTGGACTGCTAGATGGGTTAGGGATTATTTAGATTTTATGTAAGAGGGTAAGATGTGGAAAAGTTTCAGACTCGACTCCAGTAGAAAAGTAGGATCAGTAGAGGTGCTTTCCTATGGAAGGTCGCTGATTTATATGTAGCTGACTGAAAGGGGACGTGAACAGGAGTTATGTCTGAGACTGGATGTATTTCTGTTAAGGGTAAACTGGTTACACAGTTTTACAGCAAGGAATGTTGTAGTTGGGTTGTACAAGAAACAAAGCTCATAAGAAACACAGAGCACCCACAGTACATGGCTGTAAGGGTGGCTCAGGCTATAGTTATAGAACAATGAGGGACAAAGGGAAATAGGATTGGGCAAGATGAAATTGCCTTTATGTGGAATCTCAACTTCTATTCCTGATTTTCAATCTATGACATTCTAATGGGGTTCTTTTTCCTTAAAGTGGGTGTTTTATTCCAAATAGTGACTTCATAAAAATGAAATAATGGGGCGTCATTTATTTGTGACTCCTGATCAAATCTGTTTAATTTACAATGTAAAGAGATGTTTATTTTTGCTCATGGCAACCACTACACATTCTACCTGGAATTTAAATAGCTGGATGGGTTATTTCTGGCTCACATATCACCAACAATACATATTCTACAATCAAAATGGCATCATCAATTCTCTCAATACATGACCTGGGATAGAGTACAGCTCAGTTTCCAGTTGTCTTGTATCTGCAGCACTAACAAGATTAAAAGATAGTGAAAAGTAACTTTAGTAAGAAATCATCATTTTTACACTAGGATAATGATTCTTCTGCCTCCTGTGCACATAGGATTTTTCTTTTTCCTCAGCAAGTATATTACACAGGTGAACTATTTATACTCTAACGCCTTCTCAAAGAGTGTGCTTCTAAAAGCACTAAAAAAATTTCAAAACAAGAAAAGTGACAGATACACGGGGAAGATACTCCTAACTAAAGAACGTCACTTTGACAGCTATGAAGTGACCCTGTCTTGACTATACCTTCAATACCAAAATAAATAAATAATAAATGAAACACAAAATAGAGACTTACCCAAATCAATAGATCCCATAGAAAGAGTAACCAGTCAAGAAAATATTGTTGGATTAATACTGAGAAAAGAACCAACTCCCAACACACACAGTTCAAAACTGAAGTACTGTATAAAAAGAACTACGGTGATATAGGAACTCTGCTTTGTGTATGTTTTATATTTATATTATATAAATATAGAATATATATGGAAAGAAATTGGCCCCACAAACTCCAAACAGAAACTTCAAAACAGAAACTCTATAACAAATTCATGAAAATAATCTAGAAAAAAAAATTGTAAATTCCTTATCTCTGCATGATTGAATCCATGAAACGGCAAGCAGATACAACAATGGGTGCTATATTAAAGCATACCAAAGCTATAATGTTGCCATCAGCAACTTATAGGCCTTGCCTCATTTGTGCTTATGGCAATTTCTTGATAGGATAAGCCAAATTATGTATTATGTTCACAGCAATAAATATGAAGTCAGCAAAACAAGCTTTAGCAATTTAATGTGTGCATTACTTATTGTTAGCCTACTCAACCACATCATAAGTTCAAAGCTTTTATCTTATAGATTTCATCAAAGCCATGTTTACATTTAAAACTCAAGCATCTACATACTCTTCAGCGTCAGAAAATATCAAATAAACTCCAGGTAATTCACTGTTTTTTCCAGAGTGAAAAATAAGTGCATCTTTAAATAGCAGCAGAAATCAGGATTTTGTAACTAAATGCACCAGTGCACCAAACTAGTGCACCAAATCCATTTGCTGTCACTTAAAATTAAATAGTTAAGACTATTTCCATAGTATACAAATACCTAGCAATCTTCAATGTATTTATCTCCACAATATTCTAATAGATTGGGAAGCACCTTTATCCCCATTTTACAGAACCAAGGAACAGAGACACTAGGGGACAGATTTTTAAAAGGTACTTGGGACTCTAGGTATATTTAAAAATCTGGCCTTAAGTGCTCAAAGTCACATAGGAAGTCTGTTGCAGACTTCTGCCCTAAATATTGGGCCCGATTTTTTTCAGTGCCCAAAAATAAGGAGGCAAGAGATAATAAAATCTTCAAAAGTACCTAAATCCCACTGACAGTCAATGGGAGTAGGCAACCTAAATAACCTTTGAAAAATGGGATTTAGGCCCGTTTGAAAATTTTACCCAAGGTATTTACCCCAAAAGAGTCTAGGTTAGACTTGTTATGAGCGAGGGTAAGTAACAAAAATTGGTGTGGAGAGTGAAGAGCAGAGTTGCAATAAGAAGATCACACAGTTAACTCAGCATATCTTGAATGGTACTAAACTTGTGTGTACATGTATCCACACACTAAAATACAAATTTAAGAACTTCTGTTTAATAACCAAACAACATTATTTTTCATGTACATATACACACAATATATACTTACATACAAATATATGTAGTATGAATTCACTCATTTCTGGTGACCCTCACAACAGCAGGAGTGAGCTTTTAGGAGGGATTTGAATGAAGAGAGGGCGGTGGTTTGGCTAACAATTTAAGAACAGCCTGCACAAGTATCCAACAAATCTTTTGAACTAATTTAATCTGATCAACATTTTCAAAAATAGCTGGCTATTAACAAGTATGTACAAATACACCTACACTAATCAAAAGGGAGGGTGACTAAAGGTAAATCTGCATGCTAGTTCTCTGACAAAAATGTGGTATGATTATTAGCAAGAACTCCTCATTCAGTTCAATAAGAATTAGGATTTTGCACCCTGTCTGGAAAGAAAAATCAGTTGTTAAAGTGCAGCAATCCAAAACTATGTCCAATGTTTTTCCATCCAACAGACAGCTCTACCGTATGAATTCCAATTATGGGAAACTTGATTAAGATGCATGAATGTGGAGAAGCTAAAATGTAATGCAGCCTACTGTATATTGGCTGCACATATGGAAAATTATTTGGACAGTCTTTTTAGATTAGTGCTGAGAGAAGAGGATTTAGATGGGGACTGGCTGGATCTCAGGGTAATGTTAACTATTTGATGCCAGGGGTCTGTGTATGTCCATTCCAAAAACACTAATCAGCATTCCCTCCCACCTCCCAACCCCACTTCCCCACCAAAATGCCAGACTTGGTGCAATGGGTTTTAAAACTACAGGAAGCAGAAAGCAACATGAAGTACAGCTAAGAAAAAAATTAAGTAAGTATCATCTGTATAAGAGTAGACAAACAAGAGTGCTGAACTGGATCCTTTGCTTTTAGAGAAAAGATATGGAGTTAATGACACTGTTGGAATAACTGCAATATTGTTTTAACAAAAAAAAAAAAAGATTAGGAGTTTAAAGTACCAGGACACACCACACACCAAAGGGGGAAATAGTACAACAGAGCTGGAGAGGGTTGGCAATATTAGTGGAGGATAATGTTAAAAATCTGTGAATGAATGATATGAATGTTTTGGCTGACACATCAGAAACAGAGAAATTAAGGACAATAAAGAGTCATAATTCTTGAATGTTGCTATATCAATCTAAGGCTGAAACTAGAGGAAGATGATCAGGAAATACTGTAATAGATAGATATGCCAATCAAATAGCCAGAACTTTGATCATGGGTGATTTTAATTACTCACATTTGTTTAGAACTACAACAGATACATAACGCAGAGGCAGGACACAGGTTTCAAAAGTGAAATAATTTTCTTATGCATAAGGCCCTACTTGAATTGCAGGATGATTGTCAAATAATTGCTGCTGAGTTGCGGACAAGACATGGAAAATCATGGAAAAGTAATAACTGACCTTTACTAATTGTGGTAATTTGGAAAAGCCAGATCACTCAGTATCAGTGACCTATCCTTTTCATTATTTACTCCTCCCCCAATATTTAGGTCAACTGACAAATTAATCAATGATAATTTTCTATTTTCTTAAGTTGTTAAAAATATTAAATGCAACAGTCCAGTGATCATTATTTTATTGTACTTGAAATCCTCATGGGAGTAAATGATAGAATATTTCTGATTTATAGAAGTGATTTATGAGTAAACGAAAAATATCCTAAAGAACTTTGACTGGAATCCTATTCTATACTATTGCAGGAAAGTGATAATTTAAGAAAAAACTTTGAAACCTCAATTAATATTCATCCCAGTATAAATGAAGAAGGGAAAAGAAGCCAGAAAATCCCTGAGTAGGGATGTAAGAATTAATATACACACACACACGGCAAAAGGCTTTTTTAAAAATGTTAATTATTTGGTGACATATATTAAAATAAACAGCAAGTTAAAAATCAGGAGTGAAACAAATATTACATATTAAAGTGCAGATAATGTTAAAAATGAAGAAATCTCAAAAATATAATGTATATGAAAATTTTCACATTTAAGAACATAAAAAAGAAACTTTCCTGCACTAAGATAGCCTAAGAGCTTGTCTACACAACCCTGCCATATGGACTACAGAAGTGTAGGGTGCAGCACACACTGAAGTGTTGTAAGGCAACTCCCTATGTAGACCCTGCTACCATGAACTAAAACATACTTCATTCATGTTAATGTAGTCCCGTTTCAAACAGGACTACGTTAATGCAAATTTTTAGTTCACGCTAACAGGGTCTACAAGGGCATTACAATACAGCACTTCAGTGTACGATGTAATTCCCGCACCCCCATAGTCCACGCTGCAAAGCCAAGTAGACAAGCCCTAAGTCACCTTGGAAAGCGGGACCATAATTACAATGAATATAGTTCTCTCTCATATACACATTATTCTGATCACTTGGCTTGTATTTTACATTCAATTCTCTTTGAGGCAGGGGCTTGCTCTTATACAAACACACAAACCAGATTGTACTGCAATAGTGCCCCAGCACTCCAAACAACTAAATTATCCAAAAACCAAAACCCTTTACAAGTGTTTTATGATAGTTGATATAAAACTGAGTAATGGACAGTGAATAAAGGACATAGATTTGATGCATCAGCTAAGGCAATGTATGCAGGCGCAATCTACCATTTAAATCTTTCTGAATTTTTTAAACCTATGTCCATCATCTTAAGAGAGTAAATTACAACATTTAGAACCATAAGCTATTAATAAAGCCTTATAGGGTTCTGGGTGCAATCCAGACCAGTGAAGGGTGCAACTGTGTGTGCCTTGCAACGCCCTGCTGCTATAGCTCCCAGCCTGGGACACTCAATTAGCTTACAAGCATGCAGGTTCTGTGTGCACATGTACACGCGTAGACAGCCCTGGTTTAGCAGCAACGACCCAAGCAGCTTATCTACACTCTTGCTTCCACCAGCCTTGGTTACAACTACAAAGTGACCCCACCACACTCCCATTTCAAAGTTTCACCAAAACTGTGTGCTCTGTAATGTCCAGCCCTCTCCTAGACAGTTCAGAGAAATAATATGGTCCATTTGTTCCTCTAAAGACACAAAAGCTCATCACAGCTTATTAATTTAACTAGGGTAAATACACCCTTCAGTTTAAACAGCATTAAGTTGGTTTATAGTACAAATATAACAAATTGATTAACAGTAGGACACAGGTTAAGTGATGCCAAATAAAAAAAACAAAGTTAGAAAGTGTTACAAGCAAATAAAAGTGAAAAATCATCTAACAGTCTAAAACAATCTAGCAAGATACAAACTTTGTTCATGATGGGTTTCTCTCACCAGTCATTCTTCTTCACAGCGATGGCTGACTTTCCCTTAGTCAGGACCTTCCACAGAAGTACACAGTGCTGGCTTCCCTTGTCTTCTTAGGTGAAAGATCTTTGTCTAAGCATGTTTCTCGCCCATATTTAGTTCCAGAGACTCCAACCCTTCCTCTCCCTATGCTGAAGGGCCCATCTTTCTCAGGTTGCAAGAGCTCTGGCTCCTTGAGTCTGTCTAGTGATGGAAGCCAAAGATAGCTTCTGTCTTTGCTTATCTCTTCCAAAGTTTAAATTACTGTTTCAAGAGGTAAGATGACCTCATGCTGTTCTTCCCTTTCTGTGGGCTTCCCATCCCCCTGTATGTAAATAGGGCTTCCATTGTTTTGATTCCACCACGCTTAAATTATGTAAGAGGCAGGTAAATAGCTCCTTCCCTCCTGTCTGGAAACGATCTGTTTCTTCCTGTTAGGCTACAACTTTTAAAACATAGCATCATTACCTACCCAAATTTCCTCATATAGTGTTAATACACATTTCACACTGAAATTTATCACCAGTGTGTCATTAGCTTCCAGACAGGACCTCACTCTAGACAGTCATATAATACAGTAATATTGTATTCAGCTGATTCAATTGTTCATCCCTTGAGGTTCAGCCTCCCACCAGCTCCTATCTTTACAGAGCAGTAAACCTTTGAAATGGATTCTTCTGAGGGTTACCGCTGGAAGTAAAATTTATTCAAGCTGTGAAGAAGGCGACATGGAGTCTGGTGGTGAAGGAAGCGCCATGCTCTTTCCTCCCCAACTTGTGTTTACTGAAAGGCAAATTGTTGTTTCCTGCCATCTCCTCCCACTGCTGTCCTGATGGTCCTATTTATTTCTTATACATAAACTGAAGTAAATACACATTACTTTGTTTAGGATAGACCTGTTTATCAACCTCCAAACATACCTGGTTTACACACATTTTCGTCATAATTCTAGCATGTATCCATAACTCGACAGCCGTTGCGTACATACATCATGCAAGAACATTAATGATCCGTGTGTTATTAGTTTTCAAATGATACTTCACAACACACATTTTGTACAAAGATTATTATAATCTTGTGTAGGCCAGGGTATGAATACTTGAGTGCTTAGTGTCAGAAAATCACAGTTGAAGTAAAATAGAATCGTTTCCTATCCATGTATAAAAGATATAAGTGATCTCAAACAGATGCAAAGGGCAAGAAAAACAAAACTTATGCTTGAACTAATTCAGATGGAAAGAGTCTCATTCCCCTCCACCTTCCAACAATGAGGAAGAAATCACTTGGCTGATTTGTAAGTATCCTTAAGTTCATGTGCAGTTCTGCTGTAGTGTTGGTTTGGTGATGCAGACTAAGGTTATTATTCAAATGGAAGTACTTCCAAGAAAGGTAACTAGGACACTTAAAAAACAACAAACAAAACAAACAAACAAAAAAGTGTTCCACTGAGAATTACCAGAATGAAAAGCAAAAATTAAACATTTTTCTTTGTGAGCAAAGTAATTATTCTAGACTACGAGTGATTTATTGCAAGATATAGTGTTGACCCTGGAATGTATTACAGGTTAATTTCCCCAATGTAGACAAAGTCTAAGCTTTCTCTTCCCCCTTCTACTTTTTTTTTTTTTTTTTTTTAAAGTGCCTTGTGATGGACTACCCATGTTAGGAGCTGTCCTTGTTTAACATTTACCTGCTCATGAGACGCTTATGAAATTGTGTGCTATTGGGATAGGTGGGAGGAGCAGTAGGCCATGGTTACTGCACATGATTCAGGAGTTTTACACTTTTAGCTTTAAGACCGCGTTATGTGCTCATGGGACAATCTCAGCCAGAAATAAATTCGGACTCTGTTTATATAGTTCACAGTAAATCACAATAAATAGAACATCTGGTATGATCTTAGAATTCAATGAATTAATGCAGTTAACTTGTGTTCTTCCCACTAGCTTTAAAATTGCAGTTTCATTTCATATTCAGAAAGCAAGCATCTTTTTTCAGAAGCAACTTAATATGCTCTATTTTCCACTAGCTACGTGTGGTGGATTTTTGTTTTGCTTTGTGTTTTTCTTTGTGGCAAGGACTTAACTCAGCAAACTAAGTAGTACACCTACCATGAAACCACAACACTGTAATAAAAAGTTAAATGTAGGGTTTCCCTAAAAGTCGTAACTACTAGTGGCTCAAACATAGTTTTGTTTTCTACTCTTTTGCATTTCCCTCTTTTCAAGTGAGCCCTCACTTTTTAAACTTGAATACAGAAGTAATCAATTTAAGGTGCATTTTTAAATTTCCATTTTTGTAGATAGTTGTTGACTCACTACTCACCTTCTTTAAGGTTTCGTGGGATGTCCTAGGCTATGGCTACACTAGACTGCTTACAGCAACAAAGCTGCACGTCTCCCATTGACCTAATTAAGCCACACTCAACGAAGCTATGTTGGTGGGAGAAGCTCTCTCACCAACACAGTACTGTCCATACTGGTGCTTAGGTCGGCGTAACTTATGTCGCTCGGGGGTGGTTTATTCACACCCCCGAGCAACATAAGCTATACTGACATAAGTGACAATGTAGACATAGCCCTAGCTGTATATTTAAGTAGGGTATCTCCCAAGATTTTAGAAAGTGTGAGGAGCAGGTCAACAAATACCTCGTGGACTCTAAGGTGCTCATCACTACAGTATCTGAGTGCTTCACAAATGAGTATTTTCACAACATATCTGAGATGAGTGGGTTCTCTTATTTGGAAAGAATGCAGGATTTCTATTTGAAAGAAGTTTCAGGAGACAGGGGAAATTCTTGCGAAATGTAATGCTAGAGTAGAGACTGGCCAGGAGCAATGTTAAATAATCCCAAATTGTCCCCAGGACTGGTCTAATATAGGTCAGCCAAGGAAAAGGGGAACCAGCCCATTTCCTCTTTCCACACCATACTGAAAGAGTTGAGCATGCATTTCTGTTCTAAAGGTTGTGACAAACTTAATACATTTGCTTTTGCCAGGGTTAACATTATTCTATACTTTTCCTTTTATATTTAAAAACATGTCAGAGACCATATAAACCTTAACTACTTCAAAAAGGGTTTAAGAACTCCTCACTGGTTCCAAACTCATCTGACCTCCTAGCAGCCTACTTGTTTGCCAGTAACTGTTAAATAGCTAGTGAAAACCACACCACCTTGCAGGCACCTTGATCATAACTGCTAATTAAAAAAAGAGAGAAAGACTTGAACAGAGTCAAATTTAATGCTTTACTATAGGAAATATTTGTACAGATTGCAAGCAGTAGGATTTTTACAACCTTTACATTTTATCACAAGAGTTTTATTAGCAGTGTAGTGCATCATATATAAAATGCTTTCGTTACAAAATAGTTGAATAGTACTGTCTCCTCTAAATTGTAAAAAGTTAATTCATTTCAAATGTTTTACTAGATAACTAATTTTCAGGTAGATGGTATTTTGAAAATAGGTTCTTACTGAAGGCTGAGAAGTCAGAATTGGATGCCTGCTTGCTAATTAATCTGAGGAGGCTTAAATACGTGTGCAAGTTGACGGGAAATAGGTACTTGCCAGGAGCAGCAATGTGAAAATTCCCCAACTGAAAGAGAAAGATATATTTTGGGAGTTATGCAGCTAAACCATAACAGAGATGGGATTAGAAAATATGCTTGTTGGGGTGGACTTGGAGGGATTCAGCTCATGAATTCTTCAACAAATCATGGCTGTTTATGAAGGAAGAGGAGTTTTCTTCCATCTCTTGTGCATTTTAGACTAACACAGAAACGGTATATAATTTTAGGTAGCAAAAGAAAAGAGTATTAATTTATGGCTTAGCATTTTATATTGTCTAAGCAAATAGGAATATATAGAAAGCATTATTAAAGGTTATTTTCCAAAGAAAAAAGAATCATCAAAAGAGTTAGAACGGATAATGGTCAACACAAAGGAAACTTCATTGTCCTCCTGTAAACTTTGATTTGACCTCTATTTGCTTAGTGATCTAGGGAAGCAGAACAGATGCTAAAGTTTCTTTGCTTATACTATTCCAATAAACACTGTTTGGTTAATCTATACTGTCTTCTACGATTTCTTCCTATACTGTTCTCAATTTTAAACCACTGTCGTCTGACCAATACAATTTTAATATTCTCCATTGTCTCACTGAGATTAGTGGAAAGATTTCCATTAACTTCAATCAAGCCCATAAGGTCAGCCATTTTCAGGGCATAGCTATATGCAAAGAGAAATAAAATGTGGACTCTTGGAATGGATTTGGTCTTTATCATCACAAAGCTGGAGCTATGGTGTGTAAGTTTCAGAGTTCCACATTCAAAACTCAGTCCTACATCCTGCATTTAATTCAGAGTTTACACTGTCTCTTTTTGTAGCAGGTTCCTTCCCCACTATGGGTTTCAATAGCAAACACACAATTATGCTGGTATCAGAATTTAAATAGTTGCTTTTTTGGTTCAGAACCAAAGACCTCCAATTGTCTTAGGTTAACAGGTTCATGTCAAAAGAAAAAAAAAAGGAGTCAGGATCAGAGTTATAACCAATTTATTTGTGCCTGAAATGTAAGTGATTCCTCACTTAAACTTCTACATTAAAATACTGTATAAGTAGGAGAAATTCATATGCTGCTGGAAGAAAGAAACTCCAGTTTTAAGAGTATTTAAAAATTCAAACAAAAATACATTGTTATAATTGCTGAAACCCAAGAATTTGATAATATATGTAAATAATATTTCCTCTAAAAAGTCAACACTACATAATAATTTCTTACCTAAATCAATGGAGAAGGATTGATTTCAAGCAGATTAAAATAAAGACGGTAACCCAAAAGGCATTAAAGTTTTGCTCTTAAAAGCAACTAAAAAAATGCACCATAGAGTAGAACCTCAGAGTTAGGAACACCTTGGGAATGGAGGTTGTTCATAACTCTGAACTGTTAAATGAAACAAGCACAGGAACAGTTTCCTCACCTTAGAAATCAAATCTTTTTTTAAAACTTCCCCCTTATTTTTTTAATAGTTTATGTTTAAACACTGCACTGTACTGTAATTGCTTTTTCTTTCTTTTTTTTTTTGGGGGGGGGGGTTCCTCTGGCACAGTCTGATTGCATACTTCTGTTTCCAAGTGAGGTGTATGGTTGACCGATAAGTTTGTAAGTCTGGTGTTCGTAACTCTGAGGTTCTACTGTATTTGTTGCCTCTCAATGACTTCTACATCATCATCATTCTAAATTTGAAATTGAAGGCATCAGGAAACCACTCAAGAATTTTAAATATAGAATGTTAAATACAGAGAAGTTATGTAATAATTACATAATTCCTACACTCATGGTCCCTTTCTTTTAAAAGTTTCTACAGAGTACTGTGGGATTATCTCTGATACCTCAACTAAATTTTTGTATCCACAGGGAGTGTATGTCACTGTTTACATTCCTATTCTTCGAAAAGAAGGAGGTCTTTCCACTCTCCAATATATGGGGGGAGGGGGAAGTAATCCACATGCAGTAAAGATGGATATACCTCCATAATATTCCTGATTCTGCCCACATTAGTTACTGCTATGGAACAGTCTTCTAAGGAAAGCAACAGAGTGGAGCTCTGCAAATTCTTCAGAAGACAGGTAAATGAGAGTATTGTACTATGTCTTGTTATTACATCATAACTTCACTTTAAATGGTGGTGTATTAAGCTTGTATTAAGACAGCACAGCACACAGGGGTGGATTAGCTGACTCAGGAGGTCCTTTACAACCCTGTCATTTACATATATTTTCTTCCTTGACTAGGGTGACCATATAGCAAGTGTGAAAAATCAGGACACTTTTCTTTTTGGGGAGAGGGGATATTATTGCATATACAAAATAAAGCCTCTAACACTGGGACAGCCCCGATACTATTGAAACATCTGCTCACCCTATCCTTGAGGCTGGCATGGCTTTATGAACTTTGAGACCAACCCTTTTTCCTTACCACTAACCGATAATTTTTCTAAGCTTCCAAAAAATTGTGTTTATGGACAGTGGATAATGGATAACCTATTAATAAAACTAGCTTTAAAGTATAATATGCTCAGAAGTACAGTTAAAGGATATCAGATCTCTCTAACTGAGACTTGTTTATTAAAATAAATTTTACAATGGTCTGAGGTTCAGTAAATTTTCTCAGTACAGAAATTATGAAATGTAAGTGCTAATATGTGACCATTATTATTATTTGTATTATTGTAGTGGTTAGGGAGCCCCAGTCATAGATCAGGACCCTATTGTGCTAGGCGCTGTACTAACACTGAACAAAAAGTCCTAGTCTGTGATATTAACAGCAGCCTAAGGGCAGAGGGGAAGGGGCACTCAGATATCTGGTAATAAACTGCAGCTGGCATAACCAGTTCAAGTGTACCCCAATTCCTTAATGTCTGATAAGTGTCATGCAAGGTGTCAATGAAAAGCTCATAACTCACTGTTTATTAATACTGTCACATAGGCGCAAGCAACTGATGAAAAGTTATGGATATAAACTGAAATTATAATTTTTAAAATATGTTTGCCAGCCAAGCAGGAGTTACCCCACTCTAGACAAAGGAATGCAATTTCCCCACCAGGGAGTTACTTCCAAAGTACTTTGAAAGACAATGAGAATGTATTTATGTATCGCATAAACAGACCCATCAAATTAAAAAGAGGTGGAGGCAAACCTCACACGATCATGGCAGGGAAGGAGATTAGACATGATTGTCAATGTTCATTCAATTGCACCAGAGGGGGCAGGAATTAAATAATTGATATTTTATCAGACAACCCCAGCAGGAAACTTCCTTCACCAGAAGACCCCATGTCACCTTCCTCATGGCTTGAATGAACTTTATCGAGGGGTAACCCTCAGAAGAATCCATTTAAAAAGTTCACTGAACTATGAACTTTGGATTTCTTTGCCCCTCTCTTTATCTATCTTTCACCGAAGACAACAAAAAGTATCAGCCCTTTCACTCTGGGGGACAGGTCCTGACCCAGGAGGTCAGTCAGTCATCTTGATGGAAACATAGGTAGGATTTCATCTTGAACCAAGTCTAGCTTGTTAAGTTTCTCTTGTAATCATTCTGACAGTATTCCTTATATTTGTACTCACTTAAAATCTTTTTCTTTGGAATTAAATAAGATTGTTTTACTTTTATTATGGTTTTATACCAATCCAGCACTGTGTTTGAACTGAAGTGTTTAGTAACTCCAGGTAAAGTAACAAACTGGGGGATCCTGATTCTTTAAAAGGAGCAACGAACTTTAATATTCCTCCGATTGTTCCAGGACATTTCAGAACACACATTTTTGAGGAAATTCAGGTCATAGGAGACTCTGTGGAGTCTTAATTTTTTCAAATGAAAGGTTAACCCACTAATTATGAATAACCAGTTTTTCCTTGTAAGAATTATGAAATTCACAAAATGTCCGATATGGTCAGTCAATATTTAGCTTGCTAATATTTTAGTAAAAATTGTAAATCCACTCCTCACTGTAACTGTTATGAAGCTAAGAATGTAAACTGGGACTCCCTAATCCTTGAAATCTAATCTAAGTTTTCCAGCATTCAAACAGTATTTTTTTATATGAAGTATGGGATCCCTCAAGTTCTTAAATATTTATTCTCTGTTTAGGAAGAACAATTGGCATAGCCTTTTCTGTTGCAAATATTATCATGAAGCAAATTCAACCCTACTATATAAGGCATTTTATACGTACCTCAAACTGGCCGCAAAACATGGTGCTACTTTACAGGTGAATTGATGGATCTGATGTAGACAAAAGTATCTTTTACCAAAGGAAGTTGATATAGTCATGGCAGATGCAAAGGGCAACATAGATAGGCCCTCTAGAGAGTTTTTCCATGAATTTCAATGGGAGCAGAATAGGGCCATATATATATACCTTTGCTATCTACTTATTGACACCATTTTAATTTACTAAATATTTTAGAGAACTAGGCCACTAATCTCCTATATTCTAGAAAATATTAGAGGTTTATGTAGCAAGACTGACTTTAAACAGCAGTTTGACTTAATTTTTTAAAAATTAAGAATTACCTTTGTATAAGCCAGTGGTCCCCAAACTGTGAGGTGCCCAATCCCCCCCCGGGAGACCTAGAGGAACATTTCGGGGAGGGGGTGCAGCAGGGCCTGGGCCAGCCCCCACAGAGAGTGGGGAGGGAGTGCCACCCAGCCCCGCTCTGCCCACAATGCCACTCTTGGCCCTGGTCCCAACCGTGGCCCCACTCCTGACCACAGTCCCAGTCGCAGGTCTGGCCCCGGCCCACTTCCAGCCGCGGGACCAGAACCACAGCCATGAACCACAGGTGCTAGTGCTGCAGGTGGAGTCACAGTCGGGAGCCTGGGGCCACAAAATGGAGGGGACCAGGGTGGAGCTGTGGGCAGATCAGGGCTGGGTGGCGTTCCCTCCCCACCCAGCTGCAGCACTGGCCCCACTCCCGGCCGTGGTTTCTCTCCCAGCCCCCCACTGCAGCTCTGGCCCTGGCCCCCCGTCACGCCATAGCGGCTCTGGCCCTGGCCATGGGGCCCCAGCCTAGCACCCGATCGCAGCTATAGTCCTTAACATATTTGAAGATTTACCAGATCTCTCTCCCCACCTCCCCAGTCTTCTTTTCTCAAGAATAAACAAGCCGAGATTTTTTTTTAACCTTCCCTCATAGTTCAGATTTTCTAAACCTTTTATGATTTTTCTTGCTCTACTCTAGACCCTCTCCAATGTAGCCACATCTTTCTTAAAGTGTGGCACCCAGAAATGGACACAGTACTCTAGCTGAGGCCTCACCAGTGGCAATCAGAGTGTGATATTTACCTCCCTTGTCTTACATACAACACTCCTGTTAATACACTCTACAATGATATTAGCTCTTTTAGCAACTGCATCACACTGTTGGTTCATATCCCATTTGTGATCCACTAGAACCCTACGATCCTTTTCAGCAGTACTGTTACTTAGTCAATTATTCCTCATTTTGTGGTTGGGCATTTGATTTTTCCTTTTTAAGTGAATGACTTTGCACTCGTCTTTACTGAATTTCATCTACTTGATTTCATACCAATTCTCCAATTTGTCAAGGTCTTTTTGAATTCTAGTAATGTGCTTTCGACCCTTCCCAGTTTGGGGGCATCTGCAAATTTCATAAGCATTCTCTCTACTCCATTATTTAAGTCATTAATGAAACTACTGACTAGTACCGGACCTATGACTAGCCCCTGAGTGACTCCACAAGATATGCCCTCCCAGCAAACTATTGATAACTGAGTATGGTCTTTTAACTAGCTGTGCACCGACCTTCCTAGACCACATTTTTGTAGTTTGCTTATGAGAATGTGTTGTGGGATTCTGTCAAAAGCCTTACTAAAAATCAAGATTTATGACAATGAAGGCATTGTAAACATATATTCCACTCCTAAATGATCTGATGATTTATATACTGCATCATCCTTTAATGACAGATCATTCTTTAGACAGCCAGCATCTTCATTTAATTAATTTCCCCTCTAAAGCCATACTACACATCATCTGCTCTTAGAAAACTGAGAATGAACTTAAATTTAACAGCTGACTCAAGACAACACAGCATCCAAGTTCCTACACAGCATCATAACTCATGTTGATTTCAGTTTACCTTGGTAGAAAACCAAACAAGTGAAGTGATAATTGTTTTTACAGATCTGTTCTATCCAGCACGCTGGACCTGTTACTAGATAATGGCTAACATATGGTTCCAAATAATGTTGGTAACAGTTCTTCTCCTATGGAGAGTTCCATTGAAAGATCATCATCTTAACATCCACTTTTACAGAGCACCTCCATCGATTCTTTCTGGGGTAATGGAAGTGTTAGATAGTTCCATTTTTTTATACTAGTAATCTGAACATGTCTTTCAGTGACTATTAAATCTACTAGTCGGCCCATGTCAACTGGGCTCTTCAACTGGAGTAATGACAAAAACAGAAACTAGGTCCTCTACTTTTTTTTAGTTTAACTATGAAACCACTGTCATTTGTTGAGGGAACAGTATATAGTCATGCTGGCCTTTTGAAATTGAGAGAAAACGGTCATTAATTCCAAACCATTTTAGTAAGTATACCTCCAAACATGCTCAATTCCATCATCTCTGTATCCATTATAAATCCATTTAGCTCTGCCGTTTTGAAAAATATAGGTGCAGATTAACTCCTCTTCTTCCCTATCATAGTTATTAAGTGTGCTGTTCATCCTTACATTTGCAGATCACCAAAAGGAAAACTATTTAACCACAAAAGCCAACTTCCATAATTAGTGGATTACCAATTAATTTTTACAGATCCAATACTGCCACCTTCATTCATGATGAGTAGGTAATACCTTACTTAGAAAGAAGTTCTACTGGTGACAGAATCTGGCCTTCTTGGATGCAAAAGTAAAAACCATAAATCTCAACTATGAAACTGGAATGATATTTCACTTGCTTTAGCTGGCACAGTTTTTGGACCTTAAAGCAAAGAGCTGATTTTTAGTAATGAAAATTTGAGGAACAGAAGGCAAACTTATGATCTTGACATGAATTTGAATTACAGAAATTAGATATGAAAAACAGTTAGGTCATTTAATCCACCCTACTGTCAAAGTAAAATAGCCCTCTACCACATTTTTTTCAGAATTTTGTCCAATTTTAAATATACTTGCAGAAATGTAGCATCCAAACATAAATTCACAAAAATTATGATGCCTCAGACAGACTGAAAACTTTTAAGTAGACATCTTTCAAAATTCAGGTTCAACATGACTTTTAGCCCAAGATTAAAATTAAACTGTAAGAGCCTTGGCATGCTGGGGGAGGGGGTTGTCCATCTGATGACATGGACTAAGAGCATGCAATGCTGCTTTTGAATATAATGAGCAATGGAAGAAAGACAAGATCATTGTAAGACTGTGATATTCTGCACACTGTCAAACAACTTCATGCTCAGGATTTGGTTCTGTCAAACTCCTGGAGTTGGTAGTAGCAGAGGCTTTTATTCTGGTGCTGTTGTCATGGTCTGTCATGGCTGATTGCCTCCTTGGGACTGGGGAGATATCAAGGTGTTTTATTTTGGGGGACCCAACCCCTTTCCCTGGAACAGATCCATCCAACAGATGCTTCCTGGGGCATGGGTGACTTAAGAAAATCTAGTTCTTTTTCTGTCCCATGTGGTCCATATATCATGGCTTATCCACCTTAACTACAGTTGGGGAATTTAGCCCTCATGCGCTGGACCCATTGTTGGCCTTTGCTCATTACCCTGAGCACGGGCCCTTATTTGATATTACCAACTGCGGTCCACTGGACTGGGTACTCGTGTGGGCAGGGACAACAGCAGCCTGAAGTAGAGCATCTTACACCACTACAACTTGCTACCCTGCCAGCAGTAATAATATTCTAATTTGATGTCCCTTAGTGACTCAGATTTGGTTATCTCAGGCTAGTCCTTCCTTGAACCTACATAACTAGCAGCTCCTTTACTATTTACATAATGAAATTAACTAAATGAAACCAACCCACAGCTTGCTCCTAGAAGGATGTCTTTGCAGCTCAGGAGTGAGGTCATTTACACAGTAATATTGGATTGTCCGTATGGCTGCCTCAGTCTTCTACAATTCCAAGAGCATGGCTGGTCTGCCACAAAAGCAGCCATAAGGGGGAAATTCAGTTCTACATACAACCTGTTAAAGTTACATTCTCACTACTCTATCCAATGTACTTTAAGGTTGTTCCCCCAGGTGAGCAAACAGGAATAATATATGGCTCCAACCAGTTATACATGGGATGCCATTATCCAAACATTTTCAGGCTGTCCATGGGAAATAAAACCAGCACAAACAAACAACGCTGCATGCAAAAGATGTAGGCCTAGCGAGATAAAGGAGAAATTGATCTCACAGCCTAGGGGAGAAGGGATGATCTTTTGAACTAATATTGTTGCTTATTTGTACATTCTTGGTACTAAACTTGCCAGAAGTGTCTTTTGAGAGTTCTGGTATCCAATTACAGAATTAAATATTTCTATAGTTGAGATTTTTGAATGAATTCCATATTTAAATTTTGGTAGAACATACGATGGCCATTTCCCCTGCATAGTTGTTATACCTTAAAATAAAATAATTCAGTATGTATTTACACAACCCACATTAGGACATCCATCTACTATTTTGTAGCTTGAGTTTGATTGCTGCACATCAGTTTTAAAAGGGAACTGAAAGTATTTTTATCTGCCAAGGCCATTGTTCAAGACTGTGCACTACTCCTGAAGCAGCTGACATGACTCACCTAAAATAGCAAACTTTAAAAAATATATTTATTATTTGTATTATAGGACTTAAATCCCGCAGTCTAGGGCCAGAACCCCATTCTGCTAGGCACTTTACACGCACTGAACAAAAAGACAGTCCCTTCCCCCAAAGAGCTTACAAACTAAATAGACAAGAGAGAGACAGTGTGGGGGAAAAGAAGGATAACACACAAACAGAGTGAATAATGTGATGATGGCAAACAGTATGTTAGTTCCACGTTTCTCTGTTTTCCCCTCTTTTAGGTGGGTATACTGAGGAGGGGATAAGCTAAATAGAAAAAATGGGAAGTAAAAGGAGACAAGGAAGAAGGGATGGAGGGGCAGAGGGGACAGGGTAGGGAAGAAGAGGTAAGAGGGGCAGGAGTGGAGTGATGCTGAGGTGAAGAGACTGAGGGAGGCGAAGAGTTGGACCAAACAGCCAATCAGCACAGGACAGAGAAAGTACAGTAAAAACAAGAGAAAGTTCTCCAAGGACATACAAAGAGCTATATTCACTGCACTACTTTAGTTGTCAGTGGTGCAACCCTCTGCTGCATTTAGAGGATGGCAAGTGAAGGAGGAAATGATTTTCATATTTTCTTTGAAAAATATATGAAGCAACAGGATCTTGTGGTTAAAGCATGAAAATGGAAGTCATGAGAGCAAAGGTTCTTGCCCCAACTCTGCCACAGAATTTCTATGTGACCTTGGGCAAGTCAGTTAATCTCTCATGCCTGCTTTACAGACTGATAAACTGCTGGAAAAATATCTCAGAGGTGTGTTGTGAAGCTTAACTCATTAAAGTTCATGAAGTACTTTAAGATCCTTAGATGGAAAACTTTACAGAAGTGACATGTATTAGGTCAGTGATATCAAACAGATTTTCTTGAAACTTTTAAGTCTACACTGACATTCTGTCATGGATTTTAGCTCTTTATGCCTTAAAAGATTTTCAGTTATCTACTGAAACTTTTAATATTCTAGGTTTCAGAGTAGCAGCCGTGTTAGTCTGTATCCGCAAAAAGAAAAGGAGGACTTGTGGCACCTTAGAGACTAACAAATTTATTTGAGCATAAGCTTTCGTGAGCTACAGCTCACTTCATCGGATGCATTCATTTTTACAATGTCCAGTGCATTTAAATGCTATTAGCAACGGATTTGGAAGATGGCACTGGTAAACAAAACAGAAAATATGGCACTAAAATTAAAAAACCTGTAATTATCTATGGTATCTAAGTAAGTCTCATCATTATTAGAACATAATTGCAGAAATTAGTTTTAAAAAAAACTTAAGAAGTTGACACATTTGTCTCACAATATTTGTAAAAATGGAGTTGCAGCAAACTACTGATTACTGCAGTTTCAAATAGTAAATAATACCACATACAGTATTACAGAGCAGCCTGTTGCTATCAGAAATAAAGTAAACCCAGTGCAGTACTTGGGGAAGCATGATGATAGTGTCTCCCCTTAAACTAAAGAGACTTAAAGGCTGACACAATGAAACAAAGATGCCTTACACTCTGCTCCATACTAGTGACTTTTGTTGTTTATTTTGAACCTCCAACCCTCAGTAAATAGCAACACGCAGTAGCTGTTTAGTGTACATGGACATCTGATACCAACGTAAGTGGATGATGGTTAAGGAATTTAGCAATCACGTTTAGCGTGTTGGTTTTGGTTGGTACAGACCATGTGGAGTAACTCTAGACTCAACACTTCAGAGTTGAAAATACAGCCACAGAACCAGCTGATACTGAGGACAAAGCTTTGTTTTATTTCCCATCACCCACACAGTTATTTTGGTCTAGAGTTAATTTGTGACATGTAGCATAGCTAAATATCCTGAAAAGGCATTAATATATATCACAGTTCTGCATGCCAATATACAGGCAACTGTGAGGTTTTCTCTGAATGTCAATTTTGAATGTCAGGCTAGAGATGGTTGTGCAGTATATGTGATATGCAGCACTTAAGTGGCATCACAGAGACTTGGAGGGATAAATCTCATAACTGGAATGCTAGTGGAGACCATAATAACTTGTTCAGCAATGTTTTCTCTGTAATGTTTTTAGCTAAAGAACAAACAGGTTTGCTTACAAAAAACTGTTGTGGGAACTTGTAACTGTTGACAACACACTGCTGCTCATAGGCCTCAGAGAGAAAGTAAGGCACAGGTGATGACAACCCTTATGCAGACAGACTTGCTGGGGATATCCACAGTGTAAGGCAGGGAGCTGTTCACACCCAGTCAGTAGGAAGAAAGACAGGGGTCTCTGCCCAAGAGAGATGGCAGTTAGGAACCAGAAACCTTAATCAAGGGTCCTCCAGAGACCACAGAGGGGGAATATAGGAGCAGTTATCCTCAAACTGTGACATCACTATCCCCAATTTACAGTTGGGTAACTGGGGCACAGAAGGTGAAGTGGCTTGCCAAGCAAGCCAATGGCAGATGAGATTTTAAAAGTATTTCATGGATTTTTTTAGAAAAATTAATATGTATGCAAGTATTTCAGTGTTAAGTTTCACAAAGTGTAATTTTATACATGTAACAACTATTCAGTATATGAACTCTGAAATGAAAAATGTATAGAAGTCCCAAACTTGCATCAGGCTCAGCTAGCAAGGATTTCTATGCTTTACAGTGCTTCCATCAATCCTGCAGTTAACAACCATGGAGGCAGAGGCCTACACACATGTGAAGCCCATTGTAAGTTCAGGGCCATAGTTTGTTTGCCATATGTTTTCTTTATAGGACTGAGAAAGCAACATGATTATACTAGAGGGTTTGGAAAGATCACTGGATTATTGGTAAACAGGCTTTCAATACTTACCAGCTGAAAAATTTAATGATTTCTCTCTTTTTTTAAAAAAATTCCCTCCTATCTTTGTGGGGGTGAGAAAATCTTTCAGAATTCTGAAATGAGAGCAACAAGAGAGGGAAATCTCAGCTTCACAGCTGGGCCAACTGCCAACTCCTAACCAAGGGAACTGAGTTTGTTTGTGATCACAAATGTGTATGTATAGTCTGCACTGTCCCTCCTCTCTGCCTGACTACTCAACATTCTTGTGAACAAGGAGGGTATTGAGATTTATAAGAAACTGGTCTCACTGAAATTTTTAGCAGAAGCATCCATTTGAATAATTAAAAATAGATACAGAATAGTAGACAAAAGTTTGCTGAAATAAGAAAAATGAAAACCCATAATTTAGTTTCACCTATGGCATAATAAGTTCTATATAACTTAATATTTAAAATGTTGATTTATAAAGAGCAGTTTCAACACTTGTGGCCCAGTTTTCTAAAGTGCTGAGCAATGGGAGCTGTGCGTACTCAGAACCTGTGGAAATCAACCTTATGGTTTCAATGTAACATTCTCTATTTAAGTAATCAAGTAATAATGACAAACTATGCAGAAAGTCTATTCAAACCAGCATTCCTACCTGATACTGCATATTCCACACGTGGTGGTTTTGTGATGCACTGCTCATTTGTGACCTGGCTTTATACCAAACTAAGGAACTGCATGTTGACTTGAATACTGCCACACTGTGAAAGGCAACTGCTTCATCTTCCTGAATGGTAGAATGTTATTAAAAGGCATGCAACTAGAAATTTGAAGTCCCCAAGAACTTAAAGCAACTGTATAGTAAACTGTTCCCTGTGAACTGCTAAACCGCTTCAGATTAAGTTTTCTATGACCATAATGCATAAATATAAGCACGATCACCAGCTGCTTGACACACAAAAAGTAACTGTAAAAATCCATCACATAGAAAGAAGACTGTACTATTGCAAAATCTAATTGTGAAGTGGAGTTTTCTAACTAAATTATATAGCAATGCACCTAGCTCATGAAGGTATACTACTAAAGCATACTGCTTTCGGACACAGCCAGCACCTTGATTTTGGAATGGCAATTACTTAAAGAGGAAGAGAACACTTATATAGCTTAAGGGCACAATCTGACCTGACCTTTTGCTTTTTCCCTTCATATATCTTAGTAAATATCATTGCCACCACTAGATGAAGTAGTGCCTTACCGATGACTAATTCCTATCATTCTACGAAGATGCCCAGAGCAGGTCTACATTTGAAACACTGCTGTGACTCAGCTGCACCAGTGCAGCGCTTCTCACTTCGGCTTAGTTAATCCGCTCTGAGAGAGGCAGTAGCTATGTCGATGGGAGAAGCCCTCCTGTCGACATAACTCTGTCTGCACCAGGGAGTAGATCGGTATATCTGCATCACTCAGGGGTGTGGATTTTTCACACCCTTGAGCGACTTAGTTACACCAATGTAAGTTTATAGTGCAGATTTGGGTCCAGGTTTCAGCCATTTGTCAGTCTCATCCCCACCCCCAAATCCAAAGAAAATGAGTTAAGGAAGTAAATAGACATAAGTATGTCTACACTTAAAACACTAAGGGCCTCTCCCAACAGCATAGGTAGTCCACCTCTCCAGGAAGTGATAGCTCGGTTGACAGAAGAATTCTTCCACCTACCTAGCACTGTCTATTCTGGGGGTTAGGTCGGTACAGCTGTATCTCTCATGGTCATGGATTTTTCACACCCTGAGTGATGCAGCTACACAGAAGTAAATTCCTAGTTAGACCAGGCATAAAGATTGTCTACAAAAAGAAAAAAAAAGAGGGGATGGGGGAAAGTGGTGTGTGGCAGAAAGTAGTGTGTGTGTTATGCAATTAATGGGGAGCAGCACTCTGGGAGTCCTGACATACCCTTAGAGTTGTTACAAGAGCTATCAGTCTCTGCTTGGAGTCTGATGGAGGACAGAAAAACTTATTAAAAATACTCAAGCAAGGTTTGATTGGATAGTGCACTTGTCTGGCTATGCCAGAAGGAGGACAGAAGGCAATGGATATGTATTAATTAGGCCACAACTTTATTCCTAAATATCTGGGAATATGCAGCAGATAAAACTGTACAATGCAGGTAATTCCATAATCATTTACATATGCCCAAGGAGCTGCCGACAACCCTTCCCCATTACCCATCCTGGTACCCCGGCATCCCACTGCTGCCTTTCCCAACCCTTAAATGAGGATTATGGGAGGCTATAAAGGAGGTGTGGGTTTGACTCCTTGCCATACCAGTCAAGGGAGCCACAAATCCCCCACCATCACACCATTTCCACTCCTTTAAACAATCTCCCTTTTAAATCCCTTCCCAATCTATTTTATCTGATTACCATATCCAATCCCTACTAAGTACCTGCACTGGACATCTGCCCCAAGCTTACATAATGAGTTGCAAGATCACAGCCTAACCCTCCTTTCATTCTTTGCCCCTGCCCCTCAAACCCCAACCCTTGCCATGGCCAATATAGCAGTGAAGAAAAAATTCTTTCCCAGCCCCCCAAGAAAGGAGTGACTAGCAAAATGTCCAAAGCAGATCATAACAAAAACCTGGTGTTTCAAATACTTCCATGTGCAAGAGGGCAGGTGCTGCACAGCCTGTTCAGGTGAAAAGAGGGCTTTCACTGTCCAGACATGGACATAAATAGTCCTCCTCCCTCTGATCACCGGATGGAGGGATGGATCAGTGTCCCCACATGGACATGGGATGCAGCTGCCTCCATGTTGCAATTAACTCACTAGTTCTCCAGCTGTCCTTAAAGGGGGCAACACACCTTCTGCTCTCTAATCACCCTTAAAGGAGCAACAATTGTCCCAACCGCTTAATGTGGGGTAAGGTCATTCTGCCAAACTGGAAGGAGAGATGTTTAATAAACCAAAGTTTCCTAAAAGTATTTTTAAGAAAAAATCATTTTAAGAAGCTCTAGGTTATGTACTATGATGTACGGAATGCACACCTTCATGTGTAGATGATTAATAAAATATGAATTATTACACCATAACTCAATTGATGATATGTCACCACTTACTTACAAAATATGGGAGATAAAATTATTTCCACTTCTATGGAATGACCATAAAGGACTGATCTGGGGCTCTGCCAGATCTGAAATCAGGCACTGATTCTAGTTCTTGAATCTACATTATTTAACCTGCACTCCAGCAGTGAAATCCTGATCCCACTAAAGTCAATGCACGAATTATTTTAATGGGTCAGGCATTTCACTCTAGGATTTATTTTCTACTTGTTTTACTTCCTTGAAAAGTATAAGCTAGAGGATGTCTTCAACCCAAGCCTATATGGCACAACAATAAACTTTACACTTTCAGTGGTCACGGACCTGCAACTGATTGGTATATCCCTTGTCCTGAATTCAATATTCATGTTTAATTTGGGCTTAAGGACACAAGATTTATACTTGTTCTTTTTTAAGTCAATGCTCCATCCAATTCCCAGTCTCCTAGTGTTGAAAAAGCTTAAAACAGAGAGCTGTAGTTAAAAAACAGATAGTCCTTTATTGAATTTATTTTTATTAAATGGTTTTGATGCAAACAATACTCCTGAGGGCATTCTGTGCCAAAAAATTAAAATTCTACACCAAAAAAAATAAAATTCTGCTCACAGTATTTTAAAATTCTGCACATTTTATTTGCCAAATAATTGTGGAGGCTGCATCATGGCATTGGGGAGCACAAGCCATAAACTGCAGAGGTGGGAGTTCACTGTGCAGCTCTCCCACGTGACACAGACTCAGCGGTGATGCTGCACCCAACCCTGACACAGCGCAAGGACTGGGCCTGCCCCAGAAACACTCCAGGACCCTACCCCTCTGTGCCAGGTGCACCAGGTGAGGGAAGGCAGGCTCAGCAAGGCAGGATACACATGTGGAGGGGCTTAGTGTGGGGGGATCCAGGTGTGGGTTGAGAGGGTTCTGTGTGGGGCAATCTGGGTGTGGGAGGCTCAGTGGGGAATCCAGGTACAGGGGGGATCTGGATGCACAGGGGGGATCTGGATGCACAGGGCCTTGTTGCGGGGGTTCTGGGTGCAACGGTATTGGGACTCTGCAGGGGGGTCCAGGTGAAGGTGGTTGGGGCTCAGCAAGGCAGGGTCTGGTTGCGTGGGGATAGAGTTTGGCAGTGGGGTCTGGGTGTGGGAGAAGCTCGGTGGGGGGGGGGGGTCCCAATGCTGGGGGAGTAGGGATCCAGGTGCAGCTGGATGCCTAAGAACTTGTGCAAATAGCCCTTTGGTTAACACTACATACTACCTAAAAACGACCACTGGTCAGATAAATATATATCAGTATCCCGAGCCTAGTATCCTGTTTTCCAGTTCCTGTAGAAATGAAAGAATTCCCATAGAAACCTTTGTGGTAAAGTTACAACAAACAGATGTACTACCAAGGGACTTCTTCCCATTTTTTTGATCAAGGCAACACTGGATCTTCATGGAAAAGATAAAATAGGGAAAAAATATCTAGAAGGTTGAGTATGTGTGAGAGAAGGAGAAATAAATGCCTCATGTACTAAGCAGCATTTTAGAAACCATTCACCACAACTCTGCTTTCTTAAACATTTATTTATAATAAAAGGGTATATAAAGATCATAAACACCACTAGTGGTGCAGAAACATTTATCAGATCTATAAGAAATGTATCTATCAAGAAACTGACACCCTCCCCTTCAGTCCATTAACTCATCTCCTCAAAACTACCATTTTGATTTTAAAATCAACCACTGAGATTTCTTTATATAGCATACACTATACACACTAACTAGGATTCTGATTTTGCGGAATTACTTTCCTAAGAGTCATTTGAGAGAGGCTGAGATGAAGTCAAAGCCTTGGCATTCCAGCTACAGTGAGGACCTGAAGAGGACTACTAACAGAATTTAAATCTTCTGACACACCAGATATTCCAGCTGTGCTGATTCATTTCCCCGACATTGGGGTGTGGTTACTCCCAGAAACAACACTGATAACTGTATCAATTCTTGAAATACTTATGAACATTTTAGTTACTTAAACCAATGTTCATTCATTAAAGTGAAGAGAGTAAGAAATACTCTGTCATGAAGACTGTTTAAATAACGCAAATATTAAACCATACAGTCTCTTATTACTTTAGGGTGCATCAGAATTTCAATTCTGATGTATGCACTGTCAAGATTTGAGAGACAAAGGCTGGAAAACCAAAAAGACAACTTGTCATTATGGAACATGGTTATACCTCCTGTTTGCAAGTCAACAGATAGTTTTATTCACCCAGAATCGAGGATTTTTCACACCCAGCTTCATATTCAGGCTGCAGCCTGCCTTTTCTTCTTTAGCTAGTAATAAACCCATTTCAGAACACCATAGTTGAATACTGGATGACCTTTCTGAATGAGAGAGCACCATGGAGAAATCCAAATATACCAGCTCATACTAATATTTCTTTTTCTGTATTGGCTTCGCTCATCTGTAACACAGGTCACATCTAGCAGAGCCCACAAATCCCAAGTGGGACTACAATATTCAAAAAATTGGACCAAGCTGCGTTGGATTACAGCCTCCAAGATTCTGCAACTAGTTAACACAGCTTAAAAAATACTGACACTTGAAGGAGTGGACTCACCGCCAGGTGGCAGCCTAGCAAAATCTCTTACTGCACAGGAAATGATCATTCCTTTGGCGGAATGTGGCTTGACTCCCAGTGAACTGAAGAGGACTTTGGCTATGAACACTGGCAGCCCTACTGACAACTTAGAGAAGGAGACTAAGAAGAGGGGTTCAAAATTAGAAGAAAAACAGCCAGTGGAGAATCAAAATTAAGGCCTAGGACTGGTATGAGACCTAGCAGCCAGGCTTAGCACTACACAAAATTTAGAGGCCACTGCATCAGAACCTATCAATAGATTCCCTATATACACCACTGCTAACCTCTATCAATAATGCCAGACCCTCATGATTCTAAGTGTTGCTTCTCTCTAAAACTCTTTATGAAAGAATTTCAGTACTTGAGAAACAGAATAGGGCCCGTCTTGAGAAATAAACAAGGTACCCAGAAAGACAATTTTCCCCAAATTCAATTTAAATAATCCTCTCAGTATTTAAAATACTTTCAGGAACTCAGGAACATTCTGATGACCTGACACTCCAGGAATTTCCTCTCACATACCAAGTTTTAAATTGCAGGTAGTCCAATACACCAAGAGCTACCAGCCCTGATGCTAGAGGATATGAGAGTCAGGAGCAGGAACAGGTCTCTGCCATCACAGTCAAAATCTGATACAAGACAGAGATACAAGACAAAAAAACCTTCAGATACAGTCAGGAGCTATGGGGACCAGCAATCCTTTGACTGACTGGACCTTCCTCAGGACTTGTTGTCAAAGGCAATGCTTACACATGGCCTTTCTAGTGGATGGAAAAAGATATCCTCATGGTCAGGAGCAAAAAACAGCAGATTTTTCCTTGAATCTGAACAGCCACACCCCTGGATCTTCCTGCTGTGGCTGCAAACAAACAACAAAAGCCAAACAAACCACACTGCCTGAATCAGGGCATCATAGTTCTTAGTCCCAGACAGCCAGAAGTATTCCTGCATAGTGGGAAGTGTCCTCCCCCTCTGGGGAACCCAAGCACTCTTCAGGAGAGGAGTGCCTGCCCTGAGCCTACGCCAATAGTGTATGAAGAGGAGAGCATCTCCTAGCTCTCAAGGTGGATAAATACAAGTTACCTCTCTGGACACCAGAGCTGATGAGATGGACAGGAAACAGCAGAAGCAAAGGCCATGGGACCTGAAAGGGAATCGTGCCTCCTGGTGTCGTCACACCTGAAATCATTTCCTAGTAATGCAGTCCTCTAAAGGATGGAAACAAGCAATCATTACTATGCCCTCCACCTGCCTCTTCAAAAAGGCACCAGTTTAAGTGCTTCAGAGGAACTGCAATTAATCCTGCATAGTAGATTTTCCTGTGGTACAGATTCTTATAAACTTTCAAAAATTAGGTATTAGTTTAAGCCCAGAAGAAAGATTTGTTTAATCTGAGCATATCTACATTCTTTGTTATAGCAAAAATACAAATTTATGCAGAATTCATTTTTGATTAATTCTCATAATACATAAAAACTAATCTCAAAAGAAAACAGGTTTTTTGTTTTGAATACAGAAGAATTATGAACTGGAATTCAAGTAAAGGTTCAATTTATCATTGTAAACATTTTTATGTGTACGATTTCCATTTGCTTTCTCCAAGATATTAAAAAAAAACTATGCAGGTTAAAACTATAAACTGGAGTTTTGACAGTGTTTAGGGGTGTACATAAATGATACTGTATTAAACTTCAGGAATAACTGGAAATCTATTATAAAACCAGTATTATAAAACCAGTGCAGTTAACCATAAATCACAAATGTGCAGCTAACACCAACACAGAAGACACTTTCTCAAAGGCATCAGTCCTTTGAGAGATGCTGTGGTACCTATTTAAACCAGGGAGTTGGCAATTTTTAAAATGATCACAACCCTTTTACTCCAGTTTGTCGTCCTTCCTTACATCAATTTAAGATCATCATCTGAAAGAGGTATTAATTGGAGTGCTAATTTCTAGAATAAAAATTACATCTATGTACTTTAAGTCCATTCTGACTAATAATGATCTCCAGTCTGTGTCTTGCAAATCCTTCATCTTAACAAATGCTTAGCTCTGCCTCCAATTTATGACACTTTTAAAATGCCATCTACAAAGTGGATTTTTTAAATGCCTTTAAAAAAACAACAGCTCACCTTTAAAATATCATTTTTTCATGGGTCCTCAAATAGGCAGATTATTTTGAGTGTATATTTTAAAGTACATTTCTGTGTGCCCCATACCAGCTACAAGTCCAATACCTAAATAATCAGAAGGATTAGTTCAATATCTCTGCAACTCAGTGATGGGTAATGGAGGAAGCTGAAAAACTAATTTTCATCCATGTGCTATTTATCTCAAGCTCTCCTGACGAATGACAACACTGGATATATCTGCTGAAAGAGACACCTCTAGTCAAGTGCTGGTATATTGGTGGCATTGAGAAACATGGGGAGGCTAACAATGTATGCTGAAATGGAGTTGAGATAAAATTAAGCTCTCAAGGATTCCACACACGGGTTCTTGGTGGAGAGAAGATGTTACCCACCAAAACATACTGGAATTTGTCCAAGAGACAATGAACCCAATACTACAATGTCCACTCCTGATAAATCTTGAAGGTGAGTTTGCAGCACCCTGTGACAGACTGGGGTGAAGACTGATGTCTGATATATCCAACAGCGTAGTCATGGATGCTCATCCTCTGCCCATAACGATAAAGAGATCCACCACCAGTGCCACTAAAGCCACTGAGTGGCATATTCCATACTGTACAAAGAGTGTTGACAGCTGAAATCTGCCTTATCTGACAATGAACATCCTAGGAAGGACCATCAAGTCACAAACTATTAAAAACTGATTTTATAACCTTGACAAAAAAAGACTAGGGTCAAATAAGTTACAAGGGCACAGAATTAAGTAATTTATTTTTGAGGAGCTGAGGGAATAATTACACAACAGCCAGACTGGGTCAGAACAACAGTCCATCTACCACAGCTCCAACTGTGAAATTGGTAAGAATGACAGTGAACAGCCAGCCAATGTAAATAACGCAATGTCTACACAGACACTGTGTTGCTCTAATTACACTGACATACGCCCTATGCCTCTCATGGAAATGGAGTTATTATGTTGGTGTAGTAGGGCACTTAGGGCTTGTCTACACTTACCGGAGGATTGATGCGTGGTGATCGATGCATCAGCGGTCGATTTCGTGGGTCTACTGAAGACCCGCTAAATCGACCTCGGATCACTCTCCTGTCAACTCCAGTACTCCACCTGAACAAGAAGTGCAAGGGGAGTCAATGGGAGAGCATCCCCCATCGACACAGCATAGTGTGGACCCCGCGGTAAGTAGATATAAGTACGTCAACTTCAGCTATGTTATTCACATAGCTGAAGTTGCATAACTTAGACTGATCTCCCCCCGTAGTGTAGACGAGGCCTTACATCGGTGGGAACAAGGCTTTAGTTTAGACTCTTGACATAAGGCAGCTTACATCAACCCAATTCTGTAGGATAGATCTGGCTACATTAAAGTAATCATATCTACTTCTAGACAGTATTTATGCATGTTAAATATTTCATTAGGAAAAAAATAATTAAGTGGAACATCTGGTTTCCCAAGGCAAAACAAGAGCAAGACAGCAATATCCATCTCTAGGCAAATATCTAATACAAAAGAAAAAATAATCAGGGTCTATTTTTATTGTTGCAAGTTTTTAAACCTCCTTTCTATAGCACAGGCTGATACAGTGTTAGTTTCAATATATGATCATCAGAGTTTTCCATATGTGCTTCACAGTTCCAGACAAAAACGTGACAAATCATTTTGTGGACAGGTGGCCATTTCAACAGTAGCTTTCACATCTTGGTAACCAAATGAACTTTTACATTTTTAAATGCTGCTTCTGATCATAAAACAGATTGAAAGTTAATCCTTTGCAAGGGATGTTTTGTTATGAGACACAGCAATTGCTAAACAGTTAAAAGACAGAAACAGTGAGAAGGCTTATCCAAAACCCTTGGAGATTAAGTTCCTGTTACATATTTATATTTTTCCTGCTAAGGGTGCAACTGGAAGCATTATTTTTAACAGTTATGAATTAAGAGTTTAACCAATGAACAAACAGTTATCCTATCCAGACAGTATTTTATTAGCTGTAGCCAAACAAAGAATAACTAAAAGCATTTGTTTTTAAAAAGGTGTCTTATTACCATTTGAAAAAGTTGGAATCAAGAGTAATCTTTATAACAAGTTTGGAATTCAAAACTTAGGTCAGGATTCAGAGTTATGTTTAAACTGACATGCTCACTAAGATAGGGGACAGGCCCTTTTCCTTCCCGGTGTAATTGACTTCTGCTTTTCCTAGCAGACATGAGCTATCTAAATAATTAATAGTGTCACTAGTGGTTTAATTTTTCTTCAAGACAGACTCATATTTAACATATGCACAAGACATTAGCCAAAACTGTGTTCATTGCAAAATTATATTTAAACCATGACCAGCCATTCCTTGTGGTGTTTTTCTTGACACAGATATAACTAAAGTAGTACTGCACTGAAGGAAAAAGGGTGAAGCACTTAGCCAAACAGCACAAGAACCACATAATTTTTACTTTAATCTTCGTCAGTGATGGTCCACTGGTGTTATTTCTCTGAAAAGCAACTGAATAGACCAGTGGTTCCCAAACTTGTTCCGCTGCTTGTGCAGGGAAAGCCCCTACCGGGCCGGTTTGTTTACCTGCAGCGTCTGCAGGTTCGGCCAATCGTGGCTCCCACTGGCTGAGATTCGCTGCTCCAGGCCAATGGGGGCTGCTGGAAGCGGTGGCCGCTGGAAGTGGTGGCCAGTACATCCCTTGGCCAGCGACGCTTCCAGCAGCTCCCATTGGCCTGGAGCAGCGAACCGCAGCCAGTGGGAGCCGCGATCGGCCGAACCTGCAGATGCGGCAGATAAACAAACTGGCCCGGCAGGGGCTTTCCCTGCACAAGTGGCGGAACAAATTTGGGAACCACTGGAATAGACTAAAAATAAATCTAAGCAGAGACAAAACTGTCAGAGAGAGTGATTTTGCCCTAAAAGAGAAATACTAAATACTCTATGCTGTAGCACTCCATGTTAAGTGAGAAACAAAAGAGATGATTACTAGCTATTCTCAAATTTGTAGTTTTCTTTTTCGTTATGTAGAAGAGATGCTAGTTTATTCTCCTCTCAATGACTACATGTCGTTCATTAACTTTAATTTACTGGTTCCTTCCAAATTAATCCCCAAAACCACTAAGTTTAAAAAAACAGACCACACATTCCCTTCCCTAAAAGAGTTATCCTAAGCCACCATTAATTTAAAATAGTAGCCAAAAAGGCAAGAAGGGCTACTTTTCCATATTTTTAATCTTCTACCATTGGAGGCAGGGAAGAAGGGGAACCATACGTTACCTTGTGCTCCACCCTCCATTGCTTAAAACCTTAATAAAGAGCTGTAGTTATAAACACTGCACATCAGGGACACAGTGTTTTGTACAGTCATAAGAACACTGCTGGAGCTAAAGAAATAGTAATACACAAGCATCAAAAGGAACAGTAACTCCTGTCATATTGAAGGTAAGTCTCAGACAAAAATATTAACAGATACATTTTAGATTACTTATGGGGCTTAAGCTACAGGTTGCATCAATTCCCATCTGATTCCTGAGGCTGCCAACACATCATTTGGCCCCTAGCATAAGTTACAGCATCTTTAATGCTGCTCTAACTTGCACCCGGCTCCAGTGGCCCCAAAGGCGCTACTCTGGTAGCTAGGGATCACCAAAGGGCAACTTTGTCTAGACACAAACCCTGCACCAGGCGCACCGACATATCCCCTACGCCAGAAGTACCTGGAGAAGGTGCTGCTGAAACAGGTATGCCAGCTTTATGACACCTGGGGATTCCCCAGGAAGACTCAGTCAGTCTGTGCAGAGGGGCCTATCACAAAGGAACCACACTGGCGGCCAGGATCTGGCCTGTAGCTTCCAAAACTCAGTGAAAGATACTTCAGAATATGAGTCCTACCTACTTTCAAAATAAAATACTGGTTGGCATATTAACGGGTAATAAATACTTTAGCAAAATGCAAATTCCATCACCCTTATGCACATTTGGTAATATCTTTCTTCTGAGACTATTCTCAGAATAAGGTACTAGTCAACATGAATACGAGTGGCAGAATCTGCCTCAGATTACTCAGGCATAAAATATACGAACGCTATGGGCTGAACTCATTCAAATTCATGTTTACTGTATACAAATTAACAGTACATTCAGTGTTTTAACTAAACATAACACCTTAAATTCTGCCTGTTACAAGTGGTGCGGTTTTATACTGCATAATATTAACCAACACCACCAAAACTAGTTTTAGGCCCTCATTTTAATGTGATTTAAAAATGCTTTCTTAAAAAAAAAAAAAAAAGGTGAATCCAAAGACAATCACTCTGCTCATTTTCTGAGTAAGAGTGGAAGTCAAAAGAAAACAGTATATTGAATACCATTTTATTTATTTTTAAATTAAGTGGCATGGTGTCAGGTGAGGCAAATTTGAAAAACTTCCCTGGACTTCTAGATGTTTTTCTATAAGAGAATGTAAAAGAGGACTTTGTAATTCAAACAAAAAAGTGATTATTTAAGAATTTGAGATGTGATCTTTTTAATTCTGCTGCAAATAGCACTAAATAATTGACAACTTATTTTTGGTTACTCTTAAGTAAAGGAAAATAAATCACAGTGATTTTAGAAATCCACGTTACCTGAAGAATACACATGAAAAATTATAGGAAAAGTAGAGGCTGAGGCTTGTCTTCATCCATCAGACAATTAAATTGCAGTGTAAAAGGCAGCAATCTTTAATACATTAATTTTACACACACTTGTAACTGCTGCTTCACACAATTTACTTATACAGTTTTTCAAAAAAGTCAATAGGATTTGATTAAATTGTAGTTTTATGGTTATCCCCAGCTGAAGAGTAAAACTAAGCAGTAAAAGTTCAATCTACTATTTAAAACTGGTTAAAGTATAAACAACACAGTATGATCAGATTGTTTTCTATAATTAAAACTAGGTTTAAACACAGATCACTGTACTAGAAAATTACGTAGACTATAACAACTCTAGTAAGGCCTATACAGCTTTTCATATAAACCTACTCAGCTCTCCTCCTAGTACAACTGGGTATTTCAAGCACAGGGGGACAAAAATGGATTAAATCTTGCACAACTGATCATTTAATGTAAATGCCCTGAGTTTCATAATATTTTAAGTCATGTGCTATAAAACATTCCTGATACAATCCCTTTTTGCCAAAAATGCCACACTATTTTTTAAAACTGTAAATATAGTAGTATTCCACCAAATTCACATAATCAAGACAAACACTGTAGTCCTAAATGCATTCTCCCACGCTGCAATAAATCTATTCTTTCAACAAGTTTACTTCTGTATAAAAGGATACATTTCAGCATGTATGCCATACAACCAACACACTGCAAACTCAGTCATGTTACAGACTAGCTGTATTCAATGAAGGAGCTAAATCAATAGTGGGTTTAGGTTTAAAAAATGAGGTGGGGAAGGATAATCTTTATCATCCATAAAGAATTAGCCAAAGGAACCTCACAAGCAGGAATGTCATTCAAGTCTTTAAACTGTTTAATTTCCCCCTCCCGATCCCCCCCCACCCCACACTTTTAGAATCCATATATTCTGTCCAACAGCCTACTTTCATTTTTCATTCAAACATCCCAGAATCTATGAGGCTGCTGACATCAATATCACCCCAAATTAGCTCTGACACAGTGGAGTCCACCTATGCCTTCTATGAGAAAATGGTGAGTTGTGCTTAGATCCTGTGGTGGATCACATTTTCTCCTATCAAGCACATCACTGTAAGTACTCGGGTTTCTATACACTGCAGGCTATATAAATAAAATGTTGAAAACCCAGTGAGCCACCAAGTACTCAGTTAAAGATGTTTTTAGTTCTCTCTTTAGCACTAATTACTCTAACAACCCCTCACATATTGTGTGACTGAATTTCCCGAAACAACTAGCTTTGAAGAGTCAGGCAGCTAATAGCAGAACCTAGGTACCAAAAAGACAGACAGCAGTTGATAGGTATAAGGGAGGAGGCAGAGAAAATTCATTTCAGGAGACTCGCTAGAGATCAACATGAGAACAGGTCAATTTCTTTTCTTTTCTTTTTTCTTACCTGAAGTCAGTTGATTCAGCCCTCTCCTAATTACTCCTTCCTCTTGCCAATATCTACATGGATATTTTTGTTTTTGTTTGTTTGTTTTTGGAGGCAACACCTCTTGACTGCAACTGACAAGAGAAACTGCGCCTAATGAGATATACATTTTCAGTTTTTCCTCCTTCGTTTATGGTCTTTGGCCTCTTTTCTCCTTTTTTACCTTTCCCATTAACCATTATCCCCTAATGTCTTCTAGCATTGGACATATTAGCAGATCCAGGGCATAACGACAGAAGCACTACCAACATTGGGACCAGCAAGGCCTGAAAAACTATATACAACTTTCTAGCTCCAGGCCTACTTCACAGGATGAAACACTAACCATACTCTGTCCCACAGAGCCAAGTCTGTATCTGAGAGGAATAGCACAGTTATGTAGTGGATTTAATTGTAACATTGCCAATGTAATGGTTTTGGAAGTTAACTTTTTACTAGGGCAGAATGAACTATATGAAGTATTTATTAGTAGTTGTGCAACAAGTTTCACTGGTATTTATGGCATATATTTGAACCAGTCACACATCACAAAATGCATTATTCAGTGAAGTTAACTGAAAAATATATTTAGTGAATACTGTTCACCCAACCAAATACTATTCCCCCAAACATGTTTAATACATTTCCCCCAGATTTCACCTCCCTTTTTCTGTAAGAGATCATCAAGGTGTATCTTCTCAATTGCCTATATCCATTTCCTCTTTCTTTTCAACTGATTCCTCCACTTCAGCATGATTTCGACTCTTCCAGTCCAGCTAATAGCTCCAGCTCATCTTTCTTGATGCTCAGAATTTGTATGAGCAGCAGAGGCGTGAAAGTGAAGAGAGATTAATAAGACTAGGACTTTTCAGCTTGGAAAAGAGACAACTAAGCGGGGAGATGACAGAAGTATATAAAATCGTGACTGGTGTGGAGAAAGTAAATAAGGAAGTGTTATTTACTCCTTCTCAGAACACAAGAACTAGGGGTCACCAAATGAAATTAATAGGCAGCAGGTTTAAAACAAACAAAAGGAAACATTTCTTCACATAATGCACAATTAACCTGTGGAACTCTTTGCCAGAGGATGGTGTGAAGTCCAAGACTATAACAGGGTTCAAAAAAGTACTAGATACATTTATGGAGGATAGGTTCGCTAATGGATATTAGCCAGAATGGGCAGGAATGGTGTCCCTATCTTCTGTTTGCCAGAAGCTGGGAATGGGCAACTGGGGATGGAAGACTTGATGATTACCTGTTCTGTTCATTCCCTCTGAAGCACCTGGCACTGGCCACTGTCGGAAGACAGGATACTGGACTAGATGGATCTTTGGTCTGCCCCAGTACGGCCGTTCTTATGACTCTTGTCAGTTTTCCTGCTTCTGCAAGCCTTCTGAACATCAGTAGCTGAAAAGCTGCTGTGATACAGCTTGGAAAGCTTTGAGGAGCAGCAGAAGCAAAGGAGCACACTGTCTGCAGGCTTAGGAATACAGTACTGCAGCAGTTACACCCAGTTCACATTTGGAAGACTATTTTCATAACCATAAGGTCTAGAATTTTCTTAAAGTTTAGATTCTGCAGAAAACTGACAGCATTCACCTTCGAAAGCTTTATACGCTACATGGGCAAATGGACTTTTCCAAGTCCTGATTACCAGTGATCCCCCTGTAAGACAGTATGCTAAGAGGTTGAAATATTTTTAAAATTGCCTTACACCAATTCAAGACTGCAAGCCTAGGGACCAAGTCAGCATTAAGTGTTTTCATTAAACAACATCATTAAATACCATTTGACCAGAAGAGAAGCTTAGCTTTCCTTCCCATGTATGTTTAATCAATACTTAACAGATTAACTATGCTAAAAACAAAGAGGATATGTCTACACAAGACCCTATGCCAGCATAACCCTCTAGTGTATCATAGGTTTCAGAGTAACAGCCGTGTTAGTCTGTATTCGCAAAAAAGAAAAGGAGTACTTGTGGCACCTTAGAGACTTCATCCGATGAAGTGAGTTGTAGCTCACGAAAGCTTATGCTCAAATAAATTGGTTAGTCTTTAAGGTGCCACAAGTACTCCTTTTCTTTTAGTGTATCATAGAATATCAGGGTTGGAAGGGATCTCAGGAGGTCACCTAGTCCAACCCCCTGCTCAAAGCAGGACCAATCCCCAATTTTTGCCCCAGATCCCTAAATGGCCCCCTCAAGGATTGAACTCACAACCCTGGGCTTAGCAGGCCAATGCTCAAACCACTGAGCTATCCCTCCTCTACATGTAGCAAACATCAACAGAAGGTGTTTGTCTGCCAGTGTAGGAACATCACCTCGTCAAACGACATTAACTATGCCAAAAGAATCACTCTTCTGTCAGCATAGCTGAAGCTACACTATGGTTTTTGTCGCACAGCTATGTCACTAGGGTTGCGTAGTCTTTTCACATCCATGACTGACAACGTGATGCTGGTATAAGTTTTAAAAGTAGACCAAGCCATAGACTAAAATACTGACAAAGCACTTTTTTGGAACATAAGTTTAGCTATTCTCCTCCTCCACCCCATCAACATAGTAAGTACAGTCATAATTCCAACCTTGACCTAAAGGAAACAGTTTCTCTAGAAATAAGGAGAGTAAAAGCTTCTTGGCAACTATTTCTGTGACAGGTGACCAGCCTCGCTATATTTTTTTACCTTTGGCAAGTCTTGTCTATAAAGTATCAATTTTTAAACCAGCAAAAGCTTGGACTACACAGCTATGTCAATACTTAAGAAACAGAATTTCTATTATTTTAACAGCACTGTGCCTAAAACTCATTAGAGACTAAAGGACAATTTTAAAAAACAAAACAGTGAAACAGTCTCATTTTCAATTGAAAAACAAAACAAAACACAATAAAGACCATATTTCTGGGAATGGATTCACAATTTTAGTAGTCATTTAAAATCAGAGTAAGAAAGCATTCTATCCTCACCTCCCCCCATACCGCATTTGGATGTTTTAGGTTTACTGACAAAAATCCAGCTACTGGTTTCAAAAGTTCCCTTTCCCTTCTCTGTCTGAATTAAATTCATTTGGGGGGAAATTCCTCATCTCAAAGTATGAAGAAAGAAAGAGTTAATGACAGGTAATGAAGTTCTGTGGGAAGTGAGAATGTCAGCACTTTTAAATAAACCATTTGTCATTTGAACAATGATGGATTATCAGTTTTGTTCTAAAGATGTCAGTGGTCACGGCTAATGTCTGGCTACAACCCTATAGCTTTTTATCTGGCAGGGTGGATTAAAACAATTGATAATTTAAAACAAAAATTGATTTCTTATTCAATTAAATACAGATTAATTTAACAACTATTTAAAATTAAATTTGAAAGTGACAACCTATATTAATTTAAATTATTTGAATAGATGTAGGCCTTAAGTACAAAAAATATTAAGGAGTAGGTTTGCTGCCAAATTTTAAAGAAAGTCAGACCACTGAACTGGAGTTTGCTGAAGTGCTAAATCAGCTTTCGACAGCAGTAGCCTCTTCTGCAGGTCCAGAGAGAATATTCAGTTTAATCAGCTAGTTCGATTCAATGACTAGTTCATGTAAAGTTAAGAAACCAACTGGGAGTTGAAAAAGCAGAAAAATGGTTTTCCTCTTCCAAACTATGAATAAAAACTAGGTGTGAAAGGATGAAATCTACTAGTTTTAAAATCCTGAAGAACACGGTGATCAGAAACAATCAGTTTAGGTCACGAACTACAGATCATACTTTGTTTAATAAACCAGTTTGTTTTAAATGCATGTTGTTAAACTTTTTTTCTTATGTATGTATGAACACTTTTAAGGTAGTTTTATTTAATAAAAAAATTAAAATGCCACTTTAGGGCATTTTTAACTGAATTTGAATTTCCATCCAAATTAGCTTCTGTGATAGATGTGCACCCTCCTGGTTAGCAAAAAGCAGGGTGGATAAAAATCAATGATTTTTTTTTAAATCTGATTTTTTTGATAAAATGCTTTTTGAGAAAAAAACCTATCTAAAGATAGTTTTAATTAAGATACATTATAGCTCAAAGATATCTAATAATGGAATAGGGATTATAAATTCTAATTCTATAGTATGAGACAATATATTCATGTAATGTTTAAAAAAAGTTTTGTAAATGAGTTCCAATAGGTCATGGATTAGGGACCCAATCTTATGGGGGGTTGGGGAGGAGGTTTCCCAGGGGCTTCTCTATAGATTATTTGGGTTAATCTTTCTATCTACCCTTCCAGACTCAGTCTAGAAGATATCATCAGAGATGCTTAGTTTTGCATTTCTCAAACTGTGGATTTGTGTCTCCAGATATAACATGCTTGTTAACAGCAAAAATGTTTTAAAATAAATAATAAATAAAGGTGAGAAATAACAGACCTCAACCCTATTGTCCCTCTGCAAATTTGTGCACACAGAGTCAATCCCTTTGCACTTTTAGAGAGAGGTAAGTTTCAAAAAGTTCAATGAATAGAAGATTGTTTGAGGAATAGATCTGGATAAGGAGAAGAAGTCTGGAGATAAATGTGAGAAGGGACGGACAGGCAGTAGAAACAAAAGTGAAACTGTTTGAGCAGCATATTCCAGAAGTCTTGAGGTCTTTCTGAGTGTAGCCTTCATTGATTTGAGGTCTGCCATACCATTCTCTCACTAGAAGGAAAAGCCTATAATGGCAGCAGGCCGTAAAAGAGACCCAGTTTGGGAATATTTTAATGAAGTTCTTCTACCTGTTGGTAAAACAGGCATGCATGCAAAATGCAAAAAGTGCAACAAAGAAATGCAAAGCCTCGTTGCCCGAATGAAACAACATCATGAGAAGTGTTCCTTCTCAGGAGGAAGCTGCGTTGAAGATGATGAAAGGAACATGTCTGAACATGCAGGCTCTTCAGGTTGGTAACATCCAACAAGAATGCACTTTTATGTAGAAATCCATGATTAAATCCAATTTTCCTGACTAGTGATTTAAATCAAATCGACCTTGGCAAAAAGAAGCACCAAATTTATTGTGAAGGCTACATTTAGTTGCAAACAACATGTTTTAATGGTTCCAACGAATGAGAATCAATCTCTCTTCAGGCAAATAACTAGACAGTACAAATGCAAAACCCAATTAAAATCAGTGATTTAAGATCACTTTGCTTTAGCTCAATCCACCCTGTCTTCTGTTATGGGTCCCATCCTTCAAGGGGCTCCACTGGACCCTTGTATGGAGTTTGATTAGTGAAATACAGTATTTCCCAATGGAAAATTTTAAACACATTGCTCAAGTCTGCCTCATAATAGCAGCAGCAACAAATATGAAATGCTGCTCTTTCTAGTTAATTTGGACTAGATACATTCTACACACAAATTACTAGAAAAGAACACTAAAGCAACTAACCTAGTGACAAAAATATAATACATAAAATCGGTGAAATAAATACATCCAACTAATGCATTTCTCATTAACATATTTAAATGTGAACTATTCCTAACAACCAAACTGTAGTCATCCTTAACTTCATCCTGTAATATAAAAGTGAAAAAAAAAAAATCCACTAATGATGCAGAAAAAAACCTTATAAGGGTGGTCTGACAATTTACACAGCATTAATTTATAGATTATTATTTCCATGTGGATCTCTACAGTGGGATTTTTCTACACTTGTCTACTGAAGTTAAAATCTCAAATTTGAAAGCTTTGTTTTTCTTATTCGATTACATATTGGTTTTATAATGCTCATCATAAAATGCAACATATGATTATTTTTAACGTGCAAGGAAATTACAAGTCTCAAGGGCTACCACCACCAAATACTTTTAATTAACTTATCAAAAGGAATAATACAAGGACTCTAAATATTCAAAGTGCAGTATTTCCATTCTGGTATAATTCTAGTTCTCTGAAATTTCTATAATTCTCTGAAATTTCCCAGGTTCCCTACACTACAAATTGCTGTAAAACTCTAACAAAGAAAAAGACATTTATGATTTTAAAAATTCCAATACTGCCAAGGAATCCCAGGAACAAAAGTTGGTAAAAGGGTCACTTCCTGAAGCATCAACTACGCATACTTGAAAAATCAAAAAAACTACGATAAGCAATTTATAATATGTCTCATTTCAATGTGAATGGAAAAGGTGTAGCTTTGAAAGCTGTATTTGTACACCAGTAAGATCTCCAGCCACTAACTTGTAACTAGCAGAAAACTAACACAGTATTAAAATAAAAAATTCAAAAAAAAAAATCAGAAATATGGTTTTCTTCATAAAAAGTATCAGAGGGGTAGCCGTGTTTGCCACTTTCACTGATCCAGGCTAAGAGTTCTGTGGCACCTTATAGACTAACAGACGTATTGGAGACATATTGGAGCAGAAGCTTTCGTGGGTGAATACCCACTTCGTCAGTATTCACCCACGAAAGCTCATGCTCCAGTACGTCTGTTAGTCTATAAGGTGCCACAGGACTCTTTGCCGCTTTCATAAAAAGTGTTTATGCATAAAGCCAATAGTTGTAGATTTCTAAAACAGACTACACAAAAATTCAGTGAAAGCTGACAATTCATTGAGACAGATATCTCAACAAATGTTCCTACGAATACATACTATATAAGAAATAAAGAACTACTGAAGCCATACCACTTAAAAATAGGTGTTCCTACAAAGGTTAGGTCAAGCACCTGTGGTGTGAATGGGTAAGGAGGAAACGGATGGCTGCTCACTGAAAAAATTTGGGAAAAAAATTGGCAGTACCGTATGTTTCTCATCCAGGAGTGGAATGTGTTATTTCCCAGCCCTTACATACCTTAATTCAAGAATACATATAATTTTTTTAAATGGCCATCCCAAAATAACTTTTGGAGTGTTAGTATCAATTTTAACAAAATGGTTATTTTTATTTGTGAATCAAAATGTTCATCTGATTCAGTTCCACAGTTAAATTTTGCAAACCTGGATTGCCAGATGCAGCTGAATCTTACTGCAAATACCTTTACCTCAGGGGTGGGCAAACTTTTTGGCCCGAGGGCCACATTGGGGTTGCAAAACTGTATGGCGGGCCGGGTAGGGAAGGCTGTGCCTCCCCAAACAGCCTGGCCCCATGCCCTATCTGACCCCTCCCACTCCACACCTCCTGACTGCCCCCCTCAGAACTCCCGACCCATCCAACCCCCCTGCTCCTTGTCCCCTGACCGCCCCCTCCCGGACCCCCATCCCAACAACCACCCCCCGCCCCGGATTCCACCCCCTATCCAACGCCCCCTGCTCCCTGTCCCCTGACTGCCCCGACCCCTATCCACACCACTGCCCCCTGACAGACCCCCTGGGACTCCCATGCCTTTCCAACCCTCCCTGTTCCCCCGTCCCGACTGCCCCCCCCAGAATCTCCACCCCATCCAACTGCCCCCGACAGGCCCCCCAGGACTCCCACACCTATCAACCGCCCCCTGCTCCCTGTCCCCTGACTGCCCCCTGGGACCCTCCGGCCCCCTTACCAGAGCAGCATGTCTGGCAGCCGTACCACACGGCCAGAGCCAGACACTCTGTCGCGCTGCCCTGCAGGAGCGCGCAGTCCCGTCGCCCACAGCGCTGACTGCAAGGCGGCGTGGCTACAGGGAGGGGCCACAGTGGGGGAGGGGCCGGAGGCTAGCCTCCCCGGCCGGGAGCTCAAAGTCCGGGCAGAACGGTCTCGCGGGCCGGACGTGGCCCGCAGGCCGTAGTTTGCCCACCTCTACCTTATCTTTTATATGTTGCTATTAAACAAACTACTGCTATGGCTTTCAAACTTGGAATTTTGTTGTCCTGTGTACTGTACAATAAATACAACACCAAGATAAACCTAGTTCAACTTAAAATCTAACTCTACAAACTTTCCCAGCAAGCAAATTATTTTTGTGACGAACATTCAGAGTAACATTGAAAAGAAAGAAAAAGAGGATATAATTATTAAACCCCTAATTCCTGAAAGTAAAATGACTTTTCCATATGCTTACAAATTGGTCTGAATCATTTTGTGTAGTAGATCTCTATTGAGTCTTCATATTTTCCCCTTATGTAATCTGTTATAGTGTGCTTTATAAACAGAATACCAGTAATTTTCTTACACCCATAGATGAACAAATAAAATTACTTTTCTTCTATACTGTGTACGTGAAATGAAGTCTGCTATGAAAACCGAAGGTTACAAATGACAGAGAAAAGATGACCAACTTTAAAGAAAAGTCAGCTCATTTAAATTACAATGCTGAATAGCTATATTTCTAATATTTTAATAAAATTAGAAATAAAACTACTCTTACCTCAAATAGCCATTAGAAAAAACAGGCCTGCCAGAAAAGTTCAGGGCTCCCAAGGGGGTCATATTGTCATCCCCAGATCCCTGGCACCTATTCCAATTTTCTGAACCAGCAGGAAGAGATGGAATGACATTAAAAACTGGTTTCTGATCCTGCTGTTGAGAGAGAGATGCGGTATTCAAGTCATAATGATATAACTGTCCTCCAGAAGTACTGACGCCATGGACAGAAATGGCAGACATTTTATTACCCATTAGGTTAGACCCAGAAAAATTAGCTTGACAATAAACTGGGCCCATTTTCTCTTGTTTTATTACCCCGGGGGTGCAGAGTTCAATGAAGTCTTCCTTTTCTGTCTTCACTTGAGGCATCTGCATTTTGGGGCTGGGTGAAAGATCTCCATGCTCATTAATTTTAGGCTTAGTGTCTGGTAAAATGGGAGGCTTGCAATCTTCACTTGCATTTCCTTCAAGGAGAAATGCCTCATCCGCAGTCATAGGAGACAACAAATCCCCTTCATCTAGCAATGGGTCCAGTCTCCATGGGCTCCCATTTGGTTCCTTACCTGGCGACACTGGTGGCAATTCTAAATCCTGCAGAATATCAAAGGTGCTTTGGTCTTCAGAAAACAATTTCAAGTTGCCACCATTAGTGCCAGCCTGGCCTAAAGGGAGACTGCTGTTAGCCATAATTGGGAAGTCCTGCTCAAGGGGCACCGCAACAGATACTGTCCCCTTTGAGCCCTCTGCCAGGCTTGAGGACTTGTTCAAGCTTGCAATGCTTTCTTCCAAGAGCCTGAAATCTGTCTCCCCAGAAGAGATGCCAATTTGGCCCTGCTGTGGAAATCCAAGTTCGTTTCCCATCACTTTTGACTCTGTCTCCCCCATATAGAGTCCCATTGAGAGCAACACTGCCTTTGAAAGATCCGGCTGAGGCGCATTGCTTACTAGTCCTTTTGAGAAGTCACCCAAAACAGACTGCTGTTTAGAATCCGACTGAGAAGACGCAGGCAGGGGAGATGTAGATGCAGGAGCCCTGACAGTAGCTCCACCCCTGAAGGTTGGACGAAAGTCCATCACAGTCCTTCCTTTGTCACTGAAGTGCACATTTTTCCCTGCTTCCTCCCCATCCGAGGGGCTTAGTGATTCTTTGGGGTCCATTATTTTAACACTGGCTATTAAAAGAAGAAAGATATTTGTGCAGTTAGCACAGTAGTAAATGTTTTCACAACACAAGAAACGCAGATTAGCAGCATGGTGAACCTAGTTTAGCCACAGCAGATTGATTTTACACAAGCCTAACATTTCTTGCTGTCACTGAACAAATTTGACTGCTGGTAACTATAACATTGACTATATTTAAAAGCTTTTCTGAACTCTAGTTCTGTAGTAATAGCAGGCAAACTGACTTTTCCCCCCGCCCTTCCTCAAGATTAATTTTTCACAATTCCACCTATCTCAGCTATTAATCTGTCCAATAAAAGGAATATCAGATTAATAATGTCTTTAATTAACTAAGTTACAATTGCTTATGTGTGTTTTTTTAAAACCTTAATTAGGCTTGCAATGCACTTTTCTTTTTTAGAAGACAATATATTATTACAACCTCCCTTTCCAAATCAATCTCCCCTTTTTCTGGAGAGTTCAGATGCATCTGCTGGCATGGGTAAATCACTGTTAGAATTCTCCACCTGCTTCCTCACAAATTCCCCACTGCCTGACTAGACACACAACCCAATTGTATTACTACCGCTCTCTGATCTACTACTGTAACCTTTCCATCAGAAATTATGTATGTATATATATAAAAGATGGAAAGTTTGCTAACTTCTGATCAGATGATCACTGCTCCCAAAGAGTTCTCAAATGTAACTTATACACCCTGAAATCTGAACACAAAATGGAAGCTTTTAAAAAAAAAAATACAACCCTCATTTCCTGATCTTCCAATAAACATCTAAAGGAAAAATAAAGTCTTATTTTGATTACATCCAACACTACTATGTAAATTTCAACCATGCATACTTCCTTCCTTAAAATTTGTGCTTATGATCAGTTTCATTGCCGTTCACTTAAGGTGTTGAAATAATTAGCGTAGTATGGTCTCTTAAAAGTGTCCATAATAAATTTACATCCATCTTAATTTTAAACCCTCTTCACTTTGGGGCCCATGCTGATCAGGAAAATAAGACACCCTGCTATGTCTGTATGAAGAAGTTCATGCTTTCTGTACACAAAAAGTTCAGACTGCAATCAACAGTCAATAGGTGCTCTTATGTGCAAAAATATTTTCAAATGTCAAGTTAAGGCAACACGGATTAAAATGTAATTGTATGGATGAACCCTCCTGCCCCAGAAGTTTAAAAGCATGAGCTTTCTTATGCCCCAAATAAAGTTAACATAAAGCATTAAAATACGATTAACAGTGCACAGAAGAATCTTCTAGCTTCCCCTCACCTTGCAGAGTGTTTAGGTGAGAACATGTACGTACATACGTACGTACACACACACACATACACACAAATGCTGCCTATTGTATTTCCACGCCGCTTTCCTGACAGCTGCCGCCGAACTCGAAACCAAATCAGCGAGTGCAAAATTGAAACGAGTCCTTCAGTAACATCCTCTCTTTTAAAGTTGAAAACAACACTGAAATATTATTCAGCCATTTAAAGTAAACGCCACAAAATAAATCGGGGAAAAAGCAGGTTCTGCTGGTGGTGGGAGGTGTGGGGGGGGGAGCAGAAGAGGTGGGCTGGGGGGAGCAGTAGAGAACTGGAGTTACTGCATTTCACAGGTTTGCAAAAACCCAATGTCATAACGCAATACACGGCCAAAATAACCAGCATGCCAAAAAAACCTAGCAGCACGATTCGATTTAACTGGGAGGAAGAGAGATGGGGGGGAGGGGGAATCCGCTAATATTTATACTCGTTGAACTGAAATAAATCCCCCTTTGCGAAGAGCAGTTTTCAGAGGAGAAAGGTGTGGAGGAGACCTGTTGGGCTTTCTCCTGGCACGCCCACTTCTGCCAAACACCACCAGCGCCTGCTACAAAAGTCGCCAACTCGGGCGCTTTCCAGCCCCTCTCGGCTCTTCCCTTTCTTTGCCGCCCAACCCCAGAAAAAGATCAAGCCATCAGCCACGTTTGTTGGTTGGAAGGGAATTCTTCATCGATCACAAGAACACCGAGCAATACAAATATATCAATAAAACCAAACAGAGCGGAGGGGATTCACCCCCCCCCAGCCCGCCCGCCCCCAATCCTCCGGGAGGAAATAACTCGCACAAATACAAAACCATCTGCTGTGTTCAAGAAGCACTTAAGTCGGCCTCTTAAAGGGGCTGGATCGGGCACGGGCTTGGCACGGCCGAGTCACCCCACTTGTCCCACCTCCAGACTGAACGATAACGATTTACAGTAAAGCGGCCCAAAGGAAAGGGACGCGGTTCCCAGTCCCAGCCCCGCCCCACGCTCTGACAGGCTCGGGGGAGGGGGCCGCGCTTGGCGGAGCTACCCCCCCCCCTCTGCCCGAGGACGCGACTCCCCACAGTTCCCAAAAAGTTTGAGGGGGTCACCAAAACGGGAGGCACTCCTCCCCCCGCGGCTCCCCTTCGGGGCTCGGAGCCCCCCTCCCCCCGGTCAAACTCCCCTTACCTTGTCCGGGAGGGCCCGCTGGCTCCTCTAGCCACCCACGTCCATGGCTCCCGCCGCGGCGGCGATCGGGGAGGAATAAACAAGTCGGCGCGCGGAAGGAAGAGCGGTGAGGGGCGAGCGGCAGCGGCGGAGGAACAGCCGCCCCTGCAAGGGGAGAGCCCGAAATCCCACCCGGCCCGAGCAGCCCCGCGCCCGAGTCTGCCCAGACACTCCTCCCGCCTTCCTCAGCCGGCGCTGGCGGCGCTCCGCAGCCTCCGCCCGCTCCCGTCTGCGCCTCACGCCCGGACGGACCGTCCCTCCTTGCCCCAGGCGGCCCGCGACTCTAGCCGCGCTCGGCCCCGCCACAAAATGGAGGACGGCGGCGGCCGCCTCCTCCCAGACGTGCGGCGGCGGGAGCGCACTCGGGCAGGGAGGCAGCGCTGCGCTCGCTCGGCGGAGAGGGGCAGTCAGCGCTCGCTCGTCCCCGCGGGGCAGAGCCGGGGAAGGACACGGGGGAACGGTGCAACCTGTTGGCTGAGCCGGCTGCCAACTGCGCCCCAGCCACCCTCCCTCGCTCCCCTTCCCGGCTCCTACCCCCGCCCCGCCGCTACAAACTCCCCCTGCGAGCTGCTTTTCCCCAAGTTCCTTCCCGCGGCTTCCTTCTCCTCGCTCCCCTTCCGTCCCTGCCCCCTCCCGCTGTTGGGACGGGGCCTCCGAGTCCTCAGCGCTGGCTGGGCGGGGGCTGGCCTGGCTGGGGGGCGGACAAGGCTGCTGATGGGGGGGCTGAGGCGAGGCGGAGCTGGCCTGGCGCAGGGCTCGGGCTGGGTTGGGCAGCCCCTGGTTGGTCACGGGGGGGAAGCCACCGGCGGCCCCGTTTCTTCCCCTTTCCACTTGATCGTTTCCTGAGCTAAGGAGGAAACCCGGGGCTGCTGCTCCTGGGTCTGCGGCGTGGCGACACCCGCCCGCCCGAGAGGTGGCTGGAGACCCCCGCTCCTAGGGGAGGTGGCAGAGACTCCGTCTTTTTGCGTGGGGTGGGGAAGAAGGTTGCAAGCGCCTTATATATACACACACACACCCTTTTTTTTTTTTTTTTTTTTTTTTGCACCGGAGAAGGCTGCCTGGTGATCACTTCTTTCTCTCCCTGTTACACTGGGGAAGGTTTTATCTCTCTGTCAGTTACTGTGTTTCCAGCATGCCTGTCACCGGGGTAGCTATAGAGCGGTGCGCGGATACAGAATTTGGATCCGCATCCAATCCGCAAAAATGACCCGCGGATTTGCAGCGCTCTAGGTATCTGAACATTAGATCCTCTGCTCTATGTTCCTCATTAATCAGCTCCTTTTGGTAAGGTTGATCACTCCTTGCTCTTTCACATATTCTCTCACACACGCATCCCTGGTTGTGGCTGCTCTGTCCTCTGATCCTATCTCACCTGCTGTTCCACCGGTGGTTCCAACCCTTCTCTTCCCCTCCCTGCCACTGTCCCTCAGATTTCTGTCTTCAGTCCCATCCTCTTCTTCCTCCAGTCTTTCCCTGGGCAAACTCATCCATTCCTATGGTTTCAACTATAATCTCAATGCTAAAGGCAACCAAATCACTCTCTCTCTCTCTGCCACCTACTGTCTCGCTGACATCTGCTCCTGGATGCTGCACCATCATCAGACCTCTCAGCTTAAACAAATTTTCTGTTCAAGTTAATTTTTTGTTTGTCTTCTGGACAGCTCCCACTTCTTCCTATTGGAGCTACCAGTCAAACCTGTCCCTGGCAGCGTATAAACAGATCTTGCGGGGACAGGGAAATCAGTGATAGATGGTAGACTAAAGCTGTTTCAGCCCTAATACGTTTCTATCTTCAGTAGCACTAAAGAGCATTTCTTCAAAATAGCAGCATTACCGCTCCTGCATGCTCCTGGTAGCAAGGGGCAGCACTGAAGAGGAAAGCCCAGAATAGGCGGTGCAATGGGGTAAATATGGGGACAATTCTGGGGTAGTAAAACTTGAGCTGAAGAGAATGAGAGTCCAAATCTTGGAGGGGGGATGTATGGGGCGTAAAACATGGAGGAGAAAGATAAAAAAATGATGCATGAAGGGTAAGATTAGGGGAGGGAAGAGAGTGGTAAAGAGGGTGGAGAGAAAGGAGCCTGGGGGAGAAATGGAGGACCTGACCCCTCATAAGCAATGACAGTTTAACCATTCTCATCAAGCAGGATTGCTCCCTTCCTACTAGAAATGGCCCCACCCTTTACAGAATCATTCTCTCCCTTCTCTGGGATCCTACGGATGTCCCTTTGAGTTGGGGCTCAGAACAGTTGTGGGGGGCAGGGCTGAAATGAAGCAGGACACTGTCCTCTCACTTTAACACTGACTTCTGTAGGCTGGCCACATTTCTGCATTGAAATCCCTGGGAATTTATATGGTTCAGGTGGGAGTTGCATTAATTCCCTGTCTGTGGCTGCTGATGAACAGCTGCAGGAGGGCTTAGCCAATGGCAATAGGAGGGAGCAATGATGAAGTGTAAAGACAGCAGTTGTCACTTTTTTCCACAGATCCCCTGTGCATCCCCTGGATATGTATGTTTGGGAGGCCTTACATCTACAAACTCTGCAGGGCTCCAAACACCATTGCCTTCATGTAATGCATAGCAGGAATTGCCAAGAGGGGAAACCATGATTTAGGTAGATTTTTCCACAGGAGTGGATGGTCTGTACACTACTTTCACTGAAGTAGCTATAACAAGCTCTGAACAGATGAACGAAGATAGTGGAGGGTAAAACAGTGAAGGGATACTGCTCAAATAGTAAATAAATAACAAAACATACAAGGAAATGCCTTTCAAATTAGCAGCTAAAGTTTATTCACCTTGTTATGGGGATCTCAGAAGTTGGAGTCCAGCTAGACCATCAAGTTCATCCACTGCAAAGGCAGGACACAGGCTGATAGGAAACTGCAAAAGAAAAACAAAAATTAAAGAAAAACACTGACGCTAAACACAATATCCCAAGAGTATACTGCCCCCTGAGAAGTAAGAGATGATAGGAAATAGGTTGCCTCTTTGGGTGTGTAAGGCAGATGATCCTCTTTTTCTTGTGGACTTGCTATAATTTCTGGGGATGACTAATACATTTGTGTGTGTGAAAAAGCAGCAGTTGTCTAGCTATGAAGATGACAAACTAACAGAAACAATTGACCATAGTCTTCAAAAGTGATTAATAAGTACTATGCACACTCTGAAAAACAGGGCTTCTTTAAATTGTTTTACGTTAGATACATAAAATCGGTGGTCATCTTGAAAATCTTTGCCATACTTCTTTCTATCTAGGTCCTTACAGGGCCCTAAGAACCATGGTACCTGGGCACCTGTAATTCTCTACTAATATTGTTAGTATCCCTTCCTGAGCTTGCTGATGTTAAATAAAAAGGAATGTTTATTATAGTATGTTGAAAAGGATTCCATTTAAAAAAAAGATCTGCAGGCCCATGTGGTTCAGGACATCTCTGCCCACCCTTTTTAGGTTTTAAAAACTCTGATTTTCATTTTTAACAGAAAATGAGAGACTTGGTCATTTACTCTTCGGAAGCTGACCTTTAAATAAAGCATTCTGCTCTCATGCCTCCACAGGGGATCACAGAGATATAGGAATATTTGTGTGCATATTGTAAGTGAGAAAACCATCTTATTCTATTCTGATTTCTCTGGAAAAGTGATGGTTAAGTCTGTGAGCATGGGTGACTAATGACTTTTCTTTTAGCAGGGAAAAAACTGGAGGAAAATGCTGAAATGATGCTTGGATTTGAATTGTACTGTTCACAAGCAAAACGTGTCAGGCATTGTAAGCACTAGTTGTAGTAATATTTTAATTAAAGTTGTTTAACTTATGTGGCCCAAAGCAAAGAAATATTTGTCTCCTCTGCATTTTAGATGTTGGGGGGGGGCATATTTGGGGGTGGAAGATTTCTTAGCTAAAAATTGACAAGCAGCTAAATGCTCTGAACTCCTAAAAACAGACAAGATTTTTATTTATGTTTTTGAATGTTACATTTTCCAAGAGGATATTAATACATATCTAAATATGCAGTATAAATGCATACGAGTCAATTTCACATTAATTTACATCACAGTTATTGGACAAAGGCACTTTAAAACCTAGAGACATTTCTGTATAATCATCTTTATCCTAAAAACTATTTTGGACTGCCAAATATGAAATGACATTGCAGTGCAGGCCTCCACTCTTTTGGGGAATGATGCAATGGATTTGTAACCTAAAATAAAACACGTGCCCCATGCTTTCCACCAGCAAAAAAAAAAAAAAAAAAAAATGGTGGGAATGGAAGACCAAAGTTACAATATCCATGAGTATTGAAGGAATCTTAGGAGGAATGTGTTACCAGGTGCTCAGAGGTGACCAGGCACTCAGATATTATGATGGGCTATATGAGAACCTAGAATATAAGTTACAGAAGAGGCTATGTGAAGCACTAAAATTCTTGGGGGAAATCAGGGATCATTGCCGTTAATCATCTGGGTCTTCACACACAGAAGGCCTACTTCAATTTGCTGATGTATTGATACCCTGCTATATGCACTGTACTGCCTTGTCCTACACAGAGATCCATCTCTGAAAAACCAGAGTCCAAATGTACAGAGTAGATGTACATAGGTATCTGCTAGCTTGAGGGAACTGGGACAGTATAGCACATGGCTCCACTCCTCTTCAGGACAATTTGTACCCCAGTTCCTGCTTCTTTCCACCTCCCTAAGCTGTCCAGCAAAGGACACATTTAAAAATATCACACTGAAATGCTTTTTCAGCTGGTTTTGCATTGTAGTGTGTAGGACATTCCTTCTGAAATGAACAATAATAATACCATATACTAATATTTCACTGTTTATCCAGAAGAAACAAATTTTAACTTGCTTACAGAATATATAGGAGCATTACTCAGCAACATTATACAATACTGTAGGACAGTGAGCAAAGAATATCTTTCTCATTTTAAAATGAAGAGGACATTTAAGTAGATCTGAATGTAATTTCCTGTAATATAATATGATCAGCATAGCAAGGCATTACCTTGCAAGGTGGTGCAATGCCTTGCTTATTACCTTTTAAACATCAGAGTATTTGTTATCTGGTCACTATTCATAAAGCTTGCAACTTGCTAGAAAGTTGTAAATCAGCAGCAAAAGCAGAAATTCATGTTTGTTTTAGGTGAAATATTAAGTTCATATTGCTCATTGTCCTAGTGTCACTGCAGTGCACATGCATTCATTCAGATTTTTAAATTAACACATTTTTAACAGATTTGTATACAATAGAGCAGATGAAAAATTCATTGCATTTCCACTTGGATATATCTACTTCTGTTTCCAGTGTATAATGGTGCTAGGAGAAATTATTATTGACTCATGGTTCTGCTAGCTACAAGTGCTACTGAGACTGAGCTAGTGCAGAGCCTACAGCTTCATGCACAGGAGGCCTTCCAGAGTGGTGGAAGTATGAAGCTATCATACTTCCACATCTTGCTTACCTGGCTTCTTGCCTCATTAACATAAGTGATCCAATGTGATTGAGCAAAATGATGCATGATTTGTCCCTTTGGTCTCCTTCAAAGCGCTGCACAGAAGTTTCTTAGGCCATGTCTAAGCTAGAAAAATGTGTTAGCTAATGCATTTTGATTTGCATTTTAACGCACTAGTGTAGATTGGGTGGTCATGGTCAACCTTAGGTTAAACCTTGTCTTCCCTAATGTATACAAATGTAATACATTAGACTGGATGTCTTTTTAAAAGCTATGCCCTAGCTCAATGAGAAGTTAGAGATTGATGGAGGAATCAGTGGATCACATCTATGGAGTGCATTATGCTGGTAGCCAGACTAGATGATTAAAATGGTCCCCTCTGGCCTTAAAATCTGTTAAACACCATTTCAGACACTTCCTATTGTCTAGTGAGGTGTGATAGCATACAGAGTATGTCTGTGCAATGTATGTGAACGGTGACTACAGCAGATTCTGATTTCTAGATAACGCAGAAAGGCTTCGGGTTCTTGAAGTGTAAACCACCTAGAAGCAATTCTAATTACTAAAAACAATATTCTTATTTTTTGTACCACTCTACCACCTCTAATCTACACTCGAACTGAAAATATATGTAAGTGTCTTGTGGTCAGATTAGTAACAATGTTATTCTTACATTTTAGAAGTGTATATAGCATGCTGACCAATCCTGCACTGAACCACTTCCTAATACTACTCTATCAAACCTGACCCAGAGGACTGCCTATCCTAGCATTACCACCACTGTTACCACTACTGGAGCTGCACTGATGGCCGGGCTATGGTGGGAAATTTGAGGGGGGGGGGAATCCAGTGTAGATGACGCAACCAGAGCAAATATGCAGTTCTAACTGTGCATCTGTTGTTCAGTCCTTGGTTTCTCTGTTCAGCTCAGATTGCCCATGTGGGTTCCAATGCATTTAATCTGGGATACTTTTTTCCTGATGTGAATTCCGGTCTTCTAGGAGCTGTACTAAGACCACTAACTCATTTCACATAGGCCACAGAAAAGCTATTATATTCTGGTTATTTACTATGAACCTAAACAGAAGGTATACTGGTGATATTTGCTCATTTGATTTTAAATCCCCAGGTGGAATTCATGGTGTACATGTATCCTAAATCCTTTGCATGCTCACTGTATCAAATCTATACAATAACACTTTTCATACAAATGTCTTGTGTTATTTTATAAAAGAATGACATATAAAAGCAATTTAAAAGGTTAAACTAAAAGGAGTATGTTTTTGTTCATCTTAAAACTTTTCCTAAGGCAGAACAGCAACCACAAGTGGATAAGGAATTAAATCAGAATAAGAGGGAAAAGCTCTTTCCACAAGCTTAGAAGTTTTAATTTGAGGAGGTTGTAAATGGCTTGGGGGAAAAAAAAAGGTAAAAAACAGGGTCTAAAAAGCAGAAGCAAGATCACAGAGGTCCAATGTGGCTTCCCCATGAAGTATCCTCGTATGAAATCAAATTCTGCTCTCAGTTACACCAGGAAAACTCCACTGACATCACTGAAGAATTTGGCCTAGAGTCTTTAAAAGTCAATCCATAGCTCTGTGTGAGAGAACTGGAAACCTCTCAAAACTGATGTAATGCCGTCTGGGGCCCACTTCTGGTGAATATCCAAAAATATTAATATCAGGTGAATGCAAACTTATTCCATGAGCTGCTACAGTATTCCACAGATCAGAATGATTTGCAGTTGTCAAGACATTGGGCTAAAAAAAAAAAAGTATCAATAAGTGATGAAACACTCCTCGAGATGCTAAAACTCACAGTATAACAATAGTTCAAGGATAGTGACTGGTAATGTTGACAGCCTAATACGGGCATTAAACAAAGTTCATTATGTAATGTATGGATGTAGATAGTATTTAATCTAGACAGCCATTTGACCATTAAAGATATAGTTGTGATCAGAGAAAAAAGAAAAAGTGTGTGCATTTACAATATTCTAGAATGAACATCAGAAAGGCCTTTCTGCCAGCACTGAAGGACTTTCTTGTGGACCACCAGGAACAAAACAAAAATACTGTAAATCTGTCTTTTCTTGGCATTATTCTGGCTCTACAGAGAATCCTATTTTTAAACTTCAAAACTGTGTGTATTATGATCTATCACAGATCATAAAACACATAATTTTGAAGTTTAAAAATGCATAATGTGAATGGAAACAGATGTAGATAAGCGGGCCCAGAGTTTTAATAGGAAAAAATGTAGCACCCACACTAGAAGTATGGAAAACCAACAGTAGTAAAATGCTGCCGTGTAAATAAGTTTAAATACTGAAGGAAAATTCCTTAGTTACAGACTGCTGACAGGGAGTTATAAGAGTAAAACTGACAAATGCGTCACAGATATGGAGGCCACTGAAGACAGAACTAAATCATTCTTAATGCTAGAAGTAGGATAGAAAAAACCTGATTGAAGTTTTTCACATAAATCATTTGCTGAGATGCTCATGAAACAAGATAGCAACGATCTTCTCCAAAACCTTCATGAAATCAGAGAATGAATTGGCAGCTCGCAATTAATTGGGGGGAGGGGGTCAAGTTTCAGATGATATAGGGTACTTTGTTCAGATAGGACCGAAGAGTATATTAGGTAAGAGATTGATTTAACGGTATTTCAGGTTACAACGGTTAAAGCACTCAGATAAGCCATGGATGACATTCCTGACTTCTGCAGTAATTAATAAAGGTAATGTGAATGAAAAATCAGATGCTGAATAACAAGAACTATACACCAACATAAAAGGAATAGGAAATGAACACATGGTGACTGAATACACACAGTGGTCATTTTGTCAAAACAACAGCAGAAGCAGCATAAAACAAAAATTTACGAATTAAATATTTGCAGATATCAGGAATTATGAGAGTGCTCTTCAGAATTTTAGAAAATGAAGAGCTTGAACTTGGAAGCAGGTTAATAATTGTACTAGATCATATCCAAAAATAATAAAATCAATCACATTTTCCTTAGAACATTTTGATAATACTTCCAAACAGAATGGGGAAGGTAATATAAGTAGCTTTCCACTAATTCTCCAGGCCACCCAGCAGCTTCTTAAAAATAAAACAAAACAACTTTACATTCAGTTGAGTAGACCTATGGCTTTGCAAGAGGGGTAGTACTTGAAAGCAAAGTGAAAATAAAAATTATGAAAATGAGAGTTATGCAAATTTGCTGCCTTTCCATGAAAGGCAGTGAATCACACAATTTTCAATGCTTTACACAAGCAATAATCGTCAAGGTCACAGCTGTTTTACAAAGAGGTCAATTGTGTTTCCTGTCAGTTTGTAAGTGCCTTAGGTCAGTTCTCAAATAAACATCATGTCCTTCAGCCAGTCATTGTCGTGAATCAGTAGCTTTCCAGGTGAGCCAGAATGGAAAAAGAATGTTCCCCAGCAGCTATTTTCACAAGCACAGTAACAAGTATGCTTAAGAATCTCCAATCCTGCAAGCTCCTTCACATGCACTGTCTTCTGGGTAACTTCAGTGGGGCTCTGGTGGCATAGGGGTCATGCAGTGCATATTAGCCTGTAAGATCGGGACCATAGTGTCCCAACAGAAGGTCTGTCATAGTGTCTGAGGAAGGAGTAGCAACCCTTGGTCCTCTCCTTCATCCTTTTCAGGCTAGTACAAATCCATTTTACTTTACTACTTCCTCCATGTCTTCCCCTGTCCTTACTCCCTTCCACTGGTCCTGATATCCTTCTGCCTCAGTTAGATTTATCCATTGCCCTCACCTGCACCCACTTTGTGCTTCTCTATTGCCCCCCCTCCCCGCCTCCAAGATGTTCCCAATTATGTCTGTTGGTTTGCTCCATCTTGCATCTCTGGATTAAAATTCCTGTTCTGTCCTAGAAACTTCACCTTCCCTAGAACCTGCTTTCCAACAGAGTCCTGTAGTCTGCTCTCTCTGCCCCCCCAAAATGCTGGAGCCTTAGGTATCCTTAAGGCTCACTCAGCTCCAAATGAAATTAAGAGTCTTTCCATGGACTTTAATGGGAGATGAATTGGGGCCTTCGATAGAAGTCTGGCATTGAACTCAACCAGCTAAATGGAGGTAAAACAGGTTAGCCTGGATCTATACTAGGGAAAGGACTGTGATTAGATTGGGTTAGCCAACACATGCTACACTTAAAAAAGAAAAGGAGCAAAAGAGTGAAGTAAGTGTGTGTGCGCACGCATGCCAGATAGCTGTGCTGGTGTGAAGGATCCAGTTCTGTGAGCGACTGAACCCTTTTCAATGGCAGAATCAGGCATGAATAGAAGAGTGAGATTACAGGAAAAGGAAATTGCTCATCAGAGACAGGAAAATGTGCACAATGAAACTTAAAATCTCATCATATAATCAAATACAAAATGCAAGTAATGCCAAGAGCCTGCCTATGTCGAGCCACCAAATTCATCTTAGCCTTATAGTGAACAAAATGCAAGTTCATACCTGGCTAATGAACCAAAACATAGGGCCGGTGTAACTTGACAGATCCATTGACTCCAATGGAGCTGTGCCTAGTTACGCCAGCGAGAATTTGGCCCATAGTGTTTACTGGAGGAACAAAAACAATGTTGAGTGCTGAATCTAGCAGTCACTAGGATTTGCATTGTAAAAACATTGAGGTGTTTTTGTTTGTTTGCACTTCTTTTGTAAAAAATACAAGACATCTCAGCTGTGTTGGAGATTATCTTGAAAAGGTTTAAGTTCTACTGAAGAGGCTTTCTGAAGAGTCGGATATAGTACAATAACAAATGGTTGAAATGCTGTGACAAATAAGACAATAGAAATGCTTTATAAAGAAACTGGAGGAAACTTAACTGGTTTAATTGAGGAGGAGGAGCAGCAGCATTTTGAAGAAGGCATTAGGGATGAAGTCACATACACCAGTGCACACAAATAACTTTGTTGTTTTTAAGTTTTGTGGAAACATCTGGCAACAACATGCAGCAAAGAGGAAACTTTTCTGTTTTGTGCATCAATATCTTGCTGTGAAGAGAAGAAAACTTTAGCTAATTACAGGATGCCTGCACAAGAACCACCACCTTTATGTTTCACAACTAATTTTTCCTGTGATTCAATGTCTAATATAAAATTGGTAGGGTGTAATGTGGGGAAAGCGTTGGATAGAATACTGTGCAAGACAGATGAAATTCAGCTATTGGCAAAGGAGCCATACAAGGATCTTTGTGCTGCAGACCCCCCGCCCCTTCCCCCCACCAATACTGTATTTGGCAGGGCAAGGAATGAATTGGCTATGCACCGAGGCTTTCATACCCCCTGCATACCCTCTTCCAGCTTTGAATACGCTGGTATTGAGGGGAGTGCTGAGAGAGGGGCCAATGATCCAGAGGCCAGGAACATCTGCATAAAAGAGATACATATATAGCCATATGTTAGAAGTTGTACAGAACCCAACAAAAATAGCTAATTTTTATATGCTTCTGTGGAAGAGTCTGGAATGCTTCAGTAAGAACAGTGTTGTAACAGGAGCAATAAAGTGGAATTCAAAAACAGCTATGATGTTAATACAATGGACATTTGAATTCATAGATTCTAAGCCAGAAGGGATCATTATGTCCATCTAGTCTGACTTCCTGTATAACACAAGCCAGAGCACTTCCAAAATAATTCCTAGAGCAGAGCTTTTACAAAAACATCAAATCCTGATTTTAAAATTGTCAGTGATGGAGAATCTACTACAACCCTTTGTAAATTGTTCCAATGGTTAATTACACTCACTGCCAAAAAAAATTTATGCCTTCACAGTCTGAATTTGTCTAGCTTCACCTTCCAGCCATTGGATTGTGTTATATCTTTGCCTGCTAGACTGAAGAGCCCATTATTAAATATTTGCTCCCCGTGTAGATATTTATAGACTAACCAAGTCATCCCTTAACCTCCTCTTTGTTAATTAATATACATTTGTATATTGTAGTGTAATCCTCATGTGAATGATAAATTTCAGGAATATGGAACACAATAGATGTTTACTTGTTTTAAAGTCAGTCCTATCTTTCTGAGTTAGTAATTTCAGGAAAAGTTTAAGAAATTTGGAACCTGCCACATTAAAGTAGAATTCTAAGTGAATAATTTGCTAATGAAAAGGAATTCAGAAACCAACACTATGCAGTTTTAAAATTCAGGTTCATAAGTAATATGTAGGAGAGGAAAAAGCAAGTGAGAGAAAATATTGTGATCACTATGTATTTTCTGAAATGTCATAACTTTTAAAAACATCTTTCTCTACTCAAAATAGGAAAGCACTATGTAATGTCTTTGAATATTTAAAAAAAAAAATCCAAATTTTAAAACATGCTGCAATAAACCGGTACTGATTTAGGTCCTGATCCACTGCAACACCGAAAGACCTTGGTCATCGGTGCGTGGGATCAAACCTGGGATCTCTGGAGCAAAATGCATGAGTCTACTCCATGAGCTAAAAGCCACATGGCCCTTAGTTAAGGCTGTAGCAGACTCATTAATCTCTAGGTGGTCTCGGTGCCACTAGAGGGGACATAGCAGCACACCCAGGAGGTGTGTGGGTTACACAACCACCAGTGGAAAGGCTTCTATTAACATATATGCATTCTGGATCAGGCCCTTCATACAAAAAGAACTTATCTTTTTTTAAAAACTCAGACCCAAACAGTACAATTCTATTCTACAAAGAGTGAAGTAAACAGCAAACAGATGGGAGCTGAAACTTAAAACAAGTTTTCCTACAAACAACAAGAAAGCACAGTATAAAATGAGTTTAATACAAATCCCTTATCTACTGGATCTTTATATAAAGCTTTGGGGGGAAAATCCTCTGTTTATAGAGGGCCTTCCTTTTATATCCTGTTTTCTGTGTTACTCCTCCACTGTGTTTTATTACTTGGACATTTACGAAAATATAGCTTTGATGGACCATCAGTTTTAAAACAGGTGTAGTTGGTGACTTTAGTGGGGAGCTCTCCTTAAAAGTCAGGGGCTTGACAGGGTCCTTGAATTTTAGGATTACATCTGTTGCTTTTGTTTATTGTCATCTGATGTCAGAGGCAGATATCATAGTTGGTTGGTAGAGATATGATTATGACAGAAAGATTTAACTTGAGATGGGAAGTAAGCAGGAGGAGAAATAAAAGCAAAATAATTATGTTGTATCAGTACTGAAGGAATTAAAAGATGACCTAGATAATAAGACACTGCTAAGTTCTTTGGGGCAGGGACCATCTTTTTGTTCTGTGCTTGCACAGCGACTGGCATAATGGGGTCTTGGTCCCTGACTGGGACTCCTAGACACTACCTAGGTAATATCAACAACAAATAAATAATAATCACACCAGTGTCAGAACCTGTTTCTAAATCACTGTTTTAAAAAATGTCACAGTCATCAGCATCTTTCCATGTACAGTCTCAAAGGAATATATGATTCCTATTCTACGTCTGTTAGGACCCTCCAGATCTCTCACTGAGTTCAGTAGCAATCTGGGGTGCCATAAAAAGGCAGAAGGCATTATCCTGCAAAATGCTGACCACCCTGAACTCCCACTGACTTGAATGGGAGTTGAGGGCAGTCAGTATCTTGCAGTATCAGGCTCTCAGTAGGTAAATTATTTACAGCAGGACCAGATCAGAGTTTTCTCTATCTTTTTTAATTTGACTTTCTCTTGTTCCAACAGCTTAATTTACCTATTGGTAATTTATATCGTAACAGTGCCTTTAAACTATTCCCAGAGTGACAATTCAAATACATTCTGCTCAATAGCTTGCTATAATCACATATGTGTAATTGGAATGCTTTTAAAAAACCTGAATGCAGGAATAAATAACCTCTGTGCTTAAACCCAGAATCAGACATTCCAGTTTCCATCTCAGATGCTCAAGCTAGTACAATTTGTAAATGCCTTATATTACAGAATTATGGTAAAAGTTGCTTTGAAAGAATAAAGCAAAATCAGTTAGAGCCTTTTGTGCAATGAGAGTGGCCAAACATCTATTAAGATGCACAAAGATCATCCACGGCTATCTGTGCCACAGCCATTTAGCTTGAAATTTTTAATAAAAATCAAACTGCTTCCAACAAGTGCTGGCAGCCTACACAGCACAGAGGCACATTAATCCACATCTCTGGCACTGCCTGAAAATGCCCCGCCTACTCTGGCAAGGGGCCTGATAGACTCAACCTACTTCTGAACTTACACCATCAAGCACACATGCTGCTTAATATATTCTTCTGCTAAATCTGAAGAAGTGCTGGACCATGCTAGGAAAGTCTGGCTTTTAAGGGCATCTACAGCCTCCCTCATAAGTCTCATATCTTGACCTAAAATTTTTAAATCAGGGCTAAGAATAGACTAGTGATACTGCTCTATATGAGATAGATCTAACCTTTAGTATTGGTATTGCCATAGGGCCTAGGATCCCCAGGACCCCATTGTGCTAGGCACTGAGATTGAGAAAGGGTTTCTCAGCAAAACTGCTATTTTCAAGCAGTCATAAATTTGTCAGAAAACAGTTATTTCAAGCTGAAAATTTATATTCATGGTCTCAGTGATTTTTTTTGGGGTGGAGGAGAGGACAAGATTTGCATTTAATATTTTGCAGGGCTCAGGGAATTAAAAAATAACTTCATTTTAAACTCTGAAACTTAGCATGTCAGTTTCCAAAGAGAACTATTTTATTTTCCCCCTTTCCTCCCCTCCCCTTTTTTTTTGCAGTGGGGCAGGGAGGAGGGAGTGGAACTATTCAAATTGACAGGGTTATTCACTAGTATAAATGATGTATGTAATACGGTCATTATGGGGCAAATCCTGCAGCTCCCTACACAAGTGTGAACTACTCAGGGGAAACCACTGTCTGCAGGAGCCATATCCCTGTTTTGTTCTCTAACACAGCGTGATACTTGTGTATCCCTGTCCAAATACATATGCACAGACTGGCATATATATTACAAGGATAACAGAGGCAAACCAGAGAATGAAGGTCAAATTCTGTCCTGACTTAGGCCTTGATTCAGCAACGCATGTAAGCATGTGCCAAACATTGAGTGCTTTAGTATCATGACTTCCGTGGAATACTCAGTTGCTTCAATTAGGCACCATCCTGAATCAGTGCCTTAGATCTCAAAGAAGGGCAACATATTGCAGAGAGCTTTACACCACATAGCAACCTGCATCCAAATTGCAAGATATTGCAGAGAGCTTTACACCACATAGCAACCTGCATCCAAATTACAAAGGGACAATAATGACAGATGGGGGCAGAAATAAAACCCCAAACATTGTGAAACCCCATTGCGGGTGGACTGTACCTACTTTTGAGAGACACTTGTAACACATTAGGACTAAGACATTAGGCTGAGACTTGGGAGATCTGTGTTCAAGATAGTTAGCCTCTTTGCCTCCGATTCCCATCTATACAATGGGGATAATACTTGCCTTCCTCATCTGCTAGGTCACTCCAATCCTTGACTCTGGGAGCCAGCCTTACCCTGCTCTGCTGTGAGAACCCCCACTCCTGGGCTGTTCATGCACAGCCTCTGGCATGTAAGCTGTTCCTTGGACTGTGCAGCTGAATGACACTAGCCAATATCTCTGGTCCCAGACACAACCCTAGGAACCTCTGTCTTGCAGTGTCCAGTTATGCCCACTGGATGCTGCAAGCTTATATGAGTTCATCAATTTAACAAAGAAATTATTGTTATCCTAAGGGAAGCCTCTGACACACTTAAAACCAAATGCACTGCTTCAGGTAGAACAAACACACAGACTTATAAACTATTAAGGTAGATTTTAAGTGATTATAAGTCAAAGCACAACAAGTCAAATTTGGTCAATGAAATAAAAGCAAAACACATTCTAAGCTGATCTTAACACTTTCAGTGCCCTTACAAACTTAGATGCTTCTCACCACAGGTTGGCTGGTTGCCCTTCAGCCAGGCTCTCCACTTTTATCAGCACTTCAGTTGCTTGGTGTGATGTCTGTGGATGTAGGTGGAAGAGAGAGGCAGAACATGGCAAACGTCTCTCCCTTTTATCATATTCTTCTTCCCTGTTGGCTTTGCCTGCCCTCCCCCGTCAGAGTCAGGTGAGCATTATCTCATTGCAGTCCCAAACTGATCAAAGGAAGGGGGGTGACTCACTCGAGAGTCCAACAGATCCTTTTGTTGCTGCCTAAGCCAGCGTCCTTTGTTCCTGTGAGGCTGGGCTGGGTTTGTCCCATACCTGCCCTGAACTGCGTCTCTGCTTGGAGAGTTTTTGCCTGGGCTTATTTTAAGCCATGAGGATACATTTTCAGCCTCATAACTACATATATGAAATTATAACCTATAACATTACTATAACAACAATGCTCAGTGCATCATGAGCCTTCTGAAGACACACAACATGACAAACTTTGCACTGGATACCACACAATCATTTTACAAGGATGAACATGGGGGTGCTGGGTGTTCCCCTGAGGTACAGAGCATCACAGAGGGTTTTTCCCCCAGTCAGAAAAAATCAGTTTTTTTTAATCAAGATGTTTGAAAAAACCTAATGCTTTTTCAATTTTTTTTCATGAAACATACTTACCCATTTCCCAACCAGGTCTATTCATGGGGGGGAAAAAAAGGAGGTCAACTGTGAGATAATTTAACAAGAAACAGTGACATACATTTTAAGAGCACAGCATAAAACAAAACAGGAAAACATATAAACAGAAAATGAAAGCATCATGCTTAAAATATTATACATACAGTTCTCTCCCCCACTCACGGTTGTGAACTTTGCATCACAGTCATATCATGACACACAGGTAAAAGACATTTTTTCCCAGTGAAATCAAACATTTTTTGGTTCTGAGTAAGATTTTGAAGCACCAATTAAAAAAAGGCAGACAATTTAATTGCCAGCCCTTGAACTCATCTATTTTCAGCAACAACAACAAAGTCTTACAAACTACTGAAAAGAGGAAAAGTGATTACTATACAAATGTTGGAGACTGAGTGGAGAGGGGAAAAATAAAATAGCAGACTTCAAATTGTGGCTGCATGCCAGACAACAAAGAAGGAAATCTATGAATTCAAGGTCTCCATATCTGTTATTTTCCTTTGCTAATACTTCCACCAGGAAAACAGTGCAAAAATCAAATACCACCCAGCAAAGATATCTCTACTTTGGGAGAAGTGTGGGAGGGGAATTGTGGGAAAGACAGGAAGAATCCCTCAGTGGAATTGAAATGAAATATCAGAGTCTTTTCCTTCTATCAAAATGCTTGTGCACACATCACCACATCCTTGGGCATACATCTCAAGGAAATCATTTACATAAATACAAGGGATTACACCGCCTAATACAATCTTCAATTTGTGTCAAATGTCAGCAAACAAAGCAAGCACAACTCAGAGGGGGAGAAAGTATCCATTAATATTTTATTGTATGGGAAGAGCTGCTTAATGCATACTTTGTAAGAGAAGTACTACAATAGAAGCCAACAACAACATAAAAAATACTGTACTAGATGACTAGTGCCATGTCCCCAGTAAGGAAGGGATTAACTCCAGCTTTCCTTCCCTTTCTCTCCACACACACGGATACAAGTAGGTGCTCAGGGCATGCATATGGGATGGACTTTACACCTTGATTCAGAGATCTGTGCAAACTTGAGACCGACGGTGATTTTTCTGGCTGTTTATTTTTGCTTGTTGTAATTTGTTTTAAAGTATAATTATAAAGATTTGCTTCTTCTGAAGCATCCTTGCTGATTACTGCAGTCTTCTTTCTCCTGGATAACATCACTAGTTTACAGTAACCATTCTCTCTCCATGTTGTATCATCACATGATAGCAGCGAAGGCATTTGTGCTGCCTCCTATGAGAAAAGGTTGGTAGCAGAAGAGATTACTGTGAGGGACCCATCATTTTGCAATTCACTTCCCCACTCCTTGGTTTGAAATAGACTGAATTCAGCGACTTACATGGCACTCTGCAAAGCCTGTATTTTCCCCTAGGCATTTGAAAAGGAGTCTGGGTGTGTAATTCAAGATTTTGAGTCTCCTGGTTTGCAGGTAGCAGATTATATTCAATTATACTGCTGCATTTCAGTTATGTTTGGGCATTTATTTTTCTGGTACTTTTAAGTTATATCAAGGGTGCCAAGAGCACATGGATACCTGCTGGTTTTGCGTGTGTGTGTATACACACTTATCTAAATAAATACATTACTGCAAAATATGCAGGACCAGATTCTCAGGTGGCATAAATCTGTGCAGCACCACTGAAGTCAACATAGCCATGTGGATTTACACCAGCAGAAGATTTGTCCCCAAATATGGATACCATGGATTCTGAACTCCTTATTCATTGACACCAACAGGAATTTTATCTGAGTACAGACTGAAGTAGCAGGACTCCTTATTTAGGCTAATGGTCCAACTGAAGTCCATTGCATTACTCTGCTGAGGAAGGGTTTGCAGGAGTTGGCTCTTGATGTCAGTGTTAAACTTTTCCAAAAAAGATTGCTATTAAAGAAAATATTGCTCCATTGTTTTTCCATGCATTATGTGAAACATATTGGTTAATTTTCATGTAACAGAAGGTTGCACCCATTCTGTCACAATGTGAGAGGTTATGTAAGGGGAAAGCGCTGCAGGGGAAATGATTTACGAGGCTACAGTAACAGCAGAAAGGTCCGGAGTTATTATTTGCAGTGAATTATTGTAAACATTTCCTGCATAAAGATCTCTGGGCTGCGAACACTACACAAACTAACAAAAACCACTGTGCTACATATTATTACATCCTTTACTTCAGATGGGGATATCAAAGCTTGTGCATCTCTTAACTTGCAAAGACTGCCAGATCACCATTTACCTACAGAAGATTATTAAATACAAACCAAAGTATTTAAGTCTCTTGTTTCCACAGCACTACTCTTTTATGGGTATATTGATGGTATCAATCCTCTGTCACCTGGATCTACCGTTGGCCACTTCAAATTATTCAGTGAGTGCTCTTACCCTGCATTTGATTTAGCTGGAGAAGCAAAGGGAAATACTGACTGCCTTATTTCTGCTCCAGACCATTTTGGAATTGACAAGTTTGGAACTGACAAGTGCAAAATAAAATAAAGCTAAGAGAAAAATACATGAAAAACTGACAGAATTAAGGATATTTTTAAGTGATTGATCTCTAGGCGATTTGCTCTGCTCTGTCCAGCAAATACAAAATAACTATGAAGTCGCTTCCAGAAAATTAAGAATACTAATTATAGAGCACTTTCCATGTTCAGTGCACTGTACAGATATTAGCTTCCTTTAGCAATGGGAAACACCTAATGACTTCAGAGGGAGCAGAATCAAACCCTTAAACCTCTCAACAGCACCTTGAAATAGGTAAGTAATATATTCCCCATTTTACAAGTGGGGAAACTGAGGTACAGAGTGCTGAGTTTTCAGCTGCAGCCACACTGTGCATGGCAGTTTGGGGGAAGGGAGAGAGGGTAAAGATATTTACTGATTTTATACAGCTGATTGTGGATCCAGCTTGACACCTGGTGTAATTTAGAGTAGACTTGTAATGCCTTCAAGGGGGTGTTCCAGAATCACTGGAGATCAATAGCACTCAATATGCCTCCCCCAGCTCTACATCACTTGGCAATTCTCCTGCACTGGGGAACAGTGTAATACCAGAGATCCTATTCCTGACCTCGAACCACTAGATTGCACCTCCTTTCAGACATGGTTTTATCCATTTTTTTTATGGTTAATGGGCCTATAAATTCAGTTACTGCACACTTAACACACATTCTTGACCTGACTGTGCACCACCCTACACCAAGTGGGTACAAACTCAGTGTGAAATATTACCATTTTAGTTTGGTACCATGATACATTCACTTTGCAGCTATACATTGTCAGCAATAAGAAAAGGAGTACTTGTGGCACCTTAGAGACTAACACATTTATTTGAGCATAAGCTTTCCTGAGCTACAGCTCACTTCATCGGGTGCATTCAGTGGAAAATACAGTGGGGAGATTTATATATACAGAGAACATGAAACAATGGGTGTTATCATACACACTGTAAGGAGAGTGATCACTTAAGATGAGCTAATACCAGCAGGAGACCGGGGGGGGGGAGAGGGGGGAGGGGAAGAAAATCTTTTGTAGTGATAATCAAGGTGGGCCATTTCCAACAGTTGACAAGAACGTCTGAGGAACAGTGGGGGGGGGGGGGAGGGGAATAAACATGGGGAAATAGTTTTACTTTGTGTAATGACCCATCCACTCCCAGTCTCTATTCAAGCCTAAGTTAATTGTATCCAGTTTACAAATTAATTCCAATTCAGCAGTCTTTCGTTGGAGTCTGTTTTTGAAGTCTTTTTGTTGTAATATTGCAACTTTTAGGTCTGTAATCGAGTGACCAGAGAGATTGAAGTGTTCTCCGACTGGTTTATGAATGTTATAATTCTTGACATCTGATTTGTGTCCATTTATTCTTTTACGTAGAGACTGTCCAGTTTGACCAATGTACATGGCAGAGGGGCATTGCTGGCACATGATGGCATATATCACATTGGTGAACGAGCCTCTGATAGTGTGGCTGATGCGATTAGGCCCTATGATGGTGTCCCCTGAATAGATATGTGGACACAGTTGGCAACGGGTTTTGTTGCAAGGAGAGGTTCCTGGGTTAATGGTTCTGTTGTGTGGTGTGTGGTTGCTGGTGAGTATTTGCTTCAGGTTGGGGGGCTGTCTGTAAGTAAGGACTGGCCTATCTCCCAAGATCTGTGAGAGTGATGGGTCCGTCCTTCAGGATAGGTTGTAGATCCTTGATGATGCGTTGGAGAGGTTTTAGTTGGGGGCTGAAGGTGATGGCTAGTGGCTTTCTGTTATTTTCTTTTTTGGGCCTGTCCTGTAGTAGGTGACTTCTGGGTACTCTTCTGGCTCTGTCAATCTGTTTCTTCACTTCAGCAGGTGGGTATTATAGTTGTAAGAATGCTTGATAGAGATCTTGTAAGTGTTTGTCTCTGTCTGAGGGGTTGGAGCAAATGCGATTGTATCGTAGAGTTTGGCTGTAGACAATGGATCGTGTGGTGTGATCTGGGTGAAAGCTGGAGGCATGTAGGTAGGAATAGCGGTCAGTAGGTTTCCGGTGGCACCCTGACAGCAGGATTGTCTGGCTATGTAGACTCCCTCCTCAGGCCCTACGCTACCAGCACTCCCAGGTATCTTCGACATATCACTGACTTCCTGAGGAAACTACAATCCATCGGTGATCTTCCTGAAAACACCATCCTGGCCACTATGGATGTAGAAGCCCTCTACACCAACATTCCACACAAAAATGGACTACAAGCCATCAGGAACAGTATCCCCGATAATGTCACAGCAAACCTGGTGGCTGAACTTTGTGACTTTGTCCTCACCCATAACTATTTCACATTTGGGGACAATGTATACCTTCAAACCAGCGGCACTGCTATGGGTACCCGCATGGCCCCACAGTATGCCAACATTTTTATGGCTGATTTAGAACAACGCTTCCTCAGCTCTCGTCCCCTAATGCCCCTACTCTACTTGCGCTATATTGATGACATCTTCATCATCTGGACCCATGGAAAAGAGCCCTTGATGAATTCCACCATGATTTCAACAATTTCCATCCCACCATCAACCTCAGCCTGGACCAGTCCACACAAGAGATCCACTTCCTGGACACTACAGTGTTAATAAGCAATGGTCACATAAACACCACCCTATACAGGAAACCTACTGACCACTATTCCTACCTACATGCCACCAGTGAACTGGAATTAATTTGAAAACTGGATACAATTAACTTAGGCTTGAATAGAGACTGGGAGTGGATGGGTCATTACACAAAGTAAAACTATTTCCCAATGTTTATTCCCCCCCCGCCCCCACTGTTCCTCAGACGTTCTTGTCAACTGCTGGAAATGGCCCACCTTGATTATCATTACAAAAGATTTTCTTTCCCCCCCACCCTCCCGCTCTCTTGCTGGTATTAGTTCATCTTAAGTGATCACTCTCCTTACAGTGTATATGGTAACACCCATTGTTCATGTTCTCTGTGTATATAAATCTCCCCATTGTATTTTCCACTGAATGCATCCGATGAAGTGAGCTGTAGCTCAGGAAAGCTTATGCTCAAATAAATTTGTTAGTCTTTAAGGTGTCACAAGTACTCCTTTACTTTTTGCGAATACAGACTAACATGGCTGCTACTCTGAAAATTGTCAGCAAGACTGCACAAAGTGTAGGACAGTGGAGTATCAAGCCTATTGCCCTCCATGGGAGTTTTGGGTATGCAAGTGCTGCAAGATCAGGCCCTGGACTGCTAATGAAACATTGTAAATGGATGAATGAGTTAACATAGCAATAGGGAGAGGGAGGTGAAGAGAAAGCATAAGTTTGAAGAGAAGGCTAGCAAGTGGATTCGTGACTCATCAGTTAGCTTTGAAGTAATTTGTTTCAATTTTGGAAAACAAATGATGCAGATAAAAAAAAGAGGAGCGACTACTCCATGCAGAATGAATGTTTTAAGCTTATCCCAGCACAGGAGGAAGTTGAAGAAAGAATTGTTTAAAAATGCAGGGAATATGGTGAATGGGTATGGCTGGAGAGTGGGAGTCAATATTGCTGGGTTCTTTTCTTAGCCAGATTGTTGACTTTCTGGAGGGTCGTAATTGTCTCAGGAGCTTAAATCCCATTTTCAAAAGAGATGTAAGCACTTAGGCTCCAAAGTCACTCAGGTGCTTTTAAAAAAATTACCTTTAGCCTCTCTATCCCTTAGTTTCCTCTTTTATAAACCTTATTCACTACACAGGGCTGATACAAGGCTTCATTCAGTAATGTTTATAAAGCACTGGGAGATCCTCAGATGGAAGGGACCAGAGAAGTATTATTAATAGTGATAATTATTAATACTAATTGTTGAGATTTTTTTGTCTCTTGTTCAGATGGGGGAAGGAAGAGTCTGCAAACAGCTGCATATAAATTCTGATTTCTATGCAGAGGTCTGTAGATTTGAACATATTGCCACCAATGGTCCTTTTATGCTTGTATGAAAGGTCAGGACACACCCTTCATACTACTACATAATGAGGCCCAAGACTTGAAGTGATTGCAAAAGAAACAGGCATTAATTTAAAATCTCTTTACCAGAACACTATTTGGTACAGTTCAACATAACAGCTCCTGAAGAGCAGGGGTTAAGAGACAAGAAAATTAGATGCCTGGCGATGGCAAAAGCCTGCATCTCTCAGATTAGTCTGACTAGTAACTAACTGTAGGTTGCAAGGACTTCCAATTGCCTATTAATGCTGTCAGCTCTTATGAGAGAGGTGTCTCTTTAATCCCTCCTGAATGGTACGTCTTAAAATGGTAAATGTAGTGCTGCTTAGCAGCTGAAAGGCACCTTTTTGATACAGTTTGTTTTAGTGAGACACACATACAAGCTGATTTTGGGTGCCCAACCAGCTGCTACAATATTTGAGAGTATAGAATGCAGTCTCCTATTCATCCTGAATGAAAGTGAAAGCAAGCTGAACAGCTCCTTTTGTACTCATCCTTAGTCTAGAAGTAATATAGATTAAACCCCCGTCTCTCCCTATAGAGAGAATGTCTTTCTTGGTCTAAATGCTGTCTACAATTTGAGAAATTACCTTTCACATGACACATTGTATAGTATAACTTTCAACTGTTATATCCCAAAATAATAGCATTCTTCTCTGGCCATTTATAAAGAAAGGGCCTTGTTACATTTGAATCCCAAATAAAGTATACAACATATCCAAGACAAATTGCTTGGGCTAGATAACAGAAATGGGTTACATTTACTTAGAAAGTAAGTGTATTCAAAGCACATGGTATGCTGTTGGCATTATATAAACACTTAATAATAACTGGCCAGTAGTACAGAAACATATCAATGTACAAATTCAGTTAGGAAGGCAAAATAACAATATAATCTGAATCACTGAGCTAGCCTAACACATTCTAGCCCTGAGTTCAGAATTTGTTTGAATTAGATGAGAAGCTATAATCAGATTTAAGGTAGGCTCCATAAACTTAACAGATATGAATGAAATAGATAATGATTTTCATTCTTGATTATGGCAGGTTTCACAGTAGCAGCCGTGTTAGTCTGTAGCTGTAAAAAGAAAAGGAGTACTTGTGGCACCTTAGAGACTAACAAATTTATTAGAGCATAAGCTTTCATGAGCTACAGCTCATTTCATCGGATGCATACAGTGGAAAATATAGTGTGACCAAGGTTAGGAATGGAAGATAGATGTGTAATGAAAATAGTTGGCTAATGCATTTGCAGTTTGTCCGATGAAGATTAACACCTTTTTAAAATTCTCTTTTCTTTAGTAAGGTTAAGGAGGAGTGTCTTCAATTCGATCTGAACAGAGATACTGACAACCTCAAACACACATTTCTTTCCATAGCTGCTTGATCCATAATTTAATCAGTAACTGAGTTTTGTAACTTGCTTGTCAAAAGGTAAAACACTTACCATGTAGAAGTAATGCCACAGTAATTTCTTAATGTGAGTGGATGCTAAACCACTAACCAGAATATATAGGCCTGTGGGTATTCATTCACACGCATAATAGCTAGAAACTTAATTTAGAATGTTTGAATTGACAGAGTGAATAATGTCAGGAGGATCTAGGTGCAGAGACAAAAAGCCTACCACTCTCCCCTTCTATCTAAAAAAATATAATAAGGATATTCCAAATGCAGTGGATTCAGGCCAATGTAGCTGAGCCATCTTTATAGATTTACTTTTGACCTCTTAAATTATTGACTTCCACTTCAGGAATGCAAAAGCATTAGACTGAGTGATTTGTTAGATTAATTAACTAGACTCTTAAATTGTAGCCCTCACCATTAGTAATCAGCTATTTTAATCCTTTTAGTTTAGATTTGAAGGGTGAAGGTGTGGTTTAGAGGTCACTTTGACTTTCTATATTTTACTTCTTGCTGTGACCAAAGTCACTTGTGTGCAAGAAGTGACACCAAATACTTTACAACTTCAAAACAAGGCTACAGATCTAAATACTAAATAACACCAGAGGCAAAAATAGGTTAAAAGGGAAAGGTAAGGGTGAAAAGATGGGACAGAGCCTCAGATGGGGTAAATCAACATAGCTTTAGGCAAAATTTTGAGCTATGTCAATTTACACAAGCTTGATGATCTGGCCTGATGTTTTTAATCTGAGATTAAAAATGAAATGGAGAGTCAGTGAAGCACGGAGGTGTTAGAAGTCTATTCCAGATTACAGGAATTGCACAGGAGAAGACTTTTGCATCAATAGTGGTAAGACTGGTAAGGGACTGAGGAGGCAGGTGCTAGACAGATAGAAGAACAGGAAGGTTATTACAAAGAGAAGGTGCATAAGTAATATTTGCCTGCATGGAGGTGATATAATCCTTCATACTATCACCTATGGTCTTTGCAGCTGGAGCTAGGAATGTTCAATCACATTATTTACTGAACTCGTTCCTAGTTTATTTGGAGTAAGACACTCCTATAGACAAACACTACTAAAATCAGGCTAGAAGCATGCTCAAAGACTTGTGAGGAGAGTGAGTGTCTTGCACCCTTTCCCTCTGGCCAACACATAGAGCATCACTGATAGACTTTGGAAGAGACATTTATAGCTCTCCCCAACCTCACAGCCAGTTGTGACAATGTAGGGCCTTTGAGGGAATGAAGTTTTTAAGAGGCACTCAGAGAGATATTTTTAGCAGCTAGATCTGAACTCCATGGCTTACACATATCTTTATGATAAGGTTGAAACAAACCCAAATCTCAAATACAAACACTCCCAAGTGTGAGGGAAGTTCAGAGGTGGATTTGAACTCGGTAGTTCAGGCCTATCTCTTATACTATTCAGAGTAACAGCCGTGTTAGTCTGTATTCGCAAAAAGAAAAGGAGTACTTGTGGCACCTTAGAGACTAACCAATTTATTTGAGCATGAGCTTTCGTGAGCTACAGCTCACTTCATCAGATGCATACCGTGGAAACTGCAGCAGACTTTATATATACACAGAGAATATGAAACAATACCTCCTCCCACCCCACTGTCCTGCTGGTAATAGCTTATCTAAAGTAATCTTCAGGTTAGGCCATTTCCAGCACAAATCCAGGTTTTCTCACCCTCCACCCCCCCACACAAATTCACTCTCCTGCTGGTGATAGCCCATCCAAAGTGACCACTCTTTACACAATGTGCACATTGTGTAAAGAGTGGTCACTTTGGATGGGCTATCACCAGCAGGAGAGTGAATTTGTGTGGGGGGGTGGAGGGTGAGAAAACCTGGATTTGTGCTGGAAATGATTGTGTAAAGAGTGGTCACTTTGGATGGGCTATCACCAGCAGGAGAGTGAATTTGTGTGGGGGGGTGGAGGGTGAGAAAACCTGGATTTGTGCTGGAAATGATTGTGTAAAGAGTGGTCACTTTGGATGGGCTATCACCAGCAGGAGAGTGAATTTGTGTGGGGGGGTGGAGGGAGAACTAGATAACTGATTATCATCAATACTTTATGTGGCTGGGCTCAGTCCTTACTCTTAACCAGTAATGCATGAACTCTGCAACTCTGAAGGCCATTATGGACAACTTGCCAGAAGGCTGCATTTAATTTGCATACAAAATCAACTTTTTTTTAAAAAAAAAGAAAAACAATAGAAGAAAATGGCTGTAATATTTGGTCATTCTTTGGTTGGCACAAGGCGCAGAAATTGCTTGTTCATTAGCATTGGTCCTTCAGATGATTAGCTTTGTACTCACCCTGCAGTTTCATAGCGATTGACTGCATTTGACCTTCAGGCCACATGTTTGTCACCAAAGCAAGTGGCTATACTTCTGGCTTTAGTGGGACCAAGGAAGTCATACTATATGAAGTTTGATACTGCCTTCAGATTTATGCAGTGCTTGGATTCTGTCAGTACAGGGCTGCATCAGTGCCTCTCTCAAAAGCTGTCTTGTTCTCTAGAATCCCATTCTCTTCACTATGTTTTTTTAAAAATTAAGTCTCTAGCTGTTGTGGTGCAAGGAAAATCGGACATGTCTGTGTGAGTCTTCAGAGGGCCTGGAACAATCTTTCTGAGTGAGCCCCATCTCAGTGAGGAGTTAATATGAATGCCCAATTGTAATAGGTTGTACCTCTCTGGTTTCCCCTTGGGATGAGAGGAGAACATCTCTTGTCTTGGACACCCTTCTCTGGACAATGGCTTGACTGTAGTCTGGGTTCCAGACTTGAGGTACAGGTCTTTGGCTGTACCTCTTAGGGAGTCTGCCCGTGTGTGTGTGTGTGTGTGTTAAAGGAGTCCAAAAGGAAAATGGCAGAATACCTCCATGGCCCTCGAAAAGAGCTGGGGCCCTGCAGCCTCACATACGGCAAAGGCCAATAGTCCTGGGGAAGGAGGACTGGGCTCCTTAGCTCTTGTGTGTCCAAACAATCAAGGCTGAGTCCCGGCACTCCAAAAATAAAAGCAAGGAAAAGCTGGTCCCTCTGCTTCCTCAGAAGGCTCAGGTGGCTGGTGATCTCAGTTTCCCCAGTAGACAGCTCCTAGGGCCAGGAAGCTCTGTGCACTAGTTCTGTGTGCTCCTGAAAGCCACCCAGTCTGAGCCAGAATCCTCCCTTTTAAGGACCTGCCATTCTCCAGGACTGACAAGTCTTACAGATGCAGCAGGTGGGGTTGATTAAGCCTAGAGGTGCTCTTTGACGTCTTCTTAACTGAGGCAGGGAGCTGCTCCACCACTTCAGTGATAATATAGTAATCAAAATTGTTAACGATTTCATTTCTCAGGTAATAAAGGAAAGGGATGTTCACAAATCTAAACAGTTTACTGTGAGTAAAGTTTCATGGTGCCACAAGTGGGTGACATTTCGGAGATCTCTTTGCCCCCATCCTCCCTCTCACCCCCACCATCAACAAAAAGCCAAATCCAATGAGCCTAGCGGAGCCCAGAGGCACATTAAAGTTCCACTGAGAAGGAGCCATGTTCAAGGAGTCCAGCAAAACTCAGAGTTATTAGATATTTTCAACATCTGTCTGTACAATCCATTGTGAGCAGCATCTCATTTTGGCAATTCATATATATGGAGTTTGGATGAGTACCACCACCTCAACACCTTTTCTTCTTCCCTGCCCTGCCTCCTCATTTGATTAGCCACATGAATGCATAGCTTGTGAAGTCAGCTCCTGTGTTCATCTACACACACACCAACCGTGATTCTGAAGTCTGAGCTATACAGATGGGCCCCTGAGCCACATTGGCCCCCATTGACTTAATCAGGATTTTGTACCACTACAGGGGTCTGTCTGCATGTATCAAATTGCAAGATTAGACAATGGGTGTATAATATATTGTAGCAATGCAAACTTGTGTGTTAGAGGATAGGACTAAGCCATGCATTTTTGGATTATTATGCTCTTTTATGTCATTAGTGTATTTTACCTATTATACATTTACAGATGTGTAATTTTTGGAGGGCATTCATAACTGCTGCAAAAATTAGATGTGTTCTATGCAGTAAGCTATATAGATTTTTTAAAATCATATCACTCATCATTTCATTTTGTTTAAGACTGACTTGCTTACGTTCAGTTGTGGAAAGGAATTGTCATCAATACTTATTTTATAAACATGACCATAGTAGGAAGCTGGGTGGTGGGTTAACTTTTTTTAAAACTGTAAATCTTCACTGTGCTTTTTATTTTATTTTGTTAATTTATTTTAGAATACTTAAGATTTGGGTGAAAAGGGAATGTAGAGACAGATATGTGGTTTGCTTGCTCAGCCACAGATGGATGGAATCAATTTTCAGAGTCCCTTAATCTCTCAGCATTGAAAAGTTTCTGAATGTATTTGCTTATTTACTTGAAGGAAGCTTGCCAGATCTTCTAAAATTATATAGAATTTATTGGCATTACTAACGTTTATTTAAAATAATGTTATATAGGCATTGTATTATTTGCATGTGACTATGCTATTTTCAAGATGCCATGCTTAATGTAATTATTAACCACATTTGCTGTTTCCTGGGTCCCTCCTTGCAAAAGTAAGCTGTTGCACCTCATGAAGCTGTATACTAGTTAGCAAAAGTTAGGGGAGAAATAAGGCTCTATCCACACACATTTTCCTAAAGCTCTTTCATTTGACCAGAGGGCAAACTGCCCAAGAAAGTTGGTGATGAAGTCATTCCCATCCCTTCCAAAGTAGGGGATTTTCATCTCTTGAATCACCAGTGCTGAATGAAAATGTGATGGGTTATGCCCCTTAGGAAGCCATCTGATGTGCTGAGATACTACTGAGTCTACTTGTTCTGCCAGCATGGGTCCCCTTTAACCTGTCTTGCTGAGACAGGCTATTAAAGCCTCCTCTAACACACACACACAGGCAGGGCAACACCCAGCAAGGAAAGACACCTGAAAGCAAGAACTGAACTGTGGAGAGAAGGACTGAGCGCAAGCTGGAAGGGTGTCCAGTTTGTGAGTAATAATAATTTAGGTTTCAAGCTGGAGACCAGTGCATCTGCCTTTCTAGACTTTCTGTAATCTGCCTGCTACAATATCTAGGGTGAGAAATACTATTTGTAACCAATTTCTTTTTCGTGAAACTAGCTTAGTTTGGGTGTTTTGTTTCATTTGCTTAGCAGTCTGCTTTTTTGTGTTTGCTACCCCTTTTACCATTTAAAATCTGCCTTTTGTAGTTAATAAAACTGGTTTTGTTTATAAAATAACACAGTTTCTGTAATTTCTAACGGGGGGCGAGAAGTTGTGAATACCTTCCTCCACACTGAGGGAGGAGGTGGATTTCATAATATACCTTTGGATCTGCACTACAAGGGAGGTGGACATATGAGTGCTGAAGCAACTCCCTTAAGGTGATTTGCAGCTGGGTGTGGCCCTGCCTCTGTGTGTGTGTGTGTTAGAGGAGTCTTTAATAGCCTGGCTCAGCAACACAGGTTAAAGGGGGACCTATGCTGGCAGAACAGGTAGACTCAGTGGTATCTCGGCACATCACGTGGCATCCCAAGGGGTCCAACCCATCACAGAAGGGCTTGAAAGTTATTTCACTACCACTTCCTTAAATCATGCCTCTTTTGGATCATAGAGGGCCATAACAAATTATGCCATTGCTGAATAAGGAAGACATGCCTCCATGCATGATTACCATTCCTACTTATTCTCTTTGGCCATCTTGCTCTCAAGATGTGCAGTAAGTGACAAGAACCATTGAATTAAACACACCAGAAAACCAAAGAAAATGCAAGAAGATCACTCTGTATCCAGCCCATTCTGCATGCTAACCCCAGCACTTAATTTAGTTAGCTCTCATGAAATTGTGCTCACTGATTGGGGAAAGTAGATGCATATTGGCTGAGTTGAAGGCCTCAGCTATTCCCAAATGTTGTCTTAGCTAGACAGAACACAATCTGCAATGCCTCTCTCACTTTGTCCATTTCACAGATATTCACTTCCTTCCTGTTGAACTGACTACTTCTTCAGATAGTATCACTTCATAGAAAACTATGTTGATAGACATATTATTTTGAGTCATGTGACAACCAAATGAAGATTTGAGACTCATTTTGCCACTGTCACTAAAGAGCTGGAACAGACCTCTTTATCCAGTGAAACCCTGCACTTCATGAGCCCCAGAACTTCCTGATTTAGAAGCACTAACTGGGCACTGATGGGAGTAGTTCCAGTGAAGTCAAATCTTGAGAGGTGCTATGCATCTGCAATTCAAACAGACTTTAATGGAAACTGCAGGTGCATTGCACTTCTCAGCATTTGACCTAGAATTCTTCCATCTCTTTATAGCTCTTTACACCAATATTCCACATAAGGATGGACTACAAGCTGTCAGAAACAGTATCCAGAGGCCATGGTATACCTGATGGCTGAGCTTTGTGACTTTGTCCTCACCCACAACCATTTCAGATTTGGGGACAACTTATACCTTCAAATCAGCGGCACTGCTATGGGTACCTGCATGGCCCCACAGTATGCCAACATTTTTATGACTGACTTAGAACAACGCTTTCTCAGCTCTTGTCCCCTAGCGCCCCTCCTCTGCTTGCGCTACACTGATGACATCTTCATCATATAGACCCATGGGAAGGAGGCCCTTGAAGAATTCCACCTGGATTTCAACAATTTCCACCCCACCATCAACCTCAGCCTGGACCAGTCCACACAAGGATATAGGTCAGGGGAGTGGGTGGGTGAGATTCTGTGGCCTGTGTTGTGCAGGAGGTCAGACTAGACGATCATAATGGTCCCTTCTGACCTTAAAGTCTATGAGTATATAAGAGATACACTTCCTGGACACTACAGTGCAAATAAGTGATGGTCACATAAACATCACCCTATACCAGAAACCTACTGACTGCTACACATACCTACATGCCTCCAGCTTCCATCCAGGACACATCACATGATCCATTGTCTACAGCCAAGCCCCAAAATACAACCAAATTTGCTCCAATCCCTCAGACAGGGACAAACACCTATAAGATCCTTATCAAGCATTCTTAAAACTACAATGCCCACCTGGGGAAGTGACGAAACAGATTGACAGAGCAAGACGGGTACCCAGAAGTCATCCATCAGGTATACCATGGCCTCATTAGGGATACTATAGGACAGGCCTAACAAGGAAAATAACAGAACACCACTGGCCATCACGTACAGCCCCCAGCAAAAACCTCTCCAGTGCATCATCAGCGATCTACAACCTATCCTGGAAAACGATCCCTCACTCTCACAGACCTTGGGAGACAGGCCAGTCCTCGCTTACAGACAGCCCCCCAACCTGAAGCAAATACTCACCAGCAACTACACACTACACAACAGAAACACTAACCCAGGAACCAATCCCTGCAACAAACCCCATGGCCTACTCTGTCTCCAAATATACTTTAGCGACACCATCAGAGGACCCAACCATATCAGCCACACCATCAGGGGTTCATTCACCTGCACATCTACTAATGTGATATATGCCATCATGTGCCAGCAATGTCCCTCTGCCACGCACATTGGCCAAACCGGACAGTCTCTACGTAAAAGAATAAATGACACAAATCACACATCCGGAATGGTAACATACAAAAGCCAGTAGGAGAACACTTCAATCTCCCTGGACATTCAATAATAGATTTAAAAGTAGCTATCCTTCAACAAAAAAACTTCAAAAACAGACTTCAAAGAGAAACTGCAGAGCTACAATTCATTTGCAAATTTAACACCATTAATTTGGGCTTGAATAGGGACTGGGAGTGGCTGGCTCACTACAAAAGCAATTTTCCCTCTCTTGGTATTGACACCTCCTCATCAATTATTGGGAGTTGACCACATCCACCCTGACTGAATTGGCCTTGTCAACACTTGTTCTCCACTTGTAAGGTAACTCCCTTCTCTTCATGTGTCAGTATATTTATGCCTGCATCTGTAATTTTCACTCCATGCATCTGAAGAAGTGGGGTTTTTTGCCCATGAAAGCTTATGCCCAAATAAATCTGTTAGTCTTTAAGGTGCCACTGGACTCCTCGTTGTTTTTGTGGATACAGACTAACACAGCTACCCCTCTGATATTTGTTCCCATCTCTTGTTTTCCTGTGACAGGGAGGATGGGCATGGCTGTATGTTTGGTGCATCAAAAATAAAACATGAAACAATATTCAGAGAAAGGAAGTTAAGAGTCCTAGCAAAAACATTTATGCACATAAGTACCTTTTATGTATGCAAATAGTCCCAGTGAGTTCAACAGGACTGCTTTCATGTATAAATATTTGCAGCATCTGGCCCTTAATTTAAACCTAAAAGCAAATAAACTATAATTTCTAAGTTATTTTTTATGTCAATGTGTAAAACCAGTGTCAAAAAAACCCCTCTATCAAGTAATATATTACTGCATATTTTCCAGGAATATGATCCCATGGTGATGAGATTTACAAAGAACTTTACTCCAGACACAGTGCAATGGATGTGCAATGGATTCTCCTTGCCAGACTGTTTTTTTCCCCCCAAACAGAATTCAGTTTTTAATAATGTTAGATTTGCACATGGCTGAAAATAGTTGTTCTATGTCTGGTTTCAGAGTAACAGCCGTGTTAGTCTGTATTCGCAAAAAGAAAAGGAGTACTTGTGGCACCTTAGAGACTAACCAATTTATTTGAGCATAAGCTTTCGTGAGCTACAGCTCACTTCATCGGATGCATACTGTGGAAACTGCAGAAGACATTATATACGTAGAGACCATGAAACAATACCTCCTCCAACCCCACTCTCCTGCTGGTAATAGCTTATCTAAAGTGATCACTCTCCTTACAATGTGTATGATAATCAAGTTGGGCCATTTCCAGCACAAATCCAGGTTTTCTCACCCTCCGCCCCCCCACCCACAAACTCACTCTCCTGCTGGTAATAGCCCATCCAAAGTGACCATTCTCTTTACAATGTGTATGATAATCAAGGTGGGCCATTTCCAGCACAAATCCAGTTCTATGTCTCTGTCCGTAAATAAAAAGACTTCATTTTGCTGATGCCAAACCCATATTATTTTGGAATCTTATGTCTCACAAGCAGGCACTGAGCTGTGTCAGTATTTGCATGGTAGATCTCAGAGGAACACTAAGCGGCTGCAGGAAATGGTAATGTTGATTCAAAAGGGGAGATTCTTCCCTTCCAGTCAATACTGACCCAATGCAACAGAAAGATAGGAAATATTGTACTGCTGGAATGGCTGTCTTTTGGATAAGATGTAAAAGTATATATGATCATTAGAGACAGCATGACTGAGTCAAATTTAAAGCTCTCTCAGATCTTCCAGGATGAAAAAGACTATATGATATTCTACATTTATTAATAATAATGTACACACACTTTTGTTAAACAGCCAAATTCAAGATCTGTTTACCTGGCTTTTTGGAAACATTTATTTTCCCATTTTCTTCTCTGTCTGACTTAGTATGGTTCTGAGACAAACTGAGTTTGAACATTTTGGTTTCATTAATGTAACTTCTAGAGGATTATACAACCCTCCCCCTTATTTCCATAAATAAAGCATAAAGTAACACAAGATATAGACTTTATCCTATGACCAGAAGCTATACTTAGAGACTGATATATATAATAGTGCTCAGATATCATGATGTAAATACCCAAATAAATGTTCCAAATAGTTCATAGTTGAAAGTATTTTCAATGGCACTGACAGGATTAACAAGCAACATTAACCTCTGTATACCTCTGTGCAGAGGAACTTGCTGTCAGGATCCTGGGTAAAGGTAGGCAGGACTAGTGGCAGGAGCTTGGGAGCCAGGAACTGAAGCCAGTTTCAGAGCTGGTGTCGGAGTCAAGCTGAGGGTCAAAACCATAGTGTGAGTAAGGAATTGAGCTGAGGGTCAATACCAGGTATCAGGATCAGTGTTACGGGTGCCCGGTGTCAGTCAGGGGTCAGGATTCAAATCAGAGCTGAGGTCAGTACTGAGAGTTCAAAGGCAGAGAGACAGGACAGTCCTAGCAGCTAGCTAGGGATGTAGATTATTGCCTTGCTCCAGGGGCTTATATAGGATCAAGAAGGCACTCAGGGATGGCTAAGAAAACTGTTAATCAGATCACTCGAGATGGAACTTCCTGTGGCATTCAACCTCTGAGAATTGTGAGTCACAGGGAGCAGCCAGCTTACAGCTGCTACTAGGTGGCAGTGTGAGGCTCTTGGTTGTTTGGGTGCCTTACAGGGCTGGATTCAGGTCCTGCTACTCTTCACACTTGCTGGATCAGGACCCCAGTTCTCATTCATGATGATTTATAATCACCTCTGACCTAGTAGAGCTGTTCAGCTCAGCACACACAATCAATTTCAGGTTAATAAGAGCGTTCTTTTCTTCTTTTCCCAGTTTAGAAAAGAAAGACTGTAACCTTCTTAGCTGTAATAGCTGCACTATAGCTGATAGGGCTTCTCACTGGGACTTATCTTTGGGCTGAAATGAAGCTGGAATGTGTTTAATGGTAAAGAAAATAAATTCCAGTGTGTATCTAGCTAAAGCAACTTTGTTTTCCAAATGGAAAACATTGCAGTCATTTCAATCTGCCACTTACCTTAACCAATGCCATTTGACAAGCACAAATAGAAAAGAACACAGAACTACACACATAGTATATTAGTTTTAAAAGAGGCAATTTTTTCTTCCTTAGGACTGAATGCTCTTTGCCACTGTACAATGTGGAGAGAAGCAAAAACAAAATAAAAAGGGACACTTTGGTGGAGCAGGTGGAAGTGAAAGGTGGCTATTGTGAGGGCCGTTATATTTTCCCATCCACATAGACATGTAGTTTTCGATCTAGATTTAGTTTATTTAGGCTGGGATTTTCAAAAGAGCTTTTTGAAAGTCCATGAGAGTAGCACACTTAACGCTCTTCTGCCATTTTGAAAATTCCAGCCCTAATTTATTTTATTTATTTATCTAGCTGCTTCAGTGATGAGTACCCTAGAAAAGTCTCTCAGCATGTCACACGTGAATACATTTCCTAGCACAACATAGGAAAGTAGGAAAACTGATGACTTATTGAATATTAAGGAAACAAACAGAACAAATACCAAAAGAAAAGGAGTACTCACGAAAGCTTATGCTCAAATAAATTGGTTAGTCTCTAAGGTGCCACAAGTACCTTTTCCTTTTCTTTTTGCGAATACAGACTAACACGCTGCTACTCTGAAACCAGAACAAATACAGTCGCCGTCAGATATGGCAAAATGCTAACACTGAAATTTGCCCCTCAAAATAGCAGCTGCCCTTGCAGACTGGCAGATGCCTTAGAAATGTAACAGTGCAGGGAAGAGAAAACAAAGTCATAATTACACAGCTACATACAACACAGGTGGCACATGCCCCTGCTTCAGCATAGCTACTGATAGATTCTTGCCCAGCAGTCACAGAATCATAGATATGTAGAACTGGAGGGACCTCTATAAGTTGTCTAGTCAGGTCCCCTGCACTGAGGAAGGACTAAGTATTATCTAGACCACCCCTGAGAGGTGTTTTTCTAAGCTGCTCTTAAAAAGCTCCAGTGACAGAGATTCCATAACCTCCCTAGAAATTTGTTCCAGTGTTTAACTATACTGACAGGAAGTTTTTCCTAATGTCTCCAACCAAAATCTCCCTTGCTGGAATTTAAGCCCATTACTTCTTGTCCTGTTCTCAGTGGATAAGGAGAACAATTTATCACTCTCTTCTTCATAACAATCTTTTACATACTTGAAGACTTATGTTCCCCTCTCAGTCTTTTCTTCTCCAGACTGAACAACCCCAATTTGTTTAGTTTTTCCTTGTAGCTCATGTTTTCTAGACCTTTAATAATTTTTGTTGCTCTCTGGATTTTCTCCAGTTTGTTCACATCTTTCCTCAAGTGTGGTGCCCAGAACAGGACACAATACTCTAGCTGAGGCCTTATCACTGCTGAGTAGTGAGGAAGAATTACTTCTCATGTCTTGCTTACAACACTTCTGCTAATACATCCCAGAATAATGTTTGCTTTTTTTTTTTTTTTTTTTTGGCAACAGTATTGCATTGTTGACTCATATTTCAGTTGTGATCCACTGTAGCTCCATATCCTTTTCTGCAGAACTCCTTCCTAGGCATTTGTATTTTGTATTTGTGCAATTGATTGTTCCTTCTTACATGTAGTACTTTCCATTTGTCCTTATTGAATTTCATCCTATTTATTTCAGACAATTTCTCCAGTTTGTCCAGATCATTCTAATCCTGTCCTCCAAAAAGCTTGCAACCCCTTCCAACTTGGTATCATCTGCACACTTTATAAGTGTACTCTCTATGCCATGATCCAAATCATTTGCAAAGATATTGAATAGAACCAGAGCCAGGACAGATCCATGTGGGATCCCACTCGATAGGCCCTTCCAGCTTGACTGTGAACCATCGATAACTACTTCTGAGTATGGTTTTCCAATCAGCTGTGCATTCACTTTATAGTAGGTTTGTCTAGGTATATTTCCCTAGTTTGCTTATGAGAAGGTCATGTGAGACTGTACCAGAAGCGTTACTGAATTTGAGATATATCACATCCACCACTTCCCCCCTATCCATAAGACTTGTTACCCCTGTCAAAGAAGAATATTAGGGTAGTTCAACATGATTTGTTCTTGACAAAGTCATTAGGTGCTTAAAGACTGATTGTTTGGATTATTTACTCCACTAATTTGTCAGGTACCGAAGTTAAGCTGACTGGTCTATAATTCTCTTGGTTGTCCTTATTCCCCTTTTTTATAAATAACTTGTGTTGTTGTATATGCACACCTAGGGAAATATTGCCGGAACCACGAGGATTGAGGCTAGGAAGCACTCTATATAACATGGTTCAGGTTGAAAGGGTCCAAGGTTCTGCATCAATTCACTTCAGAGGCTAATGGTGTTCATTGGAGCATTACATAAAAACATAAGAATGCCCATAATGGGTCAGGCCAAAGGTCCATCTAGCCCAGAATCCTGTCGTCCAACAGAGGACAATGCCAAGTGCTTCAGAGGGAATGAACAGAACAGGTAATCATCAACTGATCCATCCTCTCTCACCCATTCCCAGCTTCTGGCAAACAGAAGCTAGGGACACCATCGCTGTCCATCCCAGCTAATAGCCATTGATGGACCTACCCTACATGAATTTATCTAGTTCTTTTTTGAACCCTGTTATAGTCTTGGCCTTAACAACATCCTCTGGCAAAGAGGTCCACTGGGTGACTCTGCATTATGTGAACACCTACATGTCACAGGGTGTGCCTGCCCTGTGATGCCCCCCTCCCCTCCCCTGGCCTCCAGGACCTCCCTGCCTCAGCTTCCCTTCTCTCAGGACCCCTTAAAAATTCCACAGCATCCAAAATTCCACAGAACCCTGCTGGGATTCTACTTCATTAAATTAAAATAAACTTGAAATAGAGTCTTTCCCCTGGGCTCAGGGATTGCACAGCCTTTCTCATTGGGGCTTGTGATCTCAGGCCTGGCCTCTTCTGCCTGTCTCTCTCCCTGTGGATTCAGGGGGCTGCACTGCCCTCCTAAGGGAATTTCTCTCTGTGAGCATCTATCTACAACTGAGCCCTGATGGCCTTTTATCTGCCCCAGGGGCTTATTACTCAGTTTACTACCTAGATGGGCTTGTTCACCTTAAATCAGCTCATCATGGCTAACTTGGGCCTGGACTCCTTAAAGGAGCCAGCAACTCCGTGTTACTCTGCTTTCCTAAAGAGCTTTAACCCGCCTCAGAAAGGGAGTTAGTGTGCAGATATTGTATTGCTAGAGGTCAAAAGGGCATGTTTCTAACTAAGGATGTGTCTACACTGCAGAAAAGCCAGCCAACCAACAAAACCCCTAGGTATTCTTAACTTGGGTTAGCTAATTGATGTTAAAATAGTGAAGTCACAACAACTCAGCTTTTAACTTGGGTTAGCAGCTCACGGTAAAGCCAAAGCCGTAGAGGAGCCTGGAGCTTAACTCGAGCTTCAAATCTGAGTTAAAAAACAAACTGCCAAGTCTTCAGTGCTATTTTAACCCATGTTAGCTAGCCCAGATTGAGACCACACCCTTTTTGCCATATAGACACTAAGGCAAAAGAGTTCAAGACGCCACAAGAACAAACAGATCGATTTGCAACCAAAAAGAATAAAAAGATGTTAAAACATGCAGGCACTCAGAGTGCAGGTGAAGATCTAATGGTAAATGCACATTAAGAATACAATAAAGCTGCCTTTTGAGGAACTCCAGGGGTCCAATTCTTTATAGTCCCCATCATGTGCCCCAGTGCAAAGGAGGTGCAAATTGTTACCACCCTGATTTAGAAGCATTTTTCATTCACTTTTTAGTCATTTTTGCCCTGGTGTAGATGACTTAATTAGGTACATGCCAATGGAGAATCTAATCCTGAATGTGCACTAACAGAGAAGAGCCAGAAATTTAACCAAAAATTCCCAAAGTGCATTGAATAGCCTGACTAAAAACCCCTTCCCCTCTCACTAGCATAATTTTCATTTGCCTGGCTTTTGTTAAGGTATCATTCGACTAGTTCTCCACCATCATCAAGACTTTCAGGCTCAATTTCTAACATAAAACACAAGCAGAGAAAAACCTCTTTTCTTAGAAGGGAGGAAAAAATCCCCTTTCAGGCCTTCTTTATATAGCATAAAGACATTAAAAGGGCACAGGCTATTTTGTTCTTTTGCAGGTCTCCTTTATGATATTAAGACAGCTTTTTCTTATTTTGGAAGATTCAATGACATAAACATAGGCTTTCTTCTAGGATATAAAGAAATGAAGGTGGAACTGACTATAAAGAAAAGAAAACACTCTGCAGAACTACTTCTGGGATACTAGGGCTTGTCTTCACTACGGATGTAAGTTGACCTGAATAACGTAGCTGGAGTCGACATAGCGTAGATCGACTTGCCCCGGAGTCTTCACTGCACTGTACCCATGGGAGATGCTATCCAGTCGACTTCCCTTACTCTTCTTGGAGAGCTGGAGTACCAGGGTTGACTGGAGAGCACTCTGCTGTTGATTTAGCAGGCCTTCACTAGACCAGTAAATCAATCCCTGCTGCATCCCGTTGTGAAGACCAGTGGGTCAAATTATTCTCACATCAGGAAAGAGATAAAAGATCAAAAATTTCTACTGGTTTTAATTGTGAGACCATTGCTTGGAAAGAAGTAACACTTCAGTTTAATGGCTGCCTGTCAATGGGAATGAATATTTATAGGCATGCTAAAGATAGTACACAGTGCTGCAAACAAGTCACTTTGAGAGTCATAGATTATAAAGCCAGAAGGGACCATTGTGACCATCTAGTCTGACCTCCTGTATAACACAATTCAAAGAAGTCCTATGGCCTAATTCCTGCTTGAACTAGAGAATTTTTTTTTTAATCCAATCTTGATTAAAATTTTTCCAGAAATGGTGAATCCACCACAACTGTGGTTAAGTTGTTTCATTATCTTCATTGTTAACTTTTTGTTTCTTATTTCTAGTCCAAATTTGTGTCACTTCAATGTCCAGCCATTGGAGCTTGTTATATCTTTGTCTACAAGTCTGAAGAACTATCTATTATCAAAACTTAAGACTACTACAGTAAATCCATTTACTAGCCCATTTCATTTTAAATTATATAGATGACGATTAAGTCATTTAGAACAAACTGTGCAACCCACAGAATACATTTTATTCATTTAAAGTGCATTAAAATTGTTCTATGCTGTGAACATTTTGCAAATCATTTTAAATTACACATTCCCATATGCTAATAGATCTTTGAAATAATATAACCACCATTTGTAACTTAGTTCTGCTAGTGTAGCACTTACAGTAAACTACTACCCACAAAGATAGTACCATACCTGAGACAATGATTTCTTTATAACCTTCCGGGCAGTGGTGTACGTGAGTTCTATATATCTGATGTTTGTTGTTGCTGTTGGGAAATCTGGACACCAAGGAGCTAGTTAAATTGATTCTTTAAATATCTATAAATTAGATTGAAAAAAAAATTGTGACCTAAAAGAGCAAATTTAGAAGGATTTTACAGTGCTTGTTGCAATTTTGACAAACTACTCTACTTGCAAAAAGAAAAGGAGTACTTGTGGCACCTTAGAGACTAACCAATTTATTTGAGCATAAGCTTCACGAAAGCTTATGCTCAAATAAATTGGTTAGTCTCTAAGGTGCCACAAGTACTCCTTTTCTTTTTGCGAATACAGACTAACACGGCTGTTACTCTGTACTCTACTTTCTTTATTCACAACCATTCAAAACTAAGGTGGCAGTACAACTTCCCTTCTTGCTGTTACCAATGAAGTTTGCATTGGGTAATAAACCAGAAATCCCTCCCATCCATATGTAGAGCCCCCTCTCCACCTGGTCACCTCCTTTAATGCCCATCCGCTTGCAGGTTTGATGGACAGGTCTGGGTTCTTTTGGATACTGCCACCCACTCAGCGGGGTGTATCTTCTTTCTTTTTTTTCTTATGAAATTATTTGGCAGTGTCTCAACCCCCCTTGCTCCTTCCTGGCAGGGTCACCAGGGCAACTTGGGCGGACAATTCTAACTACAGAGTAATCCCCACTTACTTGCCAGATAGTTGGAGACTTCCAAGAAATAACACAAACACATAAAAATATATTCAACATAATAATTATATTAAACAGGACACAAATACAACATAACAGGGTAAAACACTATTTTTAGGGTCACCAGTGCCCACACTGCAAATGTAATTTGATGTAGAAAATGTTAAATTAGTGTCCCGTTGGTATGCGTACTTTGCTGGGGCCCTTGATGACCTATAACCACAAAATTCTTCTCTGCATTTGTGTGCTTACTGGGTTTAGTAAGCCCAAAGGACTCACAAGTGGGAGAAGGTGGTACATCCCTCCACAGATGTAATATGAAGCAGGTTATAAAATCCTCAAACCCTTACTCCCTGGCTTGAGGACACAGTTCAGGGAGTAGGAGGTCCCCAAAGCAAATTCCCTGACTAACTAACTAAACAGTGGTGCACTCACAAACTCCATGAATGATCCTCAGGTTCAAAGATGACTCTGGACTCCTCAGTCACTGCAGAGGGGCTGATCTCTGCTGGCAGGGATCCTCCTCAGGCAGGAATCAGGCTGCGTCGGTCCCAGGATTTCCCCTCACCATAAAGGCATGCAGGGCTCAAGGTGTAAGTTACACAACTACATTAACATCCAAACGGTGGCCTCCTAGCCCAGCCTCCAGTCACACACTCCACAGGCAGCTTCCCTGGACTAGCAGTCAGAGCAGAGCTGACCATGTGGTGACTGGTCTCCCCTAGGGAGCTGGAGGGCAAACTCAGCCTGGCTGGGAAGTTTCCCAGCAAACGCTACAAATTGGGAATCATCAGTGGGGAAGGAAAAACCCCACTGAGGGATCTGCTGTCAGGTCCCTAGAGGCCTGTTCTTGGGGGAACCCTGCATGCAGGCCTGGGACTCACCAGGTCCCCACACAGCCGGTCCTGCCCTTTCCCTCACTGGCTCCAGACTGACTCCAAAATGGCTTCTCCCTGGGAGGGCCTCTCACTCCCTATTAGTTGCTGGGCAGACTCTGAGTCTGCCTTGGGTCTCCCTCCCTAGCAGGGACAGTGTGCCTCTCCCTGAGCTGCCAGCAGACAGAGTCCCAGGAATCTATGTAATCTCCCTGGGGATTACATGTATATTAATAACATGGAGTCAGAAACATATCAGGCTGAGGGCCTACTTCTGTCTTTTGTGTCTCTGATGCTGGTTCTGTGGCAGGCAGCTCCGCCGGGGAAGCATCAAAAAGCTCCTTCAATTAGGGACCCACAATGTGCTGCAGCTGCTGCAGTGGCAAAGCCTCCTCAGAGACTGATTTGGGCTCAAGAGTCACTTTGTCAGCCTCATTTGGTGTTTGCTGGCTCCCCTCCAGTCCTATACTGGATTCAGAGGTGAAAGGTCACTGTCCCAGCTGACCAGGCTGTAGGGAAGAGCTGGTGGCTCAGTGCATAACAGAATACCCAGCACACGGTCAAACTCCTCATTAAAAAGACATTAGGATGGTGGCAAGTTCTCAGAGCTGTGGTTCTCATCCATGGCTTTCCAGTGTCAGTCTTGAGCCACTTAATCTGCTCCCTGCACTGGTCACTGGTCCAGTGAATCCCGAACGCTGCCAGCTTCTTCACTATTAGCCAGGACGTCTGTACATTCATGGAACTCCTGCTATTTGCTCACCTTACACCAGCAATTAACCAGAATCTGGCTGTGCTCCCATTACCAGCTAGCAGCATGCTTGGCAAAGAACTTCTTCATGCTAGTGGCCATGACAAATGCAGGAGAAGGTTCACTTTGCTTGCAGCTCAGCTGTCAGAACAAAACGGAAAAGTTAAATGCTGAGCAGCTGTACTTGAACCAGAGGGGTTGCTTCCATTTCCTGGGAATTGATTGGGCAATCTTGGGATAGAAAGGACAAATGGGATTGTGGGATAGCAGCAGTGGACTCTCAAGATCCAAGTCTGTGGGGCCCAGACCTGAGTTGTGCCCACACTACAAAGTGATGGAGTTTGGGCCCAAACCCCCAGGAGACTTGAGCTCAAACCCCTCCATTCCTGCGGGATCTTGGGGCCCGGGACCAGGCCTGAGTTAGACAGAACTGTGTGTAGACAGAACGGGATTTGCACATGAGTCTGAATCTGAGCCAAGGCTTACCTTGCAGTGTAGACAGACCCTCACTCACAAAGGATCCATTCTGATTTCCACCTTCAATCTTAATTCCCTAAAACATTTAAAGAAAGGTTTCCTTCAATGCTCTGGACATGTTTTCTGAAAGGTAGGGCTTAAGAAAACCTCAAGTAGTCTTTATTTTTCTTCCTGCCTTTTTACTTTCCTTTTTTAAATCTCAAGCACATCTTCCATTTCCCTAAAGGAAACACATTCATGCTGATTAGAAACCTTCTCCTCCCCCTTGCAACACTTGTCACAAAGTGTAATCAAAATGTAATCACAAGCAAATTGCACAATGTTTTATGCCTTAAATTCGGCTTATGTGCTCCGTCAGGTCAGTGGACAGCCCCTGTCCACTAGTGTTTTTGTCAGAAAATTGGTTGTGCTGCAGATGCTTTCGTTTACACTTTTTCAACAATACAATAGGTAGTCAAATTGCATGGGTTGGTTTGTGTAACTCCTTTTAACTGAAAATGGGCATGGCAGGAGAAGGACTAATGCAAGATAGTTTTTCCCAAAGTAACAGCCTGATGATCCTACAGTCAACTGATAATCTTTTAAATTCAGTGAAAGAGGATTTGTTCAGCAGGTTATTTAATACATTAAATACATTATTTAATACACATTTAATATTATTAAATATAACAGTTATGTTCAGTGTGATAAATAAATGCACAGGAAGATACAAGAGCTTAACTCCCTCTCCCTCTGGGGATCATTTTCCCCCTTCTTTCTATTCTCAGTGCTGTGGTCCCAGTCTTTTAAGGATGGATTTTCTCTTCATCTGAACTATAAGGTTTGATGCATGCTTATACCCACATAACTATGTCTATCAGGAATGTGGAAAAAACGACAAGCAATATGGCTATGCGGACAAAACCCCCAGTGTAGATGCAGCTATGACAATAGAAGAGTGCTTCTGTTGGCATAGCTAACATTGTTCACGGAGGTGATATTCCCATCCTGGCAGAAAAACTTCTGTTGACATACACTGCATCTCTTCTAGGGGGCTGTGCTGGTACAGCTGTGCCAACATAGGTTTGTCTACCCTGCAGAGCCGAAGTCGGGCATAGCAGGAAATGTCCCTCACTTTCATAAGGGGCTTGATTAATCATGATGAGCAGCAGCACCTTCACAAGCTATTCTTTGACTGACTTTGATGGCACTACTTGTCAGGTATACAGGTGGCAGAACTGAGCTCCAATACAGTAATATATGCTCAATACCTTATTAAATATACAAACACCCTCACAACTTCTTCATTTGGGCCTCCTATTTATTCCCTGTATATTCGCTCTACCCACCTACACAAACTCTGGATCTGCCATAGCTATCTTTGACCTGCAGCCGTCAAAGTGATGTAACTGCCTATGTGGCTGAAAAGATGATGCAAACTGCACATTTACTTTCCCTCAAATATTGAATATTGAGCCTTGGAGTATGAATATTGATGAAAAACCTCAGAATCCTGAGTGACACTGGATTGGGCACATCCCAAAATGGAAAAGTTTGATTTGCAGATATATTATGCACCTCTTAGCATATCTTCAAAAAAATTCTCATCAGTGGGCTCCTAGAATGTTTCGCACATCACTAAACCACCACAACAATAGGACACAATTGTTGGTTCTCTGCTCCAAAGATCCATTTTTTACTTAGTTTACATCAGTGAAGTCTGAAGAAAACTGTTTTTGTATAGCACCCAAATATTCCTGGAAAACCTGCAGATCCCATTGCACAATAGTTTCTCATTTCCAGAAACTATTTGCCATTAATAAGATAAGAGCTTACTTAATGGTTCTGCTGGGGTTGTTACTTTTGTCTAACTAGTTAGTGAACATAACACAGGTTAAATGTCTCCTTTAAGCCCTCATCCCTCCAACAATTCCCCTCCAAATCGTCAGCCATTTTTTTACCTCATGTCATGGACATTGTTCTTCAGCTCTTTTTAGGAGAGAAGCAGAACTACACATCTGGCTTGATCTCCTGTTTGGTTTTCCTTTTTTATTTTCCCCAGAGAGGCAGTTTCTCTAATGATAAGAGACTTCTATTGTTGTGCTACACTTGTCTCACCTCCGGCAATCCCCTACAATTTTCAGCAAGATAAACCCTATCTCAGGCAAAAAGATGCAACCTTAGGCAAAACCACATTATTAAAAAAAAACCCAAAACAAACAGTAAGTGCTTGAAAACTAAATACATTGCATAGCACAGCAATAGCAGTATAATCTTTAGGCAACAGCACTGCCCTGAATAATGTGTAAATGAAACCCTGATCATGCTGACAAATACGGTCTGATTCAGATCTCACAACACAGAAAATAACGACAAATTTTACAGGAGGCAATAGTTTACACTGGTAGAAAGCTGGTGTAAGCACATACAGCACCAACACCCACGATTCACAAAAAGCAGTAAACTGGCAAAGAGAGCTTTTCGTAGCAGATATTTCCAGATCAGATAGTAATGTTATCTGCCCAGTCAGTCCAAGTCCCTCCCTTGCCCTTCCCCCGTTCCACATCTGATCTCAGTCTTTACCCACCAGATTCCTTGTTTCTGTTCCACCTCACACTCCTGCTTCTCAGTTTCCATGCCTAGCCAGTAATAGTCTTCCCCTCGCCCCAGCTCCCAGTCTTCCTGACCTCCCTTACTCCCTTCCCTAGAATCTTTGTCTCAACCCACTCCCTCTGCTATCTTCCAGGGCCAGTTCTTGTCCCTTCAGCATTCCAGTCAGGCATCCTCCTCCTCCATGCAGCCTAGGTGCCAGGCATTGGAGCACTAAGAGCACACGAGACACAATATTCCTTCATACGGGCACCACAGCAGTGATTGCAGGGAAAGTCCTGCTCAGCTCCTGAAACCACAGGATGGAGCATGCCCAGCACCAGCACTATCTCTGGAGAATTTCACTGCCAAACTCTAATAAGTTGTGTGCAGTGTTGTTGTAACCGTGTTGGTCCCAGGATATTAGAGACAAGGAGGATGAGGTTATATCTTTTGTTGGACCAACTTCTGTGGGTGAGTGTAGCTCAAAAGCTTGTCTCTCTCACCAACAGAAGATGTTCCAGTAAAAGATATTACCTCACCCACTTTGTCTCTCTAAACTCTAATAAGTCACTACTGAGCATGTGCAAACTGCATTTTTTTAAAGGCTTATAATTTTGCCAGATTTTGGCAGTTTCTCAAGGGAACAGCAAAAAGCACATTCCTGACTTCAGGGCAACACCCCTGCCAAATAAAGTCCCTCCTTCAAAGCAAAGAGGCACTAGAGATTCTCCATGAATTTTTTTTTAACATAACCAAATTACATTTTTTCTTAATCTTGTTCTTGAAAATGGTTGAACCATTTTTGCTGAAGCTTTCCAGAAAAATTCAGCTTGAGGTAAATACCCAACACGGAAAGTTTAAGCCTGAGCAGTTCCATTTAGCAAACTTACAAGCGACTGGATCTTAGTAAAGCGTGGAACAACCCTAATTATGGGTATCATTACCAGCTCCACCTATTATTATAGTCATGGTCCTTTTCTAAAGGAAGAAAGAAATTTGCTGCACCAAAGTAGCTACCTTCAGCACTAATGTTTTATTTTGTGTGGGATTAATTAATGAGGTGAGGCTACTAATAAATAATATAGTAATAGCCTAGCCTATTTATTATCTGTTGGCTCCAAACCTGGATTATTGTTGCTATGGTCTCTGAATTACTAACCAAATAGCCCTTAGCTAAATGCAGGGATGAATATCACACACTCATTTACTACAAATGGGCCTAACAGAAATGCCAGCTCAGGGTTAGCAACTCAAACCTATCCCTGTCATAGGCTGAGCATTGAATTACAACAGTGATTTTTTTGGATTGAGATTCTGAACCCCCCTTGAGCTGGGCAGCATTCAAACATGGGGTCTGAGCTGTGGCCCATCTCTAGACTTTGCCAGTTTAGCAGCATAGTCTGGAATTTTGCTACATTGCTTGGACAGGTGCCCCATTCCATGTTGTAATTTTCCATTGACTTCTGTTAGCTGTTGTAGGCCACTAAGTGGGTGGGGAGATGTGGGGTGACTCTACCTCCACATCCACAGCTTACTTTTATTGCAGATGAAAATATTATTCTTTGTACGGTAACAAATACTCTTGTAGAGACTACTTTGTTGCTGTAAATACTCTGTCTGTTGAACTGACAAATACTCTTTATTTGATTGTTACTGTTGTTGTTGGGGCTGCTCCAAGGTCTGTGCAAGTTGTCCTTTCTTTCTGACCAGCATACTAAAACCACAACAACAGATTTGTCTCCTCCCTCTACCTTCTTTTCTCCAGTAAATTTCCAACTCCGGGGTGAAAGTCTGGCCCCATTAACACCCCATATTTTTTCAGAGTACACTTTTATTTTCCTCCTCAAAAGACTTCCCATAGTAAACGTGGCAGCAAAGTCTGTGCTTCAAAAAATATACATGACTCTTAGAGCTAAATTTCACTTGCCTTACCAAACATGCATCAGTGCTTTTTCTCTCAAAATCGTCCCCTTTTCTCTCCCTTCTAATCACCTCATTTTGAGCGAGATTGTATGTCATTAAGGCAGCGCTCTAAGGAGGGGTCAATATAGAACAGTGCTATGCCAGGGGGAGCTTTGGGTGGCATTGTGTCTCCTGGGGGAGCAAGAGTTGCCACTGAGATGTGACTTTTATAAAGCTGTCTATCTCTGAGTCTTTTCTAGTATCCAAAGTTATAACTCTTGAGTTGTTCAGAATCATAACATTAACACTACAGTGTAGCATGCATGCAATTCTAGAGCTGAGGAGTTGGGCACCAAATTTTCTTAGGCTCCTCTGAAAATACTCAGCAAGAAGGAGAGGAACACTTTAAAGGTAGTGTTTCAAAACCTGAAAACCCCTCCTTTGATTTTTTACATTTATGCTACTCAGCATAGTGATGGCGGAAGGTTACAAACAGAGCATGTAGGATGTGCCAGATCTGCTTCAAACTGCTATACACTTGGTTAGTCCAGTGTATTTATCCATAGCTGTAACAGTTAATATAATATCATAAACAGGCCTATTTGGTGACAGTTTTGATAGCTGAACTTTGAGGAAGTTTTATAACGTGCTTTCTTACATTCACAGGAGACCTTACTCTGTGTTTGCATATGTGGGGCCAGATCCTGGTCCAAATGAAGTGAACAGCAGAACTCTCACTGACTTCACCTTCCCAAACACCAGAGGGACAAATTCTGTTCAGGATACACACGTGCAGCATAGATGGTCTTCAGTAGGTAACCAGAGTGTTCTTACACTGGTATACCTAGATCCCACATGTGACAAGTTTTTTATCCAAGTGGATCCCATGCATTTAGCTTTATTTTTGTAACTGATCATCGCTTCAGTCTGTACATCTATTACTAAAGTGACTCTTTATAAGACTATTTTTGCAGGGAACAGTTGTTTATATGTTATCAAGGTAAATGTCTATTAAAATAGGGACATTTTTACAGGCTGTAAGACACTGAAATTCTATATTGGAAAAATATGGATGCATTAGAAAGATACAGGAGACATGTTATGGAAGGTGCAGCTACTATTCCAAGGTTAACTTACTGACCCTACCCCACAACACTTGATTTTTTGGGGGCAGGGGGACACTGTAGAGTCTGACAGACCACAGTGGTATAAAGGCTTCAATAAGTTATGTTTCTTGACACTCTCTTATAGTAGAAATGTTGGTAGGTTCACTTAGTTTTATAAACCATTTGTCAGTTCAGCCATTGGTACATATTACAGCACAGGACAGCAGTGCATAGAACGCCAATTATTAGCTTGTATTGCATCGATTCCCTCTGCACTATTTTGAAAAAGCATTCTCCAGAATCATGATGGAGGACTGGGAAAGATGACAGAGCTTGCCTGATTTTGCAAATTGCTACCTTGATTTTAAATTGGGCTATTTCCATAACACGTGGACCTTTTATAGTACTTTTTGTCTATTGATCTCAAGTCACTTCAACAAAGGTAGGTAAGCTTTATTATCTTCATCTTACAGCTGGCAAAAATCAGGTACAGAGACGTGATATGACTTGCTGAATGTCATATGGTAAGCCAATGCAAAGATGGACACAGAATCCAGGTCTTGATTCCCACTCTGGTTTTCTATCTACAGGACTATGCTCCCTTCATCAAAAGGGTTTGCAGAATCAGAACCTTCATTCTCCATACAGCCATGGGTCAGAGCAAGGCAGGGAGAGAAGATGGTATAGAAACCCTCTCATTCCAACATAAACAGTAGGGCAAAATTCCTCCATAGCAGTCAGTTGGACATGACATCACATCCCCAAGATATGGTCAGCTCTTCAAGGTTTGCATCCAGAACTTCATGACTAGGACAGGAACTGGGGTTAGCAGCATTCACTAGTCAAGGACTCCGAAGAGGATCAGTAATGGGTGATTTATCATCTTCCCAGTCCACCCCATGGAATTCCATTCTACCCAGAAGGACTCTCATGACCGAGGATGCACAAGCAACATCGCTGCCCATCCTAAATCTGCTGCTTATGGCAGGATTTACACCATATGAATATTTGCAGTGCAGAAGGATAGAGATTGTATTATAATTCTTAACAGCTTTTTATAGGCTCATTGTGAAGGTGTCTTCTCCCCACAAGTGCTGCCTAGTGGTAGGGCGAGGGTGTGAGGGTGTGACAGCTGCTCTTCTGGCTTGGTGTCACCCAGTTGATAGTCGCTCTCATCCTGCAATGGGTTGTCCCCTTCTGTGACTTGGTCCTCCATCTGGGTCACAAATTGTGTCCATCCTTCAGGAGTACATAGAACGAGTCCAACAAAGGCTAGTTCTGTTGCCAGGCAAGGGGCTTTAGGCGTCACTCCACCAAAGTCCCGCAGTCAGGACTCACTGGGATATGTAGTCTTCCTAGTCCTGAGTCTGATGCATGGGATAGGCTTTTTGCCTCCAGCCCATCAGGAGGTGGGTAGAGGAACCCAGGCCCTCCCTCTCCGTTGGGTTCTGATCCAGGGCCCAAAGGTAGACAGCTGAGATCTGCAACCTGGAATGGTATGTGGCTGCCTCACTTCCTATTGGCCTCCCCATGCAAGAGGGAAGATTGAAGGGTTGCAAAGAAAATAAATCAAAGAAGAAGTCTCAGACCTTGCAGATGTCCAGAGTCCTTTTCCTTCAGTAGGCCAGGTAGATCATCAATAATCAGAGTCCACAGCATCTGGGCCTCCCATGGTGCTTCTTCTGGCTACCTGCAAGTGAGTTACTCTTCTTTCCCTTTAAACTCCTCCTCTAGCCTGTGCAGGCTTTGCAGGTGTGGTGGGGCAGAGCTGCTTAGATCCAGAGCAACTCCTTAACCCCTTCCTCTCTAGTGTGAGGTTGGTAAACCTGCCACACATATGCACCGACAAGAATGTAAAAAAGTTAGCATCTTTTAGATAAAGTTTTTAGATTTACAAAGGAAAACAAGAAGTCATAGAATCATAGAATATCAGGGTTGGAAGGGATCTGAGGAGGTCATCTAGTCCAACCCCCTGCTCAAAGCAGGACCAATCCCCAAATAAATCATCCCAGCCAGGGCTTTGTCAAGCCTGACCTTAAAAACTTCAAGGGAAGGAGATTCCACCACCTCCCTAGGTAACGCATTCCAGTGTTTCACCACCCTCCTAGTGAAAAAGTTTTTCCTAATATCCAACCTAAACCTCCCCCACTGCAACTTGAGACCATTACTCCTTGTTCTGTCATCAGCCACCACTGAGAACAGTCTAGATCCAAGTCGTACATGAAGGGAACTACAAAGAGCAATGACTCATAGTGAGATGTTTAAAAGTATAGAAAGATGTGTTAAAGGAAAGGACTGTGAGTCAGGGAATCTGAGTTCCGTTCTTGGTTCTGCCACAGTCTTGCTGTGTGAACTTGCTCCAGTCTCCATGCTGCAGATCTCCAGTTGTAAAATGGGGACAATGCATACCTCACAGGATTTGGAGGCTTATGTGTAAAGTGCTTAAGACATTCTCAAATAGAAGGCACTATAGAAATGCAAAATACTATGTGACAAGGCAACCTCAGAGAGCAAGGAGAAAAAAACTAGTTACTTTTACTGGCTGTCTTATACCGCATCCCATGGGCTGCTGGGGCGGGGGGGGGGGGGGGAGGGGGGAGGGGGGAAGAGAACATAACTAGTTCACTGGAAAGAAACAATTAAATTATAATTAATTAATTAATTAATGTGAAATGAAATAGTTCACAATGTCTATAAGTAACTAGTAAGTTAATTGTTTAACTGACCTTTTGGGGACTTCGTAAACGATTTAGGGCAACAGCAAATAAAAGGGCAAGATAAGCAACACACACACATGCACACAAACACAGGTGTATCTGTATATATATGTTTTTCAATATATATTGAAATATATTCACCAAAAGGAGTCAATGTGATTTTAGAACTGATGATGAAGGAGAAAAGAAAATCCTAAACCTAGTTAAGGAGATACTCTGTGCCACTATCAAGAATGAGCTAAAAATAGATAACCTTGAATAAGCAGCGCCGCAACCTGCGGACACTACTGGATCTAGCAAAGGACAATAATGAAACCGATAGTGACTGGGTGGAAAACAAACCTGCAGTAATTCTGTGCAATAAACAGAGGAAAGCCTTTGAAGGATGTTAATTTAGAGAAGTTACAAAGCTTGAGGCTTCATATTAAATGCAAATCAGAAATAGTTTAGAATCATTGACCTTGAACACATTCAGCTATGATGGCAATAATAATAAAGAGAATGTGATGGTTCCTCACTTAGTCTGTCGGTTCAGCATGAAAATGTCATTGTTATCTCTTTTTGTGGATTCTGGAGTGACTCTGAAGTCTAAAGCACTTGCATGCTCGTGAGCAGATCGGGCAGACAAAGTCATTGGTGAGTGTCTTGGTAGCTATAGCAATGGTGTGATGCTTTCCCCTTGCAGCTAACATCAATTATGTCCTCTACAAAGGCTTGAAAAGCTCTGAGTGTTGTGTGTTGCCATGCTGATCTATTTGATGCAGACATCTCAAGATCATCTGGTTTTATTGCACCAAAGTGTATGCTGATCCTAATGCTGTCCTTGTAGTGCTTTCTGGGGAGGCTTTGATTCCAGTGTCCTTGTGCCAATTCTCCACAGAATATTTTTCTGGGGAATGGATATTCAGGTATCCTAATGATGTGTCCAACCCAGCGTAGTTGGGCTTTTAGTTGGTCTCGATGGTGGTGAGATTTGACTTTTGGAGAAACTCCAGGTTGGTAATTTTGTCTTGCCAGCGGATCCCCATAATGGTGCTCAGAGACCGCATATGGAAGGCCTCTAGCTATTTGATATGCCATTTGTATCGTGTCCAGGTCTCGCAGCCATAGAGGAGAGATGTGAGCACAAAAGCATTGTAAAGTTTTATTTTTGTTGAAAGGATTATGTTGTGGGATTTCAGGACTTTCTTGCATAGCTTTCCTAGTGACTGAGAAGCTTTCTGTATCCTGTTTGTGATCTCGTTGTCAAGAGATCCATCATTGGAGATGTTGCTGCTGAGATAGGTAAAATTATCAACTTGCTTTAGTTGGATTCCACTAACGGAGATGGTAGGGGTTATGGCCTGGAGTGGTGAAGATGATTGATTCAACACCACAGGTTTCTTCAAGCTGATTGTGAGGCCAAATCATTTTGATGGATCAGCAAAGCGATCTACGATCCACTGGGCATTCTCCCTCTTGTGTGCTAGGAGGGCAAAATCATCCACAAAGAGTGCCTCTCTTATTAGTAATTGACGTTGAACAAATTAGGAAATGATGACAATAATAATAAAAAGAATGTGATGGCATGAGACAGAAAACATCGGTTTCTGGATGTGGGCTTCTTGCTCTGATCATTTATGTAAATGTATATTTTGTTACTCAGAATGTACCAAAGTATTTCAAACTGTACCACAGATTTAAAAGGTAACTTACACACAAGTCTAGTAGGAAATATCAGCACAGTACCCTACATGTTTGGAAATAGTAAAAGCCAGATTTCAAGAGTCAAGGCATGCAATTTAATGAGCAAAATGCATGTGCAATTGAGAATCTATCTGTGCAAGCAAATACAACTGCATATGCAAATTAGGCAACTGCATGCACAAATAACTGGATCTGATTATATACATATCTAAATTTCCATTTTGCATATGTAATTAGTTATACCTGCCCTCGTGCTTCTAAACTTTAAAAACTGGACCTTAAATTTATAACAATGAGCTATAAGCTTCTCACCATGTAGATTTTTCTGTGCTTACAACTCTACATATAGCAATGGTCAGCATGCACACTTACCCCACTTTTACTTTTCATATGAACATTTGACTGTATTGGAACATTTTAAAAAGGTTTGTGAAAGTTTCCAGTAAAAAAGTCAAGTTTTGTGTAAAATATTTTCATTTGAAAATTTTTGACAAGCTGTAACTGAGAGCAGAAAGGGTTAAGTAGATTTTTAAAGGAAGTCTGCAAGGTGTCTCAGTTGTGAGAGTTTAAATCTCTGGCAAAAACAGTTCATTGCTGTTAAAGTTAATTCGCGGATTTAAGCAGATTTATCTAAGAATGCCAAATTGAATATTATCTCAGGCTATTGGGCTATTATTGTATACATGGTATAGTTCTTTGCATTGAGAAAGAAATATAAAACAAAAGTGCTCTTGGTTTAAATACTTGTATATCATTTGTAAATTTATGTAGATAAAGTATTATCTTCCTTTTCCAGCTTGGGTAAGCGGACACTTTTCATTGCTAAACCTATGAGAGAAGGGAGTAAAATCAGCTTCAAAAGGGCCTTGTCTAAATTTAATATATAATCTAGTATGCCTTTTCAACCAAAAAGGACTTTGAACATATTTTAGTAAAGAGAAATTACTGCAGCCTTGAGCAGCAATAACTTATGCACCAACAACTTACATGGGTTATATGCATTTATTTTCCCTGCGATTCCATAAAATACGTATATTTGCCATGGCAATCTCTTCATAACATGTCAATATTCCATTGCTGAGATATAGAACTCCTTCTCCAAAGAGATCGTCTCAAAGGTCATTGGGGTTGCTAAACCTTTAGGGACACAGTGTGTGTGATTTAGCGAAAAAGGATTTGTTTTTGAAAATATAACGAAAAGACTTAGATATGCTCACTAGAAAAACAGAATTAATTTTTTTAAAATACTTATTGGGGAGATGGTAGTTAAGAGCTCTTGTATGGCAAAAGGTCATGTTACCCTCATGCCATTCTTTGTATTCTTGCTTTTTATATATATCTTTCATGGTGATATGAAAACACTTATAAAACATGAATTCTTTTAGGCAAAAGATGTATTTAAAAATGCAGAATATTAAACTGAACAGGTAACTTAATATTTAGATTATGTAAATAATATCCACTGTAATTCATAGAAGCCCACCTAAGGGAGCAGAGGGGTGGGAGAGGAGAAGGCCCTAGGCTGAAATGTCAGTCATTTTGGCCAGTTCTCTCAACTAATCTCTAACATGTTAATCTATCTCTCTATCTAAATTCTAAAGCTATTCTATTGTGATACAAAATACTATACAGAAATTAGGAACACAGAACCAAAATTCTCCTGTCTTTCCTCATTTTAAGCTACTCCCCAAGAAGGGCTCTTCATGGTTGATTGTCTTCTCTGAGGACTATTGTTGGGATTCTCCATAGCTTCATTGCTGTGGGAAGATCTGTGCAGAAATATGGGTCTTGACTCATTCTCTGAAGCTGAAGACTCGAGTTCTACATCCAAGGACCCTTCACTGAGAATACCTTGCCCTTGGCAAATGTGGGTTTCAACTGTGGACCTTCAGTTTAGTTGTGTCTCTTGATTGCAGATCTGCAATTAGGAGGAGAGACTGAGATCACCATGAAGATACCTCAACCCTAGCCCCTGTGCTCTAAACAAAGTAAGGCTGTTAAAGCTGTATATTATATTGAAAGTGCTTTATAAGTTTTTCTCTTTCTGACACTTGTTAATTTCTCTCGTAATTTAGAATATACAGGTATTGCAGCTCACAAATTCCTCTATCAAAGGAAATCAGAACATACAGGAATTTGACATGCTATCAAATGATCTGTAAGATCTAGACACAATGCGACTAGCCAAGGGCAGCTACTTAGCCTTAACTCTGAAATCCATTGCTGAAATCCAATGTAATTAAGGTAATTCCTTCATAACCTTTCCATGAAAAAACAAAGATGCCTTTGTGAAACCTTTGAGCAGTGATAAAAACCAGGGTAAATTATTCTTCAATGAACTGGATAGATAGTTTCAGGATTGCACCAACATCATACACCTACACAATTTAGGGTGAACATATTTTCCCAAAGAAAAAACAGGACACCCCATGCGGCTGGCCCGAGATCCCCCTCTCCCCCTGCATGCGAGGCTGGCCCAAGACCCTCCCTGACCACCCATCCGCCCACAGGGCCGGCCTGAGACACCTCCTGCCCATGCTGCCTGCCTGCCCGGCCTGAGACTGCCTGCTACCTGCTCATGCATGGGGCTGGCCTGGCCCAAGCTGCTCTCCTGAGCCCTCCCTTCCACACAGGGCTGGAATTGCCACTTGCGCTTCCCCTCCCCATGTTCCTCTGTGCCTCGCTATGGGTTGCACTCCATTTTTTTGGCAAAATTGTGCATTTGTCCTGTTTGCTCTTGCCATCTGATGATCAGTTGGCAAGAACAAACAGGACAAATGCCCAGTTTTTCAAAAGAAAAGTCAGGACAGCTGGGACAGGGCTTAAAAAAGGGACTGTCTTGGCCAAAACAGGATGTATGGTCACCCTAACACAATTGGACAAAGAAGGCAGCTTACTGAAATACGAAATGGGCCTGGTTCTCCTCTCCACACTCTGGCAGCGTAAAGTAACCATAAAGTGGGTGTAAGTTACATTCACACCTGCAGTAAGGCCTCTTTATACTGCTCTGGAAGAACAGAGGGCTAAGAGTGGAAAAACTTTAAACATCAGGACTTTGAAAAAGATTTATTTTCCTGGGCAGTGCAAGGAAGATGGGAAAGACTGATGATGGTAAACTATTTACAATATCTCCTGGCACAAACTGTACCCCACAGAGCTAGCATTAGCATTTTATTTTACTAAATAGTAACGCAAAGGAACCTACAAGCCTGTATCCTGTAAGACATTCACTTAAGCAGTTAGCATAAGTCTTCGAGGACTGTGAACTCTGGCACAGATAAATGGCCCGACAGTCACCCTGAGTTTTGGGTTCCCGGGAAAGTGTGTTTAAGGGGGAAGTTTATACCGGGTAACCGCATGTGAGGCCAATAATATAATGGACATTTGCTCACCTCGTGCAACCTCCACATACTTTGGCACCGTCAAGGTTCACTGCTCAAATGAAGCTTATTCTGTGGAACAGCAGATTTGTAGCAAGCAAGGACTGAGACGCATTGGCAGAGTGTCATGAGGAAGCCCACTCCATATACCGTGCAGGCGGTATGTGCCTGTAATTAATACAAAAAGTCTATTTTCATGAGCATTAAAAGTAATTAACCCCAGCCTCACAAACAAAATGAAGATATATATATGCAGCTCTAAACCTAACACATTACATTTCTCTCTATGGTCCAGTTTTCCAAAGGCTCTAATCTCTCCAGAGGAACAGATTGTAAATCCTTTATTCACACAGATAGCGGCTTATCGGAGTAGCCCCATTCATGTACAGTAATCTACCATAAAGCTTGTCTACACTGTGCATTAGTTCTCACTACAGGGATGTAAATTCTAGTGTGCACTGCACTATCATGCATTAATTGGCCCTCATGGACCACTGTGCAGTAGAAGTCCCTAGTCTGCATTAATGTCGTATTGTTTGAAAATGGGCTACATTAAAGCGCAATGAAGAACTTCTAATGTGCGGCAGCAGAGTCCACATGAACCAGTTAGCAAGTGACACCCCAGTGTTCACTAGAATATACACCCTATAGGTAAACTAATACACAGTGTAGAGATGCCCACAGAGAGTTGTTAAATGATGAAGTCCAGTCAAATAGTAACCTACTAAATAACCTACTGATTAGGGGAGTCAATGCAATAGAATGACAAGAATTTATTGTTGAAGTTGCACCCCATTGTGATGTTTCAGTGCAGGGCATAATCTCCTCACTTGAATGGGACTATACAGATGAACAATTGTCCAATGATGCAAGGAAAGGTTTTGCAAGCTTTCCTCTCTCTTAGGAAGTTTTAGCTTTCAGAAGGAAACATGATAATATACAGCCAGTTGCTAAATATTTCAAGCACAATGGGTCTCAGAACTGACAATTGAATGGCATGCAAGCTTCTTAATTAATTCTTGCCATTCAAATTAATTGAGTCACCTAGTCAATAAGCTATTATCTAAAATGCTATCTGGCTGGACTTCACCATTATTTACCAACAACTGTACCGAACATTCACTTTGGACCCAAAAGGGAACATAAATTTATGCAGAAAAGAGTTTAGTGGAGAACTCAACATTTCAGATTATTTTTTATGTTGAGTTCACATGTCGGTAATAGCCAGTGGAATATTGTGGGTTACAATTCAAAAAGGTTTGTGGGTGAAATACTGATTTTAGTGAAGTCAATAGGAGTTTTGACTTCAATGGACCCAGGATTTCACCCTATATCTTTAAAAGTTTATGCATGAAAGAACAATGTTATGAAGAGATTATTAGTAAAGACTGATTATTAGTAAAGAGATTATTAGTAAAGACAGGGGTGGATACCTGAAGCACAAACTCTTCCAAATATCTTGCACTTTATGAAGCACCCCAGGAGTATTGAGATTATTCTTATGTGAAACCCCTGGAAAGCTGTACTGTATCACAATATTGACCATTAATCATCATTGTCTGCTACTACAGGTAATTCCCTAATATACTACTTTCATTGGGCAGTACTGAGAACTATGGGGAGAATCCACACAAGAGGTAGTTGGGCAGGCAGAATAACCCAATTGTAGCTGCACTGTGTGCATAGTCTGTATGGACAATCTGTTCTCATTAGGCAGGATTATTTTAGATTCAACTCCAACTAACTGCTTCTCAAGTGACAGAAACATCCTGTCAACCTGGGCATACAAACAGTGTGTAAATGATTACTACTTGTTGAGTCCCAACCATGTGTTTAGCACTATCCAGAACACATAGCTGGGGAATAAGGACATGAACCTGCAAAACCTCAGTCATGTGAGACTTCAGACAGAGGGACCAGTTGCCTGAGTAGGGATGATTTATGTGAGTAAGAGTTTTCAGGAATGGATATACTCCAACAATTCTGTGCCTTACAGATTGTAGACCCTGTGATTCAATCATGAGCAGGGCCGGTGGGTACTCCCACAGTATAGATGCATTATAATTATATCGTATTAGATCTTGCTTTCCAAGAGAGAAATACAGTAAAATCCTTTTCAGTGACTGCATGAAGAACAATCTTATTGGTTGGCTGGTTTGCTTTTATAAGGAAACTTCTAGCATTACCAAGGCAATAAGCAATAGCAAAAGAACCTGTCAGACAAAGATGCAATTCTCTTCTCTCCCATATTACATTTAAAAATGCTATTTAAATCTAAACAAATTAAATCTAAACAAATTAATGATAAACGAACAGACCTGTTAGAATGATGTTTTTGTTCAACAAGATGTATTTAATAAGAGCCTTACAAAGAAATTCTGCTCTTTTCATGTTGATAAAATAAATACTTGTGAGTCAGTGTGATCATTATTTTGATGCTGAACAGAGGTGAGCAATTACCAGTGGCAATGGAAAAGGCACCTACTGTATCATGTCTTCCAGTGTTCATTCACAGGAGCGAACAAAGAAGATACATGCCATGGGATTCTTTAGATCTGAAAATAACGTTACTGCATAATGAAAACATAATTATGTCAGTTGAAAGAGTCATACAGTGAGAGCTTTTGGTGTTTAAGAGTAAGCCTAAGAAAAACTATAAGCTGTAAGAAGGCATTTCCACCTCTTGAACACTGTAAATCACTCTGACTATGAACACTGGCACACATGTAAGCTACATTTTCATCAATGAGCTTTCCACATTCCCAAGTGTATCATAAATACACAGGTGGGAATTTTCTCAGATGCTTGTGTTAGAAGCTAATACTGCAGGACTTTATCAGTCAAAACTCTTGTTCCATAGACTTCAACAGGAATCTTGTCTGAACATGGACTGGGTAGTAAATGATAGCTTTAGATTAAGAGTGACTAAGAAGGAAAAATTAACTCCTTTACAATTGTAGAAGATAAACTGTGAGCACGAGGGAGAAAGGGTAACAGAATAATGGGGGTAACTTGCCTTAAAAAATAGAGAGAGAGAGAACCAGATTGTATCACCCTGGCTGAAGTTGAGTAGCACCTTATTCCGCGTATAGTGCCATTGATTTCAGAGGGACTGCTTGCAAAGCTAGGTACTATGTAGCTGAGGCAGGGTTGCAGAATATAGCCCCGAAGTGCTATGCTTTGGTAAGTATTTAAACTGTTGGAAACAAACAAAAACACTGCACACAGGTGTCAGATCAGTTTGTTTGACGTGTCACCTTACATGGATACAGAGCATCAAGGTAATAATTCTTGTCACGCTGTAAATACTTGTTCGACAATGATACTGTTCAGACAGATGCTTGAGGTATGCAAGGATCAGATAGCAGCAACAGCAGCCAGCCAGTGCAAGTCATTTTCTGTGGGCAACTGGCAGAAAGGTATGTGTGTAATGGGAATGGTGTGCAACTGCAAAAGGGGAAAAAAGGAAACTTGTGTAACATGATAAACCAAAAAATGCTGCTTCTATTTGGCTAGATCTAGTAAATGTGGATCCCAAAAAACAGTCTACGTTTTGTACATTTGAAAATATTTGTTTTTTTTGTATTGTATTTTCTCCCCTCACCCCCCCACTCCAAACACTCCCTCCACTATGAAAGTCTAATCTGAAATCTATTGTCTACATCTATTTTCTGGAATCTTTGCTACACACATATAGCAAATGGGGGGAGGGATAACTCAGTGGGGGGGAAGGATAGCTCAGTGGTTTGAGCATTGGCCTGCTAAACCCAGGGTTGTGAATTCAATCCCTGAGGGGGCCATTTAGGGATCTGGGGCAAAAATTGGGGATTGGTCCTGCTTTTAGCGGGGGCTTAGACTAGATGACCTCCTGATGTCCCTTCCAACCCTGATATTCTATGATGTACATTCACACTGGTGTGTAATTGTGGAGTTTCTTGCACATCCTATGTATGTATGAGCACTGGGCAATTGACATAGAAATTATATTTATTCAGAATTTAAAAAACAAAACAAAACATGGATTTATGGATAAAAAAATATAGATCAAATTTTGGCTCCTGCAACCAAATTAGTGTCCTTTAAAATAATTTGTCGGTCAGTAGCTTTGGGCATAATATTAAATCCAGTACTTTGAAGGGCATTTTAAATTGTGCTTGTAGAAGAAAACTGCATCCATTTTGCTCAGTCTAACAGTATGACAGTTCACAGGGAAATAAATTCAGATGTATAGAATGCCTGCCCAGATACAAACTTTAGATATTGGAACCTGCACAATTACACCATTTATACATGTGACTAGAAAAACTTTTGGAAAGGTTTTCACAAGACTGAACAGCTTGGAGCATGCAACATGGTAACTTCCCTCAAGTTATAAACTGGTGAATTGTGTGTCATGTATTATTAGTGCAATGTGAAATGTTTACTGTGTTTCACTTGAACAGGAAATGCTAAAAGAATGATAGGTTTCAGAGTAGCAGCCGTGTTAGTCTGTATCCGTAAAAAGAAAAGGAGGACTTGTAGCACACCGTATGGAGTGGAAATCTATCAACTTCATGAAAAAACTCATAATGCTCTAGTAAAATTGTTAGTCTCTAAGGTGCCACAAGTACTCCTTTTCTTTTTAAAAGAATGATGTGTGACAAAGTTCCTCCTCTACCTTGGTGAGTCTTGCGCTTATTGGTGGATTTGCTCACCTTGGAGTTTCACGGCATCCCTTAGTTTGGCCATTTTCGTGAACCCACAGTCCAGGTCAACTCCTCCTGTGTCTGACCAGGAGTTGGGAGGTTTGTGGGGAACCCGGGCCCCTCTACTCCGGGTTCCAGCCCAGGGTCCTGTGGAATGCGGCTGTCTAGAGTGCCTCCTGGAACAGCTGTGCGACAGCTACAACTCCCTGGGCTACTTCCCCATGGCCTCCTCCCAACACCTTCTTTATCTGCACCATAGGACCTTCCTCCTGGTGTCTGATAATGCTTGTACTCCTCAGTCCTCCAACAGTATGCGTTCTCACTCTCAGCTCCTAGCACCTCTTGCTCCCAGCTCCTTACACGTGCACCACAAACTTAAGTGAGCTCCTTTTTAAACCCAGGTGCCCTGATTAGCCTGCCTTAATTGATTCTAGCAGCTTCTTGATTGGCTGCAGGTGTTCTAATCAGCCTGTCTGTCTTAATTGTCTCCAGAAGGTTCCTGATTGTTCTGGAACCTTCCCTGTTATCTTACCCAGGGAAAAGGGACCTACTTAACCTGGGGCTAATATAGCTGCCTTCTGTTACTCTCCTGTAGCCATCTGGCCCAACCCTGTCACAGATGATACTCTTCACATTTAGCAGGGACTGTTGAGCAGATGATGTTTGAAGAAGGAACCCTTCCATGTGCCAACTGATCACTACCCTACATGGAAATAAGTCTGAGGAAGTTTTGTGTGCTAGCTCAGTAGGAGACAAACGTGAACACCTTTTGCCTGGACCTAGTTTAGAGACCTCTGGAGATGGTGTAATTGCAAATGGCCAATGTAGATCTTTTATGCAGGGCAAACTCATCTTTATGTATCAGGCAAAATCATGACAGCAAAGAAACTGCTGGAATGTGCTTATTCAAGGTCTAATTCTACAAGATGCTGGGAGCCTTCAGCACCCATTGGGTTCAGTGAAAGCTGAAGGCATGTCACACATTAAAGTAGGCGCTCAGAATCTCACATGATTCAGATCTTAGTTGTTGTGCATTCTATTCAATTAACTAGTAGCGTTTGGTACAAGGGCACAAGTTTAGGGCCTGATTTTGCTTAAGACCCATTTCATAATTAGAACCAGCTTCAGTCTAACCATTTACTTTAAAACCAGATTTTATGCTGTGAGCCAAATCCTGTCCTCTACTGCGCTGATGGGGGAAAGGGGACATCGGGAGATGTATTCCCCTCCTCCTCCACCACACATTGTAACAGCACTTAAGAGTGCCCTAGGATGAGGGAAGCATATACTGCCTGGCCAGATTAATATAAGTAGCATGGGTTGCTATCTTGGAGCACAAGCAGGTGCTTTGGTTTTCTCCACATAAGCTGTGGAGAGAAGCAGGCAATAAACTTTGTACAGTAACAAGTGCTTCCCACCAAGCATGCTTTCCCCCACCCTCCATGGTCTGTACTTGGATGCATTGTCATGGTGGCTCTTTTTCCAACACTCCACCCTCTCATTCCATCCAATGCAGCTCCAAATAGTATGGACATGTCCCCTGTATGTATAAGAACCATGGAAGCTGTTATCTAAACCTTGCTTTGATGCCATGGTTCTGGCACAATTTTTATAGTAGGGTTGCTGAGAGCTTCTCAAGTCAGAGGGTGCGGCAGTGGTTTGATGTGTTTTTTGGTTATTTCAAACTTTATCTTATTCCACTTATTCTTTTTTCTCCATTCTGAAGTTATCTGAGTAATCTGGTACGAGATCAAAAATGTGCTCCCAGATGTATTATACCAGTGGTGGGTGATGAGATCTTTCTATATTACATATGTTTACATTTTAGTGTATTTATTCCTTTGCCAGTGCTAGCCCAGTGGAACCTGTCCAGATTCCACTAGCTGCTCCACAGGGGGCTAGAGGAGGGCCAGTGAAATGTAATACATTGTTGGTCACTGCCAACATATTTAAACATTTTGTTTATTGAGTAATTTATCTTTGGCACATTAGGAGGTCATTAAAGAGAACTGTGCTAGAGAGGAATAATTGCTGTTCCAGTGATTAAGTTGAAATGAATGCAGATGTATGATTAACAGGACAGGGTATTTATATAATATTCTCATCATATAAATAGAGTTTCTGTGTATAATACTAAGGGCAGAGCCTATGAATCATTCATATGGTTTGTGTAACTGAGTGAATTTTGGCTCCTTCTGTATTATCATCACTGAGGAAACGGACTGGAATTGGGGGAACTATTTGTCACAAATCTGACACAGGGGAATTTAATGATTATTTTCCATTTAGAAGCCATAATCCAAAAAAGGTTTTTATTCAAAATTACATCAGAAGTGTAACCATTTCCAGCAGGGGCATAAGATAAAACGTGGTTTTAATATTAGTGTATGGAGTTCTTTGTTTCCTCAGCAATAATGAGTCTTAAAATCCTTACTTGGGTTTAATTCCTTTTTGATGTCAATAGGAGTCTGTCTCTGCTCAGATAGAACTATCAACCTAGAAGGGACCCCATGGTTTGGCCATATAAATATAACAGATGATTATAGATAGGGGCGTGTCATAAATATAAAGGGAAGGGTAACCACCTTTCTGTATACAGTGCTATAAAATCCCTCCTGACCAGAGGCAAAATCCTTCCACCTGTAAAGGGTTAAGAAGCTAAGGTAACCTCGCTGGCACCTGACCCAAAATGACCAACAAGGGGACAAGATACTTTCAAATCTGGAGGGGGGAGAGGCTTTTGTCTGTCTGTGTGATACCTCTGCCGGGGACAGATCAAGAAAGCAAGCAATTCAATTCCTATAAAGTTAGTAAGTAATCTAGCTAGAAAATGCGTTAGATTTTCTTTTATTTTTTGGCTTGTGAAATTCACTGTGCTGGAGGAAATGTGTATTCCTGTTTTTGAGTCTTTTTGTAACTTAAGGTTTTGCCTAGAGGAATTCTCTCTGTTTTGAATCTGACTGCCTGTGAGATTTTCTTCCATTCTAATCTTACAGAGTGTTTCTTTTATCTTTGTTTTGTTCTTCTAATAAAGTTCTGATTTTTAAGAATCTGATTGGGTTTTTTGGGTCTTAAAAATCCAAGCGGTTTGTGATCATCTTGTTTATTCTCAAGCCTCCCCAGGAAAAGGAGTGTCAGGGCTTGGGGGGGATAGCTGGGGGAAGAGGATCTCCAAGTGATCCTTTTCCCTGGTTCTTTGCTAAAACACTTGGTGGTGGCAGCGTTTTACCTAATCCAGGGCAAAGACTTTGTGCCTTGGGGAAGTTTTAACCTAAGCGGGTAGAAATAAGCTTAGGGGTTCTTTCATGTGGGTCCCCACATCTGTACCCTAGAGTTCAGAGTGGGGAAGGAACCTTGACAGGGCCAAACAAAAAATCCTTTTCCAGACTCCTCTGAACTTTTGGGGAGTTTAGATTTGGATAAATTGAGGTCCACCTCCAGAAAACTGCAAAACCACCCTTCAGAATCCCAAAGCACTTCCCAAGCTGTGAACCAACCAAATCCCATGACGGCAAGTGCTGTGAGACGAAGGGGGAATGTTGTCTGGAACCCCTTCCACTCTGGTGCTGGATACAGGAGACACTGCTGTGCCTTTAGAATGGCACACAAAACACCCAGCTAGAGTATTCAACAGGTATAAGAACTAGCGGTTGGCCTTTAGGAGGGGGTGTTTCAGTGTGGTAGGTAGCCCATGTGGCTAGCATTCTGCTGAGCACTAGGCAGCAATGGCTGATGCATGGAAGAGGCTGCCTATACCCAATCCATGCTAATTCACTTGCAGAGTATAGGGCAGAAAACAGACATGGACCCATTTTTTCAGCATTCATATTTGGATGGAGATCGAAATGTCTCTTAAAGAATCACACAACCTGTCAATGAAATGCAGCCACTTCAAGGGGAGGTGGGAGACAGCTACTACATAGGACACTGTTCACCAGCGGAAAAGCAGGAATATAGGTGGCTTGCCCTTAGGGCTGTGAGGCTAAGGGCTAGCCAACCCTGATTACTAAAATGGCAAACCTGGGTTGGATCAGGTAATTCCTTTGCATGTGCCTGCAGCAAAGGGAGAAGATTAGGAAACGACAGGCAGTAAGAAAGGCTCCTGCAGGGAAGACCTAGGTACTAGGCTGTTTGGAAGTTGGAGCCAGAAACCTGAGGCTCCAGCCCTGGAGGACCCAGGAATGACTCGTCAAAACAGGAAAGGCCCCAAACCAGAAGGCCTTGGAGTAGGGTAAATTGGAGATTGCTGGGAGTGAGCAGGCTCCAGCAGAAAGATGTGGGGGTTTCCTACTGAGACTACAGGCATTAAAAGCCTGGGAATGGCCCAACAAGAGGGTAAATCCAATGCCCATCCCAAGACACATTGAACTTTATTTTGGAGCTTTATTCATGTGGATCCCCCAGAAAAGGGGTTAATGGACAAGAAAAGCCTGTGTGGAGTTTTAGAAGCCTGTCAAGGGGCGCACAGGAAGTGGCTGACTCCACTACAGGGAGAATTTTAAAATGAGAGCGTTCTTGCGTTACTGAAAAATGCCTTGGGATCCTAAACATCTATGCCCCCATGTTGAAAGATCTAATCTGAAATACACCTACACTATAACCTGCATAGAACACTTATCTAGCTTGGAGCAGCTAATGGCTGAGCTGACTCCGGTTAGCTCAGAATCAGTGATTACAAGAGTCCAGGTGTTTCAGAGATGATGCTTTCACCATTAAGCAACCTCTGATCTAGAGAAGTTTTTGCCATATAAATAAATATCTTAAGTTGAGTCCCACCAAATCTCCACAAATACTCTATCCATAAATTCATCAACATAAAAATCCAGAGGGGGGAAATAATTCTGTAGTCCATGTATTCATGCAGTATGGATAAATGAGTTTGAGTGGTTATACTAGGAATTTCATAGGCTAGTATTCCCACGCAGCACCCATGTTATTTCTCGGGAAAGGTATTCTCCTGGAACTAGTGAATGAACCTCTGTACCTGCAGCCAAAAGGATCATATTGACAGGACCAACAGAGAAAACCAGAGTTGAGGAGGAGGAGGAGGAGGAACTAATGTCCTATAAATATAACTAAACTGGGTTATCTACTGGTAGTTGAAAGACATTGTTTTAAATGAAACAGGAACCTCCACATACTTATATCAAACATTTTGAACTCTACCAAATGAACTCAATCTTTGAGCCCTAGTTCAGCAAGCACTTAAGCACATGATGAACAATTTTAACATGTGCATTACTGAGTGGCTTCCCTCTCCTGGCTTCTGGTCATGTGTCTGCTTCAGTTTCCCCTTGGATGGGGGGACTTGCTGTCTCTCCCTGCTGGTCCTCCAGCTCCCAGTTCTGTTGGGTTGATGAGGCGACTTTACAGAAGGGGTGGAATTTTGTGAGTTAGCCTGAGTGCTACCAAAACAGGTCCACAAACAAGTTTTTCACCCCACTTTCTCAGGCTTACCCTCCTCCAGCTAGATAGGTTCTTTACTCTTCTCTAAGGCTCATCAGCCCAAGGACCCCATATTCCCTTCCTGCAGGGGTATCAGCTCGCTCTTCTCCTGGAGGCACCCTTGAGTTGAAGGGGAATTTCCACACTCCCACCTCCAGATGGCATTGTAGGGGAAGACAGATCCTCTCTCTACCCTGTGTTTCATTCCAATGACTGTGGCAAACACAACCGTTCTACGTACTCAGACCAGTTGCTTCACCTTCCTGGACCACGGCCACCTACGGGATGAAGTAAAAACAGTTGATTGTGTGTTACAGGCTGACTGGACTGGTTCCCCAAAGTTCTGAGTGGCCTTGATGTACTGCAGACACAGTGGTGACATTACTAAATGACTATGGGTTTGTTGTTACAATATTTTATGGTTAACTTGTAAAAGAATCAGACACATTAAAAAAATCCTTGAATGAGAAACCTTAATCATAATAGGAAACATAGCTGTAAACTCAAAATGAATTTCTCTAATTTCAATCAGAATATGTTTTACAGTCTCATAGTTTCCCTATTCTGGCTATTTTGTTTGGAAACAGTGCATAGTTGTGGTGATGTCATTTTGAATGGCACCCACATAACATATTTGTCACTGAGGTATTTAATATTTCCAAAACACAGCTAATAAGTATAAAGCATTATCCTACAGCTAGAGGGACACATAAGCCTGATCCAATTTGAATATTGGTAGGAAAACCTATTAAACCCAACTGACTTACTCTGTTAATTGACCAAAGTTATTTTAGCTTTGTCCCTGCTCCTGTTCCTAGTGCAAGAAATGGAAGTTGTGTCACCAAGAGCAGTGACAGTAGGGGAGATACTAGGGCCCCAGTTCAGGAAAGCACTTAAGCACTTGCTAATTCCATCCATCAGGAAAGCCCTAAGCATGTACTTAAGTCCCATCATATGCTTTAATAGCATGTTTAAGTGCTTTCCTGAGCAGGGCTACTTTCCTTAAAACTCTAGCAACTTACATTTTTTATCTGTTATTTGACTCTAATGGGGGTGCATGGGATATATAAATCAGCACAGAAATTATCTTTACAACTGAGACAAGCATGAGGGATGATTTTTGATACAATTCAGTATTAAGTGAATTACACTTTTCAGAGTTAAGAGGGCTGTAATAATTAGAAGGGGAGAAAAAAATACTAAACAATAGTTGGATAACGAATTCCATCCATCACTGCTGTAATAGACTAAAGGAATGAATGTTTGTGTTCCACTGGAACATATTATTTATGTTAAAGGACATCCAGAAATATTTAAGTCAATATGGGATCCATATATGGACTTGAATATGTTTAAGTATATGTCTGAATTTACTGACAATTAATAGACTCTACAGTTACATGGATTTATAATTTTTTAAACTTGTGTAGAAAGATTTCTATAAATATCTGTTTTCTTGCTGTTTTATAGCAATTAATATTTAAAAGGTATGAAACCAGACAAATATTTTAGACAGTGTCCAACACAAAGATTTCAGTGTATATGCACCTTTGTTACAGTGCTATTGATAAGGAATAGCTGGTGGATCAAGATAGCGGTGTCCAATGGGCTACAGACCTCTGCTAAAACAGTTCTGTACCCAGAGAGCCTCATCATGATTTACTGTAGGGGCAGTCCACTTCCATTCTCTTCAGATGGAAAAGTGACAATTCACTGAGGGGTGAGTTTGCTGGAATTAAGGAATTTTTTAATATACATTTTAAGAGAACTGCAACACTGGATCTGAACACAAATGGACGTTGGGGATGTTTAGGTCCACATCCAGATATGGAGTCAAAGTTCACTGTTTTAATTAGAGCTGGTCAGACAGTGTTTTTCCCCTCTGTGCAAACTGTTGATAAAACAAGAGCCCTGCAAGTGGCACCATGTCTTGATTTTCCTCTTCCAGAGCCCCCAGTAATTCCATACCAGCCTTTTGAACATAAATAACCCTTTGTAAGGTTAATTTACTACAAGAGTCCCACAACCATAATCCAGAATTCCCCAGCACAGTCCAAACAGTACATTAAATCTTCAGAATACACCAAGTACAGATCTGGTATCTCTCACCCCACTTGGACTCTCAGATATGACTTTGCTATCGCTCACCATGTCTCACCCCAGCCCCCGCAGCTGGGATGCTTGCAGGGGTGGCAGGTGTGTATAATTTTGGTGGTGCCCAGAACCGGTCCAAGTCCCGCCCTTCCCCCCCACACCTGCCTAAGACTCTGGGAGGGGAAGGGCGGGAAGGAGGTGTGCGAGCTCTGGAAGGGAGTTTGGGTGCAGGAGGGGGTTTGAGGTGTGGGCTCTGGGGCTGGGGCAGGGGGTTGGGGTGTGGGAGGGAATAAGGGCTGCAGGCTCTGGGAGGGAGTTTGGGTGCAGGAGGGATGAGGGGTGCAGGCTCTGGGAGGGAGTTTGGGTGCAGGCTCTGGGCTGGAGCAGGGGACTGGGGTGCAGGAGGGGGTGTGGGCTCTGGGAGGGTGTTTGGGTGTGGGGTGCAGACTCTAGGCTGGGTCAGGGCGTTGGGGTGCAGGAGGGGGTCAGGGGTCAGCGCTTACCTCAGGTGGCTCCTGAAAGGGACCCGCACACTGCTCTGGCAGCAGCTTCTAGGGTGGCGGGGCCGGGAGGGGGGGTCTCTGCGTGCCGCTGCTCGCAGGCACCACCCCCGCAGTTCCCATTGGCCAGAGTTCCTGGCTAATGGGAGGGACTGCGGAGTTGGTGCTCGGGGCAGGGGCAGCACGCAGAGACACCCATCACCGGGGCTGCAGGGACAAGCTGCGCCGCCAGTGGTAGCAGCAGTGGCCAGGGGCCCCCAGGCCCTTTTAAATTGTGTGGGGGCGGCAGGCCAGGGCCGGGGGAGAGACCTGGCCCTGAACATTGGTGGAGCTGGGCCCCTGGGCCCTGAATATTCCGGGAGTGTGGGCACCAGAGGCCCATGTAACTCGCGGCTCCTGGATGATTGTCCACTGTGTTTTATCTTCAGATATATCAGCAGGCCTACTCTTCCATCATTCCCCTGCCTTGAGGCCTCTGGCTTCAGCTCTCTGGCTCAGAATGCTAGTGGGCATCTCCCTCTGCTGCTCTCAGCCCTTTCTGGCTATGGCTGTCTTGCCTGGGGAAGTTTGTAGGTGACAACCCCTCTACGTTCCTCCCGCTTTCCTGCCTCTGCTTTCACCAGCCTGATCTGGCTCCACTGCTCAATCAGGGAACTCTCATACTCTCTTCTTCAGGGACATCCCATCCTTGACTCTCCCAGCCGACGTCTGCTCTTCCTCTGAGTTCTCTCTCTCTCTCAGGACCCGGGACTCTGAAGTATCTTGTGCCTTTGGGCTGTCTCCCATTTATAACTCCCAGGGGCAGCCCTGCCTTCCTTATTATACAAAACTAGGGCCCACTTGAACAGGAGCAGGAGATCTGGGCCCCATTTCATTTAAGATCATTTTCATCTAAGCTTCCATTCACTGCGTGTTGAGAGGACAGTGGGAGGATGTCTACACTGGGAGCTGGGGGTGTGATTCCCAGCTCACGTAGACATACTCGAGCTAGCTGGCATTGAGCCTGCGCACTAAAAATAGCGGTGCAGCTGTGATAGCACGGGCAGCGGGGCCTGGCGCCGTGGGTTAGCTGGCCTAAGTATATTCGCGCCTGGACCCCGTGCTGCTGCCGCTACGCTGCTAGTTTTAGCAAGATGCTCAATGAGAGCTAACGCAAGGACATCTGCGCGAGCTGGGAGTCACAGCCCTAGGTCCAAGTGTTGACGTAAGCTCTGGGAGGCATTGTGCGGTGCTGCATCAGCTCATAGCTAGATGAACCCTTCTTTTCTTGCAGTTTATCTTTGTGTTATGTCCATATTGGGAGTACTGGCACAGACAATTCTTTCCTGCTCTACCTGATCGGCATTGTGTCTTTCAGGGTGGAAGAGATGCTAATGGAAGTACTACTTAAGTAGCAGGATTGCACTTTAGTTATCTGGGGGGGTATTTGTAATGGTATCTTTATCATTTTTGTTTCTCTCATGTCACACTCCCAATCATAAAGTGAATTCCCTTCTCTCTCTCTCATTTTTATTGTTTTGTTTTTTCAATAAAAGGATACATGTAATATTGGTCCTTTTTTGCGCATATATGAACATCTCTCTCGGGCTGGGAAAGCAGGGTTGAGGGCATCAGTCTGGAGAGAGACAGGGACGAATGTAGATGAGCAGTGAATTAGAACAGCTGGGGAGTAAAGCCACCCTTAATAGAGTCCTGGATGTGGATCTAGTCTTAACGGCAATTGTTGTCAGGAGGTCAGATTCAAAAGGACATATTTCTGGTAAGTTTGCGAGACTCATTTATAAACCAATGTGGGTCACACACATCCCTACTGTATTAATGGATTTCTTAATTTTGCTTAAGGGTGGATTCTACCATTAAAAACTTACAGATAATTTTTTAAATCTAATATCTCCACCCTTTCCCTCCTTCCTGAGCAGATAAAAAGCAGCCTTCCTTGGTGTAACTAAGCCATAGAAAAAAATAAAACCTTTGTCTCTATAGGCACTCTTGTCTTCACTCTCTTGGCTTCATCAAGGGGTGTTGCGCACTATAGCCAGATTTCATACACACTCATTTTGAACAGCTGGCTCTGTTCTCACATAGGGCCCTGTCTACACTAGGGACCTTCCAGCGGCACAGCTGTACTGGTACAGCTGCGCCGTTGTAAGATCTCCCGTGTTGTCGCTCTCTGCCAACGAGAGAGAGCTCTCCTGTTGACCCAACAAGCAGTGGTAGCTATGTCAGCAGGAGAACGTCTTCCACCATAACAGTGCTGTGCACACCAGCATCTCTGTCAGTGTAACTTATGTCCCTCGGGGGGGTGTGTGTGTGTGTGTATATGTTTGTCACACCCCTGGGCGACATAAGTTACACTGACAAAAGTGCTAGGAGAGACATAGGAGTAGTTATGTTGGTTCAGCAGTAGATCTACGTCCCATCTACCATTGGCATGGAGATTACCCCCAACATTTTATATCTTGTATAATGGCCATGCACAGTGAGGTTGCCAGATAGGAGAATGCTGAGGAACTCAAGATGGCTCACTTCCCCCTATTGCAGCACACAGTCCTGCACCTATCACAGCGGAGGAACAAACCTATTTATGCACCGTTTCTTTCCTGCTCGTGGTTATGCAATGCTTCTTGTTTACAGAGCACAAATTGTTCTAACAAACAATTAAAATAGAATATAGCACATGGCTACAAACCCCTGAATATTCCTATTCACAGACAGAGAGCTACAGTTACCAAAAAAGAACGTGGAATTGATGGCACTATCTAACTAAAGTGAATATATTCACTGATAGAAGGTGAATCTCTATCCTGAACTGGCTGAAACTTTGTTTGCAAATTGCCCTGTTACACCTTGGTGTTGCATGAGCCTGACGCAAACATGTGATGTTATATACTCTACCTGAAATCTCGAGATGCAACACAGTGAGTTAAGGACAGTTTCCCCCATAATAATCTTAGTGTTTTTGTCATTGTTTTCTTTAAATTTGCCAATGTGGATAGAAGTGGCTTATGGAATATAGACAAGTACTTGAAATAATAAGTTTGGGTAAAGTGGAAGACACAAGAAGGGTCTATGGAAGTCAATGGGAAGACTCCTATCGACCTCAGCGGGCACTGGATCAAGACAGTCTTTCACTGAGCTGCTTCACGTCATAGTGTAGGAAAATATGGTGCTCCTTTGGATAAACGTTAATTTAAATTTAATGGTCACTAACATCTTAAACTTTGACCAAATTTAAATTTTGTAAAGGAAGTTTTTATTAAGACAAAGAACAATGTTCCCACAATAAAAATTCTGATGAATCAGATGTTTATTTAAAAAAAAAACACAAAACCTACTCCAATCCCCTGCAATATCTGAAACCCAAACTCTGCAGCACCAAAAGTGAAACTGCAAAACCAAAATATCCTTAATTGGTTTTCATTGTCCACACTCAGTTGTTATTCAATAATATACGTAAATACATTTGTTTGCATGATTTTTAACTAGAAATATCTGATTAAATTAGCTAACATACTGAGACATGCCAGGAACAGGAATAGACTTTTAGCATCATATCCTTTTGGGAATACTCAGTGCTCACTCCCATAATGCTCAGAAGCACAGTGACTGCCCAGGATGATTGGATCATGGATAGATTGGCTGAGAGATACAACTGATTTTAAAATTACCCATTACAAGAAACTGCAAAACTAGTATCCATTTTCTGAAACTATTAAGGTTCCTCTTAAACTTGAATCTGATAAGAGGCTTTTACTCATTTGTTCATACCTTTAGACAAGCAAAAAGATAACCAGCCCTTTTATGAAAACAACTATGACAATGCGGAACTGAATATTTTGGCGTTCTCATGAAAAAAGATTTGCTGTGGAAATGCCTTTCCACCCTAACACATGTACATGCATCTCAATGTTCGTGTGTGTGTGTGTGTGTGAGTGAGAGAGAGAGAGAAACGTTTTCGCCCTGTAGGATATTTGTGAGAAATTGAAATAAATTTACAGTGCCACTTTCTCTTGTTTTGCATGGAACTTTGTTTCAGTCAGCATAGCCTTGGCCTAAAACTGGTTTAAATGACCCAGGGATGATCACCCAGTGGAAGAGCGAGCCTGTAGTTGTGCACAGCTTCTGTAGGCCTCTTCTCCCGCTCTATCTCCCTGCTGCCTGCACAGCAGGAGAAAAGAGGCATCACTAGAGGAAAGGGGTTGCTGCCTGTAGGGTAGGCCAAAAAATAAGATGTCCATGACCCAAAAATTGTTGAGGGTTTTGATATTTGTTTCTGTTCCACATTGGAAAGAAGACTAGACTTTTCAAAAAATTCCCAGTGGCCCGGTGATTAGGGCATGTGCTTTAAACGTGGGACTCCCAAGTTTCAGCCACTGCTGCTCTGCCTGACTTAGAGCAAGAACTTTAACCTGGGTGTTCCGCATCACAGCTGAGTGCCCTAACCACTGGGCTACTGACTATTTTCTCTCTCTCTCTCCTCCACCCCGCCCTCCTCCGCCCAGCCTACCCTGTGGTCTGAGAAACTTTCCCAACACATTTTTGTCAAAAACAAAACGTTGCCACAGATAGTTCTAGTTTTGACAAATTGGCATTTTCTGTCAAAAATCCTTTTTTTGAAAAATTCCCAACAAGTTTTGCCACATTTGCACTGTCAGTCCCCTGTGGCCTTTGCACCCCAGAATATGTTAGAGCAGCAAACCAGCCCAGTATAGAGCAGCCCCAGGATTAGGAAAGTGCAGAGATGAGCTCTAAGTCACTTTGAATAGCATCTCCTGACTTGTACTCTGTGCAAACGAGAGGCATCCCAAGGTTTAACGTGTACATTCCAAAGTTGGCATAGGGACAATGCTGCATTCCATTATGTCAAAATCATGGCACCTATGCATTTTGCCCGCTTAAGTCCCATTGACTTCAATGAGATTTAACCGTGTTAAGTGCCCCCCTCTTGCTTAGGGATATTTTTCTGAATTGAGGCCTTACTTTTCACAGTTCTGTAATATATAGTCTCAGTGTTCTGCAAATAGATGCCCCAGTGGAGCATGTCTCTGCATGTCATCACAGTCTCAAATCACAAAACCGTAAGCGAACCAACATACTGTTTTTCCCAGTTTTGTAGGTTGTTTCATTAACTTGTTAAGCAATATTTGTAACAAGCACACCACAGATCATCCCAGAATGGTCTTCACAGTTTGACAAAATGACTAGCCCCTTCAATACAGGAATCACGAGCCTGATCATCGGCTCTGATGAACCCATCAGATGTGTCAGTTTGATCAACTGAGTAATGACCTCAAGAATCTCATAAGTGATTGCGTATTGTGAAGGCCAAGACTATAAGAGGGTTCAAAAAAGAATTAGATCAATTCATGGAGGATAGGTCCATCAGTGGCTATTAGCAAGGATGGGCAGGGATGGTGTCCCTAGCCTCTGTTTGCCAGAAGCTGGGAATGGGCGACAGGGGATGGATCACTTGATGATTTCCTGTTCTGTTCATTCCCTCTGGGGCACCTGGCACCGTCCACTGTCGGAAGACAGGATACAGGGCTAGAGGGACCTTTGGCCGTTCTTATGTTTATGTTCATGCCAGATCCTCAGCTGATGTAGATTGGCATAGCTCTGCTAAGTACAAGAGATCATCTTGACTTCAATAGACCTATACTGATTTATACCAGTGGAGGCTCTGGCCCAATAGATATAATGTATTCATGGACATTTGAGAAGAATGTTAAGTTTCAATAAAGCAGTAGTACTTTCATGGTTTCATGAAGTAGTTTACATCTGATTGGTGTAATATCTACAGCATTAAGGAATGATCTAAGAGAGGAATTTTCAGCATACAAAATTGTCAATGTCATCAGGTACAGGAGACTTCAGGGTAGATATATTTTATTAAGATCCTGTCGGTGGGGGTGGAACCCACTCCACCTAGGTAGAGCAGGGAATAGAATCCAGGAGCCCAGCCTCCCTGACCCCTGGTCTAACCACTAGCATAGGGAAAAATGACTGATAATAGAAGAGAAAGGAGCATTTGCCCCAGAGAAGAAAATGTAGAGGAAGTTAGAGAGAACCAAGAGGGACTCAGTGGCATTCAGAGGGGCAGATCCTCTGCTGTGGTAAATTTTCATAGTTCCACTGAGGATTTACTCCAGAAATTGGATTTTAACCCTATTTCCCACCTTCAATATATGGATAAAAAGATAAACATAAGATTTTTAAACAGTTTAAAAATGATGACAATGATTAAGATGAATCAATATTCAACTGCACTGGAAAGCTGTATCCTGGTTCTCAAATCCACAAACTTTGGGAACTGACTTCTTGAGGCTTCAAGTATTACTAACCATGGTTGGGCTTTGCAGATTAGGAGGGGGAAGCATTCCTGGAAGGAGGGAGGGATTAAGATATGAGAAGAATTTTTACAGTAAGATTTTTGCTAACTCAAAGAATGTTGACATTTTCCAGGCTCTCTTGCAAGGGCCTAATCCTGTAAACTGCTGAATGCCTAACAGAGGTATTGTGAGTACCCTCAATTTTTTGGGCACTCAGCACCACATAGGATCAGCCCCACAAGAGTTCTCCTGGAGGACATTCAATGTAGAGCATGTGTTCGTGTCTGCAGTTGCCAAAGGGTGAAGTAATTTTGGAAGGAATTTTATTTAGCCAGGGAAGATTTCTGGAAATATTTACAGGTCAGCGATTGTATGTTTAAATTCTTTGACAAAAAAGAAAGTAATTGCCTGTGGCCTGAGCTTGAAGAGCTTTGTAAATATTTCTTCAGCTTTTCCACCCCCAGCAGGCTTTTATTATGCTGTCTTGATGGGCAAAGACAAATTCCCCCCAAGTTAGAGAGAGCTTGGGAATTGGACTTGCATATGGAATTTTTCTCTGTTGAATAGAAAGCTGAAATTTCTTTTCAGTCTAAAGCAGACAGGGAGAGAAAGTTGCTTTTATTAAACATAAGCATAAAACTAAACAAGTTGTTTCTTGGAGATAAGCAATCAGATCCCATCTTTTATGTAGCAATGCAGAAATGTCAGTTGTGAAAAAAATTGTAAAAAAAAATTGGTTTGTGAGACCTGTCAACTCCACACTGATGCAAGAATGGAAGTAAAGATAGTCACTGTAAGCTCTTCTGGGTAAGAAGCATGTCTGGAAGATTAGCTGTCCCCATATATTTCAGACAGCGTTCAAAGCCTTGAAGCCAAACTACCCCAAGGGGCTGGAATCCTGGCAAATTGTTCTGTACATTTGCTGAAGTTGTGTGAACCCAAATCAGGAGGTTTCCCTCAGCATCCTGCTTTGACTCCTCATTCCATAACTGTGCAGCTCATGTGGCCCCTTGGAGCTAGACCACTTCATACCCCATATTGGCAAAACAAGCCTAGAGAGAGCTCAGAAAGTTTCCACATGCCCTGGTTTCCCAATAGGTAACAGCATGCACAATGAGCACTTATGGGCAGGTGCTGATGGGCACTGTATAAGAATAAGTATTTGGGTATCTCAGTTTTGTCTGATCCGCGATTTTCAGCCTATCGGATGCGTGTAGCATTTATACAATGTCACTTTACACTCCCCTTCCCCACAAAATTATCTAATATTTAGCTCTTGACAAACACTTTCCAGAGTGCGGCTCAAATATAACTTAAGTAATTCTCACAACATCTCTTTGCAGGAGATAAGTAGGCACTTTGGTTAAAATCCTGGCCCCACTGAAGTCAATAGCAAAACTTCCATGCCACTGACTTCATTGGTCTAGGATTTCACCCTTTATTCTTATGTTCACGGCTTATAACCAAGAGGAGTTGGGATACAGGACCCCTGCCTTGGAGAAGTCACATAGCCTCCTTGCCTCAGTGTCCCCCTTTGTGAAATGAGATTAATACTTTACTTCATCACAGGGTGAGGGGTGGGGGAAGGGATGGTGGTGATTTAAGTTAATTTTTGTTTGTAATGCAATTGTTTGAAATCCTTGGATGAAAATGATAGTAAGTACTAAAAAAACTCAGTTGTTCCTATATATCTTTCTGGGCTTCTGTACTCTGAATGTGAGAGGGAGTTGCTCAAACAGAGGAGGCACAAAGGATCTTGTTTTACTCATACTATTTGGCGAAAAGGCATGGATGAAAAGCATAGGTTACTTGGGAGGAAAAAAAGACATTCTTCACTTTATCTACAATCAAAAACAGTGTATTCCTGCACAAACATGTCTTCACCTTGTGACACCAAATTGCTGATAACTGGAAAAGTGCCAGAAAACCAGTTGCGCGTGCAGGTGTGTGCGTTATTGAAATACGTACTTCCAGTTAACTGATCTGGGGCAGCTTCAGAGGAATCGAGCGGTTATAGCATGGGCCTGAGAGCCAGGAACTCCTAAGTTCTAAACAATTACTCCGTCTATGGCCTTGGGCAAGTCACTAACCCTCTCTGTGCCTCCACTTATGCATAAGGAAAATGGGGGAGAATGTCTATGTCACAAGGATGTTGTGAGGAGCTACTAGTTAATATATGTAAATCACTTTATTCATGCTGAGTATTGAGTGATAGATTCCTTTAAACAGCAACATGAAAATGGTGGTATTTGAAGATAGACTTAATTAATTAGCGAACCTCAGACACTTTGTGGCATCTACTTGATCCATTCTGGATTAGTAAGAAATCCATGAGATTGATGACCAATTCCCAGAGATACAGACAAATCATGGCAAAGTAATAGTCTTTGGCAGATCCAGTTACATTATTCCTGGAGCTATCTACAGTACTTCTGGAGAATTAAGCTCAGATCTGACTCTCCATATATTCGCATACCCTTAGGGAATTAGGCTAGTTAGGTACTGGGCCATAAAATATACAGTAGCATCCTGATTATTCAGATAGTTTGGGCAACACCAGATTTGTTTGCTTAACTGTGAGTTTGTATGTACTGGGAGTCAATGACATGAGATTGGGAAGATTTGAAGTCTGGAGGTTCATAGACTAGTAATTATGACCCTCCTGGATTTCAGTTCTGGCTTATCTCAGGAGAATGAATTCACTATGAGGAGACCACCCATCCAAATATGGCTGTTCACAAATATTTTAATCATGCAGGTATATCCTGTTTTTTTAAAATTGGGTTTAATAGAATTAGAGACTTTTTTTTGTCTACCCCAGATTCTTCATAGCAAAAACCAAATGTGCTTCCAACAGAGACACCAGGGTCCAGTTAGGATTTACCATTTAAGTTGTGTACTTGACAATTTCAGTGCAACCCCTTTCCTTTCAGCATCCTGTGTACTTATTCTAGACACTTTATATGACATTTAACACCATGGAAATGCCTTCACCAATGATCCCACCTCTCTTTCTTGAAAATCACCTATGTGAAATCTCCCTACATAAATCTGTCCATTGACTGTCTCCAAGCAGTGCTCAGACAGGAAAAGAAAGTGATGATAGCTCCCCTCTCATCAGCCTTCCCCTCCCACTCATTATAACTAGCATTAGTAGTTGCAACATGTGAATATGTCATAGCCAGATTTACCCTTTCGATCTGAACACTACTCTCATATTGGAACAACTATTCTACATATTAGATTTGAGTTAGACTGAATGCCGCTCACAGCAGGTGCCCATCTCCTATGTATTTTCCAATATGCTATGAATAAATAATAGTAACAATAAGGAGCAGGTTTTATTACCTGGCAAAATTATCTGAAGACAATTGTCTCTTACATGGATACCCTGCCTTCTTTCACTGTGGGCTCTCATCCCAAGCAGTTACTTCTTCCTCATCCTTGTTTACTTGTGCCACTACACACATTTGGGCAAAGCAATAAGGAGAAACCTCCTGAATTTTTCATGTGAAAAGAGAATTCTATGGTGGCAGAATTTCTGATGTCACTGACAGAGAGGGGTGGAAGGGAAGGGAATTCCATATTGTAGTTCTGTAAGGACATTTGGGAAATACATACAAGTGGAGAAGTTTTGTCTTAAGTACAATAATTCTGTAAATTCAAATATAAAAGACAGTGGATAAAAATAGGTCTATACCTATTACACCGAAGTTGGACTAATTGAAAATAGAAGTTTTGTTGAAGTCATATTGGGGTGGCTCCTGGGATGATAAAAGAGATTTTTACATCAGTTTACTGCTTCTGTATCTAGAACTTCCAAGTGCCTAGAACACCTAGACTGGGACTGCTTGAGGCATGAATTCCTTGATTTGAGATTAGCTAAGAAAGGCATGAAGACTTGTCATCTTGTTATACAGGGAGAAGGGCAAAGGAAAAGAACAGCTCTCCACCAATGTTGCGTTCCTTTGTAATGAACCAACATCAAGAAGCAAGGAATGCTAAGTGTGATGGCCCCAAGGAATGTAAATATTTAAAACCAAAGGTGAAGCAATCACTCTTGGTACCTGGTACACCCTCCTCAGTTCTCCTCTTTCAGCTCCAGGACTGTCATTCACCTGCTCTTGGATGGGCAGAGTCCGGTGATTCTAACTGCACCTTCCAGGGTAAAGAAAATGTCCAACAAAACAAAACCTCCACGCTGATTCCAGTTTCAATAATCCTCCCATCCGTCGTAGCAGAGGGGGCTTTTCACATTGCCTTCCCAGGTGGCAACAAAAAGGGAGGGAAGTATGGCCACCCTTTTATGGATCCCCATCAATTTATAAGAGAGGGGAGAGTGGGCAGGTCATGTGAGGGTTTCAAGTCTCTGGAATTAACTTCTCCCCTCCCCCACACCCTCTGGCACTTTGTTCCAAAATAGCCCATATTTGGTGACCTTCCGGGCACACTACAAAAGACATCTGTTTGTCTTGGTAGTTTTCTTGGGGTGGGTATGCTTCCCACAAGGATGAAGGGATGGAAAGGGGCTTTTCACAGACAGAGTCCTGCTGAAATGATTATTTTAATGCTGCTGGGATTTCATTGCATTTATTATGGTGTTAGTGATTTGTTAGGGTGCCCAGGGCCTTGGCTAGGCAGTTTTAAAATTTTGTTAAATCTAAACAAACAAACAAACAAATCAATAAAGACAGGTTGTTAGCCTGGGGAGCCTGTATCCTGGGCTATCTCTTCTCAAATGCATGACTCAGAACCTTCTGCCTCCAAGCTGTCTCTCCCAATAGGTAAGCCCCTCCCTTTGGGTCCTCCTGTGCTCAGTCTCTGCCAGGGCTGTTTCCCTGAGCTCTTCCCTGGCCTTCTCACTGGTCCACTGCAGAAAACCTCCCAGTACTTTCTGCTGTCCTCCTCCCTCTATTACAGGAGGGCCTTCTTGCTCCCTATAGGTCTTTTCCCTTTTGAGCTTACTCCTTGGCCTTTTATCACTGACCCTACCCAGCCATGTGACCACTCTAAATGCCTCTGTCATTATGAAGTTATGGCCTTTCCTGGGCAGAAGAGGTAACTCTTTCTCTGCTAGTCTAGGGACAGCATCTGTATACCTTGTCACAGAGAACAATTTTCTCCATAAACAATGTTGGGGGGTGGGGTGGGGATATTTCCAGTCAGAATTTACTTTTAATATAGATTAAAAGAACTACAAAACTAAAAAAGAATAGAGGTAAAGTCCCACTTCAGGAATATGCAGTGTTGGTCTCCTTTGGAACAGTCTGCACTGAAATTAACACACAATGGCTGCCACTTTCAGAATACAGCAGAGGTTTTAGAGATTAGAAGATATGGAATACAGAAGAAGAATCATCACAGTTCCATAGATACAAACACCAGACCAACTTTTTTGGCCCCCTCACCACCAGGGATATTGTGTAAAGAACAAAATGAAAATGTAAGACCACAAACCACCACATTTTAGGTTGATGTAAAATCCTGTTTGTTGCCTGAAGTTCCTTCTTAAAGGCTTATCAAAAATATTTATAGGATAAATGTGAAAATAAAAACAATCACAAGTATAATTCTGATGAGATTGAGCAGGAGAAGCCAAAATGTAGATGTGGGATTGACAGACTAAGATAATACCGCAACTGTTGTCATCATATTAAAATGATCTCAGAGGACTAGATTATTAAACCAACTGTGATGTGAAATCAAATCTTGTCATTTATAAAGGAAAAAAAAATGTTCCTGGCATACAGACAGCTAGTTATGCATGAGTGTAATACATACAAACAACAATGTTAGAAGAGTCCCAAGAGCCAATAATTCTGCAAATATAACTTATTCAATATATTCAAATGACCCCCCCCCATATTTTACCGTACTCCCCAATCATTTATTGCCATAGCTTTCTTTAGGGGGGACTTTTTCCCCTAGCTAACTTTCATCATCATTTAGTGACATGAAAGCCATTAATATGGGCTAAAAATCATTGCCCACATGGCTGTGAGCAACTGTAAAGAGCAGACATTTGCTGCCACAAACAATTTCATCATCATTATCCTTTAGCAAATGGCTGAGTTCTGAACATAGTCAGAATGTTTTCACCTTTCCCTGAAAAACTGTGCAATTCAGCTAAACAATTGGTTTCTGACACTGCACTAAAGATTTTCATAATACATGGTAGGGAAACTGCTTCTAGTGAAAGTTCCTTTTTACACCATTTCACCATTTAATAGTTTGAACCAAAAAAAGGACCAGCTGGGGGATACAACCCCTTTGGCATTCTCTACTTGGTGTTGAATACAGCCATCTAGCCACATTTCTATCAAACTTCCAAAGCTCAACGGCCAAAGTTCCTTTACCACTAGCCCTGCTTTTTATTCTGACAGCTTTGGTCAGAACTTCACCATGATTGCTCAGGGCATGCCAGTGAGATCATGTCACCCCATTAGCCATGTTTGCCTCCCCACTGAGCCCATCAGTATTGTTCAAACTATTGGTCCTAATGGTGCTGCTCAGTGTGAGGCATGTTATGACTTACATGTTACAACTAATAGGTTTAATAATCTAGTCCTCTGAGATCATTTTAATATGATGACAACAGTTGTGGTATTAGCTTAGTCTGTCAATCCTACAGCTCCTACATTTTAGCTCTTCCTGCTCAAGCTCATCAGAATTATACTTGTTATTGTTTTTATCTTAGCATTTATCCTATAAATATTTTTCAAAGTAGAAGTTCCAGCAGGTAGAGGAAGGAGGAGGAGTCACCAAAGGAGAAAATGAGTGATCCAAGGGAGGGCAGCCACATAGATTTCAGTAATGAGAGATTTGAAACAGGGTGATAATCGGAATCATTAGGAGAAGCTGCTGTAAGGGGATGAGTCATCCCTGAACTAGAGCCTGATTAAGCCCCATGCACTGATATGTCATTCCTGTGCTAGGTTCCGGCCAATCCACAAACCAGGAATTGGTCTGGTGACTCTAAGGGCAGGTACATAAACCTCACAGGAGGAACAGCAGCTCAGTCTGCTCAATGTCACTTCAGGGCTTGGAACTTTCCATTGCCTGATAGTGACAGCTGCCTCAAGCCTTCCTCTAACTCTTGCATCACTCCAACCCTGCTCTGGACTCCTGATGCTGACCCCTTGGCTCTGACCAATACATATGACCATCCTCATCACAGTTTTTGACAGCTGTCTCTTTGCTGTCCTTCAAGCAGGCATTTAGAAACATTTTCAGGAAGTGCCCCAACACCTCCCCTGTGGCTTTTCCCACCCAGGAAAGATTTGGAATTTATTGACTCATAGATTGTAAGGTAAGAAGGGACCATCATGATCATCTGTGATAGAATGTTCAGAAGGACAGGATGCACCAGCTGGTGAAACTCAAGAAAAGAAAAATCTACATGTGTCCACGCAAGAACTGACTCCATTCTCATGGAGGCAGACAGCTCATTCTGAATCACAGTGATCTTATTACTACAATAATAAACACTGAATGGTTATCCGATGCAAATAACTTAGATTAACCAGATTGTTTATTATCCAGCATAGCTGCTGTGCTCAGAATTTTACAGATACTTCACTTTGCTTCCTGGACAGCCTCATTATAATATTTGAAAAACACTCTATGCCACAGTCAGTCCATCTCAGAACAAGATTTCAGTCACTAATCATCTCTCTCATTTCAAGTGTCATGGCTCATCTGAATCCCATGATGTCATGGGAGGATGAAGCCGAGGAAGAGGTTATTTGGAAGCCAGTGTGTCAATGATCAATGACAAGAGATCATTCTACCAAGCCATCAGTAGACCATTCGAGCAGTAAGCCAATATTCTTCCCCAGAACCCTCTAAGGCCCATCAGGTTCCATTAACCTCAGTGGTAGAATATCAGGTCTTTTACCCAACAAGAAAATTGTTGGCCTCAAAATGGATGGGGTAATGGTTTGACATAACAAGACCCAATCTGCACCCTTCTTTCTCTCATTCCCATCCCAAAACAAGATCCAGAGAGTGGCCACCTATGTAAATTAAGCCTGGGGCAGTACCATCCTGGCCATGAGATCCTGAGCTTATCCATGATTGCTATTGTACACTTGAAGTCACCCCTAAACAATTAGCTCAGACGACTCCAAGCTCACTGTGCTGCAAGGTTACCTGTACAACAATACAAGTTCTATCTTAATCCCATGCTGGGACTCAGGTCCCTTGAAACCATTGCAAACTGCATGTCCTTAATACACACATCGTGGGTGAAATCCTGGCCATGCTGAACTCAGAGGTGAAAATCCCATTGACTCCAGCACATCCATTAGTGTAGAAGATGCCCTCTTGTGACAGTGCTCTGGACACACCATTTCCCTACCCCTGTGTTATTTCATGTTGAATAGAATGTCCAGTTGAGCAGTAATCAACATTGCACCTTATCTATCCAGGTTTCTGCTATATATGCAAATTCAGGGGCATCATCCTTAATAAAGGTTGTATCGATAGATAATGTAGGAAAAATGCAATAATTTGTTTACATCTGAACATGGCCCTGTCAAATTCCTGCCTGAAAACAAGTGATTTGGATAGCCTTTGTACCCACTGCATTCTCATATGTAGAATAATAAAATGCACTTGAATTTTGCTATATAACTTATGAGCAGCTGACCTGAATTATCAGTATTGAAGAAGGGTGGGGATATTTGCGTAATTCTTCATTACTTAAAGGTAAAGTGAGCTAATAGATATTTTACCTGCTAATATGATCTGGAATGTTGCTTCCCCAATTATCTCAGATGCCAAAATGAGTGAAATGAGGATTATATTGTTCATTTTATTTGTATTGTCCCAGCTTGGAAAGGAAAATTTCTCTCAGAAGTGCTCCTAAAAGGAAAGCCAAGTTGGGCTGTGAAATGCCAAAGTCCATGAATTGGCTAAAATGCTCCTGCTATTCTAGCATTCCCCTTAGAAGCACATTTATAAGTGAACATGCAAATAATGTATGTTCCTCTTGAGGTTGTAATTAATGTATCTGGAAAGGGAATCAACATATATTTTTATAACACTGAACCTTTATGTGAAGTCAAGTCATTTTTTAAAAAAAAGTTAACTGTAAAAAAATAAAGGATAACGATCAGGCCATATTTATAACACAACACCAAGCTGATTTTCATGAAACTTACTGTGGTCCAAATTTTCAACAGAAGCCTCTAATTTTGGGGGCCCAACATGAGAGCTCTTAGGCCTATTTTTCAGAGGAGCTAAGTACTTGAAAAGCCAATTAACTTCAGAGGGAGCTGCAGGCTGCTCAGCACATTTAAAAATCAGGCCCAACATGTCTCAAGCTGGGCATTTGGATCTCAAGGCACCCCAAGTTAGAGGCTGCCAACTTGGTGTTGGGCAAATTGTTCAAAGCTTTGGCTACAATGTTATTGTAGGTTGGTCTGGCTGAACATATTGCATAGCACTAGTGAGAGAGCCGGAATGAAGAGTCAGTGATCGTGCACAGGCCTGCACTCATGCTGTGAGATCATAACTGTGTCTAACTAAAACCATCATTTGTTCACTTTATGAGAGTTAATTTCTAGATGGTGAAATCAGGCCCCTATTGCAGTTCATGGGAATTTTGCCGGTGAGTTCAATGGGGCCAGGAATTCACCCACAATGTATAAATTAAGCACTTGCAGTCTGCAAAGGCTCCAAACCAACCTTTTCCTTTGTTTTAGTTTCCTTGAGATTTGCACACTGCAGTTTCATTAAGTAAAACTCCACATGTAACATTGCAGATTCAAAGTGGTGATACTTGAGGTGAGATTTGACCTGCTAATGAGTTAGCAACATCCTTCATTACATTAAGTGATTTGCACAGGTCAGTGAAGCTCCTGGTAAAAATCCTAGGGAAATGTGATATTTCTTCTTCATTCTATATAGCAGAAACATGTGTATGCATGTGTGTGTGTATACATATTGTGACAAAGTTCCTCCTCTGCCTTGGTGGGTTCTGCGCTTATTGGCTGATTTGCTCGTCTCAGAGATTCACGGCAGCCCTCAGTTTGGCCACTTTTGCTAGTGGCTCAAACCTGCCCTTCACTCAGCTAACCTCATCACTGGCCAGCATGGGGAAAAGGAAGGAGAATAATCCCCGCAGTCTCTGCTAATCCACCTAGTGGGGTGGGGGACAGGCCAGGGACCTTCCCCTCTGGTAGGACCCACAGTATCCAATAGGGAGCTGGGGGGATGGGGGGAAGTCGGGCCCACCCTCTACTCCAGGTTCCAGCCCAGGGCCCTGTGGATTGCAGCTGTCTATAGTGTCTCCTGCAACAGCTGCGTGACAGCTACAACTCCCTGGTCTACTTCCCCATGGCCTGCTCCCAACACCTTCTTTGTCCTCACCACTGGACCTTCCTCCTGATGTCTGATCACGCTTGTACTTCTCAGTCCTCCAGCAGTACGCCTACTCACTCTCAGCTTCTTGCGCGCCTCTTGCGTCCAGCTCCTCGCACGCCCCTCACTGACTGAAGCGAGATCCTTTTTAAACCAGGTGCCCTGATTAGCCTGCCTGTCTCAATTGATTCTAGCAGCTTCTTAATTGGCTCCAGGTGTCCTAATTAGCCTGTCTGCCTTAATTGGTTCCAGCAAGTTCCTGATTGTTCTGGAACCACTCCTGTTACCTTACCCAGGGAAAAGGGACCTGCTTAATCTGGGGCTAATACATCTGCCTTCTATCATTCTCCTGTAGACATTTGGCCCGACTCTGTCTTATATATACACACACACACGATTCAGAAAACAGAATCCATGAGGAACAAAAGGTGCAGAGTGGATTTTTTTATATTATTTATTATATTTGTATTAATATTTTAATTTGACAAAATACCATAGTTGTACAGCAGGAAGGATTAATAGTGCTGTTCTATTAGCTAGTTATAGCACAGGGAGGCTTTACACAAAAAATGCTTATCTGTTCCCAAGGTAGTTTTTGCCCTTTGTTTCTTTGCTTCTTCTAGTGGATATACATCCCCCATTTCCCTACCCCCCAAAGTGAGTCTTTAAAGGCTAGAAGTCATAGCAACAAGTTTGCCAGCCCTATATTTCATGCATACGTGTATGAACACACATGGCTCTCCAGCACCCTGGAACATATTTTTCTAATAAGGAACATCTAATATAAAAATTTTATGCATCAATGGGCTTATTTTCCAACTAATTTATGAAATAGGGGTTTTTTTCCCCTACACTAATGGCCATCCAAAGTCCATAAAAATCAGTTGAAAGACTCCCATTGACTTCAAAGCCCACCGGGCTTTGAATCATTCCCTAAGTGCCATTTTATGGTGTGCCACCTTCAGATGTGTTTTGAACTTGTAACAAAGCACTAGTGGCACTTCTCTTTAGCAACATAAGCGTAGAGCTCTGGAAGAGGTGGAATTTGTCAATAACCAAGCAAAGAAAAAGTGTTTGTCATATGCTTGTTTTGTAGTATTACACAGTCGTTCCTATTAAATTCCTGTGTTCCTATTATATTCTCAGCCTATCGTTATTAGTTGGTTTACGTCAGTTGTACATCTGCAATCCTTAATTTTGTAGCACTCAGGATCTCAATAATTTATTTTTCAGCCAACTGCTTAAATGACTCATCAACAGGAAACATGGCTTAAAAAATGTCAACAAAAAAGATACATTTATGTTGGGAATAGGAGGCTGTAGGATTTGCTAGGAACAAGATCACTTTTCAGAAAGAAGGATGTTTACCTACATTTTCTCTGCTGCTACGGTAACTGAGAGAGAGTATTGTTGTTTTGTTTTTAATTAAACTTTTTAGCATTCATCTCAGCCACAGTATTGACTTTTTAATATATGAATATGAAAGTGCACATATACTTTATACTCCACATTCTGCATTTATTCACTGTGACATCCAGGATTCCCTCCAGCAAACTGTGTTGTACATTTTCAACAGCATCCTGCTACACTTCAGAAAAGACAAGGGAGGCAGAGGAAAACATTGCCTTAACCCACTGTGTCCTGAAATTTGTATGTGCTCAGCTCAGACTACACATCTTCATTGATAATTATGCTTCTCACTCATATTCTGCAGCAGCCAGTGATTTCAAAACGCTGTGTGAATGTTAATTCTCGCAACACCCCTGTGTGATAGCCAAGTGTAATCTCCACTTTAGAGATAGGGAGACTCATTACCAGAGGTTAAATATATGTGCTCAGACACCACATTAATGTGCTCCATATAACAACTAACATAGTCATTGTTAGAGCCCAGAATAGAACTCAGGAATCCTGACTCCTGGTCTCCTATATTAACTACTATACTGTGGGAATTTAAGAATTGCCATACTTAATCAGGCCAGCTGTCCATCCATCCATCTGACAATGGCCTGTACCAGATGCTTCAGAAGAAGGTGTCAGAAATCCACAGGAGGCAGATGTGGGATAACCTGCCCCAATATTAAGTGTCAGTCTGACCTCTAATAGTCAGAGATTGGCTTGGTAATTCTGGATATCCTTGTGAGACCAGATTTTAAAAGGCATTTAGGTGTTGAAATAAAGCAAATAAGCATCCAAGGGGATTTTCAAAAGTGCCTGGGCAGCTAAGGGAGTTAGGAGCCTTTGAAAATCCTACCAAGTACCTATCTGGATCTTTAGGCACCCAAACACCTTAAAATATTAGTTCATTATCTGTATAAAATAACTATCCTCCTTTCCCTTATTACAAGGCTTACCTTCCCAAGAAATTACTTTTCACTTGGTAAGTACTAACAATATGTTCAATGCTGTACAAGATATAAAAGAAGATGCAGTCTCTGCAACAATGAGCTTACGAGCTATTGCAGACAGACAACAAAGCCTGCATTGGGAGACCCAGATGATGGTGATAACTTAGGTCTTGATCCTACAACGTGATGTATGTGGTTGGACCACTGAGCTTGCACAGCATCCCACTGAAGTCAATAGGGCCCTGAAGAGATACAGAAGTCTGCCTGTGTGCAGAACTGGGGCATTAGTACTGTTTTTTTTCAGAGGTGGGATCATTGATAGCTTTTACATGAGAACATCGGGCTTATATTAATAAGGTAATAAATTTCTATCTGGCTAAGCTGACTATACATTATGTGTAAAGGTTAATTAAAACAGGTAGCGAAGCTTACAATAGGATCTGTGCAATTTAATTTACATTACAGTTTTTTCTTTGAACATGTAGCATACTATTGAGAAACCAGTAAAACACCCGCCTCTAAATAAATAAAAATAATAACGTAATAAATTGGGCCAATTACCCCTCCAAAGAATCCATTATATCATCACTACCAGCCATTATTATTCTTCCTTTCAGCAAAACCTGGCTTGAGTGTTGAAAAACATGTCTTATATGGCCTCATGCAAGGTAATATAAAGTAACTGACTAGATCTGAGTAAAGAGTAACTGATATTATTCATATATTATTCAGAATGACTGGGCCATTATTCTAATATTTTCTGTCCTGTTTCATATTCTGGAGATTGGCAGAGGAAGGTGCATTTACAACCACAAGAAATGGTATGAACCATTTCCCCAAGCTATTCCATTTCCCCTTCTTCTCCCCTCTTTTTAACGAACTTTATTGAAATGTAATTCCATTCACACTTGATAGATACTACATTTCACAATGAAAACACACAGCAATGGGAGGCAGAAAGTAGAGCACTCTCTGGGCCAATGTTTACTGCTACTGATTTGGCAATGGAGATATCATAAGGAGAGGCCCCTTTGTGAATATTTTGTTGTGGCCATTCTTAATGAGGGAGAAAAGAAATGTTGGTAAAGAAATCAACTACAGAACTTCAAAGCCTAGTAAGTATTGGAAACTCACCAGAGAATTCCAGTAAATCAGTATACATTTACTGAACTCATGGAAAGATTTATTTAATTGGCTATTAGAGTACATTTTAAGTATAAGTCACATATAAGCAGAGCTGGGCAAATGCTGCAACATTTTGCCATGAATATTCACTTAAAAGGAAAACTTGCCCTGTGTTTGTGCTCATTTGGGCGTTCGTTTTTAACAAATAGCTTGGTGAGCGAGTACACTGGCAAGGATATTTGCAGAAACAAATGTTAGAGGAGGTTTACAAAAAGAATGTCTTCAACTTATGAACATAAATATTTTGCCAAAATCTTGATTTTCAGAGTTATGGTCACCAATTAGGGATCAGAAGCAATGCCATGTGATCTGCATGTCCAATCAAAACTAACCAACTCAGTTTAAGGACAATCTAAAGGATAAAATGTTCAAGCTGTTTTAAAAAATGATCAAAGTCCCAATCCTGTAAACTATGCAGCATAGGAGGACCCCAGTGCCTGTGTGGACCCTCATTGTCTTCAGTGGTGATCCACTGGGGTGCCGGGCTCTGCCCACACACCTGAAGTCTTAAAACTGGTGTTGAAAGCTCAAAGTCAAAGTCTCTCCCTGGATAATCTGCAAGTTGACAAAAGGGCTAAAGTTGTTGAATAAATTATATGCTATGAATAGTTCACCCTGCTCAGACCTTTCTCTGACTTCCCTTTTTCAACAATTTCACAATGAAATTGTTAGCATTTTATTGAAAGTTAAGGATTGAAGTAGACACACACTCCTAAAATAGTGCTCCGGTCCTGATGTCAACTCCTTGACACTTCCTAGCACCCATATTAGTCCTACCCCGGGGCTGCCTGTCAGACCAAATTATCTGCAGTTCAGAGCCTCATGCCTTTCTCAATCTGGACCCTAGCCCAGGTCAACTCCTGCCTCCAGCCCTTTCTGTTGCCTGGGGCCACCTGCTTGCCCTAGCCCCACATATGAGTCCTGGGGCCATCCACCATTCCAAATTTAACCTTGGCCTCCTTCTGCTTTCACCTCTACCCCTACCCAAAACTACATACCAGTTTCAACCTTAAATCTTTCCCGGAGCATCTTTTGGATCAAAATCCAGCCTTTGGATGGGGACTACCTGCTGACCCCAACCATAACTCTACCGTCGTGTCCCCTCTTGACTTCATCTGTATTGCTAGCATAGGGTTGCCAGCCAGTTGTAGCTGCAGCCATATCACTAGCCTGGGGTTAGAAACCAGCCCAAACCCAACCCTTGCCTGGGCCGCATCCTAGCCCCGGCCCTAATGCTAGCCTGGGGCCACTTTTGCCAGGCCCAACCCTAACATTATCCCTTTGCATCTCCTGGTTTCAATGCTAGACCTGGCCCAAGGTTACCTCTCAGACCAACGCAATATGTAATTTGGAGCAACCTGCCAGCCTGAAACATAACCTTGCCTGTGGACACTGGCTGGCCCAAGCCTCAAACATAAGCTCATTCTCAGTAAGGACTCAGCTATGCAGAACAGCCTATAGAATATTCAGAGTACAATCAGTAATTCTGCGCTTGTGCCTGCTGAAAGCAAGCCAGCAATCCCTCCCTATCATGTGTTTCCTATTGTCATTGTCCCTAGCCTTACTCAAACCTCCATAGTCTTTTTAGAGGATCAGCTTCACAGTGCGAGAGGGAACACTCTACATCATTCATGTAGAGATTGAGGAATATGATCCTGGTGGTACTTCCACTCGGAGTCATCACCAGCCTTACTCTGCAGAAAGGTTTTTTACCATTAGATTAGCCTTGCAAAATTCTACTCACCCACTCACTCAGCCTGGGTGAGTAACTTTTGGTTTGGTTTGTTTTTTTTGTAGGTAAATATAATATTGTTTCTGCACTCTCATGTACAGGACAAGTGAATAGGTTTTGTTTCTGGATTGGTTAATTTTCATGATGGCGCTTAAGTCTGCATCACAGTCTGTGCTAAGTCATTTTATTAGTTGACTATCCATTCTAGGATGATGACCTTTGGTCCTTTATTCACTGACTTTAAGGCCAGTATGCTGTTACATTGACACAGGTAATATCTACTGCGTCAGCCCTTCTTGCTTCCTCCATGATACGCTATAGAAATTCCTAGCAGATTTAGCAGGTAAAATTTTCTGCTTTATTAAAAAAATGTGGACTATTTTTTTAAAAATCAGCATAAACTCCTCCAGCTGTTGTGTGATATCATCATCTATTAATTTCTGTAGACTCATTTACCACTGAGATCACCCCTACTTGTGTATAATTTCCTGACTCCTTTCCAGTTTATTTTATTTTTTTTAAAGATTGGGGTTAGATATTTGCTCCCCTCTAATCCCTCGATACTCCTCCTCTTCAACGAGCTGTTAGAGAGTTGATGATACAATATGGATTCTTTTTAAGAAACACTTCTTTCTGATTAAGATATGAATATGGCTTATATATTAGTGATTTTCTGTTATTGTTTTTCTTCCGTCTCTATTGCTAAGCAGGATATTGGCACCAGAATAAGATTGCTGTGGGTTGCGATGTTACAGTTGGTTCCTGGGTAAATGAGTATGATGTCACAAACAGTGGATTATGACTTTCAGTGAAGACCAAGTAGCAAGAGTGGAGGTGGTTTTTCAAAATTACATTCCTTCTGGGCCAGCTCTTGTGATTTGCATCGACTTCCCAGTATTTGGGCCTCAGGATCCCAAGTCTATCTCTATAGTGATCCGTGGCTGCTTGGATCTCAGCCTTGCTAGTCTTGTTACGATGGATATCAGCTGGGCAATCCACTATTTGATTTTCTCCAGGTCATTACAAAAGATCATATTATGCATCCGAGTATGAAATCGCTCTCCAATCTCTTACAATCAGGGACTATACTTCTGTTTGTATAACACCAAGCACCTTATTGGTGCTAAACAAATAAGTGCTAATAATATTCCCTTCCTAAGTCTAATTACTTCTGATATCTAGACATAAGCTGGTGTCGAGACATGAGCTGAATGTGTTCTTTGGAATCCTAGTACTGTGCTTGATGGTCTACCCTGGGCCTTTCATTTCAAAGTTTACAATGTTGCAAACCTATGAATCTGGCCATCACATACTTTGTCCTACTACTAAGGTGGCCATGTTATCTGTTTACTCTCTATTTGCTGTCATTCAGCCCCATACTTTGATCACTGCATTCTAGACTATAGCTTCCCTCTTTCCCTTCGTGTGATACATTCAAAGTCACTAAAGGATTTGCTGATGAACTCCCTCCCCCCATTTTCCTTAATACTTCTTACTGTTACCAATCCACTTCCATTTTCTCCCTGTGGTTCTTATGCTCTATGAAACAATACATCATGCCCTGAATGCATAAAATCAGATTTCAGAGATTACCAGTATCTAATTACCCACTTAGATACAGTGTAAATTAAGTATATTACAGTCACCCTTAAGGAGACGCTTGCACAAACACGCAGGGAAGCTCCTAAGATGAACCTAGGTCCCAAAATGTTATTTCCCACAAAGAGTGACTTCAGCATTTAAATTCAGAGACTCAATTAAATATTTGTCCACACACAGACTCCCAGCAGAGAATAGCCACAAACAGAAGCACCAAAACATAAACCCATAAAGCCAACTATACATAGCACAAGACAAAACAAAACAAAACATCCATAGACCAAAGTAAAAGGTAGTAGGATATGTATTCCTGGGCATGATCATTTGCTCCATAGGCTGGCAGGAATAACATTGGGGAAGCATATTCAGTCCTTGAAATCCCCAGAAATCCTTGGAAGGTTTTGGTGTTTGGTTTGGCTCAACAGTGCCCCAGCATTAAATTAGCAATTCTGACAGTCTTCAAAGGGAACCCTTCCAGTCTTCTTCATCTGGAAGCATGGTGACTGCACTGCACCTCTAGAGTGGGGCTGCATAAGGGGGAGAAAAAAGAAGGGAATCCTCAACTCTCTCACAGGAATTTAAAGTAACTCCCCATCTCAGAGATAGTAAGTAACTTAGCAAGATAAATACAACACAGATATAGACAAGATATCCTCCTTGGCTTTGTATTTACACAACAGCTATATGCTACAGCTATATGGGGAAATTGTTTCCAGGCAGTGGGTAGCAGTGAAGTGAGGCTGACCTAACATTGCAGTTGCTAGTCCAGCAGTACTTACTATCCTATTGAGGCCTCAATTTGCCATTGCCCTTGAGCCTTGAGTTGACCAAATGCATTAATTGGCGGTTATATTGGCCTGTGGTGCCCATGCTCCACCAATATTCAGGAATATTGGCCCAGCTCCACCAATGTTTGGGCTTATATTTTCAGAGCCATCCCATCCATAGGATGGACAGGGGCAACCGCCCCAGGCCCTGCGCTTTCGGGGTCCCTGTGCTTAAGGGGGACGTGAGGTCCAGGGAGGCCTGGGGGATTGGTGGGGGGCCTGGTGCCAGCAGCAGTGAGCAACCCAGCCCCAGCCCACTCCACCCTCCCCTCCCTTCTCACCCCTTCCCCCAACCCCCCGCCCTGGCTCTTTCCGCCCCTGCTCCGCCCTGCCCCCTCTCCACCCCATTCCACCCGTTCCCCAAACCCACACCCTGCCTCTTTCCAGCTTCTGCCTCCTCCCCCGAGTGACACCAGGAGCTGGTGGGGTGGATTGGGGTGGGCTGGGGCCAGGTCGCTCACTGCTGCCAGTGCCAGGCCCCCCACTAGTCCCCCAGGTCGCCCTGGACCCTGTGTTCCCTTGAAGTGCAGGGCCCCCCAAAGTGCGGGGCCCAGGGTGGTTACCCTGGTCCGTCCTATGGATGGGATGGCTCTTCTTGGACCCATTCTGGGCACCACCAAAAATTATACAAACCTGGCACCCATGAATGCATTGTAGTATGGGCAATGCTATCCACATAGTAAATGGTTTGGAAACCCCATTACATGTTGGCGAGTCTCAGCGGAATTGGGTGCAAGGCAAGTTGAATGACTGACTCTGTAAGTATTTTGGCAGTACCTGCAGATAGTGTGTATTTGTACTCTGCCCATCTGTAATGAAAAATACGCCAGAGATGGATGGATAACAGGCAAGGAAAACAAAATAGGTATGTTTATCGAGTGTCTGTTCCACAGTAATAAGGTTGAAAGTACAGAAGTTATTTACGAAGTTCCTTACAGTAAAAAAAAGCAACTTGCTTTTTATTAAAATAAATAAATAAATAAAATAAGAGTCAATCAAATTAAAACTAAAAGGAAAATCAATTGTAAAAGATAAAGGTTTAAGAGGAAAAAGTGGCACTTGGGTAACATTAACTTAGTATTCACCTGAATTTAGGGGTGAAAAAACCCAACGTGTGTAAGGCCAGATCATCAGCCCCTGTCCTATAGTGCAAAACATCCAGAAAGGTGCCCAGAAAGGTGCTCCAGAAAGGCGAGATTCTCTTGCTGTAGGGAAACCCCAAGTGTCATAAAGCTGGTGGAGCAAACTTTATGCCACCCACTCCTGGCTCCCACCAGAGGGGGTGGGGCAAGTGCACGTGGAGGCATAGCAAGGGTGCTCCGGTGACCCCTGGCTGGTGAAATGTTCATGTCAGTAGTATAACTTAGAGCAGCCCTGGTGGCTTAGAGTCTCCTTTCTATCCATCCCTGAGTTCTGCACCAACACAGCTCAGCCAGACCCAGGAATCTGGCCCATAATATCAGTCTTTACAATGGAGTGGTCCAGATTCTGATCTCATCTACATTGGTGCAAATCAGGAGTAAAGCCCCCATTGAAAGTGGAATTATACTAATATCAAATCCAGTCTAAGTTAGATCAAACTCAGACTTTATATGCCCAGAACATGTGAGGAAAATAAATTATTCCTGCTGTGGACCATGGCATATTGGTCTAGCATTGGTCAGTGGACCATTAAAATAATCAACATTTGTCAACAGTTGTCGTGGTTTTTCCTGGAAAAAGTACAGTGAAAATCTGTTGAAGCTTAGCTATCTCTGTGTAGCAAATGTTACCAAATACTGAGATCTGAATGGTGCTGATGAATCCAAGGAGGCTGGTCCTGATGGGGACTCTGCGGAGGAGGGCCGCTCATCTCCACACTGCATAAACTAGACATAATTATAACCATCAACATGCTGCAATTTTGCTGTCAATTTCATTAGTGCTAGGCTAATGCAGCAACAATGCTAACAGACTGTCACTCTCGGAAGCTGTTAACGTGGACAGTGGGACTTATAAAGCCATGACTGAAATTAATGACAGGAAGGCTAAACAAAACAAACAAAAAATGGTTGCCATGACAGTAACAGTAAAAGAGATAGCTCAGCTTCAAAACAAGTAGTTAGACAGGACATTTGTAAACACAAAGCAGAAGGCATTTTGAGTGTATAAATCCCAGTTTGTGGTTGCAGAATTCTCTTCGGCTTGTGTTGCACTAACAAATGGACAGGAATTCGAGAGAAACCTCAGCTGTGTCTGACATAATAGTAATGTTGGCTTCCTGCTGCAAACCGTGGCTAAGCCGAGAGCTTCCCCTATACCATACCACAGAATATATGGCAGCATAAAACAGCAAGATTTAGGGCAAGGACTGATGGAGTTAATTAAGGGAAGATTGTGACATGCGCTTAAGACATAGCACATGGATAGAGAGGCCTCCAAAGCAAGCCATCAACTGGGATGGAGGGAAAGTAGTGGACAGGAGAAGGGAATGGGCAGACTCTTGGTTCTGTGCCTGACCATCAACATGTCAGCCAGTGCAGTTGAGCTTTGTGGAAGTGGGTGAATGGTGAAGTAATCTGCTACAGGTATTATCAGTGCAGCATCTAAACACTGCTTAGATATTAGACAAATCCTCTTTGGCTATGCAGTTGTGCCTCATTATGGTCCATTTCTGTATTTCCCTAGTTGTCCTGATCTTGGAAACTATTCATTATTGGCTATAAATCAAGGACATTATTTTAACAGTCTTTGGATAGCTGGGTGTTGGTTTGCCTTTTCCTGGAAGAACATAGAAGAACAATAATACTGGGTCAGACGAAAAGTCCATCTAGGCCACCATCCTGTCTTCTAACAGTGACCACTGCCAGGTGTTGCAGAAGGAATGAACAGAACAGGTAATGATCAAGTGTCTATTCCCAGCTTCTGGCAAACAGAGGCTAGGAACACCATTCCTACCCATCCTGGCTAATAGCCATTGATGGACCTATCCTCCATGAACTTATCTAGTTCTTTTTTGAACCCTGTTATAGTCTTGGCCTTCACAACATCCTCTGGCAAGGAGTTCCACAGGTAGACTGTGCGTTGTGTGAAAAAATACTTCCTTTTGTTTGTTTTAAACCTGCGGCCTATTAAGTACTACATAGATCTTCATATGAAGACCCTGTCAACTGAAAGCCTACTCACTAAAAGACAGAAATATACCTCTCATTCTTTATGATCTTAGGCTATACCCAGTAACAGATTACTTCCCTCCCTGGAGCAAGGAGTTATGGAGTCTCAATTCCCTTCTGCTCCTGGGGGCAACTCAGCTACATACTGTCCCTTGCTCAGGGCAGATTGTAATTTAACTACGTAGTTGTATGAAATTCATCAGTTCCATGGTCCAATCCTGTATTTTTCACCACAATGGGAAGCCAATGGAAGTCTTGGGGTACATAAAAATGCAGAATCATGCCCCAGTGAGCAAATCAGAAGCTCAGTCTGTGAAACACATACAACCAAATCAGTCAAAGGAAGCTTTCTTTGTGCAATTCTTTAGTACTCATAATGGGTGGGTTCTGCAGTGCATTTATGACCAATTGTCTGTTACCCATTTATATTTCAAGCCAAGCAGTCCAATGGCTCATCTGTAAAAATTGTTCAAATGCAGGACCGAGTATTTCTTTAACTGAGATGAACTGGTATTTATTAGAGAATAGCTGATGGGGGAAAGTGACTTGAGTACTTTATTTTGAATGTACCAATAAATCTTCCATTTATATAGCACCCTCGACCCAGAAAGGTTCCCAAATCAGTTTACAAACTTTATTCATAACAGAGCCAATTTCACTCGCCTCTGAAAGGCAGACACAGGAAAACAGAAGCTGCTCAGACGCAACAGTTTAGAACAGGAAGTAAAGAAAAATACAGTCTTCAAGTGAAAGTGCTGGGGAGAACGGGAGCAGTATTGGAGGTAACCAGAATGCTATTAATCAAACTGCAAGCTGGCCAATAGTTTTATGTTTGTTTTCCCATTTGTGTTTTGGCACCTGAAAATCCCTTTAAGGACCCACTGGGTTTTTTGGTGCAAATTATCATTGCTGCTCTTGCAAACCAGCACTCATCTTATTTAGTATAAAGAGATCTTTTTTTCCCTCCTCCCCCATAAAGAGTAGGGAGGAAGTTGCAGCTGACATCACACAGAAGGGAACAATACAGTCTGTAGTGAGCATTATACTGCTAAATAAGATAGGAACACAGTTTGTGATAGGGACCTGCTTATCCCACACAATCTGATTTTACCTGTAAAGCTGTTTGGCATTGGGGCCAACGCGTGTCTGACGAAGTCAGTGTTCAATTCAAAAAGCATCCCTCTGATTCTGCTAGGTCCCCCATTCAGCAGCAGCTGGAGTAAGGGGATTTATGAGCAGGATTTGTTCAACCTTTCATGGAAAAATGGCATTTGTTTTAATATATAGAAGGATGAAAAATACATGTGTGGTTTAGAAATATTTGCATACTATAATTGTCTTTAGGAAAGATCAGCTGGGTTGAATCTCACTGGGGCCACTTTTTTCCTTCCTGGGTGGGACAGCAGAGTTGTTAACACATTTCATTTCCACCACTCAGCAGCTAATACATGATCTCTCAGTCTGATCTTCTGCTTCAAAATGGCACTTCACAAAGGAGAGCTTCTAATTTAACATTTTCCCTTAACATTGGGGGTGGTGGGAGGAATGGTTTACCCAGATATGTGAGCAAGGAGCTGGAAGTCTCCTCAAAGTGCAGCGAGAGAGCTTTTGGATGATGGGAAGAGGGTGGTGTTGGTGGTGAAGGGAGGCAGACAAAGAGCTAGAATACAAATGTGAATTGGGTTGCTAAATGTGAGACACCATTCTTGGAATGGAGGAGGCAGCTGGGGATCTGGGACTCAAATTCAACATCTGAATTTAATGTTGGCATTGAATACAAAAAAACAATTGTTAGTGCACGTTCAATCTACCACCTTCCTCTGGATTTTGAATTGGACAAAGGATTAGATTAATTCTGGATTCCCTAAAGGGTGGTGAACCTAATCCAGGATGAGTAGTGGTGGAATAAATAGTCTTCCATGGAACAGACAGTGACTTCTAGCTGCTGGGTTCACCTACTTGCCTGGCTAATCCATTCCTGCTTGCAGGAAGCCTTTGCAGGTTTTTTCCCGGCCATGGAGGGCTTTCTATGGAGAGGTTTAGAAAGGGAATGGGAGGAAGAAGAAAAGATGAGCATGAGACTTCCCTTCAGGGAACACTTGGAAGAACTTAAGGCTGTATTAACTTTTCTATGGCCCCCTCTCCGCATCCAAAGTCTGAGCTCAGATGAGCCTGACCCAATCTTCTGAACTTCAGAAGAGTTTGGATCCAAATTTTATGACTTGAACCCATCTCTAATTCCAAGTCTTTATCAATACAGCATTACTCGTCTTTAGGGTTTTCTCATTGCTTAATGGCAGATGCTGTAATGCAAAGATTGTAATCTACACTGACTCATAGAATTATCACCAAATAAATCATTCTGAAAGTTCAAAATGGATAGAAGATAAAAAAGGTAAGAATTTCTGTCAGAGAAGGGAGGTTGTGCTACAAGATCTCCTGTATTGTCAGGAGATTATAATGATGTGTTCTGGGAAGAGGACACAAATAAGAGAGTATATGCTAATCATGTCACTAAAGAAATGAAGAACAAACTCTGTGCTCCTTCCACCCCCAAAATGAATGAGATTTGTTTATTCTCAGTGAGTCATGGAAATCCAGGGGCTGATTGTAGGAGATTCTCAACACCCACTGACTGTTGCATTAACCTCTATTGATTAGGTCCTATATCCAGCTCCATTACAACTTCACTATTCTGGTATAAATCCTGGTGCCAATGAAGTCAGTGAGAGGTTACAGAGTAGCAGCCATGTTAGTCTGTATTCGCAAAAAGAAAAGGAGTACTTGTGGCACCTTAGAGACTAACCAATTTATTTGAGCATAAGCTTTCATGAGCTACAGCTCACTTCATCGAATGCATCCGATGAAGTGAGCTGTAGCTCACAAAAGCTTATGCTCAAATAAATTGGTTAGTCTCTAAGGTGCCACAAGTACTCCTTTTCTTTTTAGTGAGAGGTTAGTCATCAACTTCTGTGGGATGAGGATTTGGTCCTATGTGCTCCATTGTAATCTTGAAGCTCTCCAACTGTGGATGGATGTATTGTGGAGAGGACAGCAGAGATACAGTGTGGGGTGGAGGATGAAAAAGCTTTGATAGCATGGGAAGATTTTAATAATGTCTATTTTAATTTCCTATATTTACCAACCATATGGTCTAATAGGACATAATGGGAAGACTGGATTTAGTCATTTGCTTTATTATTAGGTCTTGATGTACTTCTGTCAACTCCAAAATACTCATTACATGTAATTAGGAAGATTAGAGTATACAAAACAATGATGCAGCTCAACAAGAGCCAGTGGAAAAAATAGCCCACTTAGAATACAGTCTCAGAACTGCTGGACAGAGGAGGGACACTACTTGAAAAGGAGAAAGATGGGGTTGGTGGTTAATAATGAGGGCTAGAGTTTGAAGTGGAAAAGGTTCAATGTGATTATTCTGCCTCCTCGCAAAATAAACCTCTGGTGTTTATTTAGATGTTTTGGAGTAATGTTAGTACGAATTTCCCAAAAATCTGACACATATTAAATGGGATAGTTAATTTCAGAACATTATAGAAGAATTTAGAAAAGACATAGAGATAGAGGTGGTTGTCTAAATGAGACAAATTGTGACTGTTTAAAGGATATAAAACAGTCTGGTCATTTATGCAGAAGAACTAATTGCCATATAAGAGGGCTGATGATATAAAACATAATAAGCTAGTATTTCAATCTCATTTCCTTAAGTGTGCTTCAATTTATTAGATCAAAAATACCAAATTGTAGATTAGATTTAAGGTGAAATAAGATTTCTGTATTTGAGAGTAGTTCATGTTAGGATCCAGTAACTAGATAAGGTAAGAACTAAAAGGATTAAGTGGGATGAAAAGTTGGAAAGACAGAGGGGCATTTCAGAAAGTTTCTTTTAACAACATGGCCACCTGGTAAAAACTGGGAGATAAAGACAAGAAAGGAAAATGAGACTGGAACTGCATAACAAAGAAAGATGGTAATAAAGAGCATAACATAATGATGAAAGCGTGCTACTAGGAGCCAGTGATCTGGGATCTATTCCCAGCTATACTATCAACTCTATGGCTGTGGATAAAAACAGGATCAGTTTCCCCTTCCGTAAGTAGATACAATTACAGTGTTACTAGGAGCTTGTACAAGACATTCAAATAAAACTGCTCCAGTTTGATTCACAGCTATTTGTGGGGCCATACACTTGTCCAAAAATCACACAGCAGGTCAGAGACAGGAATAGAATGTAGGATTCATGATTTCCACTTTAGTGTTGTATCTACTGAACCATGCAGCCTCCCAAAGAACACAGGTAGGTAGGTCAATTAATTGTTTGTCAAGGCACTTTGAGATCCTTGGATAGATGGTGTTACGGGATTATTATTTATTATGAATACAAAAGTTATTCAAGATCTATATGGGGAAATGAGAGTCTTCGTCTTCTGTATTAGTTACTGCTCAATTACAGCTTCATTCAAAATCATTGATACAAAGGAATAAGCCCGTGCAGTTACTATAATGCAGCATGCTATTTCCTTTGCCCCTTCATCATATGATTGTAAGAGAGTGGCTTGCTCTTGGGCTGGAGAGCCTGGGGCCAAGCCAACGCTGATTACAGAATGAGCCTCACCTCCAGGGAATCAGGCAATTGCTTATAAAGAGCAGGAGGTGGCTGCTGCAAGGCAAGGCAAGGCAAAGCAGAGCAGGATAGGATAGGATAGGATAGGATAGGATAGAGCAGAGCAGAGCAGAGCAGAGCAGAGCAGAGCAGAGCAGAGCAGAGCAGAAGCGAGAGTGTAGAGGGTGTCTCCTGCAAGAAGAAAGACCCTGAGACCCAGAGAATTGCTGCAGCTAGGAAGGGCTGGGAATAGCCTGCTAATAGCCTGGCCAGAGCAGGGGAGTTTGGGCTGCACCTGGCTGGAGGGAAGAATCATGTGTTTAGTTTTGAACCTCAGGTTAATAAATCAGACCCTAAGATGGGCTGTTGTGACTGGACTGGAAAAGGGCTGTGTGGAGTTTATTTGGGGATCCAAGAATGGAAACTGATGTGAGGGGCTGTCCTGAGGTCACTAGGCCCTGGGGCCACTACTCATATTCTAGACTGATCATATTTGGGAAGTCTGTTAGTCTTTTCTAGCATCTGTTCAGTAAAGCCACTAACAGTCATTAAAAGAGCTGGACAACACGTGTGTCAACTTCATGAAAGCAAACGGAAGCTGTGGGGGAAGAATGTAATGGCATAAAAAGGAGATGATTAGTAGATGAAGATGCACTAGTCAAGGTGAGAGTTTACCATATAAGCAAAGTGGAGGATGCATTGATGATTTAGCAGTGCATGAAAGGTCATGCAAATGGCACCCAAGAGCTAGGTTCTGACAGGTTTTTGAATAATTACTGTTATACAGTGACTGTGCCCACCTACCAGTCTCCTCTACTGGATAGAATCTGAATGGCTCATCTAGAGACTTTAGGGTTGGATGATTAGATTTTTATCATAAACATTGATTTCACCACACACAAACTGATTAAGTGTTTCCATGGATAATAATCAAATGTATAGATAGGCAAAGTAAGAAAAATGCTGCTTGAGAACTGAGTTTGTTTTAAGGATATTTATTTTGTATCATTTGACACAACATTGACCATTTGTATTTTAAAGGTTATAAAGCTTTAACTTTTTGAAACTTAGCTGTGGTTACTAAATATTATTGTCTGACCCGTCCTCCCACAATTTCCCACAACTGCAAAAATTTAAAACAAAAATAGAAAAAAATGCATGCAAACAAACATTGATAGCTGCTGTAATTATTAAAAATAAAAAATGTTGAACTCTGCCAAACCTGCTTATACTTTAATAGTGTATAATCTATCTAGATATGGTATTTATATGCGCCCTACTACCTGAGTGTCCATCTTTCAATGTATATATCCTCCCAATACCCCTGGGAGAAAAGGAAGCATTTATAGATAGAAAACTGCAACCCAAGTGTCTTGTGCAAGGCCACGTAGGAAGTATATGGTAGAGGAGGGACTTGAACTCTGGACTTTTATGTCCCAGCCTATTGCCCTACCCACTAGACCACCCTTCCTTTGGCAGACCCTCCTTTAGCTCATGAGGTGAGGACCTAGGCTCCATGATCTCTCCCTGCTTTTGCTGTACAATTCCTATCAGTCATAGATGTGCATAATGTCTGACTAACCTGAATAATTGAGGCTGACCACTGAAATCTGGGTGCTTAGAAAGATCTCTTTTCTAAAGACTCTAGTTAGCTTGATGCCTTATGTAGGGTGAGGTGAAGGAGACATGCATGGTGTGTGTGTAGAGAAAGGTCAGCTTATTTTGGCTGCCCAACCTACAACATTGCAACACGTCCACAATGGCAGCCCTTAAAACATAGAATTCTTCCAGAATTTAAAGGTATAGAGACACAGTGTTTCCGCAAATTTGTCACACTCAAACCCCTATCTGGGAAATATATTCAATGACGAGATTAACCAAAGAAGTTTTGCAGACACAGAAGAATCCTGAGTTTACACTGCATCTGGTCACATACTAATTGGGCAGATTAGATATTTCGATCACTAAAAATGTTTAGGTACAGATGCAGTGAGGAAAGTCAGATATCTGAAGACAGAAGTTGACAAAGGCTTGAATACGAAATCTAACTAGCACAAAACAGACAAATCCAGTGCAGTATATATTTAGGCTACAAGAAACACTAAACAGGCAGTTAGTTTTGAGCAGTTTCATAGATGGCTCTATTCATGTTGTGCTTTTAGCATATACAAAAGACATGTCTGGAGAGCTTTCAAGATTTTTTCTAGTTGATTTGCAGTGAGTTGCAACATCTGAACAATTTCAAATTTGAAAGAAAGAAGGAACGAAAGAAAAAGAGCTGAGAACACAGGATAGAGTAGGGGGCATTTTATAATGAACCAAAGCAAATACCTGAATATAAAAGAGCACAAACCCAGCTTGTTTGTAATGGACAGTCCATCCAATTCGTTTCTGCGGCTACAATCTCATATTAAATTAGTGTTCAACTGATACACAAATGCAACATTACTATGTGATTATTGTGAAATATTTGCTTACAGATGGCTTCAGCTCCTAATACCTTTTTACAGTCAGGAGACAGTGCGCAAGGTACTTCTAAGCAGCACACGTAAAAACATGTACAGAAATGTATTCAGGTTCCAAAGAAGCACCCCTATACTCTGAAAATGAGAAATGAAGAGGATTTTAAAATTCCAGTTCTGGCCAGGGAACCTCTAACTAGTATATCTATAAGGACTCATAATAATGACCAGATGTTTCAACTTGGCCTAGATAAATTAAATGAGGGAGAACAGCCAGTCCTCTTTCATGCACAAAAGTCAGATGCCAACTAGTAGTGAAGAATGATGATTGAAAAGCAAATCTCTGGTTTTATCTAAAATGTAAAATTAGGAACCAAACCAAAATGAGTGGTAAGTTCTAGGTCAAATGTTTTGTTAGTTTAGGTCAGGTTACAGAGGTGGGAATAAAATGCATGCAGTATATTCACTTTACATAGAATTATATTCACAGTCTCATGAAACGTAGTCACCCTTGCAGGGTTGTTTTTCTAAGATCTTTCCCAAGTCCTCAGTACTGTTCGACAACCCTCTGTGAGACTGTGTACTATGGACAATTGTTCCTTCTTGTTTCAAATACCCTTATGAGTGATCCTGCTTTTGGATCCCTACTCCCTTAAACTACGGAGATTTTTAAAAAATATGCAACTTCAATTATTCAGCCATAGCATTTTCTATAACCTTAGCTTTATGACTGACTATTTCTGATAAAAATAATTTACAATGATAAGAAGGGAACGATAAGTATGCATGGACTGGAGGTCTTAAGTGAGGGACGTCCTTAAAAGTTTGTGTTTACAGTCATTCCCTATATATTATACTTCCCATCAATAACTTAACGTTCACAATCATCTGGATGGGAATAGTTAGAAATTCATTAAGAGGTATTTAAAGACTCTAGAATGAACTAGAGTAGGATGAATAATGGAAAAAAATTATTCTGAGAAAACATGCTCACCATGAATATTATTTGCAGTGTTATTCATCCACACACAGAGCCAGTCAAATAATGAAAACATTTGTGTGTGGTTATTGATGAAAACATGACAAAATTTACAGCAATCACATTTGATCAGCTCTCGTTTGCACTTTTATTTGGTCTCAAATATGAATATAAAACAAGCAAACAAATCATTGGAGAATTTTAAGCTCAGTAGGGATGCTCAGCCAATCGCTGCAGTTGTTTGGTTGAATATTCTGAACATACCAAGTCAGGTGCCTTGCACCAGAACTTTGGATCCCATTTTAAGATTATTAGCGGGCATGTACAGTTATGGGTCACCCTTAGGTTAAATAAGACATTTAACACATACACCTGACCTTCCTGACTTACGCTGCTGTATTATACCATATTAGTCTAACCTGAATTACTTGGTAACATTTCCTTGAGCTTTAGCTTCACATGAATCTCAGTTATTTTATTTTATTTTACATTTAATCTTACTCTGACACCATTTTGTATCTTTATTATGGAGCTTGTTACACAGCAAGTGAGTTAACAATATCACCATCAGAGGGAGCTTTTCTGACATAGAAGAACTTTGTTTCATGGTAGTTATTACACACTGGTGTTGTACCCTTTCTGTTGCACAGGACAACTGGAATCAGACATTTTGCATGAGAGGGGCACGAATAAAACCTTCAATCCAAAAACCACTGAATTTTGAGGAGTTCAAAATTCAGATCGTAGCTTTGCTGCTTGGGTTTGTCTTTAATTTATATTAATTTGGGGGACAAAATGACACAAAACAGTGTGGCCAGTTGTTTAACAGAGTGGGTCTGGTTGCATCAGAGAAATAGATGATGGGAATCAGTGACAGGTGGGCCTTTGGTATCTTTCTTCTGAAACATCCTTTTGAACCACTGACGTATACTTTGATCCAGTTGTTCATTTGGGTTTTATTATCCAGTGCTCAACCTTAACTAGTAATGAGCGCCAGCAATGGGAGTGACAGATGATCAGGGTCAGACCCAGAGGAAATGGTCAGAGATAGTGACAGTGGTGGTTGGATCTGAAATATTTTTAATTTACTTAAAAGATTCTGGTGATGTGTTATCTTGATTCCCCCTCCCCTTTTTTTTAAAGGCAGAATATGTGCCAGAGAATGTACAATAGCTCTAATGGAATTTATAATGTTTAACTGAAAACCTGATTCTGCTGTCCCACCAATTTTACTCAAGGATAAACTCCACTGACTTCAATGAGTTTGCTCCTGATTTACAAATGTTTCCATGCAGCAGGATTGGAATCTGCTCCCAGATTTAAGTGTAGTTTGCAACAAACACATTTTTGCTTTTTTGGGGGGACTGGAGACAGTAGGAATTTGAAAGAATCATCCATCACTCAACTGTAAATCTGAATTGAAGGCCTTAAGGCATGAAACTGCAAACAAATATCTTGGCTGAGTGCCACCATCACAACTGTTAGTGTAAATACTGAAAAGACTTTTGTATTTAGCCAAAATATTAGTTTACATATTTTTTTTGCTTTAACCACATACTGTACAGTAAATTGACTGACCAAAGCATTTTGTTTGATGATAATTTTATAAAACTGCTATTTATTTTGTGGATTTTAAATGTATGAATAGCTGGCCTGTAAATCCTTCTCCAGTAGACTATTTGGAGAGGAACATTACCATATGTTAGTGGAATGGCAACATCTCTTCTCTCTTCCCTTGGCTTGCCTGTGCTTCCCGCTTCCCTTCCTACAACTTTCTCCTCCTTCTCCTCTGTCACAGACACAGAAGTTTCTCATCTGCTCTCCTCCTCTAACTCCTGTCCGTGTTATAGTGACCCCATCCCATCTTCTGATCTTCCTCTTGATCACTCTCATCCTCGCCCATACTCCTCTGGCTCATTCCCCTCCCAATACAAGAATGCTTTAATCACTCATCTTAAAAACCCCACCACTGACCTCACTTGCCTCTCCAACTACTTCCCCATCTCCCAGCTCATTGAATACACTGTCTACAGTTGCTGTCTGGAATTCCTCTCCTCCAATTCCAACCTAGACTCTCTCCAATCCAGCTTCCAGCCTTTGTACTCTGCTGAAGTCAGGCTTGACCAAGTCTCTAATCACCTCTTTCTAGCCAAAGCCCAGAACCACTACTCTATCCTCATCCTCCTTGATGCCTCCAAACTCCTTTGACACAGTTCATCATGTGCCTCTTCTTCAAATCTTGTCCTCCCATGGCTTCCCTGACTCTGTTCTTTCCTGGTGCTCCTTCTGACTTGTAACCACTCCTTCAGGAGGACCTTTAGAGAATCCTTCTCATTACCCCCACCCACCCTACCCCCCACCCAACTTCTCTGGGTGTTCCACAAAGCTCTGTCCTTGGTCTCCTTCTCTTGTTCCTCTACACCTCGTCTCTGGATAACCTCATCTGCAAACTCAAATATAACTATCCTCTGAATGCTGACAACTCACAGATCCACCTCTCTACACCAGACCTGTTCCCTTCTGTCCAAATGAAGAACTTGGCCTGCCTCTATGACACCTCCCTGAGGAGGTCTAACCATCAGCACAAGCTCAACACAGCTGAAACAGTCCTCTTAACCTCCCCTGTCCTGCCCCTCATCAACTCCTTGCTCAGTCATTCTGGAATCTGCTTGTTAATCAGGCACAGACTGTGTATCATCTTTGAATCAGACCTCCCTCTGGGTCCTCACATTCAAGCTATGTCTAAGTCTTGTAGAGTCTTTCCGCATAACATCTAAGATATGGATTTTGCTATCCGTCCACACAGCTAAATCTCTTATCCAGGCTCTCATCCTCTCCCATCTTGATTACAGCAACATCGTTTTCTCTGGACAAATGCAGTCTTGCCCCGCTCATCTCCATTCAGAATGCTGCTCAAAGATCATTCTCATAGCCTATTGCCTTGACCATGTCACCCCTCTCTTAAAATCCCCTCCATTGGCTCCCTCTTCACTATGACTTCAAACATAAGCTGTTTGTGTTAATTTTCAAACCCCTTTATGGCCTATATGGCTCGCCCTACCTGTCACCTCTCATGTGCTATCAAAATATCAAATCCTACCACCAACTTCCATTGCCTGCTTGTTATGTTTTGACATGGACACCTTCGTGCTTTCTCCCAAATGCCCCTCAGGCTTGGGAGGAGCAACCCATAAACATCCGCAAAGCTACCTCATTATCCTCCTTTCAAAACCCTCCTTAAAACAACTTTTTGTCTACCTACAAACAACGTGACAACAGTCAGGCCACTCTTGCGCTCGTACCACCATATATCATGCTGACTAATATTGTCTCATCGTTTCCTTTTACGCCCTGTGAGCCTATATCCATCTGCTATAGCCTGTCTTACATTATAAGCTCTTTGAGGCAGAGAATATCTTCTTGTTCGGTGTTTGTATAGAGCCCAGCGCAAAGGTGTCCTGGTTCATGATGAGGGCTCTGAGGGGTTACAGAAATATTAATTATTATTAGTAATAACAACAGAAGTCTGAGGTGGTCTCAGATTTAATGTATGCCCTTAAATGTATGATAATTTTGCCATTAGTATTTCTATATCTCAAATGATACCTTCACTAACAGATGAAATAATAGATTTGATTATATACTAGTTTATGGAAAAGATTTTCAAAGCCACCTGTGGGATTTAGGTTAAAGTTAATGGGATTTCAAATTCCTCTTCAGGTGGTTTTGAAAAATCTCACTATGTGCTTTAGATATATTCCCAGAACAAACAATACTGTGTTAAATTGGAGATAAGGATGATGGAAGCTATCAGTAATTTGAGGTAAGAAGCCCTGGCAAGAGTCATGTCATTATCACTAAAACAAGTAATGCAACTCCAACTCCAAACCTGAAATTTAGAGATCACGTTAAAGTTAAAAGAAATCAGAAAATGTGAAAGGCATGAAAAATAATAGGTACGGCACCCAAGCAACCTTAATACTGTCTTGTAGTGATGCCATGATGGATAAATTTTAAAAAAACCCAACCCTAATTCCTCTTTAACAATCAATTTAAATCTAAACTGTGTGTCAACTCAAATAATTCGGGCTTTTGTCTGAGTACCGATAGCAGGAGTTAAGTCTCTCGGGAGAGGATGGGGGAGCCATTCTGTTGAAAAGTGCTCCATTTCCTACATTCATTTGTGACACATGATCTGGCATTCTCAAAACTGTTAGCTGGTTGGGGTTTCATCCATCTTTTTGTCAAAAGAAATTATTTTCATCCTATCTCAATCTGTTTTTTCCCCCTTCATATTTTTAATTCAGTGCTCTTCCTGGTTTAGAACATACAATGGAGATGCAAGGCCAGGAAGGCTCTTGCTATCACTGGATCCCCTGCTTTTCACAGGTTAATGGTCTGCAGGGTTGGGGAATGTTACAGCCTTATCTTCGGGAGAGCAGCCTGCTGATGCCTACAGAAAGTGAACTCATTCTCTAAGCATTCTCTCCTAGCATGCTTGGGGAAAGCCGAGAGTTCATTTTTCACAGCAGACATGGCTTACAAGCATTCTGGAAATCCAATAACCTTGAGATTAGATCTTACAGTCTTATTATTTAGGTTCCCTACCTAATCTTTTAAGAGTTTAATATCCTTTAGAACTAAAGTTGTCACCGTTCCTGAAGCAGCAGTACCGTCTCCTGTTTCATTAATTAGGTTTCTGATCCAATTAGATGATGACCCCACAGACCAGAGCTTTTCTTTTGCAAGAAAATGCCATAGATTCATTGGGCTAGATTATGCCATGCTCTCCTGTGACTGTACAGAGCTGTAGGTGGGAATAAGACCACACCCATTGGCATATATTGGCCACAATTACAGCGGTGGTGACCCAGGGAGGATGTCCAATGTGATCACCCAGGAAGCTGAGGGAGAGAAGAGGTGGGCAAAATGGAGAGTAGGGCCACAGTTCTGTGCTTCAGTGGACTGAGCAGTGGAGCTGGCTGGTCAAATGGGAGGAAAAAGTATTCCCTAGTGATGCAAACAGAGAGCCCACATAGGTACTGTGCACACTGCCCAAACCTACTTCTCTAATACTTGTTGAAGCATGACACAGCCTTCTGTGGACCATATACATGGCTCTATGCTTTTCATCTACTGCAGGTTTACTCTTTAGAGGTGGTGGGAATGAAAGGTAGAAGTCAGGTATGGTTTTAATGGGCTGATTCTGCCAACTTTGTACCCGATGAGTTGTCCCATGCTTATGGAGTAAGAAAACATTCCATGTGAGTAACGGTGGCAGCATCTGGCCCTTAGTCTTTTTGTCAATTTTGTAGTCACTCTTTTCATTGCACCATCCAAGAAATAGTATGTGTAAAAGTGTAAGAGACTCCCCGTGCCTCACTTGCAAGCCTCCCTAGACAGAAATGATGGACATATGCTTTTCTAGAGGGAGACTCTCATTTGATTCTAAAATTCAAATCTTGTGAAGGTGGTTAATAACGTACAGCAATTTGCAATTTCCAGGCACTCCAGCTGATCTATTGCATCCCTCCCTCTGTGTAAGCATTATCTCAGACAGACCTGTCATTACATTCACTGGGCCAAATCAGTGCATAAACAAAACTCCTCCCGAAGTCAGTGACTGAGGACTGCTTGAATGGGTCCATTATGAGCACTGACAAAGCCAGAGTGGTTAGATACATCTGTGTGTTAAAATAAAAACTAGACCACTCACCAAAAACATGCTGCTAATTAAGGAAAGTTGTTCTGAGATTTTTTTTTTATAAAAAAAAGCCCTGGCATATGTTGCATGTGTATGTACCTAACTAGCAGGAAGGGGCTATACAGTGGGAAGGGGGTTGATGGGATCTACATTCTCCTGCTTAGCCAGATCATCAGACTTCTGTGATTCTACACCTATATACCTTTCAGAAGCAATGTCTGGGGTTTGATTTATGTGACACCACGTCTTAGTGATATTAGTGGAACCCACAAGGCTAGATCCCAGCAATCTGATTTGAAAATGAATCTAAATAGATTAATTAATAAATAGAAAACACAAATGAAAAGCCTGGAGGCTGATTTTCTGAAGTATCCTCACAAGCAACAGTGCAAACTCCCTGCCATGAATTCATGGCTGAATTCATCCTTCTAAAGCAGAGTAGTGTACTATAAGCAATAAAGCTTCAGTTGGGATTAGGTCAGATGAGGTGGAAATTAGAGAATCAGTGTTACTAACTGTCATGATTTTAATGAGAGTCATAATATTTGTTTATTCCCTTAATGTTCCAGCTCTCGGAATAATTTAATTACATGAGAAAAAAAATTAAATAATGAAAACAAACCCCACAAAACATGCTTCAAGACCTGATGGTTGCAGAGAAAATCTTGAATATGTAAACCCTAAAGGCTCAAAACTCAGAAAGCAAATAGCAAGAGCCCCAATTTTTAAAATCTCATGATTAAGTCCTTTTCATGATGGGGCAAGGGGAAAGAAGGAGAGGATCTGACTCATGCTATTTGAACATGTGAGGTTGTCATTAATGGAAAATTTCTAACCTTAAACTCACCGAGTGACAGTAGATTTATGCCGCATAACACAAAAGAACAGAGGAGATATTAGCTGCCAACAGAACCTCTTAGTTAGAAATATGAGGAATTACAGTAAAAACAAACAAAATAAGAAAACCTGCAGACAGCATAAGCTTGTAAATACCATCAAGATAACCCTTTAAGGCCAAATTGTACTCATGGGTACACATGTACACTCCTACCCGTGTAGCTGTCCATTACTAGCAACAGTGGGAAATTCCTGTAAAACTTCCCTAGTGTAAACAAGACTATTTTGATCAGTACTAGAATGTAAATGTGTTTCAAAGCTATGTTCGGTGACTATATTCTTAAAACACTGAGTCAAACCATGTTATAAACCTCTTCAGCTAGAACTATGTTTAAAGTGAAGGTTAGATCCTCAGCAGGTGTAAATCAATATAGTCCCACTGACTTCCATGGCACTACATCAATTTAAACCAGCTGAGGATCTGGTTTTGAGTTTAAACATGGCCCCCAGTATCAATTTTGGCACACGGTGAATAGGGCCAAAAAAATGGCTGAGCAAGACAAAGTAGTGGAAATAATAACACTCTAACTATACCCACTATTGTAGTCCTTTGTATTTTGTATTAGATAGAGGAAGTGATATTAAAAGCTGGTAAATAAACCTTGTCTCCCAAGGGAATAGGGCTACACATTTTCCCAGCTGGTCAAAAATAGACCCAAGCAGAGAAATGGACATTTGTTTTTAAACAAAGGATTTATTTGTAAGTGGCGATGTGGTTTAGACTAATTGTTTGGAAAGACATTGGTAACTCAGGATTGATAACTATGGGGGCTGCAATTTAGGAGAGCACTTAAGCACATACTTAACTCTATTCCCATTCAGGACAGCACTTAAGTACATCCCTATGTAACCCCTCTGCCAGGCCAAGTTGATAGCAGCAAAGGCCGGGTTCGGTACATAGGGGTTCCCTCTCAACAACTCAATGCAAAACCAGCTCGAGCCCCTATCCAGTGACCTGGGAAAATCTTAGACACACCCCTGGGTGCCTCAAAGAGGCAGTAATTCCCCTCTCGCAAGCAGAGTCTCGGTGTAGCAGAAAATCTTTAATAACATGAGGTAAACGACATCAGCATTAAATTGGGAAAACACCACAACTAGGTTCATAAACCAAACCATGAGCAAAGACCCACCCCAGCAAATTGGGCCGTGTCCTTTCCCTTTGGTTCTTGAGTCCAGCAACCCAAAAATCACCTAAAATCCCAAAAGTCCAACAACCCCTGTCCTTGGTCAGTGCAGCTCCAGAGTTCAAAAGTTTATCTGCAGAGTTTAACCTCCCAGCCTGGGTGGAAATGGGGAGGGGGGGTGTTAAGGGGCACCTTATGTGGTCCGAGGCCGACTGCCCTGCCTCTCCGTGGGGTTCTGCTGCAGCCTTCACCTCAAGCTGCTCCGTTCTGCTCCACCAGCCGCTCTGCTCTGCTCCACCAGCGGTCCCACAAGCCACTCGAGCCATCCTGCAAACTGCTCTACTCCACTCTACCAGCTGTCCCATGAGCCACTTCAGCCGTCCCACAAACTGCTCTGCTCTGCAATATATCTTCAGGCCCCCCCACTACTTACCACAACACTCAGTAATTTCACCTCTTAGTAATTTTGGCTCTTTAGTGATTTCAGCTTGTGTAGGGGAGTCTCAGTGCTGGTGCACCATTGGCCCAAAGCAAATTCAGCTTGGCAGCCTGTAACTAGACTCCTAATAGAACCAAAATTAGCTGATAGTCCACAGTGGAGAGGAGGCAGTACAGTTGGCATTCCAAGCTCAGCCTATTCCATCTGATACAAATGCTCATCCCCAGCCTTTTTCAATTCACTGGGTTTTGGAACCCATGTCCCTTGTCTAGCGAGTGCTACTTAGTTGATGGCAAGTCCCTCCATCATAAAACAGTTCCACTGTCCTTGAGTCACATAATCAGGGTAACAACACTTTATTCTTCCTGCCCCAATAATAGAGAAACTGGGAATCCCACAGCAGCCAAAGTGACCATTTGGACTGCTGTGGGCTCATGCTAGGCGGAGTGGGTGTGCTTATGCAAACAAGATCAGCCCCTGAAGTTCTTTTCCACAATTCACCACCAGATGTCAGGGTAGAGCTCATCCTGACTCTGCTTACACCTAAATTTGGGTGCTTTTATTTATAGGATCTGATATTAAAAGCATATATAGGCCATTGAATATTGTGGCAATAGTTTGGATGATTTAGAATAACTTTTGGATAGAACAACGGTAATAATGGGACATTATCAAACCCAGCAAGCCAGAAAAGACTAGGGAAACAAAAACAAACAAAGACTTTTTGAACCAACAAATCTTGGTAATAAACAGGTAACAGGTTCAAAACAAACAAAGAGAAATCCAGAGAGCAATCAATCAATCATTCTTAATATTGTTTGGTTCTGAGTCCAATGCCAAAACAAGACCAACACTGCCAAACATTCTTTACTGGATATTTAGGTAATTAGCTGGGAATCACAAGGTCTATCACCTCTGGAAGAAACAAAGATTAGCTATTGGGCAAATGACTGAAGGACAGTATCATGCTCAAAGCATTGCTATACAAACTGCACCTCCAAAGAAACTACAACATTTTTATGGTGCTCCAAAACATCTTTTATTCCCAGTAACTGGTACGTGGCACCAAGAAACCTAACTAGGGATACAGATACTGAGGTGCTAATTTGTTTTCTAAAAGGAAGCAAAGAAATGTAACTTCTTAATCTAGTAAAATAGCACTTAATTCGGACTTTACTGATTTCCAGTGGACTCATTTGAGATTAATGATACTAATTGACGTGTGATTAGTATCTGTTCCCTTTTAACTAATTAAACCTGAAAAATTTTATTTTATTTATTTAAACTTTCTGTGTAAATTCTAGCAACTCCCAAAAGGACAGAATGTCCAAGATAGATATTTGGTTAACTACTAGGGCTTTTTTTTTATTTGGCATAATCCTTCTGGAGGTTTTTTATATCTGGTTAATTAATTGGAATGAGATGCTATATTTGTTGTCACTTTAAACTTGTGTGTAGGAGCTAGATTAGATAATCCAGGAGATCCTTACTAGCACCACAGGACTTGCAGTCTGTCTTTGGTTTATTATGACATTTTTAAACTTAAAAGAGTGGTCATCCAGTCTGGTATCTGGTGAGTGCCTGGATCATTTTAGATTTTATCCAGCTTTTACAATTACCACATGTAGCCATTTTGCATAAGAACAGGCAGAGCCTGACTTCCACCTTCCTTACCACTATGCTCAAGCTCAACCACAAGATATGGGCTTGATGGATGAATCTCTGGGTAAAATTCTTTGGTTGGTGTTGCTAGATGATCCCAGTGGTCCCTTCTGATCATATAAATCTATGCATTACCACTTGAGGGATAGCTTTTTTGACCTATCAGATTAGAAACCACTAGTCATTCCTGAGAGGTAGGAGGTGCTTGTTAATTGAGTACACAGTTTCACAAAGGATTGAAAAATATCATTGAGGACTTTGGAAAGGCCTTAGAAAAATGACACTGCAGTTTGTGGGTTTTAACATTTTTATAACCTTTAGAAGGTGGTGAATGGAATTTCATGCAGAGTGAAAGTGCTGCGGGTGGTTTATTCCAAAACACATGGATAAGTGGTAAAATCTTACAATCTCATCCTTCAACTCAAGCATATGGCCCAATGTCAGACAATTGCTTGCTATGATTATCAGACATGAAGACTGTATATACATATGATGCTTTTTACAGGTACTAATGGCAGCAAAGGCTGGGTCCATTCTCTGTAGAAATGTTTCTCTAAAAGGAAACTGTGGCTCACGCCCCCACCCAGAGCCATATTCTTAGAAAGAAAAGCACATTGAAAGACATAATCCCAACTATACATACAAAATGATGGGGTCTACATTAGTTGTTACAACTCAAGAAAGAGGACTTGGAGTCACTGTGGATAGCTCTCTGAAAACATCTGGTCAAGGTGCAGCGGAAGTAAGAAAAAAGCTAACAATGTTAGGAACTATGAGGAAAGAGACAGAAAATAAGACATAAAATATCATAATATCGCTATATAAATCCATGGTGTGCCCACACCTTGAATACTAAGTGCAGTTATGGTTGCCCCATCTCAAAAAAAGACATACTGGAATTAGAAATAGTACAGAGAAAGGCCACAAAAATTATTAGAGTTACGGAACCATTTCCATATGAGGAGAGACAAAAGACTGGGACTATTCAGCTTAGAAAAGAAATGATTAAAGAAAATATGATGGGGGGACATGATAGAGGACTATAAAATCATGAATGGTGTGGAGAAAATGAATAAGAGTTATTTGCCCCTTCACATAACAAAAGAACCAGGGGTCACCCAATGAAATTAATAGGCAGTGGGTTTAAAACAAACATAAGGAACTACTACTTCACACAATGAACTGTCAACCTGTGGAATTCATTGCCAGGGGATGTGAAGGCCAAAAGTATAAATGGGTTCAAAAAAGAATTAGAGAAATTCATGGAGGATAGGTCCATCAATGGCTATTAGCCAGGATAGTCAGTGATGCAACCCCGTGCTGTGAGGGTCCCTAAACCTTTGACTACCAGTAACAGGGACTGGAGGACAAGGGACACATACCTTAAAACTGCCCTTTTCATTACCTCTGAAGGAACTGGGGCAGGCCATTGTCAGAAACCACAACATGGGACTAGTTTCAGAGTAACAGCTGTATTAGTCTGTTGGTCCTGACCCAGTATGGCCATTCTTATTCCTGTCTCTGGGAAATTAAATAAAACCACCCCCATTACATTTGCAAACATTTTCCTCCCACTTGCAAGTACTCAAGTGTCCTTGGAAGCATGGGAACACAAATATATTTTTATTTGCATAAAATAAGCTGAGAAACCTAAATCAATACACCAAGAATTCAACCAACAACCCAGTCCAAGATAATAACTATCTCGCTGTTGGAGATACGGAATTCTGTCCCACACAAAACCCAGCCACCTAAAACTCCTCTGTGACATTGCACTCCATATGATTTTATGAAAATATGCTAAGGAGTGTGAATATAATCTAACTGGAATATGCTTCATGCAAAAGGTCTCTTGTAAGGTATCATTAAAAAATTTATAATCTACTGACTGTGGTCATCCTATTTGTATAAATGTATCATTCTTGTATCTGAAACAAGAAATATGAAATATAACTCTGAGGTCCTATATTAATTATGCAAAGTGTGGGCCATTAATGGTGGTTTGGAACCTTGATGGCTCCCATCAACTAGGACAATTGGTTGTAAATAGTTCTGTTTACTTGCAAGCCTTCCTGTGAGTCAGACCAGGAAGAATGAAGGCTTGGGGTCTCACAGGTCATGTGACCATGTCACCTGGTACTGGAATCCATCTTAAACCTGGGGCTTTTCCATTTAGAAGGAGGGGTGGGGACCCAGAGAGACAAAAGATTCCGGCTTTGTGCCAAACCTATATAAGGGGGTGGAACAAAACAAAGGAGTCTGCAGTCATGAGAAATCCCCTAGTTACCACCTGAGCTGGAACAAGGACTGTACAAGGGGAAGGACTGGGCCCAGACTAGGAAGGAGTCCAGTCTGTGAAAGAAGCTTATTGGAATATCTCTGAGGGTGAGATTTTATCTGTAATCAGTTTCTTAATGTATTAGGCTTAGACTTGCATGTTTTTGTTTTATTTTGCTTGGTAACTTACTTTATTCTGTCTGTTATTACTTGGAACCACTTAAATCCTACTTTTTATATTTAATAAAATCACCTTTGTTTATTATTGAGCCCAGAGTTAGTGATTAATACCTGGGGGGAGAAACAGCTGTGCATATCTCTCTATCAGTATTATAGAGGGTGGACAATTTATGAGTTTACCCTGTATAAGGTTTATACAGACAACTTGGGGTTTGGATCCCATTGGGAACTGGGTATCTGGGTGCTGGATACAGGAGTACCTGCTAAGTGGTTTTCAGTTAAAGCCTTCAGCTTTGGGGGATGTGGTTCAGACCTGGGTCTGTGTTTGCAGCCGGCTAGTGGATCTGACTCAACAAGGCAGTGTTCTGAAGTCCCTAGATGGCAGGGAAATTGGGCTCAGAGGTAGTCTCAGCACATCAGGTGACAGTCCCAAGGGGGTCTCTGTGACCGAACCTGTCACATCCACTTTTGGGTCAAGTTAGTTCCCATGGTAGCATCTAGTGATGGCTCTCTTCCACTGACCTGCTCCTGTCCACAGAAAATTGGGCCCTGCTCCACTGTGCAACTGTCAGGTCCAGTCCAGCAATTTCAGCTCTGCTTCCACCAGCCTGGGTGGGCTCAGCTATGCAATCAGCTCAGCACTGCTTCCTGCGTTGCTGTAGATTCAGCTGTGCTCTTTTTGCTGGTGCCTGGTCTAGCCCAGCAGATTCCTCCACACAGGAAGCAGAACTTCCAGGTGGGGAACTCTTTGCAAAGCAGGTCGTCCTGGATAGCACTCCCCAGCTCTGAGGTAGAACCCTTTCCCCTACTTACTTGCTGAGCCTGAGCGTCATTAACCACCCAAATGTCCATGCACTCAGGATGACCCCTCACCCTGGGCATATCCTGCACAATCTCTGTGCCCTTTCATGACAAAGATAAATAGTCTATTATCACATACACTTATCAGAACATAAACAAGTTCCAACCAAAACAACACTCAGGTGGAATGATGTGTAAACATTACAATTCATGTAAATAGAGCCGGACAGAGCTGGCTTTCCTCCTTCTCCATTTCTCTAGGTCTTCTAGTCTTCGGGCTTATTAACATGCTTTTATACTCCTGTATATGAGGTAGTAGCGTTTTTATCATAAAAATGTCCACATAAAAGTTATACGTTAGTATAATTTTTTTAAAAAATTCCTGGGATGGGGGAAGTAAGGAGAGAAACAGAGAATCCTCTACAAACCTTCACTTATTTATCTTCTTGTTCCATTGAATCTTTTGGGATGATTCTTTGGCAAGACAGCACTTTTCTTCACTGCATCTCTCTCCTCTGTTACTATGCAGCCTGAAGGGTGGTATCTAAACTCTAAACAGGGGTCAGTGTGTCAGCATAAATCTCTTTTCTATGATCTCTGGGAATAGCAATGCTTCCACAGCCTAACATTAAGGTAAAACTATTTCAGAGCATTATACATGAGCAATCCACTTTAGAAATCCTATTCTGAAACTGAATGGAGCAAGCCATTCAACCATGCAGCCTTACAGTGCTTTACCAATTATACTAATTAATAAGAGTTGTATTGTAACAGTGATTTGCAAATGGGCGATGAGGGTTTGTAATTCTTCAAGGATTAGCGAGATAAAATGTTCAGTTGCTAAGGAAGATTAGATGGAATTATCCTTTGTAGCACCCTTTAAAATGGATTAGTCACTGCTCATCATACTGGTGACATGCATATTACAATAACAAGATGTTAGCCTGTTACAAAGAACATTAATTTTTTTAAATGTTATAACAGAACAGAACTCAGCATTATAAATTACTAGTCAAGTGATGATGTTGATTTATTTAGTATTATACAGTAACAGGCTTTGCTAATATAAGTAAAATCAAAGGTTGTTCCTACATTTTGAGGGTCAAATATACAATAGGAAAGTCTTTCATCATCACGTGATGCTTCAGATGTCTAAGAACTTCGACAGTCCATCCTTTTTCTCCTTCATACAAACAGAAAACTAGCTCCAAAATGTTTAGTAGAAGAGAGAAGCCCTGCTTAGAGAGCTGGCTTCAGCCACTTGTTCAGGCAGAAAGGGGAAAAGAATTTATGAAGAATGGAGTAGAATGAAAGAGATGGAATTGTAAGAGATGCAAATTATTCATGCAGACAGAAACAAAGGGAGGATGGATTGATGTAATATAGAGGGCAAGGACAGGTGAATGGAGTTTTAATATGGCTAATTCTGTTAAGAACTGGTTTCTAATTCCTGTGTTACTGATTATGTATGTTCTCTAGCTGTTCTGTATGTTCTGTGTCTTGTATTACAGCTCTTATATTATGGGTAACTATAGTTCAGTTTCCCACTGGTAGCTGTCTCTAATAACAGAAATGCTATCATCATTGCCCAACCATAGATGCACGTTGCACAGAAGGGCAGTTAACCACCAGATACTAAAATGTCAGTGTTCTTTCATTTCGGGGCATCTACTCAATAGGAGGAGGGAGTCTGAGAGCTGGTTGAAAAATGGGCCTGTGTGTGTGTGTGTGAGAGAGAGAGAGAGAGAGAGAGAAATGTGTCCCACTTCTTTAACTTGGAAAATTTTGATGTTTGAATTTTTTTTTACTAGCTCTGCTGAATTTGCTGCTGTAGCTGAGAATAGTGTGAATCTGGGCTCCACACCTTCATCCCTGCATCTCAGTCCTGCCTTAAAGCATCCTGTCTCTTCCGAGGAGTGAGCTGTGCTGAACTTTGAAGTGGATTTCTAGTTTGGGCAAAAGGGGATGAGGAAGAGACTTGCCCGCTGCCACCAATCGCTACATTCTTTTTTGCAGCTGTGGCCAGATTTAGAAAATGAAAAGCTTTTCAGTAACTACCCATTGCATCACCTACCTCTGCAAGGTTGTTATCATTACTATAGCCCTGTCTTAGGACTTAAATTGATTTGCAGGAGATAGTAGGTTATTATTCAGCATGGGCAGCAGAGTAGACATTACAAAGAGGAGCCATAGGCAGCTTAATGGAGACATGGATAAGGGCTTGCTATACAGTGTGGCAAAGCACATCAGAGGAGTGTGATTTGTATCGCACTCTAACATGTTGGGCTCTACCTGTCCTGTGTAGACTCTGCTGGTGTGCCCAGGTATGCGAACTAGGTATCTTCTAGAGCACACCAGCAGGATTTATGCCGGGCAGTTAGAGCACAGCACACTAGAGTGCTACACAAATTACACCCTCCTGGTGCACTTTGCCGCACCATGTAGACAAACGGTAAGTAAACAACGCGCGGCCTCACAAGCCTCTGTTGTGCATCTGTTAGCTGAGAAGACGGAAGTGGCAGAGTATACACTTCTGCTATCATAGACTTACCAATGTTAGAACACAGAAGGAGCTTTGGGAAGAGTCCTACAACTGGCAGCATCACTCTGTACCTGGTCTAGAGGCCTGTGCCCTAGCCAATGGCATGGCTGTATGCTTCAGCCAGGAGCGGTGTTCTGGGCTTGAATTTGTGGTGATGACCTCGACCCTGAACCCACTGGCATCACATGCCTTTACCTGAGCCCTCTGCGCAAGTTTATAGATGCAACTAAGCACCTAAGAGCCAGCAAGTTCTATCTGCCTCTTTACGAGAACAGGGCAAAATTTTTCAATAAATGTTTTTTGTGAATTTGTTTTTGTGGGGGGCTGCTTTTCGGCCAGCTTGTCAAGTGGTGGATGCTTTTGGAAAAGTCAACATTTTGTCAAAACATTCTAAAAAAAGTTTGCAACATTTTTTTCTGCATTTTCAAACATCTCTAGTCTTCACCCTCTCTCTGTATCAGTGTTCTCTGCTTTTAATCTGACATAATTGCCTTTGAATTAGTAGAGTCTGCCCTATTCCTGAACAAATTATTTAATTTTTACTGGACCCAACAGCATCAACCTGTAGATCAGCCTGCAATATCTTTATCAGAAACAGTTTATTGTATTTAATGAAGCCAATATTTTTTCCACAGTTGCAGTGGCATTAACTCATACTGGAGCCAATATTCTCTAACTTGTTCAACTTTGCTGTTTACATTGGACCCACTCCCAGGTCCTGATTGTTGCTACTAACATTATAACTATGCTCATCTGATCTAAAGTTCCCGCCACGTAGCCTTAGTCCACAAATAGTGTCTCATATCTAGGTCAGTGATGCTACTCATATTAGCCTTCTCCAAAAATATCCCCTAAACCATATCTGAGCTGGTGGCTTCTCCTCCAATAACTAATTCATCTGCCTGTACTGCTGACAGTACTTGTAACTGCACCAAACCAGCAATATCTATTCTGTGTCCATGCTGTGCTTACAGAGGCAGCAATCATTTTGTAACAAATCTTTGGCCACCAAGGACTTTGCAGTTATTATTGTGCTGCACATCACGACTGCTTCAGCTACCCTGACACGTTGAGGAAACACAGGCTTTTCCCTTTTCACCTCAAGGAGAATCTCCACCACCTGTCAGCAATATAGGTCATCTCTGATTTCCTCCATGTGTATATATTCACAGATGTATAGAGATTAAGGGCTTCTCTACACGATGTGGCAAAGAGCTCTAGAGGGGTGAGATCTGTAGAGTACTCTAACGTGTTGAGCTCTAACTGCCCCATGTAGAACCTGCTGGTGTGCTCTAAAAGGTACCTACCTCACGTTAATGTGATCCTGTTAACATGAACTAGGTAACTAGAGTGATTGCCGAATCACCCACCTCTGAAGTGCTTTATCATGAAGTGTAGACGAGTCTTTTAGCCTATAGACAGGATAAATACTCCCTGTAGCCTGCTGTTACACCCTCTCTGATGTCACTATGTCCTTTCTGCTACTTTTCCCCTCAGAAAGAACTCACAATATATTTTATGTGGTTTCAATTAAAACACATAGTAAAACCTTCCAGCAGTTATTTCCATTGGCAGCTCATATGATTGTCTCGGCTTTCCCCCATAACCCCCGCCATACAGTTTAACGCTGGCACACGTAAGGGCTCATTTTTCACTTGAGCAAAGAGTCTAAATACACTTCACATGGTGCAAAGTCCACACTTTATCAGAAACTGAACAACATAAAATAAAACGATCAACAGACAATAACACGTTAACTTAGCTTCTACGCAGAATTGAGAGCCATTCTAAAACTTTTTCCTTCTTACAGTCACTATTCTTCAAGGTGACAGAGAAGCTACTTTCTCTAAGAGGTGCAGTGTGCTTTTACCCTCCTGTGATTTTGGCTAGAGGTTGTTAGATCACACAAATGAAGACATTAAATAAGTTAAGAATTCTGTTCTTTGTGACTGACGCCGAGAGAAATGTAAAGGCAGTGAATATAGGGGATGTAATGGATCACTTCATTTGTTGCAGGAGATTAAATATGTGCTATCCAAAAATACCTAACGTACATACTTTTCTCTGGAAAATGAAGGCAACTTCCAAAGTTGAAGGTGCCAGCCATGGATGGGATTGATGCTACAGAGACAGCATCGTCCGTCAAGGGAGCTGTGTGCAATTTTCATAAGAAAAACCAAGCAAAACTTTCCAGGTTTTGGATTTTGCCACTAACCCAAAATTCAAATCAGGGTCATGAGGCTTTCAGCAAATTTGAGCCAAACTATGAGCAAATTTCAGCTGGACAATGCACAGCAAGAGAATTCAGTTCCTGGTGTGAAAGAGGAAGAAATATTTCAGCACCATCCAGAGACTCCCTTCTGGCCCACCTGGGACCAGCACCAGCAGACTTCAGGCTTTTAATCCCTGCCATGGGAGTTGGGGGAAGGAGAGAAGAGGAGTAGCTGCTCTGAGATGGGGCCTGAGGAAGTTTTTATTATTCAGAGACATGAGGCCACATGCATAATAAGCATGGCAGAAATTAAGAACTGGTGAGAACTAGGTTTACTCCTCTCACCTGCCCCTAGTACTTGAAGTGTAAAATTTGGTCTGTATTAATCCAAACACATTTACTATCAGCCTGGATGCTTCTTCCATCTTTCAGTTTCATCTACAGGCTGCACAGACAAAACACACATGTATCAAAGAGCAGCTGATGGCTCACAGGAAGTTATGGATAAGGACTTATTTAGAAAGCTTCTGTTTTGCAGGGTCTCAACTCTTCCCTCAGTCCTTATGAAATTTGTGTGAAAACGGGATCTTGTGGCTTAATATTTCCTCTATTTCTGCTGTTTATTTCCCACCTGAGGTCACAATTCTCAGTGACAACATAATCATTTCCACAGCTGCCAACTGAGATGTCACCCACAGAATGATGAATTCCAGCATGGAATATACAGCAATAAGATCCATTAAATGAAAAATGCATTAAAATATGTATCCGTGTAAGTGTTTTAATCAACTTTCCATCTGGTTACATCATTAATTTGCTCTTCCTTAAAGCCAAAGTGCTAGCACATTCATCTCATGAGAGCCAAAACACTGATACATCAGCATCTATGCTAGAGTTCTGCTTCTCTGGAGATACTTCTTACTTCTATGGACACAGTCTTTTCCTTGTGAGCAACAGCATCTGCACTCAGGACAGGAGGAAAGGGGAGGAGAAGGCAGAGTATTTGCTTTGGAGTGGGGGCTGGGAAGAGAGGAGGAGACACAAGAAAACTAAAAAATGAAATGTTGATGTTTTAAGTTGCAGATGGTGGCATTTTAAGGAGTAGCTGAAATTGGATGAAATTTTGCAACTGTTTTAAATTCAGCTGCCAAGTTTTATAAAGCAAAACCCAGAGATTCCTCTAATGGGGAAAAATCAAATCCGGGATCAGATGCAATGGCTGATATTCTCTCACCAGTAACTTTAGCCTGCAGGTAGACAAACATATTTAACAAAGTGCAGTGCCAAGTGACTGGTGTCTCTTTAAAACACATATACAGCGAGGAAACCCAGTAGTTTAGTGGTAAAGCCATGGGAAACATGGGTTCATATTCCAACCTTCTGCTCTTCTCTGCAGAATGAGGAATAGTGTGTGTGTGTGTGTGTGTGTGTGTAGACAGAGATGTGATTAAAAAATATTGAGAGCTTCTGGGCGCTGAACTCTTTTGAAAATCTGGCCCTAAATGACTTTCCAAGATCATATAGTGACTGACAGATCTAGGATTAAAAATCTTTCACCTGTACTACTCAATCACACCTCTCTCTCTATACACACACACACACACACACACACACACACACAGAAAACAATGGGAGTTGCTGGATGCTGGGCACGTTTTGAAAATCTGCCCCCCATGAGCATATTTGAAAATCTGGCCTCTCTGCCTCAAAATGGAGATGACATTTACCTACCTCACAAGAATATGATGAATTAAATCATCAAAGTTAGCAAATTGCTTTGCAGAAAGAGTGCTGAATTATTATTATGGGGGTGAGAGGTTTACAAGCTCTCAAGGGGATTGTGAGATTAGTTCTTAGATGGGCAAGGAGCTTTATGTTATTCTACGGTGACCTTTGCTGAGCGATCAGAAGTGTCAGAGAAAGAGTTATACTGTCATAAGAGGATTGAGGAAAATTACTTGGGATTAAAAATAGATCTCTTGGAAGTCACATAGGCGTTACCTCTGAGCACTTCTCTCATGTTCCCCAGCCTAGCCTAGGTCAATGGATTTCAAGATCTGAAAAGGATCCTCTGACTAGAGCAGACCCAATCCAAAGAACAGAGCCTGGTGTCTTTTCTGCAGATTTGGGAATGCATCAAGCTGGGACAGGGTAACCGAAGTGAGAAAGCAATAATAATAGCTTTATAGATCAACTTAGTAGAGATGGAGAAAACCAGAGGTGGTTTTATTTGACATGACCTCAGGCAGATTTTCACATTGCATTGCGTACATTCCATTTAATGCCAGCCAGCACTGCACGGGCTTGGAAAGTGGGGTGAGCTTTGGGGGGGCTATCTCTATTAGGAAATATGAACCTTACTGTATTTCTATTATTAGTGATACTGATTTTATAGGATGTTCCTTTAAGCTTTCAAAAAGTTGTCTATGAGTTAAAAAGACAGAAAAAAGCCAGCTTCATGCCACTGAAATCATCACCTCCAAATAGTTCAGATGCCAAATATTCACTAAGTACAAAAGCCTTTTCCACAAGATTGAAATCTTTAAATAAACCATGCAAGTTTTTTCCTGGTTCCACACCCACACACTGGTCTGGCCTTTGACCACATGTGGTTTCAGTGTCTCAAATCTGGAACTCATACATGGCTACCTGCTTTATTCTTTACAAAGGGGAAATTGCTAATGAGCAATTATATGCCAAATGGGCAGTTTTCCAGCTGGGTTGTTTGGTGTGTTGGACAAATACCAATGGTGGGAAGCCAACAGAGTGTGCAATGGAGGTTTTTTGGAACATCCATCCTTGCTGTCAGGGTAAACATATTTTGCTTTTCAACAGTAAAATGTAATATTGAATGATTCTGTGCGTGTTCCAGATTAGAGATGAGTGTATCAAGGTGAAGGGAAACATGTTTGGTAAGAAACTGTACAAAATATATTTCAGAATTATTTGGTTTTTGATTTGCATGAACCACAACTTGAAGGAACCCGATGCAATATTTTTCAGCCGAACATACTGCTATAGATCAGGTAATAAGGCATTCATGTTTGAATTCTACTTGTTGCATTAAGTTATGCTGAGGCTGCTTCCACTGTGTTAGGCTAAATCATGTTGTCTGTCACAGCAATGAAAAGAAACAGGATGTGATTGAGAAAGTGTGAAGCGCATTTGTCTTGCATGAGATAGGAAGTTGAAAGTGTGCAGAATCTGGTTTGCATTTGTCATGCCAGTGTTAGTTATGATTACGAGAAGTTGGTAATGCATCTGCCTTCTAGTCTGTTTGGAGAAGCAAATGTAGAGAATGACTAATACTTTTGCATTTTTAAAAATTAAAAGAAAACGCTTCCAACTTACAAAGGCAATGCTTGAGAAGGTTTTAGGGTTTTTAAATGTCAAAATTAACATTAGTCCCTGCATTAGTTTTGTTGTTAGTTAGTTCATTTAAGTATCTGGTAAATCAACCTTCAAGACAACATCTCAAAGCACGGTGCACACATAGCCTGCACAATAAACAAGTCATTTTCTGAACACTCGAGTCTTATTCTAAGCTTGGTTAAACAGCAGTTGCTTAAACCTCATTTTGGTCTCAATCTTAGTTATGCATGTAGATGCTTGGCAACAATCCAGGCTCAGCCTAACTGGGGTGACTGGAACCGTGAGTCCTTCTCCATGGTCTCTAGATTCTGGCATTACTGGAGAAGTTCAAAGCTAATGTTAAGGACATCCCCCAGATCAGCTGGCAGTAGGCAAGGGAAGGGGCATACCCAGGCATATCCTAACTCTCAGTCTTCTGGAAGGCAGAGCAATGTGTTACCATGCTGGATTAGACTTATTTTAAAAGCATACTCAGGGAGGGGGCTGCTGTCTTAATTATTTTTTCCAAAGTATATTTATTGCTGGTGCAAGTTTCCAGGCAGACAGCACTGGAGGGGAATCACAGCTACGGGGGCTGTACTAAAGGCCCCTGCTCCACCAGATATGCCCAATGTTTTTCTGGGAGGAATCCCTTTCAGAGTGAAGGCAGTTCAGTCTACATGCTTGAGTGTCCCAACAAAAGGAGAAAATCCACTGAGAACTGCCATTGAGCTGAACTCATTTCACAGATGCCACCAACACCTTGAGCAAATCCCCTTCACAGTTCCCCAAGGGACCCTGTCTGCCAGTGATACCCAGCCGTACAAAGACCTTAACTCCAGCAGATTAGAGACAAAAACCAAAATAAACTTGTCTACCCTACATCTAACATACTACAGAGAATTCTTTCCTGGGTATCTGGCTGGTGAATCTTGCCCATATGCTCAGAGTTTAGCTGATCGCCATATTTGGGGTCGGGAAGTAATTTTCCTCCAGGGCAAATTGGAAGAGGCCCTAGAGGTTTTTTGCATTCCTCTGCAGCGTTGGCCACGGGTCATTTGCTGGAGGATTCTCTGCTCCTTGAAGTCTTTAAACCATGATCTGAGGACTTCAGTAGCTCAGACAGGTAAGAGGTTTATTGCAGGAGTGGGTGGGTGAGATTCTGTGGCCTGCATTGTGCAGGAGGTCAGACTAGATGATCATAATGGTCCCTTCTGACCTTAATATCTATGAATCTATAACATTAGAGAGGGAACATTAGTGTGTGATCGGAGGAATGCCAAATGTAGTGTGAATGAGGAGATAATGTATGAATAAAAACAACAATAGATGTGTCAAGTAACGTTTAAGAAAAGCTTACGTGGAAGGCTCAGCAGAACTTGGACCATGTTAGCCACTGTCCTGGTAGAAAGCAACTGCCCGTAGACTATAAGATTTAAGTCTATATTAGTGAGCAGGACAGGCTGCACCTGCCATTGGGATTCCTACCCCAGAGTGCCCCCTAGGCCATGGGCCAGACCCCACTCCTCACATAGGCTTCTGCTTTGTGGTGTCCAGCTGTTCTACCATGCCAGTATAGTTAGGGGCGTAGCCAGAATTTTGCTAAGAAAGGACCCAGGTTACCTGCCTGGCCACCCCAAATTTGAGTGGTGTGGCAAACTGGCACACAAGGTCAGAACACCGCTCAAACTCAGCCCATGCCTGAACGCCCCTCCATCACACCAGCAAAGAAGGGGCTCTACTGTTACATCACCCTGCTCCAGTTGGGTCCAAGGGAAGGGCCCAGGCTCCCTGTCCCTCTCCACTATTATGCCCCTGAGCATGGTCATAAGAGGCTCAGCCCACGTGGTAAGCCCTGGATAGGTCACATCCTCCAGGGGATGGTCAAAGACAAACAAAACCGTCCCACAGATGTGGAAAATCTTCCTCCTTTCAGAGGACTTCTCTAAAGTTGTGGCCTCAGCTAGGCTCACTGACTAGTGTAAAAGAATAGTCCCTTCCTACAAGTGGATCAGGATCAGGCCTCCTTCCCTCCCTCCCTTCAGGAAGGGCCAGTGGGAAGTGGTCATCTGAGGAGTCCTTGCTTTTAGCCAGCCCTGGTTCCAGGAGCTAAGGACTGGAGATCTGCTCTCCTCTCTGGTCTTCCACCATTTGAGCTGGGTTTCTCCTTCTTAAGCGCCTCTCTCCAAGTCTGACCTCTTTCACAGGTGTGGCAGAGTGGGGCCACCTGATCCCACATTAGCTCATTAACCCTGTGTTGCCCAGTGTGGTGTTTGTAGACCTCCATCACACCCCCATAGTCACTCCATCCTGCTGATGCAGAATTAAATTACTGCATCAGCAGTAAATTACCGGATTCTCCTCTCAGTGTAAAATCAGGAGTAGCTTCACTGAAGTCAGTGGAGTTACACCCAGTGTAAAACTGGGGTAAGTGAGATGAGAATTAGGCCCAGCGTATTTAGCCACACACAAGGCAAAACAATCCAGACGTAGGTAATGAAATGTTTCTTCGTTACAGATTTTTAACTAAATTTCTTTGGACAATAAGAATGTTAAAATCCAGTCTGACCCTGTTTAAAGATTCTTCTCTCCACTTCAAGCTTCATGCCTTTCACAAGGCAGCTGTTTTCAGTGAGCACGAAGTTAATAGGAACAGCTTGTACACCTTAAATCCTGGTCTAAGAATGGGAAAATGCAATAACATTGTTCAGGTTAATGAATATGAATTACTAAAACTCAAGAAGAAGATGACACAAATCACTAAATCAATGTAATTTGGAGCATAATTTTGCCCGGGAATTTTCTTCCTGCTGACATGGACAGAGAAACCTGGGTAAACAGTGTGAAAAAGATATTGGTCAGATAAATATGTTTTAAAAATCATGAAATATGTTAAATTATTCAACAAATATTATGTTACCAGGCCTGGTGATAAATACTTGGAGCAAATTGTGTGGGCTTCACTTAATACGCATCTGCATTTGACACAACAAACGTTCAGGTGGCAAACCCAGGCACAAAATGGACCAGAAGAAATATTGTCCACAGGCCAAAGGAGGCAAAAAGATATTCCACCATCATAGTAAGATTTCCTTTCAAATACTCTTTCATAAGGCTCCTGTACCTTTGATCCCACACAAATGATCCCTCTGCAGCAATGATGTTTTTGTATCAGTAAATCCTCCCGTGGGTGGTAGCACTGGACAAAGCATAGTGGGGCACTTACAGAGATTTCTCTTTCTCCCTAGCAGTGAAGATCTTGATCCCCTCTGCAGCAAGGGCAGCCTAGTAAATCACATAAGCAGGCTTTGTGGACAGATTTAATTTTAGCTCTGAATTTTCCAGCTGTGCATGTCTAAAGATGCACATGCTTAATTTGCACATGCAGTTATAGTGCTTGCATTTACACACATATGACCTTAGCTAACTTGCCAGCTCTGTATGCAATTATCAGAGTTACACAACATGGTGCACACGCATTTTGCACAAGCAACTGAGCATCCACAATTAAAAAAAAATCTATGCTTGTATTTAAGAAGTGAATTGGAAGTAATCAGTTTAACCCATTGAGGAGCATAGCCAAGTAGCAAAGTGGAAAAAGTGGAGGTGGGCCATGTCTGAAATGCTGCTGAAAGGTGCTATTCAGAGTAGCTTTCCGCGAGTTATAGGAGAAAAACCAGGGCTTGAACTGAAAAAAATAAAGTAGTGGTATTCTCCCAAGCTCCACCCACAAAACAACTTCTGACCTAGAGATGCCAAAGTGAGATGTCACTCACAGTACCATATTTTGAAAATCTGCACAGAGACTTTGCTGGGCTCCTCAGACCTGGCTTCTCCTCAGTAGGATTCAGATACACCTATGGACCTGGCCACATTGAGGAAGAAACACAATGTGCATCTTCTTAGAGCCCCTGTCAAGAGGTAAAGAGCTACCAGAGGAAGCCATCTGCAGTGCACAACACCCTCTATTGGTCCTACAAACCCCAGGAACTATGCTACATATTCTTGAGTGCCATCTACTGGCTTATTTATAGAGCATTCCTGCAACAGCCTCAACTTCCAGAGACATAATGCAATCAGAATCTCAGCTTTCATTTAAATGCCTGCACAGGGAAGGACAGCAACCAAGGGAGAAGCTGCCTGGACCCACAATCACCACTAGTGCAGATCTGATCCCCACTGCTTTGAGGTGGCAAGTGTTGGCTGGTTGTGAGGCTTGGATGCCCTGCTGGCTTCTGTGGGATTTGAAGCCCCTGGGTGGGACTCAAATACACCACTCCTCTGGCCTTTTGACTCCATAAGTTACACTAGGGACAAAAAAAAAAAAAAGAAAGAAAAAAAAAGTGGTGGCACTCTCCCAAAGACCATCCAACATCAAACAACATTGCTCACAGTATGTTATGCAGATTGTGATCCTCTTTTTTGTCCTTGCTTTGATAGTAGTGAAATAGCTAATTTTAATATGAACCTTCTTATCATTGGGTATCAGTATTACCATTCTATTGAACTGAATGGGGAAGTTCACACCTCTCTGAGCTGTTGTATCCGGCTTTCTGCAGATACAAGCAGGCATCAGTGCATTGGTTCATGCTAATTTCACATTTTCTAGGTTTTTCTGTGCAACCATAAAGGCTGGAGTTGTTTGGTATTTTTTTAAATGACACAGATTCTGGAAAACAAATTGCAGACTCATAATGAGTGCAGGGTGGTCAACCCAGCCTACTTAGGACCCTAAGAAAAGTCTGGACAGTAGTAAGGAGCAGTTCAACTATAGGCTGATCAACTGCAGAATGGTGGTAGAATGTGCCACTGGATGTTTAAAAGCTCGCTGGCGCTGTTTGCTGACTGGGTTAGACCTCAGCAAAACCAATATTCCCATTGTTATTACTGCTTGCTGTGTGCCCCATCATGTCTGTGAGAGTAACGGGGAGACGTTTATGGTGGGGTGGGAGGTTGAGGCAAATTGCCTGGCTGCCAGTTTTGAACAGCCAGATCCCAGGGCAATTAGGAGAGCCCAGGTAGGCATGCTATGCATCAGAGAGGCTTTGAAAACCAGTTTCATGACTGACCAGGCTATGGTGTGACAGCTGTGTGTGTTTATCCTTGATGCAAACCTTCCCCCTTTGTTGATTTTAATTCCCTGTAAGCCAGCTACCCTCCCATCTTCGATCACAGCTGGCAAAGGAAATAAAGTCACTATTGTTTTGAAACCATGCATTCTTTTTTTATTAATTAAAAAAAAGGGAGATAACTGATAAGATAGCCTGAATGGGGTAGGATGGGGTGGGGGAGGAGGGAAGGACAAGGGCACATTGCTTATTGTATCCACACTACAAATCAAAAACTGTTTGAATGACAGCCTTCTGTTGCTTGGGCCATCCTCTGGAGTGGAGTGGCTGGGTACCCGGAGCCTCCCCACCGCGTTCTTGGGCGTTTGGGTGAGGATGATATGGTACTTGGGGAGGAGGGCAGGCAGTTGAACAGTGGATGCAGTGGCAGTCTGTGCTCTTGTTGGTTTTCCTGCAGCTCCACCAGATGCCTAAGCATGTCTGTTTGCTCCTCCATTAGCCTCAGCATTACATCCTGCCTCTTCTCATTGTGCTCACTTAATGCTTTCCTGGACTCTTCCACTGAATGCCTCCATGCATTCCGCTGTGCCCTATCAGTGCCAGAGGACTGCATGAGCTCGGAAAACATGTCATTGCGAGTGTGGTTTTTTGCCTTCTAATCTGCGATAACCTCAGGGATGGAGATGTTAGGGAGAGCATAGAAACATTTGCACCTGAAGGGGGATAAAAAGGAAGAGTAAAATTTAAGATGATAGATTTCTGAGAACAAAAGGGAGACTCTTTCACAGTGAATCAAGCAATTCTCAGCAGACAGCACATGTGCTTTAGGTACAAGGTTGCATTTTGCCTTTTACATTGAGCACCTGCCAGTATGGTGACACATCACACACGGCTGGGCAACAGAATTCGGTTTCCAGGCAGCCATGGTAAGCCAAAAGGTATGTGGGTTTGGCTTCCAACACCTTCATAACATGTGGGAATGTTATGCAGCAAACTGCAGCATCCTCCTTTCCCATAGCAAGCAATGCCAGTTGGGTTTGCCATTTGAAAGGAGGGGCTGCGATTTTCAGGTGGAAGTGCAGCACACACCTCCTCCCACCCCTCTGTGTGTCTATTTGGGATGATCCCTTTTAGCCAAGCGCAAACAGCCCAGCATGAACGGGATCCTTTTACTGTTATTTTACAAAAATTCCCCTATTTCAACCAGGTGACCATGAATGATATCACTCTCCTGAGGCTAACACAGAAAGATAAAGACAGAATGTTGCTTGAATGCAATCAAAACCCAGGACCATTCGCTGCCATGCTTTGTGCTACTTGATTTCAGACTACTTGCTACTGGCTTGGCATGGTAAAGTGTCCTACCGTGGAGGATGAAATAAGGCACCCCTCCCCAGAAAACTTCTGCAAAGGCTTTCAGAGTACCTCCAGGAGAGCTTCATGGAGATGTCCCTGGAGGATTCCTGCTCCATCCCCAGACACGTTAACAGACTTTTCCAGTAGCTGTACTGGCCGCAAATGCATCCCAAGTCTTCAGGGCAAATCAAACATTAAACACTATTGCTTTTAAACCCTGTACTCTAGTTACAAATGTGCACTCACCAGAGCTGCCTTCTCCGCCTTCAGGGTCGGGGATCCCGCCTTGGGAGGGTATTGGTTCCAGCGTGATGAAAAGGTCCTGGCTGCCGGGGAGAACGGATTCACCGCTTGCCTGCTGTGCATTCTCCTCCTCCTCCTCATCCACAAAATCCTCCTCCATGTTGTGTGAGACTCCTCGCTTGCAGGTGTCCACGGACAGTGGTGGGGTAGTGTCAGTGTCCCCCTCTAGAATGCCATACAGCTGATCATAGAAGCGGCATGTATGGGGCTCTGACCCAGAGTGACCGTTTGCCTCCTTTGTCTTTTGGTAGGCTTGCCTGAGCTCCTTGACTTTCATGCGGCACTGCTATGTGTCCCTGTTTTAGCCTCTGTCCATCATGCCCTGTGTGATTTTGGCATATATATTAGCATTTCTTCTTTTTGATCGGCGTTCAGCCTGCACAGATTCTTTTCCCCATACAGCAATCAGATCCAGTGTCTTCCGTTCGCTCCATGCTGGAGCTCGTTTGCGATTCTGGGGGACTGCATGGTCACCTGTGCTGCTGAGCTCGCCACACTGACCAAACAGGAAATGAAATTCAAAATTTTCCGGGGCTTTTCCTGTGTACCTGGCTAGTGCATCGGAGTTCAAAGTGCTGTCCAGAGTGGTCACATTGGAGCACTCTGGGATAGCTCCTGGAGGCCAATACCATCAATTTGCATCTGCACTACCCCAAATTTGACCCAGCAAGGTCGATTTTAGCGCTACTCCCTTCACCGGGGAGGAGGACAGAAGTCGATTTTAAGAGCCATTTAGGTTGATGGAACGGGGTTGGTTGTGTAGACGCATTCATTATAAAATCGAACTAATGTGGCTAAATTCGACCTAACCCTGTAGTATAGACCAGGGCTTAGACGAATTGGTCTGAAATCAGCAGGATGAAATTTAAAGATGAGTGCAAAGTACTTCAGTTAGGAAGAAAAAATTAAATAAATGCACAACTACAAAATGGGGAATACCTGGCTAGGAAGTAGTACTGCTGAAAAGGATCTAGTGGACAACAGATTGAATAGGAGTCATGCAGCTGTGAAAAAGGCTAGTATTCTGGGATGTATTAACAGGTAGGGCCGGCTCTACCATTTTTGCCACCCCAAGCAGTGAAAAAAACTGTCACTGCCGAATTGCCACCGCGGACGGCAGGAGAGAGAGAAGCTGCTGCTGAACTGCCGCCACGGACGGCAGAACGGAGAAGCTGCCGCCAAATTGCCACCACCATGGAAACTCTGCCGCTGCCTTCTGACTGCCGCCCCAAGCACCGGCTTGGAACACTGGTGCCTGGAGTCGGACCTGTTAACAGGAGTGTGGTATGTATGACATGGGAGGTTATTGTCCTGCTCTACTATGCACTGGTGAGGGTTGGTTGGAGCACTGTGTCCATTCTGGACACCACACTTAGGAAAGTTATGGACAAATTGGGGAGAGAGTCTAGAGAAGAGCAAAAACAAATGATTAAAGGTTTAGAAAACCTGACCTATTAGGAAAGGTTAAAAAAAATGGGCATGTTTAGCCTGGAGCATGTTATAAAGAAGACGGTGATCAATTGTACTCCTTGTCCATTGAAGGTAGGACAAGAAATAATTGGCTTAATCTGTAGCAAGGAAGAGTTAAAAGTTTTTTTTCCTAATATCTATCTAACTGAACTATAAAGATAGGTAAGCACTGGACTAGATTTCCAAGGGAGGTTGTGGAATCCCTGTTGGAGATTTTTAAGAACATGTTAGACAAACACCCATCAGGGATGAGCTAGGTTTATGTGGTCCTACCTCCAGCCTTCCAGACCTATATTTCTCTGATTCTAACTCCCACTGAAGACAATGGAGGTTAATGTCACTTAGGATCTCATAAGAAGTACGTAGCAACTTGAAGGGTCACACTAACAGTTTAGTGCACTAATATTCCATATCTGAACACACGGGTTCAAGTCTTGTTTCAGGACACAAATAGCAGAGGACAAAACAGCTTCCTCCAAATCCTCATTTGCCCTCTAAACATGCACAATGGCAGTAAAGAGCAAGGCTGAGAAACCTTTACAAAGGTATGTGAGGAAGCCTGCATAGTTGCTAAGGCAGTGCACTTAGTTATTTTTTTATTTGAATGAGGGACTAGTTTGTTAAATAGAACTTGATTTAATTTGGAGGGAGAAAACCTGAGTAGAAACATATGAACAATCTGTTAAACTGAAAGCTACAAAATGAAGGATTTTCTCCTGAATGTCCAATTACGACAAAAGAAGAGCTTGCAGTCTGAAGAGATATTTGAAGATCCGGGTTCATGGTCATGTAGGATACAACACGCCTTTCTATTCATTTTTTCTCCATTACTTAGAATCATTGTGCGGGGATATACAAAAAGGTAGAAACAGAGCTAACAGGCAGCAAAATAAAAAACAAGTGCCACAGCTGCTTAATGCCAATAAAATAGCTACTACTGACGAGGTTATCAAAATGTCAGATGTGCTTGGCGAGCTGACATATTTCCTTGCCTTTTTATTAAAAATCTCATTGCAAAACATAACAGTGAGCCAGGCAAGTGGAGCGAGTTTAGTATTCGTTCCCTTTTCTGACCCAGTTCTTTCGAAAGTCTTTTTAATTAGTAGTCTTCAGTTTGCATCATTAGAGAAGTGAAATGCACCCGGGGTTAATGGCTCCATTGATTGTTGGGTTGGGTTATTTTTGCCTTTAAAAAAAAAATTCTGTAGTGCTAAAAGAACTAGTGGTCTCCTGAAGCAATATTTTGAAGGGATCGCTGTTTTGGAAAGTTTTGAGGCTGTGTGTAAAATTCCTGCTACAGAGTTATTTTTCCCAGTATCTTTGTTGTTGTTGTTAAAGGGGCTTTCATAGAATCATAGAATATCAGGGTTGGAAGGGACCTCAGGAGGTCATCTAGTCCAACCCCCTGCTCAAAGCAGGAGCAATCCCCAGTTTTTGCCCCATATCCCTAAATGGCCCCCTCAAGGATTGAACTCACAACCCTGGGTTTAGCAGGGCAAAGCTCAAACCGCTGAGCTATCCCTCCCCCGCGCAAATGCTAAAGCCCCCTCAAACAGATGGGGAAACTGACACAGAGGGTTGATGTGACTGGTCCAAGGCTGCACAGTGGTAGAACCAGGATTAGAACTCCAGACTTCTAAGGGCTTGAACTCCAGCTCTGGGACCCCTTCTTTAAACCATCCATGCTGCCTTCATGGTTGAAAGGAAGGAACTCGTTAAAGGAGACACTGCCACAGGTCATCCTGAAAGGTGATCTGTCAGGCTGGAGGAAAGGCACTAGTGGAGTTCCTCAGGGTCTGTCCTGGGACTAATCTTATTTAACATTTTCATTAGTGACCTTGGCACAAAAAGAAGTGTGCAAATAAAATTGGTGACGACACAAAGTTGGGAGGTATTGCCCATATGGAGAAGATCTGGAATATCATTAAAAGGAGATTTGGACGACCTTGAAAATTGGGATGAATAGAAATGGGATGAAATTGTGTGACAAAAGGGAAGATCTAGAGGTATTGGTTGATCACAGGAAGACTATGAGCTGCCAATATGATATGGCTGTGAAAAAGGCTAATGTAATCCTAGGCTGCATCAGGCTAGGTATTTCCGGTAGAGGTAGGGAGGAGTTACCATTATACAAGGCACTGGTGAGACCTCAGCTAGAATACTGTGAGCAATTCTGGTCTTCCATGTTTAACACTGATGGATTCAAACTGGACAGGTGCAGAGAAGGGCTACTACATGATCAGAGGAATGGAGAACATTCCTTATGAGAGGAGATTTAAGGAGTTTGCTTGTTTAGCGTAACAAAATGAAGGATAAGGGGAGATATGACTTCTCTCTATAAATTCATCAGAGGGATAAACATGAGTCGGGGGAGGGGAAAAGAAGGTATTTAAGTTAAGAGCTAATTCTGGCACAAGAACAAATGGATATAAACTGGCCATCATTAAGTTTAGGTTTGAAATTAAATGAAGGTTTCTAACCATCAGAAGAGTGAAGTTCAGATCTGCTTTCCAAGGGGAGTAGTGGGGGCAAAAAACCTAATTTGTTTAAAGACTGGGCTTGATAACTTTATGGAGGGGATTGTATGATGAGATTGACTAAAAGGGCATATGGCCCACCCATGACTGCTATTAGCTAATATCTTCTACAACTGGAGATTGGGGACTAGATGGGGAGGGCTCTGAGGATATGTCTACACTGCAATTAAAAGCCCGTGGCTGGCCTGTGCCTAGTGACTCAGGCTTCTGGGGCTGTTTAACTGCAGTGAAGATATTTGGGCTTGGGCTGCAGCTGAAGCTCTGGGACCCTCCCACCTGAGAGGGTCCTACAGCCCAGGTTCCAGCCCAATCCCAGAAGTCTACACTGCAATTAAACAGCTTGGCAGCTGAGCCCTACGAGCCTGAGTCAGCTGTCTTGGGCCAGCCACAGGTATCTAATTTCAGTGTACACATATCCTGAATTCCTACAGAGAATTCTTTCCCAGATGTCTGGCTGTGGGTCTCGCGCACATGTTCAGAATCTAACTGATCGCCACAAATGGGGTCAGGAAGGAATTTTCCCCCAGGCCAGATTGGCAGAGACCAGGGGTTTTTTTGCCTTCCTCTGCAGCATAGGGCCTCGGTCACTTGCTGGTTTGAACTTGAGCAAATGGATTCTCTGTAACTTGAAGTCTTTAAATCAAGATTTAAGGACTTCAGTAAGTCAGCCAGAGGTTATGGGCCTCCTACAGGAGTGGGTGGGCAATGTTCTGTGGCCTGCAATGTGCAGGAGGTCAGACTAGATCAGGGATCGGCAACCTTTGGCATGCGGCCCGCCAGGGTAAGCCCCCTGGCGGGCATGGCTGGTTTGTTTACCTGCCGTGTCCACAGGTTCAGCCGATCACAGCTCCCACTGGCCATGGTTCGCTGTCTCAGGCCAATGGGGGCTGCAGGAAGCAGCGGCCAGCACATCCCTCGGGTCCCTGATGGTCTCTTCTGGCCTATCAGTCTATGAGACAAATTTTGTATAACATGCAAAACCAATTTCTTTCCTTATTAGGAGGCTATCTCATGAGTGAGACCAAAGGGAAAGACGAACATGTCTCATGCAGAGAATTAATGACTCTAATATGCAGAGGCTCATGGATGGGCACAGGTAATCTATCTATCTATCTATCTATGGAATGTGGATGCCTGAATGTTTTGAGTCATTATATTCTGCCTTCTGAAATTGCCCATGCAGTTTCATTTGGATACAATGTTCTTCACATCAAATCCTATACTTTTGTCATGTCAGCAGAGCTCTGCCAATTTACATCCATTTGGAATCTGGCCTTCTATCATTTTTCAACTAAAACACTCCCTGAATTACAAAATAAGGAATCTTTCCCCTGCAAAAATAACCATCATAACCACTTCCTCTGGCAATTTCGCTTTCAAAGAAAGTAGCACTGGAATGGTCATTTAACCTCCTGTGCTAAACCATCCTGCAGATAAAGGCCATGCTGACTTTGGAAACAAAAGGTCATACTTATCTTCAAACTGCCACTCCTGATCCCAGTTCTATGTCCCATGTAGTAGCTATACTAGGATCACTCCCACTGACATGGTTTACTTCATATTCAAATTCTCCCCTTCAAGTTCCTCATTAAAACTAACTTCTAATTCTTCTCTTCCACCAAAACAAAAATGGTGGGAGGGAAGAATTGGGAAAATGGGAAAACAGTAAATATACTTTCAGAAAGTCCCAATTAAGACAGCAGAATAAGACACATGCTAAATGTTGTCTATTAAGGAATTGATCCTGAGCCCTCTTGACTACCAGTGGATAACGTGCTGGAGGCAGGAACCATGCCGACGCACTATCTGGGAAGCAGCTCCCACACTTTAGGAACCATATAGAAATAATTACACACAGAAAAAAAAATCCCTGTCAGGGTTGCAAAGTTGCACGGTAAAGCACTTAAAAATTAGGAAATGGCAGAATTTAAGTTGCTGTGCCCAGGTGCCTTGTCCTAATCTACGTCTCCCACCCCCAGATCCAGCTTTCATCCTCTCTGCATTCAAATCAGACCTCTTCCCCTCCATGCTGCCTTGTGTCAATAGGGAATCATTGAGAACACAAGCAAAACGGACTCTGCGCTCTCAGTTCTGGTACCTGGACCTGGCACAGCCCAGAGGTGTGATTATAGGGAAAGACCACACTAAGCATGTTCCAACTGGGGATGAGATCTTTAGGGAATTTGGCTGAAGCTCTAGCAAACCTCCACCGCGTATGTGCAAACCGCAATTTTGAGGCATGTAATTTGGCCACATTTGGGTAGATTGTCCCAGGGATGACAAAAGGCATGTCCTGGCATAAAGGTCACCTCCCTGCCAAATTTCACATCCTTACTCTAAAGCACGGAAGTGCTAAAGTTTCTCAAAAGAAAAGACTGACTGATTTTTTTTTTAACATGGACAAAACAAGCTATTTCCCCCTAGTCTCATTCTCAGAAACAGCTGAACCACTTCGGTTGAAGTTTTTCAGAGTAATTCAGCCTGAGGAAGCACCCAGCATGGAAAATATCAGCCCAAATCATTAAAGCTTGGTAAAGTTTAAGCAAATGAAAACAGGGTCTTATAACAAAGTGTCAGACAACCTTAACTGTAAGCTTGCTACCAGTGTCACCTATCACAATATGGAAGTCGTGGCCACAGATTGAGGACAATAAACTGTGAGGTTTGGAATGAAAGCCTTTCAAGACCCACTCCTGCTATGGTGCGAAGAAGTCAACCAGCCTGTTTGGATGATTTGATCAATTAAAGAAATAATAAAACAAAACAGACTTTCAAATGCTCTGGCACCATAAGCCTGCGCAATGCATGTAATGGCATTATTTTATATCCATTGTCTTTGTCCTCCCTCCCCAATTCCGCTTCAGATGTCTAGTTACTGTCACAATTTAATTTGAAACAAGCAACAACAAGAAAGTTCTCTGGGACAAGGCCTGTCTTCCATACGTTTGTGATAAGTGCTGAATACTGAGGCCCTAACCCTTGTTAGGGATTTTTGCCATTTTTGTAATATAAATAATAAGTGTTTAAAAATAAAAGAGGAGACAGCTGTTTTGTTGTTTACAAATATGAAGGATGCCTCACTTTTCTGAAGCTCTGGTTCTACATTCTGGAAATATGTCCTTGGATAGACTTCTGTAATATACATAGGGAGTACAAGGCTGTGATCAAGGCAACACAATGCAGCTGGAAGAGGAGCACAGAAAAAAAAGGAAGTGAGAATATAGCACAGATTACACCCATCCATTCCTACAGTTTTCTGGCACAAATATAGAGCACCATGTCATGCAACGAGTATTTTCATTGTCTGAACAGAAATCGTTGCTAGACAGGTTCTCTTAATTGTTGCTTATATTTTTTTATGACAGCCATCAGTAAATTGAGTTCAATGGGTTCATTCAAGAGCAAAGACTGCCCTGATTGTTCTAACCTTGCTCAAGTGGGAGTGAACACAAACACGGAAAGATTGCAAAACAAACTGCTTTAAAAAATAAGCAAACAACAACAACAACAAAACCTATCACACATCTGCTGCATGCCCTGAAAGTTCTTCCAAAATCTGTAGTTCCCATCAACAGATGACATTGTGCTGTTAAATAGAGCATTACAGTGTTCACACTTCTTTGGTTCAGGAGCAATTGGTGCAATGACTTCAGGGGTGTTGGTGATGGAAAATGTTTGAAACTGAAGGGAAAAAAATTCTGGCTGTTCTGTATTGTCCTTGAGGACTTTACTATGTGCTATCACTTTAACTGCTTAGCAACAGATTGATAATCTCTCAAATCAACCATTTCAAAGCAGCGAGCACAGTATAAAATGCTTTCTGTCCTAATTCAAGAGATGCTACTTGGGAAGCAATATAAGCATCAGTCTAAGGGTTTTTAGATGTAGTTAATTATATCAGGGACAACTTGAGAACCATGACCACAAATAGCTTTTCTTTTTAACTCTCAAAGTCACAAGAGATCTACCATAGATTAGCAATTGCAAAAACGTAATAATCCAAAATTAAAATGAGTTGGCAAACACTGTTGCAAAGATAGATTTGTGCCAGAGGAAATGCTAAAGAAATAAGACATGGCACCTTTTAAAAAATTATTTGCAAATTTAATCCTAGTTATACTTATTTATTTTATTTTATTTTAAATAAAAATATCATTTCTTAGTCAAGGGATCAATTTCCAATAATTCCTAGTACAGGCAGTCCTCGACTTTACGACGTTTAACTTACGACAAACGGCACTTACGATGTTTCTGAATTAACACCCTGATTCAACTTACGACAACTGGTTTTGATTTTACGATGCTCGCTCCCGCAATGAAGTGGATTGCAGTTCCGAGTTCCGACGTTTCGACTTATGACGCAATTTTCAGAAATCAATTGTGTCGTAAGTCTGAGGACTGCCTGTAGTTGGTTATTTTGAGTTTTTGCATATATTTTGGCAAAGTTAGGATAGGTGGCTGCTATAGTTGGGTTGGGTGAAAGGAGAGGGTGAGAGTTAAAATAACGTGTGTGTGTGTGTGTATATATTTTACAGATCATATGGCGAACAAGCTAGATCCCTGAATTGCTCATATCCAGACAGTCTATCATTTGGGTTTTCGAATAGAAGTGGAACATTTAAGGGACGTGAAATGTTGTTAAGGGATATTAGCTGGAATCCAGTGAAATACATTTTCAATTCTTCTTTTTTAAAAGGAAGGTTTACTTTTGCAGTTTTTAAGGACCCAGTAGTTATGCGGCAGTTCAAGTAAAATGCAGCCAAGAGATGGAGAGCCAGCTGAAAAATTCTGTGTCCAGACAGATGGCAAATGTCATCAAGCTACCACCAAAAGGGCATCTCAGAGTTTAATCAATAAATACAAAAGCACTCCCTGAGTGACTCCCAAACCCACTGGTTCCTCTCTGTAAGAGAACAATTCGTCATAGGTGAGACCAGCTCTGTTTCTGCATGACTGGGTTCCTTGGAAATACAATGTGGACACCTTTAACTCTCTTCCTTCCGAAAACAAGATGAGATTATACAATTCATAATAACTGCAAGGTTTTCTCTTACACTTTGTGCTTTGGTGCTAGGATAACATGCTGACAAGAGAAGTAAAAATGCCTGGACATAATATATGCTCCCTATACCCTTCTGTTGTGATTTTGACTTTGATAATTCCCATTGAGCTGTCCTTATTTGCTTCAGCAAAATGCTAGACAACGAGTCCTGCCCTGGTTACTAAATAATCAATGCCACAGAGCTTCTTACTGGAACCCTCTGCTTCTGCAGCTATGTTTGTTCTTTCTGCAGGGCAGTTTGGAACACTTTTGAGGTCCTCTGAACTGAAGTTTCCGTATAAGTCAATATGGCAGTCAACCAACAAGGTAGCTATTACTCCAGGTCGCCAGAGGCTGTTACTGAACCCTCCAGGGCTGTGAGTTCACTTTTAGAAGTTATAATTGTCAGTCCTTCTCTGGCAAACTGAACAGTTGCCTGGCTCTGATGTCTTTTGGGATCATTATTATCACAATAGCACCTAGAAGCACCAGTCAAGATCACGCTAGAAGCCCCAGTCAAGATCCCCGGTGGTAGGCACTGTACAAACTCAGAGTAGGCAAATTTCTTTCTCTGTTATTCCAGGCATTTTTACCATGTTCATTATGATGGTGTCTGCCAGATTCTAAGAGTTGGATTTAAAGGATCAGTTGCTTTACCACTATCCTGGAAGAAAATGAAGTGAGTTTTGCATTTTTTCCTGAAGTCAAGGAGGGTTTGCAGGCATTCTAACTCCTTGAAACCAATTCCAGAGCAGTGGGCCAGTTGCTTAAAAAGTTCTGTCACCTGCACTCATGTATCTCACCCTCAGAGTCGCTGAGGAACTTAGTTATCCTGAAAGGTCATAGCTGCACCCAGAGACATGGCACCCAAGGTAGTGCATACCAATTTCATAAAAGGCCTTGAGAATCGAGACCAACATCATGCATTTAATGAGGGGGAAGATTCTCTGCTGTGCTTGGCTAGGTACATCAGGGCAGGATGCTGTCAGGGAAGCACGTATGGCTTACTGATTCCCTGAATCAGCCCTAGCCCCAGTGCACGTTGGGCTTGCTCTAAACTGCTCCAGACAGACGTGGTCCCTTAGGCACTGTATGCCAGTTGGGGGTGTCCTGAGCACATCATGCTTCAACCAGACCCCCAACCACTCTCTGCAAACACCCAACATGTCTCCCTCTGCTCCCAACATGCCCTGTGTGCTGCCTTTTATTTCTTCCAGGCATCGGGGGAGTATTAGTGACCAGCAGAGATGGGCCAAAGACAATATTCTGATCGAACTACCATAACTCCTTTTCAATAGTGATACATTATACATGACTATCATGGTGCTAAGCAGAGGGGTTTGGAAAAACCAACCCTTACAATACATATTAAGAATATAGTAACATTACCACCATAAACTGTACCTGATTCCTAGAGGGATAGTCTTAGGATACCTTAAGAATCTCTGTTTCAGTCTTCAGTCTCATCTGCTAAGCTTCCCTATGACCAGAAAGCTGGGAGAAGAGAAACTGTGCTCAAGACAATGCGGGACAGTTTATAAGCACTCTAGGGTGTTGCCATTATTCAGTGGCAAATTGACACTCAGGAGTTACTATCTGCCCATTTTTGGCATTTGTTCAGTCATATTATGGAACCTCTTTAGCTATAAGAATGGGAATATTTCCATTTCCCTGGGCAACATTCCTTCTGCCACATTTACCTAACTGCAAGGATTGTTACTAACATAAACACTTGCAGATGTAAATAACAGTGGTAAAGGTGAAGCAGTGACTGAGCATGCCTTCATATCAGACATGCCAAACCCGTGAAAAAAACACAGAAATTGGGCTTGTTTTTGGCTTAATTGGCTTGTGAGTTGCTTGTTGGCTAGTTTTTGGCTTGTAGCTTATTGTAGCTTATTGTAGCTTGTTGCTTCTTTTTTTCGGATCAGCTTCCAGCAAGCAGGGACAAGGGGCGGGGGGGGGGAGGGGAGGGGGAAGGGGTGCACAGCAGGCCCACCACAGTCCCAGACTGCACGCTGGGGGGATCTAGTCACATAGAGTGATGGGGTTCTTAGGGATTGGCTTATTTTGGCCTTGTTTTTAAATGGGATTAGCTTGATTTTTGGCTTACTGTGAAAGTCAGGGTGCTTATTTACTGCGTGAAAGTTGGCAACTGTGTCTCATGTTTTATACACAGATTGCACAAATTCATTTCTCTGGCTTGGGATGCAGCACAGCAGTATAAGGGAGGGATAAACCAATCTGGATAACATTGGAATTGATTTAAATCACGGACCAAAATTTAAACCCAACTAGAAACATTTTAAAGTACCGGAAAAATAAGTTTGGTTAATGTAATCCACTGGTGAGTGTGTTACAGGTCGCATTTTGCACTGATCCACAGAGGATATGAGTCTGTTACAGCCCTACCTAACAAGCTCATGCTGTAGCAGCCCATGGTTTTAGCTCTGGAAGTCACTGATTGAATCCCTACTTTGTTGAGCATGACGGTGACCATCACATTAACTTTCTGTATATTTTATATTCATCTGTTTCTGCATTTCCTGATATGGGCCAAGATCAGAAGCAGAACTGCAGAAATACAGTTGGGGGTAGGAGGGGCGGGTGAGAGGTAGGCCTATTACATAAGCCCCACCTACATAACAACTAGTTGAAAAGTTTGTTTTAATCACAAATGGCTCTTTTTCAAAGTTGGAACTTTTCATGACGTTTTAACCCAACCCTACCGCCTTTTTCTTTTTGACATCATGGAAAATGTATTTAATTTTAATTCTTTTTCATCCCCTGCCCCTCTTGGTGGCTGAATTAAGGAGAAGTGGGAAAGAGAGGGGAAAACCCAAACATTTTGTTTCAAAGTTTTATGAAAAATTTGAAATACAAAAATTTTATGTTTGGAAACTTTTGGATTGAAAGTTACTTCAACATTTTTATAATTCTTTCCACATCATTTTCAAGCAGATATAGTTGTTATATGACACTCAGTGAACTTCCTCTCTCTGGGTTTTTCCGTCTCTGATCCCTGTTCCCTTTTCTCACAGTTTTTAACTTCTAATTTCCACTCTAATGTTCTAAAGTTTATTTTTCCCTTTCAGGCCCCTCTCTTACTGAGAGAGCCTTTTACCTCCATTACCGAATCACTAAAGGGGGCTTTTTGAATGGTTTTGTTGGGGTTTTTCTTAAAATTTAGACCATTTAAAAACAATATACCTGAACAAATGTAGCTGATAGATAAAATAAATCTGGTTAATAAAATCTGAAGGGTGGGTTCTCTAGTAAGTTTTTAATAGACTCTTTTACTGGTGTTTGGTTTCAGTAAACCAGTGAACTATAGAACTTCATCTCTCTTCCCTAGTGAGATGAGCAACCACATGGAGTAGTACGAAAGAGTCATTCTTTCCTTTTTCTTGACATTGTCTATTGCCAAATGAGTAGTGGTAAACATTGGCTCAGAGAGAGCTCTCTTTCTGCCTCTGGTCACTGTGTTTTAGTTGGGAAATGTAGTATCTTTCAAGTGTAACTGGGATGTCATTTCAATAAAGTTTGTTAAAAATAGACGAGGATGAAAGAAAGGGGAACAGCCAGGGGAAGTGGCTTGGACCATTTCCTGCAGTCGCAGCACTTTTGTAATATTTCTGTGGAATCGTTTTTGTCTCCAACAGCCTGGGCTGCTATGAAGGTAGCTAAACCAGGAAAAAGTCTAAGCACCATGCACATTTATGGAGCTATATACATAGTAATGATAAAAACAAAAAAAGGCACTTTCCTCACCCTTTCCCCTAGGCTATGATTATCAAAGCAGCCTAATGAAGTTAAGTGAATTGAATTCCCTTCAAATTCTAGTTGGGCACTTCCCTTAGGAGTATTTGAAAAATCCTAGCCAAGGTATATGGATAAAGTGCATAAGCACTAAAGTGCTGAAGTAAAGCACTTCACAACGGAAGCCATTTTACACTACACAACATTTGAGCTTACAAGACCCAGGAAGTACATACTACATATTCTTGTGCACCACCTAATAGCACCGTAGTCTATTAACTATATACACATCTATAGACATAGAGCACTCTTGTGACAGATCATATTTCTAATGATCATTCTAATGCTAAAATTAGATATATTAAGGGTATTTTTCTATATTGCTTCAGTGACATTGTAGTAAGGCTCATATACGTTTTAAGATCAGTGTGAAGACTGGCAAATTTGTTTTTCTAAAACCGAAGCATAGGATTTCATTTACTGAATGTAAGATATTTTCAATGAAGACCTAGGGTCTGGGACAGTACACTGGAGTACAGTCATTTCAATGTGACATTTTTCATTAGGCTATCTAAAAGGCTGTCCTCCTGCAGCATGTGGGGAAAAAAAATCACCAGAGAAAAATATAATTTAACATACATCTTTCATGAATGAACATTTAGCACATTAAAATTCCAACTGCCATGAATCAGCAGTACAAACATTATAGGCTTTCAAGTAGGAAACACAGTTTAGCATTTAAACAAACTAAAAAAAAAAATCCAAGGATTACAAACCAGAAGCCATCCTTTGAAAGGAGTGTCTGTTTATCTATACTTCTCATGTAGTAGCAAAATGTCTGTTCTGACTATAATATTCACGTCTTTATCCTTTACACCATATATTTTCTTGCTAAGATTTCACTAGGAAAAAATACTACATCAGTGGATCAGCTGACATGCTCTAAAAACATCCCTCTTCAAACATTACTTGCCCCTCCTCCAAATCCATATCACAACTACTGACAAACTAAACATTTCCCACGTATTTTTGGAGGTGGGGTGATTGAGCTGATAAAACCAATGAAGACTTAACAAAAAAAGATTTGTTTGAATCTATAAATGTGTGTTTCTGGCTATAGTTATGGAACATTCATACTGGGAAGGAGAGAAAAAGCTACAGAGAAAATCCTTTGTGTAAGCAGTCAGTACTGGATCTGACTAGGACAGGACTTCAATTGGAGACTTCCAAGGAAAAGCCCAGGTGCTTCACGAATAAGTGTGGGAATTTGGTGGGTAGTACTCTTGCCTCTGAGTCAATAGTGAACCATACCTCCATTGTGGTGCTACTGAAATCTAATATTGAATCCCTGACCGTCTGTGGATGTAGAAGGTCCCAGTGGTACTTTTCTTAACTGAACTTCATGTTTGAGCCAAATCCCAGTTTTCAAAATTATATTCTGCCTCCATAGACTTCCCCAGCAGTTTTGATTAGAAGGGGCTACATTTCAGCAATGAGTGAAGTGAATAATTATGGGTAACCCCTTAAAGGGCTTGGAAGTTCATTCCACAAAAACACCCAGAAATCTTGATACTTATCTGAACTTCTTATGTTTGCATAATTAGCCTGGCAATCTCATGAGAACAGGCCATCTCATAAGACTTCTAGTACTTGCTCTTTTTAGTTGGGTTAAATGCAGCAGAAAGCAATATTTTGATGCTCTGTATTAGGCTTCAGCTAATAATATCTGAAGCACTCAGAGGCATCGTGAACATTTTTTTGAAAAAATCCAGTCACTTTTGAACCTCAGACTTGGTATAGCATGGTTTGAACATAGCATGGTTTGGTTCACATTCTGGGTGAAAGTTATATCTCAAATAGGAGAAAAACTGGACATACTAATACAAAGGAGTGTTTGATATGATTCCACTTATACACTAGTGTAATTCCATTTCCTTCTTCAAGTTAGTCCTGGTTTACCCTTGCAACTGAGTGAAGAGCTGGGCCCCTACTCTTTAAAATGCAGTCTAAATAGGCTTTATCAAAAACACACTATTTCCCTTCTTTGTAGTCTTCTACAGCCTGAGCTATATTCCTTTAAATACGTGCTAATTGAATTTCAGATTAGTCACTAGTGGGAACTAAACTGAGCCCATCTAATTTAAATTTAATGGTCAGAAGATTAACCGCGCTGTACTAGCCAGACCTTCTAACTGCAAATGCTTTCACCAAAGCAAGCAGATTGTTGTACAGGGATATTTTTTCCTTGCTTAAAAAGAAGACTGCTTCATATATCATTGCTATTAGTAAAAATGCTAACTTAGCAACTATAAAATTATTAAATGTTTATTTTTGATGGCAAAAGCTGTTCTGTCATTTTAAATAGAAATGACATGAAAACCCAGTACTGGAATTTCTCTACTTAGTAATTTTTTACATGTTCTATCAGCCTAGTAAATAAAGTCAGACTTTTGAATTATTAAACTATATAATTTATTAAGTGTCTTCACAGTGGAGAACTGTGCAGCCTGGAAATACTGCAGGGAGAGAGACACATGTTTCTGCCCAAGAGAGGTGATGCCTGGGGAGCCAGAAGCCTAAGAGTGCGTGCCCTTGCTGGACCATGAGGAGGAAATACAGATGCAGTCACTCTGAATGTGATAAAAGGCCTCTCCAATATGATCTCCCTGTTCTCTCCACTACATGGTTCTGCTTTTCCTAGCGGCCCTCTCCTTTAGCCCTCATGGATGTTAGGCAGAGAAGACATAGTTGCCATGAAACTTGGTTTGCTAAGAACTTCCACTTTGAAGACTTGATAGGAAGATTAAGTTGAACGTGGACTGCTACACCTCAGAGACATATTCCACTAGCAGGGCAGATGAAGGTTCAAGGGGCTATAATTTGCCATAAGAAGCCTGGTAAGGAAACTCACCAAAACTGAAACTTGTGGTATTTTAGGAGGTGCATATTTACAATTACTACCATTTAAAAAAACTCCCCACCGCTCACCTCCTTATCCTGTTATCAGGGGAATTTTTTACCCACAGGGCTGCATCTGCTCATTCCGTTTTAGACCACAAACCTTGTGGAGACAGGGATTTTGGTTTTGTTGATCATATTCTGCTTGTAATAAGGTGCCACTTTCCGCTGCAACGCAATGGGCCTGATTCTCCTTTCACTTACACTGCTCTAACTCCATTGAGTTCAGTGGAGTAACTCCTGAGTCATCCAAGCATATGAAGGAAGAGAATCCGGCCACACATAAAAACACACACTCACATACAAGCTAAGCATTTGACTAGCCCTTCCCTTCTCTAGTTTTGTCCTCAGGTTGATCTTTTGGCTTTTATTGAGCTGTGTACTGATGGAATATTTCCCCTCTCCCATAGTCTGTTTTTCATTGTACAAAGCATGATGTAAAGCGAATGGGATGGCTATAGTTTGGTTTCAGGAGTGGTCATATGGCACATATTCAATAATGTGGAAGGCAGAGTGTTGGTTTAGTGCATTGCTAGATACAAAGCCATGTGATGTGGCTTCCTTGTTTAAACCAGACACATATGTTTACCTCAAGCCTTTCTTAATGAACTCCTCACCTTAGCATCTAGGTTCCAAGTGTAGGATATATTGGCTATGAAAGCAAAATATGACCCTTGGAGTTAGAACTTGGGGGGCTGTGGTGAAGGACACCCAACAAACTTAGTATTGGTTTGAACCTGCTGCAGTCTCAGTGCCTCGCACACAGATGTGCATAGGACAATGTAGTATCAACATTCTAATTATACCAGCCACATTTGCACTCCGTTTTTCTATTCCTGTATCTAGCAAAGGTGAAAATTCAGCACCTGGGATTGTTTAACTCCTAAATCTCCTTTTAAACCATAATTGACAGTTCCTAAATAAGCACTAATACATTTTATAAGAGAAAAGCAGGAAAAACTAGTTATATGCTCCTGAAGATGAATAGATTTCAGCATTTCATACTAAAGCCTGGTGTAATGAGGCATGTGTCTCCCGACATCTGTAAAATAGCTCCTGGTCTACCTCTAGAGAGAAAATAATTACACCAACCCCATTATTACTTTAAGCCAATTACCTCCGACTGCAGTATTAAATATTTAATTACACAGAAAAACCATCTCATACAGCCTCAATGACCTTGCAAGATTCATCCTACAGGAAAAGCACTGTCCTATCAAAAAAGTAGCTTAAAATCCTTTTTAAAGAAATTGAAGCTGAGGAGGGGAGGTGTAGGGAGATGGAGTGGAGTTATGCACTGAATCCTGTAAAAGGGTGGCAGATTTCTCCCCCTCCCAGTCACCCCTAGAGGACTTTTGGCTGAATCTGCCAGAATGATTTCTGGGGCTCACATTGCAACATGGCCCCTTCCCACTGCCTCTCACTTGTGTCTTAAAGGCACACTCTGTGGAGTCTGACTGGAGTCTGACAGTGGCTGAATGTTGACACTGAAAGCATGCTGCCGGTTTTTGTACTGTCACAAGCTTTCCCTATGGAGATGGACTGAGGGAAGATGAGGGTGTTGAGGAGAAAGGATTATAGTGTTCACTTGTGGTGGATTTGGAGTCCTTTTGTAGGCCAACTCTGCATCAATCTAGATATTTTAAAAATATTCTATGAACATCTAGAGCTTGGGCCCTTATTTAAAAAAAAAAAAAAAAGTTGTTTTGGGAAACAGAGTTAAATAGAACGAGAGTGATTTCTCTCCCCATCCCTCCAGAAAGGATTAAGAATTTATTTTTAAAACTCCAAACCTCTGTTTTGCACAAGGAGTGATAACATGAGGATTCATTTGTAGCGTGCCCAGGTTATAAACGAAATAGAATCAACCACATATTGATTCCCCTGAACGCATTATTATTTCAGGCATTTAGAACGTCTCACACAAGGATCCATAGGTTAACTGCTGTTTGTAACTTTTTTTTTTACAGGTATGTTTTAGATTATATACTAGGAAATATCAATCTTACAGTCACATTATTTGTTCATATAGTTGCTGATCCAGACAAAAAGGCATGCCTGGGGTTGTTTCGAGCTACTCTTGGAGCATTTTTTAACTACAGGTCTCATTTTTAATAATCAGTCCCAAGATCTGCAATAAACTCTTGCAAACTCTGTTGTGGGCGGTGTCCTTTATATTCCAATACAAAGCAAAACAACCTTTTATATAAGGACTTTCCTGCTGGAACCAAGTGCAGCTTCAAAGCTCAAAGGTGACTAGGCCCCAGTCCTTAGGGCAGCAGACCAGTCCTGGGAAGCAGGGTTATTTTAGAATTGTGCTTGCTGGTAAGATTACCTGGAGCATCCTTACAGCACCCAGGAATTGGCAGACAAAGTCCCTCCCTGGTCACATCTCCAATTCTATTGTCAATATAGGAATAGTTATACCACCCAGTGCCATCTGGGAATTCTTATACCAAAGGAATGCTTGGGTAACTGGTCAGACCAGCTGTGCAGCTGCTTTGTGGTGGCCAGAATCTAGCCCATTATAAGACCACTGCAGTGGTGGCCAGGATCTGGCCCATTATATTTAAGATTAACACTTAGAACTAGCAAAAAGAACGAGGACTACAATGCCACAAGTACTCCTCGTTCTTTTTGCTGATACAGACTAACACGGCTACCACTCTGAAACTTAGAACTAGGCAGAACTTACCTGTTCTTACCAGTTCTAACCTGATTTTTGGGTGTCTAGTGGAGAGCTCATCAGAACATTAAATAATAAATTTCAGTGAAACCAAAGTGTTTCACTGAGATGTATCAGTTTCAGCAAAATTTCTATTGGCAAAAGGAAGAGAGAGACAGACTCTGTAACCTGGCAGTTAACACACTGGCCTAATTCAGAGCAGGGACTTAAACTTGGGTTTGGCATATCCCAAGTCAGTACCCTAACCACTAGGCTACAGACACACAGATCCCTACCTGGAAAAACTCAGGTTTGGAACTGAAGATGGACATGTCAATAATTTCATTTTTAGTAACACATTTGAACAGTTTTGTTTTTGTCCCAGTACAGAATGCATTAAAAAAAAAAGTCATAACCTTGAAAGTTGCCACAAAACAGAACTGTCCTCTGGTCACCTCTGAGCCCCGGCTTGGTAGGGTGGTTCCCAGATCCTAGGCCATGCACCTGTACAACCCGTCTTGCTCCTAACTAAGTGTCAAACCCTTTTGGAAAGGGAAGAGCTAGGTCCAGGAACGGATACTTTTCTCTAAGCAAGACAAGTCCTCAGAATGAGAAGCAATTCTAGGAGGAGACCCCCACATACAAGGAGTTACACATGCACATAACCCAGCAACAATATACCTAAAAACCAAATGCAGAGATCCAGGCTCTCTAAACAGATTGAGAGTCCAAGCAGCCCATCCCAGCCTGCTGTTCCATTCAGGGTACAAACCAACTCTTTGCTGAAGTCACCATTGCTGGCCCCTGTTTCATGGGCTTCCCAACCAGGTTCTACTACTCCTCGCTCAGGCCTTTCTGCAGGAGCTTCCAGTTCCCCTTCTCTTCTGTTTGTCTGCATAAACCCAACTGGCACCACAGCACCCAACAGAACTTCTATACCAGCTCATTGGCCCAGAATGAACCACGTGACCAATCTTTTCTCTCTGTTCTGTAGTGACATTCCTCTCATCCAGTGGTAATCAGGTGGATGGGCAATTCCTTATTCTGGTTCTGGAGTGACACTCCTTTCCCATAGGGTCAGGTGATCAGCAGCCAATCTCCTATTGCCACCCTGGCCCTACAATGAGTGGAGCAGGCCTGCCGAGGGCACTGCCCTCCCTAGCCCATGAGAGCATTTCTGTGGAAGGGAGGGGCTCTGCACAAGTCCACAGTGGGTTACTTCTTAGAGTTCTGATACTGCCTAATATGGATTTTGCTCATTTACCTTTTGGTGAAGGCTGTTTAAAAAGCTGTAGCATGGCTGGATGTTTACAAGGCTGCCTGATGTATAGCTGTTGAATTCGTCAATAGGCAAGAGGGGTATTCTTATGTAACAGGATATATCAGAACCTGAAAAATAAAAACCATCATTTTCCCACATCTCCTAATAGCTTACAAATAAAAATGATGGAAGCGTAGCTCTCTACAGTTTTTGCAGGCCAGCAGCACCCACCTCCACTGAAACAGGTAATTTTCATAACACGCAGTGATCAGTATGTTTCGGTAGATTAGTTTTAGCTACATCTCTTTAAGACCAGGTGATTGACAGCAGTGCACAAATCTATGCTGAGTGTAATACTTTAAAGGTGCAATTCCCCTCGAAAGGTTTAACACTGTAGCAAAGCAGATCAAGCAGCTTTCAGTTCAGACCTAACAAGTCACCCAAATTCAACTGGATCCAAACATTTTCCTCTTTGCTTCCAGTTATTTGACCGCTCAGGGGTATCAAGGCAGTCTGTGTGGAGCTGGTTGTCCTTACTCCCCTCAAAGCTCTCATAACAGTTTGGATTGGTATTCTTTGCTCTTTTTAAAGGTGAGGAATAATTCCAGCATGATGAATAGGGATTGATAGTCATTAGTTCTTCTACACTGAGATGAGACTATTCCTATATTTATTTTCTCCCTCTTGTCATTTAATTTTGATAATAAACCAATTCTTAAATTACACCCAATCAGCTCTCACCACCATTATTCTTCCGGCAGCGGTGCTTTCATCCTTTGCCTGTGAAATCGACTCCTGCAATGAATCAAATGAAATGAAAGTGTGGCATTGGGACAGAGGTTAACATCGCATCCTTTTCTCTGGAATGGAAATGGTGAAGTTTGAGGCAGAAAACCATCAAACAACATCAGTTGCTCTCTTGCTGAAAACAAAAGAAAGCCCTTGTATATAATCCAACATGGAAGCACATTCTCTTCTCCTAATATCTCAGTGCATTTTCAGATTTAATCTTACATGCTTAATCTTCCATCTTAGTGTGGTTGTAGGTATGTGTTGGGCATTATTTTTTCATTTATAGCACAAATTGTCTGTTGGAGTGGTTTGTATGCCACTGTACCTTAGAATGGGTTCACATGAAAAACATTTCATAAGGTCTGCCTCTTTCCCTATATCTAGTTTAGTGAGTGGAATTTTTGCCCTGCCTCTCCTGCATGGTCCGATCACGTGTATGCCAATTCGCTCTCGTGGCTGATCTTGCAGAGCTGCGGGGCAGGAGTTATGTTGGAGATAAAATCCCATTTCTGATTCCATAAACACAGCTGGCTGAATACAAGCATATGTCCATGTACATTAATCCAAACTGTTTCTTGGGTTGGGCCAAAGCTTCTGTTACTTCAAACTATAGAAGATTTCTGGTTGCTTCTTCTTTCCCCAACTCATGTTCAGCTTGCAGATGTCTGTAAATGTTTCAGCCCAAGAGCCTGTGAGTTTATCCACAATCACGCACCCTTTATGATGCAGACAACACCAGCTGAATAAAAGGCCAAGGGTGCTGACAACCATGACATGCCTGTGAACACTGTGTAAAATACTAGAGAATATTAAATCAACCCATGTCAAATTCATATGGGCCAGGATTCTCATGAGCCTGTTTCTTGGTGTTTATTTATCAAGCCCAAAGGACATTTTAATCTAAACAGTAGCTTACTGCAGTCTTCCTGGTGTGTATCTTGTACATCTACTGTTAAACATCTTTGGCAAGTGGACGAACTTTTATCTTTTCCTGAGGACGTTGTTTACCATTCACTGCCTGTAGACATGATTTAGCTTCTATCAATGAGACACAGGCAGAGTAGCAACTGGTGAAGGCCAAATGAAAGCTTCAGTTTTTAATCACATTGCTACATTTAAAGTATTTAAGGTGACCTTTGAATTTAGAAGGATCAGATCCATGGTTCGGGGGGAAAGAACAATAAACAAAACACAACACTAGTACTAAGCTTGTCTTAGTGCTGGGGAGGGAACATTCCAAACATTAAAGATTTTCAACAACGTACAAAAAACCCGGATAAACCTGATTTACAATTGAGGTAAAATGTTGATTTTTAATTGTATCCATATTTTGCATTCATGCAGAGACAAGCTTGGTTTTAATTATACTCTCTTCTGAAAGAAACCAAACCTAGGGAACTCATTTCAAAGATGGCTGAAATAGAGTAGACGCTTTATGTTATGCAAAGAGACCCTTGTTCTCTCAAACGCCACCCAGGAAGGCTCAAGCAAGGAAAAAAAGCAAAATTCTTAATCTGGCAAAGGGAAAAGGCAATGTCCTTTGCAATTAATCAGAGAAAAGTAAACACGTTTTATATTCACCAATACAATATACGTTAAGGAAAGTATCTGATAAAATCCAGCATTGTTTGGGATATCTGACACTGTTCTCAATTAGTCTCAACTGCAGAGATTATTTCCTTAAAAGGTAGCTTCAGCTAAAAGGAAACTCAGAAGTGTTTTTTACAGTAGAGATTAACTGCAAATTATTTAAAGTGATTATAAGGTACCTTGCATTGTTTAAAAGTGGACTTACATTTTTTACAATTTAAGAACGCATGGAGCATGTATGAAGCACATATTCTTATAATTTGACTAGTGCTCTGATTTTTCCAAAATCAAGTATACTAAAATGGAAGATATAAGGGACATCATGCTCTTTAAAATAGTTTCAAAATATTGAAAGGATTAAGTGTCTTTAAGGCAATCATAAATCATGCAGTGCTTGGTCATGAGCAGGAGAGAAAAGTGAACAAAAATTGAGCTAGTTCCTTAGTATTTGCATATTACTTTTTAAACGTAGATCTCAAAGTGGTCTAACAAAAAGTGGAGAAATATTTTAGAACCGAGGCAAGTGACTTGCTCAGGGTCATACACCAACTCAGTGGCAGAGGCAAGGTTAAAATTCATGTCTCCTGTTTGCCAGTCCTTTTTGCAAGCTTTTAGATCACAGAAGACCCAGCTTTGTCATTTCATACTGAATAAAACATTTCTCATAGTCACTTGAGTGTTTTAGAGTTTCTACAGTAACTGATAGTGTCCACGTGCAGTGGCAAGGGATAAGAAGCAATGTATCTCAATTAAAACACAAGAAGATATGCTAGAACTATGTTGTATTTACCAGAGATGCCAGAAAAGCAGGGAAATTTCTGGATGCCTAAATTCCATGACAGGAAGTAGATCTGCTGATAGGTAGTACAACTAAGACTGCAAGTTTATCACAGTGGGGAAAAATGTCACGGATACTATGATTTTCCTGTTTGTCCATGACTTGTCTTTGGGGCTATACTTTTAATAAACTCACTATGCAGTGATGGCTCCTGCAGGGCTGGGCCTGGCTCTCCATGCCAGGTGTTGAGACTGTTCAGGTGTGGCCCAGCCATCCCTCCATCATGATGTGGGGGAGTGCAGCTGGGCCAAATTTGAGTGAATGGCAATGGGACCTGGCACATGGGGTCACAGCACCATTCAAGTTTTGGCCTGGCCACCCCTGTGTCATGATGGAGGGAGTGTGGCTGAGCCAAATTTGATTGAGTGGCATTGCTACCTTGCATGTGGGCTTGCAGTGCTGCTCAGGTTTGTCCTGGCCGTCCCTTTTTGCATACAGAGGGGTGGCAGGATCAAACCTGAACGGTGCTGTGACTCTGCATGGCAGGTCACAATGCCAGAGCAGAGAGCCAGGCCAGCCCTGAGGACAGGAGCTACCGCTGTGTGGAGCGGAGGGCTGGGTGGGCTTGCTCTCTAGCCCCTGACCACTCCCCGCGACCTCTCCTCATATGTCATAGCATTTTTTAATCAAAAATATCACAGAATCCATGACTTTAGTAAAAGTTACCATGACTGCTTCCTGATTTTTAATTTAAAATATGCCACAGTCATAACCAGGACATAATGCAGCTGATTCGCCTTTCACTTGCAGCAGTGGAAATCAGGAGTGACTCCATTTATGTGAATAGGTCACAGTGAGGTAAAATAGTAGGTTAATTAGACCCATTACATTTCTACCATCATATGAGGAGGTCATGTGACTAAGAAAGATGAATATGAACCAGTGCTGTCTGAGCAGCGATTGACTTTGGAGCACACTGTGTACTTCTCTAGATCAATTTTGATCTTATGATCGATTAAGATGATCTGAATGAGAAAAATCAGCTTAGCGTATTTTGCCCTCTTCAGGAGCTAGCGGAAGTGGGAACACACCTACTGAAGTCCATATTTAGGCTCTTAAATAAGTGACCTGAAAGTTGGGCCACTTATTTAGGAATTTAAATATGTACTTAATAGCCTAACTTCAGGCACCAGCTTTTTAAAATCTTGGCCCAGGTTTTCAAAGGAGACAACCTATTAGATGAGGACACACAGACACAGACAACATCAACTAGCTCTTACATAGCACTTTTCATCAGAAGATCCCAAAGCACTTTACAGAGGAAGTGAGTATCATTATCCCCATTTTACAAATGGGGAAACTCAGGCCTGGGGTACTGAAATGACTTGCCCAAGGTGACCCAGCAGACCTGTGGCAGTGTCAGAAACAGAATCTACCTCTTCTAAGTGCCAGCCCAGTGTACTATCCAGTAGGTCACACTGTCACTGTAAATGGCTGGACTGATAATAGACTAGCGGTTAAGGAAATGTTTCTGGAATTGAAGGTGTATTCATTTACAGTGGCTCAAAGCCAGGCAGCTGTGCACAGAAATAAGAGAATAAACCAGAACATCAACAGGATATAACTCTCCCTCTTTTGAATACTGTATTTTTACTATCTACTAAGGCCACTCTCTGCCTATTCCTGTAGGCATCAGCCAAGTATATGTGCAGACAGTGCACTCCTCAAAAGTCTAGATTGCTTAAAACTAGAAATCATTATGTTTTAAGCAAGCAAAAATGAACCCAATGCTAAGTTCTGTAACAGACGGAGGTTGGCTCACATTTTCCAAAAGGTCCAGCGTCTAAGCTGGTTATCATAAGTATTTTGGCTGATCAGTAAACACAGTGTAATTTGTTGTCCTTGAGATGATTTGCAATTAAAAACTTATTAACAAAGTGCAATGATAATGAGAGGGATAAAATGCCAAGCTGTGGAATTACTTAATTATGTGAAATAGTTTTACCAAACCCCAGGCTTCATGGAACATTTTTTTCCTCTCTCTAACGAACAATCAGTTCTTGCTGAATTCTAATTAGCTTCAATAATGTTGATCCCACTAAAATATTAGTGGCAGAAAATGCAAAATGAATTGTTTCCATTAAACAACCGCCTTGAGGTACCAATGAGCTCTGTAAACCGCAGAGTGAATTGCAGAACTTTTACATCTCCGGCAGTCACAGAAGACAGCTGTGGATTATCTTTAAGGGACAAGAAGTCTAACTCTAAAGGTGAGGTGGCACAGAGAATGGTACATTGCCTACATCAATGAGTGTGATTCCTAGCTTGAGTGGACATACTGGTGCTAGCTCTGAATGAGCCAGTGCGCTAAAAATAGTAGTGTAGCTGTGGTAGCATGGGCAACAGCAAGTGCTGGCACAGGCTAGCTGCCTGAATACGTACCCACAGATTCCTGGCAGGTTTGTACTGGTAGGTGGCTAGCCCATGCTCACCACTGCCTATGCTATTGTGTTTTAGCATGCTAGCTTGGTGACAGCTAGTGTGAGTATATCTACTCAAGCTGGGAATCACACCCCCAGCTCCAAGTGTAGACGAAGCTATTGATTTAGCAGACACATTGTGATGTCTAAGGTATCGCCCAGGGTTTGCATGTAAAGCAAACTCAGTTTGGATACTTAGGCTTGTTTTATCTGGATATAGGGCCGGAATCTAACAAGAACAGGCTTGTAGAAAATTTTCTGGCTTGATCCAGGTTGGAAGTATTTCAAGAATAGCCTCTCTTGTAGTATTTCAGAATTTTTGCTGAGATCAGAAAGTAAAGAGGCATATCAAAGTGAAAAGAAAAATCTTCCAACACCCACTCCCAAGCCTGAGAAAAAAAGAAAAGAAAGAGTTGTTATTGGAGTGAAGGTTCTGGTTAATTACATACACAAGATCACACCCCATTTCTTATTGTTGGGTAGGATGAAGAGTGTCAGACTTATTATCTACCTTAATTAGTTTCACCCCAAGATTCTAGGTATTCCCTGTTAGACCATTAGCTTAGTCCCCCTCTAAAGGATGTTCACCAGTTTGCTGTAGGAACCCAACCTGTAATTTCTAAGTCTTTCAAACTCAACAGGTCTGGCAGGTTGCAATAATAAATGATACTCACAACGCAAAATGAAAAGGAGTACTTGTGGCACCTTAGAGACTAACCAATTTATTTGAGCATAAGCTTTCATGAGCTACAGCTCACTTCATCGGATGCATACTGTGGAAAGTACACAAGATCTTTTTATACACACAAAGCATGAAAAAATGGGTGTTTACCACTACAAAAGGTTTTCTCTTCCCCCACCCCACTCTCCTGCTGGTAATAGCTTATGTAAAGTGATCACTCTCCTTACAATGTGTATGATAATCAAGGTGGGCCATTTCCAGCTCAAATCCAGGGTTTAACAAGAACGTCTGGGGGGGTGGTAGGAAAAAACAAGGGGAAATAGGTTACCTTGCATAATGACTCAGCCACTCCCAGTCTCTATTCAAGCCTAAGTTAATTGTATCCAATTTGGAAATGAATTCCAATTCAACAGTCTCTCGCTGGAGTCTGGTTTTGAAGTTTTTTTGTTGTAATATCGCAACTTTCATGTCTGTAATCGCGTGACCAGAGAGATTGAAGTGTTCTCCGACTGGTTTATGAATGTTATAATTCTTGACATCTGATTTGTGTCCATTTATTCTTTTATGTAGAGACTGTCCAGTTTGACCAATGTACATGGCAGAGGGGCATTGCTGGCACATGATGGCATATATCACATTGGTGGATGTGCAGGTAAACGAGCCTCTGATAGTGTGGCTGATGTTATTAGGCCCTGTGATGGTGTCCCCTGAATAGATATGTGGGCACAGTTGGCAACGGCCTTTGTTGCAAGGATAGGTTCCTGGGTTAGTGGTTCTGTTGTGTGGTATGTGGTTGCTGGTGAGTATTTGCTTTAGGTTGGGGGGCTGTCTGTAGGCAAGGACTGGCCTGTCTTCCAGGATTTGTGAGAGTGCTGGGTCATCCTTCAGGATAGGTTGTAGATCCTTAATAATGCGTTGGAGGGGTTTTAGTTGGGGGCTGAAGGTGACGGCTAGTGGCGTTCTGTTATTTTCTTTGTTAGGCCTGTCCTGTAGTAGGTGACTTCTGGGAACTCTTCTGGCTCTATCAATCTGCTTCTTCACTTCCGCAGGTGGGTATTGTAGTTGTAAGAATGCTTGATAGAGATCTTGTAGGTGTTTGTCTCTGTCTGAGGGGTTGGAGCAAATGCGGTTGTATCGCAGAGCTTGGCTATAGACAATGGATCGTGTGGTGTGGTCAGGGTGAAAGCTGGAGGCATGTAGGTAGAAATAGCAGTCAGTAGGTTTCCGGTATAGGGTGGTGTTTATGTGACCATCGTTTATTAGCACTGTAGTGTCCAGGAAATGGATCTCTTGTGTGGACTGGACCAGGTTGAGGTTGATGGTGGGATGGAAATTGTTGAAATCATGGTGGAATTCCTCAAGGGCTTCTTTTCCATGGGTCCAGATGATGAAGATGTCATCAATATAGTGCAAGTAGAGTAGGGGCGTTAGGTGACGAGAGCTGAGGAACACTTCAATCTCTCTGGTCATGCGATTACAGACATGAAAGTTGCGATATTACAACAGAAAAACTTCAAATCCAGACTCCAGTGAGAGACTGCTGAATTGGAATTCATTTGCAAATTGGATACAATTAACTTAGGCTTGAATAGAGACTGGGAGTGGCTGAGTCATTATGCAAGGTAACCTATTTCCCCTTGTATTTTCCTACCCCCCCCTCCTCAGACGTTCTTGTTAAACCCTGGATTTGAGCTGGAAATGGTCCACCTTGATTATCATACACATTGTAAGGAGAGTGATCACTTTAGATAAGCTATTACCAACAGGAGAGTGGTTTTTTTGGGGGGAGCGGGGGGTTGGGGGGGGGGAGAAACCCTGGATTTGAGCTGGAAATGGCCCACCTTGATTATCATACACATTGTAAGGAGAGTGATCACTTTACATAAGCTATTACCATCAGAAGAGTGGGGTGGGAGGAGAGAAAACCTTTTGTAGTGATAATCACCCATTTTTTCATGGTTTGTGTGTATAAAAACGTCTTCTGTACTTTCCACAGTATGCATCCGATGAAGTGAGCTGTAGCTCATGAAAGCTTATGCTCAAATAAATTGGTTAGTCTCTAAGGTGCCACAAGTACTCCTTTTCTTTTTGAGAGTAACAGCCGTGTTAGTCTGTATTTGCAAAAAGAAAAGGAGTACTTGTGGTACCTTAGAGACTAACCAATTTATTTGAGCATAAGCTTTCGTGAGCTACAGCTCACTTCATCGGATGCATACTGTGGAAAATACAGAAGATGTTTGTTTTTATATACACAAATCATGAAAAAATGGGTGATTATCACTACAAAAGGTTTTCTCTCCCCCCACCCCACTCTCCTGCTGGTAATAGCTTATGTAAAATGATCACTCTCCTTACAATGTGTATGATAATCAAGGTGGGCCATTTCCAGCACAAATCCAGGTTTTCTCCCCCCCGCCCCAACAAACCCACTCTCCTGTTGGTAATAGCTTATCTAAAGTGATCATTCTCCTTACAATGTGCCACAAGTCCTCCTTTTCTTTTTGCAGATACAGATTAACACGGCTGCTACTCTGAAACCTCTCTTAATTCAACCAGTCTTGCAGGTTGAGTCTAACAGAAGTTGGTCCAATAAAAGATATTACCTCACCTACCTTGTCTTTAACAGGAAAAAGGAACTCTCTCTTGATCTCCTTCCTTCCTTCCACTCCTCCCTGCCAGCCTCTGCCTTTTCTAGTATGCTAAGGGATTAACCCCCCACATGCTGGGCCAGACTCACTACCTTGAGGCAGGCATCTGTGATGCCTTCCTTTAACCTTTTCCTCGGCAGCTTCATGGCAGGACATCCCCATCCCCATAGCCCTTCACAGAAGAGAAAAACAAAGTAAATTAGGATAAAACCTGATTTAAATGAAATAATCTCAATGTGGATTGGGCTCTTTAAAAAAAAAGATATTTCTCTTCAAATAACCTAATATGGTTCAGGCTTTCATTAATGGAATGATCAGAGCAGGAATTCCTCCGAATAAAATTTGTTAAGAAAGCCTTTACACTGAGACAGAAAATAGCTTCTTGCGTTTAGTGTCAAAAAGTTGGATATAAGTCTTGTAGAATACAGGCTTTGTTCTCTCCAATGTCAAATTGGCCTGATATCCCTAACTCTGAAATATCTAATTGTAGAATATTTTTAGTTACACGTCTGTACGAATGAGAGCTGACTTAGCACGCTTCTCCCTGTAGCCTTTTCTGGGAGCAAGTGGAAGCAATGAGGGAAGTCACACAGTTTTAAAGTTAGGTCCTGGTTCGGAGAAGGCAATGGAAAAGAGCTTACAGAGTTAGACATCAGTTTCTATTTTTTGTTGTTGAGGCTATAAGTAGGATGAAATCATACTGTGATGCTCCTCCCATCATACCATGAACTATGTGCAAGGCCTGTGTTGGCTCCAGCCGGCTCTTGTTTTATTAAGAGGAATTTGCTGTAGATTCCAGAATCTATAGTCAGTTTTTTAAATCTCTCCCCCAGTCCTGCAGAGTAATATGTTTTGTTACAATGTTACAACTTCCTCCATCTCCTTCCACTGAACTAAATGGCAACATCAATAAGAACATAAGAAAGGCAATACTGGGTCAGACCAAAGGTCCATCTAGCCCAGTATCCTGTCTTCCAACAGTGGCCAATGCCAGCTGCCCGAGAGGGAATGAACAGAACAGGTAATCATCAAGTGATCCATCCCCTGTTGCTCATTCCCAGCTTCTGGCAAACAGAGGCTAGAGACATCATCGCTACCCACCCTGACTAATAGCCATTGATGGACCTATCCTCCATGAATGTATCTAGTTCTTTTTTGAACCTTGTTATAGTCTTGGCCCTCACAACATCCTCTGGCAAGGAGTTCCACAAGTTGACTCTGCGTTGTGTGAAAAAATACTTCCTTTTGTTTGTTTTAAACCTGCTGCCTATTAATTTCATTTGGTGACCCCTAGTTCTTGTGTTATGAGAAGGAGTAAATAACACTTCCTTATTTACTTTCTCCACACCAGTCATGATTTTATAGACCTCTATCATATCCCCACTTAGTCATCTCTTTTCCAAGCTGAAAAGTCCCAGTCTTATTAATCTCTCCTCATATGGCAGGTTTCAGAGTAGCAGCCGTATTAGTCTGCATTCACAAAAAGAAAAGGAGTACTTGTGGCACCTTAGAGACTAACAAATTTCGCTTATGCTCAAATAAATTTGTTACTCTCATAACACAAGTACTCCTTTTCTTTTTGCTCATATGGCAGTCGTTCCATACCCCTAAGCATTTTTGTTGCCCTTTTCTGAACCTTTTCCAATTCCAATTTATCTTTTTTGGGATGGGGCGATCACATCTGCACACAGTATTCAAGATGTGGGCGTACCATGGATTTATATAGAGGCAATATGATATTTTCTGTTTTACTATCTCTCCCTTTCTAAATGATTCCCAGCATTCTGTTCACTTTTTTGACTGCTGCTGCACATTGAGTGGATGTTTTCAGAAAACTATCCACAATGAATCCAAGATCTTTCGTGAGTGGTAACAGCTAATTTAGACCCCATCATTTTATATGTATAGTTAGGATTATGTTTTCCAATGTGCATTACTTTGCATTTATCAACATTGAATTTCATCTGCCATTTTGTTGCCCAGTCACCCAGTTTTGAGAGATCCTTCTGTAGCTCTTCGCAGTCAGCCTGGGACATAACTACGTTGATTAGTTTTTTATCATCTGAAAATTTTGCCAACTCACTGTTTACCCCTTTTTCCAGATCATTTCTGAATATGTTGAATAGGACTGGGCCCAGTACAGACCCCTGGGGGACACCACTATTTACCTCTCTCCATTCTGAAAACTGACCATTTATTCCTACCCTTCGTTGCCTATCTTTTAACCAGTTACCAATCCATGAGAGGACCTTCCCTCTTGTCACATGACAGCTTGCTTTGCTTAAGAGCCTTTGGTGAGGGAAAGCCTTGTCAAAGGCTTTCTGAAAATCGAAGTACACTATATCCACTGGATCCCCCTGTCCACAAGCTTGTTGACCCCCTCAAAGAATTCTAGTAGATTGGTGAGGCATGATTTTCTTTTACAAAAACCATGTTGACTCTTCCCCAACAAATCATCTTCATCTACGTGTCTGAAAATTTTGTTCTTTACTATAGTTTCAGCCAGTTGCCAGGTACTGAAGTGAGGCTTACTGACCTGTAATTGCCGGGGTCACCTCTGGAGCCCTTTTTAAAATTTGGCATCACATTAGTTATCCTCCAGTCAGGTGGTACAGAAGCTGATTTAAATGATAGATTACAGACTACAGTTAGTAGTTCTGCAATTTCACATTTGAGTTCTTTCAGAACTCTTGGGTGAATACCATCTGGTTCTGGTGACATATAACTGTTTAGTTTATATTTGTTCCCAAACCTCCTCTGACACCTCAATCTGGGACAGTTCCTCAGATTTGTCACCTAAAAAGAATGGCTCCGGTTTGGGAATTTCCCTCACACCCTCAACCATGAAGACAGATGCAAAGAATTAATTTAGTTTCTCTGCAATGACCTTATCGTCCTTGAATGCTCCTTTAGCATCTCAATCTTCCAGTAGCCTCACTGGTTGTTTAGCAGGCTTCCTGCTTCTGATGTACTTAAAAAAATTTTGCTCTTACTTTTTGAGTCTTTGGCTAACTGTTCTTCAACTTCTTTTTTGGCCTTCCTAATTGTATTTTTCCACTTCATTTGCCAGAGTTTATGCTCCTTTCTATTTTCCTCACTAGGATTTAACTTCCACCTTTCAAAGGATGCCTTTTTGCCGCTCATTGCTTCTCTTACTTTGTTGTTTTTTGGTTCTCTTACTATGTTTTTAAATTTGGGATATACATTTAAGTTGAGCTTCTCTTATGGTGTCTTTAAAAAGTTTCCATGCAGCTTTCAGGGATTTCACTTTTGGTGCTGTACCTTTTAATTTATGTTTAACTAACCTCTTCATTTTTGTGTAGTTCCCCATCTGAAATTAAATGCTGCAGTGTTGGGCTGCTGTGGTGGTTTCCCCGCCACAGGAATGTTAAATGTAATTATATTATGGTCACTATTACCAAGCAGTCCAGCTATATTCACCTCTTGGACCAGATCCTGTGCTCCACTTAGGACTAGATCAAGAATTGCCTCTCCTCTTGTGGGTTCCAGGACTAGCTGCTCCAAGAAGCAGTCATTTAAAGTGTCAAGAAACTTTCTCTCTGCATCTTGTCCTCAGGTGACATGTACCCAGTCAATATGGGGATAAATGAAATCCCCCATTATTATTGAGTTATTTATTTTAATAGCCTCTCTGATCTCCCTGAGCATTTCACAGTCACTATCACCATCCTGGTCAGTTGGTCGGTAATATATCCCTATTACTATATTCTTATTATTTGAGCATGGAATTACTATCCATAGATATTCTATGGTACAGTTTGGTTCATTTAAGATTTTTACTTCATTTGATTCTATACTTTCTTTCACATATAGCGGTGGTTCTCAAAACTAGGGTCGCCGCTTGTTCAGGGAAAGCCCCTGGCGGGCCAGGCTGGTTTGTTTATCTGCCGCATCCGCAGGTTCAGCCGATTGTGGCTCCCACTGGCCATGGTTTGCCGCTCCAGGCCAGTGGGGGCTGCAGGAAAGGCGGCCAGCACATCCCTTGGCCTGCGCCGCTTCCCGTAGCCCCCATTGGCCTGGAGTGGTGAACCGCAGCCAGTGGGAGCCGCAATCGGCCAAACCTGCGGACGCAACAGGTGAAGAAACTGACCCAGCCCGCCAGGGGCTTTCCCTGAACAAGCGGCAGCCCTAGTTTGAGAACCACTGACATATAGTGCCAATGCAACTGCAGAGTCCAGTCCTTACTTAAGCTGAACTCCTGCTGTTGTCAGCTGGGGGTTTTGAATAGTGTTGTAGATCTATTACCTCATCTCATGGCTTTGGCTGCTGTGTCAGTTTCCCTTTCAGGTAGAAGGTGGCTTATTTAAATGTAGACTCTTTGGGGACAGGGACTGTCACTCATTCTGTTTTTGTACAGTGCCTACTGCAGTAGGTATCCCCATCTCGGTTGGTCTCAAGGGGCTACTGTAATACAACTAAATATTAATAGTTATTATTATGCCCCCTGGTCAATGTGACCTTCATCACATCTGGGGTATCATCATCCAAACAAATAAACAGCCCAGCTGGCTACAAGAGTCTGATAGAATAATTTGCCTCTTCATCACAATTGGCCTCATTTTATCTATTGGCCTCGTTTAATTTATCGAACAACAGAAAGTGTGTTGTGAAACGTTTACTTTTAAAACCATATGAATCAGAGCCGTCTGTGGTTTTCCTCCTCATCAGATATTTATTCCCAGTGATTTTCCTGAGCTCTGACTCATCCTGGGGGTCAGTGTACAAAGATCAAAGGATAACTAAACAAAAAGGTCCAAGCTCAATTGTGCCTGGATGGATCTTTGGCTGCTCTGGTCCCAGGATTTCCAGCAGGGTTACGATCAGCTCCCATTGACTGTATTGGGGGCTGGGAGAAGAGGAGCTTCCTTCCTTCCTCATCTGGAAACATGCACTATACTAACCCTAGATTTCTGCAAGCTGTGTTGCAATACCCAGGGTAACTCCCTTGACGCAGACACCTCTCCAAATAAATACACACGCCTGACATAAACGAATTCCCCTGCTGGAGCTTTCTCCTTCCAGGATCTCTCAGTGCTGGCTCTGTAAGGCACCTTCAATCACTGCCCAGTCTCCATCCTGGAAAGGCCCATCTTGGAAAGGCCCAGTCACTCCTGCTCTCGGCACTCTTTATAGTGAGACGAACAATCTTCATCCCAGTTCTGCTACTGGGGAAAAGAGAGGTCTTTTATATTCCTAGCCCCTTTCCTGTCATGAGTTACTGCCACACGTACAACTGCCATCGGTCCTTCTGGGTGATGCCTTGGTTGCTTCAGCAAAATTGTGCCAACCCATAAGCTTGCCTTAAAGGGCCCATCACACTGTTACCCTGGCCTCCCTTACATGAGTTTGCAAAGTCCAAAACACAATGGGAAGTGCAGTGCTTCTGCTGTGCAGCTGGGCTGTGATGCAGAAAGAGCTTGTGCAGTGGGACTAGAGGGAAATGTCTGTGTGCTGTGCTGTAGAGCTCACCACCAGCGCTGTGCTACTCGCCCTTGAAGGGGGAATGTACTGAGCCACAGTGCAACCAATGGATGGAATAGCTAAGGATGTGAGGTGTGCTTGGCCTCTGTTTTGGAAGACAGGGTTCTGGGTAGCAGGCAGCAGAACAGACTGAGTGACTGGCCCCTAGCAGGCTCCCACTGCTGTTTAGTGTAGTTGTTAAATACAAGCTCTCTGTGACTCAATAAGAAAAACAATACAATCAACAGCTCCAGGCTGAGCAGGGATACACTGTCCCAGTACCCAGCATCAGAGGAAGCAGCAGCTCATGCACTCCCTCTTTCCCTTGTTGTGAATGTGCCCTGGTCCCATTTGCTGGCTGGGGTGGAGACAAGAATATTCTCCCACCCTCTGCATATAACGTTTTTTACAGGCAAAGCCCTATAACTCAAGCTTTGCTTGTGGGATCAAGATCTGACCTTCGTGTCTGGGCCCATAGTCACAAACAGCTGTTTTTGGAGAAGGAATTAATTTGGGTACATACAAATTGGAGCTAGGGTACATTGCTATCCTCCTAGTACTTATCCAAAGGTTGGTCTAGAATAACATACCTACACAAAGAAATAGGATTAAGATGAATTGCTCTGGCAAAAGGTGCTGGATTGACATCCCAGGACACAAATCCTAGGTTTAGCTACAGAACAGACAAGGCAGCAGAAGTACAAGCTTTCATCAGATGATTCTACCAGTGTGTCTCAGTGTGACTTAGAGGGGCTACATATAGGGAGATCATGTATTGCAGCAAGCCCTTATGGTGAGGTACTTCATGCTGTTTGGGAAGGCAACTATTCTGCCCCTTTACCGTTCTCCCTGCCTCCCATCCCATTTTGGATTAGAATTTCCCAGTTTGTTTTTGTTTCTGTCTACATGAGTGATCAGGATTTAAAAGCATGAAGCTAAATGAAAACACGTAAGGAGATTTGTTTCTCTCTCTCTCTTACATTTCCTGTTGTTATGAAACCTACAAGCATCCTCCTTTAGAGATCACATCATAATTACCCAGCTCAGGATGGGGGATGGGGAATTTGCATCCCACATGTGGCATTCAAGCTCCTTTCACAGGCTGTATGTACACTTCTGGGTTTGCTTTTTCCTACTATTCCAGGGGATCGCTTTCATAATTTCCCATGATTGTTCATTTATGCTTTCAGATTTTGGATCCAAACTGTTTCTTATGCCTTGGTGATTCAATCACATGTGCAATTTTCTCTCTTTGTGGGCAGAAGGTTTTATGCTGCAGCTCATAAATTAATATCCTGTCACCCCAACCCGCCTACATCTTCTAAAGCCTAGTCACTTTCCTGATTACCTTGACTTATCCAATATACAGCATATCTCCTTCTGAAAACCTTGTCTCATACTCATTTCTCTTGCAAAGGGAAATCACTTTGTCCTCTTTTCAGCTGGAACAAGGCCCAGCCATCTTTACCATTATTGTACTCTAGGCATCTTCTCTCATATTTTATTCTGAGAGCAGCACATTTGGGAAATAGAGAGGGTGGATAATTTTTAGTGGCTCCCAACTTTTATGCCCTTGGGACCTCAGATTCAGTTCCCCCAGTACTTCAAAGGATTTCTAGCAGTGGAGAAGGTACTTTGCCCTCCAGCCTCTTTGCACAAGTGTGAGGAAACTTCACTCCTCCCTGGCTTCTGGGAGTGGGTGGAAGAGCTTGTTCTCCCATGATGGGAGCTGGGCTCTGAACTTCCTAATCTGCTTGACACCAGCTCAGCGAATAGAATGCCAGTTAGCTGGTCCTGACACCATACAGTGTTGCTACCCTATTAAAATCTGCTGGCAACCCACCTCAGGGCTGTTATCCACAGCTTGAGAACGGCATGGGGAGTGGGGTGTTGATTTAGAGAATCTTTCCCCTGGTTGAGAACGTAGACACCAGGAACAGTAGTATTTAGAGAAGACCAGATTGAAATGCAAAAAAAAAAACAACCCCAAAAAACCCAACCCTTAGAAATCTGTACAGGAAGATGGAAATCAGGAAGTGAGTTCACTAACTGGAAACCCCATCATTTAGCCTAGTTCCATTTATGGTATCAGGAATGCTCAAAATATGAACATTGCATGATATTGCTACATTTTACAGACTCACGTTCTTCTTGTAGTATTGGTGCCTTCAATCAGTGCTTCTGTTAGTGATTCCAAGTTCTCAGCTTGAGCTTGTGACTCCATCCCCTTATTACAAAAGTCTTTGAGATTTATTAGCAGACTCAGCATGAGAGTCTAATGTTGTCCTTCCAAGTGTAATAGCATTTAACTTTGAATCAAATGACTCACATTTTCCCCCCCAGAGGCTGAATTGCATTAAGTACAGTATGTAGAGAAACCTTACAATCAGCAGTGGCAGATTTACAGATCTAGAAGAAAATTCTTTTTCGGTTGATTGTCTATTTCTATTACAGAGGTCGTACAGAGACCCGGATAGGGGGGCTAGGAGTGTGAAAACTTTCCCATCATCACATTTCTGTTATCTTTGTCACCACTGATCAACTCAGACATTGCACCTTTTTCTCTTGTACTTGCTTCCTTTCCCATTCTTTCACGTAGGGACATAACTAACACACACGCACACACACACACATGCACAAAGAGAAGTTAAAAGTTGCCTGGAGAGTGAGGAAGGAATAAGGGGTATGGAGGCACCACCAAATAAATTCATAGGAAAAGAAAACAAGGCAGGTACACCTTGCTGACCTGGAGGCGGGATCCAGATGAACCCAGGCCTGTCCATCAAACCCATAAGGAGATTGGCGTTAAAGGAAGTAGCTTGATGGATAGGGATGCTTCAGACACTTTTAGGGGCAGATCCTCCACTGGTGTAACTTGTGACAGCTCCACTGACTCCCGTGGAGTTGTGACAGTTTACACAAGCTGAGGATCTGCTCCTTAGTTTTTGTCCAGGGCAATGGAAACAGATGGTCTCGTGTTGCCTACAGTTTTATATGAACAGAAATAGAGAAAGAGGTTTTAAGAAATACGTCTAATAGGTTAAAATGTATTGGATGTATTTAAATATGCAAATAAAAGCAATAGACTGTTCTGGTTCATATGATCCTAAATGTAAATATTTTTACAATGCACTTTCTTTTGTTCAATATGTGAAACCAGGCCAATTTAATACTACATGTTTGTGTACACATGTAGACACAGATATGCCCTGGAACTAATTATTTTCCCTGAAAGTGACATTGGTAAATATTACCATTTCATTCCCAAACTATGTATAAATTGCCACACTGAACTGTTTGTGTGGGTAAAGTTGACTAACGGTTATTGTTCTTGGCTTTTTAACTTTAAATGCTAAATTACACATAGGCGTGCAAAGCCTTTGCATCTATCTTTATGGAGTACTTGCCTGAACATCTTCCAGGGATAACTCTTATTTATTCAGCTGGCATGACTGAATTGAGTTTCATACATGCAGAAAATTTCCAGGAAACGTGGGAAGTAGTGACCACAGCAAAACCACCAGCACAGGAGTCAAAATTGTAACTACATATACTGTACAAGTATGCCGTAGATATACAGTATATAAACAGATGTGCATGAACTACAATACCTTTTACAGGATATTAACATGAAAGAAGAAAACATTATTTTAAATAAGGTCAGACAACAAGAGAGAGCAGAAGAACGTCAACTTGTCTGACTGGTGGGAATACATCACGCAACAGATTTAAAACAGACTCTGACTCCTGCATGTGCGCAGCAAAACCACGTGTGCGCTCTGCAAAGATTCGTTAGGCCTCTTGTTTCAAGTGTCAGCATCCTTTTATTCTGAATGTTTCTAAAAACAACATGTAAATGCTATCTCCTGTTTAAATCTGTTATTCAGATCTATTGACTGGGAAGGTTAATATAGTGCAGAAGTTTTTATCAAGTAGAATTCTTGTAAAAAGCAGTGGACTAATTCTGCATCGGTAGCATTAGTGCTGGGTGAATATTGTAATGTATACATTATGAATATTTGTTTGAATGAAACCTGCAGATTGTATGCATTACAATATTGACATTCTTCTGCTCTCTCGTCTGACCTTATTTAAACAGATCTGAAGGCCAGAAGGGTTCACAGAAACCAAAGGACCCTTACAAGCTTACAGCAGCACAGATGTACCAACACAGCTTTGTCTCTGTAAGATTGCTTGTGTAGCCGTGTTATACTGATGGGAGAGAGCTCTCCCATCAACATAATAAAACCAGTTCAATGACCAGTGGGAGCTATGTCGGCAGGAGAGAGTCCCCCACCAGCATGCAAAAGCTTATGCTGACAAAACTTACGTTGCTCAGGGGGATGGGTTTTTTCACATCCCTGAGTGACAAAAGTTTTGCTGATGTAAGTGCTAGTGTAGACATGGCCTAAGTCTTGGAAATTAATTTAGGGTCCAACCCTGGAAGGTGCCAGGCCCCCATAACTAGAGTTGAGCAAATAATTGTTTTTTCAGTTTGGTGGCCTGAGCAGTTTGTTACACCTGCGTAAATTGGGAATAACACCACTGGAAGGGAAAGACAAGGTGGGTGAGGTAATCTCTTTTATTGGACCCACTTCCGCGGTGAGAGAGACAAGCTTTCAAGCCACATACAGCTCTTCTTATGTGTGACTCAAAAGCTTCTCTCTCTCAACACAGAAGTTGGTTCAGTAAAAGATATTAGCTCACCCACCTTGTCTCTCTAATATCGTGAGACTGTCATGACTACAACTACACTGCATACCACTGGAATAGAATAACCTTCAAATTATACCGGTGTAAATGGGCACAAAAATTGGCACATATAGGGCTAAATTCATTGTGAAAATTGCTCAATTCTCGTTTCGGGGTCACTTTGGAGTTACAAGTTCCCTGGAGGAGCGCTAGGACAGATTGCTTCTTCTGGCATGTGGACACAGCTTTGAGGGCCAGCGGGGGATCTAAGGAGATAGAGAGCTACCTCCTTTCCAGGTGGTTTGACCTCTGTTAGGCACAAAGGGCAAACAGTCCCTGCTCACAGTAACTGCTATTGTGAACGTCCCTTGTGTGGCCATAGTGAAGGGAGGGCTTGTGTGCTCCTACCAGGGCAGATCATAATGAAGCCCATATTTTTGGGGGTGGGGGCATGGACAGGTATTGATAGGTATAGTTTTACAGGTGAATGTATGTATGTGTGTGAGAGCCCTTTAGTGAAGTAGACTGGGCAGTCATTACAGCTATTAGAACTCGAGCGCCCAGACCAGCGGCTTCCAATGTTTGGAGAATGAAGCTATGCACTATTACTGTACACAGAAAGTGCTCTGACTGCTATTAATCATTAATTACATTTGTTCTGCATTTATAGATAAACAGCTCAATTTGGAAATGATTTATACATGGCCTTTAGCATCCCCCACATGTAAAACACGACAGTGAAAAACTAGTTTAATCTTCTTTAGAGTAGCTAATAACTACTCCTCGTGCATAATACGGGCACATATTTCCTAAACAAATACCTTTTTCAGAAAAGGTCTCAGACGTTGCTGGCTTCAGGACGCCAGCAGTCTATTACATTTTCACTGTGCTACCTGTTGTATGTCTCCATCTCTGAATAACAGCAGTATAAGATTATTTCCCCCCCCAGGAATTTTGCTGGTCTTTGTCAAAGTGGGTTTTGAGTCCAAGGCCAGCAGTACTGCCTAGTGGCGATACTCCAGACTGTACTGCTCAGTGGCAAGAGCCAATGGTGGAATTCAGTGACTGTGTGGCCCAGTGGTGAGAGCCAGTGGCCGCCATACCTAGTGGTGGGATTCAGCAGCTGTGTCACCCAGTGGCGAGAGACAGAGGCTGGGGGAAGAGGAACCCAGGCCTCCCCCGCTCCAGCAGGTTCCAACCCAGGGTCAAAAGAAACAATAATTCATTATGCATGGCCTTGGAGTGGGCACCCCTGCACCTGCTCTCTGGGCCACTTCCTAACCTGGCTTCAGAGCTTCTGCTGGTGCCACCGGTCAGTCTTGGGGTCTCCTCAAAGCTCTCTCGGGCCACTCTCCAGAGAGTCTCCCTCCAGCTGCAGCAGTTAGTCATCCTCAAGCCCCATGGCTGAAGGGTCTGCAGCGGCTTGACCACAGGACCTGGTCCCAGTCTTTGGGAGCCTTGGAGGTTTCTCTGCAGGAGGCTGCAACACCCAGCTACTCTCTTGCCCTGTCCACCAAGAATGAGATGAGCTGCTCCCTTTTGAACTCTGCCGCCACTGTGTGCATGCCCAGTAGGGGTGGCAGGGCGTGGCCTTCTGTGTCCAGAGCAACTCCTTAACCCTTGCTTCACCTGTGTGGGGTTCATACACCCCATCACTGTCCTGTTATTAATTGGTCTACCCTGGTATGAGGGAATAGGGAAGACAATATTTCATAAGCATCTACACATTTTTTCTGTAGATGAGAGGAAAAAGAAAACCTACATAATGAAGATGGAGTCTTTTAAAAATATTATAGGTTGCCTCTGCCATGTTAAAAGTAAAGCATTCAAAATGTTTTGAAAAGATACAAGTAATAGAGACAGGTCTCCTGCTGATAACAGCCCACCTTAATTGATTAGTCTTATTACAGTGTGTATGGCAACACCCATTTTGTCATGTTCTCTGTGTATATAAATCTCCCCACTGTATTTTCCACGGCATGCATCCAATGAAGTGGATTTTAGCCCACAAAAGTTTATGCCCAGATAAATTTGTTAGTCTCTAAGGTGCCACAAGGACTCCTCGTTCTTTTTTTTTTAAGTAATAGAGAGTAAGTGATGACTCTGGGACCTTAATTAGGTTTCTTATATGCAGTATGTATTTCTGGGCCATAAATACATTTGACATTTATGTTTTGTGGAAACATCAGTATGTTTGTCCTCCGCATCTCTGGGCTTTTAGTGCTTCCATTTAGTATGGAAAATCAAAAGGACGAGAGAGCTTTTTAGGCAGATGGAATTGAAAAATGTTCACATTAGTCAGAGACCCCTTATTTTCCCTCATCTGGTACTCTGGGTGCCCTAGTAGAGTATAAATGTGAGTAATGGAATGAAAGAACATAAGCAAAATATTACCTAAAGCTACTTTTTGTTGAGATCTAGTTGGCTATGGGATAATCTCCTAAAAGCAATGGTAAATTGTATTGCTTGATTCATTTACAATTGGACTGGGCACAGCAGTAGAACATATAGTGTAAGAGAAAATCCTGCATTTCCATAGAAAAGGACTTCATGATTTATTTCACCTGCAATTACTACAATTCTTGTTCGGGCGCTAATATTGCAGAGAGCTGTACGTGGGCACAGCAGTCTGCCCACACAAAGTGCCTTCCAGATTAGGGGCCTTAGTACCCACTCCTCAATTATTGGTGTTATGTCAGATAAAAGCCTCCCACCCACCACGCAGTCCCCAGATCATTCATCTTTACTCCCACCTGGCTTCAAAATTGGCAGATGCCCTTGTTTTCCTAATGGAGACTCCTTGAACCTTACAGTTGTTTAGTTCAATCCTTCAGATTCTAAACTGAGGTTCCTTCTAATTCTAAGCTGAGGTTCCTTCTACCTGTCTTTGTGTTTGCCCAACTGGAAGTTAAAGATCTGGTGGCTCTTTTCAAGGACAATATATTGAAGATAATTCTGCAGCTAATAGTCCTCTCAAAAGGATAGGTTCAAATATCAGACTTTGCAAGGTGATACAAAGCACACTCTGGCCCCAATCCAACAAAGCCCTTAAGCTCATGCTTAACTTCAAGCATATGTCTAAAGGGAGTCTTCAGTGAGCTGCATGGAAGTGCATAAATGGCTGTTGCGTTTGCTTATTTATTCACCACACTCTTATTAAGTCTTTAATACCTAAGGGCCATTTCTGCAGTCTTTATTCAAGCAAAACTGTAACGAAGCATATAAGTAAGGATGGTAGCAGTGTTCCATTTGATTGCAAAGTGCTTTAACCTTCAGGTGGGAGTTTTGTTTGGCTTTGGCACTGCTGCCTGCTTTGCCTTATTTTATTCCTTGGTCATCCTAGAAGCAGAGCAAGAATTATTTCTGAACATGAATCTTTACTGTTTGTGAGACATTAGCTTCCAATTTGGTAGAAACAAAATGATTTTTAATTAAGCTTTTCTGGGAGATCAATAGTTAGAATTTAAATCAAGCAGAAAAAACTGGCTATGAAGCTAAGAAATAAGTTTTGAAAACCCAAAACTTGAAGAATTTGCTAGGGATTTTACCAAATCCCACACTTCACCTGATGCTTCTCTCCCTGAAAGAGCAGATGTGAACCAAATGTGATTCTCTTGAATGGTAGGGGTGGGAATGCAGAGAGATGAAACCAAAAGGCATCCATTTCATGGGCCAAATGTTAATCCCTTGGGTATCACCATAGAAGTCAGTGGCATTCAGCCCAGGGATTAATTTGGCCCCATGCCTTAGCTTTGGCCTCTACTACACCCCCTTTTCTCTCTGTTCTTCTGTGATTCTACTTATTTTCACCTCAGATATTTAAGCTCTAAACTGTTCTGCCCATTCATTATTTACAATGAAAAAAAATCAATGCTTCTATTAAAGTTTCTTCTTCTGTCTCCACTTTAACAAATGGTAGTGCAGGCACAGGACCCACTAGAGAAAGAGGAAGTGATGAAATACTCTCTTGGCACTTTCATGAGACAGGACTTTCCAGGAATGGTTTTGTCACGTTTGTTGTTGAGAAAGAAAGAGACAAAACCAAAAGTGCAGAGGCTGGTCAATGCAAACATTGACAGAGAACTACAGCTACAGAAACTCAAAGGGCCAGATTGAATCTGTCATGTGGTGGGTACGCAAGGGGTGACAGGCACAGGAACCCTCGTTCATATCGCCACTCATGCAACACTACTGCAGTTCTTGCATTCCTCTGAGCACAAAAGCCACTCCCTAAGAGTGAGCCTTCTTCTCGGAATCTGCCACTGTTCTGTGCAAAGTGCACTTTGCTCTGTCTGGATTTCTAGCATTCGTTGTTCCCATGGTCTATGGCACAAGTCAGTAGCATGCCATAGACCATGGGAATGGATGGTTAGTGGATGTATGAAATTTCTCATCTGATTCACCCATCCCCGATAATAAATTATTTCAGCCCAGTAAGCTGTATCCCACCAATAATTCCTCATCTGCTTTTTACCTAAGTGTGACACTGCAAATCCTCCCTCTAGCCTTTTCACAGAGAGTCCCATCAATTTCAGTAGGAACAACTCAGTAGGTAAGGATTGCTTACGTGAGTAAATGTTGGCAAGTTCAGGAGGCAATATGACTACAGAGATTTTCTGCACACAGGACCCAGGTAGGGTGGTAGATTTGACATATTAGAAGGAGGCAGACTGTTGAAATTTCATTTTCACTTTTACATGTGACCTTTAGTTCCTAAATCATAATCTGTCATTACGCATTATTGATCCAGGTGCATTCCTCTTTGAAAGGTTGATGGCGTTGGGTATTGCTGTTTAGTGAAGGTTTATGAGAGAGGATGCTGTCTTCTAATGGAAATTTCTTTTCTCTCCTGGCTGGGCAGGAAGGCAAAGGTGACTGACAAAATGATTAGGATTTTCTGCTTTGCATCACTAAAAGAATTCCCAGTGAAGGAAAACAATGTTTTTGACCTTTTATCTGACTTATCTCCCTCTTTCCAACAGACTAATTATAGGCTTTTGCCATTCGAGAATAAGTCAGGTTTTAAGACTACTTTATTTGACAGATGGTCTTAGATATTGATTTTATTTTAACCTCTTTTTATTCCTCCTAATATTCTTTTAGATTTTATTTTCATTTATTAAGAATTTTAAGACTACTTCATGCAATACATAGCAACAAGAAATATGAGAGACGATAGCCCTGATACCTAGCAGAGCTTTAATTCAGACTGCCTTTATGTATTTTTCATGAATTGCGGTTACCTTTTGTAACGTTTAACTACTTGATAATGCCAACAAATCACATAGTTAGATATCATAGGGCTGGATCCTGCAAGGTGCTGAGCAACTGGTGAAATGGTGTGTAACCCAGCTCCCATTGAGATCAATGGAAATTGAAAGAAATTGCTCAGCATTTTACAGGATTGAACCTAAGTACTGTAAAATGCATCCCCAGCAGTTGTCTGGAATCATTTGCAGGCATAAAAAGTTATCACAGATTAGCTGCAGATTGCTTCTGAGAACTGAAAATCAGGTCCAATCTCTCAATAGTATTTGATCTACCTAAACACAGATACAGAGAGATAAATAAGAGTGTCTTTCTCTCTCTAAAACATAAACACATTGTTATAAGGTATATTTTAAAACTTGCAGAACACTAGAGAGCTACAACAACAGTGTAGGATAATACACATTTACTATAACAATTTTCAAGCTGCATTGTCTAACAAAGGAAAGAGAATAAAGAAGCACAATGGTACAGATATATATGATTTGTTTATAATTTGGTTATATATTCTTTCAACAGAATCAAGATCAGACTTTCCATTTTTGTTTGGGAGATATCCTGAGCAGGATTTTACTTCAAGACCACTAATCATAGTTAATAATACAAAAATTACAAACTGCACAAACAGTACACAGCAGGCAGAAAGCAAGCTCTGTGCTCAAGGCAACAATCCCTCTTCTTCTGTCTTTAGACTCAAACTAGTCCCTGCCTCTGATATGTAGCTAGCACTCCTAAATAGGCATGATTTGCATCTGCACATTAATTCTCCTAAACATGCTGCAAAGTCAGATTTGATAGGGTAACTACAAGCTGTTGCTTAAAGATGATTACAAAAACATTCTCATTTTAGAGATGGGCCTGAACTGAAAATCTGAAACTGAAGACCTTGGACTTTGGGGATACGCAGATCTTGATCCAAATGCAAACTTCACGGCTTGGATCTTTCTCTATAAATACACCAAAAACTTCATTGTGAAGCTGTTACAGAACCATACCCTGACACAAGAGCAAATAAATGAAAATTAAGCTCCCTAATAGTATCTGCTCTGCTACACAGAAGCACGTACCTTACCATTACCACAACTATCATTCATCACAGCACCACAGCCCATATATCACAACCTTTTCACGATTCTGCATGCACCATTTTACCAGGTTACTTTCCCCCTCCCGCAACACTAGTAGTTGTGTCTGCTTAGTGTAGTAGTTGATTTGTGTTGGAAGTGGGTGGTTTGGTAAAGGTATGTTCAGAAAGGTCCCTAAAGGAGGCGATGGAAGGGTGGCATCCCTGAGAATTAATGGTGCAGTATGTGGTCTGTGGTATGCCAGTTGTGGTAATAGGAAGGTGTGTGCTTGTGGGTAGAGGAGTAGAGGGTATGGCTGTATTGGAGGGTGGCTTAACTTTTCATTTAATTGCCTTTGTGTCAACAACTCAGGCTTGTGGGCACCTGCCCCAATCAACCAATCAGGCTTGTGAGTGCCCAGTGCCCCATAAGCAGACTTGTTTGTGATCAATGCCCTCCTCTCAATTGCATTTGGATGAGCCCTTCCCCCCAGTCAATCAGGTTGCTGTGTATATCCAGCCTCGCCCACACAATCACTTAAACTTGTCTGTGCCCCACACTTAACAACCAAACATGTCTGAATGCACAGCACATAATTTTCTAGTTATAATGTGAATAATGGCTTTAAAAATAACCCTAAATCCAACATTAAAAAAACAAAAAAAAATCTCTCCTCCCATCCCCCCCACACCAGATCTACTTAGAATGCACCTTCCTACCTAGCTCTGCTTAAACGGACAATATTTCTAAGAAGTATCATTCAACAATGAAAAATAGAACAGTCAAGAAAAAAATTTCACTAGAGCCCAAATTTCTTTCACTAGAGTATGAATGGAAAGTGAACATAAAAAAAGGTGTACACATTAAAAGAAAATTTATTAAAAAAATTAAACAGATATTTGTGGGCTTTCTTTGCAGTATTCACTTAGCTCTTTTAAATACCAAAAATGTATTAAAAACATAAGCCCTGTTCCTGCAAACATATACACACATGAAATAAATTTGCATACATGAGCAGGCCCATTAAATTCAGTGGGATTAAAGGTACTTATGTATATGCATGTGTGTATACAGGCATATAAATATACATTATGGATAAAAAGGGATCTGTATAAAAGATCCATTAAGAAAATCATTTTTACTTTCAGAATAAAGACCATTTTCAGTCTTAGAATCCAGGAATCAATCCCTATGTATCTATTGATTTCTCTAAGGATGAATTTGGTGTCTTGGAATAAAGAACAAGATTCTAGTTGCAGAGGAAGTTGTAACTATCTTGTGTACCTTTTCATCTCACTTTATTATTTCCCTCAGATTTATGTAGGTTTAGCCCTGCTCACAGTTTCATGAATGACATCTTCCTTCTTTCCTATATGTCTGTCTGCTAAAATCATTCCGATTGCAAAGAAATTGCCTTGGTAGATACAAGATGAGTGACAAATACATCTCTCTTTTTGGGATATGTACCGGTTGCTTTGTTGTCTGCTTCCATTTTGTCATAAGCCATCTCACTAAGCTTGATAACCTACACGATTATTAACCCATTGGAGATCTTTTGCTTATTTTTCTGAGGCTGTAATGACTAAAATTTTCCTTCTGGTAAAAACTCATCTACTGAAAATATCACTTCCTATGATCATCAGAATGCTTTGTGGAGACAGATTTAATTCATTTTACAATGTCCTGAGCTACTGTGATCACTGTTTCTCCTTCCCTCCCCCACATGTTGTTAGTATATGAAGCATTCAAATTAGATGCACCATCAGTCACTGAACTCCTGTACTCAAGACTACGCTAAGGAAATGATAAGTGGAAACTGAGCTATTCCCTCTATGTCACTTGTTCACATCCATCTCAGTGACTGAAAATAATTACTATCTGAAGGTGGTTTGATTGCTTATATGGAATAGATTCTACTAGGTGGTTGCCTACCCATTGACGAGCACTAGCAGTAAGACCAACATTTGAACAGGTAAAGTAGATAATTCCATAGTCATCGCTCCCATTTTGTATTATTTATTGGGAGGAAGGATGATCCAGTATTTTGGGTGCTAGCTGGAGACCTGAGTTCAATGCCCTGCTCTGTTCAATTCCCTGTTCCTCGGGGACCTCAAGCAAGTCAGTTTATCTCTCTGTGCCTCAGTGCCCCATCTGTAAAATGGGGATAATAGCAGTGCCCTACCTCACAGGGGTGTTGTGAGGATAATTACATTTAAGAATGTGAGCTGCTCAGAAACTATGGTAACGGGCCATATTTTCACTCTCTATTTTCCATAATGCATGTGGAACACCTTACCTCTCAGTCTTGCTAGTGTGCCGCACTCTCTGATTTCAGCCATAAACTGAAGTATGCAGGGCTAAAACATGCAGAAGAGCTGCACAGGAGCTCCAAAACTCAGCAGGAATTGAGCTCCTCTGTACACCCACCCTTGTGGAGCTTAGAAACTCTGAGGGACTTGCCATCAGCTCTGAAGAGATTAGGGAATTTCATCAATAGCAATATATGTTGGCCAAAAGTAGGGTGACCAGACATCCCAATATTATCGGGACCGTCCCAATCTTAGGGGCTTTGTTTTATGTATGCAACTATATTCTCCTCCGAAAAAAAAAAGTGTCCTGATTTTTCACACTTGCTATCTGGGCACACTAGCCAACAGTGCAAGATTTGACCTCAAGAATACTGATGCCATTAGAATACCTTAGTAGAATTATACCCTTCTATAATGATATGGCTATATTAATTACAGTGCAACTTCAGCTCAGTGGGTCAAGCAGGAGTGATGCTGTATCGTTGTGACATTATGTCCTAGGCACTAGCGTTATACAAAAAAATAACCATATCAAATTAAAAAAAAAATCAGGAAAGAGTTTTGGTTGCATTACTTTCTACTGTATCTTAACATTACTGTTTCTGGTTAATGCTTTCCTTCCAGCTGAATGCCATAAATAACACATGATGCTTGATACTTGTTTACTGCAATATAAGAAAGAAAAGAATCAGCATTATATATACAAGTTTACTCTATTGTATATTCATGGTACATAATAGCTGATATTCAAATGGGGTTGCAGAGTAGTTGAGGAAAGGAAAATAGTAATGTTATATCCAGGAGTGTTGTTATAATCAAGGACACTAAAACCTCAGTTAATTGAATGGAACAATGGGTCAGTGTCTTCAAAGGCAGTTGTGCCCAGGTAACAAGGAGTACAATTTGTTCTCATAAATATATTCTAATATCTCTATATATACACATATGTGGATTTATACTATAAATTTGTTTCTATACAGCAATTTTTTCTAGTAATTAAATAATGAATAGAATTGCCATTTGTTCTAAGATGGTGGGGGGTGGGAAGAAAAATACCTTTCCATTATTCATTTGGCGTCTCTAACCCAGTCCATGATAGATAGACAATACATTCTGCCAGGGAACATAGCGAGAAGAAATGTTGGTAGAATCATAAACAATAATAAAAGCAAATGCAGTTCAGGTTTCCGTGTGTATTATTAAGCAGAAAGTACATCAGGAAAGCATACAGATATGAAGACTAAAGAACGGAGCAATCAGTATTGATACAAACATGAAAAATAACATAGCTACTGTACAGGTTTCAGAGTAACAGCCGTGTTAGTCTGTATTCGCAAAAAGAAATGGAGTACTTGTGGCACTTTAGAGACTAACCAATTTATTTGAGCATAAGCTTTCGTGAGCCACAGCTCACTTCATCGGATGCTACTGTACAGTACAGGGGGTATTAATACAATCAAATAGCCTCATTTTTTCAGCTGTTGTTAAAAAAAAAACTGTCATAAGGAAGAGGTTGGTTAGCGTTCACCTTTGGGTCTTTCAGGGGGCTAGTCAGTGATGGCCAGAAAAGCTAGAGGGGGCAGACTTTAACTCTTCTTTTGACCTGTATAAATAAATGTTTTTATGACTGATTTCTAAATGCTCCCTGCAAGTGTAGGTTATATTCACTTGCTCGTTGTCTTACTTACGTGGTAAGTTCTCAGCATTAGGTACCACCTTGTACTTTATGGTTTGTACAGCAGCTAGCGCAAGGGGGCACTGATCCAGATTGCTGTCTCTAGTCATTATAGTAATAATAAACAACAACCACTGGACAGGTCAGGAGTCTCACTAGAGTCTCCTGCATTTTCTTTTTGTAGTGTTGGAAAGAAGCTGCCATCAAAAATGTTCATGTGAATCACATAATGGCATCCCTTGCATCATTGCAACATTTCCAAAATGATTAACTGATTTTCCTCTTTCCACTTTCCTACTGTGCTTGAAACTTTACAGCGTCTCTAACACATTTTGATATTTTAAAGCAAACAAATATGTAGAGAAAGTTCATCCATATTGGTAGATGCTCATTGCAATTTGTTTTTGTTTATCCTATAAATTGTATTGGAGGTTCATTCACTTGAATCCAGCTTTTCTATTGTATTAGAAATCAGGTTAGAGTCTTTCATTGAATAGATCTTAAGTACCTATCCAGGTCCTTGTAAGAGCTTTCCACACACCTGGATTTTAGATTTAATTTTTCAGGTGAAAAAAAATCAAAGTCTCAGGGAAGACCATGTTTTAACTATATACAATCTTTGGGGCTTACTGTTTTTAACAAGTCAGATTACAGTAAATGCAGAAAGGAAAGGAAACAAGCTATGGAAAGTAGTGACATTCCATCTAGGCACAGCTCTTAACTCGCAGTAAGGTCCCCATGAAAGGGCTATCAGTCAGAGGAGAGAATAATACAGTAAAATGGTTAAAATGTGCTCTGACTAGACAGTGGACCATGAAGAGTTTACTTTGTTTGTCTGGTTTGCCCTGGGGATGAATTTCGGAACCAAGATGATGCACTGACAACATGGCCCCTAAATGATTTCTTGAGCTGCTCTGAAAGTAATAACTATTACTTCAGTGACTTGGTAGAAGGAATCCAGGTGGATCAGTATGAATTAAAGGTCAGATTGTGTCCCCTAAATCTGAGTGCAGAGGGAACCCGACATATCTAGACCTGCATCTGGCTGAGTGGTGAGCGTAGGCATGGACTCTGAGGCATTGTTCCCTCCCACACCATGGGCTCTATAGAAGTAGATTATCTGCATGTAGAGTGGTTGTGAGGAGAGGCTGGGAGACACCTGGGATCAGGAGACCTACATCAACCACCCCAGTTGTGTGCAAAATGCACTCCCGCTTCACTTCAGGGGGTGGGTGTTTCAGGAGCTGTCGCGGGCACAAACTGCTGAAAAGCTGGGGGATTGGGAGCAAGGCTTCAGAACCGGTATAAAGGCAAAAGGGCTCCATGCAGATGGCTCTGACCTCCTGCAGAACTGGAGGATACCAAGGGTGTGGAATTCAAACCCTTGTTCACTCTTTGGAATGGCATGTCCTACTCTCTTGATTGAACACTATGGAGTAAACTTTGTGAGGAAATCCTTAAGGAGCTTTCCTTTCCCTTTCTATTTCTGTCCTCACAGTCTGTCTGTATTTGTTTTTCATTCCTTTCTACTCTCTGCTCCATTTTACTCTTTTTTTTTTTAGTGGTGTGAGTGTTTTCCCTCTTCCAATCTCAACTCCTTTCACACTATTTTTCCTAAAGAGAATACAAACGTAGGCCCCACTCTTGCCAATCCTTACACATGTACTTAACCCTGCACTCATGTGGCATCAATGGGACTATTTACATGAGTCCAGTGAAGCCAGTGAGCAGGTGTTTGCAGGATCAGGATCCTAATAACGTTTGAGTCAAACTATTAAACTCATGATGTATGAGTGGGAGTGTATCACTCTTTCTAGTCTTAACTGTAAATAATTAGAAGAGTTTGCAACATAAAAGTTGCAGCACTGGATATTTAGGTTGGGTAGCATGAACTTGACCTGGAGTTTCTAAACCCAACGGTACCATCCTCTCAGTACAAATGGGAGAATGGTAAGAGACATGACATCATTGACATGAAATTCTTTGAATGAACCAAAACTCTTTTAAAATGCAAAGTGGTCAAATATCAAGAGACTCCTTGCAGCAAAGCATTAGCCCATCATCCAATGGATGTTGTAATGTTTTCTACCCATTACTACCTTTGTGACAAGAATGGCTGAATGCTGGACCTTTCCTGGTCCTCATTAATATCCCCAAGGGAGGAGAGATTTTGTTCTCCCCCCCCACCTGTACTTGTCATAATCTTCTTCTCTCCCCGTCTTCCCTCCTTACTGTCATTCATTTTCATTGCAGGCTTTGGAAATGGTGAGAATGTTGGCACTGAGCTTTGAGAATCTCACAGGCCTGTAGGAGCGACGATACAGTTTTGTTTTCAGTACAAACCCTGAACTGAAAGCAAAACATTAGCCTTTGTCAATGGGAAGATTAAAAGGGTCTAATCATGCAAACTCTACTCATGCAAATGTTGTTTACCCAGATAAGGTGCCCAATTGACTCTTTGTGAGGGAGGATGGCTTATGCAGGTTCAGGTGCAAATGTGAACTCAATGTGCAAAATGATTCATTCCTGTAATGTTCAAAACTTTAGAGTGTAATGGAAGCTTGTTGGCAGTCTTACAGGCCAGACCCACAGCAATCCTGGCTTGACCTTTCCCTGTCTTCTACTTCCCCCTGGCATGCTAAGTTGGAAGAAGCTCCTGGGCAGTACACAAGGAAGGTGGACCCTCTGTGCATCCTGCTTTCTCCTTTTCTTGGACTACAAGACTGCCCCACGGTTGATCTCAGATGCTGTGCCACTGACGAATACGCTGTGACATTCATATTCAGCAAGGAACAATTAAAATAAAACCATACATCACTTTGTCCGTCTGTTGAACTTGCCACATGTTTCACCAGTGGCCTGGCACTCGTCATAGTGACAAGCTGCCACTCCCTTCACTTCTGTTCCCAAATTCAAACCCTGTTGTTAAAGGTAAGGCAACAACAACAAAAAAGACCTCATCTTCATTTGATGACTTTTAAACATGTTTGCTGAATAGGATGGTTTAGAAGAAAATCAAGGCAACTGCTTGATAATGGTACACATTTACAGCCATTTTGATCTTGTCAGTGAAGTCCAAATTGGAACAACCTCCCAAATCTTCTGTTCATACTGGGCGTGCCAAAAGCAAGCACTTTTAGCTTTATACTGTGCATAGTTTGACACTCTTGCTTTGGGGCTGATCTATATGCAGAGTTGCATGGATTTAATATAAGGCATCATTTTAAACTGATTTAGTTAAACCAGTGAGAAAGGCTATGTAGCACTCTTATTTTGGTTTGAATGATCTTATTTTGGTTCTGTTTAAATGGACTAGGACTAAATTAAATCACAAGACACCAGTCTTAAACTGAAATAAAAGTGTCTACACAAAGGTTTGCATCAGTTTAACTGAACCAGCTTAACTAAACTGGTTCAAGCTCCTCTGTGGACAAGGCCTCAGTGACACAGGTGAAGACTAACCACTGAAAGGAAGGAGTCCTGCTCAGGACTGCAAAATATTATATGGGATTACGTTTTACTTGCCCTGGCACAGTCCTCTCACCACAGTCATGACCCATACCACCTTCCATGAATAGATCTCATCCAGTAATGACCAAATAAATCAAAGCTTCCAAATCATTTTGCAAATCCACAATAAAAATGTTGCAAACTACAGTATATTTCTTGGCACTCAGTGCTGATTGTACGCTACCTGGTCTCTTAAATACAGTGATGTTACCATTGATTTTCTTTCTGCACTACTCTTCCATATTTTTATGTTTGAAGGGGAAAAAATGGAACACCTACATTAGAAAGTAAAAATGGACTCACTATAATCCATATTTTTCTCCTGTTGTTTGTTATTCCTTATTTCATCAAGCATTTATATATTACAAAAATGGAATACAAGTAATAATAAAACTGTACAAATGGGCAATACAAAAAACCAAACAAACCGAAACTGACCAATGAGGTCATGCAAAGGGTAGCAGTTAAATTCATGAAAGGTATGTAGGATTGTTGCAAGTATATATTTTGCTTGCAGCATGTCCTTGGAAAAAAAACTCGGCTAAAATGTTTTTATGTATTATAACCCATGAGAATGGATCACTATATCTCATGCATCCTTGATTAAACGTATTCTTTCAAGCCTAAATTTGCAAACGCCGCGACAGGTGATTTTGAGTGCTTCAGTTTTTGGTTGCATACTCATGACATCTTAAAAGGATCTCATTTTCAAAGGCAGGTGCGTCGCACTTTTGTGAAAATCAGAACTTTTTTAGGTATCTCAAGCTGGGCATTCAGAGCTTTAGGTACCCCCAGATCACTAGTCATTTTTGAACATGTAGGCCTTCTAGTTAAATAATTTTAAATAAAACTCCATGGCTCCTGGCGGTTACAACCATAGGTGCCGACTCTGTGGGTGTGCCAGGACTGGAGCACCCATGGGGAAAAAATGGTGGGTGCTGAGCACCCACCGGCAGCCCCCTTATCAGCTTCCCCCCACCCTCGAGCACCTCCTGCCCACCAGCAAGCCTCACCAATCAGCGCCTCCTCCTCCGTCCTTCCCCACGTCTCCTGCCCACCACAATGACCTGTTTCACAGCACGCAGGAGGCTCAGGAGGAAGGGGGCAGGAGCAAGGATGCGGAGCGCTTGGGGGAGGGGCGGAACAGGGCAGGGAGGAGCAGGGGCTGGAAGAGGTGGGGCAAGGGTGGGTGGGGTGAGGTCTTGTGGGAGGGGGTGGAGCGGGGGCAGGGCCTGGGGCAGAGCTGGGGGCGAGCACACCCTCCCTCCCCGGCACACTGTAAAGTCGGTGCCTGTGGTTACAACTACCTTATATACACCACCACTACTCAGGGCTTGTCTTCACATACAGCACCACAGCTTTAGTGAAGATGCTACTACACCAGTGGGAGAGCTTCACCCGTCGACACAGCGCTGTCTACACAGGGGGTTAGGTTGGTATAACTACGTCGCTCAGGGGTATGGATTTTTCACATCCCTGAGCAATGAAGTTGTACCGATAGAGGTCTATAGTGTAGACCTGGCCTTAGAAAGCTAAACCGTTACTGTATCTCTTTATTAAATAACAAAAACGTTACTGAATCTAATCGTGACGGTCTAAAGCTACTGCTGCAGCACTATTATTCACTGGCCTGGTTTGGACCTTTACTGTTGAATCTTGACATGTTTCTATAAGGGGCAAGTTATAATTGGGAATTAAAATGCAAGAAACACTAACAAAATAAGAAAAGTTCTTAGTGCACAAAAGTATATAAAAGCATTGGTGTGCTAAAGGCTTTCTTGCCCTCTTTAGTGGTCCCTTCACACCATTTCCCCCTGAATCCCTTCAAATGAGAGTCATCTTGTGGTTGGTTTATTTAAATACTTGCCTAGTAGTGTTTGTTTTGGAGCGTTAAGAACTAATGGCTATCCAGAAGGATGTTATTGATTGCAGCAGTTGAGGCCAATTATGATCACCCATTGCAGGCGGAGCCTTCTGGAGGTAGAACCAGTGCGACTGTGTTCTGAAGGAGGGAATGGAGGGAACTTCAAGATTTGTAGAAGCTGCACAGTGGGGGCGTGACCTGATAGTGCATGCAAACAGCACTCTGTCATCTCCCTGCAGTTTTGTAACCCACACACCTTCTGGGTGTGGTGTTCTGTCCCATCTAGTGGCACCGAGACCACGTAGAGAGAGAGCGAAAATGAATCTGCTAACAGTGAGTTGGCTTTTAGCTCATGTGGTAGAGGCTCATGCACTAAGGTCCTGAGGTCCCAGGTTCGATCCCGTCCGCTGAGGTTTAGGTGTGACTGAAATATCTACAATTATATGGCCTCTCTCATTCTTCGTCCCTTCAGAGAAGGCAGAAACGCTGGCAGTGGCAATGACGGCAGTCATAAGGCTGGAGAAGCTTCTCATTTACACCTCTTTATGGTGCTGGGGTTCCTTTCTTCCCTCTCCTCTCCAATGTAGAATTCACTACTATTTAGCCTAAAGACTAGGGCTGAGTGCCCAGAAAAGGATTTTAAATGGCCAGATTTGATTGCTGATTAGAACGGATGTTGCGGGCACTGTATTTCCTAAAAACCTCTTAGAGATTCATTAGAAAATATGTCACCTGGAACACTGATGTCTGAATCTGTTCACTGATCTGAGGTGAAAGCATCTTTACCATTTGCCAATTTAGAGCAGAGTGGAAACCTAATTCTTCCTGACCATTTTAGGGAAGGGGCAGGAAGAACTGAGTTTCCACTTTCCTCTGCATTGGTTTTCTTACAGAACATTCTCTGCCCTGATGCTAGTAGAACACGTACAATAGCAGTGTTTCTGCCTTTGTAATAGAACAGAGGGGGTAGAGAATGAGGGAGTTATGTGTAATACTTTTTGTAAATATCATATGCCCCTCAGGTTATCTGTGATACTAACACCCCCATTAGAGCCAGGAGTTCAATCAAAGGAGGCTGCTAAGGGAGTTGCCAACAGGAAACAAAACAATGATAAAGCTAAGGCTCCTTGGGGAATCAGTGAGGAAGCTACTGACTGGGGATACCCTCAGCCTGGCTGCAGCTGGTCTGGTGATTTTTATTCTTCCCAGATTAAAACATAGGATCAAAGGGAGAATCCTAAACCTCAAAGATACTGGCATCAGGAAGAAAGAGGGGGCCAAGAGACTGACATCTAGACTGATAGAGGCACACAGGGACTACAGCAAGCAGGCTGGCACTCCCAGCCCAGAGATAAGAAAAATTTGGACCTTCCTGAGCTAAGCACAGAGAGGTTAAGCTTAGGAAGGAACTAAGCACACAGGAAAAATGGGTTAACACTACAGTGTCCTAAATGCTGTGTTTCCTTTGACAATGAAATGCTACTTTGTTTTGAAGATGTTTCTTGAGTCACTTTAGTCAACTCCTGTCACAGGTGCCTGGAGAAAAAGGGCCAAACACAGTTGGGCCTTTCAGGTTAACATGGTAGGTAAACATGGGGCTGCAGCCCAGAGATTCAGTCTAAGAGTGGTAAAAACAGCAAAGAGTCCTGTGGCACCTTATAGACTAACAGACATATTGGAGCATAAGCTTTTGTGGGTGAATACCCACTTCGTCGGATGAACGTCTAAGAGTGGGTACACCAGGGGGTTCCTACAGAGAGAGGTGTAGGAGGCCAGCCCTGTCACCTGAGGGGGTACACTCAAGAGGGACTAAGGCATGGCTCGCCTGGTACCCATGACAGATGGTAAGGCTATCTCAGTGAAGAGCATTGCCATTCTTGGACCAGTCTGGGGCTACCTGAATCCAGTGAAAGCTCTTTAAGAGAGAGGAACATTAGACAAATAAGAGAAGTCCAAGAGTCAAGACTCCCCTCCTCATAATGCCTCAAAGAGCGATGGCTCTCCTGTATATAGCCATCATTTTAAAATCTGTTTGTTCAAAAGAGGCTTTTTCAACACATAGGATTAGAGAGTTCCTCTAGTCCCCTCCCCCCCAAAAGAAAGTAAGGATGGGGCAAGTTTGCTACCGGGTTTGTGATAACTTTCACCATTTGTGAAAGTGTAAGCACATGGGCTCCTTTACACAGAGCAGCATGTGTGGCTTTATGCCTATTATCTTATATGCCACATGACAGACCCTCAGTGAAATAATAATCCTCTACGTCCTCTGTTAAGATTCTAGTTCAAGCAAGCAAGCAGTGAAGTAAAGGTTTAGTCTGAACAGGATTGCATGCTGATGGGAAAATGTGCATCTTGTGTACCTATCAATGGTCTGGTCACCTCAGACGCAGACTTGAGTATGCCAGAAAATATAATTAAGCGGATTGGCAGGCAGCATCCTGAAAAGCTGAGGACTTATTTCAGGCCACAGGAGGATTGTTTATGGTGTCACAGACATTTATTAGGGTTTTCTCAAATAACACTTGCCATATATCACACTGATTACACCAAGACATGGTGGCAGATAACACGAAGAAATCCATGCTGTCTTTGTACAGCACCTAGCACAGTGGAGTCCTGCTCTATGATGGGGGCTCCTAGGTGCTATGGCACTATATATGTATATCACTCCATTGCCTTGCTATTTCTCCAGGTCTTCTGTTTGGTTAGGGGCCATAACATGGGGCTTCTTTCTAACCCCTACTCTATCTTCTTTTGCTCTCAAAAGCTCATCAATGTCATGGAAACTCCAAGAGGCAAAAGGAAGACTCACTACAAATGCTACCTCTGGCTCCTCCAAGTAAGCCTGGTAAGTAACTTGACAATTTGTATTGCATTTGCATTAAGAACTCTCCAAAGCATGTAATAACATTTTGAACAAACTCACATAAGTATTTTTTTTCCCTTCAGAACTGGCACTTAATTGCTTGCAGGCATTTGCTTATCCAGCAAGTAAAGTAATCAACAAAAGAAAGAATCTTATTACTGGATGTGTGGTCAATTACCCACTAGTTAACAAGAAAAGTAGCTATGTACAGCAGTAAGTTAATTAAAATTTTTCCTATTTAGAATTTTTCTAGCTTCTCAAATACTTTCATCACACTTAAATAGCATAATTAGCTAATTAAAATTGGAACCAATTAAATCAGAGCCTGAGTTGTTTGAAATAGTCTCCCTAGCAAAACTGGTTTAGTCTCAGTAATATTGCCTTTGAAAATGATTTGCCTCACATTAGAATAAAGGTGTGTCTTGTATGAGTACTGGTAAGAAACTGGTCTTTATTTACTGGCCTCAATCACGGCACTGGTGAGGAGTCTAAAGGTCACATGACATGGTTTGTCTCCATAGACTCCAGTGACTAATGTTAGAATAAAATGAACGGATTTGCCTTAGTGTACTTCTATAGTCTTATATTTCATAGTTAATAATAAAAAAAAAAAACATTCAAGTGTCACATAATACCTCTTATTCTGTAATAACTGAATTTTTCTTAGGAGCCCCTTTAATATTAAACTTAATTATATCACCTCAGTGCTCCAGTATACCCACCAGGTGCAGCTTTACAGTATGTATAATACATTATCTCCAGAACGTGGATCAGAGCTTTGGTTTCAGGAGGTTTTATGAGAGAAACAACGAGATCTCGACAGCAGACTGCTTATGCATAGTTTGCCAAAAGGTCACATTCAGTGTGATACCACCAGTGTTGCAGACACTTGCCTTCTTTAACATCGCCCACAGAGAAAAACCTAAATTTCAATGCTAACTAGTACTTACAAGGAAGTTATAAATTCAAACCTCCCACTCTGGCACGTTTTAAGGCAAGCTAATGCTTAGGTTCCTATGATTACAAGCTAAATATCAGCACAGTTATGGCCAAGGAAAAAATCACTCACTCTCTAGCTATGTGCTCAGACAGTTGCTCTGATGCATAGCAGATGCCAGGGGTTTTCTGTGGTAGATAGCATACAAATAATATTTGCAATTTGACTGATGTCTCTCTGATTAGATACTACATTAACGAAAATAATTCAAAGGATAAATTGACCATTGAAGACAGATGATATGAGGGAACTACGAAAGGGTCTCTGCTACTCTGTAATTTTTGAATATTGTGTGTTTGCTTGTTGTAAGGGATGTTTACTGTATGAATGCATTGGTTTAATTTAAAAAGCAGCCTACTGAAAAATAAAATCAAGCAGGAAGGCAAAACAATGACTTGAGAGAACATACCTCAACAAACGCTTCACTGTGGCAAAGAGAGAACCCTGCCTTCTGGGCCCCAGTCAAGTTGCACACCTTGTTTTGCCAATGCTTGCAAATAACGGATTAAAACAACTATAAACAATTAAAAGGACACTCTCTCTCTTATTCAAGAGGTTGGGGGAACGGCTGGGGGACTGTTTTGGGCAGGCAGGTTCACACCTACAGACAAATCCATGCTGGAGGCTTTTAAAAGCTAGGTTCCTCTCACAGAACAGAAGGGTTTAGGTCACCTAAAACAACAAAAGGTCTGCATGTATGTCTAAAATATTTTTTCACTTATGTTATGCCTTGTCCCAACTGTTAAGATTAAACAATACTTTGGTTTAAGAAGGTTGTTTGACTACTATATTTCCCACTGGTCACAAGCTTCTGAAGGGAATAGCAGCATGCAGAGGGACCCAGTCAGACTTTCTGGAGTAAGCATGGTTCATCCACAGGGTACCCAGTCTACAAGTCAGAAAGTTGCACGATACTACATCAGGAGAAATAAAGGCATGAAGCCTAGTACCTGAGGAGTGCACTCAAAGAGACCAGAGAGGGGTCAGAGGTGCCACTAACTCTGTAACTGTGACAGTCGCAAGCATCCAAATAATAAGGAAAAAGTGAAGAACTTCTGTAATTTGCTGTGGTGTGGGTCTAGCTTTGGAGCAGTGCATGGGATGACTGCTGCTTATCATGCCCATTATCTCACTTACCTGGTGCGGTCTGCTGAACGTTTGTTGTATGTCTCTCTGTAAGCGCTTTGAGACAGAGACTATCTTTTTGTTATATGTTTGCACAGTGCTTGACAGAATGGAGCTCTGATCCATCATTAGCGTCTCCCCAAAGAGAGTACAATCTATTCTAAGAACCAATGTATTTTCTGATAGGTACTGTACTAAGCAACAGACAGGGCACAGGAACCAAAGATCTAAATCTTTTTTGGCTCCTTAAATATCATCTAAAGCTTACAACAGGGCTTCAGCACCTGTGAGTTGAGGTGTGCCACTTTGAAACACAACTCTGTGAGTAGGGGAAGAGACACCACTCCCTGCTAAAAGAAAAAATATTTGGTTGACTAAGTGACTGTGGGCTGAGGGGGGAAAGTGCCAGAGAAGGGGAAGAATGGATTGTCTTCCACTTTGTCAGTGTTTACTAAACACATTCTGTTTCCGACCCATGCTAATGCTGGAGTATTTCTATATAGTTGCTCCCGAACCTAGCCTTGTGTTCAACCTAATGCAAACATTTTTATGGTGAAATTGCGGAGACTTTTGTCAATTTTATTTTATTCCCAGAAATCCTTTTGAAAACGCTAACTTTTGAAGGAGGCAGAGATTGCTTCCACCTACCTCTGACTTGCTAAGTGTGCTATTATACTGCTCATGTAGCATCAACTTAGAAATACATTAGTGTTGGCTCTCTGTATAGAAAAGGATGCTAGTCTAATTTTAGTATGGATCAATTTATTTCTTCTCTGTTTTACCAGGAAAATTGCACACATTCAAGCATGGGACTTACTAGCAAACCTACAAGCATCCCTACAGATTCTCTTTCAGTCTTGCTAGTTTGCGCTTTACATCACAACAGAACCAAACAATTTAGGTTTACATGCATATGGGTAGTTCAGCTACTGATATACAGGAAATAGTAGATATATAGCTATATGTAGCCACAGGTTATTGTATAACCCAGAACTACAGCTCCCCACTTTGGTTATCAGAAAGGTGTGCTGCACTAATAAAAGACCACTGCAAATCCCCACAATCCCTAGAGGTTCGAGCTCAGGCCACAAAGGGTATGTCTACACTGCAATGTAGCCAGAGCTCAAGGCTAACCCTCTCTCTTGTGTCTATACTGCACTTTCACTAACCCAGGGCTCAGGCTTAGATTTGCAGGACCCTGCAGGGTCTGAGCTTGAGTCAAGCCAAGGTCCGAGCCTTATTACTTTGCTGTGTAGCTGCAGCTCCACTTGACTCAGGTCCCAGGAGTAATCCGGATGATCCCACAATTCCATGGGATAATTTCTGTTGTTCTCTCTAATCCAATAATCTGCAATCCACTGCCTTGAAAACAGAAGCCCTCCCCACCCCGCCCCTTGGCAAATAGCAGCAGCTCAGATCAGCATTAACCCATTCTGGTCCGATCACTGATCTGCAAGCACACTGCCAGAGAGCCTCCTGAGTTTGCAGTGGAGAATAACTCCATCAAGCCTTTTGCAAAATGAGCTGCTTCCTGGTAACGTGAAGGGTGGGCAGTAAAGTTTTCCCAGAGTGCACCACATTCCTAGGGCTAGAGAGCCCACATTTGGGGAGGGGGAATGCTAGGGCCCCTGAGAAACTGACTCAAGTCTGCGCACTGGAGTGTGGATGCTGGAGCCTTAGGTAAGAGCACAGGTCAGAAAATTCTTAACCTAGGATTAAAATACATATACCTGCTTAAGCCCAGGGTTCCCTAACACAGGTTAGCTGACTCGAGTCCCACTATTCCTGGGCTTACATTGCAGGGTAGACATACCCAAAGTGGGTGGAGCTGGTTTCACAGGAGGCGTGCTTGCAACAAATGCTTTGAAAATATAGATATGCAGGTCTCATGGCCTGAACTCCTTGCATATGTGTTGATAAAGCACTTCCTCTGGGCAGCCTATACTTCTGTGGATCCCTGGCTGTAAATTTAAACCTCTCCACCTCTGGATGGAACAAGCCCTGAAGGAGAATTGCTCTGTGGTACCATAGGCGCAGGAACTAGGGGTCTGTGGGGTGCTGCAGCACCCCTGGGCTCCCAGCTCCATGCCCGGGCTCCTTGTCAGGAGGTAATGCCAACCTTCTCTGCCATAGTAGATAAATCAAGCCCATAATGTTTCAATAGACTTTTGACTTTGTGCATTGCTAAGTTTTGGCTACTGCCCAGTTTTGGGGCTGAGTGGAACAGATGCAAATTGAAATACAATGGATCGCTGATAATTTTGTCTCTTTGTTCAGAATGTTAACTTGAAATGAAAACTTGATTTTATCTATATTTATATAGAGATGTACAGGCAACGGTCTTGGTTACAAAATATAACAAAATAAATCAGTCATTTTGTGTTGAACAGAACATGTTTAGTTTTTGAGCTTCTTTATGTTTTAATTTTAAAAACAAATCTGAAAGATTTCTAAACTAAAAGTTGCTTCAAATCAAAATGTTTCATTTAGAAAATATCAGAATGAAACATTTTGCTTTTTTTCTCTGTTTGTTTTCAACCAAAACAAACTGGCCAATTTGACATAAGTTCATGAAATGTTTCAGTTGACCTGAATATACATTTTTTGCTCCCGCTCCCACCAAAAAAAAAAAAAAAAAAAAAAGTTTGGTTCAAAACATTTTGCCCAGCTATATAGTATCACAGAGTAGATGCCCATGGTACTGTGCAGAGAGGGTGGGGCAGGAGGGGGGTGACAGGCCAACAACAGGGACTAATCAGAAATAATCATCAACACCGCTTACATCAATGAGTATTTTCAAGTATGAGCTATAGGAGCGTGTGTTTGTGGAGGAGATGGGAATAAAAGGGTATTTCGTGGAGGTAAGAATTTCATGCAGTAGAATTTGGGGGGGTGAGGTGTGGGTGCCATTGAACTTGATCCCATTCTCCCACAGCACAGGACAAGCAATAACAACGTCAATGGGACAATAAAACCAAAGCCTGGCTGAGGCAGATAAAAGGGACTGTGGTATCTAGAGTCAATGGCAAATAAAAATATCCATTGCACTTGTTATAGCATTGTTCACCTGGGGCCATCAAAGCACTCTACACCTAGTATTCGATTCTATCTCAGAACAGGCCTTGAGGTAGATACCCCAAGTATGATCACTTTACTGATGAGGAAAACGAGGCAGAGAGGGGAGGTTACAGTGACTGACATGAGTGACGGAGTCAGCATTAGAATCCAGGAATCCCCAATCCCACATTCTTTCCAAGTCACATGCTGCATCCCATGGTCACTCCCACAGATTCCAATCCTTATCTCTGCACCCAGTCCCATTTGACATTTTCATTAATGTAACTGTCCTTAGAGAACATGGAAAGACACCGTGGCCACCCCAGAGAGCTTACAATCTAAATTTCAGACGTGACAATCTGAGTGAAGGTGACAAGGAGTTGGGAGAGGAGGTGGTGAGGAAGAAAGAAGGATGAAGCAGTATCATGATGTGGTTACTTGGTTGAAGGCATGTACACTTTTGGTGGTACTACTCCAACCCTGCTACTGTATCTAAAATAAGAAAGATGGAGCTGATTCATGAAGCAGTGTGGCCTACTGGAAAGAGCACTGGACTGGGGCTCAGACGATCTGAATTCTATTCCTGGCTCTGCAGCTAGTTTAGTGGCTGACTTGGGAGTAACACACATCACTTTCATGACTCAGTTTCCCCATCTATAAAATGGGGATAACAGTACTTCCTTCATAAAGCACTTTGAGCTTTATGGGTAAAAAGCATTATATAGCAGTCAGGCATTATTATTATTAATTCTAGATAAAGATGAATAAAATATAAACCTCTCCCAGGGGTTTATTTGCAAGCTTCCCACTGCTCTACTGGATGATGATTTTAATCCCTTATCTTCTGATTCTTCCCTTGCACCTGCTGCGCTGCTGATGTCCATTAACATTCTGTTGGAATCAGTGGAAAGTTAGGGCTTACATGGTACATTCTGAATTAGATATATAATTAGTAGTCTGCTTGCGAACATTAGAAAAGCAGGACGCTGAGTGAGGCTTTTAGTAATCTCTCCTCACAATCCAGCTGTAGCACTCAAGGAAATGCACTAATTAAGTGCAAAGGTCAGTTGGTCAAACCTGACATGAAACTAATAAACAAATGGAGAGTAAATATTTTGATGTAGCTCAAATTTCTGTAGACATAGCTAGCCTTGACCTGAGCCACAAAATGAATGCTATCATCCTCGAACATTAACGGATGTGAACTGCACTGTGAAGGAAATACTATTTACTTGCTATTGTCATGTTTATGAAACCTACACTTGTAAAACCCCAGCCAGCTTCACAAATTAACATACGGCTCTTGCAGCTCGTAAAAATAGTTTCTGAGCAAACAATTATGAGAATTCATTTAATTAAGATGTTTTTGATGATTGAATTTAGGTTGATTTTTTTTTATTGCAGTGCTTGGGGAGTTAAACACACAGCTCCTGAAAACAAGAACCGAGGTGTACGGAGTGAGAAAAGAGCCAAGGCAACTTGGCACAGCCATGCATAGAGTCTGTAAGTCAAGAGGGTGCTTAGCTACTCACACCCTTACCAACTTCTCTTCAGAAACACTTTGTTCCTCCTCTCCCTATGCCCCAGGTGCATAGAGCATATAGAACACCCGGGATCACTGAATCAGAAAGCGCTGATTGGCTGATATTGTGTGATGCTCCTCAGGGGTACCCAGAGCTCTGAGGCACCTCACCACTGTCTGTCCATAGCCTGAAGTACGTCTGTGCCTGCTGTTGATCAGCTCCCAGAAACCACCAGCTCTGGCAGCACAAGCACTCTCTTACAGGCCTCTGCAGGCTTTGCTTTCTCTGTACAGGTAGCAAGAGACAGACACCAACCCCGCCGAAAACTCAGAATGTTCCCTGCAGCATCCAGTCCCTTATCCACTGAACAGTCACAGAATTAGCAGGCCTGCTGTTCCCAAAGGAACAAAACACATCAGCTTGTAAGATTCCACTCAGGACTATTATTTTACTTAGCTTAGCGCCACAGCACTTAAGTATGTCTATAGTGAAAAGAGGAATATGTTTATTATCAAAGAACAGAGATTCAAGCAGGGGCGCAGGAATGGGGGGGCACCAGGGGGCCATGGCCCCACCGTTTTTAAAAGTGGGAGGGCATAGCCCACTTTTTACCAGCCGTAAGGGTGAGGGACTGGGGGAGGGGGCGGAGAGGAGCGAGCGGGGTCTTGTGGGGAAGAGGCGGCGCTCAGGAGAAGGGGTGGGATGAGGGTACAGGGAGCGGAGCAGGGGGGCAGTGCCACGGTTTGAGTGCCCGTGGCCCCCCCACATTTAGCAGGCTTCCGTTGCTCCTGGATTCAAGTAGTGGTAAGAATATTGGAAACAAATGGTTATATGTGAAAACAAATTCATAACAGGCTTTCTAGAGACTAAGTTTAACTAACAGGTTAACTTCTTATCTAAAGAAGTTTTCTCACACCGAAAGTTTTCTTCAGAGTTTTCTTCAGCATTTTCAGCCAAGCCTGGTTGAGACCTTGTTTAAATGAGGCAAAACCACTGTCCTTTCACTTCCTCAGTTAAGGGTGCCTGGATTATATCTGTCCCGCAAATATAATCAAGCAAACTGGTGACGTGCACCTGAAGATAAGGTCCTCACACATACCCCTCCCAAAAACCACCCTGCTTCTTTTTCTCTTCCTGTTTGATTATTTCTGAAGTTCTGACAATCCTTTATCTGCATGCAGTTCAGACTGGTGATAGGAAGCCCATTGTGAATGAGACAATCCTTAATTTAAATGTTAGCAGATAGATGGCAGAACACCTGTTTTACACCTTTGCTGCTGACCAGACCTCTATACAGCCTAAGGCCTGGTTTACACTAGGAACTTGCTATGGTATAGCGACATCTCTCAGAGATGCTATACTGAACTAAGCCCTGGTGTAGACCAGTGCTAGGTCAATGGGAGAATTCTCCTGTTGACCTCGGCCATATCTATACACACAGTGCTGCAGTGGCATGTCTGGTGAAGACACTCTATGCTGATGGGAGAGACCTCTCCTGTCAGCGTAATAAAACCATCTCTGCAAGCAGCAGAAGCTATTTTGGCGGGAGACGCTCTCCTGCCGGCATAGCGCTGTGCTCATGAGAGCTTATGTCAGTATAACTTATGTTGGCCGGGGGTGGGGGGAGTCACACCCCGGAGTGACACAAGTTACAGCTGACATAGGATGTAGTGTAGACACAGCCCTACCGGCTGCCTCTCGGGGAGGTGGAGTACTTACACTGATAGGAGACGCCCTCCTGTCGGTGTAGGTAACGCTTCACTAAAGTGCTGCGGCTGCACTGCTGCCGTGTTCTAAGTGTAGACAAGCCCCGAGAACATATTTTCAGTATGTGTAGACACTTAACGCCTTACACAGTATCTACACATGCAATTCACAATAATATTGAAAACCAATGTGATACCGGCTTTCATTTGAGACCTCACAAGGCATTCCGTTGGTGAACTAAAATGTACACACCAGACTCATGAGATTTTCATAGCTCCCTGCACATGATGGAGAGGTTGTTGGGTCACAGTCTTTCTCAGAAGTAACACCTTTTGGACACATGAACACATGTTCTACTAGCATGAAAGGAAGCAACTAACTTCTGTGGCCACAAGGGAAATGTCTCAAGTACGGTGGAGCAAGCCTGAGACACAGTCTACACTTAAAATGCTACAGTGGCCCAACTGCTGCGCTGTAGTGCTTCAGTGTAGACACTTACTACAGTAATGGGAAGGATTTGCCCCCATAGGAAATCCACCTCCCCAAGAGGCAGTAGCTAGGTTGATACAAGAATACTTCTGTCAATCTAGTGGCGGATATACAGGGACTTAGGTTGGCTTATCTATGTTGCTCAGGGGCATGGGTCAATCTAATTTTCCAGTGTAGACCAGCCCTCCCTCTGGTATAATATGTGATATTTCAGAATCATATTAATTATATTACACTAACACTGGGTGAATAGTGAAGAAAATGATTCACAAATTTAAGTTTAAATGGGAAACCCCTTCACATTCACTTCCTGGAAGCTTCAAGTTTCTTCAAAGAAGTGAATTATGAGCTAAAATCTTAACTGAAAATAATTTTCAAATTGCACAACCAACCAATAACTGTGAATTTTGAATTTAACTCTCATGTAAGCTATTTGAAACTAGCAAGGGCTTTGGCTAATGAATCAATATGCGAATTTCACAGGACACCTCTCTCTCACCAACCTCATAGGAGATCTGCTAAGAATAGCCCGCTGGAGGTTTCTCCTTGCATACTGTATCCTTCATATTTATTTTTCCCACCATTCTTTGTAGAAACATCACACATAAGGAATATGACATTCCGGATACTTGATCGCTGGCTGACCGACTCATTGGTATTGTACGTGTAAATCCCAATTTACAGGGATTAAAATGTGACCCTTATATTGTAAATCCTGTGTACATTTGCTAGTTACTACAGTTAAGGGACTTGTATGTTAACCAGTGCTGACAAAGATAAGAAACCTTATTGTTCTTGTAAAAACGTGAAGGTTTGAATCTCATTATCTGAGTGGCATATTCTAGCTCTTAAAAACACATCCTTAATCTAGTTGATGAAAGTGACCTCAAAGCCAAAATTCTAGGAATTGCCTTTGTAAATTCAAGGAAATTATTAAAGATGGTTACTTCACTTTATTAAGGATGGTCACTGTATCTATTAAATTAAAAAGTACCCTCATTTGATACTTTGGAAATGAAGTACTAACTTTTAAAAAACTCCATCTAATCTAAATGAATAAACAGAGCCAGAGATTAATTGAAAAAAGTCTTTGCGTGCTAGCTGGAGTTTAACCTATATGTCTTGCAGTCATTAACGACTGATGAATTCAGCTAATAGCTTGAAAGGACATTGTCAAGGTTGATAGACTTAAAAGCTATCCTTGCTTGGACCATGCCTCCATTTTAGATTTGGATTGTCCAAAAGAATGGGATTGGCTAAGAGTGGATTTCTGGTAGTTAAGTCATAAACAGAAGTGAATGAAGAGTAGCAAAACTGATTCAGGAATATTTTTGCATACAAATGCATGGCATTTGGTTCACTTTGATTTGCAGGGTTATATTACTTGCTGTTTGCAAATATTCAGATGACCACCAAGTAATAAAACTTTCATTATCTCCCAAAAGTGTCATGAACATTAACACAGAGGACGAGTCCTCTGAAAATGTTATTCTCCACTTTATAAATTTTCAGTCATCCAATCCGGGAGCAGAAACAATACCATATGGCCAATCACACAACATAAATAATGAATTCTAAATTTCTGAAGCACACTGTTCCTGAGCAACCAGCAAGATGAAAATCCATTGAAACTCTTAGGGGAATAATGAACACATTAGAGGAAACCAGTTGGGTTGCAAACCATTCACTTATCAAAAATGGGGCTAAATTAATACCAAATAACATTTATATGAGAGGTAGTGTGGCCTAGCGAATATAACACTAGACCAGGACTCTATTTCTGGCTTTGCCACTGACCTGCTAGGTGGCCTTGCATAAATTGCTTCACCTCCCTGTGCCTCAGTTACCCCATCTGTTAATTGGGGTAATGATACTGACCTCCTTTGCAAAGTGCTTTGAGATCTATGGATAAAAAGGACTGTATAAAAGTTAAGAATTGTTTTTATTATTTAAATAAATAACCACGTCTAGTCATTGATTCTATGAGAGCCACTTAAAAAAAAAACTTTAATATTTGAGGATTTTTTGTGGGTGTCATGGTCACAACTGAACAAACTCCACTGAGACATACAAAGTGAGATTGTTGGTTGGATGGTAAACTCATAGGGATCAGCCAATTAGCAATACAAGAAGCCAGATCACAAACTTGACAGACAACAAATCTGCTAATGTCTCATGAGATTCCAACATCTCCAAAATACAAAAAAATTAACATTTCTTTCAATGTCACAAGTTAAGTCGGGTAGATCAGCTACTGAATAGGGATGCCAGCGACTGAACAGCTTTAGATTTTGCAGACTTCACAAAACTAATTCACATTTGTAAATCTTCATTCTCACAGAGATTCTGTTAATAACAATGTTGGTCTAGGTAAAGGGAAAGCCATACTACGTATTGGGAATAGAGGAAGACCAAAAAGCTGGGTGCAAGACAGTGCCCTATGTGTGTGTCTATTGCGTGCGTACACACACACACACACACACACACACACACACCCTGATTCTCAGGTCTGTTCTGATTGCTTTTCAAGAAATATGCACAATTTTCAGAATTTCCCTCCCTTTTCCCCTCCCCCAATTTACATGTGAGAAAAATTCTCTCTCTCCCTCCCTCCCTCCCTCTCTCCTTCACACACTCACACACACAAACACAAACACACCACAAAATGTAATTTGTAATGGGAATTGGTAACTATTTGGCTTCAGTCATCTAAGAAAACTGATTATAGTAGTGAAAGATCCATGATCCAGTGGAAGACTGCTTGCCCCTCCTGGGACGGATGGCTAATGCCTTTGAGGTGTGGCACTCTCTTTAGCTTGGTGTATATGTGTGTTACGAGGAAGGGATATTTAGCAACAACCAAGCATAAACCAGCTGTAGACCTATACTACAAGTTCTTATAGAGTGTAGGGAAATTTCTTTTACCCTGATGTGTTGTCATGGGGAATTACATTCTCTTTAATTGGTATAGCCAATTTTTTGCATAAGCGTTGATTTTCTCTGGAGCTCTGTGGCATATCCATTAATATACTTTTCACTGATCAAGTGGTCTAGTTTAAATTGTTATTTTAGTTACATCAGTTTGGAACTCAGATTGTCAAATGATAACTCTGGCTATTGTGAAGTATATTGTAGGCAGGTGTTGTGCAAACTGCTACTCCCACATGTACACACGTGCGCGCAACACACAAGAAGAGAATTGTTTCATTCAGGAACAGCTGAGACATTCATTCTGCTTCGCTAGATTAGCTTCATCTTGGCCTCTAAATTCATTAGACTAATTATTGTCTGGAACAACCTCTGTATCGTCGCAACGATTAAAGTATTATCCCTGTATAACTATGTACAGTGCAGCTGAAATTCACAGCGATACTTGCAAGGTCCTTTGTTTTTCAAGTATGGTATGCACTTTGATTTATTTATATTTTTCCTGTGCCTGTTTTCCTCTGATCAGTGATCTGAGGCATTACCAGTGATGTTATGTATGAAACATTTAATAAGATTTTAAAAAAGAAATGGAAAGACACCTAGGAAATCATAAATCAGTAGAGTTAATAAAGACTTTAGAAATTCAAAGATTAATGTAAAAGGAAGATTTAGAAAGGCTATCCTGGCATCGGGTGGGGGGGGAGGGAATTGCAAAAGAGACCTGAATGGTAATGACAAGAACCCTCCTCAGTGCAGGGAGGAGGAGAAGGCCATTCCCTGCAAATGGGGGTGCAAAGAGATAGGAGTGGGAATAAGGGGAGATATTGAGAGTTGGTGAGGGAGGAGTACCCAGCTACAGGCTGGGCAGGAAGGTCCTGGTTGTTCCTACCTGCTCCTGGGCCCATTCCAACCCCTCCAGGTCCTGCTCCCCAGCCCAGTCCTGGGCCCATGCTGGCTGCTCCAGAGACCTCCAGATGTGTTCCAAGGTTACACAGAGTGGAGCCTCCACAATATTTCCATTGGGGGGGATTAACCCCCACTGCCCTTTGATTCTGCTACCCCTGCCTGAATGTAAGTGGAGGTAAGATGATTTCTACTTTTCTCTGTTGAGCAATAGGGCCCAGAGTCAGCAAAGCACTTCAGTACCTGGTTAACCTTAAGCATGTGCTTAAGATTCATTGACGTCAATGGGTCTTAATTGTGTACTTAAGTGCTTTGCTGAACGGGATTAGGTTATTCATGTGCTTAATATTAACCATATGCTTATGCGCGCTGCTGAATTAGGGCCCTGCAACCAGGTGTGCCTCTATGGTGCTCCGAGTACACAACTCATCCAGCCACAGCTCTTGGCTAGCAGGTCACTGTCTCTCGTGCAGTCCAAGGTAGTCGTGCTTTAGCCCTCCAGCCAAGGCTATTGCAGACCTACCCCTTCCCAGGTGTTAAAGTCCAAAAAAACCAAGGAACAGCACCCCTCCACCACTATTCAAAATAGGGCTGTCCAATGAACCTTCAGCAGGGCCCCACCCTTTTACTGAGGGCTTGACTACAAACAGGCAGTACTTCAGCCAGTCTGCCTGGGTCTGGTTATCCCTTCTAGCAGGAGGCTCACAGACCATCAAGCTAGCTCAGTCTCCAGGCTGCAAGGGCTTCTCTCACTTCAGGAGATGCAAAGCTCTGCTCTCCTGCCTAGTCAGCCCCAAACTGGGCTATGTCTCCTTCCTTTAACTCCCGTCTCCATCCCTGACATTTGCTGCAGGTGTAGTGGGGTAGGGTCAGTTGGATCCATGGGATCTCATTAACACTCTCATTGCCAGTATGGGGCCTGTGTTTGGCAAATGGACAAAAATGTTGATAAACAGACACACAGGGCCTGACTCTCATTTACTCTAAGGCCACTTTGCACCATTTGTCATGTCACGGGGCCTTAAAGTCGTGTAAATATTTACATGACTTTAAGGTCCATTGACATGACAAAATCAGACCTGTAACCCATTCTTGGTGGTGAGTGAAAGGTTTTAGCCATCTTGGTTTTATAGGTGGGCCAACTTATTTATTCCTCTGGCACATTATCCAGTGTGCTGTAAGTTCACACTTTTTTTTTTAACAATCTATTCGTGGACAACCTTTTTACGGGATGAGAGAAACCCAGTCTGTCAACTAGGAAAAAAAAAAGACTGAACCTGCAAGAAAGTTAGTGGACAGTAGTGAAGGGAAGTAAAAGTTGAAAACTTGCACCATGGCTGGGCAGAGGCCTCAGCTTGTGTTACTGAGTTAGCGACCTTGAGGCAGATCCTGTTCAGGCATGTGGGATCCATATCAGGGCTTTTGAACACGCAAGGTGAGTGGGCATGACTCTTGTTCATGGCCATGCCCTGTTCACACTTCTTTGTTCCTTGTGCCCATTTGAGTACTGAGGACCATATAAAGAAAAGGAGTACTTGTGGCACCTTAGAGACTAACCAATTTATTTGAGCATAAGCTTTCGTGTGCTACAGCTCACCTGAAGCTTGAAGTGAGCTGTAGCTCACGAAAGCTTATGCTCAAATAAATTGGTTAGTCTCCAAGGTGCCACAAGTACTCCTTTTCTTTTTGTGAATACAGACTAACACAGCTGTTACTCTGAAACCTGAGGGCCATATGTGTCTACGTACACCCTGGTTTTGAAAATGCCTCACACAGCCAGAGGAGGCAAAACAACCACTTTTAGGTGCCTAAACAGCCAATTTCTCCTGCACAAGGTTCTGAGAATTCTGTCTCATATTTCCCAATTGCTCCATGTCTGGACTTTCCTGCAGAGAGATTCTCTAACAAACAACTTCTACGTAAATCAGCAGGCAAATTTTAGGTTCAGCTGTTGGCTCTGCAGTTATCCTTGTGCACCACTGCATTTATGGGGCTGTTACCAGATTCCTTCCCCAGGATGCCCCCTAGACAAGTCCCCTACACTCCCAGGCCCCCTGTTCTGTTGTGTCCAGGTGTTCCAAAACACCAGTCCAGTTAGAAGAAGCTGAGCCCTGAACAATCTGCCCCTTTCAGGATTGTCAGTGAACACAAAAAGAAGCTAACACAAACGTACTGTCCCACTGGTGTGGTAAAGCTCTCTTTCTTCAGAGTGCCCTGTAAAGCAGTAACCTCAACTAGGGTCACAGGCTAAAAAGGAGAAGTAGTCCTGCCTGCATCAGGCCCTCCCTTCTTTCAGGAAAGAACCACCACCAGCAGTCATCTAAAGATCTCTTGCCTTCAGTCAATCATCTCTCCAGGACCTGAAGATAGGAGGTCAGTTCTCCTCTCTGGTCTGGCATCATTTGGCCTAGTTCCCCCCTTTTAAGCTCCTCCCTCCAAGTCTGACTCTCTCAGAGGTATGGCAGGGCCACCTGAGCCCACAGTAGCTCATTAATCCCATTTGCCCAGAGTGGGCTTTGCATACTTCATCACAGGGACAAAATTTCATTTTGCCTGTATAGGCAACCAAGCCACAAGCACAGTTTGAAAGGTCACTCCTAGTTGTTGTAAAAAACTGGATCGGATACCAATAGTGCACTGACACTAACTTTCCTTCATTGTCTGCTCAAGGCTTCAGCAGTGCAGCCACTGTTTCCTCTTCTTTTCTACCCTTAGGCGGTATTCTTTGTTTGGAAGAAGATGCTGTAGGTAACTGAAAGACCACAAGGCTTGGCATCTCCATGTATGACACCAACTGCAGCTGCAAGATCTTGGCAGATCTAGAAGACGCATTCTATTAGAAGAATTTATTAGTTAATCTTTTCTATGGATTATTCACTGGAGGAATGGGTCCTAGGCAACGTCAACGTCCATGGAAGTCAGTGAGAGCTGAAGGTACAGGATCAGGCCCACTCTGATTTGTTTTCTCCAGTGCTAGCATTGCTGTGCTAAAGGAAGCATCCCCCAGGAGTAGGAGACATAGGCTGCCAGATTTCCAAAGTGCACAGCATTGGCCTAATTATGCTTCAACTGAAGCAAATGGCAAAACTCATGGATTTCAATGGCAGTAGAGATAGGGCAACAGTGGAAATCCCACCCTAGTGCCAACAGTGGGAGTATCAGCTACCTTCTGCAGCTGAAACCTAGATATCCCATGGAAGCAGCTTCCCGCCTCTGTGCCCCCAGTGTGTTAACTTTGCCATGGTGGGAGTTTTTCCTCTTTTGACTCTGACATCTCTACTGAGCTTTATCTTATATTTAGACTTAAAAATATCTTGCACACCAGATTCACAGCAGACCATAAGAAAGAAAAGTAAAATCTACAGGCATTGAAAAAAAAAAGTTTCACTTTGCTTCCATTTCAGACTCACAAAAGCCTACTGCTCTCCTTTGCTGTGGTCAGATGGAATACATCTCGAAATACGATGCCGATTTATTTTGGTCCTTCCCAATATTCCCTGACTGGGCACCAATAAAAACATGAAGTATAACATCTACAAGCACACACACACACAAAAATCACTCAACAGTAGGGCATTGTCCATACTGCAGCACCTCCTCAGTGTCTTGAATGCCCAAGGGAAAGATTATACAAGTATTCGTTTGGTTCCCAGTCCCTGCTGCCTGCCTGTTTCTCTTAATCCTGATATCTTGGCTCACTTACAATATATCCTGAAATAACCTACACCACACATCCCCAAGGAGATCATGACACAATATATCTATTATGGACCTGATTCACATCACTCTGGAAGTGTAAAGGGGTCTTCATGTGAATGAGCCCTATATGGCTCATCTATGAAGCTCACTGACCTTTGAGGAGCTCACCATTTCCCCCCTTCACTTTTGCTCCTCCCCCCCTTCCCTCTCAGGACCCCAGTAGTGCTATCATGAGCCAAACCTCTGAGAAGGATAGTATGGGACTCTCCTTTCAGAGACTATCAATGCCAGACCTGACTGGTAAAAGGAAGTACCGTCAAGTGATACATATACTGCTCCTCACATTCCCAGAGCTCTTTCCCCACACAGCCTGCATCAGCCAGAGCCAAAGGAAGAGAGAATAATTTAGAACCTTCCAGAAACCCAAATAGACCCAGAAGGGCCTGCCCATGGCACCAGGCCCAGCAACATTCCCTCCATATGGGAAGCCACACTGACTAGCCAGGAAGAGCTTTCAGGGAGCAGGTTCTCAGAATTCCTTCCTCACACCAGCTGAAGATTCAGAAAGGTCAGTGAGGCCCTTTCATCTTACCTCTTGCCACACAGACCCCAGACCCAGAAAGCATTGGGCCCAGAGATAGCCATCCAGGGCATTGGTTCCAGAGAGATATTTTCCATCTGGCAGCCTCCTGACTTCATCCTATTATCTCTGCTCTTGACACTTAAACTATGGAGATTGATTCTCATTTTCTGTGTTGCCATTGGTTGTTTGCTCCACTTTCCTTCCATTCTTCTCCTGCCATTGCAGTTGCTTTGCTGCCCCCGCTATACCTGCCCATTAGGCTTCTCACCCTCTTTCTCTCTTTCCACCCATCATTCCTTTCCCATTCCAGCTTCTGCATTCCATTTCACCTCCTTTCTCTCCATTCTCAATCCCCATGGTCTCTTCCTCCTCCCACCATTCACCTTCAGCACCAGTAAGTGCCTCCCCAAATAAATAAACCCTATGTTTTCATAATGTAAGTAAAAGAGCAGCTAAAAGCATTCTGTAGCAACAAAATCCCCATAAGATTTTACCTACATGTGTGCATTGATCTTTAAGCAGCCACACAGTCTTGCTAGAATCGTCTTCCTTTGCCCATCCCCTTTGTTTTTTGTGGATCCATTTTCTTAGATTGGAAACTTTTTGGGGCAGGGGTTATGTTTTCTCTATAATTTGTAAGGCATCTAGCCTACTCTTGAGTCACTGTAAAATAAAAGCACCTGAGCATGCCAGCTTCAGAGTGCTCCCAGATACTGGCAGGCAGGGTTGCAAGGGTCCAAACATGGCAATCAAAGCCAGATCTCCTTCTTGGCAAAAACATTATCACCAGGTCGCTAGGCTGGTGCCTTTGACACAGTGTTGCTATGTTTCAGCAACCCTGCTTGGATCCTGCATTTCAAACACTTCGAATTTCCTGAGGGTGTAGTGCTATGCCAATTTCTAGGCTAGCTTTTCATTCCAGGCCCTAATAGCAAACAGCATTTTTAAAAGGCTTGGAATGAAGAGAAAACAAAATGGGGCGAACAACAATGACATTCCCAACTAAAGAATATGAGCAAGGTGGGGTCTTGCTAAGCAATAAATAGCTTGCAACAGCTCAGTGGAGATATCACCAAAGGGAAAAAAAACCAAAACAACTTACTGAGTATGGAAATCTGCCTTCCATTTCCCTAGGATCACAGACACTTTTTTTCTCTCCCCTTAAAAAAACCCAAAAAACTACTGAATCAAATATGCAAGTACTGGCAACTTTCTAACTTGCTTTCAGTCCAAACCTAATGGGCAAATGGCAGGGATAAGGTGAGTTTTTCCAGTCCACCCTAAACTAGAGTTTGATCCTTTGATATCAAACATGAAGCTTATTGCTGCTTTTGAATGAGCTCTGGGAGCCCAATGATTTAGCATTTTGACCAGTGGTGACTTAGAATACAAATTATATGAGCCATCAGATCAGTACAGCAGCATTTTAAAACACAGGCATTAGAGAAATGCAAGGCACTTCCCCAGAAAAAACAAAATGCCAGCTCCTTCTATTTAGTTTAAACAGATCCATGCATACAAAAAACTGCCAAGCAGACATGAGGGTTAAGCAGCAAGGTCTTATTCAGGTTTGGTTTTGATTAAAAAAATCTGAGTCAAATTTTCCATACAACCTCCAAATTGTTGTACATGAAATTGCATACCTGAGTACTTGTTTATGAAATTTGTGGTGCCGTAAAACTTGGATTTGTGCATGAAAATGCCACTTGTATAGCTAGATAGGTAGTTAGATGTATAACTACTTGGGGTAAAATCCTAGGCCCGCTATTGTCAATGTGAATTTTGCCATTGATTTCAATGAGGCCAGAATTTCATTTCATGTAACACCTTGCTAAATTGCACACCAAAATGTCATTCATATGCAAAATCTCAAGGCCCTTTATAAATCAGTTAATGACCATAGTAAATGAACAAATCTTTTCAAGTTGAAGATCATATTGTTGCCCTTCAAATTCTGATCTGAGACACCAGTATAAATTCAGAGCAAGTCCATTCTGCTAGGTGGAGTTATTTTGGATTGCCATCAATATAATTGAGATGAAAACTTGGCCCATAGTTTTCATGAACTAGCTTTACTGAAGTTCAATTGTACTGAGTATTTTAAGGACATGTTTTTTTAGTTTGTAGTAGGTACAATTAGGAATGTTTGTTGCCACTTAACAGAGAGAGGAGCTGAACACAAAAACTGAACATATGTAGATGTTTGGGCCATAGGGAATTCGATTCTTCAATTAAAATGCTAATAAATGCAGAATATCCCCTTCCTTAATTAATTGGTTAAATAAACAGTGAGACTGGGTGAAATACATCTATGATTATTTAACACTCAAAAATCAAGAATGTTGACTGAATAACAATTACACACTTAACACGCAATAAAGAACACTTGAGTTTTAATTAATCCTTATTGGCACTGCAGTAACTTCCACAGAGAATCTATTTCGATTCATTTCATAGGCAGGCCTTTCAAGTGTAGGTAATTTTAACATTTGGTGTCCAATATAAATCCACTTATTAAAACTGATAAAGATACATGGGTTTAAAATCAAATATAAAAGGGCAAGTACACTTTGGGAGCTAATTTACCTAAGTAAAAAAGGTGTTACTATCTTTGACTGAACTTATCAAGCTGTCTTTCCTTGGTCTTGCTCACCTGCCATTTTAAAACAGCTTTCTCTCTCAGAGCTTTTAGAATACTAGAAGAATTATTTCAAGCAATTATATCCAACCCTCATTTGGGGTTTAAATTCTGTCTTGCAAGTGGGAGAATAAAAATAAACAAACTGCACTAAGTTTAGCTGGCAGGCTAGACTGATAGTGTGTGGTTGATTTCTGGCACTAGTGCCTAGATTAAGAATTTCAGACCTGTTAATTTTTCCTGCATTCATGAACTGTTACATGTAGCTACAGTTGAGACCAACGTTTAGTAAGAGTCTGCTGAAGAGAATCTTTCAGCATTGTGCAGAGGGGGATAGAACAGGAAAAACTCTAAACAATTGAGGAAATTATCTTCTTGCTGAGACACTGGCAAATCAGGTGCCAGTTCTTGCCAACACCACAGGTGTTAGCTAGAGACCAGACCAGCTCACCTGTATGTTAGTTTTACTCAAAATAGGTATTGTCTTGTCAGAATATATTTAGTGTTTAGACTATGTCTTGTAAGTTGCTGCATGCATTTGTCTCACTTGTAATATCAGTGTTCCATGCTACAAGAAAATAAGTAAGTTTTGCTTTATAACTGAAAAATGTTTGCTCTGAACTGTTTCAGAGTAGCAGACGTGTTAGTCTATATCCGCAAAAAGAAAAGGAGGACTTGTGGCACCTTAGAGACTAACAAATTTATTGAGCATAAGCTTTCATGAGCTACAGCTCATCTGATGAAGACTGTTATCAGGTCCCCCCCTCAGTCTTCTTCTCTCAAGAGGAGTCTGCACCTCAGTGCACAAGGTAGGAGTGAGATAAAAGCCCCAAACAAAAGGAACTAGGTTTCTGTATGCTGCTTGGACTCAGCAGGGGGTGGGTAGTGAGTGAGCAGGTCACAAGGTATTTCTAGGTATAAGCAAGAGACCTCCACCTGCTTAGCCCAGGTCACGTTATCTTTTTAATGAAGGCATAACATTTTCTATTATATCCTGCAGGATGATGGTCCTAAACACCTAGAGAATGGTTATTTTCTATCAAATTCCTAAAGGCTTTTCCCATAACTATTCCCATAACTATTCCCAGAGAGTAGTTATCAGTGGTTCACAGTTATGCTGGAAGGGCATAACGAGTGGGGTCCCTCAGGGATCAGTTCTGGGTCTGGTTCTGTTCAATATCTTCATCCATGATTTAGATAATGGCATAGAGAGTACACTTATAAAGTTTGCAGGATTACCAAGATGGGAGGGGTTGCTTTGGAGGATAGGATTAAAATTCAAATAATCTGACAAACTGGAGAAATGGTCTGAAGTAAATAGGAGGAAATAATATAAGGACAAATGTAAAGTACTCTACTTAGGAAGGAACAATCTGTTGGACACATACAAAATGGGAAATGACTGCCTAGGAAGGAGTACTGTGAAAGGGATCTGGGGATCATAAGCTAAATATGAGCCAACAGTGTAACACTGTTCCAAAAAAACACCCAAACATCATTGTGGGATGTATTAGCAGGAGTGTTGTAGGCAAGACACGAGAAGTAATTCTTCCGCTCTACTCTGTGCCGATTAGGTCTCAACTGGAATATTGTGTCCAGTTCTGGGTGCCACATTTCAGGAACGATGTGGAAAAATTGGAGAAAGTCCAGAGAAGAGCAACAAATTATTAAACAATTATTAATTATATTAATTATTATATTAATTATTAATTATTGATTATTATGAAATAATTAATTATTAATTATTATATTAATTATTATATTAATAATAATTAATATTAAATAATTATTATTATTATTAACAATTATTAAAGGTGTAGAATATATGAATTTTATGGGAAGACTGAAAAAAGTGGGTTTATTTAGTCTGGAGAAGAGGAGACTGAGAGGGGACACGATAACAGTTTTCAAGTACATAAAAGGTTGTTAGAAGGAGGAGGGAAAAGAATTGTTCTTCTTAACCTCTGAGGATAGGACAAGAAACAATGGGCTTAAATTGCAGCAAGGAAGGTTTAGGTTGGACATTAGGAAAAACTTCCTGTCAGGGTGGTTAAGCTTTGGAATAAATTGCCTAGGGAGGTTGTGTAATCTCCGTCATTGGAGATTTTTAAGAGCAGGTTAGACAAACACCTGTCAGGGATGGTCTAGATAATACTTAGTCCTGCCATGAGTGTAGGGGACTGAACTAGATGACTTCTTCGGGTCCCTTCTAGTCCTAGGATTCTATAAGGCAGTCACCTAAAGAATAAACACCATCTTTTTTTCAAAACACAGCCATCCCTACTAGAGCACCTCTGCAACCTGCAATGAATGAAGGACGGACTGACTGACCAAATAGACATGTTCCATTTCTGGCTTCCGTGCTTTAGGTTTACATGCGTGGTGGTTTCCTGGCTTGGCAAATACGATGTGTTGAACGAGAACTTTTTATTTGATGTGCAGCATGTGTTAAATACTTAAACAAACATATAGAAAACTCAATCAAATGCCTTTTCTTGTAGATCTTGGGGGGGGGGTTGTTTGCTATTGTGTTGACTTTATTGCTGACTTTTTTATGGTAGGATATTTCTGAGTTGTCCCATGAGGTTAACAAACATACCAGTTGCCCTCACAATGCTAAATAAACCTTTTTCAAAAATACTACTCAAACTATTCACTTCAGTCTTTGTTTTTTCCATTCTCTAACTCAGGGGTGGGCAAACGTTTTGGCCCGAGGGCCACATATGGGTATGGAAATTGTATGATGGCCCATGAATGCTCACGAAATTGGGGGGTTAGGTTGCGGGAGGGCTCCAGCTGGGGGTGTGGGCTCTGGGGTGGGGCTGAGGGTTCAGGAGGGTGCTCGGGGCTGGGACTGAGGGGTTTGGAGGGCAGGAGGGGGAACCAGAGCTGGGGCAGGGTCACGGGAAGGAGGCAGGGGGGCAGGCTCCGGGCGGCGCTTACCTCAAGCAGCTCCCAGAAACAGCGGCATATCCCCCCTCTGGCTCCTACATCTGCGCGCTCCCCTGTCTGCAGGCACCGCCCCTGCAGCTCCCATTGGCTGTGGTTCCCGGCCAATGGGAGCTGCAGGGTCGGCACTTGGGGTGGGGTCAGTGTGCAGAGCCCCCTGGCTGCCCCTATGCATAGGAGCCAGGGGGGGACATGCCACTGCTTCTAGGAGCCATGCGGAGTGGGGCAAGACCCCAACCCTGCTCCCCAGCTGGAGTTCCAGAGCGGGGCAAGCCCCTGACCCCACTTCCCAGCAGGAGCTCGAGGGACGGATTAAAACTTCTGGAGGGCTGGATGTGGCCCCTGGGCTGTAGTTTGCCCACCCCTGCTCTAACTCCTTTGTTTTTCTTACTTTGAAAGTAATTGGGTTTGGTGTTATAGTTATCTGCACAAATTGTTATTTTATTTTCTAGGATATATGAACTAAGCAAATAGGACTGAGGCTTACTGAAATCTGCCATGTAATGTACTGGTGACCTCAGAACTGGTGCTAGACATACAGACTAAACAATTGCTTAGGGCCCCAAGCACCTCAAGGGCCCCCCTATTAATTATTAGTACTGTATGTGTTGGAGGAGGGAAATATTCCTGCATTGAACTACCAATAGGTTAGCACCAGCACTTGATGACTTTATCCAGAATTAGGTGTCTATCTCTGTGATCACTTCATTACTGCTAAAGGACCAGGGGTCAAGGCAGTAGAAATTTGGTGAATTTCTCTCTAACAATAAAATCATTTGAAATCTAGTAGGGTGAGTGGTTTTTTTCAAAGTATGCAGCATTTCCTTTTTGTTTTTCTTGGCTCTGAACTTGTATTTTATTGCCATATGTCATCATGACCGTCCAGGGCTCTCTCAAATATGTTTATTAATTTATTAAGCTCAATAGCATATTAAAGTGGTGAACAACAGAGTCAATAGAAATGTGTAGGAAACTGAGAAAAATCAGCAGAGCCTGGATTTTTCCCAGAATGAAATAATTGCCTTTAAAGAGAGTCCACACGATAACATGTCTCATCAGGAATGAAAATAAGGCAGGCTCTGGAATATTTAGAACTATACAATGCTGCTCACTTCCCCTATTCAATCTGATCTAGTCTATCCCTTTATGGAAATAAGTGGCCGATATTCAGATCCAGATGCCTGACCCCATTAAAGTCAGTGGAAACACTCCCACTGATTTCTGTGGGCTTCGGACCACGCCCAGGGGTGCTGGAACAGTTTTTATAGCGGGGGTGCTGAGAGCCATTGATCCCAGGGCCTGATTAACTCTCCTGTGGGCCTGCGGCTATTAGATTTTGTGGAGCCCCTGTATAAAAGTCTTTTTCCTAATTTAAAACAAAATGATCACAATTATGGCATCGAGGTTATTAACGCTATACTAAACTTGCCTTTTAAATTAACAAAGCCATTCTGTGGTTACATTTCAGTCTTAAAATATGTAGAATAGAGTTAAGTTAATTCAAAATAGCCTACTTCTTACCTTAGAACAGCTGATATATTAGTTTCTCTCTGAGAGGGAGTTTGGGTGCAGGAGGAGGCTCCAGGCTCAGGGAGGGAGTTTGGTGCAGGAGGGGATTCTGACCTGGGGCAGGGGATTGGGGTTCAGAAGGGGGGTGTGAGGTGCAGGCTCCGGCCGGGAGATACTTACCACAGGCAGCTCCTGGCCGGTGGCACGGTAGGGCTCAGGCAGGTTGCCTGTTGGCATGCTGTGGCCCCACGCTGCTCCCAGGAGCGGACAGCTGTTGGCACATCTCTGTGCGCCCCATGGTGGGTGAGAGGGGGACAGCGTGTCTCCATGTGCTGCCCACACCTGCAAGCGCTGCCCCTGCAGCTCCCATTGGCCAGGAACCAACCAATGGGAACTGTGGGGACAGTGCTGGGGGAAGGGGCAGTGCACACCCCCCCCCCGTCAGGGTCTGCAGAGATGTGCCAGCAGCCGGCCGCTTCTGGGAGCAGCATAGGGCCACAGTATGCAGACAGTCTACCTGAGCCCTGCTGCACTGGGGCTCCCCTTAGCCCCAGGGGGGAGGGCCTGGGCTGCAGCCCTTATAGCCTCTGCCTTAATGCAGCCCTGATTGAGCCACACTGTAAATCCTGTATATAATGGAATCCACCTCATGCCAGGGGGTGCTGCAGCACCCCCAGTTCCCCTACTTCCAGCATTTATGACTTCACCTATTGCTGGCTGGTGGTGGGGACAACAATTCAGTTTCACGGCAACATTCAAGGGATGCATGTGGCCTGATGCTTAGGACACTGACCTGGGATGTGGGAGGTTCAAGCCCCTATTTTACCTGATTCAGAATGACCTGTGATGAAAAAAAGCTCTGCTCTGAATAAGGTATAGCATGGACTTGAACCAGGATCTCTTACATACAAGGTCATTTTCCTAAGCATCTGCTCTAATTGTGCCTCATATGAACAAGAGGGTGCATATTAAAATCTTTACATAGCACTTCTACAGTGGAACACATTTGCCTGTGCTGAGATTTGTCCATGGTCAGCAACATTTTTAAAAGTTTGCTAATGCAAAATTGTCCACATAATTGGAAGGGTTGGAGGCCTTTAACCCCCATGTCTGGAGGTGCAGTACCTAGATACTCTGGTGACTTGCTATGGAAAAACCCAAGCTGGATGGACTGACGAAAAGGTAGATCAGGCTGGAAAATGGAAACATGATTTTGCCAAACAAACATTCTTCTGTTTTTTCCAAAGAAAATTTTGTCATGTTTGGAAATTTCTGTCTAGGTCTGGTAGGCATTGCATGGCAACCTATGGGGCAAGGTGTTTCTGTGGTGGTCAGCTGGATTATACACTGAGCTGCAATACAGCTTTGAACCTTGGAGAGCCATTGAAAAGAAGCAAAAATAAATAAAAAGGTGTGTGCACAGAAAAATTGGGGAAATTCTGTCAAACATTTTCCAAGCAGCACCTTGTTAAAGAAGTTGTTCTTATCTACTCTATCTGCAGGTAAATCTAAACAACTATGGTAAAAAACAAGACCACACAGCAATTTATGTATTTTAAATATTAACCCTCAACATTTCTCTGAGATGAGCTGGTTGTATTATACCCATTTTACAGACGGGGTGGGGAATCCAAGGCACGGAAAGGTTAAAGGCAATTGATTACAATCATAGAGTTTGCCAGTGGCAGATCCTGGATTACAACCCAGTATCTCCCCTCTCACAGGCCTGTATTCTAACTCCTAGACCATGGCATCTGAGTTGCAAGCAAAGCAATGTGGGTACATGGATTAATTCCAAGCTTCACAATTGAAAATATGTATTCCTTTCAAGCCATGCCCCCATGTACTCGCTTAGAAAGCCTGGCAGCCACTTGTTTGCTGTAGCAACAGAACACCAATACCCACTATGCATGCCAAGTGCAACATACAGTTTCTGCTTTGCAAGGCTGAAGAGGGATTCTCTCTCTCACCCACTGATGGAAAAGCTGAAGTCTGACCTATTTAAAGGAGGGAATCACACCAGGTGGATGGCATCGTATTTGTGCAGCTGTGGATCCTTGCTAAATATGGGCTCCTTCAGAGGGACTTGGCAATTTTTTAAATTCTTTATTCAGGAAATTCAATGTCCAAACACCAATGTTTAAAATGTACCTAGAGGTAGGAATGGAAATGTATGCAACAAAACTCCCTTTAAAGAGAGGCATTTATAGACGAAATCCCATGGGTGATTTTTTTTCCCCCTGGAGCATGTTTACACTACAAATAAAAGAATCTCCTTTCCTCAGAATCAAATCTGAATCAGAAGGAAATGGCATCCTAGAAGACAAGGTTGTCTAGACAGTCCATAAGCAGCCTAACCACATGGTGGGCCCAATGGCAGCTGCAAAGCTGTCAAAACAACACCTTGTGTAGTCTGTCACTGAGCCATACCCAAAGCTAAGCCTCTTTGCGCACTGTGATTATTATACAAAATGGGGAACAGGAGTAATACAATGTAGGAAACAGCACTCTGCCTTAAGCTGTTTGGATGGAGTCTCCAAAAATGTAATTACAGCATTGAGTTCATGAATTTAGATTGGCTCCCAATGATGGCTGGCAGAAAGACCAGAGAAGATTTTTCCAATATGCTTAAACTAACTTACGCTTTATTGAGTGCACTAGAACACCGAAATGAGGCTTGTGCATAGCCCAATTTGTTCCTCTTTCTGGATAATCACAGAGAGCTGTGAAAAGGTGTTTGCAAATAGTGACTCTGGTGAAATCCTCCCTTTCCCATGGATTTGGTAAAGAGCAAGCAAGGGAGTGTTGACTGGTGCATCTGTGAAAGCGTGTAGGATGGGAATACTGGGATGACCTAAAAGCTTGTTCCATCACCAGGCACTGTGCAAATCATAGCTGGATTGTGTGGCTGGTACACAGGGCTGCACTAGGGATGGTGTGGAACTGCCGCCACCCCATAAAAGAGCTCAGGGGGAGGATTCTCCATTCACTTCCCCAGTACATATTGGGGATGTGTGGGCTGCACCATGCTTAAGGACGGAGTAGCTTTCTCCTTTTAGTGTGTCCAGATAGTTCTGTGGGCCGTGTGGGAGGAGAGGGGTGGTGCCATGCTACTGGCTCCTCCTTACCATTCCACTCCCCTGTGGTATGCTCTGCAGAGAGGCACCAGAGTGAGCAGGTGCTGCAACTGTAAGTGGCCTTGGGTGGGTCACACAGGAGCTCTGCAGCCTTGCCACCTGGGTGCACCTTCCCAAGGGCCCAGTTACATCTGGTCCATCTGCGTGCAATCAGCAGTGCAATCGCTGCCAGGCAGTCTAGGAAGAGTTCTATTTTCCAGCAGTTTAACTTAAAAAAAAATCCAGTCCAGACAAGTACAATATAATTGCTTGCTGCACCACATGGCAGATGCAGTGGCCTATGGCTTTAAACAAAGTGGCTTTCTGGTTCATTTTCCCTGTAACCGCCATCCTAGAGTAGAAGGAATGGGTGGTTTTCCTGCTTGGGTCTCCATTTTGCAGAATTCCCCTTCAGGCTGTTATGTCTCATGTTGCACATTGGAAAGAGTGTGCATGGCTAACAAACAAAAACATTGGGCAACTCTGTATTTGTCTCTGACAGCCAAATCAGAGATTCAGGTTGCCCTTAGATCAGTGACCTTCGATTAATTTTGCTAGTCTGCAGCAGGGCCATCTCCACTAAGGAACGAAAGCTGCATGAGCAGCAGTGGAAGAAGCAACATCATAGTAATAAATGAGTGGTAATAAACAAACAAAGCTCACCCATTTTGCTGCTCTTCTATATGCACTTTGTAAATATAGTTAAAAATGGAAATGTGGGGGAAACCGAAGTAAACACTGTATGGACTAATGGAACGAACCACCACCCTCCACACAGCCCACCTAGTCCCCTAGCAAGCAGTGGAATGGGTCAGGCAGAAGAGGAGTTGAATCCACCTCCAAACAATGTGCAACGCTGCCTGAAGAGAAAAAGTCACCCACCACCACCACATTGGTTTTTTTTTCAAATCTAGAAAAAATAAAAAAGGGACTCCAGCAATTTCCAGGGGGGAGGGGAGGGGCACCTGTTTTTTGCAGGCAAGAAATTCTGCAGTCTACTGATAGCGTCTATCCAATCCCTCCTCCAGTTTAAGACGGTTGTTTTCCAGTATTAAGGAATCATCTCAACTCTCTGCCATGGCACAGCCAGACCCCTGTGGGTAAATCTATACCGATCTCTTGACATGAGTTTATCAAGATTATGATTAAAGGGAAAGAGACTTATGGTGATGACTAGAGGAGACCACTTCCACCCAAACAAAACTTTCATGTTAAGAGAGAGCCACTACTGTCTCTTTTTAAAATAGTTTCCTTCCCATCCATGAGAAACTCTCCCCTCCCCCTAGAGTGGTCATTTCAGATTGGATTTCACTGTGTCACCACAAGTTACCTCAATCATCTGAGCCAACATATATTTTTCTAACAAGAAGCTGCATCATACAACTTTGAACACTGACAACTATCAGGGGAACCTTAAACCGAAATTCTTGTGATCCACATCACTGCTCCAGCCACCATGACTGTAGGTTTCTTGGTTTGTCAGTCAAACCTAAGAGAGCATCAACCAGCCGTCTTGCAACTGTTCTTGCTGGCTGAGTCAGTCAAGGGTTCCTACTACACCTCAGCTCCCCACCCCCAGTACAGGGCTACATATTTAAGGCATAATCAAATATACTCTATCATTTGTAAATAGTCTTCAGGGCCACAGAAGATCACATTCAACCATAAAAGCAGAAGCAAGTCCCAATAGAGTCAAATGGAGTTGGGTCAACTTACACCAGGTCTGAATTTGGGCCAGAATATGTAAGTTGGTGTAATTCCAACTATACACTCCTATGTTGTCATCCAGTGAAAAGGGTAGAGAATCTTCCTATGGTACAGAATCAGAGAAGAGAAGTGTTGTGAGAGTGTGTTCAACCAACAGAAATGGGAAAAATTACAGGAGGATAAGGATAACAAGACAAGTCTATTAACTACAGAAATATATGTTTATTATTATGTATTACAATAATATTTCCAGGCTTCTGTCGGGATACTAACCTTGACTTGTAACACCAGTACTAAATAGATTTGGCAATGAGGTCCTTATATGCTACAGGCTTTAGCTATTGCAAATCTTTGGAAAGACTTTCCTTTAGCAGCTAGCTTTTTAATCATGGTGTCAACTGCAGCTAGTCAAAGAGCATCAACAAGGGGCAATATCTGATTTTGATTCACCTTTATGTTTGCTGGCTAATTCTATCAAACTTCAAGATGGCTACTTTCTTATGATGGTCCAATACTTATTTAATAGGCGACTAGATTTGTCTAGTCTAATGTCTAGATTCATGTCAGATCATTCCAAAATGGACCTTCAGCCATAAACATTAAAGATGCAATAGGAGGAAAGTCAGACTCAGGTTTGTCTTTGCTGAATTTGAAACAGTATTTTCCCTGGCCTTTGCACTAGCATTCTTCTTTTGAGTTCTTTCACTCTAGGCCAAATTCACACCTATAACAAGGTGTGACTCCACTGAAGTCAAATGAAGCATCAGCTGTTCTGCAGTGCCACACAAGCCACCTTTCTTCACCGTCCTTGTTTTCAGTGTTGTAATAGTTCCTTGTTGCTTCTTTTCCTTCAGCATGGGTTTGTTGCAAGGAATTTGTCTCCTGGAAAGACATGATGAGTTAGACCATGATCCTGCACAGTGTGAAGCAACACTTACAGGTGGTCAGCTCCTTGCATAATTGAGTCTTTAAGGGATGCTCTAGGGCATTTCATTAATGTTCAGTAGTGGAAACATATAGATCGATACAAATGGGACTGGTTGGGAGAGGGAGGGAGTTGCAAGACTCCTGAAAATGATTTTTTTCCATGTTCTTTAAATTAATACCATGCAAGACAATTCTGCATGTCAAGTGATCCTACTGTATATCTGCACCTCTGTAACATGCCCTGGGAGTGTTAAAGGTTTGTAAGCAGAGTGAATTAGTTAGGTTTTCTACAAGGAAAGTGTAAATGCAAAACAGTTCATTAGTGAATGAGAAGTACAGGTTTGGACTAGAAAAGAAATTCACCAAGATCCCTTTTCTGATGGTTTTTATTTTTGCTTTTCATTACTCCACTCAGATTTGAAAATAAGTTTTGTCCTGAAGAAATTCTCAGGGGTTGGGTGGCTGTCAATCACCATAACAGAAAGATCTACAGCCTAATCACAACTGGCTAGCAGCAGGTTTTGCTCGTTTTTGCATACATTCCATAGCATTATTGAAAATACTATTTCCATGCTAACACCTATAAATCACAAAGTAGCAACCGCAAGTTTACATCTTTGGCAGTGTAATCCCTTCCAAGGGAGAAACAACATTTATATATTCATAGCCTAGGATCTATACAGTATTATGTTAAGGCTGTAACAATTCAGAATAAGCTAGTTTTGAGCGTTCTATTGCAAAGTGAATTAAGGGGAAATTTCATTATGCAGAGTAATCATGCTTGCACCAATATCAGAGTGCTTATTCAAGAGAGGAAAAGTCAAAATCAAAACAAACTTTACTTAGAGACAAGGAAGGTTAGACTCTTGCTTGTTTACTTAGCTGCTTTCATGAGAGATCAGAAATACAACAGAAGTTTTAGAAATGTGAAAAAGAACCACTTTATAGGTCGTTGGATAAGTCACTTAAAAGGCATTGTGGGGCAGCTTTACTTGTTTACCAATCTGACCACTAGGGTCAAAGAGAAAAGAAGAAGAATTGCTGCACAAGCTGTTATTTCTAAATATATTCTTGAGCTGCTCTTTAGCAGTAGAATTGCACCCTTATTAATTCTGCTTGTAAATGAATGAAGCTACTTGTGCAACCAGAAATGGTCTACAGACTTGCTTGGAAAAGTATTGCATGTACAAAATCAGCAACATATATTCTAATTCCAAGATCAATAGACTTGGAAGATAAGGAGATTCTAGAGTTATTGGCATGTACAACTTCCTTTCGTACCCAAAACTCACTGATTTCATTGACACTCAGTAACTGTATGCCACCAGTATAGGTTTCATTGCAACCAGGCTAAATACCTGTCCTCTGCAAAATGAGCCCTGTGTGGGGAGATCTGGTTTTCAACACATTGTTTCACCGCATGATTAATACATGGTACTGCCTTGTGTATGGGACCCATCTATGTTTTAATTCTGTTCACTAATGTGTTGCTTAGGTAACCAAATCACACAGCGCAAATAAATGAGTGAATAATAAAAAAAAAAAACAATTTTCAGCATCCTATAGCCTGCTCACATAAACTGCTCAGTGAAAGCTTACAAATAGCAAATACGCACAGAGAGATCCAGATCGAAGAAAGGACTAATAATTTGACTGGTTTTAACTGGGACACGAGACAGATGGCAATACACTCTACTGATAGGTCATGCCTGAGACAGAAAAATAGTTCCAGAAGAAACATCCAAAAAGGTTTGATGTTCCATTAAAAGTTTCCATTTTAAAGAAATGTTTTATTGCTTTACTTGAAGGTGCTCAAATGGATTTAGAGCAAATCTAAAAACTCTGTGGTTTTCATGGATATGCGTATTAGGGATATCTGCATAAATTACGGAAATATTTCCTTCTGAATTCAAATCTTGTCACAAAGTATGTTATGGAAGCACCATAGTGACTGTACAGTTAAGAATGCATTGAGATTTGCACTTAAAGCAGGATTAAACTTTTTCATTGTGTATGAATAATATAGTGCACCCTCCACAAATTTACACTGAGTAAAGAAGGATTTTTCAGAGAGTTGCCAAGCTAATCAATTGGTTTATGAATTAACATTGTAAAATGGGATTTTATGGCATCGAGCCTTTTTTTAAAGTTCCTTTCAGCACACTCATTCCCAACAGAAGAATTGAAAATTGACTGCATTCTAGATTGTAGCATACTTTGAACATGTTGTAATGTGTTAATTTTGCATTTAAACTGTTATAACCATTTCTGTGTTATGATGATGGTAGATGTTACCATAATTAAATATATCGGTTGTCAAATGGATCCCTCAGTAGCGAAACTTTCATGCTTCTTTTACATTGTTTCTAGCCCTTGTGGTTCTGAAGAACCATGACAGAGTAACACCAGCTAGTCTTTAATGTAAACAGTGGAAGCTTCATTCCCCAAAAAGACAGTGAACTCCTTCCTCTCTTGAGTAAGGAAACCGTGGTGGTAGGGATTAAGACTGGGACTTTCAAAGCGGCCCAGTAGAAGTCAAAATTCAATGGGAATTGGGCACTTACCTACCTGAAGGTCTTTTGGAAATCCCCGTGTAAGAATCAGGAGAAAGGATTTCAGATTCTAAAAAGATGTCCTGTTGTGGCACTTCACTAGAATTTACCCAGACTTGTTCCCTATAAAGCATATACATAACCCGCATTGGAATCAAGATTAGGGATATGAGAAAAATGTCTTCACAAATGACCAACTGATTCTGTTTTGGTCACTTTATGATCTATTTATGGGATTATTCCTATATACGGGAGAGGGAATGAGACTGGAGAGGGAAAGGACAGGGGCCACAATCATCCTCTGATGGGAAAAAGAGCATTCTACTAATGAAAAAAGCTCTGATATTCAATGAAATACCAAAACACACAGGTGAAATGTGTGTATATATATATATATATATATAAAATACATTCTGTAAGAAAAAATGTTCAGAATTTGCACCTGCCACACTACTTAAAGTACCTCTAATCTCAGGTTAGGTTTAAAGTCCACCTTTCTTAAATTCATTTAAATAGAGTCCTAATCCTATTCCCAGTGAAGCCCACTGCAACACTCCCATTGACTTCAAAGGAAGCAGGGCTGGGGCCTTGGGTTCTGTATGTCTTGAGCGCAAACCACATCTCCCCGTTGACTATCTATACAGTGTTAAGCACAAAGTTGTTGCACACTAAATGAACAACAGTGAAATATCATCCTCAAAACATTTGTTTCCTGATTTTCTGATGCTTAGTAGGGGCTTGATCCTGTGCACCTTAGTGTCAATGGCAAGGCTCCCATTAACTTCAGTATTGCAGGTTCTGGACCTAGGTGAGCATATGCTTGAAGATTAATATTCATATCTGTGTGCACATAGCTAAATAAAGGTCTATCTAGACATATGAGTGAAACTCTTGTATAGTGCACATCTGGAATTGCACAGGCAAAGTAATTGTGTATTTGTATGCAAGAAAATACATACTAGCCTACAGCTTGAAGTCAGACCTTCTGAGTTTGGATTTGGCTCAGATAAGAAACCAAAAGTTAGATGGCTTCTGAAAAGCTTTCAAAGTGTCCAAACATCTGGCTTGCAAAAAAAATGGGTTGAAACTTTCAAGATAGTGTTGGTTTTGTTTTTTTGCCAGATTTCTAGAATAAAATTCCTTCTTCTGGTTGGGTTACAAGTATTTTGGCATTGTTTCTCTTGGTATCGGCCAGTATGGGGCCTTCAGGGAAACTTCAGACTACAGTGTCATTCCTGGCAGGGAAGAGATGGACTTGTCTGCAATAAGTATAAAGGGGATTCTTTACTGAGAGTGCTGGAAACAGACAAGACCCTGTGGTTCTCTCAGCCCTAGGCTAATACCGCCAAGAGTCACCAGGCGAGGTCTTCTTAAATCCAGGCCTTGATCATACAGTCATGGAAACAGTTTGACTGTGCTATACTTTACTGGACAAGATGACCCAGGTCTTTTCTGCCACAAACTTCAGTGATACCGCAAACATTAGCTATATCCTATTAAACCTCTGAGCACTTATTTGGCTGGCAGACTAGAAAATGCCAGCATTTTCAGGGTTAAAATTTGCTGCTAAATTAGCGCTGGCATACTGGAGTGTAAGAATGTTATCATCAGCAAAATGCGCACTCTGCAGATTTGTCCTGCTACTCCCAATGTCATTTGGTTAGGGAGACCTTACCTCACTACAGCTGAAAAAGTTTCATGGCCAGCCAAATGTGCTTGCTAAAAAATTATTTATATATAACACTTTAAGCCCTTATTACATTTTCTACACCTTCAGTGATTTTCACTCCATGGTCAGGTTTTCCCTCTTAAACTTCATTGCATTATTTGACAACACTCAATAAAATATTGATCAGAACCTCATATTTCATTTGTCCTTTATTGCATATTTTAAAGACAGCATCACCACGGCGCTGCACTAAAGGAGATGCTGCTGCATTATTTGTTTTCATAAACAGGCTTCCAGTGATGACTCCTTTCTGTTCTCTCAACATGGGAGGGTCACGGTGATGGAATATAAGCAAGAGCAGCCCTTTGATAAGCTAGAGCACACAAAAAAGGCAGTCAGAAGGGAGGAAAGCAGGACCTGTGACAGGGTGCCAGAATACTGCCCCTCTCGGTTAGGTGGTGTTGGAATCCTGCTGGGAACTGCAGGTTAGTTACTGATGACTTGGTGAGGCAGGTGCAGCTCATTAGAATCCACTCTGCACAGAAGAAAGATGGAGTTAGTCCCAGGGAGGAGGCGGCTGTGCGAAATATGGGGCTATGGGAAAGGAGACCTAGAAGTAACCAAGCTTGGGGCTCAGTAAAAATTATTTTTAATGGCTGTTTTTGCCAATCCAATTGAACCCCCAGGACAAAAAAAAAAGCGGGGTTTTTTTGGGTGCACAAAGAATGTGTGATTTTTATGGAGCTGGGAACTCTGCCAGAGTACAGGCCCTGCAACAGAGTAAGGAAGAAGAGAAGTTAATGTAGCATACTTCACCACTATCTCTGACGTAATGTGTGTTTCTGTGGGCCCAATGGAAGCTAACTCCATGCCAATTCAGCATGATTGGACTCCACAGTGAAATCCTGGCTCCATTTAATTAAATGGAAAAGTTCCCATTGACTTCAGTGGAGCCAAGATTTTGATCCGTGGGTCTGGTTGGGCCAGTCCAGGGAGGAGTGGCAGAGCCAGGAATGAAATGCTTTCTCTACTGAACTCCTTAGTATTAAGAAGACTTTCCATTCTATTGCAAAATTAGAGCTGTACTCACATGAGCCCCACTAGAAGAGAAATAAGTGGCAGGCAAGAGTGGGGACCAACTTGGCTCCAGAGGGAGCCTTGCTGCCTCTAGCAGTCATCTTTCTTGGGACAGGAACTCGTGCCTTCCTCCCCCCAGACCAGAGATTGAGGGTACGTCTACAGTGCAAAGAAAAACCTGCAACACTGAGTCTCAGAGTCCAGGTTGATTGACTTGGGCTGAGGCTGCAGGGCTAAAAATAGCCGTGTAGACATTGCACTCCGGCTCCAAGACCCTGCTCCCTCGCAGAATATCACCTGAAAAGCTGGTGATGTTAGTGTAACCTTTCTGCCAGATAAAGGGACTCAGTTAAAAGGGACACTCAGGAGGCTTGTAAGGCCACTTCCTCTCTCATTTGTCTGAAATCAATCTTGCAAAGTCCCTGAAATTTATTAGACAGATATGGAATTTATTTCCAAACAAATGATTCATTGATCTCTCTCCCACCCTCCCCCACTGGAAAAAAAAAATCAATGCATCTCCCAAAGAGTTAAGACAAGAAGAAGGTATATGCCGGTTTTTATGTTACATTTCAAAGCTAAGACCCTGACCTGTTGTGGCCATTATCCCACATTAACTCCTGTGACCTAGCAAACTTTCAATTTGTGCAATTGCATTCTGCCTTTCTGTTGCTGTCAGTGAATAAGGTATAAATTCCCTGTCCTATATAACTGTTGTGCACTTTTTCTTGTACTGTGATATTGATTGCTGCATCCTACATTAGAAATGGCTGGATTTTAGTGGTGGGGGAGGTGATCCTAACATACCTGTTGGCTGTAATTCTGCAAGCACTTTGATACACAACGTACAAGATAAACCAAGAAGGAATACTACCATCTAGGCAACACTGTGTAAAAATTGAGTTTACCACATCTACAGAGCGGGGCCAGAGCAGTAGGTGTAAATCAGCATTGACAAGTCTCACATTCTCTGAGACTGTAAAGAAGTTCTCCAGGTCAACCAGTTTCTCAACCCAAGTTCCTTTATAACTGAACTTTCTGAATTCTCAGAGCTGGGTAATTAAGCATCCTTCCTACAGATCCTATCACATTTAGATAGTCACAAACAAACATCTTTTTATGTTCCCTTCCAGGCTATTTTTCCGCAGAGTAGTTTGGATTCTCCGCAGGTTTTAATACATGCACATGTGGAATTGCTTTCTTTGAATTGACTCATTAGCTTTTATAGATCTAGTGATAACACTTTAAAATAATGACCTAACCATTATTCATTCCTGTGACATTTATTTTAACAACATCAATCATAATGGCGTCACTTGGATTTTAATGTAGATGGCAGAAGGACTTCTATAGGCTTTCCCCTGCATTAATTAGCTAGGCCATTACATTTATTATTTTTTCTAAAAGTTAATTTAAATTGAGCATGAAAGGTGTTAGACTGAGAAAACGGGAGGCTGAAGCCCTCTAGTTATCTACTGAACAAATGTGTCATCTCCTAGCTGTGTGAAGGTGTTTCAATCTCTGGGTCGGCTGCTGCACTGGGAATCAGGAATCCTAGGTGCTAGTCCCAGCCTTGGCCCTGGCCTGCTGCACGACCCTGGGAACGTCCTGTCACCCATCTGTTTATCCTCTCATCTTTTAGCGCCTAAACAGACACATCACGTATAAGGACAGTGCCGGTGGAAACAGTCCTTTTCCCATGTGTTTGCATAGTGCCTGGTACAACTGGGTTCCAATCTCAGATGGGGTCTTTAGGTGCTACAGCAACAGGAATCACTAATACTAAATACACATATGCATTCAGTCTTTAGCATGTTGCCAACACAAGTGTGCAGTGGAGCTAAAGCCCTGCCCCTCTGAAGGGTATGACATCAATCTCCTGCCTTTGGGCAACCTTTCATCCTCCTTACTGTGGACTCAAGGCTGCATGTTATATTTTTAAAAATCCTGTTGAAAAAGGCTTCAGTTTGCAGTAATCACATGCCACAAGTTCATCAGAAAACCATTCTGAGGTATAGTAAAAGCAGTGAAACTAATGCACAGTCTGGCTCCTTTCTCTGCGTTATAGCACATTTCAAAATACAGTTTAATAATAATATGCAAGTGTATTTGAAATCCCTGGATTGTCATAATCTTGGAGGAGATATTTGAAACAGCCTGCTGTAATGTAATGAAAGACTGTACTTGGAACCACATGTAAAGATAAGGCAGAATGTGGAGTTCCATATGATCACAATCCTAACCTATACAAAGCTGTACAGAATGTTTACATGGCTTTTAGAATGTGTTTATAAGACTTTAAAAATATTATTCTTGGATTCAGAATTGCAAAGAGAACCTGCTTTAACAGCATATTTAAAGGTTACCTTAAACTGTTTGCAATGAGAAGATTTTCAGTTAAAATAGTCCAAGCCTGGACAGGAAGAGAACTTTCCAGAAATGATGTTGTGAATAAGACACCCACATGATATTGGAATGACTATCTGAATGCAACAGGCAATATTACAGGAAGCTAAACTATTCAATAGTTGACCACAGTCCATTTCCCACCTTCCCCTTGACAGGCTACGAGAAGAGAACACTGTTCAGCGATTAGATACTTATTTCTGATGTATTCTTTCATATATGTGGCCCATGGTGTCTCCAGGAATTCCTTATGCTGAGCCATGTCAGTTACACTTCAGTGTTGTTGGGTCCTCCCCCATACAAGGTCAATAATCCTGTGTCTGAGTGAAAATGCCATGAACAGATGTTTAGAGCATTCATTTACATTCCAGCAGAACATTCTGTCAAGGAGAAAGCTACAAGATGCTTGTCAAGAAACCAATCAAAAGTGGGGCAGAGATCTGTTTTGCCCAGTGTTTGTTAAAACTTTAGAAGGAAGTCTGCAGCTTGCAACAACATATTGGAAATGTTACACAAACTTGCACCTGCCCTCTGAGGGCTGCCTATACAATAGTCTGGGTAGGAGACAATTTTGCAAGCTTAACAGTGGGAAGTCCTAGCTCTCAGGATGCCTGCAGGACACAATGTATCTATTGTTATTTTGGTGTGTTATAGTTGCAATATGTAGGCTGCTCAGGTTTATGTAAGAACACCCTACTTAAATTTTAAAAACATACTATGTGCATTTGAGAATTAAAATGGTTTTAATGAATTTTGCTATTACTAAAAACACTCCCCCTTTGATAAGGCTAGCATCAAAGGATCTTAAAGCACTTTACAGATATTAGTTAAGTCTCAGAGTATCCTTGTAAGGTAGTTCTCACTATTTCTTGATGGATATGGAAAGACACAGAGATATAAGGGGACTTGCCCAAAGTTGCCTAGTCAGCGAGTAGCCGGGACAGAATTGAATCAAGGAAGCCAAATTCTTCATTCACTTGCAGCTTATACCACCTCACTGAAGGTAATGATAGTATACAAGGTATTCCTGAAATTAGCACAGAAATTGGCCCCAGAACTACAGTCTGATACACCCTCCCTAAATCACAAAAAGGGACATTTTCAAATATGTTCTGTGGAGGCCATGTAACAGTAACCAAGAGAGTGCACCCCCGGTAATGTGGTAGGTGGATTAACCTTTGAAGCCTTGTCATGAGAGTAGGGCCAGGAAATAAGAATTCAATTTCTTAATAGCACCCCTGTGTGCCAGACCTCAGAAGTCACATTTGAAATCCATAGGACTATGTGCTGCAGAATATGGCCTCAAATGCGTATCCATAATATTACATGGTGTTATCCAATTGTACATGTGTCTGTGAGCCAAAATCCGGAGCTTTGCAGATATTTGAATGTGCAAAAAGCTGTGGGAGTAAATTGAGAGACTAAATTAGGCCACTTCAAAAATATAACCTGAAACACTTTTCAGCCAACAAGCTCTTTTTCCTTCAATGCAGAATGTTACTCTTTATTTATTAAACTGCCCTAAGACTCCACCATTTATGTTACTTTAAATCTTAATACTGTTGGCTCACAAGAACCAACTAATAATTTGTCTTCCTTTCGTACGAGCAGACTAGAATACGTTTATCACTATTATATTAGGATTAAATATCACTATATTTATTGTATTAGACATTTTTAATACAAATCCCTTTTTAAAAGGTTTCAGTTTATATATGTTTGAAGTTAGTGTTCTAAGTGCATCATGGTAAATTTTAATTTCATAACTAAAGAGAGAAAAGATTCACATCTCATATCTGATGGACATGTAAATGCTGAAAAACAAGATCTGTTTAATTTATTCACCAAAGGGAGTTGGTTAGTACAGACTGAACATGAGTCACAGATGCAACAGCATACATTGTATCCTTCTCTAATCACTTGAAAACGTTGATATATTTGGCTCTGTTAACAAATGCATACATGCTTTGCTCTTCCTTTGGGGAGGTGAGACTCCGTAACGTCCCACGTGGCTATAAGTGGTAGATGTGTGCGTTCATTATTCTGAAAGATGTGCTGAAGAGGGTTGGGCAATTTTTCAGATTATGATCTTGGTTGTAAGGGGAGAATGGGTGGGGACCCATTCACAGCGGTTTTAAATGTGTTCTTGAAGGAAGTATTAACCGCAAGCAGTGATGGGGCCCAACATAAACAAACACTGATGAGCAATATCTAGGCTTCTATAGGGGGCTTGTTTTAGGCATCAGATTGAATCAAACAAATCCAGATTAGAAAGATGTTTTGTTTCACTGGCCTCCATGAGTACCAGAAAGGAGTCATGAACAGTAATACCTGCAGAACAGCACCTGCTAATATGACATCCTTATATTCATGCATATGAGCCCCATACCATAGTTTCAGGTTTCAGAGTAGCAGCCGTGTTAGTCTGTATTCGCAAAAAGAAAAAGGAGTACTTGTGGCACCTTAGAGACTAACCAAATTGGTTAGACTCTAAGGTGCCACAAGTACTCCTTTTCTTTATACCATAGTTTGTGTATACAAACTAAGCAGACATCCTTGCCAAACTCTAGTCAATGCAACATTTTTATAGTTGGGGGGGGGGTAAAAACCCATTTTGGTAAAAGTATTCAAATATTTGGGTGCTTATTTCAATCTTCAAGTTATCCATCTCTCTTCAGTCTGCATGTTGGACTGGAAATCTCACAGGAATATCTCGTTATATCTTAAGTATTTCCAGCTTCTGCCAAAAATATCATGGGAATGTTAAATCTGTCTTTGATCTGGGCTGGAACTGAAAAGTGTAGGGATGTAAGAGAACTAAAATATGAAGTAGAGTTGAAAGAACATGAGACAAAGGGTTTCATATTCCAAAAAAGTTTCAGGATGAGTAAAGGTTGGAGCCTTTCCTTAGACTATCCAAATGGATTCATTCATCCTAATAAAACCAAGATGCTTAGAAGCAATATAACCAAATGCAAGTCTTAACCAGTTCCTCATTTGAGCCAAGGTGCATCTACACAGATTTGGGTATGAACTCTTATATCTGAACCCATCTTCTCCCTCCTTTTTTAGTTCTGTGTCATATTCAAAACCAGGCCTGTTTTCCAATTCTAGCTCACATGCAACCAAACATTTGTGAAAAGAGCTCATGAGATTTTGGTACCATTTCTTTAGTGACAAATGCACAAAGAAGAGTTATGCATGGAGGATGCAAAAAAGTCGATTGCTCAAGGCTGAACATAGGAGACGTGCCGGGAAAGGATGTTCTATAGAAACACAATTCTGCACATTGGACAATATGTAATTGGATCTTAACTTCAACCCAAACTTTAGAATGATATATACTGTAATACAAAATAAATTCAAAACATTTTTCTTTCAATGAAATTTTATGTTTTGTTCCAAAAATATCAAAATGGGACTTTCACTGCCAGAACTTCCTTCGCCCCGCCCCATCACAAATGAAATTTTGCAGAATTGATGTGATGTTGTGAAGCGTTTCAATTTTGATGCAACTGAATTTTCCAATGGAAAACTCTTCTGTCCAAGTTTTTCCAACCAGCTCTATGCATAACACACTGAAAGGATAGGAATTTTGCTTTGTATGACATCAGCAGTGCAACTACGGAAAAGATGCAGATTGCTATTAATGCTTCGTTTGCTTAGCTTTTAGGAAAGTGTACGGGACACTTTGGCATATATTTCTGTTACCCATATTAACAGAGCGAATAATATAAACAATACTAAAAACAATCATGTACAACATCTGCATACAGTATTAATGCTATTTACTGCGATACAGCATAATAAAGCAGATATTCCTCTAGAAAAGCTTCACTGAATAAAGCAATCACTAAGCAACACCCACCGTCCTGGAGCAGTATAATTTCTGTTTTACATTAGTTCCTCTGCTGCCAACATCAACTACGTATCTTTTCATCAGTATTTGGCACCACACTGGCATTGCCTATTTTTCTTTTAGTGGTAGTCAGAAGAACTTTGTACAATATTGAGGTGCCCAAGCGGGGAAACACTAATGTTATGGCAGTTATTACACACATCTTTGCAAAGTTTTTGATTGGCGTTTTATCTCCCCTAGTACAAATAAGAGAAGAGAGAAAGGGTTTAAAAATATGCTCCTTTTTTTAGCAGTAGCATTTGAAATCAATATTTTCCATTATTTCTGGTAGCTGGACGAAATATACGGTAACATTTCAGCTGTTAATATCTTATGGCCTGATCTATACAGAATATGTACTTTTGTGGTCTGATTGCATTGATTCCTCATTTGACATATGAATGAGGCTGTTGCATAGTAGTTTATAGGTACCACTCAGGCGACATGGAGTTAGACTACAGCAAACTTATGGATGAACAGCAATTGCAAACGTGTGCATACTTGTCTCAGGCAGCTGCATGAACCTTCTTGTGGGCTATAAACCCTGCTCCAGGTTTCATCAAAGCCTAATGTCTCACACACAAAACTAGCATCTTTTCCTTGAGGCACAGAAAAAAAAAAGTCATGGCTTTCACACAGCGAGCGCTTTTAATGAGAGCAAGAAGTGCTTCCCACAAATTCTTGGTAGAGGGGCTAGGGAGGAGTGGGAATGGCTGAATATTTTAATCATGCATACAAGGCATGAAAGAGCACGTCCCCCCCGCCCCATGGGAATCCATATTCCCTAATGACAGGTTTCAGAGTAGCAGCCATGTTAATCTGTATCCACAAAAAGAAAAGGAGGACTTGTGGCACCTTAGAGACTAACCAATTTATCTGAGCATAAACTTTCGTGAGCTAACAATGAAGTTGTTGTTCATCCGATGAAGTGAGCTGTAGCTCACGAAAGCTTATGCTCAAATAAATTGGTCTCTAAGGTGCCACAAGTACTCCTGTTCTATATTCCCTAGTGTAGCTACTATTGGAACCATATCCATACTTCTTACATCAGACACATTGACACCTAATGTACCAGTGTAAATACTACACAAGCGGTGCTGAGCTTATGCCTTAACCCTGGACATCAGCTGGTGAACCACTGTTGCAGTCAAGGGAGTTGTGCCGATTTCCCCAGTTAAAGATTTGGCTCCGAGTTTCTCTTCTTGTCATAATGTCTCAGCTCTATGATTGTCAAACAGAGCTTGAAGTCGGTTGTGGTATTGGATAGTCTGAGTACAAGACATCAAAGGAGAAAAAAAAATACCCCCATCTTAGAACACCCATGTTGGTATTTTACATTGCAAAAGAATTTGCCATTCTACTCCACTGACACTTGACCCACAAGTGACTTATTATATTTTGAGATCTCTGAAATACTAGAAGTGTTAATAAATTGCACAAGGACAACTTATTCAAAGCAGGGTGAAACAGGTGTACTCACAAAAGGGTATATAAAATCTTTGGCATGAGTAAATACACATTTGCATGTGCAAAAGAAACAACACATTCAAATATCTCTTTGCATCTTCATGTACCCATTTTGCATGGATAAGTGTAAAAGATTTTGTAGCTCCATGTACATTTCTGAAAATGTATCCCAAGTACCCTGCTTTGAAAATTTGGTCCTGTAACAGTGCCAGACTCACCACAGTGGCACCTTCTGGTGGTTGGTTAGAGAATTAGCTCTTTCAGCAGCACGCCTTCGCTAGTGGTGTCTTGCCCTCCATTACTTTCTCGGTCTCCACTGTCCTCACCATCAGACCCCCGTCACCCCCGACCATGGCATCCACCTCTGGACACTGCCTTCCGGCTGTGCCCACTCCGCTGGCTCTCCCCCGCTTCTGGGGGATGAGCAGCTTCTGTTCCATCACTTGCCTCAGTGGCTTACTGCAGTCCTCAGTCTAGCCCCTTCCTCCAAAGGCAAACTGCAGTCTGGCTTAGCCCCTCTCATCACGGGCAAGGGGGGGAGGGAAGACAGGGGGCCCCGACCCAGGGACCCTCTAGCAGCAGCCACTTATTGCCTTCCTCCAACTCTCCTCTACTGCCTACTTCCCTGGGCCACTTCCCCATATTCCCAGTACCTTCTCTGCCCTCATGTGCAAGGCCCCAGTCTGGCAGTTGTCAGCCTAGAGCTCTCCCAGCCTTTGCCAACCTACCCAGCCCTGCTCTATCTTAGGTGCCTCTTTCTCTAAGAACCAGTTCTTCTCTTTTTACCCTCCAAGGAGAGACTGGGGTCCTTACTGCCCTGTAGCCTTCTTATAGGGCCCAGCCTGGCCCTGACTGGCTGCTTTCAAGCCTCCACTTGATTGGCTCCCAATAAGCCCTTCCAGGATTGGCTGGTACTCTGTGCAGATTCTCTGGCTTGCTTTATGCCCTTCCACCCCAGAGTGGGGCAGCTACCCCATTACCAGCCCATAGTATAAAACAAACAACAGCCTCTGCTGGATTCCAAGTAAAAATAATCCCTCAAGAAATTTTTTTAAAATTCCTTTGTTGTCCTAATACTTGTTTCTACCTTCCTCTGTAAGGATGGCATGATATGCAGTCATATGCTGTGTTGTTATTAATTATTATTATTATTAATTGTATTATGGTAGCACCCAGAGTCCTACTGTGCTACAAACCTTTGACCTAACCCCACAAGCCCCAACGTAATGTACTTTGGCAATGTGTGCTATTAGTCTGATTTGTTACAGTCGACAGGGGTGACTTCCATAAAAAGACATTACAAACATCAGTTTGTCCACTTGTGAATATGGGGCCCTAGATCTGATTAACTCTGAATTTTGGTGGCATTTGAAACCTGAATTAAGAACCAGATTTGAATGTTGCAGGTGATTTCTAGCTTTATACATAGGCCTAATCAAAACCCAGGTTTGAACATCCCATCTTTGAGGAATTGAAATTCCGTGACCAGACCTTAGGCCTATCTACACCACCACTCTGAGATGTCAGAGTAACACGCAGGGCAGCAGGTAAATTCTGCAGCAGGGCATTATAATGATTGATGGAATGTGCACAGCAGTTTGTTGCTTGCTTTCACTGTGGCATAGTTGTAACCAGCTAGTATGAATGCCTTCAGAAAATAAAAGTCCTACCAATAATGACAGCTAAAGTTCATCCTCATTTATATCTGCTGATTTGCAAGTGAAGGTCCTAGGTAGTATCCCTGATAACACATGTATATGGTTTAGATGGCATCTGAGATTCTGCATGTAGGTAGCCTTGGATTTCTTAGAACCCATGAGCCTCAGGAATATTAGATATTTTCAGACTAAAAATCTGTTCTCTTAAGAAGTAATTGTCTCTTGCTTGCCCACATGGGGAAATAGCATGGAATAGGTAGTGTGGCATAACTGTTCTGCACCCGTTCCCCATTTGGTCATTCTTATTCTGCATTAGTGGAGGGTGTTGTGATTGTAAAATGCGAAGGGATTTGGGTGCTTAATTTTTTAAAGCTCTTTTAAAAATCCCAGACTGATAATACCTTCTTCTTATATAGCCCTTTTTCTCAGCTGATCTCAATGTTCTCCACAAAAGGAGAGTGGTATCCTTACCCTCACGTTAGAGAGGGGGAAAGTGAGGCAAAGTGATTTGCCCAAGGTCACACAGGAGGTCTATGGCAGAGCCAGGAATAGAACCTAGGTCCCCTGAATCCCAGTTCAGTGCTCTATCCCACTAGGCAATGCTGCCTCTATTTTCCCAGAGGCTACTTTGAATCATCATCAAGTGGGAACAATTTTCAGTCACTGCTAAGCTGGACTAAATTTGAATTGGTGAATTAGAGGTGAAAGGTTATAGCCTATTACCAATTCCTTACTGTCTTCTGTGCTAGAGATGAGCTTACTCACCAACTAGACAACACTTTTACTAGGAGACATTGGTTTGCCATACTATTAGTCACTGAGTTGTGAATTTAGAAAGATAACAGCATGCTGTTATTTGAGGGAAATAACTAGTATGTTAGTAAGATAGCTGTGTCATTTCCAAGGGACCTGCATGCATCTATCATGAAGATTAGGTACATTTGTGCAATCTAATGCTGGATCTGAAACTCCCAGTACTTTAAAGAACTCTGTCCTTGAAAATGTAATGACTGTAGTATCTCAGGTAATGGGCATATTGTTAAAAATCAGAGATGTGAAAGTAATAAGACACTTATCACCCACAACTGGCAGTGGGTGTCTAACCTTTTCACCTGCTGACATGTCAAAGTATATTTTTCCAGAAGATAAGCAATGAGAGAAGATCACTCTGGAAATTACACCATAGCTCCAATGAATCCCATTTTCCAGCCTGGAGGTACTCACGCTGAAAGTACCAGTGCAAGTGATATGCTGTGTGTGGTGAGGACCTAAAAATATCACCTCTGACCCAGGGCTGCTGGATTCAGAGATACACAAATACTGTTTCTGGTGTCCTCAAGTTTTCACTAAGATGATCACAACTATCCACATACTCTTCATCTCCCACTTCCGCCATCATCTTGTACTCGCAGAAAGTTGCATATCCTACAGATACTGCCTTGCAGCTGCTCTCTGTGAGGGTGGTGGTGGTCTCCTTTTCAGGCACGGACACCTGAAACCATCCTCAAAGAACAATCCAGTATTCTCCTTTCCAACTCCTGCCACTTCAGGCCTCTCTCACTTCCCTCCCTTCCACTCCTCCTTCTTTGAAGAATTCTCTATCCAGCTTTTCACCGTGTATTGTTATTTATGTTATCATAGCTCCAAGGAGCCCCAATCATGGACCAGGACCCCATTGTGCTAGGTGCTGTACAAACAGAACAAAGAGAGAGCGCCTGCCCCGAAAGATCTTAAGTGTCAGAAAAGACAGATGGATAAACACAGACCGATGGGGGAGTTAAAGGAAACAATGAGACAAAGTTGATCAGCATGATAGGCTGTGGTCTCGCTCATGAGCAGCCTAGTGGCCCCCTAGCTGCTTCCCAATTCCATCTTTGGTCCACCCACCATCAAACTTCTGCCCTCTCCATTCCACTGAAGCCACTACTATTAGCAAAGTTTCTAACAATCTCGTCCTAACCCAATCACAGGACCTCTGTCCCATGCTCAAAATTCCTTGATCTCTCTGCAGTGTTTGACCCTCTCAGTCATGAAAGTCCTTAACTTCTTGTCACCCTGTACCTTTCATGATACAGCCTCTCTTGTGCTAGTCTCCTCCACTTATACAATGTCAGCTACTATTGCTGTGTTGAAAACTCAAGGCTACAACTAAACTCCTGACCTATATCCTTCCATCTAATCCCATAGGTCATCTCATCTCCTCCTGGATGTTTCAAAGTTAGCCTCAAACTTCATATGGCCAAAACTAAGCTCTGCATCTTTCACCACTATCATTATCTTGATTAGTGTAATTTCTCACTGCTTGGCTTCAGACACTGACATTGCTTCCTTCAGCCCATTCAGAATGCACCAGCTAAAATAATATTTTTTGCTCATTGGTTGGACCAGACACATCACTTTGAATCACTCTAGTGCCTGCTCTTGCTGCAGCACCTCAAGTTCAAACTTATTTCCATCTTGTCTTCACCTCCAACTTCCTCCATAACTTGACCCTCCCTGCTGAGATGTCACTCCACTGCCCCCTCTAATCCACTACTAATACCAGCCTTGATATGCCAATTGCATGCTTTCCCACAACCATCTTTGTGCTTCCTTCTATGCATGCAATGATCTTCCTAAGTAGTAAAGGCATCTGTTTACTCTGAAAAGTGCTCCTTCAGGCTATGCAGTGACCTTCACTGAGCCATAGCTGATCTTACTGTTATCCTCTCTGCCCCATTTCACAATGTCATTATCCCCTTATGTCATGTCTGATATTATCTTGCAAACTTCTTTTTTGGGAGGCACCTGGCATGCACACACCCCTTAAATTATCTGTAGAAACAATAGATTAATATAATAATTCATATTGAGGGAGAGATGCCTAAAGTCACTCAGTAAAGTCAAATATTCAGTACTTTTATGGACTCTACATGTCTTCCATAAGTTTAACTAGCTAACCCTTTTTTGTTAGCCTCTCCATCTCCAGTGCTGGGTGGTGGTTGTAATCACTCTGTCATTAAACACAGGACAAATGTAGCTTATCTAGTTGTTGAAAAATTACAGTGGTGGATGTATCCATGAAATAAGTATTTTATTTTTCTGTGTATTTACATGAACTATGGAAGCTGGAGCTTGTTTATTTGCTAAAGGTCCTATGATTAAATTATTTATAGGAATTATGAATTAAGAATGATGAATAAACATGGCTGACAATTAATAGATTCTTTGTTGAATTCTCATATGGAACCAGATGGTCTACTGATGCATGTAAATAGATCATTTATTTCATTTAGAAATGTGAATGCTGAATACAGAATTAGATATTTATAATTAAAGAGCTTACCAAATGTTAAAGCAAATACAGAGTGGAACTAGGGGAGCAGATTTTTATTTATTTGTCAGAAGAGAATAAATTCAAGAACTTCTTCAGAACTGAAATTTTAATTGTATCATCCCAGTTCATCTACAAACCTCAGCACTCTTCAAATAGTAGTTATTTGCAATTATGTTTACCATCAAATCATAAAACATATTTATGCTACTTCTACTTCCTAGCATAATATACACATGTTTTGTGGTTATTAACCTAGTTTATTTTTGTATGGTTTCTTCAAGTACATACCACGTACAAATTGATCTCATCACAATCAATGGAAAAATCAGTCTGAACAGCAGTACAAATCAGAATCAGACTGAACAGCAGTACAAAGAACACATCATTCTTTGATGTGCCATCATTTTGCTACTCTGTTTCTTTAAAATGTCTTCAAACAAAAGTAAAGTGCGTGTGAACTCTCGACACCATGTAAAGGATGCTGTGACATGTTTGCAAATAACTTCAGTAATAACAGTTACTAAGGCCTTGTCTACACTGGCAAGTTTCTGCGCAGTGAAGTAGCTTTCTGCACTGTAACTCCCGAGGTGCACACGCTGCCAAGCCATCTAATGCCCTGCCCTCAGGTGACCAGCCGTGAGCCCCACACCTTAAATTCCTTGGGAATTTTGACAGTCCCCTTCCTGTTTGCTCGGTGATGCGTGCAGTGGTCTCAGAGCATCTTTCCAGGTGACCTTGCCTGCTCCACGCACCAGGCGATCCTGCGCTTGGAGCAATGCCGAGCTGCTGGACCTCATCAGCATTTGGGGAGAGGGGTCTGTCCAGTCCCAGGTGCACTCCAGCTGTAGAAATTATGATACCGACAGACAGATTTCATGATGCATGACAGAAAGGGGGCATGACCAGGACACATTGCAGTGCAGGGTCAAAATGAAGGAGCTGCGGAACACCTACCACAAGGCGTGGGAGGCAAACCACCATCAAGTGCTGCGTCCACGAGCTGCTGGTTCTACAAAGAACTGGACACGATACTCGGTGGCGACCCCACCTCCACTGTGAAGGCCACTGTGGATACTTCGGTGGCTTGCGTGCCAGTAGAGAGTGGACCGAGCCAGGAGGAGGAAATCTTGGATGAGGATGTGGAGGGGGAGGGGGATCCAGAGGCAGAGGATGACTTGGAGGTCAGAGATGCATGCAGCCAGGAGCTCTTCTCTACCCCAGAGGAGACTAGCCAGTCACAGCTGTCAGAGCTTGGTGAAGCGCAAATGCGAGAGGAGGCCCCTGGTAAGTGGCTTTGATTTTGGGAATCGCTGAAGCGAGATGTTGGGGGCAGGAGGGCTGCAGAAAGCAGGCTTGTGTCTGTATGATGCGCGTACCATGACATGCCTAGTCTGAGCAGCAGAACAGGGTGTTGATTGACTTCCTCATTTCACGGGAATCTGCCTCAGAGATCTCCAGGAAACTCTCAAGGAGATACTGGGCAATCCACTGCCACAGGTTCTTTGGCAGAGCTGCTATATTTCTTGCCCCATTAAGGCCAACTTTCCTGTGCCACTCTGCCGTCATGGGGGCGGGGGCAGGGGCAGGGGCGGGGAGGGGATCATTGGTGCACACAGGCAAACCGCATAAGGCCCAGGGCAGAAGCCCCAGTCTTGGAGAAGACCCTCCCTTGATTCCCTGCTTACCCTCAGCAGCGAGAGATCTTCCATAATGAACAGAGCCTGTGGAAAATGGGACAGTAATGATTATAAGGCCCCCACTACAGTGCTGGCTCTCCCCAGGAGCCATGTGCCAAGTGTACAGTATAGTCTTGGAACACCGATTTCCCCCATCCCTGTAGATACTGACCATTTTGAGGGTCTTGTGGCTCATGTGTGCTTGCCTGGGGTCAGCCAGTTAGTGATAGGTATGTGAATAGTGACTGTGTTTGAAATCACTCAGTCAGTGGTCTGTGTGTTGCAAACAATACTGCTTCTGTAAAATGTTGCATTTTGGCTTCACAGATATGACCTTTGGAGCCCAGCCTCCCTCTTTGTTATCGCTGGCTGAACAGCTGTGCAGAATTAGAAAGCAGCCATGAAGAACTATAGAGGACTTTCTGCGTGATGTCAAGAGGCACTCGGCAGCCAAAAAACAAGAATTGAAGGAGTGATGGGACAGCGAGAAGAGGGACTGAAAGGAGAACATGGCGCGCCAGAATCAATGAAGCCACGGAGTGGCTCTTAAAAGTTATGGAGCACCAAGCGGACATGCTCCAGGCGCTACAAGCACTGCAAACCTAGCAGCTCTGCGCCCGCCCTCCCCTACAGCTGCCCTCACAAAACTCTTTCCCATGCACCCCCCAGACCCCACTAACACACTCTTATCAACCTCCTAGCTCCAGTCTATACCCACTGCATTCACCCCTCCCCTGTCACAGTCCAGCCCTGCGGACTGCTAGTACCTACTGCACTCAGCACCTGTCCCTCTGCAATTTAGCCCTGCTGAAGTACAGTACCCGCTGCACCATACTCCAAAGGAGAAGGTTGCATATGATGCCTGGACATACACATATCTTTAACTGTCCTGGGACTCCACCTCCTCCTGAGACCCTCCCTTCCCCCATCCGCCTCAGTGCTGATGTGTTTTTCTGTTTGTCTCTCTCCTTCGGTTTTTGGTTTTTAATAAAATAATTGTTTTGGTTTGAAAGCAATCTTTATTCCATTAACTGAAAGCAAACAGAGCCCTGCAAAGCAACAGGCAATTTTCTTAAACCTTCATAGTACATCATCTGCAGCAATCACAATCACCTCCTAGCATTGGAAGCACTGCACTCCCGAGCATAGCAACCAATATTAGTGGCTTTCAGCTTCAAATTGCTGCCTCAAGGCATCCCTGATCCTTATGGCCCCGCACTGCACCCCTCTAATAGCCCTGGTCTCTGGCTGTTCAAATTCAACCTCCAGGTGCTGAGCCTCAGCTGTCCAGCCCTGAGTGAAGCTTTCACCCTTCCCTTCACAAATATTATGGAACGTACAGCATGCAGCTATAAGCATAGTAATATTGTCATCAGCCAGGGCCAGCCTCCTAAATAGGCAGCGCCAGCGGGCCTTTAAATGGCCAAAAGCACACTCAACAGTCCTTCTGCACTTGCTCAGCCTGTTGTTGAACTGCTCCTTGCTGCTGTCAACTTGCCCCATGTATGGCTTCATAAGCCATGGCATTAAGGGGTAGGCAGGGTCTCCCAGTATCACAATGGGCAATTTGACTTCCCCTATGGTGATCTTCTGGTCCAGGAAGAAAGTCCTGGCTTGCAGCTTCCTGAACAGGCCAGTGTTCCGAAAGATGCATGCGTCATGCACCTTTCTGGACCAGCCTGCGTTAATGTCCGTGAAATGCCCACAGTGATCCACAAGCGCCAGGAGAACCATTGAGAAATACTCCTTCCGATTAATGTACTCGGTGGCTAGGTGGTCTGGTGCCAGAATTGGAATGTGTGTGCTATATATCGCCCCTCCACAGTTAGGGAAGCCCATTAGTGCAAAGCCTTCCAAAATGTCACGCACGCTGTCCAGAGTCATGGACTTTAGGAGCAGGATGTGATTAATGGCCCTCAACACTTCCGTCAACATGAGTCCAACGGTCAACTTTCCCACTCCAAACTGGTTAGTGACCTATCAGTAGCAGTCTGGAGTAGCCAGTTTTCCACAGTGCAATTGCCATGTGCTTCTCCAACAACAGGGCAACTCTCATTCTCATGTCCTTGCACCATAGGGCTGGGGTGAGCTCATCACACAGACCCATGAATGTGGCTTTCCTCATCCAAAAGTTCTGTAGCCATTGCTCGTCATCCCAGACATGCATGGCGATGTGATCAGACCACTCAGTGCTTGTTTCCCGAGCCCAAAATCAGCGTTCCACTGTGGTCAGCACCTCCATGAATGCCACAAGCAATCTCGTGTTGTAGCTAGTATGTGTGGCAAGATCAATGTTGAACTGCTCTTGCCTTTGTAGTTTAAGGAATAACTCCACTGTCACTCGTGACGTCTTAGTGAGAGCAAGCAGCATATTGGTCAAAAGTGCGGGATCCATTCCTGCAGACCAAAGAGGCAGGGCAGAGCATGCAGTACACAAACTGTTGAAAGATGGCGCCAAATGTAGATGGAAGCATGGGGATTGCTGGGATGTGAAGCAATGCATCACAGGGCATTGGGACAGGACCCAGGATGCACCACGACCCCCTCCGCCTTCCCACAACTCTTAGCAGCAGAAGAGGAAGAGATGCTCTGTGGGAGAGCTGCCCAGAGTGCACTTCTCCGAAGACTGCTGCAAGAGCAAACACGCTATTGCACAGGCAGTTGACAGTGTGAACACACAACAGTGGTTTCTCTTCAACGCTCTCTGAGCGGCCCTGTAACTCTGCCAGTGTAGACATACCCTAAGATACCAATCACTGTGGTTTAACGGTTGGATAATGCACAGGTATGTATTTAAGTCATTGGTAAATAAACCACACAACTAGGATTTCCACTGCCTTCTTACATATTAGGAAATGGCAAATATGACTGATTAATCTGACATTTCAGCAGATCAGTAGGATGCCACCACTCTATAATTACCTCTGCATAATTGAGACTTATGGTGACCCAGAAAAATAGTTTATGAACATAGATAGAAAGAGGTCATTTTCATTTCTCTTACATTGGTGTAAATGAAACGTCAAGGGGATTATACCATTGGTTTAACAATGTAAGGGAGAGGAGAAGGAGGTCCAAAAGCTGTTATTAGCTTTTTAAAAATGTAATAAAGGCAGGAGGGCTAGTTCTCCACTGCACGCCTGTCTCTTTATTCCTCTTCAGCAATATAAGAGGGTCAGAATGAAACAGCCCTTGGAAAATAACCTGAATTTAGGGAACTTCTCCTGCCTGGTACAGGCAGTGTTGCCTCAGTGATTCTGCACTGGCCTCTCCTAGATATCAGCACAGGGGCTACATTGAGAGAACGGGACAGAGAATAACCAGAGTTCAGCAGCATCCTGCTTCCCATAGACCGGGGTGGGCAAACTTTTTGGCCCAAGAGCCACATCGGGGTATGGAAACTGTATGGCAGGCCATGAATGCTCACGAAACTGGGGGCTGGGGTGCTGGAGGGGTGAGGGCTCTGGCTAGGGGTGCAGGCTCTGGGGTGGGGCCAGAAATGAGGGGTTCAGAGTGCAGAAGAGTGCTCCGGGCTGGAGTGGGGGGGTGGGGATGAGGGCTCCAGCTGAGGGTGCAGGCTCTGGGGTGGGGCTGGGGATGAGGGGTTGGAGGTGCAGGAGGGTACTTTAGACTGGGACTGAGGGGTTTGGAGGGCAGGAGGGGGGTCGGGTGCAGGCTCCAGGCGGCGCTTACCTCCAGCAGCTCCCAGAAGCAGTGGCATGTCCTCCCTCTGGCTCCTACATGGCGGCGTGGTCAGGAGGCTCTGTGTCCTGCCCTGTCTGCAGGTGCCGCCCCTGCAGCTGCCATTGGCTGTGGTTCTTGGCCAATGGGAGCTGCGGGGGCGGCGCTTGGGGTGGTGGCAGCGTGCGGAGACTCTTGGCTGCCCATATGCGTAGGAGCCAGAGGGGGGACATGCCATTGCTTCTGGAAGCTGCGCAGAGCGGGGCAAGCCCCTGACCCTGCTCGCTGGCTGGAGCTCGAGGGCTGGATTAAAACATCTGGAGGGCTGGATGTGGCCCCTGGGCCATAGTTTGCCCACCCCCTGCCCTAGAGCATAGGGCACCATAGGCAGCCAGAATATAACCTGGAGAAGCTCTCTTCTTATTCTTACTTACACTGGGAGCTGAGCTGCTCTTTCTCTCACTGAATTTCCTGGGCAGTGCATCTGTGACAGAGGCTCCTTGGCCAAAAGGTCCCCTGTTCTTTGCAAAGAACTCATCTTGACAAACTTGACAAACTCATTACACCAAACACGTCTCAGAGCATATTTATCCGTTAAGAGAAACATACAAGGTATCTGCAGAAAGCTGGCAAGATTCAGAATTATTGTGAGATGTACGTTTGGGTAATATTTAAGGAATTAATTTATTTATGCTGAAAGTATGTTTTAGGGACTTAGGGTAAAAGTTAGTCAGCAGGGGATAATATGGCTCAGTGATGGCCCATTCAAACAGGATGGAGTTGTCCCCCCTGACCTGCTTAGTCAGTGATGCCATGGAAGGCTCAGTTGTTTAGCCCCAAAATTTTCAATGGAAAACCATCAGAGGCAAGTGCAAACAATCAAAACTCTGAAGGTAAAAAAGAAACATTAGAACAAGACAGGGGTTTGCCCTCTCTGTCTAAACAGAAACAAAAGATTGTTTCAGTATCACACTCACGGTGGGGAAAAAGCACTATCCTTTCTCTGGGAAGCAGGGGTGATCTCAGTGTCCAGTAGTTCACAATTGCTGTGAAGCCAGCCAGCTTTGCAACAACCTGAACGTTAGGGGAGAGTGGGGGGAGTTTCTTTATTAGATAATACCCTTTATTAATAGTTACCTTTCTTATTAGGGTTGTGTGTTATGATTTTATTTTGCACTGCAACAATTTGGTTCAACCATTTTCCCCTCTCATTTCTAGTGGAATGTCTATCCTTTCATAAATAAGCCTTATTTTGTTTTCTTACAAGTAGTGTGTGCTATACAGGAGTGGTGATTTAAAACGGGCTATATTGCACCTTGGGGGGCAGAGGATCTGGGATTTCTGGGATTTGCCAGTTTCAGGGCCTGGATACCCCAGGGGAACAATTCAAAGGGACTTGGGGGCTGGGATGCACCTATTGTTAACCAGCAAGGCAAAGTCAGGGCTGGCATAGCCCAGAGGATAGAGCTTTGAGGGGCTGACAGGCTGGTGTGAGGGAGCTGACACCCAGCCACCATAGCCAAGATTTCTGCATGCTGGAGGCAGGTCGTTACCAGGCCAACTCACAGTCCTGGGTACCATGAGACAGATCACAGCATCTCTATTAGATCCATGCCACTAGGGATCCAATGGCCGCAGCTGCCCCTGGTTGCCCAATAGGGGACAGTTCTACAGAATGAGGGACTAGTCAGTAGTAGACAATACACCCTTAGGTTGAATTATCTTTCCATGATTATCACTGATTTTGGGAGCAGAGAATCCAGAGGAGTCCAATCTTGCCACATTTCCTGTAGCTGCTACTCCATGGAAGGGACTTCTACTGTGTCAGGGATGGGGAACATGCTAGGAGACATCGCCCCTTTCCATGGGGATCAGGACCCCAGAAGTTTTGTAAGAAAAATGAAAATGTGCCCATTTTAAGTTCAAAGCAGACTCATTTTTCTGCCGCAACATTATACACTTTCCATGTGGCGCTTCCTTGAAAACACCAGGATAAACCAAAATAAAGGGACATAAGCAAGAAAAAATTAATTACATTCTACCCAGTCATGGACCAGTTTTGAAGACTCAGGAAGTTAAGGGTAGTTCAGGGAGGTTTGGCTAAGCATCTGACCCACGCCTTAGCGCTTTTAAAGTTGGCCCATAACTAGTCAGGATTCAGCCTGACATGCCGATTACACACAAAGAGATTTTAACAGTTGCTCTTCACAGGGAGCTGGAGAGAGAAACTACTGTTTTCTTCACCAATAACATGGCTGTCAATCTTTGTCTAAATTGAGTCTTATGGCTTCAAACCTTTCATCATCTAGGATTGTAACACAGGAGTGAGCAAAGTAGTAAACAATAAAAAATAAAGTGAAAATGAGTGAGACATAACTGACAGAGTGTAAGACATGAAGGGACCTTATTGATCCCACTCAGATGCCCATTAACAGCAAAACGCTGCTAGATTACAATCTAATAGGTAAACAGCAAGCTTTGGGGAAGAAGGTTCCTTTCCGTATCAGAAGGCATCCATCTAAAGTTGGGTTTCCACAAACTTTGATCCAAAATTCCTCCAAGAAGCACAAGAAAAATCCCCTATGTAAAACATAATTATTTGGGGGCATGCACACAAGATTGGAAGTGTGTGTGTGTGTGTCGGGGGGGGGGGGTGTTGATTTGAGATGGTGTGAAGTGTCTTCAGTGAAAGATGTTGAAACAATGATGGCTCTTTGATGCCTGGCCTATATTAAGCACATACTCAGATCTAGTCTCTTGTGGATGGATAGCTGAATTGGCATTAACTGGTACCACTGTTAGAACTTGGAGCAGAAAGACCAAGGATTTCAGACCTTTGCATAAGTTCCTGCCTTGGCATGGGGGAATAGGGAACCTGACTGTCTCACAGGGTGCTGTGAAGTACTCTCCCACCATTTTACAGATAGGGAACAGAGACACAGAGGCTGACTTGCCCAAACTCACACAGGGAAATTGTAGCACGCACTAGAGAGAATTGAACCAAGGTTTCCTGAGATCTACACTAGTGCCCTAACCACTGGACCATTCCTCCTCTATAAGCCATGCTTGAGTTTGTTGTTGGGATGTTTCAATAATCCTGGTTGGTTTTTTTTAAATAACTTAGCTACAATTCTTTATGAATTTGGTGCTTAGTACTTCTATTACAAGGAAATAAAAATATACATCCACCCCTATTATAAGTGAATGGGGCCAGTTCACAGTTACGGCTCTTCCAGAAAGATACCCACCTGGCACACAATCCTTCTGTAGCCATTACCTAGGCCCAGCTTTGGGCAGAAGGGGTGGGGAACAGATTCTCTAATGTTTAACAAGACCACACAGCTCTCCAAGTCATGCAATGTACTTGGACTTGGATAAGAATGAATATTAGCTGTGCCTGCGGCAAAGCAATGGCAGCCCCTAATTGCACTGCTTTGCGGGAAGCTGAGTTGCACTCCTCTTTCTGAATCAGTGGCTTGGAGTGGATCACTCAGACTGAAAGCGCTTCCTGAGTGACAGCCAACCAACTCGCAATTAGCATCCACCCTAGCCCACATGAGGAGAGCTGCCAGACTCTCGTCTAGCTATCCTGGGTGGAAGTCTCACACTTTCTTTTTATTTTTTTAAACTGCACAGCAACATTTATTGTTCCAGCCTGGAAAAACATCCCTTTTAAATTTCCACACCGCAGAGCAAGTTAAAAACTTCTCAAATACGTGATAATTTAAACAAGAACGTGCTAAAGAAACCCTGTCACAACAACTTTTTAGGGCCTGATGACTTTAAGTCCATGGGGTCTTTAATGAATATCAACCAAGGGTCTTTGTTTGTAATCTGCAAGCTGTTTTTCTACAACCAGAAGGCACAACACGTTTCCCTTGACGCAGGTGCTGCATTTAGAAGAGAATAGATTTTCTCCGCTGAGACAGCAGAACCAGGAAGCAGTAACAGTGAAATATATTTGGTGTTGTCTTGTACCACAGCGGTGTGATCAGTGGATACACCTACATGTTTCAAGGCCAGGATTTCTAACTGGATAAGTTACCAAATCATTGTTTTTATTGCCACACACAGACTACAGGTTTCAGAGTGGTAGCTGTGTTAGTCTGTATCAGCAAAAACAACGAGAAGTACTTGTGGCACCTTAGAGATGAACAAATTTCTTTGGGCATAAGCTTTCGTGGGCTAAAACCCACTTCATCAGATGCATGGAGTGGAAAATACAGTAGGCGGGTACATATACACAGTACATGAAAAGATGGGAGTTGCCTTACCAAGTGGGGGGGTCAGTGCTACAGTGGTTGCATTATATTGTGGCACCATCATTACATAGCCAAATGTCACCCAATACACACACTTGGCATACTTATGTAAGTTAACATAAGTAAGGCTTTTCATTACATACTCTAATGCAATGTACTGCAACATCGTAAAAACAGAATCTAAACTTCTAAAACAATAGTACTCATCTGTCTTAATACATCTGAGTAAACGTCTCTCCAGAGGTGTAAGTGCTCCCTCTAATGTTAGTAGCTAATGGTAGCTCACTGGTACCAGCTGCTTACACATTGTTTATAATCGGAGATTGCTTTAAATATGAGCGAAAGTGCATGAGGACTTTTTTCCTTTTATAATAAACGTAGTGGTGTTCACACGAGATGATTCATGTTTGCCAAATGGTGACGTTTTCTTCCTTGAAGCGCATGGGAATATGTACTGTGTAGGAAGGCTTATGAAAGCAAATTTGAATCTACTGTACAGAGTTTTGTGCTATTAACATTGCTTGGGGAACACTGAGTGCTTTTTATCGTCTGAAATAAAAGACTATTTTTCTTAAATTAGGAAAGGCAAGTGATCTGTCTGTCGAAAGCTTTTTGGGGGGCCTCTTTAGATTTTTAAATGATCAATTTCATATAGGATTAATATCTGATAGCTTTTTACTTGCATGCAATAAGTAGATAGTACGTTTGTAGCATAGCAACATACCAGTAGGCATAGTCAAATATGCTGTCATAGGTATGGACAAAATGTGCACCTCGTCAGAAGTTAGCTTTTTCAGAGAACAAAGAAAGAAAATGCTGCAGTCAGGTATGCATGTAAATCTGGAGTAATCCCTCTGAGTTCAATGTGGTTACTCTGGGTTTACCTGGTGTAGCCAAGAGGTGTTCACTCTATTTCTTATTCTTAGGAAACAGAAGAGAGTTTAGTGCTAGGAAAAGGATAGAACTAGTGTAAATAAGATTTTTGGCTTTTGAGAGAAATGATGTTTGAAATATTCAGCATAGTCCAAAAATAGAAAGTTTTACTCGTAGTAAAAACGTATTTCATAAAAGGCCGAATTCTTCTCAGATCAATATAAAGCAGGAGTAACAACTGAAGTCACCCCTTTGCAGGATGGGCAGAAAACACTATCAAAACAGAATGGGTAGCACTTCATACTCACTCGGCACAGATGTAAGATGGCTATACAAGATGGGAGAATCGGGGCCAATGGGGATATGCAGATGTAAAACCACTGTAAGTGAGGCCAGATACATGCCCCTGGTTATTATTTTGTCTAACAATAGTTGTATGGAAGTTTAACTTGCTAATATCCTAGCACATTATTCCCAAAGGAAATTAGACTGAAAGAGAATTTCAACCATTTGATATTTTGTAAGGCAAATATCAAATTCTATAAACATAGATTAACATAGATTAAAGTCTAAGTGTTTTGTTTATCCTTTTTCAGTTTGGGAAAGAGATCTATAGTTAGTCCATTAGGACACTTACTGTCAGATTTGCACTGACATCAGAGTGTCTCCAGAGAATCAGCTTCATCTAATTGAAGACTTCTTTGTATCAGGCTTTGTCATTCTTTTTTTCTGAGTTGGACGCACATAGATTTCCATAGAGAAAAGTATGGCTCAGAGGGAGCCGACCATTCTTGGTGAAGAGTCATGGTTCAGTATTTCCAATAAGCCTAAATTAAATTGTGATCATCTCAGCTGCATACCAGAAAGCAGTCTATTCTTGATCGTGAAACACCATACTTCGCAAGTGAGTTCTTGCATCTATTTCATAATCCAGGAGAAGTGAAAGTGGCTGTCTAGTTATTTCCTAATTCTTCATGGGAGAAATAAATCAGGGATTATACATTTTTAAATTGCGTTTATTCTTGGAACTAGCTTTGTCAATGACATCAGAACCTTCAGTTGTGCTGTGGCTTTGTCCTTCCCATAGCTTATACAAATTGCCAGGGGTTTTGATTAAAGGATAATTAAGTCAGAAATAGAAAATCCCAAGTAAGCCATTTTTAATATTGCCCTGGTTATCAAGAAAACAAAATTGGAATACTTGCAGCCAGTGAGACTTTAGACACCTGTCCCTATGCATTCTATCTTGAAATCAATTTAGAAAAAAAAAAACCCAGCAAGAAACATAGATAAATACAATATCCAATTGTGACTTCAGGAGGAATTTTAGGTAAACAGAATTTAATATACCCAAACTAGAATTTGGCTTAGGCCAAAAACCTACTCCTGGGGGAAAATGCCATGGGATCTTAAGTGGCCACAACTGGTCAGAACTTCAACTTTAAATTTTCCTCCAAAAGATGGAAGTTACCATAGCTGTCACGGCAAAGAATCAAAGAAGTTAGAGATGGAAAAGACTTACTAGGTTATCTTCTCCATCTCTGTCCATGCAAGATCATTTTGATCCCAACTGATTAATTTAATCACATGATTAAGTGTTTTGCTCAAAGTATCAGAGTAATATAAATAGTGCACTGAAGCCACCCACATGCTTAAAAAAGACACACACAAAAACCCACAAGTTACGTGCTTTGCAGGGTGGGGACCTAAATCAAGGGCTCTGAAGTCAATGGAGTTGTACCAGTGTTAAATTGATTTGAGACCAGAATCAGACTCTAGATCTCATTCTGAAACTTCACTCTTTTTTATTGAGCCTGGTTTATACTCACCAACATATATTTTTACTCTCAGGCCTGGTGTAGAAACAAGTTTCTTTGCTGGTACAATGCGACTACTTTGGTTAGGAGTGAGATTTTTTCCAACCACAACAGTTATACTAGTACTATCCCTAATGTAGGGAGTTAAATCAATATTAAAATGCCTGATACCAGTATAGCTTATTTCCCTTTCCATATTGAAATAGCTGCACCAGAATAAAGCACCTTTCTAACACATCAGAGAGGGGTACTATACCACTTTAACTATATTGGTATAGCTACAACTGGTACAAACTTGTGTATTGAAAAGCACTTCGATTAGTTACATGTAAGATTCCATTCTATCTTTCCTTCTCTTTATACATATAGAAAATCCTTGTGTATCAAATGTACTATTATACCCTTAAATGTTCACCGAAGAAGACACCTTACAATGAATGGTGAACAAGTTTCACTTTCTTAGACCTCTAAGATTCTTCCTTTCCTTTGATGCTGTTGTGTCAGTGGATGTCGCATGCATGAGGTACTTTTAGTGACTTTCAAAGTTTGACAGGAGGAGAGTAAAATCCAGTACTAATGTCAATAATCTGCTGTAACCCCTTCCTTATACAAAGGACAACCAATTCAAAATCTGACTAGCTACCATTTTATACTGTACTCATCACCATAATAAACTAGAATAAATAAAAATCAGTAACTGGCATATATTTGTTATAATTATCTTATTGAAGTGAGCTGTAGCTCACGAAAGCTTATGCTCAAATAAATTGGTTAGCCTCTAAGGTGCCACAAGTACTCCTTTTCTTTTTGCGAATACAGACTAACATGGCTGTTACTCTGAAACCTATCTTATTTATATGCTGCCATAAATATACATAGCATTTCACTGACCGCTCAAAGCAGAAGGGAGCCAATTCTGATCTCACTTGCATCAGTGTAAATGAAGATTCAGTTTAAATTGATGGTACCACACTGGCACAAAATCCATTTCAAATGCGATCAGAATCAGGTCCATATACCAGTCATAAAGAGCTAATAGTCTGATTACATTAAACTAACATCAGTAAGAAACCCCGCATTATTGCAGTCAAGTAAATGCATCCATCTTATCAGAACATATATTTAATTAGCTTTTCCCCTGACATGGACTAGCTAGCTATGTAGTGACATAACTATTAAGCATACAGCACATAAAGAACATGGCAACAGTGCTATATGCATTGGTCCTGTGCAGCACTGTGCTCTATCTGCATGAAACTTTGTTTTGCATGAACTTACCAAAGCTTATGATCCATTTACCACACAATCTGTTATAAGTTTTTTATTCTAGTAACATGCTTCAACATTGAAATATTAAGGCAGGTGGTCCCAAGATATTAGATAAAAAATAAAAATATGAGATATCACCAAAAAAGTTATTACCTCATCCACCTTCATGTTTAATGCTATCAATTTTATCTTAATCCTCACTAAAACTTTCCAAGTATGAGCTTGGAAATTTACATGTTCATTTTCTGCTGATTATACATTTTAATGCATTAGGCTCGGAGGGTCAGGTAAAGTTTGTTTTGGTTTCTATTTCCCCCCCTCCATATAGTTTTCCAACAGTGCCACCTTTTGAAAGCAAATAGTTATTTTCCTATTTTCTCAGTGGCAGCATGTTGTAATAGTTGTAATTTACCTTCTCATATAGACAAAGAATCATCTTAAATATATTAATGGATAGAAAGCCTCCACAGTAGTAGCTTCCAGAAGCATATCCAGTTGATCCTTCATACAACCAGTATCATCAGAGTCCTGCAGAATCATACTATTTAGTTACTAAACTGGCAGTTCTTCTCATGTCACAACAACAACAGTTTAGTCTTAAATCATGCTGAGAAAAGTCTCCTACCTGCTTATTTGGTAAGGACTCAGAAGAGTTGTATTAATATGTGAAAAGGTAGAACCACTATAGTTTACAATTACATAATACCTAGCTCTTATAGCACTTATAAGTAGGTATGAAAGCACTTTGCAAAGGAGATATCCCCATTTTACATATGTGGAAATTGAGGCAGAGAGGTGAATTTGCTTGCCCAAGGTCACCCAGCAGGGTAGTATCAGAGCAGAGAACAGAATGCAGATCTGACTCCCAGGCCAGTCCTTTATTCACTAGGCAATACAGCCTTCTGAGATCAGGCTCCTGTTGTGTTAGGCACCATACCTACCCATCTGGCAGAAGGTTGCATTGTGTTGTTGGCAGCAACGAGGGCTAGGTTCAAATAGCTAGGGGTCCATCTTAAAAAACTAGCACACGCCACTACCTAGGGCTACCACAGAGAATTTCTGGGATGACTAAATACCTTCTCTAGGTGACCTTAATAGAAAAGGCTTCCCTACTCATAAGCACTGGGTCTTTATGAAACAAGGAAAACTATTACTGGAAAAAGAAATATAGCAGCAGTCTATCTATACAGATCATAAACAAAACACTGTCCCACAGTAAATTTGGCAGGGGTTTGTTACTGTGGTTCTGCCTCCTCCACCCCTGCCCCAGTGTGAACGTCCAATAAGCAAATGTTTCTTTACCAAATCATGTCCTCTTCTTCGTCAATTAAAACCCACTCAGAGTTTGGTGTAATTGGGTAATGCCGTCCCAGAATCCTGAGGACCTATCTTCAGCCTTTTGAGAAGGGCTGCCTGGTCCTGTCCTGAGTCTTCACTATCTAATCCAACGATAGTGATTCCAGCTTTGTTTAGCAACCTTGTAGAAGAGGCCTCACTGGAGTTCATTCAGTTCTGCTGCTGTCGTCTAACTAAGGGCTGGTCTACGCTGACAATTTACAGCGCTGCAGCTTTCTCACTCAAGGGTGTGAAAAAACACCCCCTGAGTGCAGCAAGTTTCAGTTACACTGTAAAGCTCCAGTGTAGACAGTGCACCAGCGCTGGGAGCTGCGCCCCTCATGGAGGTGGGTTTTTTGGAGCGCTGGGAGAGCTGTCTCCCAGCGCTCGGCCGCGACTACACAAGCCACGTTAAAGCACTCCCACGGCAGCACTTTAACATTGCCAGTGTAGACTAGCCCTAAGAGGTCTTCATCCTTACTACAAAGAAGCCTTCCTCCCCTCCTCAAGGGTCAGTTCCACTACCCAGCCAGTTCTGAGTTGTGTACAGTTATGGTGACTCCCAACATTTCACAGAAGGGTAGAAAGCATATGCAAAAGAAGCTCTGAAGCTATATTTCCCCCCTGTTCACCAACAGATGGAAGCAGATAGCTTCTTACCCTCCAGTGCTTCAGGCCACAGGATTTACAATAGCAAGAGATATGAAGGATGGGAGAACTGCAGTATTATCCCTATTTTACAGATGGGAAACTGAGTAACAGAGACTAAGGCCCAGATAGTTTAGGGTATTTAGGCATTGCTCTGCTCAGCCTTGCAAAGCCTAGCTGTTTACTAGGTCTCATTTTCAAAAGTGACTTATGCACTGAAGGTGTAGGGTGTGGGTTATCTAGTATCAAGTGACAAAATTGGGGGGGAATGGGGGGAATGGGGGAATGGAATTCTAGGATTTTCAGTCTCAAGTCCATCCTAAAGCTGAGATGAGCTTGCTCTCTACCTGTGAACTCAAATTTTAGAGTTGTGAGTCCTCCCCCTCCAACTGTTTAAAGAGCTGAGAGAGCTCCGAAATAAACACCATCATATGGAGGTGACTCAGAATTGTCCTCATTGTGACAGGTAATACTTCTGTGGCACCACAAGAAATTCTGTAAGGAAGTTTCACTATGTTAGAACTTCTGAGTTTTGTGACAAAAGTCATCCTATAATTGATTACGCATTTGTCCTGGACACTGGGACAAAGAGTCTATTGAAAAATGCCATATCTCTAACTTCCACAGATGTGTGGATGACATCAGAGGTGGTCGGATGTGACCTTGGCTTCCCAGCTCATATGGAGGATGGAATTGCCTTACTAGATTATAAAATCACCATGGAGAGGGAGCAGTAGAGCAAACACATTTTAATGTAACTATTAAATCTTCAGTCAAAATCATCATTCTTTCATGTTCTATTACCCCCTATACATTCAATTTTACTCAAGCATAGTAGTATATATGGACTTGACAATCTCTTTAGGTCAAAATAATTTAAGGATTGGAATGTGGATTTCCCCTTAATTTCAGAAAAGAACTTTGGTACCGAATTATATGAAACTAATCATTTAAGTCGCAATTCAGCAAAGCACTTAAATATGTCCCTTAGGTCATCTCAGTTCAATAAAACACCAAACATGTGGTTAAAAGTTAAGCAAGTACTTAAGTCACTTCAATTCAAAGAATTTAAGTATCAGTTTAATTGTGTTGGTGACTAAGGATATTAGTCACAATCCTGTGGAGATGCTGACCCCTCAGTTTCTGCTGACCTCAATGGGAATTGGTCACTCAGTAGCTCAAGAGCTCCCAGACCAAAGGTCTTTAGGCACATTCAAGTCCTGAAGTCAATGGGAGTTAGGTGCCTGAACAGCTTTGGTGGTCCGGGTCCTGGAGCCCACATTCTTCCTGAATTTTAATATTGCTTATTGGCACATGGGGGTAGCTTTTCAAAGGAACAAATGGGAGTCGCACACCCAAACGATCAGTTGGTGTACATAACACAGATTTTCAAAGGGACAAATGGCAGTTGGGTGCCTAACTCCCATTTGTCCCTTTGAAAATCTGTGTTATGTACTCTAAGTAATCATTTGGGTATACAACTGGAATCAAAGTATTATTGCTAATAGCCTCGTTTTCATTAAGTGAGACTATATTTTTCTTCTCCCACAGCTAAACAAAACACACATTGTTAAATGCTATAGATGCCTGCACAGTGATAAAGGAAACCATGAGAATAAACAAACAAAGAAAGTGTGATCAAACACAAAGATTTTCTTCACCCAAACAAACAGGAATTTCAAACTGAAAAAATATTCAAGGGGCCTTCCTTTCCTTTCTACATTCCCTTTGGTCTTCCTGTACAAACATGATGGTAGCACCTTTGATACTAGCTTTTTCACAGAGGGTGTAGTTGGAAAACATTCCTGGATTCTTCCCAGCCTCTTCACTTTACTGAGTAGCATCTTCTTCAGACTAATCCTGCTAAAGTTTTATTTTTGAACACCTCTAGTGAGGCCAAGTCAACTCCTTCATGATGGGTTTAGGTGATTGCTCAATTGCCTTTTCTTCTAATCACTTAGGACATGGTTCTTCCTTGCCTTGTACCTTGTGCTATCATTTACTCCTATGCAAAATGTGTGAAAAGTACAAATCAATGGTGTGACATGATGTATCATTTTACATTCCATTTATACAGGTACAAGTGATTACAGGAAAATCAGGTCTCGCTGGTTAAAATCTGTCCTCAAAATGAACATGCCTGGCTCCCATTAAAAGCTAAATTTTGTCAAAGGATGAACATTGTAAATATAGTTTGAAAATACAGTCCTTTTCTTATGCTCCAAATTACCCAGCTGTAAAGAAAAAGAAAAAGAAAATCAATGTACTAATATTTACCTTCCTCAGAGGAAGTTATGATGCTTAATATTTTTCAAGTACTCTGAGGTGCTTGGATGCAAAGTGATAAGTGCAAAGTTTTATTATTATTTACTAGAGTAATCAGTTACTAATGAGTAAAAATTCAAATTGCTGCCAATAAATTTATGTATTCAAAAGTATCTTAACTGTGATTTTTAGAGCTGATTATTCAGTATAAGGGTTTAGGTGCCTAAATATCTTTCAAATCTGTAAGGCCTGGCTCCGCAAATAACCCTCCACTTGATGCAGATGTGCCCATACTCCATCCCTACTCAGTGTGCTGACATCCAATCCTCACCCCTGCGTTACAGATCCCAACACCAGAGACATCTCTGCAGGGCACTAGAAAAGGTGAGACTGTGCTATCACTGGGGTATCCAAGATCTTTTCAGGCAGCAAGGGCGAGAGCTCCATGCATGTGCTGGGGCATGTGCTGGCCCATCATTTTGTGTTTCGGGCTGATGTACCCAGTGACTGTTTATGCAGCTCATCGGTTTATTTATTTATTTTTAATAGGATCTGGGCAATGCTGAGTGCCTTCAATGGTTAATTCTTCAATACCCCTTTAAATTATTTGGCAAGAACTGGATTGTTTAAAAAAAAATCCCTTTAATCCTACTTTTAAGAGCAATCTCCTGCTCCTCCAGCAGCCCAGCAATCACACTTAACATGGAATTAGATTAATTATCTAGTTATCAACACTGCATTGTTTGCTCCAAGATCCAGAATCCAGACAAGAGCACTGACCCAGCAAACCACAGTCACATGAATAGCCCTGTTGAAGTCAGAGGGTCTATTCATGTGAGTAAATATTACTCAAGCAGATATGAGTTGAAGGATTATGTTTTTTATTAGCAGAATTTCTGAGTTCAGGGGCCTATTGCTGTAGACACTAGCCAAGCACATGAGATTGTAAACTTGTTGGAGCAGAGACTATCAAAAACTGGAGTTTGGCATATATGGGATATGCAGGCATCTTGGTAGGTATTATATAGCACAGTAGAGCAGCTGAAAATAGGTCAACATGTGGGTTTCAAACACATGCTCAGCCAGGGGATCAATTTTTTATCAAGGTCCAAATTTCTTGGTCAAAGTCCAGACTCCAGAGAAAATACAAACCCAACAATAGTGAAAAGATTTTGCAGTCATTCAAAAGTATCTGGTAGTCCGGATTTGGCCTCCGGTCTGCCTATTCATTGCCCCGCCTCAGCTTTTATTCTTTGCATTTCCATGAGAAGCAGAGACCAAATGTAGAAAATGTGAATTTGGGGGTCATATTGTACCATATTTTTGCTTACATATTAGACAGGGGAAATACACATAAGATAACTAGCTGACTTGAAATAGGACATTTCTCATAAACATGCACATGTTGTCTCATACAAACAAATAGAAGAGGCTTCCTGTAGCACTAAGGTGATATGTATTCTCCAAGATTTTGCCCTTGAATTTTATCAACAAGGGGCCAGTTCTTCCATCCTTTGTTGGATGCACAATGTCCCAAAAGCAGCAGTGCCATCATGGTTCCACTAGCTGAAGGCTATCAAACCACTGAGATTTCATCGGAGAGTGAAACGAAAGAAAGGTGAGAGTTAAAATTGGTTAAAGGAATCAAATACATACAACAATTGCCAAGTTATTGGTTCAGGCTTGTAGCAGTGATGGAATAAATTGCTGGCTTGAGAAGCCTCTGGTTGCTTCCAAATCATTGGAAGGAGCTCAGTCCCTTGGTTAGAATACTCCCATTAGTATAAGTCCATAGTCCAGAGGTTTGAGCAGGAAAGAGGCTTGAGCAGGACAGAGGCAAAATGGAGATGTTTCCAGGGCTTTATCATCTCTTCTGCCATGTGGAGGGAATCCCATTGTTCTTACTATGGAAAATTACAGTAACAAGATGGTGTCTGGAGTCACATGGACAAATCACATGTTCATGCATGGTTTCACCTAGTCATAGCAGGAAAGTCCATTGAGAGTAGATAGGTGTCTTCCATTGTAAGTTAAGTGTCCTTTAATGGGACATTCTACTTGAATAGTTCCTTCAAGATGTGGGCATTACCTCAGGAGCAAACATTTGAAATACAGGTATAGACAGGGGTGAAAGTAACTTACCGGTACACAGGGCCGGGGTCCTGAGCAAGAGGGGTGGGGCCTCAGGCAGAAGGAGCGGGGCCTTTAAATCCCCAGGGCCCTTTAAATCGCCAATAGAGCCCCAGGGTTCCTGGCCGCCGCCGCTACCCCAGGGCTCTGGCAGCAGGCCTCTGGTGGCGATTTAAAGGGCCAGGGCCTCTGGCTGCTGTCAGGAGCCCAGGGCCCTTTTAAATTGCTGGGCTGGGGAAGCTGCCCCCGCCGGTATAGTCAGCATTGTACCAGCTCTTGCCGGTATGCCGGACCAGACCGGACTGGCTTACTTTCACCTCTGGGTATAGAGCCAACACTCATAACTGCAAATACAAAAATGATACATGCATACAAATAGCTTAATCATATTCAGCAAGTCATAACCTTTCCATAGACATCTTGTGCAATCAACAGGAGGTTGTGGTGCTTGAATTATATCTTCTCTTGAAGTTGATTTAATGAGAAAACTGGTCAACTGTTAAAACACAATAAGCTTGCTTAGCTTCCCATAATGAGTGTATGAACTGAAGTATATTTGCTGTTGCAGGTGTGCTGCACAGATCTCACAGATTGAAATACTAGGCCTCCATAACTTCTGCCTGGGAGATATACGACTACCCTGGACAGGAGAATGAGCACAGTGCGGTATTATTCAGTGCTGCCATACTGAGAATTTGTCCTTCTCTAGTTGGCCAGAGTACATATGGTGCCCATGTGAACATTGCACCCTTCATAACCTATGCAAATCTTTGTATACTATACCAACATTAGTGCTGAGTTGATTGAGTTCCTGAGATTTGGGGGGTTAAGCAACTGTCTGCAGCTGTTTTAGGATGACACCTCTTTCTGGATTATATTTATGGTGCATGTAAGACTTGGCAGGCTAATGCTTGTATCATTGAAGTCATTCCTCATCTAGAAACAAAACCAAATGATAATTTAATTGTTTCTCATATTGTATTAAGGAGGAAGTCATCAGCTTATGGTTACAACTGATAGGTAGATGGAGATTGAATGTTCTCACTCTTTATCGGGGGAGGGATAGCTCAGTGGTTTGAGCATTGGCCTGCTAAACACAGGGTTGTGAGTTCAATCCTTGAGGGGGTCATTTAGGTTGCAGGGGAGGGATAGCTCAATGGTTTGAGCATTGGCCTGCTAAACCCAGGGTTCTGAGTTCAATCCCTGAGGGGGCCATTTAGGGATCTGGGGCAAAACTTGGGGATTGGTCCTGCTTTGAGCAGGAGGTTGGTCTAGATGACTTCCTGAGGTCCCTTCCAACCCTGAGATTCTATGCTGGTATATATGGACTTAAATAGACATCTTTCAGGTTTTACATAGGTTGGTCTATTAAACTTCACCCTCAGTTACTGCACCATTCAGAGCCCAATCCTGCATCCCACTCTCGTTGCAGACAGTCAAGGGGGAATGCTTGTCACTTTACAGGATTGGGCCCTCAAAGACCATGGTTCGGATCCTGAGAGGTGCTAAGCACCCATTGGAGTTGTTAACTGCACAGGATTTGGCTCAAAGATTGCATGGCAGATGCTCAGCATGTCAGGTGCTTGGCTAGTTGGTGGCCTTCAGTCAGGCTGGCTGTTGACTTCATTTGGACATTCCATCTCACCATTTATAAACAGCAGCATTTTCCCCCGGTGACCATCTGGGTGGGTTTGTTTTATTCTTTTATAACTGAAAGATAATAAATCCCTGCTAAGAAATTATCAGAATTCTCTCTTTTTTATTCCCTTCCCCTCCCCCCCCCAATTCCTTTTAAAAGTACTTTTAGTTCTTTTTTAAACAAATTAATCTTGACTAGGCCTTACGTTTGTTAACTTAAAATCACCATAGAGACCCCTGCATTTCTTATTTAAAATACCTCTTGCTGAATTAGAATTTACTCTCTGCTTTAAGAGCTAACATTGGCAGACAGCTTTCAGAGAAAGCCTGAAAACTTTAAGAGGATTATCTGGGGTGACATTGGGATTCTGTTGCATCCCAGAACTATCTGTTGCCTGATAAACCCTCGGGGAGTTGGGGCAGGGGGAGGGAGGAGAGGGAGCGCATTAACTAGTTTTGTCTCAACCGTGATGTTTTATTATCACTTGCAGCAGCTGTCAGGCAGCACAGGTTACTGAGCCTCATTTCTAACTGTCCTTGCTATTGACCTTGGGCCAAATTTCCCTTAGTTACACAGTATGAGTTTAGTAGAGTTATGGTAGGCACGATGTATCACTTTAATTCTTAGGCAAGCATTTCACCCATTCAGACAACTGCTGATGTGGCTATGTTTGTCAGCTCCAAAAATTTGCAGCCTTTTCCCAAGCTTTTTAGACATGTGATTTAGACATGTGAGGAATTAAAATAAGGTAGTGGGTTTTCCCGCTTACTAATCCATAAACCTTAGACAAGTGGAACAAATACTGGTTGTAGAAAACTAACTGAGGCAGATTTTAGCCCATTGTTTCAGTCAAAGAGGGCATTTGAGAGGCAATAGACTGATTTTTTAATTCTCTCTTAGCTTCCTAGGAGCCTACTATACATACAGAGCCATCCCCCATTCTTCTATCCTTCCAAAGTATACCGATTCCTTTTCCTCAGCTCTTGCAACCAACTACTTCTCAATTTCTAAAATCCCTTCCTGTCTGACCATTTCTCTTTTGAATATATACCAAGCCACTGCCTCAGTTGACTAGTTGAGCTCAGGAAATTTGACTGCCTTCTAAGTGACTATGAATATTCAGGTAAGTGTGTTTAGTTGGAAGATTACTCAATCAGCAGACTGCACATGTACAAAATGTACTCCTGTCTATTTCTAATGAACTTAAACCATAGTATCGGCCAGCATTCTGACAATTTGCCATGGCATAGCCTTAACATTTCTCAGGCGCATTGTCTGGCATGTTACTGAACACAGAAGACAATGGTTTTGCCCTCAGCGGCTTAATACACAGACAAAAGATACAGGCTGGTATATTGTAGAGGGGTACAGAGTGTTGTTTAAAGAGAGAAAGAGAGCTTCTTATGGTAAAGTAGGGCTCGCCAGAGGAAATGTTTTAAGGAAGAATACACAGAGAGGAAGCACATGGTTGTAGAGGCAGGCAAAGTAATGGCACAGCTTCAACAGGAGAGATTGAGGGAGTACTCCTCCCCACCTAAGAATACCCCATAGTTCAGATGTTAGAGCACTCTTTCCTGAGAGGTGGCAGACCCCAGTTCAAATCCTTTCTCTGCCTCTACCAGGGAGGGAGGAATTGAACCTGGATCTCTCACAGCTAGGTGAGTGCCCTAACCACAGGGCTTAAAGTCATAGAGTGAGTGTGACGCCTGCTCCTCCTCCTCTTGTGTGGAGTGAGGCAGGTGTCTAACTCATTCCCGCATGAAACTACATAGGTGCTTAAGCTGGAAGAGGGGCTCCTGTGTGGTGGATCATAGCAGAGCTAGGCGCCTATCACTGAGAAAGGGGCAGGGCTTGGCACATCAGAATCTCTCATTGGCTAGTTTAGGTAAGGCGCTGCTGAGCACTCTGGCTTTTGTGGATCATATGCTAAGGTGCCGGTCTGTACCCATTCACTGTATAGGGAGCCTTACACAGCTGTGTGGACTGTAGTGTTGTTCTTGTGATTTTCTGGGCACGTAAAATTAGGTGCTGTGATGGTAGTGTTGCACCCCTTAAGTCCCTTCATGGATTCCACCCTCTAAACTGAAGACTGAAGCAGGTTCTCAAGTATAGTGGCAGGAATCTATTAGATCCTTCAAGGAGTGTCCACCTCCAGTCCTCTTCTGTTAATTTAGGAAATTAAGTTGGCACAATTTTATATAGGTAAACTGTCAAGATTATTAACTTGGTCAGAAAAGCCCTTGAAAGAAACAGACATTGACCTACTCAAAATTCAGCTAACCCTCCCTACCCCCTCTTCCAAAGTTTAAGCTTTTCTATTAATATTCTAGACCTCCTAATTATTATTATTATTTAAAAAGAGGCCTGAAACCCTTTTGGTTCATTGCAGGTCAAATGAGGTAGTATTAGTAAGCACCATATGGAAATTGTTTTACAGTTATGGATACGATTTATTATACTTATGTGGAAAAGTGAATTCAAGTTAAGGATAAACATCTGTGTGACAAATGCAATTCTTTGGACACATGGAACAGTCAAAAACAATTGTATCTTTATGAGCTGGATAGAGAATCTATTCCCAGCTCAATGGGAAAGCTAAAAGATGTTTCCTCTGTATGAGTGATGGGGTGGGGGGGAAGAGGAGAAGAGGGAAAAATAATGCAAATCCGTAATGTAGATAAGCGTGTGGACGTTTCACCCCAAGTTGGGGGAAAATAGCATGGAATGATTAGCCTGGCTTCAAGAGGTCTGGCAAACAAAATTGCCAACTGTAAAAGTTACAGTCCAGATTTAGGTGAAGGGTCACTTGCCCTCACTCAAGAGCTGACATGAAACTAGGACTATGAGAGGCAGGGCCTGCAGAAAGGACCTAAAGGCATTTTTATCCTATGAGGTGTCCCATGTGGAAGATGGATGACTGCCTGGTAATCTAGACCTGCAAATAAGCTGCTTATTGATTTTATTGGTGTTGTCATCTGTAATGATTTTGTTCTGAATAAGAGGTATTTTGCTTTATGAAACGTGGCTGGTTACTAGTTAGGGTTGCCAACTTTCTAATTGCACGAAACCAAACACCCTTGCCCCGTCCTGGTCCCACCCCTTCTCCGAGGCCCACCCCCACCACAACCCCTCCCTCTGTCACTCTCTCGCTCTCCCTCATCCACACTCACTCATTTTCACCTGCTGGGGCAGCGAGAGGGCTTTGGCTGGGGGTGGGACCGCAGATGAGGGCTTTGGTGTGCAGGGTGGGACCTGAGGGCTGTAGGGTGGGGCTGAGCTGTTTGGAGTGTGGGAAGGGGCTCTGGGACGAGGGCTCCAGTGTGGGGCAAGAAATGAGGGGTTCAGGGTGCAGGAGGGGGATCTAGGCTGGGGCAAGAGGCTGGGTTGCAGGAGGTGAGGGCTCTGGCTGGGAGTACGGGGTCTGCGGTGGGGCTGGGGATGAGGACTTTGGGGTACAGGAGGGGACTCTGAGCTGGGACTGAGGGGTTTGGGAGGAGGAGGTTTGGGGTGCGAGCTCCAGGAGGGAGTTTGGGTGCAGGAGGGGACCCAGGGCTGGGGCAGGGGGTTGGGGCGTGGGAGGGGGTTTGAGCTGCAGGCTCTGGGTGGCACTTACCTTGGGTGGCTCCCTGCAAGTGGTGACATGGCCCTCAGCTCCTAGGCAGAGGTGCGGCCAGGGGGCTCTGTGCACTGCCTCCGCCTGCAGGTACCACCCCCACAGCCCCATTGGACATGGTTCCCAGCCAATGGAAGCTGTGGAGCCGGCGTGGGGCTGGGGCAGTGCATGGAGCCCCTGTAGCCATCCCTCTGCCTAGGAGCCAAGGGACATGTCACCTGCTTGCAGGGAGCCACCCAGAGCCAGATAGGAAGCCTCCCAGCCCCGTGCCAACTGGACTTTTAGCAGCCCAGTCAGTGGTGCTGGCCGGAGTCGCCAGGGTTCCTTTTCAACTGGGTGTTCTGGTTGAAAACTGGACACCTGGCAATCCCATTATGAGTTAACCCTGTTGTTCCCTCTGAGAGAACGGGACAGTAGGTGCTTAACTAGAGTCAGACCAGCTAAGATAATTACAATGAGTTGGAAGAGTCTGCAGCTTATGGCCTTCTCTGTAAGGAGTGGATTGCCAGATCCTACCCTGAGAGAGGTGATGACTGGACGATACCACACTTTGGTTTGAAGTTTGCTAGAGGTGCCATTATCACAGGAACTGTGACGATCTATAATTTAAGTGATTATATTTTCTGTTGATATGTCAGTGACAAAAATAGCATTTAAAAAGAGATTAGTTCAGCTGTTTGTGTCCCTTTCATATTAATTTTCTATTAGTGCTGTGGGGAATACTATTTATTGGTAGAAACACCTAAGAAAACTGCACATTAAGCTAATATTAGAGACGGTTTGTGAAAGTGATTGTTGAACACAACCATTCATACTACATACTGAGTCTAAGACACCCATCCAATCATAGAACAGAAACACTACCATGTGATGTGTTCAGTTCAACCTAACCAATACAGCAGAAATTTCTAATAGAATACATGGAATGGACTGGATTGTGAAGAACCTACAGAGCAAGAATCTGTAGACTATAGCCAGTGAATACATTTGAATGAATACATTCAAGAATATCATAAGCCAAGAAAAAGGCTCATTTCTTTTCCCACCCCCAGTATGAATTATTCTCAGTTGCAATTTTAAATCCAATCCTATAGAGAACATGAAACCTTCTTGTCCAACATTATTCAAGAGAGTGGGCCAAATTCAGGCCTAATTTAAACAAATGCAGGTCTACAGAAACAGTCACTCTTGCTCTCTTTTCTATCTGTCTTTTGTAATCATTGTGGTATCTGGAAACTAGTTGCAACTGCTTATGCTAGATCTTAACATACACCTATAAATCCAACTACCAATATGTACCAGGCAGACAATAAAAGCATGACCTTCTCCTAAAATGTTCACCGCTGCACAACACTAGCAACCTGCAATGCTTAGGACTTACATAATTAATGGTTAGAGAGGTTGAGAGAATTGAATTATGCTAAAAACATACATTAACATGTCATTCCCCTTAACTCCAGATGACCAGCATTTCACACAGTGACAATGTGTATAAACCCCTTGCTGGACAGGAGGGGGTTGAGGAGCAGCTCTAGGCTAAGGAGGATCCACCCTTCTACCCTTACAGAGCACGCTTGGGTTGGAGGCGGGGTTTAAAAGCCTGTCAGCTGCCAGGTAATTTAGTCATAAACTGGCAAGCCAGGGAAGAGGAGTGGAGCAGAGCCCACACTGATCAAAGGAGCCACAGCAGCCAGCAACTGAGACTAGGGTTGGAAGCCCAGAAGGTGATATTCCCCAGGGATGGACAGTGGCTGGCTCGGGGTGCAGACAGAGCTAGGAAGTGACCCAGGGAAGCTGGCTTGAGGCTGACACCAGATGGACATGGGTGAGCTGCCATATCAGCCTCCAGAGTCCTGGGTTAGAACCCAATGGAGTGGGAGGCCCTGGGTTCTTCTACCACTGCACCCTAACCACTAGTTAGGATTGCTGCCCTGCAGACTGTAGCCACTAGGTGGGAGATCCCTGATAACACACCCCAAAAGGTATAAGATAATAGGACTGATTAACTCTGCTCATTGCGTGAGGTTAGTGGAGAAAACAGGAAAAAAGCCTTCATATTCTAGAGCTTTTGGTTATTGCTAGTTTCCTAGCAGCAAAAGAGAAAATTAAGTAGAGTCCCATTACAGTGCAGCAGAAAGGCTGCAAACCTATTACTGTTCCAAGGGCTTTGAAATAACTATTTTTCCCATACCACAAATTAATCATTTCCCTTCAGTAATGGAAATATTTAATTGTCTTTTTAATGGGCTTTGATCTTAAAGCTTCAACAGTCAATGGTGAATCTAAAGCCTCACTGGAAATGGATTTTTTTATTTTTAACTAGAGCGAGTTTAGAAATCTTTGTATCTACAAACCCTTGGTTTAATAAGACTCTTCAAGAAAACTTCATATGGATTATTATTCAGGCACCCAGAATGTGCTCGGTGTTCTACAAAACACAAAGTAAAAGGCATTCAGTGCCCCAAAGCTTACAGTCTAAACCCTTGATCCTGCAGATACTTACATCTGAATAACTTTACACATGATTGTAGAGACACTGAATGGACTTATGCACATGCATAAAGTTAAGCGTGTTTTCAAGATTGGGTCTTAAGGCCCTGACCTTGCAAATATTTGTATACATAAATAATTTTAGCATGCAGGTATCCTCTTTTGGGACTGCTGTACTCAAATGTATTTAGGATTTTAGCTTAAGAGGCAGAAATAGAAAAATGAACATGCTGGGGAGTTTTGAATAATCATGTGAGTATACGAAGCTTGTTTCATGAACATGCACAGCATTGCAGTTTTACACGTGCAAACTTTCATGTACCACAGATACCAATGATTTCCTCAGTCTGTATATGGCCATATCAATCCAATAGATACAATACTTGAGAAAGTATTTGCATATCAATTATGTATGTTTGTTCCACTGGACCCATCATTTTTTCTATCTAATTAATCAATTGCTTTGCACTCAAATCGGAGACTCTGCTTTGGCCAGTGACTTACTCTTTATTAGTATAATAAACCACATCAATACAAAGATCCCCTGTAAACACTTTACCAGCTTTTGAAAATAGTTTGCTTCACATGTGACGAGCCAAATATTGACCCTGTTGTATGTTCAGAGATGTGAATAATTGTCAGCCATTTTATTACAAACCACTATTTAAGTGTAAACTCTGGTCACTGTCCTAAAATTTAGCACTAATTGTAGAGTGCATTGTAATTTTAAGTCTGCCCTGAATAATGCCCAGCGCTCATCTCACCACCCCAGAAGCAAACAAGGAAGTGAAATTGTCTCAAAACACTTGTGGAAGGAGTAAGTAAGTTATTTCATGAAGCAGCCTATTTCCCACCATATGACTGGCCAGCTACTTTGGCAGGTGAATAGAGGGGGAAGGGCTAGAACGCCTGCCACTCTCCCATCCTTCTGACTCCTCCCTGAGCTAGGAATAGTGATTAGTCACTACGCAGACCCAGGGAGCTTAATAGCACGTGGAATCCAAAGACAGGGTCCAATATGGCAGACTGATAACTGTCCGCTACCAGGACTCTGACAGGGCTGTAACAAACCATAGCCTGTAATGTTACATCAGCATGGTTTCTCTAGCAGTGATATCTCTGAATCCTGAATCAAGTGGGCTGATTACAGCAGAGTACTTAAGCTCCTGCTTAAGGGGTAAGTTTTTCAAAAGTGCTAAGTCCCATCAACTTCTAATGAGACTTAATACACAAGGCCAGATTTTTAAAATGTATTTAGGTGCCTAAAGATGCAGATAAGCAGCTAGTGGTATTTTTCAAAAGTGCCTGGGTGCCTAAGTCTCACTTGTCACATTGAAATCAATGTGACTAAACACAAATGCTTTTGAAAATCCCACTCGACACCGAAATACTCTTAAAAATCTGGCACCTAGTCTAGTGCCCAGGTCACTTTTGAAAATTTTACCCAGGGTGCTTAAGTCCCATGGAAGCCAATGAAAGGACTCAGCACCGTGCAGGACTGAGACCTACGCAGCTTTTTTATTGGTGTTTTAGTATTTGAATATGTCCTGCAGGTCTTCGGGCACCACTGTGTATAGCAACACTTGGGAGATACCACCATATAAGAAAGTACTCAAGTCATGAGAAGAGATGTTTCAATTGTAATACTGCATCAGAGTAATCAACTAGCCAGCCAAATTAAAGGGGAAGCAAGAAATACAAAAACTGCACGAGAATGATGCAAAAATAACTATATCTGCACTGGCAATTTTAGGACAAATTGCTATAGTGCTAGCAACAGTTGGAGCACTACTATAGGTTGGTCACAGGTGTTCTTACCTGTGTCATTAACTGTAGGGTGACCAGATGTCCCATTATTAAAGGGACAGTCCTGTATTTTTTTTCTTAAAAGCAGGCAAATTGTCCTGTATTTTCTGTCTCCCTCCCCCCATCCCCACCCATACTGGCAGGTCCTGCTGCTGGCAGGATCCCTGCTTGCCAGCCGCCCGCCCACCAGTGGTGAGTGGGGGGGGGTCCAGTGGCCTTAAACTCTATGAAATTTCCCACTGAATGTAGCGTCTTGGGACTAGGACATAAACAACTAGAACATGTGGCTTTCATTTTTGTTTCTTAGGTTGGTACAGTGCACAGTAACGTCAAAGCTTGTAGTGGGCCGGTGCTATGATGGACTGACATTAAAACCCAGGTGGCTGAGGACAAATAAATGTTGGCAATAAAAAGAAAACTAAAAGTAAATCTTTGTCAAGAACTAGTATATGGGGAGCAGCTCTCTGGGGAATTGACTGGACTGGATAATGGAACTGGAAGATTAGTTGGAAAGCAAAGCAGCTGTTACCTAGGGTAAGCACTGAACCAAAAAGAACACATAGCCTGGATGTAGCTTTACACAGAGACCAGGTGTGCTAAACATTGCACAGCCAAATGAAAAATAAATTGTGTATGTGTTTATTAGACAGCCTTAGCTTTTTGTCTTTAATAGCACAGTAATCAAGTAGGCGTCAGGGGTTAGTTAACTCGGAAATGTGGATTCCTATGGTTAAGAAGGTGATTACTAAAAGAGAAGCTTTAACCACTCCAAATTGCTTTGCTGAAGAATAATGAAAGAAAGAAATGCTTCTAATTAATAACACTGTCAGCTCTTTGACCTTTGACAATTCAGTTAAACTGCATTTCGAAAAACACAAGTTCAGGCCCTTGATAATTACTTTATTAACTACAATTTTAGCTGGACTTATTTTTCTATTGCTCTGTTTAAAGTTGTTTCTGTCAGCTTTAATTTACATTCTCCTGCCATTTCTAAGTATTCATAGTGAGGGGGATTACAAGGTGTCATTTCAATTCATGCCATGGTGCCCTAGTTTCCTCTGACCCTGCCTTCTCTTTCGAGGCTGTGCGTGACCCGGGAGCTGGTCATGCACAGTGCAGCACTCCAACATCGCACTCGTGAAGAAAAGCAGCAGCAGTGTTACATCTGTCATATAGATGACATGTCTTTGCACACAATACTGACCTGTACAATCATGAGCATGGTGCACAGGTTCCCAGAATTTAATAACAAATTTAGGACCAAATCCTGAGGTCCTTACTCAGGCCAACCCCTAATTTTGGAAGGTGTTAAGGGAGAGAATGAGATACTGGTAGATTTCAACTGCTGGAAATGTGCATTCAGTTCCTCCCTCTACCACACATCCCCAGCTCCCAGTCCTGACTGTACATTATAGCGATGAAAAGCATCAGTCCAATCCACAGCAGATCATTGGAATGAGTGGCCCATGAGACCTTTAAAAGCTACATCCCAATTTACCACCTCTTGCTGATATCAGTATAGCTTAGCTAATATTAATTCAAACCCTTGTAGCTCACGATCAGTCAGTTACTAATTTATTTTACCCCTTCTCCAATGAGCCCAGGTCTTTCCACTCTGCAAGTTATCTTTAATCTAACCAGCTTGCCTGACCTTTTCATGGTCACAGTGATGTCTGCTTCTCTTTTGACCTCTACCTCTAGTTGTTCAAAGTACTGGAATATATTCAACACATGAATTGTCATGATACGTTGAATATCATTGGCTTAGCCATCTGAAACTTGTGCTACTTTTGGGTGTGGTTTAACTGGACTACTACTCTAAAGCCATTTCCTTTATTTAATCCTTTAAGGTGTCCGCCTCTGAACAACCTTGGCATTAACATATCTACAAGGCCAGTTCTAGACGTCAATCGAGTTTAGCAGGATACCAATTTCAAGTTTAATCACTTCTCCATTCTGCCTTTTTTGTTGTTCTTTGAAACCTTATTTGGCTCGTTCATCTGCGTATTACCTTAACAAAAGAGGGATTTTGAATTGCTGACAGTCTGGCATTACAGTGAAGAATGCCATATATCGGGCCATCTGGTGCCTGTGCTAGCCTCCATTTCTGGAAATCCTATAGCAGAAATTAAATATTCATACTGATTTTTACAAAGAGATAGATTTAATAGCACCTCACTTGTGCTAGTAAAAGTGGTAGGACTGGCTTGGTCTGCACTGTTGTTTATCTAGGTTCTAGACTGTTTATCTGTCTTGATTCTTATACTTCACTCAGAACTGTAGTCCCATTCTGCCCACAAGTAAGGATTTCTGATAGCTAGTTCAGAGAGAAACTTTGGCGTTAGCTCTAAAGGGAACAGTTACATCACCACTAAAGATATTGTAGTGATACTTAACCACTTAAATAGCTTTAGTGTGTTTTTTGTGATAGAGAGCAAGAGACAGTCCAGTTATTTTTATAAAAATGTTTCCACAATGTTTAAAAATCATTCTGATCTGTTATGACACAGTTACAAGCTTTTTACAAATCTCCAGCTAAACAGGCTATTTCAGTTCTCCAGAACAAAGAAATGGCTGGTCAGAAATACGTGACATGCCCAAAAATATAACAATTGAGAAAAAGTCAAGGTCAGCCACAGGAAAATGTTAACTAATAAACTACAAAAGAAATGAAGGGACAGACTGTGAGTCGGGCTGACTGCCTACAGTTTCCATTGACTTCAGGTATGGACGGTTGATATAAGGAATTAGTCAGTCAAGTTTTAGTCATTTTAATAGCAAGTAAAGCAAGGCACCATTAGGAATGGTTTCCCTCAGGCTTCAAATTGTGGATAATCTAAATATTGGCTGGTCTTAATCAAGTTCACTCTAACTTGGTAAATAGAATGGCTAATGCTTTTTCTCTCATGGCTGTTTATGTAGAAGTCTTTCTATGACCTTTAATTTTTATTATTTATTAAATGTTTCCAATCAGATACCACTTCTTTGTTTTTTGGGGGAAAAATATGCAGTGAAAGCAAAATGTATCCATGTCACAAAAGCAGTGGAGCAGATGTTCATGAAACCTTGTTTAATGGAAAGACAATCCCCATGGAATTTGCATCTAGAGAACCTCATACACCAAGAAACAGACTGTTTTAAAATTGAGGAAAACAGCTAATATAGGGTTTCCCATAGTGAAATCAAGAAAGGAACATTAATTAACATTTGTGTAGAAGGACTGGAGAGTTCAAATAAAGTGCACTCATTCCCCAGGCCAAGCAAAGCTCAACTACAGTACATTGTGATTTTCATAAAATGTTGCAATTTACTTTGTTTTTATGTTTTAACAAGAGGAAAAGATAGCAAAGGTAAAGAATAATTTATTCAGCTCCCCCCCCTTTTTTTTTTGACGTTATGTTTATTCCTCTGATATAATTTGTGAGAAAAAGTGAGTATTCCTGAAAAACCCTATAGTTGCATGTCTGGTTGTGCGCACAAATGCAGAATATGCATGTAAATGGATGTGACAGTTTGGGGAACCTGTTTAAGTACAACTTATGACTGTTTGATATTATGAACAACCTGTGCCCTTGCAATGGTCTCTATGGCATTCTTACATCATATTTTTCGTGGCAAGGAGTAGGGAACCGTGCCTGGGTGGCTGCCTCTGAGGGTAGGTCTACACAGCGATAGACTGTGGCTGACTTGGGTCCAATGACTCAGACTCATGGGAATCAGGCTGTGGGGCTATAAAATTGCAGTGTACACGTTTGGGCTGGAGGCCCTGTGAGCGGGGAGGTCCCAGAATCTGGGCTCCAACCTGAGCCCAAAGGTACATTGCAATTTTGTAGCCCCACAGCTTGAGCCCCATGAGTCCAAGTCAGCTGACCCAGGCTAGCCAGGGTTGTGCCATGGGTCTCTTATCACACTGTAGCTGTACCCTGAATGGGACAGTCATTAAGGACCATCAACAACATGAAAGCCTTACCCTAGCGGAACAATGGAGTGCCTGCAATTTAGGTAAAACCAATTCTCTCCAGCTTCTCTGCAGAGGAATGGAGAATGAGGGCAGGGGAACAGGAGAACCAGTTGGTGTTAGTCCTAGTTTTTAAAAACACAGACTGGGATGGTTAGAAACATAAAGGGAGTTTGAAGCACAGGAGTCTGAGGGCAGGTCTACAGTGCGCAGCTGCACCATTGTAGTGTGTCCGGTGAAGACGCTTCAAATTGACTGGAGAAAGCTCGCCATCGACTTAACTCCACCTCCTCGAGAGGCAGTAGCTGTGTTGGCAGGAGAGCTCAGGGATGTGGATTTTTCATAAAAAATAGGGAGGGACATAGTTATACCAAAGTAAGTATGTAGTGTAGACCAAGCTACAGTGAGAGGGGACTCCATGATCTGGAAGAGAAGCCTGAGTTAGGGGTGTGAGCTCAAGAAGAGGGAATTTGGAACTTTGAAAGGATCCTGACCAACCCCAAAAGAATGCTCAAGGCTGGTGAGGAAACTGAAGCAGGGGTATTGCTTACAGATGTTTCTTATATTGCCAGGACCCGTATATCTTGTGCTGCCAAAAGTTAAGAGTGATTGGTTTTAGAAATTCCTCTGCAAAGTCTGTCTTATGCCCTGAGCTATCATGTGTCCCTGAAAGGTTAAACAATAAACCAAAGCTCTCCAGTGTTCCACCTCGGGGGTGGGCATAGGGTTGCCAATTTTGTAGTATTTAAAAACCAGACACTCCAGCAGGAGTGCTGGAACCTCATCTGCCCCGCCTCTTCCCCCACAGGCCCCGCTCCTGCCCTGCCCGTTCCCCAAGGCCCCACCCCAATTTGCTCCTCTTTCCCCCTCCTGCCGTCACTGGCTGCTCTTCCCCACTTCTGCCCGTGTCAGGGGGGACTTGCCTGTGGACCCGGGGCTGGGAGCTGCAGTTGCCCAACACAGGTAGGAGGCGGCCACGGCTAAATAGGGGCTGGTGCAGTTAATGACTTGGCACCTCCCCCACCTGCAGTAACTGGACTTTGTGTGTCCAGTCAATAGATCTGACCAGACACTGTGAGGTCCCCTTTTTTACTTGACTTTCCGGTCGAAAACTGGGCACCTGGCCACCTACATAGGTATGTTTAAGCTATTGGAGTCTGGGGAGGGGAGGGGGTTCAGCACTGGTCTTGGGGTCACCTTTGAGAAGGGGTACCAGACAGGAGTCTTTCTTCAGCCTGTAGGCTCACTCCCTGGACAAAGAGAGAGTGCCTAGAATGCACCTAGACCCCAGGGAGCTAGAAAGCACACAGATCCAGCATCTGGGTCCAAACACAGCAGCCTGGTGAGTGCCCAGCAGGGGGGAGCTTGATCAGGTCTGAGATAGGACACATCCATGAATTCTGTAGACGTATAATATTAGTGGAGGACTTGGTAAATTTGGCTCTCTGCCTCTGGATTAGTGGATGGTTACACAGCTCTCTGTGCCAGAACTCAAAAAAGAACATGGCTTCTGCAATATTGCCAATTGTTACAGCAATGCTGTACTGCTTCACCTTGGCTTGAGCTCTTATCAACTCTCACAAGCTCAGTGTAGTCAGTATTTGCATGGGAGTCCTTCAAATCAGACTGAAGGTGAAGCCAGGAATGGGTTGGATTCAGTAAGCAGTCCTTTAAGCATGCTGCTAAGCACTGTGCTGTGGAAGTTGCTTACTTAGAGATAAGCTAGAAAGGTAATTAATGGTAAAAAATATTTGCTAATTGAAATCCCCATGTCTCTTTTCATAAGAGAAGTTATTTCCTGTGTCAGATTCAAAGTTAGGTAACTGAATTCTGCCTCTTTAAATTCCCCCTAGATTTTATACAGTGTGGTTCTTCACTTCCTGTCCCAAACTGTTATGTAGTGTTTAAAAACTCTCATATTCCTCCCTATTTGTGTGGTAGGCAAACAGTTCTTTTATACAGATTATTTTAAATTCTTTTGGGGTTCTTCAAGGTGAGAAAAAAATCAATATAAGAGGCCAACTTGGCTGGAACTGTCAATCTTAATGCTCACAAATACTTTTTTCCATAAAACTTGGGCAATGATAATTTCTTCCCTATCTGAATGTGTAACTTGATAATTCTGCTTAGTCAGAGAACACATTCACAGGATGTTTGTCTCTGCTATTGTCCTATCTAATTCTGCTTGTATTCACTTTTGCCTTGAAAAAGTTGATAATGGCTACTGTCAACCAAGATTTATCTATATCAAACTTTTTTCTATCAGACATGACCCAGCCATGAAATCAATCAAATAGGGCCTTAAGGCCTTATTTACTGGCTGTCTAGGAGATTAGTGATGTGGTTCATAACATTTCCCAACTTCCTTTCCTTAGAGATGCCTCTTCTGTCTGGGTTGTAGAGCTTCTGGGATACCATGACATGACCATTTTTCCTTTGCCTATCTGAAGTTCCTCTGATTGTCTCATTTAGTCAATGGTATTTGTCCTAGCTTTCTATCCTAAGTTCTGTGTTTTATATTGCTGTGCACTGTTAAACAATTTCTGTGCCTCTCCCTAGAGATGACTTCAATTTGGGGCTGGATGAAATGATTCTTGTGTGTGTCCTTTGGGATAAAAAATGCTGAATAATGTAGGTCATCATAATTTGACCAGGTAGTCATGTTCACATAATTTGACTCACCTGTCCTTTTCTCCATTGTGGAATCAAATTGTATGTTCACGTACCTTCCTGTTATGGATGTCCAGGGCCTTAATTTATCATTTTCTCTTTTAGGAAGGCCTCTAGCTAGAAGGTAAAGCTTGAGAGATTAAACACTTCAATTTCTCTGAAACATCTGAGTTTCCTAGGCACCAAGAATAGATTGCAAAGTTTTGTTTTTTTTTCTTATTTCCTTGGAAAGATTTGTGGGTGAACTTTGAATCGCTGTTCATTTTGCTTTGGGGATGCTCTAATGATTTTATTTGTTGTAACATTTCATGGCAAAAGCATCTAGCAATGGACCTCAAGTTGAGGACGACATGCAAATGAAATGAAGGAAAACTTAGCAAAGGGTTCTTAATACATTTCAGTGAATACACTGCACTTTTTATAGATGCATAGTATGCTACAACATATACTAGGGCAGCCTAGATAATAAGACATGATTGATTATAAATGCTGTTGTAATGCTTTTCTAGTCCCAGTTGTATTTTCATCTTATTGTGATTAATACTGGTAAAAGTACAGTATCTTCCTCAAACACCTGGAATGTTGACCTTTTAGACTGAAAAAAATTGCATTTTTAAATAAGATGCATATCTTTCCCCTATAGAACCCACTAAAGTATGTATCCCAATCCAGGTATTTACAGAAACATATTGCAACCACATAAGATTTTGTTTGTTTAGTTTAAGGTTCCTTTGCCATGTTTTCAAAATAGTCACAGAGGACAAGTTACAGCCTTTACTGAAACAAAATGGCCATTTTATTCAAGGTTGATTTTGCCAGAGTAAAGAATGCAGGATTTGGCCTGAAGTCAGGAGCAGTGGAAGTGCCCTAAAAGTGTGGGGGCCACAGGTATCCGAACAGTGGCCTGCTCACTGCATCACCTCTTCCACCGAGGCCCTGCTCCCGTGCTGCCTCTTCCCTGCCCCCAAGACTTCATCGCCCGCTTGCTCCTCTCCACCTTCTCCCCCCCGTCACTCACCGTTAGACCTGGTAAAAAATGGGGGGCCATGTCCTCCCCCGCCCCATTCCAGCATCCCTGCTTCAAGTAAAGTTATCATTATTATTGTATTACACCAGTGCATATAGATCCTAACCAAGAACAAGGTGCCTTTGTGCTAGGGACTGGCCAAACACATAGTCCCTGCCCCAAGGAGCTTATAGTCTTTCTAGAAAAGACCAACAAAGTGGGAGGAATAACATGTAATTCTGATGGTTGTATCATGGTGATGTAGCATGATGATTCACAATCAAAATGCAACCTTCGCAATGCAATGGCTAAATTTGTTCCTTTAGATCATTAAGTGCCTCTGCAGTGTCATCCTTTAAAACTGGCACAAACTTCACTTTCTTCCAGTCTTCTGAAACTTCCCCAGTGCTCCATGAGTTATTAAAAATCAACATTAATGGTCCAGCAAGCTCCTCAGTCAGCTCTTTTAAAACACTTGGATGCAAGTTATCTGGACCTGCTGATTTAAAAATGCCTAACTGTAGTAGCTTCTGTTTAACATCCTCTAGAGATACTAGTGGAATGGAAAGAGTGTTATCACCCTATTATGAGATTATACTATCTGTTTTTCCAGTTTGAATGGAAACCACGCTTAAGTATGCTGTTTCACATGTGTATGAAACCAGGCAAAATGCAATGGTTTTAGGTGAGTTTTACTTTGAGATGCAAGTTTTACTCAGGACAGGAATTCAGAGTGAAACTTAGCAGGGTTCTTAGTGGAAATTCCAATTGAAAAGTTCCAACTGATTCCTGCTGGTTCCAGGTGACCAGCTAGGTTTTGGACCTGAGCAATGAATTATATCTAAGGGTTCCTCACATTAAACCAGTCAAGACCACTAGAAACCAACAAACTCCAGCAAAAGGATTATAATGGAGTCTACTGGAAGTTTCATTGGGACACCAAACTAAATGGGATGAAAATGGGGGGAGGGGGGGGAGAGGAGTTCATACAGACTGTGAACCAACCCAGCTGTAATCTCAACATCAAATTGTGTGCAGGATAACGCAACAGAATTTGGATTCTTTATGGTATCTGAGGGCACAATCTGGAAACTGTTTCAATTCTGACTACTTTCTAATAGCTTTCTCCCTTGGACACAAAAAACCATGTGCAAAATTGAGGAAACAAAATTCTTAAAGTGATAATAATCAAGTTCACTGGGTAACCAAAAATAGGAGCACTAAATTGTCAGGGTATTCTAAATATCTATCCTGTACAACTTTCCGGCTTTTGACTAAAGTACTGGATATCACCACTGCTATGAGTCTGTTTTCCCCTCCCACTCCTTGTTGTACACTCTCTTCTCCCAGTCCTGTGGTACCAGGTAGTCCAATTTAGTGACTCAGGATTGGTGACAAGACAAAGAGGGGAGTGGTAAATTCGCACTGAAAGGAGGGGTGGGGGGAAAGGTGTGAGAGAGTCTGATAGATGTAGGATAGAAGGAAGGAGAGCTTCTCAAACTTAACAGTGTTCCTCCTCAGTCACTTTGACATTGAAGAAAATAAAATGCAAGAACAACAACTTCATGTGGAAGCAGGCAATGAATAGAAAAATGAATCTCACTATCAATTTATTACTGTGACCTGCCTGTACAGAGAGAGAGTCCAATTTATAAAGACATATGTGTGCTGCTCATGAATACTGCCCCTCCTCCCACCTTTAATCCATTAATACTGACATTTTTCAAGCTACTAGGAACACTGAAATAAAGGGCATTTTTAGAAGTAGCACAAAAGGGAACTTTTCTTGGAAAAGCAATAGGTGAGCAAGGGTGGCTGTGACCTTGAGTTCTAATGCAGTATGGGGAGGCAGAGAAGCATAGGGGTTGTTGTACAAACTCTATTGTGCTGGGTTATATAAAGATTCTGCTATTCAACAGCCTTGGTGACACAGCCTCCTGTATGGAAGCTGATTTTTAACAAAAACAAATACTCTTACAAATATTAATGGTGTTAGTCACCACTTGGATGTTATTGTTAAATAGTCCTCATTAGACCATTCAAGAACATCACTTGCTTGTCCTCATTCTCTAGCAAGATTATTAGCAGCTTGATTCTGCAAGGTGCTGATTGCTGTGTCCAGCAATGCACTTAAGTATGTGCTTAACTTCATGCATGTGTGTAGTCCTATTGAAGTCAATGGGACTACCAAGTGCTCAAAGTTAAACAGATACTTAAGTGTTTTGCTGGTTCAGGGACAAAATGATGAGCACCTTGCAGGACCAAGCCCTAAAGCACTGCTATAATTCTCACCAGTTGGAGTGCTGAGAGTGTTAGCTATGCAGTTTCCCAGCAGGATCACTTCACATCCTAATCTGGTTAGATAAGGGTGGAAACAAAGAGTCTTCTCAAGGTTTTGCTAATTTGTTACTCCACTAAATGATATCCTTGCTGCAGCCTATCATCTTCAGTGATCGGTACTGCTAGGTCAGATCAGTACAGCTGAAGGGAATTGATTTGTCTTGCCTCGCTAGCACATTCATGTGTAAGACTTCACATCCAGGGCAGTTTAATTTTGAAGAATAATAGGATAGCAGCTGCAACTGGGATTTTGACAAGACTTTTTTTTTTTTTGTCGTTTCAAGTATGTTTTGAGTTGATAGTAGTTAATGCATCTGACTTAAGTTCAAAAGCAGCACCTACGCTGTACGGCTGGTTAGTTGTAACTCAGTATTTGTGATTCAGCACAACTGTAAGATTTGCAGCATACTGTGGCTAAATTCTGTGTCCTCAACAACTTTCTTCTTAAAAAAAATACCAAAAAAACCCAACTAAAACAAAAACACCATTTCAGGCACATTTTTTTTCTAGAGGAGAACTAGCAAAAGAGAGAGAGAAAAAAATATAATTAAGTAAAATAGCTAGTTTCTCTCTCTCTCTGCACACAATAGGTAAGGCAGTCATTTCTGGCCAGCCACAGCACACAGAATTCTAAAAATTTGATGGAAAAGACCTGTTAAGTCCTCATGCCTCAAGTCCTAGATTATAAAATGGGGGGGGGGAGTTTTGAGGGGAAGGGGGTTTACTATTTGTCTGTACAGGAGCTAGTATAATGGAGTCCTGATCCTTGACTGGGTTTACTAACTACCACCATAATACCACAACTACTACTAACAGTCCATGCTCTGACAGTACCCTACAGTATAAATTTTAGTTCTTTGTCCAGCCAGATTTTAAATGATCCCCATTGTGGAGCTCCAGCTGCTTCTCCTGGCAAATTCTCTCCTCCTGATGACCATTGATCTTCATTTATAATTTTCTTTAATTGATTTTATTTAGAGGTGCACAGTGCATCCAAAAGATGAAAATCCTAATCAAGCATTTGTGTTGTTGTAGTTTCTCTATTTATCTAGGTTCTCTCATATGACAACCATCACCATGGTATCTGGGTACCAGTTCAAACTGGTTAGGAAATTAAAATTCTGAAGATATGCCTGAAGATATTCTGACAGTCACTGGACGTCAAATGTCTGACTTGTTATGGAGTGTGGATATATGAGGGTGACAGGGAAATTACAAAACTGAGTTTCAAATAATATTTTACAAAGTGCTCTTCAAAGGAAAGGTAAAACAATCCATAATTGATTTACTTTTAAAATTTCAGTTGTCATAATTTGATGTACATCTTTAAGTGGTGTCTCTTATTCTTTGTCCTATATTTAGAACTCGTTACCATGACATAATACATTTTATCATATAGAAAACTTAATTTTAATGAGTTTGTTCTTGAGTGTTTAGAGTATGTAGGAGATCGTAGGCCGAATGCTATCATAGAATCATAGAATCTCAGGGTTGGAAGGGACCTCAGGAGGTCATCTAGTCCAACCCCCTGCTCAAAGCAGGACCAATCCCCAACTAAATCATCCCAGCCAGGGCTTTGTCAAGCCTGACTTTAAAAACCAATAAGGAAGGAGATTCCACCACCTCCCTAGGTAACGCATTCTAGTGCTTCACCACCCTCCTAGTGAAAAAGTTTTTCCTAATATCCAACCTGAACCTCCCGTACTGCAACTTGAGACCATTACTCCTTGCTCTGTTATCTGCTACCACTGAACAGTCTAGATCCATCCTCTTTGGAACCCCCTTTCAGGTATCTGAAAGCAGCTGTCAACTCCCCTCATTCTTCTCTTCTGCAGACTAAACAATCCCAGTTCCCTCAGCCTCACCTCATAAATCATGTGTTCCAGTCCCCTAATCATTTTTGTTGCCCTCTGCTGGACGCTTTCCAATTTTTCCACATCCTTCTTGTAGTGTGGGGCCCAAAACTGGACACAGTACTCCAGATGAGGCCTCACCAATGTCGAATAGAGGGGAATGATCACGTCCCTCGATCTGCTGGCAATGCCCCTACTTATACAGCCCAAAATGCCATTAGCCTTCTTGGCAACAAGGGCACACTGTTGACTCATAGCCAGCTTCTCGTCCACTGTAACCCCTAGGTCCTTTTCTGCAGAACTGCTGCCTAGCCATTCGATCCCTCGTCAGTAGCACTGCATGGGATTCTTCTGTCCTAAGTGCAGGACTCTGCATTTGTCCTTGTTGAACCTCATCAGATTTCTTTTGGGCCAATCCTCTAATTTGTCTAGGGCCCTCTGTATCCTATCCCTACCCTCCAGCGTATCTACCACTCCTCCCAGTTTAGTGTCATCTGCAAACTTGCTAAGGGTGCAGTCCACACCATCCTCCAGATCATTAATGACAATATTGAACAAACCTGGCCCCAGGACCGACCCTTGGGGCACTCCGCTTGATACCGGTTGCCAACTAGACATGGAGCCATTGAAGGAGATGTGTGTTGCATATTCTGATTTATCTTTAGGTGTACCTGGTACCAGAATCAAAGGGGAAGTGTAATGTGAGGTCAGGGATGGAAAGAAATGCAAGAAACAGAAGTCAGGGTTAAGCACACAGTCTCCTAACTAGCAACATTACAGGGGTAACAGAGCCCGACGGAATGCTGGATATGCTGAGAATGAATAGATTAGAGAAGCTGCAAGCCAAAAGAGGCCATGTAGTCAGTAGGGTTGCCAACCCTCCAGGATTGTCCTGGGGTCTCCAGGAATTAAAGATTAATATTTAATTTGAAGATTATGTCATGTGATGAAACCTCTAGGAATACATCCAAGTAAAATTGGCATCCTTAGTAATCAGTAGGGTCTCAATTCAGAGTCCTTGAAATGCTGTATGTAAAAGTAAGTGCCTGATGATGCAAAGTGCTATCTGCTTTTCGTAAGATGTTAAACCCTCACGTCTTATTCACTTTAGTGGAAGTTGAAGGTGCTCAGCATCTGGCAGGATTTGGCTCAGAAAGAGTGCATGGGTTAAAATGAAACTCACCAACTGTAGGTGGTAGGGTTTGCAGACAGACATTCAAAACCAATGTGCTGCCTGTTTAGTTCAGGCCTATCTGATCTCTTCTGTATATTTTTCTATCTCCTGAAGTTCTAATGTTTTATTCTAAAAAATAATAATAACTAATAAAGTCAGTGGCAGTAGCCCAGTTCTCCTGGGCAACCCTGCAATTGCAAATCAGCACGCAAAACCACTTCATAATAAAAACAAACAGCGTACACAGCTTAAGACTCCTGAGTACTCCTAACAAACCAGTATTCAACTGAATTTAAATAGATTTTGGTTTCAAGCAACTGAAGAGCTATCATTAAGAGTGAAAACAAATATTTAAAATTATGGAAAGCATCTTGATGGTTTTCTTTGAAACCTAACTTTAAGGATCCACTGCATTTTTTTTTTTTAAAAGCTGCTACCTTCAAGTCAGTTCTTGTATGGCATATTAATTATGTCCAGAAGTAGCACAGAAATGTTATTCCTCAAGGAAGAAGGTGTGGGAACTCAGTTGAAAATAGAGCTATCATATACAGGCAGTGCCCTCACTGAATTCCTCCTTTTTATAGAGCAGAAAAGATTTTGGTTTGAGAGCATATAGAACCTTTATCATGCTCAGGATAACAAAGTATAGTAGTTAAATGAGTGCAGTTATTGTGTAGACAGATGTAGCAGCTAGTAAAATCAGTCCAACATTTCTTACATGGGGGGAGGGGGAATGTTTGCCAGATATCATTATCCCCCTCCACTTTTGTGCGTGTGTGTGTGTGCGTCTGTGACATGTCTTTTTTTCTTCTACTAGAGACTGACAGAGCCTTTAATGCATGAATGCTGCATTTTGTGCATACAGACTTTGTTACCCAAAAGCCTACCATTAACCGTTTATTATTAAGGTCATCCATCTGATGGGGTAGTGGTACATCTCCTAGTCATTCAGATACATCAGATGGAGATTTCATAATCTACTAACTTTCCAATATCTGGGAATTATTTTTTCTTTCAACTCCTTATGTTTAGGTGTCATGCCAAGAACTGACATACTGCCAGATATATATTAAAAAGTATTAGCAAAGGCTTCTGGAATGCAGAGTGCAGGGCCAAACCTATTTCCTTGCTTCATTTGGAGTTATGTTGTTAAAAATGTTCATGATGAGGCTTTGAATGACAATAGCCTACATGTAAATGTTTAATTCATTAAGCAAAAAAGGAGCAGCTCCTCATGAGGGGAGAATTGTATGCTTCAGGCTTAAGTGACCTGACTGCACTCTATAAATCAAACAATGTCCTCAACCAGCTTTTAAATACATCATGTTGAACATTTCAGGAGAAAAATATTTTCATATTGAAGCAGACTTAAAACCAGAATCCTTTTTAGGAATGGTAGGAGAATGTAGGAATTATTATCCCATATGAGATCACCTAGGCCTTGTCTACACTGGACAGTTTATGCGCAGTAAAGCAGCTTTCTGCGTTGTAACTTTGTGCGCTGCACTGTACTCCAAAGGAGAAGGTTGGATATGATACCTGGACATACACATATCTTTAACTGTCCTGGGACCCCACCTCCTCCTGAGACCCTCCCTTCCCCCATCCACCTCAGTGCTGATGTGTTTTTCTGTTTGTCTCTCTCCTCCAGTTGTTGGTTTTTAATAAAATAATTGTTTTGGTTTGAAAGCAATCTTTATTCCATTAACTGAAAGCAAACAGAGCCCTGCAAAGCAACAGGCAATTTTCTTACACCTTCATATTGCATCGTCTGCACCAATTACAATCACTTCCTAGCATTACAAGCACTGCACTCCGAGCATAGTGACCAATATTACTGGCTTTCAGCTTCATTTTGCTGCCTCAAGGCATCCCTGATCCTTACGGCCCTGCACTGCACCCCTCTAATAGCCCTGGTCTCTGGTTGTTCAAATTCAGCCTCCAGGTGCTGAGTTTCAGTGGTCCAGCCCTGGGTGAAGCTTTCACCCTTCCCTTCACAAATATCATGGAGCGTACAGCATGCGGCTATAAGCACAGGAATATTGTCATCGGTTAGGTCCAGCCTCCCCTATAGGCAGCGCCAGGAGGCCTTTAAATGGCCAAAAGCACACTCAACAGTCATTTTGCACTTGCTCAGCCTGTTGTTGAACCACTCCTTACTACAGTCAAGGTGCCCCATGTATAACTTCATAAGCCACGGCATTAAGGGGTAGGCAGGGTCTCCCAGGATCACAATGGGCATTTCGAATTCCCTTATGGTGATCTTCTGGTCCGGGAAGAAAGTTTCCACTTGCAGCTTCCTGAATAGGCCAGTGTTCCAAAAGATGCATGCGTCATGCACCTTTCTGAACCAGCCTGCGTTAATGTCTGTGAAATGCCCATGGTGATCCACAAGCACCTGTGTCTCACCCTAATGCCCCTCCCCCCCCCCAGGGAGTCTCCAGGGAAGGCAGATCAGCATTGTATGCAGCTAACACAGTTGCAAGCATCGCAAAGCATTTTGAGGAGGGTCAAAGATGTGTGAGTGGAGAGTGGAAGTTTCCTTTTCAGAATACAAGAGGTCGGGGGAAGGGGGGGAAAGAAGAAGAGCAGAGAACGGGTTAACTCAACGGGTTAACTCAGTTAGCTCCATGTGAAGATAAGACGCTGGCCCTGGCTCAAGGTCATTGGCTCGACGAGAAATCAGCAGCTGCCCAGCCGTGAGAAGAGGAGAACTAAGTTGAGTAGAGCTGCAGAGATAGCAGCGAGAACAGTGAGAGCAAATGAGATGGCGACAGCGAAGGCCAATAGAAGAGAAAACAAAGTCTCTGGAGCCAAAACCGAGGAGGCCACAGCAAGCCGGTTTGGACTGGCACAAAGAGCACCAGAAGCAGAGGTCCCTGAGTGGAATACCCGCCCCCACAAAGGAGCCCAGGACTTAAAGCCCTCCTGAGAGCTGGAGCAATGCTTTCTTTCTTCCCTGAGTGACATGGGAGCGTTCCCAACACTTTCTGCTGTTATTTTATTAAAGACAGGTTTCAGAGTAACAGTTGTGTTAGTCTGTATTTGCAAAAAGAAAAGGAGTACTTGTGGCATCTTAGAGACTAACCAATTTATTTGAGCATAAACTTTCGTGAGCTACAGCTCACTTCATTTTCATGGTTTGTGTGTATAAAAACGTCTTCTGTACTTTTCACAGTATGCATCCGATGAAGTGAGCTGTAGCTCACGAAAGCTTATGCTCAAATAAATTGGTTAGTCTCTAAGGTGCCGCAAGTACTCCTTTTATTTTATTAATAAAGCTTTAAAATTTAGGCACTTGGTGTGCCTCATCATCTCCTCCCCAAACAGATCCTGTGGCCCCAGCCTGATCAGCTGTGGCCCCAGGCAGATTGGTAACAAAAATCTGTCACACCTGGAGAAACAGAGAAATACCCCTTCTGATTAATGTACTCGGTGGCTAGGTGGTCTGGTGCTAGAATTGGAATATGTGTGCCATCTATCACCCCTCCGCCATTAGGGAAGCCCATTTGTGTAAAGTCATCCACAATGTCATGCACGTTGCCCAGAGTCATGGTCTTTCAGAGCAGGATGCGATTAATGGCCCTGCAAACTTCCGTCAACATGAGTCCAATGGTTGACTTTCCCACTCTGAACTGGTTAATGACCAATCGGTAGCAGTATAGAGTAGCCAGCTTCCACAGTGCAATCGCCACACACTTCTGCAAAGATAGGGCAGCTCTCATTCTCGTGTCCTTGCACCGCAGGACTGGGGCGAGCTCATCACACAGTCCCATGTATGTGGCTTTCCTCATCCAAAAGTTCTGCAGCCACTGCTTGTCATCCCAGATGTGCATGATGATGTGATCCCACCACTCAGTGCTTTTTTCCTGAGCCCAAAAGCGGCGTTCTGCTGTGGTCAGCACCTCCGGGAATGCCAGAAACAATCTTGTGTCGTAGCTACTATGCGTGGTGAGATCAGTGTCAAACTGCTCTTGCCTTTGAAGTTTAAGGAATAACTCCACTGCCACTCGTGAAGTGTTAGTGAGATCTAGCAGCATATTGGTCAACTGTGCGGGATCCATTCCTGCAGCCCGAAGAGGCAGATCGCGCAGTACACAAACCATTGAAAGATGGTGCCAAATGCAGATGGAAGCACAGGGATTGCTGCGATGTGAAGCAATGCATCATGGGGCATTGGGACAGGACCCAGGATGTCCCGTGACACCCTCCGCCTTCCCACAGCTCTTAGCGGCAGAAGAGGAAGAGATGCTCTGTGGGATTGCTGTCCAGAGTGCACTGCTCCGAATACCGCTGCAAGTGCCGCAAGTGTGAACACACTATTGCGCAGGCAGCTGTCAGTGTGAACACACAACAGCGATTCCCCTTCAGCGCTCTCTGAGCGCCGCAGTAACTGCTGGCACCTTCACTCTGCTAGTGTAGACCTACCCCTACAGGGGTGTTAATGGGTCACTTCACCTTGAATGGTCCTTTAGAATATGAGCTAACTACTTATACTAAACTAGCTGTTCCACCTTGTATATTGCTTTCCCGGGCCTGAGGAAGAGCTCTGTGCCACTCAGAAGCTGGTCCAATGAAAGATCCACCTTGTCTCGCTAATATAAAAATGTATGTTGTAGGGTTCCTGTGTCTGTAGGTTCAATAAGGGTTTATTATGCACTATAAATAGCTTCTTGTTAGCTCTTAACAGTATTGTCTTCGGCAGTGATGGTATAGGAGGATTTAGAAGAAGGGGGGGAAACAATGACGACAAAAAAGTCTCCATATTCACCTAGATATTTGTGCATGCTGCCTGCTAATACTTTTTCAGCTCGTTTTGACTCCCTGTGATAATGCTCACACCCCAGGCCAATTTGAATGAAGAAAGCACAAGACCTGAGACTGGCAATGGGGCAGGGATGGTGCCAAAGCACATGGTAGTGAGCCTGTAAGTAATCGTGGTCTTTATTTCAGCTATTTTAAATGCAGTGATGGCTCTAGGCCAGCGTTTTACGTGGGGCTATAGGATTTGCCTTAGCTGTGCACGTACTCCCTGAATTCTGAAAGTGTCTGTTCTCCTCTGTGTCTGTCAGTCAGGCTCTTCACTGCATTGCCTGCTTTGAAGCTCCTTTCTACCAGGAAATACACACAGGTGCACAACACAAGTCTGGTCCACTGAAGAGATGGTCCATATGCAGGGAAGAGTTACTTGGTGTATTAAAATAAAGGCTGGGAGTAGTGAAAAGAATGGGGAAACCATTGCAACAACAATGAATATATAGAGTGGGATCCATAAAGGTACTTCGGACCCAAGTCTCAGGTCTAGACTCCACTGCCATCCACAAACTCCCACTGAACCCTGTAGGTGCTTACATTCACTCCATGCCTAAAGTATCAGCACTGAAGTTCCTTCAGTGCCTAAGTTTCTGCCTCTGGGCATGCACATGGCTGCCTCCCTGTAAGCATCCAGAGGCCTATCTCCCATTGAAGCCCCAGAGTGATTCACAAACTGGGGGAAGATAAAAAGAAAAGGAGGACTTAGGGCATCTTAGAGACTAACAAATTTATTTGAGCATAAGCTTTCGTGAGCTACAGCTCACTTCATCGGATGCATGCAGTGGAAAATACAGTAGGGCGATTTTATATATGCAGAGAACATGAAACAATGGGTGTTACTATACACACTGTAATGAGAGTGATCAGGTAAGGTGAGCTATTATCAGCAGGAGAGAAAAAAAGATAGGCATTCCTCTGCCTAAAATGTGTGTAGGGCTCAATGTGGTAGGCAGCTTCTGAGCATGTCTGCCAGATCAGGTCCCGTTCTAGATCTTGCCAGAGGAGGTGGTGATTGCGGTTCGGCCCACCTTATAACTTTTAGCCTAGTAGAGAGTGCTCTTACCACTGAGCTATGGGATATTCTGGTGGGGGCCTCCCTCAGTCTCTCCCGTTGAAACTGTTTCAGTGCTTCTACCCAAAGGCAGAAACATCACAGCCTGAAGTGAGGAGGAGGCAGTGTGACCAGGGAATAGGAGCTTGGACCGGGAGAACTGGCTTCTAATTCTAGCACACCTGTTTGGTGTCCTTGGGACAAATCTCACCTTCTCGTGGCTGTTTCCCCATGCATGATATGGGGGTGATAATGCATGTGCACTTTGAAGACTCTCCAATGGCTTAACAAAGATAAGAGCGAAGATGTTTATTTTTTAAACATTAGGAGAAATCTCATGTAAGCGTAATGTCACTGAAGTTCATGATTTTTCATTGACTCTCTAAATTTGCAAATCCATTCGCTGTGCTTCTGATTATTATAGTGCTTGAAAGTCAAAACGTTTGCCATGATTTCTCACACTGTTTGATACCTTTATTAGCTTTAAATATAAGAACTTTGGTGTTTAATGTGAAAATACTGAAAGGGTCTGGGTAGGTTAAATACATGAATTTTCCACTTCCGATGACCTGGATTTGCACCGGCAATGGCCATTTGCTTGTTGCATAACTCACCTCACAATTAATCAGAATTGTTCATCTCTGGTGTGAGAGAGGCTGACAATGGAGGTAGCAGGACGTGCTATAGGTCCCGATTTAACTTCAGATATATTGGCTGAGTTGTGTGGGTGGGGAGACAGGAGTGGAGTAATGGTGGGGAGGGTCAGGGTTTGAAAATGAGCAGAGAATTGCTTTGGCAGAGCTATAGAGGTGACCAAATTAGTAGCACATGTGTTCAGGCCTAGTCTGTTTATATTCCTTTGGGGGAAAACTTGTTTCCTCATGAAACCAACTTCCTATTGAATTACTATGAAAACTAAAGGGGATAGGGTTTAGAGCTTTAGCATGGGGGTATTGAGGATAGGAAAGATACAGATTCTATGCCAGTGCTCTAGTTATTATCCAAAACCTCCTGACTTCAAGATTCTATCCGGTCCGTATTTTCCCCCCAGGTTCTGGAATTCTGCAATGATTCCTTTGAAATTAAGAATGTAAGGAACAAGAAATGGCCAAATGTGATTATTCCAGGGACTGCTTAGAGAGCCAAGTGTAAAAAACAAAACAAAAAGCCACCCTCAAACATATTTCCTGGAAATAAAAATAAAAATAAAAATAAAAACAATAAAAAGGGGAGAGAACCAAGTAAGAATATTTCAGAGCCATTTAAGGCACAAAAGAATTAGTGTTCCCTCAGTGAATTCTTCACACACACACACAACACACACACACACTCACACATATAAACAAATGAACAACCTCCCCCTCCCCCCCCAAACAAACAAAACCTTATAAATCAATAACTCTATTTCTCCTACAGGGTACAGAAAAAAGAGAATGAAAAATAATAACAATCTCTCTCTTTTTATATATATATAGAAAACTTTCAGATACTATGGTGATGGGGAACTTCTGAATACCTACAAAAGATGCATCAATAGTGATGTATTACCTTTCCTTTCTGCCCCCCAGGAAGTGGTAGAAATTCATGGTTTAGCATATTGAAAAGTAAACTGGACAAAGCACAGTAAAGAACAATCCTGCATTAGCAGCGAGACGGACCAGGTGACTTTAAAAAAGCATTATTTTAAATTGCCAGTGTTTTAAAACCAACCAAGGTTCCAAGCCACCAAATGCATGCTTAGTTTCCCTCATTAGCATAGGCCAACTGAAATCAATGGGTGTCTGTATGTTGGTAAAGTAACTCAAGTACGTAAGTCTGTGCAGGACTGGGTGCCTGTGATTAGAAGAACACACAGTAAGAGCAGGATTGCAACTGTGGAACAAATAATAATTTTGTATATTGACAATGATATTTCTGACATTGTATTGCACATAATGTACAGAATGAATGGGATTTATTTTTAATGACAAAATTAGTCAATCTTATGACCTTTAAAAAGCACGACACAGCATTCAAAATATATTATAGCATGAACATTGGGCAATTTTTAATACAGTTTGAATAGTTACGTATCTCATTTATGTATTATTCATGGTGAATAGTAAATTGTTGTAATAACATCTATTTGATTATGAATAAAAGATGAATATCTGGTTTAATGACCTGACAGTTGCAAAAATTAGGTTTATGAACATTTTTATTGCTTTTATTTTTTGATGATGATTGACTCAGTGGCTTTCTGTCACACCCAGACATATACAACATCCTTCTTTGTCTTGCAAAAATGTACAACATTCATTACTCCTGTTAACCTTTCTAAGCACAGGCTCACATAGTCAACAGTGAGCATAGCGTGGGTGCCTGCAACTACCTGTATTTGGCTCCTGATTTTGCAAAGTGCTCCGCCCACATGGAGCCCATTGCAGAACTGGATTTATACACTCCCTTTTGCATGCAGTTACCTTATTTGTGTTCACATCAGTGTACTTGTTCTCCTTTTGCTTGCAGTGATTCTCTACCTATGTAACTACGTTGACTTCAGGAGAGTTATTCCTGATTTACATGAGTGAAAGAAGAATCAGGCCCTGGGCATGCAAATGAGAGCTCCTGGAGTGCAACAGGGACATATGTATTTTTGCAGGTATACTTATGAGTCTCAGATTTTAAAATGTGGTGCTCAGTATTTATTCAGTCAGCCTATCCTGCCTCATTCTGTTTTCTCAGGAGGTCTCAATTAAGCCCAATCTTTCTTTGCAAAGCAACATTTTCAACTCCATTACATCAACTGCACTGAAATAAACATAACACACAAAGAACAATAATGGTTTTTTGCTAACTGATCTTTTATAACAACTCTGCAAGCACAAGCAGGCTCAGGTGTGTTCTGGGCAAAGTGCCTGTCTGAATCTACCTCTCATTCCTATATATAAATGGGATGGGAAGGAACAGCTATATTTAAGGATAAGGCTATGCAAGTCCCTGGTTCTACCCCAAAAACAAGGGTAGGTTTTCTCAGGCCTCAGTGTAATAACTGGATTCTTTCCTTGTGTGGAATTTCTTTGTTCCATTTCATTGCTAAGGTCCTGATACTGAAAACACTCTTCTGTGTGAGTAACTTCATGCACAAAGTAGTCTGACTGAGCGTAATAAGGATATTTGTGGTTGTAACTGTTTGCAGTCTGAGAGCCCCCAAACAGGCTGTAATTCCTAATAGGCATGTAGGAGTCTCCATGTCCATAAACAAATTGTCTTAAGATGTAGGCTGAGGGGATGGGATGGAAGCCAAGGGGAATGCCTTTAGGAAACAAACTTGCTAGATAGAGTCCTACTACTGGAGAATATGTGCCTCAGTTCATATCTTCCACAGATTTCTTGGCTACCCTGCAGAAAAATGGGGGAGCCAAGAAATATCTGGGGGCACACACCCCTTCCCTAGCAGCCGGCTTCAGAAAGCAGATCACTGGGGGGACATGAGAACGTGTGTCCATGGAAAGATGTTAAGGGGGTGGGGTTGGGTGCCTGCCTGCTCACAATATACTAAAATTGGATCGATACAGAGAAGATTAGCATGGCCCCTGCGCAAGGATGACTCGCAAATTCCTGAAGTGTTCTGGAAAAAAAAAAAAAAACAAGTGAGAGAGACTCACCTTGTTGCTGTGTCCAGGGCTTGGTGTTGTAGGGCCTGTGAAGCAGGCTCTGTCCTGAGGCAGGGCAGAAATGTAACAACTAAGCAGGCAGGCGGCTAATGTTCCCATTGTTAGTTAATTGTTCCCATTCTTAGTCAATTATGGATCCTTTACTTTGCCAGAGTGGCGTAAAGGAGCCTTATTGTAAATGACAGTAACAGACTCCTCAGCTAGGAAGGTCTGTATCAGCTTTTCTCGCTTTTTTTCTTGTGCCAGAGAGGCACAATGAATGGGGTAAGATTACAGCCCAGGATCTATTTTACTTATCCATTAAAAAAAAAAAATGCAGGACAATGATTAGCAAAACTGTCTGACTTTCATGTGTGAAACTCTGAGCAATTTAAAGCGACATTCTACTTTACAGAACACCAAACACCAAAATAAAAGTAATGTAATTTAAACGAAAATCCAGGATTACAACTGGAACGCAGAGTTATTGATTACCAAGTATTTGTAATTTAACTTCACCATTTCCTAAACGTATGAAAGTTATTGTGATTCCCCCCCCCGTCCACCATATGGTAGTTTAAATAAATTATCAAAATAAATGAAACCGGTGCGATTGTATTGCATTACTGGACAAAAAAAGAGAAAAAAAATTGCAGAATTTTGGATTCTTTTGGTGCAGAATTCCCCCAGGAGTGTCATATACTATATATGTGGAGTTCTGATTTATTTGTAACTGGGAAAGCTAAAAAAGTATACTTTCAGAACTGTTCCCTGACTTTCAATATTAATAACTTTGTAGCCAGGGAACATTTTTCCTTTCTCTGTTTTCCTGTGTTTTATATTGTCATTTGCTAAACATATTATGACTTACTATTTACCTCACTCTGAAGCTTTGAGACCTTTTGTAGCTTATACACGTCTGGAATTCCTCAAATAAGTCATTATATATTTGCAATAAATCTTATGAAGAAAAGGGCTAACACATGCAAAATGTAATAGTTTTCCATATAGGCATCTGTTTAAATGATCTGCCGTGAAGTACAGTAGCAGTTAAATGGGGGAAAAAATGACCTATTCTATATCTTAAATGCATTAAAATCTGTGTCTACTAATGGAAAAAGTTAGAGCAGGAAAACGATCAGTTATTTAATGTATGGACATCCTTGGTGTGTTTAAATCCTAAGGTAACTGCCATAGCAAAGAAGCTTGGTGAGAGTTAAACTGTGATCTAAAAATGATGGTGATGTAAGAATGACGTAAAACTAGCTTTATTATCATCATTCTCGTGGATGTGTGTGCAGATCATTTCAGAGGAGTTGAATTCAGAGGCTTTAGACCAGGGATTGGCAACCTTTGGTGGGCCAGTTTGTTTACTTGCTGCGTCTGCAGGTTCGGATGTGCTGACCGCCGTTTCCCGCAGCCCCCATTGGCCTGGAGCGGCGAACCGCGGCCAGTGGGAGCTGCAGTCTGCCGAACCTGGGGACGCAGCAAGTAAACAAACCGGCCCAGCCCGCCAGGGGGCTTACCCTGGTGGGCCGCATGCCAAAGGTTGCCAATCCCTGCTTTAGACGATTTCTGTTCTGTCAGTACTTAAATTGTAAGCTCTCTGAGGTAGAGACAGTCTTTTTTGTTCTGAGTTTATACAGCACCTAGCACAATGGGGTCTTTGTTCAGGATTGGGGCTCCTAGGTGCTACAGTAATTCAAATAACAAATCCAGGATAACAAAGTTAGTCTAAGATCTTGTCTACGCTTGTGGCGGCATGTCGGGTACGTGTGGCTACATGCCACAGTGAAAAACAGGCTGCATCCACACTGCAGCATGTGGCTACACACCAGCAGTGAAAGGCTCTGGCTGGGGGGAGGCTACGCTGGTAAAATCAGCAGTGTAGACATGAGAGGCACTGCTTGGGCATGTTGTGAGCTATGTAGGGTGCACACTAAGGTACTGATGTGTCTGTTCTCTACTTGCCTAAGCAGTGCCTCACTGTCTACACTGATGTTTATACCTATGCTAGCTGGGCATGCAATGTAGGTACTCTGCAAACCACTGTAAGTGCAGACATAGCCTAAGATTTATGGTGGTATAACTGAGACCAGAATGTGGCTTTTAAATTTAGTTAACTTTAGTCAGCTTCACAATGCAGAATATTAAGCGCCAGTTATTCTACCCATGCTGCTGAAATGCAGCTGAATTCAGTGGATTTACTCCTGGTAAATTACACTGATGTAACTGAGAGAGAGAGAGAATCAGACACATAATTTGTACATCGACCAATCTGTCATTATTGTGAGACTCTAATTTTTTCTCAAAATGTAAACTTCAAGTATCATTCTATTGCTCTAGTCTGACATGATAATGAAGTTACCAAGGGTGCAATTCACAAAGCCACTTAGGCTATCTCAACACAAGGATAAAAGACCTGTGGCACGGTCATGGCTGATTCAGGTCAACTGAGTCGGGCTTGTGAGGCTGAAAAATTGCTGTGCAGATATTTGGGCTCAGGCTGAAGCCCAGACTCTGGGACCCTCCACCCTTGAAGGGTCCCAGGGCTCAGGCTCCAGCCCAAGCCCGAACATCTACACCGCAATTTTTCAGCCCCACAAGCCTGATTCAGCTGACCGGGGCCAGTCGTGGGTTTTTTATCCCTGTGCAGACATAGCCTAAGGCATGTAACCTCCAGAGTTAGGAGCCTACATCCCCATACGCAGCACTACTGCAATCCTCAAAACTCCTGCTTGTGTGCCCCAACTCTGAAGGTGCCTAAACTCACTTGGTGCCTAACTCTCCATTGTAAAAGTTCCCTAAGCACCTAAGTTTTAGCACCAGGGGCATGTGCACTGCTGCCTCCCAGAGTGATTCATGAACTGGGGGAAGATAGGCTTTCAGCCGCCTAAGTCATACGTGGGCCCAATCTGGTAGGCAGCCTTGGAGCACACCTACTGGATTGGGTCCCATTCAGAACTGAGGAGGAGGAGATGGTGATGAGAACACGTGCCTGCCAGAGGCGGACTAAGGATTTAAAGAGGGTCTCCCACCTTCGGGAGAGTGTTCTAACCACTGAGCTATGGGATATTCTGATGTGGATAAATAATGAAAGAGGGACTGGACCTGGGGTCTCCCACCTCCCGAGTGGGTGAGTGCCCTAACCACTGAACTACAGAGACATTTTTGCTTTCTGGTACAGAGTGGATAAATACTTAAAATAATCATTGGGCACGCTGGTTTTTGTGGATCACATTCTAAGGTGCTTATCTCTCCCCATTCATTGTATAGGCAGTGATTCTTCCTGTGATTTTTTTTTTTTCTAGGCACCTAAATGTAGGCATTGTGACACTTGGTATTGCAACACCCAAGTCCCTTTGTGGATCCTACCCCAACAGCATGTCAGGCTAGTAGGCAGGAGTGGAATGAGAAAAGAGATTCCTCTTTAAAATAATTGGCCTTCAATGGTAAGATTATGCTATTTTAACTTGTCTGGGTTTTTTGTTTGTTTGTTCTTCTCTGTTGAAGGACCAGGGCTTCAAAATTGGGATCCAGATTGTGTATACATTTGAATAAATTGCAAATGGATGCAATATAATGAAACCATTGAGAGATACTGGGAACAAGTTAACAAGAAACAGCTGGATGGCTAAAGGGGTTAGTAATGCTATACTGGATTTCTTTATTTCTTGACCACCATAGCAAATCTAGTGCAAGATGGTAGATAAATATATTTAGTTCAGGTAACATAGATAAATAAGCAGAATTCCTGGAAATTATAAAATAGAAAGAGGCTGATTTTTAAAACCAAGCGTAGCTAATCAAGTGATATGGACCATTCCTATTGAAAATCATATTTAGGCTCTCTTGTTTCCACTCGGCAATATGTTCAAAGGTCCCTATGTATTTCTTAACCATAAGCAAAGGGCAAGTATAGTTATGAAAGGGGTCAACTGCTGTGAATTTATTATATGTATTCACAGTTATAGAAATCAAACACTAAGTGTGCTCTATTCATAATTTCACGAAAGTGCACAAATTTAGTAAAAATGTACTGAAGAGACAAATCACTGAAATTGGTTCCATTTGTATCACAGTATTGGCTTTTGCCTCATATAGTCAAAAATGAAATTGCTTTGCTTTGCTTCTATCAGTTTGTCTGAAACTTCCTTGAAAGAAACCAACCCCAGCCCACTACAGATGTATATAACATTGCTGTGTGCCCATTCTAAAATGATCCAGATTTTTAATTTATGAACTGAACTTGGGCCAAAAAAAGGCACTCTTTGATGCCTAAAATTAGGCTTTAAATAAATGACCTGGCTTTCAGAGGTGTTCAGCTCTGACTCCAAACAATAACAATTGAATGGGAGCTGTGCTCTGAAAATCGGCCAACTTTTATTTAGCTACCTAAATGTGTATAAACAAATAACTTTAAGCATCCAAGTTGGCCAGTTTTGGCCATATTGGCATTTCTGATCCCCAAAGAGACAGAACTGCCTATTTTAATCCTAGGACAAATGTAGCCTGGATTCTAATAATGAGGAATGCAAGCTTACCCTGTATCAAACTATCAGCGCACACTACAACCTCGTTTAGGTTGCAGTATTATTCAGAATAGTGACTGGGAAGCCCACCAGAATTCTTGGAAACATATTCATCAGATTCAATCAAGATTAAATTAACTACGAATAACACTGTATTTGTACAGTTCTTAAAACATCAGCATTCAACTGTAGCAATCAAAATAGTAATGTCCTCATAAATGAAGACTGCAGGACTTAGTCCCTTGAACCTCAGCCCGCTAATTACTTTCACACATACCTGTAAGTACACTGACAATGTTCATCAATATCTTATTTAACTACCTTCTGTTCCATCTGATGTTCTTTTCCTGAATATTCAGGAAAAAGTGAAGTGACAGCAAGGTAAAGAGAGAAGTGACTGCCTGAAATGAAATGGAGTGCTGGTTTCAGATGCACTGGGTGGATGGCACATTTCTTATGCCAGACGTCTAGCACTGTTAAAAAGGAAGCAGTTTTACTGCAGATCTTTGCTTAAAAATACAGGATGCAAGGTGCAAAGTTGCCTTTCTACTATCTCCACTGTCTGTATTTTGTGGCTAAAAGGCGTTGGTCACTTGTGCTGTCAGGCTAAGATCTTTCACAATCACTTCCTTGACATTAACACACTTTTTACATTCTTAAAAAAAAAAAAAAAAAAAAAGAGCTTTCTACTTTGTGTAGTCTTATACCCCTCTGCAAAGTGATAGTTTTTTAAAGGCACCTATTTTGTGAGATATGAAGGCAAAATTGGCCTAAAAGATTTTAACTGTACATACAGGCCATGCATACATCTCAGAGGTTTATGATTAGAAAATGTCAGGCATGGAGAACTCAATGCATATGTCACAGCCCTGGTATAGCTCCTCCAGCTGGACACTCACCAGGCTGCTGTTTGGGCCTCACACACTGGGCCCATGTGCTTTAAGCTTCCTTGGATCTCAGAAGGCTGCACTGTCTCTTTCCTTGAGCTCTCTAGGACACTTCCTGGACACAGGTTCTTGTTGCTCCTTCACCGAAATGGGACTTGATAGTCTAGCTGCCCTAGACCCCCAGGACTAGTACTGACTCTTCCATCCTCCAGCCCTCCATACCCACCCCAGTTGCTTAAGCATACCTTTTCCCAGAGTTCCACCTCGTGGATTCTCTTGTGTACAGGTCACCTCTTCAAGAACATGTGATAGTGGAAGCAAAGAGACACACAGGCTTTGGCAAAATCCAGTTAAAGCAAGAAATATACTGAGCTACACAAAACAATAAAACACCTAAACACATTTTCCTGCTTTGATTTCCTCCCCATCCTTGAGTGTTCTTTCAGCTTGGGTCAGTGTCCTTTAAGAAATCCAGGATCCCCTCCCACCACCACCACCACCTATGGCTTCTCCTCCAAATCATGGAGTCTCTGTTTTCTGTGCAGCCAGCTTCCTTCTTCCTTGGCTGGCCCCTCTGTTCTTCTTTCCTACCCAAATTTTCTCGGTCTTTGAGTTTATTCTGAGTCTCTCAGGATCTGTAACTTTTAAGATCCAGCATTAACACCTTGCCTGTCTCCTGAGCATAAGGCATCTGAGGTAGAATACAATAAAAGACAGTCATAACTTAAGACATAAAAATATGAATTCCAGTTTGAATGAACTGTCTGTAAATTGTATATAGATTCCTCAAACCATTGCAGCATATCTTTCCAGAAAGAAGAATCAGACATCACGTTACCATAAGTATAAGGAAAAACCTGTAGAACAGGGGTGGGAAAACTTTTTGGCCCGAGGCCCACATCTGTGTGGGAAAATTGAATGTAGGGCTGGGGCGGGGGTTGGGGTGCAGGAGGGGTGCAGGGTGTGGCAGGAGGCTCAGGGCAGGGGGTTGGGGTGCAGGAGGGGGTACGGCATGCAGGAGGGGGATCAGGACAGGGGATTGGGATGCAGAAGAGGGTATGAAGTGCAGGAGGGGGCTCAGGGCAAGGGGTTGGGGTGCAGGAAGGGTGTGTCAGGGGGCTCCTGGCAGGGCATTAGGGGGCTCAGGGCAGGGTGTTGGGGTGCGGGGTGCAGGAGGAGTTTGGGGTGTGGGCTCCAGCCTGGCGCTGCTTACCTCGAGCAGCTCCGGGGTGGCAGTGGCGTGCAGCAGGGCTAAGGCAGACTCCCTGCCTGGCCTGGCCCCACGCCGCTCCTGGAAGTGGCCAATATGTCCGGCAGTGGCTCCTGGGGGTGGGGTGGGATAGGCGACTCTGCCGCGCGCTGCCCTCACCTGTTGGTACCACTCCCAAAGCTCCTATTGGCTGCAATTCCCCGTTCCCAGCCAATGGGAGCTGTGGGGGGCGGGGGGGGGCGGTGCCTGCAGGAGAGGGCAGCGCACGGAGCCCTCTGACCCCACCCCCAAGGGGCCGCAGAGACATGGTGCCGGCCACTTCTGGGAGCAGCACGAGGCCAGGGGAGGAAGGGAGCCTGCCTTAGCCTCACTGTGCCACAGGGCTGGCAATTCCGCGGGCCACATTTAAAGCCCTGAAGCCTGGATCCAGCCCGCGGGCCATAGTAGAATATTGGATTTTCTCTTAAATAATCTTTATTTAGGGAAGAATAGAGATGTGAAAATGTATGCAACCCTTAGACATGTAAAAATCTAGTACTGTGTCGCCCAAAGCGGGAAGAAAAACAATCAAACATTTGTATGGTGATGTTTAAACATGTTTCAAATCAAGAGAGAAATGGAACAAAACATTATTTCATCCAGGAAAAATGCTACGTTTCTGGATCTGTTCCAGGTGACAGACCAAAGACGGAAGCAACTTTATTTAAAAAAAAAAAAAAGAAATTCTCACAGAGTGATGCAAATGTTGCTGCATTTTTCCCTACTAACATATATAGACCAGACAGTCATCTCCTGTGTTAAAACCCATGGAAAGAGGCTTTGTGGGAGGAGTCTCTTACAGAGATTTTCCTGCATTGTCCTCTTGTGTGGGAGATAAGATTGCCTTTCTCTGCAGCATGGGGTGCAGGTTACATGCTAGGGCCATCTGGGTATATCTCACTTAAACAGTTCCCCGCACTGGTAGGGGCCTTGGGCATTGGTGCACCTTTATCCTTCCTGTCTCTGCCTGTGGCACACAATAGTTTAGTCTCCTAAGGACTGTAATACTTTGGTCTGACTGTAGTTGTTGGGCTTGGTGGTGTTCAGTTGCCTGTGATATAGTAGAGATCAGACTAGATGATCGGGTAGTCCTTTTGACCTTAAACTCTATGATCCATGGGAGGTCAGAACAATGTGAGTAGAGACCGGGTACCTGGAACCTGGCCTCCAGCTCTCTGGCAATATGGCTCCAATGGAGCTGTGCTATCAGGACATCGAGGAAGCAGGAAGCTACATACAAGGGTAAACTTGGTGTTAACTTATGGGGAAACAACGTGTTAGCCCCCAGTCCATACTCTTTCATTCTTCCTTCACTGGATCTAACTGGTGGGGATGGTGTCATAGGCACCGACTCCGTGGCTGTTTCCAGGCTGGAGCACCCATGGAAAAAAATTAGTGGGTGCTCAGCAGGGCCAGATTAACTCTCCTGTGGGGCTGGGGCTATTAGATTTTGTGGGGCCCCTGTGTAGAAGTCTTTTTCCTAATATAAAACAAAATGATCACAATTATGGCATCGAGGCTATTAACGCTATACTAAACTTGCCTTTTAATTAACATAAAGCCAGTAGGTGGTTACATTTCAATCTTAAAACATATAGAATATGGTTAAGTTAATTCAAAATAGCCTACTTCTTATCTTAGATCAGCTGTTATATTAGTTTCTTTCTGGGAGAAAGTTTGGGTGCAGGAGGGAGCTCTGGGCTGGTGCAGAGTGTTGGGGTGCAGGAGGGAGTGAGGGGTGTGGGCGCTGGGCAGGAGTTTGATGCAGGAGGGGATTCTGACCTGGAGCAAGGGGTTGGGGTGCAGGAAGGGGTGCGAGGTGCAGACTCCGGCCGGGAGGTGTTTACCACAGACAGCTTCTGACCAGCAATGTAGCAGGACTCAGGCAGGCTGCCTGCCTGCCGTGGCCCCACGCCGCTCCCGGAAGTGGCCAGCTGCTGGCACATCTCTGCGCGCCCCTGTGGGGAGGGGAACAGCGTGTCTCTGTGTGCTGCCCGCAAGCACTGCCCCCTGAGGGGGCCAGGGAAAGGAGTGGGGATGGTGCGCTTGGAGGCGGGGGAAGGGGCGAAACTGTGTGGGAAGAGGCAGGGTTGGAGGCTTGGGGGAAGGGTTGGGGTGGGGTGGGGCCTGGGGCAGAGCGGGGATAGGAAGGGGCAGGCCGGGGACTTGGGGGGAAGGGAGTGGGTTGGGTCTGGGCCTGGGGCAGAGCAGGAGTGTGGGGATTGAGCATCCCTGGGGCTTGGAGGAAGCCAGAGGAGGAGCTTGTGCCTGCTTCAGAAAAGGGAGAACTCCTCTACATACAGTTTGGGTTGGGGTGGTGAGGGAACGATCTGGCCCTGAATTTTTCTGAGTGGGAAAGATGTATTTCCACAGACCGATGTTAAATATTCACTGAATAGAAACTGTCTGCTAAAAGCCCTGATCCTGGAGCCTGATGCTAACTTCACTGTTAACTTAATAAATCCAGATTTATAGGTGAAAATTGTAGATATTTTTTCTACAGATTTAGTTAATAAAAATTCCTCTTATTTTTTCCTCATTTGTGCCTGTCATATTAAGTGTAGATTAGTGGGCCCTCAATTTAATAGTTATTCTTTAACCTTTAAAATGTTATTTCACAGTTAGCATTTCTGAGACAGTTCTCTTATGCAGATGATTATTTCATGTAGTTTGAATGTAAGCTCTTCGAACTCACTGATGTTCTATGTGTTGTCTTTCTTCCTTTTCTCGTTTTCCCCTAAATTTGTTTTCAATTTGGTCCATAATTATGGTCCCATTTACATTTTGTAGGTCAAGTTATTAGTATTTTTGTTCAATAAATAAACTATAAAAATACTTTGCCCAGGGCATTTTCCATATGGAAATAAGAATTAAACTAGTACAAAATGCATTGATTTTTTAAATTTTTTTTTAGTGAATTTGGGAATTTTTTAGTACTCTATTTTCTAGGGACTTGTGCAACCTTCTCCAATAAATCTGGCTAATTCACTTCAGTCTGACTTGTGGATCTACCCGCTGCTCCAAGCAAAGGATTCTTCTGAGCAGAGGTTGCCAGTCGCACTGAATTGTGGGATGATTCAAAGGCATTAACAAAAATCTAGTCAGGTCACATCTGTTTTCAGACCACGACCTGGTACTTTTGACCAGATTGGACCTAGATTTCCCAGAGATCAAGCCCTAAAGTGAAAGGAAGTTCAGAAGGCCAGCCAGTGCAAGCCCTCTCCCCCTCTGCATTGTTAAGCTCTACTTTGGGGCTGTGTGGTGGGACTGAGGGCAGAGTATTAGCCTCCACACCTGATGCTTGCTGCATCAGAAATAAGCAAGTGAAGCAGACAAGGGGACAGCTAAATAATCTGTATCTATGCTGAACCGGCATCCCAGTACAGTACTCTTCTGCAGAGGGGCTTTGGGTTGTTATTCCAACTCCTAGTCTGACAGTGGCTGCATGGGGCTTCAGTATTAACCCTACAGACCAGGTTGGATGGTGGATTTCACATCCTCTAAACCCTCCCAATCACTCATGCTTTATGCAGGGAAATAAATTTCACCTTTGTGAATTAATAACAATATCTACAAAAGAGAAATGAAATTGGGGGTGGAGGGCGAGTCTTGAATTTTCAAAATGTGTCAACATTTTGGTTTTACAAAACCAAAATGTTCGATAATTGGGATCCTACTTTGTTCAGGCTGAGTCTGGGCGAAGTTATGAGGTAGAGGAGAATTAGACAAACATTTCTGATTTTGTCCTATATCTATTCTCCAGAGTACCCCACTCCACTTTTTCGGCACTGTCTGTTCCAAAATACACAAACCTCTCTTGGGTGCCTCCTGAGAAATGCTAAATTTTTCTCTACTGCCATTTAAATCAACGAAAATTGAGGACCTTGCAAGGTCAGGCCTGGGCCTTTTGTGAATAGGAACCAAATGGGTGCTTGGCAGAATGTGTTAAAATGAATCTGGTAGGAAAGCAGGAAAGAGCTATGGAAAGAAATGTGGTGTCTGTTGATGGCTTTAGTAAAAAGCGTGGATGCTGCAATTTTCAGATCTCCTAACCTCAGGTGAACTGAGGTTTTGACCTCCTGAGGTCCCTTCCAACCCTGATATTCTGTGATTCCATGATTCCATGATAATTGGAACAAGAAAATCATCCTGAATTTGAATGTTTCCATCTGTGATTCTATAAAGCAGCCGCAGTATCAATAGAGTGTTGCCAAGATGCTGGATTATCTTCTCTTGTTGACAATTAACATTTGAACCACCTACTGAAAAATCAGACGACTGACTTGTTTTAATAAAGTGAATATTAACTGAACAAAACAGAAGGCACTAAATTCATTAAGGTTCCCAATAACCTGCCAGGAATCTTCAGTGTTTGTCTCTATGGTGTGATTATAATAAATCTGACCTCCAACCCTTTTGGATAATTTAACAGGTTATTAAAATTCTTTCTTTCTTTTTCCTGAAGGCAGGGCATAGTTTATTTATTAAACTGAATTTTTGGTGTTAACATACCTTTCAAATTGAATAGGAACACTTCAAAGGTTGGGTATGGGACTGGCATTACTTTATCACAGATAAAACCCTTTTCTCTGTAGATGAGGCATGGTTCACATTGCAGAAGCAGGAGGCAGGAGCTCAGGTGCCTTTTGATCCTGATACTGACTCTCACTGTAGTTTTGGCCCAGTTACTTAATCTGTCTGCCTAGGTTTGTCTCTGTGAAATGGAGATAATCATACTTATTTGACTGTATTATAGTAATGGTCCAAATCCTGAGGTTTCTGATTCAAGTAAATCTCCTATTGATCTCAAAGGGAATTTTGTCAGAGTGAAAATTGAATATTGATCCAATTCCTACTGAAGTCAATAGGAGTCTTTCATTTGATTTCTATAGGAGCTGGATTGGGCCCCAAGATAAAACCTCAGGATTTGATCCCATGATTAAAAATCGCTTTGAAGATGTGCTCATGAATCGAAATCTGCTGACTTGAAAGTGCACTTCAGAAATAAAATCCTTGCTGATGCATGCTGCTTTGCCAGTGGGTCTGGAAAGCATGTGAAATAAAAGACCTGGATTAGAGTTTAGCTGATTCACTGGAGTATGTTTTACTCCAATGGTTTATCTGGGAGATTCCTCAGAGCAGAAAAGCTGGGTGAGAGGAGATCTATGTGAAGGTCTTGGAGGTGCTGGCCAAGGTATAATAGCACGTTATAATATATTTAGCAACTAATGTTTCTGTGGTTTGCAACCCACATGAGAGGGGAAAGTACACCTTGTGCATGGGGAGCTATTTAACACTTTGGGCAAGAGAGCAGAAAGATTAGAGGTGTGGAATTTTCCTGGCTTTCTCATAACAGTAAATCAGGGTTTCATAGACTTCCTCCCAAGAGAAGACACAGGCAAGGTTAAAAGACTATTTAGCTTGATCTGGTCCAGAGCATGATGGTAACTTCATGTCAAAACAAGGATTGTGTCTAGTGGAAGTGAAGTGGGAACATGGGTAATGGTATGGTCTTTCCAATAGAACCACACAATGCTACTTATTTTCTGGCATCAGCTCTTGAAATGTACATCTGCTTTTATACATGGCTGGGAAAACAAGTGGATCTGGTAGATGAGAAAATAAGGCCGGTCGCCAAGAAGAAAACTAGATTTCCCTAAGTTGCTACAAAGGGGGAGGAATTAGGGAAATCAACATTCAAATATCAGTAGTAGTGATGTAGAGCGTTACTCGGCAAAGCAGCGCTATTACTGTTAATGGTGTGGTGGAGTTGGGGTGTGTGAAGAGATGGAATGAAGCATCTCTTAATAAAGAGGAGAAATTGCATTGGGAGGCCAATTCAAGGACACTAATGCCTCACGTTATACAGGTTTCCACTTCATCAGAATTTCTTTATTAATGAACAGCAGGAAATCCTTGCTTTCTTCCTTCAATATTTCCCACACTGGAAGCAAAGAAATCAGAGAAGTAAAAAACAAACAAACAAACCTAAGAGCACAGTATTTAAGCCTTTTCCAAAAGTATTGAAGTGATGTCTTGCTAATGGTTTGACAGCTTGAAGTAGGAAAGAATACAGGGCAAAAAAGAGTTGGTAACAGTTAATAGATTCTATAGCAAAGTTTTCTAACTGGGGTTCCTAGAGAGCAGGCTGGAGAATTCATTCTTGGAGAGCTGCTGGTGACAGGGAGCTAGAGAGGTCCAGTGGTTAGACTAGTAAGGACTTGGAAGACCCGAGTTCAAATCTCTGCTCCTTGAAAGACTTCCTGTGTGACTCCACCTCTTTTCTTTAGGTTCCCCATCTATAAAATGGGGATAATAGCACTTCCCTTTTTGACAGGAGTGTTGTGAGGATAAAAACACATTTAAAGTGTGAGGTGCTCAAATACTATAGTGATGGGAACAGATAAGAACCCAAATAGCTTCTCTGCCTTATTTACAGCTGCTAAACTGAAAACTAAATACTCTTTCATGTCACTTCTCCGTGTAAGCCATTGCTTTAGTTGCCATAGGGATGTTAGCAATTGCAAATAGAGGGTGGTAGGAGAATATGTCTTTATGAATGGAGAGGGAGGTGCCCACAAGACTGTCTGTTATAATGGGATCCACACTATGAAAAAGCTGGAGAAGCCCTGATCTGATGTGTTACTCTGGGAGAGGGGAATTACACTGAGCCCAATCAAAATCTTTCTTGACTTTGTTGTGGTTGCGGAAGGTGAAGAGGCTTCCCCGTGAAAGGGAGGAAAAACTGGTTCAGACTACAAAATTGGAGCACTCAATGTACAACATGAAGTGGCAATGCTTTCTCAGTCATCACCAGGGTTACCCAGTGCACTGGGGCTTACAACAACATCTGTGCTAATTTGAAAGGCCACGATTGAAATGAATCCCTTGTTCTTTGCAGGAAATAGAAATCTGAATTGGTAAAGTTGTGAGTTAACTGCTTGGTAATTGAATTCCTATTGATGTAGCTGGGTACAGATGAAGAGGGAGGACAAAAGGCTTTTCTTGTGCTCAACTGCCGTAGATGAGAGTTTAGCTTTAGAATGAGCAATACTGCATCAGGCATGCTGCAGGCCCACCTAGTGGAGACCTAAAACATAACAAGTCCTAGTAACTTCTTTTTCTTTTCTTTTTGTTTTTTTAAATGTGTGGTATAAAATACTTTAAGCCATCCCATTTAGGTTTAGTTTTTAATCTGTACCATTTACATGTGTATCACCTGTGCTTTTAGCTTTAAAAAGCCTTAGAAAACACAGAGATACCATTTTAATTAAAAATAAAACAAAAACCCTCTGAACTAATGGAGGGGAAAAAAGCCAGTGGTGGAGATTTTCAAAGGCACAAATAGAAGTTAGGAGCCTAACTCCCAGTGATTTTCTTCAGTGGGAATTAGGGGCTAGATTCACAAGGGAATTTAGAGGTGGCAACGCTGAGTATTGCCATGCCTAACTTTTAGGCACCTAGAAAATAACTGGGATTCACAAAGCCTGGGTTAGACACCTTGGCTCCCTATACAATAAATAGGGGGGGCGGGGATAAGTGCCTCAGAATAGGATTCACAAAAGTGAGCATGCCGGGTGGCACCTCACCTAAACTAGCCAATGGGAGGTGCCAAGTTGTGTGCCAAGCCTTACCCCTTTCTCAGGGGTAGGCTTCTGGGCTGCACCGAAGTGCCTATCTTTGGGATTCTCTGTGGCAAACCCTCTCTTGCTGTTAGGTGCTACGCTGTTGCAGCAAGAAGCTGGGGAGGAGGAGGATCTCCCTTGTAACTTTTAGCCCAGTGGTTGGGGTACTCATCTGAGATATAGGAGCCCGCCCCGCATTCAAATCCCCCTTCCTCCTGAGGCGGAAAAGGGATTTGTTGTCTCCCAGGAGAGGTGCCCTAACCATTGGGCTATGAGATATTCTGATGTGGGATTCCCTCAGTCTCTCCTGTGAAAGCTGTTCCAGTTTGGATTCATAATGAAAGAGTGATTGGGCCAAAGCAAGGGGAAAAGCAAACTTGAGCATGAGTTGGTAGCCTGGTGGTTGGAGCACTCATCTGAGAAGCGGGAGATCCAGTACCCCTGCTCCAGTGACCTTTTAAAAATTATTTATCCACAGTGGAACAGCTAAGTCCTTTTGTGAATCTAGCCCTAGGTGCCTAACTGCCATTTGTTCCTTTGAAAATCTACTCTAAGATTGGACACTTGAGGCTGACTTTAACCCTCCAGCCTTCTGGAGTCTGCAAAACTTGGCTGTAAACCTGCATGATTATTGGGAAATTCGGGTAATTTTGCTTTCCTCTGGGCCTGAGATACCAGAAAAACAACCTCTTTTCCAGTGTTTCAGCAGGAATAAGGAAGTGTAGAAGTGCACAAAAAAGTAGAGAAAGAAAAATTGAACTTAATACTTTCCAATCCCCAAAAGGAGTTGGTTCAAGTTTTAGGCAACAGTTCTATTGTTCTTTCTCTTTCTGGATAGAGTAATGTACTAGAAATCTCATGAGGGCTTTCTCATGAGATTTCCAGCCCAGCTGTTTTTGACCCAAGATGTTTATCCAGCAAAAATATTCAGAGATTCCCATTGCTCCTTGAGAGCCTTCTCAGAGTGCTTTGCAAAACACTGTATTTTTGTGCAATACTATTTGGAAATCACACTTATGTTCTTCTGAATTCACCTGTATGGGAGAATTTAACATATGTATTCAAGTGAAAGTGCATCTTCACAGTCTCAGCTAGGAGTAGCCTACCTAAAAGCAGGTATACCAAATGGTGACAAAAGGAGACAATTTCCTTGCTGGATCAGAATTAGGCTCTTAAATAGCTGAGGCACCTCCACAGCTGTGTCCCTGAGCTTTTGTTCAATGTAGCCCTTAGTGAAGGATCAAGTGGGTTATGTTTTCTTTTCAATTTCTTGTTATAAAAAGTTGCATAGTATGAAACTACATGATGGTTCTAGACACATGCTGGCTCAGCAATTTATGGGGAGACACGGTTGTAACATAACTGTGAGTACATGTTGATTTAAGATTTATAGTCCTGGAGACTGAAGTCTACAAAAGAAGTACGGGCAGAGGCAACAACTATGCAAACTTTTCCCTTGCAGCTCCACAAGTTTTTTGGCCAGGACACAGTTAGTTATGCATGTCTTCGCAGATTAAGAAAAACTCCCTCAAACTTATTTGAACTGGTCTGGACACTTTTACCATCAACATTTTTGACAAATAGTAACCCTTTTGTCAAAGATGTTCTTTGAAATTGTCAGGTTATTATAAACACCTATTTTTAATGAAAATTAAATTCACCCCCAATATATTCATTTAATTAAAAAGCCAATTTTTTGTCAAAGCTTCTTTGTAACTAAATTTTTCAATCAGTATTTTGGTGGCTAAGATGTCCTGATGGGAGAATTTGAAGAATTGAGTAGCGTGGACAGATCAAGGGCCTGATTCAAAGCTTGTTGCAGACAAAGGAAAGACTCTCATAGACTTCGGATCAGGCCCCAGACGAGGAGATCATTTTAGCTGTGGCATTTGGGGTGGCTATCAAAGAGGAGGAAGTTACAATAAGTAGGTCACGTTAGCAAGCCTATGGTAAAAAACCAAATCACTGACTTCAGGGGATTGTTTCCCCTCTATTACGTCTAAGTAAGTAGGTTTTATCGCAGTGAATTCTGTGTTTAATAACTTTCATAAAACAGATTTCAGAATAACAGCCGTGTTAGTCTGTATTCGCAAAAAGAAAAGGAGTACTTGTGGCACCTTAGAGACTAACCAATTTATTTGAGCATGAGCTTTCGTGAGCTACAGCTCACTTCATCGGATGCAATCATTTCATCATCCGATGAAGTGAGCTGTAGCTCAGGAAAGCTCATGCTCAAATAAATTGGTTAGTCTCTAAGGTGCCATAAGTACTCCTTTTTCTTTTTTCATAAAACAGATATTAATCAAAGATTAATCAATCTTTGTTCAGACATTGTGCTCTTAGGGAAGGGCATAAGCAATCAGAACCGTCCGCTAACTGAATGTCAGTCAATCAGTTGGGATTTAAATGTTATTAACTTGTAGACATGTTAGCGAAGGCCATATTTGTCTCAAGTGAATACCCTAACAACTAGGTTATGGAATATTTTGACATGGATCTCTCTCAATCTCTCCTGTTAAAGTTGTTCTACTTGAAATATGAGTTGGCCCAGAGAACATTAGAATGACTCTATATCCTAGAGGTCGGGACACTCACCTGAACTGGCTGATTCCTGATCAAATATCTTCTCCCCCTCAAGGAGGAAGGGACTTGAAGCAGGGGTATCTCATAGCCTGGGTGAGTACCCTGTCTACTAGGCTACAGGTTATAAGGAAAGGCCTTCCCCTTAGCTGTTTTGTGTATACTTACATGTGGGGCTCAATCCACTAGGCAAAATTCGAGGAAACCTACTGGTTTGGGCCCCTGCACATGACAGGCATATGAACGCCTATCTTCTCCAGTTGGTGAATCAGTCTAGGGTGTAGGCAGGAGGTAGGTACCTAGGTGCCAGAGGGAGGCAGCAAAGCATGTGCCCAGAGGCTTTGTCCAGGGAATTTTTACAACAGAATCTTAGTCGCTGAGTGAGTTTAGGCACCTGTAAGATTAGGTGGTAGCTGAGTGGGAGTTTTGCAGATCGCAGTAGTACATAAAAATGGGACTTAGGTGCCTATGTACCTTTGTGAACAGCACTCTGTGTCTTTTGATGGGTGGGTAAAATATCACTCTTCCATTACCATCAATAATCATGATGAGTGCAGGTGAGTTGACTCTTCTGGGCTGGTAACACTTCCAGACAATTTTGTGAGGCTGTGGTATGCTATTTAACAAGAATAGGGTTTTTTTTCCTTCTTCTTTCCTTTTAAACCATTATTGACTCTTGTACAGTGTTCCCTCTAATTTTTTCCACCCAGGTTGCAGAATGAAATTTATGTGCACCAATATGGAGGTGATATATCACACATCACCTCCATATTGCTGCACATAACAAAATTCATGTGGCGGAGTGGGGCCGTAAAAGATCAAGGAAGTCTATGCCAAACATTTAATCTTGAGATAATATAAAAGGGCTTTAAAGAAATTTTGGACTTTTCTTCTGGAAACCAGAAAGTACTGCTTTTCCTCCTCCCCGGTGTAGGAAACATTACTTTTCTTCTGTATTTTGAATGGAGTTGAAATGTATCTATTTTATCAAGCTTTCCATAGCAGGACCATACTGTAAATGCTTTTAAAACACTAACCCAAATACAGGTTGCCTCTAAACCTCTTCAGTATTTGGTTCCAGATCTCTCGCCTTCCCCAGAGTTTCGGGTTGTTAGGGCAAACCAAATGGGAGTTGGGAAGGGTGGAAAACAAACAGAGGAAGAACTGAACTGAGAGAGAAAATATTCAGAGGTGAATTGATCCAAATCAAGGCCTTGCCCATAGTTCTGAAGATGATTAATGAGGAAGGTAGAGTCCAAGAGAAGTCATCACGAACTGCGAAGGCACTCCCGTAGCCTGATCTAGTTCACAGAGCAGACCGCAAGAAATGTGGTTTTATGTTGCTTTTGGGAGGCATAGGCAGAGATGATCACTGGGTCTTGATCAGAGGGACTTACTAAATGCTTTTCTTCAGCAATTTATACTGCACCACTTGTGCCAAAAACACCTTGGTTCGTATACTAGCATAATCAACACCTGAAGAGCTCTGGGAAGAAGGTTAGTTTAAACAGATGCAGCAGAGGGAGAGCATGGTGTCTCTCTTAAACCTTTCATTTGGCAAACCCTTTGGGGAGGGGGGGGTAAGCCAACTAATGTGCTGTGAGCAAATTCTCCATGAGGTTTAATTTGGGAGAGCCATTTAAAATGTTGAGTCTTTTGTTAGACTGGTATCTTTGGTATCTGTATAAGCCCACCCCGTGCCTGCTATTGTGCTAATCCCAAAGTTTATAGTACATGGGAAGAAGTGTGTTGGATTGTTTTATAGAGTCTGTTTACTAGTTACTTGTCATATACTTAATATAAAAATGATCATTTTAATCAGCATTAAGCCCAGAACTAGTTAGTGTTGTGGGGTCACCTGGTAGACTCTGGGAGAAGGATGCTAGACCAGTATGACGTAACGAAATATTATTTAAGAACGGGACTGGCTCAAGGCCAGGTAAGACAGTTATGAAATGGAAGACAAGCAAGGTCATGACCAGATACTTGCTGTTCTCCTAGCACATTTGCAGAGGTGCCACATTTCAGTTTCAGATATGATGGACAGCTGGGAGACAGAGGGGTAGGAGATTGTACACACCTTCCCTTTTCTCCCTTTCCTATAGTCCAGCACTGCAGACCTTCAGACTGGTAGAAGCTGCACCCCAGAAGCCACTTGCAATCACAATCTTTTCCACAACCACAAGATCACTTCCTCCTCTAACACCAAACCATATGCATTTTACTGCACATATTAAAATAACTTCTCAGTCTGCAGTGACCTGTGAGAGGGAATGAGTTCAACCATGTGCAAGATCCTCTTCTGAAAATATCTTATGTTAGTGCCCAGGAGTTATACAGGATGTGTGTGTGTGTGTGGTGTGGGAGGGGAGTAAGAATGATCACAGGACCTTCCTAAAGGGTCAAAATGATAACATATACCAGGGAAAGAGGTGGTCTCTACAGTGGCTGGCTCCCAAACCATTCAAAGTCTTTGTGGATAACAATTTGAACTGACCAGAGTGCACAGTCCACAGTGCTGCTGTGACACTTAAGTTGGGTCTACTAGGTAACTAGGACTTTATTGACAGCTGAATTATGTCCTAACAATGACTCCTGAATAACAGCTGCCTCTATTTATTTAAAAGTTCCAAATCAATTAGTGGTAGATGAAAACATTTGTTCTGAAGATGTTTGTTCATTATAGGCAAAGACAAAATCCAGAACAGGTAGTTTTTATATTAGGCATAACCTGAAGTCCAGTCCTTGCCAGAGTTGTTACATACAGAAACAAATCAAATTGCAGGCAGTAGGTACCTCAAAGTAAGTGACCTGAAAACAAAGTTGCTGTCAAAATATCACTTTTAAATGGACAAGCCAGAGAAAAGCAACATAACTGAGGGCTTGTTGTCCTTCCCCTGCAGCCTAGGTGGTGCTGCAGGGAGAGAGAGAGCGCTGAGGGGAGTCCTCTCTCCGCAGCCCCACCCCAGAGCCCACACCCCCAGCTGGAGCCCTCACTCCCTCGCACCCCAACCCTCAGCCCCCTCCCACGTGAATTTTGTTATGTGCACACATCACCTCCCTATTGGTGCACATAACAAAATTAATTCCACACATGGGTGGAAAAAATGAGAGGGAACACTGATCAGCATACAGCCACTGCACTTATTAAATCTTGCATGAGTGAACGTTTGGCTCCTGGTCTCGGCAGTGTGCGTCCCCACCAGCAGCACTTGTACTGATTTTATTGTCAGCGTTGAGCTTTGTAGGACAGTTCCTGAAATCCAGTAACAGTTGATGTAAGTAATGCAGTGTCTATACTGACAGTGCATTGACCTAATTACATTGACTGTGACTCTATGCTGCTCGGGGAGGTGGTGTTACTCAGGGCATGTCTACACTTAACTCCAGAGCGATTGATCCAGTGGGGATTGATTTATCGCATCTAGTGAAGACACAATAAATCAACCGTCAAGCGCTCTCCCGTTGACTCCAGTACCGGAATAAGAAGTGTAGGCAGAGTCGAAGGGGGAGCATCAGCAGTCGACCTACCACAGTGAAAACACAGCGGTAAGTAGCTCTAAGTACGTCGACTTCAGTTATGCTATTTTCGTAGCTGAAGTTGCATAACTTAGACAGACTTAGCTTGCCCCCCAGTGTAGACCAGGCCTAAATCAACATAGAGAGGCACTTACGCCAGTGGGTGTCAAATTTAAGTGAAGCCACTTCCACAGGTAGGTTGATGAAAGGCACTTTGTTGACCTAACCTTGTAGTGTAGACCATGTCTGAGTTTGAAAAGATGGGGAGAACATATGATCTAAACTTTTTGTTCTTTTTAAAGTGATATGCTAAAACCACATTTAGGCTTCAGATGTTAGTGTGTGAGAACACGCATTCCTATATATTTGTGAAAGATACCCTACAATATGGTATATGAAGGAATCCAGGGGTGGGGTGACAGAGAACCTGATTATAGGAAACAGCTCATTTTGGAGAATTGGATAAATGAACTCAGTGGAGTCATATTACCTATTCTTTTTTGGAAATTCATTACATTGAAAGAATGCCTGTCCAACGAATTTAGGCCCAAAAGTTAAGTTTGGCTTTTAAAACTGAATTTACAATTTCTACAACTGAAAAAGGTTCAGTTAACACACTTTGAAAATTCACTTCTGTAGCAATGTGAACCCTGATACCACAATTGTGTTAGTACTAGTTCACAGGAACTACCTATTGAATTTAACTAGTCTAATTTTACTGTCTGACCATAGTAAAATGGAAAAAGTGAATTAGGTTTTATTGGTAAAACAGTTTTTGTGGAGAGTTTTATTCTGACAGTGTCCCTCTAAATGTCAAAACCTATGTTTTATGAATCTACAAAAATGTGGTATAGAAATTATAAATAAGTTTTCCCTTTCTATAAAAAGTTAAGACAACTGGTAGACTAGAACAAAAAAAGAATGAGTTTTTCTTCGCACTTCATTTTCTTATTGTTCCAGTGTCAGAAAAGCTATTTAAAAACAGTTTAATGCATAATTAATCACCATGCCAGCTATCTGCAGATTTACTGCTAGTTTTCAAACATTAACCAATTTATATATTCGAGATAGGACTAATTACTCTAGCTCTCAAAAATGCAATACAAGTTTAGAACCTAATGTGCTCAAAGTATTTGAGCTCTGAAATTTATTAGGGGAACGGTTCTGTAATTAATTACTTCTCATTTAAAAAGGTAATCATTTTAATTTACTTGCAGAAACACAGGACATTGTGCTCCATCAGCAGATAATGTTCTTCATTAAACAGAGTAAGAACTTTGTGCACTGGGGCAGCTGTGGTTTTTCCATCTATGATGAAAACCAACTAGAAAATATTGAGTAAAATGCTTTTAACTTTATGGCAAAGTCAAGAAAATGGATTTTCCTAATATTGGTTTGGATAATTTGTAATAAGGCACTGAAAGGATAAGATTATGTTGACAATCTTAACTACTCTCATGAAAAGAAATTCAAAGTTAAGGCATATATGTGTGTATCTACTCTGGCTCATAGTATATAGCTATACTGTATTATATGACACTTCAAATCAGTTTTGAGAAGTCTGCCACACTGAATTAATCGTATGTGATAAGCTAAGGATAAAATTCTCTCCTTACTTTTTGTGAATATGGGAGCATCTACAGTTCCCCATCTGCAGCTGCCATGAATGGGATATTCATCATCTCTGAAGAGCAGGCCCAACTTCCACAGATGTTACTGTGAGATGGTTATCTCTAACTCACTTTCCCACAACAGTGGGAGAAGGGTTAACAAATGTCTCTTGTACGGTCCCTTTAAAACTCACCATCCATGCAACATTAAGAAGACACTTGCAATGTTATGATTAGAGCTTGCATTGAAAATGGCAGTAGCTTTTAGTACCCGATTGCTTTGTTAAATCTCCCTTTAAAATAAGACCTATTGCAAACACAGAACTTACCCACCGTTGTGTATTCAACAACTGAATTTAACAGAAAAAGGTTCAAAAGTGCAGCCAGTTTCTCAAGAAGTTATTTCCAAGATGACTGCACTACCTTGGCACATGAGTATTAACTGAAAGCAAACTGTTGAAATGTAAACACTATTAGGGCAGAGAAGGAAAAGTGGAACAATCATTTAAATTAAAATAGATTACAGCTTTGCTTCTGTTAGATGGAGTAGTATTAATATCTCTCACCAGGGAATACATAAGTAACTTGGCCTTGATGTTTACACAGAGCAGTCCTTCTGGGAAGACCCTTTCCTATTCATTGTGCAAGACTAGTGAAAGAATACCAGAAAATATTTTAGTTACACAAGTTTTTACAACAGCTACTGAAAGCAGTGAACCGTAGTTTCCAGACATGCAAAGCTTAAGTTTTCAAATATACTATTTTTATAACCTCTCTCTACAATACTAAAAATCAGCTGAATGGTAAGTCTTTTTCCCTCTTTTAGTCCTATCAAAAAGTGTTTAAAACTACATGTATCTGATTTGCAATTTAACTCAAACTGAACAAGTAGATTACACTATCTGATAGTTACACTGGTACAAAACTGGAGTAACTACAATGCAGTCAACTGTTACTCCAGATTTACACCACCGTAAGAGCAAAATCTCAGCCAAGAACTTGTATTTGGTAAGAGCTTTCACCAAGAAATATTTCCAAAACAGGGACAGAATTTGAATCTTTAAACCAGACTCTGCCCCTAGCAAGAAGAATTTCATAACCACAAGTGTGTAACACAAAATTAGAATGGTTTCTTTCATGCATGTTTTAAAAAACAAAAAAAATGTATAAACTAACACTACCCATCTTCCCTTTCCTACTTATTTTTTTCCATGAAATTAGGACAATGCTGAGTCTGAGAGTTGACTGTCACCAAAAACAAGTTTATGCTTTTACTGCAAGATTAAGCACAGTAAAAAACTAATTCAAATGTATCAAAAGAGTAACCAGAAGAAGGGAGAGTATTGCTGTTTTATTTAAGTGTTGTGGTTTATTCCAATGTGAAAGCTCCAATTTCATTTTAATAGCTGAAATTCTCTAATTCTGGTCATTCAAAACCATAAAGCAGAAAGAGGGTTAGAAAGTCAATTCCAGCACCATCTCAAAATTATTTAGGGGAAAATTTAATCAATATGCATCAAATGACCTTTACAATAACTACAATACTGACAACCATGACACTTTAATATGCTTTTCAAAATGGTGGGGTTTTTTTCCTGGAAGTAAATACGCCCCCCCCCAAAAAAAGAGAGAGAGAAAAAAAAAAAGAAAAAAGTCTACCCTGAAGCCATTAATATGTGCATTATTAGAACAAGCTCCTGCAAGTAATCTTGGTAAACCCAAGAAGGTATAACCACTTAAACTGATGCTAACATCTAAACACATTCACATTTCAAGTCTCAAATTTATTTGTATACTTTTGACTAAAGGATTTGTTTTCAAATTAAACAATTTAAATTGCATATTGAATTCTGAAATACCAACACATTGTATAAATAACAGCTTAAAGAGTATTTGTTAAAATACAGAAAATATGCAATTGTCAACTTGCTTGAGAAACTCTTTGCAATAGAGGTGACAGGAATTGGGTTGGCCAAAGATTGTTTGGGTTTTTTTTTTTTTTTAAAAATAAAGACTGCAATGACTGTAGTTTCATTTACTTTTGCTGATTGAAAACCTACCAAATATAACTACAACCCCACTTCTCCTCCCACCCCCAACCCTCCCAAAAACCCCCAAAGTTACTTTTCTAAAGGCTGTAGAAATGGTAAAGAAACATTACATATTTAACTGTATAAGCATGAAAACTTAAAGCTATAGACACTGCAGGTCAATTCAAACAGTATTCACGAGTCCTATAAAAGTGAACAAGACATGTTTCCATTGCTCCATCAGACAATTCAAGAGTTAAGTTTGCATGATAGCAGCGACGCAGCTGTTTGCTAGTCCAATTAAGTGTTCCAAGGTTTCTTTTTTTTTTTCTTCTTTCTCCTTTCAGTTTGGCCCACTGAAGTCCAGTAATCAGAATAGTCAGTTCAAAACACAGAAATAAGAGCAAAGACTCCATATAATAAAGCACAGGGATATGCTACTAGAAGCTGTTGTCCTTCCATTGCTAAGGCAGAAATGAAGATTTTGGAAGCAGAAAAACTGCACCATCCAATAATTCCAGCAGTGAGAATAATTCCCATCATTCCCCTGTAACATACAAGAAAAGAACAGTTTAAAAAGGTGTGTGTGTGTGTGTCTATCCTTAGAGGAATGCAGGAATTAGAATATTTTCTAGTAAGTTAAATATGCTTCAAAGGCTGATTGTTTTAAAACTTTATACTGAATTTTATCATTGAGGTTTTTAAATAAAATGTATATGGAATTTCAGTAAATATTAAATTAGTATTTATTATTCAGTAAAGATTTTAGAATGACTAGTAAAAAAAGTACAAAAAGGTTTAGAACTGAGTAAACTCAAAACAAGGTGTTCTTTTGTACTTCTGTACAAGTAGCTTTCTGTGATGAGTAATGAAGTTAGTGATTTGTGCTGGGCATTTAACTTAGTTTTCCAGACTCAACATTAATTAAAATTTAATCTATATTTCTTAAATCATTTCAGTTTTCTATATCCTGATATACAACTTGTTTGAGTTGTTTGACAAATAAACATGTTTGAAGTATACTATAATTTGAATCTAAAAGTAATTTGTAATAACTGAAAATGGATAGTGAATAAGTGTTCATGCTGTATAAGCGTTCACTTCATTTGACAAATCCATTATTAATATAATATAAATTCCATCTAAGAGAACTTCCCCCCAATGGGAGAAAAATCCACAATATATGGAAGCAGGATTTTATTATAAATAGTTAGTATTGATACTTACTGCAAAGAAAATATAACTGCAAAACTGGAAAGCAGGATCATAGGAAGAAGACAGTATCCCAGGACACTAGCAACACAGCCAAACGAGACGCCCGTCATGCTCATTAAGTTCAGCAGGCAAAACATTCCTAAACATCCAATTGCACTAATTCCATATACATACCCAAACTGAATTTTACCAACCTAAAGATGAGAGGAGTAATACAAGTTAAACATGTTTTGTCTTAAAGTTGACTAAATACTGCATTTTACAAATAAGGAGAGTATAAAATTGTGGTAATCTTTGACCTAGGGATGAATCTGACGTAGGATTTAGGGATAAAGATGAAGAGGATTAAGAAAGGTATCCCACAATCCAAACAGAGTACTTGTATACCGAAATGTCTAATAGGCATATTTACCATATCAGTTTTCAATTACAAAAGGTGGTGCATCTAACCAGCTGCAAACTTAGTGTGCTTATGTAACATGTAATTCTAGCTGAGCTACAAAAATCTTATCAACTTCGCTCGATTTACTCCATTATATTTGCATGTTCATCCTACTCTGAGGATTATCTGAATAGTTTTTTTATCAGCACCTTTACTGCAGCAGTGATCAAAGGCTAAATAAAAAATGTAAATTAGCAATGCACTGAAAAATGCTGCATGTGACATAACTCTTTCCATCTCTACCAATGATTCAGATGCTTGATTTTTGCCTTAAGGGGGTAAATTTTTTGTGTGAAGTGCCACACAGAGTTATGGCATACCGTAAATTCATCATCATAAAATATTTCAAGTTTTTTGTTTCCCATCTAGAATTATTTTTGGTCTTGTAAAATAGTGGTAATATAATATTTAAAAATCTGATTCCATTTTATTTAGGTATGTATCCTCTCAGAGCATGACTTGGAGACCCAGCTTAAGAATGCATCCAATATGGACAGAGCTGCGTGACTGCATTAGATTGGCAGATAGGAAAATGTTTGAACTAGAGTGCTCGAAGCACAGGGAAGTCATTCTTTAATTTTTAGACAGACCAAGAAAACTGTACCAAATGACTGAATGCTGTACAGATATAGTGAAATATCTGGGAAAAGCAGGCTGTGACACTCTGAATTCTGGACCCAAAAGCAGTGCTGTTCAGAAACAGGATCAGCCAAGTGACTGAAACTGCAATAAATTCAAGACATTCAATAAAACAGAATCCTGAGTTTTGTTAAGTGATTACCCACCATTGTAATATCCTCCAATACGCCAATTTCTCAGCTGTTTTCATTTCAGTGTATTTTCTATCGTCTTAACCATTTTCAGATTAGTTTTCAATTCACTCTCAAACTGGTAACACACACAAGTGGTTACTTTCTTCACTCTAAAGGGGGAGGGCTCTGAGTTACTACTGAGAATTCTTTCCCTGGTGGGTCTTGCCCACATGCTCAGGATCTAACTGATCGCTATATTTGGGGTCGGGAAGGAATTTTCCCCTAGGTCAGATTGGCAGAGATCCTGGGAGTCAATCTTATTCCAATTAAGTTTAATGGCAAAACACCTGTAGCAGTGGTCACCAACTGGTCAATTGCAATCGACTGGTCGATTCTAGAGAATCTCCCAGTCGAACACAATCTCCGGTGGTACAGCGGGCTGCCACTAAGGCCAGGCTCCCTGCCTGTCCCAGTGCCACACCGCTCCTGGAAGCGGTCAGCGCAGCCCCGGGGGGGCGCAAGGATCTTCCTCTGTGAGCTGCTCCTGCCTGCAAACACCGCCCCCAAAGCTCCCATTGGACAGGAACGGCGAGCTGTGGCCAATGGGAGCTGTGGGGGCGGTGCTTGCAGAGAGAGGCAGCACATGGAGCCACATGGCAACCTCCCCGCCCCAGGAGCTGCAGGGGCACATTGGCCCCTTCCGGAAACGCATCGGGCTGGGGTAGGCAGGGAGCCTGCCCTAGCCTTACTGCGCTGCTGACTGGGAGCTGCCCAAGGTAAGTGCCGCCCCGTGGGAGGCCACACCTCAAACCTGAGCCCCCTCCTGGAGCCAGCACCCCAGCTCCCTGCCCCAGCTCTGACCCACCTCCCAGAGCCAGCACCCTGCACCACAACACTCTGCCCCAGACCAGAGCCCCCTCCTGCACCCCAACTCCCTCCCAGAGCCTGCACCCCTCACCCCCTCTTGCATCCCAACCCCCTACCCCAGGCTCAGTCCGGAGCCCCCTCCCATACTGCAAACCCCTCGGCCCCAGCCGAGAGCCTGCACTCCGTCCTGAACCCCAACTCCAGCCCGGAGAGAGAGTGAGTGAGGGTGGGGGGAGAGCGAGGGATGGAGTGAGCCTGGCAGGGTTTTGGGGAAGGGGCAGGGTAGATCCTGGGTTGCCCTTAAGTTCAAAAAGTGATCTTGGATGTGAAAAGGTTGGAGACCACAGGCCTGTTCCCATCAAAGCCTATAGGTCAATCAGCAAATGTTAACAGTTTTGGCCATTGTTTTGCTGAACTAGTGGTAAATCATGTTTAATAATGCTGACACTGTTGGTGGTGTCAACCTGTCTAATGTCAACCACATCAATATAATTTTAAAAAGTAATTGAATAATTGTGAATTTCCTTTATTAGTATTTTTTTCTTAAAGACAATCAGCTAAAGGAAAACTACCAACAATAAACTAAGTATACTGAACAAAGAAATACTAGAATATCCCAAAGTAAAATTTCAGTGCATCAGAAACTGGCATGATAGAAACAGCTAATAAATGTATAAACGGAATATGTACCAAGAGCCAAAACTATGGATAAGGCAACCAAATTAAAACATTTTGTGCAAATAAAACAAATTCAATAAATTCTATTGAACCTGTGTTTGACAGCAAACAACACATCTTGATTTGTACCAGATTGAAGAAATTGAAGATTTAACTTTATAAAACCAAGGACAATGACTCATCTGATCCTCCCCACCCCAAAAATTGTGACTATGGTCCTCAGTCTTCATGACAACAGAAGCCATATTCACAAAAGGAAGATATGCAAAGAAGCCACTACATAAAGAAACATGGCACATTACTTGAAGGGCCTGACCCAAAGCATGGTGAGAACAATGGAAAGACTTCCATCAAGGGGCTTTGAATCAGGCCCAAAATCATGTACTAATGAGCCACAAATCCTTGGTCAAGACCTGTTTTGTGACTTCCAGGCCATGGAGATTCTTATGAGACCCCCAAGAATAATTTAGATTTTCTCAAAGTTTTTGGACTATGATACACATTAATATTTTGCAATCTGTATCTTACCAGCAATAACGTGGCTCCAAAGGCAAGACAGAAGACCATTGGTCCTGCCAAATCAGTTTCATTCATGATGCTGCCATCTGCTACTTTTAATGGGTGTAGAACTGTTAGTGTCTTCTGCCAGATGTGGTCGAAATTGATCCCTAATTCTACAGGTTACATGAAAAAAATTATGAAGATTTGTTTCCCTTTTTATTTCTCCTTTGCCCCCATTTTCCTGCCCCTTCACTTTCAAATCTGCTCCAGACTGAAGGCAAGACATGATGGTTATCAAGTACTATTCCTTAGATGACCAAAGAATGATAGAAGACATTCCATTTCTCCTTTAGGCGGTTGAGCGCACTGTCTCCGTGGCACTCCATTTCTCAACTACTCAGGAATCAGGGACTGCTAGTCTCTAAGGCCCAGATTCTGCAATCAGAACTCCTTGGGATTGCTTCTAAGACAGGATTGATTCTAAGACTGACCCTCTGCATGGTACAGATTTGATTTACCAACACAAGGAATGGGACACTATCTATGTAGATTAGTAAACAAATTTTGCTTAGTACTTCCCTTGTCATTTAGTAACAGGAAAGGTAATTTGTCTTAAGCTCTCACTGAGAGTGTAATGCATAGAGAAGGTGAAAAATCCTGCCATTAGTCCAAGTATTCTCAATATGTATCAATTCCAGCACCTTGTATTCTATGTAGGACATATCCTACACATTTATTACTCCTTTCCTCAAATTAGAATTTGGGTTCTAAACACCAAAGTCAGTTATTTATAATTAAAGAGACACTATCAATTAAAAAAACTTAACCTTTTGTTGTTGCAAATAACAGCTTTTATAACAGACTGAGGAAAAAAATCTATGCTTTTATTCCCCCATTTGACATAATGTTGTGTACAGTCAATTTCCCATTTAAATTTGTGTGGCCTTCAGAAACCAACAGGGGAGAGAAATAAGAGAATGTGACTAAAGTGAGAAATTGGCAGGGGAACTCAGAGGCAAGCATGACAGATGCAATTACTTCTAATTTTTTTTTTTCTTTTTTAGTTAACTAGAGAGTACGTTCCTTACTTCTTAGGTTACTCCAAAGTTAGGGGCAGTTTTGGAGAGGACTAGTAAAGAACAAGTTATACCTTCTAGTAAGGGTGGCTCATCCTCAAAATTGCTTCCATAGAAAGACTGTGCTGTAGTTGGAGTGTATGTTTGTGTTGGCTGGTAAATCTGCCCTGTGTAAGGCTGCTGTTGCTGAATCATCTCTGGAGGGACAAATCCACTTTGCTGAGAGTAGTCATAGCCACTATATTGTCTGTGGAGAACAACATAATATTACTGGCAGGCACAGGTTTTTTTAAACCTTACCCAGTCACATAAGACACACTTTCTATAACAACTTAGTATACAACATATAATCTTGTTTAGCTAATTTTTAAAGTGAAGTTAATTACTCCTCCCACCCTAAATGTGTAGTTGCACAGATGCACTCACCCCAACGCACCACAAGGAGTAAAGTGTGACTTGAAAAGGTATATGGGTTTATGGACTCCTTATCTCAAGTTCTCTAATTTAAGTAATCAGGTCAAATCTTGCTTAGTTTGTAAGTTTTTCACCTTTTTACCATCAGATATCACATAATGATAAGAAAATTTAGAAGCCTCCAAGTAGTAACATTTTCAGGTCAAAACCAATCCAAGCCCATTTAATTTGAAAATATGACAAGATTGGGCCTACAGAAGACTAGCAAAAGGTATCTGTCAATCCAAATATAGCCCCTTCAGTTGTATATCTCACTCCTATAATTTATCAAATGACAGCATGAATTTATACTCAGTATTAAATCCTATATTTAACAGAGCTCAATCTTGAAAGGAGATCCAAAGTCTTCATATTATTTAAGCTTCCCGTATGATATTTTCATAGAGTTGAAAGACAGCCTAGTCAAATTGACTATCTTCCCCCTTCCCATATATCAATTGTATCAGATACCACTCCTAGCATACATATGATGAGGATTATGACATTCAGAGCATAAGCACACATTATGACATCTACCATCATGACACATGCAGATGAAAGTAATATTTCACTTTCTAACTCAAATTTTCTCAAACTCTGGTCACAGAAGACTAGTTCTGTGTCAAGTTTGCACTTTTGAATACAAGCTGTTTGAATACAAGCAGCTTGCGCCACACACTTCAAAACAAAATGATTTTAACACTTTACTATCTCACAGGTAGCCTGAAACTAGTACTGCAAAAATTCACCAGCAAAGGATCACTACTGTGACACCCAGAGGGGTACCTAATCTCTTCTGAGAAACCTCCTCTTATAGATGTTACATAAAAATAAATGTATATCTAACAGATTGTTGTTCTTCAATAGGTCTCTTTTCTCTACTCATTATGTAAATGTAAGTACATTGTATAATTTAATGCTAATAAGTTCTTTCTGCACATCAATGAAAGAAACTGCCAAGACTTTACAGAGACATTTAAGAAAAAACGAATAATTTCATTACAAGGTTCTGTAATTTCCCTATCTCCATCTGCTCAAAACCCACGCCCAGAAGGGACCCTTCACCATCAAATCTCCTTTTCCACCCCTATGGGAGGAAAACTCAGACACCTCTGCAGCACTCTGATCCTATGGACCCTCCTGAGGAAGCACTAACACATTTACTTCTCTTCCCTTCCCCTTTTCCCCCACCCACACAGAAATTCCCCTTTCTAAGCCGACATGCCTTCTCACATAGATGAACACAATTTGTTGGGGGAAGAGTCAATATGGCTTTGTGTACAGGGAAATCACGTCTCACCAATCTATTAGAATTTTTTAAAGGGTGTCAACAAACATGTGAACAAGGGTGATCCAGTGGATATAGTGCACTTGGACTTTCAGAAAGCCTTTGACAAGGTTCCCTCACCAAAGGCTCTTGAGCAAAGTAAGCATTCACGGGATAAGAGGGAAGGTCCTCTCAAGGATCAGTAACTGGTTAAAAAACAGAGGGTAGGAATAAATTATCATTTTTCAGAATGGAGAGTGGTAAATAGGACTGTCCCCCAGGGATCTGTATTGGGAACAGTGCTGTTTAACATATTCAAAAATGATTTGGAAAAAGGGGTAAACAATGAGGTGGCGTAATTTACAGATTATACAAAATTATTCAAAATAGTTAAATCCAAAACAGATTACGAAGATTTACAAAGGGATCTCACAAAACTGGATAACTGGACAACAAAATGACAGATGAAATTCACTGCTGACAAATGCACATTGGAAAACATAATTCCAACTATATATACAAAATAATGGGATTTAAATTAGCTGTTAGCACTCAAAAAAAAAAATCTTGGCATCATTATTGCTACTTCATACAATCATAGAACTGTAGAACTAAAAGGGACCTTGAGAGGTCTTCTAGTCCAGTCCTCTGCACTTCACAGCAGGACTGCGTACTTTATCTAGACCATACCTGACAAGTGTTCTTAAAAATCTCCAATTTTGACAAATTCTACAACCTCCCTAGGCACTTTTTCCAGTGCTTAACTACCTTGACATTTAGGAAGTATTTCCTGATGTCCAGGCTAAACTGCCCTTTGCTGCAGTTTAAGCCCATTGCTTCTTGTCCTATCCTCAGAGGTTAAGGAGAACAATTTTTCTCCCTCCTCCTTTTAACCTTTTATGTACTTGAAAACTGTTATGTCCCCCTTCAGTCTCTTCTTCTCCAGACTAAACAAACCCAATTTTTTCAGTTTTCCTTCATGGGTCATGTTTTCTAGACCTTTAATAATTTTTGTTGCTCTTCTCTGGACCTTCTCCAGTTTGTCCGCATCTTTTCTGAAATGTGGCACCCAGAACTAGACACAATACTCCACTTGAAGCCTAATCAGTGAGGAGTAGAGTGGAAGAATTACTTCTCGTGTCTTGCTTACAATACTCCTGCTAATACATCCCAGAATGACGTTTGCTTTTTTTGCAACAGTGTTACACTGTTGTATCCTATTTAGCTTGTGATCCATTATGATTTCCAAATCCATTTCTGCAATACTCCTTCACAGGCAATCATTTCCCATTTTGCATGTGTGCAACTGATTGTTCCTTCCTAGGTGGAGTACTTTGCATTTGTCCTTATTGAATTTCATCCTATTTACTGCAGACTATTTGTCCAGATCATTTTGAATTGTAATCCTAACCTCCAAAGCACTTGCAACCCTTCCCATCTTGGTACAGTATCATCTGCAAACTTTATAAGTGTATTCTCTATGTTATTATATAAATCATAGATGAAGATATTGAACAGACCCAGACCTGATCCCTGCAGGATCCCACTTGATAAGCCCTTCCAGCTTGACTGTGAACCACTAATGAATTCTCTCTGGGAATGGTGTTCCAACCAGTTCTGCACCCACCTTATAGTAGCTCCATCTAGGTTATATTTCCTAGTTTGTTTATGAGAAGGTCATGCAAGACAGTATGAAAACCTTTACTCAAGTTAAGGAATACCACATCTACCGTTTCCCCCCCCATTCTCTGAAAACATCTGCTCAGTGTGCAGTGGCTGTCAAAAAAGGCTAACAGAACGTTAGGAACCATTTGGAAAGAGAGTAATAAGACAAAATATCATAATGCCACTATATAAATCATGGTACAGCCATATCTTAAATACTGTGTGCGGCTCTGATCACCCTATCTCAAAAAAACGTATATTAGAATTGGAAAAGGTGCAGAAAAGGGTAACAAAAATGATTAAGGGTATGGAACAGCTTCCATATGAGAGGAGATTAAGGAGATGGGGACTTTTCAACTTGGAAAAAAGATGACTAAGGGCGGATACGATAGAGGTCTATAAAATCATGAATGGTGTGAAGAAAGTGAATAAGGAAGTATTATTTACTCCTACACCGCACAAGAACCAGGGGTCACCCAATGTAATTAATAGGCAGCAGGTTTAAAATAAAAAAGTTTTTCTTCATACAACGCACAGTCAACCTGTAGAACTTGTTGCCAGGGGATGCTGTGAAGGTCAAAACTATAACTGAGTTCAAAAAAGAATTAGATAAGTTCATGTAGGATAGGTACATCAATGGGTATTAGCCAAGATGGTTAGGGACACAACCCCATTCTCCAGGTGTCCCTAGCTTCTGACTTCCAGAAACTGGGAGTAGATGGCAGGGGATGGATTACTCGTAATTGCTATTCTGTTCATTCCTGCCGAAGCACTGGGCATTGGTCACTGTCAGAAGACAGGTTACTGGGCTAGATGGACCACTGGTCTAATCCAGTATAGCCATTCTTATCTGGAGCGGTTTTGTTGTTTGTGTGTGTGTGTAAGTGTTAGACATATAAAGAAATGCAATCATAGACACGATAAACTAATACTATACAAGTTAAAGAATGGAAAAAAATGTACAAATTACTTATTGTATGGTTCTCCGCTTCCACTGTAATCATAGGAGTGTGCCTGGTCATCAATGCTATAACTTGTTTGGTAGAAATCTGTATTGAAATTGTCAAACCCAGACATTGCAAATTATCTGTAAAATAAGAACATTAAAGCTTGTATGAGTCACAAAGGGTTACTCTGGCCTCTGGCTGTCATACAACTGTAATAAATTGTTGATGTGGTTAGGGACAAATATTTGCTAGAAAGAAGGCAAACTCAAGAACACTCTGAAAATGATTGTAATACCCCAATAAATCTGTTAGTCTTTGCAGTGCCACCAGACTCCTCCTTGTTTTTCTGGATACTGACGGCTACCCCTCTAATATACATACTTTAGAAGATTGTGTAATGCATCCGATGAAGTGAGCTGTAGCTGTAGCTGAGCCACTTATGCTCAAATAAACTGGTTAGTCTCTAAGGTGCCACGGACTCCTTTTCTTTTTGGGGATACAGACTAACACGGCTGCTACTCTGAAACCTGTGATCTATGTGTGTGTAAATGTATAACATTTTACAGTGCCATAAGAGCTCAAAACATGTAGATTATAATGGATATAGGAGGAGTGTTTCTTTCCACAGTCACTAATACATAAGTTAAACATGTCACCGGTAACGATTAATAGTTACAATGGGGATGATTTAACAAGCGGGCCAAGCAACAACAGGCGCCGTACAGCCAAGAAGCTACACCACAAACCTCGCTGCGTTTTCAACATTACAAGCACGAGGCGCAGCTTTAAGTAACAACAACGACGTGTGTGTGGCTCCCAGCGCCCGTTCGCGGCCCTGACGCCCCAATCCGCACGCCCGGAGTCGGGGCCCACCCGCAACTCCTGCCAGGGCCTCGCAGTAGTAACCCGGAGCCAATCAGCTTACGCCTCTGTGGCTCAGCTTTCCCCTCTGGAAAGAGGGGACCCCGACCCAACCTCCCGCTGGGGGGCAGCCGCTTGGAGCCCCGGGACGGGGTGGGTCGAGGCCCGGGGAGGAGCGGGGCAGCGCCAGGGAGGCTGGGGAAAGGGCTCCCCGTTAGGGGAGCGGCCGCTACCTTTCCGCAAACTCACCTGGCAACCCCTCCTCGCAGCGCTGAGAGAACCCCCCCGGCTGCCAGCCCTCACCCTCCTCCGCTGCGACGTGTCACGAAACAAAAGAACCACTTCCGGATCAAGCGGGACGGGGCATGCGCAGCGGCGGTTCCGGCCGTCCTCTAGACCTCCGAGTGACTGAGCACGCGCCGTAACGTCCCTCAGGTGGCGCCGGTTGCGCGTGCGCCGTGGAGCGTGTCTGGCGCCGTGGGGGTTACGGTGCGGGGGTTGAGCGGAGGGCTTGCGTGATGGGACAAGGGAAGGCGGGAAGAAGGGTAGGAGAAGAGGGGTGGGTGGGGGAGGCGCTGGCTGCCCTTAGGTGTATTTTGGTTGGAAACCATGAAATTTCGGCAAGGAGTGGGGGAGGGGCGGAGGGTGCCCAGGGAGCTCGGGTGCGGGAGGGGATTGGGATTCCTGCCCGGCTCCAGTTGGTCAATTCACACACCGCCTCTCCCTCTCTTTGGCGGGAAGGCTCAAGGCACCGTCTGGGTCCCCCTCCTGTCGTCCCTGGAGTGCTTGGGTTGCACGTTCACCTCGCGCTGTTCTCCGCGGCACCTCCATTCCCCTTCTTGCAGGCAGATTTCTAGCTGTGTGACAATGAATGGAAATGTCCAGCACGAACCAGCGCCCCACACAACAGAACCACTAACCCAGGAACCCAGCCTTGCAACAAAGCCCGTTGCCAACTGTGGCCACATATCTATTCAGGGGACACCATCATAAGGCCTAATTGCATCAGCCACACTATCAGAGGCTTGTTCACCTGCACATCTACCAATGTGATATATGCCATCGTGTGCCAGCAATGCCCCTCTGCCATGTACATTGGGCAAACTGGACAGTCGCTACATAAAAGAATAAATGACCACAAATCAGATGTCAAGAATTATAACATTCAAAAACCAGTTGGAGAACACTTCAACCTCCTTGGTCACTCAATTACAGACCTAAAAGTGGCAATACTTCAACAAAAAAACTTCAAAAACAGACTCCAAGGAGAGACTGCAGAATTGGAATTAATTTGCAAACTGGATACAATTAACTTAGGCTTGAATAGAGACTGGGAGTGGATGGGTCATTACACAAAGTAAAACTATTTCCCCATGTTTATCTCCCTCCTCCCCCCCCCCAATTCCTCAGATGTTCTTGTCAACTGCTGGAAACCGCTCACCTTGATTATCGCTACAAAAGTTCCCCCTCCCCCCCACTCTCCTGCTGGTAATAGCTCACCTTAAGTGATCACTCTGGTTACAGTATGTAGGGTAACACCCATTGTTTCATGTTCTCTGTGTATATAAATCTCCCCACTGTATTTTCCACTGAATGCATCCGACGAAGTGAGCTGTAGCTCATGAAAGCTTATGCTCAAATAAATTTGTTAGTCTAAGGTGCCACAAGGACTCCTTTTCTTTTTGCGAATACAGACTAAGATGGCTGCTACTCTGCAAACTGTATTAAAAGTATACCTGCAACTGGGAAAGAGATCTCTGTGAGATAAATTATTGTTTGGGGGGACTCTATCACATAAACAAGGTTCTTGTTTATTGTTCCCTGTGGTATGATTTGCTCACCCTGTTTTAAATTACTGAAGTTTTGGGGCTTCTTTTGAGAGAGTGTTCCACAGCCCAATAGATCTCACTGTTTGGAGATGTTTACTAGTTATGGTTCTGGTATCCTTTCCTTTCTCTCTGATGGTTTCATTATTTTACTAAAAGAAAAGGAGTACTTGTGGCACCTTAGAGACTAACCAATTTATTTGAGCATAAGCTTTCGTGAGCTACAGCTCACTTCATCGGATGCATACTGTGGAAACTGCAGAAGACATTATATATACACACAGAGACCATGAAACAATACCTCCTCCCACCCCACTCTCCTGCTGGTAATAGCTTATCTAAAGCTATCACTTTCCTTACAAAGTGATCACTTTAGATAAGCTATTACCAGCAGGAGAGTGGGGTGGGAGGAGGTATTGTTTCATGGTCTCTGTGTGTATATATAATGTCTTCTGCAGTTTCCACAGTATGCATCCGATGAAGTGAGCTGTAGCTCACGAAAGCTTATGCTCAAATAAATTGGTTAGTCTCTAAGGTGCCACAAGTACTCCTTTTCTTTTGGCGAATACAGACTAACACGGCTGTTACTCTGAAACCTGTCATTATTTTACTAGTGATTGAAATGAGATTTGCCTGTGGTAACTGACATGATTGCAGAGGCCACAGGTAACTGTTGATGGGGGAGGGCTCAATTCTGAACCCACTTCCCTTGGGGGAAAAAGAAAAGACAACCCTGGCAGAAATCTGGGCAAGCATGTGACCTCCCCCTCGCCACCTCACCTCTGCTTGATTGTTTCAGGGAGGAGTAGTTTAGGTTTCAGGTTTTTGTTTTGTTTTTCAATTTAATGATCATATATTTTTGCAAACTTCTTGTACTTTCCATGATATTAAAAGAACAATAGTAATTGGTTCAGAAAGTTAATTATCTAACTCCCTGGGTTCAAAATGTGCTGATTTTTATAAAATCTATCTTTTAATTTTTTCATTTACCTGCTTGTATTTTTCCATGAATGACTGAACGTATTAACTTATTATGAGATGGTAGCACTTATGAAATAATAGGTTGGAAAAATCATTGTGTATTTCTGCATAGGAGAAAACAAGATTTAATAGCAGAAGAAAAAAGATTAAATGCAGATCTAAAATGTTTTATACAATGTTAGTTAATGTGAATTACAGTAAACTTTTACAGAAGAAGGGTAACACTACATGTATCACTAGTACACACATACAATACCAGTTTGCTCAGGTTGCTAGGGCTTTTTAATTAGAACTGCTCAGTATTCTTTTTGCCACTGCTTCCCACAGTGTTATCTTATAAACAAATTTCTGCTGGTTATCATCAGAATTTAACAGGATTCAGCATTTGTCTTTAAGAGTGCCAGCATGTATTAGTCTTCCAGGATACAGTATTACCAGGACTAGCTGCAGCTTCTGGTGATCCAAGACAGACTCCATAATAGGAACCCTGGAGAGTTTTTTTAGGAAGAGATTTTCACAGACATAATGAAAATGTTGCTTATACCAGTGGGATTGTAGGCATTTCATTTGTTGTCTTGTCACATATTGAAAACAAAGATGTTATTAATGTGTAAACGTTGCAAGCTGGAGATCCAGAACAACATTGCCAATATTAGTGGCTATTCTCACCTTTTAAAGTGAATCAGGTGTTGATAACATTACAACACTGGAAACTGAAAGCCTGATTCTGATCACAAGACTGTTTTCATTCTGTTGTAACGACATTGACATTGTTGGTTTACCCTAGGATAAATGAGATCGGAACCAGGCTCAGAAATCCTATCTTTATGCAAAGTTATAGCATGTGTTGTGGCAGAGCAAGCTTCCCCCACATAATGACTCCACCAATGTGCCTCAACCCTGACATGGTGGAGCCACGTCTAGGGAATAGAGATTAGTTTATTTTCCTTGCCTGTTCATTCTTTGGCATCTTTGCTGAGGCTGTCAATAAGCATGCTCTCAAGGTTCCTTCCCCACTCTGAACTCTAGGGTACAGATGTGGGGACCTGCATGAAAACCTCCTAAGCTTATTTTTACCAGCTTAGGTTGAAACTTCCCCAGGGTACAAGCTATTTTCCTTTTTCCCCTCCGACTTTATTGCTGCCACCACCAAGCGTCTAACAGATATCTAACTGGGAAAGAGCCCGCTTGGAAATGTCTTTCCCCCCAAAATCCTCCCCAAACCCTACACCTCCTTTCGTGGGGAAGGCTTGACAAAAATCCTCACCAATTTGCATATATGAACACAGGCCCAAACCCTTGGATCTTAAGAATAATGAAAAAAGCAATTAGGTTCTTAAAAGAAGAATTTTAATAGAAGTAAAAAGTAACAAAGAATCACCTGTAAAGTCAGGATGGTAAATACCTTACAGGGTAATTAGATTCAAAACATAGAGAATCCCTCTAGGCAAAACCTTAAGGTACAAAAAGACACAAACAGGAATCTACATTCCATTCAGCACAGCTTATTTTCTCAGCCATTTAAAGAAAACAGAATCTAATGCATATCTAGCTAGATTACTTACTAAGTTCTAAGACTCCATTCCTGTTCTGTCCCCAGCAAAAGCATCACACAGACAGAGAGAGCCTTTGTTTCTCCCCCCCTCCAGCTTTTGAAAGTAACTTGTCTCCTCATTGGTCATTTTGGGCAGGTGCCAGTGAGGTTATCCTAGCTTCTTAACCCTTTACAGGTGAAAGGGTTTTTCCTCTGGCCAGGAGGGATTTTAAAGGTGTTTACCCTTCCCTTTATATTTATGACACGCCCCCCAAATCACAGATAGGGTGAAACGCTGGCTGTGATTTCTTCCTGGAGTTCTAGGAGAAAACAGAGTTAATAAGACACATACACCTCTAAATATACTACCAACTGTATGAAGACTAACAATATTTTCCACATCTCAAGGATGATTTTAACCAGTTGAATCTGGGAAACTTTCACGGGAGAGTGCATCAGCCACTTTGTTAGAAGCTCCTGAGATGTGTTCGATGTCGAAATCAAAATCTTGTAGAGCTAAACTCCACCGAATAAGGTTTTTGTTATTTCCCATGGCGGTATGAAACCACTGTAGCACAGCATGATCGGTTTGCAGGTGGAAACGCCATCCCCAAACATATGGGCGTAGCTTTTCCAGAGCGTAGACAATGGCATAACATTCTTTTTCACTGACTGACCAGTTGCTTTCCCTCTCAGACAGCTTCTTGCTGAGAAACACTACAGGGTGGAATTCTTGATCCGGTCCTTCCTGCATTAAAACTGCTCCCACACCACGCTTGGACACATCTGTGGTTACTAGGAACGGTTTGTCAACGTCTGGGGCCTTTAGTACAGGGTCAGACATGAGTGTCGCTTTAAGCTGGTTAAAGGCCTTCTGACACTCTTCGGTCCACTGAACGGCATTTGGCTGTTTCTTTTTAGTTAGGTCTGTCAGTGGGGCGGCGATTTGGCTGTATTGCAGTACAAATGTCTGTAATAACTGGCCAAGCCTAAGAAGGATTTTAATAGAGGAAAAAGTAAAAGAATCACCTCTGTAAAATCAGGATGGTAAATACCTTACAGGGTAATTAGATTCAAAACATAGAGAATCCCTCTAGGCAAAACCTTAAGTTACAAAAAGACACAAAACCAGGACTCTACATTTCCTTCAGCATAGCTTATTTTCTCAGCCATTTAAAGAAACCAGAATCTAACGCATATCTAGCTAGATTACTTACTAAGTTCTAAGACTCCATTCCTGTTCTGTCCCCAGGAAAAGCATCACACAGACAGAGAGAGCCTTTGTTTCTCCCCCCCCTCCAGCTTTTGAAAGTATCTTGTCTCCTCATTGGTCATTTTGGACAGGTGCCAGCGAGGTTATCCTAGCTTCTTAACCCTTTACAGGTGAAAGGGCTTTTCCTCTGGCCAGGAGGGATTTTAAAGGTGTTTACCCTTCCCTTTATATTTATGACACATGCCAATTACTAACTGGGGATATTTTGTTTGTTAATTCTTTCCAGTATTATGCCATTAACTCCTTCCAAAAAGGCTGTGAAACAGCCATTAGATAGATGGTCAGAAGTAGCTGTTCTTAATGAGACAAAAATTAACAGTGACATCTTGTTTTAACAAATTCACCCTTCACTTAATAACAATATGTACTGTAGTGTTAGAACACTAACTAGTTAATCTTCATACGAAACCTGTTAGGTATATGAAATTTTTTTTATCTCCATTTTACAGGCTGGGAAACTTAGGCAGAGAGGTGAAAGAGGCTAACCTCTGGGGTTAAAGAAAGTTAGCATCAAGGACCAAAATTAGAACTCAGGAGTGTCTAAGCCTGTGCTTATATCACTGGCTCATGCTACTTATGCATCATAAATAAGGTTGCTTGTTTTGATCATCTTCTGAGACTGACCTCATGCGTAACCTTCTTTAAACAGAAAAATTCACCAGCCATTATTTATACAGAACTCAAACCACAACAACAGAAATCACCCTGTCAGGTTAAGAGATCCTGTCTGCCTGTAAGTGTGATATTTTTCAATGATTGGTAATTTCATATTAAAAAGAAGTCATGGGAAATAGTGTGCCATCAAGTGATAAGCAGAACCCCACTGGAGTTGGTGGAGAGTTTTTCTTAAAATGTAATGGCTTGAAATGGCCTGGTTTTAGATTTCATTACTTTTTTAGGTTATTGAATCACAAGTTTTGGTATTAAAGAAATATTGCCCTCATATAGCATAAATGTTTTGTTTTGCTGTTGTAGATGCAAAAAAGATGCAAAAACTAACTTGGTATAACCAACCAAACAAAAAAACCCATCAGGAAAACTACAATTGAAATTTTCCCCTTTATATTTTATACACAAGCCTCCTCCTGCACTAAGGAATTGCTTGGGAATTTAATCCTATGGACATTTTTAATGCAGAATTATAATGCTTTCAATATTCCTGGCCCCTACTCTGCTGCCATTGAGGTTGCCTTTGAAACTCCCATTGAACTGACTGGGTGCATGATCAATTTTTTTTGGTCTATTAGAAGAAGGCTGAGAGATTTTTAAGTGCAGTATTGTGAATGGTGTAACTGTAATACGTTTCAAGCCTTGTCTTAGTCAGCTAATGATGCACTTGTGATTTTCTTTCTGTGTGTATAGTTAGTGACTGAAATTTAAATAAAATTTTAGTCAATACATTGTCTACTGAGTAGTATTTAATTCATTTTTTCTTTAGTTTCTGAAATGGCTGATTTACAACATGTAAGGGCAGTAACTCAGGGATGAACAGACAATACATGTATTAAAAGAGTTTTTTAAACAATGATTTTAGAGACTTATTGTGATACTTATGTCAGTGTTTTGAAAGAAGATCCCCCATTCCTCATGAGTGAAGAATACAGTTTTCTTTTGATGTTGCTGTGGATACCAAAGGACTTAATCTTGCAAACCTTTCTTCGTGTGAATAACATTAGTGAAACCAGTGAGGCTACTACTCATGCAAGTAAGAGTTTGTCAGAAATGGTGATGTTTATTAATCAAAATGTGCTAAGAACATACTTGTACCCAGATTTAAGTCTTTATTTGGGACATTCCCTGGAACAATTTTTTTGTGAATCCGTTAAATCACCAAAATGTTTGTGTTCACGTGGAATTGTTATTTCCTCCTGTTTTATACTGTGTGATGGATGTTGCAGAGTGTTCTTTGATCAATATGTCTCGCCTGGTTTTACTGCATGTTTAAATCTTCCATTTTGCATCAGAGCATGAGTTTGGGATTTGCAGATATCTGATTTATAGTCTTGTAGACACTATCTTTTCCATAATTCTGTGTGTCAGTAAGAAGGATCACATAAACTTGAACTGCAGATTCTGCAAACTAATCAAATCTTTCTATTTTTTATATTTTTTTTAAACTTTCAGTTTGAATTACAGGACTTAATTTTTGTTTTTTGCAATCATACAGAGAGATGTGGTAAAGTGTCAAGTCTCAGTACCTAGTAAAGAAATAGAAAACACAATACAAAGTGGTTAGTAAAGCATTCGGAGATTAATTTACATCATATTTCCAGAATGCCATGTGCACACACAAGTAACATATAGTCAATGTTAATTATTTTACATTTCAGAGATCTCAGAGCTGGGTTTGTTTTTTCCCCCTCAATTCCTGATAGTTCATTTTCATACTTGATAGCATGAAGAAGTCAAAACTGTCTGTTTTTCTGTTGATGCATGAGTCTACTGTAGATGACTCCTATTAATGAAATTTTGTCTTATGCATTTCCTATGCATCAGTGGAAAACAGGCATCTTATATGTTCTGTTATGTTGCAAAATTTGTTGCTCATCATGAACCCAACCCTGCTTTAATCATGCATTGTGTGTTTGTATAGTGCCTAGCACAATGGGGTTGAGGCCTTTAGGAGATACTGCAGTACAAATAAATAATAATAATCTAAATCTCACCTGAGTTAATTGGAAGTTTTGGATACACAAGTATGCAAGACCAGGCTCCAGCGGGAGTTAAAATAATGAATTAATAGTCACTATGGCCCACCTCAGTGGGAGTTAGGCACTTAAATATCTTTGAGAATCTGGGTTTATGTCCTTTAGAAATCTTATTGATTTGCATCATCAACTTCTCTGGGCCTCAGATTCTCCATCCGTAATATGAGAATAATAATAATACCCATTTATCTGAAAGGGGAGTTGTAAAGTGCTAAATTATTGTTAAAAGTGTTATTTTTTTATTTTAGTGACCCATTTGACGAGGACTGGGATTAAAATGTAAAGCTTAATATTGGTCATCATAATTCCACGTAGTAGTATTACTCTGACATGGAGGGTCAGCGCAAGCGTGCCACACCCATGAAGCCCCTTGCTTGGATGGTGGAGAAAGAATATGCCAGTTCAATCAGGAAGAGGACCTTCCTCTGTGCAGGAAGGGTTGTCCATGTCAGCCCCCCTGCATAGGTCAATGTGAAATGTGTCTGGGGCAGACCATGGGGGAGGGACCATGGGATCTGCTTTATATGAATCCAGTGAATCTTCCGCACAACAAAAGTAGAGTAGAAGGGTTGGGATACCTATTTCAGCCCATGGGCTAGAGCAGGGATCTCAAACTCAAATCACCATGAGGGCCACATGAGGACTAGTACATTGGCCGAGGGCCGCATCACTGACACCTTTTCACATTGCCAGCAAATCGAGAGATGTGATCATTCCCCTCTATTCAGCATTGGTGAGGCCTCATCTGGAGTACTGTGTCCAGTTTTGGGCCCCACACTACAAGAAGGATGTGGAAGATTGGAAAGAGTCCAGCAGAGTGCAACAAAAATGATTAGGGATCTGGAGCACATGATTTATGAGGAGAGGCGGAGGGAACTGGGATTATTTAATCTGCAGAAGAGAAGAATGAGGGGGGATTTGATAGCTGCTTTCAACTATCTGAATGTTAGGATGGATCTAGGCCTGGACTGTTGTCAGATCTGCTGGGATAAACACACTGAAGTGCAAGAGGGCTGCAAGCTTAAATCTGAAAGGAAGACAGATACAGGACCCTGCCCAGAGAGGTGATGGCTGAAGGCCTGAGAGGGCATTCCTTGTGCAGATCATCACGGTTGCTGAAGGTGTAGTTACCCCAAACTGTGACAGTGAGGAGCCAGGCCTGGGGTACATGAGGAAGACTCAGAGTCTGGAGTGGGGACTGGGACAAGTGGCTGAAGGGGTAGGGGGACTGGAACTGGGATGTGGATCTGTGAAGATGAGGTGGCCATAGGATGACTGGGGCAAAGAGCCAGCGGAGGGGTGGACAGCGCTATGACAATCTGTGGCAAGGAGCTGAGAGAGGCTTGGGGGAAGACAGGCAGGAAAATGGATAGGCTGGAGGGGCCAAGGACAGAAGAGGTCAAGTTTGGAGAGACAGTCTAGTGGAAAAAAAAAAGTGTGTGATCCTATAGTTAAAGACTGTGTCATAATGCATATGCACAAAGGGACTGAATTTGCACAGGCAACCTTATCTCTAGCATTCCTTAACTTTGGAGTGCTGACCTTTGCAACTGTAACATTCTTTTAAAGTAGTTTTTTATGTAATGATATATAAATATTACAGAACTATTCTAGTGTTGTGTTTATGTTTCCAGTGCTCTCACATTGTACCGCTGCTGCCGCTGGCCTGTTGCTAATTTGTCCTCAGAGCTTTATCTTGCATTCCTTTGCCAGTTGCTCTGTTTACTTTTTCCAGTGTCCTCATTTTCTCCCCCTTCTCATTGTAGGGCCAGGGGAAGGGGCATATTCTCAGGCTGTGTTAATTTGGGTTTGTTTTTACAACCTCTCATAAAAACTAGAGCTATTTAGTACAGGAGGAAGCAAGCATTTACTGCTGACTAAGATGAGCTTCCATGTGGGCAGAGACAGGGAAACCCCCAGCTGAGGTAGTTTAACTGAGAATTCATAATGATATGAATCATAATTGCAGGTTTGTTATTGTTGCTGAATATGTGCATGGTAATAAGGATCAGAAAATGTGTTAATTGAGCACTTACCAACACTTACAATCCCCACTGTATGTGAGTCTGACTTGTATATGCACATTGGGATTAAACACTTGCCAGCTGGGCACATGAGCTTTAGAAAATGTGAACCTTTATTTTTTAAATATTTAAATATTTTTCTTTGCCTTTTTGTTTCCATTTTTGGAATATGTTCACAGTTATTTTATTATGAAGCTCTCCGCTATGTAATGCTCTCTTGGTGAGATTACTGTATTCAGATTTTAGTTCTATTGAAGTCTTTTATCAAATCTCCCTTATACGACACGCCTTGCAATGAAATCTAAATGCTGGCTCTCCTAAGAGGAGTCCTGTAGAAAGTAAGCACTGTGCCTGTGGAAACTGAATGGAATAACAGTGCTGGAATTATAACCACAGGTAGGGCATAAATCAGCAACCACAGCGCAGGCTTCTTTTTGCAATTTTGTTTTGTTACAGTTCACTAGACAGTTAGTTAAGAGCCCTCAATCCCAAATCTCACTCTGCATACTCTTTAATTGTGATTTGGTGATTAAATTTTCTGTGGTCATAAATCTATTTGGATTCATTTAGATTATTAGGCTGTGCTTACAATTGCAGGTCAGGATAGTGCTTTCATTACCTTAGCTTTCTCGGTTTGCACTAGGCAGAATGACATTACTTCAGGGCATACCCTGGCCACTGCAATGGTTAGGGAGAAATTCATTCTCATGTGCAGCAATGCACAGTTGGCTAGGTGTATTGGAGAGGTTTTCACCATCTCATGAAGCACCAGGTATTGCCAAAAGTAGATTATGGATCAGTATCAGGGGTTAAAAAGGTACCACAATGATGAGAGCAGTATATGAACCTGAATAGAATAGAACGTAGGAGGGAACAGTAGGAGACATCTCCCTTCTCCTCCTCTGCCTAACGTGGGGGAGCTGATCTCCTCCTGTGTTCCTTTTCCTCTTGGCTAGTGAGGTGAGGATTTACTGAAGTGGGAGCTGCGGGGTGGGGGGGGAGGCTGATGCCAGGTTACAAAGTTTCTGGGCCTGCCAGTAGGTGGAGCAGCATGATCTGCAGTCGCTATGCACCTCCACAGGAATAGCTGTCCACCACAAAGGAGAGAGAAGAAGGAAACCTGCCACTACCAGCATCCTCTCTCCAATGGAGAAAAGACACCAGCAGGCAGAACCAGTATGATATGTAATACATAGAGATTTTGCATAGCATTTTCATTTTGAAATGTTTTAAAATCTAAAATACAGGACATTTCATTGGATATTTCACAAATTTCTGAGGAAGGACCTTCCCCGAATCACTATAGGCTATCTATTCTGGTCACACCTAATTGATGCTTTTATAGGAAAGGGTGTGGTCAGGGATGTGACCCTACCCAGGTAGGCACGTGTCCATGCACACACAGACACACGACTATCGTACATAAATCTGCATGGGGACATGAACTCCTTCAGATACTTTTCTTCTCTTGTCCTTTATTGATACTTTCTGTTGTAAAGTGACGGTGCACTGCTGCTGCACCACACGACTTCAAGAGCCATGATGACAGCCACCAAAATTGGTAAACTCCCCCTTTTATTTTGATTTTCTTTCACCCTGGAAGTTACCTGATATGGAGATTCCTGTGTGCCTATTACATACTACATGTTGTAGTTCAAATCCTCGAACCCAGCCAGCTGAAGTGGCTGGGTTGTATGCTAGGAATTCTGTAGGTGCTTGGATGGGTAGGGGTCCTCCCAGTGGGCTATAGAGCTGCAGTGGAGTAGCCCCTGTTTCTGGGGCACTCCTGCTCCAGGCGTGAGAATTAGAAATTGAATTTTAATTGGGATATCTTCTCATTACTATTACCAAGTATATATTGTGCTCCGTCACAAAGACATACTTCCAAACAAAACAATCCCCTCTTTGGTCTCTGAAATAAAAGGACAGATAGTTGTGTGCTGCAAACCTCAGCTCTGGACCCCTTTCTGCAGACCCGCATTTCAAGAAGGTTGTTATGAATACTCTCTGTTTCTTTTTTCCCTGGCTGCATGTGCGTATTTCAGAAGCTCATTAGGAGTAGGCTCTATTGTTAAAGTTCTTTTTCTGGCTTGACTAATTTGGATTTTATACTGATTTTACTCTGGGTAATTTGGATGATACAATGCAGATGCTTCTGTAATAATGCCTTCTTTATATCTATCTTACCTAAAAGCAAATCTGAGATGTTCAATTTATCAGTAAATCTCAATGGCAGGTTTGACAATACTCTTAATTTTTGACTGATGGATTGTTATTTCTCTCTGACTTTCTTCTTCTTTTAATTCTATAATTTTCTCAAATTAAAGGTGCATGAAAAGTGTCATCCCTTCAAAGTAGTCTTTATTTGCCATCATATAAAGCTAATACAGGCCTTCGCTTTCAAGTTGCTGCAATTTACATGGTCTTTTGGAGGATTTTCTGACCTTATTTCAGAATAAAGCATTTGATTTTTCAAAAGCCTGTCCTGCACAGCCAGACCACCTTGGTGTTTTAATAACATATTGCAGCTATTGAATTTTCATACCTGAGAGGATGAAAGAGAAACTGTTGTGCTCCTGTCAGTCGAGGAAATCATGTGTCCTTGAGCAGAATGGAGACGTGCCAGATCACAACATGCTCCTTCCTTTTCCCAAAAGGACTTCCTGAGGATCCTGCTCTAGAAGTAGGGACGGACACCCCTACAGAGTCTGCAGTAGTTTGTTTTCCCCTTCTCTACAGGTTTGTTTATGTGGGCAATAGCGATCAGTAGTCTTTTGAAAGAAGGCTGCTAAAAGAGAATCTACTGTGTCTTTTATATAAGTGTGACACATTACTGTAGTATCTGAGCACCTCGCAATCTTTAATGCATTTATCTTCATAATACCCCTGAGAGGTAGAGCAGTACTATTGTCCCCTTTTACAGATGGGAGACTGAGGCCCAGATCCTCAAAGGTATTTAGGCACCTAATCAGTGGGAGTTAGGTGCCTAAATACCTTTGAGGATCTGGACTAGAGAGACTAAATGACTTGCCTAAAGTCATAGAGAATGTCTGTGGTGGACCTGGGCGTTTTATGTGGGTGTCCCAAGTCCCAGGCTAGCACCCTAACCACTGGCCATCCTTCCTCTAATTCCACTTGTTCCTCCTATGAACAAGCCACACATAACAAGGCTCATATGCTGTCCATGCAGTGTTTTTCCTGGGAATTGAAATGGGGGGGGGGCGTGAGGGCCGATGTGGGGTGAGACTGTAAGGGTGAAAGTGGGCTTTATGGCACCATAGTAAAAACTGAAAAATGTTTCATGACCATTTTATTAGCTTTAACTCATGTCTTAAAATCATCACACAAATTAAAGTTGGCTACTCAAGCCTTCTGTAACGCACTACATCTACATCCTTCTCGGTTTCTTGTTACAATTTTGCACAACTCTGTTAATAAACTTCTTGAATGCACTGCGTTCATCTTCGGTGGCTTCTCGTGTCCAGTACTTCCATTCCTTCAATTGATATGCTCATTAGTTCATTCACATGATCAGGCAGAAGGCGACTTATTTCAGAACACAAAATTCTAGTCAATGACAAAAAAAGAATGCTCAACTGTAGCTGTTGTGACTAGGAGTAGCAAGAGATGAATTTCTACTTCTTTCATCCCAGGAAACATACCACAAAGATCAGGTCGAGCCACTAGTGATGATATAAAAGAAGTTGAAGTCAAATCTTCATTCATTCATCATATGATATTCAACTCTGTGTTCAAATTCTCTATTCTGTCTTGATCACATGGCAGCCCCATTGCACTCCACTTGACTGTTGGTGTTTTTATAGGACAGGGTTCTGTAAAAGCTACATAGAGGTTGAGTAGAATCCAGAAGTTGCTGTTGTACATTTGTAAGAATCAAGTTTGTGTACTTTCTCAGCTATCTTAACAAACACTTCTTGTCGTCTTCACTTAAGGATTCAATATAAATGCCATCATTAGTCAACTTCTGGACTGAAGTCTTTGCTTCTTTCATTATGTTTTCAATGGACATCTCTGATTCAACTGTAGCTTTTATTGCTGGACAAAGATCTACTACTGTTGTAGCAGATGCCTGGATGGTATTGTTTAATGACCCAATTAGTTTCAACAGTAGACTTACAAGAGACAGAATGGAAATGGTCTTCTCTGAATGAAGTAGCAAAAGTAGTCCACCAGCCTCAGTACTTAGATCCATCCCAGTTTGGTAGATACTTTTCAAAGCCAGTAATAACAGTTGCAGTAATTTTAAGACAACAACCAAGGATTGCTCATGAGAAAGCCAGTGGGTTTTCCCAGGTTGGACTAATTTGAACTTCAGTCCCAGTGTATCTTCTATTTTTCCAAGACGTTCAGTCTTTTTGGACTCTTGCTGGAAAAAAAACCCATAATGAAGACATTAAATGTATGGCTTTTTAAATGTCTTTTGAAGAGTCTGCAGCTCTTACTACTGCTAGTTGGGTTAGATGGCCTCTGCAGTGTGTATAGGAGAGATTAGGGTTATACTTTTCTCTGAGCAAAGCTTGTACTCCACCATGTCTTCCAGAGAAGTTTGCAGCTCCATCAAATGCACAAGCAGCTATCTGTTTGGGGTCCAATTTACAAGCATTTAAGTCTTCATAGATGTGGGTTGTCACAGATGCAGCCGATGTGTCTCCTCTGACTTGAACATCTAGAAATGCATCTACTGACCTACCACTGACATCAAGATAACGTACGCAATGACTTAATACTTGACACCCATTTGCATTGCATTGGTGCATTCATCAGCCATGTATGCAAATTTTTTGAATGTGGTGAGAGAGTTCTTCACTTTTTCAACTGCTGAGTCTTTCACTGTTGCACGACATGCTTCTAACCAGTCAGTTGTTTGGAACCAGTGTCCAACTTCAGGATGAACAAGTGACAATGCACTTAACATTGGCCTCCAGTTTGCAGTGTGTGGTATATCTTGCTTAAATAGAAAGTATAATGCCACAGCCATGTTTGTTCTCATGAACTGTGTTGTGTCTCCAGCATTCTTAACAACCTCATTCCTGCATGTTGATGCAGTCCAGAGCCTTGGTGTTTTGCAGCCTTTTCACATAGTTTGTCAGCATTGGCTTTGCTGATCAGTCTGGCAAACCAAACTCCTCCACTTTTACCACTTATAAATTGGGAAGCTTTCGTAAGCTTTTTTGCAAGAGGTGTACCAGTAGCCATCTTTTGTAACTTCAATAAATGGGAAAACTTTGACCGATAAACATCAGGAACTGCCTTTAGGATTTGGAGACACTGTTTCTTCAGTAGGTAGATGAATCTGGGCTTCAAGCTGGTCGGCTGTAGATACATCACTTGGATGTTCAGATGATGTTGATATGTTCTTGGTGTGTTCTTTACCTTGGTTGGTTTTTGTGACACATGAGTAGAAAAATTTTTGCATTGTTTTTTGTCTTTTTGTTTTCACTTTGGCCTGCAACATATAAAAGATATATGAATACATTAAATGTTTTGTTAGGATAATGCAAATTTAACATAAGGATTATACAAATTACACCAAAACACATAACAGTTCTAGATTTCTAAAACAAGTATAGAAAAATTAAAAATGTATTTAATTTAAATTGACTTTTGAAAAGTAAGCAGTCATGAGAGGACCTTCCCTCTTATCCCATGGATCAGTAACTGGTAAAAAGATGGAAAACAAAGGGTAGGAATAAATTATCAGTTCTCAGAATGGAGAGAGAGAAATAGTGGTGTCCCTCAGGGGTCTGTACTGGGACCAATACTGTTCAACATATCCATAAATGATCTGGAAAAATGGGTAAACAGTGAGGAGGCAAAATTTGCAGATGATACAAAACTACTCAAGATAGTTAAATCCAAAGCAGACTGCAAAGATTTACAAAGGGCTCTCGCAAAACTGCGTGACTGGGCAACAAAATGGCAGATGAAATTCAGTGTTGATAAATGAAAAGTAATGCACATTGGAACACACAATCTCAAATATACATACAAAATGATGTGGTCTAAGTTAGCTGTTACTACTCAAGAAACAGATCTTGGAGTTATTGTGGATGGTTCTCTGGAAACATCCACTCAATGTACAGTGGTAGTCAAAAAAGTTAACTGAATGTTAAGAACCATTAGGAAAGGGATAGATAACAAGACCGAAATTATCAGAAAGCCACTATATAAATTGATGGTACACTCACATCTTGAATACTGTGTGCACATCTGGTCACCCCATCCCCAAAAAGATATACTGGAATTGGAAAAGGTACAGAGAAGGGCAACTAAAATGATTAGTGGTATGAAACAGGAGGAGAGATTAAAATGACTGGGACTTTTCAGCTTGGAAAAGAGACAACAAAGTGGGGATATGATAGAGGTCTATAAAATCTTGACTGGTGTGAAGAAAGTGAATAAGGAAATGTTATTTAATCCTTCACATAACACAAGAACTAGGAGTCACCAAATAAAATTAATAGGCAGCAAGTTTAAAAAAAAAACAAAAGGAAATACTTCTTTACACAACGCATAGTCAAACCACGGAACTCTTTGCCAAGGGATGTTGTGAAGGCCAAAACTATAACAGGGTTTAAAAAAAGAACTAGATAAGTTCCAGGAGGATAGCTCCGTCAGTGTCTATTAGCCAGGATGGGTAGGGATGCAACACCATGCTCTGAGTGTCCCTAGCCTCTGTTTGCCAGAATGGGACTGGATGACAGGGGATGGATCACATGATGTTTGCATGTTCTGTTCATTCCCTGTGAAGCACCTGACATTGGCCACTGTCGGAAGACAGGATACTGGGCTAGATGGACCATTGGTCTGATCCAGTATGGCCATTCTTATGTAAAAATTAATTATAATAATAAAAGTGTTTAGTTCAGAAACTCCCGAAGATAATGACCTCTCAAAATAGCAACAATGTGAGGATAATGACCTTGGCAAATAATGCATTTTAAAAATCTTGGCCTACTAGGAAACATATAAGTTTCCCAGTCACAAATCTAGCATTCTGGAGCAAAGTCACTAAAACATCATTCTTATGTTCTTATTTGTTTATTGGGCTGCCATACTGGGTCAGACCAAAGGTCCATCTTGCCCAGTATCCTGTCTTCTGACAGTGGCCAATGCCACAAATGTTTCTTTAATGTGCCCCTCACTTTTCCCCTGTACCCCACTCACCATTGTCCTTGGCCAGTGTAAACTCAGAGGTGCTTTCACATGAGTTCTCCTCCCCGCGGGGGGTGGAGGGTGGAGAGAAGAAAGCACCTTGCTCTTTCCTCCAGCCGCTCCCGCTCGCTCTGGCCACTGTTTGTTGTGCCACTGTTCATTCCACTGCTGTGTTGCCAATGGCCCTGCACTGTCACCTGCTGCCGCCAGCCACTGTGACCTCTGTGAGTTAGTCTCTTGAGGTTCCACCCAGCTCTCACTGCGGAAAATCATTGCTCGTGCAGGCTGGGCAGTCCCTTCTACAGAAACACTGTTCCACAGCAGGTCTAAGCACTTAGATCTGATTATCAATGATTTTTGCTCTAGTGGTCATTTAACAAAACAAAAATCTCTGTGGAGCCTAATCAGCTCTATCTTTAAACAATGGAAAGGGACAGGTCAAATAGTACTTGTGACGCTTAGGCAAAACACCTGTCCCCACCCGCTCTCTCTCCAATGGCATCTGGCATCTGAACCCCCTGCTCAGCGAGTGCATTTCAGTTGAGGGTGACTACCTCAATCAGGAAAGGCTAAGCACAGTTCTGCTGCTCTTTTACTCATACAAGAGGGATAACAACATTTCATTACCCTCACTTTGAATACAAAAGTGATTTGTAACCCAACACCAGCAAAATTGATCACTTGGGCAACACAGCTCTGTCTACTGGATACCTAAGCAGAATAGGTGTGTTCATGTAAATACAGTCTGGTCCTGAGGCCTTTTTCCCCAACTCCCTGGCTCAGCAACAGTGGAGAACTCATTTAGACCTTACTTACAAATCATAATTTGAAATTCTTAGGTTGGCCAACATCACCAAAACAAATGTGCCAAAATTGTCATAAAAACAGCTGTGTGAGGAAGCTAGTCTTTGTTCATACTTTTCAAACCTATTATGCTTTCAGGTACAGGTATTTTATCATATACTGTATATACATTTAAAGTGTGTATTAATGTTTCAATTTCAATTCAAATTTCCAACCAATGGCTATATTGGCAACACTGCATATAACTAGTTGACAATTCGGGAGGAGAGGTGTTGGGGAAATTCTGTGAGGGAGTATAGGGAAATCTCTGTGTCCATGAACCACAGGATGGCAGGAACCAGGTAGTCAAGCAGAGGCAAGGAGGAATCCATAGGCTCCAGATGATCTCCCAAGAGACATGGCATTCCCCTTTGTCACTTCTGCAGTGGAGAAAAAAGCTTGCCCTTCTCCCTGCAAGAATTAGAACTCAAGGCATTTTCATTGCTACATGTGAGTTATTCCCATGTTTGGAGACAAGGGCCCTGTTTTATTAACATGCACATTATTATGTACTGTACAAACACCTACTACACACTGAGGTTCAAATTCTCACTCAGTTGCAACACTGGGTATCCATTGAATCCACATTGATTTCAGTGAGGTTGCACTAGTGTAAATTAAAGGAGAATTTGGACCGGAGGCAGAACAACACTCTTAGGTCTATTGTGGATAAATATGACACATCTTAAGAGGGCTTTGAAATCAGGAGAGGATTTGTCAGATAAGGGATATGATAAGGAATATTTTTGGACAGAAATAAAATAAAACTGCCTTATAAAAAGGTAATTGGGTGATAAACAGGACAATTTCTTTACAGTTTCAATTAATCTCTGGGTGTTTGTGTGAATGTAGATGAGGTCTCTGTCTACCCATGGGTCTGTGCAGTGGTGTACTGTTGTGTCACATACACACAGGACCATTTGTATGTTAATCTGTGCTATTGAACAGAATGAAGAAAATCCTAACACGTTTGCCAACAAAGGATACATCAGTTCCTGGTTGAAATATTGTCTGATGTGCAGTGACAGTCACTGAATTTGATTGAACATGCCTGCCCTTGCTGTTAGTTTCTGAAAACCTGGGCCTGGTGCGATATGTTTGTCCTTTGGATGGTGGTTGATAAAGGTAGCATGCAGTTTTCTCTGCAGAAGCTGTGCACACATCCTGTATTTTACATGGTGAAGAAACAATGTTTTCCCACATCCCATATTTCAATTGCAGGCTCTCTCCCCTTTATACCTTGCCCCCCACATGCTGAGCAGCTGTAAAAGTCATTCTTTTACTCTCTCTTCTGATGGACGTACATTATGCACTTGGCTTATGAATAAAAGATCTAGAGCGGAATTTCATAATGCCTGACTATGTATATTTTGATGAATTGTACTTTATGGTATTCAAGCTTTTTGGCTGGAAAGCCCTTTTCTGGGACAAGTCTGCCATTTCATGTTTCTTTATGTAGCTTCTTCAAAGTGAAAGATTTTATTAGGACTTCTCATTCACAAGAATTGCTGAGTTTCAGCAGGTGAGACTTTTACCATATGTAACTCATACTGCTGTATCAATAGGAAACTTATTTCAACTGATTACTGTACCTTTCCTTGTCATATTCGGAACTTGGAGTTCTTTGTCAGTTTCCAAAGCTCCCTGAGTGATGTGAAGACTGCTGAGTGCTAGAAAGTGAGCACTGAGCAGGATGCATTTTATAAACATTTCTAGAACAACTTATTTTATTTAAAGGTACATTACTTTGGAGCAGCTTGGAGTTCACACCTTCAAGTACTCTTTTGCTTCTCTGTGAAAAGAAAATGTCACAGGTTTAGATTGGAGATTTGATTGTAACAGCCAGAGTTTGTCTACTGGAGTTGGTATCTGATTCTCATTTACAGTAGGCTTCTTTATAGTGATCTGGCAGTCTAAAGGGGCCTTAAAGTGTACATAAGGCTTTGTGTAAATGTTCCCCAGGAATAGCACGATATGCTGTGATCTGCTTCTCTCTCATAATATAAACAGGGTTGGGTTGGATCAGGATGTAAATACAAACCTGCCAAAGAACAACTGCAGGATATGGCACTTTCCCTCCCAGTCATTTCTGAATCAGTGATGATGTTAGAGACCACTGTGCTGCTGGAATGTGTTGTCTTTGGGGTATCGCATAAAAATTAGATCCTGATCACTTGTAGTCATCAAAGTTCCCCACTCAAATGTCCCAGCCAAATTTCAACTCAGATTATTATGTTCTCCCTCTCAAAATTCTTTCTTAAATTTCAGCTGGGTACTATGTTCTTCACTTACTATCTTAAACTATTGGGTAGTGTTGCTGTGTGCTGTTAAACAGCTTCCACATTTCACAATGTAGATACATAAATTGATTCCTGTATATAGTTTGTATATTTGTCTTTAAAGCGGTTCTGGGGGATGGTATGTGATATATTTTCTATATATCTATTATGATTGTTATAGATTTAGGCAAATATGTACTCTTTACTTTAAATTGTCAATGTTTCTTTATTAGAGATAGACACCCACAATGTTTGTCTTACACGTTAGTCCCATGAATCGTAGAAAGCCTTAATGTTATTATGCCACTTTGGAAAAAACAATTGCATCTAAATGGTGATGTTTCCAGGAATGATGTCACACCCTTGATTTACCAGATTTGAGCATAGCTTTCCTGTCACTTTGGAAGCTACACTTTATTCCAGGACTAAATTTTCCTTCAGGAGTACTGAAGGTGGTTCTGGTATTAGTTAAAAGGAAGAACATGTTTAATCTTACTTCTTTCGGATAGGTGCTGCATTTCTTCTACATTGGATTTCAGATGAGTTGTGGTTTTACACTGGAGTAACTAAGATCATAACTTTATACCTGACCTTATATATGTATATACCTAATATATATTTTATACCTGACCTTATGTATATGTTACACCAATATTTGACTCAGAGAGTGGGAGTTTTACTCTTTTCAGGCTGCATTTAGTTGAATTTGGCTGATGGCTTGTGCTTGGCTTTGAAGCTTTATGTGATGCTTTACTAAGGAAGCAATTGTACCAAAAGAAATTGCATTCTATTTCAGCATTGAAAAACCCTGTGAAAAGAAACAAGATCTTAGGCTGAATTTATTTCATTTGTTATTTGAAAAGTTACTGCATTTCTAAACCTGTTATGACTAAAATTCTAAAGTAATTGTTCTTTTCAAAAGGCAATTCTGATTATAATGTTTCAAAAGGATTTAGAGCTTAAACACATCAGTGTTACTAATCACGCAATGGTATCATTGCCAGCGTACTTTGTGGGAATGTTTACAGGCACCACCATGCTCTTTACTGGAATCTGTTTATCATTGAGACACTCAGTATAAAGTGAAGTGAGGCAGAGTGAGCCTGAAGCCTCTGCAGTACTTCCAAGACATGCTCTCCCAAAAGCTTGGAATTGGAATTCAGATCTTACTCATGGTAGCATGTTGTGTAGTCACTAGGGGCAAATTTAGCTCTGGTATGTGCAGGCTCAGCTTTTACTGACCAGTGGTGAACTGATCCTAAAACTCCCACCCAGTCTGTAGGCTGCGATTGGCCTCGTCTAGATTAGGATAAAAGATGTGGTGTTAGAACATATAAATTAGCAGGTTCCATCTAACATATCTGAGAACTCTAAAGAGTGTAAACAAGGCACACTGCTTTTAACAGGTCCTAAACTGAGTTAAATCCTACTGGAAGCCTACACTACCTTGCTTGTACTAGGCTTTTCCAATGTGTTAATTCAGACATGTTAACTAACATGTTCTAACATCACATCTTTAAATCCTAGTCTAGAAAAGGCCTTTGTGATCTTAACATAGCAACTATTAAATTGGGCTAAAAGGACTACAACCAAATGATGCAAGATTCCCTATCCCTCCTCCTTCTGACGTTCAATTGCGTAACCTCCACAGTGTCCCCAGGCCCTGCTGAACTGGAATTAAAAGTCAAATCCAGAAATCTGATTGAGATACTTAACCTGGGAGCCCAACCATTGCCTCCAACTGAAACCATTTTAAGAAAAAATACAGATTTGAATAAATGTTTAGCTCTCCTTTTGAACATCAGGTTTAGATTTCATCATACATCATTCGCTTTTAAAATCAGAAATTAAATAAATAATTCCCCCCCCTTTAATTTTGATACATTACAGTAAAGTACATCTTTCAAATCACTGTGTTGGTATTTTCTGTAAATAAAATTATGGATACATTTTCAAAATCTCAGTCTGGCCTCTGAAATTGCAGGCACAACTTTGAATGAGCAATTTTTCATTACCCCATTTTTGCAAGCACAAAACCTCAGATTGAGTATGCAAATTAGTTTTGAATGCCCCAAGACAGGTATAGACAACTAAACCATGCAAAAACACAGTGATGAAAATGGAGTTGTGCTTAAAACTGTGCCTTTGGTTTTTGAAACTAAGACTCTTATGTGATTATTATACTTTCAGAGAATTTTGCATAGCATTTGTTTTTGGGTAAAGATGATGTGAAAGGCATAGGATCTGCCTTTCAATGCATATATAATTTCAGGGTGATGTTTGTTGTAAACAGTTACGACATGTACAATTATGGCTTTGATTTAATAAAGCATTTAAGCGTGTGCTTAAGACCTATTGACTTAACTTTAAGCATGTGTTTAATACTTTGCTGAATAGGAATGGACTTGAATATGTGTTTTCTGATTGGGGACCTATATAATTAGAAGTACAGCATTCCATAAAAAAGTTGTTTCCCTAACAATGTATAATTGGTATTTTCTTTGAATTTATGACTTAATTTGAATAGCTAAAGACAAAAAGCAAAAATAGTTCACACAACAGTGGTTCCTGGATAAAAGTTGAAAGCTAGCTAAAGATGTAGAATTACAGCCATCATGTTCTTAAATAATTTAACTGTAATTATATCTACAAACCATAAGGTGGAGCTGTAAGCATGCTAAAAATATACTGTAGGTTAGTCTTGCACATGAACAAAGTTATTGAAGCTACAACAGGTTAATGTGTTTGTTGAAGAGGCTGAATTAAATAGAAATAAGCAATGAGAAGTTTATTAATGTGCTGACTGTGTAAAGTGACCTGGACATTATTAGCAGGGTAGTAATAAAATTAGGCATTATACATGGAGATACTTGTATTTTGCAACAAATTAAAGATTAAAAAGGTTTAAAATGTGAATTAAAAGTTGTGTTTGCCTGGCTGAAATCAGTGTTTAAGTACTGCAGAATGCCTGATTGATATGAATTCGATATATTGGTTGGCACACGATTTTGATCGTGTTTAAATATACTGAGGATGATGCTGATGTGACCTACACTGTTGTAAATCGTAACTTCAGTGGAAGCCAATGGAGTTACACTGGCGTGAGATCAGAATCTGCCTCATAATATAGGAAGTAAAATATTTCTTAAGTTATAAGTTCACTTGTCATTCAGCAAGGTGATTATTTCAGGCATATTTATGAGTCGAGAAGTTTATTAATTTTGTCGAAAGGCTTGTCTAGATTGGGAAAGTGAGCAGTGTTTGAAAATGTTTCAGCTAATATGTGTTAATTAACATATTGTATACCATTTAGCACATATAGTAGACAAAGACAGCAGTGTTTAAAAATGTGTTACGTGGTCACGGTCAATTCTAGGGTCTAGGAAGGGCCAAATAGAAACTATCATAGTTGAACTATTGGAAAACAATATCCATGATTCTCCCCTGCCTTGCTGTTGACAGTTCTACAAAGGTGTGACTCCACTGACTTCAGTGGAGTTAATGCCTATTTACACCATCACAGGTGAGAGCAGAATAAGGCCTTCAGCTGAATGGCGCATATTACATTTATCGCATTGCCTGAAGGTCTACTCAAAACTATAATGGCCCAATAAAGCTGCTGTACCAGTAAAATACAGCTTAATTAACACATATTCGCTAAAATGTTTTCAAACATTGCTCATTTTTACAACCTTACAAGCCCTTTGACAAAGTCCCCATGGTTATTTTTAACTCCTGTGTTAGAAATCCCCTACAAATTAGTTTAACTATGAAATTACAGTTCTATGGCAAAATTGTGCTCCTATTCTGATTATTTTTTTAAAAACTTGCTTCTCTCTTGCATATTCCACAATATTTTTATAATTGGTCCCAGTAAGTTCTGCGTCAGGGAATTGAAAGATGAATGAACCTACTGTGGTAAAATATAGAAAAGTTCATTTTGAGTCTTTACACGTTTGATCATTTGCTCTATGTATCTGTGTTTCCCTGAGTAAAATCACATTTGGTTCTGTGCTATATAGGTGCATTAATTTTTGTGTTGTAGGAGAAATATATGTAATGCTAAAAGATTAATGGAAAAAACCCTATGCTTAGAACAGGAAAGAACTTTATTTGAACTTAAAAAACAGAAGTCTGCAAAAGAAGCAGCAATTGGAATCTCTCTGTCCATCCAGAGGATTAAATGGAAAGTCATAGTTCAACCTTCCCTGGAGGAGCCTCTAGCTGCTTTGGGAATAGCTGTCTGTGGCAGCATTGGACAGTGCTGCTGCTTCTGTAACTTGTTAAAAAATAAACAAAAGGAAAATGAACCAGAAAGTGCCCCTCTAGGTTCTTCTGTTTTCTCAAAGCCATATTCCTTTAAGATGATGTAATAGTCATTTCCCTGGATGGTTTCTTCCCTGCACTGCTGAAACAACAGCATCTGAACTGCACTGGGAACTGTGGAACCACCCAGCTCAGCAGCCAGAGCAGCAGCTCGGGCAGCAAGAGCAGACCAAGCAGCTACCCTGGGCATCCTTTCAAACGGCTGCAGGCTTGTCTTCTCTTTCCCTTGCTGGGAACATGGGAGCTTCTTTGCCCTTCCTGCCAGGCAGGATAACACTTTGGGAACCCACTGAAATATGTCAGTTCTTTTCTCAGATTCTGGGGTTTCTGCAAGTCATCTAAACCAAGGTCCTTTCTGAAACTCTCTTTCTTTTAAGGATCCTGATTGGGATTTATTTTGTTTTTTTCCATCTCAGATATTGCTATATAGATTGGTTTTTCATCGTTACCCATCCCGGTTAACTTTCCTGTGACTCAGTTTAACTCTTGAGATCTACATGGATGGCTATTCTTAAAAGCACTTTTCTTACCTTTTCTTTCCCTTTCTGGGGTTGGATTTGATATTAACTGGACTCAGTGTGCCTGTGTGTGTTCTGATTGGTCTGAAAATTTTCTTTCTTTCACAAGAACTATACATTAACTGTAACCAAGGTAAGACTTGATGCTCTCTCATTCTCTCATCTGTAAAGGCTCTAAATTAGACACTTGTTTAAAGTTGAGGTATGTATTTTCTTTTTAACAAAATGTTGCCATATGTATCCCCTCCCCCAAATATGTTAATTATTGCTTGGGGAGAAAAAAAACTTGCCAAAAAATTTATCTAGCAAAAGATCTTGATTTTTCTCTCCTGCAATCAGTACTAGAGGGGGCTTTGTGAACTGACCTAATTCCCTCTATTTTTACTTTTACGATGCTTAGGGAAATAATTGTCTTATTTTGTTTCCCCCCTTCAACAGACCTGGGAATAATCGTAGGCTTGGCTTGATCTTGATTTTTGGGACTTTGTTGGAAGATCGGATTGCATTTCATGAAGTTATTGCTCTCCATCCACTGTTTAGGTTTTAAGCTGCTTTGCCAGCTTCCGTGACATAGTCATTTCTGGACAATTCTGATTTTTTTAATATACTAACTTTTTGTCCCCCACCCCTTCTTAAATATTATGAGCCCTTTTGGGGGTCTGGTGGAGGAGCTTCATTCTACTCTTTGATGTGATTGATAGTCCTGCCATTCCTTGTGGCTGATTTTTGTTTTAAAATACAATGGCTTTGAGTGGAAACTGCAGGACTTACCTCCCTCCTAGAGAACAAGGGGCTGGTCTACATTCCTTCCCAGAGGTGGTGGAGCTAAACGTAGGTGGTCAAGTATACTTCACTCGCCATTCCACCTTGGTGGGCATCCCCCACTCATTGCTGTGGAAAATGTTCACCCCCAAGAGAGACACAACCAGTGATCTAGCTAAGGACTCCAAGGGAAGGTTCTTCATTGATAGAGATGGTTTCCTCTTCCGCTACATTCTGGACTATCTCAGGGACAAGCAAGTGGTCCTGCCTGATCACTTCCCAGAAAAGGGAAGGCTTAAAAGGGAAGCTGAATATTTTCAGCTCCCAGACTTGGTCAAACTCCTAACTCCTGATGATGTCAAGCAAAGCCCCGATGACTATTGCCACAGCGACTATGAGGAGGTCTCCCAAGGCAGTGATACAAGAATATGCCCCCCATCATCGCTCTTACCTTCAGATCGAAAATGGGGTTTCATTACCATTGGGTACAGGGGGTCGTGCACCATGGGCAGAGAGAGCCAAGCTGATGCCAAGTTCAGGAGAGTCCCGAGGATTTTGGTTTGTGGAAGGATTGCTCTAGTCAAAGAGGTCTTTGGAGAAAGTTTGAATGAGAGTAGAGACCCAGACAGGGCACCGGAAAGATACACCTCCAGGTTCTATCTCAAGTTCAAGCACCTGGAGAGGGCTTTTGACATGTTGTCAGAATGTGGATTCCACATGGTGGCCTGCAATTCCTCAGTGACGGCTTCTTTTGTCAATCAGTACACAGATGATAAAGTCTGGTCCAGCTACACTGAATATGTCTTCTACCGTAAGTACAAGAGATTTGTAGGGAAAAAATAATTATCTGGTTAAAGCCTGTCTTATTTGGTGTGCATTTCATTTTCAGAGCACTAGCAAGTTTGATTTCATTTTCTCTGCAGCTGATGGGAGTTCTCTTCTGATAAAACAGAATCCAAGGGGATATGCTTTAGTTTAAGCTTTTAAAATGTAAATTAACATTGAACTCAATGGCGTGGTCTTGGCTAGGTGGCAGCACAGACTGCCAAAAGCACCTTTTCTCCCCACAACCGAAAGGTGTTGCTATCTGAGGCTTTGTGAATCAGCCATTTGACTGCCTTACACATTGCCTGAGTACTCCCTGGATGTAATGTAAGCCTTGCAAACACACTGTAGATTTAATTACAGAAAATCTTCAAATGAGATTCAATATACAAAGGTAATAGATGTTTGATAATAAGCACATTCAGCCAAGCCATCTGTCAACAAGGCTGACACACACACATGCAGGGAGGAGGGAAAAAGTGCAGTCGTGCTGGCTCCTTTTCAACAGGGATCTTTTTCAGAACCAACTTATGTTCTTTAAAATAAGGATTCAGTGGATAGATAGGCAGGTGGCTACATGCTATTATGAAACACGTTATGAAAATCAGACCCTTCCTAACTAGATGGATATGTCCTGCTAACTGGAATCACATCAGATCACATACTGTTGTACTAATTTTGATCTGATAGCTCTAGCAGGCTCATTAACTTCCTAAATTGATATTCAGCCAGGGACACTGTTACCAATGGTAACATCAGGGTAATTTTGATTCCATAATCCTGTATCAGAAAATCATTCCACAGCTCTGGGACTTAAATATTCTAGGAGTGGGTTAGGCTAAGGTAAAGGAGAGAATGTTTCTCTAGTCCCTTTGCACAAGTGGATTTTATCATCTTTCAAAGATCATGTGTTGGGCAGAGAGATAGAAAGGTGAATAACAGCTACTTGTCTCACCTGCTACGCTGTATAACTACCGTAGTCATTATATCCCCAGTACCATGAAGAGTTGACTTTGCTGAAAGTTGCCCAGAACTTGAGTAATTTATTGACATGTAATAAACTACAATGCAACACTAGGTTGAGTACCACCTACTGTTACTGAGCTCAACAGGCAGCCGAAATCTGCTCATGTAATAGTGCTTAAGTTAACATTCCAAAAAAGCCTTCTGTATTTTTGATATGCATTGATTTATTGAAAATTAGTTTTATATCAGGGCTTCTTTGTAAAATACTTCAGAGGTCTTGGATCAGCTCAAACTCAGGCTGAGCTGGATGATTTATATTACTAGGTTTCTAATATCTGAAATCAATATCTGACATGAAGTTACAGTAAAATTAGTGTGATTCCAGAAATGTATGGTAGTAAATCATATTTAAATTTTAAAAACATCAGAAAAATGTATAAGCTTGCTGGAATTTTACCAACTATTTTAAAAACTGAAGCAGGACCAAAATAATGTTATGTTAATTAGCAAATAGAGATCACTGATATCGTTTATTCATATTCTTCAGAACTTTATGCTTCATAGACTGTGCTAGGTATTGGCCTTCTTTTTGTGATGATTAGTGATGATGCTTAGATACCACAGTGATAAGGGCCTTAGAAATATCTGTGAGCAAAAAGAGAGTGTGAGTGTGTGTAATGAGCTTGATCTAACCTCGCTTCCCTAGGCCATCAATACAGGCCTGAGCCAAACCTATTGAAGTCCCTGGAAAGACTGTCATTGAATTCAGTAGGATTTGTGTCTGATCCTCTCTGAACACAGTTCAATTTTGTGGATATTTGAAATTCTAACCTAGATCCAGACGTGCATTTTTCAAATGGTCCCTATCTGTGTAATGGGCCAAACCAATGACCATGATGCAAACTCATCCTACTCAATCTAGATCCAATTCAGACTGTTGTGACTAGTTTGTTTCCAGTTACTGTAACAATTGCCATTGTTGAATTGCAGGGATTTTACAGAGGCAATACATACAGATTATGTGTAGAGTGGAAAAAACCCTTTCACATCTAATCTCCAAAAGTCATTTTTTGAAAGCTTTGAAGACCAGTAAAATTGACAGCTGGCTTTCTAGTGGGACATTACAACTTCTGTGCAGCTGCTTAGCCATAATTATTTCATTAGAAGCTGCCAACTGTGCCTATATAAACATTAATTAATCAAGCTGTTGTGCTCAGGTTAATGGGCCGAAACAATGGGAGGTGCTCTAAGGCAACTAGTTACTGTAGTTATTTGCTAAGATATTCTTAGCAGAGCAGCTTAACTACCTCCTGTGAAAATGTAAAGCTCAGATACTCCTCGGAGGTGGGGAATGGACATGAAAGATGTTCATTTTTAAAAGAAAGAAGAATGGAGGGAAAAACCATGTTGGTCTCTGATAATGTATGTTCCAAATGCTTGGAATCTGAAAGCCCATAGTTGGCATGCAGATAAAGAATATCATGCATGTGGAAATTAATCCATTTGAAAGTAATGAGATGGACCGAAGACAAATAAGCAAAGTGGAAGTTTTCCAAATAAGCTAATAGCTACAGACTGTGCAGTCAACAAAACGTAACGTTAATACTAAGGAACATGTATGCATATGTAGGTGCCATTAAGGCTAATGGGAGATTAATGTTCACAATGGGTGAAATTTAACCAGAATTTCAGGGGCCACAGAAAGTAACCAACACTGCAAACATGTTGCCGAGAAGGGCTGCAGAGCAAGCACACAGAATGAATGTGCAACCTCCCTCCCCCTTGTGTGCAGTGCAGCTGGGCTCCACTCCAGTTTCAAATGGGCCAGTGCAAAGGGGAATTTGGAGACAAGCTATGTTTGTACAGTGGGTCCACAGTTAAACAGATCCAGGGACTGCAGTATTTGTGTAGGGAGTAAACAATTCCTTCTCAGAGGTGGGACAGTAGTTGAGGATCAAGGACAGATTTCTTTTCTCCTACTCTATCCCCTAGTTTTCCTGTGCTAAGGCTGTTTAAGCAGAGTTTATATTGGCGAAGGGTGAATTTGATCCAGTGAGAAGAGTGTCAACCTTTGATATGCTTTCTCTACTACTACTTTAAGTACAGATAGTCCTGAATTAACACCTTACATCCAAACACCCTGATCTTTTAGTGTTCACTCTCTGCACTTGGATATTCCTTTTTGAAATGTTTTCAATCTTTGTCATAAACTGAACCAAAAGCTTGGGTTTGGATATCCCTTAAACTTTGGTGTGTTTTGAAATCTGGAATTGGGTCAGAATTTTGTGGCTTGAGTCCCTCTAATTTTAAGGCAATATGTACATACAGACTTCCCCCCTCTTATTTTAGGAGCAGATTACAAAGTAAATCTTTCCACTTGATTCCAAAATTATACCCTTGCCAGAGCAGTTGGCTTGGGTCTCACACAAAAATATCTGTGAGTTCTTAAACTGGATGTAGGAGAGAAGAGGTTGGAAAACTGAAAAGCCCCAGTTTTAAACATTAGCTCAGTGGCTCCCAATTTGTGTGTGTGCATTTGTATACCACAGTGGTTCGGCAGTACAGGGCAGAGGAGAATAGCAATGTGAAGCGGGTTGGAGAAAGCTACACAACTCATAGCCATTCTGCTCCCACTGCAAACAAGTCTGCTGCTGTAAGTAAAGTAGTAGGTGGTTTCCTTAAAGCCACTGACACTCACCTTCTCTCTCTGCTTCTCGGTGGCCTCTCATGGCTGTGGGAGCAGCTCACATGCATATGGCTGCAAGTCTAGACTGTAGCCTGCCATTCTAAGCTCCTGTTCTCCGCTCTTGCGGCTCTCATTATAGCTGTGGGTGACACCAACTAATAACCTGATACACACCCCAAATAAGAGGTAGCTTTCTGTTGAGTTGGAGGAGGAGTAGAGAGTCAATGAGAAAGAAAAACACAAAAAACTGATAGGGAAAAGAAGAGAAAATACAGAAAAGAATTGGAGAGAGAGAGCAAATGAACAGACAGAAGAAGAGACAGTAACAGCTGTGCCAAAATGTGGTGGAAAGGGACTTGGTGAGGGTGCCCATCCACCAGTGTATTCTAATGATTTTCCAACAAGAAAAGGTTGGGGGAGCCACTGAACTAGATTAGATTATTGTCCACGTAATGAGTGCAGAGATACATGCAAATAAATTATTCGTCAAGCCATTTTCCAAAATCTAAGCAAGCATGAAAGTTACTTTTAAATTTGAGGAAATTATGTACATTTCCCTAAGCCTGGCCTTGAGTAGGCCACTTCATAGTCATGCACGCAGAGCATCTCAAGTAGCTGTAATGTTCAAAGGAAACTTTGAAACATCCATGGCAATATGACTGTAGGTAGAAAATTAATTGACAGGATTCTTGCTCCTTAAAGACATGCTGTGCCACCACTCATTATGGCAGGAGTTGTAGACTTTGGCCCCATTCTCACCTTATCCTTTTAACAAAATGATGTTTGTTGGGGAATTTTTCTACTTTGATCATAGCAGTTTGGTATAAAGAGATGGTTGTGGGGTATTTTCAAATTATCTTCAGTTTAATGATCATATCCTATTAAGTGGGGTTGGATGGGGGAAGAAGTAAAGTAATTGGTATCCACTTAGAATTTAGCTGATGGCCTTTAACTGAAAGTGCAAATATCACATATATATGCACTGCATGCATCCGATGAAGTGAGCTGTAGCTCACGAAAGCTTATGCTCAAATAAATTTGTTAATCTCTAAAGTGCCACAAGTACTCCTTTTCTTTTTATAGTCTGTATGGTATTCATATGGCATATTTTACCCGAGATTCATGTAACCAGCTGCAGCAGCAGGTCAGTGTTTTCATGTGAATACAGCTGAAAGAGCATTTAATTAGTGTGTGTGTGTGTGTGTGTGTGTGTGTACACGTACATACTATAAATAACTTGAGCCTCAAGGCAGAAGTTTGACAGACAAAATTCAATGCAAATGTATTTTGAAATCCACAAGATGTAAAACCACATGGATTAGGCATAGAAGAAAAGGCTATTAAATTATCTTATCCATCTTTCTGCCTCTTCAAATTGTTCTCTTTATATTGTTCTCTAGCATATTTTCTAGTATTTTCTTCAGTCTAATTTTAAATGGCTTGAGTGAAGAGGATCAAAATGACCAGAAAAATAAGTAAATGAAACCAGGCCCTAAAAATGATTCAATCTTCAGTTCCTGCTGATGTGAGATGTTCAACGCCCCCATCCGCCCACTGTGTTGCCTTCAGTTCATCATCATCATTATCTGTGCTTCTTATTCTACTGCTGGGTGAAAAGCTTATTCAGCAGTGTTCCTTGTCCATCATGCTGAATAAGAGGCTTGTCTGAAGTCTCAGTAGGCTTCACTTCCACACCTTGATGAGGGTGTGACTCTGCTTATGTTACCACCAAATCAGGAGGTTTCAAGAGGCACTGTGTCAAAGGCTTAGAGGCACTGTGTCAAATTTGGGTGAAGGACAAATTGTGTCCGACTTCTTATCTAGACTGAATAGGGTGATCTTGATTTTACCATCATGGAACAGTTTGGTTAGAGTCAGCCCACTGATCAGAAGTTTGATTATTTAGATGTTGATAACGTAACCTGAATAATCTCGTTATTCTAATCTGATTATAAACAAATTGACCTAAAGATTTAGGTTAAGGTCTCATCTCAGCAGTTACGTGAAACAAACCCTTAAAAAGTGGTTTTGCTGGTTTTAAGGAGTCTGACTTCATTGTTTTGTCTTCATGCTTCTCTGGTCATATTAAACTACATATAGCTATTGTTGTTCGGGAGATTTAAAGCAGGAGATGGCACTGTTGGTGCAGGGATGAAAGTAACATAAGAGAGATACCGGTGTGGGATGCCGTAAGGGGCAGGGCCTCAGGTAGAAGGGGCGGGGACTGGGCTCAGCCTCCCCCAGCCAGCCCATCCACGCTGCCCGGCCCACGCCGCCCAGGGCTCCGGCAGCGATTTAAAGGGCCCAGGGCTCCAGCCGCTGCCACAGTAGCGGCGGCTGGGAGCCCTGGGCCCTTTTAAATCACCAGGCCCTGGGGCAGCTGCCCCCTTTTGCCTCCCCCACCCCCAGTTGACAGCCCTGAGGGGGGCAAAAGGGGCAACAATGTTAAAGTACTGCCATGGCAGTGCTTTAAGGAGAGTCCTTAAAGAGCTGCCGTGGCAGCGCTTCAACATCACTGCCCCTTTTGCCGTCCCCTGTCGGCGGCCCCTGTCGGCCACTTCTTGCTGGTACGCTGTACTGGCCTACTCTCACTCCTGAATTGGTGCCTTTCTAGATACACAGTACTCACTGTGAGGAATAGTTATCTTAAATCTCACCTTGGATATGCCCTGTGTAGGCTTGCATGTTTAGTATAAATATGTAGACCTATCATGGTGCTGTAATTAAAAATACCATTTAATTCCTGGTCCAAAATTATTCCACATTGGGGAATGTAATTTGTACTGACCTCCTTCAGTGTCAGGCTGATTTCTGGGTGAATTCACTACAAGTAGAGGCACTCAATATTGTTACCTAGCTCTCCGTTGGGGAAGAAGAGCTCTGAGTTATACTTAAGGCCCTACCAAATTCACGGCCGTGAAAAATTCATCACAGACTGTGAAGTCTGGTCCCCGTCCCCCCCCGCTTAGAGACACACACACACTAATTAAATGCTCTTTCAGCTGTATTCACATGAAAACACTGACCTGCTGCTGCAGCTGGTTACATGAATCTCAGGTAAAATATGCCATATGAATACCATATAGACTATAAAAAGAAAAGGAGGACTTGTGGCACCTTAGAGACTAACAAATTTATTTGAGCCTAAGCTACAGCTCACTTCATCGGATGCATGATGTTATTGTAGGGGGTCGCATTATTGCCACCCTTACTTCTGTGCTGCTCCCTTCAGAGCTGGGTGGCCGGAGAGTGGCGGCTGCTGGCTGAGGGCCCAGCTCTGAAGGCAGCAGCGCAGAAGTAAGGGTGGCAAGACCATACCGTGGGGGAGGTTTAGGTTGCAGTGGGGGAGGTTTAGGTTGGATATTAGGAAAAACTTTTTCACTAGGAGGGTGGTGAAGCACTGGAATGCGTTATCTAGGGAGGTGGTGGAATCTCCTTCCTTAGAAGTTTTTAAGGTCAGGCTTGACGAAGCCCTGGCTGGGATGATTTAGGTGGGGACTGGTCCTGCTTTGAGCAGGGGTTGGACTAGATGACCTCCTGAGCTCCCTTCCAACCCTGATGTTCTATGATTCTATGATACCCTTGCCTCACTTCTGCGTTGCTGCTGGCGGCAGCGGCACGGCCTTCAGAGCTGGGTTCCTGGCTCGCAGCCTCCGCTCTCTGGCCGCCCAGCTCTGAAGGCAGCTCGGCCGCCAGCAGCAAGGGTGGCAGTACCGTAACCCCACCCTACAAGAACCTTGCGACCTCCCGCCCCCACACTCCCACCCTCTTTGGTTCAGAACCCCTGCAGTTACAACACTGAAATTTCAGATTTAAATAGCTTAAATCATGAAATTTACAATTTTTAAAATCCTAGGACCATGAAATTGACCAAAATGGACTGTGAATTTGGTAGGGCCCTCATTATAGTTAGTACTCTTGTGGAGTCCCACTGGCAGAGGCTGCATCCTTTTGCTGACTTTCTGCTGGTCACTCAAACCTTCTGTCACTTGGGCTCTCTAACTCTGAGTGGTAATTTGCCTGATTGTGTTGGGTCATATTGTGCCATCAGCTTTTAAGCAGAATAGGCCAATGATGAAATCTTAAAAGTAGGGGTCATGATCTCTATGGAAAAATCCCATAGAATTTAACAAATGTAAACACAATAGGGTTGTATGGTAATGTATTTTTTCTAGAAATTACTCTAGAGACCTAAAGAATTTAATAAAGGGTGATCACCTCTCTATAGGTATTTTAACCATCCTATAAAATGGGTATGGTTCTTTATGAATCTCTGTAGAATGGTTTAAGGAATGTTTAAAAAAGTTATAATTCTCTAATAAATTTTTTAGGGGCTTTTCCATGAAATGATCTGGTCCTTTCTAATCTGAAAAGGAACTATGTAAAAATGGCACCTTATGTAGTGCTATGGATCTGCTGTGTATCCCAGCTCACATTGGCTTACTTTAGTGACAAAATATTTTTACTACTCTTTTCTTTTTGTTAGCGCCGCAGATCCACAACAACTTGAGGAATGTGAGCTGAATTCTCTTCTGGCTTGGGTATCATCAACAGAAATGTTAACTAAACTTTAAGGACTTAATCCAAATGCCAGTGAAGTTAATGGAAGTCTATTGAATTCAGTGGCATATATGCAAAGCAAAATTTTGCCTTCAGTTATGCCTGCGAAGCCTGTTTTCTGCAGTGGGGTTAACAGGTATAATTGAAGACAGAATCTGATTTGCAGAATCTTTATTGCTGCTGCTCATGTACAAGCCATAAATAATTTGGTTTGACTTCCAGTGCCCATTCTGAGTTTACAGGACTGGCAGTTAAACACCCCCCCCATCATTTTAATAGTAAACTAATCACATTTGATCTGGATGTTATTGAGAGGCACTAACCGTGGGACCTCAACAATGCCTGTTTCACAGATTCACTTTTGAATTTAGAATTGCATTGTAATTTATATAATATATGTAATAGTTCTCTGGGGAGTTTTAGTACCAAACTCCCTGGAAAAGACATGGAAGAAAGGAACCCTAACACTGAACTCTCTGAAGATACTGTGGGAGGAAAAATTCCAGTTGCTAGGTTCCCTGAAGAGAATAGAATTATAGAAATTAGAAATGGAAGTGTTTGACTGTCATTTTATATGTTCCCTGAGGACCAGTTCAAAATTTTTCTCAACAGTCTGTTCTCTGGTGCTTTTTCCAGTCTGATGACTTCAGATTTTTTTTTAAAAAAAGTTGGCTGGCATGTAGCTGTGGTTCTTTAAGAGAGACAAAATAGGAAAGAATAAAAGAGCAAGTATGAGATAGCACAGTGAAGCTACTTATTTTAATTAGATTTTAACAAACTTACGAAAATACACAGACAAATGTTTCACTGTGGCAATTGTTTTTCAGTTATTCTGGAATGGTTGGAATTTTAAACAGCAGCATTTTCCTCCACTTCTCATTTTTGCAGCTTTTCAAAGGCTAAGGTAATGTATGGCACATTTGGAAACTGGAAGCACAATTTAAATTGCATGTTCAGACTGAATTAAAGTAACCTTTTATGAATCTTACCATAAAACGTATTCTTCTTGGTAAAGAAGGAAAATAGTTATTGAGTGGGTTAGAGTTGGTGGAATGATTTAAATTGTCTCTGAAAATGAAGTGGGGAATGAGTATGCCATGCAGAAGAACATTACATGAGTGATTTTTGCCTTATCGCTTTCAGAGGATGTGAACAAGTTTAATATAGCGATAAAAATAAACAAAATTGAAGACAAATACTAAGCCATATCACGCTATCTATTTTAAGCAAATTTTCCTATTAAAATCATATGCATTAAATCAATGTATTACACATATAGTGAGCCATATTGTGCTATTATGACTCATTAAAAATAGTCCTACTTAAAAACTTATGTTCCAATATGGCCCACTGTTTGCCTGATTTTTAGAATTGCTGAGCACCTTCTAGTTCCCAATGAAATCAAACACACAAACTCTGTCAAGTAAAATGTAAAAGTATCATAAGGAAGGCCAAGAAAGAATTTGAGGAGCAGCTTGCTGAAGATGCAAAAAAACTAATAATAAACAGGTTTTTAAGTACATCAGAAGCAGGAAGTCTGCCAAAGAGGCAGTGGGGCCACTAGATGACAAAGGTGTCAAAGGAGCATGCAAGGAAGACAAGGCTATTACAGAGACGCTAAATGAATTCTTTGCATCCGTCGTCACTGCAGAGGATGTGGGGGGAATACCCACATCAGAGCTATTCTTTTTGGGTGACAGATCTGAAGTGCTGTCCCAGATTGATGTATTAGTAGAGGAGGTATTGAACAAATTGACAAACTAAATAGTAATAAGTCACCAGGACCAGATGGTATTCACCTACGGGCTCTGAAGGAACTCAGTTATGAAATTGCAGAGTTAATAACTGTAGTATGTAACCTGTCACTAAAATTAGCCTCAATACCAGATTACTGGAAGAGGTGATCCTGGCGATTGCAGGTTAGTCTAACTTCAGTACCCGACAAATTGGTAGAAACTGTAGTAAAGAACAGAATGACCAGACACCTAGATAAACACAATTTGCTGGGAAAGAGTCAGCATGGCTTTTGTAAAAGGAAGTTATGCCTCAGAATTTATTAGAATTCTTTGAGGGAGTCAACAGGATTGTGGATAAGGGTGATCCAGTCGATATACTGTACTTGGATTATCAGGTTTCAGAGTAGCGGCTGTGTTAGTCTGTATCGGCAAAAAGAAAAGGAGTACTTGTGGCACCTTAGAGACTTTTTTGAGCATATGCTTTCGTGAGCTACAGCATCACTTCATCCTTTTCTTTTTTGGATTATCAGAGAGCTTTTGACAAGGTCCCTCACCAAAGGCTCTTAAGAAAACTAAATAGCCATGGGATAAGAGGGAAGGTCCTCTCATGAATCATCACTAGTTGAAATGTAGGGGAAAAAAATTTCGGAATAAAGGGTCAGGTTTCACAATGGAGAGAGATGAACAGCAGGGTGCCCCATGATCCGTAGTAGGACATGTGCTGTTCAACATATTCATTAATGATTTGGAAAATGGGGTGAACAGTGAAGTTTGCAGTGCATCAATGTTTGCAGATGATACAAAATGATTCAAGATAGATAAATCCAAAGCAGACTGTAAGGAGTTATAGAGAGGGAGCCCACAAAACTTGGTGATTGGGCAACAAAATGACATGAAATTCAGTGTTGGTAAGGCATATTGGAAAAATAATCCTGATTATATGTAACCCTTCTGCCATGTGGAGCCGGCAGCAATGAGGGCCGGGTTTAATATCTAGGGGTTCCTTTTCAACGATACAACACAGAACCAGCTCAAGCCCCTACCCATTAACCTGGGAAAATTACATACCACCCCTGTAAAAAGAAAAGGAGTACTTGTGGCACCTTAGAGACTAATAAATTTATTTGAGCATAAGCTTTCGTGAGCTACAGCTCACTTCGTCTGATGCATTCAGTGGAAAATACAGTCATCCGATGAAGTGAGCTGTAGCTCACGAAAGCTTATGCTCAAATAAATTGGTTAGTCTCTAAGGTGCCACAAGTACTCCTTTTCATTTTGCGAATACAGACTAACACGGCTGCTACTCTGAATACCACCCCTGGGCGCCTCTGAGAGGCAATACTTCCCCACTCACAAGCACAGAGTCTGAGTGTGGAAAAGAAACTTTTAATGAAAGGAGGCAAATCATCTGACATTAATTAGGGAAAATGCCACAAGCAAGGTTCATAATCATAAACTGTGAGGAGGACACCCACCCCAGAGTACGTGGGACAGTGTCTTCTGCCTCATGTTCTTGAGTTCTACAACCAAAAGGTCCTTTTCTGTGCCCCTCAGCTCCTTCACCATACCCTACTCACGGTGGTTGTCCTTTTGGTCAGTGAGGACCCAGGGTCAGAGGTGCATCTGTGTGAGTTCATCTCCCACCCAGGGAAGAAGGCACCTTGCTTGCTCCTCCATCTGAGCACTTGCTCTGGCTGGCCGCCCTGCGAGCCATGGTTCCTCTTCGCTGGCTGCCATGCGAGCCATGGTTCCACTCACCAGTCACCTTATGCCACATTCCTCTCTGCTGTGACCTGTGCAGGTCAGTCTCTTGAGGTTCCACCCAGCTATTAGTGATTTTCAGCTCTTAGGCTGGGCAGAAATGCTATCCCACCACAAGTGACAGAAAATATCATCATGCCAATATATAAATCCATGGTGTGCCCACATATTGAATATGTGTCCAGTTCAGATCACCCTATCTGAAAAAAGGTATAGTGGAACGGGAAAATGTTCAGAGAAGGGCAACAAAGATGATCAAGGGTAATGGAACAGCTTCCATACAAGGAAAGACTAAAACAATTATGGTTGTTCAGCTTCGAAAGGAGACAGTTAAGGGGGAATATGATAGAGGTCTATACAATCATGAATGGTGTGGAAAAAGAGAATAGAGTAGTGTTATTTACCCTTTCACCCAATACAAAAAGATGGGATCACCCAATGAAATTAAAAGGCAGCAGGTTTAATACAAACAAGAGGAAGTACTTTTTCACACAGTGCACAACTAATTTGTGAAACTCATTGCCTTGGGATGTTGTGATGCCCAAAAGTGTAACTCAAAGAATGGAATAAGTTCATGGCGGATAAGTCCATCAATGGCTATTAGCCCAGAGAGCCAGGGACCCAACCCCCTGGTCGGGGCAACCCTAAACCTCTGACTGCCAAAAGCTGGAAGTGGAAGACAGAGTTGGATCACTCCATAATTGCCCAATTCTGTACATTCCCCCTGACGCTCTGGCATGGACCACTGTAGGAGACAGGATACTAGGCAAGATGGAGCATGCTCTGATCCTATATGGGAGCTCTTATGTCTTTGGCATTAGCACAATGCATGCTATTATTCTTGGTTTCCACAGTTAAGCTTGTTGTATTAGCCTTCTAATAATATTTTAAAAGGTAACTAATAATCTGATGATGTGATAAAACTTTTACATTGTTGAGGTACCCATAAATATAAACTGTTCAGTTACACACTGTAATCTTACTGGCCACTTTTAATTGAATATCAGTCACGTACGTGCCTTTCCATGTGTAAGCCAAATGTTGATGTTGAACACGCTACAGCTGTAATAGACAAACAGGCTTAGGAAGCTGGTGCTTAAATTGGCAATATTAATAATTTCCTAGTGCTTTTTCAGAATCTTCTGGCAAAGTGATTAGCAATTTGTAGTGGCTCATTGATTAGCTGCTGCAGGCAGTCAAAAAAACAGGATAAAAGAATGATAATAAAGAAAAGCCTGGCCATCTTGGTTTCTAATCCATCCTAAAAACCCCTTATAAAAATCGCCTTATTTAATGAACAGCTGAACACTGTGCTTCAGCTGATTACTGGAGTGTTCTGTTTGCTTCCTTTGGGCTCCAGAGACTACCGAAATACTGGTGCTGTGAGCCTGGTCAGCACTTTGCTCTCGGTGTTGAGTGCCTAGATGATTTTTACATTGCTTGGTAGTGACTCCTGGGAAGAAAATACTTAGTACTGTAATGTACCTGTTAGTTTTAAAAGCAAGAGGCCCTGATGAAGTAATACCAAATGGCATCTTAGTGGTGTTCAGCAAAAAGGAAGGGGAGAGCCTTGAATTCATCATACTATTTCAGTCCCCATTAAATGAAGTTTTCCCTAGAGTCAATATGTGAATTACTTCAGTATACTAAGAGGCTTAAGAAACAATTGCTGGTTTTCATTTCCTCACCATTCCTAAAACATCCTAAACTTTTGTTTTATTTATAAGTTGCAAACATTCTTGGAAATATCGTTGGTGCTCTCTGTTTATAGAGGTTTAAAATGCCCCTTTGAACTCCTGGAGGCAAAATTATTGAATAGGGTTTGTTTGGGGTTTTTTTGGTAAATTTGGCAGCTCAGTGACTAGACAGTGGTTGTTGTTAATTTCCTTGACTGTGCTTTCCAAACACTGTAACCAATTCACTTTCCCAGCACTCTTTTTATTATAACTGGTCCTTAATATATTGCTCCTCCCATTGAAACTACTTTTTGTAACCTCAGGAATAGTTTGAAGCCTGCTTTCCACATTCCAAATCCTCCCTACTCAAAAATCTAGCCCCTGTTTGTCACCCATGTTGTAATCTATAAACCTGCTCAGCCATGGTTCTGACATGAAAGTTCTGGGCTTGATATGGAGGTTATATGCTTGACATGAAGATTTTGGGATGTAATTGTTATCGAGATCACATGCTGCATTTCAGGGATAATGTAATTTTGCAGTATGAGGGTGATCTAAATCTGAACACAGTTAGTTTGGGAATGGAGTTCCAAACTCTCTCTGGGTTTCTAAGCCTCTATCCAGATCCTGTAAACCTTATTCAGAGGAGCATTCTCACTCTCTTTCTCTTTGGAGGGAACCTTAGCCCCACTTCAAGAGAACATGAATTAAGTTTCCAGCACATTTCAGTTTATATTTTTATATCAAAGTCAAACCAAGTTGAAATAGAATAAATGAAATAGTGGTTTGACTGAGTTTTTAAGTTTGTTCAAAGCCAAAATCTCAGAGCAAAATTTGATGAGTGAGACTTTGCTGGGATAGAATCTGAAGAAGTTTTTGCATGTGCCCCTTTTAAGGAAACCAATTAAGTTCCTCTTAGCGCAGAGTTTTAACTGGTAATATAGGAATGTTCAGATATTTACGGCCAGATTTCCAAAGGTTGTCATGAGAGCTGCATTTGAAAGCATAGTTGGCTTTCTGCAGATGTATACTTTGTATATGCCTTTCAAAATGTGATTATTGATAATCAACCGAACTATGTGTAAAAATGCCCACATCTAACATACATGCAGATTATTTTCCTTATTGAAGTTAGACAGATTTTTTTGTCTCACTGGGTGAATGTTTTAGGAACTGCATTAAAAAGGAGGCTTGGACTGTGAATAAAAAGTTAAGATTGTAATTCTTGAAAAAGTTTAAAGGCGTTGAAAAAAGTAGCAAAAGATGCAAAAAAAAGTTAATTATGACATGCACAATTACGACATTTGTACTGAGCCCATCAGGAAGAATTTGACAGGTTTGTACTAATTCATAAGTACTTTGGCTTTATTTAGTTTAGTTTCTAGTTTTTGAGCCTATCTTCAGTTCAATTTGGGGAGCAACTGTCCAAATAGATCAGACAAACTTTAAAAAAACAAGTACTTTTGAAAACATGCGTGGCTAGTTCTGAATTGTATCTCCTTCATTTTCATATATTGCACCATAGCAGTAGGTCATATTGTGCCACTGATTTTTCAGCAGAACTCCCTTTCAAATTTGTAATTTTCCAGGAAGTCAAAGGGGAATTCTGTTTCAGAATCAATGGCAAAATAATAATAAAACTTTGCATTTATATAGCATTGTTCATCTAATGATGTCATATGTGTTTTCTGGGCTTCACAGGTATCATTCATATTTTATGTAAAAATCTTTGGTACTCAGTAAATCAAATTATTACAGTAAGACAGAAATAAATTATATTTATAGCAACAATAAAAATATTTCCCCCCAATACAATATACTTGCCCAAACCTCACTGTAATAGATACCATACATGCAGTATTTTTATTTAACATCTCTTCTTGCCCTTTCCCATCCAATAGTTCACTCACTCTGTTCTTCTGTTTTCCACCAAATGGCTCACTGTCCCAGTAGTATAGCTCTAGTGGTAGAGAGGTAAATCTCCAACTAGTGTTAATTGGCATTGCTCCATTGACTTCAGTGGAGCGGTACCAATATAAAGCAGCTGAGGATCTGGCCAAGAGAATTTCTAAAGTATTTTATTACTGTACTTACTTATTGCTCTTATTGTCCTGTGGCAACAGCAGCTGGCTTCTCAGCACGCTCCTGGAACAGTTGGCCTTTAGGTTTGTCAGAGAGTTATTGAACCCATTGCTTGACTAGACGCTTTCACTCTCTTGGACATTATTTGTCTTTAACCCTTTGTATATTCCATATATTTTTCAAGACTGTCCTGTACTTCCTCTGGAGCAGCAATGGTGCATCAAGACCATGTCTTCTAACCATAGAGCTATGCAGTATCTCTTAGCAAATTACATTATGTTCATTCTACAGCAGCCGTTAGACTAGATCTTCATTTATGTATTGAATTGGTGCATTTCTATGACTTGGGGAATAATAGCTTGTCCCGCTCATAACGCCCACTGTAATGGTAGATAGGGATTCGTTGTTATCATTAATGTTAATTTTATAATACTCATAGGGTGCTAGACCTTTACAGACAGATGTGAAGACAAGGTCCTTGCTCCAAAGATCCTATGATCTAACCAATGTTTGCTTATGTCCAGTACATTGATAATTTTCTAACTAGATCTGTACCCTAGTCCAGGAATGTGAAGAACATATTTTGGACCTATGCTTAAGCATGTGTGGCTGTTTACATGCCTGTCTGTGAGTTAGATGTGAAAAATCCTTGATGCATGCATATAGACCGGTTTGCATGCAATCTGAATATGTATAACCGAATGTGTGTGCATGCCCATAGTTGTTTAAAAATGTGCCTTATAGGCATATAACTCTTTGAAAATATCGACTTAAGTTTCCTCCATGTATTAGGAATGAATAAGCAGGTTATCTGCTCTGTATCGACAATATGCACATTCTGCTCAGTAAACCTGCATCTGAGCCAATTCTTTGTGAACTCTTGCCTTAGTATTGCTTGATGAAATGCAGTTCAGTCAAAACAACAGAAAAGGCCCGGTAGATGCTGAAATATCTTGGAGTAGGCCAGGCTCATCCATCTTTTCCTTGTCACACACACATCATGTTCTGATCATTCAGCATAGGTTTGTAAAACTAATGGGCAGTGGAGTTACAACAGTGATAAACTTCATCTGTTTGAAAAAAGTTAATTAGCTTGATGTTTCATAAAAATGATAATTTATAGAATAACCCTGAATTCTCACACAAGGAGCCATTCATGATCTGACTCACCACTGCAATTAAATATCCAAAGTACAGGTGGAGGATGAAGTCCTCCAACACTTCTAGAACTTCAAGGAGCAACACTGACTGAAACTCAAGCAGAGAAATTTCCATGTTTGTCCACTCAGGAGGTTGCTTAAACATGCAGATGTAGTAAGCCACATCTGAATCTAAACAAATTTACCCACAAAGTAACCAGAAAATTCTTCAGAGCAAGAAAAACCAAGCTACCAAATAGACGGAACCATTCTATTATGTATGATCTTGCAGACACTATGCAGATGTGGCATCCATGGCATAAATCTTTAAAAATTCTTTGTGTTGCAATCAGCAGGACCCTTGACTGGGACTTTCATTACCAGCTGTCTAACTGTGTTCCCTTTCAAATAAACTGTCATGTATCCTCTATAAACTGTGGTGACATGGGAAAGTAAATCCAAGGGAAAGGGTGTTTAGGAAGCACCGTATCAATAGTCATATAAAAAGTTCTAATATATGAATGGTCATTTGATCACTTCCAACCCTCTTCTGAACACTGGATCCAGAGTGTGACCAACTACATATGAGGAGCAAGAAGTCACCTGGAGCGCCTCCTGGGTGCTACGAAAGCCGTGAACTTTTGAGTCAAATCAGAAAAATCATTATCTCCATAGACAGACAGTGAAGTCATCTAGAATCCCCAGTGCCACAAGTAGGGTTGTCAACTTTCCAATTGCTGAAAACTGGAGCCCTCCTTGCCCTGCCTCTTCTTCTCTTGCTCCGCCACCTGCCGTGCCCCTTTCCCCGCAAAGCCCTTTTCTGCCTCTTCCCTCCCTCTGTCGTTCACTGATGTCCCCCTTCTTCTTCCTCCTTGCTGAATCGTTTCCACCTCCCTCTCTTCCCCCAGCTGGACTCCCTCAGCTCTGGGAGCTGCAGCCTGACAAGGAACCTAGTACCTGCCCACTAGATGCAGGTAGGAAGTGGCCCCAGCTGAGTAGGGGCTGGTGAGGGTTGATATCCCCCCTTTCCCCCCCACCTGGTGTCCGACACATTTGACTTTCCAGTCAAAAACCAGGCACCTGGCAACTCTAGCTACAAGAAAGAGAAACCTGAGAAAAAAAGCTTCCATGATGGAGTAGTGAGATCTGCACACCAACATTAACCTTGTCTTCACTCCATTACAGTGGACAGATATATCTGGTTAAAATGCAGTTTTGTAGTAGACAACCTCCTACATTTGAGACTGTGTACAAAAAGCACAGCCATTGCTTCCCCCTGATTCACTCTTGGTTTGTACTGAACTGAGGCCCAATATTGGTCTTGTAATTTTGCTCATCCAGGTATTTATTTCCCCTACTACCAGCACAGGAACTATGGAAACTTCCATCCAGAAATATTAAAGTGCTTTAGAAATATTTGAGTAAGGCTCATGCTCCCTCACTTCTTCCACTGCTGTAAGATAAGCGAGTTTTATCATCAGGTGATGGAACTGAAATACTGAGCAGTTAAGTGGCCTGCAGAAGGTCACACAAGAAGTCCATGACAGTCTGATGGAATGGATATCTGTAACAGAATGGCTTGGGCTGGGTAGCCTGGGGCCAAGCCAACCCTGGTTACAGAATGAGCTCCATTGAGGGGAATCAGGCAATTTCCTATAAAGAGAAGGAGGTGGCTGCAATAAGGAGGAAGCTCAGGAGTTTTAGTAAGACTGTAGAGAGTGAGAGAAGCTCCTGCAGGGAAGACTCTGAGACCAAGGGAATTGCTTGAGCCGCGAAGGGCTGGGAGTAGCCTGCTATGGTAGAAAGGACTTTGACCTGAGCAGGGGAGTTTGGGCTGTTCTCAGCTGGAGGGAAAATGTTTGTGTTTAGTTTTGAACTTTAAGTTAATATATCAGACCCTAAGGAGGTGACTAATAGTGGAAAAATCCTGGGTGGAGTTTATTTGGGGATCCAGGAAGGGAAACTGAGGTGAGGGGCTGTGTTCAGGGCTGCCCTGAGGCCACCTGGGGGCACTTGTCTACAATATCTAGGGGCCTACCAAATTCAGGGTCCATTTTGGTTAATTTCACGGTCATAGGATTTTAAAAACCTTAAATTTCATGATTTCAGCTATTTAAATCTGAAATTTCTCGGTGTTGTAATTGTAGGGGTCCTGACCCAAAAAGGAGTGGTGGAGGGGTTGCGATACTGCTACCCCTTACTTCTGTGATGCTTCTGGCAGCAGTACTGCCTTCAGAGCTGGGCAACTGGAGAGCGGTAGCTGTTGGCCAGGAGCGCAGCTTTGAAGGCAGATCCGCTGCCAACAGCAGCGCAGAAGTAAGGATGGCATGGTATGGTATTCTTACTTCTGCACTTCTGCCTGCGGAGCTGGGTGCCTCGCCAACAGCCGCCATTCTCCGGCCGCCCATCTCTGACGGCAGCAGCATGGAAGTAAGGGTGGCATGATATGGTATTGCCACCCTTACTTCTGTGCTGCTGCTGGCAGGGTGCTGACTTCAGATCTGGGCGCCCGGCCAACAGCCGCCACTCTCCAGCTGTCCAGTTCTGAAGGCAGCACAGAAGTAAGAATGGCAATACTGTGACCCCCCCCCTCAAAATAACCTTGTGACCCCCCCCATGATCCCCTTTTGGGTCAGGAACCCCAATCTGAGAAACGCTGGTCTCCCCCATGAAATCTGTATAATATAGGGTGAAAGCACACAAAAGACCAGTTTTCACAGTCTGTGACGTGTTTTTCATGGTCATGAATTTGGTAGGTACCTAACAATATCACTTGACTCTTAATCGTATATTTAGCCACAATATCATTCTTCCCTCAAACTCAGGTCCTGGCCAATAGAAACCTATTCTGCTTACCTTTTAAATAGACAGAGAATGTTTAAATACAAGTTCTGATAAAAGATTTATTTCAGTAATGATTTTATGAGAGACAATCATTTGCCAGGAAGGATCCTGTAGGTCAAGGCAAAAATCTAGGGATATTATTTACTGCAAAAAGGACTGAGAAGCTAACTTTTGGTCTATCTGTGGGAAAATATATTGTAGGTCAATGGCTATCATCATTTCAATGGACTCTTGTGGGGGGAACCAGACGCATCATCAATACTTCATTAGGTTCCTCCAGTGAAATTTGCAATGTTTGGGTATTTGCTAAGATCAATGCACCTGCTTCTCTGTTTGAGTGATCTTAACAATCAGGGAGCCTTACTCTGCTCACCACAGGCCTGAAAAAGGTGCTTCTGATTTTAGAAATCAAACCTCTAAACATGCTTACATTTTCTCATGTTATCATAAAGAGGGAGAGTTTCGTGGCAAGGGTATTATTCTCTACGTTAGGCACCAGGACTGCCCTGTATGATATAAAGAAATACAATAAATAAATTCCATCCCAGAAAGTCTAAATTTGAATAATTTGAATATAAAATGGAAATGGATATTACAGTCTGTTTCTCTTGTTTTACATTTGTTTCAATCTTTTGTTTGTGGGACAGATAATTAGTATAAGAAACTGATTTTACTGTTCTAAGATAAAGCAGAATTGCCCAGGTAAGGAATTTTGCAGACCACTTTTATCAACTCATGATAAACCTGTGTACACTGTATACTGGCAGATCCAGTGGATCATGAAGGAATCAAAATCAATCTCTAATTTTCATTCTCTTTTAATTTCGGTAATTCTTGATTTGTACCTAGGAAATGGCAGTATTTACTTTATAAAAGTCTGAGATTAAAAAAAACAGACTAACCTTACACAGACTAACCCAGTGTAGAAAATAAACTTCAAAGTCTGTAGAAGATGATCCATTTTAAGCTCCAATAATTGTATTTTTTCCTCAACTGCAGCTCTCAGATTCTCAGTTATACTAATATTTAACAGGTGGTGCATTAGCAGCCAAGTCATGTTAATGCTTGGAAAATGACGGATTCTTTTCTCTCCCCCACAAGCATTTCTTTAATCTCTCATTTCTAAAGACAAGATAAACAGTTCAGACCTCCCATTTGGAAGAGCACCAATCCATACATCTGAGAAGGATTTCTTCTCTTTTGCCCAGGTGTTGCAACAATTGCACAGCTTGCCATTCTAAAATTAACTCCACTGCAGCAGCAGAGAGCTTTGAAACTGTTTATTTGTATAAAAGATTTTAGTGTGCAACAATAACAAACTTAGGGCCAAATTCAGGCTCGATGTAAGCAGTCAAATCTCTGATTGACTCCAGTAGGAGTTGCATCTGCTTATAATTAGGTTAAAATTCTCCATGAATTTTGTTTGTTTAAACATCTTTTAGAAATAAAATTCATTCTTTTGTTGGGTATCAACAATAACTAACATAGCTGAGAAGGGAAGGGAAGCCCAGATTTTAGGTGTGAAGGAACTTGTTCTCTCACAGATACGTAGGGAGAATTTTCAAAAGAGCCTAAGTGACTTTACTTTGAGTTTGATCTGCATTATATATTATAATTTTTTATGCCCATTGAGACATTTTGCAATTTTTTTTCTGGATTTTTAGCAATAAACTTTTGAAATCTGTTGTTTGCTGGTGAATTTTGTATTCAAATTTTAGGACCCATCTTCAGCTGAGAGTCAGGAATGAGTTCTCATGGAACAAGTCACCTGATGCAGGTCCCATGGTATGTCACTCTCTTCTTGCTTCAGAGGCCAACAAACCCTGCGTGAATCTATGCAGATTTATGTGAATGTGCATGACCCTATTGGCCCTGAACTTTGCCTGTGGGTTTTGCAGAGCCATATGCAGAGGTGTTCACAAAACACTAAATTAAACAGATTAATGATGGCCCTAAATCAGAATTTCAAATACAGTTCCCCTTGAACTTCAGGGGGTTTAGTTTGGAATCCCCAAGCCCAGTTCGCACTGTAGTTTTGGTTCTGGGTCAGATCCAAAACCAGTTAGAACCAATTTTTCAGATCTGGTTTGGATGTAGCCCAAGATGATAGAAATCTTATGAGACTATTATCTTATAAGATTCTGACCATATCTCACTGCAGCAGCTTGCAAGATTTTGGTGACATCTCAAGTTTTGGGTCACCAATGAAGTTGTACTCTAAACCCTAATCTAAATCGAACTGGGATCTGGATGCAGATACAGATTTGAACACCAGCTCCCTTTGGACCATCTCTGAAAGAGATGTAGAAGATGGAGCTGTAGTTGACACTAAATTGACTTCATTTAGAGGTGGACAGGAGCAATTGGACTATGCTATCTGTCCCCTTGATAATGCAATAAGTAGGTGATTTTAGTCATTGCATAAAGTGACTTCACATGCTATCTCAACAGTGAAGGAAAGATTCTTTGGGCAGCCAAAGAATGACAAAGAGGCTGTTGGTGCTGTGAATAAATGTACTGTGCCACAATCTGCAGAATTATTTGTTTTCTTACTGGTCGTCTTGTATATTGTACAAATTGACTTTTTCATATCTTACTGTGAGAGAGTGGTTACCTGAGTTCCACTGACAGCATGTGTCTGTTTATTCCACATCAGGGCTAACAGCAAGCAACCCAATTCATTTTGCTCCAAGCTGGCTGCCTCTAGTTCCCCATCTCATTAAAGTACGATAGCGAGTTATTTTGTAAATGAGGAGACTGCTGTCCTTGCTAACATAATTGTGATTTGGCATATTGGTACAGTATTAAAATTCCAATTGAACAGATGGTGTCAGGATTGAAACTTATGCTTATGAGATGCAGATGGCCCAAGTAGTGAACTTGTGTGCTAGTTATTTTTATATTGAGCAGGTTAAGCACAAATTACTTTATGATTATTATTATCACCATACTTGTCATTTTAGGTTGTTGGTTTTTTTTTTTTTTTTTTTTGCAAATGCTCTAATAACTTGTCTCTTCCTTATAACTCTGTGATTAAAACAAACCACTCCTATGCCTAAATTTCATTCCCCCCCCCATCTCTTTATTCCCTCTCTCCTTTCCCAAGGCCCTTTTGATTTCACCTCAATCCTGTTGCTGGTGTCATTGAAACCCTTGCAGGGAGAACTGCAAGAGAAGACCTGACTGGAACAATTACAGTTGCGTAGCTCTCAGGAGGTGTCAGTGCTGTGTGTTCAGCTTATTCCCCTCCTGAGGAAAATTGCCCTCTTTGTCACCAAGGAGAATAAATCCCATGCCAGGCTCACTGAAAACCAGACACGCCGAAATATCTCCATGGGGCCGATTCCCAGGAGGGGGCTTGGGCAACCAGATTTTGGGAAATGGAAAAATGAAAGACTGTTGTAACAAGGGCAAGATTCTGAGTCCAATTACATTGTGATAACTCCAAAGTTACTGCAGATTTATACTGGAGCAGAATCTGGGCCCTGATGTCTAATATTGTTTTGAAGCAACCTATGTCTCTTGTAACCCTAAGAGAAGATCTTTAAAAAGAACTGTCCTTCATTCTCTTTATTTTGTGTCACAATTTGTAAGACTATGCATTCATTTATAGAGAAGAATAAAATAATGGGCCAAGTTCTCTGCTGGTGTACATTGGTCCAGCCAAATGGGAGCCAATTTCTGAATGTACTGTGTATTACAACCTTTTATGTAGAGATATCCAGGTGCTTTAAAAACCTTAATTATTTCTCTGAACATCCTTGAAGTAGGTAGGCAGGTGGAATACATAGCTTTGTAAAGTGAAGCACACATGGTATGGCCAAGCTCATTCAGTAACCGTAGAGTAGAACCCAGAATACTTGATTTTCAGTCCCCTGCCAGATCACCAAACAGCATTTAGCCACTGCTTCTGATTCACACAAGGAACATTTTTATATAAGAAAAAATACAGTATCTGCATCTTCAGGGTTTATGATAGTGGTTGGTTGTGTCCATAATTCTACTGCAAAAGCATAGGCCAGTTTTTCATTAAGGGTCCAGTCCTGCAAGATACTCATCACCCGCTGCTTCTACTGGTTTTAAAGTGATCTGAGGGTGCTTGGCACTGTTCAGGATTGAGCCTTTAGAAGAACCCATAATTTCCAGCAGTTAATTAATTTTGGAAAATTTCGGTGCCCTGAGATGAGGCATAAAAAGTCATATTCCAGGGGAAAAAAATTAAATCCAGTTTGAAGGAAATATATTTTTAAAATCCCCATCTGTTTTTAAGATCAAAGAAGCACCAGGAGGAAAAGTTACCATTTTCAGGCACTTTATGCCACTCCTATAATTAGAAAAAAAAATCCATACATTTTCTCACATTAAAAATGATGCATTTTGACCCTGTGTAACAATAACCTTTGGAACCAGTGGATATTGACCCTTGTCATTCGACGGGAATTAACCTCTGAACCTCTGACTTAGGACAGATGACTAGCGCCAGGAAAAAATAAAGTTAAGTCTCTTACCAGCCTTCATGTGTGTCACACATTTATTACATCCTGGCATTAAAGGCCATGGAAAACATGTCCTTGAAAGAAAATACAAACATAAGACACAAGGACAGATGATACAGTTGCAGGTACATGGGTAATATGGGCTCATTTATACTTTCCTTATGCTTGTTGCCATTACCCATGTCTCTCACTTTAAATGTAAAAGTCTCCCTACCCAATATCACTGCCTACAATGTTTTAAAACAGAGAAGCTGTGGTAGCCCTCATGATTCTTATGCATATTAGGAAGGGCTCTGTTGACCAGTTCAGAAAAGGGGCTATGTCCTGTCCTCCCTATTTTCTATTGAGGGGGGATAGAGAATCAAAGGAGTCTTGATGGAGTCCTATATCCTGAAGACCTAATTCAGAATCCCATTCCCTCTGAGAGTTGCACTGGGACCTTATTTTCCTTTTCTGTAAATTGGATCAGAGAATCCAAAGGAATTTGGCTTCCCCCTCCCCATGCTTCTCCTGTTGTCAGCTCACCAGCTCTCCACTCCTAATAAATCCGCAGCACTATAGCCACCATAGCTAGCTTACCAAGGGTTGGGTAATGGGGCGGCATACTTTGAGAATGGATGACACTTATCCCCTGCCATGTTCTCCCAGCTGGCATTATCCATGGGTGCAGGCTCCCCTCCTCCAGAGGAAGCAGATGGAATTATAGGATCTTAGGTTTTACTCAGGAAAACCAAATTTTCCAGGAGCATATTATGCTGGATTTTCAGCCAATCCCATGTGATCTTCCAGGTGCCTAATTTACAAGTTCCTAAATTCTGAATGATGGAATAGGACCACATGAGCTTGTCTGATGTCATTAGGGTCTGTCAGGTTAAAGATCAGCCTTTTTACAGAGTCCCAAGATAGGAATTTATACTAATGAGCCATTAAGATTTACTGAGTAAATAAGCAGCATTTTTACAAAGCCCTTAAGTATCTATTTAAATGCTAATCTTAGTATTATATTTTCATTATCTTTTTTTATGAAAAGACCCCAAGTTTATATTCATATGATAGTCAATTAGGCAAATACTGCATATTTTAAATACTCCAGGGCAGCTCCTGAGTTCACTTAAACCACAGGAGCAGTTATGTAGAGTGTGGAATTGAGTTCAGAGTCAGGCCAGTACAAGAACATGCATGCTTTTTTTTTTTTTTAAAGACCTATTTGTTTGGCCCAGATTTTAATTGATTCAGTAATATATTAGGGTTATTATTAGGGCAGGATTGGGGTTTGCTTGTATTTTGAAGGGGCCACTCTTAGAAATCAATGACAAAACTCTCATTGACTTAATTGTTATGATTATGATTTGTTTCTGAAAGGGCCCATGATGTGTTAAATGCTTTCCTGAAATGAAGGCAGGCACAGTCACTATTACAAAAATAAAAGAGAGACCAGAAAAACAGACATGGCGTGGGACCAGGATGAGGCAGACTGTTTTGACTGATGTGTTTGTTGGGGGTAGGTCTGAATACACATTTCTAAAAAAATAAGGGCCTTGGAGCACCTTCTTCTCACTCAAGTCTGTGGCTGGATGTTCTCCTCCTTTGGGCTTCCAGGAGAGAGATCGTCTGTGCTGAAAGGATCACAGCCTAAGCTGATTCCTTGGAAGAAAACATGCTACTCCTGTATTTGCTGCAGAGATCCAGGACTAGCTGTGGATAAAGAGGTGTTCTTGGCCAGTAGCCCTTGTTGCCATGACAGTTAACTGAGCAGGATGTCACAACCTGGTGACCAGTGAGAAGTCAAAAAGCCTAAAGGAAAAAGCAGTTCCAAATAGCAGTAGAGGGGAGTTCTCTGTATTTTGGACAGTTTCTTTCTTGCTGTAGCCAATGACTGTGACTGATGCACCCTGGGAACCTAAGAAGAGATGTTCTTGGTGTGTCTTATGCTGTTTCCCCTCCCGCTCCTGACCGCCTAAATAAAGACAGCATCTTGGGCTATGTCTTCACTCAAAATGCTGCAGCTGCGTTGCTGTAGGGCTTCAGTGTAGCCACTCATCACAGCGAGGGGAGGCGTTCTCCTGTTGCTGTCATTAGTCTACCTCCCCGAGAGCCGGTAGCTAGGTTGATGGAAGAATTTTTCCATTGACCTGCCACTGTCTACCCTGCGGTTTAGGTTGGCTTGACCATGTTGTTCAGGAGCATGGATTTTTTCACACCCCTGCGTGACGTAGCTGGGTCCATCTAACTTTTTTAGTATAGACCTGGTCTTAGGAAGGGGAAAGACTCTGGCCCCAGTTCTCTGCTTTTAAAGAGGCATAGCCCAAGAAGCAACGGGAGCTTTTGTGCCTCCAGTTTATGAGTTTGTCCCCCCAGTGCAATGGGTCTCTTTTATGTGCTACAGAGGAGGCAGTGTTGCCCAGTGGATAACGCCCATACTGGGTATCGGAGACCTGGGATCTACACCAAGCTGTGCCACTGGTCTGATGCATGATCTTACGCAAGTGAATTCACCTCTTTGTGGCTGAGTTTCCTGGCTGGTGTAAGTGCTTAGAGCTAGTGATAAGAGCTGGACATTAGTAGTAGTAGTAGAGCAGTTTCCCACAGCCAACTTTGGACACTGCCGAGCCAGAAGAGTCAGAGTGCAATGCGCTGGCCATGCCTGTTCCTACCCCAGACATGCTTCTTCTTGCCACAGGACCACATCCTGTGCAAAGTGTGTAAGAGGGTGGCCTAGGGCTGCTCTGCCAGCCCTTCATCATAAGGGAAGCTCCTTTATGCAGGGGCTATTATGTCACCAGAGCAGTGAACAGCAGCCACACCAGGAAAAAAAAGAGAAGTGACACCTTTGCCATTATAGACTCATAGATATTAAGGTCAGAAGGGACCATTATGATCATCTAGTCTGACCTCCTGCACAATGCAGGCCACAGAATTTCACCCACCCACTCCTGCAATAAACCTCTTACCTATGTCTGAGCTATTGAAGTCCTCAAATCATGGTTTAAAGACTTGAAGGTGCAGAGAATCCTCCAGCAAGTGCCCCGTGCCCCATGCTACAGAGGAAGGCAAAAAACCCCCAGGGCCTCTTCCAATCTGCCCTGGAGGAAAATTCCTTCCCGACCCCAAATATGGTGATCAGCTGAACCCAGAGCATATGGGCAAGATTCACCAGCCAGATACCCAGGAAAGAATTCTCTGTAGTTATTCAGATCCCACCCCATCTAACATCCCATCACAGGCCATTGGTCCTATTTACCATGAATAGTTAAAGATCAGTTAATTGCCAAAATCATGTTATCCCATCATACCATCTCCTCCATAAACTTATTGAGTTTAATCTTGAAGCCAGATAAGTCTTTTGCCCCCACTGCTTCCCTTAGAAGGCTATTCCATAACTTCACTCCTCTGATGGTTAGAAACCTTTGTCTAATTTCAAGTCTAAACTTCCCGATGGCCAGTTTATATCCATTTGTTCTTTTATCCACATTGGTACTGAGCTTATATAATTCCTCTCCCTCTCCAGTATTTATCCCTCTGATATATTTATAGAGAGCAATCATATCTCCCCTCAACCTTCTTTTGGTTAGGCTAAACAAGCCAAGCTCCTTGAGTCTCCTTTCATAAGACAGGTTTTCCATTCCTCGGATCATCCTAGTAGCCCTTCTCTGTACCTGTTCAAGTTTGAATTCATTCTTCTTAAACATGGGAGACCAGAACTGCACACAGTATTCCAGGTGAGGTCTCACCAGTGCCTTGTTTAACGGTACTAACACCTCCTTATCTCTACTGGAAATACCTCGCCTGATGCATCCCAAGACATTAACCAGATTGTCTGATATCCCTTCTCGGTGAGAAGGCTGGGAGTCTTACAAAGTCACTGGGTGTTTTGCCATCCAATGAGACTGGAATGAGGCCTTTTATCAGATCTTTGTTACAAGTAAAAGGAGATTAAATAAAAAGAACATATAAAATAAAGCCAAGAACTCAGTCTCCAAAATCCCAGTGCATGCAAATTATTTTACAGTAATTAGTAGCTGTCATATTGGCACCACAGGGGATGGTTAGTGGTTTACACTTCAGGTTTGAAACGCTTGGTTTACTTGGAACTGCAGGTTCAAATGGCTGCATGGCTGATTCAGCTCATTATTTTTCCAAGCTAGATAAGCAGAATTTCATATAATGTATGGTTAGGGTCTCTCTAATAAAAACTTAATAAAATCAGAGCTCATCTGCTGGACATGGGCAGTAAGGATCCCAGGACACTTTTAGAGGAAGGTTTTGCTAAAGTTATTCCTTGCCACCACATTGGTTGTGCCCCATTGCACACCATTCTAGAGGTGACTGCATGGCAGTGGCAGGTCGAGTGATTCCTATTTGGGGTCCTACAGAATTTGAGGTGCTATAAAACATCAGACATAATTTATTATATATAATTATTGTTATGCCACAGATTTATCCTGGTTAAGGCTGGAATTTATTGTGAACCCACCCATTGTTCTTAGGTAATGTAACCCATTTGCTTTTCTTCCAGACTACCTCAAAAAACTAGCCACACACTGTGTAACCTACAAGATGCTATTTATAGGTATTGACAGGTTATTTGAGGACACAGTTCAACCTGTATTTTGCACTGAGTGGCTTTTGTGGACATTTAAATATTTAATGAGGTATAGGTGGGTGATGGGAACTTGTGCATGATTAACAGTTAAAATGCTGTATATAAAAGCAACTTATGTCATCACATCATCACTGCCACTTCCTTACTGAAGACGATATTTTTGTCTTTTTGCTTACCTGTTGTGGAGTGAATCATGAGTCAGTAGCAGAGGAAAAAGTACAGTGCACTAATTCAATCTGAAATGTTTTGCCTCTGAAGCATAAATATTTGAAAGTTTGCATTGCTATTTCTAGATGAATGGATTGAGTAGCTATGAAATATTAACTTCTGCGCTTTATGCTACGGTGGAAACATTACCTTCAAAAACAAAAAGACTGTGAAATGTGAAAAGTGTCTTCCCCTCCCTTCCCTCACCAATTTTTCTTCATTTAACACTTTGCAGTCAAAATGATACAGCAGGAATTGGCCTCTCTGAGCCCACAAACTGCGAAAACCCTCATGGTTCCTCTTTCAGATAATAGCTGAGTTCAAAGATGAACCAAAGCAGAGTTCCCTTTCCTCAGACTTGCCTGATCTCCCAACTTGTACGGAGCCACGTGGTCATTGCTCTGTCTGTGCCCTGTCAGGGATCACACAACCAGCACTTCAGTATGCATGCTGGAAGTTTAAAGTGAATATTTTTACCCCTCTCTCTCTTTTTTATGTTGCTGCTACATAAATAAGAAAGTGCACGGCCTAGTGGGCATTTTCCTTTCATCACGCAATGGCCTCTACGATAGAAAACTTGTCACCAGCACTCACAGCAGTGTGCACCATCTGTATAAAATTAGTCTTGAAAGCTAATACTGAAGCACTGTATTATGAAAGCAGCTTCCCTCACTCATACAGGCTTACCATACAGGCTTCAATAGCATTAAATATTATTGGGATAAATGATGATGGGGAGAGGGGTCCTAATAATTCAGGACTAGCATATTTGTGGACTGTATTTCACCAGTATCTTGTCAATATAATTGAGATTAGGTAGGGAATGTTCCCCTCAGGATAAGGGCAGTTATTGGCCTCATCTCTGGAATGCTCTCCCTTGCAGATGCCTCCCAGAGGCCTTCTATGGCTGACAAATTCTTCATGACAGGTTTCAGAGTAGCAGCCGTGTTAGTCTGTACTCGCAAAAAGAAAAGGAGGACTTGTGGCACCTTAGAGACTAACCAATTTATTTGAGCATAAGCTTTCGTGAGCTACAGCTCACTTCATCGGATGCATTCAGTGGAAAAATGCATTCCACTGAATGCATCCAATGAAGTGAGCTGTAGCTCACGAAAGCTTATGCTCAAATAAATTGGTTAGTCTCTAAGGTGCCACAAATTCTTCATGGTTATGCCAGAAGGTATTCTGGGAATCAACTTAAAGTGCTCACTAGACCACTAGTGATCTGCAGACCACAGTGTGCAAACCCCGATGTACACCAGGGGATGCCCAAAGTGAGACCCATAGACTTGGTATACTGTAGTCTGCAATGAAAGCGACGTTTTTCACATGTGCTGCCTGCTGCACAACAGCTGCATCATGCTCTAGGAGCTGAAGGGTACATTAATCTCTGACTTCTGTTTGATCCCATCAGTTAATAGGAAGAGAGAAAGGAGGTGACTGTGAAGCAGAAATAAAATCACATTTCACACTGTAAAAGATTGTGCTGTAAAGCAGGTGAGCTCCCAGGGGACAGGTGAGCAAAGAGGTAGCCGCATGAAGTAATGTAACATGCTAGTAGGAAAGAGAAGGAGCAGCAGCTTGGCGGGGAGACAGCTGCTCTGGCTGAAAGCCTCATTCTGTCATGACCATGTGGCCCAGCCATGAAAAATATTTCTCTGCCTCTCTCCTACATAGCACAACATTCCTTGTAAGGTTGGCATGTTTGAGCTCACTACCCCAGAGAACCCTTTAAGCTGAGGAGGAAGTAAGACAAACTTTAGAAGAAGTCACCAATTAAAGTGACCCTCTGATTCCTGCAGGTCAGTGAAGATCAGATGGGCCAAATTCCACCCTCATTGAGGGTGAGATTTTCATACCCCTTACTCAGTCACAAGGGTTATCTCCCTTGCTCCCCTGCTCAGATTTTGACCTTGCTGGGTTTCATGTCCTCCACCACTCCACCGTGAACAAGTGGGCAGGGAGTGGGAATAGTTTTGGCTCTGCTCCTATCTTGCTAGCCAGAGTAGTTGGCCAGGTGCACAGTGGGCAGGAAGCTGCTCCACAAAAAGGGGTGAATCATAGAATCATAGAATCATAGAATATCAGGGTTGGAAGGGACCCCTGAAGGTCATCTAGTCCAACCCCCTGCTCGAAGCAGGACCAATTCCCAGTTAAATTCCTTTGTCAAGCCTGACCTTAAAAACTTCCAAGGAAGGAGATTCCACCACCTCCCTAGGCAACGCATTCCAGTGTTTCACCACCCTCTTAGTGAAAAAGCTTTTCCTAATATCCAATCTAAACCTCCCCCACTGCAACTTGAGGCCATTACTCCTCGTTCTGTCATCTGCTACCATTGAGAACAGTCTAGAGCCATCCTCTTTGGAACCCCCTTTCAGGTAGTTAAAAGCAGCTATCAAATCCCCCCTCATTCTTCTCTTCCATAGACTAAACAATCCCAGTTCCCTCAGCCTCTCCTCATAACTCATGTGTTCCAGTCCCCTAATCATTTTTGTTGCCCTTCGCTGGACTCTCTCCAATTTATCCACATCCTTCTTGTAGTGTGGGGCCCAAAACTGGACACAGTACTCCAGATGAGGCCTCACCAATGTCGAATAGAGGGGGACGATCACGTCCCTCGATCTGCTCGCTATGCCCCTACTTATACATCCCAAAATGCCATTGGCCTTCTTGGCAACAAGGGCACACTGCTGACTCATATCCAGCTTCTCGTCCACTGTCACCCCTAGGTCCTTTTCCGCAGAACTGCTGCCTAGCCATTCGGTCCCTAGTCTGTAGCGGTGCATTGGATTCTTCCGTCCTAAGTGCAGGACCCTGCACTTATCCTTATTGAACCTCATCAGATTTCTTTTGGCCCAATCCTCCAATTTGTCTAGGTCCTTCTGTATCCTATCCCTCCCCTCCAGCATATCTACCACTCCTCCCAGTTTAGTATCGTCCGCAAATTTGCTGAGAGTGCAATCCACAACATCCTCCAGATCATTTATGAAGATATTGAACAAAACCGGCCCCAGGACCGACCCCTGGGGCACTCCACTTGACACCGGCTGCCAACTAGACATGGAGCCATACTTAACTTACTCCTCCACCAGAATGAGGAAGGAGCAGAAGAGAAGCAGTGAGCAAAACTCCTTCTGTGAAGACCACATACAGTTTATGAAAATAAGCTTGTTGTTTAACATTGGGAGGGTTTGAGCCTCCTTCTGTCCTCCGCTCTGTTGCTGAAAAAGTGGCACTAGTTGTGAAAGCAGCAGCATAGACACCGTAAACGTTTTCAGGGATTTCAACACAGTTTCAATTTCGTATTGGTTTAATAAGCAGGAGAAGACTTCCCCTATTTTCTTTTTAAGCATGAAACCTTTTGTTTATCTGGAAAAGTTCCTTCTGTCTGTAGGAGAGCCCTGTGTATACTTATCTGTTTCATTGGTGGGTGTTGAGTTGCTAGGCGATGGCGCAATACCTCGTCAAACCACGACACTGAAATGTGGCCAGCAGTATAAGATTAACAAAAAAAGTCTTGTGGCATAAAGTGATGTATTCTTCACATGCAGGAGATGCAACGTGAGAACAATCTGCATTTCAGATACAAGTGGCAAGCAGTTTAGGCTGCTGCATTTAATATAATCGATAACGCTTCCTTTTTAGTGGGAATTTGGAAATGCCCCTCCTATAAGGATCTAAGAATCTGTTACCTGTAAAAATCTAGGGCACCCTGCCTATATCTTACCGAGGGCTCAAGGCATGACCTGGTCAATTTAGAGCACCCCCATCCTTTCCCTTCCAAGGACTCAGGGCTTAAGGCAGCTATCCTCACCCATGGGGCTCAGGAAGAAACCTGGTCAATTTAAGTACCCGCCCTTTCCCTCAGGTCTCAGGGCTTTACGGGTCTGCAGAACCTTTTCCCAGCGAAAGAACCTTAAACAGTTGTGCTCTAAACATCTATTTATTAGCAACACACAGAAATACATATACCACGCAAATCTCTTATGCTCATCACTCCCAATATACAGACAAATTTCACCCAATGGCCAGTCAGGATCTACTCATCTGGGGGTTCCCAGCGATTCCCCTGCACACACTGGCACCTATGTGTCCTCCTTTCTGCCCAAGTTTTTACATTTTATCTTTCATGCCTAAATTGTAACTTAGTTGTGACCTTCTCTGTTTATGCAGATGATCAGGTTAGAGCTTATTTTACCATTTGTTGAGTCTCTTTCTGTATCTTCCCTAATTTCCCAGTGCCTGGGTGTCTCTACTTTACAACCTTGGTGGTTATAACTCCCTGAGGTGGGGGTGCTTTATCAGCAGCAGAGAATTATTTTTTTCAGTTTTAGTGGTAAACTCCCTGAGTTTCACCCCAGGCTGGTTTAATAGGGGGGTGGGTGGGTTGATCAGGTCTCAGGCCTACAGATCCATTGTGGGTCTTAGAAAGAAAAGCTGAAAACTTCCCAATATATGTGAAGTTCTATGGTCCTTTATATATTAGTGCTGAAGCTGTTTAAATGTGAATTTTGCTAATGCTGTTTCACATACTAGTGTAGACAGAGCCTGCATGTAATAAACATTTAACAAAACTATCTACAAGTATAAAATGGTTACCACACATTCACATGCCACTTCTTGCACTAAGCGTTTGATTTTGACACTAATCAGTTGTATCCCTTCCCTTTCACTGTTCGTACAGTAAGGTCAGTGTACAGGGTACGTTTTGCTGAATAGCTGTATTCATGTTTGAGGTTACCATATGTGACGATGTGAGGGAGGGGGGAGTGTTGACCTGGGAATGTGCCCTGGGGATGGGAGACCTGAGAGCCTGTCACCTGAGCCAGGAGGGGGAGGGGGAGGTAACACCTCTGCCCAGGAATGTGAACAGAGGTTGCAGGAGAGAGCCTGCTGGGGGGGGTTTAGTGTCAGTTTGGGGCTGGGTGGAGGAACGCAGGGTACCCCAGGGCTGGGGTCTAAGCTCCCTGCTCCCCCAGAAGGACTTGACGGAGGGGTCCTGGTTGTACCCACAACCTCTGTTTTGGACTGTGTTCCTGTTGTCCAATACACCTTCTGTTTTACTGGCTGGCTGAGAGTCTCAGTGAATCCCAGGAAGAGGGGTGCAGGGCCTGGACTCCCCCACACTCCGTGACACCATACACTGCATTTAAGGGGCTGTGCTGATGATCATGCCTTTTTACCAAAATCATTGTCTTTCTGGCTACAGGTTTCGATATCTAACATTGTCATTTGTCATTGTGAGTATGCCAAGTGTAGCCATGCAGTGAATTGTATGGGTGTGGGAGTTTAGCCTATGGGCGTTTGCCACAGTGACGTGTGTATTTGGACAGCAGAATGGGAATGTGCACACAAGTTTTTAGCCCTTCTTTTGTGATTGCAGATGCCCAACTATTATTGTTGTGGTCAGGTCGACGTTCAGGTATCTCATTGTGACTCCTGTATTAGTCATGAAGCCATTTCTCAGCTGGCTGTGAAAATACTGAAGAGGAACAGGTGGACTGCGCCTTAGACTTCACCTTACACTGTACAGCTGTTCCTCACTGGAGTGAGGGTGTTACATACTTTATACAACTCCTTGCTTATATATACTCCACTTGCTTATTTTCTCTCTGAGGATCTTAAGCATTATCATTCTCCTATGACCCTGTGCGTGACATAGTTATAGCTTTACAATGATGGGTGCTTGATTTGCTCTCTGCTTGAGTTACAGCAGCCCAGGACAGTTGTACTTTATGCTATTAGGCCTTGTCTATACTACATGGTTTTGTTGGCAAAAGGCAGATATAACGAGTTAAATGTCAGCTGCTTTTCACACTTCAGTTGAAAAGCAGCTGGCAATTTAATAGGATGCCCATGGAATGATGGGATTGAGAAACCTGCATCATGTGATGCCGTATCTGCCCCATGAGGCATTGCAAATCTTTCCCAAAGCATCTTGTGGCCAGTTGCACAGAGGGGTAGCTACCCACAGTGCACTGCTCTGTGTTGAAGCAAGAGCTGGCGTGGATACATTCTGCCGACACAAGACGCATAGTGTGGACATGCAACAGCAGTTTAATTAAAGTGCTTATTTAATTAAAGCGGCATAACTTTTGTCGACAAAACTCAGTAGTGTAGACGGGGCCTTAGTAAGCCATCTACTGGGTTGCACTGCACTCTATCCCATGTGATACAACCTTTCCCCCTTTTACAGTTGGCACTGACACACCACTCCTCCTCCCCATTTAACTCCAGTTATACCTGCTTTCACCAGTTTGTAATCCCATGCACGTCTTTTCAGGCCTCAGCCTCACAGTTTACATCACCGTATGCTGCTGCACGATGACCTGAACTTAAAAAATGAAGTGGGTCACACATCAATGGACGTACCTCTGAAGTCAGTGGACGTACATCTGCTTGTATCTGGTCTGAATTTGGCCCTTAAGTCCCATATAAGTCTTCAAAATAGAGCTAATGTGAAATGTAAGTGATGCAGAGGCTTATGTAGGTCCTGTGCACAGGAGTGACTCTTACCCCCAAAGTAAATTTCAAATGATCATAGAATCATAGAAGTGTAGGGCTGAAAGGGACCTCAAGAGGTCATCTAGCCCCCTGTGCTGAGGCAGGATCAAGTATACCTAGACTATCCCTGACTGTCTAATCTGTTCTTAAAAACCTCCAGTGATGAGGATTCCATAACCTCCCTTGGTAACTTTTTCCAGTACTTAATTATTCGTATAGTTAGGAAAAACTTTCTAATATCTGATCTAAATCTCCCTTGCTGCAGATTAAGCCAATTACTTCTTGTCCTACCTTCAGTGGACATGAAGAACCGCTGATCACCATCCTCTTTATAACAGCCCTTAACATATTTGAAGATTATAATAAAGTCCCCACTCAGTCGTCTTTTCTGAAGACTAAACATGCCCAGTGTTTTTAACCTTTTCCCATAGATCAAGTGTTCTAAACCTTGTATCATTTTTGTTGCTTTCATCTGGAATCTCTCCAATCTGTCCACATCTTTCTTTGAAGTGTGGTGCCCCAAACTGGACACAATATTGAGCTATGGGCTCACCAGCATCAACTAGAGAGGAACAATTACCTTGTGTGTTTTAGTTCCAACACTGGTATTAGCCAGTGCAACTGCATCACATTGTTGATTCATATTCAGTTTGTGATCTACTGCAATCCCCAGATTCTATTCAGAAGTGCTAACACCTAGCCAGTTTTGTACATTTGATTTTTTCCCTTTCTAAGTACTTTGCACCTTTCTTTATCAAATTTCATGTTTGTTGAATTCTTCAATTTGTAAAGGTCATTTTGAATTTTAAACCTGTCCTCCAAGTGCCTGCAATCCCTCCCATCTTCGTGTCATCTGCAAATTTTATAAGCATACCCTCCACTCCATTATCCAAGTAATTAATGAAAATATTGAATAGCAACAGACCCAGGACAGACCCCTGCAGAATCCACTAAACACTAGATTGACAGATAATTCATAGAATCATAGAATAACAGAGTTGGAAGGGCCATCTAGTCCAACCCCCTGCCCAGAGCAGGACCAATCCCAACTAAATCATCCCAGCCAGGGCTTTGTCAAGCGTGACCTTAAAAACTTCTAACGAAGGGGATTCCACCACCTCCCTAGGTAACGCATTCCAGTGTTTCACCACCCTCCTAGTGAAAAAGTTTTTCCTAATATCCAACCTAAACCTCCCCCACTGCAACTTGAGACCATTACTCCTTGTCTTGTCATCTGCTATCACTGAGAATAGTCTAGATCCATCCTCTTTGGATCCACCTTTCAGGTAGTTAAAAGCAGCTATCAAATCCCCCCTCATTCTTCTCTTCCATAGACTAAACAATCCCAGTTCCCTCTGCCTCTCCTCATAACTCATGTGTTCCAGTCCCCTAATCATTTTTGTTGCCCTTCGCTGGACTCTCTCCAATTTCTCCACTTCCTTCTTGTAGTGTGGGGCCCAAAACTGGACACAGTACTCCAGATGAGGCCTCACCAATGTTGACTAGAGGGGAACGATCACGTCCCTCGATCTGCTGGCAATGTCCCTACTTATACACCCCAAAATGCCATTGGCCTTCTTGGCAACAAGGGCACACTGTTGACTCATATCCAGCTTCTCGTCCAGTCACCCCTAGGTCCTTCTCTGCAGAACTGCTGCCTAGCCATTCGGTCCCTAGTCTGTAGCAGTGCATTGGATTCTTCCGTCCTAAGTGCAAGACTCTGCACTTGTCCTTGTTGAACCTCATCAGATTTCTTTTGGCCCAATCGTCCAATTTGTCTAGGTCCCTCTGTATCCTATCCCTGCCCTCCAGCGTATCTACCACTCCTCCCAGTTTAGTGTCATCTGCAAACTTGCTGAGGGTGCAATCCACACCATCCTCCAGATCATTTATGAAGATATTGAACAAAACTGGCCCCAGGACCGACCCTTGGGGCACTCTGCTAGATACCGGCTGCCAACTAGACATGGAGCCATTGATCACTACAATTGATAATTGTTGATATCTACTCTTTGAGTTCGATTTTTCAACCATTTGTGCACCCACTTTATAGTAATTTAATCTAGACCACATTTCCCCATATTGCTTGTATGTCATGTGAAAGTATGTCAATAGCTTTACTAAAGTAAATGGTGTACTCAGATGCGATATTGCAAATTCCCACTGTGTTACAGAAATCATCCACCCAAGGAACAGAAACAGTTCCATTGTAACTTATGTAAATAGCCAATCCAGCAAAAATTGCAAAATTCCAATATCCATGCTCACAAAGAAGTGTTTGTGAGCTATTCACCCAGTAAACCATTTCATGGAGAAATTCAGGAAAAATTGGGGAGGAAAATACCTGTGAATTTCCTAACCTGTTTCTGAACATTTCTCAAATAGAAAAGGAGTTGGGGGGAGAAAGTGAAATTTGATAAATACATTGTTAGTTCAAATTCATTTGTTCAGCTTTAATGACAACTCTAATTAAATACCATACTATTTTTGTTTGTAGATGCAGTTTTACAAAGCTGTGGCTATAGCAAAGGTCAAAATATTGTTTGAAAAAGTGATAGAAGATTATATTTGCAATCCTTCTATAGCTCGTACTTAACTACTGAAAGCAGTTTTAAATCAGTTTGTACTGGTAATTGAAATATAATGCCCATTCTTGCTTGTAGAGATCCACATTTAATGTGCTTGTTCCCAAGAAATGGAGTGACTGAAGAGAACAGATAAAGTGAAATGTTAATGAAACCTTAAAGTATGTTTTGTGCTTCTTAGGGAGAAGGATATGCTCTATGAAGGGCTTTGACTTACTTTAAAAAGCATTATTAGGTATTTGATTGTTTATATTTCTAACTATTTATCCAAATGACGGTTCATGTGCATGGCACGAGGGCTTACTTAGCAGTGTACTTTTCTGATTTCTGCGACACCTTATGGCCAAATCCTGGCTCAGGAGTCTGTATGACCTATAGTCAGTGATATTTAATCAGCCTTGTGGAAGATTGGAAAGTTGTCTCCTGGTAAACAATAGGAACACTAGAGAGGTGCAAAGCCCCCAAAACATGTTCTAAATGGGTAACTGAGGATTCCCCTGTCAGGAAAGAATCTTTCTTTGGTATAAAGCTAAAGTAGCCAGATCTATGCCATGCCCTTCCACTCCTTCCCCCGCACCAGCCCCATCATAGGGGATGAACCCAAAAGAGCTACTGATATTCCAAGGGTCAGAGGAGGGGAGGCTGGTATAATCCTTGCTGGTATAATGGCACATGGTCAGCACCAGGACTGGGGGAAGGGAGTGTTTGGAAAGGTAACTTTGCCTTTGCCTCTCTAACTCAGTTGTGCTAAACTTTGTTCCAGTGAGGTGTCACTAAGGATTTAGCCTATAGACTTTGACTAAGTTAAAAACTCTGGACCCAAAGCACTTTCTGTTATACACATTTAAAAGTACAGACAAAAACAAAAATGCAAACACTGTTTGAGAAATCCTTTGTATCTTAACCTTTCATCATACACTCGGCAATGCAATGCACCTATTTAACCTATAGTGACACAGCATCCTCCCAAAGATACATCAAGCTTGAGAAATTCAAAGGGACATAATTTGCCAAAAGCTGTTTGAATATGTGGTATTCAAGTTTTCACTGAACTACTAAGTACATGTCCATCTGAATACAAACTGGATCTAATGTGTCTGCCTGAAAATAGCACCTCATATAGAGCTACCTTCTTTTATAGGAAAGGAAAAAAGTTGAACTCGTCTGATCATCTCTTGATTATCAAAGCGTAGAGCTTGCATATACTAATCAAAAGGCCCTCGGTGAAAATTCTTAAATCTTTTCATAGCTCTTCTGGGGCTTGGACTCAAACTGAATTGCAAAAGGTCATTACACTAATCCTGCTAAATAGTCCCATTTAAAAGATTCCTTTAAAATATTCTCAGAAGACACATGCACAAGTTTTATTTGTTATATATTGCACACCAGGCATCCTAATGGAATTTGTGACTCCCAGTCATATTCCTGAATTCCTGTCAATAATTGGCTTTCAAAAGTTAAAATGACTTCTGAAAGCAGGCTCCACACCTTGTCCCCCTCAGGTTTTGGAAGGCACTTCAGATTCTTAAAACTTGGATTGAGTGCTGTAGCTATCTTTAGAAATAAGAGCATAAGAATGGACATACTGGGTCAGACCAAAGGTCCATCCAGCCCAGTATCCTGTCTGCCAGCAGTGGCCAATGCATAACCAACCAACCAACCAGTCAAAAAATCAGTGAAAATTCTCCATTAGATCCAATTATGGTTAGCATGGACCTCTTGGGTATGCCACCTGGAGATTATTCTACTTCTTCCAAATATAATTTTTTCTGATTTCAATTTGAGTGCAACTTTAAGTACCCCACTCTACTGGAAATCTGAAAAGATCACAATAATACATGAATGGACTTCAGAAGATCACCACCAGTGTAGAACTGGTTTATAGAATGAGAAACGGAAGCATGAATTTTCTTAAAATATGTAATCCTTGGTGAGATAAAGGATGGTATAAATAGGCTATCCTTCTCAGTGTGCTCTCTGTGAGCGCAAACATTTACTACTGGATGGGTTATTCTCAGCAGTGAGCATATGGCCTGTTATTGGGCCTGGCAGCTCTATCCTCCAAGTTGACTCGCTTTGTCATATCCCTTTAGGGCACTCTATGAGACATGGGGCCCACCTGTGGATCAGTTTGCAAGACTGGGTTGTGTTTGTAAAATTGAAGGCCTGCTAGTATCCTACTACTTGTATGGCAGCAGTATCTAGGATAGCTAGGTGTCCGGTTTCCGACCGGAACACCCGGTTGAAAAGGGATCCTGGCGGCTCTGGTAGGCACTGCCAACCGGGCAGTTAAAAGTCTGGTCGGTGATGCAGTGGAGGCCTGGGGCTAAGGCAGGCTCCCTGTCTGCCCTAGCTCTGCATGGCTCTTGGTCATTGAGACCTCTAGGCGCATGGGTGGCCAGGGAGGCTAGGGGCTGCAGAGACCTGACGGCTGCTTCCTGGGAGCCGTGGTAAGCACCGCCGGGACCCCGAACCTCCTCCCGCATCCCAACCCCCTGCCCCAGCCCGGAGTTCCCTCCCACACCCAAACCCCTCATCCCTGGACCCACCCCAGAGCCCACACCCCCATCTGGAGCCCACACCCTCTCCCGCACTCTGAACCCCTTGGCCCCACCCCAGAGCCTGCACCTCCAGCCGGAATCCTCACCCCCCCACCCCCCAGACCACAGCTCCCTGCCCTAGCCTGGTGAAAGTGAGTGAGGTTGGGGGAGAGCGAGCAAGGGAGGGAAGAGGGATGGAGCGAGCAGAGGTGGGGCCTCGGAGAAGGGTAGGGCAGGGGTGTTGGGTTTTGTGTGATTAGAAAGTTGGCAACCTTAGCAGTATCGCCAGCCACAATGATTAAAAAATCGTGTCATTTAGCATTGAGGGTTCACTTTTAATGCTTTTCTCTGCAACTATGAAGTCTAAAAACTCAGGTTTTGGTTTTTTTTAAATGAACGCTCAGATTTGCATGTAACTTCCTGGCCCCAGGAGCTGGAGCTTTAAGAAAAACACCAGATATCATAAGCCTTGTAGTAGAATCACAAAAGTTGCAGCAGTAATCGATGCGATACTTTTTACACTCACCTCAATTAAGAAACATAACCTTCTCCCCTTCCCCCCACACAACCAACAGACTGGTCTCTGATTGGAAAATTGTTAGCTTAAAAATCAGGGGCCTATTCCAATCAAAATCAATGGGAGTTTTGTCACTGAACATAATGGGAACAGCATGCCTCCGGTATGTTTACTTGTCTTACTAATTACACCTTAGATTATTTAAACAGAAATTACTCCAGTTTGACTTTTTGCTGTTTATTGTGTTTTCTTTTCTGCATATCTCTCTGCTTGGGCAATAGTAATCAATGATGAAAATTTCACTTTTGTTTACAGTGTGAAATATCTGCAGGTTCCTGTGATGTTTGGGTTGCAAACACTGCAGAGTAGTGTGCGTTTGTTGAAAAGTAACTTTAGATATACATTTTTAAAAATTCTTGGAAACATTTCTATTACTCTTAGGGTTAGTAAATGCTTAATTTAGGGCTACATTTGAGCTTTCCTACTTTCTCTTGCAGCCCTAAACAGGTCTGTACTCAATCCAGTCACAGTGCAACAAATTAGTAAATTTTACATGCAGTGAGTAGCTGTCACTGTAGTGTGCTAACATCCATCAGAAGAAGTAATTAAAACAAAATGAACCACTTGCTATAAGTGAAGTTATGTGAATTGGATGGAATGTCGTCAGAGAACGATTTATGTTCTAAAAATAAACATCTTGGTTTCCCATCATCATATATTCTGATAAATTACTCAGTTTGGCCTCTCATTTGTCTAGTAAAAGGAGATCACCATCCTGTGACAATGTTTTTAGTCCGATTGGCATTGCCTCTCAAGTAACTTTTGAAGTCTGTAAGAATGGATCACATCATTAATTGTTGTTGCCCATGCCTTTAAAATCCACTCTTTCTTTCTCTCTCTCTGGCTCCATGGGTGAATCTCTCTCTTTCTCCATCCCTTTGTTACAACCAACACCATCTATGGCCTGTCCTTATGTATTTGATACAGCTTTCAATGCAAAAATCACAGCACATTCATCCCTGGTGGAGTTAGCTTTAGTTAAACATCATAGAGTGAAGATAATCGGTTATACGTATGGGGAAGGGAATTAGATGTGACATTAAGATCCACCATCTGATCTGAATCCAAACTTTCCCAAAGCTTGGAATTGTGTTTTGATCAATTTTAGAGATACAATAGAACCCCAGAGTTACAAACACCTTGGGAATGGAGCTTGTTTTAACTCTGAAATGTTCGTAACTCTGAACAAAACATAATTGTTGTTTTTTCAAACATTTACAACAGAACACTGACTTAATGCAAGTTTGAAACTTTACGATGCAGCCCTTAGACATGACTATTCTGTTTGATCTCTTACTGGATGCTGAACTGTACCAAATTCCAAGCTGATGTGAAAGTGAATCCTTTCTTCCGCTCCAAAGAGTTGTTAAGTCACTGCTACTTCATAATGTGTTTCCTTACCATTTCCTTACCAAGTGTATTATACACAGACTTAGATAGACAAGTCAAACTGATCATCAGAAGAACAGATTATTGTTTTTCTTTTTAAAGCAATTCGGCTTTCCTGTGATTAACATAATATTAGTGAGATGTCTTAATATTCTGCTGCTTTGAAGGAAAAATAATGCAAATAAGGTATTTCAGACATCTGCACTGCTGTTGCTAACAGACAGTTGGTCCTCCGCACATGTTGGTCAACTGTACATCATTAGTACAGCACCTGAAGTCTTCTTTCCTTTCATTTGAAGATGACAGTGCATACTCCGAATGTTGTATCTTTCTTCCTTCATAATATAGCTGTTACAGAGAAAGACAGTGGGGAGAGAGGAGGAAGTGGGGACTGAGACCAGTAATGTTATAAATGGAAAGTGTGTTCAGTCTAAATGTTGCTGGTTAAAGCAGGCATTTTTACTTAGTCTCATTACAAGCTTTCATTAGGATTTATTCCGTTTTTTTGTACTCAGGAATTCTTTGCCAAGTCTCTGCGCTTTCTTTTCCTAATAACTTGCCTGATGTTGGTATCGGTTTGATATAAATGTTGCTAGATTGATTTGAACACAGATGAGTCACCTTATAACTCCAAGGCATAAGTGTACCAGCACTGTTCAAATATTATAAGAAGTCTCAGAAAGATGAAGTGCAAGAGGGATTCAAAAGAAGGTTAAAATATGCATTTCATTGAAGCTAACAATAGAGAAATTAGCCTTTCGTCTATTTCCACTTCTGACTTTAAAAAATGAGCTTCTGGCTCTTTAAATTACAGTGCAGCTCAAGGTGAGACATTACCTAACTGAATTATTTATAAAGCTACAGCAAACTCTGGCAAACAAACCCTTTAAAGCTCACAATCCATCTGTTTATTTTTTGTCAGGTAGGCTCCATCTTCACCCAAATGCTCCCATTCATCTCAATTGTACAGAAGCATGAATCCTGAAAATTCCTTCCCAAATTTAGTCCATCAGGAAATTCAGTCTGCTCCCGAGCACAGGCTGCTGAAAGCAAAGCAAAGGAGTATTTAGAATGAAATCTCTACGCCAAGATTTTGCCTCAAGCCTGTGAGTCAGGACTGAGATGTGTAGCTTGGAATCTGCTGGAAAGCTTGCACTATGTCTCCTGGAATTAGGCCTCACTCAAGACTTGTAATGAGAACAGAAACTTAATTCCAAAATTACAAGCAGGCATGTTAATGCTTGGTGTTTCCAGGACATAAGGAAGAGTTATATTGAAGACACACAAGGAGCATTCTGATTCTGACTTCGTTTTTTACTAAGGTGCAGTTGAAGTTCTTCTGATTCCTATCCATGGGTGAGACCAGAATGAGGCCCACATTCTCTTGTAAATATGCATGTATAACATAATAATAATATTCATGCATAAATATGCATGAATTTCTTCCCACAAGTCACAGACAGGTGCAAAAAGAGAAACATTTCCTGCTCTCTGGTTTGGATTCAGTGAACTGTGCCAGCCCCCCACCGGTTCATCTGCTGAGCTGTGTTAGTTAGCAGATTGATCCCCATCCATTCAAGGTCCTGGGGTTCTCAATAACCAAGAAGTTAAAACAGGTAATGATGTGTCTAATGCAGGGGTTCTCAAAATGATTAATGAGAATAATGTGCATACATCATAGGAAATTAATCACTTAGGACCTGATCCTGCCAGGTGTAGATAGCCTCTGGCAATGTGCCAGCTCTTCTCAGCTCACCAGAAATATGTTTGGTCCCAGTGTGGATAGAGTACTAAACAGGCTGACATCTTGAAATGCATGTGCAGTGCTTGCCTGACTCTTCTGAGTCCTTTGCAATACTCCTGTTCTCTATACAGTGCATTTCTGTCACCCTTGACTTCCCTTCCAAATCACATCTTCAGTAGGCCCATCTTTTTTTAAAAAAACAAAGTCAAATAAAGCTATAGTATCTCTGAAAGCCAGTTTTGTTTGAACTGTACTTCTCAGTAAATCGACAGTTCTCATTCCCCTCAAAATGTGAACATTGCTCAGATAACACAGTATTCACATTAAAAGATTTCTTGAAATTCTTTAAGTGCACATTAAAATGCAAATCGGTCTTCTTATTAAAGATTTCTGGAATTTCTCTGACAACACATTTAAATGCAAATCGCTGAAACGTAGACTCAATATTAAAAACCAAATAATTATTTGATCCACATGCTGAAATTAAAATAGAGAAGCTTTATACATCTCGGTAAAATCAGTGCAGTTTTAAAAGTATATATGAGGAGGCTCAGCACAAGGTCTGTCTGGCTTTCTAGACACCAAGTCATAAGCAGAGCTGGGTGAACAGTTAATGAAAGACCAGCCTTTGCAAATTGTCTGGCCTGGAACCAATAGATGTCACAGGTTCGAGTTCTGCAGTCTTGATGTTAGGAGGTTATTCGTTTTCCATTTCAGTGTTGTCATTTCTCAACGTCAGTTCAGAACATCCCTTCGGTGGGTCCTTCCTAGAGAGAGAAGGAATATGCTAGCCACTTCCCCACATGGCCATCCTGCTCCTGTGCTTCATTCTTGGAATGTGCTGGACATGATTGTTTTTATGTCATAACATTTGTCTGGAATGTACATGGCCGCACGTTGTAATGTTGACTGGATTCTGGTTTGCTGAACCTTGTGGCTAGGAACCTGTAACTGAACTTGACGTTTCTGAGGGGTGTATAACCCTAATAAAGCTGTTCTTTAAAGCTTTTGCTGTCCTAAGTGGGACTGAATTTCCACGCCTCATGGGGTTTTGAGATGGGAGAATTAATAGGGATTTTCTCTGATGGAATGCAAATGTTAAGATTTCATCTTAAAGTAAATATTCTAACAGGATTAGGTCCTCTTCTTGTCCAGTTTGGAGATAGAGATGTCATCAACATATGTGCAGGGATAAGAATATGGGGGCCCACAACTCTGCTTGTATGAGCTCAAAGACTTAAAAACACACAGGAAGCACAAGTGGGTCCAATGGTAGTTTTAAATGTGAGAGAATAGACGTGATTACTAACAATTTTGCGGGAAAGAAGCCCAGACCATGTTTGGATTTTTAAAGATTCCCAGAAAGCACCTGTGAGTTTGTGGGTGTAATTTTGGCACCATTAGAGTCAGTGACAGAACTTCCTCTGACTTCAAAGGGGCCAGGATTTCACCCTATGTCTGGAGTCCAGTCCTGACAGCAACAGTAATAAGGGGACACAGTCAACCTGGACTTTTTTAAAAACAAAATTAACTAATTTTAAATAATTTTTTTTTCTGATAGAGCACTCCTTAAAATGTATAGTTTGAGTTTTTAAAAATCCCTTCTAAAAATGTATATGATTTTTTCTGTTTCCCTGGTGTGCTTATTAGGTTCTTTTGGGAAGGCCCAAGAGCAACAGTACAAACATGCTTTCCCCAGTACTCTTTTCCTCCCTGTGCCCACAACTACCTGCTTCCTCCTCAGTTTCAGTTTAGCTGCTGCTACTAGTAAACACCCTCTTGCAGAGATGGGGGAAGAGTGTTCACATAAGTTCCCTCAGAACAGTGCATGAGAAAGATACAGTGAAGGCTGGGTGGGAAATGGATTTCCTGTCCCTCAAGAAGTTTTGAGATTTTGATTTTTTTCCCCCATCCTGAATTGGGATGAAAAGTAAAACACTCAATAATTTTCACAAACTGACAAACTCAAAAATTTGATTCAGGAACATTTCATTTTGAATTTGACCATTTTCCCTCTTTTTTTACCTTTCATTAATCTAAATGTCCTAAAATTTCTAAACAAAGTCATCTTGACTCACATCCCAAAACTTTCTGGTTCAACAATTAAAAAAAAAAAAATTCCCATATTTTTTTCAAGTTGGGAGCTTAGTTGAAACTGCCAACAGTTTCAGTTGTGACAAACAGGCATATCTGGGCAAAAAAAAGTTTGTAGAATAATTCCCGACCAGCTCCAGATACAATGGACCATCCCCACAAAATGCTGTCCAATGAACTACGTAAACAAATGAAAGAAATAGAGAAACATATTTTTTTCTAACCTATTTCTGTTCTTAGGGATTATGTGTAATAATAGTTGGTTTAGCATTTTCAGTTGGAAATGTGATTGTAAAATGGACAGTATCCCTTTAACTGCATTGCCTCTACATGGATATACCTGGTACTTTGGAGAAAATGTACCTCAAGAGCTGGGAGAGTCCTCAGTAAGGCCTTGATTTAGCAAAGAACAGAAGCATATTGAACACAGGATACTAGAGCAGATGGACTCCGGATCTGATCCAATATGGCAGTTCCTGTGTTCCTACGAATTGAAGTCTGAATGCTGGCACTTAAAACAATGCCACCAAATGCTGTTGCTATTGCAGTACATATACTGCAGCCCCATTTGGCAGGGAGAGGGTTAGCAAAAACAAAAGGGATCAGAGTTAAACATTTACAAAGTGAGGGACAATCCTAAGAGATGTGGCACACCTGCTGAGTGTCAGTGAAGTCAATGGGAGCTGCAAGTGCTTAGCATTTCTCAGGACCAAGCCTATTTTATGCTTGAAATTTCCCATTATGCCGTTACTCTACCAATCCTCCTTTCCTAAAATCACTTAAAAAAGTCAAACAGAGCACCACTTGCTTATGCATGTTGCTGAATTATCTTCACACATAGGACCCTGATGCAGGATATGGAAGAATAAGTTAGGATTCAAAACTTGTACATTCCTTGACTGATAATAGGAGCCCTTTCCTAAGCTGATTAGATTATATGCTTTCTGCCCTCAGTGGAATTCAGCAATATGACATACCTAAGAGCATAATTAAAGGATTAAAATAATATAAAAGAATCAAGTGCTGTGATTTGTAGGAAGAAATATGTTATTTATGGTAGAGTTGGTTGAGTAGAATTTGACGAACCCCAAATGAGATGAATTTAGCCTTTGTTTGTTAATCATAGGCAAACTGTTGTTGATTTCTTCAACTTTCTACATTATTAATATTCACTGAACGGTTTGAATTAGAAATCTCCACACTACATGTGTTTCACAAGCTATTTGCTGCAGCTCTTCACTATTTGTTATTTACGACTGGGGGACTGTGATTTATCATATGGTGGTATTTCTGTTCCCCTGTTGGATGGCGTAGTGCATTAACAGGAAGAATGAGATTTAACATACTTCTGGAATAAATTAGTTAAACATTAAAGTATCACAAACATTTTCATGAACAACAATTGTTCAAATATTCACAAATGATTGTGTGAAGCCATACAATGATTAATATGTTCCCAGGAATTGAAGTGACTCAGATAGGAGTTGTTTGTTTACAAATATTAGCAAATCTGTTTCATTATTCCACCAGTTCTAGTCAACGAAGAGCAAATGACAGGTGGCTCTGTAGTCTCACACTGTGATGTTGATTTGACACATCAATTTTTATTAATGGCTGATGTGTATCTGACAACGCAGATTCCTCCCTAAAGAAAAAAAACCTCAGATTCTTCTCCGAGGGGTGTCTAACATCCCAAAAACAAGCTTTATAAACACTAAGGGCTTTATCGGGATATTTGCACTTCAGAAACCTGAGATTTTGCTTATATGTCAATGGTTATGACATTTCATGTGCTAATCAGGGCCTTTTTATCTCAAAGGTTTGCCACTCAAATGCAGCTTGATGAGCAGAACTGAACTATTTTACTGCTTAGCATATATCATCAGCAGATTTTTGTAAAGAAAAAAATTGCTTTTTTCCTATTTTCAAAGATAGATTAAAAAAAACCCCAGAGAAGTGGTATTGTACAGATATTCTTGTGGACAAAATTAATCTTGTCATCCCCCCCTCCCCCCCATGCACTGTTTTTGTGCTAACATGAAAAATAAGTATTACTCCCAAATAATATTGAATGATACAGTACAGTTCGTCTGTACAATAAGTTGCCAGTAATTGCTGCCTGCTGTATTTCAGTATTTTAAAAGAATATAAAGAATAGGACAAATTTCTGTTCTTTTCTTGGACATATGTAGCCAAGTGTCATTTGTCTTTTCCCCTCCTTTCATACCAAATGCTTTTGTGTTGTGAAAAGCAAAGCAGGAAAAATATTGTAAACACCAGAATGCTGAGTGGATGGGAGCCTTAGGAAAGAGTCCAGAGACAAATTCTCCTTCGAATTTCACCTGTCTGAATCCAGAGTAATTCCACTCACTGGGAGTTAGGGAGGAGTTACTCTGATTTAAATGAGAGGAAAATTTGGCCCCCAGGCCTCCAAGGACCCAGTTGCCCACTGCCTTGCACTTTGTCATGGTGCATTTGACATTTCTAATGGTGCAAAATGGTGGTAAAATGCTGACAAATCAGAAAAGTAGCATGCTGTGCCCTTTTCACACTCACTGTTCACAGGTGCCAGTGGTGACATACAGTAGACAAAGATAAACCCAGGCTTGTGAGTTCAATCCTTGAGGGGGCCATTTAGGGATCTGGGGAAAAAAAAAATTGGGAATTGTGCCTGCTTTGACCAGGGGTTGGACTAGATGATCTCCTGAGGTCCCTTCCAACTCTGATAGTCTATGAGTCTATGCTCAATTTTTTTAATGTCGTCTGATGATCAGAGGAATTGAGGGTCAAGTTCTGGTTTCGCTCATTCTGGTGTAAAAGCTGGAATAATTCCACTGATGTCAGGGGTGTTTCAGCTACATTTCTAGTGGGCAGTTTGAAGTGCATCTCAGAGAAATACTTCATGTACATTGCCACAAGTCAGCGTTTAGTAGGGGCACGCCGGTGAGATGCCATGGAGTCTGAATTGCTTCACAGAAGATTGATTCACCGCCTATCATAGCTGATGCCATTAGTCGTATGAGAGCATATCTGAGGAATCATTGATGACAGCTAGCCGAGTGCTTTGAAAATACATGCACTGCTGGTGTGCCACCAAAATACTTGAATCAATCAGATAATCCTAACAGCTAGGTTAAAAACCTAGCCAAAAAGCTCCATGAATCCGATATTCAGCATCATATGAAACCACATGAAAAATGACAGTCAGGAACCACAGGACTAAGTATCCTTTCCCCAGCGATCAGAACCACTGTCATCAAACAAAGGAGGAAAACGTCACAGAAACAATTTTATCTTCATTACAGATGGAGCCCCAGTGACAGAATAATTAGGGTTGTTGAATTATAGGGTGACCATATTTCCCAAGGGGAAAATGAGACACCACATGGGGCTAGTCTGAGCCCCCACCTGCGCGGGGCTGGCCCGAGCCGCTCTTCTGAGCCCTCCCTACACCTCACACAGGGCTGGCCCAAGCTGCTCGCCCAAGTCCTGCCCGCACATCCCCGCTTGGGGCCGGGGTCGCTGCTCACCCGAGCCCTGCCTGCCTTCCACACGAGGCTGGGGTTGCTGCTCACCTGAACCTGCCAGCCTCCCAGGTGAGGCTGGGGCTGGCATTGCTGCTCGCTCGAGTCCTGCCTGCCCCCCACTGGAGCCCTGCCCTGCGCGGGTCTGGCATCGCTGCTTGCTTCCCCCCCCAGCACATTCCTCCACACCCCACTTTATTGACAAAAGTTGGCATTTGTCCCGTTTGTTCTTGACAACGGGAAAAATGCTCACTTTGGCCAAAAAAGTTGGGTCGGCTGGAACAGGGCTTAAAAAATGGACAGTCCTGGCCAAAATGAGACATATGGTTACCCTATTGAATTGTTTCCACTATAACCCCCGGTTTGCTCACATTCTGAAAGTGTCATCTGTATGAAATTTTACAGGCCTGATGTCTGCATAATGGACAATTTTACTAGAAAGTTTGAGCAGAGAGGGAGGGAGAAATTAATTTCTCAATTTATATATACTTTCCAAAACAGCTTTTACATCTGAAATGGCTGGGAGTGGGTGGGGGTGAAATTTGAGGAGGAAGTAGCTCTCCTGGAGGAGAAATGGCTAAAGTGTTCTTAACTTCTTGGGCCAAATTCCATTCTTAGTACACCATTGCAACTCCATTGATTTACATGGAGTTGCAACAGTATAAATGAATGAAATGGGATGAATTTAGCTTTTTATACATAGAAGAAGGGATGCAGATGTGCAAGTTTCTCCAGTCTGGGCCATTTTGTACTATGGACTTTGAAGCAGAGCTCCCATCGAACTCAGAATAGAGTTCAGCTTTAAAAATCAATGGAACAATCAATGTCAGATTCTTCTCTCACTTTACACCAATGTAAATCAGAAGTTAAGTTAATTGATTTTACTCTGGCGTTATATGTAATTTACACAACCATTTACATCATCTCAGAATTTGATACAGAGTTGTTTGTGGAGTTGCTCTCACTTACCCCAGCATAAGCCACAGGATTTTACTCCATGCCTGAGTTTGTCCAGCACTGTTGTGTCAGGGGAAATGTTTCCCAGACTGTGCTATGGAGATGCTGCCCCTGATCCTGATCTCCTTAAAGTCAGTTAGAGTTCTGCCACTGGCTTTCAGTGGGAGCAGGATTGTTCCGCTCTCCTCCAGTGAATCCCTTCAGTGAGGGGGTGTATAGAATACATCCAGATATTGGCAGAGAATGGGTTAACTCTCTCCCTCTAGCTGGAAGGAGGGAGAGCTGGACCAGCTGCGAAAAGTCTATTAATTCCCTCAAGCATTGTATAAGTGGGAGATGTCTGGCAAGGGGGTATGATCTGTAGGTTGAGGAGTTGAGCTGTGTGGATTGAGTTCCTCTTTCTCTCTTGAGCGGAGCTGAAGGGAATCACATTTCAGACCTTTGTTTTGTGTGTGGCTGGAACTCTCTTTATGTTCTTAGCTTGGACTCTGGCTGAGGAGAGCCTTGCTGCATTTATGTGTATGCTTTACAAGACTAGGGATTTCTCTACATTTGATTTATTTCTCTGTTTTACCATAAAACCCACTCAAAGGTTTTTAAGCAGAGTAGTGTTGTATCTTCCCAACTCCTGCAAGAGAGAGAGAGAGAGAGAGAGAGAGAGAGAGCTGAGCTTCAGATGTGTTTATTAACAAGAACAATCCCTCTGAGGTTCTAAAGCTGAAAGAGATTATATTATGTAAAAAATCAATTATTTGAAAGCCAAAATGTTGAGAATCTCATCCTTCAAACTGTATCAAACAGCAAGATAGTCAACTCTGGTAGTCAACTCTGGAAAGATAGTATCAGGCCGCCGAGTCTTGTGAGACATCCCTCAGATATAACCCATCTTAAGAAGTGTAACTTAAACACAGAAAAGCCAAGAAATATAAAAATCTCAATGACTCCTGGACATACCACTTTATGTGATTCATACAATACAGATTGCATTAGAAAAATACATTGTTTTTGATCCAGTAAGATTTACAAATGTTGACAACAAATACAAATGAGCTATTTATGGCTGGGCTTTATTTCTGGGGTTGTCCTTTCTCGTTTAAAAGAAAGATAGCAATTAAAACAAAAACAAACCCCCCAACTCACCTTCATACACTTTATAGATATTTAAAGTGCAGTGTTGATTTTAATGAAGAACTGAGCTAATTGTTTATCAGTTTGGTTCTTTGGGCGTGCTCCTCCCCAGCATCAGTGTTTTCTGTCTCATTGCCAGATGAAACCATTTCTGGCAGTGCTGGAAATTCATAGGAAGCTTAGTTCATAAAGGGCAACTTTCTTTTGGAGGAAAAGCAGCTCTAAATTCCTTAAGGAAAACTCCACAGCTGCAGTTCATCTGACTTCTATGACCCATTTCCCACGGGCGGTCTCAGGCAGTGAAAACTCACTTTGTGGGTAAGGAAGCACACTCAGATTTGGAGGTACGTGAGCTACTGCCAAGCAGTCTGACCTATCCATAGTAAGAGAGGTTAATTGTTGTAGCTTTACTTGCTAATAGCTTCCTAACTTTCACAGACCCAACATCTGACTATTTTTATTGGCTTAAGATTCCATTTCTCATATGTACTTCCTCTTTAACTGCTGCTTAAGCATGTGTCATTTCGGTCCCCCCATTATACTGACTTAGTATAAAAGAAAGAAACCTGCTATTTATTTATTAGTACCTCAGTCTTTTCCTACAGGGAGCTGTGGCTGTGCCCAGAAACTTTGCTTGCTACTGCATTTTACCTGGAGGGGAACGAAGTAATTTACAATCACTAGTTATAAAACAGCCCCATTCATCCTGCTGTATGAAAGCAGAACGCAGATCTAGCCATTTCAGTCAGCATTACGTTTTCCAGGCCTATCTCTAATGCCTTTCTGCTAAGATTTTAGGAAAATTGAAGTCCAAGGCAGTGAGCATGCAGTGCCATAAAAATTTCCTGAGTGCCTAAGCCTGTGTAGACATCCGTCTATAGGAACTGCTTATTATCTACCTCTCATCATTCTTTCTTCCTTTGACTGGTAATCGCCTGTCTTGTGAGAACATATGCTTTTCAGGTTACAAATTGGTATCTGCAAACAGTTCTTTCCTCCCTTCATTTCATTTCCTTTGCTCTTGCTTTTGCCTATAGCACAAGGCAGGCTATTCCTCTGGTGTTATGGAATCCACTCTCTCTGCATTGGAGCTGACTGAGCAACCAGAAGTATGCAGTGACTGGAATTTGTCTGATGTTTCTTTAAATAAAAATAATTTTTAAAAAGCCACAGACCCCCTCCGCCCCCAACACATTTCCCTTATTAATGCACAGGATGCATTTCTCTTCATAGAAATCACCCAGCCCACTCAACGTGCCCTAGGTAATAATGACGAAATGCATTTTCTCAAATGTTCCTAGAACAGTATTCAGTACTTAACAGTATTTCTGTGAAGCTGCGTTCTGTGCTCTAGGGAAAATGTATAAAGAAGCAGTCAGTGGGAAATGGGTTAGAAAAGCAACTTCATTTTTACCATATCACATTGTTGGTAATTTATTTTATTTTTTTAACCCAAGGTATTGAAATCTTCCTGTCTTGGGAAAGGGTTCATGGGTGCCAGGCAATAGGTACCTCACTGAATTGCTTACAGCAGTGTTTTCCCCTGTGAGATGGGGATTGCAGAGTTTAAGGCCCCAGTTCTGCAGTTGGCTCAGCACAGATGGATCCTGTCACCCACACAGATCTGGTTACAGGACTGGGCCCAAAATTATTAGCATTTTAAAACAGGAAATTTCCCATTTTTAGAACAAACAGAAACCTAATGGCACTTTTTTTTTCATATTTATGCTGCTTCTGTGAACCCCTCCCATAGTTCTCAGTTTTCTCTCCTTCCACTTTCTTCTGTGCATCCTAAGCCCTCCACTGCTGCTTGGACTCCAAGATTCTAAAGCATAATTTTGCTTTTATTTGTAGTCAAGAAAAAATGAAGATAAATACACACAACTTGGAGCATTGAATGAGTCCAAACTGAGGTGTCTCAAGGGCTGCTTCTCCCTTCATTGCTTCCTACAACAGCTACAGTCATCAGATGCTACAGGTGAGGGTGCCCTGGCAAAACTCCTGAAGTTTGGAGGCAGGGTATTCTCAATGGAAGGTTGTAGGCTATGGAATTCTTATCCACAAGAAATGAGGTTGCTGCTTTTAGGGGTCAGTATAAGAACCTATTCTTTGTGCAGGCCATCCCCCAATAATGTTGGATAGGATAGCCTCTCATCAGCTTCCTGGACAGTATCATAAAATGATTCCACACATTAAAGAAACTGAATTCTATTTCTTGGAAAAATATTACACCTCTTACTTTGGTATTTGGAACCTATTTGCTATGGCAATGGGGCCAGTAGAGATACGCAGATGCACAGTTCTATAGACTTGCACAAGCAATTCCATTCTGGAAATTCACTCTTAAGACTTGAACTGAAATTTAAACCCCAGACAAGGAAATGAGGAGAGAAGTGGACATTGAAACAGGAAGTCCATAACTCGGTTGGTTGTATCCGGAATGTCAAATAGCTCAATTCCTACAGCTGTTAAAGTGCTAATGTATCTGACATGCATGCATTGCAACATTTAGTGTGGTAAGTGAGGGAAGAAACAGTAGGGAGGATACTTAGTTCTTGCTTTTGTTTTGGGAGACTCTGTGCGCCTACAAACTTGCCATAGCCAGTCTAGGGCCAGCATCACAAGAAATTGGGTGTGGCAGACACTAGGTGTACTCATTAGCTACGAAGCTGCTTGGGTGATTTCCATTGTGGGCAAGCAGCCTGGCAGGACACATCCAGAGTCACTCTCTGAACATAGAATCAACAGGAACTCAACTGGAGGGGGAGGAGTATATAGCAAATGGAAGGAGTGGGAGCCTGACTGAAAAGAACAATCAAAATAACCCTTAGTAGTGGAGCTGTGCAAGGGCCAGACGGGTCTGGTATAAGGGTTGTATTCCAGGGATTTAGGAAGTTTGTTGGGTTTAGACTGTAGGCCACCTCATCCCACCGGAGAAGAAGAACTGGACTAGAATTATGTTAGGTTGCCCTTGCAGAGACTCAAAATGAGTTTGAAGAGACTGGGATTATCACTTCTTTCCCAGATTTTCTGGTGTTTATATACCATACAAAGGACGTGGACACCATTCCACAGAGACTTAGAAGAATAAATTGCCTCCGAGAAGTGCCCATGGAGAGGTATGTATATGCATGTGCATAAATATATTTTGCATTTGAACTTGTAAAAATAACAAATACAAAAATTGAGGAGCCCTGCCCTGAAAGTGTTGTCTTTGAATAAGTTGTTAGCTATATTCACAATTATGTCAAGGGTTGCAAGTAAACTATTATGTATTTGTATATATTGAACATTTTCCTATAGAGAGTTTGTGCCACTCTCTTGTCAGCAATCTAATATGAATATATGAGGTAGGTAGGTAGATAGATATAAAAAGTCCTGAAAAGACTATAATCTGGGCTGTACCACAACAGAAAGGTCAACAGGAAGGGGAAAGAAATACTACATCTGCTGTTAACAGAAAGCCTTCCCCAAACCTCAACTGGTTTTAATAAATGAAATATATATTAACCACAACTGTATTTTAATAAGTGAAATATATATTAATTTTTTTTTAGACACTGTATATAGTTAACATGAACTGAATTCAACTTTGATCAGGCGATTCCTTGATAGCTATTTTCCATTAGTTGAAGACTCTCTAGTCAAGCTAAATAGGCAGTAATAAGTCATGTTAAGCCGTGGAAACTTCACTTTCTCTTGTGGATCAACATCACTAAGTTTTATCTTGTTTTGTTTCTTGTGACATTAAAGTGAAAATAATGACAGAGTAACAAAAAAAGATAATGAATTTTTAAACATCTGTTGACTTTCTTTCTTTCTATGGATACCAGCGAAATATATGCTGACAATACCATAATATTTTCCAATTACAATATTAGTATATCTCTAATGTGCATCTGTTGCTGCAGCTACAAGTCTATAATAAGACATGCAGCAGCAGTCAGTAGGTTTTAATTTTTTCCCCTTCAGATAGGGTTCTTTGTACATTTGTTATGAAAGTGATTCTGATCTGATTTATCCTGTACAAAGAAATTTCCAGTCTGCAGAATTTGTTACAGGCATCATTTCCACTAAGTGCAAAATAACTGCACATGAAAGATTCTAGGGAACATTGCTAATAGCTTAATATGTCTGTTTTTGATTGGCAGATAAGTTTTTGGTTTTTTTAAACCTCCCTTCATTTTCTTTCATGCAGCACCCTTGGGCTAACAACCTCTTAGGCTAACAGTAACAGGTGAAAACAGGATGTGATGGCATGGCAGACTCCCTGAAGCAGGGCCCTGTCAATACCAGTAACTGCTTATCTGGTTCAGTGGTGACCTCTCCCTTTGAATCTGTGTGTTCTCCTTGAGGGGACAGACTGTATTGATGATCCAGACACAGCCACCGTAACTGACATTTCTGCACCCAACTGGTGGCACAAGAAATCCAAATGTATAATATCACCCAGGTGAAGAAGTAGTGTTTTACCCACGAAAGCTTATGCCCAAATAAATCTGTTATCTTTAAGGTGCCACCAGACTCCTTGGGTTTTTTTTTTACATAAAATGAGTGCTGATAGGAACCATACCACTGTGTGACCACTGAAGTATATGATGCTAATTTAGTTTTGGCTGCGGAACAAGGAAAGTAAGGAATTGTTCTAGAAAATTTAAATATTGCCCTTTTATTTTCCGTAAGAAGATTTTTCATGGACTGTTTGTTGAAGATTCTCATGCTTCCGATTACTAGTAATATTGAATTTTTGCTTTTTGTGTGTGTTGTTTTAATAATGCTTGTTTATATGTGCTGCCTCATTCTAAGTATCCATTACTCTTTTTAAAGCATCTTGAGGAGTGCATTCACGATAGTAAAGAAATTGATGCTGCTAGACAAACTTTTTCAAAATATAAATATCACTGGTTAATAATAAATCTTTAATGATCCTTTTTTTCTGAAAACATCACAGCACTCAAGAACTATTGTGATGATATAAATACCTATATAGATAAAGAGGTAAATAATGCTTTATGAACATTAAGCCTCCAATCATGGGTCAGTGTTATGCCTATTTTACAAACCCAGATACAAGGTGGTTACGTGTCTTGCTTAAAATCATACAGCAAGTCAGTGGCAGAGCTGGGAAGAGGCCCCCTATATTCCTAACTCACAGGCTATAGTTTGACCCATTGGCCACACTTCTCTACATGTAGAGTTCATCCACTAGGAAAGCTATCTGCTACATATCTTGCAATTTATGCAAGATCATGATTCCTATCCAAGTGTCAAGATTACTCCCATATGTTCATGAGTGATATCTCCAGCACTTAGGATCAAAAGGTTGTGAAAGCTTGATACAGATTAACTGTTTCCATTTGCTACTGATTCACTCTAAGGATTCAGTTTTAATCATTTCAGGGAAGGGAGAAATTTGCCATATGTACGATGTTCATTGAAAGAAATCATATATGCTACCATCATTGCAGTAGATAGAAGGAAAGATTTTTTTTATTATAATCTATTAGTTATAGGAAAAAATAACAACCAAAAAATCCCCAAATGCAAAACCACTGATAATTTTTAAAAAAGTGGATTTTACATTAGTTCTGATTTTACTTACCTTTGTTGGAGATACATAGAATAAAAGGCTAAAGAATGAGTTTTATTATCTTGTGAAGTATGAAAATCAGTAAAATCTTTAGGAAATCTAATTTATTTCTATGGATCATTTATCCAGCCTTTTTTCCCCCCTGTATTATTTAGTATTCACATTATGTAATAGACCTCATTAGGATATCGATACCTGCTTTCAGATGATAATATACTCAGCTAACTACTAGCATTATTGACATGCAAGTTCAAGGCGGTACAACCAAGGCAAGCAAATACTCTCTTAAAAGTCAGGGAAAATTTTTAATTGTTATTTGTGTATTTCTTTGCATTTATAAAAATACAACCAACCCAAAGTTTTGTGTGAATAGATATGACACAAACCAATGCCTGTAAACTTATTTTTCAAGAGGGGCCACAAAAATCATAGTACAGCCTGTGATTTTTGAGGCCTCAGCAGATGTGAGTAACTGCTCTTCAACGCTTTTGGTTTATTTTCTGTACCCATCTAATTCAGTCTTTTAAATATGGACTCTTAACACCTTCTCCAGTATAAAATCTCGATGTGCTATTTGTGTTAATATTTCTGTGCTCACTGCTCCAGCCTTTTGGCAGCATTGGTATTTTGAAGGTGTTGTGTTTGTTAGCCAATTGTGCACCAATAGGAGATGATTAAACACTTTCGTCAGCAGTGCTCAGCAAGTTATTTGCAACAGATTGCAACTCTGCTGACTAAGAGTCATCACCTCCCTCAGTCTCACAAGCCAAGCTCACTCCTCTTTATCCCCTGGGGACCATAACATCAGAGAAAAAAGAATACTAATTAGGGCCATAGCCTTCCACAGATCCCTTCATAGGATTGACACTGAAATCAAGGGGAGTTTTGTTTAAATGCATCAGTGGCATGGTATGTTCAGTATCAACTCAAAGTCATACATTTTGCAGCGGGCATAATGTCTTAGCTGCTCATACTCAAGCATTGGGCAGGGGCCAGTGTCCTGCTTCTTTAGCTGCTGCTGCTAGTTGTATATTGGCGTCCTCTCTAGTAGAATGTGTGTTACATAACTGAAGGTCATGCCCCTGCATAAATCTCCCATTTGGCAGATGGGAAACACTGTTTTCCCCAGTACTTGCTTTAAACATTAATTATTTTCTAGAGCTGAATAAAAACGTTCCATAATTGTTTTTTGAAGGAAATAGCTTTTCTTTTTCTTTGAGGAAATGTAGCTTGTTGACAAAACAATTTTTGTGAAAAAATAACCAATTTTCACTGAAACAGTGTAACTTTTCAGCAACTGAAAATATTCAAAATAACTTTAAATGAAAATTAAAAAATAATCTTCTGCACTACTTTTCTTTCCCTCATTTCCCCTTATATTGGTCACCAATGAAATTTAAATAATAAAGAAAGGAAGAAAAGTGTTATCTTCTGAAGTGGGACTGTAGTGGCATGTAAAGTAAAGTGCCTTTAAAGAAGTAAAGTAAAGAACCAATGTCCTGTAACTCACAGTAATTTATTACACTTGTCAGTGAAGAGAGGTAGGATACTATCAAACAACTGAACAAACAGTGAAAAGGATAATAAAGGTACAGAGAATTGCTTCATATTAACACCACAACAGAAAAAATATGTGAAGTGGTTCAAAACTGAATCTAGGACTTGTAGCTTCATTCACTGAAGATAAAGGGCAGTGTCCCATAGATTTACTTGGGACCAGGATCAAATCTCCAATATTATACTGCTGCTAGCTTCAGAAGTTACATTTTAAGGGCCAGGGCCAGAATCTGTGATTAGTTAATCCATTGATTTTAGATAGAATTACTCCAGATTTACACCAGTATAACTGAGAGCAGAATGTGATCCCAGGTTTTGGGAACAGTGCATAGTAAGATATCTGCATGAATTTTTTTCATGTGCAATTGCATGGGTAATCTGAATAACTGAACTTGAAAATGACTATGTGGAATCTGAGTAACTGTACAGTTATGTTGAAAATGACTATTTAGATGTATAAGAACTCATTTCTATGAGTGGGTATTATGTTTGTGTGTGTGATTGACATAATTACATGCAGAAAGTATCTCTGCATGCAGTATTAAGTATCTAGGCCTAAAATGAGAATAAACTGAATTAAATTAACTTTTTAAAAAGTGCAGTTGTTGTATTCTTGTCCTTAATATGCACACTGTTATCTTTAAAGTTTGAACTAGCCTTGATGGCAACAGTAATTCTTTTATTATTTTGAAAATTGTGAATGATATTTATTTAAACTACGTTTGAGCCTCTGTACAACGTCGCAAACACTGGCATACCCTTGCTACTCCAGTTCTGATCCTCTCTTGAGCAGCTGTTGCTCATCAGGACAGACAGAGAAGTGGTTTTATGAGTGGGACAAAGTGGGACCAGGATGAGAAAACAACCAGAATTTTTATTTGTTGTGCAAGTTAATGTTCTGTGTTCTGGTTTCCTAATATAGAGCTTCCCTCTACTGGGCACTCACATGCCAGGATGATGGATGCCAAATAAATGCTCATAATAATAACAATAATATTAACTCCTATGAAAAGGGTAATTCTAAAATAATGGTATGAATACATATACTCCTATGTGTGTTTCAGCATGTATCAGTTTAGCTTAACAAGCATGAATGATATACAGAATATGTTGCCTGTGGGAAACACTGTGGATTAATGTAACAACAGGATGTGTGTCTGAGGGCTGAAAGAGGCCGAAGAGATGTATAAGTTTATTTTGTCAAGTGTAATTTATTCTAAGAAGATATAAGTATGTGCACATAATGGGATTCTAGGGCTGCTATAGTCAATATCCTTTGTTACAGAATGGTAATTGCTTTACTTTCCTGCTATTCACAGTCTCATTAAGTCCACATAAGGCAGAAGTCTGATCTTACCATCTTTTCTGGTTGCCTTTTCTCCATTAAAGTAATTTCCCTCAGGCCATCTTTCAGCCAGAAGATTTATCTAACTTGCAGCCTATATACTTGGGAGGGATAGCTCAATGGTTTGAGCATTGGTCTGCTAAACCCAGGGTTGTGAGTTCAATCCTTGAGGGGGCCATTTAGGGATCTGGGGCAAAAATTGGGGATTGGTCCTGCTTTGAGCAGGGGGTGGGACTAGATGACCTCCTGAGGTCCCTTCCAGCCCTGATATTCTATGATTCTATACATGGTGCTCTACATTTCTGCATTTGAAGATGTTTCAGTTATGTTCTCAGTTGCATATCTCTTCTTTTCCATCAGCGCTTCAGGGTTTCAATATCAATGAGTACTGATTCTTTCCTCCTCCAGGAAAAGTAATTTCTAGAGAGGAAAAAAGAATGCAGGGCCTCAGTCTGAGCTCAGTTACACCAGATTTAACTCCACTATAACTCCATTGAGCTGAATGGAGTTGGTCCTAAATTATGCTGGTGTCAGTCAGAGCCAAAGAAGGCCCATCATGGGGGAGCTGTTTCTTCACTGGTAACATAGGTTAATTTCCTCAGTATTTTATAATAACTAAATTTCATTGAGTAATTTTGCTGAATAAAATAGAGTAACTATGTGAAATCTCATAGTAATGCATCACATGTGAGAAGACCATACCCAACGTCACAATTGCTGCCATATGTAACCCTAAAGCACCATTGACTTATCAGGAGTAGCTACCAGGTAGTCATGGGTTGAAGACAAATTGATGATTCAAGATCCCTTTCAGGGAAACAATTCTTCAAATGCTACATCAGAGATACTTTCTGGTTCCCTGTCCCCTGCAGAAGCCAGGGTCAGAAAGAAAGAAAAAGAAAAAGATTGTAGATAAGTGTGACAATCTCTTTCTTTCTGTCTTTCTTGCTGTCTTTCTTTCTTCATCTCTGTTTATGGTCCTATATAGGTTTCCATATATGCTATAATCAGAGATGGCTTGGCCTGCAAAATTTCCCAGAGTTTGTGATATATGGGTCACCATACAAACGGTCTAGTTGCAAGTTTGGAACTCAAAGTAAACTTGCACCAAGGTCATTCAGATATGCGGCATGGTTGTTCAGATATGGGGCATCGGTTTGGTTCATTACAGGGAAAGGGACCAGTCACAAAGAACTGCTCTAGATCCAAATGGTTCCTAAATTTGGGGAGTACTTGTTGGGGACAGTGGAGGGGGTGTCTCATCTTTAGATATTACATGGCAAGTAGGCATTAAGGAAGGTGTCAGAACACTAAAGATGATTCCACCATATGGCATCTCCTGCTGACCTTTGTACAGCCACATCATATACCTACCACATAAAGAATGCTTTTTTAGACTTCTCACTGACCAACTCACAGCTTCACTGAGAGTAGACTGCAGATGTCTATAATAGCGCTCAGTGATAGAAATATTTGATGCTCTGCTCATCCATCATTCTCGGTTCATGCACTTGAGATCCATACACCCTCATTTTATGGAGCTTCCTTTCTGAAGAAGCTGCAGTGTAGCATATCCTGAGATAGTAGCAATTCTCTCTTCTGACCTGTATTGAGGTGCAAACACCTAATATCAATCCAGCACTGTCTCATTCTGCTTCACTGATCTCTAATGAGGAAAACTAATGGGATATAGTTATAAGTTTTTGTCAAGGAGTGAATATACAGTAGTATGCATAAGTATTTGTCTATAATTTTATCTTTCTATAGCCATGCTAATATTCCATTTGGTCTTTGTCACAGTGAAAATATCACTTCTCTATCTAATCCTGTGTGTATGGATTTTCTGAGTGCCAATTAAATTATAAGGAATTCTTTGATTACACAATTTCCACTGGCTGTTTCATTCTCCACCTTGTCTTCGATGGTTCGTAAGTGTTACAGGGTGAAAGAGCTGCATGTTCAGGGAATTTTCTTAAAAGCTGATAATTGTTAATTTCCTCATTGATTTGTTGCATTTATGCATCCTTTCTATGATGGGTTCAGAGACAAGAGGGTCATACCATAGCGAAGGTAATGGGGATCATAGACTATTGTGTTTATAATGCATATGCCAATTATGAATGGCAACTTTCATGCCACCTCAGGAACAAAACAGTGGAATTTTACCTTGTTTTGCCACAGTGACATCAATATAGTTCCAATCAGCTTAATGATCTCACTGATTCGCTTATTTTTAATTCATTTTCCATATTATTTTTTCCTTCAGTTGTGTAGTTCTGTAATGTAATTATCTTGTATTTTGATTTGATGACCTTATTTTATTAGTTAAGATGTTTTAATTACTCTAGTTGTTGTTGTGTGTGTTGATAATTGCTTCATATTATGATAATAGTTTCAAGATCATGAATAATATGTAAGACCTCATCTTCTAAGCCATTATTAATTTGTATTGTAAACTGCAGAGGAGATTTAAACTCATTTTAAGGCTCCCATTGCTGTGTAGAGATAATATAATGGGTGTGATAAAAGCGATAAAATTCCCATCTCCAACCCTCTGTAGATTTCACAACAAATGTCTAATTATTTCCCCCACAATCAGACCCATTCTGAACTTTGTTAATTTGTGATATAAAAATCCAATTTCCTATTAATATTTCTAAAATACATTAATGAATCGCTCAGAAAAATTAAAACCATATACAAGATAAACATAATGGGTCAGATCCTGAAGTCCTTCCTTGGTGCTAAATCATGGTATTGACACAAGTCCTGCATTGTTGTGCTCCAGCAAGAGCAGACTCTGAGTCATAATCTGCTTTTGGTTCTCCCCTTGCTCTGGGGGGCGGGTAGCCTGCCCCAGGACTATACTTGGCACTGTGTACTTACACTGGTGCAACTATGGCAACTAAGCACTTGGGAGTCCTTTGTCCATTCTTCTCCCATTCCTGCTCAGGAGAATCTTTTGACTGGAAGTTGGGAGACTGTGTTACTTCTGTATTTGGCATTGATGCTACAGCTGCTGGAATGCTGCAATTCAACAGAGGTGCTGATAAATTGGTGAGGGTTCAGAGAAGAGCTTCGAGAATGATTAAAGTGAAAGACTCATGGAACTCAATCTATTTTTGCTTAAAAAAAAGAAGGTAATAGGGTGACTTGGTCATAGTCTGTAAGTACCTACATGTGGAACAAATCTTTGATAATGGGCTCTTCAGTCTAGCAGACAAAGATATAACAAGATCCAGTGGCTGTAAATTGAAGCCAGACAAATTCAGACGGAAAATATGGTGTGAATTTTTAACAGTGAAGGTAATTAACCATTGGAGCAATTTATCAAGGATTATAGTGGATTTTCAATCACTGGTAATTTTAAAATCAAAAGTAGATTTTTTTTAAAGATAAGCTCAAGTTAAAATATCCATTATCTTGTAGACATTCTCTGTCCTGTGTTTTATACAGGAGCTTAGACTAGATGATCACAATGGGCCCTTCTGATGTACCAAGTTCTTCTCTTCTCTTCACTTCACTTTTTAGTCAGTGCAAATTCTCACTGAATCCAAAGGCTTCATTGACATGTGTAGAGACAAATCCTGGAGTCCTTACTTACTTTTTACTAAACCGTTACTCAGGTAGAACTCAGTAAGAATCCCAGAATTCATCCCTATAAAAGTTTTTAAAAAATAATAAAATAAAATTTTATACAGAAATATAAAATAAGAACAATGGGCCTGATCCAAATTCCATTAAGACAATGGGCATTTTTGACTGACTTCAGTGAGCTTTGAATCAGGCCCTTAGACCTGTGTCAGTGAGTACCAATTTATACTTGTGACTTTCTAGAGTAACTCCAGTGGTTTCCAGGGACATGCTCCAGATTGACACAGATGTACGGGAGAGTTGAACTTGTTCCAATAAGCATCATAGGGACACTGCTACAACAAAAAGCCAATCAAACGTCTCCTTACTTATGTTAATAACTCCTTAGATTATTTTTTCAAAAAAACAACCCTCCCAATCACACCCCCGTTAGCAATCTAATGTACTTTGCACCATTTGCACTCTTTTAAAAAAAACTTTCTGCATATTACTACATTTGGATAACAAAACTAGACTGACCACTTTCCCTGTTTGTACTTCACTTCTGGTTCTTCTGAACTAGCAGAATGCTGGGGATGTTGTTGTGTTTGAATTTCAAGAACTGCACAGGAAGGTTTACATTTAAAAACAGGCATTATTTTTCACTGTAAGGTGTTTCTGGTTTTGTTTTTTGAAGGAAGGAAATTATTTTAATCATTTAAAGTGGGATAGAGGAATTGCCCTACCAAATCAGGTCCGTGGGGCATATAATCTAGTTAATGTCTTGGACAGTGGCCAATACCAGATGCTATAGAGGAGGAGGCAAAAAACATGCAACAGGCTTTTGAGAAATTACTTACCCACAGAAAAAGTTTCTTCCTAATTCCCATTAATCAGAAGTAGGTTTATGCCCTGAAGCATGAAGGTTTGTACTCTTGGATTATTCATTTTAAGACTTGCTGTTGTAATTATGATATTCCCATTATCCATATAAATGTCCAATACTATCTGTTGATTCCTATTAAGCTCTTGACTTCAGTGGTCTCTTGTGGCAGTGAATTCCACAAGCTAAATATACATTACATGAAAAAGTCATTATTTTATAGATTCTAAATTTTGGGCCTATATTGCTTGTCTTTTGTCCCTTAAAAAATAGATTACATGCATCAGAGGCAGCTTCTGAAAGACACATATCTGAAGATACCTGTTATTTCACCTTTCTTGTACACTGCAGGGCTTTTTAAAAGGCTAAAACAAAATGGCATAAAAGAGGGCAAATCCTTTGCATAAGGCAGCATTTACTGAAATGTATGTATCACTACTGAAAATATGGCATTAAATGAACTTGCTCTGCAGTGCCTGAGCTAACCAACAGGAAGAGAAACAACAGAGAAATGTTAATAATTGTTTGAGTAGGAGTTAATTAACCTGCATGAATTTAGCTAAGTAGGCCTAGAGTATACATTGTCTTCATTTTTCATTTATATGCAAAATTGTTCCGTATTCTATCTGTGCATGCTACTTTGGGATTTTTATTAACTGAAGGTTTTTCATTAACTGCTTATAATTAAATCTGTATGCACTACAGTATATATTGCATTTCTATAAAATATTAAAAATGGGAAGCAAATATGTTTTTAGGATACAAAGAAATAGGTTAATCTGGTGTATGGTGTTTGTTGTAGTACTGCACTATATTGCTTTTCCTTACTCTTTGCATGCCACAGAGTAACTCTTACCCTTCATATTTGGACACTTTCAGTTCTGGAACAACAGAGGTATTGGTAGTCTTTGTATGGGAATATTTTCATGACTATCCACCACTGGATGGGGGGTGTTACTTAATTTCCATTAGCATCAGCCTCAAGAGATATCTCTTTTCAGGAGTAGCATCTGTTGGAAAGACCCAAAATAAAAACATTAGACATATTTATCCTTAGAGAACCTAGAATGACATGAAATGAGAGGGAGATAACCCGTCTGGCTTCTGTTTTGGAAAATTGTGCCTCTCCAATCTACTAGAATTCTTTGAATGTGTCAGCAACATAATGGATGAAGAAGACCCAGCTGACATAATTTATTTGACCTTTCCAAAAGCCTCTAATAAAGTCCATCACAAGAGGTTACTGAGGAAATTGTTTGCTCTCAAGAGAACAAGTAAAATACTTTCGTGCATCTGAAATTGGCTAAGAGACAGAAGGCAAAGAGAAGGATTAAATGCTCAGTTTTCAACATGGCAGTAGGCTGGCAGTGCAAGGTGTCTTCTTGCCCATGTCCCCTTTGGCACCCAAAGAGCTGCGATTGGGAGAAGCAGCAGTGAAGACGGGGGAGGAAGGGAGAATAGCAGAGAGCTGCACGAGGATGGAAAGGGGGCAGTGAGGAGCCAGAGCCTACTGGTGGGAGGATAGGAGTGAAGAGACTGTTAACCTCTGTCTCCTGGCTCATCTCACACTTCCTCTAAAAGCACATGAAAGTGGCACACTGTGGCAGGTTCCAAGCAGGAATGGGGGGATAGAATTCATACCTCCAATCCCTTGGAAGACCAAGGGCTGCAGCCCAACTTCTGTAGAGCTGCTACTTCAAACATCAGGCTGGAACATCAACTACTGCTGCTTTTCACCCTGTATTAGGGGTTAGGACCACTGGATCTGTGCAGCTCCCACCCTCAAACCTCCCCCATATGCCAGCCTGTTTAAGACCAGTGTGATGCCTTTGGGGGTTTTTAGGAAGTGCAGAGACCCTGCCCTAACATGGCTTCCTTATGTACAGAGCCACTAAGGCATTTAAGGGCTACAATAGCCAGTTTCACCTTACATGAAGTTGGCAGCCGGAAGTGTTAAATTCCATTATAATCAGTGCTTTTCATGAATTCATGAGCTCTGATTGCTGCCACAATTAAGTCAAAGAAACACAGACCATTCAAAATAAGCATATCATAGAAGTCAAGCAACAAAAAACATATACAATAGCAAACATCTCCGTCTATGCATTGCTATTTTTCTCTGATTTATGCTGTCCGTCATGGTGTGTACTATCTCGTCATGGATAATGTAGTACTTAGCATCTGCCCTATTAAATTTCATTGTCGGTGTTTGTAGCTCAGACTAGTAAAATAAACTGGAAATAATTGTGTCATAGTCCTAACAGGGCCATAAAATCTGGGAGATATAATAGATTTGATCAACAGCATAAAATGGTCTTCATCAAACTGTTTCCTTGGAGAAGTCCAGTTGTAAATATTCTTCATCTCCCCATGTTCACTAATGCAGTATGGCCCTTAGGGAAGTGATTCTCTTTGCCAAGAGAGCTGGCTTTGTTGATTTCCCATGTTTGAGTGTGCAAATAATTCAGAAAAAGAGAGAGTTGGAGAAAAAAAATGAGTCTCCATATTTTACTATGAAAGATTTCCTAAGGAGAAAATAAAAAAGGCCCTTGGCACCAATCAATAACATATCACACTGAATCTGTGGAAAACAGGCATATAGTGTTCAGGGAAATGCAACTTTCATTTCCTTCCCCCACTCCTTAGTGTGATGTGAAATATTGCATCCAGTGCACTAGGAAGTAATCAAGTTTGTTTAAATATATCAGGATTTGGTTGATTTCCAAAATGTTGTGGGAACTTCTGAGAAACAAGAAAGACTGCATAAAAGAGGCCAAAAGCCAAATTCATTCCTGGTATAACTCTAGCGAAATGATTGGCCCTATATGTAGGCAGAGAATTAAACCTTGAGTCTACATTTATTTGTGGAAGCAAAGTTCATTACAGCTTGATACCCATGCCAAAGCCCAATTGCCATGATGGCAATTTTGGATTTTTTGGCCATGAATAACTTTTGTCTTCTTAACTGGGTTTGTTTGAGAAATGGAAGACATAAACTATTTTTCTGCATTTGGTATTTCTAATACTAGATAAAATATTGGTTTTTTTAGGAATTTGGGCAAATGCTGGCGTAAATCAGATTAACTCCTATGTCGTCACTGGAACTACACTGGTTTACATCTGCTGAGGATCTGGTCCATAGGATTTTGTGGGTTTTTTGTTGGATGGACCTTTTTATTAGTAATGAAACTTAGTGTTTATAGAGCCCTTTGCAAATATTAATTTATTATTCTTCATAGCAAGAGGTTAAATTAGTTGTCCAGGACCACACAGCTAGTGCTTAGATTAGAGTCTGGGAGCACATGGCTACCAGTATGTGTTCATTCCATTAAACCATGTAAGTGTTTTCATTTGGAATGGATTCAATTCCCATGGTATTCATTATGGATGGTAAATGTTCCTGAATGATTCAAAGGGTCAGTTTAGTTTGCTTTAAGATAAGCACCCAAAAATTTGGAGGCTTGTTTTGAATGCTGCCAGGTTGAGCTACAGTAAATATAGATGTGATGGGGGGAATTTCAGAAAGATTGTGTTCTTTCCAAATACGTTACATTATTAGAAGAAGTCCAATATATAGCAGTTATAACATTTGAACAATATCTGATATGAGACTTTTGTATATCTTTGTGAATTAAAAATACCTGCATAGGTAAAGCTTAAGAAGACAGATTGTCAGAGTTAATTACTGGGCAAAGGCATGAAAAATTCCAAATGAAAATCAAAAACTTTCAAACTTGGCACTTTTTAAATGATCCATTAAAAACACTGATGTAAAATGGTCACTTTGCTGAAATGTCTCAAAAAAAATTCTGTGCGAAGTAGCTCAGAAAAAAATTGTGCAAATATAGTGAAAAGTTCATAGTTGTTTTCTCTTAGATCCAATAATGGGTTATGAAATCTCCCACTTCTAGGTCACTGGGCAGGTTGTATTGACTGAAAGTTGTAGCAATTCAATGATCTGCATGAAACTATTTGGTGATCTCATACAGTTTAATTGACAGATGTCTACCTCTAAGAGGTCACCAACAGAGAAAGCATAGAGACTGCACTACCTTCTAATTCATAGCAGGGGTTCCTTTAGGTTAGAGAACTGGGGCACGAGGGAGGATGGAGGGATCTAGCATTGGTTGTGCTGAGCCTATTCTGTAAATGAATGCAGGACTGTTTTCCAGTGCTGCTAATCTGGTACCTTTTATCACTACTGAGTTCACTTTTAGAAGGAGAGAAACAGATCTAAGCTCTAGACTTCCAAAGCTAGGGTGCTCAGACAGCAAGTGGGAGAAATCGGGTCAGGGGATGGGGGATAATAGGAGCTTATATAAGACAAAGCCCCAAATATCAGGACTGTCCCTATAAAATCGGGACATCCGGTCACCCTATCTAAATCCCTTTCTGTGTATGTGAATCAAGCCTTAAATTATCAGTCTTCTGCTGAGTATTACTTCAGCCTGATCCAGAGCTCATTGAAGATAATGGAAAGGCTTCCTTTGACTTCAGTAGGCTCTGGATCATGCCCTCTATTAGCCAGGTGCTGACTCTGCTGTACCCATGGCTCAAAAAGCCAAATTATAAGGCCAGGTGTAACTCCAAGGAAGTTATTTCAAGAGAGTGGTCCTGATTCTTATTGGCCCCTTTGCACCATTCTGCCAGGGAGAAGAGGTCAAACTAGGTGCCAATGCTCAGTGTACATGAAAATCAGGACCAGTGAATTTGACTCATAATATTTTTGGAAAGGACAGGTTCTCAAACTCATTGTGTTGTATTAACAGCCTATGACTTGGATACTCACTGGATACCAGGGTGATTTTTATCCAGGCTAGGCCTTACTAGTGTATGACATGTAAGCATGTCACCCATCAATATTAAATCATTCAAGCTCAAGGTATTGAGTACTCAATTTCTCCAAAACATTGCTCCAACAGTGTTCATTCATTTGGAACATTGTTTGGGTGCTTCTCTCCAACACTGGGCAAAAATAGATTCTTTTAGATAAAGTGCTTATTCCTTCCCCTCTGGATAATGTCTGCACAGCGGGTCCTCACTGACCAGCCCAGCCCAGGTGTACTGGAGCACACAGATTGCTTGCTGACATTGAACTCTTACTACTTATTAGCCTGACTCCCTCACTGAGGTTGGTTTTGGTATAATAATTTAAAGGCTGCCTTTGCTATGCAGTCTGGCAGTATTTATGGTCCCAATAGCAGAGAATAAAAAAAAAAGTTCTCCAGAGTTTTGTTTCTTCTGGTTAGTGTTAATGTGCTAACCATATTTATGTTCTGCTCTGTGGAATATAAAAAGTAAATCAGCAGTAGAGCACTACATGATGGGTCATGTTTAGAGCTGTGTAAACTTTGCAAGTCAGCATCTAGGAAACTGGGAAATATCATGTATACCAATAAAATGTTTCATCGATTCCAGCATCAAAGAAAACCAGAAACCACCCCCCAAAACAGTACAAAATGACCTCCTCTTTGCCCCTCCCCTCTCCCCCAAGGCTCCCTCCGACCCCCCTAACAGTTAACAAACTTGATCTTTTTGGCATAACAGAAAAAATGGGTAGTAATTATCCCTGGTGTAACTCCCTGACTAATTCATGGCTTTGCTATCATGTCCCGTAACTGAAAATGGTATTTCTTGAATGATTTAGATTAATAAAAATAGAACACCAAAAAAGTATGTGTGTCAGGGTCTAGGAACTTTTATCAGTTCTTTAAAATATAATTCAAAACATGAAGGCAGACTCAGAAAAATCTTTCACTCTATATGGCAGTAAGTAACTAACCCTTAGATCAAATCCATGAAAAAGAACCCTCTCTGAATATTGTCTAGTTAGACAACAGTCCCTTAAAAAGGTGGAATTTTGCATCATGCCTTGAACACATATTTGGGGAAGGAGCTGTCCAGAGCTGAGAGCCTCACAACGAATGCCTTGTTAGGGGCACTCTCTTGTTTATATTGAAGGATAACTAACTGATTTTTGTTGAGGCAATATAGTTCTCTCTTCCATGCTGGATGCTGCTCAGACATTTATCAGGTATCTTGCTAAGCTCTGTCTATACTCTCATTAATTCCAACGATGTACTAGTTCGTGATTTAATGACCAAAGAAACCGGGGTGGGCGGAGGGTAGAGAAAAAGAAAGAAAGGAACGCTATCAGAACATTGCTCATTGATAGTACTTGGAAATATTGTTCTTAAATCATAAACTCAATGGCATATGTAAAATAGTCTATCTTCTGGCATCAGTAAATTGCTCTTAGAATGATTATATTATGTACTTCAGTGCTTCTTTGATAAGATATCATTTGTCTGAGGTGATAGTATCTCAATAATCTCTGATGTTTCAAATCTTTTTACAGAGGAAGTTTCCACTGATGGGATCCATTGGTTAAAACCCACGGGGGTAAAATATGCTTACTGTATTGAGGGAAAAATGTTACTTGCAGCTTAATTAAAGTGATCCTTACATGTAAAGCACAATGCATTTACATTATTTGCAAAGTAATGGAGCATGCCTATCGCTTTCCTTAGCAGAAATGGATTAACCCCATCCACTGCTCTGAGACTGAGATGTTGCCCCCTGTCTTGATCCACTTAAGGAGAAAACAAACAAACAAACAAACAAAAGCAGCTTCCCCGACCTGAGCCCCTGCAGACTGCCGAGGGTACAAAACTGGAATTGTTAGCAAGAATTGATTGGCCATATTTTCCAAGTGATTAGAGCCTCCATTGGATCATGTTGAAATACATGAGTGAATTACGTTGAAACAAATCTGGAAAAATGTTCTGAAAAAACATCATGTTGCCCCTTCCTCTTCATCTGATGGGTGGATGTTGAACCTCCCCTTACCGCTGCTCCGGCCCCTTAGGCTGTTCTCCCCCATGAGTAAATATTACAGCTGCTCAGAAAACTGAAAAAAAATTGTTCTCTTTTTTCATTGAATTTTTTTGTCAAAATGTCCTGACGAGCTCTAGTAAAGATACCATGGATTCTTAAGAAGATTCAGATTTAAAAATAAAATGAGCAGCGCCTTTTGCCCACTAAGTGTCCCTGGATTCTATAGATGTCATGTTTCTTGGCTCCTTTCTCTCACTGTACAGCAAAGGTCTTGGAAATATTCACTTCAAGGTGGTTGTAGTGAAGTTCCATGTAAGGTAATTGTAGCATAAATCAAAACTGAATCACAGAGAGAGGGCTGAACATATTGATGATGATGATGATAATGATGATTTTGTTGGCTCTGAGCCAAAATCCATTTATGTTAATGAGTATTCTTCCATCAAACTTCGCTAGGTTTTAGATGAGGCCATAAAGCACTTTTAATTTTCCAAGCACTTGCCATATAATTAATATCAGCACACACAAGTGAGGTATTATTACCCTCATTATGCAGATGATGGGGGGAGAAATCAAGTGACTTAGCTAAGCCCAGGGAGCTGGGGTATGAACTCAGAAACCTGTACTTAGATCTGACCTCTCTTATTATGGTTAGCATCATTGGCATTTTGATCCTCAACATGGCTAAGCTAGAGAGTTAACGCTCCCTTGAGGTGAAAAAGGCGGCGGGGGGGGGCATGTGTATGGGGACATTTTCCTTGGGGCTTTTCTTTTAGTCTTGCTGGCCCTCCAGTTTTCTTATTTCATTGTGTTACTACAAGAAGGAGTCACAGGATCAACACCATTTTTATTAGGTGACATCTTTAAACAAAACAATGTTTTGGCATAAACACAGTGCAGCCTGGGTTTTAAAAGGGACTTGGACAGTACTGAAATATTTGTAAAATCAGGGCTCTATTCATTAGTCTCCAGCTCATTTGCTAAGACATTTTATGGGTTGATTTCCAACACCATGAGGTTAGGAGCTATATAGCACCATAAACAGCAATAACAAAATAAGCAAATACAGGTGGTGTGGGATACAGAGCTTTGGTTTTCTTTTTACTGCAACTGTATTAAATGTTGCTACTTTAAAACTGAACATGCTGTACAAGAATTTGGTGAAGAGCCAAGAATAGCGTCCGCATTTGCACTGTGTAAATTGGAAAGCAATCGATCTCTGGATGGAATCCACGGGTATCCAGCACCAATCCAACCTCTATGCCCCCAAAATAGTCTTTAGACATGTCATTGTGAATAAGGTTGTCATTGTGAATAGTGTACGGCTAAAGCCTCTTTCTCCTTGTGCCCCAATTGAACTGACCATCAAAGGACTCTGAAATGCATTATTTGGAGTAGTCTGTGCCAGTGGCCACATTCTGCTCTGGAGGGATAAGCATAGGATGGGTCGAAGGAAAGGCTGATTTTTACTTTGTAAACTTTTTTTTGCTAGCAAAACTGTGTGCTTTTTTTAATGGTGAGAAAAGGACAAGGATTTATGTGGATTCTTAACTACCATGAATGATACACAGAGCATAGCAAGCAAATCAGACAAGAGCTTTTTTTGAGCGACTCTAGCCTTCTGTAGCTTACATTAGCTTTCTACTCAGACCTAGCATTTTGTGAAAATCAGTGGTTTGTCTTCATTCCTTTCCAACAATGAGTTTTGGATAGAACTAAATTTCAAACCACATGGAAACTGGTTTCATAATGAAACCGTGTGAAAAAGTAAATGTTGGATGGTGTTAATGTACTGTCAGAAGTTGTCCTTGGTTAGCTCTAAAGGCCGATGGAGCTTAGTGACTGTCTTGCCAAAATCTGAACTGAATTTTATGTTTCTTCTGCTCTCTGAAATCAGACAAGTTCTTCAAGTCTGCGGCTTTGTAACAAAGATTTGGTGCAAGTCTACAAAGGACAGCACAGGAAGTTGTCTTGTCACCTTCACCCATATATACCAGTACTGCCAGAGTCTCAAAACTGCACCTAATTTGAATATAAATATATAGAACTTTTAAATAAAAAATAAATGTATGGAGCATAAGAACATAAGAATGGCCATACTGGGTCAGACCAAAGGTCCATCGAGCCCAGTATCCTGTCTACCGACAGTGGCCAATGCCAGGTGCCCCAGAAGGAGTGAACCTAACAGGTATTAATCAAGTGATCTCTCTCCTGCGATCCATCTCCACCTTCTGACAAACAGAGGCTAGGGACACCATTCCTTACCATCCTGGCTAATAGCCATTAATGGACTTAACCTCCATGAATTTATCCAGTTCTCTTTTAAACCCTGTTATAGTCCTAGCCTTCAAAACCTCCTCAGGCAAGGAGTTCCACAGGCTGACTGTGTGCTGAGTGAAGAAAAACTTCCTTTTATTTGTTTTAAACCTGCTGCCCATTAATTTCCTTTGGTGGCCCCTAGTTCTTAAATATATATAACCATAAATATTTGCTTAGACAGTGTTATTGATTACGCTTCTGCTCAAGGGAAGATAGCACATGTCCTGCAGATACATGGAGCAGTAAATGGTGATATTTTAATGGCATCCACTGCAGTTGCATCTTGCAATAAAAACCTGCATCTGATCACTCTTTATGCTCAACCTGGGACACAGTCATAGTAGGCTGCAATGTATGGCCGAATGAGCTATATTTGTCCCTGGGATTGCATTTTGGACAACCTTGGTATAAAAAAAAAATACAGTGGCTGGCAGATGCCACTGTAGCATTGCGAGGCATCAGCTGTGGGACACCAGTCAAATCAAGCTTCACGTTATTATGCAGCAATTTTTTTCCGTCCCACTCTCTCATATAAAATAAGTGAATCATTAAAAGTGACCCAGTTCCCCAAACCAAAAGGAACTGAATAACAACAGGGAACTATAACTAATGAAAGCAAGCCTAGGGCAATGGGCACCTTTGTTAAAGCATCTCTCTCTCCCATCTCCTCTTTCTTTGTTGGATCAAAAGATGAAAGAATTCTGCCCAAGTTCTGTCTTACTAAATAAACTGATATACTCAGCTTCCACAATTATGTTCCTCTCTCCCTTGCCGTTAGTGTCCCTATAAGTTCAACACAGTATATTAAAATAGTGTGGAGCCTGGGTGGGATTTTCAAAAGTGCTCAGCATTAACCTAACTCTGCTCCCATTGAAGTCAAGGAGTAGAGCTAGGGCAATGTCAAATGCTTCTGAAAGCCCACTTTAGGAGCCCACATGACCTTTGGATAATTGCAGGTTTAACACAGAGGGCCAGGTCCCCAACTTGTGTAAATTGTTGCGGCTCAGTTGAAGTCAATGGAGCTATGACAGTTTACCCCTGCAGAGGATCTGGCCCTGAGTAAAGACGTAATAAAGGCAATAGCCCTTTTGTAATCCTAGCCTCATTGAAGTAAATGGCAAAACACCCACTGGCTTCAAAGGGGCCAGGATCTTTTTTCTTTCTCAATTATGAAATTGCAGAACTATTAACTGTGGCATGTAACCTATCGCTTAAATCAGCCTCTGTATGAGGTGACTGGAGGGTACCTAATGTAACACCTATTTTAAGAAAGACTCTTCAGGTGATCCCAACAATTACAGTCAGGAAGCCTAACTTCAGAACAGAATTATCAGACACGGAGATAAATACGACATGTCAGGAAATAGTCGACATGGCTCTTGTAAAGGGAAATCATGCCTCATCAGTCTATTAGAATTCTTTGAGGGAGTCAACAAGCATGTGGACAAGGTTGACCCAGTCGATATAGTGTACTTGGACTTTCAGAAAGCCTTTGACCAGGTCCCTCACCAAAGGCTCATAAGCGAAGTAAGCAGTCATGGGATATGAAGGAAGGTCCTCATTCGTGGATTAGCAACTATTTAAAAATAGGAAACAAAGGGTAGGAGTGAATGGTCAGTTTTCACAATGGAGAGAGGTAAATAGCTGGGTCCCCCAAGGATCTGTACTGGGGGCCTGTGCTGTTCAACATATTCATAAATAATCTGGAAAAGGCGGTGAACAATGAGGTGGCAAAATTTGAAGACGATACAAAATTGCTCAAGATAGTTAAGACCAAAGCTGATTGAGAAGAGTTACAAAGGGATCTTACAAACCTGGGTGACTGGGCAACAAAACTGCAGATAAAATTCTATGTTGATAAATGCGCAGTAATATATATTGGAAAAATAATTCTAACTATATATAGAAAATGCTGAGTTCTAAATCAGCTTTTACTACTCAAGAAAGAGATCTTGGTGTCATTGTGGATAGTTCTCTGAAAACATCTGCTCAATGTGCAGTGGCAATCAAAAAGGCTAACAGAATGATAGGAACCATTAGGAAAGGGATGCATAATAAAACAGAAAATATCATAATGCCCCTATATAAATCCATGGTATGCCCATATCTTGAATACAGAGTGCAGTTCTCGTCACTCCATCTCAAAAAAGACATATTAGAATTGAAAAAAACTGCAGAGACAGGCAACAAAAATGATTAGGGGAAGGGAACAGCTTCCATATGAGAAGAGATTTTAAAAAAACCAGGGACTTAGAAAAGAGACAACTAAGGGGGGACATGATAGAGGTCTATAAAATCATGAATGGTGTGAAGAAAGTGAATAGGGAAGTGTTATTTACCCCTTTACAGAACATAAAATCTAGGGATTAACCAATTAAATTAATAGGTGCAGGTTTAAAGCAAACAAAGGAAAGTACTTCTTCACACAGCACACAAACTGTGGAACTTGTTGCCATGCCAACAACATGGTTGTTGTGAAGACCAAAAGTATAACTGGGTTCAAAAATGAACTTGCATATTGCAACTGATTTAAATTTGGCCTTGCTCTTCTTGAAGGAGTGAGGTCCCTTTAAATGTTTTCTACTCAGCAGCATTCAAAAAAAAAAAAAAAAAGAGAGAGAGAGAGAGAGAGAAGAGAAGAATTTGGAAAATGGTTCAAGACAATTTTAGAACAAAAGACATAAAAGATGAAGTTGCATAGGGGAATAAATTATCAAGGAACTGTAGTGGGTTCGCTCTGTTCATTTTTTATTCATCTATTTTTTAGTTATCATGGCATGCAGAACGTCTGTTGTGATGTGCGAATGTGGACATACAGTCCTGGATCTGTCTGTTTGTGAATAGCGTACCAGCCTAAACTTCACATTGAATTAGGCTTTGCTCATTGCTCTCAACCTTTAAAATGTAATACAGAGGCTTATGAAACTTACGTATATTATGAATAGGTTCAGCTCTGACACTGGTCTCTAAATTAGAGATGACTGAGCTATAACTAAAATATGCACTATCTGCTTGTGCCACCTACAGGTACCTCCCAAGTTATGTCCATATACATAATAGCTATTCTAACTGAAAGTGCTTTGGGTCTGCTCTAGAAAGTACCTTTTCTGTAATAGCATCCGATGAAGTGAGCTGTGGCTCACGAAAGCTTATGCTCAAATAAATTGGTTAGTCTCTAAGGTGCCACTAGTCCTCCTTTTCTTTTTGTAATAGCTCTGACACTGAATTCACCTATGGCTTGATCAAGAAATTAATGGAAAGACTCCCATTGACTTCAGGGGGCTTTGGACCAAGCCCTAGTCAGCATGTTCAGTGCAGCCATTATGTTCCTGAAGGGAGCATCCCCTTTGAATGAAACATTACGGCTCCCATAACAGGTAGGTTCTCTATCGTTACTTGCAAAATTCCCATTAACCTCATTACTACAGACACTCTCCTACCATCTGTTTTCAGGGAAGTTCATCATGGGATACCAAAATATGGATTCTGTATCTAGATGACATTGTAGATTATTGTCATTTACACCATTCTGTGGTAGCGGTTTACACTCGCTTTGTTCTCACTTTGTGCTGGTATAAATGGCTACTCAAGGTGCCAGGCAGAGGAGAATCAGATTCTCACTGGGACCTTTGATTGCAGTGGAAGTTTAGCAGGAATAAAGATCATCATGACTTTGCCATCAAGCTTTGTGATCCAAAGCTTACTGAAGTCAACAGGAAAACTTCTATGAACTTTGGATCGGGCCCTCAGTGCTGGATTTACTTCACCATTGCAGAAGAGATCCTAATGCATTTTTTTTGTCAGCATCCCTGGGGTTTTTAATTTACTTCAGCTGCTTTCTTTGCACACTGTAGTGATTCATTTTGTTGAATCCTTGTCATGTTGTTGAACTAAAATTGTGTTGCAAATGTACAGCAGCTATTACTCTCTCTCGCTCTCTCTCTTTTTTTTTTTAATGTGGAAACAGGCATTGGAAGGATAAATTACTGTAGTTCCCTTTGAGCACATATTGATGAGAAGCAAACAGTAAAACATCAAAATAAAGCCTTTTTTTCCATAGCCCTTTTTAAAGCAAGAATACAATTATGCTCCATCCTTTTTGTAAGCACACAGATCAAAGAGATTAAGTAATTGCTCTTGGCATTTTGACTATGGTTTTGAGTGGCTGTGTACTTACACTGGCATACAGTATTTATAATGATGTCACTGGGAAGTAGCTGTCACCTCAGGGAACTCCTCCTTCTCCCAGGAAGTGTTCAGTGTGAGCTTGGCTTGTTGGCATAATAACAGCGCTTGTATGAAATTACTGCCACCTGAAAGACCCAGGAATGGGAACTGAATCAGTTTTACAGACCCCTGGGTAGACTGAAGCTGGGCCCTTTCCACAGCACATTCTGAAACAGTGATATGAAGCTCTTCTATATTTTAGCGCACAAGATGCCTTCAGTACTGAAGGCTAAATAGATGGTCTTATAGAAAACGTCTCCCACTTTAGGTTGCTGTTCTGCTTATTGCAACCATTCTGGTGAAAGAGCCTTAGCCAAAACTTTGTGTCTCAATACCTTTGAACTTTGGGGGTGTTTGAAATACAAACCAAGCTCCAGATCCACATTTTCCAACCTACTTTAGCAATAGGCTGAGTCAGAACCCCAGATCTGAATACTCCAGACTTTCAGAGTGCTCAAAGTCTGCTTTAAATCTGAATTTTGTAGCTGGTCCTGTCTGTAATTTCCACTCTATCTGAAAAAAAGAATGCATGAAACACAGGGCGATGGAAAGGGGAGTAATTATCTATCTATCTATCACTGCTCAATAGGGTTGGTCACAGTTTTCAAAAATTTAAAATTCAAAATTTAAGAAATGGGAAAAATTTTGAGGATGTTTTTACAAAAAAAAAGTTCCTGTATTTTTCAACCAAATATAGAACCAGTCAAAACTTTTCAAATTTTGAAATTTCAATTTACTTTTGAATTAACCCCCACCCCCAACCAACCAGGAAAATGTTTTTGAAAAAAAAAATCCTGCATTTCCTCCCCCTCTCCTTTTTTGATCATGTCTACTGCTTGCCTCTTGTGGCAGTCTGAGAATAAATTAAACCCTTGATTTGAAGATAGATATTTCTTAAAGAAACTGGGTAATTAAAATTGTTAAACTTTTGTGTAAGTACTGGCAGCTAAATGTATGTAAATATTTCTCATAGAATTGTAGAAAATAGACATGAAAGATGCCTAGTGAATGAGAAAAGGAGGACTCGTGGCACCTTAGAGACTAACAGATTTATTTGAGCATAAGATTTCGTGAGCTACAGCTCACTTCATCGGATGCATTCAGTGGAAAATACAGAGTGGATGATGGATAGATGGATGAATGGAGAGAGAACTAGATAGTTAAACAGAAGAGGCATTCATTAAAATCTAGGCAGAAATTTCTTTTTTTTTTCTTTCATGAGTTTTTATATATATATTTTTTCCCTTTCATTATTGCATGTATTTTCATCCCTACTTTTTTGCAACTTTTGACCAGAAAAAAAAAACATATTTGCTTGAAATGAACCTGATTTTAATTGTAGGAAAATCCCAACAACAAAACAAATAAACAAAATGAAGATGCTTTTTGAATGGTGTTGCATTTTGTTATTTTATTATGGCTATTTTGCACACCTTGCCTATGAAGTGTTGCTTCTCCAATGGCCAAAAAGGAGAAGACTGTGTCCAAGTCAGAAATACGTCAGGATTCCTTGTTCCCATGTCAATTATCAGATCATTACACCACAAAGGAGTTGAAAACCTAACTCCTTTAGATACTTGAAAATTCCAACCTACAGCTCTCTTTTAGATGAATGCATCTGTATATGCACCAGTGTAGATTGCAGGTATATGTTTCTGCCAGATCCTATCCGTAAAACTGTGAGAAGCTTTGGGGAATGGCCAAGTAGAAGGTTTTTGAGTCATGCTGCCTGTACTGACCAGGATGATTCTGTGAGTATGTGATGCAACACATTGCAGTGCTCCTTAACACAGCTCCACAAATGCTCATCAGGAGTTCCCCAGCCCTGCTGCCAGTGGCAGCATGCCTACAAGGATCAGGGCTTTGTTTTAACTATGCCTTTTGGGACCACAGAGCACCACCAGGCTTGTTAGTTGTAATCCTCAAGGACACAATTGGTCCCTGTTCCTGCATGCATGACCCTCTTCCCTCCCTCAAGGGAACACCAGCCCAGAACTTTGTCTCAAATCATGGGCAGAATTCCTCTGTCTGATTCACACTGCATGTCTGATGCACTTGGTAGCATTGTTCCCTGCACGTAACTCCCATCAGTGTATTGAACAAGCAAGGAATAAGCAGTAGAAAGATACAGTGTAGATGAGCACTGCACAGTGTGGATCAGAATGGAGAGTCTTGCCCTTGGTGCCCAAATACAATTCTATAAACCCATCTGCCATGCCACAGTGCCATTCTTTTGGAATAGAAGCTTTAACTAGTCTTGCCTCCACAAAGCAGTAGCTTCACAGGCTGCACCTCACTCGCTCGCCCAACCAATAGGTAAACTATGACAAGAGGAGGAGGGAGGAAAAGAAAGCATAACAGATGAGGGGGAAACAATCAGTTAAAAGAGAGGAAGAAAGAGTCATTTGTACTTACGTGCTCTATACTGAGCACTAAACACTGAGCAAAAGGCAGGTCTGAACTGCCTTGGGCACTGGGAATCTGTCTGGATGGGTGAGCAAGATGTTGAATAACATCAGGAAAATCATGTCAGCTCTTAATAAAAACAGTGAATAAGAGTTTATGTTTGACCTAATGCTGCTTTTAAATCAATTCACTTAGAGGACCAAATCATTTGCCCAGTTTGCAAGGGCCTATATATAGTTCTGGTTCTAAAATTGGCTGTAAACAAATGGGACAGGTGGAGGTGATGACAATGAGTGGTGTGATGACTACATCCAAAAGTTTGTCCTTCACAAGAAATGAGGTCATGAGCACTGTGCTGGCTACCGCTACTCCTAAGGTCTGTGTCAACACCAGGGGTGGGGCAGAGAGGCACAACTAATGCTGCCTTCCTGGCTTTACATGATAGCACAGGGTCACCTACAGCAAAGCAAAGCAGTTCTTGATTAGTGCAGGGTAATGAGAGCCAAGGAACACCAGAATTTTGTTCCTGGCTGCTGCCAGTTGACTATGGGCCAGATTATGACTAACTGCTACCCAAGTGCATTCAGGAAGAAAAGGGCTCAAGGTACAGTTTCCTGTTTGTGTATACAAGAGTGCTTGTCACATTTGCAGTTCTTGTGCTTGCCAGTGGAGTTACATCTTGGATGGATTTGGACATGGAGTAGAGTTAAAAATAATGCTTAAAATATAAATTAAGGGGCCTGAAATACAGAAACTAAAATGACTGCTGCTTTCAAATTGGGATCAAATGCTATTTTTCTACAGACTAGCTGTCCCTTGTATAATATGGTGTAATGTAGAGATGGTTGAAAAAAACTGAATGCAGAAATATTACAATTTAAAAGAGGAACAAGGGTTTTTTATTTTTTGCAAACATGCTCATGAAAAATACATCCAGTTTGTTCACTGGCTGTGGAGCTAACTGAAAATTTTTGCAATTCAGGATTTTTCTGTGTAGGGGAAAAGATACGATTTTTTTCCGCACAAAAAATGTTTCTGTTTTTTTATCAGCTCTAGAGTGAAGGGTTTTGCACTGCTGTCTGAGTGCAACTTCATTACCAGAAATTTAGACTATAATCCAAAATGACCCTGAAATAAATAAATAACAACCAATACAATAATACACTAATAATACAAAAGTATGAAATACTGGTGTGACGTTGCACTCCATAATATTTTATGGAAATATGTTTATGAGTGTAAATATGATGTAATGAATATGCTTTATGCAAAGGGTCTCTTGTAAGGTATCATTACAAAGGATGAACACACTCAGTAGATTATAAACTATCTGTATGAATGTATCATTTTTGTATCTGAAACTAGGAATATGTAGCATAACTCGGAGATCCTATTGTAATTATGCAAAGTGTGGGCCATTAATGGTGGTTTAGAATCTTGATGGCTCCCATTAACTAGGACAATTGGTTGTAGATAGCTCTGTTTACTTGTAAGCCTTCCTATATAGGTGTGTACCAGCAGTGGGTAATGAAGTCTTGCAGGACATGTGAACATGTCACATGATACTGGAATCCATTTTTAACCTGGTGCTTTTCCATTTAGAAGGAGGGGTGGGAACCTAGAGAGAGACAAAGGATTCCTGCCTTGTGCCAAAGATATAAAAGGGGGTGGAACAGAACAAAAGGTCTGCCAGTCATTAGAAATTCCCTGATTTACTACCTGAGCTGGAACTACCAAGGATTGTACCAGGGGAAAGGATTGGGCCCAGACTAGGAAGAAGTCTAGTCTGTGAAAGAAGCTTATTGGAACGTCCCTAAGGGTGAGATTTACCTGTATTCAGTTTCTTAATGTTTTAGGCTTAGACTTGCATGTTTTATTTTGCTTGGTAACTTACTTTTGTTCTGTCTGTTATTACTTGGAACCACTTAAATCCTACTTTTTATACTTAATAAAATTACTTTTGTTTATTAATTAACCCAGACTACGTGATTAATACCTGGGGGAGCAAACAGCTGTGCATATCTCTCTATCAGTGTTATAGAGGGTGGACAGTTTATGAGTTTACGCTGCATAAGCTTTATACAGAGTAAAACGGATTTATTTGGGGTTTGGATCCCATTGGGAACTGGGTGTCTGGGTGCTGGAGACAGGAGTACTTGCTGAGCTGTTTTCAGTTAAGTCTGCAGCTTTTGGGGTGTGGTTCAGACCCTGGGTCTGTGTTGCAGCACACTAGCGTGTCTGGCTCAACAAGACAGGGTTCTGGAGTTTCAAGCTGGCAGGGACAACGGACTCAGAGGTAAATTCAGCACATCAGGTGACAGTCCCAAGGGGGTCTCTGTGACTGAACCCGTCACAATTGGAGATGCAACTTTAGGAACTAATAAAGTGATATTTTCCCATTATGGTTCTTGTTAAATTGAGAACAGATCTAGGAAAACAATAAATTAGTCACTGAAAGAGAGATGTTTAGGGGCACAAAGGTTAGTTAGGCATCCCAACTTTCAATGGGACTTTCAGTGAGAGTTGGGCACCTAACTGTCTTTTGTGCATTTGAAAATCTTCCCCTAAATGGAAAAATAAGAATCCTTTCTTATCCTTCCCCTTATTTCCCAGTCTAATCATTTTTATACTATAATTGCATGGAGGTTTAGTAATAGTAGGAAGATTTGAGCTACTATGTGTACACCTGTAAGTCTTGAATCTGAGCCATAGCTACTGCTTTGCTAACATAAAAAATGCTTGCAGGTGCAATGGCTGCAGCAAATTTTACCTTAACTGATTCAGGCTATTTTCTCTCTGAACTAATCAAAAGACTCTTAGATTAGACTGAACATTGTTGTTCAGCACACTGTGCACAATACCAGACTACAGTTCTTTTTGCTTGCTCAGGGATATATATCAAACACTTATTGTGACCCTAGAGGTGACAGGATTAAAATGCAGGGAAGAGTACTTTATCTTTTGAGGCTTAAATAACTATCTTGGCATTTATTAATGTGTAATTACATAGTCATTACATATTTATGCTCTGCCGATTAAATAATTGCAGTAACTGACTGTGATTTATCGTGTGTAAGAACAGTCTGGCATGCTCACAGAACCATGCACTGTAATTAGATCATAATTGGCATGCTTTGAGTAAAAGTAGTAACCAATAAAATGAAAACCAACAAGTAATTGCTTTATTATTATTCTGAGAGAGAAATTGTTTCAATGAAAACAACTGGAGATAAACAGATGAATCTTTAATTTGATAGGGTAAGCTATTCTTCAACTGAAACCCGATCGCAGTACATGTGAGGAGTGGTTGGAATCATCCAGTCTGTTTGGGGTTTTTTGACTTCCTGGCTTGTGCAATGGAGCAATTGATATTAACCAGAGGCAACACCTCGGGGAACTTGGAGAACACACTATCCTTTCAGAGAAACTGTCTCCTCCAAGAAACTAGAAGGAGCAATGAAATGAACTGGATGATTCAGCCTTGTAGATGCTGTTGGTTTTGATGGAGGATAGCAGATCCTTTCCTGTATTCTCTGATGCTCTCCCTGTCTCTCCATTAACACATCCTAATTCCACTTCAGGTTATAACCTGAAGAATATTAGTTGGGCAAGTAGCAAAAGCTGTTGCTGAAATGGATCTTTAATGGCCCACAGCTGGGCAGATTGTTACCAGTATCAGTGAAAAATCAGATACAATGTGCGCACAGCACAGCAATTTATTTGGGAAAGAATCACACAAGCAGTAAAATATGTCATATATACAATATGTCTTCTTATTAAGCCTCAATTCCCCAAGCATAAACCCTAAGTAACTATGGTGGCCCTACAGAGTATTCTGATTGGCAAACAAATCAGGTATAGCTACCAGTCCTACATGAAGTCTTCTATTCTGAAGTACTTGGCCTGTCAAATGTCCCCAAAGTAGGATTTTGGCTACCCTGAGGCCCTCTGGTCCAAAAGTCCCACAAAAGTCCCTCGTAGCAGGGTGTTGGCTACCCTCAGACCCTCTGTGTTAACAGTGTCACGGACCTCTTCAGATATTAATTGGGGAGCAGCCACTGCACATATGATATTCTTAGTACTTATACCCCTCACTCTCAGAGGAGTCAAATGCCCCCGAAATATGCCTGTGGGCATTTCATTACTTGTTTTTCTAATTAATATTTTGGAAGGGGGCAAAAAGGGACAGACCAAAAGCCATTTGACATTTACTCTCTCATTGATCATTCACTGAAGCCAGTGGTAGGCAACTTGGCCTGTCAGCGTAATCCACTGTCAGGCTGCGAGACAGTGTTTACATTGACCATCCACAGGCATGGCTGCCCGCAGCTCCCAGTGGCTGCGGTTTGCCGTTTCCAGCCAATGGGAGCTGCGGGAAGCAGCGTGGGCCGCAGGGCTATGCCTGCAGACGGTCAGTGTAAACACTGTCTTGCGGCCCACCAGCGAATTACCCTGACGGGCCGCAGGTTGCCCACCACTGACTTAAGCTATTAGTGTGGTGCCATCCTAAAGGGATCATTTTGACCCAGGTCAGTTAGTACCAAGCTCACTATTTACTTATTTCCTGAGTATTTACTTAGTGAACTGGCCATCGACAGACAATGACCAAAATTCCAAGCTGAAATACACACACACATCGAGCCTCTGGTTAATCATTCATAATCCATAATTATATCAGCATTCAAATGCAATTTCAGCATACTACTGATTCTAAGAGACCTCCGTTCCCAGAATCCTTTAGAAGATTCAGACGTACCAAGCCTTGCTACATTCCTATCAAGCACAGTAATTCCTGATAATAATTTGGCAGCATCCCACCAGCTGCCATTCCAGCAAGAGCAGAGCAGAACAGCCTATTGACTTTTTCTTTTCCTGTAAAAAAAAAAAATAATAATCACCTCAATGTTTTCCAGCCTTCTCACTTCCTTCTTTTTCTAGAGGCTGAAAATTTCAGAATAACTGTGCCGGGGAAACTCCCTTTGCAGAGGTGTAAAGGATCACACAAGGCAGCAGAGAATCAGGCCCAGTGGGTAATTGGCAGTACTGTGGCACCTGTGCGGTGGATGTGCTGGCTTACAGAGGCTGCAAAGCTGGTGGTTCTCACTGAGAAGGAAGGGGAGTTCTGTGGTGGTGTAAGGCTAGTGAGTGGATATAACAGCTTGCTTTACAACTCCAAGCACGGGGACACACTGAGGCCATGTCTACACTCTGGGCACTATATCGGCATAGTGATGGCATCGGAGCAATGCTGGCATAACCTCATAATGTCGATACAGCTTACACTGATGGAAAGGCTTTTTCCTGTCAGTGTGGCAACACTACCTCCCTGAGCAATGCGTCTATATGGTGCGTTACCATAGCAATGTTGTTCAGGATGTGGATTTTGTCGTCCCTGAGCGACAGAGCTATGTAGACCTAAATTTTAAGTGTAGACAAGAACTATGGGCCTAGCTGGGAGCAGTTTGTGGGAGGAGGCACGGCAGATACACACTGCACTCCGACTGTTCTGGGCTGCTGGTTGGCTTCTCAGGGTCATTGCAGGCAGCATAAATTAGAGTAACCACTGGGGCTGTTTGAGCATTGCCTCTAGAGTCTGGGAAGCACACAGGTGATGCGCATACACCTCTGTCTTGTCCTTGGCCTGTGCTGAGTTCAGCTTAGCAGCAGCTCCAGAAAAGGGCCAATGTCTTTATACAAGCCAATTTCCATTGTAAGGGGAGCTGGTAGGGGCCCATAAACCTGGCTCAGAATTGTCATAGTACAGGCTCTTTAACAATAGCACAGAATGCCAACAGACAATTATTCATTCAAATCACATGGTTTCCATTCAGTGAAGCATTTAAATTAGGAATCTCCCCAAATCCTCGGATTTACAGGGCTCCCAAATGCTTTGTGCCTAAGGCAACCGCCCCTGCTGCCCATTCTTGGTCACGTGGGAAACAGCCGATCTGTTTATCTAGAATCTGGAAGGTACCTGCAGCCCTGGAAAGCAGAATTTTCTCCCACTACTGCTAATTAGATCAATAGGGATCATATTCACAAGTTATTGAGAAAGACAGTCGTAAACTAATTAAGCATACCCTGGCTGAGAAATACTTTCTCTTCCTGCCCTCTGTTTCTTATGTGAAGTTAAAATAACCTCAGAGTGCTCTAGGCTGAAGCAATGGCACAGATCATTTGCTGCAAGAGGATATTTTTTAGCCAGTTTAATTCCTGTAATATCTTATGGTATGTGTAATGTTAAAGAGATGAGATATGGAAAGTGATTAGGCTGCAGTCGGTAAGGTGATGTTTTGCTGTATTCACATGAATCAGGATGCCAGCCAGCTCTGAGTGACGTCAGTGAATCACATAGTAAAGGGTTAAGACAAGGCAGATTTAACTCACCTGAGCACTCTGTTTTGCACACACAGCATAGTGCAACAAGCATTTAACAGAAAAATAAAATACCCTGAACATATACATCCAAGCGAATGCCTGCTGGGATGCTTGCCCAAATGGTGATCTATTGCATTAGGATAATTAGAGAACAGCACTATTTGCTGTTCCAATAATTTTGTGTCAAATATTTTACTGTTAATTTGAACACATGGGGCTTGCTTTAATACTGTTTAGAGCTTCAGTGTTAAATTACGTTTTCTTCAGATGCATGATAAATCACTTAATGGAATTTCCCAAATGTTTTAAAATTAAGTTTATATTTTCTTAAAGCATGTCAGTTTTATAGCTGTAATGGAAATGATGTGAGGTAGCTAGGGAGCTTTCACAGCCTACAAACTTATTTCTCTACTTTACTCTTTAAATCCAATTTATACAGAAGTCCCTGCCCTTCGCTGAGTGTGTGGAGGGGTCCCCTCTGTGGACATGAAAGATCCTATGTGAAGTGCACGTAATACCCGTTAAAGGGTTAATCAGTTCTCAGTAACTACTAGAAGAAAGGTTTCAGAGTAACAGCCGTGTTAGTCTGTCTTCGCAAAAAGAAAAGGAGTACTTGTGGCACCTTAGAGACTAACCAATTTATTTGAGCATGAGCTTTCGTGAGATACAGCATCCGATGAAGTGAGCTGTAGCTCACGAAAGCTCATGCTCAAATAAATTGGTTAGTCTCTAAGGTGCCACAAGTACTCCTTTACTAGAAGAAATGGGCTGACACAGGCAGCTGAAATCTGAATGCGTTTAAATTCCAGACTGATATTGCTGAATTGGAATTCTCCTCTACAGTTTTTGTTCCAGGCTTTATCCCAAATCAGAAGGGACCTTGTTTCCAATTCTGGTTTGGATGTGGTTGAAATCTCACCAGGATAGCTGTTCTCCCATGGCTTCAGCCAGTGTTGGTAGAAATCTTGTGAGGGTAGCTAATGTCACTTACAAGGCTGCCCACGGTGCTGCTGGTTTGGTGTGCTGAGTCAGTAGCAATACCGGGGGAGCACTTCACACTCTGAAGTCTCTTTGAAGAGACATTTAGTTCCCCCTCCCACACCAGGCACCCCGTACAGCTTACAACTCCAACTCCACCCCAAATCTCTGCCTTCCCTGACCTGCTACTCATTCCTGCTGACTCACTCACTGTCCTCAACCCTCTCTTCAATCCCTCATACCCCCCGGAAAACCCTGCTTTCTCTGCCTGCCTCCTCACATCCCCTGAGCATCAAATTCCATATAATTACATACAGTATTAAAATGTCCTTTTAAGAGATATTGAGCTGCAGTTGGAGACAAAATTCACTTATTAAAGCATGACATCTCAATACCCCCAACAGGCTCATATGGAAGAAATAAAAATAAAGGAAATAAATACTGCTAGGAGCTTTTCATCACCGTGGGAATTAGGGGATGGCATTTCAAGCTTGTTTTCATTTGGTTTAAAAGCAAACTAACTATACAATGCATCTTCCAGGCTTACACATCTCATGCTTCATAGCACTTTCTGTGACTGCCAGCCAAGAGAGTCCTGTTTAGGGACCGAGAAAGGATTTCAGGCCTCAGACAGAGGGAGCCTAAATGTGTCCCTAATGGGCCATGTTCACCCACTGGTAAAAGGAGTCAGTGATCTTGCTGCTTTTGCATGCCTGCTGGTTGATGAAAGGAGAGGCACTGAGAGCATTTACATACCTTTCAGCTCAGTCAAATGAAAGCCATTGCAATGACAGTGTCCTCCTGCAGTGAACAGAGGAGGGGTGAATGAAGGAGCAAGACCTGGAGAAAAGAGTGCATAATCCTGCAGGTTTCAGAGTAACAGCCCTGTTAGTCTGTATTCGCAAAAAGAAAAGGAGTACTTGTGGCACCTTAGAGACTAACCAATTTACTCTGGTTTACTGTGAAGAAAGGGGTTTAGCTAAACCAACAGCCCAAATGACTTTTAATTCAATAGAGAGACAAGGTGGATGAGGTAATATCTTTTGCTGGACCAACTTCTGTTGGTGAGAGAGACAAGCTCTTCTTCATCTGTGTGTGGCTGGAAAGCTTGTCTCCAGCCTCACTTACCTTCCCTCCCTGATATCCTGGGACCGACACAGCTGCAATTACACTACTTTTAATTCAATAGTCATGCAGCCTGGTTTTGTTTAAAAGTTGCCCATCAGCTGTGAAGGCCTCCAAACACAATCCTACATAGATAAAAAAATATCAGGATTGAGACACAGGCTTTCAAAAGATGAGAATCTACATTGGCAGTACTAACAGTGCAGGATGCATGTAACTGACATCTGCCTTTGTGTCTGGATGCCTGCTCGCTTTGTCCTTGACTTCTTTTCGGACCATGCAACGTGACTGTAAACTTGGGCAGGGGAAGCAGGGATCGTAAAGGTTCTATTCTCACTCTTGGATTGACGTGTGTCAGGTTTTTCTCCCCTGCCCGGTCCTCAGTTGCGGTAGGCAGCTGCAAAGCATTGTAGCCAAAGAGAGGCTAGCATGCACAGACCTAGGGTCAGGCTTCCATCAACATTTATCCATGAAAATATTTGCAGATCACTTGTGTTATCTATCTGGCTATGTCACACAGTAAACTCAAAGTAAATGTGTTTGCTGAGGATCAAGGAAGTGGACCAGGAAGCTTCATGCTGTCTGCTGAAAAAAAGCTTGTTGGTGCCTAATATATTTCAGAACAATTAATCCACGTGAAAAATGCTATAAGCACTCCGATGTTCCGTGAGACTGACTGTTCAGTGACCTGCTTCCTGTGACTGAATGTCACGGAGATTTGAACTGCCAGATGGCCTCTTTAACACACACAGACATCTTCTTCCGAAACTGAAAAATGTTTGGAGACCAAATCCCAATTACTGGTTTATATGGATCTCTTTTCCCCATTTCTGTTTGCACTCTCCTTCCTTGGACATGTGCTAGGAGATGTCAAAGTTTGACTCAGACTCACAATTTATCAGACCACTCTGTTTTATTGGCAAAGCTGCTCTGCTAATACATTTAGAAGTGAGCACCCCGAGTGGGGCTTGTGTCTTTTAATTTATACAGTTTTTTGGAGAACAAGTTGCAGAGAAGTTACAGACAAAAGAAGAAAAAGATTTTAGTCACCACCCTTCGAGATCCCTGAGACCAGTCACGTATCTTCAATTACCTGCCACCCTTAACAATCTCCTTTAACAGCTTCCAGTTAACTTAACTAATTGCCCTTCACACCTTCCATTCTGATGCCTGCTTCTTAGACGTGCTGGCTCTATCTTAATTGCTTCTCCATTCAAAAGCTAACTGTCCCTGCGTGTGCTCCCTCAGATACTTTGTAACATGTTTTGGCATGTCCTCTCATATACAATGTATCCAGCATGTCCCCTTATACAACGTTATACTTATACAATGTTATACTTCCACAATCCCCCCTTTTGGTCAAGGCTACGCCCATAACCAATGACTTACTGGATTCCATACATCAATCGTTCTTTTTCATTACTTTCACTGGTGACATTTAACAACGTTAGATTAGCACTCTGGTTAGGGGTAACCTGATGGATGGTGTGTCTTGTGCAGTTTTGGATACAACAAGAAATCAATTGAAAACACACAAAGATTATTAGAATTCCAAATAGGACAGTCAGGATTCCTTGAAACAACCAGTTTCCCAGACTAGAGAAATTGAATAAGTTACTTATCCATTTCCACAAGGAACTTGGTTCTTCGTGGGGAAGGTATGCAATTTGCTCCAGATGGCTAGCATGATTTATTACCTCATTAGTATTATCAGGTATGTATACACAGCATTCTGTTCCAATTACAGCACAGGTCCCTCCTTTGGCTGCCAGTATTATATCTAATGCCCGATGGTTTTGGAGGGCCACTTGTCGGACCGCTCCTGCTTCTTTGGCTAGAGCTTTTAAGCTCTCTCCTGTTTCATTGGCCATGATCTCAACCACCGCTTGCAACCTTAAAAGCCTTTTTGCATGGTGGATTACCCCCCCCCCCTCCACTGGGACTAAAGAAATGCCAACAGCTTCTTCCCAAATTAGGGGGCTTATGTAATCCACATACCATTTAGCATCTGGCAAGTCCCTCCTTTTTCGCCTGAAATTACGGAGGCGATTTCATGGGAGGGATTGAAGCACCCGGAATTGTGGGAAAAGCTGAGCAGGATAACAGATACCTGACCAATTTGCTGGTAACACAGTGTAAGCATTTTCCCCACAAACCCAATGATGTCCCATTAAAGCTGGGAAGGGTTGACTGAAACCCTTTGACATGTAAGAATTTACGAAGGAGGAATAGTATCCCCCAAAGGGCACAGGATGATTTTCACTGGGAGAAGAGGTAGCATTCACATGCCATTTGTAGATGGTGCTGTTTTTCTCAGGGAGGCTGTAGGGGGAGCAAGAGATTGAATCTTTGGTTTGGTCCCAGGTTGAGAGGAAGTTTGTCTTTCCAGACCCGGTTCGCCATTCTCCAGCCTTGTTTGAATAGTCCCATACACCATGGGACACTATGTATTGGAGACAGCTGCTCCTCCCTAGATTCAGCCCTGTCCCATTACACACCCAGCACCAGTGGCCCTTTCCTTTCACCACACTTATAGGTTTAGGAACATATGTTTTTCCCAGCCCCCAAGTGTCATTTTCCTTCCATGTCCTTTTAAGTGGATAGGGTTCTCCAGCAAGCTCTGAGGAATTCAAAGGGATTGCCATGGTGGGGATACTAGCTTGTGAGTGAGCTGGGATGTGGCTGCAGACCCAGCAATTAGAAATATTCAGGATCTGGGCTATCTGCACCTGTTGTTGGATGAAAGAATTGTCACTGTCACTCTGGATTCCCCAGACCCTCAGGACACAGTAGCTGAGGATTAAGCTTCTCAAAGGACACATGTTGGAAGCAGGACCCTTTCTGGTTCCGACAACCCCTTTCGAGGGAACCGCAGTCACGGTTTTACGTCCACCAGGCAGCAGGCGCTAGGCTCACTACTGCTTCTTGTTTGTTGGGTCCTGCTGTCTGCTTACCCTCTGCTTCTGGCAACCCTATGAGAGCGCAGATTGTAAGGTATTGCAGGCTGTTCCTCTTTGTCTTCTGGGGTTGAAGCTGGTTCTGCGTGGTCTTGCAGAGGTGCTTGGTCCCCTTGAGGTGGCGCTAGCTTACACTGTGAGGCGTGGATCCATGCAGCGATGCCGGATAATTTCACTGCTGTCTGGGTGGTGAGCAGTATCTGGTATGGACCCTTCCACCGGGGTTCAAGGCATGCTTCCGAAGGTGGTGCTGCAGGTAGACCCAATCACCAGGCTCAAGAGTGTGACAGGCAGCAGAGGTGGGTTCTGTCGGCCAAGCTGCTCGCACCTGCGAATGGAAGGTGCTCACAGCTTGCATTAACCCTTTGCAGTACTGGAGGAGCGTGCTGTGAGTTAGGTTTAGGTCTGGGGCTGGGGTAATAGTAGCCATTGTTCGCATAGGGCGTCCCATGATGATTTCAAATGGACTCAATTTGTGTCTCTGGGATGGGGATGACCGAATTTCCATAAGGGCCAGTGGTAAAGCAGCTGGCCAGTTTAACCCTGTGGAACTACAGATTTTTGCCAGCTTATTTTTAAGCACACCATTTCGCCTTTCAACTGCCCCTGCACTCTGTGGATGGTAAGGGCAGTGCAACAGGTGGGTGACATGTAATACCTGGTTTAGAGGTTGAACAATTTTTCCAGTAAAATGTGTTCCCCGGTCACTAGACAAAGTGGCAGGAATTCCCTTGGTAGGGATAATGTGGTTTAACAGACATTTTGCAACGGACAATGAATCAGCTTTGTGACAGGGAAAGGCTTCAATCCAACCCGAAAACAGACATATTATAACTAAAATGAATTCATATTTCTGACACTTTGGCATTTGTACAAAATCAAGTTGCCAGTGTAGGAAAGGTGCTTGAGACAAACCCCGGAACCCTTGTGTTACTTTTACAGATTTGCCTACATTGTGGCTTTGACAAGTAACACAAGCGGCACAGTGGCGGGTTGCAAAGGAGCTGAAATGGGGAGCCCACCACCCCGCCTTACTCATAGCAGAGACCATCCCCTCCTTGCCGACATGTGAAACACCATATAGCAGGGCGGCTAGAGACGGGTAGAGTGAGAGGGGGGCTACAAAGGTACCGGTGGGCAATTGCCAAAGGGACTCAGAATGCAAAGAGCAACCCAAAGCACTTCAGGAGTCTTTCTCTGTTTCTGGGGCAGAATCCTGGAGCTGAGCGAGGTGAGACAGGGATGGTGGCATTACAGAGACAGAGAGGGGACCAAGAAACGCTTCTGGTGAAGGTTTTATAGTGGCAGCATGTTTTGCAGCAGCAGCAGCAAGTGCATTACCTTTTGCCACCTCGGTGTCTGCCGCTGAGTGGCCAGTACACTTAACAATTGCCAAGGCAGACGGTAGTAAAACTGCATACAGGAGGGCGGCAATGTAGGGGCCATTCTTGATAGGGGTACCAGTAGAGGTAAGAAAACCTCGAGCCTGCCAGAGGGTGCCAAAGTCATGCACAACCCCAAAGGCATACTGAGAATCAGTAAAAATAGTGGCAGAGAGCCCCTCGGCTAGAAAGCAGGCACGGGTTAGAGCAATCAGTTCAGTCACCTGGGCAGAGGTCACAGAGGGTAAGGGCGCAGCTTCTGTGGTCTCAGAGAGAGAGACCACAGCGTACCCTGCAAGAAGGTGGCCTTGGTCATTTCTATAACAGGACCCATCAGTGAATAATACCAGGTCAGAGTTAGGGAGAGGTACATCTGAAAGGTCGGGGCGCGGGACAGTGATAGCGGAGACAGTTGCAAGGCAGTCATGGGGTTCACCATCACTAGGTAAAGGAAGGAGGGTAGCAGGGTTTAACCGGGAGCAGCGCTTAATAGTGATATGTGAGGCTGAAAGCAGCAAAAGTTCATACCTAGTGAGGTGAGCAGAGGAGAGGTGAGCAGTGTTGCGTTGCAGAAGGAGAGTTTCCACAGAATGGGGAATCATGAGAGTGAGAGGAGAGCGGAGGACAAGGGACTCAGACATCTCGACCAGGCGCGCTGCAGCAGCTACAGCGCGTAGGCAAGGGGGTAAACCCTGGGCTACAGGGTCCAAGGTTGCAGAAAAATAAGCCACCGGGCGATTTCTGTCACCGTGCTCCTGAGTAAGAACCCCGAGGGCACAAGCAGATTGTTCGTGACAGAAAAGGGTAAAAGGCTTGTCATAGTTGTGTAACCCTTCTGCCCGTCAGAGTTGGCAGCAACAAGGGCCGGGTTCAATATCTAGGGGATCCATTCCAATAACACAATGCAAACCGGCTCGAGCCCCCACCCAGTGACCTGGGACAAATATATACCACCCCCGCTGGGCGCCTCCAAGAGGCAATACTTCCCCTCTCGCAAGCACATAGCCTGAGTGTAGCAAAAGCCTTTTAATAACAGAGAGAAACAATGTGGCATTATGTTGGGGAAACACCACCAACAGGATTCATAACACAACCCATGAGCAAAAAAAACCCACCCCAGGCAAATTGGGGCATGCCCTTTTCCCTTTGGTTCTTGAGTCCAGCAACCCCAAATCACCCAAGGTCCCAAAAGTCCAATGCCCCAAAAGTCTCTGTCCCTGGTCAGGGCAGCCCCAGAGTTCGAAAGTTTATCTGCGGAGCTTTACCTCCCAACCTGGGTGGAAATGGGCCGGGGTAAGAGGCACCTTACATGATCTGAAGCTGACCGCCCCACAGCTCCATAGCTGCGCTCCGCTCCGCCAGCCGCCCCACAAACTCCTTCGCTCCGCTGCGCTCCGCTCCGCCAGCCGCCCCACGAACTCCTTCGCTCCGCTGCGCTCCGCTCCGCCAGCCGCCCCACGAACTCCTTCGCTCAGCTCCACGACCCACAAGCAGCTCCTGCCATCCACACACTGCTCCGCGTTGAACTGCTTCACCAGCCGTGCCGCAAACTGCTCCACAATATATCTTCAGGCTCCCCCACTACTTAACACAACACTCAGTGATTTCAGCTCTTAGGTGAATTCAGCTTGTAGTAGGGGAGCCCCAGTGCTGGTGCACTGTCAGCCCAAAGTGAGCTCAGCAGCCTATAACTAGACTTCTAATGAAATCAAAATTAGCTCTGATATTCCACAGTGGAGAGAGGAGGAAGTGCAATTAGCATGTAAGGCCCCTCACCAAGGGGCCCATGCCACCAAGTATTAATACTTGTCCCCAGCCTCTCTCCATTCACACAGTTTTGGAACCCATGACCCTTGCCTAGCGAGTGCTACTTAGTTGATGGTGAATCCCTCCATCATAACAAAAGGCCACGTACAGTTCCAAGCACAGTTCCCATAATCAGGGTAATAACAATTTATTCTTCCTGCCCCAATAACAGAGACGCTGGGGATCCCACAGCAGCCAAAGTGACCATTTGAGCAGCTATGGTCTCATTCTAGGCGTGGTGGGTGTGCCTATGCAAATGACATCGGCCCCTGAAGTTCTTTTCCACAACTTGCCACACCTCACCACCAGATGTCAGGGTGGAGCTCATCCTGACACTGCTTACATCCTCCCCCCAGCCGAGACTTTGTCGTCCCGACAAATCACACCCCCTTTATACCAACTCATTGGTTTCCTCCAAAGGGCCTCAGGAAGCCCACTTTAGCTTCCACAAGCCTGTGTGCTAAATGTATTGGCTCCTCACTAGTCACCCCAGGTGCATCATAAGTTAACCGTTTCACTGGTCTTATCACCCTGTCTCGTCTATTGAGAATCTCTGTTGCCGAGGTAGGGGGAACATCCTCTTGAGTGACGGATGGAGAGGCTTCCCTGGAGGGTCCCTCGGCTACTGGTGTAGGCCCCTGCACTCCTAGTTCTAACGCTGGAGGGTCCAAGGTGCCCAGGACATCCTCTACCTGTCTGTCCCCATTGTCCAGTAACCTGTGTGTGTCATCACAGGGGGGTCTCATCAGCAGCACCGGGGTATCAGAAAGGGGCCTAAATAGTTCCGCCATTGGGTTTAGGGCGGAAGAGGGAAAACTCTCGTTTGGTTCAGCTGATCGAGACTGAAATCTTGTCTCCATCCCAGGATACACCAGGGTTGTGTCTTCCTCCTCAGACTCACTCTCAGATGTGCAGAATAGGGGTAAGTTAGCTGCAGGGGGCCCACTGTCTGTGTTGGATGGCGGCTTTGGTCTAGCACCTCTGTTCTGCCCGGCGGCCCTGCCGTGGCCCATCTCATAAGGGGTGCTTACCAATTCCCCCACAGGGAGCAAAAGGTTTCTATGCACCGTCTTTATTTGCCCTGGACCGTCTTCAGGTTTGATCTTGTAGACCGGCAGATCTCCCAGCTTTTCCATCACCAGGTAAGGTATTGCCTTCCATCTGTCAGCTATCTTGTGTTTGCCAGCAATACCCAAATTTCGCAGCAGGACTCTGTCCCCCGGCTGGAGCTCCTGCGAACGCACTCTAGCATCATATCGATGTTTGTTGCGGTCTGCGTTCTTCCGAGCCGCAGCGGTAGCTAAGCGATAAGCATCCCGCAGCTTTTCTCTTAGTCGGGATACATATTGCTGATGAGTTTCATAGCTATCTCCATCCTCTGATACACCAAAGCACAAGTCTATGGGTAATCTTGGTTCTCGCCCAAACATCAAGAGATATGGGGTGACTCCCGTAGCATCGTTCTTTGTGGCATTGTAGGCATGCACCAGAAATGCGACATGCTGGCTCCAGGTTGCCTTCTGCTCTGGTCGCAAAGTTCCCAACATATCTAATAGGGTTCGATTGAACCTCTCTGGCTGAGGATCACCTTGGGGGTGATAAGGCGTTGTCCTAGACTTTTTAATTCCTGCTATCTTCAGCACCTCCTTCAGAAGGTGACTCTCAAAATCCCGCCCCTGATCAGAGTGTATCCGAGCCGGGAATCCATAGACTGAGAAATATTTGTCCCACAATACTCGAGCAACGGTGGTGGCCCTCTGATCACGTGTGGGATATGCTTGTGCATACCGTGTAAAATGGTCAGTCACTACTAGAATGTTTCCAACATTCCTCTTGTCTACCTCTACAGACAAGAAATCAATGCATACCAACTCCAAAGGTTTGTTGCTGGTGATGTTCTTGAGATATGCAGCCCTCGTGGGCAGAGTTTTCCTTTGAACACATCGAGCGCAAGTCTCACATTTCCTGTGAACATCTTCAGCCATTCGGGGCCAATAGAACCTACTACGAATAAGTTCCAGGGTCCTCTCCATCCCTAAATGCCCAAAGTCATCATGCAGGGCCCTCATGGCCAGGGCTCTGTACTTTTTTGGCAGTACTAGTTGTGCTCGTTGTTTTTGTAAAGGGTCAGTGGTCATTCGGTGTAGCACTCCCTGAATCAGTTTTAGTTTGGTCCATTCTCTCAATAGTAGTTTACCCTCCGGGTTAGGTGGGACAACCGCAGCTGGGCTTCGCCCCTCCCTTTTGGCAAGTAGTGTATCACGAATGTCAATATCTTGCCGCTGGGCTTCTTGCCAGTCAGCCGCATTGAGCATGGGCAAAGGAGATTGGTCTAATGCAATATAGTTCACTGAAGCAGAAGGCATGCATTCAGGGGGCAGGCCCAAAGCTTCTGCAACACATCCCTGAAAGCCCTCACGGGCCTCTGGCTCTCGGCGACTCACACTGCAAATAGCTCTCACTCCATCTGTGGGTATCACAGCAACTTCTGGAGCCTGCGGACGCCTGGACAATGCATCTGCATCTACATTGCTTCTCCCTGATCGGTACTGAATGCTGAACTCATAGCTAGCCAAGGCAGCCACCCATCTCTGCCCTGTAGCATCCAGCTTAGCACTTGTTAACACATAAGTCAGTGGATTGTTGTCTGTCCACACCTGGAACTGAGCACCATACAAGTAGTCTCGAAATTTCTCAGTGATGGCCCATTTCAAGGCCAAAAATTCCAGCTTGTGGGTGGGATAGCGAGTTTCACTATCAGACAATCCTCGGCTGGCAAAGGCTACAGGTTTACATTTGCCTTCCACTTCCTGGTACAGGACTGCTCCCAGACCCTCCAAACTGGCATCAGTATGCAGGATAAATGGTTTGCTTGGGTCAGCAAAAACTAGGACTGGAGCATGAGTTAGGCAAGTAATGATTTCTCGAAAAGCCCTTTCACATCTCTCATCCCACCGTGGCCCAAATGGTGCAAAGGGGCCATTGTGTCTCTGCACAGGAGGCTTTGGGGACCTCCCCTTATTCTTGGACTTAGATTTGTTCTTGCTGGACTGATGTCCCCTGGTAAGATCATTCAGAGGCTTTACAATCGTAGCATAGTTTTTCACAAATCTGCGGTAGTAGCCACTAAATCCAAGAAAGGTCTTGAGTTCTCTGTAGTTACTTGGATGTGGCCATGTAGTGAGTGCTTCTATTTTATCAGGATCAGTACTCACACCTTCTTGGGACACAATGTGACCCACATACTTCACTGAGGTTCTGCAGAACTGGCATTTGTCAATTGAAAGCTTCAGACCATAATCCTCCAACCTATCAAGCACTTTAAGAAGTCTTTCTTCATGCTCCTCTAAGGTTCTTCCAAACACAATCAGGTCATCCAAATAAACTAACACTTGCAGTAAATTCATGTCTCCCACAACTTTCTCCATGAGACGTTGAAAGGTGGCAGGTGCTCCAGAAATCCCTTGGGGCATGCGTTCGAACTGATAAAACCCTAATGGGCAGATGAAGGCTGTCTTCTCCTTATCTTCTTCTCCCAGAGGGATCTGGTAGTATCCACTTCGAAGATCCAACACAGAGAACCACTGGCTTCCCAGCAAACAGTCTAAGGCATCTTGCACTCGAGGCATAGTGTACTGGTCGACCACAGTACGGCTGTTTAGGGTGCGGTAGTCAATACACATCCGGATTTTCCCATTCTTTTTGCGGACTACCACAATGGGTGAGGCGTATGGGCTACGGGACTCTGTAATGATGCCATTCGCAGCCAGCTCCTGAAGATGATGTCGCACATCTTCCATCTCAGAGAGAGCAATCTTCCTAGATCTCTCCCTGAAAGGTCGAGAGTCATGTAGTCTGATATTGTGCTCTACTCCTTTTGCACATCCCACATCCCACTCATGCAGTGAGAACACCTTGGATCTTTCACAAAGTTTCTTCCTCAGGCGATCTTTCCAGTCCTCGGACACTGGTGAATCTCCAAAGTCAAACTTTGCTGGGTCTATTGTCGGAACTTGAGTTTCACACTGGGGTTTTACAATCGACTCAGGCTCAAAGAGGTCTGCTATCTTTTGTCCTTGCTTCACAACAACATCACGACTCGTTTCATTAGCAATCAGTATAGTCACCCTTTCCTGGGCTTCAGCAGGTAGGGTTATGACTCCACTGGGGACCAACACTCCTTCAGGGAGCTCTCCTCCCATCGGCTGCTCTATCATTGCTAATGTCCCTTTACTGCCTTTCAGACAGGTACTCATGACAAGCACTTCTTGCTCCGTCCTTGCAGGCACTACTAAGGGGGTTGTGCCCGCGTACTTCAGTGCCCCAAGCGGTAGCTCAGATGTGTCCCTTTTAGCGCTCTCAATTTTCCTATAGGCTTCAGCACAAAGCGTATGGATCATCAGGGTATTCAGGTATTGGTCCCCAGCCCGCCTTCTGCAGTAATCCGCGAGTACCTTGAAGAGACTGGAGTTGGTCCCTATCAGCACAGACACATCAGAAGTCCCTTTAGGGTCAGGGCATATTAAGGCAGCTGTGTCTACCTCTTCTCTTACCCCAGCAACCTCCTCTGGGAATTCCAGGTGCACTATGACATACCCTTGGTAGGGGTATTCATCCATGCTGAGGCCACACAGGCCAAGGCCAGTCAGTGGCTGTATAGGCAGGTGCCTAAGCATCTGTTGGTAGAATGACTGAAATATAATAGTCACTTGAGATCCAGTGTCAAGCACTGCTTTACACTCCACCCCTTCAATCCTCACCGTGACCTCTGCTCGAGGCCCTATCAGTCCTGCAGGGATCCCAGCTGGACAGTCTTTTCTGGGGGAATCTTCAAATCCTGCAGACCTGGGGGGTCCCCGTCCCCAGACCCTCTGGCAGCTACCGGATCTCTCCCAACTGATCCTCAGCTTTCCATACACTAAGGAGGGGTTTTCTTCATTACGGCACTTGGCAGCACTGTGTCCATCCTGACCACATCGGTAGCAGAAGAATTGACCTTTTCCCCTTCGCCTGGGGGGGATGGTGGCTCTAAGTGCGGGCTTCTCAATCGCCACAGTTTGAGGCTTCTTATTCCTGGAAGTCTTAACTCGGTCAACGGTACTTTGCAGCTCAGCTATCCGTTCCGTCAGGACCTGCATTTGTTGGGCAAGTTCCTCTCTGGTGCTCACCATCAGTACACTGGCCGTTTGCAGTGGCGTTGTGCTGCCTGGCTCCGATGTTTGGGCTTCCCAAAACTCACTGGCAGCCTGCCTTTCTTCCTCCTCTCGGACCTCTTTTATCAGCTGGGAGTAACTTGGGGGATGTTCCCGTCGTTCTCTTAGCTGGAGATGAAGTAGAATCGGGTTCTGATACTGAGTTCCTCTTACAATTTGAGCCAGTCTGGTCTGATCCATCTGCTCAGCAGTCACTGCTCCCCTCATGACAGCTCTCTGAAGCAGTCTCTCCAGTCTCTGTATGTAGGCTGAAGCCTTCTCGCCCTTTTGTTGTCGGGAATTAAGGAACTTACAGTAGCTGTCTTCAGGGCCCTCTACGCTCCCAAAGTTGTGTTCAAGGGCCTCTAGGCAGTCCTTCACACTGACCCCAGGGTCAATGAGCTTCAGGGTGCGAATCACATCTAATGCTGGGCCGCCAAGGCTCTCTATAAGGCATCTTCGCTTTTCTGCATCTGGTACGGCCCACTCTTGCAGCATTTCAGTGGTATGCTCTAACCAGGGTTCAAACTCCTCCTCCCCAGCAAATAATCTTAACTTACGACAAGAGTCTGACTCAGCATGGGGCAGCACAACCTTTTCCAAAATTTGCCCCAGAGCTTTTGTCCAATCATCAGCCGAGGCTGCAGCCCCTGAGCTAGAAGCTGCTGAGCCAGGGCCCAACAAACCTGACATATTAGCCATTATACAAACAGTAATTTCCTCAAAATATAAGCACAAACAAAACAAAAAAAAAATATAAATTGTTTCCCAATGTAGTGGATCACTCAACAGGTGCTTGCGAGGGGTACTGACCCAGGCTATCCCGGACGAGCCCCCAATAATGTAACCCTTCTGCCCGTCAGAGTTGGCAGCAACAAGGGCCGGGTTCAATATCTAGGGGATCCATTCCAATAACACAATGCAAACCGGCTCGAGCCCCCACCCAGTGACCTGGGACAAATATATACCACCCCCGCTGGGCGCCTCCAAGAGGCAATACTTCCCCTCTCGCAAGCACATAGCCTGAGTGTAGCAAAAGCCTTTTAATAACAGAGAGAAACAATGTGGCATTATGTTGGGGAAACACCACCAACAGGATTCATAACACAACCCATGAGCAAAAAAAACCCACCCCAGGCAAATTGGGGCATGCCCTTTTCCCTTTGGTTCTTGAGTCCAGCAACCCCAAATCACCCAAGGTCCCAAAAGTCCAATGCCCCAAAAGTCTCTGTCCCTGGTCAGGGCAGCCCCAGAGTTCGAAAGTTTATCTGCGGAGCTTTACCTCCCAACCTGGGTGGAAATGGGCCGGGGTAAGAGGCACCTTACATGATCTGAAGCTGACCGCCCCACAGCTCCATAGCAGCGCTCCACTCCGCCAGCCGCCCCACAAACTCCTTCGCTCCGCTGCGCTCTGCTCCGCCAGCCGCCCCACGAACTCCTTCGCTCCGCTGTGCTCCGCTCCGCCAGCCGCCCCACGAACTCCTTCGCTCAGCTCCACGACCCACAAGCAGCTCCTGCCATCCACACACTGCTCCGCGTTGAACTGCTTCACCAGCCGTGCCGCAAACTGCTCCACAATATATCTTCAGGCTCCCCCACTACTTAACACAACACTCAGTGATTTCAGCTCTTAGGTGAATTCAGCTTGTAGTAGGGGAGCCCCAGTGCTGGTGCACTGTCAGCCCAAAGTGAGCTCAGCAGCCTATAACTAGACTTCTAATGAAATCAAAATTAGCTCTGATATTCCACAGTGGAGAGAGGAGGAAGTGCAATTAGCATGTAAGGCCCTCACCAAGGGGCCCATGCCACCAAGTATTAATACTTGTCCCCAGCCTCTCTCCATTCACACAGTTTTGGAACCCATGACCCTTGCCTAGCGAGTGCTACTTAGTTGATGGTGAATCCCTCCATCATAACAAAAGGCCACGTACAGTTCCAAGCACAGTTCCCATAATCAGGGTAATAACAATTTATTCTTCCTGCCCCAATAACAGAGACGCTGGGGATCCCACAGCAGCCAAAGTGACCATTTGAGCAGCTATGGTCTCATTCTAGGCGTGGTGGGTGTGCCTATGCAAATGACATCGGCCCCTGAAGTTCTTTTCCACAACTTGCCACACCTCACCACCAGATGTCAGGGTGGAGCTCATCCTGACACTGCTTACAGTTGGTAACCCTAAGGCAGGGGCAGAGGCTAAATTCTGCTTAAGGGAGATGAAAGCAGCATTTGCTTCAAGTGGCCATGGCATGGGGTTAGGTACAGAGGATCGAGTGAGTTCTTGGAGTGGTTTAGCCAGAGAAGCATATTGGGGAATCCATTGCCTACAGAACCCTGTCATGCCTAAGAATTTTCTGACCTGGCGTGGAGAGCAAGGCTGGGGAAAGCTAAGGATGGCTTGTACCCGGGCTGGAGAGAGTGTACGGGAGCCCTGGGAGAGAAGGAAGCCTAGGTATGTGACAGAGGTTTGGCAGAGCTGCAATTTTGTGCGAGAAGCCTTATGACCCTTGTTTGCTAAAGCTGTGAGAAGTGTTAGTGAATCAGTTTCTGAGGCAGACAGAGAGGGGGAGCACAGGAGTAAGTCGTCCACATATTGCATCAGTGTGGATCCTGATGGGAAAACCAGATCAGCGAGATCCCTGGCTAGGGCTTGAGAAAAATAGGATGGACTCTCTGTATACCCCTGGGGAAGGGTAGTCCATGTATATTGCTGACCCTTGTAGGAGAAGGCAAAGAGATACTGGGATTCAGGGTGAACTGGGACAGGGAAGAAAGCGGAGCACAAATCTACAACAGTAAAGTGGGTTGCATTTGGAGGAATAGATGGTAGTATTGTAGCAGGGTTAGGAACCACTGGAAAAGAAGGTATGACAATACGGTTAATAGCTCAAAGGTCTTGAACAAATCACCACGATTTGCCATCAGCCTTTTGAACTGGGAGGATAAGGGTGTTACAGGGGCTGGAACAAGGGACAATAATTCCTTGTTCTTTTAATGCAGATGTAACTGGAGCAATCCCAGCCTCTGTCTCAGGATTCAAAGGATACTGAGACAGGCGAGGCAGAGGTTTGGAATTGTCTACTGTAATCCGAACTGGGTCAGTATTTAATCGGCTCACTTCAGATGGGTAAGATGGCCATAGGGAGGAAGGAACCTGAGAGATTAGGTGCTCTAGGGACGGAGTTAAGGGACAGCAAGGGACCGGAGTGGAGAGGGAAGTTTCAGACAGCAGGGAGGCTACAGAATCACATAAGAAAGACTGAGGGATTTGCAGATAGACACCATCTGGGGAGCAGTAAATAGAACAGCCAAGTTTGCATAGCAAGTCCCGTCCCAGAAGGTTTGCAGGGGTGGAATCAGAGAGGAGGAATGAATGCTCCTCAGAGAGGGGACCGACCTGAACAGACAAAGGTTTTGAGAGGGGAAAAGAGGTAGGGATCCCTGTAATGCCAACAGCAGACACAGATTTTCCAGATCGGGGAACCTCAGGCAAGTCAGTGGTGCGGATTGTAGAAAGAGAAGCTCCAGTATCAACAAGGAAAGGGAGAGAGAGATCATTTACAGTCAGGACACATTCTCCAGTAGGGGACAGAGGTAATAAGGGAGCTAAAACTTTGTGAGGTTCCCCAGCATCCCATCATTGTTGGGGTGAAAAATAGGGTTGGGGATCAGCTGGAGGAACCAGCGGGGGGTTCACTTCATTTCCCATACAATTATTAGGTCATCTTGGACACTCTTTTTTCCAGTGTCCAGGCTGTTTACAGTAGTTACAAACCCCAGTAAATCCAGCCCCCCGCCCCCTTCTGCAACCCCGTCCCTGTCCCCGGTGTGGCCTGCTTAGGCCTGAATAATGCTGTATCTGCAGAGCCGTTAACTTTTGGGAGGACTGTTCCTCCTTTCCTTTTAAAGTGCGGTGGCAATGCTCTGCTACTGCCAGCAATTTGTCCATGGTTTCAGTCTCCCATCCCACACGTTATTCGTTTTAACATGCTGCCTGTGGCAGGGAGAAGACCATCAACAAATGCATGTGCCAAGGCCCCCTGCCTATTTACATCGGGCTCTTGTATTCCTGAATGTTGTAGGAAAATATCAGTTAGCCGGGACCTATAGTCGCCTGGGCTTTCTCCTTGCCCTGGCTTACAGCAACGTATTGCTGTCCAGTTTGTTTTAGGAGACCACACTTTGGGAATGGCTTGATGCAGGCGCTTCCAAAGAGCCATACACCGGTCTCTGTATGGCAAATCTGGGCCAGTACTTTTTATGGTTGAGTGGCGTGCCTCAGCTGGCCAGTCTGTGGCAGCCAACCATTTTTCATAATAACTGGCAGGAGCTAACAATTTACACAGTTGGAGGAGATCTGTCTCAGAGGGTTCATAGGTTTCACAGATTAACAGAAACTCCTCAGCAAATTTGACAGAGTTTTCCTGTGGTTTGGGAAAACTTTTAACTATAGATAAAAGTTCCGTACGAGTCCAGGGCTTATAATCCCATATGGACTCACTTTCTCCCATCTTAAGGACTCGTAAGGGTGCCACAACAGTTTGATCAGAGTCTCTCATTAACCTCCCATCAGGTTCTCTTTTCCAAGAAGAGATGTCAAGAGAATCTTTGCAGTCTGCTTTGGATTTCTTCTTCATAATATTTTGCAGAGCTGTGAGGCCAATGAGGGTATCTTCTTCACTTTCATTATCTGTAGTCACTGAAGATTTTTCCTTTTCTGATTTCTTATTTGCGCAGGAGTATGGTGGGGGTCGGGTTTGATCCAGATCATTGCACAGGACTGGGCAAAGGGGAGCGCTCGGACTAGTGGTGGGAGAGACTGCATCCAATTGAACTGTTAGTTTTTTGATAGAATTTTTAAGAGAGGTGAGTTTTGACTCAGTCCATCTACGATTTGCCTCTTCCCACCACTGCATGAAGCAGTCTACTTCTCCTCTCTCCAATTTGGTTTTTGGGAGGACGAGTTTGCTTTTTAAAGCGTCCACTCGATCCTTGTCCCAAGAACCTAACAGTGGCCACTGTAATTTGGGGTTCTCTAGAGCTAATTTGGACCATTTTTCAAGAAACCTACAAGAGTCCGGACCCCTCTTAAAATACATAAAATAAGCTGGAGTTCCCTTAGGAAACTGTTCTACCTTAGACTTCTGATTATCCATCCAGGAGGACTTCACACAGCACTCACACAAGAAGGAAATTTCTCAGCAGAGCGGTACCCGGTGCAACACACAGAAAGGAGCCCACAGGCTACTGCCTCAACTGCCCTTGCTTTCACACCAGGGGTTATACCCAAGGCGTGGTGTGGCTGCAGCTGTGCAGATTCCACTTATTCAGACCGTGGGGACGGGGACCACTTGGTCAGTCAGTCTCCGGACAGAGATGGCTCCCAGATTCACACACACACCACGGGGAAGACGGATAGAGACAAAGACAAGACAGTCCTCAAACCAGTTAAAGCACAAAAATAATAATTACCTGAGACGTCTGATTCCAGAAGCTGGATCCAAAGACCCCTACCCGAACAGAGTGGGAACCAACAAGTTCAATGGCGTAGACTGCGCTGCTGCTGTGTACCTTTCTGTCTTGTGGAGGATCGCTTGGACTAAGCGTCCAGGCGCCAGCTGCCACGATCGTCCTGCAAGGCAGTCAGGGATCACACAGCCTCAGTGAAGCCGCTTGCCATCTCGGTGGAACCTCCAAATTGTCAAAGTTTGACTCAGACTCACAATTTATCAGACCACTCTGTTTTATTAGCAAAGCTGCTCTGCTAATACATTTAGAAGTGAGCCCCCTGAGTGGGGCTTGTGTCTCTTAATTTATACAGTTTTTTGGAGAACAAGTTGCAGAGAAGTTACAGACAAAAGAAGAAAAAGATTTTAGTCACCACCCTTCGAGATCCCTGAGACCAGTCATGTATCTTCAGTTACCTGCCACCCTTAACAATCTCCTTTAACAGCTTCCAGTTAACTAATTGCCCTTCACACCTTCCATTCTGATGCCTGCTTCTTAGACGTGCTGGCTCTATCTTAATTGCTTCTCCATTCAAAAGCTAACTGTCCCTGCGTGTGCTCCCTCAGATACTTTGTAACATGTTTTGGCATGCCCTCTCATATACAATGTATCCAGCATGTCCGCTTATACGTTATACTTATACAATGTTATACTTCCACAGAGAGGAGATAAATGCAGGAGGAAGACAAGAGACAAATAAAAAACCTAGATGTGTGAGATCTGGTCCTGGAGCTGTCAATATATATAGTATGCGTGATGCTGGAATCTATGCCATACAGTCTTATTATGATTACTGCAGCCTCCCTATTCTTTTGTGTATTGAATCTTTTGTATTAGCTCTAAGTACTTTATCTAGTGCTTTCATAATAGTTTCATCCTGGTAATCAATATTTAAAGAGATAACAATTGCTCATTTTTCTAATTTAAGGTAAGGTACTCATACAGTATTGCTCCAAGTACGTGCTTTTATCTGCACTTTATAATGTTGGCTTAGTATGTTCATCATAGTCTTTCTTTCCTTCTTTGAAGATGAATTTGGCTCTCTTAATGTGTGTACTGAAATGAGGATCATAGAAAATGTATTTTGAAGTTAAACAGCCATAACGTAGATATGTATTTATTCTAGAGCTAGGTAGACAAATGTACTTGTTGAATATTTTTTTAAATCACAAAATATTCTGAATAAGTTATTCAGTGGATAGTGTTTGACTAGCATTAATTTATACACATTTATCTTAACATGTGTAGAGGATTAACATAATTCAGTGGCTGTATAATATATGGATAATATTTTACAGCTGTTAAACATGAAGAGCCTGATTGTCATTTACACTAATGTCTGGTCTACGCTACAGACCCAATATCAGTATAACTATGTCGCTCAGGGATGCGAAAAAGCCACATCCCTGAGCGACGTAGTTATACTGACCTAAGCTCCTGGGTAGACAGTGCTATGTTGATGGGAGCGCTTCTCCCACCAACATAGCTACCGCCCCTCGGGGGGGTGGATTAACTATGCTGACAGGAGAGAGCTCGCTCCTGGTGGCTTAGAGCATCTTCACTAAAGTGCTACAGCTGGGCGGCTTTAAAGGCAGGCTTGCCTTTAGGCTCTTGTACATCATTCTGAAAGTGTAAAGGGGCCTTACTGTGGGAATAAATTACGTTTGCATCTGCTGTGAGCCCTTTGACACTGCCAGAGTGGTGCAAATTGGCCTGAATGTAAATGAGAATCAGACCTTAGGATTCTTTGTGTCCCAGCTTCTGCAGTTCTACCCAGACCAAGCTCACATTGAAGTCAGTGGAAGTTTTACCTGAGAAAGGACTGCAGGATTTAACCATCTGGGCAGATCCTCTGCAGGTGGAAACTGTCAGTCAAATTCGTTGACTTTCATGTAGCTAAGACAATGTACACCAGCTGAAGATCTGTCACTATAAGTTGCTGTTAGTAAGCAACTATGCCAGTTCAATGTCACCTAGATTCAAAAAGTCAGTTAGCACATGCTGTTTAAAGCAGTAATACCCCTTTTAAGCCTTTTGGGGCAGAACAATTCTAGAGAACTGAATAGAAGATAATAGTCCCACTATAGAATTTTATTAGATGGTTCAAAAAACCTACAGAAAGTTAGCATTCTTTATTAACTTCTATAGATTTTTTAAGTGCTTTCTATTGAACGTGAATATATTTACATTCTAGAACCCTACCATTTGAACCTCTATTATCTAGAGTGTTTTCCATAATGATGTTGTAAGGCAGAAGACCAAAGAATGAGTGACTTTAACAATGCATGAGATGCAGTAATCCCCTAGAAATGCACTGCCTGGAAAGTAGTTACACTTGTATGTCTACTGACAAGGGTCTGATATCACTGACAGCACATCAGGAAAAATCTATGAGCCATATTCCCTGCTTTGCTCAGTTTATGCTCAGTGAAGCAGTGATGGGAGGAAGACCATACAGGAGTAGGTTACAGCTCCCTGATTCTTTGCGTGGTCCTAGTGCTGCTCTAACGTGTGCAGGTAGCATGAATCCCCAAGGGACTGTCCACCCTCTGAGGAGAGGTGCAGTGCAGTGCTATGCCTCCTTCCCACCCAGATTCACACCCAGCTCCAGTGGCTGTGGGGAGGATCAAATAGGAGCTAGCTACATCTGCCCCGGTATGCCCATTGGGTTTTTCCCCACACCAGGAGAGGTTTCTGCTCTCTTTATGTCTGCACAGCAGTGCAAAGGAAGCCGAGTGGGACAGAGAATCTGGTTCTAAAGCCCTTTCCTGCAAAGGTAACAACTGTGCAATAAAATGGCATCTATTTCCCAGCTGCCCAACTCTGTTAAATATGTTTATTTGTATTAATTTGTCATTTATTTAATGTTGTAAGAATCATGCAGTAAAGTCTAAATGAAATGCATAGATAAGCATAGTTAAGACTTCTTATGCAAGGAATCACTGTGATCACATAATAAGTGCAAGAAGCCTTTGCTTTGATAATGGCAGCGAGACAGACCTGTAGTGATAAATTTTTCATGTGAGGGAATAATGCATCAGACATTACAGATCGGTGCCAAAATATTACTCAGCTATTTGTTATGCTTGACTGCAATAAAGACAAACGATTGCTTTGTCTTAGGCAGTATTTGGTAATATACTGGTCTCAAGATAAGACTTATCATTGCAGAAATGCAAGCATCCATGAAATGAAATTTCACTCTATTAAATATTTTGTATTAAGAGATTTGTCTCCTATAGTAGATACCAGTTTATTTGATTTTTCCAGGAAGTGGGATGAACTGTGAGGATCTGTAGTGAAATATTTGACAGGTTTCAGAGTAGCAGCGTGTTAGTCTGTATTCGCAAAAAGAAAAGGAGTACTTGTGGCACCTTAGAGACTAACCAATTTATCTGAGCATAACCTTTCGTGAGCTACATATGCATCCGATGAAGTGAGCTGTAGCTCACGAAAGCTTATGCTCAAATAAATTGGTTAGTCTCTAAGGTGCCACATGTACTCCTTTTCTTTTTGTAATGAAATATTAACCCCAGGATGATATACATATTGTCTGCCAACCCAAACATCCAGTCACAAATATTATATGCACTGTAATTCAGGAGCCCAGGATAAAATGTCAGGTTTTTTACCTTCTTTTTCTAAAGTAGGGATGTAATCATACCAGTTAGATGCAGGTAAGTGTTCTGCATGCATCGTCTCCCACATAGTTCTGCCATTGCACTTCAAACTTGACATGCTGTATACCTTGCAATTCCAGTCCTGGGGTCTCCAGACACCCGTACTAGCACATGGGAATCCTGGTTTGCAGCATCCTTTGCTATTTCATGTCCTGGCCCCACTTGAGCACTGGCTGTCAGCCATGGGTGACAGGTATAATAGGCAAGGGGAGGCGTTGCCCAACACATGGGCTGTGGTGCCCCCCACTCCTGCCTCTTCCCCTCCTTGCTCTGACTCTTCCCCGAGGCTCCCACGACTTGCTGCTGCTGCAGCCTCGGGTGAATCTTCCTCCTATCCTCTCCTCCACCCATCCTCTTCCCCCCTCGGAGGTCACCACAGCTGCCAGCCGTGTCTCTCCTCTCCCTTTGCCCCCTGCGGGGCCTGGTGTGTGTGTGAGAATGCAAGCGGGGAGTCAGTGGCAGATGGGGAGAGTGAGGAGGCGAGCAGAGTGGATCCCTGAGTAACTTTACACAATGAAAAAGCCTTCCAGAGACCTAGTAGCAGAGATCACTGAAACTGTTAGAGCCAATAAAGTGGTAATGAAGCCATTTGCCAACACCCAGAAAGCCTTTCGCCACATTCAGCAGGCTTTTATATTGTAGGAAAATGTGTTATTTGGGGTCAAAATAGTTTCCCAATGATGCCCTGTCAGTTATTCTCTGTACCCAGAAGAAGTAACTACTAACCTGGCTCAAAGAGGAGCTGACACAGTCAGTGAGTTTATTTCTTGATCTAGTCATTTTATTCAATGTTTTATTCAATCTAGCCATTTTATTCCAGTTTAAGTAAACGAGTCTTGCAGGGAATTCTGTGATTAAACTACTGCCTTAATGCAGGCTGTCAATGACAGGCACTTTTTCAAAAGAAGAGATTAGGCTTCAGGTTGGCGCAGGTAGCCTGTTTTTTTGTCTCTCTCTCTACAGCAAACACCAAACTCCCTGCCATGCAGAGGAGAATCTATCTGGCAATCGAGCTATGCCTGTTGCCTCTTCAGTTCCCTTGGGGAATGTTATTTGTGCTTCAAGGTGAAAAGGGAAGAGGGTGTCAGGGGGGCAGCAGCAGGGTGAGGCAGCAAGCGACCAGCCAGGTGCACAGCAAGCTTCTATATTTACAGAATCTGGCCCCATGTGTTAAGTTATAGTTAGTAACTAGCATGCAGGGTGATGGATTATTGCACTAGTCTTTTATTTCTGGGTTTAAATCCTGACATAGGTCACAACTAGAATGAAACAGGGTTTCTCCTCCCAGTCCCTAGAAGTCATTCTTTATTCCTATTGTACAAACACAAGCCAACTTCCCTCTCCTTGCCCTTGATTTCAAGCCTCTAAAACTCTCACTAAATTCATTCCCCAAATGGTTGATTTTAAAGGTCGATTCAGTAGAGAGAAAGCACGTTAATGTGAAGACCTATATTTGTTCTACCACACAGGCTTTGTTGGCTCTAAAGGCAGCCATGCCATTTTTCATATTGTCTCTGTGCCAAATTCTGAAATCCCTGCTGAATCGTTATTCAAGTGTACACTCTTTACAGTCAGAGGTACTCGAGGTTTTCACAAATGTAACTGTGTTGACTTCAGTGAGATTCCTCTCATTTTGTATCTGAGTATCTGAGAACAGAACTGGACCATTGGGGGTTTTGCCCTAACAAAGATGAAATAAGAACTGAATAATTTAGCCCAAATTAAGGATATAGCCCAAAGAGAGTTTTGCTAAAGGATGGACGTCAGAGTTTGACCTACAATAAGTCTGGCTCGTTTATCAAAAAGCATCCTCCAGTTTGTGGGGTAAAATTAATATACTGAAAATGAATGCCCTTCCCAGAATTTTGTATGTCCTGAGGGGTCTCCATGTTTCTATTCTGCAAACATTTTAAGAAATTCAACAATATTTTCAGAACATTCCTTCAGGGCTGAGGTAAGAAACCTAGATTATCTCTGAACAAATTACAGCTCCGCCTATCACTGGGAGGATTTCATTTTCCCAACTTGGAAAATTAACGTATCTCTTTTCTGTTGAGCGAGGTGTCTTTGTGGCTATTAGATATGACCCCACAGATCCCACCTTGGGTTCAGATTGAATAAGAATTGGTATACGCTCACCCCTTTTCAGGCATTGTAGCATCAAATTTTTATAGAGTTGATGGCTCCAGAGTTCCCACAATAATGGCTGAGGGGAGGTTGGTCATACTTGGCTAAAAAGTTCCACTTCCATCCATTTTTCCATGCAGAAGCCGTCCTCTGAGGCAATCTTATTCTGAAAATCAGTGACAAAACCTTGATGTGGAGGGTTTCGATAGACGGAGAAATTATGACTGCATCGCAGCTAATTAACAATGATAAATTTAAACCATTTGTAGATCTTCAGCAACAATCTGGCTTTCCCTGCACCAGAGAATGGAAACATCTCCAGTTAATGCATTTACTTATGAATGTCTTTGGACCAGATGCACTGGGAGCTCCAGAACCTCCAGAACTTTTATTGTTTTAAAAGAAACTTCCTGGATTTATTGGCCAATGGTATCTTTTTATGATTTTCTGGCCTAAAAAACTCTGCCATAAATGGATAATTTATGAGTTGTTTGGAATAGAGATTTGGATACCCTATTATCTCTGACCCAATTGAATACAAATGTATCTAATGTTAAAGCAACTATAGACCAGAGAAAGATGCTTTTGTGAATATATTTGTCTCCACGTAGGCTAATGGTAAAGAGTACTTATAAATGCTGACTGCTGTAGGAAGTGTAACTTCCTTGGTGCTACATTAGCTCATCTGTTTTGGGAGTGCCACAGTATCAAGAGGTTCTGCTTTGAGGTGGGTTAAAGGACCAATGTGATATTGGATGCTAAGTTGGAGCCCTTCCCCTTAAATTTTACTCTTGGATATATTCCTGATACATAGAGATTACTGATAACAAGGTGGCCTGGTTCCAATGTGCCGCTTTGGTTGCTAAAAAATTAATCCTGCAAAAATGGAAAAGTCGATCCCCACCAAATATTGATGCCTGCCTCAGTGATATCACTGACATTTGTAGTATTAGGAAAAATAAATAACAATTATAAATAATAATAAAAAAATTCTTCAGATATCTCGGTTTAAGTCCAATAGTCGCACTTTGAGTACTAACAGGCACCTGCAGCTATTCCCATGTCCAGTGATGCCTGGCAATTTAGCAAAACACAAGTTCCTCAGGAAAGCAAAAATAATCTGAGGACCCTCTTAATTAATAGCTCAGGATTTACAAAATTGCCTGCTGTCGCTGTCACTCCTGACTTGATCTTGGAATTGAACTGGCTTCTTCCACCCTGTACATTGTAACTTCCCTTCACACACACAACTTCTGCCTCTGGCCTTCCTTCTTTGTCCATATTGAGTTATTCTATGCCAGACAAAGCCCCTTTGTAATACTGAGGTCTACCTGTTTGAGGAGTGGGTGGGATGGAAATGTACTTTTCCTGTGCCAGTGAACTGCATCATGTGTTAATAAGCTTTTTACTTGGCTAAATTACTTTGTTTCTATAGCTGATCTGAAGGCAAAAAGGCCCTAGAGGATGCAGGGGGAAGAAGGAAACATTCTCAAGTAATTAGAATGATTAGAGCAGCTGAAACCCCTGCCTTACTAAAACTGCATTATTTTCTCAGGAGATTTGTACTATATGATAGCCTACATGGCTTTCTTGTGGATGTTTTCCAGTCAAGTGGAGACTGAAAATCTTTCATTAAAGAGAGTCATAAGCAGCATACAATGGAAATTTAAAAACACATGAATATTTACCGGCCCTGGGCTCAGTTCAGTTATCTCCTAGTCCTAATTGGCTTTGTTGCGCCTTTCCTGATACCAAGAGGTCAGATTGACTTCCAATGAGTTTAAAGCAGTGAGGAAATAAAGGACATTTGGATAAATTGCTAAAATCAGAGTAATGCAAAATATAGGTACATATCTGTCTGGTTGAGGGAAGCATAGTGGAAAATGCAATGGATGCAAAATGTCAATTACAAGAACTGATTTTCTATGAACCAGTCACTCATTGAGATGAGATGTTTCAGTTACACACAGAAATCAGTGCCAAAACTAAAGGTTTCTCCATACTGTGAATCTCTATGGTGTATATACAGTGTTTGTTCCACATTTGCAGTGTCAGCCCCATTCACAGAATGAATGTAGAATATGCAGTTGATATTGCTGACCGTACTAGACTCAAATAACAGCACAGTAACATGCTTTGCTTTACTTCTGTAGTTTCCAGTCCTGGGGCAGACCAGGAGAGGACCCAGGGTTTAGATTTTAAGCTCTTTGTGCCAGGCCCTGACTTTTCATTATGCATGAGTGTACACTGCCTAACCCAATAAGGCCCTGATCCCTGATGGGGGCCTTTACGCACTACTGCAATACAAATCATTAATAATGTAGAGCAGCCTCAGGGCTGAGAGTCCCTTCAATTATTTCAAAACTTGTTTTTCACTGAATGTGCACTTTAATGGAAAACATCAGTGTCTAGGAAACAGGCTAGCCCCAGGAGTGATCAGAGAATAGGTGACATAAAGCTGCCTTTGCTAAAACCCATCTTGAGTTGCACTGTCATAGCCCAGGCATGGGTCAATGTTATAAACTGCTAGGTAAATCTTAAACCTCTCTGGTATGTACACAAAACTCACCATGTGCTGGTAACCCTGTACCACAGAACTCCAGCCTATTTGGACTTTTGTCCCTTGCAAAACTTTTCAAAATATTGACAGATATGCACAGTGCCCAGTACATATCAACTGAGCTTTGCTCCTCCTGCAGTAGTTGGCTAGGAGAGGCGCAGGGTTTCACAAATCTTCCTTCCCTTCCTATGCCCTCACATAACCCACGCTTGGTTCCCATCAAGGAATTGAGTGCATCTGCAGGGAAACTCACTTGAGAATCATATTCCATCCCAGTATTGAACATCTATAGTGAATGAAGCCAAGGAATCCATCTCTCTTCTTGAAAGAAAAAAATAAAGTCTTTGGTACTGTAACATTAGATGGTTTCTTAATGTTTGGCAATCGATCTTTGTTCTAACGCTACAATTATAGCCCAAGAAAATATATCCTCTCCCCTCTCCCCCACCCCAGGATCTTACTGCTCTGTGCAGTAAGACTGGAAAGTATGCAGGCATTCATGGAGTATAAAGGAACTGGATACCCAGATATCCCTTCAGGTTCTTTCATCAATGTATCTGCTAAAACAGTTTTCATTTTGTGGGTCTGAATTGTGGATGTTATTCAGAGAGCAACTCCAATCAAGATGGAGTTTTGTGGGCACTTTTGGTTTCACTGCCCACAGTCGTGCCTGAAATTGCTGCATTTTCCCCACCCTGCTAGCCAATGAATATGTTATCATGATGCCTGTGGCAAAAGAAATGGAATAAACTGTGATTAATGAACAGCAGGTCATGCATTTTCAGATGACAAAAAGAGATTAAATGGTTTTCATCATGCTAAAAATGAAGTGAAGATGTAAGGACAGAGTTTATGTAATGTTAATATGCCTGTTGTTATCACAGGTTTTTCAGGCCTAAAGGAGAACTGCCCTGTAAGAGTAATATAGAAGATTTAAATAACAACGAGAGATGTGCATTGGGACTGAAATTGAAGTATCTAGTCTGTAATCGCAATCGTAAAACAGTATTCAAGTTTTGCCAAGAGTAATGGTATGGCCCATTTATCACTGCAGCTGAATAGTTACCCACATTTTAATATTTTATAAAAAGGGCACTACCAAATTCACGGTCTATTTTGGTACATTTCACGGTCATAGGATTTTAAAAATCTTTAATTTCATGATTTCAGCTATTCAAATCTGAAATTTCTTGCATGATGTTGTAATTGTAAAGGTCCTGACCCAAAAAGGAGTTGTGGGGGGGTTTCAAGGTTATGTTACTCGGGGTTCTTTCAACCCAAAGCTCTTGGTAACTTTTACTCTATGCGAGGTGGCATTAGGAAATAAATCAGGGGAGACATGGCCGTCTGACCGATAGATGGCTGGCACAAAAAGGACAACACAAGAGTGCTTTCACTTAAAGCTAAACTTTACTTAGCCTCAAGCACTTATACACGTCAGCAAGAGATTAGTAAAACACCCCCAACCCTTGATAATTACCAAAGCTGAGCGAAACTCAAGATGCATTCAGAGAGCGAGAGTCCAGTCCCCACTACCTCAAACTTTTCCTCCTTATTTATACATTAGTAATAGAATGACATGTCCCTTAAAGAAAGCTAGTTAAGTAAGCAGTTTCAATAGTCAAGCAGGAGGTTCCTTCTGATTACCGATTAACCAGGTGTGGGTTTTTTCCAGAGTTTGCAGCCTTGAGGCCCCAATAGACATTCCTGGATCAGGAAGGACGTGGGGTCAAGCTGCCCTTTCTGTGGCACCTAAAACTCCCCCCTCCCCTCCTGCCTTGGTCAAACTGAGAGTGCTGAATGGCCAATTTACGGCCCGCTGACTTGGCTGCTTTTAGCAATAAGCCATAGTGGTTTCAGGCACTTTACTGGTTTGCCAAAGTCTCCCCGTACAGTTATTGTAGGGGGGTTGCGATACTGCTACCCTTACTTCTGTGCTGCTGCTGGCCGTGGCGCTGCCTTCAGAGCTGGGCAGCTGGAGAGCGGCGACTGTTGGTCAGGAGCCCAGCTCCGAAGGCAGAGATGCTGCCAGCAGCAGCGCAGAAGTAAGGATGACATGGTATGGTATTCCCACCCTTACTTCTGTGCTGCTGCTGAGGGGCGCCGCCTTCAGAGCTAAGTGCCCGGCCACCAGACACCACTCTCCGGCCACTAGCCACTGCTCTCTGGCCACCCATCTCTGAAGGCAGTGCAGAAGTAAGGGTGGCAATACTGTGACTCCCCTAAAATAACCTTGTGACCCCCCCCAACCCCTTTTGGGTCAAGACCCCCAATTTGAGAAATGCTGGTCTCTACCCCCCTTCCCCCCGTGAAATCTGTATAAGTATAGGGTAAAAGCATGCAAAAAACCAGATTTCATGAGGGGGGACCAGATTTCACGATCCGTGATGCGTTTTTCATGGCTGTGAATTTGTTAGGGCCCTATTTATAAAACCGTAATATATGTGAATGAGAGGATTTTTCAGTCAAGAAGCATTTGTTAGTGAAAAGTTACTCCTTCTAATCTAACACAGACAGACCTGCCTGCAAAAAAACTGTATTCAGCCTCGAACTAGTTTAGTTTTATAGTCTTTGTAGGTAGCACCGGGTGAGCATGCACTGATGGCACCTAGTGGTTCAAGAGAGGAAGTTCATAAGAAAATAAAGAAGGGAGGAAAAACCAGGAGGTAGAACCTAAGTTAATGGGTTTGGAGTGGAGTGAACCAGCAGACAGTGCGGAGGGCAGAGATTCTCCCTTAAAAAGAGCAGTGATTCTTTTTTTATTATTATTTGGATATTTTAATCTTTTTTTTCTGAAGGTTCACTTTGTCACCAAAGTTCTCCTAGGCTTAGTTTCTAACTGTAGTTCATACAGTAGCCAGACATGGCATTATAGTTTAAATGTGCATCTATTTTACCTATGGGAATGTCTGATACTGTAGTTATGCATTCGATGTGAGATAGGCCAGTCAAGTAAAATTTGAAAATCCAATGCACAACCAGTTAGAAATCCACTCTGTAGGGTTCTCACTTTTTTTCAGGTTAAAGGTCTGGGGATAAGTGGGGCATTGTGTATATTCTTAATCTTCATGCTGTCCACAGACATGATTTTGATGAAGATGACTGACAGCGAAAGAATTAACTCTTTCAGGGAAGTGTCTGCAGTAATGCCACTTGAAAATGTCCTGTCTTTGACACTTTTGATGCTCAGTCCAGGCACAGAGGCCTTCTCTTGGGAAGCTACATAGGCCAGACGATTGTCACTGGCTAGTTACAGAACAGGTGGTCATTAGAATTCTGCATTGCAAACTTGAAGTTTAATTGGAAAAGATTATTATTATTATTATTTATTATTATTGTTAACATGTATATTACAGGAGCATCCAGAGGCATCCACTGGATTGGGACCCCATTGCTTTAAGCACGGAACTGTTCTTACTTATAGTTTAAAAGGCAAAACATTACAGGTGCAGGAGACTAAAAGTTAGCTGGAGTGGGAGAGGATGTGGAGAGGGGAATAATAGGATGTTTTAGCAAAGGTTTACTGTGTGCTTTATTCTTAGCCTATCAGTTACAGCAATCAGATTCATCACCTGCGTAGCCATTATCAGATGCCCACAGATCAGTTTTCTGTAGGCATTACAGAAGAGGAGAATTTTGAGGGGTTCACAAAGGAAAATAAGGTGGAAATAGAAGTTAATTTAAAATGAGAGCATACTGCGACATGCACCTGACCTTTTGCAGCTCTCATGAACTCCCCTGTTTCATACATATACAGGACCCAGTTTCTGAATCTCCAGAAAGGGTCAGCTCTTAAATCTACGAAGCTAAATTTGGAAATGACATAACCCCTGTTGTTCCAATTCCCAGCTTCTAAAGTCTCCTCATTTCCCTTTACAGTTTCAGCCTGTCTCTGGCATCTTCCGTTTCCCTTAAGATTAATTCCCAGGAGCAAAGAGATCTGTAGTGGCTGCTCTGTCACCCTTCCCCCAGCCACTGTTGAAGGGGGAATTCCTAGGTGAAAGGAGTTTTCCTAGGGTATGGTCAGGGTGTCTCTATAACCCAGGGACCCAACTGCTGGAACAGCCCGTTGGGGCCGTGAGTCTACTGTAGTTCACTGTGGGGATCAGCCTGGCTCCAGGTCCGCCTCAGGACTGGGGCAGTGTAAAGGTGTCATAAAGCTATCCCTAGGTATTATGCTAAGCCCCACTTGGCCAGACTGGAGGATCTGGCTCCACGTTTACAAATAAAGGTATTTTAAAATAATATACAAAAAACCCCAACACCAATTCTTCCAGCAATGGAATGCTCCAAAGAGGGCCACTGTGTGTGCCATTCCAAAAACAGCCACTAGAACGAGTCACTCCATTAAGATTTTCTGTTCACTGTCCTGATCAGTAAGGTGGGAGGATGTTCATGCAGCATCAGCTCAGTGAAAGATAACAGCAAGCTGTGCTGCTCTGACCTTTTCAGTATTTTTGTAATTTGACTTGTTGCCCATTCCCTGCATACTCTGGTTATCACCTAAGGGAAAGCTGGAATAAGCAGCCAATCAAAATGCAGACTAATGAAAAGGTCACGTTTATGAGGTGTTTGAATTGTCATATCTGATTCTTCATTTACTTATTTGGACATTGTAAGCAAATTTGTTATTTATGGCGGTGCTAGGTACCTGCACAGCACAGGCAGGGACTGTACAAGCTCCCGCTGCATAATATTTCCAGTGAATCTCAGTCCTAATCCCTAATTATTATGACAAGGGTGCCTAGTCTTCCCTCTGTGTGTGCGTATGCATGCATGAGCACACAGCCCATGATTGTTAATGTGAATGATATATATTTATATAGAGAGGAAAAATCTCCCTCCCCCAACAAAACATAATGAATACTGGAAATCTCTAGAGCCATATTTTCCCTTTACATTAGTTCTTGAGACTGTTTTAGTTTCTTTAGGTTAGATCCTACAGTTCACACTCCCTCCAGTTTCATTTTGAATTTCCGGTTTCAATTACCCCCAAAACTCCAGCTGATACAGACAATTCTCATCTGATTTCACATTGAAACTCTGACATGAATTTCACACGGTTTTGGAGCCTGATCTAAAAGCCATTGCAAGTTGATGAAGAGACTCCCATTGATTTCAATGGATTTTGGATTAGGTCTTTGATGCAAAGCCATAGGCTGATTCATAGTTTCATTTGAAACTGGACTTGTATGTTCTCAAAACTTAGGGCCAAATATTGCCACCTGTGTTGTATTTGAGGTAGCACATGACCCCTCTAGTAATTCCATTCATCTCAGTTGCTGAACATGAATAAGAGTGGCAAAATTTGTCCCTTGGTGAACATGATCTGGATTTATTTGAAAATAAATACAACCTGGAAATCATGTGTGTTTCACTTGGTTTCATGGAAACATTTCATGCAGCTTTTGAAGTACTGCATGTATAGGACGAATGAATTCCTATGGGAATTAATGTAATAGGACTAAATAACACCATTAAATGGCAGCCATGTGCAGTTGCATTCTTGTGTACCTCCTTCAATGCCAGAATGTGCCCCTTCCTCAAGGGTTTTTAATCACCCAAAGGTGGCTTTGTTACTGTGTTTCTGTTGGTGCAAATTATAAACATTAGAAAAATTCTTGCAGTCATGCAGCAATAGGTTTTGGGTTGTCTTGTCGACATCCAAATCGTCAACTCTTCAGAAATAATTTTTAATTAGGTCAAAGTCCAGAAAGTCAATATGTCCATATAACTGAATGGCCTAAAGTACAGCAGAGGGACAACACACTAAAAGACCAACCACAGTACACTAAATAAGAAATAAGAGAGACTGTCCGCTGATAGGAAGTAGGGGATAGCTATGGCTGCAAAGCCTGTTTGTTCTACCCATCCCTTCCAGAGAGTGGGAAAGTAAGTATCCAGAACTCCTGTTGCATGATGCTGGTGGAGCTGCCTTCCCTCCACTATAGCCAGCCCTCTCCACTGCTCCATCTTCCATTGTGGGGTGTTCTGGGTACCAAAGGCCCTGAACTTGGATTTCTCATAACTATGGTGGTGTTGTCAGATGTTTGGCTGCGTGTGTTCCCTCTGTGAGCAATCCCAGCTCTGCGCAGGCAGCTGGCACAGCGGACCTCGAGCAAACCGCCCAGTGACCACAAGATCCGTTAAGGTACGAAGGCACTTGGCCAGGTTTATTGTCAATGAAGCATGGTACTAGTATACTGCAGACTCTGTCAGACCACTAATACATGTATGCCCATAACAATGGACCAGCTCAGTGAATAGTGGGACTTTCCGTTCCCCCCCTAGGCCAGAAAAAGACACTCCCTTTGAGGCTTCATTTTATACATCAATCCAAAAAGTTAAGTATTGCCCCTCTCATGTGGTTAGTTACTGCCCCCTGCCGTGGGTAGTTACTATCCCTGACGTGGGTGCCCCCATAACCTTGTACCTGTTGGTTCAATCAGAACATCTCTATCCATCACACTGTCATCCTGACCTTATCTTTAGAAGGGGTCAGTATGTTCTTACTACCTTTGGGGTGGGGGTATTTGTACTGTACTTGGCATTGGGGTGTTCTGGTAGCATTCTTCTGCAATGTGTTTGCATGAGTGTCCTGTGTGTAGCCTTTCTTAGGAATGTGTGTGTTTTTGCAATACCAGCTCTGTTTTTGCCAGGTTCTGTGAGCTCACAGCCTGTCTCTTGCTAACTTTTGCTTTCATATTAGCAAGGTTTGACCACTACTTTAGTTCAGGCCTTAGGCCTTACACCAGGCCTCTGATGCAAGGGCTTATGTCTCTGGCTTTCTTCCTACTACAGGTGGATGGATGGATGGATGAGTAGCAGGAGTCTTGAAAATATAAGAGAGGGCATGTGAGAGAGATCACAAGTTCAGAAGCAAAACTAGTTTATTAGTAGCTGACCGCCATTGCTTTGGTAACTTATTATGAGAAAGGACTTGAAGGTCTCAGCCCAGTCTCATTGTAACTGGTGTCTTTGCGAGTTTTGACAGAGAGCCCAAAGACTGAGGGGGCCTGGATATGGGTTTCTTACCCTTAGAGTGATCCCTCTAACTTAGTGTTAAAGCACACTGGGCAAGCCAGTACAGTGAAACCTGACACTACACACCCGATTTGTGGATAGATTCCCTCCCCGCCCACCACTAAATTCATACTAAAGCAGAGAGAGTGGCCATGACAGGCTGACCTGTGCCTTGGTGATGTTACTGGTGCTTTATGACGTGAAGGACATGTAGGGATTATTGGAAATCAATTGCTTACTTGAGCCACCCATGTTTTTTACTCGCCCCTGCAAAACATACGTGCCTCATGTACCATTTACATTCACTTCAGGGAGCTCTTCAAGTGTTTAAATGCTTTGCAGTGTTGCGAGGGAAAGAAGAGTTAAGTGACTGCTTTATTTTATTAGAAAATGCAGCTTTCATTTCACATTAATTTTTTGCATTCTCTGTGCCCATTTGCAACAGCTTGTTTCTCATCCCCACGTTTGTTTAAAGCTCTCTAACAGGCTGATTCATTTTTTCATGCTGCTTTTTAAGTGAGAGGAACATGACTTTGCACGTGGTCGGGAACCCAGATAAACCTTCCTCTGGAGGCAGTGATTGGCAGCGGCCCCCGTTGTGCAGATGTAAAACTGGGAAAGCTAATCTTCCAATCTGACTTTCTATCTGTCATTTTACACTGCCACTCTTTAAAGCCAACTCCTTGCCAGATGGAACTCTGCCTGCTTATAGGGTGTCTATTTTCTGCCACTCATGGATCATGACAATGTCAGACAATATGTCAGTAAGCTCTCTTCCATATCCTTTCTGTGCTGGATGAATTGGTGACGTTATGTAAATTACCTGCCATCCAGCAGGGCACCTTCCTTAATGTAATTTATTGGGAGTGTGTGGCTGGAAGGGGGGCATTGTATCCACTAAGGATAAGTTGCCTGTCATATGGATTGAGGTGGATGGCAGGTTGCAGTACGAACGAATCATTTTGTGACCACAGATGATCTCTCTAAAGTGAACAGAAACAGCTAATGACCCATGAGAACAATATAGGACCTCCAAGTGCTGATATGTGAACTGCTGGAATAAGTAAATCATTTGCTTGAGCTGAGTGACAATTACAGTTACAACTATGAGACAACTCCAGTACCAGTATTCCCTACCCTACACACACTTTCCACCAAGACAGGTGACTTAGTTGAACTGCATTAAAAGATTCAGAGGCCTGAATTAAGATCCACAAAGTTTGATATATCTTATTCAAATTATCTGAACCCTTTAAGGCAGCACAAATGGATTGAATGCCCCATAAGAACACACTTCTTTCCAAGATTTCTGGCTCTTTATTATTGCTTAAGTGCTGACATGCTGCTCAATGCCATACAAAACTGAAAATACAGACATGCCCTACCCCAAATAGACACAGAGTAAACAGGACACATTGGGAAACCGGAACAAAGGAATGATTAGGTGTGATGGGGTATACAAATCTCACACTGGGCCTGAAGGGGCTAATGAGAGCTTGTAGGTTCAATCAGCCTCACCCCGGTACATCCTGGTACACTAGAGGAAGGAGTTAAAAGGGCTGAACCTGGCTCAGTTAGGGCCTGATTAGGAAGAAGAGTAGATCTTTGCCTGTCATGCAGTGAGAGAAGCCTGGCTGGAGTCAGGGAGCTGCATAGATCTGCTGGCTGATACCTCCCTGGAGGAAGGTACAGCTACAACAGGGAGCTTAACGTAGTTGGGTAAGAGCATCAGGAAATGAGTCTGCCCAGGATTCTGTGCCCTGGTGGAGGAGTGAGATCTAGAGACCCCTTGCTGCTATCTGGCAGAGGGCATAAGGGGTGTGTAGGGGTTTATATGGATCTCCTGGTCTGATGTCTAAATAATACTGCACTGAAAGGGTGGTATTTGAGGTCACTACCAACAGCCAATAATGCACTATTTGTCCTAATCATGGTGAGGTGCATGTGTGGATGATATTTAAGGAGTCATATATCTATACTGAAAACTATGTTCTTATGGTATGTAAGTTAAGACAGGTCACCGGAAGGTTCTAAACACATTCTGTTTAGGAAAGGGGTAGGACATGCTTATTTCTCTCCAGCTAGTCATTGCCCATTGTGCGGCTTACAGTGTAAGTCTATTTGCATATGGAGCTGCCAGCTAATCAAGGTTGCAAATTTGACAAGAGATCACAAAATCAACAGGAAGGAATGTCTAGCAGGATTATGTCCTGCTTATGACTAAAAGAATTAGTCTGGAATATGAGGAGAATGCAGAACCACAGGGGGACATAGGATATCCTTCATGGAGGAGACAAGTTGAGAGTATGCATTTTTTCATGAAAAAGGGATCACAAGCACTGAAAAACGCTGGGGAGCAATACTGTAAGACATGAGGGCAATTGGTTAAGTAAATTTAGGTTTTAGAAGGCATGTTATGATTTTATTTTACATGTAACAATTTATTTCCAATATTTCTACTTGCTATCATGCATATCTCTACACTTTATTCAATAAACTTTCATATGTTTTCACTATAAATATAGCTAAGTGCTGTGTGTGAAGCGGAGCAGTGATCTGAGGTGACACTGGTAAACTGGTGGGTACTGTGTCTTTGGGAGCAGCTGATCTGTGAATTCTGTGAGTGTCCAGTGGAGCACGGGTTGGTCACTCCAGGGGAAAGCTTGGAGGTTGGAGCCGGGGTGAAAGTAAGTCTAGGGACTTACCGATACGGGGCTGGGTTGGGGCCAGCTCTGGCCCGGGGCCAGCTCTGGCCTCTGGAAGGGGCAGGGCCTCGGGCAGAAGGGGCGGGGCTCAGGGAGGTCAGAGCCAGCCCAGGCCCACCCTATACCAGCAAGTGCCTCCTTCCCCCTCCCTGGGGTAACAGTGGCAGCCGGGGTCTCTGGCAGCAGTTTAAAGGGCCTGGGGTGGTGGCAGCGGCCAGAGCCCTGGGCCCTTTAAATCGTCCCCAGAGCCCCGCCACCGCTTCCCTAGGGCTCTGGCAGCAGGGCTGCGGGGACAGGGCTCCGGCCACCGCTACCGCCCTGGGCCCTTTAAATCACCGCCCCAGCCCCGCCGCCGCTACCCGAGGGCTCCGGCAGTGGGGCTCTGGCAGCAATTTAAAGGGCCGGGGGCTCCAGCCGCTGCTGGGAGCCACAGGCCCTTTAAATTGCGCTTGGGGAAGCCGATCCATCCCGGTACAGCGCACTGGTTCTTGCCGGCACGCCATACCAGGGCATACCGGCTTCCTTTCACCTCTGGTTGGAGCATGCCTATCACTAACCTGCAGAGGGACAGCAGAGCCCGCATAGGCTAAGAGTGGAGTGCTTGTGTTGCGGGTGGCCAGTGGAGGTGGGGAGCTGATCCTCGGCTGACACAGACAAGGCTTCCTCACTAAGGGCAAGGGGCAGCAAGGTGCCTCACCGCGCAGGGAAGTGTCGCAAGAGGCCTGCAGGGAACAGGAGGACTCCTACTGAGTCAGGGACTGCCCTGTGAGGGGAGTGGAGAAAACTTTCCTGCAGCAGAACCAGCTGAGTAGCAGAATGTGCTAAAAAACTCTGCAGGGAACCTGGGAAGAGGCCGGGGTAAAGGCCCAAGACAGGGTAAAGTCGGAATTAGTCCAGGGAGGCAGCAAAGAGAGTCTGTGTAGTTAGGCCTTGACTGCCTATTCAAGGGTCCTGAGACCAGAACTCAGTGGAGAGGGAAGGCGCCTACCAGCCCACCAAGGAAGATGGAGCCGAAACCCCTCTGACAAGGGCTATGTACTCCTGAAACTCACTGTTACCAGGATAAGGACTAGTGAGTCCAGATTCGGATTGAAGGTCCTACGTACGGCTGAAGGAATATTAGTTGTTGGACTACTGATTTACCCCAGAAGGAGCGGGACTTCATGTGCCCCAGCTGGAGAGCTGAGAGATAAGAAGCAGACCTCTGCTGAGCTTGAAGGTCTGTCAGCAGGGGGCACTAAAGGAGGACAGCCTGCTACACAATGCTCAGTCACTCGGGGCATGCTGGTGAATGAGTCACATGCTTACGTTAAAGTTTTTCTTTGTAATTATTAGCATTTTGGACTTCCTTTGTGTAAGGAGAGCCAGTGTGGTCCAGTGGCTAGGGGGCTGGAAAGGAAGTCAGGAGGAGGCCTGTCTCTGCCACTGACTTCCTGTGTGATCTTGGACAAACCACATCTCTCTCTTCCTCAGTTTCCCCATCTTTAAAATACCTGCCTGATTTGTAAAGTGTGTTGAGATCTGTGGATGAAAATACTAAGTAAGACATAAGTATTATTATTCTTGGAGGCATCATGGAAGAAGTGAGTCTATAGGAGGGATTTGAATGTAGGTGGTGGACTATAATAGGGCATGTCATACAGACATGGCGGTGTGTAAAAAGGCATAGCAACAACTGCCTGAGAAAAACGATTAACAGGACACCAAGGCCGGTGGAGTGTAGGCAGAAGTACACGGTTTGAGATCTAGACCAGCACAGAGGTTCGTAGGACCTTGAAAGTGACCTCTTACTTTTTAGGCATGCTGAGAAAAACAAGACAAAATATTACTTCTTGGTAATTTAGTTTTCCCCTTTCCAGACTAAGCCAGAATGGGGCGATGCAAAGGAAACTAACATGGAACATGATGGGGAAAAGTGTTACCCAAATGTTTTCAATTTTCAGCAATAGTTTGGTTTAGTTTGGGTCAGTTCTCTTTTTATCTGAATAAGTTCCCTTAGCCTTACTGCAGGTGCCCCATCTCCCCATCTCTTCTGGGTCATTACATGGAATCTCTGAAAATCAGACAAACGTCACTGCATTCCATTTAAAAGGGCTGACTGTAGAAATGTAGGTGAACAGGGTCCAAACTGGGAGCTCCATTTCAGGAGCGAGATGGAAATGGTTTCTGTAATTCATGCTTGCAGGCTGTTAGCTGAGAATAATACAGTTCAGTCACTCCAGAAATGCATTACAAACACTTACAATCAAACCTAAAATGTAACACTGGAAATCAAGAAAATGCAAAAAAAAGAAAAAGAGTTCAGCTACATTGCAGCTCTACCAGTTTCAAACAGACTGAAGTAGCATAGCTGCGCATTGTGCTGGTACTTCAGAGAAATAGGGAACTGCTTTGCAATCACCTTGACATGAATGAGATGTAAACAGTATGGTAATGCATTACTATCTAGAGCTTGCTTTTTTTTTCTGTAGAAGGTTTCCTTTGCAAAAGTATGTTGCAGCCTCATCTGTAACTGCACAAGCAACCAGTTGGTTACCTGAATGATAGTACTCAGAGTTCAGAGTAGCAGCCGTGTTAGTCTGTATCCGCAAAAAGAAAAGGAGGACTTGTGGCACCTTAGAGACGAACCAATTTATTTGAGCATAAGCTTTCGTGAGCTACAGCTCACTTCATCGGATGCATTCAGTGGAAAATACAGTGGGGAGATTTATATACACAGAGAACATGAAACAATGGGTGTTACCATACACACTGTAACCAGAGAGATCATGTAGGATGAGCTATTACCAGCAGGAGAGCCGGGTGGGGGCGGGGAGCTGTGTACTCAGAGTGTAATTACTAGTGACTCCTGAACAGCACATCTAGTATGGACTATTATGTCAAGGAATTGGTAAATCAGCTTTGGAGGACTGACCACAATCTTTGTACTAAATCTGAAATTAATCTAATATATCTTTGTATTCTCTGAGGTTTTCTATGAAATCTGTAGCCCACCTTAACAGTCAACCTTAAAAGTTATTGAATGGCAGCAACAGATCTAGTAGTTTCTAGAGTACTAGCGTTTCTATAGAAAAACAGCACAATAAAAAGAGAGTGTATTGCTAACCTTCAGCTGGTGTGTTCTTTTAGAGGATGTTGACACAAAGCCCACTGAAGTCAATAAAAAGACTCCCATTGTCTTCAATGGCATTTGGATCAGGCTCTTATATATGTGAGAGATTATTTTACTTCTGAATTTAACTTTATTCTGAAATACAGGACAGTTAGTCTCTTTTTCCCACCGTTTTCAATGCATTTCCAGACAGTAGCCAGTACAAAATTCCCTTCTTTTAACCTTTTAAGGCATCTGAAATGTTCTGAGTTTTTGTGTGAGCATTCATGAAAGTGCAGGATTGATAACCTACCAACATCTTTAATAAGGATGAAACCAATGGGGTTCTGAGGACGTGACTCTAAAAACCTACAGAGTTTAATAGGAAACACTAACCTCTCTGCAAAAGTTTTTGTTCCATTCTGTAGAATTCTATGGAAAAATATACCATTCTGTTCAGTTCTATAGGATGGTTCAAAACACCTGTAAAGTAATCATTTTTTTATTACATAGGGCTATTTCATAAGAGCAGAATAGACAGCAACAGTCCCATATAATAGACAGACAGCAGCAGTCCCATCTCCCACACATTATCCAACCCAGAGGGACCACCTGTAAAAATGAGTTCATTTCATTCTCTAGGCCCAGCAAGGAAAAACCCTGTAGTATTTAATAGCAGAATTGAAGCTTTCTATACGGTTTTTGAATCCTCTATCAGAATGTAATAGAAAAAAATATCCCTGCTTTAGAATTTTAGTGGATGGTTCAAAAGACATATAGAAAGGCTACTGTTCTCCAGCACATTGTATTGGTTTGTAACAATAATAAACAAATGCTTGTCTTGTTCTCTTATTATGCAAGGATTTATTGCTAAGTGAGTACAAAGTTGTGTTACCAGTTTGTCCTAGTGAAACTGCCTTTGCCTAGCAATTAATGAAACTAAAGATGCTATTGTCTACTGGGTGAGGGTCAGAAGACTATACGGGTTATATCTTCATTTATTCAGAGCTGAGTTCTGCAGTTCCTGCACACCCAAAACACGCATCCCAGAAAAACGTTATAAGCTTACACATGAGAACAGACAAAAGCATCAGGTTTTGAGTTTATTTATTTATTTTCTATTTGTTGCAAGGTATAAAATCTGAATGCAGAAAACCAAGGTATCCCAAGCCTGCAAATACTGTTTAGAGGGAATTTGTCCAGTAATGTTTCTGGTATGCAAGGAGAGACCTGTTAGTGACTCTGATCTTTACTCAGCTGAAAAGATTTGTAACCTTGCACTTCGCATGTGTCTAGAGATCTGGCTTCTGTGCCCAGCCAAGCCATTCATCTGAAAATCAGCCAAGTCACACATGCCTCTTTGGCTGTTTTGCTTTTTCTGGCCATGGAGGGGTTAGAGAGACTTGACACTGTTCATGTAAATGAGTCTGTTTCTGCATCACCTTCCAGTCAGCACTTTTTCTGATTCATGTTGTTCCAGAGCATCCTTTCCATCACCTGGGCACGGATGCTTTGTTTTGTTTTTTTAAATGTCATTTACTCCAGATGCCACTTGGATTTCCTCCCACAGATCAGGCTTACAGGTGTAACTGATTCATTTAATGGAAATACTACTCACAGGGCCCAATTCTGCTTTCCCTTCTGCCCACAAAGCTCCCTTTAAAACAGCATTTACCAGGAAGATGAGACTTTGCTTGGTTTCCTACATTCATTTTTTATACATTGCAAAAATAGAAGCAGCCAGTTATAGCGAAGGCAACGTGTTCACGTTAACTCACTGTGTTGGAAAGAGCTTCTGACTGACCTACATAGAGACCTGCTTTGTGTGAAGGAAAACGAACAGAGCTTTTGCATTTCCTCTCCTTGTCAGGTTGCCTGCATCAGCAGCAATGCCATCCTCAATGTACCCTAAAGCCTTGTTTTTCTGGAACAGAAAGGCTGCTCTTTGGGAGTGGTTAGAGTTGCTCAGACATTTGATCACTTAATTGGTCTTGATGCTGGTGCTAAAAATGTTTGAAAAGAACTGCTGGGTTTCTTTTTTTAATAATGCAGTATGCGGAGGGTCTCTTACCACATGGGTTTATAGGATGCAGAATTGCTCTGCTCCACAAGTTAAGGCTGATAAATCATTTATTTTTAAAGTTCAGTTCACCACTTACAAGAAGAAGTCAACAACATTAAACAGAAAGATACAGACTTTAAATCACAGCCTTCTTTCAGTCTCCCTGTGGTGACGAGTGTTTCTCACACATAAACCCGGTTTATCTCTGCATCGCAGGCAGCTTTTTAATGGGGGACATAGCAAAAGGATGTAAAAGCTTCCAGAAAGAGCTGGCCAGGCTCTTCCCCAAGAATGGGCAGACCCAGCTGTGTTCTAGGCAAAGCTGTGCTGCAGACAGCTTACACAAAATGACCACCTGCATCTAAGGACGGCTACCCAGAGTTTCCATTAACACAACTCCCCAGATGCAGGCCTATCGGCAGCATCCACAAGAACCTGATGGAACCTTAGAATTCTTCCCCTCTATGCTTGGTGAGGTTGGCTTTGTGTCGCAGTTTGTTAGAGACTTGCCCGACACACTCAATTAACAAGTAATATTCCTTCAGGAGCCCGTCCTGCAGGACTCCTCCTTATACAGCAGCCTTTCACTTTTTGATTTTCTTTGTAACGAAAATGTCTCTCTAGATACAATTGATTTGAAATGTATGGAGAACAAAAGCAACACTCCTGCAGTATAGCACAGTATGACACTGAATAGCAGGGCCAGCTCAGTAAGAATTGATGAGTTACCACCGCCCATGTTTTTATGGGATGTTGTTGATGGCACCGGATGCATACACGTGACACTTCCATGTGCTTGTGATCCATTGGCCGATTTGCCAGTACTACACAATGTTATTGTTAAGAAGTCATTTATGAAAAATGAGGCTTGGTTTGATGCTATTGAAAACACGCTGTTACTGAAACGAACAAAGTTATTTATTCGGTCCTGCTGTCAGAGGGAAATACCACAAAGGATTCTGTGTGATGCTAAGCAGGGAGTATGCAGTAAATGCATTGCAAACAAGGCTAGCCATGCCATGCAGTAAATCATGATTCTGTTGTGATGTTAACTCATGATAACTATGGAAATAATTCATGACACCACTCAAGGATGACTCCCGAGGATGTAAAAATGATGTCTCAGATCAATCAGGGAAAACGAAGCAGAGTACACCCTGTTTGGTCAATAAATGTTATATTCACAAGTCATGCCTCTAGGTTTGTAATCAGTGTTTCCCCATCATTGGATGCACTTGGTTAGTTCCTCTCTTTGTGAAATATTTATGGTTAGCAAAGGACATTAGATTGTTTAAAATAAAGCTAAAAGAAAACCAAATCCTAGCAATTAGGGGATTAGTAATGGTTTTAATCAAGAAAAAGACAGTGATTTCCAAAGTAATTGCTTTCTTTAAACAACTTCTCCTGCCCCCAATTGCTATAGTCTTCTCGGAAAATGTTCATTTATTAGTAGCAGGGACAATTCTTCCTGATTTGCTGAACTCTGGGATTCTTCTCCCCTCTTATTGTAGCATGATCCAGATGCACACGTTATGGTTCATCTCATTCCATAATAACGGCATACATCACATTGCTGTTGATAATCAAGAAAACACCTGTTTCTGTGAGCTCTGCCAAGAGCATCCGTGCTGTCCGAGACTGCAGAAGGGAATCTATAGCAAATTGAGCTGGACTTAGGCAGAAAGGACTATTGTTAATGAACTAATTGTTGGTTATTACATATAGGTAGATAGTAAAAACTTCTTCATTACCTGTGTAACAGTGCTTAATATACATAGCTTCATCCTCCCTGATATTTTCCTACACAAACCTTAGAAGATATTACAGCAGACATTATAATGGGTTCTGTAACTGTTGCCATCTGAAGGCAGTTAAGGGCCCATGTGAAATGAGGTGGTTCAGTCAGTCCTGTTCCTGCTGGACAGGTATCCATATCACAAAAAACCACTGTCTCAAATGAGCCACATCAAGAAGGGAAGGGATTTGAACCTGGGTCTCCCACATCCTCAGTGACTGCTCTAGCCACTGTTCTATTGAGTAAAAGGGAGATGGTAACAATGCCACCTTCTCCTGTGCTTTTGATTGTGGGGCTCGGTCTGATATGTGCTCTCTGAGCACACCTACTGGATTGGGCCCTCCAGGCAAATTAAGCAGGGGAATGCCTCGTTTGTAAATATCTCCAGGTCTTAAGTGGGCTAAGCGCTGGGTGTCAGCACTTAGGCAGCTGTGTGCATGCCCAGAAGAAATTCAGGCACATAGGGAGCTTTACCAGTGGAAACTTAAGTGCCTAGGGAATTTAGGTATCTACAGGTTTAGGTGGCAGCTGAGCAGTTCTGAGGATATACATTTTGGATTTAGGTACCTAAAGTGGCAGTTGGATGCCTAAATCCCTTTGTGGATCCAGCTGCAATGGGCCATGGAGACTGAATGATCTTCTTATCCCAATTGGTGAGAAGCATTGGCAAGGGGGGAACCCAGCCTTTACCTGATCTAGCTTTGAACAGAATTTCTGTCTCCAGGACTGTTAACAACACCGTATATGTGTCTCCAGGATTGTCATTCCAGCAGCCTTCATTCACATCTTAATACTAAATGCAGAAAACTTCCTCCCACACCCATTTTCCAAGTTGAAACTTGTATCAGTGGTAACAGCTTATTTCCTATCATTATTAATCTAGCACCATAAATGAGTGTGGAGTGCAGGGAGGCATGGCAAAATTTGATTTTTATTTTTCAATAGTTTTGATGTTCATTTTAAAGCATTTTTTCAACTTTTTTATCCATTTAGATTTTCACAGTTGTGCAAAATTATGGGTTTTAAGCATTTTAAAATTTTTGTATCTATTTACATTTTCCCAGGTGTGGAAAATGATGGGGGTCAGACAATGGTGGTGTGTGTGATCAGACAATACTTATTTAATGACAGTAGCTGTTGAGATTCCAAAAGTTAAACCTTGTAACTGTTAAACTACAAATGATCAACATCACATGACAAAATGTACAAAGTAAATATCCTTAAATCAAACCTGAATAAGCTATCAAGCAAAATTTTTCTTACTTTGCCTATCTATAAACTTTGATTATTATCGATGGCTGATGACATGTTTTGTTGACTGTGCTGATTTCCCCAAATGATCCCTTCCTGCAGTGTTTACTCAAGCTAATTTCCCATTGACCACAACAGAAATTCTGCCAAATGAAGGACTGCAGGATTCGGTGCAAAGCCTTTCCAGTGGGTGGCGCACACACTCAGCCTTATCCTTTCTGCCCATATTTCTGTTGAAAAACACTCATTCTTCAACCTGACTAGGTCTGGAGACTATACTAGATCTCAAGATTGTCAGCGCAACATGTCATGGTGCTACACAAGCAATGCTTTTGGGAAAATACTAATTGAGGGCTATTTTAATCCTTGCTTTTTCTCTGGGTGTAAAAGTAAAATGGTTTTTCATTTCTTTTAAGAGTCTACAGCATATTTCCAAAGAACTCCAAAGAGATACAGGTGGTCAGCCTTTCTTTATTTCCTGTGCAGGAAAGGGATGGAGTTCTTTGCATTTGTGTCATTAATGGTGGAGAAAAGCCCCAAGAAACTGTTTCACATTATGTTCAGTTCAACTGCAAGTCTTTAAATAGCTCTCAATTACCAATTGATTGCAATTAATTGGAACAACATGGGCTGACATGATGACTCCATATCTCTAGAGTCCTTTTGAATTTATGAGTCCTAATTTTTAAAAAATTCAAAACAGAGATTCCCATATTATTGTAACCATCTGTCACTAATTTCCAATCTTTTTCTCCTAGAATTAGTGCTTCCTGATAGCACTCATGTTGCCTTTGTTAATAAAAGCAAATGTCCACAATGAATGCTGAATGTTAAGCTTGAAGTTTAAAGGGGCACCATCAGCTGCAAAATCACATTTGTGGCTGCGAGTATGTAATATGTGACACCTATGATTACTATTAAAAACTATTTCCTATCAGATCAGTACTCCACAATCATGAATCTAAAGCAACTAGAAGCACAATATGCTAGAATGGAGACTGGAAATCAGAATTTTTGCATTCTTGAATTCTATTTCCAGCTCTCATTAGTTTGCTTTGTAACCCTGGGTAAGTTAATGAGTATCTGTCGATTCAGCTTCCCCATATTTAACTATGGGTAATATTTATCTCCCTTGAATGTCAGTTTGTGTGCCTTTTGTTTTTTTGCATTTATATATTCTCTAGAGGATTAACACCTCTCCCCCCCCACACACACACACTGTTTAAAAGAGCTTTAAAGTTGCAAAGTTAAGCACTCAGATGTTCAATCTTAATTTTGCCCCATATGCATTATGATAGTTTTTAATTACATGATCACACAGTATTTTTTCTTGCCCAGATCTCCAAAATAGACCCAGATCCACAGCACAGACTCAACTACATGAGCAAAAGAAGTAATTGATAGCAGAAGTAGGCTGCTATGTGGGCCAGCCCATTGATGGGGACATGATATGCATTTTACAAGAGACTTATACAACTATGTGTGAGACAGTAGTGGGATGTTGGATGTCAGGTATCCTGAGTTGTCTTCCTGGGAACAGTGTGGTCTAGAGGCTAGAGTAGTGGTTACAGATAGCATAGCCATGTACACAGATTGACACATTCATTCTGAAAGACAATGTGGTTCAGAGTTGGGTCTGTTATATATCAGAGGGGGGTGCTATTGTGCAGTCTGTTACCTGTTTTGTAAAATGTGGGTAATAATACTTACCTGCCTCCTGGAAGGATAAGAGAAAGAAGGAAAGTGAGAGGCCGTGGTTGTGAGCTTCACAGAAATATGAGCTCCAGTCAGTAGAAGAGGTGAAACAAGAACTCATGGTCTCCTGGCTTCTAGCTCAGTATACATTCTTCCCCTAGGCTAAAGGATATTCTGTGGACACACACATGCACACAAAATTCTCCTAGCTCTGGATGGCATGTCTACAGTCAGGCAGAATCTACAAGCAAGCAGCACATCCCTGTCAATGTGACATTAGCTGCCAATCTGGGAAAAGCAGTGATACTGTGGAGTAACACCCAGATACAGCTGTCCCCTTCCTTCTTCGCTGAAATAGACCTCAACTGTTAAATGGCTGAGGCCAAGTGCCTGTGATTTTGTGCTAACATGAAGTAAAAGAGCTTGTCAAATTCAGTCCCCACATTTTAATTGAAATATTCATTTGGTCTTGATGTGCATATATTTGTTGATGTGCACATATTGGCAATACTGAAAACTATATTTAACAAAGATAACACTTCCCTTCATATGGACTTCTCACGCCTCTATTAATGCAACCCAAAAATTACTTTTAAAATTGGCCTTTAGCATTTAAAAAAATGAAATAATATTGCCCCCTGGTCCTTGAATGAATCTGATTCACTGAGAGCTCAGCAGTGCCAACCCCAAGCTTTCAAAATCATGAGTCTTGATTAAAAATAATGAGATTTTAAAACAATCAATTTTGTGTCTTTTGATTTGCCTTTTGATATTTTAGCCTTTAGTAGTCATGTTTTCACACTTTTTCTCACAATCATGAGGGTTTACTTTTTTTTTTTTTAATGAAATGTGAGATTCTCACAATCTCCTGACTTCAGGAGCTGGGACTGTAAGAAATGTCATGAGACTTATGATAAAACTGCTACAGTTGGCAACACAGAGTAGTAATTAAAGTTCTCTCCAGTGGTGCCCTACTATAGGGTTCTGCTGCACCAGGGTTGATTGAGGAGGTCACGTGCAGGTGATTTTTATGTCAGGCTAGCTTGTGTACACGGAAAGGAAAGTTTAAACAAATAAGTATAGATATGGGATGGAATCCAACTTAGAAAGGCTCTGTATAGTTGATCAAAATTTAAAATGATCTGGACAAACTGGAGAAATGATCTGAAGTAAACAGGATGCAATTTAATAAGGACAAATGCAAAGTACTCCACTTAGGAAAGAACCATCAGTTGCACACATACGAAACAGGAAATGACTGTCTAGGAAGGAGTACTGCAGAAAGGGATCTGGGGGTCATAGTGGATCACAAGCTAAATATGAGTTATCAGTGTAACACTTGTAAAAAAAGCAAACATCATTCTGGGATATATTAGCAGGAGTGCTTTAAGCAAGACACAAGAAGTAGTTCTTCTGCTCTACTCCACACTGATTAGGCTTCAGTTGGAGTATTGTGTTCAGTTTTGGACATCATATTTCCGGAAAGATGTGGACAAACTGGACAAAGTCCAGAGGAGAGCAACAAAAATGATTAAAGGTCTTGAAAACATGACCTGCGAGGGAAGAATGAAAAAACTGGGTTTGTTTAGTCTGGAGAAGAGAAGATTGAGAGGGGACAGTACAGTAGAAGAGAAGATTGAGAGGGGACAAGACCAGAGTTTTCAAGTACAGTAGAACCTCAGAATTACGAACACCAGAGGAATGGAGGTTGTTCGTAACTCTGAACAAAATGTTATGGTTCTTCTTTCAAAAGTTTACAACTGAACATTGGCTTAATACAGCTTTGAAGGTTACTATGCAGAAGAAAAATGTTGCTTTGCCTTTATTTTTTTTGGTAGTTTATGTTTAGCACAGTACTGTATTTGCTTTTTTGTGTGTTTCTCTGCTGTTGCCTGATTGTGTACTTCCAGTTCCAAATGAGGTGTGTAGTTGACTCATCAGGTCGTATCTCTGGTGTTTGTAACTCTGAGGTTCTACTGTACATAAAAGATTGCTACAAGGAGGGAGAAAAATTGTTCTCCTTAACCTCAGAGGATAGGACAAGAAGCAATGGGCTTAAATTGCAGCAAGGAAGATTCAGGTTGGACATTAGGAAAAATTTCCTCTCAGGGTACATAAGCACTGGAATAAATTGCCCTGGGAGGTTGTGGAATCTCCATCACTGGAGATTTTTAAGAGCAGGTTAGACAAACACCTCAGGGATGGTTTTAGATAATACTTAGTCCTGCCATGAGTGCAGGGGACTGGACTAGATGACCTCTCAAGGTCCCTTCCAGTACTCTGATTCTGTGATTCTATGTTTCTGGAGAACCATCCAAATTGAGGCTACATCCTGCCACAGATTTTTATAGGAAAGTCCCAGTTGACTTCATCGAGGAGCACTGCACTCAAATCCATAGCAGAATGTGGAAGAAAGAAGGGCAACTTAGGAAGGTGGGGTTGATGGTACAGATACCTGCACCCAGGTAGAGCTAGTTGGAATTTTTCTGACACAATGTTGTTCCTTGGAAAATGCAGATTCGTCCAAAGATATCAGTTTTGATGAAATTTTTGTTGGGAAGGTTTCTCAAGTCCAGGGTGGAATTTCAGATCAAACCAGACAGAGGGACAGACCCCAGAATGGCACTGTGGGTAGGGAATTCTGACTCGGGCAGAGCCAGGACTAAAACCTGGGTTTTCTACATCCTAGGTGAGTGCCCTCACTACTGGGGTGGTTCTCTCCCTCGATCTGTCTTTTCATGAAACATTTTGAAGGTCCTGGTTTCATCCCGATGTGGACTGAAACCAAATGTTAAAACCTTGACATTTTTCATGAAATACAATTCTTGTTTTTGCAGCCAGCCTTATACCCATGCCACCTGTGATTGCACTTTGACTGTACAGTAGGTAATGTTAATTTGTTCCAGTACCTAACACCAGATGTTACATTTCCATGACTCCATAACTGTTCAGATGACTACTATCTCTTTGCATATGGGCTAGTTCAAAGCAAATTAAATGATGATCATGTCATCCCTTAGTTTTGTTTGCTTGCTGGATTTTTACTCAAGAAACTTAATCCTATACCCAAATTAATCTACTGCATATCCTCCCGCCACCAACTCCAGAACAAGTGTCAATTACTTACATGGCATTTGTCATTGTTCCTAAGCTTTACCTTAGTAATTTTATTTAGACGGGGGCATTTTCTGCTGATAAATCTAGCTAGATTACCAAGTCAGAATGTATTTATTAAAACACTAATTAGATCTTGCTCTCTCATCAATCACAAGACCTTTAATTCATGCGTGGATACAAAAACAGTTTGAGGTGTTGTGTATGCATGAATGAGTGATCTTAATCAAATTGTCACTTTACTAGCATTACCTTATCTCTAGACCTAGAGGCAATCCATTTTTTATTTACCATAGGAATAATGTGTGATATTTTTTCAAAGCCTGAACGTTTAATTTTTTGGTGTTGAAAGGTGAATACTTGCTTTTCAGAGCTGAAAACAAAGGTGACTGTGGAGGTGAGTGAAACAGGCCATGGGATTCTCAAACTAGAAGGTGATTTTAGGTGAAGTGAACCATAGTTAGATGAGTGTAGAGAGTACGAGCATTGAGACAAATAGCTCCTATCTGCATGAGTGAGAAGGGGCTAGGTCCTTCCTCCACTGCTTATTGATTTGGGCTGATCTTCTCCCAGCATGATCTGTTTAGTTTTGAGTTGTTGTTTTTTTGTTTTTAAGTTGAGATCAATTGCCAATAATAACTTGGGTAGATTTTAAAAGCTTCTCCCAGTTCCTTGTCCTCTTGCTGTTCCTCACCTCCAGTGGCTCATCTTTTCTGCTGCATTGGTTCAGCACCTTCAGAAGCAGTAGCTCCCCACTGATGGGCGGATGTTGATGCTTCCAATGTGTGAAGGAGAATGGAGCCAAGAAAGGAGAAGGCATAGGAACAAAGGTTGATGAGAAGGGAGAATAAACAAAGAGGAAGGGAGTTGTGGAGAGAAGATAGTAAAAAGGGAAGCTAAGTAAAAGCAGCAGAAAGGAGAAGTGAGGAAAATGGTAGGATAGAAAGGGAAGAGACAAGAGAGAAAGAAAAGAAACAAGTGGGCAGAATGAAGAAAGGGAGGAAATGGGGTTGTAGAAACAAAAAAGAAGGTGCTAGGGAAAGGGAGACAATTGAGTTAGGGGGATGGAGAGCAGGGCAAGCAAAGTAAGTGGGAAAACTGAGATGATCGCAGACTCTAAACTAGTTCCTTTCCAGATATGGACCGGACCAAGCTGCATGGGATGCTGAAACATCCTGGCCTTCCCAATAAATAGCCTGTGATGGATGGTTTCTTTGACCTGTCTAAGGACCAGTCATCATTTCAAGCTATGTCAGCTCCTGAAACTTCTGTTCTACCATATACCACTGGAGGTGGTAACAATAATGGACTGCAGAACTTTCTAGAATAGATGGTTCATGAGACATCAGAACTTGTTTGCATTATAGCCTTGCATATGCACTGTGCCCTGTACTTATAGAATAACATCCTAGCTTGTAATCTAGTCAGTCTAGCTCTGTACCTTTCTGTTATCATTCTGTTAATGTTGGAAGCCATGTTACTGCACAATTGTTATTCCTTTCTGAGAAAGAAAACTTACATATGTTGTTTGATTACTAATTCATTTTCATTTCCATATCTGTAGCAATACAACTGCCATTCATTGTTTTGTATGATAGTCTCAATCCCCACCCTCCAAAAAATAGAAAAATGTATTTGAAAAATTTAGAGGTTGAATAAAACAAAGCAATGAGCTTTCACACCAAGAATGTAAGAGCAGGGGACTAGAGCTGATCGGGAAACAGAATTTCCATCCCATAGGAAATTCCAACATTATAACTTTTGTTTTCATTTTGACTCAGAAAGGAAAAAGTTGACATTTCAAAATTTCTCATTTCTGGCCCAAGCAGCATGGCGTCACTGCTCGACACCCCCCCCAAAACATGCCTCTGCACCCCGCTGGGTTGGGGTTGGGACCTGCTCCACTTATTAGCAAAACTAGGCATTTGTCCTGTTTGCTCTTGGCAATCAATGGCTATTCAGGACAGCCAGTCAAAAAAATTTCAATTCTGAAATCTTTCTATGAAAAATATAAGAGCTGCTTGGAAATTTTCAAAGTTTGAAATGTTTTGAGAAAAAAGAGACAAAGTTGACCTAAAATGGTCACTAAAAATGTGTTCCTTGTTCCAGCTTGACTATTCAGCTCTAATCAATAATTGATGTACAGTGTGCTAGATTTTGTTTATCAGTTTCAATTGCACACCATATTCTGCTTCCTTTCCAATTCCCTTGTGTATTATACTGTGCTCTGTGAAACAGCTGCTGCATTCCATCCGGAATGTGAATGCATCCGAGTGGTGGCTACATTGATTCATGTTGGCAAAAAGCATTGGGATCATGTGGGACAAAAGGAGTACTGTGAATACCAGGCACCAATAATACTTTCTTGTATTTAAATGAGAGGTAATATTTGGTCTCGCCACAGCCTTTTGTGGCAGGAACTGACCCACAGGACGGAGGATTTAAATTCCTAGAAATATCCATACCAATGTTCCGTAGAAATGGCAGTATCCAAACCTGCCCTACTGCTGCATATTACTCTCGTATGGTACAAACCGCTTGCACTTTCTCTTGTGCCTCCATAAAATCTAGTGTCATTTCATTACAAATTGTCCCTGGATTGTATTTGGGTGTTCAGAGATTATGTTGTTGCGGAGCCATCTAAGTATCTAGATCTGTCTCTCCATCTAGTTATTTATCCATGCTTATCATCACCACAGTATCTGCGCCTCTTTGTATCTGGGATGGGTTTATAGTGTCTAGTCTCAAGGTCCATCAATCATTCCTCACCAAATACTCTATTGATTTGGGAGTTTTGAGGTTTTGTGCTAATCTGGTAATTTTTCTTTGAAAAACCAGAACTGCTATCATCTCAGCAGATTTATATAGACATAAGAGGCAGACTCCTTGGATGGGATGTTTACCCTAGCTGAGGGGGAGTGTCTGTGTGTGTACATTGGAAAGAAGGGAAAGGAGAAGAGAAATGCTGGAAGGCTGATATTTTAGGTATCAGTTATACATCAGAGATTTAATGCTTCTTCAGAAATATTTCCATTGCTTCTAATAATATAATAATAATGAGGGCAGTAGGAGAGAGATGTGCTGGGTTCAGGAAGGAGAGGCAAGAGAGCAGGCTAGAATTAATTAGCCCTCTTTATCCAGGAATCTCAAACCATTTAAACATTAATTAACGGATCCTGGTTAAATTAGTAGCATGTCCATTTTATTGAAAGGACGGATGATCCTGTGTTTAGGGCACTGGAACTGGGACTCTGGAGTTCTGGGTTCACTTCCTGACTCTGCTACAGATGCTCTGTGTGACCCAGGGCAAGTCACTTAATCTCTCTATGTCTCAGTTCTCCAGCTGTAAAATGGGGACAGTAATATTTCGTTTCTTCCACCCTTTGTCTGTCTTTTTTATTTAGATTATAAACTCTTCTAAGGAAGAACCATATCTAATTATGTGTTTGTACAGTGCCTAGCACAATAGGCCCTTGCTCTCAGGGGCCTATATGTGATAACTGTAAATACAACCAATAATGATGGAATCAGAATCATAAGACTGGACGGGAACTTGAGAGGTCATCTAGTCCAGTCTCCTGCACTCATGGCAGCACTAAGTATTATCTAGACCATCCCTGACAGGTGTTTGTCTAACCTGCTCTTAAAAATCTTAAGTGATAGAGATTCCACAGTATCCCTAGGCAATTTATTCCAGTGCTTAACTACCCTGACAGTTAGGAAGTTTTTTCTACTGTCCAACCTAAACCGTTCTTGCTGCAATTTAAGCCCATTGCTTCTTGTCCTATCAGAGGTTAAAAAGAATAATTTTTCTTCCTCCTTCTTGTAACATATTTATATACTTGAAAACTGTTATCATGTCACCTCTCAGTTTTCTCTTCTCCAGACTAAACAAACACATTTTTTTTCAGTCTTCCCTCATAGGTCATGTTTTCTAGACCTTTAATAATTTTTGTTGCTCTTTTCTGGACTTTATCCAATTTGTCCACACGTTTCCTGAAATGTGGTGCCCAGAACTGGATACAATACTCCAGTTGAGGCCTAATCAGTGCGGAGTAGAGTGGAAGAATTACTTCTCATGTCTGGCTTACAACACTCCTGCTAATACATCCCAGAATGATGTTTTCTTTTTTTGCAAGAGAGTTCCACTGTTGACTCGTATTTAGCTTGTGATCCACTATGACTCCCAGATCCCTTTCTGCAGTACTCCCTCCTAGGCAGTCATTTCCCATTTTGTATGTGTGGAACTGATTGTTCCTTACTAAGTGGATGATGATAATGATAAATGTGATAAATATTATCATTAGGAACAAAGAATGTAGGCTATAGTTACACAACTGGGGACTCTATCCTGGGAAGCAGTGATTCTGAAAAGGATTTGGAGGTCCTGGGGGATAATCAGCTGAAAACAAACTCCCAGTGTGACACTGTGGCCAAAAGGACTAATGCAATCATTGGATGCAGGGAAATCTCGGGTAGGAATAGAGAGGTTATTTTACCTATGTATTTGGAACTGGTGTGACCACTGCTGGAATATTGTGTCCAGATTGTGGTGCCCACAATTCCAAAGGAATGTTAATAAAGAAGAGAGAAGAGCCACAAGAATGATTAAAGGATTAGAAAACTGCCATAGAGTGGTAGACTGAAGGAGCCAAATCTATTTATCGTAACAAAGAGAAGGTTAAAGGGTGACTTGATTAAAGTCTATAAGTACCTACATGGGGAGCAAATATTTAACAATAGTCCCTTCAGTCTTGCAGAGAAAGGTATAATGCAATCCAAGGGCTTGAAGTGGAAGCTAGGCAAATTCAAACTGGAAATAAAATGTAAATATTTATCAATGAGTATAATTAACCATTGGAACAATTTACGAAGGATTGTGTTTGATTCTCCATCACTGACAATTTTTAAATCAAGATTGTTTTGGGAAAGTTCTGTGTTGTGGCCTGTGTTGTGCAGGAGGGCAGACTAGATGATCACAATGGTCCCTTGTGGCCTTGGAATCTAGGAATATTGATGGATAAATGCATATAAGGTACATACTGTAGTAGTCAGGCATTATTGTATTCCTTTTACTGGAGGGTAAACAGATAGGTTTAGAAACTTGCCCAAAGTCACATACCAAGTCAGTGGCAGAGCTGGGGAAGGAACCCAGTAGTGCTACCTACCAGTCTCTTATTCTAATCACCAGAGCCCATTCCATCCCTGTGGCATCTGTCATCATTTGCTTCTTTGCAGTGCACCTCAGCATCTTTAAATGAAGATGCTCCCACTCCCTCCCTGCTGCAGCCCATCTGCTGCTTTGTATTCTGATGCAGGTGATTCTGACACTCCATGCCACCTTATGAAGACTTTGCTTTTGTTCTTTCTTGCATTGCTGTCTCAGTCTAAAGTCCAACAGAAAGGATATGGTTAGTTTTTGAATAAGGCAAAGTACACCCCTCACATTTTTCTGCACTCCTTCCCAGATTTTATTTAATACATCAGTATTAAATACATTCTTTCTTCTGACACAAGGAACATTCTGTTTGTCAGGGAGGGAGCATTCCTTCTGCAGAACATTAAATGTTCCAAGGATTATAATGGCTCTGAAGAATGAGTGGAAAATGTTTCTTTCCACTTTCTGACATCACCAAGGAGCAACACTAAATTCTGTTAATCTGTGAAATTGTTTTCCACTTTCCAGCACCCCAAAAGCTAATTGCTTTCTACAATGAAACAAGGCTATCTACCGATCTGGCCCCTTACTCAGTGAGATTACTTCCCTACTGCAGTTAGAATCCAAGGGATAAACTACCACAAATGTTTATTACACAGAACAGTAAAACTCTGACCATTCAGACATTTTGTACCTTAATAGGCAAGCTTTTGTTATACAGTATAAGAAACTTTCCCAGCCTGTAAGAATTATGCCCCTCCTGGCTTTCTCGATACAATAGTTGCATTTTGTTACTTGATTAGTGTTTAATGACAGAATTAATTGTCGTTCACACCCTGAGGGTGGTTCACACTATGCATAAGATATTGTATTTATTTTACAACATATAGAAGATCATAACTCATGGAATAGCACCGTTTAAGTGAATTCCAATAATCCTCTTGAGGTATAGGAAAGAATACAAATTATGTCTGTGAGGACCATTGTATATCTCATTTATTTATACCCACCTTTTGAATCTGTTTTAATAAGATATTGTGCCTGTTGATGTGCTGCCAGGAATTTGAATGCAGGAGGACAAATCTGATAATACGAAAGAATCACCCAAAGCATGCTATTCGCTTTTTATTGTGGTGATTAGCAAGTTTACTTCATTGGTACAACTGCCACAAGCCACCACACAGCCAGCAATTACTATGGTGTTTAGTTTTATATCAAAGTGTGTAAAAAGAGAAACAATTTGCCTTTAGGTAGTAATACATTTTAGGGTGTCAGAGTATCAGCTGTATTCGCAAAAAGAAAAGGAGTACGAGTGGCACCTTAGAGACTAACCAATTTATTTGAGCATAGGCTTTCGTGAGCGTCCGATGAAGTGAGCTGTAGCTCACGAAAGCTTATGCTCAAATAAATTGGTTAGTCTCTAAGGTGCCACTCGTACTCCTTTTCATTTTAGGGTGTGTCATCGTGTCTCAGTTGGCAACAGATGAGAATGCCAGATTCAGGACAAACTGCTGCGAAATAGGGCAGACTGACCCTACATTGCTGTTTATTCCATTATTATATTGTACCACGCCAGTAACAGAAGTAAACTTCTCTCTCACCACATTGGTTAACAGGAAGTCAAAAATGCAGTCTCCTTAGGCATTCTAGCCCTTATTTCACCACCCAGACACTAGACTTTATGAGGAGTGGTTATTGAAAACCAGTTCCATCAAACAAAGGGTTCTTCTGATCTCAAGAGATCAGCCACATACCCAGGTCAGTATATAACTCAGATCTTACCCAATAACCACACTGCTGCCAATCGTTTAATAACTAAAAGCTAGAGGTTTATTAATAAAGAAAAGAAGAGAGTTAAAAATGGTTAATACTGTAGATCATATACACACAACAATGGAATGTTCTCATATCAGGTTTATAGCAGTGATGTTACGCACTGCTGGCTTGTAAAGTCTCTGTTAACTTCCAAAAGACTGGAAGATCCTCAGTCCGTAATCCAATGGGCTCCTTTTAGTTGTAAATCCACAGTCCGGAGAATCAGAGCAGGAAAAAGGCAACATGGAGATGTTTCAAGGGTCTTTTATATCCTCTGACATGTGCTTGGAATTTTACTGTCCCAAACAAAGCTCACGGCCCCTGTCTGTGGAAAGGTTTCAGAGTAACAGCCGTGTTAGTCTGTATTCGCAAAAAGAAAAGGAGTACTTGTGGCACCTTAGAGACTAACCAATTTATTTGAGCATGAGCTTTCAAAATAAATTGGTTAGTCTCTAAGGTGCCACAAGTACTCCTTTTCTTTTTGTTTGTGGAAAGTTACCAGCACAAGAATGGAGTCCAGGGTCACATGAGCATATTACATGTTCTTATATGGCTTGCTGACTCACAGGGCCATAGCCCTGCTAAGTCGTCCACAGGAAGACTTGCTGGGTGGGATGAGTTTCTTCTGTGGCCCACTGTGAGAGTTAAGTGTTTTTAATGGGCCATCAACGCATAGCTGTCTGGCTTCAATGTAGATTTTACCTCGTGAGTGTTAACCCAGGAACACACACATCTGGCATACAGATACATAGCCAATATCCATAACTTCAGATACAGTGAGGATACATGGATTTAAACAGGATAATCTTATTTAGCAACTCATAACTTTTCCATTGACACCTTACAAGATATACTTTGTACAACATTTGTTGCAGTTGTCTACCAATGGCAATATTAATGATATACATGGTCATATTTCAATCATACAGCAGCACCATGTGAAATTCATCTGGGTGGAGGGAGGTAGTACAAGGCCCTCTATAGCACTGGACTCTGTGCAAGGCTTGCACAGAAGGTTACTTTGGCGGTTAGCTAGGAAAGGGGCATACACCTGTGTTTACACAAATCTCATGGCCCCATTAATTGGTGCAAGTGCAATAGTGTGTGTGTGTGTGTGTGGTTGTGTGTGTGTGTGAGAGAGAGACAGCGAGAGAGAGAGATGAAGGGCCTGTACTGCAACCCTAAAACGTGACCCCAGGTTAGGATTGTGAATTGAATTTTCCCCTCTCCAATCACACCACTTTCAATTCACACAGAGTAATTAGGGTAAAATTGTGCAGCAGCATATTTAGACTAAACATCAATAACTGCTTTCCAACAGTGAAATCTGTTGGCCTGGGAACCACATGCCAGAAGAATTAGTGGAAGCCCGATCACTCGAATTCTTGCAATTTGAGCATGGAAAATACTTGGGAATATGTTGTAGGGAACAATTCTGCCCCGGTAGGGGGATGAATTAGACTTAACTGGCCATTCTTAACTTTAGTATTTCTTATTTTGTAGTTCACATCAGCCAACATTTTTGAATAATGGTTAAATGTACCTCATGGGGATTTCCTATTATATATGGTCATTCCAGAACACTTGCAAAGAAAACTACGGGTCTGGTCCCTCTCATTTCAAATGTCACTTTGAAACGATTTTTGTTTCAGTTCATTTGAAGCTCCTGGCGAGAAAACTGAAAATTTTCAACTGAAAAAGTTCAAAGAAAGATTGTTTTCATTCAAAATTCCTCCCAGGAAAAAAATTGGTTTTCTGACCGTCTATAAGATTTTACTTTTTTCCAGAGACTGTGTAGACACAGCTTGGCTGGCACAACTCAGGTTCAGATCCTTTATAACATTACAGCACTGAAATATATTTATATTGGAACAATCATAAGTTTATTATCAAAGGTTAAATTTTAAGAGATAATGAGTAAGGAGAATAAGTGGAAATGGTTACACATATAAAACAAAACATAAAATAGATTTATACTTATCAGTGGTTAACTTTACTATTTAATAAAGTAGATTTTCTTCCAAGGATTAAGCCTTTGACAGAGCTGCTGATTTTCAGTCATAACCAGGATCCAACTTTTCATGAATACCCCATGCCATTCAAGAGGTTTCCTCTAGGAATGGATGACAAAATGTCTTACTTGTGCCCCAGTTATAGTCCAGAAAACCTTTGAAATAGCCTTCTGATGTTTGTTCTCCTATGTCCTCTTCCCTGTTGATTTCACATGCCCGTATTGGTTCTGTATGCAAATGGGGTTTCCATTTTATTGACTTACAATGCTTAATTTACATCTGACCGAGAGATATCCATCTTATCTCCTGTCTGGAAAAAACCTTTTGTCAGCTGCGCCTGGGACAGTCTCTAAACATATCTTTAGTACATACACACAACTCCTTAAATATCATCTCTACATATATCTCACAATGACTGTGAAGATCAGTATGACATAAGCTTTCATTACATACCTCACTTCACCCTTTGGATAAATACTTATGAAAGCAATGTGTTGGATGTAGTGACTTTGTCAGGCCTCTCAAGAATGCTTTGTCCTTTAACTGCACCTCTTCTACGAGGTGTCAACAGGTAGAGGTAGGAGGACTAAAGAAAAGAGGACAACACAGACAGCAGACCTCTAACTGAAAAGTGGACACCCAGATACTGCATATCAGTCTAGCTATTTACCTAACCACAGGTTTCAGAGTAACAGCCGTGTTAGTCTGTATTCGCAAAAAGAAAAGGAGTACTTGTGGCACCTTAGAGACTAACCAATTTATTTGAGCATAAGCTTTCGTGAGCTACAGCTCACTTCATCAGATGCATCCGATGAAGTGAGCTGTAGTTCACGAAAGCTTATGCTCAAATAAATTGGTTAGTCTCTAAGGTGCCACAAGTACTCCTTTTCTTTTTACCTAACCACAGTGTACAAGAGCTGACCCAGAAATGTCCAAATTGCCCTAAACTGCTAAAAGAAAAGGCAAGCTGGCCTCTTTATCTCATTCAGGTGACTAACAACCTCAGCCCAAATACTGAACACGATTTTAAGCCTCCAAGTGAATGCACCAGGGCTCTGTAAAGTTGTCATGCTTCAGAAGTTTCAAAATGCAAAAATCTTCATTGGTGGCACAGTGGGGGAGATCTTGGTTTTCCGATGACATTCTGAGAGGAGCGAGGCTGCGAATAGGTTGCAGCAGCAGTCATCCCCAAAGTATCTCACTCTCGCGGAGACACACAGTTAGTAAATCCATCAAAACCAGGTCTCTCAATCATGTCAGGAGTGAGAGTTCTCTGAAGTGACCGGGGCTTCTGACAGATTGCCACTGTGAAAGAAGTGCTCTCAGGAATGCTTCAATGTCTTGGAACAGGCATGGAATGTGCAGAAATGATTCCACTGCGATTTCCTAACTTTTTTCCTAAGTAGCCTGCTTCTTCCTCAAGAAAATATTTTCCTGCTTAGCTCTTTAAAGCTTCCCCCTGCTACGTAAGCCAACTTTTCAGTGCTGGGAATAGTGGTAGAGTAGAGAACTCAGTCAGTTAGCCTTGATTGGGGGGTGTACAGGGTTAAGGCATATTAAGTTGTTGATGGCCTTCCCAAATAGGGAAACTAAGTATCGGTGAGCTGGTTTGGGAAAAATAGGAATTAAACTTGAATCTATTCTGAACACTCAAAGACATTTTCTGAGGTTCCAAAAAACAACAAAACGAACCCTCCCCACAAACAAACAAACAACCCAACCAGTTCAAATGAATATTTGAATTATTTTTCGTTTTTTTGCTGTATTGATACTTGTTCATTAGGAGCTGGATTGAGACCACCAATTCATTTCACACAGGCCATCAAGCCGTCTTCATGTAGTATTGATGTGCACTCATAGTTCTGGACTTGATTTGCACTGTTGGGCTAGAGGTGACATGTTTTTGTATCCCATTAGCAATATTCTGAGCCATCAAGTCCCACAGTAATTTTTCCTTCCTAATAGCAGTGCTAAAGATTTTATTTTTCAGTAGACTTTAAGAGTATGCAATTACCCATAATTCTGGGGTTATGGGCTGAGTCACTGCACTAGGCTAACTAATCATTTTCACTGGCTTTGATGTCGACCATTTTGCTTGATGTAACAGAGGGCAAATTAGCCACTTAAGATGATAAAATTATGGCTTCTATAATGTCTAAAATTTTAAGCTTTCTTCTTCTCCTTGTCAAATTATATTTTTTCTGTATTTCCTTTTTCCTATTCTGCAAAACTTTCTGAAAATTCTTAGTGAATATAGATACTAAAAGAACATAGCACATGCTCCTACACTCTGACTGTAAGATTGGAATTTAAACTTGAAAGAGAAGATGTGGGTGGGGTTTTAAAAATATAAGTGAACCTGGCATATTACAACCCATCTCTGCTTTCTAATATTCAGAGCAGGTATCAATCTGGATTGATTCTACTGAAGTCAATGGAGTTATTTCAGATTCAGAGTGAGATCAGAATCTGGCTCTAAGATTGTACCAATCTCTAAAAGAAACTTAACAGTGAAACCTGAGCTACATAGACCTTTCATTTATTTTTGTTCAGCAGATTGTGTTAAATTGCTACCGTTTTGCATTTAGTCACTCTTCTCTATGCATCATTCAATGAATTCATTTAACTGGTGAATGCATTTTTGACTGATAAATTGATAGTTGGTTCAGATTTTGGCTTTTAAATTTCTTTTGGCAGGACTGCCTTTGAAACTGCTCAGAATCCTTCAATTTTTAGGCAGGGTATAAAAAGCCCTTTTACTGAGTGCATATATGAATGTTGGTTTGTCTAGAAATAATAATACTAATTTGCACTTTAATAGCCCCTTCCGTCCAAGGCACTCAACATGCTTTGCAAAGTTAACAAATTCAATCTGAATAGTCCCCTGGGAGGTCAGGAAGAACTAATAACAATTCCCAGTGCTTATATAGCGCTTTTCATCGACAGAGCTCAAAGTGGTTTACAACGTTATCAGTATCCCCATTTTATAGATGCAGAAACTGACACATAGAGGGGTGAAGTGACTTGCTCAAGGTCACACAGCAGGCAAATAACAAAGCCAGGAATAGAATCCAGGTCTCCTTATTCCCAATCCAGTGCGCTATCCACTAGGCAACACTGCCTCCATTGTATCTAGAGGGAAATTGAGGGACAAAAGAGATAAGTAACTTACTGAAGGTCACCTACCAAGTCAGTGACAGAGCTAAGAAAAGTACCCTGTTCTCCATACTTTTAGTTCTGTGCCATTTCCACAATATCATCCTTCCCCTCCAATTTAAAATAAATGTCCTGCTTCTTTGATATCTCTTGCAAGGTGGCTCCACTCCTGGCCTTCTGCCTGCTAAGTTCCAGGGAGCTGGCAGCGTGCTCTCCCCAGTTATGCAACCAGGAGGCCCAAAAGATTTCGTTAGGTTCCATTGCTGCAACTATGATGACCACATACCTTGTTCTGGAGAGAAAGGTGGCCAGTATGCACCGCACTATTTCCCCCCCAGAATAAAATCTGCCTTCCCAATAGTGTGGTGCACATTAGGATGTCTCTTAGCTTCTGGATTAAAACACCCAGTGCAGGACCCAGTGGAGCCTTTCGGGTCCCGCTGCAGTAGAAAGACAGGTGAAGCGATTTATAGTTCGCAAAACCCATTTTTTAACCAAACCTTCAGATTTTCTTTTTTTAAAATCAAAAGCAGTTTAGAAAACGTGAGGCAGGGGCTGTTTGTTTTTCTTTTTTTTGTCAAAAAACCAAAACATGTACACAGGTAACTTTAAAAAGGGATTTTCCTTGAAAAATACTAAGCATTTTCCAACTAACTAATGTGTGCATAACTGAGAGGAAAAGTTGGGCCAAATCCTCAGCTAATATAACAGCAATTTACATGTGCTGAGGATTTGGCCCATGGTGTCCAAAGTTAAATAGATGGTAAATTATATTAACATATTGTTTAATATATTTGAACTCTACTGTAGCTTGTTCACATGTTTGTAGCGATAGCAAACTGAGGCAGGTTTGTCCTGTATGTTGCACCTAAATAACGACTTATGTTTAATGAAATCAGATGAAACCTATAGCGAATGTCTGCTTCCTAGCTCAGTTGGTAGAAAAAGTTGATTAGAGTTTGAGGATCAGGGTTTCCAGGGGACTGTTCCTGCTTCTGATACTGACACATGCCTGCGTGATATTGGTATGTCTCTTTCTGTGTCTCAGTTCTTCCATCCGTAAAATGGGAGCGATATTGTCCTACCTTAAAGGAAGGTGGGGAGTTGTGTTTTTAAAGATCTTTTTATAAAAAGAGAAGGGCGAAGAATAATCTAAAGCTACAAAAATGGGACAGGTTTCAGAGTAACAGCCGTGTTAGTCTGTATTCGCAAAAAGAAAAGGAGTACTTGTGGCACCTTAGAGACTAACCAATTTATTTGAGCATGAGCTTTCGTGAGCTACAGCTCACTTCATCGGATGCATACTGTGGAAACTGCAGCAGACTTTACATACACACAGAGAATATGAAACAATACCTCCTCCCACCCCACTGTCCTGCTGGTAATAGCTTATCTAAAGTGATCATCAAGTGGGCCATTTCCAGCACAAATCCAGGTTTTCTCACCCTCCACCCCCCCACACAAATTCACTCTCCTGCTGGTGATAGCCCATCCAAAGTGACAACTCTCTACACAATGTGCATGATAATCAAGTTGGGCCATTTCCTGCACAAATCCAGGTTCTCTCACCCCCTCACCCCCCTCCCAAAAACCACACACACAAACTCACTATCCTGCTGGTAATAGCTCATCCAAAGTGACCACTCTCCCTACAATGTGCGTGATAATCAAGGTGGGCCATTTCCAGCACAAATCCAGGTTTTCTCACCCCCCCACCCCCATACACACACAAACTCACTCTCCTGCTGGTAATAGCTCATCCAAACTGACCACTTTCCAAGTTTAAATCCAAGTTAAACCAGAACATCTGTGGGGGGGGGGGTAGGAAAAAACAAGGGGAAATAGGTTACCTTGCATAATGACTTAGCCACTCCCAGTCTCTATTTAAGCCTAAATTAATAGTATCCAATTTGCAAATGAATTCCAATTCAGCAGTTTCTCGCTGGAGTCTGGATTTGAAGTTTTTTTGTTTTAAGATAGCGACCTTCATGTCTGTGATTGCGTGACCAGAGAGATTGAAGTGTTCTCCTACTGGTTTATGAATGTTATAATTCTTGACATCTGATTTGTGTCCATTTATTCTTTTACGTAGAGACTGTCCAGTTTGACCAATGTAAATGGCAGAGGGGCATTGCTGGCACATGATGGCATATATCACATTGGTGGATGTGCAGGTGAACGAGCCTCTGATAGTGTGGCTGATGTTATTAGGCCCTGTGATGGTGTCCCCTGAATAGATATGTGGGCACAGTTGGCAACGGGCTTTGTTGCAAGGATAAGTTCCTGGGTTAGTGGTTCTGTTGTGTGGTATGTGGTTGTTGGTGAGTATTTGCTTCAGGTTGCGGGGCTGTCTGTAGGCAAGGACTGGCCTGTCTCCCAAGATTTGTGAGAGTGTTGGGTCATCCTTTAGGATAGGTTGTAGATCCTTAATAATGCGTTGGAGGGGTTTTAGTTGGGGGCTGAAGGTGACGGCTAGTGGCGTTCTGTTATTTTCTTTGTTAGGCCTGTCCTGTAGTAGGTAACTTCTGGGAACTCTTCTGGCTCTATCAATCTGTTTCTTCACTTCCGCAGGTGGGTATTGTAGTTGTAAGAAAGCTTGACAGAGATCTTGTAGGTGTTTGTCTCTGTCTGAGGGGTTGGAGCAAATGCGGTTGTATCGCAGAGCTTGGCTGTAGACGATGGATCGTGTGGTGTGGTCAGGGTGAAAGCTGGAGGCATGCAGGTAGGAATAGCGGTCAGTAGGTTTCTGGTATAGGGTGGTGTTTATTTGACCATTGTTTATGAGCACTGTAGTGTCCAGGAAGTGGATCTCTTGTGTGGACTGGACCAGGCTGAGGTTGATGGTGGGATGGAAATTGTTGAAATCATGGTGGAATTCCTCAAGGGCTTCTTTTCCATGGGTCCAGATGATGAAGATGTCATCAGTATAGCGCAAGTAGAGTAGGGGCTTTAGGGGACGAGAGCTGAGGAAGCGTTGTTCTAAATCAGCCATAAAAATGTTGGCATACTGTGGGGCCATGCGGGTACCCATAGCAGTGCCGCTGATCTGAAGGTATACATTGTCCCCAAATGTAAAATAGTTATGGGTAAGGACAAAGTCACAAAGTTCAGCCACCAGGTTAGCCGTGACATTATCGGGGATAGTGTTCTTGACGGCTTGTAGTCCATCTTTGTGTGGAATGTTGGTGTAGAGGGCTTCTACATCCATAGTGGCCAGGATGGTGTTATCAGGAAGATCACCGATGGATTGAAGTTTCCTCAGGAAGCCAGTGGTGTCTCGAAGGTAGCTGGGAGTGCTGGTAGCGTAGGGCCTGAGGAGAGAGTCTACATAGCCAGACAATCCTGCTGTCAGGGTGCCAATGCCTGAGATGATGGGGCGCCCAGGATTTCCAGGTTTATGGATCTTGGGTAGTAGATAGAATATCCCAGGTCGGGGTTCCAGGGGTGTGTCTGTGCGGATTTGATCTTGTGCTTTTTCAGGAAGTTCAGGAACTCTCAGTGGGATCATAGGGTAATGGCTTGTAGAAACTGAGGACCAGCTCCTGGGAGGTTCAGGGAGCCTTTGCTGAAGTCAATAGTAACTGAAGGTGCACAGCAGGAGCTTAGCAGCATTCAGGCTTTGGCCATGGATGTGGGTCTGTCTGATCTGTTTTACCACAAGCAGATCTACTTAGTCACAGCCAGAGGAAGGCAAGATCAGGTGCTAAGATGTGACATGCAGATGAAAATGAGAAAGTGGTACAGCACACGGGAAGGCAATAATTAACTGAAATGCATATTTATCATAGTCTGTCATTGTTTACAAACAATATAATGAATCCTGATTGTAGAATTAGACTCCAGGCACCCAGTCAATGGAGTCAATCAAGCAACCCCCAGCAGGTGTGCAGGAACAGACGGCCTAACCTAATAAGTGCTTTAATGTACGGTGTATAGAGAGAGACAAGAGCAGTCAAACTGGCCTCCATGGCATAATTGAACAGTCAGTGCTGTCTCCTTTCTGTTGAGCAAAAACATTTTTCTTCTTTCCAAACCAGGACAGCTAATTTCAGGCCAAACTCACCCATAGTAGACTCAAGGACTGTTTTAGTTAGCTCAGTATACAAGCTGGTTAGGTTGTCTTTCCTGGGTTGGCAGCTGAGGTCTGCTGGCTGGTTGTCCAAGTAGCTTCTCTTGCCGGGCTGTTGAGATAGTGGCCCTCTGGTCTCTAACAGGCTGTTTCTCCCTGTTTTGCTTCTCACCTCCACAGTCGTTAAAATAGATCCAAAAAAAGGAGGCGGGAACAGAACAATTGTGGTGGCTCTCACCACTGGTAACGAGGTGATGATGTCACATTAAATCATCATCTAGTGACAGGACGCAGCAAAGGGAAAGGAATGGGGACAGGATTAAAAATCTGTCTGAAAGGCTCTGCTGTCCCCAGGTAAACCCATACATAAGTGCTGGAACTAGGGATGCTGGGAGTGCTACCGCCCCCCTGGCTTGAAGTAGTAATAACAACCCAGATACATGGTTTCTGCCACACCCTCACTATAAAAATTGTTCCAGCACCGCTGGGCCTATCAGCAGCAAAGAAACGTGTGTGTGTTCTTTGTGTACAGCTGGTGAGGGGTACGTCCCTGGTTCTCCCCATTCCCTTCTCTACCAGGATGGAGTATTTGTACTGATAAAAAAAATCTAGTAAAATGGGAATGAAGTGTGGGTCTGAAAGCTTCTTCCCCAGAAATTGTTCAGATACCTGATGCGGTGTCCAGCCTGTTAGAAGTTTGGGACATTTCAAAGAACACACGTTATGCAAAATGCGGCAGCTGATGTGAGAGTTTCCTTTTCTTTACTTCTTAGACTGGATGGGGCCAGCAGGTGGGACAAATCTTCCTGTAGAGGAGAAGTTGCTGCTTCTTCACCCCGGACAAGAGATCGAGAGCCTCTCAAATCCCGCAGCCAGGCATCAGCTCTTTCTACTCCTTCCATTTCAAGTTCCCCTTCCTGATGAGAACTCACATCATGAGTCAGAGAAAAGGGGGAGTTCAGGGAAAGCAAATTGCCCAAGCCAAGAAGACCAGGGAACGCTCTCCCTATGCTTATCCACACATCTTTTAATCCTGATTTCCTAATCCTGATCCTGCGCCACTGAAATCAATGGGAGTTTGGCCATTGACTTCAACAGGCACAAGGTTGGTTCAACAGAACCAAGAATTTAAGGAAAGCTTTTGGAATCCACAGTGCCTGACAGGGGTCAAAATTACACAAAGTGAGTTTGCAAAATAACAACTGGGCAACTGTGCATGCAGGCAGACCTTCACATGCACAGGTATACCTCGTGCACGTGAAAGAAAAGCTATCTATGCACAACTGGTGCTCACACTGTTTTGCAGATGATGCTCTCACCTTGGAAAAACTTTTCCTTCATATTTCAGTTATTATTTATTTGCACATCATTGGCATGGGGAAAAAAATTGGAGCTGTTCACCCTTCTTGTGGCAAAACAGCCTGGGCCTTGGAATGACATTTAGAAAAGTGGACGGTGAGCTCTGAAATCAATGAAGAAAGGACTCAACTTGAAACTGGAATTTGTGGCAGAAATGCAGTGGGCAGGACTGTTTGAACTAACATTTGAAATACTGGTTAAGCTGTACAGTAATTAATTTGATACTGATTCACACAAATATATATTTTATGCATTCCTGCTTAATTCTGAAAAGCTTCTTTTCCTCCCCTTTTCTATTATCAGAAGATGGTCTAATGAAAACTATTTCCCCCCCATTTCATTAAATGTTAAAGGGCAATTCAATTTCCTCCCTTGCTTTCTTCCTCTTTCTCTAGGTTTCCTTATGTACTGGTCTGACTAGTGTGATATGTTATCTTTATAATGATGATGCCATGGGGTTTTAGTGTAAAACCTTGAGGTTCACAAGTTGTCGCCAGAAGCCAATAAAAATTACACTTATGGCACTTTATGTAGCCTGAAAGCCTGGGTGTGATTCTGATTTCACTGACACCTGAGTAATTTTGGAGTAACTCCAGTAGAACCAGTTGATTTACAGCAATTTGAAACCAGTAAACTGAGCCCCTTGATCTTCAAGAGAATGTTTAGCAGAGTTTCACACCTTTCCCAAAACTGTCAAAAATATATCTATCAAAAGGAGAGAGCTATAGATTTTTTCCCTCCTGATGTAAATGTATTTTCAACATAGAGGATAAATGGCAATTGAAAGGTCCCTGCTTTTAACACTTCCAGTTGATTCTCTCAGGGCTGAATCCTGTGGTGTGCTGAATCAGTCAAGTTGTTTTCTTTGACTGGAGGTGTTTTGTATATCTTTATCTCTAGGCCAAAAGGAGGTCAGTGCCTGGACCATTTGCAGGTGATGAGACTATTTCAGTGATGCAGTCATCGTGGCAATGTGACAGAAAACTAAAAACACAGGTGTACCCTAAACCACTTAGTACACAATATAAACACGTTTCAGAGTAACAGCCGTGTTAGTCTGTATTTGCCAAAAGAAAAGGAGTACTTGTGGCACCTTAGAGACTAACCAATTTATTTGAGCATAAGCTTTCTTGAGCTACAGCTCACTTCATTGGATTCAGGGTTACACGTTGCACTCCCAGAATTTCTGTCTGATTCTCCATTCAGAGGGAAGGGCAATCTGATCTGTTTCTGTTTCTGGGATGCACTTGAATAGCACTCAGGCTCACCTTTTAGGGTACATGCTGAAGCTCCCTCCCCATGGTGGCCCTGTCCACCCGCTCCCTTACTTTTAGGAAGGATGGAGGGAGCAACCCCTGTGTTCTCCTGAGTGCATGGTCGGTGATTATCTCTAGTCCTTGCATAGGAGGTTCATGGCAGGCACTCTGCCGTGTACATTGGCCAAACTGGACAGTCTCTATGTAAAAGAATAAATGGACACAAATCAGACGTCAAGAATTATAACATTCAAAAACCAGTCGGAGAACACTTCAATCTCTTTGGTCACTCTATTACAGACCTAAAAGTGGCAGGTTCTTCTGCAAAAAAACTTCAAAAACAGACTCCAAGGAGAGACTGCTGAATTGGAATTAATTTGCAAACGGGATACAATTAATTTAGGCTTGAATAAAGACTGGGAGTGGATGGGTCATTACACAAAGTAAAATTATTTCCCCATGTTTATTCTCCCCCCTCGCCTCACTGTTCCTCAGACGTTCTTGTCAACTGCTGGAAATGGCCCACCTTGATTATCACTACAAAAGGTTTTTTTCCCCCTCCTACTCTCCTGCTGGTAATAGCTCACCTTACCTGATCGCTCTGGTTACAGTGTGTATGGTAACACCCATTGTTTCATGTTCTCTGTGTATATAAATCTCCCCACTGTATTTTCCATCCGATGAAGTGAGCTGTAGCTCACAAAAGCTTATGCTCAAATAAATTTGTTAGTCTCTAAGGTGCCACAAGTACTCCTTTTCTTTTTGCGGATACAGACTAACACAGCTGCTACTCTGAAACCTGTCATCTTCCCCCCCTGTGCACCTTTGCAATGGTCACAGCCAATCTGGGCCAGATTCTCTGCTGGTGTAAATGGCATAGTTCCATTGTTGTCCATGGGGCTGTGCAGATTTATACCAGCTGAGGATCTGGCTTGTAATGTGGTAGATGGGGGGTATAAATAGAGAATAATGGGATGATGTCAAGGAAGGAAAAATTCAGGGTTGGTATCAAAAAATCTTGCTGCTGATGAGCTCAATGTATTAGTTTGTGGAATGGCTTCCCAAAGGAAGTGGTTGAAGCTCCATCACTAGGGACACATTAAGCTTGTTGGCACAAAACTCTAGAGACTGTGCTGTAGAGAAGAATCCTGCACAGGCAAGGAGATAAGCTGAGTCTCTAACTTCTGTGGATAGCTCTGGGACTGAGGAGACTGAGTCTTATTCATGGCTTGGCCACTGGGTGACCTTGGGCAAGTCAGTTTACCTCTTGTGCCACAGGTTCCCCATCTGTAAAATGGGGATCACAATGCTTATCTCCTTTGTAAAGCATGTTGCAATCTATTGAAAAAAAGTACTCTATAAGAGATAGGTAGGAGTAGCATTACTAAAATGGGTTTCCTCTTTACAAGTTTTAATTACAGAGTCATTGTCAACTTGCAAAAAGAAAAGGAGTACTTGTGGCACCTTAGAGACTAACCAATTTATTTGAGCATGAGCTTTCGTGAGCTACAGCTCACTTCATCGGATGCATACCGTGGAAACTGCAGCAGATATTATATACACACAGAGATCATGAAACAATACCTCCTCCCACCCCACTGTCCTGATGGTAATAGCTTATCTAAAGTGATCATCAAGTTGAAGTGAGCTGTAGCTCACGAAAGCTCATGCTCAAATACTTTAGATAAGCTATTACCAGCAGGACAGTGGGGTGGGAGGAGGTATTGTTTCATGATCTCTGTGTGTATATAATATCTGCTGCAGTTTCCACGGTATGCATCCGATGAAGTGAGCTGTAGCTCACGAAAGCTCATGCTCAAATAAATTGGTTAGTCTCTAAGGTGCCACAAGTACTCCTTTTCTTTTTGCGAATACAGACTAACACGGCTGTTACTCTGAAAATTGTCAACTTGAAATCTAGTCAATTAAACAAAGAAGATAAAAGTAGTTACATTTCCTACTGCTGCTCCCAATCTTCTTCTACTAATTTTCTTGGGTTCACAACAGCATTTTTCTCAAGATGTAAGTGTTTCCCTTCCATAGTTGCTTTATGAAAGATACTCACAGACAACAGGGAAAAATGCCTGACTGTACAGGGGAATACAGTGAAAATAACTATGCACAAAGTGCTGTCAACTGGACAAAGTAAACACAGGAAAAAAGAGAGAAACATATTTTTCCTTCTAATCTCTCCCTTGTATCAAACTTAATATTTTCAGAAAAAATGTGTTTTTTAAGTTAACAGTGTCACTTTAAGAAAGCTATTTACTGGATTCCTGATATTTTCCAAGAGTCCACTGTGCAGTCACGTACATCCCTATCAGCTAGTTTGCACCTGATGGATTTCTGCCTTTTTGAACACTTCGGTTGCTTGCTGGAATAAATCATTTTCTGTTTATGCAGTACAGGAGTTCTGTACCAGTTCTCTTCTTACCAGGAAACAATAGGTAGTTGCAGCAGAGGAAAAATGCCATCAAGTTAAAATGTCAACCACAATAAGGAGCTGCAAATCAATAAGGCTTATGGATGTGTTTTTCCAAATTTCACACAATCAGTTTGTACCAAGCCTCGTGTATGCAATGTCTTTTCCAGAGCTGGGAGAATTATAAGAAAAAAATTCAATTTAGCCATTATTGACTTTTTCAGACTAGATAAAGAACCAGTCTTGAAGCAAGTCTACGAATTAAATTTCGCCACACAGACTGCAAGACTCCTTCATCGTTGACAGGGAACAGCAAGTAACAGGGTGGGGAAGTTTTTTTTCCAACTGTTTCTATAATTGATGTGAACTTTGGTCACAGCTCCTAGCAAGATGGAGAATTTGAAAGACGGGTGCGGCAGGTTTCAGCAGTGCATCTTTTTAAAGAACGCATGAGCATTTTGTGAGCTTGCAAAGCCCTGTTTCACTCCAGTGGGCTTGACTTTCTCATGGAATAAAAATCAGCAGTTTCTGTTCAGCGATATGTTTTAGTATATGCCCAACAGCCATGGCCCAGTTAAGATTGCAGAGGGCCAGTCTAGCTAGTACTGGGTACAGTGGCAACACTTCTGTTGCATTCAGTGGGCCTGATTCACTACTGCCCTGCCCTTCATTTAGTCATTCATATCAGTGCAAAATGAGTGCCAAGTGGAAGTCAAATGCTACCATTCTGATTTGCAAGTGTTTCACACCCACACAAGGTTCAGAGCAATGGCAAAAGAGGCCCCATTGGAACTGGAGCAGGACCTCTGTGCCCATGTTTTTCAACAATGCCCAGCCAGTTAAGGGAGTTCTGGTGTGTAAAGAAGCCCCAAAGAAGATACGACTGTAGTGTGTGCCTTCGTTTTAAAGCCCCTTGACCACAGCAGCGTTGTGTAGTGTAAACGAGAACCTAGCCCAAAGTCTCCATGAGCGAAAATATCAGTCACTCCACAGCTGAACTGAAGCACTAAATGGCAAGTGATTCCCAGAAGCCTCTGCAACAGAAAGGGAGACAACCCTACATTTAAAGATACATAATGCAGAAATCAGAACGACATCTCCTTCCGGTTACTTACCAACAGCCTGATCAGAAAGCCTTTGAGGCTTTGTCTGTCCTCCACAATCTTTCCATAAAGTACAAACTACTTGCTTTTCTTTCGGTTTCATTTGTACAGTGTGAATTGCAGAGAGCTTCCCTGGAAGAGTAAAATGTGAAGCATTGCATGTGAAGCACTAAAAGCCATGCCCAGTGTCTGTTTTATGGGTGGAATAAAATGCCGTGTTGCTGATATAAGGCTGCTCTACAGCATGCTGAATTACACTTTTCTTGACCTTAATAATGCTACCAATCTGCACTAGTTGGAGGTGATAATTACATTTTACTGGGAAGATGGATGCTTCCAAATGACATTTAAATCCATGATTATCTCGGCAGTTTGGTCAGGACACACTTTTTATCAGGGCCAGCTTTCCTTCTTTGTCATGGATTATGGCTATTGGGCAGTTCTCCAGTAGAACATGGAAAAAAAAAAGAATTCCCTGTACTTTGTAGACAAGAGACATGTTGACACAGACAACCCCTTCTTGCAGTCAGCTCCCTTTTTTTCCAGTATATGACTGTTGTGTAAATTTTTTGCGTGTGTGGGGTGAGAAATGTTTACTTTGCATAAATAGTCTGCAATAACTGGAACTTTAGTGCTGCTTTTTGTTTCTTTTTTAAAAAGAATAAAAAGCTACATTTAATTAAATGAAAGAATAGAGAGGATGGTGATTAAAATAATAATGACAGCATCTTTCTCAATAGCAAGTTGCAGGCCGTTGAAGCATTATAGTCTGGATTTTATTTTGACATAGAGAACATTTTGGTTTTTTCCTTAGAAGAAGTCACATTCCCAAGGCAATGCATTAGGGTATATTTTTGTGTGCGTGTACATACGTGTCGACTCCACTAGATTAAATTCTATTCTCTGGGCTCCATTGTGAGAAGGATGCTACTTCTGAATGTAGATCTCACTGTTTGCTTACAATAGGGATATGTCAGCTGTCTCCAGCACATTCACAGCCTGCCCTGGACCTCAGAGCAGTTATTCTTGCTCTTTCAACAAATGAGCTATCAGGAGTATCGCATCTTGCTCCAGAGTGCCACCAATGCATTACATGCGGGCGGGGGGGGGGGGAGCTTTGTGATGGAGCCACATGATGAAGCAGTGCACACTTGACTATAAGGACACAATGATAGAGAGCAGCAACAGTGTCTGCATACAAAATGACTCCATCTGCGTCCCCACGTGTGCTCTGCACCCAGCCAAGTAACTCAAATTAACGCATTAGGCAGAGGAGTTCTCCCAGCTTTGTCTTGTAGGTTTTTTTGTGAGTGCTGGCCTGTAAACACCGGGGATTAAATCCTGGTCCTATTTGAAGTTAAGGACAAATTTTCTATTGGCTTCAATGGAGTCAGGGTTTCACCCTAGCATGTTATTGTAGGGATGCCCATAACTGGTAGGTTGTATGTCCTACCTTATTATTTTAGGACTGCCTGTCAGTGTTAATCTGCTCAGCCTGGCTTGTTGTCGTAGGGTTGCTCATGAGACTAAGCTGTGCGGGCTGTTTTGTTATTGTAGGCTAGCTCATGAGTGCTACGTTTTTTGGCTTTCGTATTTTATTTTACAAAAAGATAATTGCAGAATTCAGTAAAGACAGAAAGAATTAATGGACATTACAAACATATATTAGCAAAAAAGATAGGTTGGATTTTGAGCCTATCAATCTTGACAACATACTATTAATGGGGAAATTTGACGGGACATAGAATAACATTTCATCAATCAATACCTGAACAGTTTGAATATTCTAAGTAAGAAAATTCCTAGGTCTATGCAGCTGTTTCAGGGATAGCTTGATTTTTACTCTGCGACACCTATTCCCTGAACAAGAATTATATCTTCATTCCTTTCTCTTCAAGCATGTTTTGTTCCCTTTTGCCTGGCCCTTTACTTATTAAATCAAAACCTTTGGAAGACCAAACATGAGAATGAGCTTGTGGACCATTTACATGTTGTGAGGCCATAACTTTGTCCATGAATTGGCAGCAGCTTAAACACTGGATTTTTGCTGAGGGACATCCAGCTGGATATTGGCTCCATTTGGCTGTTAGTTTATCACTTACCTTTTTTTTCTGGATTAGTGATCCTGGGCTAGATCCTACAACCTTTATTTACCTAGGAATCTTATTGGCATCAATGGAACTACTAATGTGAGTGAGGGTTGAAGGAATGGGCCAAAGGTTGAAGACCTTATTCTGATTTTACTCAGATCTTACAGTCAGTGGGAATTTGGCTATGAAGAATCTGAGTGAGCATCTCAGGATTTGGCCTGTTAGTAAACTGCTATGGAGTTAGCAGCAAATGAACCACTCCTGAGATTTACCCCGGCTTTCTGAAACAATCATTGTTCACTTATCAGAAAATAACAACATAGCTCTTTGCATTAACATAGTGGTTTCATCTGAGGATCTCAAAGCACTTTTCAAACATTCATTAATGAAGTCTAACAGCAAAACCATTTTACACATACATAAACTGAAACACAGGGGAACAGATTCTCACTTGCACGAAGGGTCTTTGCTCTGCTGTGGCAATCTAAAGGGGCCTTAAAGTGGACATTAATGCCCCTTTACACTGGCAGAGTGGAATAAAGGAATATTATTGTTAATGAGAATCAGGCCCAGCGAGTTTAAGTTCCTGATCCAGCAAAGCACTTCCACATGTGTGTAAGATGTTGATCACACTGACTTACCCAAGATTATACTGAGAAAACTTAGACTAGAACCCAGGAGTTCTGAGAGGTTTTATCCTGCTCTAACCACTATACTAGATTCCTTTCCTCCCCATTTTCTTCTGCTACCACAAGTGTACTTAATAGACAGTAGTTTATTTGGTGGCATATGAAGGAATACCCTGCTGTGTGTGTATGGCAGCCCAGATGTCTGTGCTTTTTGTAACCGCACTGTGTGCTTTGTTCTTTCTTTTAGGTGAGCCTTCAAGGTGGTCTTCATCCCATTGTGACTGCTGCTGCAAAAATGGCAAAGGAGATAAAGAGGGGGAAAGTGGCACATCTTGCAATGAACTATCCACTTCCAGCTGTGACAGCCAATCAGAAGCCAGCTCCCCACAAGAGACTGTCATCTGTGGCCCTGTCACCCGCCAGCCCAACATACAGACTCTAGATCGGCCAATCAAGAAGGGCCCAGTACAGCTACTTCAACAGTCTGAAATCCGAAGAAAAAGTGACCTGCTCCGAACTCTAACGTCTGGCTCCAGGGAATCCAACTCTAGCAAAAAAAAAGCAGTGAAAGAAAAGCTCTCTATTGAGGAAGAGTTAGAAAAATGCATCCAGGATTTCCTTAAAATCAAAATCCCAGACAGGTTTCCAGAAAGGAAACACCCCTGGCAATCTGAACTGCTACGAAAGTATCATCTATAAGAGTGGGGCGGGGCAGGGGGAAAATAACCTTATTGCAATTTACAGATCAAGATCCTTAACGATAAGGAAATAAAAGGAATCATAACAATTTGTTAGGTCACAAAACAAATCCATCTTGATAGTACTGCCTAATTTGCCTATTTCACCTTAACATTTATAGTCACAGGGTAATGATATTTTTCAAGTTGTGGAAGCACAATGAAAAATGCTTTTGTTTGTAAGCTCCTAGTCTTACGCAAGATGAATACTTTACACACTAAAGGCACAACAACATCACCAACTAAAGAAACCCACACACAGATGCACCTGGTACCGGTGGAGAAAGTCCCACACATGATCAGGCAGTGGCCGGGGGGTTTCCGCAAACTACATGCCTTTTGAGTTCTCCTTTTAATTAATTTATTTGGAGGAGTCAGGGAGGGGCAGATGTACATGATTTAAAGAAACACACTATGCCATGTCAGTTTACATGAAGGATGTGTGTATATATATATATGTATGTATACACATGAATATACATATACATGTGTGTATATTTATATTGCATAATGAATTTTTCTGGTTCTCTCCTTATAACTGCACTTTCTCAACAACAACAATGAAAAAGCAATTCTTAGCACTCTGTGTGCTCCATTTCCCCTCTAGCTTTATGAGGTGTGAACAGTAGAAGACCATCTCTCTCCATCTGTTATTTTTTGGGGCGGGGGGAGTTTGGAAGTGGAGCACTGTAAAAGTGTTTGTGTCTGTTGCAACTGTGGGCAAAATATTCCATGAATTTTTGATATGATGTATATTTTAATCTCCTTTGTTCCAACACCTCTTCCCCAAAGCTTCCGGATGACAAAGGGTTTATTAAGGAACGATTCAAATTGGAAAGGGGGATCCAGAGATGGCGGGTCAAGCCGCTGAGCCAGTGATCTCAGCTGATTTATGTAAGCCTGCCAGACCCTGCTGCCAAAGAGTCTTTGGCCCAAACAAATGAGGAGAGCCGCCTCCCGTTCCCATCCGACGCAGATGCAATTATAAGAAATGATAAACCTAACAAGATGCATTTTGTGCTCTGACTGGCAGGAAATTGATTGGTAAAATGGCAGGCACCACGCCATTCCAGCTAGATACATTTCAAAAGGAAATTAAAAATTGAATAGAAACCAAACACACTCTGTAATGGAAACTGCCTTATCAGCATCCTTTCTGTAGTCTGTAGGATAACCCATTGGGTGGCAGGCTTAATTTAGTACCATTCGTTACCCATAATGTGTAATAAATGGGAAATTATCGGCAAGCTCAGTTTGATGGGACTGCGGGGAGGAAGGGATGCCGCACGCAGGCACAGCAGTACAAGAACCTACTGAGCCCAGGCAACAACAACAAGAAAGCACAGTCCTTCCTTGACAGGTTCGCCTAAAACTGCCTCTTAGTTGTCATTCCGGAGCTAATTCTTTCCACAGACCAGTAAGAACCTGATGTCCCTCCACAGTCCAGTGGGAGCCAAAGGTCCCATGGATGGGATTTGAAAAGTGAAGAGTCAGGTAATGAAGGGGAGTCCCAGGGACAGACTGCATCTGGTGGGATGAGATTGGTGTCTAAACAGTCTGTAAAGCAGTTACCTAGAAATGCATTGCATCAGTGGGTCCACGTGGGCCTTCCACTGGCTGCAGATGGGAGCTAGTTAGCTGGGGAGTTTGGCACATGTCAATCAATGTCTCAAGACATAAAGCAGAGGCACAGAAACCAATAAAGCCGATAGCTTTATAAGCGGTGATATTGCCTTGTTTAGAATCAGTAACATTTCTAAAGCTTCACTATCTCTAGCATTCCCAATTCACAATGCTACAAGGGAGATGACTTCAAGTGTGCATAGAATAGAGGTACATTTGGATTGAACGTAGTATATTTGAGTAGGTCTGAGGCCCAGTCTCCTTGCCTGCAGGTGCAATTTGCTCCCACATAATTTGAACTTACATTTTTTTTTCACCTGCAAAATGAACTGTGATGGCAAATCTGCATAATCAGATAGGTAAAGGTCCTGTCATTCAGATTTGTGTCTACCATTGAACTGCAAGTGCAATGCAGGTACAGGTTTTGTGGGTGCTAATTGCATGTGCAAAAGGGAAGTGACATGTCTCAAACTACTGAAAAATGTGAGATGCTTGTGAACAGAGCTGAGCATAAACCAAATCCCCAGATCAAAACACCCTCAAATTACAGGGATATGAGATCTGGATTTTGTAGTTTGGAGTCATCTCTAGTTAAGGTTGCAAGGATTTACCAAGATATTTTACATGAGAGAGGGATGCTAGTTCTAGGGATTCCTAATTATTGTCATGTGTAGAGTAAATATAGTAAGCAAAAGCCTGACCTGAGAAGTGCTGAGCTAAATTGAACAGCTCTGCACCACACAGGATCAGGCAGTAAACAAATTCAATTATTAAAACACACGTTCACACTCAAACAGATGCATTTCAGATGCACACCTACCCACATTCACATGCTTGCACACACATATTCACATGCACCTTTGCACATCCATGTGCTTGCACACATACATCTGCTTGCCACAGATTTGCTTTTCCTCTTTTTAAAAACAATTGTCTCTCTTGTACATTCACTCATCCCTATTTACAGCTGCTGACCTGGAATCACTCTTGATAGCACTGTGTTAAAAAGTTTTCCTGCAACTTTCCTTGTGTGTGTCAATGCAAAGCAAGAACACTAGGCTGGCTCCCAAGACATACGGATTGGCTTAAATGGTGCTTTTTCTCTTTCTTGTTATGTCCACACCAGAGAACAGCTCCATTGTCTCTGACACTTTAAGACTTCGAAACTGTGATTTTTCTATTTTGAGCCAGTCAGTATCAGGAAGACATGCCAAATCAGAAAGTGAGCCTTTTGCGAGGTTTTGATACCATCAGGCATTATGCAGAATCCTCCTCCACTATCAGTTCTGCTCTCTGCAAGTCACAAGGAAGAAGTCTAACATTAATTCATTGTATTAGCAAATTAGGGAGAAAATGAGCAGAGGGTTGACTCTCACTCTCGCTTCAGCAGGAATTTGTTTTGAGATTTCCATGCACAACATAAACCATTTCTCTACTTTGATAACCCAGAATGGCTAGAACCTGGCATCCTCAGCTTCAGAGTTTCACTTTTTCTTTTTAATCTCCAAAACATTGCATTACACAATATGAGGGACCAAGAGAAGGAGAGTGTACCCTGTTTTTCTTTCTTTCTCTCAGAGTTTGAATGGACTTGACTCAGTTTGCACAGGACTGTACAATGATTAATATCTGCAGAAAAAATTAGACCAAATGAAATGCACCAGAATGGCTTTGATCCATGTGGCCTTCATATTTCCCATTTTAGATTAAATGATTATTACTCTGCACCACTACCGAAATAAGAGTCTTGAACTTTAATGATCACTAGCCGGAAAGCTTATATGTATATTCTGCTTTGTTACTGTAGGGAACTTATATAGTATATCCATTCCCAGGACCAAATTTATCTCAGGATTAACTCCACTGACTATGGTGAAGTTCCATCAAAGATAGCTTTGTTCCCTGGAGATTTCAGCTCTCCATTTCAGGTCATGCTCCTCATTATTTCAATTGAAAGAGTGACTGCTCCACTTGTTTAACATCAGTATAGACTTCCTGGGCCTGATTCGAAGGGATGGTTACAGCTGAAGCTGGAGGGGTGAATCCCAGCTTGTGTAGACATAATGCTAGCTCTCTCCGAGCTAGCATGCTAAATATGCTCCTTGCTTAACGTTGTAGTTTTGTTCCTGAAAAATGCTACTTTAAGCAAAACGATGTTAAGCGAATCCCATTTCCCCATAAGAATTAATGTAAATGGGGGGTGTGGTTAGGTTCCAGGGAATTTTTTTTTCGCCAGGCAAAAGACATTATATACATATGCAGTATAAGTTTTAAATAATTGTAAACAAACAATTTAATAGTGTACTCACCAATGATGATTGTGAAGCTTGGTTGAGGCAGGGGCGTAGTGGGGTTGGGGCACGGAGGCTTGTTTGGCTCCCCTACTCTGCCTACAGCTCCTGCCGGGGAGTGGGGTCGGGGGCTTGCCTGCTCCCCGGCAGGAATGACGGGCAGGCGGAGAGGGGTAAGCTCCCATGCCCCGATCCCACTCCTGAGCAGGAGCGCCGGGTGGGCAGAGTGGGGCAAGCCCCCATGCCCCGACCCCACTTGCCGGAAGGAGCTGCGGGTGGAGCAGGGGAGCCAAACAACCTTATAACGGAACATTGCACAACTTTAAATGAGTATGTTCTCTAATAGATCAGCAACCTAATAACGCAACAATGTTAACCAGGACAACTTTAAGTGAGGAGTTACGGTACTGTAGTCCCAGTAGCACAGACAGTGGTGAGTGGTGGGAGAGGCTAGTCAGCCTGAGTACAAACCCCATGAGTCTGTACCCTGGTGGTGAGCCCGAGCTGCTGCAACGACACTATTATATTTAATGTGCTAGTTTCAATGAGAGCAAGCTAGGCATTGCACCCCCCAGCTCCATGTGTAGGCATAACTTTGCGCAGCCTTGGCAATGTAAAGTCACCCACTTTGAGATTGGTTTACAGTGCTGGAGTGGTGTACGAGGCCTTCGTGAAAATGAGAATCTGGCCCCTCAGTGAAATGCTTTTTGCCCATAAGTGTCTTAAGTAAATTCTTCTGTTTGGGGTACGTGCAGCCTTGGGAAGGAGGTTGGACAGCTCTGCATGGGAAGTATCCTAAAAACAGCCCAGAGAGGACTAAACTCAAACTTGTCCCTGTTGCTGCCTGTATGTGTCAAAGAGTTTTCCCAATCCCTTTCTAGCCTCAGAGCTAGGAAGCTGATGTGGAACTCGCGGCTCCCGCATGACAGTGTATGTGCTGTGCAGAAACAAACGCATATGTTTCATTTTTTTACAGCCTGTTACTCAATGCAAGAGGAACCCTAGACATAGCAATCCTCTAAAATTAGGCACTTACTCGAAAAGACAAACCCTTCTGCTGGGAATATCAGCTTCCGAAAGGAGAGTAAGAAATAGCATGCACTGACTGGGTTCTGTGAGTCAGGTCACAGAAAATGGCCAGATAGGAAGGAACTACACTTTTCCCTTAAAGATGCTCCCTCCATATTATGGCTGGGACTTAAGGAAGTTAGGTGCCAACTTTCAATCGCTGATGAGTGCCTAACTCCCTTAGGCCCTTTTAATAAAACAAGTCTTATATTGTCAGTTGTTTGCAGGAGCACCCATAATGTGGTGAGTGCTGTGCTGATGATGAGAGCATAGTCCCTGCCTGCCAGATGAGAGACACGCAGACGAACAGACGAGCTACAAGGGGACATGTACAATGTAAAAACGCAGTGCTCCGTGGGACGACGGGCCAGGCTTGGATAGTAGGGAGTTAATATGGGGTTTATTAGCATATAAACTATCCCTCCATGTTATCCTCATTCTTGCTGTTTGTACCGGGTTAATTTCTTGTAGGTGCATGGGTTTCTGAGGAAGGAATTTGGTCTCTATATGGGGGGTTGATTATCAGAGGCCCTTGCTTGTCTGCTCAGGGTCTGGGTGGTGCACAAGAAGCCACACCCCAGTTTGCATAGCTATGCAAGAATTTCCCATGATAGTAGGCTCTGCGCACCCTATGCTTTGTAGAGTGAAGGGGCTGTTTGCTCACTCTCTCTACTCAGGAAACAGGATGTTGAAAAGGGGTGGGATGTTGGCTGTCCCCCCCCCCCCCGGCACTAGCTGCAGGCTGGTGCACCAGGGAAACTGTTTCCACCCGCACTCCTCCTTCCTCCCTCCCTGGCTTCCCCTCCAGTGCACACAGAAAAGCTGCAGAGATTTGCCTATCTGTCTGGTGCTTCTCCTGATGTGGCGTGGGGCTGTCCTACCCATTACTGCCTGAAGAATAAAGCCACAATTAAGACTTAATCATTAGCGGTATTGGTGGAGGGGTTGATATGTGCGAAGCTTACACTGCTTCTGCCTCTGATGTACACATTCTGTGGAGAGAGGACTTTGGACTCTAGAAGTGTCACTCTGGCACCTGTCTTTAACACTAAAGTAGAAGAAATGAGGGGAAATTACATACCCCCAGATTAGGAGCCGTCGTGGGCATTGTCCAGACAGGGTAATTTTTCTGTTACTCAATGTGACAGTCGTAGTCACAATTCTTACATTAGGATATCAACTCTCTTCACTGTACAGACTCTTTTTTTTTTCTTGTCAGCCTGATCTCAGTGCTGGCCTTTTCATTCATTTACATGCAGCAATGGGTTAGAACCAAGCAGCAGATCCTTTACCTGGCCCCATAATAAACACAAGCAGCTGACAGTACCTAGAGATGTAACAAGGGGCTGATTTTTTTCTTCTTCTCTGAGAACTGTAATATATAAACTTTGGAAGACTTGATCTGTGTGTATGTGTGTGTATGCACCCACACACACAGGACTTTGTGGAGTTTGTTCTCATAGATTTATAGGGCACAGGACTACTCACAGCGCTCTGTTAGAAGATGCAGGAGTAATTCCTGCAGAAGGCGGGTAGCAGAATTGTACCTCGGTCGCAGCTGTCAGAACTATAATGGAAGTGAAATGTTATCCTTACTCAAAATTTAAGGAGCCTTTTCATTTCACATGGGCCTTTCAAGCGTTTTCCCCTGGCTATACAAAATGAGGTAGCAAACCATTGTCAGGGCTGTAGTCCGAGCTATCCTTATGTATGTGAATGAGAAAACTGAAAGAGGGAAGAAGAAAAGATAGTAGAAAAACAGAGGTAAAAAAACCCACAGAGGATTTAAGGTGCATGGCTAGTCATGAAGATCCTATTGCCCTGCACCATGCACAATAATTTACACGGGTGCAAAGAACCGATCCGTTCCACTAGAAATAAGCCTGCCAAACGGCAAAAGTCTTATTGACTTCGGCAGCAGCAATATTGTCCCTACATGTTTATCCAATTGGGCTTAAGAAATTAGCCTATTTTAGAAACAATTATTAGGAGCTAAATTGTGCTCTCATATACCCATGTACAACTCCCATTGATGTCAATAGAAGCTTTATGTGCATACCTAGGGGAGGAGCTGACCGTTGGCTATTTCGATTTCACTCTTAAAAATAACTGATTCTGTAATGCATCCCCAGGTTGACTGTGCACCTTTGACCTGGGAATTTGCCTTTGCAACAGAATTTTCTTCCATTGTGAATGTGGAAATCACCAGGCAATTCCCTTACAAAGGCACTTGTTTAAAATTTGCCAACAGTACATTCCTTTCTTCCTTAGTAAAAAAAAAAAAACGTTTCTGGTTAGAACAAAGGATCAGACACCAGATACTGACAGCAAAAACAAAGCATTCTGTATTTGCAACTTAAGGTAACATATCAGCTGCTTACAAATGTATACATATAGCTGCAAGAGGCATAAGGTCCAATCTAACTCCTGTTAAACTCAATGGCAAAAACTCCCAGTGATTTTTAATGGCAGCAGGTTTCAACTTGGAAGTAAAATACAGTGGAAAATACTTATTAGGTAAGGGCTAAGCTTGGTAAATTCCATTTGATTAAGCACGCTAACTTTTGGATTCTTAGGCATACAGGTTTGGTCTAGAAATAGAACCAGATATGTATGTTTTGAGACTAGCCTTTCTAGTAATATTTCCATTACTTTTTTCTTTAGTGAGAAATACCAGAAAATTATGCGCTTCTTTTTTTTTGCTATTTCTGTTTCTGGTTGATGCCAGGTAATACAGAGAGTGTGAAAATGAAATTGAAATAACAAAACTCAAAAGCTAATATTTTGAGCTCTAAAAATGTTTATCGGGCTTGAGTTTGGATTGAGAATATAGGTTCAGTCATTTTTATTTTATTTTTATCCAGCCATGTATGCCCCTTGTTAGAATATGTGTGGTCAGTTATATCACAGATCTGAAGTCAAATTGCAATGCAATTACCTTTCTGAAATATTTGGGGAACAAACTGGATATTTGAGTTATTTTCCACACATAATAAGGGCCAAATCCAAGTTCCTTTGAAGTCAATTTAAAAACTTCCATTGAGTTCATTGGGACCTGAATAACAAATTAAACTTCTGTTAGTAATAAAAATGTGTGTGTCTGAGAGTGAGTGAGAGGAAAGCTGTTAACCTTTAATGTGGCACAAATCCACCCGTATTATGTGGTGAACAGGCCTTATTACTTCTGTGAAGGCATTGCAAAACCAGTCTTTGGTTAACTTGTTCCCTTTTGTGATCTTTTAGGTACAGTTGCTGATTTGCTTAAGACATAGTTTAAAAAGTTCTGTTGTAAATAGCACAAGTGCACCTTGGAGTGACTGTATTCTGAATATATTATGCAGCTGCCATCACCTACCTTTCACAACCATGATGATGTGTTGTACCCCTGGGGTATGGGAGCCATCCAATGATAAATTCACCACTGGTGTAAGTAGGTGCAACTCTGTGGGCTTCTGTGGATTTGTGTACTCTTCCTCAAGAAGTGGATTTGGCTTGCAGCTTCTAAGGTGGCTATCTGAAAAATAATCTTGTCCCTTCTGAAGGTGTTTCATTTCATAAATCCAAACACAGAGATATACCCCTCGATAAGTTAAGTATAACTCAAAGCATAAAAGGGAGAGGAAGGAAGAGCACACAAATCTTCATAACTCCCAGTTACTTTTTTTCCTAAGTTATCTGTAAGTGCAGTACTTCCCAGTGTCGTGTAAATGATTCATAGTAGTGTGGCAGTGGAGGGCAGGTTTTGTACTTTCATTCCAGTTCTGATGGGTCCATTTGGTCTTTTTCTTTGCAAAGAATTGTGCTGAAGTAGAAAATGAAAGCAAGTCTGATCACTACTGGCAATGACCAGAAATTAATCAAGTGATCCCCCCTCTCATCCCACCACTTCTTTGCCCTAAAAACCAAAAGAAGGTAGTCCCATTTCTTACCCTTCCATACACCCCATTTCATCAGCTATGTGTATGCATGTAGACTTGACTTTACAAATACCTTATGTATAAGGCCCCATGTAAATCATGGTACAAAACATTGCCAGGTATCATGGATTGTTCATGCCCAAAGGGGTTTTGTATGTGGAGTATTGGAAAGGGACAAGAAAGCACTGTTCAAATCATTAAAGACATATTTTACGTTTTTTGGCATTGATATTGCTAATGAAAATCAGCTTATGATTATGATGTTGTGAATTTGAATCTATGGCAAGGAACAAATAAAAAGGAACTGGTCTTTAGAACAGAAACAGAACTCCTATTGATGTCAGTGGGTGAAGCATCAGGCCCAATTGCTTTAATGGGCAAAATTCTTCTCTCAGCTCCACATAGAAACCTCTGCTCTGGTTCACGCATGGCTCTCTCATTGACATCATTAATGGGAGCCCCTCACATGTAGAGAAACTGGAGTATAGGAGGGAATGTTAGAAGAGGATTTTGGCCTTTTGTCAGCAATTGGTACTGAGCTAGCCAAAAATATAACTCAACTCTTTAGATTTCACATAGACACACAACCATAGAGTAAATGCATCTAATGCAATATTTCCACAGCAAACATAGGATTTTGTGTTTCTTTTGTGACTTCTGTGATATTGTGATCTATACGGGGCCTTGCTCATATTACATTTTCTGACCTCATACAAGCACTTAATGACTTTGCCGGGCCTGAGTCAGTCTGTTGCACATTGATGTATATCAAGTGGCACCTACTGAATTACCTCTTCTACTTTCCAATGTGGTTCACTTGTACATAAGTGTAATGTCAACTTGTTTACAGGTTATTTTGTGAGTAATTGTAAAAAAAAAAAAATGCAGTTTTAACTAAAAGTTTAAAGGAATCAACTTTACTGGAAGGTGTTTAAAAAAATGAATGTGCTTAATACAGTATAGACATCATTGATTAAGGTCTCACATGAATGCATGTATCTCCATGTTGTCAGTCCCCACCAGTGAGGTTATTTGGCAATATTCTGCAGTCTGTGAATAGCAAATATACATAAACTACTGTGACTCTAGCAAATATAACTCAGTACCTGTTTTTACTGTGGTATGTAAAACATGTAGCTTTTAGCCTGCTGTATTTCCCTGTTAAAAATAAAATCCTGAAAGAAAGAGATGCTTGGGGGGAGATGCCTGTGATCTGAGAGTAGTCATTCTTGGAATGGCATCTGCTGGACATATCTGGTCCAACTACTAGACAAACTGCCTATATACAAAAGCACTGGGTCTTCAATGGTAGATATAACTGAAGCTCTTACCATTCTGCTTTAGCTGCACTTCTGGCAGAGAATCATGCGGTTTTGTTTACTCTCTTCATTGCTAGTGATTCTAATTAGATATTAATAGCTTCCATATACTGTTTTAGTCTTTATGCAGTAGTCTAGCGAAAACATACAGCTATCAGTATTGTGAAACTGTGTGGCTGCAAATCTGCTGCTATTTTGTCTCACCATTCAAAAAAAAATTTCATCTACATTGTATTGGCACAAATCATAATAAATCATTTGGTATCATGTAGTTGTCATATATAAAGATGTGTACATGCTGACATGTTACACTATAATTTAGCACCAACTGATGTTGCCTGTTATGTCTTAGATTGGAGGTAATTCCCCTTGAACTCTGTTTCTTCCTACTTTAGTTTAGAGATGGGCCAAAAATTACAGCTCAGTGGATCTGCCAATCCTTGTTTACTACCTGCCAATCCTTCTGATACAGTTTTTTCTGATGCCACTGCTGAAAGTACTGTCATCAAAAGCAGCATTTGTAGGATTGACCTCATCCCATCGGAGATATGGACTACCTGCCACTATGATACTTCCACTGGGAAACTACATGTTACAGCTGGAACTGTGAGAGCTTAGGAAAGGAAAACATCTGAAGAGGGAGATATTTATTTTTCTTCTGTACTTTTTAATATGGCTTGACAAGGAGCCTTCCTTGAAGACAATGGGTGAATTACAACTGGGGGAATATAGGGCATCGAGCAAAGGAAGGGAAAGCCCCATAAGGAGAGATGTGATACAAAGGAAAAGAAACAGCCATGGAACTTTCTCTGTGTTGGATCCCCTTGTCATCCACCCAAGGCATGTGTTACATTCCATAACTGGATCAGCAATGCACACTAGCTCTCAGCTCTGCATAAGAGCAGTTAGATCTTTAGAAGGTTTCTCCTCTACGTGTTGCAAAGATAGAAGGGGGGGTGGTGGGGTGAGTGGGAACTATTTTTAATCCTTTCCCAAAACAGCCTTTTGCATTTGAACAGCACACACAGTTTGGGGTTGCTATCATATTTTTTCCCTTTTCTGCACAGCTGTCTAGTGGATAATTGGAGCTCAATCTTGATATACTCCTAATATTCTCTGATCTGATTCTGATCTCACACTCCACTGATGTGACCCCATTGACCCTCTCCCAATTCATATCGGTCCTAATGCAATTCCAGTTAAGTGCTGCAGCTGCAAGCAATCTAGATATGAAAGAGGAAGGAGAAAGGGACAGTTATGCACTTGTGTCACTGAGTTTTTCAGACAGTTATTTATCGTTGATACCTTGCTGATCTTCAAGGACAGTTCCTTCTGATGGCTAGTTCTTGAGGGATGCTGACAGGATCCAGGATCTGCAGGGCTCTCTGCAAATGGTGTGTCCCCATGGAAGAGAAGTGGCTACTGTTACAAAATCCACACAAGCATATGGAAAGCAAAGTGTTTATGGAAGTTCAATGGTCTCAGATGGTGCAGTGTGGTGCACTGCACTGATTTGTATATTACATCATATTGTGCCAAGCCTTAGTAACTGGCAGCCTACACAGGACCATGGCTTAGTAGCAATATGGGCCTGATGATCTAACTTATCTATCCCTAACTTATACAATTCTGTCACATTGTTGTTTTGTGTTATCCGCTCTGTATCAGCTCTGTAGAACCAGCAATCGTGGCCTTTAAATGGTTTTCTTTTGTGGTTTCCAATAGCCATTATAGATCTCAGCTGATTTTTTTCTAAACTAACCAACTACCGCAGGGGGCTGAGGCGATGGCATAGAATACAGAAACTAGGCAGGAAAAATTGTGAGGAAATATTGGTAGATTGTGATATTGTGAAATGAAATCTCTGACCAAGTGGCCAAACTGTCAGTGTGAGGCTAGGAAGTCCATCACTACTCACTTGCTTCAAGTGTAGTTTCCCAGACAACAGCTGTCCACAGTCAGTCTTGATTCAATCAATGATCCATGTTGGTAGAGATGTAGGAATAATGTATGGCAGTGGTTTTTGAAAATACTGCAGCAGATAGTAAAACGATGCAGATAGCACAGAAAATAAAGAGGGATGTGACTGGCCTGTATTAGAGCTGAGTATATTATTGTCTAAATAATAATGTACTCAGTTGACTTCACTTTTCCTTTCTCTTCGCTCCAAATAGTGTTTATCAAATGGAACACTCCATCCACTGCAATGTTTCTTCCTAGTAAACATAAAGCAAATTCTACTAGGCATAGCACTACGTCGGGAACAACCATTTTGTAGTTATAAAAAAACAAATATTTTGATGGATTACATGATAAACTGCAACACATCAGATGTCCTGAAAGAAACTCCCTGGACACCAGGATATCACCTAAAAAACTGGAACAGGCTCAGTAAAACAGGATTGCGTGGCCACTCTTAGACCTGGCCAGAGGACAACATTTTCATTTTGCAACAACTTGTTTAGTTTCAAAATGTATTTTTGGTCCACATTACAATGAAAACAAAGCCTTACAAACATTTTTGGCAACATTTCGGAATTGTGTCAAAACATTGTTTTCCAGTTGAAAAGGTCGGGTTTTTCCTTTGGGTCTCTCTCTGGTCAGAAGTGACGAGAAAATCCTGAAGCTCAGAAAAACCTTTCTATTGAAAAATTTGTCAAAATCGAAATGTTGTGGCTGCAATGAAACAGCATATTTTGATCAGCTCTAATCATTTTCTTAAATCCCATTTAGTCGTAGCAGTCAGCGATCCCTAAGAGTTCAAGGATGATTGTCTTCCAGAAATCCCATTTAAGCGCTATTTTAAAGTGATGCACAGGCATGGGACTGGATTTCAGACAGGCGTGAATTTCATCTATGGAATACAAGATGAACCTCTTCATTCAAACCCACCAAAGTTCCTTTAAGACTTCTGAGTTCTTGAGATCTCACTGATGACCACACCAAATCCATGCTATTTTCATTGACTTGTAGGTCATATGCACAAAGACAAAAGAACCCCCTCAGGGACTGAATGTTTTAGTTTCACAAAAGTTCTTTGCTTTCCCTTAATGTCTTAAGAGATCACAAAGCAGAGTGTAGTAGAGCCTTACGTATTCATTCATTTACTTTGTCTTTACTTAGTTAAGATAATAATTATGTTTTAGTTGGTGTTTGGTGTATATTTTGCAAAAATGGTGCTGGTAATGATCTGATGCTTCACTATAACGGTGTCATTGCTACCAAATCTTTGTTAAGATGAGTGGAGAGACAGTCATATTTTTTTTTGGTGTGGATTATGTATAGTATAGTTTAGCCAAATGCATATTAGTGAGGTTTGGCTCTGCGAGTAAGGAACCTCCAGGAGAAGAAAAGGAATGAGGAGTTGTGATAATTCCCTTCAGTGCTCACAAAAACCCCCCAACTCTTTCTCTGTACTGACCAGTGATATAAGGATGAGGCACAACAAATCAGGAGGAAAAAGAAACACTTTGAAATACTCATTTGTGATTCAACCCACTCTCTGCCTCTCTTCTTCTTTCGCTCTCTCCAGTGCACGTGTAAAAAGCCCTTACACTGGGCTCTTTGCAGCTTAATCCAACTCTTCATTGCTCTCTCAACCTCTGATTCTCAGAGAAGGGGAAAATAAAAATACATTTAGAATTCTCCTTTTGTTCTGGTTCCCTGTTCATACGCCTCTGCCATCCTTTCCCTTCTCAGCTCTACTGATGATCAAGCATTGGCTCTTACTTGGTGTCCCTGAGGAGGTTTCAGCTGGGCCAGTGGCTACTATGTAAAGACCATTTTCAATTTCCCCCGGTGGTTGGTGGTGTAATTCTTAGCAGGAACTTGAGTTTTGATCTTTGCAGTAATCCTACATGGAGTGGGAGGAGGATGGCAGGTGATTTTTATTTTCTTTAATTTAAGGCTGGTGCTAATTTATAGTGAGTTTTCAGGTTACAATCTCTGCCCAATAGTTGGCTGCAGTTGTAATCACAATCCAACTATGTGTTGAACATGGGAGTAGAAGGTTTTTTTCTTTGATGCCATGCGGTATCAACAAGTAGTTCAAATCCACCCCATCTCTGTTTATTAAGTTCAAGTCCACCCCATCTCTAGATTGTAGGAAACCAGAAGATCAGTAATCCCAACCTAAATTTTAATCTTGTCCTGTGCTGGACATGAAATTATGAAACTTTATTTTAAAAGGCTGGACAGGTGCTTGTGAGTGGGAGGAATAGCACTCAGAATGAGTCACGTGTCCAGATCTTTGTAAGAGGACAGGACAGCTTCCTGGAGATGAAGTGCATCTCTGACCTAGTAAATGAAAAGCTGTCAGAGCATTTATAATATGCAGATGGAGGTCTCTGATTGGAAGGTTACAGGTTAATACTTTGGTTACTCTCCACTCCCTGATATTAGCAAATGCCACAGGATGCAGCTTTTAGGCAGGGAAGGAAATACGTTAACTGTCAGAACTGTCCAAAGGCTCAATATAAATGGCAGTAAATTAATACCATGTCTAAAAGCTCAATAAAACTGGAGTGACGTAAAACCATGGAAATTGGCTTGATATAACGCACAGTGAAAAAGGATCCTTTCTAAAGATACCAGGGCTCAGGGGTGGGACTGGGATGGTTTGTAAAATCTCATCAGCTCTGAAAGGTCAGTGCATGCCCCATCCCACCACAGCATCCTTGTCCTTCTTTAAAGATAGCAGAAACAGGGCAAAGATGAGACCTACCATAGGGATTGCAGGGAATAGAGACACAGCCATGCTGGCACTAGCTAGCACAGAATGCAGCTGAAGTCTGCATCTCGTGCTCTTTCAGATTGCCATTCCTTATGAAACATGCCAGGGGAGGCAGGTTCTGCCCTTCAGTGACCTGGCTGGTGGTGACTATCCATTGGGTCCCTTCTGATCAATATTTATGTGGAGGTTGTGAGAAAACTCTGTAAATACAGCAGGTTAAAAGTTGGCAAAGTAACTGCAGATCTATATTTAATGCAGCTGTTTCCCATGTTTTGTAGTATTGTTTTATTGAAAAATAAAAATCAACCAAAGACCAAAAAAACAAAACAAAACAAACAAACAAAAACCCCAATAATGTGACATTGTATGTGTGACTTGGGAATGGGAACAACTTTCTTGGTGGTATTGAAGGTATCAGGCACCATACCGGGAGGCATATTGTGCTGGAAAGGTTCACGTTCCAGAGCAGGATTTAGGAACAACTGAAGGAGCGAGAGGCCCAGAAGAATCCAGTACATGCTGTTGCATAACACTTTGTAGTTTGTTCTAGCTAGCCCGCTGGCAATGCTGGAGATAGTAAAGCCGCTTTACTTTACTTCCTACTGAGCACTAGATTTTCAGTTAAAGACTCCCAGTGACTTGAGAAACAACAGCTCACTGTACCCTTCTCTAAGGCCTGGTGTACACTGGGATTTGTCCTGATTGCAGCCACTGGTGGTCAGTTGCTTTGGTACAACTCCCAATGAAACTCTTATATGTAGATGATGCATCAGTCATTCTTTCAGTCCGGTGGCACCTTAAAGACTAACAGATTTATTTGGGTATACACTTTTGTGGGTAAAAAACCCACTTCTTCAGATGCATGGAAGAAGTGGGTTTTTTATCCACAAAAGCTTATGCCCAAATAACTCTGTTAGTCTGTCTCCACAAAAACAACGAGGAGTCCAGTGGCACCTTAAAGACTAACACGGCTACCCCTCTGATACTTGGTATTCATTCTTTCTCTTCCAGAGGCCAAACCCATCTGTTACTCATTTTTTTTCCCTTTCCCACCTAGGAAATGAGCTCTAAAATTACTCTGTAATGACCTAGGGGTAACAGCAGAACACTCTCTTCATTCCCTTGCTCCTTTGTAGACCAACATGTCTAGGGAATGCGATTTAATGGTCTGATTCTCCTTTTTTTTACTCATACATTTACACTGTGTAATCAGATGATTTCAGTGGATTAACTCCTCATTTGCACCAACTGAAATGACAGCAAAATCAGGGCTATAAGCTGTGTATCTTATCCTGGGGCCACTATTATTCAAGTCAGCACTTTAAGATCATGCACATTTGTTGCCGTTATATCATTAGTCAAGTAATGTCCTGTCCTGGTAGTACACTGAAGTCTCAGCACTCCTGCTAGTTCATTAATACATTCTTAGAGTCATCAGGAAATGCTTACAGATGGGCTGCTTCAAACACAGCAATCTCTCGAAGCCATTTAAAGGCACAATAAACATTTCCCTTACTCCGATTAACCTGTAACCTCTGCAACAGCTCTGTGTTGGAGTAAAGCAAATGGACCAGGTGACTTTAGATTCCATGGCCTTAATTTTCCAAAAGCTCTTGTGATTTTTGGGTGTTCAACCTCAGCTAGCTTAAAGGGACCTGTTTTTCAGAGGTGAGATGCCCCTAGTACTTCTGAAAACCAGGCATCTTTAAGGTGCTTGAAGGTGGGAGCCCTCAAACAGAAGCACGAGTTACTTTTCAAAACTTAGGCATTATAACAAGACCTCGGCATTGCAGAGATATCATGGTGATGGGTATGGTACAAGAAAACATACAAACGGATAAATGGTCTCTTGTCCTTGAAGGGACAGCGCCTTCTTGCCCTGATTCAGCAAAGGCTTGTAAAGCAAGGCACTTAAATGTTGTGCTTAACTTTAAGCATATGCTTACAATCCATTGAAGTCAACAGAAAAGGACTGCACTCTCTGCCCTTGTAAATCCAGCACCTTTAACAAGACACCAATTGACCAAAAAAATACTGAAAACTAACAGTGTTCCTTCTTAATTCCATCTAGTCAGGGCCATGCCAGTGCCATAGGGCAAACATTCTCATCATTCTGCAAGAGACAATAAATGTTTGCTGACATACCTTATTTCTTCAGTTTCCCACATCCTTGTCAGCAGCCATCTAAGGATGTTACCCCTTAATAGCTCTCCAGTTAAGACTTAGGGATGGGGATGTTTGCACAAGCCTTACAGCTGGCCTTAACGCACCGAAGGAGGATGAATTCCATATTTGATCTCAAATGTCTGTTTCCCATTGGACAGGGAATTGTTTTCATGCCCAAGACAAGGCTGTGAAAGCTGTAGCCAGTGGGGAAGAGAGAAGAGACTAAATACTAAGAAACAGGTTGACATGCTAGTGTGAAATGCAATGGCATGTGGTGTGACGTAAGAGCTTCTGTGTATTCTCTGTCTGGGAGCTGTGTATTGACAACTCTAATCCTCCCTTTGGGAATCACAAGCTCTTTCTCTTTAACCAGGTCATTGTTATGGAGCTTCGTTGCTCCTCTTGTTTAACAGGAATCCTTCAACCACTAATTCCTTAATTCACTCCATATATGTACACCAGTTCTACACACAATACCGAGTTCACCACTCTCCCATCTCATTAATACAGCTGCCACAATATATGGACATCAGAGTGTGGGTCACACTCTAAACCTTGGGTAGCATCTGGGAGCATACAACTGGATGATTTTTGCCCCCAATTTGCTTGCTTTGATCCTGACTACCGTGAACTTCCTTGTCTCCCCTCTCCAACTCCACCCCCCTCTGAGTCACTGCCAAAACAATCTCAGACTCTGGATATCCCAGTACATCTCTTACTCCAGATATCCTCCTAGACCAGGAAAATTGCTTCCATAAATGAAACAGTCGTTAAAAACATCTCATAAAAAACAGAACTGTATCCTGTCTTTTCACCGGAGCTGGCAGCACAATGACACGGCAGACTCACTTTATTTGAAAAATGAAATATGGTTCTAATCCAAAAGGAGCCTGTTGAAATCAGATTGCACATTTCAGTGTAAGTTTCTCTGTAACAAATATAGCAATCTGCTGTGATTACTCTGGGATCACCAAGTTCAGCCAGGAGAGAAATAAGGCCCTGAAAATGAAACATATAAGCACTTGCCTTATTTTTGGAAAGTGAATGGTGCAGAGCAGCAGATATAAAAGTGACCCTTCCAGATTTATTTTTTAGGTCTTGCAGGTTCAAGATGAGAAATTTATTGAAAGGACTTCAGATATGCGGCTGCGTGTCTCGGAACTGAATAGCAAAGTTACTGCATGTGAATTTTGAGACGTATACCACATATTCCCATTGATGAGACTGCAGCTATGACATATGATAGGAAAATGACCCGCTTACAGAGACTTTCACCACTTACAGTGAGATATTAGGAAAGTTTCTCAGCTAGAACAAAAACAATGCCAACCCAATTTAAATAAAATTTAACTAGGGGGAACTCAGGGAGCTGGTAATGAGATACAGAGTCTTTCACCTGAGAGTACATCATGGCTTTGAATCCAACTCTGGTGTTGACTGAAAGTCTATGTCATCTGATAGCTGGTGCCCTAGGTAAATGAAGTTTGGTTTCAGTCTAGTTTCTAGTGGACAAGTATCCATACCACATAAATGTTTGAGCTGGGTCTGTGCTGTTGCCATCAGTGTCTTCCCTGATTGCTCAGTCTAGACCAGGACTTAGAGAGATCCAGTGTTTGTGTAGCAAAGTGGTCATCAGGGGGTTAACCGGGTTATTCAGCGTTTTATGGGTAGGGGCCATTTTCCACCTCTTCCTTATCTTCCTGTTTCCTTAGGGGATGTTTCCTCCTCACCACCCCTCCTTTGTTATGCAATTGAATAGAGCAGCACTTCCCTCCTAGTCTGCAGAACTGTAGATGTAGTGAGTAGAGCAGTACTTTCTTGTGCACTGAGTGGTCCTTTACAAAAGTTGCACACATAGTCTTTGAACAAAAGTAACTAAACAGTTTAACCTTTCCAGACATAATCTAGGCAGCCCATGGCTCAGCTGTATGAATAAACTGGAGATTCTTTACTGAGGCTGCAGGATTCAGATTGACCCTGTCATTTTTTCTGGCTCCCCAGCTTCTTGACTAGCTAAACACAGGAGCTACAAAGTCCATCTGAATCTAGCAGCTTCAATAAAGAATCCCCTTTTTATTCATTACGGTCAAGTCTTCTATTCTCTGGTCTGTTTTGAAGGACACTACAAGGTCTGAACCAAAGCCCCTGTGCTGATGTTAGAAACCTAGAATTGAATTTCATACTGTACAGTAGGTCTAAACACAACTTTCAGGTGTGTGGATTAGAAATCCAGATCTGAACATGAACATTCACAAATGTGGAGCTGTTCAGAGCCAGTATTCAGATAAGGCTGTTATAGAAATTGGTTGGAATTCAGAGCCAAACAAGGATCTGGATCAGGAGTTTGGTTCAGCCCCATTTTTAAAAACATAAAATAAAACAACAAATACAGTAAAAATTATACTAATTGGCACCATTGTTGACAGCTCACCAGATAGGTCATGGGCTCACTGTCTGCTTTTAGAAAGATTTCTCCAGCCCTCTCCAGGTCAGACTAGATGATCATGATGGTCCCGTTTGGCCTTAAAGTCCATGGTGAGACACATTTGACGGAATACAGTGCTGCTGGCTGTGCTGTACTGTTTCTGGTCAGTGAAGTGTTGAAAATTCAGTTTAAATATTAATACAAAATACCACTCAGACAGACAGCATGACTGAATGAACTGAGTTCCGGCCTGAGAGTTAGGAACTCCTGAGATCTAATCCTTGCCTTTTCTACTGACTCTGTGTGTCCTTGGACAATTCACATAGGGACACATCTTCCAAAGTGGTCTGTTATTTTCGGTGCCTTTGTTTTTGGGTGTCTAACTTTGGACACATTGGGTCTTATTGTGACAGAGTGAACTGACATGTGCAGGGAGGAAACAAATCCCCAAGCAGCTGATTCCAATTCGCTCAGAGGCTGCTGGGAGTGTGTGTGTGAGTGAGTGTTTGAGAGACTGAGGCTGAAAGAGCTCCAGAGAAGGGTCAGAAGGAGAGGCAAACACCCTGGGAAAAAAGTACAAGTCTGGGAAGAGTGGGAAACCAAATCCTCTTTAGAAAACTTTGGACTTTCCTAAGAGATAAGAGACCTTATGGGGAAATGGGACTAAAGGCTCTGAGTAGAGATGATGATAAACTAAATATGATACCCCTTTTATAAGTATTAACATCATTCTCTCTGGCTCCTATTTCTGCTACTCCCTTCTCCCCTTTTTTCTCTGTGGTCATCAGGACTCACCAGGAAATAGCTTGATGACACTCATATTTCAAGGGAGCTGAGCTTGCACAGGCCCCCTTGGGTTTGGCTGGGTGTGACTTAGATGAACTCATGTAAATGCCTGGATGTTCCCTACCATTGTGCAAATTTCAGAATTTGTTCAAAACGTCAGCGTTTCCATGAGTGACCGTAACTTTTTTCTGGCACAAAGAGTAAAATTACACATTGAAATATTTGGGATATATGCTCTCCCTACCTTAATTGTACATCGGCTGTATAATTTCATTTAGCTATTACACCCTTCTTTGTTTTCTGCCCTACACTGTTGAGTAGCAGGGTCCCCCCCTGAAATTTTTCCCATGGTACGCACTGTCAGTCCCTGTGGAGCCATCCCCACTGCAGCCGCCGGCCCCAGCACTTTGCTCACTGAGTCTATGGTATGCCCAGCCCCTGCCTTCCAGCTCAGCCCATGCAGCTGCAGTTTCACTTCCCATCCCTGAGAGGGGACCTGGCAGCTGGAAGAGGGATGAGACCAGGCAGGCCTCTGGGGAGAGCCTTGCTGCAGGAGCCAGACCTACAGCAGTGGCAAGAAGGAGCAGCAATGGCCACCCAAGTTTGGCCCCACTGGCCCACTGTCATGACAAAGGGGTTGCAGGGCCACAATTGAGTGAGTGGCATGATGACCCTGCTGCACTGGGGTCACAGTGCCACTCAGGTTTGACCCCCCCCCCATCCAGGGTGAAAGGAACATAAGGTCAAACCTGAGTGGGCAGCAGATGGCCAGCGCTGCTGGTCCTCTTCACTGCCAATTGTACATAATATGCCTACGGCTCTGGGTGCCACTGTTGTGTACTGTCGTGGTGTGCTATTCATAGTTCCATCCCACAAGGGCATGCCAGTCAGTGATGGTTGAAGTCAGTAGCTTGACACTTGTGTACATAAAGTTTTTAATTGGGATCCTCCAGGTGAATAGATCTGCTGAAAAGTAAGATAGTAATTCTGAAGATTATTTGAGGTAGCACAAGGACATATTTAGTTCTTTTTATGTTGAAAATTTTATCTGTGAACCCTTTGCTTTGCCACAAAACTACAAGAGGGCAGAGCCTGGTGAAACATATGGAACTGGGTCACAAGAAAATACTAGAATTCAATTAGAATCCTGACCCCAAATTTGGGATAGGCGGGACCTGTATCTGATTTTTGGATTTTGATCAGCTATTAAATTAAGGAGTTAGGCCAGGGGTCGGCAACTTTTCAGAAGTGGTGTGCCGAGTCTTCATTTATTCACTCTAATTCAAGGTTTCGCGTGCCAGTAATACATTTTAATGTTTTTAGAAGGTATCTTTCTATAAGTCTACAATATATAACTAAGCTATTGTTGTATGTAAAGTAAATAAGGTTTTAAAAATGTTTAAGAAGCTTCATTTGAAATTAAATTAAAATGCAGATCTCATCAGTTTAGTGTGATCCTTGTCCTTGCTTTTCCTTGCTGAGTTTCCCAATGTCTGGCACGTATTTGGATACTTTAAGCTGCACACAAGTGATCAGTTGTTAACCGGCTCCGAGAGGGACAGAAGACAGATTTCACGTGTGAAAATACCTATTCACACAGGTATGTGGATCCAAATGCTGAAAGCATTGCAAATGCAATTTGCTTCAAACAGTTAAATTTCACTGGCAGGGACGTCCAGCAGGTCAGAATAGAGGCCCCAGGATCTCTCTTGGTAGCTTCAAGTGCACTCCGCAGATCTCCAAACTTTGATGCCCACAATTCTGAGCTTTTTAACTGAATAAGCTGCATTTCAAAATCTTCAACACCCATCCACTGAAATATAGACAAATCCAAGTCGCTTTCATTGAACAGTTCGGGTTTAATTAGAAAAGAAAGCATTGGGCCAAATCGCTGGAAATCTTGAAATCTGTCAGAAGATTGTGATTCCAGTTCTTGCATGTACATTCTAATCTCAGCGTCAAATGCAGTGCGCTGTTCCATGTGGTGTGAGAGTGATGTAAGCAGCAAATCAGGACTTAAAAATATCCCAGTACAGTGGCTCTGGAACAATTGTTAAGGTGGGGGTGCTGAGCTGTGCCCCCTCTTGCTCCTGTCTGCACCCCTCACTGCCCCAGGCTGGGGCCAGTGGGCCACAGCTCAGGGTGGCTGCAGAGCCCCGGGCCGGCAGCCAGGACCCCAGGCTGGCAGCAGAGCCGCCAGGACTGGTGGCTGGGACCCGGGGCTGGCAGCAGGCTGAGTGAGGCCAGCGGATGGAACCCCAGCTGGCAGGGGGCCGGCAGCCGGTACCCCAGGTCAGCAGTGGAGCCCCCAGGACCGGTGGCCAGGACCCAGGCAGTGTGAGTGCTACTGAAAATCAGCTCGCGTGCCGCCTTCGGCACGAGTGCCATAGGTTGCCTATCTCTGAGTTAGGCCTTTCCGTTTCGAGGTTGGGAGGAAATACCTCAAGGGGAGTGGCTTTTTAAGTTGTTCTTCCTTTCATGGATTTGTCTCCAGAAAGTAGCATTCATGGATGAGACAGAGAGACAGCTCTGAAATTTGGGAAGATGGGTGTACAAGCAGGAGGGAGGCCCAGCGGGTGGGGGAAGGATAGTATCTCAACAAAGGAGGCACAGAGATTGAGTGAGAGGAGAGATGGAGGATTATGATTTCAAGGAGAGAGAGGAAATATTAAGACACAGCTGTGGAGTGGGAGAGACAGGCTGCACAGATGGAGACGGAGATAGGGACATGGGAGAAAGAGAGATTCTAATTGTGCCACAGGATACCTCAGGGGTGGATTGTGAGTGACGCCAACGCTAACATTTTAGTGACCCCACTCCTGTGAACGATGGGGGCTTTTGTCATAGAGTTTTTAACACTGGAATCCATGTGCTACTTATTCCACACTGTGAAACAAAGAAGCTTTTGCTCCTTTTAAGAGTAAAGGACAAAACTAGTTTCACTGGATGTCAGAAGGGCAGTGTGTCCTTAGGTTGATTGATATACGGGGTTTTGTACACCCCTTTCAGGAGTGCAACTGCAAGAGACCCTTGCAAAGCTGTGTAAAACTCACATTTTCTTCACAGCTGGAGAAGATACGTTTAGAGCAAAAACAATAATCCCGCATCTCTGTTTTGACAAATGGTATGTGTGATGCTACCAGTGAACCTGAAATAGTCAATTTACTAACACAAGCTAGCAGGTTGCATCACTGGGAGGGTCTCTGCACAGTTAGTTTTCTTTGTGATGGGAAGTATTAAAGCTAAAACATTCACACTAACTGTGCTCTGTTGTTGTTGTTTTTTTAATCTGAAAGAGACAGATACTGAAATAGTTCTCCTTATACTCTCTGATTCTGCGTAGTCATGAGCACTGGCACCTATCTGAGCTGTCTATGCTGTTTACTGTGTTTACACGCCAAAGGTTTATTTCTTTAGCACCTTACATGCTGTCAAGGTTCCTCCCCCACTCTGAACTCTAGGGTACAGATGTGGGGACCTGCATGAAAAACCTCCTAAGCTTATCTTTACCAGCTTAGGTCAAAACTTCCCCAAGGTACAAAATATTCCACCCATCGTCCTTGGATTGGCCGCTACCACCACCAAACTAATACTGGTTACTGGGGAAGAGCTGTTTGGACGCATCTTTCCCCCCAAAATACTTCCCAAAACCTTGCACCCCACTTCCTGGACAAGGTTTGGTAAAAAGCCTCACCAATTTGCCTAGGTGATTACAGACCCAGACCCTTGGATCTTAAGAACAATGAACAATCCTCCCAACACTTGCACCCCCCCTTTCCTGGGAAATGTTGGATAAAAAGCCTCACCAATTTGCATAGGTGACCACAGACCCAAACCCTTGGATCTGAGAACAATGAAAAAGCATTCAGTTTTCTTACAAGAAGACTTTTAATAAAAATAGAAGTAAATAGAAATAAAGAAATCCCCCCTGTAAAATCAGGATGGTAGATATCTTACAGGGTAATTAGATTCAAAAACACAGAGAACCCCTCTAGGCAAAACCTTAAGTTACAAAAAAGATACACAGACAGAAATAGTTATTCTATTCAGCACAGTTCTTTTCTCAGCCATTTAAAGAAATCATAATCTAACACATACCTAGCTAGATTACTTACTAAAAGTTCTAAGACTCCATTCCTGGTCTATCCCAGACAAAGCCAGACTATAGACAGACACACAGACCCTTTGTTTCTCTCCCTCCTCCCAGCTTTTGAAAGTATCTTGTCTCCTCATTGGTCATTTTGGTCAGGTGCCAGCAAGGTTACCTTTAGCTTCTTAACCCTTTACAGGTGAGAGGAGCTTTCCCCTGGCCAGGAGGGATTTCAAAGGGGTTTACCCTTCCCTTTATATTTATGACACATGCAAGGCTCTGAAACCAATTTAAAAAAAAAGAAGTGAATCCTATGGTCACCCTGCGACTTAGGTTAATATTGCTAACACCGTTTTTCAGATGGGGCAGTGGAGACACACAAAGCGTAAAGCCAACGTTTTCATGATTGGCCACTGACTTTGAGAGCCGCAACTTGTTATACCCTCATCCCGGTTTTCAGAGCCCCTTAGCTCCATTTGCAAAAAGAAAAGGAGTACCTGTGGCACCTTAGAGACTAACCAATTGATTTGAGCATAAGCTTTCGTGAGCTACAGCTCACTTCATCGGATGCATACTGTGGAAAGTACAGAAGACGTTTTTATACACACAAACCATGAAAAAATGGGTGATTATCACTACAAAAGGTTTTCTCTCCCCCCACCCCACTCTCCTGTTGGTAATAGCTTATCTAAAGTGATCACTCTCCTTACAATGTGTATGATAATCAAGGTGGGCCATTTCCAGCACAAATCCAGGTTTCCCCCCCCAACACACACACAAACCCACTCTTCTGTTGGTAATAGCTTATCTAAAGTGATGACTCTCCTTACAATGTGTATGATAATCAAGGTGGGCCATTTCCAGCACAAATCCAGGGTTTAACAAGAATGTCTGAGGAAGGGGGGTAGGGTAGGAAAAAACAGGGGGAAATAGGTTACCTTGCATAATGACTTAGCCACTCCCAGTCTCTATTCAAGCCTAAGTTAATTGCATACAATTTGCAAATGAATTCCAATTCAGCAGTCTCTCGCTGGAGTCTGGATTTAAAGTTTTTCTGTTGCAATATCGCAACTTTCATGTCTGTAATCACGTGACCAGAGAGATTGAAGTGTTCTCCAAGTGGTTTATGAATGTTATAATTCTTGACATCTGATTTGTGTCCATTTATTCTTTTACGTAGAGACTGTCCAGTTTGACCAATGTACATGGCTGAGGGGCATTGCTGGCACATGATGGCATATATCACATTGGTGGATGTGCAGGTGAACGAGCCTCTGATAGTGTGGCTGATGTTATTAGGCCCTGTGATGGTGTCCCCTGAATAGATATGTGGGCACAGTTGGCAACGGGCTTTGTTGCAAGGATAGGTTCCTGGGTTAGTGGTTCTGTTGTATGGTATGTGGTTGCTGGTGAGTATTCACTTCAGGTTGCGGGGCTGTCTGTAGGCAAGGACTGGCCTGTCTCCCAAGATTTGTGAGAGTGTTGGGTCATCCTTCAGGATAGGTTGTAGATCCTTGATAATGCGTTGGAGGGGTTTTAGTTGGGGGCTGAAGGTGACGGCTAGTGGCGTTCTGTTATTTTCTTTGTTAGGCCTGTCCTGTAGTAGGTGACTTCTGGGAACTCTTCTGGCTCTATCAATCTGTTTCTTCACTTCTGCAGGTGGGTATTGTAGTTGTAAGAATGCTTGATAGAGATCTTGTAGGTGTTTGTCTCTGTCTGAGGGGTTGAAGCAAATGCGGTTGTATCGCAGAGCTTGGCTGTAGACAATGGATCATGTGGTGTGGTCAGGGTGAAAGCTGGAGGCATGTAGGTAGGAATAGCAGTCAGTAGGTTTCCGGTATAGGGTGGTGTTTATGTGACCATTGTTTATGAGCACTGTAGTGTCCAGGAAGTGGATCTCTTGTGTGAACTGGACCAGGCTGAGGTTGATGGTGGGATGGAAATTGTTGAAATCATGGTGGAATTCCTCAAGGGCTTCTTTTCCATGGGTCCAGATGATGAAGATGTCATCAATATAGCGCAAGTAGAGTAGAGGCGTTAGGGGATGAGAGCTGAGGAAGCATTGTTCTAAGTCAGCCATAAAAATGTTGGCATACTGTGGGGCCATGCGGGTACCCATAGCAGTGCCACTGATTTGAAGGTATACATTGTCCACAAATGTAAAATAGTTATGGGTAAGGACAAAGTCACAAAGTTCAGCCACCAGGTTAGCCGTGACATTATCGGGGATAGTGTTCTTGACGGCTTTTGGTCCATCTTTGTGTGGAATGTTGGTGTAGAGGGCTTCTACATCCATAGTGGCCAGGATGGTGTTATCAGGAAGATCACCGATGGATTGAAGTTTCCTCAGGAAGTCAGTGGTGTCTCGAAGGTAGCTGGGAGTGCTGGTAGCGTAGGGCCTGAGGAGGGAGTCTACATAGCCAGACAATCCTGCTGTCAGGGTGCCAATGCCTGAGATGATGGGGCGCCCAGGATTTCCAGGTTTATGGATCTTGGGTAGTAGATAGAATATCCCAGGTCGGGGTTCCAGGGGTGTGTCTGTGCGGATTTGATCTTGTGCTTTTTCAGGGAGTTTCTTGAGCAAATGCTGTAGTTTCTTTTGGTAACGCTCAGTGGGATCAGAGGGTAATGGCTCGTAGAAAGTGGTGTTGGAGAGCTGCCGAGCAGCCTCTTGTTCATATTCTGACCTATTCATGATGACAACAGCACCTCCTTTGTCAGCCTTTTTGATTATGATGTCAGAGTTGTTTCTGAGGCTGTGGATGGCATTGTTTCTGCACAGCTGAGGTTGTGGGGCAAGTGATGCTGCTTTTCCACAACTTCAGCCCATGCACGTCGGCGGAAGCACTCTATGTAGAAGTCCAGTCTGCTGTCTCGACCTTCAGGAGGAGTCCACCTAGAATCCTTCTTTTTGTAGTGTTGGTAGGGAGGTCTCTGTGGATTAGTATGTTGTTCAGAGATGTGTTGGAAATATTCCTTGAGTTGGAGACGTCAAATAGGATTCTAGGTCACCACAGAACTGTATCATGTTCGTGGGGGTGGAGGGGCAGAAGGAGAGGCCCCGAGATAGGACAGCTGCTTCTGCTGGGCTAAAAGTATAGTTGGATAGGTTAACAATATTGCTGGGTGGGTTGAGGGAACCATTGCTGTGGCCCTTTGTGGCATGTAGTAGTTTAGAAAGTTTAGTGTCCTTTTTCTTTTGTAGAGAAGCAAAGTGTGTGTTGTAAATGGCTTGTCTAGTTTTAGTAAAGTCCAGCCACGAGGAAGTTTGTGTGGAAGGTTGGTTCTTTTATGAGAGTATCCATTTTTGAGAGCTCATTCTTTATCTTTCCCTGTTTCCTGTAAAGGATGTTGATCAGGTGGTTCCGCAGTTTCTTTGAGAGCGTGTGGCACAAGCTGTCAGCATAGTCTGTGTGGTATGTAGACTGTAATGGATTTTTTACCTTCAGTCCTTTTGGTACGATGTCCATCTGTTTGCATTTGGAAAGGAAGATGATGTCTGTCTGTATCTGTACAGGTCTTTTCATGCAGTTGATAGATTTCCACTCCATACGGCTAAATGGAGTGCCTTGCATAATGACAGGTTTCAGAGTAACAGCCGTGTTAGTCTGTATTTGCAAAAAGAAAAGGAGTACTTGTGGCACCTTAGAGACTAACCAATTTATTTGCGCATAAGCTTTCCTGAGCTACAGATCACTTCATCGGATGCATACTGTGGAAAGTAGAGAAGACGTTTTTATACACACAAACCATGAAAAAATGACAGGTTTCAGAGTAACAGCCGTGTTAGTCTGTATTCGCAAAAAGAAAAGGAGTACTTGTGGCACCTTAGAGACTAACCAATTTATTTGAGCATAAGCTTTCGTGAGCTACAGCTCACTTCATCGGATGCATACTGTGGAAACTGCAGAAGACATTATATACACAGAGACCATGAAACAATACCTCCTCCCACCCCACTCTCCTGCTGGTAATAGCTTATCTAAAGTGATCATTCTCCTTACAATGTGTATGATAATCAAGTTGGGCCATTTCCAGCACAAATCCAGGTTTTCTCACCCTCCGCCCTCCCCCCCCACAAACTCACTCTCCTGCTGGTAATAGCCCATCCAAAGTGACTACTCTCTTTACAATGTGTATGATAATCAAGGTGGGCCATTTCCAGCACAAATCCAGGTTTTCTCACCTGGATTTGTAAACTACACCAAATTGCAGAATTTAAGCAGCTAAATGATTGAATATTAAAGCCCCAGTCTCACTCTCATTTAAGTAAATAGCAAAACTCCCATTGACGTCAGTGGGAGTAGGATCAGGTCCTACATTATTTGCTGTAGATACATCTTGCACATTAGAAAGGATTGTAACAGGATTATTGGTGTGATATTGATTCACAGAGCAGGAGTCTTCGTCTGTGATAACTTCACTAAGCGTTGACAAATCATCCCCAAACGCTCAACATTTTTAAAGCATATCAGGTCAAACAAAATAGAGAGTAACTGAGCTGCAAGTAGATTAGCTGGATCCCAAAAGAAAGCCTTTGAAAAATGATTTCATGACAAGCTCATTAAAACCATCGAAAATATTAATACTATAAACTATTATAAACATGCTGTCTGTGATATACATTTTCCAGTAGAGATCTGTGATATTAATAAATAATACTTGGCATTAAATTTTCATTGTGCCAAATGTTTATTTGTAGGCCTCATAGACTTTTATAGAGGGGTGCCTCCCTACGCTTATCTTACAGAAGGGGAAACTGAGGCACAACGATTTGAATAACTTCCATAGGGCATACAGAAAATCAGTGGCAGAACTGGGAATAGAGTCCATTTCACCTTATTCCCAGTCCTGCTGGACCATGCTGCCAAATGTGAAGCCTTTACTCATGACTTTACTAAAGCAAAATTTTGACTCATTTCTTTGGGAGCAAGATTCAGCTTTGACTTAGTGGCAGTACCAGGACTAGACCCAAGACACTGCAACTCATAGTTCTCCCCAAGATCCTCTAGTTAGAGCTCGATGAACCAAACCCAGCAAACAATTTAGGCTGCAAATGTAACCTGCTTTTCTTCATATGAAGCACCCATAATTGAACTCTGTTTTACACTAGTAAATTTTCTGACCCCATTTAATGAATGTTAATGTAAACAAATGTCAAACCATGGATTTGTTATGAATAAGAGACCACAGCTGCTATGAAGAATATCGGCCATTCATAATTCACGACACTCTATCTGATCCCTCACTTGGTATTGTTGCTGCACCCTGATTGGATGATGACTGAACATTTTATAACCAGGTTCAAATAAAGTCCCTCCCATTCTCACAAGTAGTTGTGCTCCTCTGGTGTGAATATACATTTGAAGGGCTGGTTTGTTTTTTAAACAGTACCTAGCACTATGGGGCATTAGTCCATTACTCTGGCTTCTAGGTGCTACTATGGTGCAAATTCATAATAATATATCCCCATGGGTAAGCATGACACATTCATTGTCTATGAACATTCTTGCAAGCGCCTCCCCCCCGGCAAATCTCTTGTATGACTAGCCAAGGGAAGCCAATGGAAAAGTCAATGAAGGAAAATTCAAGGGTTTTCCCAAATGAATGTTCACAAATCCACCCCCTCTGCCTCCCTCCCTCCCCCCCCCAGTATTGCCTCAGCTCTGAGCTGGACTCTAAGCTCCAATATCTCTTGAATTGCAGGCGACAGGTAGCCCACTCTGAAATGGATGCAGAGGAAAGCTGTAGGCTAACTGAATATTGGCAATCACTCTGCACAGAACTCTGGTTGTTTCATGCTGCTGCTGAGGTTATTTCAGTGTCTAGTGGTCAATCAGCTACATCAACAAAATGACTGAAGGTAAGTGTCCTCATCAAGTGAACTGAGACAAACAAAGCTAATCTTTTCATTCCAGACTTTCACCCAGCAAGAAGAAGGTGCCTTTGGCTTTAAAGGAGAGAAATGAAATCCTCCTAACATTATTAACTTCTGCCTCCCTCCTCCCCTTTTTGTTCCCTTGCTTATAAATTGTGATAAAATGAAGATAAGCTAGTACAACAGATGAACAATAAGAGATAAAGAGCTTCAAGCATGGAATGGACTATATACATTGATTTAAAAGGAATAAGTGACCTTGACTGCACGTTTGAAGACAAATCAGTTTCATTCTTTTATTTATTCACACTCCAGAAATTAAATACACTACAGCCTGGTATTAAAATAGCTCCTTTGCATTCCATCTATTTGCAAGGCTACATGTAGTTGTAGAGAATTTAATATTATTTATACTATCATTTCCACTTTGTGATGTTGCCTTCTCAGTATCATTCTTGAATTTGTTTTATTAAAATGTCCCAGTTAATTACAAGTAAGATTCAGCTAAAATAGCCGGGATTGTAAAATTTTAATGTCACTCATTATGTAACGTATATGGTTCCGTGATATTAACAATGCACAAATAAATGGAATCAAGGATGGTGCATTTTCATCCTACCTCAGTACTTAGGTGCTAGTTTGTACCTGTAGTTGAGGTTTTATTATTTTCAGACTTAGCCCAAAGAGCTGACAGTGACACACTCATAATTATTCACTATAATCATTTATATTTTATCCCCAAACACGTTATTTTTCATTCTACCATAAGATGCTGTGGAGTGTTGTGGCAGTGGGGTGTTGAACACTTGCTGAGTTCTACCCAAGAGGTGCTGAGTTTCACCAATGGCTGCAATGCAACATACACTTCTTGATCATTGTATGTCTATAGCTACAGATAGACTGTTCATAGTATATGTTGTGATGATATCCACATAATAAATGGTAGAGCCATGTGATAAATAAATGTACCATTTCACTTTTAAAAGCACAAATATTACTACTTCTTGTAACCACTGCGTTCCCCATAGCACCTGCCATCAAACCTGGTCCAAAACCTACCTGACTGGTGAGATCTGAAGAGAGCTCATCCTGAAATGGGATAACTTCTATCACTGCCATAAGTGACACTGAGTACATATGCAAAGCTGCAGTTTCAGAACACCAATAACATAAAAAGTGATCTCCAACAGTTAATGTGGACAAGTTGCTGAACTTCTACATTACAGAGTTAAACAGCTTAAAAAGACAACAACAAAAAAGCTTCTGCCCACAAATGCAGCAGGAGTAGAATTGCAAACTAAATGACTGAATCAATCATCACTCACCTAGGAACAATTCCATCCTGAGTGGCTTCATCCCATCCTTTTAATCCAAGTGATCTCCCATAGACTTTAGGATGGACCAGTCTGTCTAGCATACCCTCCAGCTGCTGAAGGCTTCCTGAAGGCTGGGAAGCTGCCTATACCTCCCTGGCTTAACCTTCACTACCCACAGCATCTTTGTTTTGCTATCACAGAAAGGGAGGGTGGGGTTTCAAGACAATTTACTTTTGTGAGTGATGCTCCATACTGTAGATTTACCCACTTTCTTTCTGGATTCGCACCCTACAACTGCCTTCTGCACCCATGTGACTCACATGATGAAAACGCACACACAAATTACAGCATTCTTTCCCAGAATGCCCTCTATTAATCGCCTAATGGACTTTTTCACTGAATATGTGAAGGGGAAAACAAGCGTGAATATAGAGACAGATTGCTGGCTTATTATCTCCGGTGATGCTCCTCCTTTAGTATATGTCACCCTGCAGAAATCAGAGCACTCCTATGCCCATCAGAACAATGTCCTCAGACAACCAGATCCACTGTTCACATAGCAATTCCACGACCAGCTGACCCAAAAGAGTTTTGTCTGTTTCACCTTGCTAAGTGGTTAATTAAAGATCTCAGCAGGTACACTGACTCCTTTGGTCCTTTTTTGGTTATTGGTTTGGGTTATCAGACCTCACACAGATGGGCCCCAGAGCCCCAGGAAACAACTCCTTCAATCTATCATCACTAACACCAATATCAACCTCAGAAGCAGAAGCCTTGCAGCATGTTCTCTAGTAGAAAACGTCATCAGAGGGGAAACCTGCTATTGACCTCAAGAAGAGCATGATTTGGCCTTCAGAAATAGAAGGGAAGGTCTCTTTAGCCAACCTAAGCAAAAGCCAGGCATCTACCCACATGTCCACCTTGTTTTTCTCCATTTTTGTCTCCTGTTTGTGGCTGTCATTCTGAGATGAATTATTCCATGCCCATCTGTTGCCACTTGTGTTAAATCACTACAGATTGCAATTTAGTTCTCTTTTGGTGTCTGCAGATTTAGTTTATTGATTAGATTATCCACCGAGCAGATATTTTTTTGTCATGCTCTTCATGCACACATCCACGCTTGCTTATATAACTTTTAGCCTGCACTGTAGCTCTGAGTTTTTGCCTTGGGAGTCCTGTCTTAAGAGAATGGATTGATTTAGCTTAACAATAGGCCAGTTTTGTCGGAAAATGACTCACACAGTTGTCAAATAAGGTTACACGTGGTGTTGTATTTTATGCCAATTTTATCCTTCCATATCAGCCCGCCCAGTCGTTCCCTACCTGCTTCACGGGAGGCTTTCAGTGCTGCTCATGTTTAATTTTTTAACAAATATCCCTGGGGGTGGGGATTGGCTAAATATGTCATGTCCTCTTTCTAGTGGCAGGCATAACGGATAAGAGCCCACTACTATTACCACCTAGTTGAGTTATTCTCTTAGCTCAAATGGTAGAGGTGTCTACTTTTGTTATCTGGCTGTCTGGTGTTCAAGCCCTGCTAACAGAGGCAAGGGCTTTTGCAAAGTCGTGGCCTATACAATGATATGAATGCCTGTATTGCTCAGGCTCAGCTTCCCAGTAAAGGGAAGTATATAACGCACTGGATAACTGTGTTACATCCCCCTCTAGTGGCTACTCCAATTACATAAGAGTCGACTAATACCTCTACCTAATGGAGTTATGCCTATAGCTGAGTGTCAAGGTCTGGCCCGAAGATCTCATGTTCAATCCATGCTAATGGCTTAGATACCATTACACAGGGACTATTACCGCGGTTGTGTGACAAAGTGGGGGATTTTCTTAATGTTCTGTATGAATACTGTGTGTGTGCCTCAGTTTCCCCTAGGTATTGCATGATTAACTAGGCGGTGAGACAAGAGTGTTTGATCTTTGCTGAGACCTCTACAGGACCAGGTGTGACTGTTTTCTAGCTGCCTGGACCAGACAATGGCCGGACCTTTTGTAACCTAGCAACTGAGGACCGGGGACCCATCCTCTGCAGAAGCGAGCTGGCTGTGACAAGTTGGAGAACAAAGAGCTGAGGTGGAGACCCTGTTTGCCCGGGGAAGAGGAACAAAGGACAGAGGAGAAGGACAGAGGAGGGGCAAATGCGCGTGACTTTGGGTGGGTTGCTGGAACAGGACACTCTTCTGTTTTGGGGTTGGTAGAAGGGTGGGGGCGGGGGAGAGACAGGGCTCTGGTCTGACTAAGATGGACTTTGCTCTCATTTCCTGTTTTAAGTGCTAACAAAGAACTTTTTCACGCTGTGTTCCAGACAACTAATATACCCTTCTGTTTTAAATGCTGACTGAGAGCCATTGTGGACTGTGGAAGTTGGGGGTGCACGACTGCCCTTTGGGGTGTGTGTAAGGCTTTCCCAGGTACTTTATTCATGAGGACTGCGGGGAGCTCATGGCGTGTAATAGGGGTGCTGAAGGCTCAAAGGTTGCTCCCAGGAGGTGATGAAGTCAAGGTTTACCCTAGTGAGAGTATGCCCTGAGGTGAGGGGTTGTCACATTGAAGAGGGTCCTGCCTGGGATTAATTCAGAGCTGTTTGTGAGCACCGAGCCCCTGCACCCATAACATGTGGATTCCATCTGTCTCTTTCACATTTCACCCAACCACAAGGTGCAGGCTTTTAAAGGCAAATAGTTACTGTAGGGATGATGTGGAACCGCACAAAGCATGATGTGCTAATCTGACAGCAGGTTTTCAGTTAACATGATGTGACATAACAAGAAAGTGTGTAAAGTTTCAAGCTTTTCCTCTTCATCTTCTAAGCATTACACATCTTTAGAGTGCATATATATATATATATATATATATATATACACAGTATAAACATTTCTTTCCTCTCTTCTTTTGGGCCAACCCTCCTGATAGTTCCCTTCCTTCATATCTTTATGCCTTCTTTCACTCTATCCCTTATGACTAGAACAAGCTGCCTGTTCTATAAGCCAAGGCCCTCCCTAATTTTGTTAGAGAAGGTCTTGAAAACCCACCTATCCCAGGAAGCATCCAGCTACAATGACCACATCTGTGAGTGCCTCGATGACACGTGCCTGTACTGTTATGTCCTATCTTACATTATACTGTGAACACTTATGCATTTAGCCCATGAGTACCTCTAGGCAGGGATTGTATCTGGCCAACTGTAAAGTGCCATGCACATTTTCCAGCACTAATGATAAATAAGAATAATAAATAAGATGGTGGTAATTTGGCTAATGAGGCAATATTGAATCCATTAGATGGAGTAGTACAATATGATAGGAATCCCCTCCCCATTAAAATAAATTTGGGCAGTCATGTGAGTATTCCTTTCCTGTTACCTTGATGTGTTAGTTACTTGTCATCTGGGATGGGATGCCTTAGTCTGGTCAAACTGCTCAGTAGGGGGAGGCATGGTGGCGTCCCACCTCCTTTTCACTCCCCCAATCACGGAGCCAGTCAGGCCCACAGCATAAATTAGAGCAGCATCTGGGCTGCTCTATTTACACCTAGCTGTGGGGTCACTGACACACAGCAATGCTCCAGCAACGGCTTCTGTACCAGGGCTGTAGAGCAGGGGTTCTGAACTTTTTTGTTTCTGAGCCACGTGTCCCGTCCCCCCCCCCAAAGCTATAAAAACTTCATGGCCCAGGTGTGCCACAACAACTGTTTTTCTGCATATAAAAGCCATGGCCAGCATTACGGGGTAGCAAACAGGGCAGTTGCCTGGGGCCCCACACCACAGAGGACACTGCAAAGCAGAGTTGCTCAGGCTTTGGCTTCAGCCCCAGGTGGTGGAGCTCAGTGCCCCATGCTGTAATCCCGTGCGGTAGGGCTTCGGCTTTCTGCCCTGGGTTCTAGCATGTCAAAAGCTGGCCATGTTTGGCAGACTCCCTGAAACCTGCTCATGGTCCCCCTGTGGGCCCCAGACCCCTGCTTGAGAACCACTGCTGTACAGGATGGTGTAGGCGCTGTTAACCTGACTCTGTGCTACCTAGGTATTATTATGCACAGTGGGCATCCTCAGGGAGCCAGGTAAACTGGCTTTCCAGCTCCTGTGTGTTGCCAGAGTGATCCAAGGCAGTAGAACAGACCATTGACTCCATCCTTTACTCTGGTAATTCAGGAAAGGATTATTAATGGAAGGAAGAGTTCACTGAGATATCTGTATAGAAAATAAAAATAGCCTATTAACTGAGTGGAAGCTCCTGAATGTACCAAATGCAATATGGCTCTAAGAATTCACCATGTGTTCTGACAACTTGACCAGGTACACCTAGGAACCCTAGGGCGCTGATCATACCCTGTACATGCTGATATTTAGTTGAGAATAATTGAGTCTGTTGTACATAACAAAGAAATACAAGCAACTCTACCAGAACAGCTCTGTCACTATTTATGAAGTCCCTATCATTGCCGTATCTAAGGCGTCAATGGTTGTACTCATGCTTAAAACTAAGCACCTGCTTATGTGCATTGCTGGATCATGGCCTGAGAGTTGTACATGGATTGAATAAAATATATAGAGAAATGCTCTCCATGGGAGTCTTGTGTCATTTTAGGTGTATTCTTGGTCTGTCAATGGAGTGAGAAGTCAGGTCTCAGCACTGCTCTAAGATTAATTTTGGACCGTTATTTACAAGTGGGCCAACAAATTAACTTCCTTGTTTCCATTTAGTCCAGTACCTACAGTCATGGTCAATAAGTTATTTTTTAAAAAAAAACCACACTCCATAAAATACACAGCCTAATGTGCATCGCTAGAAAATGGGGAAAATCTGTTCCTAATCCCACCCCCCATGATTCATTTATGCCCTGAAGCATGAGGCTTCCTGTCCCATAGAACTTTTTCATTTACTTATCGCAGTTGCAAATGTTATTCCAGTTCCCATAAATACCTATTTTTTAAAATTTTCTGCGAAAGGACAAAGCATTTGAGATCTGGTTTGTGTGACTATTCCTCTAGGCAGATCCAGGTTTCATCCTGCAGCTGTATTTTAGCACAAACTAATAATCACTTCCAAGTTAAACCTTCAAAGGAGACCCAGATCATGTATTTAAATTCTAGGAAAATATTCCCTCAACTCCTTAAAGTTAATGATCTTCAGTTTCACTTGCCACATATTTCTAACCTTATAAGAGCAATGCACGAGAGCGTCAAAACTTTTTATAGTTGCACTGAAGGAATATTTGCATAATTATTAGTGTATAATCTGCTTTAATAATGTTACTTTTTTTTAACTATTGCAGCTAATATATGTGGGGCTATTAAGTATGGGACAATTCTTCAGTTGAACTGTATAGGAAGAAAAGAAAATGCATTTATGCATACCAACGCTTCAACTTTTGTCTAGTATAGTGCTAACATTTTTACACATGCTGACACACTATGTGGCTTAAAATTATGATGTCCTTATTCATGTGCTCCTCACTCTGCTGTATATTACGGCTCTGCCTTTCTTTCTCAGAAGATTCCAATATTACTGGGAATAGCTAACAAAACACAGTATTGGCAAGGTGCTCTACCTTCATAGTCAGGCAGAGGGTCCTCGGTTTACTGTCACTGGTTTCAAGCACTGAAGATGCACTCTCATTGAATGCTCAGGGAAGCTATTCATAACTGCTTTGGTCATATCATATAAGGCTTGATTCACCTCTGTGCTGTTTGAGGCAATGTTGCAGCAGCAGAGAGGAATTTGTCTCTCTCTCCTGTTCAGAGAATAGTGCGGATGGGTGTGAGCCCTGGCACAAGTTATTTGTGCCCCTACTCCACTGGCCAGTATGAGGTAAGCAGGGGCATGGAATCAAGGTGGGGGGAGATAAGAATGACCCAATTCCACCCTTCTCTATGCCAAATCTCCTCCTCTAGTCCACCCAGGCCTTCCCCCGTGCATCCCTGCCCTAAGGGTTGCATGGAACTGCCAGAGCCAGCTCTTCCCTTGGTGGTAGGAGCCTCATGCTCTGAGGGTATTCCTTGGTGGGGGCTCTAGCTCTGTGGTCTCTTTTATAACAACTTTTCACACTTCTCTGAGAAAGTATCACAAAGGTGGGTTTTTTTCTAGCGGTCCTTTGAAATTCTCAGCCTCAGCAAATCCATTCTTTGGGATTTATGTTTTGCAAGTAGACTCTAAACTGTGACTAAAATAACCCATGCAGAAAATGATGGAGGCTTTAGAGTAAGATTTTGTTTCAGCGTTACGTTTTATTCCATACATTCAATAAAGAAGCTCAGAAAGAAATGCACTTAGATAAGCGGTAGTGCTTAGAACTGCAGCTCTCTGACCTGCCTGCTATCCATTGTATTTACCCTATGTTATTTTTCCAAAACACTGGCTTCCTTTAAAAGATAAGCACAAACCGGCTCCTGTGTCATTAGCAAGGTACAGAAACAATTGCATTTCTTCTGACATTGGTTCCGGTCGATTAGTTACTACAGAAATCAAATGCTGGTTTTGTTGTAGTACAAATGTCTAATCTCAAATTGTTTGGGCAATCTCAAAGCCTACTTAGCTTTGATTGTGTCTGCTTCATCCTTCTTTGCAAGCAGCCAGAACAGGGCCCATTTTGGGATTGCATTTGGAAGCAGCACAGTCGAATTAGCTCTCGGGAAAAAAACCATAAATAAAAGCCTTGGCATAGCTGTTATTCAGGCAGAAACTGTGTGTGTGCTGCAAGAAGGCATCAGACCTCAGCAGAGAAAACTGCTAGCCAAAGGAAGGCCAAATCTGGCCTGCCTCTCACAACAGCTGTTGGAAGCCCTGTCTACATTCACCCTGAATTACATTCTTGCTCAACAGCTTTGCCAGTTCCTGACAAACATAACATTGAGTCTCAGAGAACATTGAGGGGAATATGGTCGCTGAGGTTAAATAGCTGTGGTCACGTGATTTTGGCACATTCTGTGCTGGGGGTAGGGGGTCAGCTCTGTCTTATTATTGACACTACATACAGTTGTTTTCCATGTTAAGTCAAAAGCTTGGAATTTTAAAAAGCCAAACGATGAGACACACCAGGCACGAGTTCCACTTGCCACTTAATTTGAGGAGGAAAAGCAGCCAGTTGCCCAAAGTGTTTTACAGAAGAAACAATCCATCTCGGGGGAGAGGGATAGCTCAGTGGTTTGAGCGTTGGCCTGCTAAACCTCAGGTTGTGAGTTCAATCCTTGAGGGGGCCATTTAGGGATCTGGGGCACAGCTTGGGGATTGGTCCTGCTTTAAGCAGGGGGTTGGACTAGATGATCTCCTGAGGTCCCTTCCAACCCTGATATTCCATGAACCACACTAGCCTTTCCGACTTCAATATCTCCTTTCACCATACAAATGACTTCTGCTTCCCATGAATCCTCTTGTCTAAAAGGAGACAAGACCTATCTTTTCTCTTCTAGGGATGCAATTATTTCACCTGCTTATCATCTGCTTCCAGACTGTAACAGTTTTTGTTTGTTTGTTTTGCTGCTGCTGGCAGAAAATCTGACCCAGAAAGTATTGTTAACGCGTTCAGAGATGCAGGGCAGCAGTGCCCACTGAGAGCATTTCAAAGACAAGACAGTAAAAAATGGCATGATCACTTACTGTTGTTATTAGCATTACTTATTTGGATTATACTCATGCCTAATGGCCACAACTGAGATTCAGGGCTTCTTGTACCTAGGCACTGTACAAGCACATTGGTCTTGCAGTACAGGATCTTCTTGCATGGATGTTGGTTATGTAGGCCTGAGAAAGGAGATGGAGGGTTCCAGAGAGAGCAATGTTATTGCCTGTTTGGATTCATTGGGTAACCCACCTCTCATGCAAATCCTAAATTAAAAGGCGTCCTTTTATTCATACATTTCACATTGCTTGGAGAGCGCAGTACTGATCATTACACTGTACAACCCATCATATTACATTACAAGTCTTACGCATTTCCCAGGGGATCGTAACTCTTGATTAAGCTGAGCTGCCAGTAACTGAGCAATACTGACTGCTCCAGTAACATGTAGCGGGGCAGGGAGAAGAAGGATGGTCCAATGTTTAAGGCATTAGCCTTGGACTTGGGTAAGTCACTTAGCGTCTCTGTGCCTCAGGGCCCTAGCTGTAAATTGCAAATAACAGCATTGCCTGCCTTAGAGTGGTGGTGTGAGGATAAATATACTAAACAAGAATGTGAGGTGCTCCGCTAATATAGTGCTGTGGCTACATAAGTGCCATGGATAGTGGGTTTTGAGTCAAAACATTCTTCTTCTGCCATTTTGCAATCCATTCATATTTGCTAGATAAACAGTCATGCCAGGGTTCTTTATTTTATTTAGATTCTCCTAGTATACACTGATTAATGTTCCTCTCCTTAGGGGTTGGCAAGTCTAGAGGAGATTGTTTTGATAATAGGAGGAGGATAATGTTCTGTATCGTATCTGCCATTGCGACACATTACAGAAATAATGTTCTAAGGCTAACCTGTACTAAATGGATTTTATATTTAACTTGCCCGCAACAGCAGTCAAGGTATAAATCTCATTTCTTTATCCAAATCATTATGAAGACCAACCTGACCTGTACAATCTGAGACATAAATATGGAAAGTGATGTTGATATCCTACCTATAAAGTGGCATATCTTAGGTGTACTGTAAATGTATTGTTAGGAGAACTGTTTATTCTATGTTTATGATTGTCAAAGCTCAGTTAGTTACATATCAATGTAACTTTTGAGTGTTCCCAACTCTGAGCCTGAAGGTTAATACATTTCCGTTCCATATCAGGCCTGAGCTCATCCTCAACAGTAACATCATTGTGTCTTCTTAGGAGTGAAGGGGTTTGAGTGGTAAATACTCCATCTTTCAAATAAGACATTGAATGATCCTTTATATCTGTCTTGATGGAAGCTAAAGGCTCTGTGGCACTTCTGAACAGCAAACGAGATGACCTGATTGTTCCAAATGGCTAGTATTCTTTTTCTTTACTAAATAGGTTCCAGAGCTCAAAACACTTTCGGAGTTAGTGCAGCAGTGGGCCAGATCCTTGGATGTAAATCAGTGTAGCTCCACTGACTTCAAGTTATCAACTACAGAATAGCTTAAAAAATCCCAACTGTTTTAGAGTCTTTGCCTTCAATGGTGCTTGTTGAAATTGCCTTAGTTACTCTGAGTCATTCTCTTCCTCTGTGCTCAGCTCCTCCCATTGAAATTGATGGAGCTGCTGAAGGGCAAATTTGGCTCTTTGAGATAGAAAATGATAAGGGGAAATAGGAATTTGATAGGTGTGGTGAAGTGAGCTACATAAGTCCAAGGAGGGAGACAAGTCAGTATTAAGGAATTCAATAAGCTGTTTAAATCTATATTTTAGGAATTCAGTAACCTGTTTACATATATACATTTGGACTTAAGAGACTCTCTGTGAAAGAGGAGGGATGGGCCTCCGGTTAGGGCACTAACCTAGGGCTTAGGAGGCCTAGGTTTAAGTCCCTGTTCTACCACAGACTGCCTGTATCATCTTGAGCAAGTCACTGTGGGCTACATTTTAAAGGTTTTAGGTGCTTAAAGATGCAGAGAAGCACCTAGTGGGATTTTCAAACATGCTGAGGTGCCTAACTCCCAATGGCCCTTAGTCTTCTGTGTCTCAGTTCCCATCTGTAAAATGGCACTTCCCTAGCTCCAAGGGTGTTGTGAGGATAAATACATTGAAAGATTGTGGGATTCTCAGTTATCGTGGTGCTGGCTGCCATATAAGTAACTTAGATAGAAAAAATCTTTTGCTGAAACCCACTTCAGCATAGATGCTATCATCTATCTATCTAATCTATCTATCTATCTAAGATTTACAATTCTTAAGAGATGCTGTATAGTTGAGAATTTGACTGTGCACATAATATCCTGGGACAGTGAGGCTGGCAATGTTATTAATGGAGAGCAGAATAGCTACTCTGCACTTGAACAGCAAACACACATGTTTAACTGTCCAGAATTGCTCTTTCATAAGTCTTGAGGCTTTTTTTTTCTTTTCTTTTCTCTATATACATAGGGTTGAAACAGAGTGGGGACCCTTTTCTAGACGGCTAACTTCTGTTGTGGCACCTTAGTGAGCTGTAGCTCACGAAAGCTTATGCTCAAATAAATTTGTTAGTCCCTCAGGTGCCACAAGTCCTCCTTTTCTTTTTGCAGATACAGATGAACACGGCTGCTACTCTGAAACATAACTTCTGTTGGTTATCGTTAAAGTTCAAGTACAGATTTATATATATAAATAGAGAAGGATGATACATGTATTAACACCTCCTAGGATCTGATGTATCCTCACTTCTCCTTGGTGGAAGACATGCTAATAACCTTCTGTTTGTTATTTTACTTATACTCCTGGGACTCCAGACTGGTGAGGCACTGTATGGTGCTCCAAATTTGTTCTTGCTTAAGAGCTAATAAATAATATTAATTACTAGCCTTTCAGATACCTGCAGTCAACTGCAGGAGATGTTTATGACTTTTTTAAGAACAGGCCCTGTCAGAATAACATGATTAAATGTTGCTGTCATGCCTAAAAATTGTGTGGCATACTATAATCCTCAAGGTTTTTTCAACAGTTTTGATGGCACCTTATTTCCATAACAATAGATAAACAACCATGTTGTATAAGGCAATAATTTCATTGATTGTTCCAGGCAACTTCATACACTATGTCAGCTGATGTTCCTCAAGTGATTTTTCACTAGCTTCTCAAGATGGAATGTTCCTGTATTACATTGTTTCATATTTTACACATAATCTGTTTACATGTAGCGGTTGTCAGGGTTTCCTCCCTACTCTGAACTCTATGGTACAGATTTGGGGACCCGCATGAAAGACTCGCCAGGCTTTTCTCCACCAGCTTACGTTAAAACTTCCCCAAGGCACAAATTCTCTGCCCTTGGAGGGTACGCTGCCACCATCAAGAGATTTAACAAAGAATCCGGGAAAGGACCACTTGGAGTTCCTATTCCCCCAAAATATCCCCCCAAGCCCTTATACTCCCTTTCCTGGGGAGGCTTGAGAATAATATCCTAACCAATTGGTTACAAAGTGATCGGAGACCCCAACCCCTTAGGACAATAGAGAAATCAGTCAGGTTCTTAAAAGAAGGATTTTATTTAAAAAAAAAAGGTAAAAATCACCTCTGTAAAATCAGGATGGAAAATAACTTTACAGGGTAACAAAAGATTCAAAAACACAGCAGAACTTCCTCTAGGCTTAGTTTCAAAGTTACAGAAAACAGGAATAAACCTCCTTCCAGCAAAGGAAAAATTCACAAGCAAAACAAAAGATAATCTAACGACGCCTTGCCTGGCTTTTACTTACAATTTTTGTAATATGAGAGACTTTTAGGATGGGTTATAGGAGAAGGAGTTTTCTGACCTGATGCTTCTCTGCTTCCCAAGAGAACACACAAAACAAAACCTTCCCCCCCCCGCACTCCCGCCCAAGATTTGAAAGTATCTTCTTTCCCCATTGTTCCTTTTGGTCAGATACCAACCAGGTTATTTGAACTTCTTAACCCCTTACAGGTAAGGAGGAATTCTAGACTACTCTTAGCTTTATGGTTATGACAGTGGCCTCCTAATAATAAAAAAGCTCCTATAGGAACCTCATACTGATACGTGTGATAGCACATCTGTACTACAGAGGATGGGCTCAATCCACAGGTGAAACAGGGCTCACCTGTAAAACTCACCTGTAGCTTTACACCACCTTTCTGCTTCCCCTCCTTCCCCAATTATCATGGGTCCTGGATTAAGGAGACTTAATATGGGCTGAAGATCTAGCCCTGTCACTTTGACCCCTAGCCCATATTGTGAGAAGAGGAAAGGCCATGCTGCAACAAAAAGCCCCGGAGTCATTCTGGACAATGTGCAATGTATAACCCCTGGCTGATTCAGAGGGTTGGTGGGTTCACAGCCTTGCTCTCCCTACTCCTTTTGTGGTGAAACAACTGCAGCACGGAACACAAAGGCTGCAACTGTGGCTGACCACAGCACAGAACCATAACGGGGAGCTGGCATTTGTACCTCCTGTCCACTCCCCCCACTTTGTACACGCACTCAGGGCCAGCCACACATTACCACTACTGTAACCATGCCTCAGTGAGCCACAACTGAGAATGCCAAATTAAGGCTGAACTGCTGAGAAATAGGGCAGATATACCCCAAGACTAGTGGCTAATCCCCCATAGGATATACCAAACCAGCAACAAAAGTAAACTTCCTTTTCACCACACTGGCTAACAAGAAGTCATAAAGGCAGTGTTCTCAGGCATTCCAGTCCTTGTATTACTACTGAAAACACTAAAATTAGAGATGGTTCTTTATAACCAGTCTCTTCAAATAAAAGGTTCTTCTGATCCCAAAGCACCAGCCACACACCCAGGTCAGTATATAATTTAGATCTTACCCAAAAATCACGCTGATGCCAATCCTTTAGTATCTAAAATCTAACGTTTTCTTCAAAGAAAGAAAGAAAGAAAGAAAGGTGAGAGTTCAAATTGGTTAAAGGAGTCAAATACATACAATAAATGCAAAGTTCTTGGTTCAGGCTTGTAGCAGTGATGGAATAAACTGCTGGTTTAAGTCAAGTCTCGGGCTGCTTCCAAATCATTGGAAGGACCTCAGTCCCTTGGTTAGAATACTCCCATTGGTATAGTCCATAGTGCAGAGGTTTGGGAAGGAAAGAGGAAAAATAGAGGGGTTTCCAGGGCCTTTTATATCTTCTGCCACATGGAGGGAAACTAGGGTGACCAGATGTTCTGATTTTATAGGGACAGTCCCAAGTTTTGGGTCTTTTTCTTATATAGGCTCCTATTACCCCCTACCCCCTGTCCCGATTTTTCACATTTGCTGTCTGGTCACCCTAAGAGAAACCCATTGGAAAAGTACAGTGGAAAAGTACAGTAACAAGATGGTTGGAGTCACATGGGCAAGTCACATGTCCATGCATTTCGCCTAGTCATTGCAGGAAGCCATTACCTATACTTCAGATGGAATATTTGCTGGACAGTCCATTCAGGTAGATGGGTGTCTCCCATGGTCCATTGTCAGTTAAGTGTTTCTTGATGAGCCTCTTAATTTGAATAGTCCCTTCAAGATGTGCTGGCTAACTACCTTGTGGGTGTTACCCCAGGAGCAAATATTTGAAATACAGGTATAGAGTCAATACTCATAACTTCAAATACAAAAATGATACATGCATACAGATAGCATAATCATAACCAGCAAATCATAACCTTTTCATAGACATCTTACATGCCACATTTGTACAAGATTTGTTGTAAATATATAACAGTGGTTGCAGCAATGATCTATATGGTCATACTTTAATCAGATAACGTCACAGCTACCATGACTTTTTATGTGTTCCAGTCATCTGGAGGTATTTCTAGAAATCATATCTAATGGCATCAGTCACCTGTGTACTGACGGTTCAGCGTGAGCCCCTGTACTACAAACCAATGATCACAGTTCTCCTTTGTAAATGATGCAGTTGTAATGAGATAGTTAATGGCTTCCAGATAAATAGATTTATTGATGCAATTTGGCTGTACATGGATAGGATGAAATACTGGTGTGTTTATAAAATATTTACATAGCTCAACATTTTGCTTTGCAGCAATGGAATGGGAAACAATCAAACAATGTGGGGTCTTTGTCAGCACTGTTTCACGTGCCAGGTTTTTATTTTGTTTTGCCATGTCCCTACATTAGGTTTTCCTCATGCTAAATTGATCCAGATCATTAGTTAATGATTATCTCGTCAGTGTAAAATCAGATTTCTTAAGCTAGCACAACTGGCTGTGAATTTAAGATTATGCATAAACCTGTGTGCATTTGTCTGCTCCGTATTTAAGTCATTCCACTATTCATCGAAAACCTCATCAGGACAGATAATAAACCACTTCATGAACAGATGTGCCACTTATTCATCTAGTTCTGTAATGATAATGAAGAAAATTTAATCTGGAGTGTCTATGAAAGATAATCTAAAAGACAGATTGGTATGAATAATAAAGACTCTACACTGGAATTTAAAACCTGACATGAAAAGGCAATCATTAACTACTCTACAATGCCACCTTTGATATAGTCCAATTTTGTATAAAACCAAGCACCTCTTGGGTGTTGGACTCCACAAGGCGCTACTATTCCTACAGACGTAAATGTTTTAAATTGCTTTTACTTTAAAGGAGCATAAAGGATAAATTCTTTTACAGCTGGAAGCAACGTCTGACATTGCAAAATGCTGAAAATATGTTCAAGAGAGATTGGAGAGTTCAGGCACATTCAAGGTGAACTGAATAACACGTGTAACTGAATGTTTTCTCTGAGAAATAAGCAAATGCGGAGACAAGTGGATATTTGTGAAACCATCTTGTGCTGGACAATGATTTCCTCCATTTATTGGATATATACATGTATAGTTGTTTTGGACATTGTTGCCACATAAATACAGCTATTGATTCCTGTCAGTACAAAAAAGGCAGTATGGCAATATAGCCACAAGACACTCCCTGAATAAATGGATATTTACAATGAGCTGAATGGAAGTATAGAGTCACACGATTTCTGTTAACCTTAAAAAAAGCTGAGAGCGAAACGCCATCTGACTCCTGAGTCTTACAGCCCATGTATATTCTTGCGCTGTATTCCCACAAGTCCTTAACACTGACAGAATTCAAATTATTCCCTGTAGCAAAGGAACCTAAGGGGAAAACAGGCCAGTAATAGTAAATCTTTTTTTAACAGTTTGTCAACAAAAAATGTTGCATCTGGCACTAAGAACGTTGCCAATCTCTTTCAACATCTGTCTCAGAAGCAGCTGCAGCAAATTCTGGGTTATAAAGATGGGATATAGAAGTGTTGTTTGTGAGGGGAATTGTGGAAGTTGGATCAAGTTCCTCCCTGGTGTAAGTTTTGAAACCAGTGGACACTGCACCTACTTACACCAGGGTTGACATTGGTCCTTAGCTTTGTGTATTAGAACCTATTGGATAAGTGCCCAGAGCCTAAGATGGCACCTATAAGTCATATTTAATAAATCTGGGAACTAATGAATCTCCTTTGCCCCACTGAACAAACAGTCTCCTTTATTTCATTCTGTGGGCAGCTGGGGTCCCCTCACGAAACACATGCACAACAGGGCCTTATCCATAATGTGTGTGTGTACAGGAACAATCAAAGTAAAGTGGAAGCTATGTGGAACTGGGAGTTTGCTAGGGGTTTGAACTGGGGCTGTGGTAACCACGTTCTTTTTATTTATTTTCTTCTCTTCTCAGGGGCTGCTTTTGACATTCAGGGCCAAATCCTGGTCATACCGAAGCCCATGTGAATTTTGCAATTGACTGCAGTGGAGTCAGGATTTGATATACTCGACTGGAACTCTGGCCTTGATTGGTGCAGATACATCTTTGACTCAATGGAATGGACTCTTCATTCTTACCATCTACTGAGGCAGAAAGGACCATAGAGTAGATGCTGTATGGATGCAAGCCCCAAATCATAAGGGTAAAACTATACTAGTAGAGGTACACAATTGTGCTAGTGCTGTTGTAATAATTGGGCCTACAAATTTTCCCTAGTTGTGAGCTCGGCTGTGTAAAGTGGGTAACAGTTTATGAACGGTCACAATGATGTGTTATATAAAACTGTTTAAGAAAAGGTGTGAGAAGGAGACAGGCTGAATTAATTTAAATAACAAGAGTTTACTGAGGCTAGTCAAGGACTGTATTAAGATTATGACTGGTAAACAAGAGGAGAAAGGACTGGAAATCAATGGACCAAAATTGAAATTAGGCCTAATTAGTGGGGGAAATTATTCCATCCACTGCCTTTTTGGGGCTCTTATAAAGAGACTGATGAAGGGTTGTTGCTGTGACACCAGACCTTGATGCTCCAGTGGGAAAGCTTGACCATCATCACTATACCAGTGAGGACCTCAGCCTGATACATGTGAGATCCTGCTCCGTCTTCCCCCCAATTCTTGTGTTCCTTTCCATCCCCCACTATCATCCTGCTCTATCTCTTTCTCAGCGGTACTGCACAGCAGTAGCATAGCAAGATGAGATGGCCCAGACAGATTTGCTCAACCTGAGGGCTGGTCTACACTATGGGGGGGGGGAAGGGACGGGGGGCATTCGATCTAAGTTAAGCAACTTGAGCTATGTGAATAACGTAGCTGAAGTCAACATACTTAGATCTACTTACTGTGGTGTTTTCACTGCAGTCTATGGGATTCTCTCCTGTCGACTCCCCTTGCGCTTCTTGTTGAGGTGTAGTACTGGAGTCGACGCTAGAGTGATTGGAGGTCGATTTATCATGTCTATACTAGACATGATAAATCGACCACTGCTGGATCGATTGCTGCCCGTCGATCTGGCCGGTAGTGTAGACAAGCCCTGAGAAGGACCAGTGAAGGAGAGGGTCCAGACCAGATCAATCAGATGATATCCCTCACTGGGGAGGTGAGCTGGGGTCCAACCTGCTAGCCCAAAGCCTGTGACTGACCAGCCATTCTGTATCCTGAGAACATCAACAAAAGCTATATTTCCTCCCCATCTTTACTATCCTTTCTGTGTCGGTCTGCATTCTTAAAACCAGGAAAGTAACTATCATTCCCCAGCCCAGAACTGAACAACAGAAATAACCCTTTCTTCTCCACCAAGGAGGACTGTCTGACTGAATAAAAAACTTTAACCAGTATCTACCATCTCCAAAAAGGGACTTAGCTGGGTTTTGATTGTTTTGCATAATGACTCAATTTCAGTGCTTTGTTGTCTTGTTTTGATGCCCCTCCCCACACCCAGGACACTCTGTACCTCGGGGGAACACCCTGCACCCCCATGTTCGTCCTTATAATATGATTGTGTGGTATCCAATGCAAAGTTTGTCATGTTGGGTGTCTTCGGAAGGCTCATGATGCACTGAGTATTGTTATCATAATGTTATAGGTTGTAATTTCATGTATATAGTTATGAGGCTGAAAATGTGACCTCATGGCTTAAAACAAGCCCAGGCAATACTCTCCAGGAGCAGAGGGGCAGTTCACTCCTCATCAGGGCATGTATGGGACAAACTCAGCCCAGCCTCGCCAGAACAAAGGACACTGGCCTAGGCAGCAACAAAGGATCTTTTGGACTCTCGAGTGAGTCACCCACCTTCCCTTGGTCAGTTTGGGACTATGATGAGGTAATGCTCACCTGACTCTGAAGGGGCGGGGGGCAAAGCCACGAGGGAAGAAAGAACATGATAAAAGAGAGAGATGTTTGCCTTGCTCTCTCTCTTCCACCTCCATCTACAGACACCACCACCAAGAGACTGAAGCACTGAACAAAAGGGAGAGCCTGGCTGAAGGGCAACCAGCCAGCCTGTGGTGAGAAGCATCTAAGTTTGTACGGGCACTGAAAGTGTTAAGATCAGCTTAGAATGCGTTTTGCTTTTATTTCATTTGACCAAATCTGACTTCTTGTGCTTTGACTTATAATCACTTAAATCTATTTTTTGTAGTTAATAAATTTGTTTGTTTATTCTACCTGAAGCAGTGTGTTTGGTTTGAAGCGTGTCAGAGACTCCCCTTGGAATAACAAGCCCGGTACATATAAATTTCTCTGTTAAATTGATGAACTCATATAAGCTTGCAGCGTCCAGTGTGCATAACTGGACACTGCAAGATGGAGGTTCCTAGGGTTGTGTCTGGGACCAGAAATATTGGCGTGTGTCAGTCAGTTGCACAATCCAAGCAGCAGCTGGTGCTCACTCACGTAGCTGGGAGCAGCATTACATGCCAGAGGCTGTGCGTGAACAGCCCTGGATGGGGGTTCTCACAGCAGAGCAGGGTAAAGCTGGCTCCTAGAGTTGAGGATTGGAGTGACCTAGCAGATCACTGGTCCAGATAACACTAGGGGAACATCACCCCACCCCTTCGTTTTTCTTTTGTGTGTGTTTCAGTCAATACATTTCTAACCTTTGGCATGAATTTCTTAATATGCTTGCCATGGTACTAAGTGGGCTGTGGTCTCTATAGACCAACTTCTGAACCTTGTTTAATATTGGACAGTTTCAGAGTCAGGTTAACACCTTTGACTCTTTGGTCCCCTATATTTCATCTAAATTAATACAACAGTGCCTAGAGGCAGCAACTACATAAGGAATCCATTTTTTTCAAGGCACTGTATAAACATTGTATAAACAAGCCTCCTGCTCCGGAAAAGAATATTGAGTGCACAGTGTTGAGGGAGCTGAAAGAAGCAACTATTGTGAAAGAAAACAATGTGAATGAGTGAGTCCTTGCACACAAACTGGCCAAATGCCACCTGGGGACAAGATGATGGAGTCTTCACCCCTCCCCATTGATCAGGTTGTCCTCTCATGTCATGTTTTCATACAGGTATAAGAATTCGATATGGCTTCATTAGAAGGCTTTAAGCAATAGATGAGAGAGGATGCTATAAGATTAATTGCCTGGAAGCGCTCAGTGAAAGCCATTGGTCCTGTTTCCTTGATCAAAATGAAGTGTAAGTCAGATCGGCAGCAGCCACCAGCTAGCAGTGTCTAACTGAAATGCAGTAACGATTCAGCAAGCCCTAGGATCAGCAGTCTATAGGGTCTGAGATGTCAAAACAAAAATGCATTAGAAATATTAGTTATTATTTTGAATAACATCATCAAATCTTTGCTGAACTTTCAAAGGGCAGTTGTTCCCACTGTGTTGCAAGAGTTCAGCTTCCCAGGGGTTAGCAAGGACTGGGGCCGAAGGGTACAATGCTTAATCTTTAAATGAAGTAGGCAGCATTTTAAGAAGTAAGTAGAGTACTAAACTTCTGAAATAGCTTCACTGAAGATAAACCTTCCTGAGGACAAATAATTAGTTGGCCACTAATAGCTATTTGTCCATGAGAATGACCCTGAGACTCATGCAAGTTCACAAAGTGCATCATGCGTCACCATCAGAAAGCAACAGATCTATTTCTCTCTATGACACGGAGGTGAAACTAATGTTTGTACGATGAACAAAATATCATTTATAGGCCTGAATCAGAAGCAATTATAATGACCTAAGCTAGGTCAAAGATGAATAGATGAAGAATTTATAGGCAAAGTTGTTGCTCCTTTGGGAAAGAAATGCTAGACCATATATTTCAAAAAGTTGAGGGAGAATTTGGTACCTTTGGATCTGTGGTACCATACAAATGAAGATGTCCATAAAGAAAGTCCAGCAGAGTTCAGTGCAGACTTACCCATGTGTTGCTGCACTCACAGAATTGCAAAGGCAATGAATAAGCCCTGAGAACATTTAAATGACTATATTTCCACATTTTCAAAGTGCTGGGGACAGAAGACCAAACCATCTGTTGTTGCTGGCAGCTGTCACAGATAATACAATATTGCAGAATATGTAAGTCCCGATGACAAATCGTGGAAAAATCCCATTTAAGGAAGATGAGATATATCTGTTTAGTCATATGCTTGATGTGTACCGTACAATAGGCCCACGTTTACGTTGCTATGGTATAAATAAGTCCTTGAGGCACACATTTGGAATATAGGGCCAAATGCTCACTAAGGTAGTCAGCATGCACAGCTGCTTAACCCCACACTTTTCCTAGCCTGAGACTCCAACCCTCTTGCCCCACTGACTTGAGGGTTGCTATGGATTGATATCAGGATACGCCTCTCTTGGCTTACCGTCATGGGAGATAAGGTCTTTCTGTCTGACTGACAGCTGAAGCGTTGGGGATTGGCCAACAGCTCTGAAACATTTTACAAATAGGAAAACGGAACAGGGAGGTTAGGTGACTTGTCCAAGGGCACACTGTGAGTCAGTGGCAGTGCTTGGCATAGCCTCTAGGTTGCCTGGCCCCCCATCCCAGCATCTTAACCACAAAACTATTACTTCTCCCTGTTTCTTTAAAGTCTGTTTGGACCAGTCCTTTCGCCCTTGGTGTTTGTAGCATTTTGGGTATCTTCCCCCTTTGGCATTACAGCCGATAGACAGACTGAACCATCTGATAGTGGGTCATTCTGTTTTTTAAAATCCTGGAGCAGCCTTTCATGCACAAGCCATTTATTTAACTTGTGACTATCTAACACATCAAGGCAAAAGGCAGCAAGCTTTGAGACCCTCTTTCCTCTCCTCTCCGCCCTGGCAAAAGCCAGTATTAAAATAGCATCACGTTGTTCCATCATGAACCAGCAGGTATATTGGAGCCTACTCTCTGTGTGACTGTAGGTAGAAAAATGCAGCTTTGGGGTGACCAAAACAATTTGTGAATCTGGGTTAAATTAATCAAACTGCTTTGATTGAGGAAATAAATCCCTAGAAAGCAAAATGTTCATTTTTGACATTTTCAAAATGAAACATTTAGATTTTTTTTTATTCAAAACGCTTTTACATTTTGAATTTTACTGAATTTTATAATACAATTAAAAAGTTTATAAACCCTGAAAATTAAATAAAATGTTTCATTTGACCTGAAATGACTTTATTTTTTTTATTTGGCCATTGAATCAAAAACACAAAACAAAACCAGTTATTTGCACGCTCTAGTTATAGGGAAGGTTCAGTGCTGGTTTGTTAAGCCTGATTAACTATATTCGTTCCTGTAACTGACAAATGCATTCTAGTCCACTGAATCAGTTCTGGGCATTTATCAGCAATTAGGTTTCCTAGTCCTTGATTCCAAAGAAATCATAGGAACATGTAGGTGCCCAAAATGTATTCCTGGGAGGACAGTTGATTGTTCCTTATTTGGCTCCCTGCCAAATCAACTTTGGCAACAGCAAAGTCCCTGATTATTTTGGCACAGGGCATGAACTGCTGCAGCATTGTTGAATCTCATTTCAAAAACAGGCAGATAGCACATTATCCAGCTCTCTTTTCAGCAGATCATTCTGCCCCAGAAAGAGCATCGAGACGGGTCATGCTGCAATGGTGTCAGTTTTACGCGTCATGCTTCTCCAGCATGCATGTGCTTTTTGCAGTGTAGTGCGAGCCCAGCATGGTCTAGTTACAAGTACTTGTTTCTCTGTAGCACCTTTCATGTGCCAAGTAGATTTTTACAGAGCCACAAGCTAGGCTCCAGTGGTACAGCGACTGTATGATCAAGGATGGTCATGTCTACTGCATGCTGATGATCCCCCTTCCCTCACCAAGCCTTGGATATCACAGGAGAACCTATTTCATTGAGACAAGAATTGTTATGCAAGACACCGTGGACACCCCTCTTTCTTTACTGACAATTATCTTTTATCTTCTGCTTGGATAAGAGCCCCAGGCATGTGCAGCAGGAACAGTTGCTGTAACATCTTAATTGAAAGGGAGAAAAGTCTTTTCATCTGTACAGCCATGGGGTGTAGCAATGGTCATCTGGGGTTACTGCACATTGTTCAGTCCATTAAAGCTTTAAAGAATCAGGCCTTCTATGTGTAATGGAGCACATTTTGGGAAATGGTGGTCTGTTCTATTAACCTCTTGCTAATTTGGTGGCTAGCAGCCTGGAATCGATGCTATTTATACCTTTCCCCCTGACATTCACATCTTCCAATGTGGGGAGGGAAGGATGTTCCTGTCTCTGAAAAATAGGTTGTAATCCCTATGCTTGCATATGCTCTCAGCCTTCCCCCTGCTGCCATGTGCTTTTGCTTATTAATTGCTACCACATTAAGGACGGCAGCTTAGGTTTGTTTGTTTTTTTAAATTTGTCCAGTGCTCTCTTCCTTGCTGGGGTAGCAAACACAAGGAACACCTGCCAAATATTTGAAAATAAAAGAAAACCCACAACACCTTAGTGGCTGTTTAGCTTGTTTTATTTTTCCTCTTAAGGTTTGCCAGAGTGAAGTTAGTTAATGACCTTTTCCTGCAGAAAGCTAAGCAGGGCAAAATGCTATCAATGCTGCCAATGCATTCAAAGGAAAATGAAGAGCGACTGTTAACTACAAGAGTAATTGGTGTGCTTCTTTTCAAACCCAGTCAGCCATTTGAGACAAAAGTGGAATTCTTTGTAACTTTACAAATGAGAGATGTGTGCCAGGTTTGGACTGTGTCTCCAGCATAGCGAGTGAGTCAGTGCTTGAAACAGACAAACCAATTCAGGAACGCTGATTTTAAACTGGGCCAGCTTGTTAGTGACTTTTTGGTAAAATTAATTCAGCCCTTATTTTTCGTAAAAAGGTGAAGAAGACGCAAGGGTGAAACAGGTTTTGAATCAGAAACTAAAATCTGAATTTTAAACAATGATTGTTGGTGAAACAAACAGAACCCTTCCAAAAAAATCTGAATATTTTTTTTCTCCTACATTTGTGTTTTGATGGATTCTGTTAAAGTCAGAGTCTATTATCCTTTACAAATCAGTGGGACTACTTGTGGTATAAGGCAGTACTCAGGATGAGTAAAGTATTGTGTTGCTGGTACTATTCAGACAAGGTAAGGGTGGCAGAATTTGATATATGACATATTCATGTGACATTATACATGCTAGAAGACAAATTCTATAATTCTATATATATGGTAAATTCTATATATGGTGTAAATCAGATCTAAAATATTCCTGATTTAGACCAGTGCAATTGGGAGTAAACATTGACTCTAGATTTTTTAGGTTGGTAATAAATTTTCGAAGTGCTGTACAATAAATAACTTTAGAAATACCAATCATCTTTTTTGAAACCAGCTAACTTGTCTATATATACTTACTTAATGGAAAATGCCTGGCTGTCTTTCTTATAGATTCAGTCAAAGTTTAAGGATTTCCCTTAACCACAGAAGAGTGGAGCAAAATTGGACATGGTAATTAAAATAAAGGTCTCAGTGGATGCCAGTCTCTGTCTACTTTATCAGAAGGTTGCTTCACATCAGCACTGAACCCCAGTGTAGAAATTTAAAGAAACAGTGCTGGGGCCATTTTGTGCCACATCATTGGCACTAAACAGCCTTAAAGTCAGCATAGGCCCACCCTGGAATAGGGGAACCTCTGGTGTCATAGAGCAAGCAAAATGGCCCTGCTTCTACCTGCAGATGACTCAGTCTGTATAGCTGGGAGAAAGGCACAGGTGGTTAAGCTGAATTGCACCCCACAATCCATCGCTGATATATTGGCTCTTTGGGGCCATTATACTTCTACTGCTCTAACTCATGCCAGAGGCTCTAGCCTGGTGCACACCTGGTCCATGATGTGGGGAATCCAAAGATGACTGAAAGTCCCTTCCTCTTCTACTCAGTGAGGTGTGCTCCTGAGCTGCATTGACAAGCTGGTCTGGACTGCGTAGCATTTCTGTGCCGTATACAGCTGATGTTCAATAACAATATGGGACTGCCGTCATTCTAGCTACCCCCCCACACACCCCTTTTGGTAGAAATGATTTCCCTCTGCGTAAGCCAAAACTAAGGGAAGAAGGCCTTGGATGTCTCCAGTGATGGCAATTCTAGTCTCACCTTACGTGTCTCCAATTATGTCAATTCTACATTCCCCCTTGGCAGCTTATTCTATTGAACAGATTGGGCGTTTTGTGGAAATGCTGCTCCCACTCACACCAATTCAACTCGATCCACCAAGTGTCAATGAGAGCAGAATTTTGCTATGATGTTTTTATTTAATTGGTCCCTGTCACATTTTAAACATGTAACCTTTTTTCTCACAGACTAGAAACTATGTGCAAGGTTTGCCTTCTCAATAACACATCTTTGTTTTTCTAGGGCAAAACAATGATTCATTTGTTACTCTAAAGGGTACGCTGCAAACTACATGTTTTAATCTCAGGATTTCAAACAGAGGGAGGACTAAGGGTATTTTGAAGGTGCTGAAATACAATGAAAAAGACCTATTCTTGTTATATTTCCAAGCTGCTTGGGCTAAAATCTAGACTACAGATGGTCAGAAAATGGATTTTTCAGGCTATGAAAAATTTTAAGATTTTTAATTTAATTTAAGAAAAGACAAAATTTCAAGCTAAACAAAATTCCAGAAAAAACAAACAAACCTGTCTGGGTCAGATTAAAACATCGCATTTTGATAAATTCAGACTGTTTCTTTTCAATGTTGATCCCTTTTAAAATATTTTAAAATACAAAATAAAGTACATTTTGAAATTTAAAAAGCATTTAAATTGAAACGTTCCATTCAGAAAATGTTGAAGTAGGATGTTTTGACATTTTCAAAATGTACTTTTTTCCAAACTGAAATGTTGCCAAAAAGCAATAGGAGTCTGCGAGTAAGTTCGGTTTCATCGAAATGGCATTTTTCCAACAGAAAACTTTTGATGAAAATTGTCCAGCCAACTCTAATCTAGGCACCCCTGGAAGATTTCTGATTCTGAGAGGTGCTGAATGCCGTTGGCTTCTATTGATCACATGCGCTACCGAATCTTTGGGTACTTTTAACAGACTAAACCAAACATTTGGCAGTTTAACCATGCCTCATATACTTAAGTAACTGAGGCAGCTGATGCAAGTTACATTTACTTGGAACATGAATATTCTATGTAGATAAAGGGTTTTTTGTTATTATTATGTCAAACTGTGAATGCACAGTGCACTGGTTACATTTCTATTCCAGTTACCATGGTTGCTAATACTTGAGAAATTGCCTGAGAAAAGAGTGGAATTGTTCTATCCTTGCTGGGACGTTTCACCCTCTATCATTTGTGCCCACGTAATGTACCAGCGCTGCTGCTCTGCTCTCTAGATATGAGGCTTGCAGAGAGACAGAGAGCCGGGTGTGGCAGACAGCTCCTAGCTGCTTCTAGTTTATCATAATCATCACTCTGCCAGTACAAGTCTCTTCATCTCTGCTCAGTCCTTATGTAGAGTCAAATCTTTCTTATTATAGCTTCCGGCATACACGCCTCAGGAGACAATAGAAAGCCCACTGGCATCCAAAATAACCACTAGTATTCCATATGCCTCGCTTGATCCATCACAGTGTAGGTAGGGCATGCTGTACATAGAAGCACAAGGTTAAAGAACACAGGAACAGAACAGGCAGAAGAGGGAAAACTGATGCAGCATTAACGATAGTGTTGTGTGGCGATCAGGTCCCTTTCAGGGTAAAAAGGGTGGGCAGAGAATTGGTGTTACTGAGGCGACATGGGTTCAAGCCCAGTTCTCATTATTCAAATGAGGGGCATTGCTATAGGCTCTCCTCTGTGTCTTAGTCCTGCTACTAAGCAGGAGTAGCTTTGCTCCACCCCCACTGTGGCAGAATCAGGTCTGCTTATCACTGTTTCCTTGCAATTACGGGTGCAACAGTCCATACTTGTGTCCTGGAAGCATCAAGCCCCTACAATGTCGCCTGAGAGCCATCCCAACACATGTGCACAAGCGCACAAACCCCATGCTTCCTGCTGTGCACGACACACAAAGCTGCAGGCTCAAGGTCTCAGCACTGGAGAAGGCTCCCTCCCCAGACAGGTGCTATTTTGTAAAGTCTCTCGTTTAGGGGAATGTCCCCAATTCCCTAAAGATGGGATAACAATGGTCACTGGCTTTCCAACAGCCTGAATTCACTGGATCTTCATAAGAAACCAGCCATCTAGCTGTTCCCAGGTCATTGTTTGATTTCCCCGGCATCCAATTTTTTATTTGAGTTTCCTTTGCTTTGTTGCTTCAAAAGAAGCAACTGCGGCATTTGTTGGCCCCTTTCAATGTAACGCCTTCTGCTGTGCCTTCCAAGTGACACAGACTCAAATGGGAGCTGCAGTGGGGTAGAAACACCCAAGACAAAATAGCAGCACAGAAGGCTTGAAATTCTGTCATGTTCATTTCATTAGCACAAACAATAACCTCAGCTTCACCAGGCTGTGTTTTTGGAGCAACATAATTTATAATAATAAAAGTGGTAGCAGAAGGTTTGCATGGAATCAAGACGAATAGGAATCTGAAATGAAGGACAAGCTGGTAATAAGGGAGAGTTGTTGAAAGCTATTTATGAGGGCATTTTAATGCAGAGTCTGAGAATAGTACGGAGATGGCGGAAGCTTGCCTAAACGAAGAGAGGCATAAATCTCCTGAGTCGTTACCATTGTTTTATCACCCGTGTGTTTACTTCTCCAGCCTCGCATTTTGAGCGAAGCATGTGCTATGTTACTGTCTTCAATAAAAGGGAAGTAAGTTTGCATTGCAAACTCTCCAGAGTTCTGGGGTGTTTGAATCCACTGTTTTTTTTTTTTCCAGCCCATTATAAAGGGCAGGGTCTTCTGTGAAACTTGGATTTAGTTCAGAGAGCGCATCTGAGGCACACCCAAAGTTTGGAAGTGTTCAGATCTGATGCAGTAGATTCTACCCCACCTCCACTGACTGTTACTACTATGACTAACTTTATTTATTTATTATAATTTATTACTTGCGTGGCAGCAATGCCTAGAGGCTCCAGCTGGGTTTGGGGGACCCCATTCTGCTAGTCCAACAAAATGATAGTCTCTGCCCCAAATATCCTGCAGTCTGAGTATATGATGAGAGAAAACAGGTGGATACAACAAACAGATGAAGTCAAGGGACCAGTACAATGATTATGATTAGTTTATTAAGCAGAGATCACAGCACATCAACTGCCTAGTCATTGTCATAAGAACATAAGAACGGCCCTAGTGGCTCAGACCAAAGGTCCATCTAGCCCAGTATTCTGTCTTCTGAGAGTGGCCACTGCCAGGTGCCCCAGAGGGAATGGACGGAACAGGTAATCATCAAGTGATCCATCCCCTATCGCCAATTCCCAGCTTCTGGCAAACAGAGGCTAGGGACACCATCCCTGTCCACCTGGCTAATAGCCATTGATGGACCTATCCTCCCTGAATCTATCTAGTTCTTTTTTGTTTTTTGTAGATGCCACAGGAGGTCTGAGTTTTTAGGAGAGATTTAAAGGATGGATATCATCACCCCCTCGCCTAGATTCCTCATCACCAAGCACTGGAAGCAATAAACTGTTTTATGAACAGATACATATTTTTTCAAAAAATTTCAAAAAAGTAGCTGATTTATTTGTATGCTTAAAGAGTGACTCATCCTGTTCCCTCAACTTCAGCCTTCAGTGGTAAAGAGAAAACAGTATCATTTATTATTAATAGTTCCGGTCGGTCAAGTACTCCAAAATAGTATCTGCAAACTTTCTTTCCAATTCTCTGAACAGCTGTTTGATTTGGTCATTTTTATTCTCTTTGCTATTGGCTTTTCATGAATGTTTTCGCTACTGGGCTTTTGCCTGCTTCAGTGTAGGAAGAATGTTTGTTCTTCATACAAATATCCATATTTGCACGGGAATGGGTATATTCATGTCCAAAGAACAATATTCCCTGTTGGTTAATCTTCTGCTGTAAAAAGGTTTAGTCACCCAACCAGAAACAATAGCATGTGATGTAGGTGACCCATCACAGACAGCAAAAAGTAGAAATGAACGGTTTCAAACAAGCCATAAAGCTGAGATTTGTTCATATGGGAACAGGGTCATAAAAACCAAAAGGACTGAATCTCCTCGCCATCATGGCAACTGCATGCCAGTTGGTAGCTCATGCAATTAAATTAGTTCATACAAAGACTGTCAAGACACTGGCCAAACACCGTGACCTGTCCATGACTTTTACTATAAAACACCCCTGACTAAATATTAGCTGCTCCTGGGGCGCTGCTGCTCTGGGGGGCCATGGGTCGAGCCCCTGCTTTGGGGGACCCCAGGGCCAGAACCACCAGCCCCTACTCTGTGGGGCCCCACAGCCAGAACCACAGGCCGCTGCTCTGCGGGGCCAGCTGCCTGGGCAATGCCGAGCAGCAGCTGGTGCAGCTGCCCCTGGGGCTGCTCCAACAGCAGCCATTGCAGCAGGCTGCGGGGCCACCTGAGCAGCTGGCTGGGGGTCGGCTCCAGCAGCGGCTGGTGTGGCTGGCTTTGGTGCCATCTGAGCAACCGCCCCCGGTGGCAGTTGCTTGGTCAGCCCTGGGGTCTGGCAGACTGGCTGCTGCAGTGGAGGAATTTCACGGAGGTCATGGAAGGTCACAGAATCCAAGACAAACTCGCAGCCTTACTTGTAAGCATCTGAAAAAAACCTCTTATAATGAGAAGTGTTGGGCAATCTTAATAAGAGGCAGTGCTAACAATTGTGGCGTGGGAAGCTCAGCTCTTAAAGGCATAACCTCCCCCAATACAACACCAGCCCCCCATTTTATAGACCTGGAGCAGAATGCAGAGCTGGAGAGCAGAGCAAAAATAAAGGATGCCTGAATTTTACAGAAAAAGTTGAACTGGACTTTTCAATTATCCATTCTCTTTCCTTCTTCCATCTACAAGTTTCACTCTCTTTAATCTTCTAATTCATTCTTTCAATTTCTGCAGTGGGTTTTTGTTTTTCAGCAGGAGCAACTATGCCCCAATCTGTTGCTCCTATTTCAGGTCTATGAATACTTGCTCAATTTGAGCACTGGCCCAGTGCAAAGTTATACTTGTCTGCATGGGAGGTGAGGAGAAAAACCTTTAAGGGCAAGTTCAGTGGCCTTACAGGACAAGGAAGATTTCATTTTGAAATGGCAATTGCTATATAGAGCCTGCCCATGGAACTGTGATTACTGCATCCCATCAGTCTTTCTGGATGAACACTTGGAAGGAATGGACCATAACTGTAATGATCACATAAGGCTGAGTGCTGTATAGACCTTGAGGTGGACCAAGAATAAGAACCCTCCTATAAGGATTATCTTGCTGGATAGACCCCTAAGACTCTTTTTATGAACCTCTTCATCCCTAGTAGTGCTCATAATGGCCAGTTTATAGCTATAGGCTGTTTTTCCCATAAAAGGTTTGAGGAAGAGAAACTCTCATACTTACACTGGATATAGGCAAACATTCAAGGACTTGCTTTCTGCTCAGTGCATGTAACAAACTCCCCATGATCCCTAGTGGGAGTTACACATGGATTTCCAGGGCAGGGAGTGATGCATTGTATTGATAGCATACAGCACCTTTAATCTGAAGCTCTTCAAGTAACTTACAAACATGTATACATTAAAAGTGAATAAAGCCCTATGGGGATATATATTACTACATTCATTTTACAGAATCATAAACCAAGCACTGATAGGTTTTATGAAAGGTCATAGAGCAAATCAGTGGCAGAACCAGGAAAGGAACTTCGGAATCCTAGCTTGCAGTTTCCTGCTCTAATGACTAGGCAACACTTGCGCTCCAAAAATAAGATGCAAGCTATACTCCTATGCAAAGATGTTATCTCTTCCTTGTTTGCTGGGGTATGTGTCTAACCGTGAAGTGTGATTATACATGGTAAATTATAACTAGACCAGGGACCTGGAAGTTAGGAATGTTGGATTGTTATCTGAATGAGGGTCTAAGCCTTGCCTGAGACATGCAATGTTATCTCCTAATTTCTTAGCTTTCTCACTTTAATTTTTAAACTCAAATACTCGTGAAAGGCAGTATGCGCTTCAATTAAAGAGAGCAATGGGATCTAGTGGGCGGGGATTGATTTTTTTGTCTAAAGCTGATCAAACGTTTTAGATCAATTTCAAGTTATTTGGCCTGATGAAGTAATTACACAGTGGGATACCACAAACGGTATACGCAGGAGGTTAAACTAGCTGATGACAGTGGTCCTCTCAGGCATTGTAATCTACAAAATAATAAAAAGAACTGGTTCATTAATATTTCTGTGAATAACAGTGCTGAGTTTAGGTCCTTAAGGTTCATTAAGCCCTATTATTCATTACTTATGAGCATCTGGACAATTGTTGGCCATTTGTGAAAATATTTGCAATGCCTCACAAATTTTAGCATTCATTTAAAAATTCATTGTACATGTTCATTACTCATCTTCTCTTGTTTTCCTGTTCTACAGTCATTCAGCCCGGAAGCAGAAAACATTCTGGGTGACTTAGGTGACAAATCACACAATTATAGGATTGAGGCGCCATCATTCTACGTGCTGTACCAATACCTAGGATGCCTGCCGCAAAGAGCTATCGCAATCTAAGATGACAAGTTGTATAAGAAGGGGTGAGAGCGTGAGCTACACCAGTTAAATACAAGCAGTAACAAATATAACATGAACTATCTCAATTAAACAGTTGACAAACAATCAACAGGCTGATAATTGCAAACTGAAACGAATCAGCAGATATTTATAAATAGCGATTACATTTGCAGAAGGTTGTGCCTGCCATACAAAGGCATACATATTCCCAGTGAATAGTCCTAGAATCATCTCTAGTCAACTCCATGCAGGGCTACTTCCTATCAGAACAGATATCCGGCAACTGCTAGAGCGGTTAGCACTCTGGAGTCGCGAAAATAGCAGAGGATCATACCGTTTCCATCGCTTTAAGAGTGAGGCTTGCTGAGTCCTGCAGGCCCCCTCAGAGATCACACAGAGTCCACACTGATGACGGTGCAAGACCCCAAGCATGCTTGCTGACATTTTTAGAAATGCATGATTGATTTTTTTTAAAAGAAGCCTATTTGAACACAGGCACCTTTCAGTAAGCAGTCTTCTCTGACCAGCTATGGGGGGAAAGGGACATATTTGTCTCCCTTCAGTGTGATACATAAAACACTGGCAAAGTATATAATATATGCAAGACATGCAGAGAGAAGTTGAGCACTTGAGAACCATCTCAAGGGAAGTTTCCCAAGTGTGGCATTTCACACGATTAGATCAAATAATGTTTTAGTGAGAAATTATAAATATTAATATAGGACCTGTTTCAATTACTTTCAACTAGTAGGAGCAGACATGACACAGAGAGGATGCAGTTCATGACACATCTCACATGTTTATTTTCATGGCCTTTGTAGACTTGCATCGGGCTTCTTTTTTAAATTGGCACTCTAGGGTAGGTGTAAGGGTAATCCAGTCCTGGTCTGAAGAAGGTGAACTTTCAGAAACTAATCACACTACCTAGAACACCTTCATACACAGTAGGGGTCCAGTTCCGGTAGATAATGTAGGTTACTAGCTTCCACTTCCTATACCCTGTTTTCTGATGTGTAGGTTGCAGGGCCACTATCACTGCCCTGAATTTTCCTTTGATGCTGGCCTTTGACCTTAAAGAGATCTTGCATGCAAATGATACAGCAAATATTTGAGAAACCACCATTTTGTATTGTTTTAACCAGAAAGTTTCAATAAAAGTTATTTCTGCTGAGTAATGTGGTTTTTCACTTCTAAAACTGTATTTTTTTTTTTTTTTTTTTTACAAATTACAGGAAATCAGGAATCAAACATTGGCACCAAGAAAGAATGTACAAGTAATGGAAGGTTTGCAAAGAATTTAGGTTCCTTCTAGCTGTCTGCTTGAATTCTATATGCAGTAGTACATTTAGTTGCCAGACAAAGATATAATCCAGCAATTGCACAAATACGTGGAGAAGTTGTATATGCAATGTACCACAATCATTTGTTTGCAGTGGTAACTGAAGTTCAGATTTTTCAGAGCTAACTGGGGGATTTAGATACACAGATCTCATTAATTACAATGGAAGTTGTATGTCTAAATCCTCTGGTTAGCTTTGAAAATCTCAGCCTCACTACAGAATGACATACTTTATTGAATATCCAGTCATTACAATCCAGAACAATATAAGATACCATATACTTTACCCCAATCAAATGTTATTCCTCTCCAGCTAGAGATAATGTAGGGGGGAAAGGCCAAAATCATGAACTATTCATTACATTCAGCCCATTGGGAAATAAAGAAATCTGAGGAGATAATGTCCTACAGGCAGCTGTGTTATACTAGATATGGGCCCCATATCAAATCTTTGGCTCAAAAACGTACATGGGCTGGAATCCAAACATAGATCTGAATCTGAGTTTTGCAACTTTCCCTTATATCTGTAATAGGCAGAACCAAAATACCGGATCTAAATAATCCCTAAAATAAAGGGAGGCTCAGAATCTTAGATTCTCTACCACTGACAATTTTTAAATCAAGATCGAAAGTTTTTCTCAAAGATCTGCTCTAGAAATTAGTTTGGGGAAGTTCTGTGGCCTGTGTTATATAAGAGGTCAGACTAGATGGTTAAAATACTCCCTTCTGACCTTAGAATCTATGAATCTGGATCCAAGTTCAATTATTTGGGACTGTCTCCAATTAGATCAGATTTTAATAGCACAGTCTAAACATCCTTTCATAGCACTCCTTCTGGAAAGCCTCCCAGACAGCACTTTCTCACAGATGTGCATTGGATCCTCAGAAAAGAAGGATTCTGTTGCCACCAGAAGTTCAACACTGGGACATGGAAAGTGATGTAGGCTTGAGCTATGTGCGTCTGTGCCTAGGAATGCCTCTGGCTACCTGAATTATTCAGGAATTGATCACATATTCCCTCACCAGTCAGCTGCACCTCCTGTATGGTAAGAAAATTCAGCAGGTCTTAAATCTAGCCCAGGAGCTCAGTGTCAATAGAGTACTGCTCCCTGTGTGCCCTATAAGACACTAGTTTGTCAATTGGTCTGCAAATCTGTCTATAAGCAGAAGAATATCTAGGTTAAAGCTCCTTATAGCTGTTACTCTTCTGTAATAGAGAAATTAATTTTCAGAGTAAATGGGAATCCCTTCACCACCTCAGTTCTGCCCACTCCTGAAATGTACAGCCTTTGAAAGCAAGCTACTATTTTTCACTGGCTCCTGAAAGCTACTCATGATGTGGTATCCAAATTGAATTTTAGCTCAGAATTTAAAAGTAACTATGATTGCTCCGTCCCCTGGGTCTCCCAAAACAGTATGTCTTGTCTTACTTTTCTGCCTTTGAGACTCTAAATTCCCTGAGCTAGGAACTGTCTTGTCATTTGGGTCATGTATAGCACCAAGCACATTGCTGGAGTTCAAAAATAATAAATAATAATGACAACACAACTTAGTTTAAAATAGGAGGGATGGTTAGTAGTCACACGGTATCTTTCATCCACAGATCTTGAAGTGCTTTTGTAATCATTAACTCTCTTTTGACATGCCACTGTGATATAGATGCTACTAAACATACATATTAAAGCTAGATCTGTCACTACAGTCACCAGTAAAATACTGAAATGCAGCCACTTCTTGGTTGGAACACAACATGTGTTGAACAGTGCCAAGCAACACACTACAAAACAGTGTAGAATAGGAAATGAAGAATACCATATCCAGTTAAAATATATGGAAAATTTAGCCAGGTAGAATACAATTGTCTACGTTAGAACTTGTCCAGGTTTGTACTCTTCTGCCCAGATCTTTAATAGTCTCAAATGCTGAGGCCAGTGTATAGCACCTCCAAGAATGCGTTGCTCCCTAACACCAGGCAGTAGCTCAACACATATTCAGAAGGGAAACGGCTACCTATTGAATCAAAAGCACCACCTGTAAAGTCTCCCACTCAATCTTTGACCAGCCACAAAGCAATTTAGCTCAGTGATTACAGAATGTGGTGTCTTAGCTGAAAGCCAGAAACTTGTTTTAAAAAAATTAATGCTTTTAATTAGCACTTCCAAAACACATTGCTGATACGGGGCATAGTCTGGTCTCAGTCTCTGGTGTAAATCTAAATCTATTTTGCATTTACACCTATGTTTCTGAGGTTAGAATTTGACTAACAAAATCTAGAGTTATGTCAACAGGAAGATCTTTGCTCTCAGAAATCACAACATTGATCTAAACTATGCTCTGCCTGTATAATCCCCAAATGGAAGAAATAGTGAATCCAAAAGACAAATAAATCTTTGGTCCATATAAGTCCTCTTTGTGCCACTCTGGCAACACAAGGAACACTTTAAACTATGTAAGTGAGGATTCCTTTCCTTACAGGCCCTGGTATCAGCAGAGCCAAAGAAAAGGATTCATGGCCAGAGCAGCCATACACAATCTCCAGCTGCCAGACTAACCCACTGGCAGCCATTGCAGCTGGCGCAATTTAGAGTAGCCTCAGACTGGACGAACAGTCTGTGATTCAGATTGCTGCAGAAGTGGTTTAGCGCTGGGTGCCAAATAACAGTCCTGAGGATCTGGCCCACCATGTCGCAAAAAAACAGCAAGGAAGACAGAAAGCCCATTAGAGATTCAATCTGAGCAATATGTACAGCAATAATAGCCCTGGCTGGGATGATTTAATTGGGGTTGGTCCTGCTTTGAGCAGGGGGTTGGACTAGATGACCTCCTGAGGTCTCTTCCAACCCTAATCTATGATACTATTGCTCAGTAGAAATATATGTGATAAATAAACCTCAGACCTAATTTGTTGACAGACCTCATTTAAAAAAAATCCAAGTGGGAAGAAACAAAGAATTCTACTGCCATTTTATGAAAATCAAATTCCATTTGTTCTTCTTTAAAAATCTGGTAGAATTGAGTTCTTAGCAAATTTATTATAAGAGGCAAATATCCCATATTATTCTCCTCTTGAGTTTTTCTTCCTGAGGCACCTATCCTACAATATTAAGAACGTTTAAACTTCCCAAAGTCATAATAAAAAATACACAGACTTGCGATACTGTAAAACTTCAGTTGATTCATATGAGCCCATCGCCCCCTCAAAGTGCAAAGCCATGAGGTAACCAGGTTAGAAGAAAGTATCCATACAGTTTAATTCATGGTTCCCCCCACCCATAATACACTTCCAAAGACCACTAATTAAGTGAGACTCTCTTTCTTCTGCATTTCAAAGATAAACAACTTATATTTGTAAGGTTCATTGAAAGAGGTTTGATAAATTTAGAAACCCTTGACCCCAAAACTTAATTCTGAATTAAACCCTTTTTGAGACTTGAAAAGTGTGACACAGGTTTCTCAGCACTATTTTTCATTTTCATGCTCTTTTGCATTGCCAGCTTCCTTCTGTGACCAGAAGTAGTGTTGGAATACCAGGAGAAAAGGCCTACTGATGGTAGTTATGGCCTGGGTGAGAGTTGGATGAATTTAAAATGTCATGTTCTTGTGAGATTTCCAAACTCACTGAGCAGAGTCAAGTAGTTTGGACAGTTCTGCATTAGGGTTGGAAGACAGTTTCAACTCTTAGATGTCTCCTCAGGTTCACAGGACCCCACAGCTGCACTGAGTTTAGGAGCTGACGAGAGTATGAGGAAAAGTAGTAACCTTACAGGTTGTTGCAAATTATGCTGGCTGCAGCAGTCCCATAGGAACAACACTCCATTCTAGGATCAGGCTGTGAGTTTTGTCCCCTCCTACCCTTTGGGTCTAATGATACAGCTGATTTTATCCCTTCCTGGGGTGGAGGGGGGCGCTACTGAGCTGCTCTTTTAGGGTAGCTTTCTGGCTGAAGAGCCTCAGCAATGCAAAACAGCTACCCACAGGGCAGGCATCTTGTTGGCCCAGCATGTTTTGATGTTCACTATCTATCTAAGGCACTTATATGGCCCCTCCACTGCAGTATCTGAGCATCTCACAATCTTTAATGCATTTCTCTTCGCAACAGCCCTGAGAGGTAGGGCAGTGCTATTAGCTTCATCTTACAGATGGAGAATTGAGACACAGAGAGAATCACTGATTTGCCCAAAGTTACACTGGAAGTCTGTGGCAGAGTAGGGACTTGGTCTCCCAAGTCTTACACTAAAACCCCCCAGCACTGGACCAACCTTCTTCTCTGTTGATTCAGCTATACAATTATGACAACATAGGTCAGGGAGCCTGTTTCAGATGAATACACAGCAAAGAGAAAGGAAAGAGAACAGAATAAGAAATGAAAATGTCAATTATGTTTTATTTTTCTCTAAGCACAAAAATAAATAAATATTCTAAATGATATTGAGGGAAGATTTCAGTCCTCCTCCCTTTAGTCAGAGAATTAGAGATGAAGGACCGTGAATAGCAGGGATGTTAAACAGTTTGTTTGCATCACACAGAAGACACCGGCTGTTTGCCTATATCAGAAATCAGCTGCTCTGGGATGGAAGGACAGGAATTAAGATGTGCATGGAGAATACCTCCTCTGGTTATTAAAAGATTAGAATCTCTTTAGATGCATAAGGTACTAAGGCAGATACACTTCCATCTTCAAGCATTAAAGGGATTTAGTAAAGACATTTGAGAAACTTCAGCAGACAAGCTTACTAACCTCTTCCCAATTCCCAGAAGCATGTGGGGGGCATATGTAAGGAGGAGGACTGCACTCCCCCAGGTGTGAACAGATTGGCTGTCAGAGCAGCTAGACTCTGCAAGGGGAACTTCAAAGGTAGGGGGAACTGCAGGGAGTGGGGGTTAGTAGAAGGCAACAGGACATGGGGGCAGGGGAAACTGAGGTATATAGTCAGCTGCAGATGCAGGAGACTGAGAACTCATGGGAAGAGAAGCAAGGAGCTGTGGGAAGGTTGTGCAGAAAGAGGGATGGAGCTGCAGCAGTGCTGGGAGCTAGACAGAGGGAGCAAAAGAGAATAACTTGACAAACCGGAACCTGAAGAGAAATCCAGTCCAGTTTTTGAGGGTAGGCTAATGTTTTACTCAGTCCCTGTTTTTCCTCTCTCATTTCTCTGGCCCTACTTTTCACTAGAGCTGTGTCCACGGATATGAATAATGAATGCCATGCCTTCGGTGTTATGATATTGGACTGCAATATATCACTGATCTGGAACCAAATGCCAGGGGTTTCCCCTCTGCCTTTCCATTCTGAGCAGATGGAAATGCAAACACAGACATGTCCCCCTGCCACCCACAACTCACATTTTTGTTTGATTATCTCATCTCTTTCTGTTAGCTGTTCTTGGAAGCTGCATTGCAGCATTACTCATCCTCCAGCCTGAAGTGGTTTACCTGAGCAAAAAAGGCAAATTTCCACAGTAAATCCTGAAAAGCTCCCCAAAAATCCCATGTTGCTCAGGCTTTGCAAACAGGATCAGGAATTAGATAGTCTGAAAAACTGAGCAAATTCATACTGAAGACTTCACCACAGTGGTGAAGAGAAGATCATAGAATAATACAGAATATCAGGGTTGGAAGGGACCTCAGGAGGTCATCTAGTCCAACCCCCTGCCCAAAGCAGGACCAATCCCCAACTAAATAAATGGGTGGTTGAAAAGAGAACTGCTGGATTTTAGGAGTGTACCACACAGGACAACAGAGACGAGAAACAAAAGGGGCAAAGGGAATAGGAACAGCAGCACAAACTGAGAGAGAACTGCAGGATTTGGTGGAGGCTGGGATCTATAACTAATCACAGATATGAAAAACGTTCCCTTGCACTTATAATATGGTCTAATTTTAAAATAACTCTACAGGATCACAGATAATTGACTTCATCATTGCTTCAGATTCCTCAAGTATCAGGGAGTAGCCGTGTTAGTCTGTATCCACAAAAACAACAAGGAGTCCGGTGGCACCTTGAAGACTAACAGATTTATTTGAGCATAAACTTTCGTGGGTAAAAAACCTCACTTCTTCAGATGCATGGAGTGAAAGTTACAGATGCAGACATAAATATACTGACCTCAATAAGCCAAGTACATCAGGGACAAAGCACCTTACATGCTGCTCCACCTACCAGTTAAGAACATCAGCAATCAAAGAAAGGTTCCTATGTGTCAATGCAGTGAATGGTGCTAAATTGAGGCTGTGGGCGAAACACAGCACCAATTCAGACCAATTCCCAATGCGAGATTAAATGCATCAGATCTCCTCATGTTAACACTGACAGGAGATGAGAGAGTAACCCTATATGTACCATATGGAAAATGTACCCTTAACTTAACCACCCCCCCAAACAAATAACATGTTCCTATGCCATAAATAACATGTTCCTATGCCTAGACAGCAGCACTTGCCAGTGATAACCATCCATGCCTTTTTCTGTAGCTTTACATTCTTTTGTCATATAATCTCTCTCATTTGCCTAGAAGAGATGGGAATTAGAACAAAAAAAAGTGAAAAGCATTCTATTGCCCTAGGTGCATTTTTACTCTCTGCAGATCCTTCCTGTTCTTCCCAGTGAACAGCAGCTGGTTTGCTGTTAATGGTTCGTTTGCTTGTGATTACCAAGGGAAAAATTATTTCTCTTCAACCCCCAATATTCAGTTTCTGTGGGGGCTTTTGGCTCTCAGTACCCTTAAAATCCAACTCCCCCTGTGACCTGTTACCATTTGATTATATTACTCATGAATAGGTAACAGGGTTTTTTCCTATTCCAGTTTTGGGCCTTGATTCAGCAAAATACTCTCGCACATGCCTAACATTAAGTATGTGACTAGTCCCATGGAATTCAGTAGGTTACTCGCTGTCTTAAAGTTATGTACATGCTTTAGGGATCTCAGATATTATTTTAAAGACTTTTTTTGTTTTCATAAATGTTTTCTCTGAGTCAGTAGTGGGAGGACGCAATTGTTTTAGAGACCAAAAAAAATTCCAAAAAACACTGAGGTCAGGACTCAAAATGTATGATTTTGGTCTGTGTAGCATTCTGCTCACCCTTCCATCCATCCACAAGATCTATGGCTTAACTAATTCCTCAGCTTCACTGACACGTTTTTGAAGTTGCTGTTGATTTATAGATCGATATCCGAGCAATTGAAACATGTCTCCTCATCATAAACTCTACTTGTTGGAAGTCAAAATTGAATCTAATTGAATGATTTCATTATTTGTGAAACCAGGAAGGCGGGAAAACCCTCAAACACACTTTGCTATGTCAAAAGCTATTTTTCCTCTACTGCTTAAAATGTTGACAGTATTCACATCTCACACAGCAGGAAGATACTGAAAACATTTACCATAGGCCCCCTAGCTCTATGCCGTAAGAAGGGTGTGTAACTGGATTTCAAATAACATCAAAACCCACTGCCAGAGCAACACAGAACAGAAGACTGACTTGATACTGTTGATGAGCCAATATAGTTCCTCTCATAAAATTTGAAATTAATTTTGCCCTTTCACAAAGAATGGACATGAAAAGTAACCCTGGTTACATTGGCAGACACCAGTGTACCTCGCTTGTTGAGCTACACCAGGCAATTTATACATCTCAATCATGAACGGTGAGGTTAATCTGTAGATTACAGAATTGCAGGCATATCTGGAGCTGGTGGGATCTGTTATAAGCCACATGAAGTGGAGAAAAAATATGAAGCGATCGGGAAACCATTTATACAATCTCAGTGAACTGTAGCTAGGGGTTTGATAACAAATAAACATATCTGAACATTTTTATTTTGTTTGTTTATTTAATTTTTACATTAGCCATTTTAGACTCAGGAGTAGCTGGGTTTATAAAATAAGGATCAATGTATCAAAGTCTCAGTTGAAACTGATCAGACCACTCTTGGTAATATCAGTACAGTTGGTACTCAGCGTACACCAGACTGAGCCGTAAATAAATAAATGGCATTTCTAGGTCATATTTCATGCAAGGATCTTAGAGTGCTTTGCAAATTTTAATGAATTCAACCTCACAAGCCCCACACCTGGAGGTAGCCAAGGATTATCACCCTCAGTTTAAAAAGAGAGGCAGAAAGGTTTAATGACCTACTCTAGGCCACACCATGACAGAGTTGGGAACAGATCCTTGGAATCCTGACATCCCCCATCTCCTAATTTAACCACTAGACCTAAACTAGTATCCTGCATATTTTCTAGAATTCCCAAACCAGGTTACCATTTCTTGCCATCTGTTGTCATTATTGTACTGCCATATGCTTACATTTTACATGGGAATACTAAGGTTTCAAAGTGAAATTTGCTGTTACAATATAATATGGCAATGTTATGAAAATACAGTAAGAAATGATTTCTGAAATGCATTAATTTGATTCTTGTACGGAGTGGGCCAAGATACATAACTGTGATGTTTCCCACTAAATATAATGGGTTCTTTTTAACTCGGGGTCTATTTTCCATTTATCCTGGGTCCCTGGGTCTGTATGTTTGCTTTCTTTGTTGTCACATTATGTTTGTAATGAATTTTCATTTTGTACATTGTGGAGAAATCTCTTTTTCAGTAGTCAAAGAAATACTACCTTCTTGTTTCCCCACCTAATAATTCAAATGCCAAGGCTGTAATTTTCAGGTAGAGAGGAAATGATGTTTTTGAAGATTGTATTCTGTGCAAAGTAATTCAAAGTACATTACATTTCTTCCACGGTGAAATCCTTGATCACCGGTTTCTCCTTTCTATTAATAATCTGTTATCAGTAATAGTGAAATTTGATTTCTGTGAGAATGCTGCAAATCTACAGCTGAGAGAGAAGCTCGCTTGGATCGACTGTACCTCAGCCTGGTGAAGCTCAAAAACTAGAAGGTTCCTTTCCTCCAACCTCCTCAAATAAATAAAAACATTACCAGAGCCTTATTGCAACCTAGCTGAAGCTACTATAGGGTGGGTGCATAACTGGTTGGAAAACCTACCCAGAGAGTCATCAGTGGTTCACAGTCAAACTAGAAGGGCATATCAAGTGGGGTCCTATAGGGATCAGTTCTGAGTCTGGTTCTATTCAATATCTTCATCAATGATTTAGATCAGGGGTCGGCAACCTTTCAGAAGTGGTGTGCCGAGTCTTCATTTATTCACTTTAATTTAAGATTGCGCGTGCCAGTAATACATTTTAACATTTTTTGGGAGGTATCTCTCTATAAGTCTATATATTATATAACTAAACTATTGTTGTATGTAAAGTAAACAAGGTTTTCAAAATGTTTAAGAAGCTTCATTTAAAATTAAATTAAAATGCTGATCTTATGCCGCCGGCCCACTCAGCCCACTGCCAGCCTGGGGTTCCATCCACCTAGGCCGGCAGCAGGCTGAGCAGAGCCTGTGGCCAGGACCCTGGCTGGCAAGGGGCCGGCAGCCAGAACCCCAGACTGGCAGTGGGCTGAGCGGGGCTGACGGCCGGGACCCCAGACAGGCAGTGCGCTGAGCAGCTCAGCCCACTGCCGCTCAGCCCACTGCCGGTCTGGGGTTCCGTCCACCGGCTACTGCCAGCCAGGGTCCCGGTGGCTGGCCCCGCTCAGCCCACTGCTGGTCTGGGATCCTGGCCCTGGCCACATAGAGTGGGTACCTACCTTCTCCCTGGTTCTAGCCCATTCTCTTCCTCTTTCTCTGCGCTGAGCTGAGGATGGGAGTGCACTGAGCACAGGGCTGGGAGTGAAGGAGCAGGCTGGGGGTTGGGGTGCAGGGTCTGGCCAGGAGCTAGAATGAGGAGGGGGCTCAGGGTTGGGGCAAGAGGTTTGGCTGTGGAGTGCTTACCTGGGCAGCTCCCATTTGGTGTGAGGGGTGCAGGTGGGAATGTGGGGGTGTGTGTGCAGGAGCTTCCGCTTGGTGCTCAGGGTGCGGGTGGGAATGTTGGGGGTGCAAGAGTCAGGACATGGGGTGGGGGGGCTGGGTAAGTGTGGGGGTGCAGGAGTCAGGGCAGGGGGCTGGGGGTGTGTGAGGAGGGTGCAGGAGTCAGGGCAGAAGGCTGGGGGCATATGAGGGGGTGCAGGAGTCAGTGCAAGAGGTGTGGGGGGCAGGGTATGTGTGGGGGGGCTAGAGTCAGGGCTGGGATTGTGGGGGGGGGTCAGGGCAGGAGGCTGGGGTGTGTGGGGGTGCAGGGATCAGGACACAGGGCTGGGTGTGTGTGAGGGGGGTGCAGGGGTCAGGGCAGAGGGCTGGGGTGTGTGGGGGGTGCCGGGATCATGGCAGAGGGCTGGGAGGGCATGTGGGGAGGTGCAGGGGTCAGGGCAGAGGGCTAGGGGTGTGTGAGTGGGGTGTAGGGGTCAGGGCAGAGGGCTGGGGGTGTGGGCTGGTGTCGTGGGGGTGCTCCCAGACCCCTGCCCTGAGCGGCTCATGGCAGGGAGCTGGAGGGAATATGCCCTGATTCCACCCCCCTTTCCCAAGGCTCCATCCCCACCTCTTCTCCGCCTCCTCCCTGGAGCAGCGAGAGCACGCTGCGGCTCTGCTTCTCCCCCTCCCTTGCAAGGGCCATCAGCTGATGGGCGGCAGGGAGGGAGAGGAGGAGGGGCAGGAACCCAGCACCCTGGGGGAAGAGGTGTGGGGGGGGGAGCTCGCCTGCTCTGCAGCAGCAGCCGGCAGGACCAAGCTTCTTCACCCTGCCCTGGGGGCATGGGGGAGGCGGAGACGAGTGGGCCGGGGCGGGCAGGATTTTTAATGGCACGCTTGGTCCCAGCCCGGATTCGGCAGTGGGCTGAGCGGGGCCGGTGGCTAGGACTCGCCAGGCAGCAGCTTGCCATTAAAAATCGGCTCACATGCCATCTTTGGCATGCCATAGGTTGCCGACCCGATTTAGATAATGGCATAGAGAGTACACTGATAAAGTTTGCAGGTGAGGTGATACCAAGCAGGGAGGGATTGCAAGTGCTTTGGAGGAGAGAATTAAAATTCAAAATAATCTGGACAAACTGGAGAACTGGTCTGAACTAAATAGGATGAAATTCAATAACGGACAAATGCAAAGTACTCTACTTAGGAAGGAACAATCAGTTACACATATAAAAAATGGGAAATGACTGCCTAGGAATGAGTACTGCAGAAAGGGATCTGGGGGTAATAGTCACAAGCTAAATATGAGTCAACAGTGTAACGCCGTTGCAAAAAGTGAACATCCTTCTGGGCTGTATTAGCAGGAGTGTTGTAAGCAAGACACGAGAAGTAATTCTTCTGCTCTAGTCCGTGCTGATTAGGCTGTAAAGAAAACCTTCAAAAGATGAAGCGAGCTGTCTGCCTGAGTTTGCAGGCAGACTGAACTGCCCTATCCATTTCAATGAGTGGTTGCTTAGTGGGGAGTGATTATACTTCAAATGTCAACATCATTAATTATTTCACTTCTCCACAAAACATGTAAGAAAGGAAAGGAAGTATCATAGTATGAAGAGTTACACCTTCATTCCCCAAAGTGGGGGCTGGGTGCATGTGAAAGGACAGTTGGTGGGAATCGAAGGTGTATCAGTTATGATTCCTGACTTGCTGTGTGACCTTGGCTACGTCACTTCACTTCTCGGTGTCTCAGCCCTTTTATAAAATGATTCTCCAGCTTCCCACTTTTGTAAAGTGTTTTGAGATCCTTGCCTAGAAAGGTAATACATATAAGTGCAAAATATTCATGGTAATTAATTATTAAGAACAACCAGAATTTGCTTCTTCTGCTATCCAGAAGCATATGACTATGGGCTTCTCTGTGATCTGCCTGGTCTCATCTCTAAGATACATAGCCAGAGGGGTATTTCAGAGGTGACTGTGCATGTCCTAATTTTGACTGTCACTTGTTGGATAATCTCATGTTTAAGGCCATCTCAAGAAAAATAAAGTACCATGGTATTTCATTTAATTAATTAATTTATTTTGCTGACCTCTTTTCTGCATTATATTTCCACTTGTTTTGTGCTTCATTAAATTTGCATGATGCTATCTAGTCTTCAGTGCCTTTTAGTAAGGTTGCCAGGAATTAATCCTACATAGATTGGAAATAGCCCTGTAAAATAATAAGCAGGTTTTTACTGGTGTTGCTTATCTCACTATAAGGCAACACAATTAGCAGATGAGATGACTGAAAAATTAAGATGTTGCTGTTGTAAGAGAAAGAGAGAGAGAGAGAGGAAGGAGGTGAATGTAGACAGACAGATAAACTGAAAGCATAATTTGCCCACAGTAGCACAAGAGTAAAGATCATGACACTACTGAGTGTAAGATAGAGGGAAGGTGTGGCATGGTTGTAGAAGTACTCACTAGATACATCTTTATCAGTCTATGCTGATTTGCTACTTACTAAGAATACAGCACTCAATTCTATTTCTTTGCCAATGAATTTTTATCTGGAGTGATTTATAGCCAACTGAGGCATGTGTTTTCTGCCCATGAGAGCTGCTTGGAATTTTCTAATATAGAAAATATAGATTTGTCAAAACGGTTCGTGGGAAAGGGTCAGCTTAAACAAATATCCTATTTCAAAAATAATTTGAAAAAAAAAAGTTCTGAAGCAAAACGTTGAGTTTTCCAGTTCAAATCAACTTTTTGTTTCGAAATTTTAGTTAATTTATAGTAAATAAAAAAGATTAAAAATGCAAAAAGGCCAAAACCAAATATTTAGAAATGATCAGAACAACATATTGATTGACCTGATCAAAAAAAAAAAGTTGGTTTGTCAGATGGTGAAATTCTTGGGAGGTTTCAACTTCATCCAGATTTGGAATGGAAAAAAATTCAAATTTTGGAAACCTGTCACAGGATTGGAAAACTGTTTCCCACCCAACTCTAATTTAGCATCCAGAATGCTCTACGGTTTTACTTTCAGTTCTTCATTTCCACATATAATTATAGTCCAGAGCATTCAAATCCATAAACACCACCGTAAAACTTGCCGCTGCTAGATGTGCTGAATCAACCTCCCCAGATCTAAGCATGTTTAAGATTTAAATCACGTTGAAGACTGCCGAGGAAGGAGTACTGTGGAAAGGGATCCAGGGGTCATAGTGGACCACAAGCCAAATATGAATCAACAGTGTAACACTGTTGCAAAAAAAGCAAACATCATTCTGGGATGTATTAGCAGGAGTGTTGTCAGCAAGACATGAGAAGTAATTCTTCCACTCTGCTCTGCGCTGATTAGGCATCAGCCAGAGTATTGTGTCCAGTTCTGGGTGCCACATTTAAGGAAAGATGTGAACAAACTGGAGAAAGTCCAGAGAAGAGTAACAAAAATGATTAAAGGTCTAGAAAACAGGGAAGATTGAAAAAATTGGGTTTGTTTAGTCTAGAAAAGAGAAGATTGAGAGGGAGCATGATAACAGTTTTCAAGTACGTAAAAGGCTGTTACAAGGAGGAAGGAGAAAAATTGTTCTTCTTAACCTCTGAGGATAGGACAAGAAGCCATGGGCTTAAATTGCAGCAAGGGAGGTTTGGGTTTGACATTAGGAAAAACTTCCTAACTGTCAGGGTGGTTAAGCACTGGAATAAATTGGCTAGGGAGGTTGTGGAATCTCCGTAATTGGAGATTTTTAAGAATGGGTTAGACAAACACCTGTCAGGGATGGTCTAGATAATATTTAGTCCTGCCCTGAGTGCAGGGGACTGGATTAGATGACATCTCAAGGTCCCTTCCAGTCCTATGATTCAGAAATGAACTTTATAGCATGGACCATCCTTAGTTGCCAGACATCTTGAGTAAGCGCTCCTGCAGGGAAGTAGCTCCTGGACCTGACTGTGATTTCAGTTCCAGTGGTTTAAATCAGGAGTCACTTCATGAGCAGGTGTAAAACTAGTTTAGGTACAATCAGAATCAGGCATTCTGGGTGAAATCCTGCCTCCACTGAAGTCAATGATAAAAATCCCAAGCAGAATTTCAGCATCCATGTTAAAGTGCAGATGTTAACTTATAGAGATGGTTGAGGGAAGGAAGAGAAACATGGGATTTTTTAAAAAATGATCCCCTTGCCCCCAAAACAAACACATTTTAAATTATGAAGAAAAATGCACTCAACCTTCCTGCACACTGCAAAACATAATGGAAGTTAAGCAATTCATGGCATGAACCAATTTGTATGCACTCATAGAGAGAGGTAAACAGGTGCTTCTTTCTGTTTTTACTCTTCAGTTTTCTTCCTTGGAGGATAAGCTTTCATAGTTCCTGGAAACAGGTATCCCACAGAGGCTCTTCTCCAGACAAAGAGGCTTTTTCTGCTGCATACAGATCCCAGGAAGAAATGATTTTTTCCTTTTAATAGATATGAAGATTAAAGGCCCCCATTTACTAAAGGATAATATCATATACAAATATTAATGCAAGTAAGTGCCCTCCATCCAACATTCAGGAGAGTAAAGTGCCCAGAGAAACTCTCTCTACTCTGATGAAGATTGTTTTATGGTGAATCTCTCTCTTACATTAGAGAGAACAACCCTGAAACTAATTATGACTTTGTTTTATTGTGACATCTCCCTCCTTTCCATTGCCCTAGAAAACAAATGTCCCCCTCACCTCTTCCCTAAATTAAAAAGAGATTTGCCTGGATTTTTGTAATCACTAGTGCTTTTGCATGTCTCCGTTTTTAGGCACTCAAGTTGAGAGACCTTAAATGGTTCTGATTTTCAGAAAATGCTGAGCACCTGCCTTTGAAAATCTGGTCCCATTAAGGTATTTCAGGTTGGGCTCCTAAATATGGAAGCAATGAAAATTACCACTTTTGAATATCTTGGCTATTTGTCTGACTTAAAGGTCTTGGATACGGTTTACCAAAGATCCTAAGTGAGTTAGGTAGCTGTAGAAGGTGTACAACAACAGACAGTGTTGCCTAGTAGTCAGGCAGTGGTTGGCAGGACATTTCCCCATTGAAGTACCATCCTGTCCTTCAGTGCATCCCCCCCCCCAAAAAATTTCCAGTCCTTCCCTTTAGCACAGGGGCTTTGAGGACTGGGTCTTTGAATAGTCACAGTCTTTTCCAGCTGGCCTCTCACCAGAGGTGATGGCTCTTGTTGTTGTATTGTTTTCTCCGAGTGGATCGGGGAGCCCAGGCCCACCCTGTCCACTGGGATCTGGTCCCAGGCCCAATGGTGGGTAGCTACACCCAACACCTTAGGGTGCTAAGCCACTGCCCCCACTTCCTAACCCCATTTGTCTTCAGCTTCCCAGAGTAAATCACTCCAATCAAGTCTCTCACCCACTCGCTCCATCTCCTGCTTCTCCTTTGTGGGTTTACACAGGTCTGCGTTGTCAGGTCCCAGGGGATGAGCACCTGTGCACTACTTTTTGCTCAGAGCAGCCACCTGCTCCCTTCCGCTGCCTGCCTCAGAACAGCTCTGCTCCTCTTTCTAAAGCCCTGCCTTCAGCCTCTGCAGGCTTTGCAGGTATGTCTGGGTGGGGCTGGCTGTACTTAGGGTTTTCCCTTAACCCCTTACTCTCCAGTGTGGAGTTTGTATACCACATCACAGAGCTCAAGTCCCATGGGAAGTGGGCTCCTAACTCCCTTATTTTCCTTTGAAAATCCCAGCTCAAAGGTGTTCAAAGCAAAATCATCTGACTGGCTGATCTGTTCCTTGGTTTGAGAGATTTGGGAATGCATGTCCTTTTTACCGAATACACAGTAAAGCTGAGCTCTGCCAAATTTGTCTTTTGTAACTTACGTTTCTCTCTTATCCAGTCTTTCTGAAAGGTTGATGGATGTATACGAGATCAAGTGACTTAGCACTAGCTAGAAACAGGGCTCCTCAATATTTCACCCTAGAACTAGCCTGGCACCCTGGCTGCTTGCTGCAATTGTTTTGTGTCATAAAGCCTTTGCATTTCACGGAAGGTTAAAAAAAAACCTCTGTATATTTTTACTAGAGAACTACTTTGACCTGTTGGTTAACTGTGTGTTCACTCAGACATTTTGTAAAAGGCATTGGTCAATATTTTCCAACCTGGACCCTTAAATAATTGGTCTGACTTTCAGAAATGCTAAGCACTGACAAATTTCATTGCAATGGGAATTGTGTGAGGACAGCACCTCTGAAAAACCAGGCCACTTATGCAGGTGCCTAAATATAGATTTAGCTGCTTAACTTTAGGAACCCAAGTTTGAAAATTTGGGCCTATGTCATGTGTCCAAGATCGTATAGCATGGTAGTCAGGGAAAGGACTCAGGTCTCCTGACAACCACTTTCCTGATGTAAGCATTAGGTATACTATCTCACTTGGCAATACATTAAGTAAACAGATACATCTGGGCAACTTCTGCTCCCAAGTACATCTATTTAAATCCAGAGTAAATCAGTTTCCAATGCTGAATGAGTGAAACATTATTAACATGTCTAGAAACAGGCAGACAAGAAGCAGTCAGTAACAGGAATGCAGAATGAAATGAGGCCCAATCCTGTGCCTATTGACCTCAAGGGTGAAATTCACATTGATTTCAATGATAGGAAGATAATGCCCTCTGTCTGATTAGCTTCTAGGACTGGTAGCCTGTGTAAGTACCCATGAAAAGCCTGTCTGATTTCACAAACACCTAAAAAGACTTGAGGGATCAAAACTAAATTAAGAAAAATAAACACTCTGTGACATCTGAATGGCGCATATGCTGGCCCTTTGACAATGCAATTTCCTGTGAGCATAAGGCAGTAATTTGGTTGGGGAGTTGATCCTTTCCCTCATTTTCAATGCAGTGATGAACTGTCTCATGGGATCATCCTGCTACTTGTAACACCAGGTAACTGTCAGGTCATTTCCTTAAGCCAATAGCACTTCTAACACATTCAGGAGCATGCATGATACATAGGATGCTTTATCTATGCTCCTGTGAGTGAAATTGCTTTTCTAGTGTGTTTCATAGTCAAAGTATCCCAAAGTTCTTACAGATCAATGAGTTAGACAGTAGTAATGAGTACTGGAGACAATAGAATAGTCATTTTGTTGGTAGTCCATCACTGATGATAATGATGATATTGCCACAATTCTCATCTATGCCTACGCATATGACTCTGAAATACAAACCCTGATGCACAGAGTCGGTCACACTGAGAGCATGGGAAGTCCATATCTATGATGTTAGACGATGCAGCTCTGTGGTACGTTTCACATACAGCATGGAGATGATTTTGTTGATCCCATTCAAACCTGTTATATGCTGATTTTGTCAGAGACCAACAGTGAGTCCAGTTCTGATGAGTTCTTTGAGACTGATGACACTACTCTTCAGGTTATCTTTGAAGCATGTATATGGACGACCCTTCTTTCTTTTGCACTGCCACAGCTCCCCACACAGGATCTGTTTTGGGAGATGGTGGTCTTCCATTCTGATAACATGTCTGGTCCATCTAAGTTGTGCTTTCAATAGCATTTCCTCAATGCTCATTGTGTTTGCTCTCTCAAGGACCTTAATATTGGTCACTCTGTCATGCCAGTGAATGCTCATTATTGAGCAGAGAGCGTGCATGTGGAATTGTTCAAGTTGTTTAATGTGCTCTATATAAAGAGTCCATGTTTCAAAGCCATACAGGAGAAATGTTAGGACCACTGCACTGTAGATGTTCACTTTGATGGAGAGATTAATGTTAAGTTGGTTAAGAACTTTTGTTTGGAGTTGGCCAAGGGCCTGGCTGCCTTTACTAATTGTTGAGGCAATTTCCTCATCAAGGGAACCATCATTCGAGATGGTGTTGCTCAAATACTTGAACTCATCCACGTTTTTCAGCTATGTGCCTTGGATGAAGATGGCTGATGATGGGGAATTGAAATGAGGTGCTGGTTGGAACAAGACCTCTGTCTTACTGAGACTGATGGTGAGGCCAATGATCTGGGGTGCTTCAGAGAATCTATCAACGATGACGTGAAGGTTGCTATGTCTATGGGCCATCAAGGCGCAGTCATCAGCAAAAACTGCCTCAGAAGTCTCTCCAGCATCTTGGTCTCAGCATTGAGTCTTTGAAGATCAAAGAGGGAGTCATAGAGTCGATAATAGATATATATCCCCTGATCCAAGTCCCTTGTGGCATGGCTAAGGACACAGGCAGAGAACAAGTTGAACAGCACTGGAGTAAGTACACAGCCTTCCTTCACTCCACTCAAGATTTCAAATGCGTCAGAATAGTCAACACTGGCAAGCACTTACACTGTCATGGGGTCATGGAACAGACAGATGATTTGTATGAACTTTCTTGGGCAGCCCAGTTTATGTAGAATAGACCCTCTCTGTTAACTGTATCAAAGGCTTTGGTCAAGTCAATGAAGACTGCATAAAGGTCCCTGTTCTGCTCTAAAAAATTTTCCTGGACCTGCCTTATGACAAAAATCATATCTGTAGTACTACAACCTGCTCTGAAACCACACTGCACTTCTGGCAGATTCTCCTCAGATATGTTTGCCATAAGTCTGTTCAGTAAAATGAGAGGTATATTTTCCCTGCTGTACAGAGGAGGGAAATGCCTCTGTAGTTTCTGCAATCAGCTTTACTGCCTTTGTTTTTGAACAGTAAAACAATAATAGCATCTTTGAAGTCTTGTGGTGTTTCTTCCTCCCAAATGCTACTCAAGATGTTGTGAAACTCCTCGATAGCCATTGGGTCTGCTGCTTTGAATTGATCTGCTGGAATATCATCCTTTCCAGATGTCTTGCCAGCGTTCAACTGTTTGCTGGCTTTTGTGATCTCTTCAAATGATGGAGGGAGGTCAAGATACTCTTTGATGGGTTTACCTGGGATAATTGATCAAGTATATGCCGATCAACAGTGGATGGTCTATTGAGTAGACTATTGAAGTGTTTAGCCCATCTCTGTATGATTCCCTCCTTGTCTTTGATGAGGGTTATGCCATCTGCCTACTTCAGGGGAGCTGTGCCAGTTTTAGATGGTTCATAGACTGCTGTGAGGGAATCAATGAACATCTTTGCATTGTTTGTATCTGCACAAATGCTGAACTTCTGCTGCTTTCCTTTCCCACCACTCATCCTACATTCTCCTCAGTTCAAACTGCTCTGTAGGTACTTAAACTTATCTTTCTTTGAGATGGAAGTGAGATTGTTCTGCCATTCAACACACACTTTCTACTTTGGAGTTTGGAAATGTCCTCGTTGTTCTCATTGAACCAATCCTAGTGTACACTTTTTTGGGGGCTCCGCACTGATTGAGCTGTGTCAATAATCACAACTTTGGACTGGTTCCATTTTTCTGCTGGATTGCCAGTAAATGGATGGCATGAAAAGAGCTGGTCATCAAGTGACTGCTGAAACTGTACCTGATAGTCAATGTGCTTGAGCTTTGCTATGTTGAAGGCTAATCTGTTGAGTTTGGGGTGGTTGCACTGTGCGGGGACTATATTCAGGTTGAGCACTGCTCTTACGAATCTGTGGTCTGTCCAGCATTCTGTGCCACACATGGCTCTGGTAATTCTGAAATCGTGGATGTCTTATTGGCTGGTGATAACATAGTTGATCAGGCACTATTGTTTGGACCATGATTGCATCCATGTTTTATATTTAACATTTTGCCTAAAGATGGCGTTAGTGATGAGCAGACTGTGTTCTACACATTTACCCAAGAGGAGGAGTCTGATACTGTTCAACGTCATCATCATCATGTTGTCCTATCACACCTCTCCAGTCTCTGTTGTCTCTACCAACCCTAGCGTTGAAATCTCCCAGCAGGATGATCTTGTCATACACAGGGGTTAATCTGAGGACAGAGCCCAGGTCAGAGTAGAACTGCTCCTTTCCTCTGTGCTGGTCAGTGTGGACGCATAGGCACTGATGACACTGACATGCCATAAAGGATTCAGGGGGAATCAAATTTTCATGAGCCTTTTATTCAGGCCAATAGGGAAGTCAGGAAGTTGTTTCAGGAGTGACGTTCTAATTGCAACTCCAACTCCATGGATCTTGTCTTCATCCTCTGCTTTTCCTTTCCAAAAGAAAGTACAGTTGCCTCCTAGCTCACTGATGGAACCTTCTCCAGCCAGTCCAGTCTCACTCAGTGCTGCTGCAATATCGTTGTTAGAGTGGGCGAGTTCTCTAGAGACAAGAACTGTTCTTCCCTCAGGCCTTTATGCATCGTCTCCGTCCATAAAGGTGTGGACATTCTATGCTCCTAGGGTGTCTTTTCTTCTTTATTGTTTTTTGACTGCTACAGGATGACCTGCCAGCCACAGTAGTCTGGCCAGATGTTATGGGGCAGGCAATGTTTAGGGCACCTGTTCTAGCCCCCTCCTTTAAAAAGGGTGAGCAGTGCTATCCAAAAAAGGGCTGCTCAGTCGCCTTGAATGCTGACGTATGTCTCCGCTGCCCTGGGGATGGAGCTGAAAAGCCACTAGTCACATGGCCACTTACATGCAGGATTGTGGCTACAACTGCCAGTGGTCATCTCCACCTGTCACTTTGCTATGTCCCCATTGCCGCAGCATATGGACTAATGATGTGATGTTAATGACGATGAGATTTGATAAGATGTTAATGAGATGAGAGTTGCAAGAAAACCTGTGAGGGGAAGGTTCTGAGTGAGAGAGCTGTTGCACAGAGGCACTCCCACTCTCTTGGCCGCGGAAGCCAGATTCCAGCGGCACGAAGAATCGTTACGGCTGGGGACTTCCTTAGCTATGGTGGGTGACCAGGACAGCTTCAGAGCCTTGTCATGCTCTCCACCCCCCACAGCACTTTGCTGAACCGTCTTCACGGCCGTTGAATCACAAACTGATTTCCTCTGCCGAGTCTGCCAGAACAGCCTTTGCATGCTAGAGCAAGGCAGCTTCCCTATGTCACTGAGAGCAAAGGACCCATCAGCTACCCAATGGGTATATGACAGGTACTAGGGAGGGGTAGTACCACTGTTGGGGGAACACGTTGTGCTCCTTAGGGAGTAGTTCATCCACTTTGGTCCCTACCTACACCCAGCTCTCAGCTCTCAGCTGTGGTTCCAAGTAGCTGCTTGCATGTGACACTGGCCACACCCCCGTAAACCACTTTGACGAGCAGGCTAAACCAGGTGACTAGTCATTTTACACCCTCAGCAATAGCTCATATAAAGTGTTAGACACCAGAGAATCTACTTTTAAGAGAGGGTATATTAACAATGCATCTGAAGAAAGCCACCTCCAGCAGTGAAGCACTTACCTAATACAAAACTGAACTGGATATTTTGGGACTGAACTTAAATTCCACTGTAGGATTTCAACCTATGGATTTCTAACCAACAGCTGAAAACCAGCTGATATTTAAATCCAAGTTCTTCCTTCTTGATGGCAAATGTGGGTCGCCCAATGTGCAGCAAACCACGGGATGGTCTAAGGTCTTCCTTCTTTCTAGGGCATCAGAATCAGCTCAAGTCTCCTCGTGATAAATATTTTAGTTTGAGCTGAGACTTTTGCTGGCTTTAGTTGAAAATATCATGGAAGAGACATAAATAACTGGCAATGCAAACTATGAAAAGAGACCCCATTCCCCCAACCATCTGGACAAACTAACTGAATATTTTAATAACAATGGGACATGTGTTCCCATGTATTTTAAAGCAGAACTCCCCAAATGACATTAGTGTGGATATCATCATATAATATGGCATATCTGGCACCACTTTACTGATTTGTGAAGGCAAAGGCTGGGGCTTTTGCGGAATGATACAGGGATAGAGACCCTCGGTCACTATTTTTAATTTGGCTCACAGGAGTGTTTGCCAAAAATTGTCACCAGCTGTTGGCTGTTCGCTTGAGGGCTCCCACTGAAAGATTTCTGTGTATGAAGTAGAACAAACACAGGGCATGGAACATCCAGGGTCCAAACATTTAGTCTGTTGCATTCTGATACTATGTCCTGCATGGTATTTGCCCATCATAAACTGTGCATTTCACTGCTCACCTCCACTAAATTACCAGAGCCTAGCTTTATTGCTAGCGATCACTGAAACCAAAAATTCAATTTGGAAAAATGTTCTAAAATGTCAGTGTTCTTTGGCTGGATTTTTTAAGCCTGCAAAAGTGGGTTGGACATCTCATGCCAGCAAGCTTGGTGATGTTATTTGGCTTTATTGGGCAGACTGAGGAAGTGGACAGGCACATGAAGATAAAAATAATGTGGAAACAAAACCAGTGGAACAAAACCAGTGGAAAGCCATGAGAGATCCATTTGGGTTTGGGCAGGGTCTTATTTTATCTCTAACTAGTTCAGCCATGCCTGTGACTAGTCTTTTCTTTACCACTTGAAAACAAAAATTCGACCCCTTCATGCCTGAAGGAATTTGTTGTTTGTTGTTGATAATGACTTTGGTGCAGCTAATTTTAAACTGTCATCTCCTCGTGCTCTGAGGAAACCTGCCTGTCCTTGGGAAACACATCAAAGAGCAAACTGTCAATGTTTATGTGCCAGGATGTAAAAAATCAATTTCAATCCTTTGGAGGTGAAACAGTTGGTGCAGAAAGTCACCCAGTTCTATGAGCTCCTCTTTGGCACTGACAGCTAGAAATAGAGGGCCGAGATGGATGTGGAACACTGTCATGTGCTGCTGCCCTACGTTAACATGGGTTTCACTGATAGAAATGAGATCAGGAGATTGACCACAATAAACATAACTATGAGAGTAAAATTATCTTATAGCTATACAGCTTCTTTCATCCCCAAGGATCCCAAAGAGTTCTACAAATTGTATATTGTATTCACATCTGGTACATCTCCACTAATACAGCCATTACTGTGGCTGAACATGGCAAATGCGCTCAAGAGGGCTGCCCACCAGTGAAGAAGCCTGTTGGTGCTAAATATGTTGAGAAAAAATTGTTCAGGAACAGTTTTTTGTTTCTCCACATTTCCTTTCAAGGCTGATTCCAAGTTGAGCCATGGGGTAAAGAGCCTTAAGTGTGACGAATCTGGGGGACGGGTGGAAAGGGAAGCTTTCACTTGTGAAATTCTGGCTCTGTTGAAGATGAAGTCAATGAGAGTTTTGACATTGACTTCCAAAATGGGTCCAGGATTTCAGCCCCGATCTTTCTGTTCCTTTCACTTTCACAGACAGGCAGACTTTGCTTGTTGTCACCATGTGAGCCTTTTACACCCTACCATCAAACGGTGACATGGCCTTCCCCAAAATGAGCATTTATAATAGTATTTGTGGTACTTACTTCACTTAGAATAGGAAATACTACTGTAAAGAGAAATATCTTGATGTGATAAATGTTACGATTTTATTGGCAACCATTGCACCAGCAGAGTATCCCGTTGTATTGCAAAGATATATACTAGAGTGGAAGAGGATTGATTTAGTGTACATCATGCAGTGGAGGCATGACAATACAGTGCATTATTCATCAGAGGTTGTGACGGCTTTCCATTTAATCTATGTGAAAATTGGATTTATGGGAAAGGAGTAAGAGCCATCTGAACATAGCCCATAAAACTGGAAGAGTCATATGTTTTCTCCAGAAAGCAATTTTTAACAGCTCTGCTGGGTGCTCATTTGCAGCAACATCGCAAAAATGTTGTCTCTTCTGTTTATGACCCTTTTGCTCATTTCTGCAAGAGAAGGGGGTTTGGTTTTTGGAGCACAGCTCCACTGGTGCTCTGGTTGAGGGTGTGATTTGCTCCAGGGACTCTTCTGATATGGAGACTTCTGCTGTACTAATGTTCCCATTAGCTTGATTGTCTCTGTAGGGGGTAGTAAAGACTCTTGTAGCAAATTGTTTTGGAAAATCCTCCTTGTTTCTTTGATATTCCTTAGTAATATTTTCCTCTTTTTGTGTGTATGCAATATCTTATGCTGTTTTTCTTTGCAGAGACTTCTAGTGAGGCTCTTTGGGCTATTTTATGTTTCTACAAGGTAGCTGGATTCTCTTTTATGGGAGTACAATGTTAGGGCCTTTTGGTTTTTCACAGGTACAAAATAGGTCCGTATTTATTTATTCCTCATAGTGTTCTTGTTTCTTTTAGGCTGCTTTTACAGTTACTAAAGACATACAGCTTAAAACCAGAGGTGACTAGTATGTGCTTATCACATACTACATGGCACCGTTAGAAGATGCTGTGAGAAAAAAATTCTGATGGGAAAGCAAAAAAAAAAAAAAAAAAAAAAGGTATGTTGAGAAAACATTCCACTGAGAATACAGTCACTGGCCCAAACCATACTGGTAGAGTGAGGAAATGGTAGTGGGTGACAGACTAACTTGAAAAACATAAATCTCTCAAAAGTTCAGATCCTTATTTGTATTATGCAACCAAGTAGGTCTGGAAACAGGACTGCAAATATCATTGAAAGAGGTTTCCTTTAAGCCTACAGGTAGCGCGAGTTGGATTTTTTTTGTCAAAACAATTTTTCATCAGAAAATGCTGTTTCAATTTTTTTTTAAAAAAAATCATGCCTATTTAGATTAAATTTCCTGTGGAAACATTAGTAAGTGAAAAAAAAATCTTTATTTAAAATTTTGCTTCAGAAAAGAATTGAATTATTTTTCAAAATGAATTTTTTGTTTAGATTTTTTCCCATTCATTTACATTGTTTAATTACATGTCTGTAGAAGTAGTAAATACTATTATATATGTAATATTATGTCAGGTCAGGGCATAATGTGACATGACAAGATGTCATTGTGACACAATAGAATAGCTGAAATATTTTATTTTTTATTTTATTTTTCTTTAAAAATTAAGCTTAGCTGCTACTTACTGCAGGAGACATTTTGATCGACAAAATAAGATATGATGTATCAATCAAAGATGTGATGTATCCTAAGTAGCAGCTGCCCTTAATGTTTTTTTAATAAAATAAAATATATTTTGACTATTTTAATTGTATTGAATTAACATCAAAATAATAAAAATAATGTAAAAAGAAAACCTCCATAAAATAAAATAAATTTCAAAACAAAAAATGTATTTTGAAACAAAATTTCGAAATTTTTCTTAAGCAAAATGTTCAAAATGATTTTTTTCCTGGAATTTTCATTCGATGGGAAAATTTGGAAATATTTTGTTTTTGTTCTGATATTAAACGATAACAAATTTCAAAATGTCAACGTTTTCTGTGAAACAGAAATTCCAGGTTTCAACCATGTCTAACTGCAGATACTTTCTGCTTGTATTTAGGCTGAAATGATTTGAGCATGACTTTGCTCATGGAATGGAAAACAGCATTGACTAAGGGTTGGAATGGAGAACTGAAAACTGGCATCTCTTCACAGCTTTGTTACCATGGGTAAGTCACTTCACTTCTCTATATGTCAATTTCTCAATTGGCACAATGAGAATAATACCTCTTCTTGTAAATATGCTTTGAAACACTGGGACGAAATGTGCATTATATCTGCACAGTAATTATAACAATGTTGATACTTTTGGTCCTGACCAGAATCAGAAAGTGCATGTGAAAATGAATAATAATGAAAAAGAAAACTTAATTTAAGTTTTTCAGGCTTTGGAGTTTTCAGTGGAAATTTGGCAGAAGTTCTTAGTTTATCCAGTCTGGTTTTCGAAGTCTTTAATAGATTATTTACTGGTATAACATCTAAGGAACAGATCAGCCTTTCTGTACCATTGCAATATATTAAAGATACCACAAAGTTTGGATCCAAAATTCCTAAAATTCTGGGGTGATAAGATCCAGGATATTGGTTCAAGTCCATCTCTGTTCTCACTGTAAAGAGGACTAGATCCTGAGCTGGTATAAATAGATGCATCTGCATTGACTCAAAGACCACTCTCACGACATCCCAGTAAAAGTCTGCTTAAATGACTAGGCCTTATAGGAACAAAATAACATCAAGGGCAAAACTGGAAACGGCTGCAGAGGAAATTAGGCAAACAAAGAGGCAGAAGAAAGTGTTCTTTACCAGTTGTTGAAATACAAGTTATTATCCTGTTTTCTCAAAATAAATATTGCACAAGTATTACTGTTTGGTTGTTAATTGATTGCCTTAATCCATGGCACACAAATAAAAGTGCTGCACAATCCTCTTCACACACAACAGGGATTAAGTTAAAAACCAGTGTTGAATGTTACCCTGATTCTAACTAACCAACAGCTTTACCTAAGTGTGCTATTATCCATGTTGGAATTAGGCTACCTGGCATATAGGAGGTGTGAACAGATTAAGCACCCACCTTCCCTACCCAGCTTGATTCATGACATCATCTCCTGAGGCAGATTGGTGAGTTATTAATTCCTTCCTTACTAATCATCCGCCATCCTGATCACCTCTGTGCTTTATAGAGGGAGGCCAAAGAGCCATTTGACAAAAGAAGCAATTTGTGTGCAGTGTTAATTGTACTTGGAGTTGGATAGTGGCAATGGGTAGTGACACATCCCCTTAAACACAGGTGTATGTCCTCAGACCAGGCAAGCTACCGGCACATTTCCAGCTTGTTATTCAGCTCTAAACCATATCCTTACTCCCACCTCCAGCTGATGCTCATGCCTAGTCTCTTGGCATCATACACACTCACCCATCTGGTTGGCTGGCACGTAGTCAGAAATTGATCAGACCCTTTCACTAAATTCCATGTGCCAGGCAGCTATGAGTTGCAGATGAGCAGCTTGCATCCCACTTCAGTTCTTCCATCCCGTCTGCAGGAAGTCCCTCCTCTGGGACAATACTGCCACGTCTGTTTATACGGGTCACACTTTTTGTCAGTTGCAGTTATGACCTAAATAAAAGGGAGGAACAAGTATAACATGGTAGCATTACTTGGCTTTGCATTGCTTCATGGTCACCCTACGCAGAAGATTCCAGAGGGAGAGGGGGCTTCTTTTAGCATGAATCTCCTGTGATGCTTTCTTTTTCCTGTGAGTTTGGAGGATGAAGATAAGAAGGCCATCAAATTTGAATGTTATGCTAATAAGAACATCTGTGTACTTAAATCAGCACTGAGCAGCTGGTACATTTAAAACCGCCCCCAGCATGTCTAAATACTCTGTAAATACAGAGTCAATATCTCCTGAGATCAATTTATCATTAATAAGTTATAAAAACAGGATTTGATGCATGCTGAAATAAAATTAGTGTGTGTTGGGGGGGGGACAAACAAAAACCAGCCTGTTCTTAGTGACATGCTTCTTATGTGACCAAACTAGTCAGGGAAAGCAGTTATTATAGCTAAGACGTATTAGGCTATTCTCCAAGTCCTAGCTTGAAATACATTTCCCAGTATATTTTCTCCCAAGATGGGCACACAAGGTCCTGACTGTAATTTATGTAACAACAATTTTCATGATTAAAAAATGCGTATTTAAGACAGTCACTGACATGTTTCAATGAGGAGTGAACCAGAGACTTCAGTAAGCATCTATTTCAATTTTTAGGGGCTATTATAACTATTAGTGGATATCATTCTGCTTAGAAATTATTGTTCGTGACCACAGAGAATAAATTAAAATGGAGTCATAATGAACTGAGAATGTGTGGTCCATCCTGTCACACACAGATGTAGACGTCAGAGGGAAAATAGGCAAAGCTTTTAATAGAGAGCATAAAATGTTCTGATCTGCTTTTAACTCTTCCACAGTACTGCTGTGATCATGGCAACCTGACCATCTCTATCCGAATTACAAAGTATCCTGCAAATGAAGGACCAAAGTTTTAGGTCATGATTTCCCAACACAGACACATCAAGTTAAGCTCTGGAGCCTACTGATTTGAATTAGCACCAAGCCTCCTGCTGCTTCCATTAACTTTACTGGGAGCGGCTGAGTGCTCAGCATTTTGGAATTATTTAGATACCTAAATATGCACTTATAGTCCTACTTCAAGCAACCATTTTGGAAATGTCTTGGCCATTTTATATCCTATATGCCACATGGCATCAGGATTTGCTGTTTGGCTTTAGCAGCTCACATACCTTAGAACTGACAGAGGGCACACCTACAGAATGATTGCACCATCATGGCTCTTGGTGTGTGCCAGAAGTCCTTATGCTGGACCAAATACAATCCTAATGTAACTCCATTGGCTTCAGTAGGGTTCCATCAGGGATGATTTTGGCCTGTTATATCAGAGCTTGCTGTCATGGCTTAGGTTTGCACATCATGCGATGCACATGAGATCAGCACCAGAAGTGGCCGAGAAAAAACATTTTTGTTCAAATAAATGCAGTGGTAGAATTGAACACATATGTTCACGAAATTTAACATGATGCCTCCACCAAATGCTTTTCATTATTGGATCAATTGTATCTATTGCTATGCACTCCCATAAGGGGCACAAACGATTATGCTACTGGAGGAGAAGACATGCATGAGGGAAGACCAAGTTCTGCTCTTATTTATACCGTCCTGTGATTCATAGCTGACTTGTTATCCAGCAGAAATGGCCCATCAGGCCAAAGGCCCCTTGACTCCCATGTTCCCTGCTAGTATTCAGGGGCAATATGTACATACAGCAGAGCCTCCTGCACCACTCCAGTCCTTCCCAAGCTGACTTTGGGAAGGGTTGTTGGGGGCACACAGTGAGTCTATTGATCTCCTGAGGCTTGTTGAGGTGCTCACAGTGAGTCCATTAATATTCTTAGCCTCGCATTCCCAGCGCTTCAGTAGCTGGTACAGAACTTCTGCAAGGGAGACATAGATGCAGGCTCCCATGGAGGCTCACCGCTAATGCGGGAGCTTCCTGCCTGGTTTTGGGAGTCCTTAGGAACTGTTCTGCAGGATCCAGCTATTCTGTGTCCCCTACTGCAGTGTTTTTCAAAGTGCGGGTCGTGACATGTCAGGCACTGGGTCACTCCGGTCACCACTGCTGACTGGGAAGTTAAAAGTCCCTTCAGCAGTGCTGTCCAGCTACCTCTTCTGACACCGCACTGTGCCCTGGAAATGGCCAGCAGCAGGTCTGGCTTCTAGGCAGGGGGGCCATTGTGCTCTGCATGCTGCCCCGCCCCTAGCACTGGCTCAGCACTCCCATTGGCCGGGGACTGTCCATTGTGAGCTGGGGGCAGGGAAGGTGGTGCCTGCGGGCGAGAGATGCGCAGAGCCACTCGCGCACTTCTGCCTAGGAGCCGGACCTGCTGCTGGCTGCTTCCAGGGCACAGCGCAGTGCACGGTGCCAGGACAGGCAGGAAGTCTACCTCAGAACCCCCTGTGTGCCACTGACTAGGAGCTGCCTGAGGTAACCCCATGCCCCAATCTCTTGCCCCAGCCCTGAGCCCCTCCAAACCTGGAGCCCCTTCCTGCACCCCAAGCCCCTCATCCCTAGTCCCACCCCAGAACCTGCACACCTCCAGCCCAGAGCCCTGCCCCCCCACACCCTGACCCCCTGCCCCAGCCATGAGCCCCCCCAAACCTGGAGCCCCCTCCTCCACCCCAAACCCCTCCTTCCCAGCACACCCCAGAGCCCTGATCCCCTCCTGCACTCCAAACCCCTGCCCCAGGCCTGAGCCCCCCTCAAACCCCAAACCCTTCATCCCCAGCCCCACCCCAGAGCCTGCACCCCAAGCCCAGAGCCATGACCCCCTACAGCACCCCATCCCCCTGCCTCAGCCCTGAGCCCCCTCCCACACCTTGAACCCCTCATTCCCAGCCCCACCCCACAGCCCTCACCCCCATATCCTAACCCTCTGGCCCAGCCCTGAGCCCCTTCCACATCCCAAACTCCTCATCCCCAGCTCTACTGAGTCAGGGGCATCAACAATTTTCTTCAACTGGGTCCCCAGAAAAAAAGTTTGAAAACCACTGCCCTATTGTCCTGGCCTGACTGTCTTCAGAATTCACTGTCGAACTCCCCCCTGTGGCAGAAAGGGAGCTGCAAGCCCCTTGGGATTTAGCTCTTTAAGTATATATAAATTCCTTCTCTCACATGTCTAAATAAATCCATCTGTTTATCTTAGGACTGCAAAGGCATCCCATATTACACTAAATACATTGTGAGAACGGCGTGGCTCAAAGAATCTGGTGAGTGGCTGCAACTTATTTTCTCCATTTCGGCATTCTATCCACACCAAAATAATAAATAAAAAGATAGATACTATGCTAAAATAAATAGCTTTTTCTCTTTTGAGCTCAGATAATCTGGTTTGAGCTGGCATCAGGCATTTTTCTTGTTCTTCAACAGTCAGGTTCCCAGAGTCCATAAATTGGTGCTTTCTTTATCAAACATACTTTCTGCGTCTCACCAACTCAAGAAAACTGTATATTTCAGGATCAGTAGCCAAGCTGAGCCAGTGGCATTATGATTGATGCTACGTACATGGGTAAAATTAACATACTCTTCTATACATTTGTTCCTTCTCCTTCCTCTCTCACTGAAATTCTTTTATCTCACTCCAGTAATTGCTGGCAAGAATCACAAATAGATGTGTAAACCTGATCATCTGGGTTACACTTGCATCATCCCTCTCCATCTTCATACGGTCAAATCTCGAGAGGAGATGAACACCTAACACTCCCATTGGCTTGTAGGTCCTCATCACCTCGTAGGATTTGGTCTCCTGAGACTTCTGTGGTAAGAGAGTTATAGGACTCTTAGAACTGGACGGAGACAACTATATTTTACAGCTTTGAGTTTTATTTTCTTTTTAAACTACGTGTGGATGGTTTTCATATATAAAAGACACATATATATCATGATTTCTCATTTTCTCCAGTTCCTCCGATTTTGGAACACAAGAACTGATGCATCAGAACAGACCGGTGGCCCATATAATCTGGCATTCTGTGTCCTACTGTGGCCTGTGTAAGAAATTTCAGAGTGAGACCTGGGTCACTTGTGCTGTACTTTACCATGATATTTCATTTCCACTCATTTTCTGATGAATTTGCATGCCTAGTGACCCTCAACATATCTTCTGGAGGCACAACATCATTAGGCAGGCAGTATCAAATGGTTGTGCAATTTGTATGATTGACAACTATTTAAACTCACTTAAATTGCCAGAAGTATGTGAAAATCTGAGTGAGACTCTCCACAAGTGATGAGAGAAGCGGGCTCAGGTAGAGTAATTTTCTTTGTGCCTCTGTTAAGATTGGAGTAATTTTCCAAAGAGTGCTGTCCTGTCAGTTGGCATGGCTGGGGAAATGAGCTACATGTTAAGAAGTTTGGTTGGTTGGTTATCTCTTCCCAGGGGCCTAGTTTGGATTATGATTAATTGAAGTTTCTAGACTAATTCGTTGCCTAATATCCTTGTGTAAAATGTAAATGCTGCATTCTACTTAACATGGGGGAAAGGGGAGGGAGGTCAACTTTTTGTAAGCACGAAAATATATTAAATATGCTAATTAACACTACACAGGAGGATTGCCAGTCCTACTTTTTCCTAGCTGCTATTCTCCTCACAGGATACCTTTAGCTAATCTAGTCATTAGTAATAAAAAAGCCTACAAAGCCAGAAGCTAATTCCTACACAGAACCCCCTGTCTATGTTTAACATGATACTGATCCTAAAGTTTCCTAAATGGTACCAAGGTTTGAGCCCTGTGACTCCTACTGATGATAAAGGACTGACACATGGCTGAATTGCTGTACGTGCTGCTTTGAAAATGGAACAGAATAAAGGGCTGGTTTGAAAAAACATATGCCAGGCACAGTATATAGAGTAGGTAAATGTAGGCAAGATGCTGTGATTCTGTCTTCTATGTACTGTCCTCTCTTTCTCTGGCAACAAGAGTTCTTTGTTTGCTGGTTTCCATCATCCAAAATAAAAGTCATTTGGATTGAAATTACATGCTTTCCTCTGTGTGCATGAAACATGTTATAAATATGTCCTGGGAAAATATCTAGGATTGGCACTCCTATTCCAAATGCTGTCCCTGTGATTAAACATTCACTGTTCTGAGACCCCTACTAAGGGCCAATAATGTAACTTAGCACTCCAATAGCACTTTGCATCCTCAAAGTGCTTGAGAAATATTAATTTGTTAACCATGCCCCTGAGAGGGGAAAAGGGATGTGTTGTCCCCATTTTGCAGCTTGAGTTAGCTTTAAATGTATAAAATGCACCCAGTGCAACATCTCCATATGCATGGACAATGTGGAAAACAACAATGTGACATTTAAAAACAAAATAACCTTCCCCATAAGATAACACACAAACACACACATCCCTTCTCCCCTGCTTAACAAAGATCAGATAAAAGAGATGGGCTTTGCACTGTGCCCTAAAGATCAACGGACTGCGGCTGAGTCTTTGTGGGGCCCGAAATAAATCTCAGAGTCAAAGTAGGGTGACCAGACGTCCCGATTTTATAGGGACAGTCCCGATATTTGGGGCAGTGTCTTATATAGAAGCCTATTACCCCCCACCCCATGTCCCGATTTTTCACAGTTGCTGTCTGGTCACCCTAAGACAAAGGGCCTCCACTGAGAATGCCTAGCCCTAAATTAACTTTAGAGACTTAGCTCAAGCACATCAGCTGATCTCAGCTGTCATAGTGCTACGTGGAGAGAGAGGTGGCCAAGACAAGCTGTATAGGGCTTTATGGAACAACAGCCTGGAGTAAACCCTGAAGGGAATAGAGTCAGTGCAATTGGAGAACTTCGCAGTACGCAGATCTCACAAAGGAACAAATTCCAAATGTGAAAGCAAGGGCTGCAATAAATAACCTGACTGGGTGAAAAAGAGAAAAAGGAACTTCTGGGTCCCTGGGCATTCAGGAGTAGTTAGAGATCCAGACACACTTCAAAAACTGCAGACCTCTTGGACAAAGGGTGACTAATACAGGAACCAGCCCTGCTATGTCCTCAGGATTCTCCACCCCTGCCAGATGGGGAAACTGAGATGGAGAGATTAAGTGACTTGCTCAAGGACACAAAGGGAGTCACTGTCAGAGCCAGGAATACTGGGTTGCTGGTCCTTTGCGCAGACCAATAGTCCACCACACCTTTTACCCTGGCTAGTAGTGGATGAACTACTAGAGATCTGGAGGTTTGATTTTTAAATACACTCTCACATCGAACTGCTTAACTATGCTGGCCAAGCCTATTGGGTCAGCAAAGCTGAGCTGGACGTTGTGTAAGATCAAGCTTTTTTCAGATGTTTCCAGTATTCCCTGCTTCTGGTCAGCCTAACAATAGTGTAAGATAAGATTCTCATTAGATATTGTAGTAATTTCATTCAGTCATAGCTGGAGCAACGCAGGGCAGAGCCACAGAGAAATGTAAAACGATTGAAGTTAAGCATACCTTTGGTGTGAATAGCTGAAAAGGTTGGTTTGCATTCAGTTCTAGTTTGGGCTGATGTTCAGGACTAGGTTTTATTTTACCTGATGCTGTATACCTGCCTCCATAAATGAGGTGTGCAGGGGTTCAAAAAGACAGAACCGACCAGGGGCCTAAGGAACCCAAACAGAAACATGGTAACCTGCAAATGCCAATGAAACTAAGGGATAAAAAATGTTCATCACCTCATTGCAGTCTAAATAACATGCTCCTTTGACAGGGCAAGATGGCCATAACTCTATAACCAGCTTACTTAGCCGGAAGGGGAAAAGAAAACAATTACTCTTGCTATATATATATTGATTTAATGAGCAGGTCAAGTCACCACTCGCCAAAGGATGTCAGAAAAGGTTAACAAACAAGTAACTCCAGCCAGCCATAGTTCAGAGGGAAAAGCAGCTTTTACCACATGACGCAAATCAAAACTGATGCCTAAAGGACCATCCTGAGCAATACAAAGAAATCCATCAATTGATAAACAGTACTTAATAGCTGAGCTAGACTTTGCATCCTATAGCGATTTGAGTAAGAGACAGGAAGAGCTAAAGGGTTGACACTGACTTATTTACTGAATAACTGCAATAGTATTTCTCAGTGACTCCACTAGAAACAATGGAAACCAAACGACATGATAACTCAGTGTGTTATCTGGTGATAAGGTGATAAATAACTTTGATTTAGCATTGATATTTAAAAGCTATAACATCCAGTTCCAACCAGGACCTGTGGCTTGATATACTCATTGACAAACCATTCACTATTAACGGTTTCATTTTTTTCTTGTGGTTTGAAATACAGGAAGTTTTTTAAAAAACCATAGCATTGACAAAAAGCGCAAATCAATTAAGTATGATCAAAACTAACATTATGTACAACATCAGTTCTGACACAATTGACTCCCGCCTCCATTGATCACAAAGAAATAGTTAAGGCTGAATATTTTCTCTCTTATTGCTTCGGAGTTAAAAACATTTGTATTCTCATGATAAACAGTTCACTTTTAATATGAATCTCTGACTTCAGGATTCAGCAGCACCAATTGTAATGTTTATGGACAGATTTTCAAAAGAAGTCAGCACAGTGGGTGCTTGATGGGTGCTGAGCCCTTTTGAAAATCTAGCCTGTGATTTGTAAAGGATCAAACAATTTTTATTTTATTTTTTTTAAAATCTGTTTGATTTGTTTTATTGCAGTAGTATGGTTTTGCTGAAGGACTTGGAGGCTTAAGGTCAAATTCCCAGGCCCGGGTCTTGCATGTGAGAACATACGGGCACGCAGAATGACAGTGACTTCAATGGCACTCCATGCAGGCATTGCTGTCCAACCAGTTGAAGGGTTAGGGCCCAAATCTCTTTCTCATGTATTTTCTCCTATGGTCTTGCCTTTACACTGTTCTTGTACCTTTTTAACTGTATCAGTTTGAAACCAGTACATCCCTCTAGAATGGATGCAGTGATACTGGTATAAGCTATACCGATATAAGGCACTTTTATATCAGCATCACTGCATTCTCACCAGGGGTTGTATAACTATTTTTGGTTAAAAAACCCCAACCAAACAAAAAAAAACCCAACAGCCTTGGCTGAAATAGATAAACTGGTGCCAAAACAGTCCAAAGTGTTTTCCTTGGGCAGATGCATTACATAAGGATGAGCAGAAACATTCCAGAGTTTTAAATACCTTCAGTAAAAACTACTTCCTCTACTGGTTAACCAGGTTTTTATTTCTGATTTCATAAAGCTGCTAGTTCGCAAGTTGCCTATAAAATTTTTCAGGAAAAACTGGGTGGACAAGACCCGATTTATATTAAAAAAAATAAAAATCCCTTAAAAAAAAAAAGAAAATACACCTTTCAGGACTTTCTTTTTGTATAATAAAGTGAAAAATGGCAAAAGGCTATGTGAATAGAGCACTAGACTGGGTCTAAGGAGCTCTGTTTCCTATTTCCAGCTCCTTAGTGCCCCCTCTGTGCCTCTGTTTTCCTATCTGTAAAAGGGGGAGAAAGTTACTCACCTCCTTGGTAAATGCTTTGAGATCTAGACTTGAGAAACGCTCTATAAGAGTCAGGAATTATTTATTATTATTATTATTATTATTTTACAGGCCACTTTTAAAAACAATTCTGTAGATTAGGGAACTGGAAATGTCAATGCAATGCTCTCACTAGAAATCTATAGATACAGTAGAATACACATATGCAACATAGCTATGGCAAGGTGTGAGTGACCCAGATCAGACGCTGTAAGTCCAATAATTCCCTCGCTCTGGACTCTTCTCATTGGTTTTTCCATGGAAGGGATAATTCCCACATCCCACTCTACTTCTAACTTCTATCTGAGATGGGGCTTTAATTTCCCTGCTGTATTACTTCCAATGTTGTGTTCCAATCCAGTGCTTTTCTGATCCTGGAATCCTCTCTGTCTTGCTCATTTTGCACTCTGTCTAGTGCTCTTCCCTGCCATTTCCCCTCCTGGTCCCTGTGTCTTTTTTTTCTTTTCGTTTTTTTGAGCTGTTTCAGCTTATGCAACTGCCTTTTTATTTCTAGCCTGGAGGCAGTGAGGGGTAAGCTGCATATCTGCAGGTGCCTTAGGAATGCATATTCTGGCACTTACAGCTAGTTTTATTTTATTGGATCATTTATGTAATCTTACAAATACATTCTTGTTACAAGCTTTTGGTGTAATGATATAGCAGCGTTTTTCTTCCCATATATACAAATATATAACTTTGAAAGAAAATGGTCTGTTCGGAATTTTATCTCATGCCCTTTAATCAATGAATTTTTTGATATTCTGAAGCGGTCTGTTTAAAAAGTGCTTGGAAGGTCTGATGGCTGTCTTTATCCTAAGATTTATCTTCAAATGGCTTGGTTGCCCCTAGTGTTTTCACATAGAAATAAGTCAGAGTGATTCAGTTAATAAAAGAAATACCCTGTCTTCCTTTGCAATCTGTAAAGAGAATAGACTACGTGATTACGAGAAGCTTTCATTTGGCTCCCTTTCCTTGCGTACTGGATTGACAATACTTTCATTATGACGGGCCTTTAGAAAAAAATCAGACACTATCTTCTGACTCATTCGCTCCTAGTCAGATGCTATTTCAAGTTGCATTCATTTCGGCACTAATAAAAAAAATTCACTTAAGAATTATATCCTTCTTTTTAAGTTGGAGGGGGTTTTGATTAATGTCCTGATTTTATGTGGCCTGCTTAATTATTGACTGCTAGATTGTCAGTCAGTCCTATACTGTCCTGCAGAAGAGCAGGGGGGTTTAAGCCCTGCCCCCATTCTCTTCCTCCCCCACAACCCTGTAAGGCTCCATAGGACAGGGTGTGTACATGTAGGGAAAACTGAGAGGATAGGAAAGGAGAGATTGGGGAAAAGGTGGGTCTGTGGCTCCTTCCCCTCCTCCTGCACTGATCAGTGGAACTGGCTGGCCACAGAGAGGAGCAGACACGGCTCTCTTTCAAAGGCACAATGCCTCCTAGAGCTCCACTTGGGGCAGCAAAGCTCCACATTGCCCCCAACCAAGGCTTGTGCTTTATGGGCACAATCAGGCCCAGGTTGTATCGCTCATACTTCAGATGTGAGCTGCAGCAGCTATTTTTACACACATATTTTTCCAGTACAAAGTACATGCTTTGTCTTTATTTTACTCCTAAGTCAGCCCAACATCGCTAGGAATAAACAATCCATGGTGCTAATATGTTCTTCTCAGCAAAAAGTCATTGAGCCAAAGGAACTGTGGCTTGACTGGAACAAGGAACACCTTTTCTAACTTATGTCCTGACCCTGCACCCTGATGTTCAATGGGATTTTTGCTGTTGACATCAGTAGAAGCAGGATCTGGACCTTTGAGCATTTTCTTCCACTCAACCTTTTCTACCTAGCACTTTACACAATTATGTCCATATTGTGGGTGTTTAAATTGTCTGCCTTGGTTTCTAAGGTATGTGTGTTCTACCCTAGCAGCTATTCCTTCCTGAGGCCCCTGCTCCAATTTAAATACATAGACTGGGATTTTCAAAGTTGCCTAATTGAGTTGCCTCAATTCCCAAATCCCAGACATAATATCTGAGGGCCCCATCCTGAAAAGTGCTTTGTTCTTTTTCAGCAGTCTCATCTTCAGAAGGCACCTCAGAGTAAAAGGAAGCTGCATTCCAGTGCTTATGTGCTTAATGTACTTTTTCTTACCAAAGTTTTCTAGATGGCCATGGGATATGGCTGGAAAGTGAGGATATTTTGGTTGTGTGTTGTTCTGGTTCCAATCTTCCCGGAGGGAGATGATGACTATGTAGGAATATGTTCCTGTATCTCTTCCAGGGCTGGTGATGTCAAAATAATGAAAAAAGCTTTACAGCACTGGGTGACTGAATGACAAAGAGCATCAGCCTGTTTTTCAGCAAACTGTCTGTCAGGGTTCCCTCCCCACTCTGAACTCTAGGGTACAGACATGGGGACCCACATGAAAGACCCCCTGAGCTTATTTCTACCAGCTTAGGTTAAAAACTCCCCAAGGCACAAATTCTCCCTTGTACCTTGGATTAGGTAATGCTGCCACCACCAAGTGATTTAGACAAACTCAGGGAAAGGACCACTTGGAGTTCCTACTCCCCCCTATTATCCCCCCAAGTCCCCACACCCCCTTTCCTGGGGAGGCTTGAGAATAAACAAGATGAGCACAGGCCAACCTTGGGGTTTTTAGGACACAAAAAAAACCCCAATCAGATTCTAAAAGAAACAGAACTTTATTATAAAAAAAAAAGGTAAAAGAAGCACTTCTGTAAAATTAGAATAGAAGATAATCTTACAGGGCAATCAGATTCAAAAACACAGAGGATTTCCCTCTGGGCCAAACTTCAAAGTTACAAAAAGAAAACCAGGAATACACCTTCCTCTCAGCACAGAGAAAAACACAAGTCAAAACAAAAATAAGCTAACGCATTCCCTTTTACCATTCCCCATTACTAATTCTAATGGAGTTGGATTGCTTGCTTCCTTGATCTGTGTCCGGCAAGCACACAGAACAGACAGACCAAAATCTCCTGCCTGACCCAGATTTGAAAGTATCTTGTCCCCGTATTGGTCCTTTTGGTCAGGTGCCAGCCAGGTTACCTGAGCTTCTTAACCCTTTACAGGTAAAAGGATTTTTGTGCCTCTGGCCAGGAGGGATTTTATAGTACCGTATACAGGAAGGTTGTTACCCTTCCCTTTATATTTATGACACTGTCAATGGGCAAATGTGCACGTGCAACCCAATGGCTTTTGCATGTGCATGTGTCTAAAAGGGCACCTACAAGGCAGGTGCAAACCCCCAATGAACCTGGAAAAATGCCAGGAATATGCCCGCACCCGTACTGATATATTAAATTGAGACTAACATTTATTATCTCTCTGGCTTAGCTAAAACTGCATTATGAAATAACATTTCATGTATGCATTTACTTATTCACAAAAGATCCTATCCGACAGTCAGTGCTCAGGACAATAATTCTGCATCCCTTAAAAAAACTCAATAGACCAAAATGATCAAAAAAGGACCTCTCAACCATCTAAAATGAAATTCTTCCCATTATACAAGTAGCTTTGGCCACCTCAGAGCCCGACCTCACAGATTATTTCCACCGAGAATACAGCACAGCTGTGTCTGAATTTACCCTGTATCCTTCAAATCCTCTTCTGGAATGTTTCTCACTAGCATGTGTCAGGGCGAGTCTTCTTAGGTTCCAAGTGGGAGCCTGGAAGGCAGAAACTCCTGCCAACAGGTTTTCTGATGTGCAGCTAGAATCTGGTTCGTTGCTTGTATCCTAGACGGAAATGGGTAACAAGGACCAAACCTGGCAGTCCACAGGAGTTTTGCCTGAGTAAGGGTTGCAAGATCTGGCCCTAATAATGTAAAATAAACAGACAACATTATTTTAGGTTTTAAAAGGGATATTAGCAAAGAAAATCTGGTTTGGATAATCCCCACCAATTTTCCTGGTAACTTTACTGCTGTCATTTTAATTGATTTTAGTAGATTTTGTCCAAATGCTTTAAACCGAAGGACTTATTTGCATGATGCCTGAGAGGAAATGTTTCTGGACTGAACTATTGACCATTTAGTTATAGTTTGCACTCCATGATTGTCAGTTTTGACTCTGAACACAAATACCAGATGACAGTCATCGCCTGCAATTGTACGGATGAGGTCAGGGCTCGTGACAAAGAATGTGCAGAGGGAACAAAACCATTACATATGTAAATAAGAGAGAGCCACTAACCTGCTTTAATTTATCTGCTGCAGCTAAATGCAGTACAAGCTGCAAAGCAAGATAATGCTCCCTGTTCTAGTGGAGATAGTGCCGAGTAGCATCTTGTCCTTTCTTGGAGTAGACCAATGATTACGAAGAACAAAACCCCTCCTGTAATTTGTTTGAAGAATTTTTGGTAAAACTGCTTCAAAGGATGTCTCTAGAGGCAAACAAAAATAGTACTTTCCCAGCTGTGCTGCAGTTTGGAGAGATGATGACCCCCCCCCCGCCCCCCTGCTTCCTTATGGCCCTTGTTATTTACCACAGCACAGATTGTATTTCTCACAGGTCAATGGTGTGGGAACTGCTGTTTAGTTTGGGTATCAGAAGTGAATGTGGCTCAAGGAAAGAACAATTGCCATCTCTCTTTGTGCTAATGATACAATTACTATGAGATAGAAATAAATTAAAAAGGCTGTAACTGGAACCCGACAGATCAGCATGCGGGAAGGTTTCAAGAACAGCTATGTTTACCTGTATCTTTGTATGCTTCTTGTCCTTTGAATTACTCCCTCCTCTCTAATGTTATGATCTCAGTACTCAGCAATGAGCTACTTTGGACAGGCTGATCTAAGGACAGCAACTGATGGAAGAAAGAATCATAAGAGGAAAGTGGGCAATTCCATCAGATGATCTAGTGCAGGGGGGTCCTAACTCTCTGGCCAGATCTGACAGGATTGATGTATTCATCTGACCCTTCTGTGACTTATTCAGCTTCTACAGATTGGCCTTTAAAAGAAAACCCTAATATCAAGATTTTGGAAATGGGGGCCTAGCGTTGAATTAACTAACTGCTAATTCTACCAGCTGAGGATCTGGCCTAATGGGAGCTGCTGAGAGCTCTGCAGTTTTGAAAATGAGACAACATATTTTAGGTGCCTAAGTATTGATAAGAGACTAACTTTAGGCATCCATTCCCCTTCCCCACGACACACACGAACAAAAGAATTTGCTGAATAATGCAGAAATCAAAGTGCCTATCCAGAAGATATTCCATTTAACCCCAAATGGATTTCTGAACTCAATAATCCAGATGTTGACATTTAGATGCACCTCTTTTGTTACAAACACTTTTATTTATATAAAAAAAACCCAAACCAAAAGCAAGTGTTTTTCTGTTCCATAACAAAATTTTTTATAGTTTTTATAGTTCCGAAACCAGAATTTTCAAAAAATGCTGGAGAGAGTTTGGCACGCATCTCACAATCAAATGCTCCTGAAAACCTCAGCCCTGGCCCTTATTATACTGATGTGAACTATCCAAAACTTGAGTTATTGCAGCACTGTCTTAACTTGCAAAGTAATTAAAGATAGGTAGGACAAAATGGAAAGTTAATGTCAAAACCAAGTTATGACATTTTAAAGTACATAATTTTTCCTATTATGCACACAATGTGTGTAATAGTGAGTGCAAATCAGGCAATTCTGCACACAGATGACCAAAAACACAGTTACATGCAGTGTAGTTGTAGCCGTCAGTCCTAGGATCTTAAAGGGAGGTAATATCTTTCAAAAGTTTGTCTCCCTTACCAAGAGAAGTTGGTCCAATAGGACAGTGGTTCTCAACCAGGGATCCGGGACCCCCTGGGGGGCTGTGAGCAGGTTTCAGGGGGGCTGCCAAACAGGGCCAGCATTAGACTTGCTGGGGTCCAGGGTAGAAAGCTGAAGCCCCACTGCATGGGGCCGAAGCCCAGGGCCCTGAGCCCTGCCACCCAGAGATGAAGCCAAAGCCTGAGCAATGTAGCTTCACGGGGGCCCCTGTGGCATGAGGGCCCAGACAATTGCCTGGCATGCTACCCCCTAATGCTGGCCCTGACTTTTATATACAGAAAACCAGTTAATTGTGGCACAGGTGGGTCGTGGAGTTTTTATAGCATGTTGGGAGGGCCTCAGAAAGAAAGATGTTGAGAACCCCTGCAATAGGAGATACTGCCTCACCCAAATAAACATAGGGCAGAAATATCACTAGTTCTAAAAGTGCCCCACATCATTTTCCCCCAGTGATGCTGAATGCATGATGAACTTTGCCCTCTTCATACCCTTGACCTTTTTGAAAATCTCCCCAATACAATCTAGTGAATGAATTGGCGGATCAAAAAGAGTTTGAAGCTTTAACTTCGTATCGCTAGCCCATGGAAAATAATTAAACATACAATTGGGTCTTTTTGCACAATGAGTTTGGCACCTTGGTCTAATGCTTAACAGGCAGGACTGGGAGTCAGAAGATTTGGGAATTAAAGCAATCTCTGCCACTTACCATGTGAATTTGGGCAACTCCTGTCAGCAGTCTCTGCCTTAGTTTCCCTGTGCATAAAGTTGGGCTAATCATACTCACCTACCTCTGTTAGTAACAGTCAGGCTTAATTTATTAACATTTGTAAAACACTGAGATTCTCAGATTGAAGGTACAATGTAGTATCAGCAAACAGTGCATTCTCAACACATACAAACTAATATGTGTATAGTAGATAAACTGCAAAATATTAAGGTATACCCATTCTAAGCACTGAATTTTATATTTGACACTGCAACATCTTGACTCAATTCTCTGATAAATTAACTAATTGCATAATTGCAGTTCTCTAGATTTTCTTGTTCTTTCATTTCACTCCTTCTAAGTGCTTGGTAGCTGAAAGGCGTAAAGAAAATTATCCGTAAAAAATTAGATACCACTCTGGACCCAAACAGGTCAGGGCAGGGTCAGGGCTGGAATAGAACCTATAGCTTCAGCCCATTACAGGGCTGTATATTAGGAAGAAACAAAGGACTCACCCAGTTTCTTCTGATGGCTACAAGTCTAGAGTTCACAGACATTGAATTCAAAAGATCACCAAAGACATAAAAGATATACTGCTTTGTAAAGTCATTTCCACCAATGTTATATGGCACTGTCATTCCATTTTTGTAGTGCAGAATGTACTTTGTATTCCAGGAGCAACAGCAATGACATTGACAGCAGCAGAAACAGTTCAAACTGTGCAGTTAAGCTCATTTAGGCCATTTAAACTTACATTTCTAATGGCCCTTCACTACTTTCAGTTTCTTTTCTTCCTTTGGGTTTTTTTCTCCCCTCTACAATTGACTACATTTTGAAACTGTTAAATTATACTCAGTAACCCAAGAATAATTGAGGGCAACAGGTAACAGCTTATTACCATAGGAATGTGGATACTGTGGGTAGCACTGATTATAATTCAGAAACATTTCAAGCAGTGCATTGGGTTGTGTCACTTAACGCTGAAATGGATAGCTCAGTCTTCAGAAAACAGAAAAGGAGGTACAGCCATTTTTCTTCTTCTTTCACTTCTGTGCAAGCTAATTATTTTTATTCACTCATAACAGAGCTAAATATAACCTGAAATACACTGGTTGTTTTATCTAATTCCAACCTTCTTCTGATTCAGCTTCTATGCCAGCAGGTGCTAAACGTTTAAATTATTGATAGGTTGTCAGTCTCATACAGAGATGAGTTTTCCATACCATCTCAGTTTTTTCTTTGAGAAGGTACTGCCACTCTTAATTGAAAAGAAAATCTATACTTATAAAAATGAAAAAAAAACCCATTCTGCTCTAAAAAATAAATAGTATGAAACAGATAGAATGTCTTATCCTTTCTGATGCCATATTAAACAGACTGACACAGGCAAACTTAAGAACATAGTAAGTTAATTTATTCATCAGAATGAGAACAGCCATCAAATTAAAAAAAACTCTTAAACTAAGAGATTGCAAGTGTAACGGCAAACCTGGAATGACAATGAAGTGCCCATAAGGTATTGCTGAAATATCTAATATATTGCAGTGTTTTCTGTCTTTCCCATCCTGGCTACTGAAATTAGAAAGGAAATGTATTCAGAAGTGTTGCATTCTAATCCAATCGAAACCAACTCATCACTGAATCTTAGTATATTCAAACTTTTGAAACAATATGTAACCGGAGGAGTTCTTCATGTATTAGAACCTACCGTGTGAGCTGAGAGGGCCCAGTGCTTCACAGGTTTAATAACAGGAATTATAAAGCATATGGATTGTTCAGAAGAACATCCAATAGACTGTTTCATAATAACTGTATATATAAACTTTAGTTCCAATTTTTCATTTTTTTCAATTTTTCATTTTGTCAATTTTTCATCAACATGGTATCTGGTATTTGGTATCTACAAAATTAGGCCTGGATCCTGCAAATAAATATGCCTGCCCTTAAATGTACTCATAATGGTAGCTCCAATAAATTCAAGGAGGCTACTCATGTGCTTAAAATCGAGCACATATATAAGTATTTCCAGGATAGGGGCTTTACATACCTGATCAAAGAGTGTGAAGAGATGTATTCTCCATCTCTCTCTTCTACATACTCATACTGTGGTGATGGATAGCATTGCAAGAAGATTAGATAAATAGATAGATCTATACCAACTGAGCATGCTTGTTTTTCTTTGTTTTAAAAATATATAAAATCTCTGAATAGTCTGATTACAGTGTGTGAGTAATTTACTAATTTTGAAAAGCAGGGATTGGGGGTTATAATAATCAGAAATCAAAAGTAATTAGAAGTTTCTGTTGGTGTTACATGTAAGCAAAACAATGTTTTAAAATGTGAAACAGTCTTGCCCAGATTATCTGCATTGCATCTCCTCTAATGGTAAAAGGGATTTGACAGGAATCACTTCACACTTGTTAAGGTCCAAATTCTGATCGAACTTGCCACAGTGTAAATCAGGTATAGCCACAGTGAAGTTAGTGGTGCTATGCTGGTACAAAACCAGCCTAAATGAGAGCAGAATCAATCCTGATATGAATAGTAATGGCTACAAATAGAACTCTAAGGGCACGTCTACACAGCCTGCAGCAGTGAGCATGTCAGCAGATTCAGGCTTGCTCTATCGTGCTAAAAACCAGCTGTGCAGACACTGAGGCTTGGGTTGGAGCCTGGGCTCTGAAGCCTTGGGAGTGGGGATGGCTTCAGAGCCACTGGTCCAACCCAAGTTCCAACTTCGTATCACTGTCTACACAGCTATTTTCAGTACAGTAGCATGAGCCCAAGTCTATCGACCTGGGATGGGAGGCTTGCTAGTGCAGGCTGTGTAGCCATACCCATAAGAAACAAATATAGGAACAAATGCCCAGCCCAGCCTTAACCGGGCTTCATGGAAAAGGGCTCAATCCTGCAAACGCTTAGTCACATGACTAACACTCTCTGTGTGGCTACTCCCATTGCAGTAAGTGTTTGCCAGATCAGGCATATAGAATTTAGTATGGAGTGAACCCCGTCAGGTTCAATAGGAATGTAATAGAAGTCTAAAGAATTTAATCTAAACACTTATAGACTGCAGTAGAAAATGATCTCCTTCCAGAGATTTCTTTGAACCATCATATGGAATTCTATAGCAGGAATATAATCTTATAATAAACTGTATTTGGTGAATCAATAAAATCTGCAGAAAATCTGTCATCTTCTATTAAGTTCCACAGAACTTTTCCAAAAGTGTGCAAACAGTGAGTTTGTAAATGGAGATCAGCTTTTTAGATGCATTATGTTTTAATGCAAATGCCCTTCCAAATAAAAAATGGTGGGAAACAAAAATAGATTTTCTGTCGTAGATGGAATTGTTTTTTAAACTGAATGAATTCCAAACTTTTTCATGAAGCATCATCTGCTTTTTAACTATATATTATGGACATCAGTGAGGCTCAGTGAAAATCAATAGAGTTTGTCAATGAGTAAAATATTAAAACTAATTATCTGACCTATTTCTTATTTAGCTATTGATTCTTTTATTTTTTCCCCACAACAGACATCAACTTCCTGCAGCAACCTATACTGTAGTTAAAAGATCTTGTACCCACTGCCCCATAGTCCAAGTTATTGGACTGGGCTAGGATTCAAGCTAAATGCTTCAGATTAAGCTGCCTAGGGTAAAATCTGCTATGTGCTTCTATTTTTCAAATTGGTTTGCTTTTGTTTTTAAACCAATAGGAGCTTTGTTTTGAATATGTGATGTACTGTATGATTCTAAGTAATCTCAACAATCAGGTACTAGTCAAATTGAGCACCCAAAATTAGATTAAATTTTTGGCCTTAATCTCTGTGTGTCTCCATTCCCCATCTGAAAAATGGGGCTAATAATATCTCCTCATCTCACTGGGGTATTGTGAAAATAAATTCACTGATGTTTGTGAAGCACTCAGATATTATACTGATGAATGCCATAGAAAAGCCCATGAGGAAATTAAAAATTCTGAATTCTAGTCAGGGTTTGAGTAATGAGCTGTAACTAAGGCATGGGGGTCACATTGGACAATGAGGATTAAAAAATATTCAGTATCTGTTCATTAACTGAGCACCATTCATTCTGTCCACTGAAAAAGGCAGGGGTCCTGTGGAAAAAATAATATGTAATTAAAGCCAGCATCATAATATTAAAGCCAGCATCATAAGGCATACGCACAAGGAGGCCTAATTAAGGTTGCACAGGCAAACTTACCTCTGGCATTTCCTAACTTTTGAGTGTTTAATTTTACAACTCTAGTGTTAAATACACACACACACCGACCAACCAAAAAAACCGAAACCACAAATAACCCCTCCCACTCAACGCTCTCTTTTATTCAGTTTGAATCCATCCCAGCTTTAGCTGGATGACCAGAGTCTGGAACATATAGGCATTTCACATCTTCCTTTTTGCTTTCTGACAAAAAAAAATCTATAAATATATCCAAGAGTTTTTCAGGACAAATGTTTCAGTGATCTTTCTCCTAAATAAAAAATAATTTGTACCAATATCTGATGTGTTATTACACAATAAAAATATACTGTGAACAGGTGAAAGTGTTTAGTAAATCAGCACAAATCAATTTCAGATTCAATCTCCTAAAGGTTATTACAAATAAACTAGGGGTTGCTTTAAAGAAAGTAAAATACATTGATGCTAAAGGCCAAAATCTATTTTTATTTACACTGGTGTAAGTCTGGATAACGCTAAGCTTCCGCTGAGTTATGTGGATATAAATCTGTGTAACTGAGACCAGAATTTTGCCCTCACTGTGCTTTTACATGACTTTTAAGCACTGTGGTTATTTTTTTAAAATCAATTGAAGCAAGGCACCATGGACAGTTCCAAAATCTCCCAGCTCCATGGACAGCAGCTTTAGATCTTATTTAGAACCATTTATTACACCCTTTTAAAAGTTTTGTCTGCCTTTTTTTATTACATTAGAAATACCATACCCTAACTTCCCTATTTCAGCTAGAGGATGTTGCAAGTGTTTGGAAGACTAGAAAAGTGATGTCACAGAAGGCCAAAATAGGAGCTATAGATCTCTGTCTTCAAATGACTAGTGAGAGTGTTTGGATTCTAAGGACACAAAAAGTTTTTTTCCAATGCATGTCATCTTGAAACCAAGATATCTACAGATGAAAGATGGTTTATTGGTTAGAGCACTGTTTGGGAGTTAGTGATTTAATGCCCTGATCAACCACAGACCTCCTGTTTGACTTTGGGCAAGTCTCTGTTTCCCATCTGTAAGAAATGGGGATATTAATACTTTGCCACTTTACAGGGTTGTTGTGAAGATAAATACAGTAAAGACTGTGAGATGCTCAGATACTATGGTAACGATATGAGTACCTTTGATAGATAGTGTAGTCTTAGGCCCTTTTGAAAATTTTACTCTAAGTGACTTAGGTGTCTACGTCCCATTTTCAAAAGTGACTTAGGCACCTAGGGCCAGATTTTTAAAACACAGACATTTTTGAAAATTCTATCCCTTAGACTCAATAGCTCTTCCACCTTAAGTGTCTCCAACAAGGTCTTCCAAACATTGGCAGTGTCAAATAACCTATCTAGCAAGTATTCAGAGATTCTATAACTCTTGCTAATTCCTCTTCTTCCTTCAGATCCTTTTCACCTCCAACATCATAAGCCCCCTCTCCAAGCAGCAGGTCATGAACCCTCAAAATGCCTATTTCACTGAATATCAATATTTTAATTAAACTGGTGCCTTGACACTCAAAATGTCTATCATGTTGGACATCATTCTGTTAATTAAAAACCTGAAGGAGACTCATCACAGAGTCAGACAATGTCAGCTTGTTCTTTCAAAGCACCATTGTGAGAGTAAAGAGCAACACTGCAAGCTTCCATCATCTGGGTGCCAGCAGTTATCATGAAACTCAGCTCTGGAGTTTATTGCAGCTAAGCAGTGACTTGAAAAATTAGCTGCATTAAAATACATAACCTTTATCACTTAATTGCAGTCCATTAAATAAGCAGACTTATCTGAGTTCAGATTCTGTGTGTCCATTCTATTATGGATGAAGCAGAATTGCAGGAGACAGTCATTACGAAGTTTTGTCTATCATATCCCCCTCACACAGCATGATGAAATGTTTTTGTGTGTGTGTTTTCCACTAGCAGAGGGTTAGACATATTTAGTGCCATTCCCCCCCCCCACCCCCCAAAAAATACTGTTTTATTGAAACCACCATTTTAAAAGGAAAATGTCCATTTGGATGAAAACCTTAGTTTTCCCATGGGAAATTTCAAATCAAAAATTTTCATTTGAAATTGACTTTTTGAAATAAAAACAAAACATTTTGTTTTCTTTCAATTTTAAATGTCATTTAATTTAAGATAGGGTTCAAAATACAACTTAACATGACATTTTAAGTTGAAATGACCATCTGACATTAATCAGATCTTTTAGATTAAACTTAAAATGTCATTTCATTTTATTTTTTCTTAAAAGGTGAAATGAAATAACATTTTAAGTCAAAACAAAACCAAAACATTCATTTTGAATCAGGTCAGAATGGTTCACTGGGAAACTGAAGTTTTTCAACTGTCCAAATAGTTTTTGTTCAAAAATTCTCATGGAATTTTTTTTTCCCAATCAGCACTCCTGAGTGCTAACTCACATAGGAAAAATGTATTACATTTGTATGCAGGTTAATAGTACAATGAAATCTCATGTGTGCTTGCATGAGTGTGTATAATACGATCGTCTACTGGATGGAGAGTGAACTGCTGAACTGTGTATTCTAACTGGTCAAGAAGTGGGGGGAAAGATAAACACTTTGCTGATTTATTTTCCTTTTTTATCATCATAAAATTTTGACAAAAGTTTTCCTTGAAATCTCAAAGTTCATAAGATTTTGATTTGCTCTAGATCAGGAGTTCTCAAACTGGGGGTCATGAAGTTATTATGTGGGGGGTCGTGAGCTGTCAGCCTCCACCCCCAAACCCCGCTTTGCCTCCAGCATTTATAATAGTGTTAAATATAAAAAAGTGTTTTTAATGTATAAGGGGGGGTCACACACATAGGCTTGCTGTGTGAAAAGGGTCACCAATACAAAAGTTTGAGAACTGCTGCTCTAGATATAGGCCCAATACCGTAAATAGCTAATGGAAATTTTTCGTTAGCTCGGGTATTAGGGGCCTGTAGTCTTGAAGCACGTGCATCTGTGCTCTATCCCTTCTGTCACCATGAAATGCTGAATGGCCACAGTGTCTGTGAAGTCCAAAGTAGAGACAGATTTATTACGCTAACGCTATTTAGAACTACAGAGATTAAATCTTTTTGAAATTAACCTCTGAGACTTGTCTACCTCAAATGAGTCCTAATCAGAGATGGGCCAGAAGCATGAAGTTCACCCATATGTCACAAGAATATATGTCACTGCCACATAAGTAGCACACATTCTATTATAGATTGGACTTACATATGGATTAATATTAAAATGCCCCTTCTGTATAATAAAGAGTACACATGTGTGTATGGGGCATATTACACATAAGAAACACACATGTGTTTCCTCTCCACAGGTCTAGGTCCAATTGTCATCTGCACCTCTCTAATGTGCAATGAGGTTGGATTCAGTGTTCATGGTCAGACCCTTTTCCAGTTCTGATACACTTTCATCTTCATAGACAAGGCTCTCCCTGTCTCATGAGACCTAAACTGTGTAACCTTTCTGTTCTACTACCGTAGACATTTTCATGCATTTCCTGGAAGGAGAAGAAGAAGAATCAGAAAATTCCACAATCTGGAACTATTTGGCTAGATTCCGGTAGAACATTCTCTCTTCTGTAGTTCACAGGAGGGATCTGTGGAATGTCTGCAGAGTCCCATAGCCTGCCCCTGTGAAACCACCCTTCTGATAAAAATACCAATTCAGGGCTAATTTGTGCCCTTAGCCACAGCCTGACCAAAGGGTGGTGCATAAAATAAACCAACCCAGAAGGTTTTGTGCCTTAAAGACACAACTATGAGGCCCATTTCCCTCCCCACTTCCCCCTTGGTCTGAGAGTTGGAGGTGTACTGATTTGCTTCTGACCTACACTAGCAGCAAACTGTGACATCCTTGCAATGGTTCAGCTCACTGTTAGCTTTATCCATTCTACTCACTTGCTCTGGGTTGGTGCTGGTGGGCAAGGGGGGAGGAAATGGATATGTAGTGCTCCTTACTCCTATACACTGAGAGCCTATGTCTGGGTAACCCATGTAGGGTGGTAAGGGTTTTTTTATTCCCCCTTTAATCTCCTGCATCAACATATAGTCCAAATCACAGCCCTGCTCTCCGTGATGTAACACTAACAAAATATTTTCCACTACGTAATTAATGTTACTCTAAACAATGTGATGATCAGTTTAAAAAGAAGCCTGATTCTTATGTCATAATATGTGAATAATTTGAATACAGGGCATTAAAGAAAAAGCAAGTGGACCGGGAGAGAGACTTTTAAATCAAAGTAGCTGGTGCATCAGTTTTACAATTTCTCCATGAAATGCTGGTTTAGAGGGAACTATCTCAAGCTAAAAATAATAGAGACAGTCCTTTCTGGCTGTATAATTTGCTAAGGACCTCATTTCATTCAGAACTAAGAACCACGATTCCCTATACCTCTCTCATTACGAGATGTATGCACTTTTAGTTAACTGTCCCCATGAAACTGGCAAACCTTGTTTTTGCCATAGGGACTTAGTTGCTATTTTTTCCCCTTTTTCAAATTCTTTATGAAATACAACAAGTGCAAATCCCTCCTAGATGACAAAATGTACTAGAGGGAATCGGGGTGCATCAGCCAGAAATTCAGATGCATTGAAAACTGTTGACCCCTTCAGAAGTTAGAACAAGATTACCCCTTGTTTTCTCCTGTAAAAAGCCTTGAAATAACCTATTCTCACTCCTCAAAAGATAACTGCATGGCATGCTCACTAATGGTTATGGGCTGGGGCTATTTCACAACACTCCCTCATCTCACAGATGTGGGACCACAGTCAAGAGAAAACTTACTGGTAAAGCTATGCAAACAATGAATTTTTTCATTCACTGGCAATATCAAAAAGTTTTAAAAAGAATGTTTTGGATCAGGCCAAACCCAAAAATTCTCAACATTTTTAGAGAATTGAAAAGTCAGAACCAAACATGCATACAAAAGTTTTGTTTTAATAAAACTGAAATGTTTCATTTTGACTTCAACCATTTTTTTAAATGTTCCTGAATTTTTTTAAAAACAAATTTGAAATGAAAAGTCATGTCAAATAAAAAAATCAAAATATTTTGTTTCCAAAATTTGGAAACTAAACATTTCATTTAAAAACTTTTTTTCCTAAACAAACAATTCAGCAAAACCGTTTTGGCATAAGTGAATGGATTTTTCACCCTCCAAAAGTTTTGTTAACATTTTTTTGCCCAGCTCTGCTCACAGGTCAAATTCTACTCCCAGTTACATCTGTGGAACTAGTGTATCATCTTCATAAGGGCAAATTAATGTGTAACCAGAGCAGAATTGCGGCCCTGTAGTTACTGAAAATATCTTCAAATATTAAAATTAGTGAATTTAAAAACACAGAGTGAAAGCCATTGGGAGAAATGGGTTAAGGAAAGTCAGTCTCTGGTTGTTCATTTTCTGTTAATGTTCTATTGCTTTTATTCTTCTTGTGTTTTTGCTCTTGACTTTCACTATATTTAATGGGGAGGGAGTGATAACCATTGCTACAATATTCTGATTTACCTAGTGGCAGAATAGTTATATGTTCAGGAAAGATGTGTTAATAGAATATTACCTTAGATTTTTCAAATTTATTGAACATCTTCCAATACTTTAAGTGTTATTAAAATATTATTTATGTTAATATTCATGGTGATTTACGTAAATTTTGGGGAAAAATTAGTTATGGAACACAGTTTTATTTATTGTTCACCTTTTATGGTGTTTATTTACTTTTTGCTTTTCATTTATTTTAGATAGTGAAAATGAACTAACTAATTTTATTTTGTTTATATTCAATTTTCATTTTCCAGTTCTCATGCAATTAATACAATGCTGTTATATTTGAATTTCCAACACTCCGAGGAGATGTTTAAATCTCCCAAAAACTGATTCAGGGATTTTTTTTGTACATCTCATTTACAGTTATTTTTGGTTTTGTAAACAATCTGCCTAATAATTTTGGTTCTGGTTTAACCTATTTTAAAATGTTTTTATGCAGCAAAATCGTGTGTGTGTATGTATATATGTATTAACCAGAACCTAAATTATTTTGCACTTATAGAGACATTGTCAACCAATCTAGCACAGAACCCATGATCAATTCCTTATACATTATCGTTTTGAAAAGTCCAGTTTGTTTACAGATTTTTTTTGTCAGATTAAGATCTACTTCTCCATGGAAACTGATTATCTAGACATATGATGTGAATAAAAAAACAAGGAAAGAAAACACTGTGACAAATGTTTCAGCTGAATGCCTTTGATGTCAAAAACACACAAATAGGTATTAAGATAAAATCTTGTCTACAGAATTTTGTTTCTGTAGTTTTAGGTCCCTGATCACCAGCTAATCCTTGGTATTTCTGAGAGGTTTCCAAGGGGTGTACATATATTTAAAATTAAAGAGGAATTTGGCAAATGTATGCTTGTAAACTCTGGAGTCAGGAAATACTGACCTCTGCTATGTGACAGGGTGTTGTTATTTATAACTCTGATCTGTGTCCTATGTTATGGGTTAGGACACAAAGACCAATCTCTTCCAGCACCTGACCACATTTCACACACTCAACAATGCAGATTTAAGGATTTGTTCCCAATGAGTTCATGGGAAAACTCTTTTGTGAGCCTCTAACTTTACACAGTGAGTAAAGTGGAGATTCTGAGATATCAACAAGGATACTCACTGGACTGAAGAGATATCAATAAAGGCCTAATTCTGACATCTTTGCTCATGCTGAGTTTTTTACCTTAACCCATAGGGAATCCCACTGATCTCTTACATAGTGAGATGCTATTTTACGTGGCTTAGGATGGCAGTATCACGCTCTAAATGAACAATAATCTACTAAATCCATATAAAAAAGCCAACGAAATACAGGATGAAATCTTGGCCACATTGAAGGCAGTGGGAGTTTTGCCACCGACTTTAGTGGGGCCAGGATTTCATCCACAAACTATAACATGTACATTAATTACAGTGTACAAAATAAATCTCGAAAAGCCAGCGGTGCATTGTAAGTTGCCATTATTATTATTAATCAAAATTCTAAAGCCCTCATAAAAAAATCAGTGGGTTCCTTGCGGAGAAAGGTACTTATCGGAGGACAAAGCAAGGATATAGCCCCCTCTTTCACCAGGATTCCATCAGAGGGTACCTTGCAACAAACCTTTTCCTTGGCTGAATTTTCAAATGCACTACTAACCCTTTCCCCAGATGTGTACAGGAAAATGGAGAACATGCTGATGCAGAATTAAGAATAGGTCTAGCAATTAACTCACCTAGCAAAAGCCTCTGTGGAAAAGAATTCTATTTTTAAATCATTAATCATAAACATACACATTAGAGTTGGTTAGGGTTTTTGCGAGGCAGGGAGCTTAGTTTTGCACAAAAACTGGAAAAATATAGTTTTTTTTCCCATTTAATTGTAAAGCTATTTTCGTGTGTGTGTGTGTGAGACAGTTGGTTGAATATATATATATAAAACATATATTCAACCAATTGTCACACACACATACTCTCTCTATATAAATATATTATATACATATACACATGACACAGCAAAAAGATGCAGTTTCTTCCTGGATGTGCAGCTCTTAGAGTATGATAAATCATGGGAGGAGGGAGGAAGAAACTCCCTTCAAAGAGATATGGTCCTTTGATTTATATTGTATGGTTATATAGCTCTCCTCATCTGCTGAAGATAAATTATTTAAACAAATTTTAAGAACATGCATGAAACATCCATATACATATTAGAGCTGGCCTCTAATGTTCTCTCTCTCTAAAATCCAGTTTGCATAGCTTATAGTGCCTGATGCCCAGTGGTGTTTCTAAAGTGAGTGGCATCACTTTACTGAAAATGGAACACTGTTCCTATTGGCCCAATACTTAATTCTGCTAAAGATGCAACTTTGTGGAAATCCACTTGACCTGTCTCCTACCCAAGATGCTAAACTTGAGGTCAGCCCAAAGCTTTTGACAAAAATTGTCACTTTATAACTTTTTACAATGGGTTAATGAGAATCAAGTGCTGTGGGTTTTATACTTCATAAAATCTCACTTAAAAGGACGGTAACAAAAAGCTTATTGGCAACAGAATAGGAAATAAGAACTAAAAAACTGGGGACAGCATAAATGAAGAAGAAAAGACCAGGAAGGTGGGGGGTGTGAGAGGTGAGAGAGCAGTCCAAGTAATTTCTCCATTCCATGTTATTTTGATTATTATTTAATATTTACATTACAGCAATACTCAGGAGCACCAATAAAAATGGGGCCACATTTCGCTAGACACTATAAAAAGACACAGTTCCCTGCTGAATGATACGTTTGTGTTTATACAGAACCTTCTCATATGTGTAACAGCCTTTAATTAAGGCTCATAGAAACCCAGGGAGGGAGGTATTGTTATCTCTCATTTTACTGATGGGAAAGTGAGGCATGAGGAGGTGAAGTGACTGTCCAAAGGCACACAGCTAGCAGCAGAGCTGGCCATGGAATCCAGAGCTAAGATTTTAAAAGATTTACAAAACTGGATAGCTAAATTTAGGCACCTATATCTGTATTTAGGCATCTAAATAAATGGCCTGATTTTCAAAAGTGCCGAACTGCTATTGAAATGAGATTGGGTGGATGCTCAGAATTTAAAAAATCATTCTACTAATTTTGGTGCCTAAACATGGGCTTTAGAGCCTAATCAAACTTGTTGAATTTTCCTGTAAAAAAGTTTTGGGTTTTTTTAAATGGCCTTTTTTCAAAACCTAAACGTTTCACAAAAAGTCACTGACCTTATCAGAATATTCTGATTTTTGTGACATTTTCAAAAAGACATTTTTAATTGATATTACAACTGGGAATTAATCCAAATTTTTATTAAAATTATTTTCAATATTAAGAAAACATGGGTTTTGGTAAGCAAAATATATTGATCATGGTTTAATAAATTATTTCAATTACAATTCCGGTAAAGAATGTATTCAAATATCCATAACATGCTACAGAAAAATGGAGAATTGCTCCACTTCGAAGCCAGTGAAAGGAAAACACCTTCAACATTTTTTGACATTTTTCACAAAATTCTTTCCCTGTTTTTTGTCCAGCTCTAGAACTCAAGTTTAGGTACCTGAGCTGCAATTTTCAAAGTAGCCTTACGGAATTAGGCAATCAGGTATTCTGCTCCCAGTGTTGTACTCTAACCTCTAGACAACACCTCTTCTCTCTTGAGACCTAGGTTTTTCTGCTATAACTAGATAATAGACATCAGATGCATGGCTGTACTCAGAATGCCTATCATTAATATTAAAGAGGTTACTCATAAATACTGGTGTAAATAAACAGTAGCTCCAGGGAAGCCAGTGGACTTACTCTGGATTCACGTAGGTGTAACAGAGCGCAATGTGGTCTTCCATTAATATTTACAGTCATCTATTACTATTCTGCTGTCAAAATCAATTGTCATCAGACCTTTAAAGGTCTATATTCCCAACAGTGTACCGCGGTGTTTGTGAGTTTATTATGAGCAGATTATACTTGCTGGGACTGAAACTGTGTGACCTTTGAATCTAAAAGCAATTATTCTATTTCTTGAGTTAACTTAAATCTCCACTCTCTACCAATCTTATTTGAGAGTGACAATAACCACATTAACTCCCTCCCTAATTCTGATCTCAATTACTCTGATATAAATCAGGGATATCTCCAGTAAAACCATGGGGCTTGATTTTCCTTTCACGGCAGTTTTACAGTGGCGTCACTATGATGACTTCATTGGAGTTGCTCCTGACTTATGCTGGTGTCAATGAGCGGAGAATGAGGCCCAGTTAAAACCAGCACTATAAGATCAGAATTAGGCCCCAAAACTTTATCTCTGACCAGAGCTTGGAAAATTTTTTTTCCATTTCTTTCTTTTAAATAATTTGTGGGTCTATTACTTCGTAGTGTGGGTGTATTACTTCGTACTTTGGGGAACTTTGAGGACCTTGCAAGGAAATCTGTAAACTCCAACATTAACAAACAGAAAAATCAATTTCATTAATGCAGTAGGGTTTTTTTCCCATTTTATTTAGGTGAAAAATGTTTGCACATGAAGCATGGTCTTTGGAGATTTATTAATCTCTTTATCCATGAGGCACAAATAGTTAGAACTTTCCATTGGGTGCTGAAGACATACTATGATGGACACTATCATTAAGCCTCAGGCCAACAGCCTTTTCTGTGAGGTAGGCAGTTTTAATTGTTAATAAGCCATTGTCTGGCCATGCTGAAAGAAAGGCAGAAGGCAATAGATGTGGTTTAATTAGGCCACAACTTAATACACTTAAAATAACAGAGTGCCTAGCAATAAATTGTACAGTGCAGGTCATCATCATTTCCTTAATCATTTCCACATCATCCCCAACCTGGTCCCAGGCATCTCATAGCTGGGACCCCTCTGTCCCTCCCTTTTATGCGGGCTAAGGGGGGTGACAAGAAGAGGAGGGTTGACTCCCCACTGTACCAGTTGTAGGAGCCCCAAACCCCTCTTCCTCAGGTCCCTTAAGGGAGGCTTTTGTTTAATGCTTTTTCGAATCCATTTTATCCTATAACCATACCCCTTTCAGAATGAATAATTGCACTGGACATCACATCTGCCACAGGTTTTATGTACTAAGACCAGTACCAGGTTTACAATGGTGCCAATGGTGCCTTTGCGCTGGACCCACAGTCAGAAGGGGCCCATTATGTCCGGTTGAAAAGCAGACCTGGCTGTGTTCGGTCAGCAGTGCTGACTGGACACTAGAAGTCTGCTTATAGGAGTAACCGCGATCAGCCTCCCTGCTAGGAGGACAGGAAGAGCAGCTGCTGCTGCCCGGAGGAGCTGCAGCTCAGCGGGAGACAGAGAGAACTGACTCCCAAGGACCCAGCTCCAGTGGAGAGAGGTAGGTATCGGCTCCGCACTGCCCCGGAGCAGAGGGTGGGGGGAGATCCTGTCTGCTTTTTATTTTATTTTGGTTTTGCACCATAAAAAGATAAACAAAAGAAATAGCTTTTTCAAGTCACCTCATACAAATAGTATAGTGCCATCTCTTTATCGTGAAAATGCAACTTACAAATGTAGATTTTTTTTGTTTCATAACTGCACTCAAAAAGAAAACAATGTAAAACTTCAGAGCCTACAAGTCCCCCCAATCCTACTTCTTGGTCATCCAATTTCTAAGAGAAACAAGTTTGTTTACATTTATGAGAGATAATGCTGCGTGCTTCTTATTTACAATGTCACCTGCAAGTGAGAACAATCATTCACATGGCACTGTTGTAGCCACTGTTGCAAGGTATTTACGTGCCAGATATGCTAAACATTTGTACACCACTTCATGCTTCCACTTGTACATTGCATATTTTTAAATCGTCTTACTGTGTTAATATTTGTAATAAAAATAATATAAAGTGAGCATCATACACTTTGAACTCTGTGTTGTAATTGAAATCAATATATATTTGAAAATGTAGAAAAACATCCACAATATTTATAAAATAATTAAATTGACATTCTAATATTATTTAAGTGTGATTAAAACTGTGATTAATTACAATTATTTTTTTTAGTTGTTTGACAGCCCTACTTAGCCAGTTTTTAATCTATTACATGTGTGCCATGTTAATTTCATACCATTCTAAAATGTCATGCGGTACCAACTCAAATGCCTTATAGAAGTCTAAGTATATCATGTCAACACTATTACCATTATCAACCAAATTTATGATCTCATTAAAAAAAAAGATATCAACTTAGTTTGGCAGGATTTATTTTCCACAAACCCATGAGCTCCCTCATCAGACTACATCCCCCGATACACCATGGACTTCCATTTTGGTGAAGGGAGGCAGTGTGTGATGGGAGTCCCATGGGCACGGTGAATTACAGGAGATGATATGGCTTGGGAGCCTGGTCCATAGAGGAAAATGCAAACATAAAGCAACCGAACTACAATTCCCATGCACTATGCCAGTATATCTAAATGGAAATATTTTGTTTTTTGTCCCTAAAACTGAAAACTTCTGTTTTCAGGCATTTGTTGTTGTTGTTTTCTAAAAAACTCCACAACCAGCCAACCAATCAACCAACCAACAATTACAACAACATTTTCCATAGAAAGCAGATTTTCAAGAACAATTTCATTTAACTGAAAACTCAATTTCCCATCAAAAACAGTTGAGATGGAAAATTTTTGATCAGCCCAAGTAATTCACGGTGTGAAAGATGTGGTGAGATGGTGAATTTAGCGCTAACAAAAAGTATCCCATAACAATAAATAGAAACAGACATATCAGTCCAATATCCACATGAATGTCCTAGATTTCCTTGCTTTATTGTGTTCTTTCCCAGCTCTCAGAGCTTTGTGTCCCACTCTTTTGCAGAAGTAAAGCCCAGTTTGTCTTCTAATCAAATGAAAACTGTTGGTGGCAGTAATTAAATCCCACCTTCCTTTCCTAAAGTGAAGATTTAAAATGCTTCTAGTTTACAATACAGCTTGTTGTCTTAAATCATCCCATAAAATAGATTAGAGAAATTGTATAATGTCCTGCCATCTTCAAGAGATTCAGTGATGCAAGACAAATGTTCAGGACAAAAAGAGACAATTTACCATATTCATGTGCTCTGTTTTGCTACTTTTGCCTTGATTTGCATGTAAACTACTTGGCTAAACAATGGGATAACAAGGACGCGAACTACTGTCCCCTTGTTCTGTTGATGGAAGTATTATTTCTTCATTTTCAAAGTCCTAGGTGGATAATTATTGTCCAATTAGACTTGCTATTAACCTCACAAGGACCATACAATGGGAATAATAAAATTTACCTTGCACAGAGTTATTGTGCAGATTAATTCACAATTAATATTTGCACAGCACTGTGAAAATTAAAAGAATTGCATAGCAGCTAGGAATAATCATTAATAATTAATCATTGTTAACACTGTTTTTATATTTATGACCTTAGAAACCCAGTGACTGGTTTGCATATCTGCTGCTTAGGCAATATCAGGGCGCACCTCTAAGTGTTTATTTCATATAAGCACCCAAACCCTGGATTCTTAGCCATACAGTTTGAATCCTGATTTGACAACACTCGAGCTAGAAATCAGGCATGAACAGTCTTACTTGTGGCAATAGTCACACATCTGCTCCTGCTCTCGGTCGAAACCTGGAAGTAAAGAGACATGCAAAATCAAATAGAATAGTTAATCCGACTTTTTCTAACTTCTAATGCGATTCAGTTCAGGTTTTATTCCAGTTTCACTAACTTTATATATTATCTGAACTGCTTCACCCATCTCTAATTCTTTGTAGTACAAGAGTAAAAAAGGCAATAGCTTTTCACCACCAGAGGCTGAGCTTGGTGAGTCTCTATCTCGTCCCCATTTGTCTGAATGACAAAATCACTGCATAATTTGGCAACAATTCAACACTGGTATCATTCTGTGCACTAAAGAGCCCCCAAACTGGAATACAACTGAGGTTTACCCACAACCTGTGAGATGGTAGAAGGGAGACGTTTGCACAGAAAGTGACTCTATTATTTCAGGGGTTAGTCATCCCCTAGTTTAACTCAACAAACCTGCGAAGGAGAAATTAATTAAGCTGAAATTCTCCCTTACTCTCTTCCTTCCTAATTTATCCTCTCCAAACAATAATATCTAAGGCAACATCAGATGCATGACCATGCTGTTTTCTTAAGGGACGATCTCATTTCTTCAAAGTGAAGCTTTGAGTGGCAATTTGAAGGTCTCACCTGCACGGAGTACTAGTGGCTGAGTTGCTGAGACTCATGCAGCTGGAGTCCAGCAGTCACGTGAAATTTCTGCAGAAGTTTGTGAAAGTCTGAACCTGAACAAAATTGGAAATGGAGGGAAGAGTCCTTCAGCCAATGATGAGAGATGAACTCCACTGAAGGTGAACACGTCACTCCAGATTTACACTACAGTAACAGAGATAAGAATCTGGCCCAGTAATTTTACATGTAAAATATGGCTCCTAACTCCCAACCTTCCTTATTTTTTGCAGTGTGTTTTCTTTACATTCTACCTTCCACTTGTATACAAGTGAGCTGAAACCTAGAAGTTTTTTGCTCTGGTATTCTGAGACTATAATAAGGGTTTCAGCAAATAACAGAGAAAAACTCATAACACATCTGAATGGTTTATGTCAAGAATCCTCTCTGAACTGAGTAGTGTATATGATTTCACTCAGTCTATGGGCAACAACATTGACAGTTACTCGCTCATTATAGCTGAGGGTCCACTACACCCTCAAACACAAGGATTTCCTTGTCAATATGGTAATAAAATAGAACATAATTTGGATTCACTATAACGTAGCACCTTTTATATTCAAAGTGGTTTGCTAAGATTAGACACAGTAGTGGTAGTGCAGTGACTGTGTATGCAAATGCCATAACCATCATGCATTCTGTATCAGCTCGCCACATTCTTCAACATTAGAGAAAAAGAAAAGAGAATAAAAATTAATATTGTTCAAGACAATCACTGCTCTTTTCAGAATTATTCAGGTATGCTTAACTTTCCTTTGGGCAGCCACCAGAGAGAGGCCGAAGGGAGTATGGTTTCCTGTGAAAGATGAATTGCAGTGTCAGCACCATTGGCTCTGAAGCCCAGCCCTACTGCAGCACTTGAAACCACCAGGGTCTGATCCAGGGAGAAGAACTTGATGATATCTCTTCAGTGTTTAACCCCACAGGTGCGAGAGAGAATCTGAGTACAGCATCAACTGCTTGTGTGTTTGATGCACATTTATATAATCATGAACGGATAACTGATAATGGCTGATTCGATGAGCACGTATAAAAAGGAGGCATGTGGTCCTCAGTTCAAGTAACCGTTTTGTTTCTTCTAATTATGTATCATTGTTTAAAGGCTTTCGCTGTGAAGCTTTGTTCCTATCTGCCTTGTATTTAGTATGCCATTGAAGGTTTCTCACTGAGCAATTAGCAGCTGTAATCCAGACTAGTTTCCAGTATCCAAGAAGAATGTTTAATTGACTCGCATCACAGGGTCAGACACACACACACCCCTGCAAAAAGGTTCAGCTGACGCACCCGTAGTGGATATAGACAGCAGTCTGCTCTGGAACATTTTATGGTAATTGTGCAGAGCAGATGCTGTATAGAAAGAATTGCATTAGGAGAAGCTGGAATTATGCACTAAAAAATACTTCCAAGAAGTGGGATTTGGGAATAAAGGACTAAAAAAATATTTTGGTTTTCAATTCAAAATATTTCTTCTAATTGCTATCTATGATAATGACCCAATGGAAGCTACTAAGCTTCTACAGCATGCCACCAGTGATGAATTTATACTTTCTGTTGCCCTGGGCTGAAACTAATAATGTTGCCGTCCACACACCCCATCTACCTAAAGACAGGGATTTAAAAACATTCCCCCACACCTTGTATCTTAAACTAAGACATTAGAGCACCACCCAGTGGGTCATAACAAGGCTCTGTTTATGTCACGGAGGTCACAGAATCTGTAACTTCCAGAGACCTCTGACATTTTCTGCTTCAGCCCCTGTTGTACGGGGAGATTTCAGCAAACCAGTAAAGTGCCTGAAACCACTATTGCTTATTGCTAAAAGCAGCCAAGTCAGCAGGCCGTAAATTGGCCATGCAGCAGTCTCAGCTTAACAAGGTAGGAGGGGAGGGGGTTTTGGGTGCCACAGAAAGGGCAGCTTGACCCCATGTCCTTCCTGATAAGAATTGTGTTGAAGTTGCTGATACATGCATTTTAGAAGAGTGGGTTGTGCCCTCAGGAATGTCTGTTAGGGCCTCAAAGCTGCAAACTCTGGGGGAAAAACCACACCTGGTTAATCAATAATCAGAAGGAAACCTCTTGCTTGACCATTGAAAATGCTTGCTTAACAAGTTTTCTTTAAGGGACATGTCATTGTATTACTAATATATAAATAAGGGGAAAAAGTTTGAGGTAGTTGGACTGGACTCTCCCTCTGGATACATCTTATGGTCCCCACTGGCAGACTGAAGTTTGGCCAATGGAAGCCTCTCGCTGTGCCACTGGAGAGCCACACTCAGATTCGGTAATTATCGAGGGTTGGGGGTGTTTTACTAACCTGTTGGGGATGTGTGTAAGTGCTTGAGACTAAGTAAAGTTTAGCTTTAAGTGAAAGCATTCTTGTGTTGTCCTGTTTGTGCCAGCCATCTATCAGTCGGACAGCCGCGTCTCCCCTGATTTATTTCGTGACACCCCCTTTCTCAGAGTAAAAGTTACCAAGAGCTTTGGGTTGAAAGAACCCCGGGTAACACTGGAGCCTGGAACTGGAGCTAGCAGCAAGCGGGGCCCCGGTAGGGTTCCAGCAATGGGCAACAGCCTCCTCAGGGTCCCCCTGCAGGGTTCCAGCAACAAGGGACAGCCTTGTGGGGGGTGTGGCGTGGAACCCCACAGCTCTCAGCCACCACTCTGGCAGGAGAAACCATGGAGCTGCAGCAGCAAAAGTCACAGACAGGTCACGGCTTCCATGAATTTTTGTTTATTGCCCGTGACCTGTCTGTGACTTTTACTAAAAATAACCATGACAAAATCTTAGCCTTAGCCATAACAAAACACAACTGAGTACATTAAGATGGTGGGTTTGACCTATATGGTCCAAAGTGACTGGGACCAAATTCTAGGTCTTCACTACAAAATAGATATGTTTTTCCATTGAGTTAACTTGACTGAGCTATTGCAATATAAAATACTAGTGGAGACAAGGCACAGATAGTTTTCACCTCAGTGTACCTCAAGATAAACTCTAGCTAGAGGTTCTAGGTTAACCTCATGTAGCTACATCTAGATAAAAACTTACCTGTGGCTTGTTTCCACTAGGATTTTCACCATCTCGTTTTTACCGATTTGAACACTCTTGATAGAAAACCCACCTTTTTTGCAATGAAGACGCAGCCTATGATACTGCCTCTCATCTCCTGACATGCTATCACAGTGGCAGTCAGAGGAAGTCTCTGATGAGCTTACATCCATTTCAGTAAAAGAGAGGGGATGGTTCGCCAGGTCTTCTCCATATGGTCTGTGATGCAGCTGCTTGAAACACAGAATTTCCATTTTGTGGGGGGAAATGTGCCATTTAAAAAAAACCTGACATTTCATTTCAAAACAAATTTTTCATTTTGAAATGTATTTATTTTAATATTACTTTTATTTCATGACATATCAGTAGTAGTTCAGAATAGAACACATCACATTATGACATGTCATATAATCGTCAAAATATCCTGACCTATCCTATTATTTTATTTCTAAAATCATTAAGGGCAACGGCCACATAGTACTGATTCTGACCGTATTTTCTAAAATGTCTCCTGTCTGTGTTTTAAAGAAACAATTTGACACTTTAATCTAGAAAATAAGAGAGGCACTCAGTGGAGTAGCTGTTTTCAATATCCTAGAAAAATGATTTCAGGATAGCACAATGATTAAGAGGTATGGGCTTTGCAATCTGATGTACTGCTGGTTGATCATAGATTGAGTTGGTTGGACATACTACACCGTTTATATGTTTACATAGGCTTTTTTTGTTGCCTGGGGAATTTTAGTTGAGTCCTTTTGCAGGCCAACATTCGGGCACCCTGTCAGCCGCTTACGTTTTAAATTAAAGAAAATAATCTCTGCTACTAACAGTGTTAATAAGTGTTTTTATTTATTCCTTAATGTATAAAATACATTTTTAGAAAAGTTCTTTTAATCTCTTTTATCTTATTTAAACAGTGGATTGTTTCCCTTGGCTTACTGTGGCCCAATCCTTGTTCCATGTGGCCCAGAGGTAAATACATCAGTATCTTTCAGTGTTACAAATGGAAATAAAACCAAACACATTTTAGTTATTTCTGCTGCCATATACTATTTTTATGGCATCTGAAAGCAGCTGCCTGCTCTTTAAGCCCAAGGGTGATATCCTCAGCTGGTATAACTCAGCAGGAGTCCCATTGAAGTCAATAATCGATGCCAATTTACAGCAGCTGAGGATCTGGTTCCAACTCTATATTACAGCTGTATGATGCCTTTTTGATAAAACACCTGGACTAGTGCCCAGTACTCTGATTGTTAATTAGTAGGTCAGTAACTTTTCCCTTGCTATGGACTTAGCAGATTTCAACTAGCCAGACAAATGTTGATGTGGTAAATTAATTTTAATATTTTCATACAAAGAAACGCTAAATTGTCTAGAGTATGCTACATTCCTGCCTGGACTGTAGCAAAGTGATCTGACTACTGGCCAATAGTTTGTATACTGAAGAAAGAAGGCAGTGATTAAGTAATTCTCCATCCCTGGAATGTCCTACCAACAATCACTTGAAATGAAAAGATCTGTAGACAGAAATATTTGCATTGGTATCTGTAGTGCTGCTGATCCAACAAGAAGAGATTACTCTGGTGACTCATAGAGGTACAGCAATTACATGTTAACAATTTATTAATTAAACCTTATTGGTATCATATTCCCAGTCTAAAAGAATACATCATTAAAATAATTAATAGCACAACTACAGCGGCTTGAATTTGCCATTATTCTTTGGCTCATAGTCCCCTCCTCTAACAATCTATAGATGCAATGTTAGGTGTGTGTAGTTTGAATGCTGCAGCTGTGTTTGGAATTTGGGGTCGGGGTAACCGTGTACGTTAAAGCTGAATGGTAATGGGAGTCCCACTGTGGAGTGGATGACATTAGTATAAACAGCAGGCACTTGTTCATTAGGCTTCAGCCTACCATTGCTATGAGTATCACATGAATTAATACACTGTCATTTAAGAGTATTTGCCAAACATTTTATCTGAATATCATGCTGGCTCTTCTGTGGAGATGAAAGAGCTTGGGAAAGGGAATCTCTGTTTAACAGAAAACACAGCAGGTGTATTAGCTTCTGTCAAGGTTCCTCCCCCACTCTGAACTCTAGGGTACAGATGTGGGGACCTGCATGAAAACCTCCTAAGCTTACTTTCACCAGCTTAGGTTAAAACTTCCCCAAGGTACAAATTAATTTTATCCTTTGTCCTTGGAATATCCACTGCCACCACCAAACTCTAACTGGGTTTACTGGGAAACGTAGTTTGGACACGTCTTTCCCCCCAAAATCCTCCCAACCCTTGCACCCCACTTCCTGGGAAAGGTTTGGTAAAAATCCTCACCAATTTGCATAGGTGACCACAGACCCAAACCCTTGGATCTGAGAACAATGAAAAAGCATTCAGTTTTCTTACAAGAAGACTTTTATAGAAATAGAAGTAAATAAAAGTAAAGAAATCACCTCTGTAAAATCAGGATGGTAGATACCTTACAGGGTAATTAGATTCAAAACATAGAGAATCCCTCTAGGCAAAACCTTAAGTTACGAAAAAGACACACAGACAGAAATAGTCATTCTATTCAGCACAATTCTTTTCTCAGCCATTTAAAGAAATCATAATCTAACATATACCTAGCTAGATTACTTACTAAAGTTCTAAGACTCCATTCCTGGTCTATCCCCGGCAAAAGCAGCATATAGACAGACACAGACCCTTTGTTTCTCTCCCTCCTCCCAGCTTTTGAAAGTATCTTGTCTCCTCATTGGTCACTTTGGTCAGGTGCCAGCGAGGTTACCTTTAGCTTCTTAACCCTTTACAGGTGAGAGGACTTTTCCTCTAGCCAGGAGGGATTTTAAAGGGGTTTACCCTTCCCTTTATATTTATGACAGCTTCAAAAACCTTATTGGCCACGGTTGTATAAAGCAACTCAAAGACATGGGATTCCCCGAACTTCACAAACTGTCAGTGGCTGCATGTTATCACAGCCTGTTGACTAGAAGAACATATTCCCCCCTCTTCCCCCCCTCGCCCCGCACAGCTAATTCCATTTTGCTAATGGGCTCATTCCATTTTTAAACATGGCCATGTTTCAGAGCACACAGACAGGTATTCATCCACTCTGATCAGGGATCAGAAAGGAGCAATAGAGACTAATTGGGGCTGCTTACGTGGGCAGGAGAAAGCGACAACTGCTAAGGGCTATGATAAGGGAGACTCTAATGAAAAGTGATCAACCAATACAGACTGCTTTTAAAAATGCAGATGAGTGAATGTAAAGAAAGACACTTGCAACCTAAGCATTGCAATTACAATGGAACAAATTCATATTCCAGTGCTCAGCTTCCGGAGCTGGTCACTAGATCCTCCACTAGATCCACTGGATCCTCCCCAGTAGGCTGTGCAGTCTTGTCTCTGAGACTGCTTCAGCCTATTCTCTTCTGTTCAGGCTTTCACACCATACTCATCCCTGCAGAAGGCACTTCTAATATCAAGGTGAGGGGCTATACCTGAAGAGCCTTACTAGATTAGGAGGACACACAGTGATGTAGCTCCCCTACCTCCGCTGTCATGTATCTGCTTGGGAACAAGCTCAGCAACTGCAGCTGAGCACTGAAATGAGGTGTGACTGGACCCATGCAGCTCGGGGCCCAAGCATCTTTATATTCAGAATCAACATGTTTTTAAAAGAAATGTTGACTGGATGATCACTTACCATTAAGATCTCCTTTATGTTAACTCTTTCCATTATGACGAAAGGATAAAATACAATGGACATGTTTTGCCTAGAGAAAAGAAGACGGAGGTGGTGGTGGGGAAACCTGTTAACAGTCTTCCAATATGTTTAAGGGCTGTTATGAAGAGGACGGTGATCAATGGTTTCCCATGTCCAGGACAATAAGTGATGGGCTTAATCTGCAGCAAAGGAGATTTAGGTTAGATATTAGGAAAAACGTTCTAACTATAAGAGTAGTTAAATTCTGGAACAGACTTCCAAAAGAGGTTGTGGAATCACCATCATTGGAAGTTTTAAAGAACAGGCTGGACAAACTCTTGTCAGCGATGGCCTTGGGTTACTTAGTCCTGCCTCAGCACAGGGGGTTGGACTTGATGACCTCTCAACGTCTCTTCCAGCCCCACATTTCTATGATTCTAGGATTATCTATTGGTTACATTCCCATTTGTGTGAATTCCAGGTTTTCCTTCATGCGGATCAGACAAAGTCACCACTGAATAGACTTGTGTAGCTGGTTATCTTATAACTGATTTCTCTTCCACGCACCTCCAGTTTGGGAGAAAGTAACATTTACCAATGATTTCTAGCGAACTTGAACTTGGGACTCTGATCCTATTGGGATCGCCCACTGCTAAAGGGTCCCCCCCCGCCTAAGGGGGGGGATCCACAGGACCTGAAAGCCAAGTGAGTTTGGGAGACAACTAATAAAATAACAGGAACAGGAGTGCGGTCAAAGGATCAAACAAAGGGAACCTGATGGGGACACCAAGCAGAGAGCCCCAGACAGTGCCCACTGCTCCTCGAAGATGTCAAGGGAGTCAGTGGACGCTGCCCAGAGGAACTCTGCCCGTTAGCATGAACGGATGGAGGATCAGAAATAGGCCCCACAGTCACAAGAGTCTCCTTCGGCCAACCTCCTCTCCCTGGTTTTATAGATGGCCATTTTAGCCGGGGTCAGGAGGACGTTGACCAGGAGGTCCTGTGGTTTTGTGGGGCCATGGATAGGGAGCGCATAGATAAGGAGGTGAGGGGAAAAGTGTAGCCAGAAACGTAACAAAATATTTGTGAGGAGCCGGAATAGGGGCTGCAACCTGGCACACTCCAAGCAAACGTGCGCCAGGGTCTCCCTCACGCCGCAGACTCTGATACTTGGCATGCTGATCATTCCCACTCTGAAAAGCATTTTTGGTGATCCTAACATATAGTAAAAAAAAACAAAAAAAACCCACTGTGTGCAAATTGAAAGTCGTGTGTAATTTGCAAGAGTTCTAACAGATTGCAAATAATTGATTAGGACAGAAAATATATAACCAGAACACTGAGTTGATAGCTTAGCCTTTTTAAGTACACTATAAAAATATAGATTGAATCAAAGCCAATTGCAGAGCATTACACACAGAATAATAATATATATATATACACACACACACACACACACGCCTTGAATCATAATTATAGAACATTTCCAGGACCTGAAAAGGTATTTTCTGGGTTGAAACAGAGTATTCGGTTTGAAAATAATTTTTAAAAGGGAAAAAAAACCACATTTTTCTTCTTTAAATGAGCATCCAATTTTCTCTAAATGGCCTCCATTGAAGCCGTTGCCTTGCCTGCTTGAGGTTGTGGTTTCAGTTCAAGTATACACACAATCGTGGTCAATCCATAAAAGAGAGTGCTTAAGGCAGAATAGTTTCTGAAAAAAATATGCTCCGATTTACTTTTGTAAGCAGGCAGTAAACACAGAAATTATACTTTGCAGAAAGGGCCATTGTAGGAGAGAACCACGGAAGGTCACCTCTCCTACTGTGTTATTCATGCCTTTCCTTATTTCCCCCCGCCCTTTGTCCCTGTATCTGAATTGAGTGGCCCAAGACTTTCATCATCTCTGATTTAAGAAAGAAACAGAAAGAAAAGGATCTGGCTCATATGCAACAAGGGACATTAAGCCAGAGGGAGACATTCAACTTTCAGAGAGGCTGAGGAAACAGGTTGTTCTGATGGCTCAAAAATTAGATTGGTCAGGCATTTTAAATGAATTCACCGAACAACTGGAGTGTTTTATGATCAGATTATGCTTCAGTTTCAGTGGGGGTTGGTTACCTTTTAGCAGCCAAACCGGCAGTTTGGAGCTGCCCAGGGTTTTGGCTAGTTGTGAGGGTGGATTGCTAGCGCCCTCTATCTTTGTGTGATCACCTTGCATTTATCCCATTTTTGGCTCAGAAAGCTAACGGTGAGAATAATGAGAAGACTTTCAAAAAACGGGAGAAATGAAAGCCAGCCATGTATTTACTGAACTCTAACATAATGGAAGGCACACACAAATATGGGAGGGTAGATCTGAACATTTCCTGCAGCTCCACTATGACATCATTGCCTTGGTCCATTTCTTAATGTTATAAAATAATTTTGAATGCATTTAGGGAAAAGCTCAGCCATCTCCTCTGCTGCTACAGAGGGTCACCTGGCAGCAGAACCAGCATGGTTCTGCTAGACAGGGACATGGGAATTCCCATCATGGAGCGGACACTGCGTGGCTGGACCCAGCAGAGATGAGGGGCAGGAGGTCGTACAGCACGGACAATCCAACACCACAAAGATCCTCCTATCTCTCTCCATCCCCATAGGGGTCTGCACAAAGGTCCAGGTAGGGTATTTCAACCTCTGAACTGAACTCATTTCCATGCAGCAGCTCCTTGGTTCTTCTGCATAGGTGGCGGGTATAACAGGGCAGGGCAGGCTAAGCCTCCCTGGGGGGAGCTGCAGCCACTGGATGCAGGTTGAATAGTTCTCTGCTATTTCAGCTCTGGGCTCTCACCCATCCCTCCCAGAGTGCCCAAATGCTGACATGCATAATATTCTAATATGCAAAGCACCTTAATCCTGACCTGCAGCAAGTCCAAATTCTATTGCTAGGCCCGACATAGCTCTGCCAATGTATCTTAATTCTGCCTGAAATTCCACTAGCCATTCTCAGTCGGACCTTGGTTTCTAATTTTCTTAGATTGTGGGCTGGGTTTCGGATACAAGCAATGTACATTAGACAGAGATCACCCAGGCTTCATTTTATTTGTGGCGTTATCAGGATTTGAACTCATTTCTTCAGGCATGGAAGGCTAGAGCATCCAGAAATACTGACAGTGTCTGGTTCTGATATTTTTGGTAGGGCTAGAGCTTGAAAACATGTCTGCTTCATGGCCTACATTATGTTCAGAGATATCATGACTTAGATTTATCACTTCTTGCGGCTGTGACAATATTTGACCCATTGCAGAGCAATGTAATTGTGCTAATATGATGCTGATGAGGCCAGTGGTTCATCAGGAGTTGAATTATCACAATACAGGTGATTTTTCAGTGGCTAAATCAGAAACCCAACTGAGTTAAAGTGGTTGAGTTCACTCAGCCTCATTTAAAACCCAGCCTAAAAGCGCTATTATTTTAACAAGTTGCCATTGTTAATGTCATCATGTCCTTTTCAGAAAAACTGTTGTCCTAATTTGAAACAAGTGCTTCCTTTAGGGCTAATTAAGCTGACGAATAACACTTTAAAGAACGAGCGCAGTGAAGCTGGGGGCTCTGGAGAGGGCTGATTCTAGCTGCTCACAGCTGGGAGAATTATTTGCATCCCTTCCGCATGAGGATATGGAATGAGAGAAAAACAACACGTAATCATCTCTATAATAAACTTATTCTAAACAAGGTAATTCATAATTTGATGGTACACATGTACACACGAGTTTGTCATGGACATTGGCTAAGCTACCACTCAAACTACAAATCACAGTTTACAGGAAATAGAGAAACTGATTCCCTGTGACATAGTAAGCAAACCTATTTGTATTCATTCACTCCTTCAAGTTTAGGCAATGTTCCCTCAAAACCAGACTGGCGATAGATGAACCTCTAAAGGTTTATAGATCTGGTTTGGATGCTTATTGGACCTGAGGCTCGGTATGGATCAGTGTGTTTCAGTGGACAAGGCCCAGGACAGGGAGTCAGAAGCCCTGGCAGCTATCTCAGCTCAGCCTCTGCTGTGTGACTGTGGAGACGTCACTTCACTTCTCTCTGCCTCAATTTCCCCATCCATAAAATCAGAATTTTGCTAGTTGCCCGCCTCTGTAAAGCAGGAATGAAAAAACATTTTCTTAACTCTGTCTGACCCTGACACGTGCCATATGAAAGGTTTCTTATATTGATGTAGGGTAGGTATTATTATAATACCATCCTCACTCTGTTCACCTGGTGAAGAGCCAGGCACAATGTTGCACTGTGTTAACAGAATTATGATAATCATGGGGATAATACTACTTACCCCATACTGGTAAAGTGAAGTACACTTAATAATTAAAGATTGCTAAATGCTTTGAGGACCTTAGTGGAAAGGTGCTTCTAGATGTTGCAAAGTGCTCTGAAGCCAACAAAGAGACTCCCATTAACACCAACAGACTTTGGATCATGCCCTAGAAGTACACTTCTCTATTATTCATCCTGTAATTTCTTTCTCTTTTGTTGATCAGCATTACAGAGGTTCTGGTCAAAAGCCTCATACCTGGATGTTCCTGTAAATCAAGCCAGTGAGCATCCGCATGTTGTCATTGTCTCTTTAAACAGATAATGATGATTCAAGCAAACATCCGTACACAAAAGCAGCCATAAATGAAATATTCACATGGGAATTTCAATTCCTGAATAACAGTCCTCACTGTTGAAAGCTATGAAGGGAGTTTAGACACAGGGGCCTATTGGTGGTTCACACCTAATATACTGTTGTCATAACCAGTCTCTAAAAGGTGTCATATAAGGTATCACATATAAACTGGTAACACACTGGTCCTGAAAATCATTGTGGGTATATGTACAGGGAGCGTACACAGAGTTATAAATATGAGCTAGAATTACGTTCTTAAAATGTGTTTAGCAAGCAGTGAATAAGCCCAGTCTGCCCTAGGCAAAGGAATGTGTAGTTGCTTGTCTGACCAGCCTGGTGGTAAGAGACAATGAAGGCACATTTACATAAAAGGTTAACAAAGCCACCAGCCGAGTGGGGGAGATAGCCTCTTGACTATCAGATTGGGGTGGAGGAGACTGCAAAATGGTGTCATTCACTGGCAGACACAGCAAGCTGAGCCCCCAGGAGGGCCTCCTGAAGCAAGATATAAACTTCAGATATCTTTGGAAGATACAGTAAAAGCTTTGTTATCTAGCATGTTGGGAGAATGGAGAGCGCCATTAGCCAAAAATTCTGGTTAACTAAGAGTTATACTTACCAGTGAATTACCAATTTTCAAAGAATTAGAATACTATAAAATGAACAAACATTCCTATGCTTGCCATTTTCAAAACGTGTAAAAATGTGTTTTCATGTCAACACAACTCTCTTACGCTTCTCTCCATTGCTTTTTGCTGGTATTTTGGATGCCGTAATTGTAGGCTGGCATTGATATTTTATGATAAACACAGGGCAATACAATGAGAGGTAAACCAACCGATCACAATGGTAGATACAAACAGAAAGAACAGCATTCTGCTCTTCTCGGCTAACTTGAGTGTAGTCCAACTGCTCTCGGAATACTTGGGTCCTGAATAGCTTCGGTATCAGTCCCGGTTAGCTTCTGCATCAGTCCTGGTTACTAGATTGAAGATTCGTATTGGGAGATATCAGAAATGCCAGTTTCTAGAGCTTTCAGGATGTTAAAGTGCTGGATAACACAGCTTTTATTGTATAAACAAGGACAGAAAGCCATCTTCGTGTCCATCACTAAAGGGGCCAGAAGTCTTGAAATCATAGAATGTTGGATCCTTCAACCAAGGGAGTTGAAATCTCTCGGAAGTAAGATTAGGTGAGAAACCTGCTTAGGCAAAGATTGTAACTTGCTGAAATTAAGTTTTAATCTCAGGAGCATATATTTTTTTTTTTACTTTTGTTTGCTTGTAACCCTGTCTAATGTAATTCTTTATACTTGGCATCACTTACACCTATGACTTTTTGTTTCATAAACTTATTTTACTTTTAATCTAAACTAACACAGTGCTGTGACTGAAATAAAAGTGTTTGTCCAACTCCAGTTAAATTAATGAGCTGCTGTTTTCTGTCTCTTTAAAGGAGCAGTGAACTTGATAACTTTTGTGAGTGCTCCAGGAGAGGGTTGGACGCTACCAGGAAGATGGTTTTGGGGAAAATCCACAGTGGTGGGTCACCCTGAAAAATGTAATGGGCAGTGGAAGCCAGGATGTGACCTGAATGTTTGTCTGCTGGCGTCTGGGCTGTGAGCCACAGCAACGTAACGTTTAAGGCACCCAGATTTACAGTGCAGGTGACACAACCCCCAACTAGCCTGGGTTGGACCTCAAAGCATCAGAGAAGCACAGTTTGCAAGGGCTGCTACAGACACTGAAATAATGAATGTGAGAGCTGTGGGATGACACAAAGACATTAAAGTTTTAAATTCCCAATTTTCTTTGGTAGGATCTGGGTAATGCTCTGTAGCTGGCAGCTTTGGGATATCCTTATCCTTATTCCATGGGCAGCAGCAATGAGCTATCACAGCTGGTGTTCTAACAGTTCATGGGACTCTTGTGGATTTCACATGGCCCATTACACCCTTAAATCACATATATTTAGATTTGCATATCGAGCTTTTTGACAGCCTGGATAGCCTCATGGGAACATGGTAAGGATAAAGTAGTGTCATATTACATATTTTTTTCTTTTTCCATAATGGAAGTAAAGACTATTATTAGATCAACAAGACATCAAGTAAGTAATAATATTTCAAATACACACTAATTTGCATAATGCTTTGAATGCTACATTTCCATAATTTGCTACACTTCCCCCTCCCACTCTTCTTACTTAATGCTGCTTGTCTGAGGCAGTAACCCAGAGCTCATGATCATTTGTTCATGCTGGAGAAATTAACTAATGCAGAGAAGAAAAAACTATAGTGATTTCACAGCAATTCAGCAGTTGTAGCCTTAAAATCTAGGTGACTCTGCTGGTCTGAAACTACCAGCTGCTGTCCTGTGTGTTCCAGAACATTGCCATCTTCTTTAAATTACTCTTAGCTTGTAAGTTATTTTATCCTGTGCATTTCTAATTTATGTGCCTATTCAATAGACCCATCAGAGCCCCGGGAAAACTCCATCTGGCAATCAAGCTCTCTTCTTTTAACACAGCTCATCAAGGTCACTAAGCTCACAAACCTGCTGTTACTACTTTGAACTAACTCTTACTCCTGTTCTTGCATTGATGCTGTCCTATCTCAGGTTGCCATTCAGCTGTTCCCACAAGTACGAGGAAATCTGATGCATTTTTCTTTAAGATCTTGGAAAACATATTGAGAATCATTCTTTTATACAAATCATGGTTGTGTTCCTGCAGACACTTACTACTGAGCATAGTACTTGCCACCCTGAATAGTCCCATTGAAGTCGATAGAGCTACTCATTATAATAAGTATTATGCCGACCGGCAGGAGTTTGCTGGACTGAGGATACTCATTGTAGTAAGCACTATGCCCGATATCCTGGAGTGAACTCATACTCAAGATTCAAAATGGGCACGAATTGCAATTTAAAATACATCAATGAACAAACCACTGCAGGGTATCACTGGGGATATAAATCACTGCTAAATAAGTATGACATGTTATCATAGTCATTCAGGAACTCCCTCTTACAGAACATCGTATAGCTCATCCTATGGAAAATACTAATGGGAAACCAAAATCATTGTTCCACATGGGAGTCATTGGATCATAAAATAGCTGTGGGAGGCTTTGCTAGAAGATAAAAAGACATGCAGTATGAAACTTGCAATTTGTCCTCCCCTCTGCACTGCGCCAGAGAAGAATTACCTTGTTACCTGCCTATCTGCATAGTATCTTAGCCACAGATTCAGGAAAACACTTTAACGCCTGTTTAAATTTAAGCCTCTGCTTAAATTCGATGGAAGTCCTTAAGTTCCTTTGAAATTGCTTTCCTGAATCAGAGCCCTTAAAGATTACACAAAAGGATTATAATAAACAAATATAGATCCAGTCATCTGTGCTCATGTGCACAGAATGAGAGCTGAACAAATAATGAATTCAACTCAGTTGGCCTCTTTGCCTGCTCATGAAATGCCAGCAAACAGATCATGATATCCTCTTTTTGCTTTATGCACTGATCGCATATTTAAAATTCAATCTGTGTAACTTAGTTTTCATTTGTCTAAGAGTCACATGGCAAGGTTTGTCTTTCATAGCTGGAAATCAGTGTCAACATTTCAAGCTGTGAATTCTTCTGAATACAAATTTAAGACCTGATACCTATAAATACTTGTGTTGCAACTTTGGTTTTCACTTTCCATTACTATTTTTGCCAGTCAGATTTACTCAAACCTTGACAGAGTACACACAAGAGGCATGAGCATGGACAAAGTGAATTTATTTAAATATTCAAACACATATTCATGAACTTTTTATTCTGGATTCCCCCTCCTTTACTAGAAATATTCATATGCCTAGTACTGGTAAAAGAACACAAATAAGTGACAGCTCTATGCCACATCCTGGTGTTAATGGGTCAACATGTTTTCTGTAAGTGACCATCCTGGAAAGGAAACTGCAGACTCTGACACAGTTAGGACATCACATTCAGATGATTCTTGAGAACAGACAACTATGGATTAGATGAAGATCCAGGCTTTTCACTCAACTTCACACCTCTGTTAATTACTGCCTGTATTTCCAAAGTCTCGCAACTCAGTTGATTGCTAGCCCCTGCCCAGCTGATGAGCTGACAGGCATACACAGGGTTGAAACCCTTGGTCCCCACTGACATCAACGGGAGTTGCCAGGATTTACAGTGGGGCCAGGATTTCACACACGGTGTAGCCTTCCAATCCTCAGTGAGTTCAGGTATAATCTCAGACACTGTAAAATAATTCCATTCAACTGTTTATAGCATAAGTGCTAGAAGTAGGGGTGTTGCTGCACGCCCCGACTTGAAGAGGTTTCCATCATATACGGGGTTTACTGTTTGGTTCAATGGCCTTCAGCACCCCCGCTACAAACATTGTTCCAGCGCCCCTGGTTTATAGTGTCTGTGGTAGTATGTAAAAATAAAAAATAATTAGGAAGGCCCAATCCAGAGTAGAGCAAAGTACCCCTGAAAGATTCTGAATGCCCTCAAGTCTTATACCTCCCAGGAGATGGTCAGACCCTCAGTGGATCAGGCCTTTAAGTAATTAGCTAGAAAAATATTACAAGATATTAAACATCTTTGACATTTATTCACTTTCATATTCCTCATCTTCACAGTTGCATGTTTTGCAATAATCTGCAAGAATCCCTGTGTATCTAAACAGCTGCTACCCTTAAACCTTGACCTGCATACAGCATTGCTTCTTAACTCTAATTAGAGATGGCCTTGAGCTGCAAAATGCAGATCCAGTTTTCAAACCTTTTCTCCTTCCCACTGTTGCTGTGTTCCGAAGTCTTTGGAACTGGGATTTTGGTGCTGGCTGGGAAACTCAAATTCAGTTCTGGATTCAGATTCTATTTCCCACCCAGCTCCAAAGATTGGTAGTATTAGGATTCAGGGGTGGGCCTATCTCTAATACTGATGTATTATTCTACCTTTGCTTGTTTAATTTATTTCCCTCCTAGCCTCTTATCTAATTTTATATTATTATTGTCTTTGTATCCTTAAATTTATTATTTTTGTTATTTATATAGCATGGTGAGCGTAAACAAATTTAATTATGTTGTTTACATGAGCTAACCTGATAGACTAATGGGGAAATCAAGTATTTCACTCCCACAGTTGGCACAAATGCAATTTCCTTTCTCACTCACATTAATCCAAAGTGTTTGTGCAAGGTGCCAGATCGATAGCACTGGAGTTCAAAGTCTTTCTTTATCCAAATAATAGGTACATCTTGAGCAGCAGCAACATAAGCTTCTCCTCATTTACCCCCACATCCACGTGGTTCAGTTCTGATCTGGAGACATAAGGTAAAGGTGTCAAATAGTCAAGATCAGTTTAAGGTATTCCAAAACCTAGGGGAAACCTGGGTTGCACCATGACCAGCAAACATGATATTTTAACTTTGTGGATGCAAGATGTTAAGGGGTTTTTCAAATCATATTAGCCAAGTCGATATTAAAAAGCCCTTTTTTTGTCTTCTAGACTGACTCCCAGTTCTCTGCTTGGGCGATGTTGGCAGAAGCCTCCAAAAAAGTAAATTCCAGAGTTCACAGCCCACGTAGAAGAATGGGGCAACAGACACACCTCTAAGGTATTGTTTTAGGCTGTCTGCAGACTCAGGCAGACGTTGCCACATCGGTCGTGATTGTGGGGCTGAGTCAAGTTTTCAAGCCTTTTCTGCAACAAAAGGGCTAGAACCATTAAAAAAACAACAAAAGTCTAGATTGTAATGTCATCATGTGGATTCATAAGCACTGATTCTTGCCACATGACCATTGTGCCCATACTGTAATCCAGCCATGCAAGCAGTGTGTTCTGCTTTCGGATGTGCATCTATGATCTTAACGGCCATGTGGGGTTTTTTGGGGGGATTCTAAATGCTTCTGCTCCACACCTATTAGTTTGTCTAACCAATGTTCTATCCTAGGGAACAAGAGAAAGAGAGAAGGAAATCAAAAACATTGGAAAGAAGGTACAGAGAATTGCAGACAAAACAGAACAAGAAAGGAAATATCAATAAGAGGAAACAGCCAGAGCAACTATCCAAGAATGCAGAACAAAGAAAAAGCAAACAGAGCGAACAATACAGCCATCCCCCTCAAACCTAGGAAGACAGATGTTAAAGAAGAAAGAACACATCAGAATGTTAACCAAAACACAAAGCCACAAAACAGGAACAGGCAGAGAAAAAAAATACATTATACTCTCTGCTTAATCAAAGTATGAAGGAAGATCCGTTCCTGCTGGAGCAAATGGGTCTAAAGTTGTTCTCTGTCAGCAGAAGTGTCACGGGCTCCATTGTGCCTGCAAGGCACAGATCCATGCACAAAGGAGCAGCACCAGAACCAACTCCAGGAGGCATTGTGTCGGATGCAGCAGGTACATGCCTTTGAATGCAGAGGGATTGGAGCTACTGTGCTACTCCCAAAGAAGGTTCCCTCTCCTCCCTCCCTGGCCCTCTCTGTTGGCTGTTAGAGAGGGGACAGGATCATGGCCTGGCCCCTCACCATTCTGAAGAGCAGTGTAGCTCTGAGCAGCTTTTTATATTTCAATGAGCTGTGTGTGTCTCATATCTAGAGGCCTGATCCAGAGCCCACTGAAGACAATGGAAATTCTCCCATTGACTTCATTAGGCTTTGAATCAGAACCTAGGGGACATGATTTTTAAAGGCATTTAGGTACCTAATGGTGCAGATATATTCACCCGTTGGGATTTTCAAAAGCACCTAGATGCCTAACTCCTATTGATTTCAAAATCCCACAGGCATCTATCTGCATGTTAGACACCTAAACACCTTGGCCTCCATGTCAAAATATGCATTCAGGTGCCTACCTTTAGGCACCCAACCTTAGAAATGTTGGCCATTATATTTAATTTAGGAATAATCTTTGGAGTTTTGAATTATCCAAACTGTTAGACAGCATGATTCTATCTACAAATGAGTTGTATCGTTACTGAACTGAATTTCAGCTGCCATTCACTGTTGCTGGAATATTACACTTCTTTAATAATTTACAGAGTTAACATAATAAAAATATTAAAAAGTAATTTCAGAGTTTAAGCCAGCATTATGACTTGGGGCTATGTTAACTGTATTGCTACACAAGTATCCCAGCCAGAGAAGAATCCCATGGCAATATGGGAACCTCTTTTTACATACATACAACATTTGGAAGGCAGTGTGGTCTAATGCTTAGAAGGGGCGATGGGGGGGGTGGGGCAGGATTAGAGCTGGTGAGATAGGACAGCATCCCCTGCAAGCCTTCAGGTCCCTATGAATTTGGTGCATTGTTCACTACCATAAAACCCAGGAGCATAGGGCATGCATCCACTAAGATCTGTGAGAGACAGGGCTCATGCACATGTATATATCACACAGATACATCTATATGGTACTTGTTCTGTCTAAACCATCAACCACATACTATCTTAGCTTTATGTAATTTTATTAATGGGTGCTGAATTAGACTCCAGACTGATAGTTTTCTGAATATTCTTCCAAGCACAAACAATTCTGCATCAAGATAAAAATGAATTAGAGTTTTAAAATGTATATCATGCTTCTCAGTCCTTGCATTAGCCAGCACAGGATATTGCAATGAATAACCCCAGTTCTGAATCTCTAACAGGCAAAGTTTGATTTTATCTGTTAAGTCAAGCACTACTCTTTATGTGCCAATAATGAAATAATTCTGATCCTCTATTCTAGAGACAGGTTTCAGAGTAGCAGCCGTGTTAGTCTGTATCTGCAAAAAGAACAGGAGTACTTGTGGCACCTTAGAGACTAACAAATTTATTTGAGCATAAGCTTTCATGGGCTACAGCCCACTTCATCAGATACATAAAATGGAGCATATAGTAAGAGGATATATATACATACAGAGAATATGAAAAGGTGGTACTCCTTTTCTATTCTAGAGGTAATTCAGCTGCTTATTTATTATTGCACTTAATCTGGAGCAAATTTCCATCTGACCTGTGCATATATCAACCTTTCTAGAAAAACATCCAATCTTCGTTTAAAGATGGTCAGTGATGGAGAATCCACCAAGACCTTTGGTAAATGGTTTCAATGGTTAATTACTCTTATTTGTAAAATTATTCATCTTATTTCCAACCTGGAAATAATTTCCAGATTGGAATGCGCCATGTCAGGTACATCACATTTTAATGACTAATAATGGAACTTGGCTGACTCAGTCTCACTTGAGGGGCCACAATTTCTAACAGCAGTAAAAAATCTGTGGTAGTTTTGTAAAAATCTTGATTATGTTCTATGCACACACACACACACACAAAAAAGTTCATCTCTCAGAGCTTTCTGCTAGCATCTACTTGAGAGGCATAGAAATAACTGTAAATGAACAAATCTATAATGCACAGCCTTGCCGGCATTGGATTCAAAAGATACTTGAGTTGTGGGGCAAAATAAATCAAAACTATCCAGTTGTGGGGCAAATTAAATTAAAACTAATTAAAACTATTCTATCCCCCCTCCCCAACACACACCCCCCATTCATGCAGTATACCAGCACCACCAAGCATGAAGAGTTATCAGGGAAAAGACTTCAATCCTGTCAGACCTGATCTATCAGCAAGCAGCATTTTCAAAGCCTGAGCTGCACCTGGCAAGCAGATGAGTGTATTGCTTCAAACAGAGCTCTAAACTTGTTCAGGTACATCACTGAGAACAATAGAAGTTATCAGGAGGCTCCTGCTGGGAGGTGCTTCAGAACCCAGCAGATCTCTGGAGCTTTACAAGGTGGTACACACCAGCCAGTCCAGGACACACAGAGACGTCAACATTTGCTGAAAGCCTCAAACTCCAGGAAAAGGATATCAACACAAGTAGGGGAGCTTGTTCAGTGGTGTCAAGGAAGAGCTTACTTCTCAGAAGTTTCTTGAGCTGTGAAAGATTTGGGCTTGGTTAGTTCCAGTTTAGGGGTGAAGGTCTGGGTCAGCTTTTATTCCATCCAAACCACCTTCTTTTTCTCTATTAATGGTCATTTTTAATTATTCTTTTATTTATAGAGCAACATTAGTATGCAGGGTGCTTTAAAAAAAGCAAAATAGCTTCCCGCATTCTACTTCCTCCCGCACTCCATTTTCCAGTGGGGAAAAGTATAAAGGTGAGAGAAAGTGTGTGTGTGTGTGTGTGTGTGTGTGTGTGTGTGAGTGTGTGTGTAAATGCAAAACTGCTTCCTCCCCACCACATGCACTGTCTCCTTTTTTATTCCCTCCCCACTTTGCCAGTAGAGAAAATAGAGGGAAAGCACAAATACAAAACTTGAAAATCAAAACCCAGGTTTGTTTTTTTTACAAACATTTTTTTCCAATAGAAAAATCACTTGGATTTTTTCACAGGAAAAAGTGTTGCCCAGCTCTGGCAGATGGATAGATAGGCAGGTAGGTAGGTAGTCAGATGGACAGAAGAGGAATCCAGTGAAGGAATTAAAGGTGTGGGTAAAAGGTGAGAATGAGGAAGCTAGCCGCAACATTTTGGACAGACTGAATGGGGTAGAGCTGAAAATACAGGCAGAGGAAGAGGCTGAAGTACAATAGGTTTTGGGCCCAGGTTAAAGACAGGATGGATTTCCTAGAAGAAGTGAAATGACCCCCCGCATTCTCTTTTCTTAATCATCTTATCTGCCAACATTTCCTTCTCACAGCATTAGATTGTGAAATGGTGAACAGAACTGGAAACATTCCAAACACTACTTAACCATCTTCCCCCCTACCCCCCCCCAACCTCAAAACACACACACAGTCCTGCTTCCAAAACCCTTCCAAAGTCTGATCAAATGGATAAGGAGAAGGGAACAAAAGTCATCTTGCAGTTTCCTGTCCAGTGATAAACACTCTCGGCATGCGAGATATCTCACTGATTAAAGTGCCAAATAGACCCTAATCATATTAAAATGAAATGTGACCACTGCTCACTATGAAACGGGACATTCCTGTCACTTCTCCTCTTTCATATTATCTGGAAGGCAGCAGATAGATATTGCTATTATAGGGGAATGTCTATTCATATTTCAGTTACAATGAGATGACTCGTGCTTGACAGATCTCATTACATTATGGATCAGCCAGTCTAAAATTAACATAGGCTTGGCTTAAAACCTGTTATAAAGAAGTATTGAGCTTCATGTGGTTTCAGGTAGGTAAACTGCCTTCCTTATGTCTTTCTATCTTTTAAATAGAATCTAATACACAAAAATAGCAGAGATCTAACAAAATCTAATCAAGGCAACCAGTATTGTCAAACACCTCAACGGAAATCATAATCTGGCATTCCACAAAGCAATTGAGTCATGACTGGTCTGAAAAAGGTGTCTCAAAGTTTGTACATGGTTAAAGTTGGTCTACTTTCTCCTCCTGCCCAGAGCAAAAGTTATATTCACCTGTAAATGAAATTTGCCTCGCCTTCTAAGACTGCATAGATAATTTAAAATCAGCATAGTTGTTGACCCAGTAAAGACAAGTCTAATTAAAATAAAAGACAGATACTGACATGCTAAAATGCCCTTAAAAACGTTACCTCATGAAGTTGATATTCTCCATTTTCTGCATGTAAAGCCATTGTGCTACAGATGTATAGGTGAAGTGATCTATATTCTCTGAGAGGGAGGCAGTCAAACAAAGAAGGCAAATCTACACTCAACAAGCAAGCTACATGTATGCTTATCTTTTCAAACTGGAAACATATGGAAGACATTGGGTGCCTAATAAAAACTATCCTTGGGAAACTTTCATTTATGTGATCTCGGTAGTTCAGCATGATAATCCAAGAGACAATGCAGTACTATTTCCCATCACCCATTGATTCTTCTAATGTAACCAGCCTGAAACTTTCCAGCGACCAGACCCTGCTTCATTTTACCTTTTTCCTATGAGCCTGCATCCTTGGGACAATTTCTGTCAGAAAACCCTCTCCCTATTTAAACGCTATTTCAAAATAAAGTTCTAATTTCTAACATTATTGCTTCTGTTATGGTTAAACACTGTTTTAATAAGGTATCTAATTTTAGAATAAAATAATTTTATATTATTTCACTGCCTTTAAAAACAACATACTTAAGGCCAGATCCACCATCCACTGAAGTCCATGGAAAGATTCCCACATGCTTGAAATGGGATTGGATCAGGCTCCTCCCTTCCTTTGCACGTTTCCTTTAAAAGGATTTGGGGAATCTGCAAGGAAAGGAAGCATTAACGCAGTGTGCCTGCCATCCCTCCCCACTAGTCTCTATGCCTGAAAGACAGAGATAGAAATAAGGGCTACAGGGTTTGGCCTCATTCTCCCAAATTATGATTATATAAATTATACAGGATTCCACATCAGTTTATCAAAATTAGGTTTATGCCAATCTGCATCCAGTTTCCCAGTTCCAGAAACTCTGCTATGATACAAATACATCAAAGGGGCTCCCCTTAATCATGTTTGTATTGCCTGGTCTTTCATGCTTCAGAGTAAGCCCTACCTCCATATGTCCACAAGTGCCTGACACAACATCGGGTGAGCGGACTGTTACACAGAAGCTGTGTATACTAAGTTGCACAGACCTGGCTTCTCTGATGTATTTGTAAAGGAGGCAAATAAACAGAACAGGAAGCAGAGAGAGAGAAATTACACTAGACACCTACAGCGGTGCACTCCTTGAAAGGTGAAGCCCCTTCCTGGACTGCAGCATAAGAACGTTTATAATTGTTAAACTGAGCTGGGGCCGGTAAAACTAACGAAGGAGAGTGTTTATGTCCGATTCCCACAATACAAGCCACAAATTCAAGTTACTATTTAGGACAGAGAAATCATATATTCTCTGGCAAGCCTACCCTTTTTACCCTGAGAAACTCCCAATCTTCAGCGTGTTTGGAAAGGCAATCAGGTGCAGAGAAAGTAATTTAGGGTTGGGGATTGCAGTGGATAAATTCATTCACCTTTCATTTCTGGAGTCTGGTACTTAGCTGCAGCTTCTAGGCTCAAATCTTTGAATTTATTTTGCTAGAAGCCCAGAGTAGAAGGAACAACAATGGTCAATCCATGAGTTAACAACTTCTCAGGTGACAGATGTGATGGAAGGGGCTACAGACCTAGTAGACCTTGACCATCTTTGATAAGTGCTTGTCCATTCCCAGAAGCTGCTCAGGAAGGACCCTCACCAGTGTCTTAACAGATCTTATCAGCTCTAGATCTGTCCTGTTCCCATAAGGCAATATAAATCAGGCACCCAACTACCTACTATTGACAACTTTCATGATTTTATCATGGAAATTGCTATATTTTGTGCTTTTCTTAAAGCCCAGGGTTCCAGGAAAGTCAGGCAGTTACCTGAAAATCTCAGTTTTCATAAAAAACAACTTACACACCAAATTTAGCCTTCATGGCTCCAGAGACAAACGGCAAAACCAGGACCCCTACAGGCTAGAAGGCAAATAAAAAGGAACCCAACATCTCATGATTTTTAGGCCAATTTTTCTGATTTTTTTGTGGGGGTCTGATGATTTTGGGGTCGGAAATACTGCTTGCCATGGCACTGTTATATCCATCATCATCATCCGTCTCTTGGCTGAATTCAACACAAAATTTAATTACATCAGAGGTGGTTCCTTCAGAGAACTGTGTGGTACTTATTGTTCTATTACCATCTGGCCTATTTTTGTGCATCTTGTCTTTGTATAATATTTGTTATGCTTGGTATTCTGGGTTTCGGCAGTTTGTGTTTCTCAAAAATGAATATTCTTTTTAAACAGCTAATATATTTTGTACTTTTCTCTAAGCAAATGAAAGATTTATGATAGATATCTTTACAACAATAGAGACCTTTTTTGCATACTTACACTGATTTTATACTCATTTATTTATTTGTATTAAATATCTCTATATTTCCTTCTTTTTTGTTTTTAATAACTCATTGAACACAAGGTCCAGTTCAAGATCATTACCATGATTTTCAAAGTCCTGCATGGAACTGTTTCTAGCTGCCTGAGAGACCTTCTCTCTGCAATCACAACAATTGAAATTCTCAACCAATAAGGGAAACAAAACTTCTCCAATAATATCATCTCTCTCTTTCTAGAAAGAAAGAAAGAAAGAAAGAAAGAAAGAAAGAAAGAAAGAAAGAAAGAAAGAAAGATCACTTGTGGGGGATACTTAGATACTATGGTGATGGGCACCAATACAAGATCCTAGACAGACAGGATATAATACATTTCTTAAAATTCCATTTAAAAATCAGCATAGCCCTGCAGGGGCTAAACCCTCAATAGGGTAAGGATCTGATCCAAAGCTCTTTGGACCTACTCATAACTTTGGAATCCATGCTGCCAAAGTGGTTTGCTGAAATTCCATAAAAGGAAAACCTATTATATTATTTCAATGCACGAGTTGAATTCACATAGGAAAAAAACCTCACCACACCATTTTATAGAGCAGTGGTTCTCAAACTTTTTTTCCCCACAGACCACTTGAAAATTGCTGAGGGTCTCGGCAGGCCACTTAATGATTTTTCCAAATGTTTCTACCATTAGCTAATTATTGTAAAGCACTCTGGATAAAAGCACTATACAAAAAAACCTTAATAATAATTAACTTTTTTTGTTCTACAGATAAAAGCGCACAACTCATATTTTAATATTGGTAGTTTTACCTTTCTAATTCAATGGACGTGCCCTCTCCCCAGCCCCGGCAGCCCCTGAGCTGGGGACTGGGAAAGAGGAGGGTCTCTCCCTCTCTCCCCCACCAGAGCAGCCACAGAGCTGAGGCTGGGAAGGAGGGCCATCTCTCCCCAGCAGCCACAGCCCTGGAGCTGGGGAAAGTCACCTCTTTCTCTGGACACTGCAGCCCTGCACGTCCCAAATTTCCCCCACCCTCTCTTCTCACCCTTCTGCCCCCTCCTATCTACCCCCTATTCCCTCCAAGGCCACCACCTCACCTTACGTGTGCGTCTTCTCCAGGGTCCAGGCACCTAATTGGTGGGTGGCCCTTCATTCTCTCATGTGTGGCTGCCCAGGCATGCACCTTACAGAGAACTATCCGCAGACTACCTGAATGGAGCTCTCGGACCACAGTTTGAGTACTTCTGTTCTACAGCAATCGGTATAGATTCCTCAGCACAAATTTCTGCCCCACCAACTGTAGATGAGCATTCTGAATTTGATTTCTATTATGTTAAGTTACGCCATCATAATCAGGGCTATGCGGCTGTCATGCACCGCGACAGTGAGAGTCAAGGGTGGAGACGCTATGCTACTTGCAGAGTTTCATAATTACCTTTTTATTGTACTCCGATATTCTCTGGGATTTCTGAAACATGAAGATTAACACAGTGCTCACACAGAATATTAATAGGCTGCATCAGAGCAAGCATTCTTTGCAAAACTGTCTTGGAACACACGGTGGAACATTCAAAATAAAGACAGCATTTGCAGTGCTAACACTGTAAAAGTAAAACCAGCCAGTACATCAATCGCCTACACAAAATGCAACTCAGAACCACCTTTGTGACAGGTAATTTCATGGGTCTCTGTATTTGACTGTAAATTGGTGTAATGTGGTACGACTGTAATGTAAACAAGAGGTATGAATGGAATGATTACAACACACTCCTATAATCTCTTGGAATTATTTATGTATTTTTGTTATTTATCAGTTTTTAAAATTTTCTCACAGCGCCACCAGCAACATTAAGGGCAACTGATAGTGTTCCATATATCAAGCACCCTTTGCAGACCCAACGGCTGTCTACTTCTTCTATGTATTTTTTCTAAACATGTTGTAAATTGATGAGCCACATTATATTTTTTTCACAGTGAAGTCTGAGCAGCCTACAGTCCAATTGGGTATATAGAGTCTATAAATATTGACACTCATTCAGTTTACATCTCTTCCACTGGCATAAATCAGGTTGAGGGCCTCTGCTAGCAGAAAGCTTATGAAGAGGAATGTTCTGTGACAAGAGAGTTGGCCAGAGCAACCCAGAAAGTGGGTGAGGCCCTCAGGTACAAGTTGGCTGGGAGAAGCACTGATTCTGCACCTTCTTCAGGAGATCCTCACTTTTCTTAAACCAGGAAAATGTACAAATGTATTAAAGGATGCAGGGCAGCCCTGAACAATTTTGCAATCTCTGCAGTAAGCAAAGAGGGAATAGGAAGAGGGTAAATCTAGAGAATAATCCATGCACTATCAGTTGTGTTTGATATGCCCTCCTCCACCTTTATACCTTTTTCAATGACACATTGGGCATGATTCTCCTCACAGTCACACCAATGTAAATCAGAGATAGCACTGTTGAAGTAAGTAACTCTATTGTAAATGTAGTATCAGAGGAGAAATAGGCTCTTTGACTTCAACAGGACCAGGATTTCACCCATTCTGTATCTGTGATGCCTCATTCCATAAATCAGCAGAAAGATTCGTTTTCTTTACAACAAAAATGTTAAAGTATTGTTTTCCAAAAGTCTCTTGGCATCCACACCAGTTTGTGCACAAATTCCAGCAGGTAAATTGTTTCCCCGGTATCCTGGGAATGATATATTTGGTAACTATTAGCAGAGATGTGTGAGTAGGTGAGCAAAACACAAGTTGTCTTTCATTCTATTTCTAGTCTGCACATCACTGTATCGTTTTCAACCACTATTAGTGAGTGCTAACAAAAATGATGTAAAGCAAAAATCTAGCTTTTGCCAGAACTGTATTCTCCCTAATCTTTACATTGCACATGCTTTATTTTACGTTATTTTACTTTTATAATTAAACTGGAGTTTTTCAATCTCTAATGACCAAGGAAGTGGTGCCAGGCTATTCTTTAGACATCTGGTATTGCAGGAAGGGCTGCACAAAAAGATGGGACATTCAGATTATGCATCATGCCAGGTCATGAGCAAGCAAATTTCACAGCATTATGGCATAATTTTCACTAATTAGGATCCTCGAGAATTTACATACCCATTTGAGAGCAACCAAATGAGTACCGAAATACAATGGGCTTCCCCTGAAAGTTCCCGGTTTTAAAATATTCTTGGAACCTGCCATTAGGCCTAGTTTCCTTTTATTGTGGAAACCAACTGAGCCTTTATCTCCATGCACAAATTGGGTATGTGCTTAAAGTGAGATGAAGCAACTGTTACAATTAAATCCACATGCAGTTAAATCACATGAATGTACCTGACTACATATGCAGTTTGCCACACACGAACTGTTAGGCCACAGGAAAAACTGATTAGTTGTGCACATTAATGTTCACTTATATATATACTGATGTTGCTTCTTATGCAAAGAGGCCAATCCTGCCCTCATTCAAATTTTATGGGAGTTTTAGCACTGACTTCAGTGGAAATAGGACTGATTCTCAAATGCATCCAAGGCCAGGTCCAAAGCTTCTAGATATCCATGTTTCCCTTTATTTCAATAGGCTTTGGATCAGGTCCCGAAGTTGCCAGAAGACTCAGTGTAAAATAAAATAAAATCACTATCACATGAATACTCACCATGAATTAAACTGTGTAATTGTAATGAAAGCAACCACACTGATATAGGGAGGAAAATGGCCTTGTGTTGAAGACACTGGACTCAGGAGAGGGGGGTTAATTTCCCAGCTCTACCATCGCCTTCTTGGGTGAATTTGGGAAAATAATTTAATCTCTCTGTGCCTCAGTTTCCCATCTGTTGAATAGGTATAATAATCTTTCCTTTGTCTATTTAGATTGTAGGTTATTTGGATCGGGGACTGTCCCTCGTTATGTGTATGCGCAGTGCCTAGAACATAAATTGGGGCGGCTAAGTGTTACTGTAATATGAATAATTAATACATTGTACTTTTCATTCCAAAATTCTTTAGAAAACAAGAGGCTAGATGGTGTCTTCCCCAGCACAGCTGTGCAAGAGAGAGGAGAATGACCAGGGACCTCATGCTCCCCCTGCTCCATTTCAAGGACCTGCTGGAACACAGGTACTTGCACTTCCTGAGCATAAGGGGCAAGGTGAGCTTGAGACAGAGATTTCCACTTGCTAACAGGTGCGTGACTGGGTGGGCTTTGGAATGTCTGAGTCCTACTCTCCTGGTTGGAGGCCATTGCTTAGTCTGGGGCATATGTGTTGCCCTTTTAATTTGGAGAGGTTGATCGGAATCTATGTCCTTTTTAGCTTGTCCTCCGACTTTGTTATTCTAGAAACCCTCCAGGCAGTTCATCTTGAGTTCTGACTTTAACCACAAGAATTCTGTCACAGGAATGTATGTAAAATTTCTCTGTCAGCCAGAGTGGTGTGGGGAGAGAAAAAAAAGTGAGCCAAAGGTACTGCTGGTAATGATACTTCAAACCATAATGTTGTAGCAACCAGGCAAGATACTAACAAACTTCAATAGGACTTTGTTTTTAAAGTGGAAACCTCTTTACCAAGCTGCTGCTGCACCTTCGGTAGCTCTCACTCCACCTCCTCAACTCCTCCTCCCCTTCCTGTTTCCCCTCCTTTCAGGCAGCCATGTACTGGAATATGGTTTTTCAAATAGCACACCAAGTGAAGTTTGGGTTCAGTAAGAGGCACATCTTTAAAGTAATGCAAATAGATGGAATCAGGTAGTATAGATACTGCTGAGCCAGTGTCCAACATTAGCTGAATAGAGTGTGATTTGCCTGAAGGTGTGGCAGAAACGTTTACAGTGCACTTTATTTGTTCTGGAATATGTGCAGTAGTGATTTTGTCCACGCTCAGCACAGTAACATCTGGTATTGTAACTGCATGCACCTGTTGATTGAACTGGCTGCTGCGACATACTTTAGCAAAATGCCCAATCTTTTTGCAATGATTGCACTGAACTACTTTTGCCGGACGTCCTGTGTAGCTTGCAAGGTGTTGTGGGGATCCACAGCGAAAGCATGCTTTTACTGTATTTTGAATTTGCTGATTCCGTGGCTTTCCATTAGTTTTCCTCTTGTAATCATTTGTCTGCAGTGATAGTGAACTTTTCTGCAAAGGAGTCACAGCCTGGACTGTGCCTTCTGTATCCATGCTCATTATTTTGGCTTCTAGCTGACTCAATCGGAGTAGAAATGGTTATTGCTTTTTCTAGTGTAAGTTGTGGTTCTAAAAGTAAGCATTCTCTTACAAGAAGCATGGTTGTTTTCTCAATGAGCTGGTCTCTAATCATCTCATCTGCCATATTCCCAAAGTCACAAGTTACAATCAGACTCCTCAGGGAAGCAATATACTGCATAATAGTCTCCCCTGTTTCCTGCTCACGCTGGTGAAATCTGTAGCGATTAGCTACTACATTCACTTTTGGCACAAAAAAGTGTTTTAATGCAGTGAATGCAGTCTCATATTTATCATCTGCAAGGGGAAAAGTGCAAAATATACGCTGCCCTTCTGCTCCAAGGCAGTGGATTAGCAGAGCATGCTTTCTTACTTCAGAAATCTCTGTAGCAATGATTGCAAGCAGATAAGTCTTAAACATATGGATCCAGGCAATAAAAGCAATTGGAGGCTCACCTGGGCTTTGCAGAAAGGGTTCAGAGGCAGAAGACCCATCCTCATCGCCAAAATGTTGCAGCAACCAGGCAAGGTACTAAAAAACTTTAATAGGGCTTTATTTTTAAAGTGGAAACCTCTTTACCAAGCAGCTGCTGCACCCTCGGTAGCTCTCACTCCACCTCCTCAACTTCCCCCCCTCTTCCTGTTTCCTGTCCTTTCAGGCTCCCAACAGCCAGTGCTCCCAGTTCTGATAATTACAAGTAGCATCTAAACACCACTACCAGGAAATTCATATCATCAGGCAAACAAGACTAGGTGCAATTTGTAATATGACAAGGCAGTTATTATTTTACAGGCAAACATGGAGCTCCATGTAACTTCACTATCCATTTTAAGTCATCATTTTGCTCTTTATCCGCTCAGTGATCTATTCAGCCTCCTGAGTTGTGCTCTCACTTACACCCGTGCGCCTCTATTGACATCAGTGAGGTTGCACGGATGTATGTGAGGGTAGAAGATAGCCCAGAAAAACCGATAAACTATGGCCCAGTAAAATAACATTAGCAGGATGGAACAGTGTGGTTCCCTGTGCATATCAAAGAGAACTTCAGCAAACATGCAGCTTATTACATTTGTGATTTGCTTCTCCAGCAATCTGCTCAGCCAACTTCTTTCCTGCATCCTTATATTTTAAAGGCAATGAGCCATGATGGTACCTTTTCCCTTGATTGCTTCAAAAATTCAGTAGGCCCCATTTGGCAAATGCATATATTATCATGTCTTCAGGAAAAACTGTTTCAGAAAGTTATTTACAAAGTAGGGTCTTGTATCTTCCAAGTATCAGCAGCAATGAATTTTCCTGGTGCCATGCACGTGGCAGGGCCAGATCTCTCTACCTTTGTGAAGTGCCACAGCTCTGTTGACTTTCATGGAATCGCACCGATTTACACCAGGAGGCAAGCCAGCTTTTCAAATCCCAGCCTTGTTATTTTGGCAGCTTATCTCTGTGTACAGAAACCAATTATTGCTGGAATGGATTCATTTTTTGCTCAGTTACATTTTGAAGATTTAGCAGCCTTTTCTTCTCGCTGCTGTTTCCAGATTGAAAGAAGGCTTCTTTAAAAAAATGGTGGCAGAATAATAAGTTAGATGTCAAGATGCTAAAGGAAAATGCTGGATGTTCTCCTGTGAGCATCATAAATAGAACTCCCTATTTAAATACATGAAGGTAAAACTGTGCATTTCCTGCTTAAATGCTCCATATAAGGAAATCCCACATTTGGTTCTGACTATTGTTTCTGCAAGTTTCCACTTCACAAACGAATCCTAGCTAATTAGTTCCCAACCAAATAGCTGTTTAAAATCACCCTGTCTAGAAACCTCAAAAATGCAAAGGATTCGAGAAGGTCATGACAATGGAAATGAAACAGTGGTTCAAGCCAATAGGAATGATCAACATGAGCTACCTGAGTAATGGAGCCAGCGACAGGTAAAGAACAATGACACAGACTGATCAGGTTTTTGGTAGGTACACAACAAAACTGGGAAGGACAAAGCGGTTGGTCTTGACCACGCCCCACTTTGTGTGAGTGAGCTCATTTTCACAGAGGTTTTCAGGTGCTAGGAGGAAGCTCTGGTTGATTAATGCAAAGAAAATTATTCAGTGACTAGAGTACTGGGTTATTCTTTTAATACATTATTGGCCAGACAATATCCAACCAGCTCCAGTGCTTGGTAGGACTTAAATCTTGGTGTGTCCCCATTTTATGTTGGTTCTGCTGTTGGCTTCTCTCACAGCAGCTCTAACATGTGCAGAAAAAGCACTGCCGGCCTTTGGACAATGTACTTCTTCCTCACTCAGTATGGCCCTCCAGATGGAGTGTCTCACAGGTACTCCTGATGCCACCATTACAGGCACCCTCCCAGGGCCACCTCCTGCACCAATGATAAAGGCTATGCAGCATTCTGCCTGAAATAGTATTTTCTGAGAGTCAAGATGGCCACTGGGGCTGCAAAGCTCATCTCCCTGCCCCCCGGCATTCAAAAATTGTGGGGAGGAATTCCTGGGGTGGGAGGGGGATAAGAGTTCTTCAACTCCTAGTCTGCTGGCCGTGGGTGATACCAAATTGCGCTGCTGCACTTTAGTAACACTTGTGAATTGAGTCTGCTGTATTTTCCAAATGATGCCAAAGGCATCTAGATAATAGGGACAAGATTGTGCCAATGTAAAGAAAAAAAGAGATTCCCCCATTAAGTGGATTCCATTGCATGGGATGCTTTTGTCATCCCTCCCCTTTCCTGTTCTGACCCCACTTTCATGCTTCTAAGGCTTGGTCTACACTATCAACTTATGTCAGTATAACCACGTTGCTCAGGGGTGTAGAAAATCTACAGTCCTGAGCGATGCAGTTATACTGACCTAACACTCAGTGTAGACAGCACTATGTCAACAGGAGGGATTCTTCCATCAACATAGCTACCATGGCTCAGGGAGGTGGAGTACCTGCACCGATGGGAGACACTATCCTGTCGGCATAGTGTAGACAAGCCCTAAGTCCTGAAGTCTTTACTCAGTTTTCACTGAGCCTTTAGGCAAACTCCCACTGAAGTCACATCAAACCAACTGAATAGGATTTTGCTCATTGGCATTAAAAATGGGCTTGAAAAGGGGAATGAGCTTCACCTCTCTCATCATTAATCAATCAGTCATGGTTTAGGAAAGAGAAGGAGGGGTCTAAATGGCACTTAGAAAAATTATTCATCCTTTTCATGATTTTCCCAGCCTGCCACATTTTTAATAAAATGGTGTGTGTGCCGCTCCCCCCAACACAAACACACACACACACACACACACACACCTCTCAAAGCACCAAGTCTGAGCCGTCATGAGACTCAATTCCATTGAACGTAACAGAATTAACTAACATCACTTCAGCCCTGTTCAGCTGGTTGAATTGCATGGTCCCTTTTCTGTTCAAGCAATTAATCTTTCTGAAACTTTTTATTTTCAATTAAATCTGCTGGGGTTGAAACAAAGGCACAGAATGCTTTTAACCCTTCCCAGCTCAGAAACAGCTGTCACACTTGTCAGCTGGCACAGAAATAAAAACACAAGCATTCAGAGGAGAATGCAGGCTTAGGGAGATATTTCCAGCACCCTCTGTTGGAGAACAGGTCACACAAACCCTTGGACTAGAGACTACAAACTCTTATCAACATGTACCAAACTCTTCCCATTTGGAATGGAGACCCTTCAGTACATATGTTTTTCATAGATTCCAAGGCCAGAAGGGACCACTGTGATCTTCTAGTCTGACCTGCTATGTGACAAAGGCCATAAAGCTTCCCCACAATCATTCCCAGAGCAGATCTTTCAGAAAAACATCCAGTCTTGATTCAAAAGTGGCTAGTGATGGAGAATCCACCATGATGCTAGGTAAGTTGTTCCAAAGGTTAATTACTCTGACTGTTTTTAAAAAAAGGTACACCTTATTTGTTGCCTGAATTTGTTTAGTTTCAACTTCTAGCCATTTCACCTTTCTCTGCTAGATTTTCTGTGTTCCATGGTTGCTTACAAGAGGATGGGGCTGCTGCTGCTTCTTTCTGATCTGTGATGGTATCATCTTCCTGTAGCAAAGCAACCTTGTCAATAGCCCACCTCATACCCCCAGTCCTTGCACAATTTTTTCCTTAAGCAACCTCTCATTAACTTTAATAGGAGGTTTTGCCTGCATAAGTATGGTGTACATACAGAGCAAGGATCTAAGGATGTGGCCCCATGATTTCAGTGAGAGATCTGCCTATTGAACTGAGGACAGGGATGAAGGACTGGGTTGTGGTTAAAGCACTGGATTCAACTCCTGCCTCTGCCATCGACTATATGACCTTGTGCAAGCCCATTTAGGCCTGGTCAAAGAAGCCTCTATCAACATCAATTGGAGTTTGGGTGGCTGAGCACTTTGTCAAAATCAAGCCTGTGATCGCTCTGTACCTCAGTTTCCCACCTCTAATATTATTAACCAAGGAAAACAGTACTTCCCTGTCTCACAGGGGTATTGGCATCATACCTTCCTTAATGTTTGTGGGAGCAAGGACACTACAGTAGTAAGGATCACATGAATAGCGGAAGAATTGCTCTTGCTCTAAGAAGGCCAAAGCTTATGAACTCTGGAATGCAGACAGCAGGCTGAAGGTAGAAGTTTCTGACATAATATTCACACTCCTGATTCTTTTTGCTAGATAATATACAAATGGCCACATTTCCTAGTCAATTTCATGTTGGGTTTTTTTTCAAGACGCAGAAGGCAAATTTACTTTAAAAATCTGAACCTTTGATGGTTTGAAGTGGAAATGTTTTCATGAACTCTGGATCAGGCTGTTTTGATGGTTGCATGCTTTGATGTATGTTTGGAGCACAGTGACTCAAAAACTTCTACTGATTTCTCTCTTTTTTGTTGTTCTCCCTTCTCACACAACTAGATGTCTCAAAGCAATGAAGTGCCAATAAGGAGGAAGGGGCAAACAGAAACACAAGGGAAGAAGGTGGCAAGGGAAAGGTAACATTGATCTAGATATTTACCTAATCTAATAATAAACTACATGTATCTATCCATCTGTCTCTCTCAGGGGCAGTAATCCAGAGATATACTCATTTGTACCAAAAAGAAATGGAGTACTTGTGGCACCTTAGAGACTAACCAATTTATTTGAGCATGAGCTTTCGTGAGCTACAGCTCACTTCATCAGATGCATACTGTGGAAACTGCAGCGGACTTTATATATACACAGAGAATATGAAACAATACCTCCTCCCACCCCACTGTCCTGCTGGTAATAGCTTATCTAAAGTAATCGTCAGGTTAGGCCATTTCCAGCACGAATCCAGGTTTTCTCACCCTCCACCCCCCCACACAAATTCACTCTCCTGCTGGTGATAGCCCATCCAAAGTGACAACTCTTTACACAATGTGCATGATAATGAAGTTAGGCCATTTCCTGCACAAATCCAGGTTCTCTCACTCCCTCACCCCCCTCCAAAAACCCATCCCCATACACACACAGACTCACTCTCCTGCTGGTAATAGCTCGTCCAAACTGACCACTCTCCAAGTTTAAATCCAAGTTAAACCAGAACATCTGGGGGGGGGGGGTAGGAAAAAACAAGAGGAAATAGGCTACCTTGCATAATGACTTAGCCACTCCCAGTCTCTATTTAAGCCTAAATTAATAGTATCCAATTTGCAAATGAATTCCAATTCAGCAGTTTCTCGCTGGAGTCTGGATTTGAAGTTTTTTTGTTTTAAGATAGCAACCTTCATGTCTGTGATTGCGTGACCAGAGAGATTGAAGTGTTCTCCGACTGGTTTATGAATGTTATAATTCTTGACATCTGATTTGTGTCCATTTATTCTTTTACGTAGAGACTGTCCAGTTTGACCAATGTACATGGCAGAGGGGCATTGCTGGCACATGATGGCATAAATCACATTGGTGGATGTGCAGGTGAACGAGCCTCTGATAGTGTGGCTGATGTTATTAGGCCCTGTGATGGTGTCCCCTGAATAGATATGTGGGCACAATTGGCAACGGGCTTTGTTGCAAGGATAAGTTCCTGGGTTAGTGGTTCTGTTGTGTGGTATGTGGTTGTTGGTGAGTATTTGCTTTAGGTTGCGGGGCTGTCTGTAGGCAAGGACTGGCCTGTCTCCCAAGATTTGTGAGAGTGTTGGGTCATCCTTTAGGATAGGTTGTAGATCCTTAATAATGCGTTGGAGGGGTTTTAGTTGGGGGCTGAAGGTGACGGCTAGTGGCGTTCTGTTATTTTCTTTGTTAGGCCTGTCCTGTAGTAGGTAACTTCTGGGAACTCTTCTGGCTCTATCAATCTGTTTCTTTACTTCCGCAGGTGGGTACTGTAGTTGTAAGAAAGCTTGACAGAGATCTTGTAGCTGTTTGTCTCTGTCTGAGGGGTTGGAGCAAATGCGGTTGTATCGCAGAGCTTGGCTGTAGACGATGGATCGTGTGGTGTGGTCAGGGTGAAAGCTGGAGGCATGCAGGTAGGAATAGCGGTCAGTAGGTTTCCGGTATAGGGTGGTGTTTATGTGACCATTGTTTATTAGCACTGTAGTGTCCAGGAAGTGGATCTCTTGTGTGGACTGGACCAGGCTGAGGTTGATGGTGGGATGGAAATTGTTGAAATCATGGTGGAATTCCTCAAGGGCTTCTTTTCCATGGGTCCAGATGATGAAGATGTCATCAATATAGCGCAAGTAGAGTAGGGGCTTTAGGGGACGAGAGCTGAGAAAGCGTTGTTCTAAATCAGCCATAAAAATGTTGGCATACTGTGGGGCCATGCGGGTACCCATAGCAGTGCCGCTGATCTGAAGGTATACATTGTCCCCAAATGTGAAATAGTTATGGGTAAGGACAAAGTCACAAAGTTCAGCCACCAGGTTAGCCGTGACATTATCGGGGATAGTGTTCCTGACGGCTTGTAGTCCATCTTTGTGTGGGATGTTGGTGTAGAGGGCTTCTACATCCATAGTGGCCAGGATGGTGTTATCAGGAAGATCACCGATGGATTGAAGTTTCCTCAGGAAGTCAGTGGTGTCTCGAAGGTAGCTGGGAGTGCTGGTAGCGTAGGGCCTGAGGAGGGAGTCTACATAGCCAGACAATCCTGCTGTCAGGGTGCCAATGCCTGAAATGATGGGGCGCCCAGGAGTTCCAGGTTTATGGATCTTGGGTAGTAGATAGAATATCCCAGGTCGGGGTTCCAGGGGTGTGTCTGTGCGGATTTGATCTTGTGCTTTTTCAGGAAGTTTCTTGAGCATATGCTGTAGTTGTCATTTGTACCAAGTTTTTGTTTGAAGTGAACATAAGATACTCTATTTCTTAATCATTCTAGTAGAACGGATGCTACATGTGGCGTTCGTATGTAGGATACCAAATCGGCAAGGTCGTTAATATTCTGTCCTTGTGTATACTAGTGTGGCTCTGAAGTAGCTCCAAAGAGATCAGAGTCTGGTGGAGTCTCTGGTTCTGATGTACTGCAGGAGGCGAAGCCATGACTGCAACAGATGAATGAGGCATCCTACTAACCAATTCAATACAATTTGCCATAACAGTCATCCTTTAAATAAATACTCCACTTTCACCCCATAAAATCCATTATTAATAATATTATTTCCCTTAACGCAGCTAGTTGGCCATGTGGAAGATTGCCCAATGGAACTGAAGGCATCATTCCAGATTGCAGGAAAAGTAACATGGATGTGTCTGCGAAAATCAAATGGGCCAGGTCCTCTCTGGCATAAAACACGAATGATCCTGATTAGAAGCTTTTCAGTTTCTGCACCAAGCTGCTATAATCATTCCATAAGGACCATAGTTGAAAGAATTTAAGAACAATTGGCCTCTTAGCACCATGATGTGAGAGCAAACGGTGTGCCTAAGCATTCCCTTTCGTGATAAAGAATCCATTTGACCATACAGGACATTTTTACTCCCCAAAAATTAGATTAGTAACACTGGCCAATGTGATCATAGCATGCTGTGCATTTAGGACTTCATCCAATGCCTAGGAAAATCAATGGGATTCTTTCTATTGCATACAATGGGCAGTGGCTAGGACCCTTATTGTATGAAGCCAGAATTTAATGACACCTCTCTTATTAAGACTTTGTAATTTAAAGAAGAGAGATGTCTAGTCAATGGCAATTTAAAAGCAAATTAAATTCAAATGTTCAAATATTGCCATAATGAAGGCAGTTTATGGCAAATAAAACAAAAACTTATGAGCTATGGGGACTAGAGGCAATGGGATGCTTCCCATTACTAGTTAGTTAGGATTTTTTATTCCAGTTGTTCGATGTATAGTGTAAAATACCTCTTGATGTCAACAAAACATCTGGGGTACGATTACTTGTCTGCTGACACAAAGCTGTGCTAGGAGGGTGATATATTACACTGCCCAAACAGGGGAGCTGGGAGGAGCTGAGGGAAGCATGCTGGACAACTGGTGTTGTTAACAGTGCTTCTTCCATCAAAAGCCTGCTGATAGAAGGCAGACAGGGCCATAGTCTGCTTTGCTGGACACTTCCACCCTAGTTCCACCAGAACTACTGGAAGTGTTATCTGGCCCAGTCCCTTAATCCCACCAACTCCTTAGCCCAACCACTTGTCTCTTCGTTACACGGCCTCATCATCCCTATTCACCCTGACTAATGTGGCCATCATTAAAGCCTAATGAAGGACAAGGCATTAGAATTTGCACCGTTAGTATTTTATCTTACTTGGAGGAGTTTTAGCTACATAACCTTAATATTTCATTGATACAGTTTCAGCCTTTAATATTTTATTACAGAGAAACATGTTCACTGGGAACTGGACTAATGGATATAATCTTTTGCTGGTATTACAATATTGCCAAGAGATCCCAAGCAGGATCAGGGCCCCATTGTACCAAGTGCTCAATATGCACCTAGTGAGATGGTCCCTCACCGGAAGAGCTTCAAATAAAGGGCCTCATCTCAAACCCACTGAAGTCAATGTAGTGACTCTCATTGACTTCAATAGACTTTGGCTTAGGGCCTAAAAAGCCAGGATGAAAGCCACTGAGCCTTTTTATAACCAAAACTTGGGCTCATTTTTCAGCCCTCTATAAATGATGGTACAAAACATGAAAGCTGGTGTTTTGCTGCTGTTTAACTTTCTCTCGGCTGAGAGCAATGCTTCATTTCATTCCCGTCAGGCATTACAATTTTCCAAAGCTACAGCTAATTATACAAGATTTATCTATATGAAAACATGGGGATTAAGCAGGCAGGAAAAATAGCTAAATATTATTTAGTGGCTTGTTTAATCAAAAGGTAATGAGAACAAGGTTTGTACAAAAACAAATAATTTCTGAAACAAATATCTAACGGGAGGGATGGTACAGAAGGAAATCGTTAACATTCTATTTATTGCTTTATCCTACTCTTTCAGGAAGTGCTACCAAGAATAAAACTTTGATGCACTAGTAAATTCATATTGTACTGATACATTAGCAACTATCACCGGTTTCCCTATGGCGCGCATTGCTTTTGGTGGTCATTCCTCTTTTACTGAGCTGGCTTGAATTCCCTTGCCAATCCATTGTATACCAGCTATTTATTTAGGGTGAAGTTGCCTCACCCAGAGACAGCTTGATCAAAAAGCAAGAGCTGCAGGGCCCGCTTTCACTGTAGTTAGTATCAAAACCCCCCATTGACTTATACAGGAGTAGGATCAGGACCAAAATGGGGCTGGAGTGATACATGGGATGATGATGTATAAAAGTTTTTTTTTTAATCTGATACTTCTTGAGTTGACAGACTAGGTCCGTTCACTAGAGGTAGTAGTGGATCATGAAATGCTATATATGGTCTAGCCACTAGAGGGAGACACAGAGCTACACTGGGTTAGCCTGCATTACAAAGCGCCTCTAGGCAAGGATGGATTTCACCCATATAGCATATTACTTGACAGATAGGTATCAGTGTTTTACAGACACTGGGCAAAGACCTAAAAGGTGCCTAGTGTCCCACTGATTTCAATGAGACATAAGGGGCTGCCCCACCCCACTGGGCTTTCTCCGCACCTCATAGAATCATAGAATCATAGAATCATAGAATATCAGGGTTGGAAGGGACCCCTGAGGGTCATCTAGTCCAACCCCCTGCTCGAAGCAGGACCAATTCCCAGTTAAATCATCCCAGCCAGGGCTTTGTCAAGCCTGACCTTAAAAACTTCCAAGGAAGGAGATTCCACCACCTCCCTAGGCAACGCATTCCAGTGTTTCACCACCCTCTTAGTGAAAAAGTTTTTCCTAATATCCAATCTAAACCTCCCCCACTGCAACTTGAAGCCATTACTCCTCGTTCTGTCATCTGCTACCATTGAGAACAGTCTAGAGCCATCCTCTTTGGAACCCCCTTTCAGGTAGTTGAAAGCAGCTATCAAATCCCCCCTCATTCTTCTCTTCTGCAGGCTAAACAATCCCAGCTCCCTCAGCCTCTCCTCATAAGTCATGTGTTCTAGACCCCTAATCATTTTTGTTGCCCTTCGCTGGACTCTCTCCAATTTATCCACATCCTTCTTGTAGTGTGGGGCCCAAAACTGGACACAGTACTCCAGATGAGGCCTCACCAATGTCGAATAGAGGGGGACGATCACGTCCCTCGATCTGCTCGCTATGCCCCTACGTATACATCCCAAAATGCCATTGGCCTTCTTGGCAACAAGGGCACACTGCTGACTCATATCCAGCTTCTCGTCCACTGTCACCCCTAGGTCCTTTTCCGCAGAACTGCTGCCTAGCCATTCGGTCCCTAGTCTGTAGCGGTGCATTGGATTCTTCCGTCCTAAGTGCAGGACCCTGCACTTATCCTTATTGAACCTCATCAGATTTCTTTTGGCCCAATCCTCCAATTTGTCTAGGTCCTTCTGTATCCTATCCCTCCCCTCCAGCGTATCTACCACTCCTCCCAGTTTAGTATCGTCCGCAAATTTGCTGAGAGTGCAATCCACACCATCCTCCAGATCATTTATGAAGATATTGAACAAAACCGGCCCCAGGACCGACCCCTGGGGCACTCCACTTGACACCGGCTGCCAACTAGACATGGAGCCATTGATCACTACCCGTTGAGCCCGACAATCTAGCCAGCTTTCTACCCACCCTATAGTGCAATACCCTCGTCGGACTTATTTTGGAGGTCAAAATAGTGTTTTCTGTAGTCCCAAAATTTTACCTTCTTTCACCTGTATTTTATGAAGAGAAGTCATCAGTCTTATTTTTCTAACGCAGAGCTTTAATTTGCTAAATTCTCAGTCTTAGAATTTATTTCCTTTTTCACTCACTTCTTTGTACTATTTATGTGTTATACATTGACACACATCTTCCAAACAGGCAAAGAATCTGAAAGTTTGCCATCATTTTCATTGCTAACTCATTTGCGTAAGAGAGCTTTTTAATAAATTGGCATTAAAAACAGTTACATTTTGCAGGTTAAAAATGTTCATCAGAATTTAATTTAGCATCAACTTCTTCATCTTTACTTCCACTCATTCTTCTGGTGGAATAATGCTTAGGCACACGGATTATGCCTTTCGGGTTTGTCCACTATTCAGCCGATCCTGCAAGGTGCTGAGCGACTTTTACACCAGCTGAAGTTAATGGGAGATAAAGGCACCTTTCAGTAAATGTACAGCATGAGTGAGATATTGGAGAGAGAAACTGCTACAGAATGAAACATTGGAGTAAATGTTGATAACAAAATGGTGAACATTCATGATTTTCCCCTTTATTCATCATTATTTAAAATTTCAATGAATACTTTTGTCAAAATTTCATCGAGATCTATTGGTAACAGAATGTGTAAAGCTGAATATATATATATATATATATATAGTATATGCGAGTGTTCAATATTATATCCCTTCTTCCACCCTTTGCCTGTCTGGTCTATTTAGACTATAAGCTTTTGGGGGCAAGGACTGTCCCTGAGCATGCTCAGTTTCACTTGAAAACTGCCTGATTTTCACAAAAAGAGGGCTCATTTTTTTAAGCAAATATGCAAGAAAGGTGGCAAATTTTCCAACAAAATGGGCCCAGTTTTTAATTTGTAATGAAATACAAAAAACAAAGACAAAACAAAAATACACCTTACAATTCTGGATAGGCTTTGGTTTTTTTGCTGGGAATATTTCGTACCCACACATTGCTATAACTAAATTAGTAAACAACATTTTGCCAAAATACACAGAGGCTGTTTCAGAAGTTAAAATAAAATCAGATGAACTGGTCAGTCCATTCAGATGCAGAGATGGCAATTTCAAGGCTGGCAAAATGTACAAGCTCTTATTTACTTCTCCTGCACCTTGTGATCTGCATGTCACTGAATTACAGTTAGAGCCCTTAATGTGCACCTGTAATTACTACTAGGGGTAAACCATGACTGTAAGCCACAAGCAACACTAGAGGGCAGTGCACAGGCGCATGACCTCAGTGGTAATTTCAGTAGGCAATCTGCTGGAGAAAAGCGCAATGCCTAAGTAAACATGACTACTCTATTATCTTTGACACGGTGCAGTGTCCACTTATTTCTCTCATCCCAGGTCACCATGGTTTCATGGCCCTTTCCTGCCTTTGCCCCCTCCTTGTCTGTGTTTCTGGCGCAACTTGTGCTTCTCGAGAACACACTGCTTTAGGGTTGTGCTCGGTCCCTGCGAAGTTATACAAGGGGTGTGTATCAAGGTCCACTACTTTTTTTAACCTATCCAGAGCCAGTAACAATCTGGTCTTTCATGTTAACAGTGAAGAATAGAGGTCTGGTTGTGTGCCAGGCATGGCCAACTCTGGCCTTCCACCACCACGGGCTTTCCAGTCCTTTTATTTCCCTTTTGTCCCTTTTAGATCCAAGACCTGGCCCGGGTCAGAATCCTCTGAACTAAGCACTGTGTCATCTGTACATCTGCAATAGTTAAGTCTGCTTCTACTGATCTGTCATGGCTGCTAGCGTAATTCTTTCAACACAAAACCTTTTTCATTGAGGCAGCTCTAAACAGCTTACAGTGTGATATGGTGTCATTCTGTCTTGGTTATCTTTTTCGAATTGATATTGTCATGGTTTCTACATAATCTCTACCATTTGATTTCCACGGAGGAATACATATTTCCCAATCAGCTTTTTTTATTGTGAGTGTCCTGGAGAATCATCCTCTATCTCATTGCTCTCAAGTGCCTCTTCAGAATACACAGTGATAAGGCACAATGGTCAGCTGATTACATATGGTGGCTGACGAGTTTATAGGACTGTCGCTACGGTTTACAGTTTAATAGCCATGCTGCTGTGAGGAGCTGAATGCTTCCTGGGAAATGATGAACACCTCTTTGTGCCTCAGTTCCCCTTTTGTGAAATGAAGATTTTAGGATTTCCATATTTCACAGGAGCGTTGTGATGAGAAATATGTTAAAGATTGTGAGATACTCATATTATGGTCATGGTGGCCAGAGAAGTACATCGAGAAAGACAGATCTGGCCCCTCCTAAATCATGCACTAATTTTATCCTGAAATCCTGCATATTAATGTATTTCATTTGACATTGCAGTGACATACTCTGGTGTCATCTCAGAGCTATAGTACCTAGGGGAAAATGTCTGAAAAACTTCCTTTTTCTTTTCTTTAAACAAACAAAAAAGCTTCCAAGCTTAGGAAGAGCTTAATGGAAACTCTAAGGAAAAATTACAAAGATAAAACAAACCAGCACTTAAAGTATTCCCATTTCATTCTGTGCCCACAAAGTTTTTCCCTCATTTAGTATGAAGGACTATAACACTCAGACACAGTGTGCACTAGAGTTCATGGAAGTTTTGACATACTGAGGTTCGATAAAGCTACAAAATAAAAAAAATCAACTCCCTTTTTATTTAATTTTCAAAATGTACCGGGCCTTTCATCTGACATCAATTTTACACATTCATTGCAATTAATCCTGATTTACACAGATTCAATCCCATTTTAGAGTACCCTTTTTGCAAAAGTCTTAATAGTTAGTTGCCCTGAGTGTTTATCAGGTATATAAAGTATTATTTGTCATCTGATAATAGACTGATTAATTTCTGTGTTTAGAAAGGTGATTTTGTTCTGTGGTAGTGAGAGAAGCATGCCGGAGCTTCAGATGAGAGACATAGCATTAGGAACAGTGTTCAGCATTGCAAAAATGGTGAATTTAGGTAATAAATCCAATAAACTATTAGAGTTGATCACTTCTTCCCAGTAGTTCATTTAAAGCTCTCTCCTAAGCAACTAACTTTGACAATCAGAAGCAGTAATTTGGGTTAATATACAACTAGTCTCTACTTTTTGTTTGAACAAGATAGAAGCAATATAATGTTTCTTACTAGAATCCCATCTCTGTAACATGGAGACAATTCTAGTTTCAAGCATGCAGGGTCTATATATCAGCATGTGCCTTGGGAAATCAGCTACTGTGGATGTAAAAGTCCCCAGCAGCTGATCTTGTTAGCGATGGAGAAATCCCCAAAAGGTTTGGAAATTTATTTTAGATATGCACCAAACTCCTGACACTTTAGATATATTATTTATTTGTAGGGCTGGTAACAGTGCCTATTGTGAAGGTGGCCCCCACACCCTCCATTTTAAGACCCTGTTTTCAGTTTTGTATATGAGGAGAGATTAATAAGACTGGGACTTTTCAGCTTGGAAAAGAAATGACTAAGGAGCAATATGACAGGTCTATAAAATCATGACTGGTGTGGAGAAAGTACATAAGGAAGTGTTATTTACTCCTTGTCATAACCAGGAGTGAAAGTAATAATAAATTCTTACTGGTATGGGGGCTGACTGCAGCCCCTGGAAGGGACAGGGCCTTGGGCAGAAGGGACAGGGCTGGAGGAGGGGGGCCAGGGCTCTGGTGGCGATTTAAAAGGGCCCGGGGCAGCTGCCCTTCCCCACCCCCCATCAGCGGCCCTGCTGGTAGGGTCCATACTGGCAGGGCCACCGACAGGGGGGATGGGGAAGGGGTAGCAATGTTAAAGCACTGCCGTGGCAACACTTTAAGGAGGTTCCTTTTGCTGGCCCTCCCACACACACACCCCCGCCCCATCAGCAGCTGCCGACGGGGGAGGCAAAAGGGGCAGCGATGTTAAAGAGCTTTAATGTGGGCTGCATGCATACGGGCCAGTACCGGCTTGTTACCGGTATGTTGTACCAGCCCATACCAGCTCACTTTCACCCCTGCTCATAACACAAGAACTAGGGGCCACCAAATGAAATTAATAGGCAGCAGGTTTAAAACAAACAAAAGCAAGTATTTTTTCACACAATGCACAGTCAACCTATGGAACTCCTTGCCAGAGGATGTTGTAAAGGCCAAGATTATAGCAGAGTTAAAAAAAGAACTAGATAAGTTCATAGAGGATAGGCTATCTGTTGTCATGTTGATATTATCTGCCTCTATCAAGTGTTTTGTTTATTTAGTTAGTTAGTTTTGGGGAGTCTACCATACTCATTTTACAGCTAATTTAGACAGGACTCTAGCTATTTTCCGAAAGATAATAAATTACATGTGCTCTGTGCGGATATGAGAGAATGACTGCTGGACGCATTGCTCCAGTCTGAGACTGGGCAGTTTTACCTACAGCTGCTGCTCTGGGATGCTGTTGTCTGAGCCAGGGCCTAGGTTCAGACCGGGGTCAGTGTGGAATGGAGTGGAATGGGAGAGAGTAGATTGGGACAAGGAGCTACAGGGCATGGGGGAGCAGAAACTGGGCTGAGAGGAGACCAAAGCAAAAAGAGCAAAGGAAAGACACTTCTCAAGTACGGTAGATGGTGGGGAGACAGGGACAATGAATGATTACTTGTATGCTGTTTAGTGCAGCCACTAGGGCAATCAGAGGGTCAGCAAAGAGAAAGTCACTCTTCTACTTATAATGATGGGTCACGGACCATTGGTGTTTTAATCATATTAATGAATACAATACATGGAAGAAGAGGAAAAGGACAGGCCAGAGGTGATTCTGTGGAAGTTTTAGATACACTGCTCAGCAGAGAAGGACTGGGCATATGAAAGATACATTCCCTGCTACAGGACATAGCAAAGGAGAGAGAGGTTTGAGGCCTTTGCCAATCTGAAAAGCACCTGACATGCTGCCTTAAGGCTTAAAGCACTATTGTGTAACTTGGGTGAACTTATGGAGAGGATGATTCGGGGATCAGATAATGTTTGATGTAAACAATAACAAATAAAGGCCTAGAATGGCAGCGAAGGACAGCCAGAGCTCAAGCTCAGTGATGCAATGAAAATTTGGGGATACGCAGTAGCACAGTTGGCATGTTAAAATTTTCAGTACTATGCAGGCCCTGTGCAACACTTTGTAAAAATAGCACAGCTGATACGGTTACTAAGGATCATAAAAACACTGAGAAAAATGGTTTAAAGGGACATTATAAATAAAAGAATCCCCTGGGAGCTTGGAAATACAAACTGGGGCGGGGTGGGAAGCATTGGGTGTGAGAGAGAATTTTGTGTTTGTGAAGAGAAGCAGACTGACAGCCCTTGGAGATTCAAGTTCCCTATTCACACTGATGATACAGCCCAATAGCTGCAGCCTGTGTGTGACATACACAGGCTCCGTGTGACATACTGTTGCCCTCTAGTGGAGGCTGACCTACATATTGAGGTTGATTATCCTTCTACTGCCCTCGTTAATCGCACTGGGTCTTTTAGCTCAGGCAATAGAGGCTCATAATTTTAGATCTAGAGGTTGTCCTTGGTTTGTTCCCACCTAAGGTCATAGTGCAACACACGCTTCCTCCATTCTTGCCTTCCCAAGGTACCTCGACCTCGAGCAAAAGGGATGTCTTTGAATGGAAAAGATAGAAGCCATGTCAGTATTTTCATAACCCTGCAACAGATGACTTGTGAGTAAAAAACACTTAAAGCATTTAGAAGGTGTTAATGAATTAACTTATTAAATGACATGTGCAGCCTGAAGCATAGCCCAAAAAATCAGAAACAATTCACTACACCAGATAGACCTATAGGACCGGTATTCCAGACGTGCTAAACACATGCTACTCTCATTGACTTCAGTGTCAGCTGAAGGGGAATACAATAGGTTAGAAACATGCTCTGCTTATGAGATTCTCTCTTTGGTGAGAGAGCGCACATGAAGCTCTCGAACTATTTAAAGGATCCTCTGGAGTTATGGATGCTGCTTGAAATGACGTAAAAATTCACCCTGGTACAGAGGACCCACACAACCCTGCGTACCTCACCAATTTCACATGGCAAGCTGCACTCAGAGTCATGTAAAACCTGTGATGTAATATAAGCTATCTTCAGAAATTCTCTCTTCCACCACAGGAGAAAATGTACAGAAAGTGCTGCAACAATGGTGTTACGTCTTTTGCTCTTCACACAAACGTGAACATGGAAGAACCACATGGGAACACCAGCGTTCCAAATAATCCCCATGTAAGTAAATACAACATGCAAGTCCTAATCGCATATGCATACTACTGCTCTGGCATCGTTCTGGTCCCCTCTGAAACAAAGAAGACAGTAAGGTCCACTTGAGGGCTCAAACTATTGAAAGGGATACCACCCAATTCCAGTGCACTACAAATAGCTAGTGGAGGGTGGGGGAAAGAGAGGAGAGGAACATCTGCTGATTGTGATGATGACACTGCTCCCCATTTTCGTCATAGTGATATTATATAGGTTTATGACATAATTCTGAGATATTTTATGCAAGATAGGTCATGTGAGGTGTCATGGGAAAGGTTATGATTTACTGAATATGACTATCCTAGTTGTATGCATGTGTCATTTTTGTATCTGAAGTTAGGAATACTGACTATATATCTGTATTACTCATGTGATTACACCTGGGGAATGCCCACTAGGCAAAAGGCTCCCAGTCTAGATGGCTGCCTGGGAAGGGCCCATTCAGGTTAATGAGCCACTGGGAGAAAACAGTAGGCCTTAGAAGAAGTTTATCCCCACTGGAGGGGGGGAGCATTCCTAAGGATGCTACAAACAGCCTCCGAGTTATGGCTGCTGTAATCCTACAGGGATATGTGATCAGGTCCCCTGGTGTTGGACTCCACCTTGGGATACCAGTGTTTTTCCACTTACTGGCATGGGAACCAAGCTTTGAGACAAAGGGTTCCTGCCATATGCAAAGGCTATTTAAGGCAGGGGAGTGACATCATCGTGGTTCTTCACAACCAAAGAGACTCTTGGAAACACCTAAGGAACAGAAATAGTGAACTGAGGGAAGTGCTGGACCCAGGCTAAAGGGATTTTTAGCCTATGAATGGAACACCTGCGGATTCCAACCTGTAAGCAAGTGCAGCTTGTCCCTTACGAATCTGCAGTCTGCTGGTATCATCACTTAGGGTGAGGATCTGCTATTCATATCCAATCTCTTTAGTATATTAAGTTTAGTATGCGTGTTTTGTTTATTTGCTAGATAATCTGCTTTGATCTGTTTGCTATCCTTATAATCACTTAAAATCTCTTTTGTAGTTAATAAACTTATTTTGCTTTATTTAAAACCAGTGTGTGTGGAAGACATTGGGGCAAAAAGCTGTTGTATATTTCCTCTCCACATTAACAGAGGTGCACATTTCATGAACTTACCCTGTACAGTTCCCTGTGCAGCACAAGATGGTATAATTTGGGGGTTACACTCCGGGGCGGGGTGCCTGAGTAGCTGGGAAGTTCCCCAGCTGAAGCCTCCCCATGCAGAGCTGATCACAGAATCTGTATGTAACTGCAGCTGGGTGTTTCCCTACCTGTATGTGTGCTGGTTAAAGTGCAGGCTGGAGCCTGGGAGAGGGCTTGGCAGGGTGGACACAGCAGTACAGTGTAAAGTGAGCCAGGCTGATGGGTCATGGGGGCTCAGTGGTACCCCACTTCCAGGTGGCACCCTGGGAGGAACCCATCACAGTGATATCTGAGTCTGAATGAAAAAAAGAGTTTCTCGTTATGAATTTATGAGTTAGAAAGTTCTGACTGTTAACATAAGGAAGAACTTTCTCAGATTCCCAAATGAGCAAACACAATAAATGAAATGTTATTGGACAGCAATCTATCCAAGACAGATACATTATTATGATGATTCCAGAGGAGAAAGCTTTATAATTAATGTATTGAACTTAACCATTGGAGAACTCACAGGGCAGAATTGTTTTACAGGATTACTACTTGATACTAGATCAGGACCTGGAATATTTAATACAATAATGATGCTTGTTATGGTACATTAATAAAAGCCTCTCCATATAACATAATATGGTTCAACACTAATTATTTACAGGGAAGTTCTATTGAATTTAATAGAGAATTATATTCTAAGAAAATAGTTATCTTATCCATTTTTTGGACTGTAACAGTCTCAGGATTCTGCCTTCCCTGTAGGCAGTAGACTGCACTCAATGCATGGAAGGTGTGGATATCTCCTCCACAAACCGAAAAGGATTTAGCATTCTTTTCAAAGGATTTAGACTCTAAAGTCACTTTTGAAAATGAGACTTAGGCTCCTGTGTCATTTAGGTGTGTTTGAAAATTTTAGCCTAAAAAACTAAGTTTTGCAGTGAACTCTAGGATCTGACCTGTAACATACTATTACTGATCTGCACAAAGATACTGTTAGGGCAAATAAACTTTTACATTTTATAAATTTGCCAGAATGTGATCTAATAATAAGGATAATCTGCATTAGTAAGAGTTCATTAATTTCTACATTTTAACCAATTTGTATGCACTTTTACAAGTAGCTATACTAGTAAGGTAAACAATGTTCCAAAGAGAAACTGGAAGCACAACTTGGAGAACTTTGAACACTTCTGTCATTTAAAATAGAGCGGCAGTAGATGGGAAATAAAAATAGAGAATACTAATTTTAGAGGAATGATTTTACCTATGTTTTAGCCAAAGAGCTACTGCTGACATTTTAGTACCCAAGTAAAAAGAAAAGAGGTCTCTAATCCACAGATGCCTCAAATAATTGTCTCGGGGCTGCTGTATTGAAGTAAAGCAGAGGCGTGAGAATTTCTGTAGCATCTGATGCTTAATTGATGACATATCCTAAGCCAAATTATGTACAGATTGGAAAATGAATGTCTAGCTCTTCTCTTAGTGTTGTGAAGAGTCCTGGCTATGTTTTAGGATTACTGACAGGGTGACACTTCTTAATTTCAGTTCAAAACATTATACCCATAAATAGGTCCACAAGTTACCATGGACACAAATTATTTATTTCTGTTGGTAATCCAGTCTACTCTAAATATTTATGTGACCCGTTATATCTAACACCAGATTCTAATACTAATCCAACACACCGCAGTAAAATGTAACATTTTATGCTATTTTATGAACATTTTATTTTAACGGAGATGCTTTGCAGTCCCATGGACCATCATGAGATATCATGACAAGTATGGAATTATCACTCACCACCACTGCAGTAAAGTGAAACCTCCTATACAACCTTTAAAAGCAACGGCAACATTTGGTAGTGGGTTATTTCAGTTACTCAACAGCTCTATTCCAAGATCTTTCACTACCATGGTTACGCACGTTGCTTTGAAAGCCAGTAAGACATGAGGGGAGACTTATTTTTGTATACGATCTCATACCTGTCCACAGTAGCCTGAAACCATATATATCAAATGTAGACTATAGCCACTCTTGCGCTAACACAGGCCATGCCTTTGTTACCTTTTGAGATTGATAAAAACACCATAGGTCAATCCTGAAAATACCATCACAACTATTCCAGGGAATTGTCATTTGAGAAATCACCATTGTGCAAATAACCAAAATCCAATTCAGCTACAAGGTGACTGGTTTATTGTAGGGCACTTGCTATCTGCAGGTACCGTCTGTTGTAGCCCAGGTATTAGATACTGTAAGAGTTTGCAAAAAGGACTTGTCTGGAAATTATCATGACTGTCCTTCCTGCTGCAGTCACACCTTTTACTTCTTTTGGCCTTCCATGAGCATACTCCACAGTATTGCCAAGCAATGTGATTCAATTAGTCCTCGGTCCTCCCAACCCCATTTCTCATGCTTGCTAATTCTCTAGTCTGGAACAGCAGATGCCTCCCTATCAAACTTCCAGTGCAGAGTGCTGACATTTGGAGATAAATAGAAAAGCACTAGACAGGCAGCTAATTCTCATCTCATCCTGCTCAGAATTTCGATTACAATTTGCTTTTAAGATGTCTATCCTCAGTGTTAGTAGGGAGATATGTCAGACATGAAGTGCTGCTAATAAAAAGACAACATCACACTTTGCATGTCAAACAATAGTGTAGATAGGTTCAGAAAATTCACAGCACATGTAAAATCCTATTAACTCCACCAGCATTTGAAGCCCCATTTTAAAGCTGTAGCAAAAACTCATTCTCCAAACTGATTATGACACTGGAGAACACTATTATCCCTAGGGGTCTGAAGATTCTATTTACTTGAGCTCAACGACCCCTTAGGCCAAAATTCAGTAAACTTTGTGGCAGGCATAATAATTAGACATGCAAGAGTAGGTACCCTTCTTCTCCTAACCTCACAGGCTTCCTCCACTCACCCTGGATGAAATTCATTTCATACCAACAAGCCCAGCTAATGAGGCTTGTATGCATAAAGGTCCTGATCCTGCACTTAAGTACGTTCTTAACTCTAAGCACACAAATAGCCCCAAGGGAGTATGCATGTGCTTAAATTAACCACATGCTGGTGAGTTTTGCTGGATCGGGGCAAAATTTACCAGGAATGGAGAGTTAGCAAAGTTTATCTGCTTTCAAGCTAGGATCAAGTCTGAAGCACAACACCCTGTTACTACGCGGTTGCTGCTCGAGACTGTGGGCGGGAATAGATTAATAGATTTAGATTATGGTAGTATCAAAAGACATGACAGGGGACCAAGGCCCCCGGCACTGTATATATGCAGGGCTGGCTCCAGGCACCAGCTTTCCAAGCAGGTGCTTGGGGCGGCATTTAGTATGGGGCGGCAGTCCGTGTCCCGCGGTGGCAATTCTGCAGCAGCTCCGCCGCCCTTCCCGCCGCTGCGGCTTTCGGGCAGCAGCTCTGCCGCCGTTGCGGTGGCGGCAATTCAGCGGCAACTGCTTGAGGTGGCAAAATTGGTAGAGTATATATGTATATATATATATATGTATATATGCCCCTGTATATATGCCTATATTGCAACAAAGGCCAGACAGCTACAAGACAATGGTGGAAGGCAGGAACTGTGTATCAGCCCTAGAATGGTAAAGGCCTTTTCTCTCTGAGCTGAAAAAGAGGTTACCTCAGGTCACTTAGGGACACCTGAATCCAATTAAGAGCTGCCTGTGACCTTTTAAATCCCCTCTTCTGGTGGGGAGAGGGAGAGAAGCTGCAGCAAGTGGCTGCAGGGAGAAAACGCTTCTCCTGAGTGGAAGGCTGCTTTCCCCCCTGCAGGGGAAGCAACCAAGCTAGTTGCCTGTTTGGGGAAGGACTGGCATCGGAACCCAGCATAACAAGGGAAAGTTATTCCTTTTTTGTGTGTTATGAATTGGTTTCTTTGGTGCGGCTGAAGAGTGCTGCTTGGGCCGACCCCAAGGCCCAACTTGTAAAACGTCAGAAAAGAAATCCAAGCGAGAAATAAAAACTCTCCGGAGTGGGACTGATTTACTCCAGGACCCCCACACTGCCAGTGGGGGAAAACACTGAGCCCAGCTAGGCGAAGGAGGTACCTTGCCGCAATGTACAATAAGACAGTCCCCTGTCCCGAAGAGTTCATAATCCATATTAGCCATAGTCCCCTTCTTATCATGTGTGCGCATTGGAAGGGCCATGGGAGCTGGGCAACGTTTTTTTAAAAATGTGTGGGAGTGAATTTAACATTTAGCAGCAAAAAGTGCTGGACTGGCACCACTCCACTAAGCCCTCTCCTTAGCCAGCCGGCAGGAACAGAATGAGCAGCGGGAGTGCAAGCTTCCTCAGGATGCTGAGCTAAGTAGTTTGTCTTGGCAATGACGCTGAGTGACTAACTTTAAGAGTACGAGGATAATTCACTCAGCAATTCATTCAGACCTTGGCCTCTCTACTGAGCCGGCCAACCAGGTTTCCGGTTATCATCCACTGTGGTGCTTCTCTGCAATGTGGACACTTGCCCAGTGGGAGCTAGGCAAAGACCCTATAATAAACAATCCAGATTAACAGATTTAACATCATAAAAAGCTTTTCATGCTGAAGAATGAATGAATGTATGTATCTTAAGACAACATGATCTGTCTCAGTACGTTTGCATTTCCAGTATCCCAGGGAAATAACAACTGAGTTAGAATTTGCAGAAAGCCTAACAGAATAAATATCTAGGGCCAGATTTTCGAAGAATGTATGTGCCAAATTTTATGCACCTACATCTTTGTGAGCAATTACTGCAACCGCAGGAGAAAATGACCCACAATGACAGTTTATGCACACAAAGAACATCAAGTAATTGTGATAAAAATTAGACCATACAGTCGTGCCTTAAATTTTTTGAAAACATGAGCCCCTAGAATTATTGTATTTATTTTGAAGTGTATGATCAAGCCTTTATACACAGCATTCCGGGCCTAACTAATGTTACCAACAATTTAAGCTATTCCCACCTCAACCCAGCAGCAAAGAAAATACTGTATTCCAATCAAGGCTGGATTAAGCAGGGGCTTTAGGGGCTGCAGCCCAGAGCCTCAGGCTAAGAGGGGCCCCCCACCATCCTGAGGGCCGGATGCAGCCCGCTGCTTTTTTTCCATCTGGATCGTAGCAAGTCTCCGCACCGTGGGCCAGACACCAGTCCCCGAGCCTTGGCACACACACTCCCCGCCCCCCAGGCCTGGAGCTGTGAGCACCAGCTCGCCAATGTGCCCTTGTGGCCCCTAGGTGAGGGGTGTTCAGGGAATCTCTGCGCACTGTCCCTGCCCCCAGCACCAGCTCCACAGCTCCCATTGGCTGGGTACTGTGGCCAATGGGAGCTGCAGGGGCAGGGCCTGTGGGCATGGGCAGCATGTACTGCGCCTAGGGGCCAGACATGCCGGCCACCTCGGGGAGCAGAGCAGCACGGAGCCAGGACAGGCAGGGATCTTGCCTTAGCCTTGCTGCACCGCAGACCAGGAGCCACTCAAGATAAGCACCTCCCAGCCAGAGCCTGCACCCCCTCCCACACCCCAATCCCCTGCCCCAGCCCTGAGCCCACTCCCCCATTCCAAACCCCCAGGGGCTCCACAAAATCTAATAACCCTGGGCCCACAGGAGAGTTAATCCAGCCCAGATCCCCATACATTACAGCTCAGCTACAGGGTCACGTTAAGAAAATTAATGGGGAAAAAAAAAACACACACATCTTGCACCACCAGTGAAAAGCCACCCACATGGGGCTCTGGCAGGTTGTGAAAAGGAGCCTGTTGCAAGAACATCCTGCCACTAGCCCTGGTGAATTTACCCTTAAGGGCTGTCAGCAAGATCATCAAGTCTGTGATGGATGCACCCACGGGGGAACGTAGGTTAGAGGGAGTCTGAGGCAGTACTATAGAATCAATCTCAGGAATTAGCAATACATTTGATAGTCCAGTTTGTGTGTGTGTGGAGGTAGATAGATTAGATAGGGCACAGAAGATATAAAACTCCATCAGTTATAATATACTGTATCTGCTAAGTGCAGTCTGCTTGCCCGCAATAACCTCTCCTGAAACTCCAGCAATGGCTTATTGTGGCAGAATTGTGATGGGCTGGAGGAGGCTCTTAAGAGTTCTCAAAAGCCCACAGCTATAATTCTGCTACCAAAGGTTGGAGTGATTTCCCAGCCACAGGTGGAGTTCACTGCCTCTCTGGAGACCTATCTGACAGAATTCCTGAGATTCAGCATATATTTCAGAAGAGCATATTGTTTCCCTTTCGAATGGATCAGATTGCACCAAAGACACGTATTTGCAAGAGATTTCCCAAGGAGGTACACACAGATCCACCTTCACAAGTTCTCATCCCCACACACTACTTGAAATTATGCTCATTGAACACTGTGCTGTAATATTATCTTGGATATTTTTCAGGAACATTTGTAGCAAATACTGCCCAAAATGAGCTTCTGCCTCATGGCATTCCCTCTTCCTTTAGTTATGATGAGAACGTGCTTTGTTTACATGTGAAACAAATAAGATTCCCCCCCATCTCTCTGCAGGACATGCACCCCTGAGATACTGGCTTATCATGGGCTAACTGAGAATCCTTTTATGGAAGCCCTTGTTAAAATATTGGCAGCGTGTCACTGTGTCAGAGAAAGTTCTGAAGATGTAAAAGCCAGCAGTAAATAACTTGAACTTCTCTGTAATCCTGAATTCCTCACTGGTTCCCTGAATATTTCCATCCCATGAGCTGGAAGCATTTTCTGGCCACTTTATTTATGTACCATATGCCTTGCACTGATTATATTGGATAAAGTATGAAATTATAATGATCAGTATTTATGAACACTGTGGGCATTCCTCCCCTCTCCCTACACAGAGGGTAACAGATTTCCACCAGTGCATTCATACCATTTCTCAGGTGCCATAAAACATACTTCTTCAGTCCATAATGGTGTTTTATATTGAATGTTGTATATCACATCCGTATAGACTGGCACCTTAATCCATCTTGGCTGTTCTGAACACGATGTACCACCTTTTCATGAGCATCGTGGTTCTGTTGTGGCATGGGATTTTCTTTTTAAATGTTAGGGAAGTGCACACAACAAACAGGAACATGTCCTTGAAAATCCAACTTCTTTCCACACAGAGTAGGTTTCATTCTCTGAGTTCTTGCGTGAAACCTTCCCCTAATGAAATGATTGTCACTCTAATATCCTGGTTTAGTGACATGATCTCAGGAGCCCTCTAGTCACCTGAAACAAATTCTAATTCTAACTTCAGCTAATGTAATTTTATTGTCCCCCTAAGTATCTTAAATATTATTTTATTTTCCATGATAAATCCAAAAAATCTGCAAAGATTATTTTTGTAAAAGGCATTCAAAGCCATCTGCAATGGTTCCTCATTAATTCAGATCTCACCACCATATGAAAGCCCAAGACATCAATGAATAACTGCAGCACCCGGCTGTTAAAGAACAGAAGCAAATCCACATCTGTGCTGCTTGTACAAGGCAAACATCGTTAGGACAAAAACAAAATGATTTTTCTGTGGGGTACTTTCAAGTAGAGGTTGAGGCATAAGGGTCCCTGCACCAGTTAATGAAGTGATTACTTCAATTTGTGCATTACTAGCCGATGCTCTGGGAAGTTACTGTTTTGTGTGGTTTGACGAAAAGGCTGCTAACTGAAGTGGTAGAGGACAGGTGTTGTCATCTCTGCTGATGGGAGTCTATTGACCTTACAGTTTGTTGCAGGGATGCCAGATGATCCAGGAGAAAGTCAGAATAACTAATCACAAGTTAAAGAATAAACAGTGTGTAGAGCGTGGGCACAGCGGAATCCAGGAGGTGTACTAGGAATTAGGGGTCTGATTCAATGCCTACTGACGTCAGTGAAAGACTCCTATTCACTTCAGTGGATCTGGGATCAGGATCTAGAGGCATATATCACACAAGTTGCATTTCCAATGTTTCCCCCCCCACACACACACTGCTCATCCCTGTGGCAAAGGAGCCCCACTAGCCTTTGGAGAACCCTAAGCTTGCAATCTCAGTAGCTGGTGTGGTGGTTTCTTGAGTCTGAATGTACACATTATGCATATGGGGTGGGGGAGCAGCTGAAATGAAAGATCACTGATCAAAATGACCGTCTTTTGCTGGATCCGCATGTGTCATCTGATGCAGCATGTACATTCCATAAGTCAACAAAGGCAACATTGGACTCCTGAACACGTTACAAAAATAAAAAATGTGGGACACCACCCCAGTCAAAGAAAATGACTGAGTGGAAAATGCCTACATGATCCTAGCACAGGGATCTTGTGGTCCAGAGGATGCAGGAAAAGGGACCTTCCTCACTAGGGTGACCAGATATTCCAATTTTATAGGGACAGTCCTGATATGTGAGGCTTTGTCTTATACAGGTGCCTATTATGTCCCCCCACCCCCGCCCCGCCACCATCTTGATTTTTCACCCTTGCTATCTGGTCACCCTATTCCACACCCACTGAGGCCTGTAAAAAGGTAATCAGTAATATAGGACCTGGACATATGTGCATCCATCTATCATAATACCTGAAATCTGAGGTGATAACCTTGAGAGGACAGGAGGCAGGGCCTGGAATATTCTCCCTTAGACACACTGGAGTTGAGGCCTGACGGGTCTCAAACAAAAGACTGACATATTGAATCCCACTGATTTCATTTGTAGCAGGGGAAGCTCAACACCTAGCAGGAGACACCCAGCATCTTGCAGGATCAGGCCACTTTTTTGTGCTCCCTGCAGAGCAAGGCATTACTGATTTATTTTAATGTTGCACACGTGGCCTGAGCGTGTCATTTGTATTATTTATTGAATGTGGCCACATGATTGCAGAAAACAAAAATTCATCACCGAGGAAACAAATGTTACTGTGCATTTCTTCAGATGCAAAGCTGTAAGGAAGAACATCCCAGTATGAAAGCGAGAATGAAGGTTATTTGCGGACAACTGTTAATATAGCAACGGCAGTCTAACTGACAAGGGAGAACCCTCTCTTCTCTCTCTAAAGTGAAGCATGGTCCATTCCATTAGGAGTAAAATAAGAACCCTGCTTTACCCAACGCTTCAGCTGAAGCTGGTCTTTTTGGTTCAAACAGTATGATTAACTTTTAAACCATTACTGAGGCACTGTAGAAGAGTGAATCATGAATCAGCCTTCTGGCCAGATCACCTTAAAGCTTTACCCCTTCCGAGATATCAGTATCTAAAACACACAGTGCCTCATGCAACTCTAATTCTCAACACATCGTCTTCCACTCATTCTGGGCTCCTCTGCAGTCCTACTCATCTATCAGCATAGTGGGCTCCCAGGCTCTTCCCTAACATCCCCCCAGCAAAATGCAGAAACCAGACAAACCAAATGCAACTAAAGCAGACTCCACCCATCTGAGCTTTCAGTCCCACTGGGTTCCTTGTTGTAGAACACCCACCCCGAGGACTACTTCTCTGGAGTCTAGCCCTTTTCTCAGGGCCTACCATGGAGTCTAGCCCCACTCCTAGAGCTTCCCCATGGTTCCTTTCTCAGAGTAAGGCACTGTAACCATCTCCTTCCTGGGCCACTTTCCTGGACCTTCCTAGTGGCTTTTACTTCCTTCCTTTATGAAGAAGGCTACTCCTCCCCAGCTGGGGCTGATAACGAATCAAGCCTGCCATGCCTTCCAAATGCTGCAAGGTGGGCTAATAGAGTTTTCAAATGCCTCTTAATCCTTTGTTCACCTATGGGGGGTTACATCCCTTCACAGGTCCTAATCCTGCAAAGACTTATTCACACGTTTAACTTTAAATACAAGTAGTCCCATTGAAGCCTGTCAGTTTCAACCTCATTCCATTCTACAGGACAGTTCCTCGCGATTTGTTTCAACTTTCCTTTTTAAACTTTTAATCAACTCTTTTCCCTACATTTCCACAGCTTTCTCTTTGACTGTGCCTGATTTAAGCATCTCTTCACTTAGTAAGGTTTAATCATTAGACAGATTATTTTAAATCATATTCACCCATATGTAACCACAATTTTGAAATATACTAGTCGGAAACAATCATGTTAATTAAGGTCTTTCTGGTCTGTAAAAAGAAGAGAACATATTTACCTAGGAGAAGCCAATTAGAATATTTTCATTCCACTTACTTATACAATACAGTTTGTGAAATGAATGAGCAGTCTGTTGCTGATTACACCTGATTCATAAATAAATATGGCTTGGGGACTACTGAGAGTAGCTTTGTCTATTGCCACTTTGCACTCATGATCTGCACATCAATCTGAGTCATGCCCTTAGCTAGTGGTCCAACTTCATCCTTTCTGTTGCTCCAATGAATATTATGGATTTACGCTAGGGATGATTTAGGTCCATTGTGTCTATGCACCTAGTAGAGTCTGCAATATCCTTGACTTCTGACATAGATGGTGAAAACAGTTACAAAACCTTATTAGATCATTCACCCTAGACAGTGCATGATTGTTCCCTACAGTATATTCTGCCACCCAAATCAGTTCTAATTGACTAAGAATGGGATTTTCGAAGGGGCCTAGGTGAGTTAAGACCTATAAGTATATTATAAGGTATGTAGATATTGCTCCACTCAACGTATCAAGGCCCAAGCCACTTAAATGGCTAACTCCCATTTCCAAAGGTGACATAGGCATTAGGAGCCTAAGTCTTATTGAAAATCAGTAAGTGCCTAACCTGTGAAAATGGGACTTAGGCCTTACAGGACTGAATGGAGAAATATCTAAATACCGTTAATAATCTGGGACTACCTGCCCAACTGTCATGTAGTCTGGGTACCTATCACCCTTAGGCTCCTTTGAAAATCCCATCCTCGAGCAGTAAGGCTTTCATTATTTCACTGGGGACCATTCAGCAGTCCAATCAGTCTTGGCATTAGGAAAGTTTCTGGAGAATCAGCTGAAAGATTGCCTCTCTTAATTTCATCCCATTACTCCTAACTAGACACCTGTTGCAATTCTAAACATTTTTCTCCCTTCTTGGCATTTACATCCTTCAAATACTAGTAGCTGGTTATCAAATCCCCACTTAGTCCTTGTTTATACATATTTTGTTCTTCTCATCTCTCCTCCGATGTAAATGCCTCAAGCTCCTTAATTATTTTCATTCCACTTCTCTGACTTCACTGCAATACATAGCTTCTGGTATTTAGGTATGCTTGACAAGAATGCTTGTAAATCAGTGGAATAGGCCAGGGATGGAGCTGGCTGTATATGCAAAAGCATCACATTATAGACTAAGGAGACAGTAATCCCTCTTCAAAAGACACGGGTGAGACTGCACCCAGACCTGCATTCAGTTCTCTGTATTTAAATACCAGAAATCTGTAGGCAACTGAATGACTTCAGCAGAGTTACACCAGGGATGGGTTTTCTTCCATTGTTTTTCTTTGACAACATACTACACTGAGAACTCATGGTTAATTGGCTGTGCACTGCCATCCAAGGTCTCTTCTCCACTATCATCCCCTACATCTCTTATAGCATTGCTGCTTTCCAAAGACTAGATTCTATTCCATGCATGAAAATCCTGATGTGCAAACCAGGAATTGGCAAAATCATGCCATTAAGTATCCAGCCCATGCTTTCTCCTTCCCATCAAATGAGTATGTTTCAGTTGATTTGCCCCCATAATTATGAGCTTACATCGCAATTACATTCTCATTTTTATTTCCTGCCCACATTTCTAACTTTTCTAAAGGTCCTTTTGTACTACTTTTTTTCCCCTCTTCACAATAATTAAGTGTGTTGCCCAAACCCTGTGGTACATTGCAGGCACTTTACACCACATTATTGGCAGAATTTGGCCCTAAACCTGGTATATCTGGCTTCTATTGGCTTCTATGTACTCATTTGTTTTTAAATCAAGTGATGTTGTAGCCGTGTTAGTCCCAGGATATTAGAGAAATAAGATAGGTGAAGGTAACAGAAGTTGGCCCAATAAAAGATATTACCTCACCCACCTTGTCTTTTTCATCAGGTGAGACATACAACTGGGAAGCACTTGCGCACTTAAAAAGACATCAGGAAAACAGGTGAAAACAGAAGACACTTAAATGAAAACCCAGTTGTGCCTTTATTCAAGTCTTTTAAATTCCAGACAGAATGTATTTTTAGAGGAAGCATACTGAATCACATAAGTCAAGAGAATGGTGCTTGAGGCAGTCCATTTTTTCTGGCTGTCAGGGTTTTGGGTCATTTTTTTGCCCTTTGGTTTGTTTTATAGTTTTCTTTGGCTCTATAAAGAACCTTGACGTACTGCTGCAGACCTCTGGCTTGCTATCTCTTTCATTTTTTCTCTAAGTGAGATACCACTTTGAAAGGCATTGAGGCATCACTGTTAAATTACACCCACAGTATGTGCAGACAACCATATAGTGAATTTACTCCTACTTACCAGTCAGTATTTAATTCATTTCAGACTTAGGAGAACAGGGGCGATAAAAATATGAGAGACTAGACAGACAGATTAGACAGCTAGATGCGTATTCCTCTCTCAGCTTTTGGGCACTAGTTTATACTGTTTATTTTAGTGGTCAGCTCTTGTACTTCAACTTGTCTCTTGTTTAACTGGAATCCTAACAGGAAGACATTTTAGTGGGTGCTCAAAATTTTACTCTTTAGTTCTTTCCCTAGCTGTTTTGTCTACCTATGAAAGGAAAGACGGTTGAGACGGAGGTATATTTCTTATAGCAGTAATTCAATTTGCTGCTCAGTTTCACCTTTTTCACTAATATATGAGACAGTCGCTGATCAAAATATTTATTGCTCCGTATTGAAAATCCAGGTCTTACTTGTTCATTCAGGGATTAGCACTTGAATGGCTACTGGAAGAATAGGAGGTGTGTCTGGTTACACTATTCCTTTGTGATTATTGGTGGGAGATATTGGGGACCACTTTGAAAGTATGAAATTAGGAATGTCTCCACTGCTTCAATACCGCCTTTCTGAATATAAAATCGGCCATCCTGGGTCAGACCAATGGTCCATCTAGCCCAGTATCCTGTCTGCTGACAGTGGCCAATGCCACATGGTTCAGGGGGAATGAACAGAACAGGCAATTATTAAGTGATCCATCGCCTGTCATCCAATCCAAGCTTCTAACAGCCCTGAGGTTTTGGTACAGCCAGACCATAGGGTTGCATCCCTGACCATCTTGGCTAATAGTAATTGATGGACCTATGCTCCACAATAAGAGGTGAGGCCACAATAAACCCAACACATGACCAGAGTTCGAGGCCTCAAGAAGGTCCTGATGTGCTCATTGAAAGATATATCCAGGTTACTCTCCCAAATTATTACTATAAGTACAGATGTTAATCATCACGTGAAAAAATTCTTTATTTTCTATTTTTAATAAGCTGTTCTCCTTAACTGACATGAGCTTACTTGTAGGAGCATCAGTCTCCATGTGCAAAGAGGTGTTTTTGTAAATCTGGTAATTGCACAGCTAATCATCTAACCAGGGGTGGTGGGGTGGGGGTGAGGAATGGTATTTGTACATTCAAAATGTGGAGAGTATTCAAGCAAAAAAGTCTATGCTACAAATCACTAATATTACAGGCTGAGTTAAGGAGAAACACTGAAAGTTTCACACAATATATTTAGTTATCATTTTGTTTCCAAGAGAATAGAGACCATAATTCACCTACAAAATGTGGGGCATGCAGAGCAATTTCTTGCTGTGAATGTCAAAGTGTATTTCACTGAGAGAATGGTTTATCTGACATGAAGGAGGGTTTGGACAGAGGTCAATGCTTTTGAACAAGATTGTGAGTGTTGAAGCTAAATCGTTTTACAGACATTAGCTTTTCAGTAAATGGCTGAAGCTAAGATTTGTGTTCAGTCAGAGAATACCTTCACTGAAATGAAAATCAGCCACTGATGCAGTTGATATTTTGTGGGTTGTGTAGTAATTTAGAAATGTACCTCTGCAATTGGATAGGGTAATCTTCGCTTCCAGTTCTAAACTATTGTACAGTGCTATCATGGGCTGCAAAGCAGTGGCCATATTCCAGCATAGCTGGTTGCTTTATGGCAATAAAAGAATAGATTCCATTTGGAATGTAAGAGCCACTTTGGATCTTTCAGGCAGAAAGGTACTAATTATAAACCAAATAATACATGTATGTAGTTAGCAGATCCATCCATAACTGCTAGCAGAGGACAGAGAGAGAGAGACCGTATATGGTGACACTAGGTGACACAGAATGAGAGCCATAAAGTCCATCTGCATCCAACAATGTCAATAAAGAATCCCCTTAACATTCATGACAAATGGCTCCTCTCTTCTGTAATGCAGGAGACACTATAGTATACACCATGGTAATTAAAAATATATACACTAAAAGGTTTGTCCATTAATTACCATGGTGTATACTATAGTGTCTCCTGCATTACAAATGGCTCCTCTCTCTTTGGTAATGAAGCTATCTGTAAGATTTACCCCTCACAATTCCCGAATCACAAAGTCCTTCTCTAGCCATGAGTAGGTCTGATGAATCCTCTCTTCAGAACCAAGTGAAGCTGTTCCCAAGGACTGCTCCACATCAGGAACAGCTGCTAATTTTTTACTCTCATGCACTGCTAGGTACTGAAAAGTCTCTGGGTTCAATCCTGAGCTCACACTCCACACAGCTCAAATGGAAGGAGGTAAAGGTGGCTCATAACCACACCTAACACTTTCCTGGATTCAGGGGTCAAAATCTGCAGAGATTATAGGCAGTACTGCTCCCCAAAGGCAGCCGGGGATAGGCTGCTGTAATAACAGACAGCCCCCCAGAGCAGCCCAGAATTGGAAGGATGTAAAAATAACAGCCACCTCTGTTACACCTCTGGCCTGGGGCTGAAAGTTCGATGACTTCCTTTAAAAATATTTATACAATCACCCAAAAGAATTTTAGATCAGTGATGTTCTCTGTTCAGTTCTAAGGAACTTTCCTAAGAGTGGCTTAAAGTAGGTCTCTAGCTCAATTCAGTGCATATGCCCTCATTCATTTAAAGGGAAAGTACTTTGATTTAGCTACTAGGTTATTTAACAATATCCTGCCGCTGCGGCTACTGAGCCCCCTCGTGAAAATTTGAACTGTGCACTTCGGAGCCCTGGGTTAGAAGTCCTGCATGAAACCTTCGTGTAGGAGAGCTATTTGGTTAAATGGATAGCTGTGAATAATAAAGGGACTGGCAGGAGGTAAATTTGCTTTGACACGCACTTTATTTTTAAAATAGGACGGTGTCATTGGTTAGGCTATGTCAGGCCTTGGCTGGACACCTCAAAGGAGCCAAGGGAAGGAGCAGGTCCTGCCTTCCAGTGCCAGCCAGGATCCTCTGAAGAGCTCATTCCTATGCAGAGTCCTCTATTCCAATACACACAGCTCCCCTCACCATAAGGTGGATGCACAGAGGCGGGGAAACCCAAAGATGTAGTTGCCCTTTCCCTAGCAGTCCATCAGTTTCAGGGATCTGCTGCTATTGGGCTAGAATGCAAGTGCAATTTTAGCGTTGTCACAGTGGAGTATTATGCTTGTTTCAAACCTATTGCGTGTGTGTTTAAATATCTGGACATCAGACTGGAAAAGTAAGTCACAGAAAAAAAAACAAAAGAAAATTCCACACAGTTGGAGTGATATAACATCTTAGAACTACCTGGTGGGATCTGAATTTTCCTTCCAGCCCTTCTGACTGAAACATGGATAGCAATGAACGCCTCATCTCTCCTGATAGCTATGAGAGTGGTGTTCTCACAACCTAATTGCCTTCATTCCAGACCATGGTCCCTTCAGAAGGGTTAGAAGATTTGTCTGACAAAAAAGAAAAACCCACGCAGATTTGTCCTGAGGCTACAATAGCTTGTTTGACCTATTGCTAAACTTGAAACCTCCTGTTGAATTTTTTTCTTTAATAGAGAAAACATTGGAGAAAGAGACATTGTTACAAAAGAAGACACAGTGTCAAGGTGGCGGATTCAGGAGACAGCAGTATGGGGGAGGGGGTAGGAGAGAAAATGTATTTTCACGTACTACAGATACTGTTCTTCAGAGACAAATGATACCAGAAAACGCAAACGCCTTGCAAAAGAGAGACAAATATTAAGCTGCTGTTATGAGTCTGCTTTTGCTAGCCAGCTCAGCGATTCAGAAACTGTCCCACAGGAGAGGGTGCAGAATTACGGATCTTAGCTTCTGGTGTCACCCCCAGTTAAGGTGCTGACAAATCCATTTACATCTTCCAGAAATAGATTGCGTAATTATGAAAAAGCTTCAAGATTGAAGGGAACTGCTCAAGTTGCAGGAGTCTGTTTGAAAGGGAACATCAGCCTTCAACTAGGAAGAATATTAAATAGCACAATCGTTTCTTGGACCCAAAGTGACTCAGAGCAAAACAACAAATGGTTTTCTGCTGTAACTCTTTTCTTTGCGCTCTTTTTATCTTGTTTTTTGTGAAACGTTTACTGCACGTGTCTTGAGGCTGACGGCTGCATAGATTGTTTTTTTAAACATGGTACCAAAAAGAGGCTTTTAGCATCAAGGATATTTCAAAATTCGCTATGAAAAAGAAGCAGCAGCCACCTCCACCTTTTCCTTCTTATCATGAATGTTTATGTAGCCCTGTAAATTATTAATTGAATGACGCAAACATGCCAAACACAAAAAGGAAAAGAAATATTTAAAGGAGCTATCTTTTAGCAGACTGAAATAAACAGATTGTTAACAACTGAGGTCGAAGTATTGTTGCAGAATAGCCTCTCTAACAATAATCCTATCTAAGTGTAGGACTGAGTTATTCAAATGCTTTGATTTTCACAGGCATCAAAATCCCTGATATGCAAAAGATGCATAAAGGAGAGCAATTAAGGGGAAGTACTCAGTGAGTGATAGAAGAAAGACTCGAAGCAAGCTCAAGCTGGTTTGAACAGAATGATACATGACTTGTATGTTATTGATCTGATATACTGAATGGGACATTATGTGCATAGCACTGTGGACCTCCCATTGTCATTGCATAATTTTAAATGGGTAGCTTCTTCAAGCTATTGCACTGGATGGTATGGGGCATATTACAGCACCCCAAGAACTGGTGTGTATATTTGAGAAGATTGTCCTCTGGACATATGTTCGTAAATCAGATCAAGAGTAGGACACTGGTCAAGAACTGCTGCTCTATATCCATTCCAAGTGGATAGGATATATTTTTAGAAAAAGTCTCTTTTTAATGCTTGAAATCAAGACAAGAAAATAAGCAACCCAGAGGAAATTAGCAAAATCTAAAGCTAATCTGAAGAATTAGCGATGGGCAAAGTGACCTGAAATTAAAACAAAAAACAAACACCCAACCTAACATTTTTCTGACAAAACTCAGATTATACATTGACTTTAATTGGTGGAAGTAATTGGAGTTATGCTGATTTGCACCATCTCATGATATAACCACACTGTTACTAATATAATCTAAGATTATTAAAATTGGAAGGCATTTGACTAGATATTTCTCATGCATGAGTCCATCCAGACAATATTTGTGCCAAAACATTGCAGCAAAATGTTTTTTGTTTTAAAAAAAAAATGTTCCCATTGGTATTTAAGGACATTGGGACAGTTCTATTGTTCTTAAGGATTGAAGGGTGGTGTTGTTGTTTTAAACACAGAGCTTACTTTTAGTACCATATTTCTTCTGGTGGTGTGCTTTTGATGACCCAGCATTTTGGATACATATCCTTCTTTCTGGAAGATACGCTTTAGTTAGATTTAAGCTACTGGGCTCAATATAGGAGTAATCGGATGAAACTCTGTCGAGGTTCCTTCCCCACTCTGAACTCTAGGGTACAGATGTGGGGACCTGCATGAAAATCACCCTAAGTTTATTCTTACCAGCTTAGGTTAAAAACTTCCTCAAGGTACAAACTTTGCCTTGTCCTTGAACCCTATGCTGCCACCACCAAGCGTGTTAAACAAAGAACAGGGAAAGAGACCACTTGGAGACGCCTTCTCCCCAAAATATCCCCCCAAACCCTACACCCCCTTTCCTGGGGACGGCTTGATAAAAATCCTCACCAATCTGCATAGGTGAATACAGACCCAAACCCTTGGATCTTAAGAACAATGAAAAAACAATCAGGTTCTTGAAAGAAGAATTTTAATTAAAGAAAAAGTAAAAGAATCACCTCTGTAAAATCAGGATGGTAAATACCTTACAGGGTAATCAGATTCAAAACATAGAGAATCCCTCTAGGCAAAACCTTAAGTTACAAAAAGACACAAAAACAGGAATATACATTCCATTCAGCACAGCTATTTTACCAGCCATTAAACAAAAGAAAATCTAACACATTTCTAGCTAGATTGCTTACTAACTTTTTACAGGAGTTCTGAAGAGCATTCCTGATTTGTTCCTGGCAAAAGCATCACGCAGGCAGACAGACCCTTTGTCCCCCTCCCCCCCCTCCAGCTTTGAAAGTAACTTGTCTCCTCATTGGTCATTTTGGTCAGGTGCCAGGGAGGTTATCCTAGCTTCTTAACCCTTTACAGGTGAAAGGGTTTTGCCTCTGGCCAGGAGGGATTTTATAGTTCTGTATACAGAAAGGTGGCTATCCTTCCCTTTATATTTATGACTGTAGTAAGATGAGGCTCTGAAACATAAACCCTTGGTATCAGAGGCCCGGTATGAGACCTAAGGCCTGAGCTAAAGTAATGGTCAAGACTTTGCTAACATAAAGCCAGAGGCAGGCCCTGCTCACAGAAGCTGGCAAGGAAAAGGCTGATGTTGCCTAAAGATATGCTGTTGCACAAACATATATCTAAAGTGTATTGGATACCAGAACTGTATACAAATGGTACAAGAACATTCTTATACCATCCACATAGATAACAAGGACAGGGGCAAAAGGCTAGTATGATGGATAGAGTTGTTTTGTTCGAACCAACATGTACAAGGTGAGAGGTGGCACCTCACTATGTAGAAGGGTGGTGCATAGTTACGTAAAGGGGTCGCACCTCAATATGTCAGGAGCGCTATGTAACTTGTTTGTACCTGTGTATAAGAATGCATCCTTGGGGTGGTGTCTTTGTCCGGCCTAGAGGGCAGTGGAAAGTCCTGCCACTGACTGAGCGGAGTCCATTGCCAGGGAGCACAAATTCTGCCCTGTAGAGTCTATAGGGAACTATCACTGTGCTTCGTTTGATCAATAAACCTGGCCAACGTGCCTTCGTACCTTACTAGAGTCTGTGGTCATTGGGGGTTCTCTCGGGGTCTGCTGTGTTAGCTATCTGCACAGAGCTGGGACAGCACACAGAGGGAACACGCATGCAGCCGACTTATCACCGAACACGAGCAGAGCACCACACCGGTAGCATCTGAAAACAATGACAAACTATTTATAAATCTATATTGAACTTCCAGATATTTTGAGATTCCACTCCTCACTATGAGGATAGTGGGAAATATGAGAGACTAGGAGAGAAGTCTTTATTAAACATGTGGAATGAACAACTAAAATAAAAGCAGCAGTCAAAGCTGCAACTGGGAACGTGTTCAAAAATGAATTAGGTGTTTAGAGTGAAAAAAATTGTAAAATACAAACATTACCTTGTGTAACAAATGAAAAAAAAAAAATCTAGAGGTCCAACATGATCGTGACTCCCTTTCATCTCAGTCTGTGAATCCTGTATGCTCTCATTCTTTACAAAGTTTCTAATAAAACTTTTCCAAGCATCAGGAACATTTTTTGTTTTGGACCCAGATTTTTAAAGGTGTTGCAGTCCCTGAGTGCCTAAACCCCTTTAAATATGAGATTTAGGCTCCTAAATGAGCCAGGCATTGCAACACCCAGTGCTGCAAGGCCTAGACACCTTTAAAAATCTGGGCCTTGATGTTTCAAAATAGAAAATTAAATGAATTTGGAGTTGATGAAAGAGTCATGAATGACAGCCACGGACACTGAAGCCTTCTGTCCCCCTACAGAACAGGAAGCAACAATGCATTCTCATGTGTGCCACTCACTTAGGGCATCCTGGACTAGAGGGATGACTACACTCTGAGCCCAAGCTACAGAAATATTAAATTTGTAACTTGCATAAAAATAAAAAGAGAACTAGGAGTTTCCAGATAAGAAGACATGGCCAGTGCCCTCAGCATTTGCTCTTGTGCATGCCTCTTGTGTTTCCTTTGCAGTGTAAGTCCTTCTCCATACATGAAAGCTGTATCTCTAACTGTATTAGTAAAGTTCAAAACAGTAAAATCCCCTAATGTGAATGCAATGATACTGGTATAAATGTGTTTATACTGTTTATTCCCATAAGGGAAGGTGAATAAACTATGCTTCTCAGAGTACTTTAGTGGCATAGCCACAGGTGGGCCTGAGTGGATTATGGGCCACCCAGCTCAGCCTGTGTGAACACCAAATTTAAGTAAATTCATTCATACCCAATATAAATGATTTGCTGTAATGTCAGACCTTTGGTCACTGCCGGTCCACCGTAAGTGGAAGCCCACCCAAATTTCCTTCTTAACTATGCCACTGATGTACTTTCATAATGAAAATCTGCATCCACGCTAGGGGGTTTACAAGTATAGTTAAACAAAATAGCGTGTGTAGACCAGGATTAAATATCTTTCTTGACCTACAGTTCCATGGCCCACGCAGCAAGGGGAGACATATTATGTCCACGTACATGTTGCTCAACAGGTAAAATATTTAGGAACACTTTCATAGTGTATCCTTTGCTATTCACCACTGAGGCAGTTGCCCCTTGCCAGCTAATAAACTTTTGATGAGACCATTTCAGATCTGTTCAGAAATGTATTATAAATTTTAATTTTCTCTGTTTATTTAATGAAACTCATTGAAACTAATCCACATTTTCTATCAAGTGTAAAAAAAAAGTTCCATTTAATTAAAATTAATGACCTTCATGCCTACAACAATTTTCAGGCTCAGAGGATGAGAATTAACACTTTGTGCAGAAGGGAAGTACCAATGGAAAAAAATCTCTGCCAAATATCATAACTTTTATAGATAAATTTAGACTTCTGCTTTTTTGGGGGAAAATAGCAATTGGGAGAAATCAGGTTTGTGAATATTGGGCAATCTTTCCAGCAAGAAAACAAGTGTTTGTAGTTTAATTGTTTCCAGAACATTTGATTCAATAACACTGATTACCCCCTTTTTATTTTTGTTTAGAATTATCATTGCAAAGAGAGGGAAGAGAGAAGGATTTAAATACCATTTTTAAAAATGCCTTATTAATATTGTGGCATTTGAGATCTGGCAGGTTTTAGATACTAATGACAAAATTAAATGAAAGACTAACATAAAACATGAAGATTAGGCAAATGGCAAAACACATTTGGCTGTGCATTGCTATTGATTATTTTCCTCTTATGTAACCCCCACTGCATCCTTTCAGCAATATGCATAATTTATTAGAGAAGTGAGAGTAAAATCCTCTCCAGGCAGAACTGCTGAAATTACTTTTGCTCAAAGTTAATGAATGCAGTTAGATTTTTAAAAACATCAACTTAGAATCAAGGACAAATTCCATTTAAGACAATGTTTTAATCTAAAATCAGATTTGACAGATATTACCAACAACAAAAGGTAAAATAACATGTCACTCTCACCTTTACACAGACCCCACAATGCAACAAGTTGCTCATACAGTATCTGGAATGTTCACAATCACTGTTACTTCTATACACACAAACTAATGAAACTTCAGGTTTGTTAAGGCCTGATCTAGCATCCGCCTTCGCACTGAAATCTCCGTATGGCAAGGGATCGCAAGGCTGGATCAATTAAACCTGACAAATAGTTTAAAGAAGTACTTTCTCACCCTCTTTCTTTCTGAAGTCTGTGGAGGTTGGAGGGAGGGGGCTCACTGTTTAAAATATTTTAATTTCTCTACTAAGATTAAAACAGAAAGCCCCCAGAAAAAACACCCTCACCAAATGAAACCATATCTCACTTAAGCTTTAGTTGGATGTCATGTGCCATCTTGTCTGTATTGAGGTGAATGTTACCAATCTGCTCCTGATGGAGTTTTGCCATTGACTTCAGTGGGAGGAAGATCTCACACATTTCCAACATCCTCTTCCCCCCAAATGAAGGAGTCTGATTCTGACCTCACAGCTTATTTTACTCCAGTGGAGATACTCCAGTTTTATTTTACCAGCATGGGGCCCATAATGTAGGCAAGGCAGGAGCTGATGAAGTTTGTTAAAGAATGTTAAGTCATTAAACAACTGCAATCGGTATCTGAACATGGCACATAACTTAGGATGATTTATTGCTTAGGGGGGTAAAAAGCCACTTGCTGTTTGAGCTGTGATTGTCAGTGATTGTGTTATAGACACTAGACATGAGAAATGCCTGTCTTCCACAACTGGCTTCACTATAAGAAGTGAAGAATTTAATTTGGCTCACACAGGGTGCGATCCTGCTGAGCACTCAGGCCCAGATCCAGAAAAGAACTTAAGTGCTTGCTTAAACTTTAAGCCCCTAGACTATTCCCAGGGCTTCACTGAGGTTGTTCAATGGGAGCAAGAATTTGGCCCTAATGCTTTAAAAATCACTACCTCAAGTGATTCAAGATGAGGCTAAAATGAACAAATGCCAGAAGCTGCCAGAGTGAAGAAATTCTACAAGTCGACCTGCTAAAGAGAACAATCTGCAGACGCGTGTTTTGCCCTGCTTTTACTAATCAGGCTTTTGCTGCTGCTCTTGCAGAAAAGCCTGAAGAGAAACAGAATAATTAAATTATGGTGAGCTCCAAAACCACATATCTTAATACAAAATCGAAGCAGTGACAGACATTTTGTGTGGGTGATGCTGTATCAGCTGCCACATCAACACTGTTGTCAAGGGAAAATGCTTTCAGGGAGAACTGGAGCCAGGGCCGAAATCTCTCTCCTGGTTTCTGTCCTCTTGTGTGGTTTCTCCTCACTGCAGCTTACTGGGAACGCAGTGTTAAAAAGTTGGACATAAACTTAGGTGGCCATTTACGCATCCCCAGAATACTAGACATTCCAATACCTCCAGAAAAGGTGTAGCTCCACCCATGCCTGCATGACCCCGCCCCCATTGGTGTGACCTCACTCATACTATGCATGCAAGGTCCTATCAGGTAGAAGATGCCATTTTGAGGTACTTACCATCCTGCCCCGGCAGCGTGACCAGAGCAATGTGCTCTTCAAAATGGCTTCCCCTGTCTGTGACACCAGACAAAACTATGTCCAGTTTTGTTTCTGTACTGGACAGGGGACAAACCATTTAAAAACAGGACTATCAGGTTTAAAACTGGAAGATGGGTCTGCCTATCTTACACTGCCTTTACTGGGAAGGGTATTACTGGGAAGAGTAATAACATGGTACTTTGTAATACTATAGCTCCTGTCATCTGAGAATGTTCACATATTTTTACAAGTATTGACCAAGCCACCTGTGTGGTAGTTAATTTCATCCCCACTTTACAGATATAGAAATTGAGGTACAAGAGAGGTGAGATTTTCTCAAAGCTGTACAAAAAGATATTGGCTAAGTACCCAAGAGTCCTGACACCGAGTTACTTCATTTATCATGCTCCCTCCTTAGTGAATATTTATCAAAGCAACATCTCTAAATGCAGAAGAGTGCTTCTTTTGCATTTATCTATCCTAGTGCTGATACAAACTCTCACCAAGATTGAGGCTCTATCTTGAATACCATTCATGAGGAATTCTCACTCAAGTATCCCTGTGGGATTTGGGGACATAAAGGTTTAAATACATGCTACTATATGCAGTGAGACTACTCCCATTGTAAGGAAGGATTACTTGTGAGTGAGGATTGCAGGATTGGTAATTTAGATTTGTAAGCTTTTTGAGGCAGAGACTGTGTCTTTACTCACTGTGTTACTGTGAACACCTAAATAAATATATAAATATCAATAGTAAGCATCCACTTGTCCACCCAACCAATCTTTGAGGTATTTTCCACACCTCCCCTTAGGGTATATCTACACTATGGAATAAGGTCGAATTTATAGAAGTAGGTTTTTTAGAAATCGGTTTTATATATTCGAGTGTGTGTGTCCCCACAGAAAATGCTCTAAGTGCATTAAGTGCATTAACTCGGCGGAGTGCTTCCACAGTACCGAGGCTAGAGTCGACTTCCGGAGCATTGCACTGTGGATAGCTATCCCACAGTTCCCGCAGTCTCCGCTGCCCATTGGAATTCTGGGTTGAGATCCCAATGTCTGATGGGGCTAAAACATTGTCGCGGGTGGTTCTGGGTACATATCGTCAGGCCCCCGTTCCCTCCCTCCCTCCGTGAAAGCAAGGGCAGACAATCGTTTCGCGCCTTTTTTCTTGAGTTACCTGTGCAGACGCCATACCACGGCAAGCATGGAGCCCGCTCAGGTAACCATCACCCTATGTCTCCTGGGTGCTGGCAGACGCGGTACAGCATTGCTACACAGTAGCAGCAACCCCTTGCCTTGTGGCAGCAGACGGTACAGTATGACTGGTAGCCATCATCGTCATGTCCGAGGTGCTCCTGGCCACGTCGGCTGGGAGCACCTGGACAGACATGGGCGCAGGGACTAAATTTGGAGTGACTTGACCAGGTCATTCTCTTTAGTCCTGCAGTCAGTCCGATTGAACCGTCTTATGGTGAGCAGGCAGGCGATACGGATTGCTAGCAGTCGTACTGTACCATCTTCTGCTGGGCAGGCAAGAGATGAGGATGGCTAGCAGTCGTACTGTACCATCTTCTGCCGAGCAGCCATGAGATGTGGATGGCATGCAGTCCTTCTGCACCGTCTGCTGCCAGCCAAAGATGTAAAAGATAGATGGAGTGGATCAAAACAAGAAATAGACCAGATTTGTTTTATACTCATTTGCCTCCTCCCCTGTCTAGGGGACTCATTCCTCTAGGTCACACTGCAGTCACTCACAGAGAAGGTGCAGCGAGGTAAATCTAGCCATGTATCAATCAGAGGCCAGGCTAACCTCCTTGTTTCAATAAGAACAATAACTTAGGTGCACCATTTCTTATTGGAACCCTCCGTGAAGTCCTGCCTGAAATACTCCTTGATGTAAAGACACCCCCTTTGTTGATTTTAGCTCCCTGAAGCCAACCCTGTAAGCCGTGTCGTCAGTTGCCCCTCCCTCCGTCAGAGCAACGGCAGACAATCATTCCGCGCCTTTTTTCTGTGCGGACGCCATACCAAGGCAAGCATGCAGGCTGCTCAGCTCACTTTGGCAATTAAGAGCACATTAAACACCACATGCATTATCCAGCAGTATATGCAGCACCAGAACCTGGCAAAGCGATACCGGTCGAGGAGGCGATGTCAGTGCGGTCATGTGAGTGATCAGGACATGGACACAGATTTCTCTGAAAGCATGGGCCCTGCCAATGCATGCATCATGGTGCTAATTGGGCAGGTTCATGCTGTGGAACGCGGATTCTGGGCTCGGGAAACAAGCACAGACTGGTGGGACCACATAGCGTTGCAGGTCTGGGACGATTCCCAGTGGCTGCGAAACTTTCGCATGCATAAGGGCACTTTCATGGAACTTTGTGACTTGCTTTCCCCTGCCCTGAGGCACATGAATACCAAGATGAGAGCAGCCCTCACAGCTGAGAAGCAAGTGGTGATAGCCCTGTGGAAGCTTGCAACGCCAGACAGCTACTGGTCACTCAGGAATCAATTTGGAGTGGGCAAATCTACTGTAGGGGCTGCTGTGATGCAAGTAGCCCACGCAATCAAAGATCTGCTGATATCAAGGGTAGTGACCCTGGGAAATGTGCAGGTCATAGTGGATGGCTTTGCTGCAATGGGATTCCCTAACTGTGGTGGGGCCATAGACGGAACCCATATCCCTATCTTGGCACCGGAGCACCAAGCCGCCGAGTACATAAACCGCAAGGGGTACTTTTCAATTGTGCTGCAAGCACTGGTGGATCACAAGGGACATTTCACCATCATCAACGTGGGATGGCCGGGAAAGGTGCATGATGCTCGCATCTTCAGGAACTCTGGTCTGTTTCAAAAGCTGCAGGAAGGGACTTTATTCCCAGACCAGAAAATAACTGTTGGGGATGTTGAAATGCCTATATGTATCCTTGGGGACCCAGCCTACCCCTTAATGCCATGGCTCGTGAAGCCGTACACAGGCAGCCTGGACAGTAGTCAGGAGCTGTTCAACTACAGGCTGAGCAAGTGCAGAATGGCGGTAGAATGTGCATTTGGACGTTTAAAGGCACGCTGGCCCAGTTTACTGACTCGGTTAGACCTCAGCGAAACCAATATTCCCACTGTTATTACTGCTTGCTGTGTGCTCCACAATATCTGTGAGAGTAAGGGGGAGACATTTATGGCGGGGTGGGAGGTTGAGGCAAATCGCCTGGCTGCTGGTTACGCGCAGCCAGACACCAGGGCGGTTAGAAGAGCACAGGAGGGCGCGGTACGCATCAGAGAAGCTTTGAAAACCAGTTTCATGACTGGCCAGGCTACGGTGTGAAAGTTCTGTTTGGTTCTCCTTGATGAAACCCCCCGCCCCTTGGTTCACTCTACTTCCCTGTAAGCTAACCACCCTCCCCTCCTCCCTTCAATCACCGCTTGCAGAGGCAATAAAGTCATTGTTGCTTCACATTCATGCATTCTTTATTCATTCATCACACAAATAGGGGGATGACTACCAAGGTAGCCCAGGAGGGGTGGTGGAGGAGGGAAGGAAAATGCCACACAGCACTTTAAAAGTTTACAACTTTAAAATTTATTGAATGACAGCCTTCTTTTTTTGGGGGCAATCCTCTGTGGTGGAGTGGCTGGTTGGCCGGAGGCCCCCCCACCGCGTTCTTGGGCGTCTGGGTGTGAAGGCTATGGAACTTGGGGAGGAGGGCGGTTGGTTACACAGGGGCTGTAGCGGCGGTCTGTGCTCCAGCTGCCTTTGCTGCAGCTCAACCATACACTGGAGCATACTGGTTTGGTCCGCCAGCAGCCTCAGCATTGAATCCTGCCTCCTCTCATCACGCTGCCGCCACATTTGAGCTTCAGCCCTCTCTTCAGCCCACCACTTACTCTCTTCAGCCCGCCACCTCTCCTCCCGGTCATTTTGTGCTTTCCTGCACTCTGACATTATTTGCCTCCACGCATTCATCTGTGCTCTGTCAGTGTGGGAGGACAACATGAGCTCGGAGAACATGTCATGGCGAGTGCATTTTTTTTTTTCTTTCTAAGCTTCACTAGCCTCTGGGAAGGAGAAGATCCTGTGATCATTGAAACACATGCAGCTGGCAGCGAAAAAAAAAGGGACAGCAGTTTAAAAAGACACATTTTATAAAACAGTGGCTACACTCTTTCAGGGTAAACCTTGCTGTTAACATTACATACCTAGCACATGTGCTTTCGTTACAAGGTCGCATTTTGCCTCCCCGCACGGCGTGGCTACCCCCTCAACCTTCCCCCCTCCCTGTGGCTAACAGCGGGGAACATTTCTGTTTAGCCACAGGCAAACAGCCCAGCAGGAATGGGCTCCTCTGAGTGCCCCCTGAAGAAAAACACTCTATTTTAACCAGGTGACCATGAATTATATCTCACTCTCCTGAGGATAACACAGAGAGATAAAGAACGGATGTTGTTTGAATGCCAGCAAACATACACTGCAATGCTTTGTTCTACAATGATTCCCGAGTACGTGTTACTGGCCTGGAGTGGTAAAGTGTCCTACCATGAAGGACGCAATAAGGCTGCCCTCCCCAGAAACCTTTTGCAAAGGCTTTGGGAGTACATCTAGGAGAACCGCGAATGCCAGGGCAAAGTAATCCTTTCACATGCTTGCTTTTAAACCATGTATAGTATTTTAAAAGGTACACTCACCAGAGGTCCAGGAGGCAGTCTTGGGTGGGTCTTGGGTGGGTTCTTGGGTGGGTTCGGGGGGTACTGGCTCCAGGTCCAGGGTGAGAAACAGTTCCTGGCTGTCGGGAAAACCAGTTTCTCCGCTTGCTTGCTGTGAGCTATCTACAACCTCATCATCAATCATCATCATCATCTTCGTCCCCAAAACCTGCTTCCGTATTGCCTCCATCTCCATTGAAGGAGTCAAACAACACGGCTGGGGTAGTGGTGGCTGAACCCCCTAAAATGGCATGCAGCTCATCATAGAAGCGGCATGTTTGGGGCTCTGACCCGGAGCGGCCGTTCACCTCTCTGGTTTTCTGGTAGGCTTGCCTCAGCTCCTTCAGTTTCACGCGGCACTGCTTCGGGTCCCTGTTATGGCCTCTGTCCTTCATGCCCTGGGAGATTTTGACAAAGGTTTTGGGATTTCGAAAACTGGAACGGAGTTCTGATAGCACGGATTCCTCTCCCCAAACACCTCCCGTTCGGTCCATGCTGGAGCTCTTTTGCGATTCTGGGACTCCATCATGGTCACCTCTGCTGATGAGCTCTGCATGGTCACCTGCAGCTTGCCACGCTGGCCAAACAGGAAATGAGATTCAAAAGTTCGCGGTTGTTTTCCTGTCTACCTGGCCAGTGCATGTGAGTTGAGAGTGCTGTCCAGAGCAGTCACAATGGAGCACTCTGGGATAGCTCCCGGAGGCCAATACCTTCGAATTGTGTCCACAGTACCCCAAATTCGAGCCGGCAAGGCCGATTTAAGCACTAATCCACTTGTCAGGGGTGGAGTAAGGAAAACGATTTTAAGAGCCCTTTAAGTCGAAATAAAGGGCTTCATCGTGTGGACAGGTGCAGGTTTACATCGATTTAATGCGGCTAAATTCGACCTAAAGTCCTAGTGTAGACCAGGGCTTAGTCATGTGATACCAACTCTGATCTGATGCATAAGGCTAATATCCTCTCCTCCCTTAAATCCATTTAAGACTCATCTCTACCATGATGCTTACAATAAGTCAGCTAATATGTTTGACTCAGATGTGAGGCAACTGAGGGACAATTAGAAAAAGCTGATGTTTACATAATTACAAAACTAAAATAAAAGTAGAAAAATAGAAAATGTATGTAGATATTTAAGCACACACACTTAACGTTACATGCCATGAATAGGCCCACTGACTTCAGGTAAGTTTTTGTAGGATTGGGTTTTAAATCCAGATTCAGGAAAGCTGTTAAGCACAGGGTTAAATCTGCCCCCCATTCAGGAAAGCATTTAAACATGTGCTTAACTTTCTAAACAGGGGATACTTTGCTGGATCAGGGCCTTAGATTTCTAGCTGTTTGATTGTATAGCACCTAACCCAGTAGGGTGCTGATCATGACTGGGGTTGGGAGCTCTGCTGTAATAATTAAACAAACAACAAGTATATTTAACATACTGTTTACGGGGGAAAAAAACCTCACTGTTTTCGCCCACGAGCAACCTTAAAAGTTAAAAAGCAGCTATTGATTTTTTTTTGTAATGGTTTTTAGACCTTTAAGCTTATGGTTTCTCTTTTATACCTGCTATAGCCTTCTGATGAAATAGTGCCTTTCTGCTTATGGTGAAATGTGTATTTTCACACCCAGTAATGCTTGTAGCTCAGCTAGAGTTTGAAATATTTTTTTTATTTAAATTTACCATGGCAAAGCAGAACTTGACAAATTAATGTGTGGGAGTTGGACAGCCATCGTTTTCTAATTACTAGTAAAAAATCTGAACAAACTGAAGAAATATGTTAATATCACACTTAAACTATTAAAAGCTGAACTCCCTTACAACATGCTCTCATAATCACTGTTCTTTCTGGGGTTATATTCAGCCTCAGCCATTCATCTCAAATATTAAGGGGCTTTCACATTAAACGTGAGCTTTTGTAGTCCAGCAGTCACCAACTTTCCATACTGATGTGCTTTTCAAACAGCAACAAATAAAAGCATTTGTTTCCACATTAATTATGTTCCCAAATCTCCATTTTATTTGGCATTCAAATGCACTGATTTTAATTTTTAATTACTTTGTTGAAGGAAATCAATTTTCTTCATGGTCCAGCTGATAAATCTTTACAACTTGCTGAGTTTTGCCAAGTTTCAAATGGCTAATTTATTTCACTTTTTTTTAATTTAAAAAAAAAGAGCAACATAAGAAAATTCTACTGTAGCTATATTTGTGTTTACAGATATTTTAATTTAGGTCTTGAAATTTAGTAGTTGTGTGTGTGTGTTGGGGGTGGGGATCCTCCATATTCCAGTGGTAAAGTTTGAGGTGTAAATAAACATTTCTCCAGTATACTCTCCTGTTGATTTAAAAAAAGACAAATGAAACCTGCATGATATCAATGCCTTTTCTCTTTCAGTCCAACTAGTAATTAGTTCTTGTAGCACTATTAGCATTCTAATGTAAGTCAGAATGGGTAGGACAGTGGTGAATGAATTACACGTCAAATTAATTGCCCCATCTTATTAAGATGACCTATAATGGAGACTCTACTATCTGATTATCCTAGATTAAATGAGATATTCTTAAACTTTTGGTTATTTGGGCATACTTTAATATAAAGTTCTATTTATAAATAGTTCACAAGGGGTTAATGATAATAGATGTTACAGATGAGTAAGAAGTATTATAGATGGTTAGAAGGTATTATGCAGGATAAGCAACCAACTGACCTATTGAACTCTATAATAATTTGTAACCATAAATATATCATTTATAAAAAAATCTATTAACCATTTATTAACCTATTATAAACTATTTATAAATTGAACATTAATATAAAAATGATATCACTTCTTATACTTAAGAGTACAGCTTTTATAATCTCTACAGCCTTTATAACCTTTGGGTTATAGCATAGACCTCTGTGACTCAAGGGACCAAGGCATTTGGAAGCAGTGAAATTTAAAGTTGCCAGCCAATAGGCCAGTGTCAGACCCCCTTCACACTCCATTTTTGGGGAAGTACCAACCAAGTCCACTACATCAGTTATCGCTCCTAAATTGGTTTATTTTTCAATCATCTTACACTAGCATCTGCTGCTTTCATGGCATGTCCATTCTAATCAGATTCAAAAAGGCACTTTACGCTTCTTCCAGGAGTCAAACCACCCTCTTAGTTTGTGGGCTGCAAGTTTATATGACTCTAGCCCAGAGATAATTAATGACCTCCTTATCAGCACTTGAATACAAGTGGCTTTTCTAAGTCTTTTCCCCCATCCCCTTCAGAAAGAAATATTTAGCCATTCATTTCCCATTTCTGACCAGAAGTTTCCACTATATATATGATATAATAGCACAACAATTAGCAACTCCATTCCTTACCCCCTCATCCTCTGTCACCCATTTGCTGTTCTATTAGTGGGATCTGCTTACACGGCATACAAAGGTATCATCAAGTGCTATTTCCATCCTTTGTACTTTATCATCTTCTCTCCGATAGCTGACCTTGTAACTTTTGTTTGCAATACCTAGCTGGGTAGTATCTGGAATTAATGGCAGTGTCAAGACAGGCATCAGCCCACACAAAATGTCCCTACAGAGAGATGGTATAATCACCCGTGAGTTGCTTGGCTTCCTTAATGATGGGGCTCTCAAAACTACTACAGAGAGCAACACATTTCTCAGAGAACATGACCGCCAACAGTGGTACATTCAGATTGCTGTCCTGCCGCTTCAGTGTGGTGCTTTGTCTTCTGCTAATGGATCTTACTAAACGAAACAAAACATTATTCTTATCATCAGGCCTGCTGAGATCCCAGCATTTCCCCAATTGCAGACGAGAATGTTTATTTATAATGAAATATCTAGGCACATTTATTCCCATGGAGCTATTACCCTTTGCACACTCAAAACTTGTCAAGTGCGGCAGAATATATTTAGAACAGGTTGTCAGAGGCGTGCTCACAAAACCTGAGAAATGTAATGCCAGACATTCAAATGAAACATAAGCTACAGCAATACCCTACCACTCAAACTGTTTGTGAGAAAACCACAGAGAAGTCCATGGGAGTTTGGCCACCATAAGGAGTTATCAGGCAGCTGGGTATATATTTCATCTGGATATTTGTTGTAACTCTGGCTAGCTAAAACATCTATGTAGCTGACAGCCAGTAATAATGGATGGTGAAATTAAGTTGAAATTAGGACTGGGCAAACCTCCAGAAGTTACATAATGCCCTTAAACTTTGGATATTCATCCATAACATATGAGTTATCAGCAGCCCTTTGGTTTGCCAATCGAAGCTAGGAGTCTTATGCTGAATCCTGAAGTCCTGATTCAGCACTCAGGCAAACTCCCACAGAAACCAAAGAGTAAGGACTCATGCCCAAGGAGCTCGACATATCATTCCTCCCCTCAGCCCTGTATTCATTTTTTAAAGGAATTTCTAAAATTGAGGACACTATTGCATCTTCTGCTGATCTACTGAGGAGCTGGAGAAGGCTCTCACCAGACAATTGGCAATGGAGCCAGCATTTGGGCATCATGGAGACTAAGCTTTCTTTAAAAAAGTGAAGTCAATAGTTTTTAGCTTGCAAAGATTGGCTTGATAATGATTCAGACCTATGCAAAGCCAGTTAACACTCCACCTTCCCAATGACTGACTGCACTGCACCTTAAGTGGTGGGGGGCTTGCTGGAGGAAAGGAAATAGCACTTCATGGGTAGGGGTTGAGAGAGAGGCTCAGAAGCTGATGAAAAAGGGATGTGGGTCAGTGTGGTGACACTGACTCTTCCCCAGGGACCAGAAGGGTGGAGGAGTTGAAAAAGGGCAATGAAGATTTTTCATTAGATATTCTCCTGGGGGGAAATATGATTTTTCCAACCAATTCCCTATAGCTACCTGAAATGAGTTTTGAGGATTAATCAATAAGGCTTAATGAATCAGCTGTGCAGCAGGTGTGCAAAGAACCTAGGCCTGAACTAAACATGTGGTAGGTTTGGGTTCTGTATTTTCAAGAAAGTTTCCCAAAGCTGAGCTAATACTCTTTGCACAGCCATATCCCAACTTCCACTCCGCATTAATTACTTCCTAAGGTATTCGTGATAGGAAACCATAAATTGCTGTTCCTCCCCTGGGGTTCATGAATCAAAGTTTTCTCCTCTAATCACTTCCAGCCCTACAGGGAGTGCCAGATGCCACCAGCAACTTCTTCAGGGGACTGCGAATTACACTGTCTTCCCTACAAAGATCTTGTATGGATTTGGCGAGCAGGAACTCTTAGAGATAAGTGCTCCAAAAATGAACTGGAAATGAGAACTTCTCTATGGGTGTTTTGAAGCATCCTGCAGATTTGTATAGAAAATTATATCCCTGCTATGAATTCAACAGGGAAGTAATAAAAATAAATAAATAAACCCGTAGAGAAAGCAGAACCCTGTTATAGTTTATAGGCTTTTAGAATTATTTCTGTAGAACGCTATACATTTTTACGAAATCCTAGTGGTCGTAAATACTATGACTTTTCCCCTAAGCAAAGTCTCGTCTCCTCCCCTCTATAGTCAATAGGCTTTTTAAGAGATGTTTAGTTAATCTAATTAATGTTGATTAGATCAGAAACTTTTATAAAGTACTGCTAAAGTATTGGGCTAAACTCAGTGGAAATTTGCACCCTGAGCAATCCACCCAAGGCTTTGCACTTGGCCCACAGTGGGCAATATTGGCAATATTTAAAATGACCATTCAAAATTCCCAAGGGACAAGACAGAAATCTTCTCTGCAGAAATCAGCTAACAATCTAAAAAAACTGACAACTCATTTCTTGTCTGGAAGCATTTATCATTAGCAACTGTTCAAGGGCAAATTGCAATATTGTGACGTTTATTTGTTTTGTTTGAGCCGGCTAAGATTGGAATGCTTTGTGTCAGGAATAATTGGGAATAAATAGTGGAATAACTAGGCGCTTCAGTGTAAATAATCCAGCATGTTCCCTCCCCTGCAGAACAAAGTCATTTTGTAGAGGACATTCAGTGATGGGGTCCTTTCTTGTCATTAGTACAAACAAAATTAAGGAGAATCATATTCTGGCATCATTGCACAAATATATTATAATGGGAAAACATGAAATCAGCATGTGGATGGAACTAGCATTCGAGTAATAGTACCTTGCTTTGATACAGTGCCTTTCCTCCCAAAGATTTCCCTAAAGGATCTTGCAGACTGTGGGCTAATTTTTGTAAAGGCCAGCCTCCCATTCTGCATTTCCAGCTCGCAGGTGCAGATAATTTGCAGGTGTGATTTTGTGCCTGCAATTATCCACAGGAGAAATTTGTGCCATTTAGATATTCAGCTCCTTGAGCTCCAGCTCCCAGACAGCAATTTTGGCTGCCATTATTTGTGCCAGAAAAATTGTGGCTGTAAAAAGAAAGGCTGATCTATAAGTCAGGCACTATATGTAAAAGCTCGCTCCTGAGGGATCTAGTTTCTTGATACACCTACATAGCTTCCCACTAACAGCCTTAAGGGGTGAGTGATCAAGGGTCAATATTTGGCAGATGTTCAGACCAAAAATCCCACAGCTGCCAGTGAGAGCATGGGGCAGGAAACTGACCAATCCTATTCTGATTCCTCCAAAAAACTTGTGGCAAGGCTGATCCTTATGGCCCCTTGCAATAGAAAATGCAAGTGATGACCTAGCCTATGGGTCAGGAGGACACAAGCAGTCAGTATTTCTTACCCAGGAATGGGTTCTGTGCTGAGCTCCCTATTGCAAACTTCCAGTTACAAGCACTGTTAGTACACAAGGGGGCTGGTCTCACCTGGAGCAGGAATACACACTGATGTTTCTTTGGAAGTATGTACCTACACTCATTTAGCAGGAGGCATTTGGCATCTTTCCAAACACTTACCACAATTTGACCCTTTGGAGAGTGAAAAAGTGATTTACAGGCCCTCTAGCAAATCCAAACTTTGGCCAAAAACCATCAGGCCTTTCCAAAAGAACGATAGTCTAGGGGTGCAGGATATTAGCTGCGGCCTCAGGAGACCCAGGTCCAATTCCCTGTTCTGCCACAAGCATTGTCTGTGCGTCTATGAAATGGGGATTGAAGTACTTCCCTACATCATAGCAATGGTATAATAAATATAATTAAGTTTGTGAGATGCTCAGATTCTGTGGTAATGGGGGGACTACAGAAGCACCTAAAACAGAAAGAGGAATCCCCCTCCCTTACACATGTTTATTCCAAGAAAACGACAGTATTGACAAAGCCTGGGCCTCTGATGTTTTACCTGCACTCTGATTTACCTTTGCTTCTTAAGCGAAAGTAAAAAGAAAATTTAAAAAAAATACCAAGAGCAGCCTGGCCCTGGTCCAAGCTCTGATAGTAGAGTAGCTGGCCTGGAGGAGGAACACAGCTGAGCTCTACTGCTGAGCTCAATGAAACAAGGAGAAATATAACCCACCGGGAGACTGTATGTCACATCCCTCTCCAGTGGCTAGTCTAGATGGATGATAACCAGAGAACAGAATCGCTTCTTTAGCTCAAGGAGTCGAGAGAGGTCTGAGCTTCAGCGCTGAAACTCCAGGCTTGAGCTAGAGTCTTTGAAAACCTTGAGTGCTTCCAAGTTAAACCCTATGGGTAGGTCTACACGGAAATATAAGACCCGCAGTTGGCCTGGGTCAGCTGATTAAGGCTTGCAGAGCTTGGTCTACTTTTGGGTTTGGGCTGGAGCCACCCTGCATCCACCATGGGGTCTCAGAGTGCGGGCTCCAGCCCAAGCCCAAATGTCTACACTGCAATTTTTATTGCCCTGCAAGCATGAGTCATCTGATCTGGGCCAGCCACAGATCTTTTACTGCAGTGGCATACGGGTCCCATCCCCCATGGCACACCTTTTTGCCAAGCCCATTTACTATGGCTGGCAAGAGGGCTGAAGTTCTGGGCAGCAGTGCAGCAGCTCAAGACTGCTTATCTATCGAGGTCTTTATACGCCCTTGACATTACAGTATCCTAAAGCAAAATCAGTCACCTCTCCTTCCTTCAATTCCTTCAGGGCTGTTTTTGTTTATTTTTATTTTCTCCCTCTCTCCAACCCCAAGGCAAATACATAACTATCTCACTGAAAATATGGAGAGCGAGCTTGGGTTTACCAGGGTCAGCTCTGGTGTGGCTATGACTGTTCAAATTATACAATTTATTATTGGTACTGTGGTAGCACGTAGGGACCCCAGTCATACGCCCCCATATGGACCCCACTGTGCTCAGAGCGGTATTAATAACCGATCACCACAGCGTTGATGCAGCTCTAATAATGTTCACTAAAATAAAGGCTATTTGGGATCACAGGAAAGCTCACTGAACAGTTGTGTTCAAAGAACGAATGTTGTCAGAATTCATTAAACCCAGTAACTGAAATATCGGGTTTGATGAGCTTTTGACAACTGCTGGACAGCAGCCTGGTTTCCTACTGTTGGGAAGCCGGGCCACCAGAGTCTGCAGCTCTGAGGCAGCCTCATTCTATGGACTGACACGGGGTCATGGACCCCACAGCTTTCAGGGCTTTCTGGCTCCCTACCATGGAGTCAGGAGCCTGCCAGCCCTGGCTGTAGATAGAGCTCTCAAGATCTTGGCTCCCTGATGTGAGAACCCCAGCTCTCAGCTCCATGGCTCACAAGGCTTCTAAGCCCCACGCTCACCCAAAACGCAGCTGGCTGGTTGGGCTCCCAGGTTCAATTTTGTTTCTACGTTTAATTTAAACAAAATGTTTCAAATTAATGTGAAACAAAATTTGTTCAGATTTTGAAATTTATACTTTTTTGTTCCAAAATGGAATATTTTTTTCCAGTGTTTCCCATGGAACAGACATTCTATTTTTCAACCAGCTTTACACTTGGCAGCATTTAAACATGGTTATGCATAACTATGTTCCTTTTCACCATGGCTGCCTCAGGACTTGCCCTAAAAACAAAATGCAAAACTTACCAACAGTCAACTTAACTCAAAGCAGGAAAATAAAACACATGAAATTCAAATATGTCCCTTGTGATTGGCTAATGTCTTTAACTGGAGCCCAATGTCATATTCAAAGGATTTGAATTCAGGTTCAACATAATTCATACTATTAATTTCCTCTACAGGTACCTAATCTTCTGAAATGATCTTCCAAAGAACGCCCTGCTCTTGGGATTTGGAATTATTGTACCACTGCTGAGTAAAGCAAAATAGCTTGTAATTTTCCATGCGTGCACTTTGATTTCAAAATCTGACATCGCAAATAAGCACTATTTGAAATAATTGTTGAAATTGTGCTTCTACTACAGCATCTTTCATACAAATGAGGTATCATTAGAAGCCAGGCACTTATTTTGTTGCCATTGTTTAAGAATTAGCAATGATTGTTGTTGGCACATTTACTGAAGTAAAAATCCCTTGACATTGTTTTGGTTAACGCATTTAAGGTGTTGTATCATCATTAGATTAATTAAAGCAAAAAACAACAACAAAAAAATAAAACAAAACCAAAACAAAGCCAAGAGAACAAGTTACATACAAATACTATTCATTTAAGATACAGCACTGTTTCTGTACACTGTGCAGAACAGTTGCAATGTGAGGGAGGGTTGCTGAACCAAAAGGTTTGTAGCATCACTGAGACAAACACGATAACAGGACATGCACAAGGAGGCTTAGCTGTGTCAAGAGAGCAGTATAAGGAGACTTCACAAAAGAAGGGGAATTTGAAGATGAAGTGATGGGAAGTGGGAGGGTGTTCCAAGCAAAGGGGACAGCATGAAAAAAGGCTCAAAGCGAAGCGTAGGAGGGGAGGAGTGAGTAGAGAGAACGTGGAGGAGTGATGAAGACGTATGAAAGGAGAGCAGAGATGTGGGCATGGGCAGAGTAGGCTTGAGCACGAGAAGGAGAAATGTGAACAGGGAGGGGTGGGGAATCAATGCAGAAATTGTTTGGAGTGCCAGAAATGGAAGAAAGTGTTGTCAGCCATATTTTGGCTAGATGGGAGGGAGAGGGGATGGCTAAGTAAGGTATAATCATTCTTGCCTTTGTCCTTCTAGTCCTGGGCATCTTCTAAAGACAGGCCACTAATCATTTCAGAGCATGAGGTGTTATTTAGATGGTCACAAACAGATACTAGCAAAGACCATGTAACCCAGGGATGGGCAAACTTTTTGGACCCAGGGCCACATTGGGGTTGCAAAACTGTATGGAGGGCCGGGTAGGGAAGGCTGTGCCTCCCCAAACAGCCTGGCCCCTGCCTCCATCCGACCCCCTCCCACTTCCCGCCCCTCAACTGCCCCCCTCAGAATTCCCCACTCATCCAACCCCCTCCCTGCTCCTTGTCCCCTGACTACCTCCTCCCAGGATCCCCTGCCCCTAACCCCTTGAGACCCCACCCCCTATCCAACTCCCCTGCCCCCTGACTGCCCCGCTCCCTATTCACACCCCCACCCCCTAACTGACCCCACCACCTATTCAACCCCCCCACTCCCTGTCCCCTAACCTCCCCAACCCCTATCCATACTCCCGCCACCTGACAGACAACGCCCACCCCGGACTCACGCTTATCCAGCCTCCCACTGCTCCCTGTCCCCTGACGACTCACGCTTATCCAAGCCCCCCCGCTCCTTCCCTCCGACTGCTCCTCCCTCCCCCCAGAACCTCTGCCCCATCCAACCGCCTCCTGCTCCCTGTCCCCTGACTGCCCCCCGGGAACCTCTGCCCCTTAGCCAACCCCTGGTCCCCTTACCATGCCGCTCAGAGCAGCATGTCTGGCAGCTGCGCCACCCCACCAGAGTCAGACATGCTGCTGCGCTGCCCTGCAGGAGTCCGCAGCCCCGCCGCCCAGAGCACTGCCCATGTGGTGGGTGACTGCAGGGGATGGGGGACAGCAGGACAGGGGCTGGGGGCTAGCCTCCCCGGCCAGGAGCTCGGGGGATGGGCAGGATGGTCCTGTGGGCCGGATGTGGCCTGCGGGCCATAGTTTGCCCACCTCTGATATAACCCATTGTCTCTTACAATATAAAATTGGAACTTGGATCTTCAAAGGTAAAAAGTAGTTTTATAAAATACAATGGGCCACTCCCTTAGCTGATAGAGATCCATGGACTTAAATGAAGCTAAGATGATTTCACCATCCAATCCAGTATGTCACCTCGGCCCCTCAAATAAAGTACTGTAACAACCTGGGATGTGTGTAAGCCACTGCTCCTTCCACTGGATGGATCGGAACTGATTACATGTGTTTCATTGGAGCTATACTGTTAAAAGATTCTCCTTTAGCTCAAGTTAGAGGGCAATTGCTTTTAAGTAATAGTATCTAAATTCTCTCTTGATGGCATGAAGATTGAATAGTGGGGGCAAGGTGCAGCATAAATACAATGCAAAGTTCTTGGGTGCTATGGATTTGTTTCAGGATAAATTAAAGACCAATTTCTTCTCTCCAATCTATGGAAAAACCTCCCACTGAAGTCAAACAAACAGAGCAGCAACTTGTTTGGTTATTTCCATTAATTTAAAATAAAACAATAATTCAAATTTGCTGCACATGTCCAGAAAGGCATAAGAATTCTGGAGGCATGTCTAGGATCTTACACAGGAAAGAACAAACGTAAAGCCTCCCTGGGAGAACATAGCGTCTCAGCATGGGATGCATCAGATCTCCCTCTGCCTCTCTAGACAGGTAGACACTTTAAAATTCTAAAGGTTGATTATGGAGAAAACAAAAGGTACGTAAATGACAGGTACCACACTTGCCCCCTAATGTTTGCCTTTTGTGCATGGAAAAGCATAGCACCTTCATTCAACATGCCATTCATCAGTAAGTCCACACCTTGCTTTACCAGTACCATTCTCATTGCTGCTTGCAGTTCCTGAACACAGCACATGCCCTGAGCTCTAGAAACATTAGATGACTTTCTCACCAGTCTAATTTCAAAACTCCTAGAAACTGCAGTGGGCCCGTGCCTTGAACCGGTTACTATCACAGTGGGTTCTGATAGCCCGGCTCAGTGACCTATTCGCTGTGACTTTGACTGCCAGCTGAAGACCTAGAACTGATTTCTGGTTTCTGATTCCTGCCTCCCAATCCAGCACAGAGCCTTATGGAGGCCGAGGCCAGCAGTGCTGTTGAGCCTGTGCAGCAGACTTCTTAGGATACAAAGCGACTCATCATTCATCTGTCATCTCTTGAGTTGACCCAATGGCTTTGTTGGCAGGTGGAGATTTAATCTCTCATAAGAGGGCTAAACGTCTCCATATTGCAAGTTACTTCCTTTTCCTTTGGCACATTCCTCCCAGCCAAGTTACTAACCTTCCAAAGCATCAACCTGGTGGCCCCAATGCCACCAGCACAATTATTTCAGTGTATGATTTTATCAGATGATTATGTTATAACAGGGCATCAACTGCAGTGGATTCCTATGCTGACAGTGTCAACGCTTGGTGGCCTTTAGGTGTTGTTTCTAAGCAATTTGTCAGCAAGCAACCTTACAAAATTCAGAGCGTCAACAAAATAATAGAAAAAGGAGTTCTGAATAACAGCTTTAGGAAATCAAATAAAAACAGCTAGTGGACTGATGCTAAGGGAAAGCTGCTAGGGAACTAGCATCTATGAATGCTGGAGTAATAGGGAGAAAAGAAACTAAACGGGACAGAATTATGGAATCACAAAAGCAAAATTCTACTGTAATGTCAACTATCTACACTACTTTGAACTAATCTGGAAGGTAATACGTCTGAATATATCTGGCTTGAGACAATACTATACTCTTTAAATGAACTTTATATGGACCTCTGAATTGTCCTCAGAAATCATAGATATTCCCCCTTTTGCATCCCCCCCAACCCTCAAATACATTCACTCATTTGGGTTTGAGCCAGTGTTATAATTTAGAAGAAGTTTAGTCTAGTGGATAGCACAAGGGGACTAAGAGACTGAAGTCCTAGGTTTTGTACTGAGTTCTGACACTGACTTGCCCTCACACGTTAGGAAAAAAAATCAAATTCTGATTGGTTTGCCTACCTACCACTTAAAATAGACAGATAAACCTCACTATGCAGGAGAGCTGTTAGGCTTATTGGGCCAGTGTAAAGGGGGGGGGGAGGGGGACACGAATCCATTTACCACCAAAGTCAGTGGAGTTAGATTGGGGATGAACTGGCATAAGTGACAAAAGCATCAGGCCCAGAGTTTCTGAAGATGCTCACATGAAGAATGCTGTAGAAGTGGAAAGAATTATTGCTATGTAAGGTGGGAAAGGTTCTCTTTGTCCCTCAGGGAGCCCCAAGGGTCCTCCAATTCCCCTTGCCCAAGAGTAGAATTGCAACATCTAACCTTCCAAGAAAATGTGTTGGGAAGGGAAAAGAGGTGTAGCAACAGCTCTTCTTAAGAGATGACAGAGGTTGCTATTGTAGGAGGTTGAGAGGAAGGATGGTCCAGTGGTTAGAGTAGTAGCCTGGGACTCATATACCTTGGGTTCACTTCCCTAGTCTGCCACAAAATTCCACTGTGACCTCAGGAAAAGTCTTGTTTACTTTAACCCAGTATGCTTTTGGTCCTATCAATCATACTGATCATTTGTATTCATGGATTTTGATGTCTGACTCTTGAGAAACATTTTAACTTTGTACCCTTGTGATCCCATTATGCTGTCTCTTATTAAACTGCTCTCACTTTTACTCTTTATACACATGCTCATTTTTCCCCCCCACTACTGGGAGGCTTTTCATTTGATATCTTGTTAGTAAGTGAGTTTCCCCACCCCATTCTGTCTCTTTAGCTTTGACTTTCTGCACCTAATTGACACTTCCATTGGCCATGTTGAGAGATCCACTTTGCATATTCTGTGTTTCTTTATTCCAAGCAAGGAGAAGAGAATCCTGTCCCTATTCCTCTGGATGAATTCTAATGGATAACACTGAGTTCTTTTAAAGAATAAAGATTCACCCTCCCTATTGGGCTTGAGGAATTTTAAAGGAATATCACACCTTTTAATTAAATATTTGAGTATTAAAAAAAACTTCATCCAGCTATCTCTCTGAGCTAGATATCAGTTAAACCAACACAAAGAAACAAAACGAAGCAGTTAGAAAAATAGGCTATACCGTACACTCATTTACAGGACATCTATTTTCCCTATAAATTTGTTGTATGCCATCTGCGTGAACCAAAGAGATCATCATTTCAGTAGCATGCCTGCCATCTGTCTAAACCAAACTTAATGGAAGAATACATTTTTGTATAGTTTGGCTTATCTCCCACCCGTCATATGCTTTTAATTTTTTTTAATTTCTGCTCCATCTATTGTTGAGGCAGAGGATATGACACATGGAGGCCTGATTCTCCACTGCCTTGCAACTTGCATAATTATTTGGCCTTGTGTAAAGGAAGCCAAAACATTAAATCAGACTATTAATACTTTGCATTAAAGGAGCAAAGAATCAAGACCAGTGAAACCATGTACTTTCCCATTCCAGCAAAAGACAACAAGTTCTGGCCCCTTTCCCTAACTGGAAACAAATCCTTTCCATGCATAGAATTTACACCCTTCAATCCCTTGTAGATCTTACTGTATCCTTACTAATCATCATTTGGTCAACACTTGTTGCAGAGATGGGACCAATCTGGATCAAATAGAACCTAGATCCAAACCATCCCAAAACTAAAACCCTACTGAGGCACTATGCAAAAAATAAAAATCCTCAGCCCATCTCTACTCAGAAATCAGTTCTTCTATTAGAACTTCAAGTTCTAACATCTTGGTCATTTTTGCTGGTCTTCTCTGAGCTCCTTCCAGTTTATCAATGATTCAGGTATTTAACTCTCTGATCTGAACTGGTATATTTTACTATTGAATGAATATCTAAAGTATGTGTTTGACCCAGAATGCAGCATGTTCCATAGTTTATGGAATAGACATTTGTCTAAATCTCTCTATGGAAAAAATACAAAGGAAAAAAACTCGTTATGAATGGAGCCCTTATAGGCAGCAATAAGAATTCCACATAAAAATAAATGAAAATAATTGAGTCTAATTTGCTGTTAAACAATTATACTTTGCTAAAGCAGCGGTAGAATTTACATAAAAATTAAACTAATCCATATGCAATATTTAGGTACTTTAGAATTACTGGTAAATTAATTGAAGTCTCTTAAATGGTTTATTATCAGCATGATTGTTGTGGATTTCTTGCATTGTCAGGAAAATAATCAGAATGGGCACCAGTTATGTACACTCCCAAAATCAATTAAACCATAAAACTAAACTTAATGAAGAGTCATTTTCATATTTTTTGTATTATGTGAAGTCAGTTTATTTGCATATTAATGTAACATGTGCAACTAATTTTGGAAAGCAACTTGCATGCATAATTCCACACAACTATAGCGAGCCAGTGTGGTATTGTTGTTGATTGCTCTTGTAGCATTTACATAAGGCTATTTACTTGGTTTTATGACGATCAATAATCAGGTTCTATTCAGTGTAGGACCAAATTGTCCCCTTTCTTTATGGGGGCAGTGCACCCTGGCTCAGTGGATCATCATCATTCCAGGATGGGACAGAAGGCCAGAAGCCATGTAACCCTTGCTACCATGATGCAGCACTCCATGCAGATTCCTCATTAAGCTCTGTACAGAGACTTTGATATACTCATCTTTCCCATGACTTGAGGAACTAAAGAGTAGGGAAGATACCACTCATTCCCAGAGCTTTACCGAGCTATTGAGAGGATGTGGTCCTTTGAGAAGGAACAATAGATAATTTGATCAGTTTTACAAAGGGAATACATATGTAACCCACTGGTGAGTGTGTGTTAGAGGTCCCCCTCTGCGACCGATCCAAAGAGGATGCAAGTCTGTTGTGGTCCCCAGCTAGAAAGCCTGCCTCTTTAGCTCAAGCAGAGAAGACTCAGACTTTCTGTTCTGGAGTCGTCAGTATTGGGAGCCCCTCCCCCAATACATTTTATTTACAACTAACCAGCAGCCAATGAATCCACCAGTCCCCTAACTCTACAGCTATATGAACAGCACTTTCTATGTCAAGAAATACATTTTAAATAAAAACTTTCTATTCCCCACACTTTTTGGGAGTAGAAAAGAGAAAAAGTTTAGAAATAGAAAAGCTTTGGGATACCCAGGAAAGAATTTTCTGTAGTAACTCAGATCCCACCCCATCTAACATCCCACCACAGGCTATATTTTAAAACTAGTTCCATATTCAACATATGAACCTGTAGATATGCATTATGCTCTTTGCACCGTCCGATGGATAATATTTGGATGGAATGTGAAGAGCCACCCCCTCCGCCCCCCACCCCACTGCTGTGTATCTTACACCTTGCTGTGGCAATCAAGCGATTAAGCCTATAATCAGCAATAATCCTCCATTAAAACTCCATGACATTTACTAATTTACAGGGACCTAGGACCATAAAACTAAACATTAGGAGACTTCTGATCTCACTTGCATTGGGGTAAACCCTCCGAGGTCAACGGAATTACTCCAGTGAAGTCTTATTAGAATCAAGCCCTACATTTCATACAAGGGCAAATGAAATCAATGATTAAAAAAAGTGATCAATGAGATCCAATCCCTTATAAAACCCAGCTGGAAATCTTCCTCTTCAGATTATTTAACTCCTAGGGCTTCTCCTTCAGCAGTCATAGCAGTGTGGGCATGACAAGAGGGAGCAACACAAGCCTTTACTATAGATCTGGGGTAAAAAATAACTCCCCTCTCCCAGTGTTCACAATTTAAATGGCAAACCTTAAATCCCACCTCCTGTTATGTAAGTCTGGAGTATTATACTGCAAATTCAACAGGGTCATCCCAAATTCAGTTATTAGCAGATATTGCTGATTTTACTGTGCAGCAAGAAACGGCTATTATAGTTTACTTCAACAGAGGGCTGTAAAAAAAAAAGCCTAATATCAATTTAGTTAAAGACATTAGGAATTAATAGGATCCCCTGCACTGCAGTTCAGCCTGTCAAAGCTCTTATAGCCTGCTGTTTATTAAGAAGGCAGCCCCTCAACAGTTGGAAAATTCGAAGGCCAAGGGAAAGCACCACGGTTATCAAGTAACACATGGCTGGCCAGTACCCCTCTGTGGAATGCTGTCACTGTTATCAGACAGCTTTGCAGGAAGTATCAGAGAAATAAAATATTATCTAAACGTTAGTTTTGATTCCAGTAGCCTTAAATTTACATTCAGCTACTCACAAAGCTGCCACTTCAGCTTTTGAGAGGAAAAGTCCTCTTTCCAAAAATCACAGGACAACTTGCATGTTAGGGGGAGCAGGTTTATAGCTGTAAGACACTTCCACTTCCCATATATGTTGAGAAGAAAGCTCTTAAAGCACAACAAATAGTGAAAGGACAGTAGAGGCCCCTCATCTAGGCCCTGGATAAGTCATCGCATAGGTTCCATGAACTCCTAATTTAACAGGAAACCTCTATGCACTAGTGCCCATCTCTCTCCCCCACACCCCAGTCCCGTTCCCACCACCACATTGCACAGGGCAGTTCTCGGCACATTCTTTGTGCTACCCACTCAGTCAACCTGTTTGGCAGGGGGGAGATCACTGGCCAGGTTTGTTCAGATTTGCCTTGCAAGAGAAGCTACTATTTTCATAGTATTTCTTACCTGACCAGAATAGCAGAGCTTCCCATGAGCATTTCCAAACCCCCACGGCAAGCATATTTTGCTAATTCTGAGAGGAAACAAAATATGCAAGAGGCCGAACTGTGACTCATGTTGTAACTTCCATGAGTTCCTTGATAGTATGGAGGTAGGGAATGGAAGCACTGGCAGCTCAGAGGTGGGGGCCCTATTTCTGGCTCTTCTGGGTACTAGGGAGTAGCAACAGAGGGGTTGAGGATGGCTCTTTCACAAACTTAGAAAAGCAGAAGAGCAAGTTGAGAGCAAGTGTTCTCAATTCCTGCCCCTTGGTGTACAATCCTAGTGATGAGAATATGGCATTCTGAGGACTAATATAATATTAAAAACAGATTCATTAATAGTTAAAAAAAGAATCCGTGGAGAGTCCAAGGAACACAGGGGGTCAGTACTTATGCAGGAGTGTTACTACTTATCCAGGCAACACCCAGCTACCAAAGATGTTCAGTTGTCTGTGGTGCCAGTTGAGTAGTAAGTGAAATAACAAATAAAAAATAAGAACTATTAAGTTATACATGGAACACAACAGGTTAATGGGGAGTTAAAATGCATCACAGTACAGAGTTTACAGTACAGAGTTACTCAACTCTGTAAATATAAGCAAGATGAACTTTGCTGATCTGTGCAGCAGTCTGTGCTACAAACTGACAAGTTTAATACTTATTTACTGTTTATGTTAGTTACTTACACAGTGCCAGTCACCAGACTAGCTGTGTGCTAAATACAATATGACAATGCAGCAAGTATAAAATTATTCAAATAAGTTCTGTTCATGCCCTTCCAGGGTTTCAGCTAAGTCAGCAAGTATGTACTTTCTCACTTAGTGCCCATCTTTCTTGTTTCTCATCCTCTTCACTCTCTGGCTTGTTAGACCAAGGATATTATTTTACCATTGCAGTGCTGGGGAGGTGGTTGTTAACTACGGATGTGTAACACACAGAGGATACAGGACATATTGTGCATTTAGGACCAGATTTTCAGCAGAATTCAGCACCCACAACCGTGACCAGATTTTCAAGAAAGCACGGCTCTTTTCAGGGCATCCAAGTTAGGATTTTTTAAGGAACCTAAGTGAGTTATTTTTAGTCTCCTGAAAATCTGGCCACTTATTTTAAGGTGGGATTTTTCAAAGAGGAGTTCAGGACAATGGGTGCTGAGGACTTTTGAGAATTTGGCCTTCATTGCAATGCAGCGAGAGCAGAGTTCTTCTGAAAGTATGCTCCAAACTGTGAGTACTGAGGACTTGAAAATTTGAACCACAGAATCCCATCTCTAAGCACAATGCTCAAGAGAATAGTGGCAAAGAAAAGATGAAAAAATCTCCAGATTCCTATCTTCTTTGCTGAATGTGCACATCTCAAAGATGTGAAGTCTGAATAATACAGGAATGGTAAGGTTTAAAGCATTGTCAGTTATTCAAACCGCCTAGAATAAAGACAGGGAAATGAAGGGTAGCATTGTGTCATGTTTTGATAGAAAGTAAAACAATATTGAGATACAGCATGTTGAAACCCAGACCATGATCCTTCAGCCTACAGCTTCGTTTAAAATGTGCAACCCTGCTAGTACACTCTGTGTGCTCTGTGTGCTTATTTAGTAATAAGAGACAGATAGCCAGAAAATTGTGAATGCAACAATTTTTAAACAAACTACAATAACAAGTTTTGTGATTGCCATGGTCGCTGTTTTTCCAGACAGATCTCTAGGTTGAGAATGAGAGAATACGTCAAGAGATGAGTTTTTCTTCCAAGCCTATTATTATAGGCAGGGCTGGCAGCACCATCTACTGATAAGGTTGCCATACACATCTCAAATAAGACCCTGTTTTCAGTTGCTTATAACTTCGCCAAACTGTAACTGGGCTGAAATTTTCCATGCCAAACTGGATTCTTTGGGAACATTTCATCCAGAATTGTTCAGCCATTTGAGAATGGGGCTGGGGGGAAAATGCATTGTTGTGCCCATTTAAAAAATTCTGAGGACCTTTTCATTGGAAAGCTCTAGCACTGCCAAGCTCTGAAGAAAGGACATGAAATTTGGGAGGATGTGGCCTATGGGTCAGGGATGTGCCTTTTTCTAGCCCCAGAAAAGTCTGCCCATATTTGGTCAAATTATGAGCAGCTGAAAAATTGCAGTTTTCACCTGCTCACTAGAGACTTCTTAGATTTTTGGATTCCCTGAAGATTCCATCCACACTGGGCATGCTCCAGACAGAGCTGATCAATACTTCCCCTGCAATAGCAGCTCTGGGCTGCTGCAGGCCATGCCAAGTCCAGGTCCAGGCATCGGAACTGAGAGCAGGGAGACTCCCTCTCTCCTGTCTTCTCAATGACCCCCCCCAGCTGGACCCAGATAATGTGGACAAGGAAACTGTCCAATCCAAATCCAGCAGGGACAAAGGCTGGACTTGTTGGGAGGGGGGTGGGTGGAAGGGGTGGGGAGTGGTAGGAAGTGTAAAAACTGATTTGGGGAGAGGCACAGCCTGGGACTGGTTAGAAAGGAATCTGGGATTGAGAGCCAGGGGAAGACTGAGATTGGGCAAGGAGCCTGAGGCAAGAGGGGGGACTGGGAGCCAGTGAGGACAGGCAAGATGGCCAAAGTCAGGGGATTATTGGAGGTCAGTAAGGAGAAGAGGCAGACAGATTGGATGAGGAGCCAGGAAGAGATCTAGGACTAGTTTAGCAGGGAGACTGGACAGGAAGCCTGGAAGGGTTAAATTAGAACTTGGTGTGCAAGGAGACTAGAACTGGAACGAGAAGTCTGATGAGTGGGGATTGGGACTGGCTAGGTGAGGAGAACAATGCTGGGGCAAGGAAAAATTGGAGGGGACTGGACAGAAGGGGTCACATTTGTAGGGAAAAGGACAGAAGAGTCTGGAATGGAACACAAGATTCCCAAGTCTCATCATTCCTCTGCTGTCAGCAAATATCTGTGAAATCCAGTGGCAAAATGTCCTGTCTGCCTGTATTGCTGGTCCACTTAGTGGTAGTAGGTTGTCATATATGGTACTGTTCGCTTAAGTGGCAGAAAGTCTGTGCAGTGGATCTAATGGTTCTGAGCCTGCTGATGACCCATATGGGTGTCAATATGTCATCACATGATGGAAATTCTGTTTTCTATTTGCTTAAAAAACAACGCAACCCCATATTAAGAAGATAAGATTGCAAAGTCAAGCACTCCAAAATTAGGAAATGCCTTAATTAAGGCTGCCTGTGCAACCTTAATTTGCTCCCCTAGTGTGTATGCAATATAAATCAACCTTTTCAAGTTGGTCACTAAATAGGTGTTCCTTTTTTTCCCTGAGTGTCTAATTTGCAGCTCTGGGGATCTGATTTGCAGAAGTGCTGAACACTCACAGCTGCCACTGAAATCAATGAGAGCTGCACTTTGAACATATGAATGTGACGTGCTCTGAAATAACTGGTCCTAGGTGTCTCAAACTGGACACCAAAAATTGGATACTTTTGACCTTAATCTCTGTGTCTCAGTTTCCCGTCTGTAAAATGGTGATATCACCCCTCACCTTACAGGGGTGTTGTGAAAATAAATTCATTTATGTTTGTGAAGCACTCAGATATTATAGTGATAAGCACCACAAAAGTTAGGTTTCAGCAGGGCTTGAACACTGTACAGGAAATCAGGCTTGAGACCGCTCACTTAATGAAGAGAAAACAAAATATTGGATAGCTTGCTCATTAAGCAAGTCCCATCCATTCTGTGCCCCAAATGAGGCAGGGGTTCTGTCGAAAAAAAATGATTAAGTAATTGATCATCATAAAACAGATGCACAACGGGGCCAAATTAATGTTACATGGGTACCCTTAATTCTGCCATTTCCTAACTTTTGAGCACTTGATTTTGAACACTTAATGTTCTCTTAATGTAGTTTTATGTATAATTACTATAGTGACATGAATGTACTTGCTGCTGTATAGAAGAAGGCTAGTACCCCGAAGGGTGTAAGGCACAATACAAGGATATGTCTACACTTACCGTGGATCAGTGCTGCAGAGATCGATCCACCGGGGGGTTGATTTGGCAGGTCTAGTGAAGACTCACTAAATCAACTGCAGATCACTCTCCTGTCGACTCCAGTACTATAATGGAACAAGAAGCATAAGGTAAGTTGACGGGAGAGTTTCTCCCATCAACCCAGCACGGTGTAGACACCGCAATAAGTCAACCTAACCTGCGTCAACTTCTCCTATGTTATTCATGTTGCTGGAGTTGCATAACTTAGGTAGACTTAACTCGGTAGTATAGACATGCCCAGAGTCACGGGGCACAAAAGACAAGACATGGTAAACATAGGGTTCACTTGTAACTCTTCAGCCTTGGATGGGGGTGTGTTGATAGAGGGGCTTGTTGAAGCACTGTGCATACATCAGGCACAATGCCCACACTGCCACCACACATAGGTGGTAGAATATGAATGATCCTGCCTCCTGCCATACTCTTTGAAAGGGGATCAGCATGCATTTTTCCCTGCACTGCAGCCAAGCGAAGAGCCGCATAGGGCTCCATTCCCCCAGAGAGGTCACTGTTGTCAGCACTAGCCTCGCACCACCCTGGCACTCCCTGACCACAAGATTTGAGATTATAACTAGCCCCTGTGCCAATAAAGAGGGTTTCTTGTGCCGCACCATGCCCTTGAACACACTCATTCACAAACACACATAGGGTGATGTAGCAATTGGATCTTCACTACATCCCAGACTAAGTAGCATTTTCTGGTGGAGTGGGAGAGAGATTGAGGCCAAGAGAAGAATGATCTTCCCTGTGTAGAAGGTGAGGTGGAAGATGCCAGAGTTAGGAGCCTGCAAAGGAGCCTGAAAGGGAATCAGGCATCCCAGGAAATGTTGGTTTTCTTGCTGAAATAGCTTCCTCTGTGATGCATTGGAAATGAAGCATTACATTTCTAGAGATTTATCAAGTCAAGTAACATGTAATGCACAAATCACAAGCTGCCTCATCTCATTACTTAGGAGAATCCCGGAGCATCATGACCTTGGGCTGAAATCAGGGTCAGGTGAAGTCAGCACTTAGGATGAGAGACATCTAAGGAAAATCCAGCCTACTGCAGGAAGTTATGATGGTAATTCAAAGTAGCACTCTTCCCTTTGGATCAGCACTGAACCAGTGCCCCAGTGAGAGGGCAATGGAGGGCGCTGTTCTAGTAGAGGCATCTTTTCACTGACATTCAGCCATGTGGTAGTGGTTTAGTAGTGCTCAGTGTCACCGCACAACATTTGAATACATGAGCTGAAGAACAAAAATGAAACTGCTTGAAGATCATAATTACTGAAGCTACTCCCAACTACAGCATCCTGTCTCATATTCAGGCAATGATCTTCTAGTCTGTGCCCCATTCCGGCATCCTATCGCAACCTCGCAAACTGGGTCCACCCCAATTCAGCCTGGGTTCCACCATGTAACCCCTCTGCAATCTGATGTAGTGATCCTCAGCTATCTCTGCATTGAGTCTTGCTAATCTTGCAAATTTAGCATCACTCTGGACCTTGCACTTTAGTGCTGGACTGTCAAATCACCAGGCATTCAAGATCCCTTCCTCCATTCCTATAAGATCTGCTAGATTCTTCCTCACCCTGAATAGTTCCAATGAATGATTCTTCACAAGGTCTATACTGAAGCCAAATGGATTCTCCACATCCAAACCCTTTCATCCTTCAGCCCAAGTCATCTTCACTTGTGCTCATATCCCATCTCTTCCATTTCTGTGAGCTGAGCTGTAAGCCATATTGAGCTTTTGGAATGGCTATCAAGGTTGAATCTCTTAAAGGTTAGCCATGGGAGTCAATAGCAGAGGATCAAGCACATCAAAATATTGCCACACAAGTCAGTACAATGACGTGGAAGGACGCAATTCCATCACTCTCACATTAGCTGACTCTCAGGTCAATTTTATACCTCCTGCTGTGTGGTAGGTTCATTAGTTCTCAGCTCTGCTGGGGAATGAACTGATGAAAATTGTGTATAGATTAATATGAAAAAAAATGAAATTCAGAAGAGCGTTGAAAGGTATTAACAAAATAAATGGCTGAATAAACAGTTGGATTTTATTCAAGAGGTCCACTTAAATCTGGGTTTAGATGCTTTTAGTGGATCCCACCCTTACTACCTGAATTAGGGCTCATGAAAAGAATTAGCCAGGGATGTTTACAAGATTTACTGTTTTCAGCTTTCAGAGTCTAGTAGGAGGAATCTCAATCTTCGGGAGAGCTGGCTCACTGAGTCTAACCCGCTCCCTTTTAAAATACATTGTTTCTCTGGGCTATTGGGGCATCTGTTCACCCATCATACTTACTGTCTTGCACCAACAGTATAAGCTTTTTTTTATAATGAATACCCTTCACCTCTCCTAAAAATAAAAATTGCAAGTAATATCACATGGCACCCTCGGTAACAAGAAATAATAACTTGCTTCTTTAGAGCCAAGTGGCATCACATAAAGAGGGGGAAATAACTAACCTGGCTGCTGATTATAATAGAAGATAATGGGTCTGTTTCCAGGCCTTGCTAATATTTCACTGTCTTTTCTTGCCATTAGCTATTTACTCCATGTCCACTGAATCATACTTTGGATTTCATTATTAAAACCAATAACAGTGTTTTGTTACTAACCAGAGTATGTTGTGCTCTGTCCAAAAGAAACCTGGCATTGTATTTCTCATAATAAGTTTTAAATGGATTTTAGCTCTCTGCCTTTTATACTTCATCTTAGGTTTTATTAGGTTTAATTACAAATCCATAGCTATTTGTTATGTGGCTCTGGTTTGATATTTTGCAGTGACAATTACATTTTTATTCAAAGAAAAAATGTATTAGGAAAAAATAGCAAGAGACCGGTTCATTGTATGAGTTGATTAATTGAATTTCAGGTTTATATGCATTTATGATGAATGACTGCATGCTGAAAGATGACTAGAATAGTAGATCAGAGCACAGTTATTCATTTTAATAGGTTTGCACAAAGTGCAAGCCACTATTATGATAGACCAGCTGTGAAAATACAAAAGTAGTCCAGGCAACATAGTGGGCTGATCCTAAAGTCTGTTAAATGGATGTTCACTTTACCTTTCTTGAAATGTTCTCCTTTGCACTAATGACTTATAGACCTATTGTGAATTGGTGTACGCTTGCTTGCAAAAATTCACAATTTAAAAAAGCCAGAGCAATGCATCACTGTATGTACTTTATTTGCTTATTTTGACAGCTATAGTTAACTCAATTATTTATGAAAACACTTAATATATTAGCAAATATACTGCTGTATGTTTTTGCAAAAAAATAATGAAGTCTTAGTAATAGGAGACCTCCCCTCATTGCCATGAAAACTTTGCACACGTGAGGGGCAGACATGATACAATTTACTGGTAGACATTATACATTATGTGGTTAAGCCAAGTTCTGCTACATCTGTGTTTTAGGACTCTGGCCACAGTAACCAATGACTGCATCTCTAGTCAATATTCTAGAGCACTAGGATCTCACCAACTCATGTTCTGAAGCACTCTTCCTCGGCTGCCTATTGTAGTTTTATTTTACTGGCCTGCAATAAAACCATGGAAAATTCATCCCACAGACAGGGATGGGGAGGGGGGGATTTTGAACAGGGAAAATAATATTTTTACAAATAGTGTCATAGGATTTTTGGTATTCAGATAGTTTGATTGTGAAGCTCTCATCACTGAAACCCCAGAGAGAGTAAATGGGTGTGTTCTCAGTGCATTTGCCTTAGAAAGATGCAGTAAGTCTACCTGTTTCCTTGCCTTAATTTCAACCTATTACTCCTTCTTAGCTCCTTGGACCACCTTTACCAATTCCTCTCCTTCCTTAGTGTTTTACATCCTTCACATACTTGTAGATGGTTATTTTCCCTACTTACTCATTATTTTTCCAAGCTATACACCCAATATGCACCTGTTAAGAAGGATATCCAAATATATTTCAAACACTGGGCCAGAATTTCAGCTTCCATAAATCAGTACAGCTCCATTGGATGCAACAGAGCCACACCATTTTACACCAGATGAGGACCTGACCCACCATGGTTATTGTAGAAGCTAGAAGCCCTTTGAAAAAAATAAGTGTATTTCATAAGACAGGAATGGTTTGAAGGCCAGCTGCAGCTTAAATTCATCAGAGAAAGCATTATCTGGTCTAAAAAGGAGGGAAAATTTTCTTAATATAAATTGTAATTCTAGAAGTTAAACAAGATTGGTCCTATAACAAACAAGATTAAGTAATCTTATAGGAACAATCATCCACTACCTGGGTCTTCAGGAAGGCTTCAGTCTTTAAACTGTAGCTATCATCTAAAACACATCTTTGAGAGGTTTTCCTAGATAGTCAAGTGGGAGCAGGATTCAGATCCTGCTCTTTTCACTAAAGAGCAGCAGAAAATGTATTATTTATTAATTTGTATTACTATATTGACTAGGACCCTGGCCATAGACCAAGACCCCATCATACTCGGTGCTGTACAAACATGGATCAGAAAGTGGGACTTAATAGTGCAAATGGGTTAATTTCACCCCCATTCGTAGACCTGGGTGAGAAACCGTTTTCCTATTCCATCAAAATTTTCAAGATTTAAAAAGTTGTTCCCATTCTGCATTGGGATGAAACACAGACCTTTTGAATTCTTCTGTGAAGGAAAAAAAAAAACAAACAAACAAAGGGAAGAGTACCTCACCCCCAAATAGCCAATAGCCCAGTGGTTAGGGGACTCACCTGGGACGTGAACACCACGTTCTAATCCCTGCTCTGAATCAGGCAGGGCAGAGAGGAATTTGAACCTGGGTCCCCCATATCTCAGATGAGCGCCCTAGCCTCTTGAACATTGGCTATTCTAAGACGCTGGCTTTCTCCTGGACCCTAGAAATCTTTCCAATGAAAGTTGTATTGAAACTGATACGTTTCCACAAAATGTTTCCGTTTCGACAAATCAGCATTTTCTGATGAAAAATGTTTTGCTGAAAAATTCCCGACTGACTCTACCTGTAAGCATTAACTTAACTAAAAGAAAGACTACAGCAGCAGAAATGCTTTTTGGTATTAGAATAAAACAATGAATATCCAGTCCTAATACTGAAGAAACCAATCCCTTGGGATGACTTAATATATTAAACACGGTTAGGAGAAAAACTCCAGCTTCACTGAGGAAAACCAGGAGTTTCCAAGATGTTGACACATAACTTAGAACCATCTCCACACTATCACCTTGGAACTGTTATCTAAAATGGTATTGGCCTGTTGGTCCTTAATATGTTCTGAAATAAACTAAATTATATTTATATAGCCTTCTAAGCATTCATAGCTGCTCAGTTTGTTCACATTTCCTATGCAGACACATTTCACCTTTGCACTGAACCTTTGCACATTAATCACTATCAAACTCCTTAATCTTTTGTCAACCAAGCTCAAACATATTCTGTTTAAATAGGGCTTCAGAGTTTGAATTACAGTTGTGGCGCACTAAGGACACTTTAACGTAGTAACCCATACATTTGAATGTTAATTTCCTGCAAATGTCATGCATAGTTTTAACTATCATCCCAGTGATAGCTTCCTACCAACAAACTAAAGCATATACAGTTGAACAAATCACTGAGAGCAAATCCCATCTAGGGACTATACACACAGGTATGTAATCAAATAGAAAAGATGGGAACTGTACGACCAATTGCTTTTGTGCTACAATTGGTCTAGTGATGATTTCACTGTGAATGGAGAACCTTTGACATTTCATAGTAAATAAAGGTGGGAAGAACATTTGACAGACAATTATCATTTCTTCCCTTCAACCCACAAATTCACACAACTCTAGCAAGTGCTTACAGATCCTAGGTCATGGAGCAAAGTTTTCATGCAAGGCAGGGAATTGACTCAGAAGCAGAGCTACTTGCATTTTCTGTTGTAAATAAGTTATATTCAACACATTTAGCCCACTGTTCTTGTCATGAGTAGACTGAATACTTAGTCAGGGCTTTCAGAGCTTGACACTAGGTCCCTCACCAAAAGCGCTTACACAAAGTAAGCTGCCACAGGATAAGAGAGAAGGTGCTCTCATAGATTGGTTGAAAGATAGGACACAAAGGGTAGGTATAAATGGTCAGTTTTCAGAATGGAGAGAGGTAAATAGTGTTGTCCCCCAGTGGTCTGTTCTGGGACCAGTCCTATTCAACATGTTCATAAATGATCTGGAAAAAGGGGTAAACAGTGAGGTGGCAAAATTTGCCGATGATACAAAATTACTAAAGATAGTTAAAACCCAGGCAGACTGCAAAGAGTTACAAAAGGATCTCTCAAAACTGGGTGACTGGGCAACAAAATGGCAGATGAAGTTTAATGTTGATAAATGCAAAGTAATACACATTGGGAAGCATAATTCCAGCTATACACATAAAATGATGGGGGTCTAAATTAGCTGTTACCCCTCAAGAAAGAGATCTTAGAGGCATTGTGGATAGTTCTCTGAAAACATCCACTCAATGTGCAAAAAGAACGAGGAGTACTTGTGGCACCTTAGAGACTAGCCAATCTATTTGAGCATAAGCTTTCGTGGGCTAAAACCCACTTCATCGGATGCATGCAGTGGAAAATACAGTAGGAAGATTAGAGAGAGAGAGAGAGAGACACAGACACACACACACAGAGAGAGAGAACATGAAAAAAAATGAGTGTTGCCATACCCACTATAACAAGAGTGTTCAGTTAAGGTGAGCTATTACCAGCAGGAGAGAAAAAAAAAACTTTTGTAGTGATAATCAGGATGGACTATTTCCAGTTGACAAGAAGGTGTGAGTAACAGTAGGGGGGAAAATAAGCATGGGGAAATAGTTTTACTTATTTGTGTAATGACCCATCCACTCCCAGTCTTTATTCAAGGCTAATTTAATGGTGTCGAATTTGCAAATTAATTCCAATTCAGCAGTTTCTCGTTGGAGTCTGTTTTTGAAGTTTTTTTGTTGTACTACTGCCACTTTTAGGTCTGTAATCGAGCGACCAGGGCGACTGAAGTATTCTCTGACTGGTTTTTGAATGTTATAATTCTTGACATCTGATGTGTGTCCATTTATTCTTTTATGTAGAGACTGTCTGGTTTGGCCAATGTACATGGCAGAGGGGCATTGCTGGCACAGGATGGCATATATCACATTGGTAGATGTGCAGGTGAATGAGCGTCTGATAGTGTGGCTGATGTGATTAGGTCCTATGATGGTGTCCCCTGAATAGATATGTGAATAGACAAAGGGAGAGACCAAGCAAGTAATCTAGCTCCTACTGAATGATACTATTTCTGTAATTTTAGATGTAAATAATAGCAAGGAAATGTGTTAGAGTATCTTTTGTTTTACTCTGTGAATTTTCCCTATGCTAAGAGGAAGGTTTATTTCTCTTTTTTTGTAACTTTAAAGTTTTGTCTAGAGGGGAATCCTCTGTGTTTTAAATCTTATTACCCTGTAAAATTATCTTCCATCCTGATTTTACAGAGGTGTTTCTTTTACTTTTTTTTTCTTTATAATAAAAATTCTGTTTTTAAGAATCTGATTGGGGTTTTTAGGACACTAAAAACCCAAGGGTCTGGTCTGTGCTCACCTTGTTTACTCTCAAGCCTCCCCAGGAAAGGGGGTGAAGGAGCTTGGGGGGGATATTTTGGGGAAACAGGAACTAAGTGAACAGAATGCTGGGAATAATTAAGAAAAGGATAGATAATAGGACAGAAAATATCATGTTGTCTCTGTATAAATCCATGGTACACACAATCTTGAATACAATTACAAGTGTGGTCCCCCCATCTCAAAAAAGATACATTGGAATAGGAAAAGGTTCAGAAAAGAGTAACAAAAATTAGAGGTATGGAATGGCTTCTGCATGAGGAGAGATTAATAACACTGGGACTTTTCAGCTTAGAAAAGAGACAGCTAAGGGGAGATATGATTGAGGTCTATAAAATCATGACTGGTGTAGAGAAAGTATAAGGAAGTGTTGTTTCCTACTTCTCATAACACAAGAACTATGGGTCACCAAATGAAATTAATAGGCATCAGGTGTCAAACAAATAAAAGGAAGTACTTCACACAATGTACAATCAACCTGTGGAACTCCTTGCCAGAGGATATTATGAAGGTCAAGACTATAACAGGGTTCAAAAAAGAACTAGATAAATTCATGGAGGATAGGTCCATCAATGGCTATTAGCCAGGATGGGCAGGAATGGTGTCCCTAGCCTCTGTTTCCCAGAATCTGGGAATGAGTGACAGGGGATGGATCACTTGATGATTACCTGTTCTATTAATTCCCTCTGGGGCACTAGGCACTGTCAGAAGACAGGATACTGGGCTAGATGGACCCTTGGTCTGACCCAGTAGGGCCATTCTTATGTTCTTAATCCATCTCTTTGTTGAAGTCAATGGCAAAACTCCCATTGACTTTAATGATACAGGACGGCCCCTTATGAGCAAGGAATACGTTACAGCAGTGGTGAACAAACTGGAGGGTGGGGGCTGGGGAACCGAAATAAACTTCGGCCTTTTGCCCTTTTAAAGCCAAACACAAATAAAAGCACAGGATGGCTTATTTTCAACAATTTGGTAAGTTTCATAACTACAGTAGGCCTGTTATGCCTTTAAAATTTATTTTGATTCTCATTAATTTTAAAACTCATTTAATGATTATTAATCGATATTAGAAGACAAACCAGCAGCATAATAATAATAATAGTAGTAGAGAGCCCGGGACCTCTCCAGTGAATCAGGCGCTCTAATACCAACCGAATGAATGAATAGCCTCATCTGTGTTTCCCCTCCACCTTCCGGCATGAAAAACAGTTTCAGATTTCAACTAACGCAAAAAAACCCAATTTCAGATTACAAGTTGTGACATTATCTGATTAGAATAGGACCATATAGATCATGGTTGCAACCACTGTTATACATTTGCAGCAAATATTGTGCAAAGGTTGTTGTCTATGAAAAGGTTATGTTTTGTTGGTTATGGTGCTATCTGTATGCATATATCATTTTTGTATGTGAAGTTACAAGTATTGGACTATCAACCAGCTTTATGGGGATTGTCTGCCCCATTCTTTGCAGTTCACCCTAATTGAGTGACCACAGCCAAATATACCATGTAAGATATCTGCAAAAATGTTATAATTTGCCAGATCTGATAATCTTGTTTATATGTTTGTATCACCTTTGTATTATGAGTTATAGATATGTATGTATGTCTGTATTCCAAACCTGTGCTATGCTTCTGGGTGCCACCCCCAGACAGTTTGGCATCAGCACAGCCTAGCCTGCTTGATGGCCCATTAAGGACCATCAGCTATACAACTGACCCATTTAGAGAAAACATATACACCTTATGACTCAACAAGGCATGTAGGGACATGCCCATGGACAGAACTCTAAGGCTTCCAAGCCATGTGCTGGGCAGCTTGTGTTTGAAACAAATGAAGCACAGGCTGCATGGCAAAAGACTATAAAAGGCAGCTGCATCTTCTCCATTTTGTCTTCAATCCTGCTTCTTACCTCTGGAGGAACCTTGCTACAAACTGAAGCTCTGAATGATGGACTGAATGGCCAATCCAAGCTGTGGATGTACTCCAGAGACTTGACTTAAACCAGCAGTTTATTCTATCACTGCTACAAGCCTGAACCAAGAACTTTGCTATTACTGTATGTAATAGATTCCTTTAACCAATTTTAACTCACCTTTCTTTTTATGAATAAACCTTTAGATTTTAGATACTAAAGGATTGGCATCAGTGCGATTTTGGGGTAATATCTAAGTTATATATTGACCTGGGTGTGTGGCTTGTCCTTTGGGATCAGAAGAACCTATTATTTGATGAGACTGGTTGTAAAGAACCACTCATCTCTGAATCCAGTTTTTTGGTGGTAATATAAGAACTGGAATGCCTGAGGAAACTGCCTTTATGTTTTCTTCTTAGCCAGTGTGGTGAAACAGGAGTTTACTTTTGTGGCTGGTTTGTTATAGCTTATAAAAAAATAACCACCAGTTTTGGGTTGTGCTTGCCCTATTTCTCAGCAGTTTGTCCTGAATTTGGCATCCTCAGTTGTGACCCATTAAGCCACAGTTACACAAGTAATGGAAGGGGGAGAGGGGAGGGAAGGGTGACAGATTTAGTGAATGATAAGTGAAAGTGCGACCAGAAAAGTTTGCACTCCACTGCATTACAGGATTAAAAAGTATTTGCCAAATACTTTGTGGACCAAACTCAACTTGACAGGTTGTTTGTATATTGTTCACTTAGACTATTTCAACATACATGTGTCACAGTATGTGAATGGTCACTTAAAATCAGAGCTGGCTGAGAATTTTGACCAAGTCCTTTTTGGTTGGATAGTGCTGACTTGTCAAAACCAAATTTTTTTTCAAGAGTATCATATCAGAAAGAAGGTTTTTCAGACCCAGCAAAAAATTTCTGGTCAAAATAAAAGAAAGAGACCCCACCCCAGAATACCCAATAGCTTGGGATTTACATGAAATGCAGGAGAGCCAGGTTGCAATCAGGCAGGTGAGTGCCTTAACCACCAGGTCTTTGGCTATTTAGGGTTAAGGGTGAATGTGTTTGTCTCAAATTTCAAAAGATCTTGAGTTTTTCCCAGTATGGAGTGGAACATTTTTAAAGTCTTCAACATTTTCATGAGATAGGAAAGCTGTTTCCTACTTTAAATAAATCACAGGCATTTCTGCTTTCAGATTTATTTAACATCTAGATGTCAACCCGGTCAGAGATCCATTGAATTTGGCAAATATAGACTACTATGACATGACATTTTGAACAGGAAAACAATGAATAGCTGTTTGAATTGGAGACTGTCTGTGGTACAGTTTGTATAGTGCCTAGCAAAATGGGGTCCTAATCCTGATTGGGGCTCCAAGGTTCTATCGCAATGCCAATAAATAATAGTAACTAATGACATATAATAAATGCACACTCAAATATGTAGTTTGAATGATCAATTATTTGGGCTTAAATCCATTAAGATGTTGGGATTTGCAAACGTTTTCATAAACAAGTTCGTAGTTTGCAACCACCACCAATTGGCACTTACACTAGCGAAGAAAAACGCCATGATCTATTCACGAAGATATTCAAGAATCCCTTTGTACTCATTACCCAGTTCTAGTCAAAAGAAAAGATTTGGGCCAAGATTTTCAAAAGTGGCTAGCAATTTTGGGCACCCAATTTAGACAACTTAAAAGGGCCTAAAATGAAAGTGTGAAGTACCCACCTCCTGAATATTAGCCCTTTTTAATGATTTCTCCAGATGGGCATGCACAGCTTGAGGCACCCAAAACCACCACTCATTTTTGAACACCTTATATTAGAGTGGGTGATTACTCTTCTTTAAGAAGCGAATGGTTCTACCCAAAAAGACAAGCACTTCTAAATTTTAAAAGCACAAAGCAGTTTCAGTTATTCTGAATGTTTCTTTCAAATCCTTAGATAATGGTTGACCCAGTTAATATTAAAATCCATTTCAGAGTTTAGCTACACTATGAGTTCATTTGTGTCTCAGAGACTGTGATATTGTACTTCTAAATCAAACTCCCTGTGCAAAGAGTGCTGTCAGAGAGATTTCATTTACAGAGCCACCTGCACATCCTTCTATGTCATTTATGGGCTGCAAAAGTGCTGTTATAATTGCTTCATAGCTCACAGCGGGAGTATGAAGGATAAATACACCTGGAAAAAACAGACTATTCGTGTTTATCTCCAAAGGCCTAGCTAAAACAATGTTGACATGATCTGAAATAGAACTTAATGTGTTTTATTATCAGAGTTGGTCAAGAAGTGCCAAAAGCAACCGATGGATATTTGTGGGAATCATGTGGGTTTTCACTCCAGTATTGTCAGTGGGATCACTATTTCTTGATTACAGATGTTGGGATTACTCCTTATTTGTTCATGAAAGTGTAAAAAGAAAAGGAGTACTTGTGGCACCTTAGAGACTAACCAATTTATTTTGCGAATACAGACTAACACGGCTGTTACTCTGAAACCTGTCATGAAAGTGTGTATATCCTGAGGTATCAAAGTTTAGCCTGGATGTTTCTCTGAAAATTCATAGTGGAATATGCATTATTCTTTTAGTATTATTAATTGTTCCCTGTTTAAAATTTTCATTTATCTAATGAGAGAGAAGACTTACGCAACCAATCACAGCCCACCCCAGTTAGACATGAATAATTAAAGCCAATGCTACAAAGATAACCATTACGAACAAAATGCAGCCTATTGGATGAATGTTTGTAAATAATGAAGTCATTTGAAGGGGGAAGAGGAAAGGATTGTTACAAACAGCATTATATTTGGCAGATAACTTCACAACAAATCTGACTACGAAGATGGGACTGGATCCAAAATGCATTTCTCTAGAACGGGGTGGGCAAACTATGGCCTGCAGGCCACTTCTAGCCCTTCAGATGTTTTTATTCGGCCCTCGAGCTCCCGCTGGAAAGTGGGGTCAGGGGCTTGCCGCACTCTAGCTGGGGACCAGGGTTGGGGGCTTGCCCCGCTCTTCCCACCCAGGGCTCCCCAGCCTGACTCACAATTCCCTTGATGAGCACCATCTTCCGGCTCGCAGAGCCACACTGCGCAGGTGCAGCTTCACCACATTGGTTCCGGGATCGGAACCTCGCCCGTACGTGGCAGCGGACCCAGTTCCCTCCCGATCTCCTATGGCCTCACCCGCAAGAGCCTCAAAACTGCCCAGGGGCCGCACCCATCCCAGCTAGGCTGCCTCCGCCCATGGCAGTGCCTGGTACGGCCGCCTTGATGTCACTGCTGGCAGGGCCCCTACCGGTACCCAGTACAGCCTCTGTAGAGCCCCTCCCCCCGTGCCATACCCCATGAGTCCCCTTCCCCCACCTCGGTAACATCCCTTATAGGGTGTAGCATGGGGGACTCTATAGAGTCCCCCTCCCCCACCGGGCATTCATGGCCCGCCATAAAATTGCCAGATGAGGCTCTCAGGCCAAAAGGTTTGCCCACCCCTGCTCTAGAATGACCAGAGCCAAAACTGGATATTGGAGATTTGCAACTTGAGAATTAAAAATCCAGATGCAATTACAAGACTTCTAAAAAAGTTAGATCCAAACTGACTTGTTTGGAGTCACATTTGGCAGATTCTTGAGAGGAAGTTGCAAACACAGACATAGATCATTGCAAGACTGGGAAAGGAATGTGTAAAAATAAACCCACTAGAATGTTATTAAAATAAAGACATTCTGGTTCTGATCACACCTATACAATCTTTACACAAGTTTAACGTCACTGGCTTTAAAGCCAGTTGCCACAATTTACACTGATGTGTAAAAAAAAAAAAAAAAAAAAAGAGGAATCAGGCCCATAATGTCTAAACTATTAGTGCAGTCAGAAATTGACAGCAGTGTTCAGCTCCTTTTACAACAATAGCTACTTCTGAAATCTTTAGAGACCCTCAGCTGCTTTGAAGCAAAATTTAGAAAATATGTTTTACCAGAAATCTCCATTGAACTGTCAAGCATTTTTTCCTTTTTTTTTTTTGGGGGGGGGGGAGGGGCGTGTCTCATTATTGCTGCTTCTCAAGCTGTGTGTGTGTAAACAGAAGCTTCTTGTCTGTATACAACATAAATTGGTGACTGCAGACAAATGACTGTTGTCAACTGTACTTCACGTGTACTGCATTAGTGATGGAAGCCCAGTGAGACAAACACATGTTTACACAGTCAAGCCAAGGGTGAATCTGCTAGTTAAGAATTTTATAATCTTTCTGTTCCATCCACTGGGTAACATGCTTTGATACTCTCGCCACTTGAAGACAGTCATTGCACAATGCAGGTGTGAACATATTCAAGTATATTACAGCACAACCAAGCCTTGCTTTGTAGATCCAGTTTCCATACTTAGGCATACAAAGGGGGAAGCCAGTCCCACATCTCCATGTGAAAATTCACAGTTCATAGCAGAATTGGTTGGAGTTCTGCCTTCCAACAAAAACATCAACATTGTCAAAATGGATCTCGCAAAACCCAAAGAAATTTTTTTTTAAGTTCTCAATGGCCCATAAAGGAGAATGGAAGTATGAGGCTTCTAAGTTACAACTCCCATGAGACACCATGACAGCATTTCAAAATAAAAATAAATATTGTAGTTTTGGACCAGAAAATATCTTGGCTTTCAGGCATTCCATTTGACAGACGCTTAAAATTTTCTGTGGAAAGCCGACAGTTTCTATGATTGGTTTCATTTAGTTCAGATTTCTGACCTTCTAAGGAGACCCAACATCGATTGCCGATTTGGAGGTCTACATCAAGAACTGGATTCTAACTTAGCGGCATATGTTTGAAAATTGGACTCTTCCTTTTCATTCAATGATATTGAGGCCCAACTTTTTATTATTCAAAAATCATCATCATGAAAGCATTCAGTTATGCCATAATGCAGAACAGATCACGCAGACAGGAAATTGGATGAATGAAGAGTGGTAAGGAGAGTATTTGTTTCACTATTGAATTTCTCAGCATCATGGATAACTCATCACAAATTCCCTGAGTTTAAATCCTTTTGTGGACTCAACAAGTCTTGTCCTATTCTCTGAGTTCTGGGAGAATAGTAAAAAATAATCTGAAATAATATCAAGAACATAGCTTTGTGTGGTATGTGAGAGTCTGACATGAGGGACAGCAGAAGATTAGAAGCTCAAACCTTACCTAAAACATTGGTTTTATCAGAGTACAAAACTTGGTGCTAAACAGAGTAAATCCACGAGCTTTCCGTAAAGTTCTCTGGAGAATTCTCTAAGCTGTCAATTTATTACAGAGAGAAGTTTATCTTCACTATGTAAGAGTTAGGTATTATTATATCATCACCAAGAAAGCTATAGTCTTGACAAAGGAAAGTCGTCTTCAAGGGCTAGATTATGCCTTAAGGTGCAAGCAAGGAGTGGTGCATAATTTACAATGCCTCCTAGGGTAGTTCAACCGTAAAACACCACTGAGTCACAATCCTTCCCCTGTGGTCTCCTGCTAGAAGATGGCAGTCATTTACTGCTAGCTTATGCCAGCAGTAAAGTGCTATCTACTATGGCCAGTGAGTAGAGATGGGGGGCGGGATGAAATAAGGCTCTGCTCATTCTCCACCCGTGCTTTGGAAGGAAGCAAACAGGTGAGGAAACCCCATGTACTCCCATGTGCCTGGACTCAAGTTCCAAGGAGTCCACACGGGATAAAGGAGTTATTCCCTCACACAGCTGTACAGTATGAATCAGAATCCAGCCCTAGATCAAAACCCTCACCCTTCAGCTTGACTTGTGCATCTTACACTTTCAGTTCTACATCAGAGATGTGTGTACTGAATGTTAGCTGTGATTGATATTTAAAGTTTAACGCATAAACATGTTGCCTTTTTTTATCCCTGGCATTTAGAAGACAGCATGAGCTTTAGAGATAACTTCCAAAACAGTGTTTAGTTTCAATGCAAAAAAAGTTTGCTGGAGAGAAAAACCAAAATCTACTAACCAGTTTTATAATATGAAAAGTTTGACATTTCATATTGTGCTTTGACTAATCAAACTGTTCTACAAGAGAACTCAGAAAACAGCGCTAAACCAAAGCCAAAAGAAATTACAGCTTTTGCAGCTCATTTCCATTTAATGCTCTTCAAAAATAACTCAGCTCTTATTTAAAAAAAAACAAAAAACAACAACAAAAAAAGCAGCTCTACTGAATACCTATTAGGTGTCAATACAAGAAAGGAGTCCCCAATGTGCAATTATGTCTTGTCCATCAGCTACGTCATTTCAGCAGGTCGTTAGCTATGGCTGAATGAAACTATTCTTTCATCTGTCCTGGTCCTTACTGCTGTAAGCTTGAAGTGCTCTACTATTTGTTAACTCTTTGCAGAAATTGGCAACCACTAACAGCTGTGTCAATCTCTTTAAACACTTCAGAAAAAGTGTCGCTCTTATCTGAAGGTTCTCTGTACAGTAGTATCTGAATCAAGTAGAAAGCTTTGGGATGCCTGGAAAAAGTTTTGCCCACTATAGCGTGATGCTAACTAACTGTTTAACATGCTTATTTACATAGTATACAGGTTATATGGTAACCTATTCACTGTAAGGTGGTAGATGGTCTTGTGGTTAAAATATGGGAGGACTCAGGAGGTGAATTAGTCTCCCTCTTCTGTCAGACTTCTGTGTGACTATGGAAAAAGGAGCATAGAGATTAAGTCAATTCCCCATTTCTAAATTGGAGATGATGGTAATATTCTCTCCTATGCGCTGTCCGAGCTATTTATATTGTAAACTCTTGGGGATAGCGACTGTCTCATTCTGTGTGTTCATTTATAGAGCACCCACCAAATGACTAGGGACTCCAGGCATTAATTACCACAATACAAATAAATACTTGTAAGGTAACAAAACACAGGTTACCATTGCTGGCTCTGCCATCTCTAGTAATTATGATTTGAAAGCTTAAATTTTAAATTAAACTTTATGCTAGAGGAAAGCAAAGGTAGGTTGGCAAGGAGGATGTACCTTTGGAGATAATGCTTGCTTATGTTTATATAGAAACGTAAGTAGGCCGCCCCAAAAAAATCTATTTCTTAAAAATATACTTAATAGTCAAGCGAGACCCTTGTGAAATCTGAGTGAAGTGAAGAGAGACAATTCAGAGGCAAATTGAAGATAAATTAGGACATTACATGACCTCTGGCATACATGTTTTGGCCCTAGCTGTTTTTTATTTTACAGGTGTTTTAGATAAAATGTTAGCATTTTCTAAAATATCTATACTGGTAGTTATTGGTAGGGCATTTACACATATGTTAATTAGGATGACAATATTAAATAGTCAATAAGAAAGCAGAAAATATTTAGTTATGGTAAAAGGTGAATTTAATGATAATCAATGAAGAGGCATTATTATAATTGATTATGAAAAGGGTAGCATGCTAATTTTAGATTAGGTGTGACAATCCACTATCAAGGTACCATTAGAGATAGGATTATACCAATTCTCATTTTGGGATGGATCATCCCTGAATGCATCATAAAAATGTGAAGTGCAGTGTAGGGCTATAGTGATGCCTGTTTTCTTAACTCACTATTTTATATTAAATAAGAGTTTTTAAATTTTATCACTCGTGTTATTCAGAATCCTACACTAAGTTAAACTATCTAACTGTCCTGGAGACTTGAACCTTAGAGAATTTAGTTTGGTTTTATTCCTTATTTTTAAAATTACTAATTGGAATCACCTAAAAGTAAAGGTTACAATGGGGAACATGACTGCAAAAAATTTGCCTTCCAACCTCCAGAAAAGGCAGTGGATTCTACTCAAGCGCAGAAGGAGATGCGTATGGGAAACATTTTCAAAGCTTTTCTCTGAAACCATGAGAGCTAGAAAATTAACTTTAAAAAATGAAGTGAGATTCCTACAGTGATACAAATCCAGGCTTTAAGAAGAAACACGAAATATCACAAGACTTAGACAAAATGACGAGAGTTGGCAATTCTATGCTACAGTAATGTTAAATGGCTTATCCTATAAGCCAACAGTACATAGACAAATTCACATCCGAACACAGATGAGTTCAGAGAGCTCATACAGAGCTCAGATACAGATTAGAATCCAGACTCTTAAACTTTATGGGTACTCAACTCGAAGGTTAATGGGAAAAAATACAAACCCCACAGTTGAAAACAAACAAACATTCTTGTAATGCAGTAACAAGATACCAAAACAAAGACACTAATAAAATGGAAGAATCAAAACCAGTTACAACTCTGCACTGGAAATAAGAATATGCAACAGCCAAAATAAAATAAAGATACCTTTTTATATGCATTTATAAATTACCGTGAAATATACAAATATCTTTTCTGCATAGACACATTAATCACTTTTTTTTAAATATTAAAGAAAAGGTGGATGAGGTAATATCTTTCATTGGGCCAACTTCTGTTGGCGAGAGAGAGATGAGCTTTCAAGCTAAACAGAGCTCTTTGTTGGTCCAAAAAAATACATTCTCTCTCCCACCCTGTCTCTCTCATATCCTGGGACCAACACAGGTACAAGAACACTGCATATGACAATGGAAGGTTTGTTGTGGTTTTTTTTTTTTAAATTGTCTGTAGTCTTGACTGAAAATACAGATCCTTCTCTTCCCAGATTCTATGTCCTGGGATCCAGGGAAGGATAAACATTGTGAAGGTTTGTCACCAGTGGGTGAAAAATAGGTCTTTTAGTATCAGGGCACATTTCCCAGTACTAATTAATTTTTTCGAACCTGTCAGCAGCACAGAAGAAGAAACAAAACCTCAAAGATCTTCTGGCCTACTTTGAATCAACTTACTTTTGCTTTAAGAGTCAGGGATGTCAAGTAGGGTGACCAGATGTCCCGATTATATAGGAACAGTCCCAATTTTTGGGTCTTTTTCTTATAAAGGCTCCTATTACCCCCCACTCCCTGTCCCAATTTTTCACATTTGCTGTCTGGTCACCCTAATGTCAAGTAAAACAAAGTAACATGCACCTAAATGTTTATACATAATATGGTTACAAGAGATTTACCAGATGCTTTTAAAGGTTCTCAGGGCCTCCATTAGGCTTCCATTTACTAACTGTGTCTGCAGCATACTTACTTGCATATATCCTTTTCCCCTTTGCCCTGACCAACCAAACATTACAGAGCAACTAACAATTCCACATTGTGATCAGCACTTGGGAGGGGTAAGGCAGTTAAAAGAAAGATACAGTTTGCCTAATGGAAGTGAGAAAATATGTGTTTTCATTCTCCCACCCCCCAACAGCCGCAAAAGTTCAGACAGAGCATATGGTGGTGAGTCAACATGCTGTAGAAAGGGATCCGGAGTCAGGAACATGCAAACGTATTAGAGTGATGGCACTTTTCTATTTGCGCTGTGGAAATTGCGCAGCTCGCAATCATTAACCGCTTGCTCTTGGAGGAAACGTATGTACCCCCTATTGGATGTTATTCAATTTACTTAGGTGGGTGTTCTGAAAAATAAAATGAGCATTTCTCAGAAGTAGATACTGTGCTAAAACAAAGCCACTGGAAGGACAGCAATCTTCTAAATGGACAACTTCAAAGTTGATATTATTGCCATGTGTCATATGGCACCTATGACATTCCTTCAGATTTGAGACTTGCATTAAAAGTGTGCTGAAAAAGCAGGTTCTTTGAAGAGGTCTCAGTCTGGACAGCTAAAAATTGAGGAATTCAGATTGCCTAGTCCCTTTTGAAAGTGTAGGCCATATATTTCTAAACTAAAAGCCTCTCTTCAGCAATTTCAGAATACGGCTCATCCCACCTCCTCCTCTCTGTAGTGGCTTCAGATGTGACCAGAGGGAAGATGAAGATGCATTTGCTGAGGTGGTAGACCACGGCTGGTTAGAAAGAACTCTGTCATTTGCACCATATTTATTTCTCTCTGTAAGCTATGTCAAAGCAATGAATTTACCTAACCTTACCCAAAAGAAGAGGCAATGGGATGGTTCTGGCTATGGGAAGCTAGAGAGGATTTCTCCCATTCACTTCCATGTGTTTTGGAACAACCCCTAAATTGACATCTGAGTGACTTTCTTTTCTCCTTACATCAGAAAGTCCTTACTACTTCGGAGTATGGAGCCACATGCAGTAATTTATACCAAAATAAGCTAACCAAGAGCTTATTTCATTTCTTAGGAACCATTTATCCCATCCTTAACATTTTGTTGGCTGTCTTGCACCTACCTGATAGGAAATATCTCTGTGTGAGTGTCAGTGTGAGAGAGCAAGAGCTTTTGAAAAGGAGGTCACAGTTCAACCTTGTAAAAAAAAAAAAAAAAAAGCTAACCATGAAGACTATTTTCTCTTTGGATTTCTCTTTGAACCTTCTGTCAGCCTTTACTGGGAAAGTTTAGGAGAAACAGCCAATGCCTTTTGGACTGAGTTTCCAACTTGAAATCTGTTAGTTATCCTATTTGTAGCAATCCAAAAAGGATCATTCCATATAATGTAGAGCCGACATATATATTAAAAGCCATAATGGTTGCTTTCATCAGAAAATAGGAAACCTATTTGGCACCTATCGTCCAGGCTCCTGCACATTACCTGACACTCATACATAGAGCTGGTTGTTACCACTACTAACAACAAATAATTCAATCTAGATTTTTTTTTGTTATTAAATCCTTTGCAGACCTATCCTAAGCCTTCTACACTGACTAACATGGAGAAATAAATTTCAGCTGATGGATTTGTATGTGAATTATTCACTTTCTTATTTGCATATGAGATTGACTACATGGCATTGTTTCTGCTTAGCTAGAAGATACACTTTTCAAGATAGGAAAATACTTCCCAGTGTGCATTTTCAGAAGAATAATTATGTTAATATGTGGAACATTTGAGATTGTAACCCAGTGACAAAGTGTATGTCATGTCACCCTCTAGAGCAGTGGTGGGCAAACTACAGCCTGAGGGCCACATCCAGCCCTCCAGATGTTTTAATCCAGCTCTCGATCTCCTGCCGGGAAGTGGGGTCCAGGGCTTGCCCCGCTCTGGCGCTCCATCCACTCCGCCTGGCTCCCAGAAGCAATGGCGTGTGCCCCCCCCCCCCCGGCTCCTATGTGTAGGGGCAGCCAGAGGGCTCCGCATGCTGTTCCGCTCCAAGCGCTGCCCCCGCAGCTCCCATTGCCCAGGAACCGCAAACAGTGGGACCTGCAGGGGTAGCACCTGTGGACAGGGCAGCATGCAGAGCCACCTTGCTGCACCTCTGTTTGGGTAAGCGTCGCCCAGAGCCTGCCCCCCGAACTCCTCTCACACCCAAACCCGTGCCCCAGCCCTGATCCCCCTCCTGCCCTCCGAACCCCACAATCCCTGCCTGGAGCACCCTCCTGTACCCACAACCCCTCATTGCCAGCCCTGCCCCAGAGCCCACATCCCCAGCTGGAGCCTCCTGCCCTCCAACCCCCAATTTCATGAGCATTCATGGCCCGCCATACAATTTCCATACCCAGATGTGGCCCTCGCGCCAAAAAGTTTGCCCACCCCTGCTCTAGAGTCAGGTCCACTACAGCATAACAGGCTTCCACAGTCATCACTTAATGGAATTACTCTTTTAGCTCAAATGGTAGAGTTCTGTGTTGCAGTTCTGAGGGGCCTAGGTTCAAGCCATATTGCTGACCAACATGGGAGGTTATTACAAACATTTTCACAAATACCTAGAGGTGGTCAGCAACAGATAATATAATCCTATAAACCATAGTGACCTGAACTTTTGTTTGTGAAAATAATCACAAATCTATAGGAACAGCTCTATTTATGAGACATTCAATTAGCTGCCTTTAACAAGTCCTACAAATATATTGTCCAGGCATCAGGAATGTAGGTTGCATTTAGTTCTAAGAGAAGCATCTCTAGTTTCCACTCTAAAGAAATTTGTGCTATATTTTTTATTTGCTACTTTACATTCGCTCATAGCATGCAATAGACTTATTTCCTAGATTCCTCTTTAATGAGGCAAAAGGACAATAGATTACAATGTTAGTTGCCTCTTTACATTTGCCTTTGTAAGTAAAAAGAAAAAAAATCCATACACAACCTACCTATTAAACACTTATTATCACAATCAAATAGGATGGCACTGTGAACAGTCAGAGTCCTATTGGATTTTAGATGATGACTACAGCTCAATGGTACAGATGCTAATTTCCCAGCTTGAGATAGCAACACAGTGGACATTCTCCTATTGAGCCTGTCAAACATAACCTACTACAAACAGTAGGGGTGGAATTTAAAAGGGGAAACTTAAATGACAGGAGGAAACAGAGATTGCAAGTAACTGCATGGTTAACAGACAGTGCATTCTATTGCTAATAATGTCAGCCTTTACAAAAAAGCCAATTACCGGAGAGCTAATTTATGTCAATGCTTGACGCACTGTACATTTTTAAAAATAGGATAATTATCAGTCCCAATTAAACTGCCTATTGCTTGGCCTGACAATTTGCCAGTTATTTGCTCCTTTTACCAAAAGAGAATGTTTCCTCTATTGTGAGACTCATAACCAACCAGCTTTACTTATGACTTGACTCTACAATGGACAACAGTCAAACTATTTGGAGGGTTTTATTTTTACTGCTGTTCTTGAAGCTTTGCTCCATTTGCAGTGGGATCTTTTAGAGTGGAGAAAGGAGAGGGAGATTCAAATCCACCTGCAGTACTGCGAATAGGTCTTATTACAGAAAAAGAAACTTCATTAATGGTACTTTTTCTTCTTTTAACTGTTGGCAGATCATGCTTGTGCCTCATCATGACCACTCAATGCCTTTGTTGCTGTGCTGGGAAAGTGCCGTACTTGTATATAATAAAGCAACAGAAGAGGAATGTATGATGCTCAATGAGAGATATTGATGTCAAAAGACAAAAATCAAGGAACTAAACGCATGGCAGCATTTGCTGAAGAGTCAAAAGGCGGATTTAATGTGATGACTGAAAGAGCAGTAAAGTGTATTTCATTAAAGTTCCTCTAACCCATGGATATTTCACACAGTAGACAACATGAGCCCAGAAATTCAGCAGGCGGGGGAAAACAACAGAAATAAGAGCTGGTTTTGCTGTCCGAGTCCCTCTCCCATATTCCAAGCACACTTTGCTTTAAACAATGCCCATTAATTTATTGAATGAGTAACTGAGTTAAAGCTACATAGACAAGATTAGACTCAGGCAGAAGTTCTGGAAAAGCTGGTTCTTTGCCCACTAGGAAGCTCAGTTCATTGGGCTATTGACAAGGTCTGGGAATAAAAATCTCCAACTATCACTTCCCGAGAAAACTACAGTGGAGAAAAGCAGTTGGGGAGTTAGACTTGCAACAAAATGAGTTGTGGATTTTCCAATGGCTGTATTGTTCTTTATTTCTTTAGGGTCATTCTCCCTTCCCTTCCCTCTCCCCATTTAATTTGTTCTCTCCATCTTCAAGCACACACATCCAACCTGGAAATCACTCCTAAACAGAACTGCCATTGACATGAAAGGGTGGATTTGGACTCAAACGCGAATTGGAATGCTATCTTCTCCTGGAAGAGATTTTGGATGAAACAGCTCTGTGCTGCTGTTTAACAGACCAGAAAGCTCCTCGCTGAATAAATCAAAGGACCTTCTCCCCAGGGGCTGAGCACACAGGCTCCAGTGTCAGACACTGGTTGTGTGCAAGAGAATGATTCAATCTAGTGGCTAGGCACTTAATAACAACCTACTATTTTCACATACTTAGGAGAGTTCTCCTTTCGATCAAGTGGTTTTCCTACTGATGGTTCTGGTTTCAATCTCCACTGATGACCATTCATGGGCTCTATATATTAGATTCTACCATCCAAGGGTGTGAGTGTCTAGCATTAGGATCAAACCCTACTGTTCTACATAGCTTAGAAGAATGCTATCCTGTTATCAAACTAGCCCTAAAGTACTGTTTATTTGTGAACAATTTTTAGGGATCACGTACATTTGTTTATTTGTACAAAGCACCAGATGTAAAATAACTGGTACAGAAAACATGCCTATGAAACCTCATTTTTATAATGGTCGTTAAATTTGACAGCTGGTAAAACAATATTTTATTCTAAATTATGTGTGGTATGTGAAATATGCCGACTTTGGCTAGCTACTACAGTGGAAATTGTTTGGAATAAGGAGAAAGAAGTGTTAATATAACATCCTGCAATCTAGTCTCACATCTCCAAAGTAGGCAGATTGAGATGTGTTTGTGCATATGCAGGACACCTAATGAAAATATCGATTGGGGAGGATTCCTAGTACTCTGTCATTTGCTAGGCTAAGATCTGCAGCTAAAACTATGAAGAGGTGCTCATTTTGTACAGGAACCTAACCTTTAAGCTAGTCCTTCGTAAAGCTGGGTGAAATTTTAGCCAAAACTTTTTTTTTTTTTTTTTTTTTAATAAGCAGACACATAAAGAGCAGATCTGGGTTGACTCAACATTTTGCAAATTCACATTGAATTCAATTTTTCAGTTAAAAAAAGTTCTATTTCAACATTTCTGAAAAAGTTACTCTGAATTGAAAAAGCAAAATGTAACTTTATCTTGAAGTTTACTTCAATGTAATAAAAACCACTGAAAAAAGCTCAGAAATGAAGCATTCCATTGCTGGTCAAATAAAACATTCTGTTTGACCCCCAAGTAATTTTTCCCCCTCTCCCAATCTTTTGGAACAGCTAGTGATCTAAAAAGTCAATTATTCTCATAGCTCTACCTATTAGTTCATAGTATGGGGTAAAGCTTCAGCAAAAAAAAAGTTTTCATAAAATAAAAGAGGCAATGAGGAAAACGTACAGCCAGCTTGTGAAATGTTCAAATGTGGATTTTCACATAAGTACAGAGTTGTATAAAGAGCTGTTTCCAAACAAACCACATGCAACTTGCTTTTATCAGCACAGACAGTGTAAAGGGAATCAAGTGGCAATAAGAGAATGAAAGAGGGGGAATAGAAAAAGAAAAGAATGAAGAAAGTGATACTGACGTGCACACAAGAACTTATCATCTTGAGAGGTCACATGCTAGTTTATATTCACAAAACAGTTTCAGCTTAAGGATCAACTGTTATTGTCCAAAAACAATGAGGAGTCCTTGTGAATAACAAATTTATTTGGGCATAAGCTTTTGTGGGCTAAAACCCACTTCATCAGATGCATGGAGCGAAAAATACAGTAAGCAGAATATAAATTCTAGCACATGAAAAGATGGGAGTTGCCTTACCAAGTGGGGGGTCAGTGCTAAAGAGCCAGTTCAATTAAGGTGAAAGTGGCTTATTCTCAATAGTTGACAAGAAGGGGTGAATACCAAGGGAGGGAATATGACTTTTGTAGTGCTAAAGAGGCCAATCCAACCAAGGTGGCCCATTTCCAACAGTTGACAAGAAGGTGAGAGTATCAGCAGAGGGAAATTTACTTTTTGTAGTGACCCATCCACGCCCACTCTTTATTCAGACCTAATTTGATGCGGTCCAGTTTGCAAATTAATTCCAGTTCTGAAGTTTCTCATTGGAGTCTGTTTTTTAAGTTTTTTGGTTGAAGAATTGCCACTTTTAAGCCTGTTATTGAGTGTCCAGGGAGACTGAAGTGTTCTCCTACTGGTTTTTTAATGTTATAATTCTTGATGTCTGATTTGTGTACATATATTCTATTGCATAGAGACTGTCTGATTTGGCAAATGTACATAGCAGAGAGACACTGCTGGTACATGATGGCATATATCACGTGTGATGGCATATATCTACCAATCATGGTCCCATTCAAATCAATGAGAAGCCTCCCATCCCATTAATTTAATCAAGAATAGGATCAGACCCTTAAGTGAGGGCTGAATCCCATAAGTCTTGTAAAAGACTGAAGGCTATATGAAGAAAAAAAGAAACATTGTCTTGGAGTCCTCATACCATCCCCTCAAACCTAACTGTCTGCTGTACAATTCCACACTTCACTGGTTTTGCTAATCAACCTGATTTCTGCCTTTGAAGGAAATACAAGATGCTAAGATCCAACAGCTGCTAGCACTGGTTACAGCATCAACCTTCAGCCTGGAAGCAAAATGATGTGTGGGGGTTGAGTAGGCGCCTTATTTATTATTTAATTTTGCAGGTGTTTGCACATCACCTACTCTCAATTCCTCTTCCCTGCCTTCTTTCTCTCCTTTTCACATGCAGATCTTTGGTAAATATTTTAGATTTCATACATGAACAAAATAAATTTTAAGACCAGCTGGAGTGGGTAGATAGAAACGTTCCTTTTTGTGAGCAAATGTAAAACAAGAGAAAATTATAATTGTCCACAACAGAAAAAACCCACTAGTGTAAAATATCTACAAATATGCACTAAAATGGGAAATGGAAGAGGAGTAAAAATGCAATCCAACTCTGCAAATAAACAGCAGCTAAGGCAAAAATCAGTGTGTTTCTTTAAGGATAGGGAAAAAAGTGTAGTGAAGGAAAGTAGTACAAAATAGCTGGTAGTTGGAAGACTGAGTAAGTTATAAAAAGCTAACAGGTGAAAAATAGATAAGGAAAAGAAAATGATAATCAATAAGAGAGACTATCTCAGCTGGCAAGATCCCTTTCAACTCTGTACACACTAAAAAAAAGCTTAGAAGGGAAAATTAAACTCACAGCAGAATTAAACTCACACTCACTCCCTAACTACCATCTTTACATATGAAGACAGCAGCCATTTAATTAAGACCAGGATCTAGACTGACGGAGAAAGAATTTTAAAGACATGGGAAGCCCAAGAAGTATCTATAGAATAGTCCAAATCAGTGTCACAATATTTAAAATCAGCTAATTTTTAAACATGCAGAGTGGCTGATGGCAAGCAAAGGATAGACTAGCTTTGTGAAATTGAGAACAAACGGAATGAGCATCAGTTGAATGGAAAAAATGTATGCTTTGAGGAGAGAGATTTGGGGGTTATTGTAGAGAAATTCATACGGTCTTCAATCCAATATGCAGCTGCAGCAAAAAAGAAAATACAGATAGAATGTCTGATTTTATTGCTACAAGAAATACTATATCAATCAAAGGAGGAAGTTTTCTTGCAGTGTAAGGTACTGCTTAGATCCACTTGGCATACTTTATACAGTGCTGCATCCTACTTTAATAATGATACAATTACTCCTGATGTGATACAGTGCAGACACATATAAGGCTGGCATCTGTCCTAAAACATAATCACTTAAAGAAATTCCAAATATTCTTATGAGGAAAGACTAGAGAGGAGATAAACTAGAGATGCCAACTGAGCAATCAGTGGGCTCTGGAGTATCTTCACAGCAGCCATAGTGAAGCAATAAACATGATTTTAGTAGTGAATGGACCTAAGCTATAAAGTTCAGATTCAGACCTGGATTTCAAATACCCCATGGCTTGGGCTCATGTTTCACTTTTATATCATTCCCTAAAACACTGGTAGGAGACTACCTTCTTTTTAGAATTTAATTCAACTCAGAATGGCATTGTGTGGGTATAACTCTCTGGCTTCTTACTGATTCCCATAGCCTAAGCTCAAGGCTACATGGGGCGGGGGGAAAAAGGACATTGGGGCTTAGGGGTCTCTTGAAGGAGGTAGAAAAAGGCCAAGAAGCTTATGAACATTGATTTGTCTGTTCACATGTCAGACTAGAACCTAAATCCACCCTGATTTCTGAAGGGTTCAGGAGTTGTCTTATCAACAAGATGGTAAAATACCATAACTTGTTACAAGATGCCACTCAGTAGCCTCAATGACCACGGTGAAGTTAAATAACGAGAGATAGCCGAGTTAAATAACCAGAGACAGTTCTATCTGAAGTCTTCATTCAGGGACATGATTAAGCATGGGCACTAACCTTCAGAACAATATTACTTCTACTGCTAATAAATATTCTATCATGCTTTCTATCAATAGATCTCAAAGCCCTTTACAAAAGAAGATCAGTATCATTATTCCCATTTTACAGATAGGACAACTGAGGCACAGAGAAGTGATGTGACTTGCCAAAGGTCACCCAGTGGCAAAGCTGGGAAAAGAACCTGGATCTCTGGAGTCCCAGCACATGCTTAAGTGATCTTCCTGATTAAGGGTATTTTCCTGAATCAGGGTCTTGTGCTTGTCTATAATGCCCAATCCTGAAGTATCTAAATGCTTTCCAGGTAAATTAGTTGTGCACAGTGATGTCCCTCCTGCTTTTTTTTCCTCCCTTCCATAGTAGGGCATACATTTATTATAGTCTTTAAAAAGTCAACAACAAAAACAATCTAAGCTCTGGGGATGTAGATTCACAGAGAACTTACTGGCGAGAGGCAAAAAACAAGTCATAGCATTAGCCTACCACAACACAACCTCATCCCTGAGGCTACAGATGTGGCAGTGTCTCAGTTTCCCCTCTAGTCAGCAATGTCCCCTGATGGCAAGGTGCTTGGGCAATTTAAAGCTCCACCACTTCTAGGGTAAACGAGAGTGTAATGAAAACTTCAAAATAAGCACTGGCTCTGGTCAACTGTTCAGACCTTCCCAACTTAGGGGCAGAATACACCAAAATTTTTCTTCTAGCTAGATATGATCCACCATCTGTAATGGCCCCTCACACCTAATGGTAGTGGAGAATGGGTGAAGGGGATTTCCTTCTCCCTCCCCTTCTGCAAGTCCTGATTCTGTCTCTCTAAAGGAAGCAGAAACTCACCATAGGTGTATGGCAAGCTCTGCTTCAAAGCCCAAGGTCGCTTCTTTCAGCCACTTACACAGCCTGTCTCTTGGGCTTCCTTGCCAGCCTGGCCTCAAGCTTCTTCATACAGTCCTTCCCAGTTGATTTCTGCAGGTATCCTCCACTGTTACATAGATTACCCCTCTTGGAGGTTTTATATATGAAGAGACTAGATCCCTTGCCATGCTCAGTCTCTTTTGTTCAGTAAGCAATGACCCAAACACTGTTCCTGCCAGGGCTCTGTAACAGAGCTTAAGCCAGCCTTTCCAGACTCTTCCAGGAGAAGAATTACAGACAGTCCTACTCCCTCTCAAGCTTTCCCTCAGTGAGGGATAGGAAGTTCTTTTATTTCCCTGCCCCCTTTCCCAGTATGCATTGCCACCTTGCCTACAATTCTCAGAGTTCTTATAGGAACTACAACTCCCAGAATTCTCTTGTTGTGGGCCACACCGGGGCTAAGGCCATGCATCACCTACTGGCTCGCTTAAAGGGTCAGCATACCATCTGCTTGATAAAAGCAACTATTCTGCCAAAAATATATCAGAGGTAACACATACAACTTATGAGCAAAGCCTGTTCTTTCAAGAAAGGCCCTACAGTGGTAATATCTGAAAAGTACAATTTCCTTGCTGGGAGAGATTTGTAGAATCTGCTATACCCCGCACTTCAAAGGAATCAGATAGGGTCTTCATTATTATACATTTTCTTCTTTTGCAGGAACTACATTTTGTTTCCAGATGTCTTTTCTAGACTGCACATTAAAACCTTATATATTCAGGGGAAAAACAGCTTGCCTAAACATAATCTAAAGTAAAAACTCCAACACTCTGGAACTGGAAGATGTGTTAAAACTTTGTGCTGTAAGCAACAGACAATTTCTAAATAAATACACAAATGCGCACCCATCTGGGAAGCCAGGACAGCAACCCAGGAGTCCACTTCCAAAAATACAAGCCTGTGCCATTTGAACTAGAAGGGCAAAAATGGATCTATTTTTGCAGAACTTCTTGCCAGATTTTAAGTGAAAATAGGCTGTTTTCAAAAACATCAAGTCTACTTGCAAGCCAAAATGAGTCTAATTTTTGAGGGAATATGGTTTTTGAATAACGAACAAAGATACATAGATTTTACAAGTTGCTGAGGGGGGAAAATGACAATTTGTCAAAATTGTGAATTAAATAAAATTGTGAGGATGAGGAGTAAAATGACATGAAATAAAGTGGCACATATTTCCATGTAGAATTCCTTACACAGCGCTGCTCCTACGATTCAGCAACTTCAGGAACAAAAAAATAAGAGGTGTCTTACTATGCTACTCCGCTAGAAAATAAAATGTCAGAAGAGATATTTGCCTTTACCTAAGAGTCCATTAGCATCTAAGACAATTTTGATAACAACCTCTTCCTATCTGAAATGATCCCTTAGTGCAGGAATTCATTAGTATCAGTTCCATGGTCATCCAAGTAATGCAGCTGCCCATCTCACCTGGAAAAGCTTATGTTTGGTGGTGAACAGAAAGTAGATGGATAAAGGTAGATGCAGAGGAGGGCATTTTACAGTGTGGTTTTCAGAGCTCCTCGACTCTGCAGAACTAGTGACGATTGTGGAAGTGAAAAATCCTGAAAAATAGGGAGGAACAAGAATTTCATTTTAACCCTTGATATTGCGTATTTACGAAATGTTTGCCAGCACACAGAGACAGATCCTCAGCTGGTATAAATTGTCATAGCTCCATGGAAGTATAATTTTCTATCAGGTTCCACAGGATTTTTCCATAATCGATGCCAGCCAGGGAATCCAGAGACCAGAAGAACTCAAATCCCATTCTCTTACATGGCAGCAAAGCACTATCACTGGGAGATCAGTCTGGCTCATTGGAACCATTTTGGAATGTAGTGGAACATCTGAGTAGCTAGATCTTTTCTTAAGAGCAAGGAGACCACTATCCAGAGCAAATTCACTTAGCATGTGTATCAACTGGAGATTATGCCCATAATAAAAGGTCTTTAACTCTGGTGAGGGCTTGCCAGAGGTCATCTGGGAGAAGTTCCTAGATGTTCATACTAGAATCACACATTAAGCATCTTGCAGGTTCTCTGTGGTCTCATCTCTTCTCTATTGTCCCTTGACCACTTTGTGGGCTGCACTAGCAAACTGCAGCACCCCCAGCCACCAGCAAGTTAGCAGAGACTGGGTAGTTGTCCCACTGCAGAGTAAAAAGCATAAATAGTGAAATCTACATTCAATTTTTAAAATTCTACCAACTTTAATCATCTCGAGTGTTATTGGCAACAAAGATTATATATATAAAATTTATATATATAAAAAATGTTTTAAAGGGAAGTTGTCAACCTTCCTTTAAAACATACCCGAAAAACAACTGAATGCTCTACTTGCCCTGTTGTGTAACATACCACTCCAAGGCTATCTTCAGATAGAGCAGAGGAGGAGGATTGAATTACTGTCTGTGAAATAACTGTGCGTGATTACACCAAAATATCTGCCCGCTCTTAGACTAGCCAGAAAATATAAGCTGAAATATCTATCTGCTAGGGATGCAGAGAAGTGTGTGTATTACTTCTGAGTGCTGAGTCATCGGCTGAACATGTCATATGTCCATTGCTTCATTTAGCTTTGGCTGAGACGGGAAATCCATTACTGTAAGAAACTTCACAAAAAACTTAAATTGAGATTGTACTTCCCAAAGTGACCATATAAAAATGGTACTGGCATTATCATACTCAACAGATCTGTTCCCTCCGTGTTTTAAAAGCAGATCTGCTGACTTGAGGGATAAAAATACATTTTTTACTGCTTTTAAACTTATTAGCCCTGAAAAGCCAGAACAGCTAAGAGCTGGATTCTGTTCCTCCTTGTCCACCCGCATCAGAATCATTGGCCAAGTTCCAGTCAGTTACTCCTGCGCAAACACAATCAAGGTAACTGGGTTGCACAGGTGCTGATATAGGGAGTAACTTGAAGATAATGGTGTTGTGAAGATTTCATCAAGATAGATATGCTATGCAGGTGTATCTGAGGGCATAACTTGTCCTGCAAGATATATGTTACTGGTGAAGATACATGAGAAAGAAAGAACCCAGTTTGTAGCTCATCTCCTAGGTTGAGTTTGCTGGGCTGGCAGTGAGAAACAACAACTAAACATATATCAACCGCCAAGGAAATCAACAGTGGAGAGACACGCAGAACCCCACAATGTCATTTTTATAGTGGCTGTTCATATTAGAATGGTATGTTAAGCAGCATTTTTCCCCATTATCCATCGAAAGAAATATTCCCAGAGGACTGTGGCAAAGTCACTGCAAACAGCCAATGGATTTGCCTTTCCATAAGCAAGCATGTGGTGCAAACACAGCACCAATCCATTTGGGATGGGCAACAGTGACCAAGGTCACACTGAATTCAAGGCCAGATTGTGAACCCCGTATTTGCAATGGTGAGCTGTCACTCACACAGGTGGATACATTGATTCTAATGAGTAAGAGGCCCAGATTGTGAACCTATCACCCAGTTCCAACTGTTTTGTGAAACTACCATCTGATCATCCCTAGGTGGGACCCAAGGAGGGAAAGGAAAAGCCATCCAACAGAAAGATATTCAGCCTATTTTGGCTTAGATTTCCTGGCTCATTTTTGTGAAAGAAGGTGGGACAATTGGAAGTAAAATCTCTCGGCCATGTCTTGAGGTCCTTGTTCAGTTTAATACTCGTTTTTATTTCCATAGTCAGTCAATGCATGAGAAAATACTGAACAAATTTCAGCAGGGATGCTGGGAGTTGGTAATTTATTTGCTGTGAAGATGTGATAATCCCCACACCATAAAAAAAGAGTAAGTAATAAAATAGCAGATGCTTCGATATATTCAGATTCAGATATATGTAGCTTCACATCTTTATAGAGACCCAGTGGATTGTGGTTTCAATTTATCTAACTCGTAAGTATTTTGACTACAGTCTCCTGTCTCTTGACTTTCCTTTGTAACAGAGGACGGATAACAAGTGCTTTACAGTATATTCCACTGGAACAATAGTGACCGTTGAATTAGCTGCAGCTAAAGAGGCATGGAGATCCATGATAACATAATGCTTCATTACACTGGGGACACAAATATGTGTGTGTGGAGATATATATATTATATATAAATTAAATAAATGAAGCACTTAAGTAGAAGCATTGTCATTCTTCATAAAATCTAGATGACTATAGTGAACATGGATTATGCAATTGGAGATCCTAGAATTAAAGGGGAACATAGAAATAGAGAGGTTAAAAAAAATCTGATTTCCACTTAAAGCTGGTATCACTGTGACTATATTCCTCATTACACAGTTTAACCTCAGATGGCAGAGCTGGGATAATATTGTGTGAAAATACAGAGCTAAAGAATACAGAAATAAAAGTAATGACTGCCAAAAGAGATCTGAGTGAGGTGAGTTAGCTTAAGCTACTCAGCAAGTGCAGTGACAGTGCAGAGTTGCAAGGGAACTATCAATTTTATTTAATGGCAACCAGCTGCATAATAGGAAAACAAGGATTGTTATTTTTCTGGGGGGAAACTCTATGGGAAAAGTCAGCACAGACCTATGGTATGAAGCCAATAATTGTTTTTTTGCTTAAAGTACTTTGCCCAAACAGGGGTGAATATGGGCTAACATTCTCCAGAAGTTAAACATTAATGTTGGCCTGAATCAATTCAGTAAATTTGGAAAACATGTGAATTCACAGAACCTCCAAACGAGAGTGTTTTGAGGTATAATTCATAATTGACCAGAGCTTAGCTATCTATACACTACCACCTATCCATACACAGGTAAACATAACTCTTATCAAAGAACCTTAGCTGAATAACTACTGCTAATATAGAAGCTGATGGGTAAATATTTTTCATGTTCTAACAAGTAGAATCATAGAATATCAGGGTTGGAAGGGACCTCAGGAGGTCATCTAGTCCAACCCCCTGCTCAAAAGCAGGACCCATACCCAATTAAATTAAATTAGATTTATTAAGAATCCAAGAGTGATGTAATTGCCTGTTTGCTGATTGGGCTAGGGCCCCTGGCAATAGAGAAGCGGGTGGTACATGGAGCTACCAAAAGAGAGAGAGAAGGGTTAGATGATTTTTCATAACATTTTCCTAGATTTTGTTTTCAGTGTGACCTGGATGAGTGTTCCCCTAGATTGACAATTTGGACACTGTGTGCAGTGCATAATTGCCCATACTTGATGTTTTGGGCTGAATTTGGCCCCAATACCCAAGGCGGTTTATATATGAAGGCAGGTTGTTTTGACTTCCAACTCTTAAGTGGAGCAGTCTGGGGAAGTGAGGGAAGGCACATTTATCATCTTGGTGCAGGGAAGGAAAAAACAACTAATCCATCATTGGCTATACATACAAAGACAATATTGTCACCAGCTAAGTCACACATACAGCGCTAGGACTAGCATTCAAGACCTCTGCTCATGACTAATGACTAAACCACTTGAGCTAAAGATGAATCACTAATCACTAGTATTAAGGCCGATTATCCTCTCTGAGAGGCCTCCAGTCAATGGATGTAAACATTTTGGCCTGATATTCCATCCTGATATTCCATTCACAATCATGCACATTCAGTAGAACAATCACAATCTTGCAATGTTACCTTTTGCCCAAGTAGCATTAATATGATATTTCCTATCACTTGTCCAGGGAAGAATTTTAATTATTTGCAATCAGCAAAATTAAAGGTTTACACTGTGACTGCAAATGCCACCCCTGTATTGTCACATGCAGAAGCTAAAGAGTGAGAAGTGTCAATGGTACGCCAGTGAATTTTGATAAATAGGGAAAGACTGCCCATCTGCAAGTGAAGTTATAATTCAATGAAATGTACGAGTCGTCTGTCAATAGTGAACTCAGGCAATTAACACTAAGGCTACTTGTTATGTTTGCACTTTGGGGTTTGAGTGAACTAGAAATTTCACAAAAATAAAGAGGAATCTTTTCACATTCTCCTTGTGGCCAGTCCCTCCCATTGTTCCTCCCATGCTTTATATGGAAGCTCAAAGGGCAATCACTAGACCATCATAGGAAGCTCTATTCTGGGGGCTAATGTTCATTGTGAAACTTTCACAGTGCATTTGCAAAAGGTAATTTATCAGAATTTGTTGCCATAATTTCGATACATTGACCATGTTGTTCAATGGTCCCTCAGATTCTTAAGCCTACATGTGTGGTATGAAAGCCTGGTGATCACCTGGTATGTGGTAATATGCAACGGGGAAACAACTTCCTCATGCCTGGAGATAAGGAGAGAGCAGTAAATTGGAAGGTACAGTATATTCTGATATTAGCAGTATGTATATAGTTATATGTGCATGGAGTGGCACCTCTTTAAATGGATCAGCAAAGCAAAAAAAAACATTAACCCAACCCCAACCCTTTTAACGAAAGATCAAGCAGAACTGTACTGGGAACCTTAAGGGTGCTTTAAGGCAGTCACTTAAACAGGCGGTTACCCATTGGAGATGTCCTTTAGTAAGTGTATCATATGTAGAAGCCAAATCATCCTGTCCTTATTCAAACAAATCAACCTTTCCCGAAAACGGGAGTGAAGTGTCAGCACTGCAGGATTTGGCCCACAGTTAATATTACAACTTTAACATAGAGATGGCATTTTGAATCAGTAAGCAGGAAACTGATACAATTCAGCAAACTGCAGAAACATACATAAACAAACATTTCTGCTGCAGACAAGGGGAGCAACAGAGTAATTTGCTCCAGTATGAACTCTTCGCCATTCTAAATGTGAAGTGCGACTGGCACCACTGCAACCTGCCAAAGGGACAGATGGCAAGAGCTGATAAAACAGATGTTATGAGGAGTGGGATGAGGGTTTATGTCATATTCGCCGTTCTATTCATTTCCTGGATCTAGAAGTAGAAGTACCAAAATACCACAAGAAAGAGACTGTTCTCATGATCATTTCTGCATAGTCAAAAGCAATTGGTGACCAAAATCTCAGGAGGATGTTGCTTCTAATCATATATCCAGCCTACACTTGCAGAGAGGAAATTCAGAAAAGGAATCTAACCATAAAAAAACCAATCCAGATTCCAAAACCAAGTATCTTTAAGAACAGCAGAAAGTGTTCAGAAAAATGCCAGCCATACAAATATGTTTTAAAATAAACATCCTCCCCCATATTTTGGCTTTCACATGACATTCTTTTTTGGTTTTTAATTGCTATTTGTGCATTCTAAAAAACAAACAAATAACCATTCATTTATTATGTCTATATGTAAAAGCACTTCTCTTAGGTACCAAGCAGGTTAGGCGCCAAACTCCCACTGTCTTTAATTGAATGGCAGTTAGGTACCGAACTCAAATAGGCACTTTTGAAAATTCCACTAAGCATCTATCTTCATCTTTAGGCCCCCAAATACCTTTTGAAAATCTGGCCATTAGTAATTTATAGCAATATCTAAACAAATAAAAAAACTACTTAAAGCAAATATTTACTATCCTCCTCACTAGACTGCTTTCTTATCCCTACGAGGAGAGGTATGCTTAACAATTTCTGTCATTTGTCAATGGGCTTTTCAAAATAAAATGTTACCTATTTCTTACAAGTAAAATGTTTATCACCTTTTCTTCCTCCTAAGAATGTCAGCATTTTGTTTGTGTATTAAACACCTTTCCAACACTTTGTCGGGTACCCAGCCAGTGAGATTATCTGGAGGTGTTTTGGGGACAGCAGAACAAACATAAAACTAAGCATATGGTGTTTAATTCAAAGAAGCGATGTCAGCTTCATCACTGCTGAGATCTCAGAGAATGCATATTGGATGCAAATTTGCATTGTGAAACCAGGGGGAAAACAAGAGTCAGATTTCTAAGGAAATAAGATAAATACTATTGAACTGCAAACTAAATAAAAATGATCGGCATGATCATCCATTCAGATTTTTTCCCCAGTTGAATCAAATCGGGATTTTTTCCTTCCCCACCCCAAATATTGATTAGGCTGAAACTGCACTCTACACCTTGGAAACCAATTTTTAAAAGGAAATCCAATAGGATGAAAATGAAATGGGTTTCTAAGTTGTATTCGAATCCTCACCATGAAGTAAATGTAGGACTTGGTTTGTTTTTTTCTCTTTTAGGGGGGGATGTGGAAGGAGAGAGTTGACGTGTAAAACCAAAATCCAACTTCCAGTGGGTTCTTAATGGTTCACGTCATACTAAATGACTCAATGCAAATATGCAAAAAATCACACGCATGATACAAGAATCAGTGAATGTGCAAGAATGTTCTCTATGCAGCATGATCCTTCCACTAAATAGCGAACCCTTGCATCCTCTACAGAAGAGCCTTGAAGTTTTCTCAGCTGTGGGGAGCTTCCCTATTTGGCGTAAATGGCAAACTGTACCTTTTTTCTTACCAGAGAAGTAAAGAGAAGTGTGAGGGATTGCAATCCAAATCCTGGAACAATTGCAATGCTGAATGTTCAGGGGGAAATCACCTCTAACAGGAAGGTTAATTAACAGAGGGCAAAAGAGTTCTTTAAATGAATTTAATTTACCTCAGGATCACCTGTCAGCTGCAATATTATAAGTGAAAAGTAGGACAGCAGAACAGTTTAGTCATTTTTTCCTTAAGTTAAAAAAAAATCTTATTTTACTGTTTTCCTTTCCTCTTGATATCTGCACATAACTCTCACTAGCACCATTGGAAGATATCAAGGAAGAATAGACTCTGAGGGTGCTGAGATCATCCACCAACTTTTAGGATTAGGTCCTTATGTCCCTCTATCACCCAATAATGGACATTGACTGAAAACATTTTCATGCTGTCTGTCATGGCTCATGACTACGAGTGCCAACTTCAAGGCAGACAGCCAAGAAGCAGGGCAGAGATCCCCAAACTAGCTGTATGTTATCATTAGATTTCACCAACCCAGTAAGAAGCATTAACTCCTATCATGGAGTCACAAACAGTCCCCTTGGGCATTCCAGTCTATCTTGCCATCCAGGCAAACTGGACTTAGTGATAGATGGTTTCTATACACCAAAGATCACAAAATATTCAGGTCATTCCCAGTCCCAAGAGACCAGTCACTTACCCCAGGTTAATTTGTATCTTAGATCTCATACCAAAGACAATGCTTGTAGCCAATCCTATAAATCTAAGGATTTATTAACTAAGAAAGGAAATGAGAGAGTTATTACAAGGTTAAAGCAGGCAAACATATACACAATATATGGTTTCAAAAGGTGATAAAATTCTACTAATTTGTCAGGTCTGAAAGTCTTTTAGAGCTAATTCAGATTAACCCTGCAGGTCTCTCCTTTTGTTTCATAGCTCCAGCCCCATCAGAGTCCAAACAGCAGAAGAGAGGAAAATATTTCTTGCCAGCCATTTTTATTTCCTCCTTCCAGAATTCAAGATGATGGGACAAGCCCTTCTGCACATAGCCTCTTCATGGGTGTGAAGGGGAAATTAACAAAGTCTTTGTATTGTGATGTCTCACAATGGCCCATTTAGTTTTGATAGGCCTTTTTGATGGGCAGGCGATAATCGCTCCTGACTGGAGTAACAGTTTCTGAGCAAACATTTTTACAGTTACAAAGCAAAACTTAAATATTACCTTATAGCATGTGATAAAGATATTATAAGTGAGATGAATACATGCAGCAATTTACAAGCATTTCATAAAATTTAAACACACTGTTATAAGTCCAATACTCATCTTAACCATACTAACACATAGTTGAAACAAACTGGTTTCCAGCAATGAATTTGTCAGTGCTCAGCTGAGGCAGAAAGCCTTAGCAAGTGGTGGCACCTGGTCTGCCAGCATCACAAACACCATATTACTTGGAATTACCAGCTGGTGCTATTACAGATGGACTAAGAATTTGTGTTGAACTGAATAAGCACAGCAATTAGATTTTGCAGAAATGCTTGCTGTTAGTTATGGTGCAGTTCTTTTTGGAAGCTAAACCTTGTCCAAACTTACAAGTGTACAGTGGCACAGTTGTACCGATACAGCTATGCTGCTGTAAGAGTGCTCATGTAGCCACTTTATGCCGATGAGAGGGAGCTCTCCTGACGATATAATAAAACGAGCTCAATGGCGGCGGGACCTACGTTGGCAGTAGAGTGTCTCCCACAGAAATAGCACTGTGCACATGAGCACTTATGCTGGCAAATCTTATGTCACTCGGGGGGTGTTTTTCCATCCCTGAGCAACAAAAGTTTTGTTGACATAAGGGGGAGTGCAGACCTGGCCTAAGTAAAGTGTATTCACCTCCCAAGTTCCTCTGATTGAATCATTTCTAAGGTGCAGAGCTGCTGCCTACAGGATACAAACAAAAGCATTACATGGCATCAACAAGACATTACAGCAAAAAAAGGGCTGGGAAAGCCCATAAATCTCACCACACTTTCTGAGACAACATTTTGAACCTGTGCCGACGGCTCCACACTCCCAAAGGGATAGATATTAATGGCCTGATCCTGTTTGCATTAAAGCTAATGGCAAACCTCCCCTTGACTTCAGCAGGAACAGGACTGATCACTAATCTGCTGGCCTGCTTACCAGCAACTCTAATGTAATGACTGTGATGATCAGCAGCTCATGAATGTGCCCCAGACTAAAACTGGAGCTTCCAAATAATTATTATTTAAATAGCAACCAAAAGCATGCTAGGCATTTTGCATACAACTAAATCAACAGACATACTAATTGATCTGCTAAACATGATTCACTTAAATGACGTGAAACTGGCATTTTTCCAGATATTTAGCTACCTCTCTATATGCCCAGAATTACTGATGTTATTAAGGAAATGTCTTTTCACACTACTGTACTTCTTGATGTTAGTGCTTTATTTTTTTTCCCCTGGTGGTTGTGATTATGGTCATTGCAACATTTATTTTCTTGAACACTCAGCATCATTTTCTTTCATTGCTGTTTGTCTACATTATTATTTTCAGTATTGCCAGGAGTTTATGAGCTGGAATTGATGGCAAGTACGGCATTTGACTATGCCAGCTTAGTGCACCTGCAGAACTTATGTCCTCTCCCTACTGTAAAGCAGAAATTATGTTGTCCTAAACATTGTCCCCAAGTGAGTCTCTTTGTCGGGGAGAGGACAAGCTGCTAATATCGTGTCTGGATTTCCATATGCTTGTGTCAGAACAGGTACTTATTGAGGAAGCTTCTCAGATATCCACGGCAATCTGCAGGAAGTCACTTATTTCATATTAGTATTTTCTTTAACCAACTCAACTCAGAAGCAATGATTAGTTCCAGCTCTTCACTTAGCTTTACAAGTGGATTCACCCAGGCATGAAGGAGGAAATGTCTTTTTGGCTGAATTGGCTCCTGAAAAAAGAAGATTCAACCCAGGAACAGGAATTACCTGACCGGATCCACCCTGAGGTTCATCATGCCCAATATCCTGTATCCAAGAGTGGCCAGCCCCAGATGCTTTACAGGAAAGTGTACGACTCCACGGGAGGCAGATGTGAGATAAGCTACTTCCTTACAATCCCATCCTGATCTAGTTAGAGAATGGCTTAAGCCTTGAAGTCTGAGATTCAATATCCCTTCCCAAATGTTTGTTATTGTTAATTATAACATCTCTGGAATATCTCACTATCCATGTAAACCCCCAATCCCTCTTTGAAACGTAACCTCAGGCTTTTTCTTTATCAAAAAGATTTTTAAGGATACCTCATGCTCTTCCTGATTGCAAGTTATCTTAGCTCCATCCTATGCAACCTCATTCCTTCTCTACAACTTTCATCAGATGGCCAGACATACAGTATCTGTGACTTGTTGCCTGATTCAGAAATCCCAACTTACTCCGAATGACAAGCCGATTTATATTACAGTAGCACCTAGAGGCCACAATCAGCGTCAGGGCCCCATTATGCTAGGTGCTGTACAAACAGCGAATAAGTTGGACTTTACCATGGAGAACTCACAGTCTAATTCTCCATGTTGGGCAACAGCAGAGTATTCCTCTGGGTGTGTGCGCAAGCAGGTGCGTCTGTGAATATTTACGTGTGAAATAGGTCTCTGTTCCACGATCTGATCTTTCATCCATATCTTGTAGATTCCTGACTCAAAGATATAGCCACAATTCCTCATGACTGGATGGAAGTCATAGGGAATGAGAAGGAAAATGGCTGTTTGGAGAACTTGGCAATTGAGGAAGGGCCTACTGGGAGCCAAGGCCAAGAGCTGGCAATCGTAGAATGCGAAGCTGGATAGTTTTGGCCCTCAACCACTTGGGAGTATTCCTCCCATGAAACAATCCTCACAAGGTCAGCCCCAATCACCAATAAAAAAGGTAAAACAGCTGAAAAGAATACCAGGCTTCACTTCTGCAGGCTACAAGAACCACCATAAGTCTCCCCACCTTCCACTGCATGGTGCGCTTCTTAGACCTTGCCTTCACCACTAGAAACAGAGCACAGCACACAAACAAAATGATTGTTTAAATCCACATGTAAATTCTTCTCTAGGTAGAGGATGAGAGAAAGGAGGAAAGAATCATAATGACAAGTGCTAGTCACATCTCTTACTACACAAGAGGGAAGTTGCTTATATTCCAGGGTAAGGGGCACAGCACAACACCCTGAATAGAATAAGGTGTCTTGTCCCTTCCATTGCTATACTGATTGACTAACAGGATGGTCATTAAGGGTAGGAAAAGATGGAGACAGTGAACAAAAGCTTATCTGCAGCACCATTCAGTATACAAGGTGTTCTGTAAGGTTTATAATAGAGATAATGACCTCTGTATATGACATTGTCAGATAACTAATAACCAGCTGGGCAGAGGACCCATACCCAGACAGTCATTAATTGCTATAAAATGTGTTCTTTGTTATCCATTAGTGCTTAAACAATATATGCAAAGCTATTCAGATTTATGTTCAGTCCCTACAAACAGCACTTGATTGTGATTAATCTATGTGCATTTCTTATTTGCATGGGGGAGGGTGTGTGGAGGAATAGGGATACTTCATCAGCCTACCTTATGTGAATCTCACAAGCACACACCTTTGTTGATTGATGTAGCTTCCTGATAATACTCAAGGTCACTTAAATAAAACAGCAATGTTTATTGCAGAAGAAAGCTTTGCTTCCGAGTGTGATATTGCTAATTCTGGAGGGGGGAAATATACTAAATAAATAAATAATAGACATCAAACATATGAAAACAAAGGCCACAGCATCATTCCACTTCACAAACATCCCCAACAGGCAGTATGGTGTATATTCCCCATTCAAGAAAATGGATTATATGAACACATTCCAAAATTATACTCTCTGCGCTCCATTAGTCCCCATATGGTGAGTAGCTAACTATCTTCTGGTACCTAGTAAGTCATTTGCATAGCCTAACCAGTGTTTTTGATCACTTTATAAATGGCTTTCATTTTAGCAGGTTTCATTATTATGTCTTAACTGTACTAGAGTTCCACATCATAGCTCATTGCTCCATCACCTAATTGCAATATTTGATGATAATTAATGTCCCTGAATGTAGGCAAATAGTATGCAAATGAATAATGCCAATTGTGCTTTTTGGAAGCTATGAAATGAGAGAGAATGAATGCACAATTGTCCTTGTAGTTTGCAGCTTCTACATGAAAGAAAAACAAAAAGTGGCCTTTTCTTGTATGTTTTATTGTGGTGCTAAGGTCCCTGAGATGCTAATTCAACATGAATATTGTAACAGATCCAAAGCTCTGGAAGCACAGAATATTCAAAGACTATTATGTTGAGATGCAACAGATGCTATGGCCACATGGAATATTCCAAGACTATTGTATCAACTTTATAAATGTTATATGTATCTTTATGGGCTGGCTAGTGATTATATTCCATGCTCAGTGGGTGAGCTAAAAGATGTTTTCTGTAGAAATTAAAATCACCTGGGGGTAATTAATGCAAATCCATAATGCAGATAAAACATCTGTGGAAGTTAAACTCCTTGGGGGAAAATAGCATAGACTGAGTTGGCCTGGTTTGAGAGGTCTGGCAAACAAAGAACTCCAAACTGTACAAAGAGACAGTCCTGATCTGGGAGAAGGGTCAGTCTCACTCAGTCCAACAACTCTCATGAAATTAAGACCATGAGAGGCAGGCCCTGTGGAAAGATCTTAGAATATTTTAATCTTGTCAGGATCTTCATATGGAAGACTGGTTACTACCAGATAAGACAGAGCTGCAAATTGGCTGTTTATTGTTTTTATGTCCTCTGTGTAATGCTTTTGCTCTGAATAAATAGTCCTTTGCTTTATGAGAGCTGTCTGGTCACTGGTTTAACATGGTTATTGTCCTTGAGAGAACCAGACTGCAGGTGCTGAACTAAAGTCAGATCTGCTGAGGTGATTACAGTGGATTGCAGGATTCTGCATTCTGAGGCCAGGACTAGAGGGAGCAAGTCGTGGGACTGCGTGCCAAGAAAGATGACAGTGAAAGGCCTTAGACCTAGGTTGGGCTCCCTCAAGGCAGCAATGGCGTGGTCAGAGGCACAGGGACTGTGACAAATATTAATTCCAGGTCATTCATTACGTTAATGAGACAGGGAAAATAACTCAGTGGTTTTCCGATTCCCCCAGACAGAAACTCTTGGCTTCCTTAAGAACAGTTTAAAAACCAAAACAAAAAAAAAAAACTTTGTCATCAATGCTTGTACTGGAAAAACATACACAAAGACAAATCGCTGCATAGAAGATTGTACAGTGAGACACTCAAGTGCAGCTTTTCTTAGGGAACAGAGGGATGGGAAAAATTGTAGGTCCCCATGGGAAATCAATTAAGATTGGGTAGGATGGCAATATTTCCTTACACTTCTTCATATATTTTCATTGCTGCGCTCCCTGTTACCACATTGCTTCATCCATGTAAGGGATTATAGCACATGCACTATCATCGCCCACTAGTTGAGGTTAATATCAGAGAACCACTGTGCCCTGTGTGACGTAGTGGGGATTTTCCCTTGTTATGTTGCATGTGAACCTATGTGAGTCTTACTGTTTTGAATGAATGCGGTGTGTGCCTCAGTTTCCCTGTGTATTGCACCAGTGTCTAGGTGGTGGGAATAAGGGTGTGAGACTTTCACAGGGGCTGCTCCAGCTGCCTGCATGGATGCGATGGCTGCCCCTTCATAACCTGAGACCCAGGAGGGGGATGTGACCAGGTGTCTCTTGGCTTGGGAAGTGAGACAAAGGCCTGAAGAGGAGCAATGAGCAGGGGCCAGACAGCTGGAAGCGAGTCAGTCTCGGGTGGCTTGGGGCACAGGGGGAGGACCAGACCCCCTCCCCTCCCCACAAGATGGACTTGGCTGAAAGTCACTGATTTCTGTGCTAAAAAGTTCTGTTCTACGCTGTGTTCCTGTCAACTAATAAACCTTCTGTTTTACCAGCTGACTGAGAGTCACGTCTGAGTGCAGAGTTGGGGTGCAGGGCCCTCTGGCTTCTCCAGGAGCCCCGCCTGGGCAGACTTGCTGTGGGAAGTGCCTGGTGTGGAAGGGGATTTTGAATGCTCTGAGGTCAGACCCAGGAAGGTCAAAGCTGTGTACATTTTTTGCCCTGGAGATAGTATGTTCAGAGAGAGGAGGCATGCTCCCCCGGAGTTCTGGCTGGCTTCATATGGACTAGTTCCAGAGCATCGTCCCAGTGACTCCATGACAACTGGTGTTACAAGTGGGATAAACTGCACCCTGTGGACAGAGCATCCTGCAGTAAGTGACTGGGCAGCCATCGCAACCATGCAGGCAGCTGGAGAAGCCCCTGCAAAAGTCATACACCCTTATTCCCACCACCTAGACATTGGTGCAATACGCAGGGAAACTGAGGCACACACCGCATTCATGCAAAACAGTAAGACTCACATAGGTTCACATACAACACAACAAGGGAAAATCCCATTATGTCATACCCTGTCAGGGGGAAATCAAGCCATGTTCTTCTTTGCTTCATTGACCATCACCAAAACTAGCAGCTAAGCACAAATCCTAGAATTTTTCTTACTGGTGAAGATATATAGAACTGAAAGCACTGAGCAAACAGGGTAACAGCTTTAGTGAGAAGAATTATGGAGCAATAAAAGTCATTTTATAAAGAACTTTAAAAAAACAACAAAAAATCATACTTTAAAATATAGACACGTGGTTCAAAATTTAGAATGATTAGTTTATATTGGATCTGGAACCTAATTGTGCCCAATGAATGACACGGGACAAGTGTGAATGTTGGAAAGAAGACATTTTCTTTTTATTTCTTTTTAGTTGTGCTCCCCTTTTCAAAAAATTCTTTCATGAAGATAAACATCTTTAGTTTTGACATGGAAGGCAAAACTAGGGACCAGAGATTTTTAAGTATTTTTTCTCTTCATCTAAAAATATTGAATAATTTACAATAGTGGTGTTTTTGCTTTAGTTTCTCAAGAACAAAATTTGATTACTGCACCCTGTTGCTCACAGGAAATGGCTATGTTCATACATTAGAACTATTAGCACTACATCCGCGGGGAAAAAGCTGAGCCCTTTATGAGTCATGCTCCTCTGAGTCACCACCCATCTGTGGGAATACATGCTATCCTTTTGCTAATAGGATGCACTCCAAAAAATCCTAGAGACTTAACATGAAATGCTTAGACTAATGCATGCAATCTAGCGTGGGTTAGAACAGGACCATGGGATCATAGCATTCTAAGACGGAATTTGCATTTTTCACCAAAATAAGTTTTGGTCAAGACATTTCACCCAGCTCTCATGGTGACTGCCTTGCCTGCTGGGCTCTGGGGATTTTCTCTTTCAAGTCTTGCCACTTTAGGACAGCAGAACCCCTTATTTTGGGCTGGCGGCCATTTTTGTGGCACTTTATAGCTTAGATTTGTTCCCTGTCTTATGGAGGTAAAAGAAAGTCAGGTAGACCCCTGTCCTGAAGGTTGGACTGGTGACATCTAGTCTTCCTCCCATGATAGGGGCTGACTGGAATGGGAGGGATCCTTTAAACAGAATTGTTTTTGTTTCCTAGGCTCAAACATATACGATAAGCATAGCAAGCAGGAGAGCTACTCCATGCAGACCTGTGTAGAGCTGGTTGATATAAGGCTTTTAGAGTTAGGATATTTCTGTGTTTATCTAATACTCTTTTTAGCATTCATATGTTTACTGTTTTATTTATTCTGCCTCTTGCCATCAGGTTGCTCCGTTTGTCTGGTGCCTCCAATGAGCTTTCAACCCTTTTGTTTATATTGTTACCCCTTTTCTCCCTGAGTGGTTAGTCAATATTTGGGGTCTTGCATGGTGTTTCCATTAGGAGGAGAAACTGTTGATGGAGTCATATGTTTCTTCATTGTAATCCTGTTTATTTACAGAGAATGTACATAATCCTGTTTGCCTGAGCACGGTGGGATCAAATAGCAGGTGATAGTTTCTTTGCTCACAGTTTCAAGCCTCTTTCAGCCAGCACTTTATCCAAAATGCTCTCTCACGGATTTTTCTAAGGGCCATGCTTCCATTGCTTATTCTGGCTCTCTCCTTGGTCTTTGGCTGCATCTCTGTTAGCGTCTCTGGTGATGCTGCTGCTGCTTCTCTCCCAGGCACAGAAGTGCAATCAATTCAATCCGCCCCCCCCCCCACACACACACACCTTTATCATCAGGCCCTTGGAACAGGGCCGGCTCCAGGCCCCAGCGTTCCAAGCAGGTGCTTGGGGGGGCGGCAGTTCGAAAGGGGCGGCAGTCCCTCCGGCCGTGGCGGCAATTCAGCAGCAGCATCTCTGGGCTTTCTTTGCTCAGGGCAGCAAAAACGGTAGAGCCGGCCCTGCCTTGGAAAACCCCTTGGAGTGCATGGCCCAGCTACTGCCCAACTTGCCTGTGGTCTAGTCTTCATGTTGTGGTTTTCTGCTGTTTCAGTGTCACTAAACAAAACTCATCCGCTCATTTAGACTGAATGGAAGGTGGCTTTCGTGCCCAACAGTTTCAGGGAGGTGATGTGATTGACCAAACCCCAGCCATAACAATATTAGTAAAATGCTTGCGATTTTTGCACTACAAGTGGCATAAGGTGTTTTGTAGGGTACTCCACGTACTGTACCTCACTAGGACATATCTGACACCAAGATCAATGAAAGGGAGTGGTACATTCACCACATTGTAGTAGGACGGGTATAATTAGAATTCACACTGTATTTATATTTCTTTTTGAATATGCATAAACTTTTTTTTTTAATAAAATGTAGGAGAGGAAGTTACTCTATGTGCCTGGGGGGTGAGGGCTGCTTATCTCAAGAAAACAAAGTTTCTCCTAGAAGAATGAAAAAAAAGTGGTTAGGGTTTTCTCTAGGGTAACTTGCTTCTCCATGGTTAGAGAGTAATAGTCCCTGTGGACCAAATGCTTCACTTTCTGTGAAAAGAATGAACAATAATTGTTTTAAGAAACTGGAAGCAACTGAGATACCAGTGGTATTACACTAATGGCCCAATATGGTATTGGGGGCACGGTGCTGTCGGAAAAGCTGTATTCCAATGAGACATAATACTGAGGCCCTGATCTTTCAATCATTAAAAATCCCAGGGCACTTTTTGCCAAGATAGGAATATTATCAACAGTGTTCTGGAAAAATTTTAAGAGGGCAGTTACATTCTTTCTACATAACATTGAATAGTGAACGAATAGTGTTCTCACCTTCTATCCTGAAGAATTGTATAACATTGCTTTGTTCCATTTCAAATTTCTACCTTTCAGAACAGAAGAGGCTGCATTTCAATGGTGGGTGAAGTGACCTCTATATATCTCCTTTTAAAAAAAGTGTCCTCTCCTTTGATATCCTCAGACCATTCAAGGGTGGACAATTCCAGGTATATGTTCTTCAAGAGAACATACCATTACAGTGGGTTTGAGAGCCCCTTTAGGTGCTATCACAGTGCAAATATAAACAACTATCACCCATCTTTTTACAAATATGAAAATGAAGGTCAGGAGAGCTGCTAATCTGTTTAATAGAAAAAACTGAATCACAAATCCCAGATCCAAATGCCGCCTTGTATTTTGGTGTTTGAAATCTGGATTTGAATTTTGCACCCAGAACCAATCTGTTTGCAAAGGAGAAAAAGAAAGGGGGAAAAGTTACTCTAATCTTCCCAGATTTTAAGCAGTTTAAAAGAAGCTGTTGAATAAGTGCTTATGGTTTGTTTCTGTCTGTCTATTACATGTATTTAATGTCTTGGCTGTCACAACAGCCACTTGTTCACCTGCATAGTTTCTGTTCTTTCCTAATTGTTTTATTTTTCAAGCTGTTATCTAGTCTCACTCTCTCCCTCTAGTATTTTAAGGATTATAAAGAGTATCTGAGGGCTTGTTGTCTCTATAGTGTTTTGATAGATAAGGTGGCTGCAAAAAGAGGAATAGCAACTGCTTGCTTCATAGCATCAAACCCATGGGGGCGGAGGCGAGAAAAGATTTAAAGGGAATCTATGGGGACGCTACTTGAAACCCAGGGGCAGTTGTGACCTGCTAAATGTTGCTCAGTTGCTTGGATGAGAGCAAAGCAAAGAAAGCAAACACAAAGGCAGTTTCAAAAAGCATGAAGGAGAGATGTTGGAAAAACTATACACACTGATGCTAATTTGAGAGGAATAATACAGTGAAGTTGCTACACTAAGTAGTAGCCATATGTAGATCAATATATAACAACAGGCCCGGGAGCTTAAAAAAATTAGGACAGTCCTTCTTGTCCTGTCTGCTAAATGGAACAACACTGTAGCATATGGGCTGGGTTGTGTAGTTAGGGAGTTACTTTGTTTTTTAAAAATGCCATAGCTACAGAGAATAATGCTAATAGCCTGCTACATTGTGTGGATAAGAGAACCTAATGCAAATGATAGGGTACAGTTTCCTAAGTACTCTCAAATAACATTCACTGTGAGAAACCTTTTAAACCTGAAAGCACCTGCGATGCTATAGATTTAAAAAAAAAAAAATCACTGTTTTAATCATTCTGACCATGCTGTGTACTGCTGATACGTTTTCTGTACATCAAAGTTGGTGGTAGTTCTGTTCGTGCCAGTGCTCTTGTTAAACTCTCTTCCGATACTAACATGCAGCGATGGTCATAATACAACTCCTCTGCTGGAAGGGAAGAGACAGTGCCAAAATGTCAAAGATTTAAACCATGCCAAAAAGCTGGAGAAAAATTGAGCTTGGAAGGGGAAACTTGATGGAATTAACCTAATCAAACCATTGCAGAAAAATGAAATTGACAAGGCATGCTTTCTAAATGTGAAATAAAAATCAAGTCTGAGCAAAACCAGTTTGTATAAAGGGTAATGAGAATGTCTGCAGCAAGGAGCAGCAACATGTTTTCCAGAGACTACTAGAGGCATTTTTAAAGAAAATCTACCAGGTTAATAGTAAAAGCCAAACAGAGTCCAGGCAAGATTCGATCCATCCTCCCTTTCCTCTCTTGTCCCCTGCTCACACACATACAATGTGGGATAGATTTTCAGAATTGTATGTGCGCACATAACTGTATGCTTAGTATAGAAGCACTATTACCACAAAATTGTACATACAAACTGGAAAATTGTGCACACAAATTTATATATAGATTCCATCACACAATTTGCTCATGCAATTGTGGCCAATGCATATGCAAATTTGGCACATCATTCCACAGGTGTTTTTGCACATGTAATTCTGAAAATGGGGCCCTACAGTTTCTTCTAACATGTATGCTACTAATACTATAGTCATGTGTCAGCACAGGTTTGATTTGGGTTGGCGTCCATAAACACAGAAGTGGTTTGAATCCTGCATCTTGCTCCTGTATTTTAGATATCTGGATTACTGCTACTGATGGGTCCCACCAACTCTGGGAGACCTTATGAACTGAACACCATGGACCAGTCAATCAGCAACTTTTCTGCAGCAAAACTATCAAGAATGGACTTTGAAGCAAAATCTGATTTTTAGAGCTGGTGAGAGTATGTGTTGCAATATCTCTATTATTTATTTCTCTCTCTGATCCTCCTGCCCCTGCCACACATACACACTCTACCCACCTTTTTTGTCATGAACTAATCTTGATTTCTCTGAATGTAGTCATAAGGGCTTGCTGAAAAGCTCGTGTTAACAAAATTTCAGCAAACCATTTCTGACTATTTGAGGTGTGTGATTGGTCATCTAAGTCACATAACATTGTTTCTGCTACCTGTTTTTATGGTAAACCTTAACAACTACGCATGAACAAATAGTGAGAAGACTTGTTCGCACATGAGTGTAATCATTCAAATACAACTCCAATACTCCTGTGAAAAAAATCCCATCAGGAGGAATGTTTGCAAATGTAAACGACAAAAAAGAGCATAAGCATAGTTAAGCTGACACCTATTTGGAATGCAAAATATTTGCCAGCACTGCTTTTGCACTTTTCATCTGGCTCTGCTAAGTTTCATGGCTAAGAACAATAAAGGAACAAAATATCAGGTAAATTTTATTGTATGACTGATGGTGTGTATCCGCAATTGCAGGACGTTAAGCAGGTGCAGCTGAGGGATATTGTGTCCTTCTTACATAATAAATCTATATTGCTTAAAATAGTCCACATTCAGGTGCGTCTTTGATCAAAAGGAAAGAGATAATAAACTGAGCAAACCTCAGCTGTGATAAACTAGGATAGGCATTTTTAATTATTTGCATACCACAGATTGTCTACTAATTTGGTTATTACAACCATCATTTTACAATCACATTCTGTAAATAATTCATAACATTATTGGCCTCCTGCAAACACAAATTCAAAGTTATCACTAAACTTCCTGATATTTACACGTTGCCTTAATAGTATCACTCTGTGGGAAAATTAGGTTCATTGCCTGGCTCCAGACCTCTTCCTTTCCAGGTGATCAGCAGCTAACAGTAGTGCTGGGAACCAGATTAGCCACCACTCTCTAATTTTAGCAAAAATGACAGGGTCCTAAAAATAAAGTAACATATGCATGTAGTGGCAAGGGGATGCAGCTGTAAAATGTTTTATTTTTGCATGTTAAATAGCTTTTTGCATCTTTCTGCAGTAAAACTTGCCAACATAGGGACAGAGGGTCCGGAGAGCTCAGTTGGCTCACCATGCAGAGTTGCTGATTAATGCTACATTCAAGGGAGTCCAAATGCCAGAAGGACTACTCTACCTTTACTACTGGGTGAGCTGCCTTGACACAGTGCTGCCTGGCTTCTCCCCATCCCCGCCACCTAGCATGTAGCTAGCTAGCCCAAGCATATCCCCCATTCTTCAAAGTTTGGAGGTGGTGCAGGCATAGAGCATGAGTGACCAGGCCAGATTCTCAGTAAATTGGAATTGCTTCATTGAATTAGTGTAGCTCCATTGACACCAATGGAATGATGCCAGTTTACACTAGCTGATCATTTGACCCAGACTTGTGACTGATCCTTAGAGGAATGTGCTACAAAGTGATTGCTCCTTGCTCTTCTTACACTGTGAAGCCCTGGTCAAACAGTGAGGGCACAGGGATTTCCAGGCATCTCCTCTGGGCAGAAAGTCATGACAATATTCCTTTTGTTCCTCCTCATGTGAGAGATTTTGTAATGATAGATGCTAGCTAATTGGTGGAGATGCATTACATAACTGCTAAGAATGAATGGGATAGAGCACTCACTGTTAAATAAATTGATTTTGTAACAGGAATTATTTCTGGTGATGGCTTAAAACTTCTACCTATCCCCTTTCTAACATCTACCTCAGTTACTTAGCCTAGGAAGCCATCTGCACATTTCATTAGATGTCTTCTGATCCACATTGTAAGAAGTTGTATAAATTACTGATACAAGAATTGTGTCCGTTCATTGCTATTTCATGAGCTCTTCTATTTTGCTGTCTGTAAATGGAAGATATGACTATGCCAGAGAATTTGTTTACTGCTCAGAGACAGAGCAGCCTTGTGATTATTTAGGACTTCCTCCTTGGCTTAGATATCAATGGGATATGAATTGAAAGTCTCTGGATAGCTACTGATATCTACCTTCTCTCTCCCCAACCACTTCCATGTGTACAGAGAACCCCGTATGCACTGGTGGATGGATTTTTAAAGGTATTTAGGCACCTACCACTGATTTCAATGGGAGTTAGGCACCTAAACACTTTTAGAAATTTGTTTCCGAGACTGGTATGGTTCTGCTTTAGAGCGGGAGAAAGAGCACAGAAAGTGAGGTCTCTATGGGTAGCAAAAGATTGCCCTCTGTGGGATCAATCCATATCACCATTCAGGGGAAGCTGAAAGCAAGGACATGGAGATTAGATCCGGCACTACATGGATACATAGGCCATAACCCCTGCATAAGGGGGCACAGTGGGTATACATGTTGTTACAGCTTATTGGATAGCATCACTGGATAACTGTGAGGCTTAAGAAGGATTCCACTCCCTGAATGCTCCTCCAGAACACCTCTGACCAAGGCCACGCACTTGGCTATGTGCAACATTAGAGGATTCGGCCATTAAAAAAAACTTTCTGAATAAAAGGCAAGTGAAATGGTGTCCTGGATAACTCAACCTGCTACATTATGAAAAGTAGAAATTTGCCTACAAGGAGAATCTCCTTTCTGTATTCATGGACAAATGAAGCGTTCTTTGGAATAAACATAGTCACACGTCAAACTCAGTTACTTCCTACTATCCTTGACTGGAAACCAAGTGTTGAAATGTGGCTGTTGGAACATCACTAGTACTGACCTACTTCACAGGGGAAGAAGGCCATTGATTTAAATTGAGTTATTTCTGAGTTACACGGTTTGAAATCGGAATCCGCACTCAGAGCTGAGGAAAGGGTTTTATATTGATGCACACGGTAATCATACTGATTCACCCATTGTCCTACATATTATACGCTGTGAATTCAACCCTCCCTGTGAAAAGCAGAGGGTTTAACTTATTACAAAGAAGAAATATATGCAACAGAATCAGCTGACAGAAAGGCATGTGTTCACATCCTGACAGAACAGAAAGAGAAGGCAGATTTCAAGCACAACACTGAAAAAAAGGAGGAGGATGAAGTCAGCTGAAATGTTAACATGACAGTTCTCCTTCTGTTCCATGTTTGGAGAAAGCCTCAGCTATGGATTGCCAGGGGATAATGTCACATCGAAAGTTGTTTTGCTACTATAACCATATTGCAGAAATCTGAGCAAAAAACAGTAAAGCTAGCACTGAAAGGAGCAGACGCTGCAAATGGATACCTCCCTCCCGTATTCTCCCCCACCCCACCTCCCCAGGGGCACTAACAGTTGGTGATATCTGAAAGCAGTTATGCAAAATTGATACACAAAGGTGCACTTGTGGCCAGTGAGTAGTAATGATCATAAATGTATCAGATTAAAACAGACTAGGCTAGACTCACGCTGCGTGCGGCGAGGAGTCTGCCTCCTCCCAGTGAAGCAGAAGATTTTATAGAAAGAGTTACCACCCCAACCCCACCCATAGTTGTGTAGAATCTGTGGCATAATGCATTGATTTGATTATATGTGGGGGGGGGGGAATCTAAAACATAGTGAAGCCAAAGTCTACTGTCGGAGCTGGGTGCAGAAGCCAAAGTCTGGCTATTTTCCTATAGGCAAAGAAAGTTGGAGGTTGTACCAACATTCTTCTGTCCTAAGGCTGGTAATTTTCTTCATCGAGCATGTGTTGTGTGTGGCTCCAATGCCCTGATAAAAGGCTTCCCTGGATGAAAGCTACCATGAGCGTTGCCAAGAAAATAATGTGGCATTCCAGCTCATTATGCTTTAGCTGAGTTTAATCAAAGAAGCAGTGGACTGTTGTAGCACCTGAGGCATCCTGTAGATAGATGGATTTCCACTACGAAGGCCACCCCTGTATAGTGGTATGTCGTAAAATGGGAAAGAAGAGACTTTGGAATAGTGGCTGAAGATGGAGCTTGATAAATTTACAAATAGGTTATTTCTGAAGAATAAAACATGTTTAACTTTCCTACTGTCTTGGTTTTTGCTTTTAAGAGTCACGTCATGTCATTTTATTCCCAATACATGGTTCACTGGTAGGTAGCTAAAGGTACTCTCCACAGGACCGTGGGGCTTCATTTACCTCCGTATTTGCTCACTAACGTTGAAGTAACTCTAATCTTGTAAGGTTTCAGAGTAGCAGCCGTGTTAGTCTATATTCGCAAAAAGAAAAGGAGTACTTGTAGCACCTGAGAGACTAACAAATTTATTTGAGCATAAGCTTTTGTGAGCTACAGCATCCGATGAAGTGAGCTGTAGCTCACGAAAGCTTATGCTCAAATAAATTGGTTAGTCTCTAAGGTGCCACAAGTACTCCTTTTCTTTTTTCTGATCTTGTAACACATTTCGCAGCAGTAATTTGAAAAATAAGTGGAGCCACTGATGAAAGTTAGGGAATTTCTAGACATTTTATCCAGAGCCTTACTAAAATAAAAAAACACCAGGAATTTTTTCCCTTAAACCATCCTTTCAACAAAAAGCATAGAAAACTGTTCACCATTCAGGAACACACACACACACACACACACACACACCTTAACTGAGTTGTATCTGAAAAGTAAATACAGCAACCAAGATAGCTTTCACATACTAAATCTATGTAAGATTCCATGCTGGAACTTACAACATTTGGTATCTGACCCGTTGCTCTAGCTGCCAGTGGCATAAACTTTGAAAAAAGGATTGCAGTAGACCATGAACTTGTCCAAATCTTTTCCCCATTTGAAATACTAGAACTTGCTAACCTCCAGTGGGTTGAAAACTGATTTTTCTCCACATCTATAATACAAACAGCCATATGCTTTTCCTATTTCAGGGTGAAAGGTTAAGACTTCATGGGCTTGGGGATTTTAAGTGGATTATTTATTTTTATTGAAGCTGACACATGAATTCTCTGGCTAGACTATGCATATTTCCTATGAACGGGTCTCTTCTCTTGTCTTTCCTAGCATTGTTTTATGGCATTTATGACATCAGCTATTTAAGAAACCTAGCAAAATGTGTGTGTAATATTGGAGTTGCTGTGCTTAAATTATTATTCATTAGTTTTATTATAATACTGCCTCAAGACCTCAAACAAGATTAGGACCCTCTTGTGTTGGGTACTGCATGAACACAAACTAAGAGACAGTATCTGCCCTGAGGAGCTTACAATCTAAAAAAATGAGACAAAGGGTGAAGAGAAAGTAGGTGTTATTATTCTCACATCACAGCCAAGGAATTGAATCTCAGACAGATCGAGTGACTTGTTCAGAGTCACATAGGAAGTTTGGGGCAGACAGAAATTGACCCAGGTCCCCTGAGTCAGACCACTGCCTTAAGGCTATACTTCCTCTCACCCAATCATAGGTTTGTGATTTTTTCATTTGAAATAAGTGTGTGCACACATGCACATGCGGGGGGCGGGGGGGAGAAATCACAATATAAGTCAGCCTAATTGTTGTAGGGTTGCAATTATATATCCAGCTCTGTGTTCTAGTGAAACTGGTGAAACAGTACAGTCTTAGAAATGTCCTAATTACCTCCAGTACCAACTACTGAGTGGATTGATAATTTCTCTTTGCATAAGGCAAGATAAATTAAAACTAATGTTTTATTAAAGGAAACATTTGATTGATATTTAGGTATTTGGCATACTCATTAACTAACTTGAAAGGTCGCCCCTTTTAACCTTTGCAAACAAAATGAAGGGAGAAAAATCTCATTATAGTCGATGTAGCATACTAATAAGAAGAAATTTAAACAGTAATAGTCCTTCGTTTAACAAGAACAAACCAAAAGATTTGTGTTTCGCTTATCTCTAAGCCTTAGTGCTTTCTCCAGGTCTAATTAGTTATTTCATATTAGTCACAATCTGTGCTGTTGATTTTTTCCTATGGCAGCTTTCCATTTTCAGTTGAGTGTAAGATCAAATAAAACACAAATGTTCCTGGATGTCATACACTAGCAAGGACAGCAGGTTGGCTACTGAGGCAGATCAAGAGTTCCTTTTGCCCTCCTTCCAAATAGGGGAGTCAATTTATACAGTTACTGGTGTAAAGTTACCCCACAGTAGTGATCACTATTTCATAAAATTGATTGTAGACCAATGCAAATCTTCAGTCATTTTTCAAGTGCCAATCTTAGATGCTCAAGCTCTATTGGAATTACTGCTTTAACATTTAATGCAATATCAAATATTATCATTATGCTAAGATCTGCTTAACTGCAGTATTTGACATCTGGATATTAGTCATGAGCCATAGCACTGTAGAACATTTTAGATAGTAGAGGTGGTCCATTATTTGCATATCCCAAGGTTTATAAATAATATAGAATAAGAGCCTTGGATTATCCATACTTCTTTCAAAAATGCAATCAGCTCTTCACCATTTAAGTAGAAGAAGTAGAGATGGGATGAAACCAAAGACCCAGATTTGAACAATCCAACTAAAAGTGATATTCAGATCCAGAACCAGCTCCAGTTTAAAATGGTCTCTAAAACATCACCATGTATGTTAATTTCATTTGCATTACTACCCTGTAGTGCATGTGAATTCTCAAACCAGTCACTTGGTCACTTTGCCAGAATGGCAAAGTTTATTCCAAACATTTTATTTTAGTGTCCTCTTTAAAGTTTTGTACCTGTGATATCAGCTCAATTCAACAGGGAAACTAGTTTGTTTGAATTTAAATCTGTTGGATAATTGCAACTGTATACACTACAGAATCATCTGTCATTGTGATATGCTCATTAACAACATCTTTCTCTAAATATCTGCTAATAGTCTAAGATACTAGTAAAATTTTAAAAATGTCTGAAGTGTAACAAGAGTTTATTTGAATTTTGATTTTTAATTCTTCACTGTAAATTTGACTCAGTTGCACTTAAATTTAATAGGTGCGGAGTTCCTTGACAAACAAGATGGTCTTCAGATAGCCAGTATCTCAACAGCCAAAGCAGGCTTTTCTTCCGCAGCACTGACATACAAACAGGGAATGGCAAAGGCAATAAAAGTATCCAGGTTCATAGACTTTAACTTAGCCATTTCAGTGTAATGATATGAATAGGTGGTAACTTGTTACACTGTTAACCTCTTTTATCTTGACAAATACTTTCGCTCTCATTCCCCAAGGCAGAAAATGAGATTAAACTAGCCAGAGAAATAAAGGGCAACAAGAAAACATTTTACAAATATATTAGAAGCAAAAAGACGACCAAGGACAGGATAGGCCCATAATTTAATAAAGGGGGGAAAGATGACAACAGAAAATGTGGAAATGGCAGAAGTGCTAAATGCCTTTTTTGGTTCAATTTTCACCAGAAAGGTTAGTTGCAATCTGACTTAACGGTATACGCTACTAAAAATGAGGTAGGATCTGAGGCTAAAACAGGGAAAGAACAAGTTACTTCGACAAGTTGGATGTCATTAGGTAGGACCTAATTAAATACATCCTAGAATACTCAAGTTTGATTGAGGAAATAGCTGAGCCATTAGCAATTATCTTTGAAAACTCATGGAAGATGGGAGAGATTCCAGAGGACTAGAAGAGGACAAATATAGTGCCCATCTATAAAAAGGGGAGTAAGGACAACCTGGGGAATTACAGACCAGTCAGCTTAATTTCAGTACCCAGAAAGATGGACCAAATAATCAATTTGCAAACACCTGGAAGATAATTAGTAACAGTCAACATGGATTTATCAAGAATAAATCATGCCAAATCAACCTAACAGCTTTCTTTGACAGGATAACAAGCTTCATGGATGGGGGGGGAGGGGTAGATGTAGCATATCTTGACTTTAGTAAGGCTTTTCATACTATCCCATACGATCGCTGCATGAACAAACTAGGAAAATATAGCCTAGATGGAGCTATTATAAAAGTGGGTGAGTAGCTGGTTGGAAAACTGTTCCCAGAGAGTAGTTATCAGTGCTACACAGTCAAGCTGGAAGGGCATATCAAGTGGGGTCCCACAGGGATAGGTCCTGGGTCCAGTTCTGTTCAGTATCTTCATAAATTATTTAGATAATGGCATAGACAGAGTACACTTATAAAAAGTCTGTGGATGATACCAAGCTGGGAAAGGTTGCAAGTGCTTTGGAAGATAAGATTAAAATTTTAAAACGATGTTGACAAACTGGAAAATGGTCTGAAGTAAATAGAATGAAATTCAATAAAGATTAGTACTCCACTTACGAAGCAACAATCAATTGCAGACATACAGAATGGTAAAGGAATACTGTGGAAAGGGATCTGGGGATCATAGTGGATCACAAACTAAATAGGAGTCAATAGCGTAACATTGTTGCAAAAAAAAGTGATCATTGTTCTGGGATTTATCTGCTGGAGTGTTGTAAGCAAGACATGAGCAGTAATTCTTCTGCTCTATTCCACTCTGATAAGGCTTCAACTGGAGCAGTGTGTCCAGTTCTGGGTGCCACATTTCAGGAAAGATGTGAACAAACTGGAGAAAGTCCAGAGCAACAAAAATGATTAAAGGTATAGAAAACATGAGGAAAGACTGAAAACACTGGGTTTGTTTAGCCTGCAGAAGAGAAGATTGAAGGGGACATAAGTTTTCAAGTACACTAAAGTTACTACAATCAGGAGGGTGAAAAAAATGGTTCTCCTTAACCTCTAAGGATAGGATAAGCAGCAATGGGCTTAAGTTGTAGCAAGGGTGGTTTAGGTTGGACATTAGCAAAAGCTTCCTAACAGTCAGGGGAGATTATATATTATCTAGGTTTTTTGTTTCTACTGGTGGCGCACATCACCTCGATATTGGTGCCCATAACAAAATTCATTCTGCACATGGTTGGAAAAAATTACAGTGAATATTGGTCCCTTCCAGTCCCACACTTCAAGATAGCCTGCCTGTTGATAATCACAGAAGTTTTGTATCATCGAACAAGAGAATGCCAGTCTGCAAAATGAGCTATTTTTATTTTGACTTGTTTTAGCTCAGTCTGAAGAGCTGAATTTGTAAGAGCGCATTTGTAAGAGGCCAGAGTCAAGTATAACTTGAAAAGGAAGGTGAAGCTGGACTTCACCTTCCAATTGTGGAACCGTCATGGGATATTGTATAGCAAAGGATGTTATATTATGGTCAACGGAGGACTAGAGAGGTTGGAAAAAATGGATGCAAGAACTTTCAGCTATGCTGAAATATTTAGACGGGTTTATAAACTGAATCATTTATCTGAGTCCTGTTTTACCTTGCCTATGACTAAGATTTGTGAGAGGAAAAGGAAAAGTGGATGGAATTTCACTTTAACTCTCTATCTTACCACATTCCACTGGTGGTTGGTGATGGAGTGACTAGCCAAGCTAAGGACCAAGCAGTATCCGCTTTATGGCAGCAGATTTCTTCCAGGCCCAGAGAATTCCCAGCTGACCATTTGTGGCCTGATTCTGAGCAGTCATTTGAGAGTCTGACCTATTAGCTGCAATGAATGAATGAGAGAAAAAAATAAAGCTTTTGATGAGGATTATGAGTAGCACAAATAGGCTGCTGGGAATTGCACGAACAATGGAACTCTGTCCCTCTGGCCTGAACCCCATTGCAGGATACCACACAGTTCTGTGACACAGGAGACCACCAAATGAATGGGCCAAGTAAAAATGTGAAGGATGTGTTCCTCACATATCCCCCAAGCTGAGCCCTACAACAAAGTTTTCAAGTGGCAAGGAATGGGGGGAGATGTGTTAGGGTCATAACACGTCACTGCTTTCATTACAACTTTCATACAACAGACAATGACTGTTTCCATTTTTGTTGCAAAAAAGTTTCACGCTGCCTGTCCCATCAATGGGAAAGCAAGGCTGAGACTGGATCTACCACCTCGTAAACCTCTGTGCCACTTCACAACTGCTTTCAGTGACGCACTTGTCCCACGGCCCCAAACATCCTGCCTCTGTGATCCACTCCCTGGATTCTCTTCCTGGAACCCATCACCCTCCTCAGCCAAAGGAAGGGTGGGAAGAGCAGCCCCAGTATTACCAGCAGCAGATTTACCACCCTCTGCTGCTAGATCACCATTCAACAGATTCATCACAAGCAGATCAGGTATGGGAGTGAGTCTCAGAAGACCTAAGTTCTCTTCCTGGTTCTGCCAATAAGTTTAACAAGTCACAACTTACCATCATACCCATTTTTAAAGGTGGGAAAACTGAAGCAGGAGGGGTATTTCTCTTTACAGCATGTTGAAATTTGCAGATACAGTCTAGCGCTCATGAGAAGTACCCAGTATTATTATTCTCCTCCCACTGTGCAAGTGTCAAGTAAGTGTCACTTTTCAACATAATAGTTGCTTCCATCAGGGATCAGATCCCCTTTGTTCTTCAAGGTCAGCATAATAATATTGCTTCTCTCTGCTAGCTGAGATCATGTCAAAGCAAAAGGACAAAATCACGCTGGACAGCTTTGGGAGAGTGATTTATTAAAGGGCATGAGATGGAGGGCTTCTGAGAACTTAGCTAGAGCGAGTGGTGGCTCCAGATGGTCTCGGTTGCCCATGCTGACTGTCGGGAGTCTATCCCAGAGCACTCTGCAGTCATCAGCATCAGTCGGATCTGGGGAAAAAAGTCTGGCGTAGAAGGCCCTGGCCCTTCTACGCTTCTCCTCCTCTGGATAGAAGGCAGGTATGTCAGCTCTAGAATGGTAAAGGCCCTTCCCCATTGCGTGAGCTGAAATGAGGTTATCTCAGGTCAACTAGGGACACCTGAGTTCAATTAAGGGCTGTCTGTGACCTTTGAAAACTCCTCTTCTGTTGAGAGAGAATGAGGAGAGACACTGCAGCAGGGCTAGTGACAAAAGGGAGAGAAGGGTGGAAAGGCTGCAGTTCTCAGGATAGGGAAGCAATCAAGTTAACTGCTTTTTGGGGAAAGGACTGGCACCCCAGGGCATGCATAACAAGGCAATATCCCAGAAAAAGGATAGGGAAAGGGTGTGTGCATGTGAATTTGTTTCTTCAGTTTGGCTGAAGAATGATCCTTGGGTGGACCCTGAGGTCCACTTTGTAAATATATATAAAAAAAAAAGCCAGGTCTGGAATGAAACTGATTTACTTCAAGCTTCTCCTCACCCCTCTCCCTGGCCAGAAAGAGCAATGCTGAACCCAGCAAGGCAAAAGTGGTGTCTTGCCTCACATTAAAAGAAAAAAAAAGTGTCTCCTCTCTCCTAACCACATTTCCACAATTAAATGCAACTTCGCCTCTAGTAATAAAATGACATACACATCTCTGACAAGGTTGATAGTACGCCTTGCGTATTTACTTCTCTCATTCAGAAATCTCATTTGAGGGCTCCCTGACGATATCCTATCCTTCTTCCAGCCAGGCACCATACCACCTGGACTCTTGTTGACTGGAATATCTAGAGAACGCTGTATTCTAGTGTCTTTCAATATATAGTTAAAGCATCAGGTAAGCTAATGTACACTTCCAAGGCAAGCTTAGTTATCCTGACTTTGTCAGAAGTGCTTAGAGCAGAACATAATAGCACTTTAAATGAGAAGACTTTTTAAAAAGGCACATTATAATTCAGTACTCCAAAACTTGGACATTATTCAGCCTTCCCATTAGGCTAGCTAAGTGCATTGGTCACTGTCCAATTCTCCCTCTCAACGATTTTTATGCACTAAATGTTTTCTTTTGTGACTTTTCAGTCAGGACTGTTTAAGAGACTGAGAATTAGCTTTATATCAAGATGATTTTGAGGCAAAGAGAAATACACATAGCAAATATCTTTTCAACGGCCCTGCAAGGCTCCTAGGAAGACTTCGATCTGCCAATGGAAAACAGTTTTAAACTTTCTGATGCTCCATTAACAATCAAGTAGAATAGTCTATTAAACACATAAGGCAGAGTTTTGAAAGCAATCAGCTTTGCCTTAACTCTGCTACTTTTGAAGTCAATAGAAGTTTTAGCATGGATGGCGATGAGGACAAATTTAGGCCATTTGAGTGCTTTTGAAAATTCCACACATGGACCAAAATTATCAAACATTATGCACCTTAGGCAAAGATTTCCAAAATAGGAGGAGATTTTCAAAGACACCAATGGGGTTGGGCACCTGTGATGGGGTTTACTCCCATCACGTGTTACACATGGCCGGAAGAGCCAATTAGTGCACCTGAGATGGATGGACTGATTTCTTTCTGGCCAGAAGGAGCAGAGTTAGGTAAGGATCATTAGACAACTAGGCATTATAAGGACCCTTAAGGGGACAGACTGAAGAGCAGATAGGATTCTCCTGGAGTGAGAAATCAACAGAGACCAAGTCAGGCTCTGGGGGAAGCCCAGAGATAGCTTCTTATCTGTTTAAGGGCTAGGTAGGAGGATTCACAGGGAGCAGATTAGGGCCCTGCAGGGGAGGCCTTGAGATAGGGTCAGTAAAAGTACTTCAGTGGAACCCAAGAGGAGCAGAAGAGGGCTTAGTTCAAGAGAGAAAGGAGAAGCTGGGAGAATTTAGGGAGAAGTCAGAGACCTGGGAACCAAAGGGAGGCCAAGTTAAGCATGAGCTGTGAGGGAACAGCACAAGGGGGCTTAGGGGTAAAAAGCAGCCCAAAGAAACAACAGCACATCTGAAGAAGCAGAATTAGTTATTTAATGGAGGGTCCCTGGGCCAGAACCCAAGTTATAGGATGGACTTGGGTTCCCCTACCAATCCCTGAGGAATGGGCATGCAAGCCCCACTGAAGGAATATTGAACTGGGGGTGGGGGAGTGTGAGCATGCTGACTGCTGACCCCCACAGGTTGAACGGAGGAATAGCCCAAGAGTGGGAGCCAAAGGCTCTCTTGCATTGAGATGTTTTGTGAGCTTGCAGTTGAACCTTATTCTTACCTTGGAAGGGGATTGAACTTTATACGACTTGGCCAGAGGGCTGAGACAAGCAAGAGACTGTGAGAGATGGCTTCCAGGAGACAGGACTTCTTGCAGCATCACTCCAGGGAGCTGTACAGGTGGTGAGTACACTACGTTACTGTACCCAACTGCCTTTCTTGCCTTCACAAATCTCCTCCGAGAACTAAAATTAGGCTCATGGGGTGGAGTTTCCAAAGTGTCTAAAAACAGACTTAAGATCATTTAAAAAAAATCTGCTCCTGAAATCCTATGTACGCCTCTAAATAAGCGGTGACACTTTCCAGAAGTGCTACATCCAGAAGCTCCCCATCATCATCAGTGAGAGTGGTGGGTAATCAGCATCTCTGAAAATCAGGCCAAGTTTCAAAGTGTTGGGCACAAGAGTTTTGGTTTTTTTCCTGTCCAAAGCACATTGTGCCATTGATGCAAAGGGAAACCTCTGGAAACAATCATTTGGTTTAATGATTTTACTGAGATATTGTTCTCATTCTGTAAGCTGTCCTTCATAGGGTTAAGTCAGTAGCTAGCTCCCCTTCTTAAAGGTGGTTTACTTTTTACTACTTTCTCAGAGGATCATGGGCAAAAATCCCAGAGGAATTCAGGGAAAGGGTAGTGGATGCCCTCTCGGGAGAAATAAATCTCTTTAGCTGCTCAGAATTTCCAACATGAGTAAAGTCTTTATGTATTTTCTACTCATACTTATTAAATACTCATTTCTGGATTTGAAGACATGCCTGAAAACCCCAAGTATAGGGAATATACCAAGTTAGCTAATACAAAAAAATATAAAAGGAGGAATTTTCTTTTTAGATCTATATCACAGAATGATGTTATTGATGACCTAGGAAAGCATCATAAAAAAAACCTGAATGAGAAGGGAGGATTTGCACAGGCTGTATCTGAAAGACTGTAACAAAAGCCTGGTTTCTGGCTTTTCTTACTGGGGACTCAAGGTGTTCATTTATTCATACTGAACTTATGATCAATGCCTTCTATAAGGCAAACAGATCAAATTCAGCAATGCTGAAGTCAGCACCTCTATCTGGTAAGTCTATTCCCCAGTGCAGGATTTAGTTCCTGCTATCTGTTTCTCCTCCTCCAGTTTCAGCTGAAAGATAGACTTGTTCACGCCCTGTCTTAAAATGTTAATGTCTTGAACAGCTATCATACCTAAAATGAATTGCTCTGTAAGACTTTACATAGGAATTGCCATGAGTTCAACACACAAAAAATGGATTTCCTCCCCCCTTGCCCCCCGAATTACCCGCAACTTGAGAAATCTGTTTGCCCAGCTTGGAGGATGTGGTTTATAATTTTCAGCATAACCTGCTCCTAGCCAGGCTCAAAATACCATGAGTCCATACTTTGTTTTGTTTCCCCTCCTGTTGCTCTCCAGACACAGCCAGAAGACGAAAACATCAAGGGAAAAAATGTTTTGAGTTTCTGAATATTGTCAAACCCACAAATATTCTATTGAGATTCAGTATGAGTTGATGGAAGGCTGAGATCAGTTCTTATATATTTCTGAACCAGTGTGCCGACACTTACACACTTTAAACTGATACTCAAATGGATTCCTCCAAGCTCTGTTTTTTTGAGTCTCCACCTCATGTAGAAGAAATGTTGCCTACCTGTACACAGTATTGTAATCAAATACTATTCATAGTAAAAATAAAGCAACATAGTATTTATATCTTTACTGCTAGGCTGAAGATGGATCATAACCATTTAAATAACTTATTCCAGAACACAGTTCAGCAACACCAAAATGAAGCTTCTTATTTACAAAGAAATGAAGAGGTTGTCTTGATGGTCACAGCATGAGCAGCCACTACACTAATCCAATCCAGCTGCTACACTGCATCCATAGCCTGGGAGTGGCAGGAGTTAAGATTACATGCAAAATGATAAACCCTTGAAGGAACCCAGTCTACCAGGATCAAGGCAACAGCAGATACTTGTGAATTGATTTACCCCTGTGCGCTGCTTGCCTTAATTTGTCATCTCTATTCATTTTCTGCTGCACATTGAAATTCTGATTTGCATTGAACTACACTGATTTGCAAAAGATTGCCTATTTTGTTGCCTTTCACTCAGGTGATAATGATTCAAGCATCCTAATGAAGAAAAAAAATTCCAGTGTCTGAATCCTCTGCAGCACTGGTGATGTAAATTGCTCTCATCCCCAGTAAGAGATGATTTTGGCCATTGATGGATTAGTACTTTGAGAGCTGAAAATGAGCATTGATAAATACATTTCAATTCTGTTTAGAGGTTTGAAAGATTTTTCCTTAATCAGACTTATTTCATGTGACAACTGAGCAAAATGTGCTCCTAAAACCTGTTCTAGATTTGACTGTGTCTGAGCTCAACAGCTGGGAGGAACAGAATTAAAAAAAAAAATCACTGTCACTCTGAAACAGTCGCAATTACAACATGTTGCTAGTGAAATCTTCTGAAGCTCTGAACTGTGGAGACTAAAGAAGGATAGTGTAACAGTAGTCAGGCTGTAGAACCCTTCTTAGATTTGCAGAGCTCCTTTGCTGATTCAGCTTGATGTCAGATGCTAGTAACCTACATGGAAAAGCAGTTATTTCACAGACTCTGCCTGGGCTTACAGACCAAATGCGGTCCGATTATATTCCACCAAAAGGAGCTAGAGGGCAGGAAAAGAGGAGTTCTTCAGGAAAGAACAGCCATGTTAAGGAGAAAGTTTAGACTGTGGTGTGTGTTTTAATACTTTTACCCACCAAGAAAATGTGTGTCTGTGTGTGTGTAGGTGGGGGGGGGGAATGAAAAAGAAACTGATGAAGAAACTACCACCTGTAATGAATAGAGTATTCCATCCACTAGAAGCCACACAGGAATCTACTCCTAAAGGTGTGTTTCCATTAATATCAGTGGAAGCTACACTTATGGACGTCATGAGGAACAGATACCTCATTCATATTCCTGAAGCAAGATCACTCCACTATCTCTGAACAGACTGGAGAGAGATGCAGCTGCACTCTTATCCTCTCCCTTGCTCTTCTCCTTAACTGCTCACTTTCCTGTGATTCCTTCAGCTCACAATACAAGCATGCTGCAGTATCCCTCTTCTCAAAAACCTCATTCTTGACCCCCTACTTCCCTCTCCAGCTACCACCCCAGTTCCTTTCTCCTTTTCCTCTCTAAGTTCATGGAACACTCTTTCCAGTGACTATCTGGAGTAAGACCCTCTCCAGTACAGCTTCTGACTCTTGTACTCCACTGAAATCATTCTCACCAACATCTCCAATGACCTCTTCCTACATAAAGCTTCGATAGAACTAACACTCCATCCTCATCCTCCTTGACTGGTCAGCTGCCTTTGACACCATCTGCCATGTCCCTCTTCTTGAAATATTGTCCTCCCTTGGCTTCCATGACTCTGTCTACTCCTGGTTCTCCTCCTACCACCCTTATAATTCCTCACAAGGACATACTGAAGAATCATCTTCTTCCCCTAACTTCAACTTACAGTGTGGTTTATACACCAGTAAAACCTGATACCTTTTATTTCTAAAGTTACTTTATTGCCCATACCGATAATCAGACCATAGCAGGACTGTAGTGCTCCTATTCATCTTCATGCAGTGAGCACACTTTAAAGCCTCCAATTTTAGTCCTCTGACAGAGCTGTCTGCCCTTAAATGTAGTGGTGATTAGTGGTCAGCCCATCCTCCTATGGCATGTAGTTTTAAGATTTTGAAAGGTCCAATATACAAGGACAAAGGGATTGGTGATAGGAAGCAGTCCCAGGAATAAGTGGCGCTTTGAGAGATTTGAGAGAAATCTCATCACTGTATCGTTAAAGGCATGGGGCCAGGAATCTTGCAGACAGGACAAGGGAAGACTCCCCTCTCACCTAATCCGCTGGGAGAAGAGGACCAGCATAAATGCTACTGCCTACTTCTTAGCAGGGTGGACAATAGCAGGAGAAGGCCACTGAGTGCTCTCCACCTGAGGACTAACTGGGAAAAGGGGTCAGCTGAGGGAGGAGCTGGCTAAGGATCTACAGTTAACTAACTCAAAACCCAGCTCCAAGAAGGAGAGCTGTGGAGTCCTGTGTAAGGAGAGACCATCTGAGGCACAAGCCCAGTCCAGGAAGAGGGCTGGGAAAGGGTCTCATGAACTGGGATGAGAGGCTCAGGCGCAGGGATGGACAGAAGATGCTTCCATTGAGTTTTATTGTTTTTCATAGTTTTGAGCTCTACTGAGGTGCCCAGGAAGGAGCACTGGGGCCTGCTACTCTGGAGAGAAGTGTGTGATTTTTGTTGTGTCCTGTGGCAAGTTGGAAGGACTTTGCTGCTCACTCAAGGAGAGCTGGGTGAAGGGATGAAGAAGAGACTAGCTGAGGGAAGCCAGCTTGGGCCCTGACCAGTTACAGCTCGACTCGGATACTCCAGAAAGGGACTGAACTTTTAAGTAACCTGGCTGGAGGGCTAGGCCACAAAATACCCAAATGGAGGTGGGAAAGGAGAGGAAGGCTCAGCAACCCCACACCCAGCCATAAATGGGGCGGGGAAGGGGGCACGCTACCAGCCAGTGAGTCACTTCTGTGCAGCTGGCGGGGGGGGGGGGCTTATTCTGGAGTGGAAACCAATGACCACTCCTCACTGAAAGAAGTGGATGTTCTCAATAGTTTTGATACCCAACTAGAAGCTGGGCTATATATTCCTTGATCAGTGACAAGGGCTAGGTTAAAGAGCTAGCCTCATTCCAGTGGCTACCGAATACTTCAGCCCCAATACCTTTGTAAGGGTGTCTTTGAACAACGGACTTGTGGCACCCTCTGCCTTTCCCCTTCCCACTGCATTTCAGTAAGTCCATTCCTGAACCAATAGCAAGGAAATATAGCTAATGAACTCAAAACCCAGGAGAAAACCCATTTATGAATTTCATATATTTGTAATTGTACTATATGTTCCCACATACAATGTGTTGTAATATTTTAGTGTTCCAAAAGGGGTTGAAATCCAGTCACTAAACTACAAAATTTTTGATAAAAATCTATGGCTCCATTTTTAAAGTCACACACAGAAAGAAAAGTCCATTTGCTAAATAGTCAGCTAATTTTCCTGGGGCTGTTTATGGAAGTATAATCATAACATAAGCCACATTTGATGTGAACAAAATTGAGCATGAGTTGAAAAACAATATGCAATCATCAGTTTAGAAATGGGCATTTATGCATCTGAATGCTACAAAAATTTAAGCCACAAACATCTAGTTTCTGAAAGGAATTGAGGAAGACACATCTTAAAAAAAAAAAAGGGTGGAGACTGGAACTCAAAAGGATTAGCAGCACAGTGCTATTGAAGCATTCCCACCTGCCCAGGAACCAAATATTGTTACTGTGATGGGCTGGATCACAGAAACCCTCTCTGGGACTGCCACCTGATGTGCTTTGACTACCTCAGAGTCTGTTTTCCCTGCCAGCTTAGGACTTCAGTGCCCTGCCTGGTTTGAGCCAGACATGCTTGCCTGCTACAAACACAGACTCAGGTCTGAAGTACATCCCCTAAAAGCTTCACGCTTAACTGAAAACAGCTTAAGTGTTCCTGTCTCCAACACCCAGATGTCCAGTTCCCAATGGGGTCCAAACCCCAAATAAATCCGTTTTACCCTGTATAAAGCTTATACAGGGTAAACTCATAAATCGTTCGCCCTCTATAACACGGAGAGAGATATGCACAGCTGTTTGCTCCCCCACCCCAGGTATTAATACATACTCTGGGTTAATTAATAAGCAAAAAGTGATGTTATTAAATTCAAAAAGTAGGATTTAAGTGGTTCCAGGTAATAACAGAACAAAGTGAATTACCAAGCAAAATAAAATAAAACATGAAAGTCTAAACTTAATACAGTGAGAAAATGATTACAGATGAAATCTCACCCTCAGAGATGTTCCAATAAGCTTCTTTTACAGACTAGAAAAGGAGTACTTGTGGCACCTTAGAGACTAACCAATTTATTTGAGCATGAGCTTTTGTGAGCTACAGCTCACTTCATCGGATGCATACCGTGGAAACTGCAGAAGACATTATATACACACAGAGACCATGAAACAATACCTCGGTGGAGAGGCTACATCTTGAGCCAGCTGAAGACAAAATGGAGGGGTCTCCCAGGGATTTAAATAGACTCTCTCTTGTGAGTGGACACCCCTCCCACTCCCTGTGTAGAATCCCAGCTACAAGATGGAGTTTTGGAGTCACATGGGCCAGTCACATGTCCATGCATGACTCAGAACTTACAGGTAGCAGCCATTGCTCACATGCTACCTTGACTGTCCTCAGGTAGACTTCTTATGTGGATTGGAGCCTTCCAAGATCCATTGTCCATTAAGTGTTTCTTGATTGGGCACTTAACTTGCAAAATTCCTTTCTAAAGAAGCTGCCCAAATGCCTTACTAAGGCTACTTAAAACCAAACAAGTACACAGCCAATAGTCACGATTTTGAATACAAAAATGATACATGCATACAAATAGGATGAATATATTCAGTAGATCATAACCTTTGCAGAGATATGTTACATGGCATATGTAGCATAAAACATATTCCAGTTATGTCACATATACATTCATAAGCATATTTCCATAAAGAATTTTGGGGTTCAACATCACAATTTCTATATAGAAAATCAATTCTCAGTACAGTTCCTAGAAGACAAATTCCTATCAATTAACTCTTGTTGACATTCTTTTTACATGGAGCCCAAATGGTGAATGGGCATGGAGACTGAACTGCCTTTTAAGCCACAGCCATAAAGCTCCTCATGGCAGGGACTCTCTATGCAGGTGTGTAAGTGCCTAGCACAATGGGGCCATATAGGTGGTTGCTCTTACTGCCTAGTGCCCCTCGTTTTCAGGGTGCTGCACTGCAAGGGGCCCTAATTTTGGCACCCTCTAATAACTGCTTTCTTGGCCCCTCGCTGGCCTGTCACGGTCAGGATCTTCTGTGAACTTGCCCTCCAGACAAGTTACATAAAAGTTCAGCCCCCTTCCACAATTACAAAACTACAACTAAATGCAGTCCAAAACCATCCCAGAACAAAAGATCCTTCCACTCCCTCTTAAGCCCTTTCCCACCTGTCCTTTTGGGTCAATCTTCAGCCACACCTAGGGCTCAATAGTCCTTATGTTGGGCTTGTATGCCCCTTCTTGAGGGCTGGTAGGGGGAACACAGGCCCACCTTTTGCTCTGGATTCCAGCCCAGGGACCCTGTTTTAAGTTGGTAAATCTGCTTCTTCACATGCACTGCTATTTCCCTAGCTGCCACTTGCCTCCAAGCTCTTTGTGCTGCTTTCCTGCAGTCTGTGCATAGCCTTTCTTCTGGGTCTCAAGCAACTGGCTTCTGCCTAGGTCCTCCTCCTGGCCAGTCAGCATTCTAGCAGAGAAAGGACTGCCTCTCTGTCTTTCCCCCTTTCTAAGGTCCACCATAGGAATTAATTCTGTCTGTGGTTTTTTTTCAGCCTGTCTTCCCAGAGAGTGGGAGGTCTCCTTGTTCCTGGGTCTTCTTCCTCTTACAGAGCTCAGCTCTGTTTAAGTAGTCCTCCACAGCTAGGGTCAGCGTTCTAATTGAGCACCCAGCTAGGATCACAGATTACCACTAATCTGATAGATGAGGGGGAATACTGGCCCCAAGTTGCCCCAGAGTGCCAGCCAACCTGTGACAGGCCTCAGTGGAGATTCAATCTCATTTGGAGCCTCTAGGAGCTTCTGCAGTATAATAAATGATGTGGTCTCTCCATGTCAGTACTGAAGCACATTATTGGGGCAACGTGGGGAAAAATAAAGTACACTGTTACTCCCTGTCCTGAACTTGTGGTGCTTTCAGTTTTAGGGTTATAAAGAACAAGTCTCTGGATGCACTTACATCAATAAAAGCACAGTTAATAAAGTTGTTCAGCTCATACTCACAACAACTGATTGCATCAAACGACAATCCTCACATCTGTAATTGTCAACATGTCACAAGAGATTAGACATAAAACCCAGCCACAGCCAGTTACATAAAAAAGCCCACCTTTCCTACCCAACTATATTAAGGCAAAGAACATGAACAGATAGGCATTGAACCATGAAATGAATCTGAATAGAATCAAGCACTGTTGGACAAATGGGAGAATTCCATTATCAAGGTTCTACCACTGGAAACACCTGCCCAAATAGTCAAACCTAGGGACTGTCAGCACATCAGCTGTTCTCTAGCAAGTCCTGAAATAAGGCCAGACCTCCTGAAGCATCTCACACTGGGAAAGGAGATAAAACAAAGCACTTTCTTAGCACACCAAAAGGGTACACAATTTTTTTTTTTTTAAATAAAGGAACATTTTTACGAAATAAAATTCTGTGGCCTTGGATAACACAGGTACTCGAGTGTTGAATCCTTTTGCTTATTGCTCCTGCCACTTCAGGAAAATTACCATCCCTCTAATCTTTTGTACACTCATCTGCATCAAATGTTTGAACTTCATTGTTTAAACAGTTATTTGCACACCATATATTTAAGTTCTGAATCCAAGACAAATAATGTTTGTCAGACGCTTTCTGTGAAAAAGGTAGAAATGTGCTCTGTATTAATTCACACTAAATCTTCCAGTCTGACCAATTAATAAATACCCAGTATAAGCTAACCAGTTTAATACCAAAGTAGACAACACTCCACACTTGATTAAATCTATTCTAATCTTTCCCAATGAAATACTCTCAATTACCTTGATTAAGTTACAGTATTCATTCATTACAACAAAAATTAATTCATTCATTGAAACAAAAAGATTGCAGATGAAAAGAAAGATGTGTACCTAAAGGGGGCAGTCAAGGATTCCTCCTGACAAGAGGTGGCTGAAATTTTCAATAGCAACATTCTTTCCCCTCAACAGAAAATGGCTTTTCAATTAAATTGAAATTTCTGTGGAATTTCCACCCCTCCCACCAACTTTACATAAGAATCCTGAAAATGTTTCAGTATTCAGGAGTGAATTGGGCACCTGAAAGTCAGCCTCCCCCATTTCTGCATTTTCAGTCTTTTGAGGACAACCAGAAAAATTTCACAGGAAAACTGACAAAAAAAAGAAACTTGTCATAATTTCTCACTATGGAGAGGAGAGGAAAAAAATGTATATCCTAAATAACTCTACATTCAACACAGAACACTCCATGGGTGGCATAGCTCTCTATAGCACCTGTCCATACCATCCATGTAGGGGTATTATAAGGGTAGTTAGGGACAACGAGGGGGCATACCATAAGCAGGAGGCAGGGGATGGAGTTCACAGTATTTCACCAAAAAGACAAAGGAGTACTTGTGGCACCTTAGAGACCAACCAATTTATTTGAGCATAAGCTTTCGTGAGCTACAGCTCACTTCACCTGAAACCTGCCAGTATTTCACCAGTTCCTCAGTCATTGCAGCTGTCCCTATGGGATTGTTGCCACCACTGTAACTTACAACAGCTCTTAGGCTTCTGTAAATTAAGCCAGTGGCCATTCTGGCCCAAGGTTGAATGAACAGAAAGGTAGTTTTAAGTGTCACTTTCCCCCTGCTCTCCTTGCCTGTGTTGAGGTTAAATTCTGCCGAGCTGAGGATGTGGCCCAATAATATTCATTAATAATTTCAAAGTGTCTGCTAAACATTATAACTGACCTCTTTACTCTTTAAGATGAACATCATTCAGATCAGTAAATGGGCCCGCACATCCCCCTCAACTTAAGTGGAAATCAGTTCATTATCCAGAGAGAGACCGAGAGGTACAGCAAATCCAAGGTCAAGTCCAAGGTCAAATATAGTCTAAATAACTAATATTGTCTAATCCTTTGCATATATCATTTTACGGAGAAAAATAAAATAGAATGAACCAGGCTTTCAAGAGATGGAGAGTGAATCAGTTACTGTACACAACCTCCTCTGAATAGAGTGAGAAAGAACAGATCCACAATATTGATATAAATTGGAATCAGCCTTTAAAGCTTGATTAACAAAGAAGTGAAATGGGTGGTAGTTCCCATTGATTTCTGTTACATTCAACTCCTCTTGAGCATGTCAACAACCTTCTTACTGAAAGTCAGGTTTCCCAGTTTCATTAAGGTTACCCTAACGCTAATTACTCTGCGGGAAGACCACAGAGATCATAATGTTTGTTTTCTCAAGTGGGACACATTGACCTTCTCTGCTTGAATTGGGGGTATTTAACTTTCCACCATTGCTTAATCACTGACAAAGTAAGGGAGGTTTAAAACCAAGACAAAACAGCATTTTCATCTAAGCCATGCCAAGCACTAGATATAATAAATAATCAACCTTTTTATCAAATTGATCCAGTGACAGGCACTTTAAAGCACTGGATGAGTCTCTCTATATATGCCATCTAGGAAAAGAGAGAATTCATGAGACAAAGCTGTTCAAGGGCTTAGGATATTACCAACCTCATTCCATCTTAGAAAAAAAGAGTTGACATGATCTGTTCAGCATGGTCTTCTCTAGCAGTTGAGGTTTGGGACAAATATCTCCTTGGCCTACATCTATCAGGTCTTTTGGAGAATTAAAAAATAGGTCGATTAATATACATCCGGTGAGTAAAGCCAAAATTTCACAGGACTACCAAGAGCTTTGCTAATAGTTACACTTCCTTTCTTCTTTGGAATGTGAAACTTAAAAGAATAAAGTTTAAGGAAAGATTGGTGGAAACCAGAAAGCGGGGGCGCCAATTAAGAGGTGCCAGGAGGTAGGAGCCCCCCTGAGTTTCATATAGGAGGTGAGCAAGCTCCCACGTGGAGCTCTTAACTACAGCACAGCATTAGTGTGAAATGTAAGTTCTGCAGAAGAGAGGTGACCCTGGGACAGGGAGTCAGTATTTTGTTTAGGTTTCAAGTGGTAGCCGTGTTAGTCTGTATCAGCAAAAGCAACAAGGAGTCCTTGTGGCACCTTAGAGACTAATAAATTTATTTGGGCATAAGCTTTCGTGGGCTAGAACCCACTTCATCAGATGCATGGAGTGGAAAATACAGTAGCAGATACACACAGTACATGAAAAGATGGGAGTTGCCTTACCAAGTGGGGGCATCAGTCTAACGAGACAATTCAATTAACAGTAGAATATCAAGGGAGGAAAATTCACTTTTGTAGTGGTAATGAGGGTGGCCCATTTCAAACAGTTGACAAGAAGATGTGAGTAACAGTAGGGGGAAATTAGCTTTTGTAATGACCCATCCACTCCCAGTCTTTATTCAGGCCTAATCTGATGGTATCCAGTTTGAAAATTAATTCCAGTTCTGCAGTTTCACATTGGAGTCTGTTTTTGAAGTTTTGTTGTTGAAGAATTCCCACTTTTAAGTCTGTTATTGAGTGACCAGGGTGGTTGAAGTGTTCTTCTACTGATTTTTGAATGTTGTAATTCCTGTCAGATTTGTGTACATTTATTCTTTTGCGTAGAGACTGTCCGGTTTGGCCAATGTACATGGCAGAAGGGCATTGCTGGCACATGATGGCATATATCACATTCGTAGATGTGCAGCTAAATGAGCCCCTGATGGTGTGGCTGATGTGGTTAGGTCCTATGATGGTGTCCCTTGAATAGATATGCAGACAGAGTTGGCACCCGGGTTTGTTGCAGGGTTTGGTTCCTGGGTTAGTGCTTTTGTTGTGTGGTGTGTAGTTGCTGGTGAGTATTTGCTTCAGGTTGTGGCCTGTCTCCCAAGACTAAGGGATCATCCTTAAATTTGCCCCCAACCCCACCAAAATATGAAATGGCGCCCCTGCCAGAAAGACATCTAAATTGAACTGGCATCTACAACACACTTGAAAGGCTGAATCCTGCTGTAGATTAGCACACCAAAATTCTCACTGATTTTCAGTGACAGCAGGAAGCTGCTTTTAACAATTAATGCTGAATCTTTCTTGGTGGTTATGGTTTGACAAAATTCTTGCCTGTTAATAGAACGATGCAGAAAAGACATTTTGCCTGGCTGTATCTTGAGGCACCTACAGTGAAATTAGAAGGTCTTCCCTTTTGAATAAAGCACAGAGAATTCTTCTAATGTGCTTGTTTTAAAGGGAAGGAGAACGTGAAGAACTTGAACTAGATCATTTTGAACACAAATGAATATTCAAATATATACAAGCACTCAAAAATAGAATTTTTGGGGCTGAATATCAAGCACTGACCTGACAGCTCTACCTGGTCATCTCAACAAACTGTTCTATTACCTCAGTCAGCAGGGTGAAATGGAAGAATAACGCTTAGCTCTTTACTGAGCCAAATTCATCTCTAGTGTAATGTCATTGATTTTAATGAAGTTAAACTAGAGATTATTTTGACCCTATAATGTCAAAGCACTGTAAAAATATTACACTTTTACACCTTCCCTTCAGTGATACCTAGTTTACAAATGGTGAAACACACAGCGAGGTTAAGGCCTAAATCCAGAAAGGGACTTCTGCACTGTCCTAACGACTGGACTATGGGATATTCTGATGTGAGTCACTTCGAATCTCTCCTGTTGAAGCTGTTCTCTTTGTGTAAGCAATTAAATATTCAATGGGCCAGACAGTGTGAGAACCACTCTGTCCTCCAGTGGTTAGAAGGCACTCATCTAAGAAGTGGGAAACCCCTGTTTAAACACTGACAGTGGGAATTGAACCAGAGTCTCCCACATCATGGGTGAGTATTCTTGCCACTGAGCTAAAAGTTATAGGAATCATCTTTCATCATCATCCCATTTTGTGTGGAGTTAAGCATGCTCAGATCACCCCTCTAATATCAGGCCCTGCAGGTGAATGCTTATCTTCCCCTGGTTTGAGGATCACATTAGGGAGAGGGACACATCTGGGCACTGGCCTGAGGCAGCAGCTTAGGGGACATTCAGAGTGAAAATTTAGGGGCCTAGTAAGTTTGAGTAGCTACACAGTTAGGTGGCAACCAAGTGGGGGTTTTGTGGATTGCAGTGGTGCCTAAAATTGGAATTTAGGAATCTAAATCTGAGCCTAACTCCCTTTGTGGTTCTGGGACAAAGTGGTTTGCTGAAGGCCTCAGCGGATGAAGCCAATACAAAGGTGTATTTAAGTGAATGTAAAGAGAACTTAGCTGCTGTAACTCGCACCTTCTTCCAGTTCCTTCAAGTTGTACATCAGACTCCCTTTGAGTCAAACCTCCTGCCAATGTGCATTTTACACCCCTTAAATTAGGCCCAAGAGTTTAGGATTAGGAATTTAAGGGAGTGTAAAATGGGGTCTCCTAGGCCAGAGGGCTGGATGAGAGGGGCATAGCAGAAAACGTTACTAACAGGAGGATGTAAAGGAGGTGCACGTTTAAATCAGTCACACTTCCTTCCAGGTCTTCAGCATGTAAATGGTAGCAACTCAAGAGACACAAATCCAGTCTATGAGGTGCAAATCACACAAATGGGTGTGAAACTAAATGAACACAAGAGTCTAAATTATACATCCAGAGGGTCAGATGATGGTGTCCATTATGCTCTCAGAGTCCCTTAGTTTCCCCATAGACTCCTCTCTGAGTTTGGTCTCAAGTCAGTAGCAGAGATTAAATTAAAACTAAAATTACTGTCCCCTAGTCCCAAGCTCAATATATGAGACCACACTGCCTCTCCCCATGGGACATATTCCATCCAGTGCAACACATTACCCATGCACATAAGTGAGCCCATCTGTGCCTTTTAATCCTTCAGTGATTTGGAACTGTGATGTACCTAACCCAAAAATGTATGTTAATAGCTTTTTTCCTGTCAATGCTTCAAGTTTCCCTTATTAAGATGTATTGTTTTTTTTTTATTAAACACACCATGTACCATCTGTTGTCTCAGTGAAGATTCATCGCCTGTGTTCTCTTCCTCTTAGTAATATGCTTAGGCCACAAACAGCAAAGTACAATATGAAGCAGTCTGATGAAAAATTCTTCAGAGCAAAGACAAATATTCTAAACAAATGCTCTTTCTAGAGTACAACAAAAACTGCAAAAGCTTTGAAAGTCATAGAACACAAAAACAAAATGCATTTCATGAGCTGGATTCTCAAGTGACTATTCATATGACAAATGTACATTCTGGGGTGTTGTTGAATTAATGGCAGCGCTTGATAGCAAAGGAAGGGAGAACACATAATTTCAGGAGAACAAAGAGGCGGAGTTAAAATTTAATCTCCATGTGGACCATGGATTATGTGGATATTGTGTGTTTTGTTCATTTATCTTGTGTCAAGTAATCCAGCCTGTTATTCCAACTGTAAAGAAATTATAGAAAGCATTCATCAGGCTTAAAGTGTAAGAGAGTACTTTCAGTCAGCCATCAAACTGAATTTTCACAAGCATCTAATATAAGCATTTGTCTGGTAGATAACTTGACCAAAGCTCTGCAAGGAATTTAAGTTATACGTGATGTATAAAGTACAGGCCAAATTCAGACTGGCTGATGGCAGGTGCAAGTCCATTTAAGTCAATGGAAAGGTACCCACTTATACCTGGTTTGATACTATTTTTAGGTATGCTGCTCTTGTACTCCACTATTCACAGTATAGAGAAGAGAATGCAACATACTGTGAATGTGGAAATGAACTTAAAACTATTATAATAAGTGCAACTCAAAAAGCACAAGACAGGTTAGATGTTGAAATCTGTGTACTGATCCCAATCCCCAGGCATAACTCCATGCGATGCCAATGGGAGTTCTGCTTTGAGCCGAGGGTGCTGCCTAGCCTGATGCATAATTTATAAGAAAGCATTTAGAGGGTATGTCTACACAGGAATAAAAATCACAGGGCTTGGCCTGGGTCAGCTGACCCACAGCTGCACAGCTCAGGGCTGAAAATTTGCTGTGTAGATGTTCAGGCCTGAACGTCATTACAGCCCAAGCCCTGCGAGCCCGCATAAGCAGACCTGGGCCAAACATGGTAGTGCCGCGGGTCTTTTATCCCGGTATAGACATACCCATGGTCTCCTCTAGAGGTGAGGTCAAACCCAAAGTTCAATTTGACCTTTCCCTAAAGGAAACTCACATTCTGTAAAATAAAGAAATACAAGCAGAAAGCAACTCACAAGTGCAATAGATGGAGAGAGAAAGGGGGCGGGGGGAAGCAAACATCAGCTTGTCAGAACTTCTGATCATCCCTCATTAATGACATAAATAAGGACTTGATTCAGCAGAACATTTAAGCAGGTGAGTAGTCCCCCGATGTCAGTGGGAACACGCCCATGCTTGTCGTTACTGTGCTACTGCTGATTTGTCAAAGTTAAGGAATAAGTTTCTTAATCTGGCTGGATTTAAAATGGGACTCAAAGTGGCATGCATGCTTTGTGCTGGCCTTCTACATGCTGATGAATTTATACTTCACTTATATCCATCTGTAAAATGGGCATACCACTTACATAACAGAGCTTCAAAAGACTCACATGAAAGAAATGACAATAAAATCTGAAATAGTTATTGTATTTTGTTGTTGCATCTCCGGATGATTGGTGATGAGAGCCGTGTGTTTAGTGCAGATGATTTGTTTTGGGCAATTGTTAAGTAGTGACGTACTTCTGGAAAACTTGTGCAGTTGGTGTGCAAAGCAATACCGCCCTAGGGCTGCACTGAAACTGCAACTAAGTCTTCTCCTGGGAAACATTTTCATATTTTATAATTAAAAATTGTAGATTTGATTTTTCCAAGCTACTTCCTTTAAATCGCCTCTTTCCTTCTCTGTACTTACAAAGCACCTCACCACTGTGGCCTGGTGTCCGGCCACAAGTATATTACCTATTGTCACATAAGGGATGTTGTCCTCAGAAAGCAGAGGATAATCTAGGAGAGGAATAAGTGCAGAGGAAGGAGCACAGAATTCCCAAGTGGCAGGGAGGAAAGCATTTTATCTTGGGGAATGTAAAAATATAAACAGTCCTGATCCTGCAGCCCTCATGCAACAAAATTCCCATTGTCATTAATGGGAACTTCAACAAAGAAACATGATTAGACCCACAGAATGGGAACGTGCGGATGGTTGGGAGTAGAAACTGGAGTTTAAATGGTCAGAACCTCAAACAAATCATTAGCCATCTATTTTCCCCCCCTTACTTAATTCCTACCCTTCCTTTTACCTTTTCTCCTTGGAAGAAATCTCTCTAAATTTCCCATTCCAACTCCCATGGCCCTTCCCCCAGTCAGTAATCCTGAGGAATGCTCTGAAACAACCCTGTTGCTCTCTTTAGTCCTCATGTCTCCATCTCTCTTTTTTCTAACTGATAATGATGTTCCACTGATGTTTGACACAGCAGGAAGGTTAAGTGAAAACTCCCCTCTAACCAAACGTTCCTTTAACCCACTGGGGATTTTCTAAAGCTAAACATTAATACGTCCTGTAATTAAGAAATAATGGACTTTCTGAAGTGATTTATTTCCATAGATTTAGTGTCAGGTCTGAAAAGCAACAGTTTAAACTGTTGCAAACCTCCAGTGTAAAACTTTGATCAATCACCACAGAGACTATTTAAATAAGCTTGTGTTTCAGTAAAAGGCTGAATGGAGACATCCTTCCACTAGATATCTCGGAAACCAGGAAAGAAAACACACACACCAAGCTGCTGAGAGTGTTGCAGTTTGGAAAAGTAGCTGGAAAAATCATTTATAATGGTGGTGATGTTCATCTAACACAGCAGTTCAACTCATTGCTTCTACAATTTTTCTACCCATGGTTTCTGCCTGTCACACTCTTCGCACTGAATTTGACTGAACTATTCATTGTACATTATTTCACAAAGGTAGCTCCTTTTCTGAGAGCAGACACTGAGTTGCCTCACATGCTCTTGGGCTGTCATAGTGTAAAATAATCATTTGTGGCAGGCAGGACCATTGTCTTAATTGTTGATAAAGTGCCATGCACATTTATGGAGCTATATAAATAATAAGAATTTATAACGGTAAGTTAGTAACATGAGTAATTTACTGTACTTTCATTAACTACTAGGCCTGATTCTGACCTCACATGGATTATACGAGCATAATTCCATAGTCTTAGAGGAGTTACTCCTGCTTTACACCAGTGTAAGAAAGATCAGAATTAGACATTATACACTTTATGATAAATTGTTAACCCTTATTTGTTACTAAGTACATAAAATATTATCAGTCACTACTATTATACCTAATAACACTTAGTGGAAGCATTTCGTTTTAGAATAAATGCCAATGGGAAACAAGCCATAGCCATGTCCCATGTGTATATAGTTTGGATCCCAGATCTTTCTAAAAATACTATCGACTCTCCAGAAATACAGGGTACTCTCCATCTAAGTTGCCTCTAAGCTGCATGGCCACACAGCAGCCTATTAAGCACTGCACAGGAGGTCAGGCTACGGTGGTAAGAGGCACAGCCCTGGAGGACCTGCTGTGGCTGGGGGAAAGATTCCTTTGCCCTCCGGCCCTAACCCAGCCCAGCCCCAGACCTGCCACAGCTGAGGGAGAGGTGTCTATCCTGCTGCCCCAGCCCTGGAGCTGCTGCCGTGGGGAGAGACGCCTTGTCCCCCATCCCACCCCCAGCCCAGGTGCTCCTGAGGCGAGAGATAGCTGAAAGAGTCCTCTCTCCCCTACATAGCCCCAGGGCAGCCTGCTCCCCAAACCCCTCATCCTGGCCCCACCCAGAGCCCTCATCCCCAGCCAGAGCCCTCACCCCCCCACACCCAAAAGTCCCAGCCCTGAGCCCTCTCCCACACTCCAAACCCCTCAGCCGCACCCCCGCCACTTCAATTTTGTTATGTGCACCATATCTGTGCACATAATTCATTCCACACGTGTGGGAAAAATTAGAGGGAACACTGCTCTCCATATATTCACAATATTTCCATTCTTTGTGCCAGTCCTAAGTTTGCAAGAGGCAGGAAAGGAAAGGTGGGAAATTACATTTTTAAAGTCTAGTAGTGCTTCTAAAACAGCTTACCACCATTACAATTTTCATTAATGTTACTAGGTTTTTGTCTGTATCCAACAGGGATTATATTTCTTCTTCATGTAGGGTTCTTATTAAGCAGCAAGACTGTTGCTAAGACAAATGAATTATTAAAGGCCTGGTAGAAAGATGGGAGATTTAGATCTGCATGTCTCTGAATTTGGTCTTTACTAAAATTAAGAAACTGCACTGGTAAAAAAAAGGAAAGGTTTATTTCAGCAAAGCTGAACTAGGACTTGACCCCTGGGGGACATGCGACTTTGCACAGCCCAAGACCTGAGCACTCAATCCTGTGAGGTACTGAGCATTTTATAAGAGACACTAAGCACTACACCTAAAGAAGTTATGAGTTGAGGATACTCAGTAGGATGAGGCCCAAAGTAAAGAACATTAAAAAAAAAATTCTAAGAGGGGGGAGGGGCTTCATGCAAAACCCTTTAACAAGAAGATCTTAATCAGAACAGAGAAAAGATTCAATGCCCCTTACTACAGGAGACAAATGCAATGATGTCTCTTGTTGAGAACTGAATACACCAGATTTTTCAAACACATAATGGCAAAAAGTACATAAGAGCACCCTGCTTCTCTCACGTACAACAGCTGTTGCCACTGAAGCTTGCCGTAAGTGAGATGAAACCGGTATTTTACAAGAACGAAACAGATCACATTTTAAGCTTAAATGTAATTCCATTTCCAAAGGATTACCTGCCCCCCTCTGGATTGTAGAGGAAAATGCTGCAAAATTCTCTACCACAAAAATAAAGATTATTGAATTACCATTAAATTAGGGTTGGGCTTTTATTTATTTTAAAGGTGTGTGCGCGCATTTAGTCTTTTGGCCACGAGGTCTAACATGATCCTTGGATGCATAAATAGTGGGAATCTCAAACAGAGGTTCTGTTATCTCTGTATTTGGCACTGGTGCAAGTGCTTCTAGAATATTGTGTCCAGTTCTGATGGCCACAGTTCAAGAAGGATGTTGAAAAATTGGAGAGGATTCAGAGACTAGTTACAAGAATAGTTAAAAGAATTAGAGAACCTGCCTTATGATGGTCTTAAGGAGCTGGAATCTTGATTCCAGGCTATAAGAATCTACATGAGAGAACATGTATTTAATAATGGTCTCCAATTTAGCAGAGAAAGGTATAACATGATCCAATGGCTGGAAGTTGAAGCTAGAGAAATTGAGATTAGAAATAAGAATTTTTTTTAATAGTGAGAATAATTAACCATTGGAACAATTTATGAAGGATCATGGTGGATTCTGCTTCACTGACAATTTTAAAATCAAGATTGGATGTTTTTTTTCCTGAAAGATGCACTCCAAGAATTGCTTTGGTGAAGTTCTATGACCTGTATTATCCAAGAGGTCAGACTAGATGACCACAATGGAGTCTTCTGACCTTGGAATCTATAAATACAGATGCTGAATCAGAAAGATTATTGAAAAGAACAGGTACAACATGGATAGAGCTGGTTAAATATCTGTCCAATAAATTATTTGATGAATTCTGCAATATTGTTTTTTCAAGTTAATTAAGATTTTTTCCCCACATTATCCACCAAGTTTGCAGAGATTGTTAAAAAATTCTCAAGTGTATTTCACAAGATATTCAATGCAGAATTTTCCACATTATTTCACACAAATCCCAACTCTAAAACTTTAAGCATTTTGCTGAATAGGGATGAACTTACAAATTTTCCCAAACTTCCTGTATGCCAATGTAATGCTGACAGACCCCGGTCATCGGCGGGCGGGATCAAATCAGGGACCTCTGGAGCTTAGTGCATGAGCCTCTACAGCATGAGCTCAAAGCCAACTAGCCGGTAGCTAAGGCTGTAGAGCAGACTCAATCTCTCTTCCTCCGCCCCTTCATGCCCCCCCCCAAGATGGGAAAGACCACCACACCCAGGTGATGTGTGTGTTACACCAACCCCCCAGAGTTGCCCAAATCTCATCAAGCCACCACATTCTGCTCCTTCAATATGTAGATTCATTTCTTCCAAAAAGCCCCAAGTAAATAGAAAAAACCCATCCTCCAAGTTTTTCCTTCCTCTGAGTTTCTCATTGTGGCTTGTATTCTTGGGGTAATCTTTAAGATTATACGCTCTAAGGCAAAGAGTCTCATTTGCATCTTGTACAACACTGAGCACATTATAAATGCACAACAAATATAATTAACAAGTTAAACTACCTTGAAAATGAAAGACCACACCTAGAGGTGAGAAAGCAGTTATACCTCCCTGGGCCATTCAGTTCTCTGCCATTCTGTGACTACCATCCAGAATGGCAATTTAATACAACTTATGTTGTGATGTGAATGCTAGGAACAAGACCAATACCGCAACTGATTAAACAGATCCCCAGCAACCCAGACCAGATTTAAACTGATAATACAGAATCAGAATGCTGTGTCTCCAATTAACAATTCCCAGAGCCATCTCCTCTCTTCTATTCAACCATATTTAGATAATAAAACTTAATTACAGAGTGTCTCTATCATCCTGGTAAATGACACTTGATTAGGGTTGTAGATATTTTTCTCTTCTACATGATCATGCCAATTTATTAAATAGTGGCAGGAAGTGATTTCTAACCTCTGGTTCAGAAAAAATACATTTTAAAAGTTTGGCATCTTTCGATTTGTCTGAGTTGCATATCATGTGACATACCTCTTTGCACAATGATCAGATTAATATTTATTTTAAATGAGCATCTAGTGTCATTTGACCCACTACCCTGAAATAAAAAGAAAGGTGTGACACAGCCAACGTGTAGATAGAATCTCAGAAAAAACAATCTCAAATGTGGTCCTGTGTAGAGACCAAAGGAGAATATTTCACTCTTTTCTTGTTTCATGACAGGACTTTCAGTCTGGTGCAAGAAAAATTGCAAAGCTCAAGGATCCCAACCAGAAATCTACCACAGGGATCTTTTCAATCTACCCTGCCAGCAAACTCTGGTAAATTCAAGATACACTTTGCATGAGTCAAAGATAGCCTATATTGTATGGAGAATCATCCTCTAAAAGTTCAGTCTAGATCAGCAGCACTACACATATAGTCATAAGAAACCACGAACATAGATTTTTGAGTAGACAGTTTGACATGCTTAGTCCTGAATTCTGAGCCTCAAAAATTGGAGTTTGGTTCAAATATGCAACCTGAAAAATAACTGCTTTTGTGATGTTGGTTGTCCAAAACACTATAGTCTGCAAAATTAGATTGTAACTCATATGAAAGTAAGCTTCCTACTGAAATTCCTAATAATTTCGCTATTGGAAACACTTGCAAACACCACTTGCCACATAGTGATATGAAAGACAAGGTGGGTCTTTTATATCTTTTATTGGACCCACTTCTGTTGGTGAGAGAAGCTTTTGAGCTACCCAAAGCTTTTGTACTTCAGGTCTAAAAAGAGCTCTGGGAAGCTCGAAAGCGTATCTTTTCTGTTGGTGAGAAAGACGTTACCTCACCCACCTTGTCTCTCTAATATCCTGGCACTGACGTGGCTATCACAACACTGCATACGCAGTGATTTTGACACTTCCTGTCCCAGTCCCACCAGCTGGACCAAAAGTGTAGTAACTGTATTTATCTCTACAAAAGCCTTTCAGAAGGTGATAAAAGGTTTGGTTACAAAACCAGGTGATGGTGGAGAGGGTGATTGGTAGGAAAGGAGCTCTAATTTTACTCCATCCTTAACCTTGCTGCATTTCCTTTTGCCAACGAGAGCTACTATGCTGTACACACTGTTCCGCTAATGCATCAATCAACAGATGAAGAAAAATGTTGCATCCTTCTACCTTTTACACTCTCGCCATCATTTATTTACCTCATGACTAATTTATCTAGTGGAAGATAAAGTGATGAACACTGCTGAGGTCAGGACTAGCCTATTGCTTGAAACTGCTTCTCAGCCATACAAGAACAGAAATTGGAGGGTGGGGAGAAGAGGAGAAAATCATCTACTAGCTCAGTCCATCTTGGGATCAAAACACTACTCTAACTGTAATCATTATCTTAATGAGACAAAGGTTGGACTATGGCAATTATATATGTTTTCCTGATATTGCAACTAAAGGATGTTCAGGCATGAAAAAAAATTATAAAAAGGCTCCCTGCATTTTAAAAAAATACATGTAGTATTTCATTACTATTGACTTCTATTTAATTGGGTTGTTTGTGGACACCCAGAGATAGAACTGATTAAGAGTGAACAGAAGGTAAGCCTGTTGTAGATTGAAACCTTTGGACAAAACCTGTTTGTTTAAAAAAAATATACAATTGAAATTTTAATTATTCAGAACACTCTCTGCCTAGCATCAAAGTAATTCTTTTTGTGCATAAAAAACTTAATAAAGGCAGCTGCTCTCCATGGGGGCGTGGAGGGGAAGAAATCAAGAAGCCACTCATCTAGTACACAAAATTACCATTAATTTCCAGGGTTTTATTTACTTACTAGTAAGAGGGAAACTCTGGTCCCATTGAATTCAATGGCAAAACTCCCATAGACTTTCATGGGGCAAAAATGTTAAAGTACTTAGAGGATGGCTTTTTCAAAGGGGAATGGGGTATCCAAACCTCTTGGGCAGTTCTGAAAATCTCAGCCAGGATATATTATATTGCCAACACAAACTAAGCTACCCGAAACCTGGTTTGAAAACAAAATACAGCAATGCAAACTCTTAAGGGTCAAGCATGCATAGAACCACCACAAGGGATCACAGATTTTGCAAACTCCATCCCAGGAGATCCTGATGTAAATGAAATAATGGCTACTAGATTCTTGCTCAGAAGTCCTGGTATCCTTGTTATTGAATAAAAGCATAGATTCTGATCAATTATTAATTACAGATGTTATTAATAGTAATGAACAGATTCCATTTACATGAATGGTTAATGAACCCTAAAGGAATATAAAGTATTTAATCCATTCTTCTTGTATTAAGAGAGCAAAATTTCTTAGCACCTATTGGTACAATTCTTAGAGAGAAGGATGGGTAATAGGTCCTTGTGATATGTGGGTCTAATGTTTAGAGGGAGCACTATGACAACTGGTTTTGATTTAAGCAAGTTTGATAAACCTAAACCAATGGGTTCTGTTCACATGCATTGGCAGAGGCTCACTTCTCCTTGAGGGTTTGCACGTGCTGGGAAGCTTGTAAATATCATGCAAGGAAGTATGGAGTTATATATAAAAATATGGCCCCATTCTATCAGAAGCAGCAGCAGAATTGGGGCCAGATTTTTAAAGACGTTTAGGCATCTGTCATAAATATAGAAAGAAGGGTAGCATAAAATCCCTCCTTGGCAGCTGTACTTAATTGTCTTACCTGTAAGGGGTTAAGTAGGTCAAATAACCTAGTTGGCACCTGACCAGAAGGACCAATGAGGAAAAAAGATACTTTCAAATCTGGGGGGAAGGTTTTGTTTGTGCTCTCTTTGTTGTTCCCTCTCCAGACGGAGAGAGAAGCCAAGCAGGTACAACATCTCCTGAAAATATACCTGGAATATACCATCTAAAATTGCAGAAATTGTAAGTAAGGCAAAAGATAACCTAACACATTTCCTTGTTTTAGCTTGTGAATTTTCCTATGCTACAGAGGTAGTTTTATTCCCGTTTTTGTAACTGTGAAGCTGAGCCAGAGGAAAATCCTCTGTGTTTTAAATCTTTTTATTTACCCTGTAAAGTTACCTTCCATCCTGATTTTGCAGGTGTGGTCCTTTTACTTTTGTTTTATAAATAAAGTTCTTTTAAGAACCTGATTGATTTTCAGTGTCCTTAAGACAAAGGGTCTGGTCTGTGCTCACGTTGCTAACCAGTTGGTTGGTATATTATTCTCAAGCCTCCCCAGGAAAGGGGGTGAAGGGACATGGGGGGATATGTTGTGGGGATAGGGATTCCAAGTGACCCTTCCCTGAATTTTTGTGTAAATCACTTGGTGGTGGCAACCATACCATCCAAGGACAAGGAAAGGAGTTTGTGCCTTGGGGAAGTTTTTAACCTAAGCTGGTAGAATATAAGTTTAGGGGGCCCTTCATGCGGGTCCCCACATCTGTACCCCAGAGTTCAGAGGGGGGAACCCTGACAGCACCTAAAGCTGTAGTTAGGGTCTAGTTGGATTTGCAGAAGTACCTAGATATCTGTCTACCGTATGTAGGTAGTTGCCTAATATACCTTTAAAAATCTGGCTACAGGAGAGCCTCCTGTAGGATAAGGTTGGGGGTTGTGTAGGTCTTCATTTCCATCAGAACTGTGGCTTTATCAGCTCATCTGAGGACAGAAGCTGGTGGAGACCATCCACTGGGCACCCACTGCACATAGGAGGAGACAAACTTCAAAAATCTGCAAAATTGTTCTAGACATCAAGAGCAGGAGACTGAATTTCCAGCTGGACAGTTCTGCATAAGGTATCAGAACTGATAACATTTTGAGGCACCCACCATTATCACATGACATTGCATCTTGCAGTCAGGTTTGGGTTCACCAAACCTTTGTCTGGCTACCAATCTCAATCCCTAATTTTGTCAGGTTTGCCCCTTCCTGAGGAGTCTCTCTCAGCTATTGATGGGGTTGAGTTTGATATAGAAATCTAGGTAGTAGGAGGAGAAAGATAGAGGAGAATAGATTAGCTTGCAAAATAAAGAGATCTGCATGTTGTAGCTTTGTTGGTCCCAGGATATTAGAGAGACCAGAAGATCTCTCTCTCTCTCTCTCCCACCAACAGAAGGTGGTCCCATGGGCATCAACTCCATAGATGCTCCTGGGCTGGAGCACCCACAGAAAAAAATTAGTGGGTGCTTAGTACCCACAGGCAGCCACCTCCTCTCCTCCCCTCCAGCACCTCCCGCCTGCCTGTGGCCCCGATCAAGTCTTCCCCCTCCCTCCCAGCGCCTCCTGCCCGCTGCAATCAGCTGTTCTGAGGCATACAGGAGGTGCTGGGGTGGCAAGGGGAGGAACGGGGATGGGGCACACTCGGGGGAGGTGGCGGAACTGGGTGGGAAGAGGTGGGGTGGGGGAGGAGCGGCAGCAGGAAGAGGTGTGGCAGATATGGGGGCTATAGGGAAGGGGTGGGGGCAGGGCCTGGGGCAGAGTGGGGGGTTGACCACCCTCAGGGCCTAGAGGAAGGTGGCACCTGTGGGTGGTCCAATACAAGATATTATCTCACACACCTTAACTCTCACATAAAGAGATCAGAATTCTCAGCTATCCTCATGTTACTTGGCTATAAATATTTAGCATAGATGCTTACTTGAGCAAATTACAAGTTCAAAGTATTGTGCATGATTTTAGTGGTGTTGCTGTTGACTTCAATAGGTGCAAAGGGGCTAAAAGTCTGCAGTTTCAGAAATTTAGGAAATATACCATTCAGTGCACTGGGGCATCTGCAAGACCAGGCAGCTGCATTATTCATGGTATCATTCCAGAGCACAAAAGTAATTTTGTGGCAATACATGCTATTGGGATGAAAAATGTAAAATACTTTGGGGGGAAGAAGTTGTCAAGAGCTTGCAGAGAGGAAAACAATTCATTCGGTGATATAAAACATTCAAAGAAGCATTGCGTGGCTCTTAGCATTTTGGAAATGCAAGTTAATGAATTGTTACTGTAAGTAGATGTTTATTGAGAATCTGCATCGTTGGTTGAAAGTAAAGATTTCATTCTTAACTGATGCTTCTTCCTCAGAATTCATAGGGTTTTTTAACATGAAAAGTTGAATGGAAAGCATAAATTAGGTACTTTGTTTAAGAGACTGAAGCTGCTTTTAAACTGCTGGCATATGTTAAATTACAAGGAAGTTCAACTTCAGAAAGCTTAGAATAGGGAAAAACAGTTGCCAGTAAGAATCTTTTATTTATATACAACAGACTTACATAACTAAGCAAGTTGTTGCTCCCGATTCTTTATGATGAGTGTGTTGTGCAATCTGGCTTGACACTTGACCAACCAAAAGCCCCATTAACAGGTTCTGCATTATTTATATTTTAAACTGATTGAAGATTAAATTATACGTGTTCAGCCAAAAACTACTGCAGTATTCCACAACCTCTTATTATGCATATTCTCCTTGCAGTTGTTCATTTGGAAGCGTGCATAGCTCATACACATCAGATATATTCTAGCTTTTCTAGTTATACAGGTTGCATGGTTATAACTTCAGCAAAATGATTTCAGATATGTAGGTAAGTGAGAGCAGTGCAGTAGAGATATGTAAATATGCCCATCACCATATGTCTGCTCCTTAACTCTCAACTTTAATCTAAAATGTATGTGCACACACACGCTTAAATATAATGGGAGAGATTTTCTATATATTGAGGAGCAGTGACTGCTGTACTTGAAGTTTCAAAAGAGTTTACATTATAAAATCCCAATTTTCAAATGCTTGTTGTCTACCCAAAAATTACTTTTTAAAAATTCCGTCTCTAACTTGTGATAGGAAAAGTGGGGTTGGTTTGTTTACAATCTTTACTATTTTAGAAGCATTCTCGCCACTTACCCTCCCTTCTAGCCCTGCAGGTTTAAAGTTGAAGTAGCTGAGCTTTGAGCATTACTATTTTGACAGACAATAGTTCTTAGTCATCCTCAATTGTTACAAACCATCCTATTCACACTTAATGTTTCAGGGAGTTCAGACCTGGAATAAGGAATCCTCTATTCCTTCCCAGGTGGATAGATTCCAGTGCCTATTGATCAAAAGAGCATGGTGTTCTGATGGCCCCACCAAACAATTTCCATGGTGTCCACGGAAATAGTTCCAGACTATAGAACTTGGATAATCTAAGCCCAGGCCTCAGTTTGGGCTGGCCGAGGAGATTGGTCCCCAGAAAAAAAAAAACTTAAAGCAGTTTAGAGCTACTTTAAGTTTAAGTCCAGCTGCCACAACCCACCACCAGCAGTTCTGTCAGTGGGAATTGTCTGAGTGCAGCAGTGTTACAACCATAGCTCCTTTCCCCAGCCATGCACCTGAAATACCATGACACCAACAGGAAGTTAGTTTAATCACCGTTTGTGCAAAAGGACCATATTCAAGCTGCAAGCCAGCAGACACCCGAATGTTTCTCATTGTTTTATGCATACATTAATTTTGTTGTCTTGGTCCAGGATAGCATCGATAGAATTTTCAATGGAGTAAGTTCTCTCTAACTCTACAAAAGTTCCTCACATAGCATTGCCCTTGACATCACAGGACCTGCTCATCCAGAATAGTTGCAACCTCAGGAAATAGACAAATAGGCTATTATATGCATTACAGAAGATGGAGGAGTCATTGGCAGCACCGGTGTGGAACATAGCAGCTGCTTAACACCCCACAGCAATACTGCACAACAGGTTGAGACTGAAGTGGAAAACACTATCCAGTTGAAAGCAATTTGAGTAGGCAAAAAACTGAGATATGCTGGAGGTCTCATGGTGCCAGTACTAAAACATCCTTGGCATTTCTAAATATTACAGATGACACTTTCCTAACTCAAGAAGTGTTACATCCAACATGGGGAATTCTATACTAGATCTTGTTTTGACAGATAAAAAGGATTTGATCACTGAACTAAAAGTTAATGGTAGCTTAGGTACAAGAGATCATGACTTGATCATATTAGTTATGCACAAAGTCCAAACCAGTACTATATACATTTAGTGCTTTAAAAAGGCCAGTTTCACAAACCTGAAAACAATTATGAGCCAAATTAGCTGGAAAATAGAAAAATGTGAATGATAATTGGGAATGGTTTAAGAATACTTCACTAGATACTGCAAAAAGCTATAATTGAGAAAGAAAGCCACACTGGCTAAAAACCTAAACTGGCTCAGAAGGGAAGGGCAGGGAGCGGTCAACAATAAAACTTAAGCTACAAAAAACACAAGTGGAAGATAGGGGAATGATAGGAATGAATATAAATCAGAAGCTGGGAATTTTAGAAAATTGATAAAGGGAGCAAAAGGACATAAGAAGAAATCTATGGCCAGCAGAGTTAACAGCAATAAGAAGGTGGTTTTTAAAGTATACTAGGAATAAAAAAGAATCCTAACAATGGAATTGGGACATTACAAGATGGAAATAGTAGAATTGTCAATAATATAGAAAAGAAAGAAGTGTTCAATAAATATTTGTTCTGTGTTTGGATAAAAAAATAATTGGGAGAATGTAGTCATATCACATGATAATGAAACTTTCCATTCCAACAGTAAATTCAAGGAGATGGTAAACAGCTGCTATTTAAGTCAGATATTTTAAAAATCAGCAGGTCCAGATAACCAGCATCCAAGAGGGTTCAGATAGCTGGCTGAGGAGCTTGCTGGACCATTACTGTTTACTTCAATTATTGGAACATTGGGGAAGTTCCAGGAGAAAACTAATGTTGTGCCAATATTTTTAAAAGGGTAAATGGGACAACCTGGCTAATTATAGGCCTGTCAGTCTGACATTGATCCTAGGCAAAATAATGGAATAGCCGATATGTAACTCAATAAAGAATTAAAGGAGGGTAATACAGTTAATGCCAATCAACATGGATTTGTGGAAAAATGATCCTGTCAAATTAAGAATTTCTTTTTATTGATGACAGTAAGTTAGGTTGATAAAGGTAAAGGTGCATCATGGGAGTTGTAGTCCAACTAGGGAGTCCAGCCTATATAGGGGAATGAGTGCTTGAGGCACTCAAACTACAGCACCCATGAGGCACCATGGTAGCATTTTCAAATACAAATATTTCATATTCAAATTGCCACTGTAAAATGCAAGTTTTCTGAAGAAAACAACCCCATTTTTCAATCAGCTCTAATCTATACACCTGGACTACATTTAGATAGATTACATAATTACCAGCACAGGTAATAATTGTTCATTTTTCCAGGTACATCAAATGGACCTAATCTTGCTTTCATTAAAGTCAGACTTCAGTCACAAAACTGGAAAGTGCCAAATTGCTTTATAGCTGCATCATGCAGGATCAGAATTTTAAGGTTACTCCCTCTCAGTTCCCAGTGATCAAAGATAAATATCAATGAAACTACCCTCCTTAAGATTAAATAACTTTGGGTAGTGAAATGTTGTGCCATCTTTACACAGTATGATGCCATGCATGGGAATTTTCAGATATTAAATTTGCTATGCAACAGAAATTTACAGGGCCAAACTTTCAATTGTAGGAGCAGCTAATGTGCCTAAATGGCTTAGTCCTGTCCAAATAAGAAGACAAGGCTCTTACAACATCCAATGAGTGAAGTCTCATTTTGTTCACAGAGGAGTGTGATTTAGGAAGATAACAAGGGGATGAATAGATTGGTTGACATGAAAGTTGGAGAATGCCTTAGGGAAGAACTTGGGGTGAGGCCTAAAGGTCACTGTCCTTGTGGCAAGCCATATATGGTGGCTCAGCCATCAGAGTCTGAGTCTTCCTTATTCTTCTTGCACTTACACGTGCAAACAATTACTTGCCCATGCATATACCTGTTTGCACAAACAGGTAATTGTATGCCTAACAACCAGTTTTCATATGCATTTGAGCATTTGCATATATAGGTAGTTAGTTAGATATTTTGCACCTGCAAGAGGCATGCTCAACATGCGTAAGCCTTTTTTTAAACCAATGAAAACGGGGTTATTGAGTACAATTAATAATAAAGTAGGGACTTCAATAAAAAAGCTATAGAGCTGGTTCTCAATGTATGGTCTATGTACAATTACCAGTTGGTGGAGTCCTTCCCCATGGACCACAGAATATTTTGAGAGTCAAATATTGGAGGGCTGAGGAATTAAAAAAAATCTGACATACTGATCCACAGAACAAAAGATCTGGGAAGTCACTGAGCTATGAGGCATTTAGGATTCCTTAGTTCACATAAGACTTACTATATCTGCGTGCAAACTTCCATGCAAATAAGACTCAATGTAGCGTAGTTTGTACTAATAATAAAGAGCGAGATGAAGTATTTTTCTGCATTTTAGTAAAAATTTCTCCATAAATAAGACAATTCTTTTATGTGACCTAGAGTTTTGCCTAAGAATGGAGGCCCAAATCCTCAGTTATTTAGGCACCTAACTCCCATTGATAGCAATTGGAGTTAGGTGCCTAAATACCTTTGATGATCTGAGCCAAAGTAAAAAATTAGCAAGGATTTCAGCTTGAGAGAATCAAGTTTTAGTGCCTGGCATGATCTTGGCAGTTGTTCCTTCCTGCATCATCCAGTAGCTACAAAATTGCTTGGGTTTTTGTTTTTCCTAACATGACTTGCATACCTATAAACTTCCACTTTAGCAGAATGAGTTATGGGTTTGTTGCATATCATGTTCAAAAAGGTTAATTTTCAGCTGCTCTTCCTCCCTTTCTTCCTATTATTCTCCTCATTGAAAATAAAACCTCAGGACTGGCCTCAGCTCCTCACTTTTATTTAGGGAGGGAAGCAGCTGGTGATTAAAAGCTAACTCCTCTACTAAGGTAGACTGATAGTTATTCATGTAACCTAGAGTTGCTTTTACATCTAGCAGCATTACTTTCAAGGTTATTTCTGACGACTCAGTTATTGAACAACTTTATTGGGCATATTTCCATATAAAAAGGTGGAAAGAGGGCTACTTTAGGGTTGTGGGTGAGCATTACCATTACATGATTTTTTGTCCATTCACATAAATACAGTTTATCTTCCTGCACTCAGTTAGGACCCATATATTATATAATCCATTAAGTCCCTTTGTATTTTTTTTTTTATGGTTGCAACAGCAGATTTCACAAGTGTTCCCTCCCATAGATCATCAATCAAGAACTTCAATTTCAGCCTACACTCTAGTAAAATAAACGGACAAATAAATTCCTTACATCAACTGGAAGTTATTCATAATCGGTTTTTTGTTTGTACCTACAGATATGGGAAATGAAATTCAGCTTTTGTCAGGACTTTTTAAAAATGTTGTGAGGCCAAAGTATTGACGACTTCCACATCAGAAGTACAAACACAAAATAACTTTAAAAGTCCAATTTCTGAAGCTTGGAGTGAAATTTAACTCAACAGAATGACACTTTGAAGTGATAAAGTTACATGAGAAGCCATTACTCAGTTTGAAGTTTGCCCAAGATTAATCGTCTTTTTTTTTTTTTTTTTTAAGAGATGTTGCCTTGAGAGCAATGGCTAGGCCACTGGAAGTCAGGAGACCCAAGTTCTAGTCTCAGCTCTGCCACTGACTTCTGTGGGACCTTGGGCAAGTGACACTCGCTCTGAGCCTCTGTTTACAACCCTATCCATTTTCTATCTTGTCTGTGTAGTTTGCAAGTTCTTCAGGGCAAGGACTAGGTTTGTACAGCAACTAAAATAATGGGACGTGGATCTCAGCTGGGACCTCTGAGCACGAGTTACCAAATAATAAATAACATTTATTTCTTATTATAAAGAGTTCTGCTGTCCTACTGAGGGACAAATGCTCCCTGCCCTATTCAAGTGAGAAGTCCCATTGACTTCAGCAGCACCATTTCCAGTAGCACCCCAAGTTTCTTTGGGATCCAGCACAAGGTCCCCTTCAGTATGACAGTAAGACAAGCCTTCTAGGTAATTTCTTGCATGACTTAAATCAGATGGCCTTATAGGAACATCTAAATATATACGCTAAACTCCACTACCTGCTATGTCTTATTGGTCAGTTACACAATTACTTTAAAGTGTTTTATTACTAGCTCTCAAGTATTTCCAGCACCCTCTCATTTTAAAACAATTACATGCATCAAAATTAGTTACTAAATTAATTCTTCATACGCCATTTGCTTACATCTTAAGTTAGTATTTGCAAACATTTAAATACATTTGCCTTCTTTAAGTAATTTGTTTACTCACAATCAGCACAAAGTTGATACAGTTTGTTTTAGACTAATATGCCTTTGAAACAGAGGAGCAATTACCTAATAGGAGATTAAGTAGAACCTCATTATGAAGACAGGTGGGGGAGGTTTGAGCAGGCTTGGAAGGGGGCTTTTTCTGTGATTTAAAAGAATCTGAATTATTTTAGTGCTCAGCGAAAGAAGGTTGAATAACTGTGGCTAATGCCATAAACAGCATGTGCCAGTCACCCTCTTGGCCAACACACTGGGGACTGAATGGGGGACCTCTACAGGATCTGCTACAGCTTGAGCTAAAAAGCCAGTGCTCTGTAACTGGGAGCTGTGACAACTCATGTCCTCCATGGACCAGCACAGAGGGGGACGTAACACACTCTCACCAGTGGGTACTTCCCAGCCTTTCCCCAGTCAGCTTCCCACCTGCAATACCCCTACTAATTTAATTTGTGCATCTCAATGGAGGCTAAGCTCTGATTTGGCACATGGAAGTCAATGGGACTTTTGTCCTACTCCCACTGAAGTCAGTTGTCAGCACCCTAAAGGAGGGCTGAAAGAGGGATAGTTCTCTGTTAAATCCTCAGCTTCATAAAGAACAATGAAGTGATCCCATTTTGCCAGAGTTTCTGGGAGCTGCTTAAAATAAGGTTCTGAGCCCTTGTGGTGAGCTATTGATTGGTCATGTACAACTCAGATCAAGTATCACACAAAACTGACTAATAAGATCTTGTCCACACATGTACTGGTCTAAGCATAAAACCCAGGAAAGATACTTTGAAGCTCAGTCTCATCTTTGGTTCAGGAATCTGGAGGAAATGTCCCAACTAGTTACTGGTGTGTAGAGTCTACAACATAAAATATCTAGGAATCTGGAAAAGGTTAAAAGTGCACTGGTAACTGCTGGTGAATGTTCTCATTCCAAAGCTGCACCATCTCTATTGCGGGCTTTGTATTCTCTTTACTGTAGTAGGGACTACAGAGAATTAGAGATCTAGGGCTCAAGGTAATTCTGCAAGTTTGGCAAAGATGTGAAGGGCAGTTAGGTACCCAAACTCCCATGGGAGTTTGTTGCTTCAGTGTCCATGCCTTTGAAAAAATCTCTCCCACATTGTCTTAGCCCATTGTTACACTACCTCAAGGTGCCCTGAGATATATGTATAGCTCTGAGACCGACAACATTCCAGTCTCTTCCATGTTCATTATGATACTATTTTACTGTTACTACAGCACCTGAGACTACTCAGGTTGACTTTAAAGTGAACCATGATGGCCAGCAAATAAAAAATAACTCAAATATTCCCTCTTATGCATCAAATTAGGATTTTCTTAAAATGCAGTAGTAAACCTTTAAAAGATATTTTGAATTTGTTCTAGAAGTTGTCTCTTCTCTCTTATGTAATCAGTCTTATGCGACTTCAGGTCTAAAACTCTCCCTATCCCATGAATAATCTAAGCCAAAATATTCTAGTAGAAGCACAGTTCCCATAAAACTAGGATCTTAAGTTAATGCTCCCTGAATAAACCCACAAGAGACCCGTTCAATAGAAACCTCAGCTCAGTGTATCTGTAGCACATATCTCCCTGGAGTAGTTCAATAAAAATGTAAAACTGGGTGTTTTGACAGTTAAAGGAGAGAAATGTATGGTGTGTCAGAGAGAGAGAGAGATAGAGAGAGAGATGTAGTGTCATTAAATCAAAACAATAACTTTACATCTGCAAAGAACCTTTCATCAGAGGATCTCAAAGCACTCAACAAACATGAATTAATGAAGCCACACATCCCTGTGATATAGAAGAGTATTAAGATGGGGAAACAGAAGTACAGAGAGAATGAACTTGCCAGAAGTTGGAGTGACTGAGCTAAGACTGTAATTAACTCACTCCCTGTCCTGAGCAGTCCCAGGCATCCACCTTCTTTCAACCAGACTAGAGACAGAAAAATATAACATTTTAAAAAGAAGGAGCTGTTTCTACAAAATAAGCAATATATGCAGTTCACTTATTCACATCATGTGTGAGGATTCAGTTATTATGTAATTATGCTTTATGGCGTGTTAACTAAGACTGACAACATATCCCTGTGTCCTATTACTAGCATGTGCATGGCCATCTGTTAGCCCTTAATAGGGTTGAAATTATCTTACCTATCCTTCCCATTTGTCTTGGTGACAAGTGAACAATATGAATGCCCAATAGAGCTAGGCTATATATCCTTCCCTTACAGATTGAGTTTGATGATTTAGTGCTAACAAATATATCTGTGGAAAGAAAATAGATGTGCTAATCTACAAAGATTTAGACAGAGGAAGGGGCCATCAATCTGTCAAGGCCTCACAGTCTCTTTTCCTTCCTGCTCTGCTACAGAGATTCTTTTTTCACCATCTACACCTAGCACATGGGGATTCTGTGCCATGGATCAGAGTTGGACTGGGGTTCTTCGTGAACAAAGGGATGCTGTATAATTGGGGTCAGGGATTTCCCCATTATTTAACCCAATTCAATATTCTAGAATTTTCTTTTAACTCCAAAAGCCAGAGGTCGACACTGCAATTTTATAGCCCAGCAGCCTGAGTCAGCTGACATAGACCAACTGAGGTAGGATGACTACACGTCCCATTTTGGCCAGCATAGTCCCTTTTCTTAAGTCCTGTCCTGGTCATCCTGACTTTTCTGGCAAAACTGGGCATTCGTCATGTTTGCTCTTCCCAACTGATGATCAGTTGTCAAGAGCAGCTGGGACAAATGCCCAGTTTTGCCAAAAAAGTGAGGTGCGACCCCTAGCGAGGCGTGGAGGGTTATGTGCAGGGTGGGGGTGGGGAGCGGCAATGCCAGCCCTGTGCAGAAGGGAGGGCTTGGGAGAGCAGCTTGCGCTGGGCCAGCCCTGTGTGGGTGGGTAGCAGGGGGTCTTGAGTGGGCCCCATGCGCAGGGGGCGAGAGGGGTGCCTCAGGCTGGCCTGCACTGGCGGCGGAGGGGGGCTTGTGCTGGTCTCATGTGCAGAGAAGCAAGAGGGGGTCTCGGACCAGCCCAACAGGCAGGCGGCAGGAAAGCCTTGGGTCTGCTCCGTGTGTGGTGGGGAGGGAGGCCTCAGGCTGGCCCCACGCTGGCAGCGGGGGCAGGCTCGTGCTGGACTCACGCAAGGGAGAAAGGAGTGCCTCGGACATGAGGCATGGAGGAGGGTGGGCTCACGTCCGTGGGCGAGGACAGGAAGGCACGCTCAGGACAGCTCCATTCCATGTCCCATTTTCCCTTTGGGAAAATATAGTCACCCTAAGCGAGGATGTTTTATTGCAGTGTAGACATACCCTGGAAGACCAGCACAAAATAGTTACAATAGACCTGAGAATACCACCCTATGTTCCTTTTTTCCCCCATCTCCACTACTTTGAGGTCTGATCCAAACTTTCAAACCCATGACTTTCAGTAGAGATCAAAACTGGCAAAACTAGTTTGGCCCTTCCTGGATTGCCACTCTAGCCCATGACAATAATGTTGGATGTTTCAGCATCCTGCAGGATTCCAAAGCACTCTACAAACTTCATATACCAAAGACTCATTTCACCTTCCCCTGGAATGCAGCACAGCAGCAGTTTGACAGCACACTTACATAACTACCAAAGGAGAAGAAATGAAGGAGGATGTCCGATCCAGCTGAAACTGCAGGGGAAATTTAAGGAGGTGGAATAGAATTACCCAAACTGGAATTTGGCCAGGATTTTTGTCTGTAACTACTTCTAAAGAAGCACTGAAAAATATATAACATTTTTGATTAAAGCTGTCAAGGTTCCTTCCCCACTCTGAACTCTAGGGTACAGATGTGGGGACCTGCATGAAAACCTCCTAAGCTTACTTTTACCCACTTAGGTTAAAACTTCCCCAAGGTACAAACTATTTTACCTTTTGCCCTTGGACTTTCGCTGCCACCACCAAACGTCTAACCGGGTTTACTATTAGAAAAGAACCGTTTGGAAACATCTTTCCCCCCAAAATCCTCCCAAATCTTACCCCCTTTTTTTCTGGGGAAGGTTTTATAAAAATCCTCACCAATTTGCATAGGTGACCAGAGACCCAAACCCTTGGATCTTAAGAACAATAAAAATACCAGTTTCTTAAAAGAAGAATTTTAATAGAAGAAAAAGTAAAAAAGAATCACCTCTGTAAAATCAGGATGGTAAATACCTTACAGGGTAATTAGATTCAAAACATACAGAATCCCTCTAGGCAAAACCTTGAGTTACAAAAACCCACAAAAACAGGAATATCCATTCCATTCAGCACAACTTATTTTCTCAGCCACTTAAAGAAATCATAATCTAACGCATATCTAGCTTGATTACTTACTAAGTTCTAAGACTCCATTCCTGTTCTGTCCCCGGCAAAAGCATCACACAGACAGACCCAGATCCTTTGTTTCTCCCCCCCTCCAGCTTTGAAAGTATCTTGTCTCCTCATTGGTCATTTTGGTCAGGTGTCAGCGAGGTTATCCTAGCTTCTTAACCCTTTACAGGTGAAAGTGCTTTTCCTCTGGCCAGGAGGGATTTTAAAGGTGTTTACCCTTCCCTTTATATTTATGACAAAAGCCTTGCTATTGAATGTAAACTTTCTGTTCTACTCTGCAAAATGTCTGTGTAAAAATAGTCCCTTCTTGCTGAATGGACAGTCTTAAGTGACTAGCTGGAGTTTTATCTGTTACTTTTTGACTAAAGTTTCTTTTTGTAATGCTAGTAACTCTGAACACAGATCTGAAGAGCAAGCTGGATTCTATTGTGAATCCTCCATCTTCAGTAGAATGGTTAACCAAGTTCCAACTGCGGAATGTTATTGTTTTGGGAGTTTATAAAAATAAATTAATCACAAAGAAACAAGTGATGAAAAGTACAAAAAGGTGAAGGACTTACAGCTTGTCTGTGTTTTCTGCATGCTTCACAGGACCTCCAATAGAATTATGCCATTTGACAACTCAAAGCTGCAAAACCAGACAATACTTCATACACATGGCACTTTAGAGTGGGGAGTTACAGTAATAAAATAGCAAAAGACATAAATTGGAAAAGGAGGTCTGGTGATGCCCAGTTTAGAAGGAATCACAATTCAAGTTGGATTCTAAGACGAGTTTGCAGGGCTGGTAGTTGGGGTGGGGTGGGGGAGTGTCCAAAAATCAGTGAGTTAAGTAGGAAGCCCACAATCAGTTTACAAATCACTCAGGGCCCGATGCAAAAATCTATTGCATCCGATGAAGTGAGCTGTAGCTCACAAAAGCTTATGCTCAAATAAATTGGTTAGTCTCTAAGGTGCCACAAGTACTCCTTTTCTTTCTGCGAATAGAGACTAACACGGCTGTTACTCTGAAAGTGAAATCAATGGAAGGAATTCTATTGATTTCAATGGGGTTTAGATTGGGCTTTTTAGGACTAAAATTTTAAAACTCCTTTCCTACTTTCTTTCCCATCAAGATGATTTTCCTGACTGTGTTAATTAGGAGAGGCAGCACCTTTCAAACAGGTACCTACCACCTGATTCCACACCGTTAATGGAATCACAAACAATGAACTGTAATGTCACTGAGTGAAAAAGTCAAGAACTGGAATATTTGGTAATAAGAACACACACAGGAAACATACATGATAGGTATTGTAAAATATTACATTTTGTAAAGTTGGCTGGAATAAGGGGAGAGGTTCAAGGTTTATTTGAGATAGTTAAAATTAAAAAGTTCCTTCATCTGAGCTATTTGGTACAACAGAAGGCTTAAACAGACCATTATCCACTAAAATAACTTGGCAAAATTCTCCTCATCCTGAGCTTGTGACATTATTTGATGGGCAAGTAAAATATGTTTTTTCTAGTATCAGCCTCATCACAGTAATGAACAGAGTTTTTGCCGGTGCTAGCAAACTCTCATGAGACTTGCAAGCCTGAATTAAAAATACATTACCTCTTTCCATACAAAAAATTCTTTTGACTGCGAAGTCACAGAAAACTTAGTATGTCCTGGTCAAATTTGTGTTTCTTCAAATTAACAGCAAATAAATATAAACATAACATTTTTTTCATTTGAGTGGAGTTCTTTATGGTTGAAAGCTGACTTATCTTTGACTTGTTTAAGCAACTGATAATTCTCAGGATGCTTTGTTTAATGAACTAGAAAGTTAGCACCAGCAGCATTTGTGTTCCAAACAACAAAAGAGTTCTTTTGCTGAGTGGCTGAATTAGAACTGCAGCATATAGTCCAACTGGAGTCAATAGGATTACTCACATGAGTAATTACTTCTCCATGTGAGTAAGAGAGTTAGCATATTAGTTGGCATCAGTGTATTTGCTGAGTGTAGCTAAAGATCCACAAATGCTTTAAAAATTACAGCTAGATTTCCAAAGTTAGCTCCACACATGTTCTTCACATTAACACAAGGAAATCTATTGTACAAAGTTAGTTCTAGCTTAGCAGGCAACACTCTGTTCTGCTCAGCATCCTCAGTGTCCTGTAGTGCATTCCAGTAGGATGGTCACCCCTTTTAATAGGGGCTCTTCCACACACCTGCACTGGTGCAGAGTAACGAAGTCAAATGCTCACATGGACACAGGGATGCACCTATATATGGAGCTTAGTGCAGGGTTGGGGCCATAAATTCTGGCAGTTGCATTTGCACATTTGTTTGTACCTAACATGCACAGAAATATCCAGAGCAATTAGTAATTTGCATGTCAACACCACCACTGAGGAATCTAACTGGCCGATGATGCATGCAAATATCTGATACATGTAGGCATATGTGAAAACAAATAAATTAGGTATATGACAATGTATGCATGCAACTGCATGTGAGTAGCTGAAACTCTGGGGCTGTCTGCAGGAATTTTTTACTCAGTCCTTCTAGAGAATGCTGCAGCTGTACATACTAAAACTTGACAATGGGTTAGGATAGGAAATGAAGAGAAATGTTTCCTGGGGAATTTTAAAGTGACAATTATACAAATTAGATTTTGGCCAGGGCATGCAGACTAACACTCTTGAGAAAAAGGTCATGAACTTTAATTTTACCTCTCCTCTGAAAGAGGGCACATGCAGTATCATAGGAAACCTAACCCCATGTTGGGGTATCGGTTTGTGCTGACGCAAAAGAGTGCCATCTCCAATCACAAAATTTCTCTCAGTACCATGAGTTTCGTATGAAGGTCTCTCATCCAAGTGCTGGCCAGGTTCCAACCAGCTTAGCTTGCAAGATCTAACAAAATCCAAGATTAAAGTGGAATAACTCCAGGCATCAAAAAGTACAAAAATGTATACACAGCAATTCAGAGAATATTAATTCTGCCAAAAGGGAAAAAAACACCATAGAACTAACAATATTTTCTGCCATCAAGTTATTCTTTCTGCTGAGGTGTTGTACCCCTTCTCCCATGCTGTGTCTGTCTTGTCTATTTAGATTGTAAACTCCAAGCAGGACCGTCTAATTGTCTCTGTTTGTACAATGGCTAACACAACAGGGCCCTGTTCTTGGTTGGCCCTTAGACACTATTGTGAACATGATTAAATAATAATAATAATAAAAACAATTGGGAAAATAAGAAAAGTAACACATTCTCATCCTCACAGCTACACTAACACGGCACCACAAGATAACATGCCTATGCCAGAAGCAGCATGGGAAATGTATAGGAATTGTGAGTAGTACTCTCTACATTAATGAGTACAGACAGATTTATTTAACATTACAGTACTTGCTGCTATCTTAGCATAGGCCCACCTGCTCCACAAGGAGATGTGCAGTGAAACCTAGCAGCCACTCAAAGCTCTTGACACTTGGCATTTTAAAAATAGCTTTTGAAGCTTTCATTGAGAGGGGGGCTGGATGCTGCAGCGAAACTCAATAGGTGGTTCAGTCCTCCCAATGGTGATTTATATTTAAAAACCACTGAACTGTTTTTTTTAAATGGATTCATCTGCTGCTGAGTAAGTTCCTGAAGACTCCCGAAGTAATATGCCTGCTCTTGCTTCCCCAGGCATTGCCAGTCCCTCTTGCTCAGATGCTGCTGAAGGCGTCATATACATTTATGTATGTAAAGGAACAGACCTATATTCTTGCCTCTCTTTTCTGAAGAGGGATCATCTTGAGAACTGAGCCTAATGCAACTTCTTCCAATAAATTCTCTACAGGTCCCTATGTAGAAGCATCTTGAGTTAAAAATAGGAGCAGGAAAGAAATTGTTGGATTCTGTTGCAGAAAATAAATTATTTTTTTTAAAGCAATGCAAAAGTTATATGATCTGGACAGGAGACTAATGGGTGAGTAGAAAAATGTTAAACCTCTGCAGCTCATCTGAACCAACCTTCAGACAAAGCTAGTTGCAGCTCTATTGTTCATGAACAACCAAAGCTTGTAGCAGCTGTATTACTAATTAACCACACTAAAACACATTTCTAGAGGACAGCGGGCATAATCACACTAGTCAAGTAATAAAAGCCCAGAAGTCTCCTCCCTATTTGAGGCTTTATTAATCTTAATGTAACAGCCATCTTAAAAAAAAAAAAAAGATCAGAGTTGGACAGGTCCTATGGGTGACCCCAAATAATTAACCTTTCATTGGGTTCTCAGGCTTGTAAGGGTCTATGTGGTAAGTAATCTCTATAGGTTTCCTATTGTATTTTCAGTAATGCTAACATACACTTTGGGTTTACCATTAGATAAACACAACTATTAGAAGTATTGAATGTATTTCTAAGGGGCTTGTCTGAGTATCTGTGAGGTGTGTAGCTAGGATTCAGTTCTCTGTGTACTGAGCCTTCAAATGGAGTTTTGCCATTGAATTCAATGGGGTCAGATTGTCCTGTCTCCCAGCATGAAATAAGGGGTTCAGAGTGGAGGTTCTCAGAATAAGACAGATTCAGCTTTTGAGATTTTATATTTCTGTCTTTCCTTTCCATTTTCCTTATTGTAAAATAAATAAAACAAACATCCTAGACTTAAGAGCATGTTTTCCTATGTATGGAAGGCATAACAGTATTTTCTTTATTTGTTGTATTATTGTAGCACTGAAGAGTTCCAGTCATGGACCAGGATCCCATTGCGGTAGGTGCCACACAAACACATGGTCCCTGCCCCCAAAGAGCTTGGGATCTGAGTATAAGACAAGAGAACAGTTTTTACAGACATATGGGGAAACACAAGGAAACAAGGAGAATATTGATCAGC